>NW_024704743.1:62032969-64878633 GCF_018977255.1 Callorhinchus milii
GCGGGGTAGCTTGACTTCTGGGTGAGCCATGTAATGCGCCTAATGCCCTACGGGTCAAGTACATCATAGATAGCGGGGTTAATAAAGGGAGTCGACAACAATTTATCCGGGGGCAGCTGAAGAGCACATGTGGGAGAATCTGAGGAGTAAGTTACCTCACTGGTGGCTTACTGGGGGAAAGATGCAAATTTGATTCAGCAGCTTTTTGATAAAAATGATTTTTTCCAATTATTTATCTTGGATTGGCAGCGATAGGTTCTGTACTTTACTACATTATTGATAATTGAAAACGTAGCGGTTTTTAACAAGTACATGGTGTAAGTTCCACTCAATGTACAAAAGTAGAAGGGTAAAGTATCTACACTCACTAATTGTTTCAGAGAACATACTTACTGTGACCTCTATAAAGTGCTGAATTCTGGACAGTTTAAGAGCCAACTCTTAAATCACTTAAATAAAGCCAAGTCTTTCATCACAGTATAGCTCGTCCCAAATGTGAAAGGGAAGCGCATTCGTCCAACCTCCTCAGTTTCCATTATTTTTACTAGCAATCTATTAGACACCATATTGCTATAGTATTAAATAAATGGTTTACAGGACATTAAGTCAGTGAATGTTCTCTGCAAATAATTATCTGCATATAATTCCCAATATTAGAGATTCTGACTTTTTTTGTTGCTTCACCAAGTAAGTCTGTAACTGTGTGGAAAGATCTTCCTGTGGAGATACTGCACCATCTCCTCACGGTTCTGCAGCTTGTCAAACTCGTGGAATGGAATCTGGAAAAAGCAAACGGGTTTTGATGTTAAAGTGAAATCTCCGGAACCCCAAGTGGAAAATGTAATTGCCAGTATAGCCACCATTCTTTCAGTGTTTAGATATTTTGAATGACTGTGTATTTAACTTTATGCAGTACCTTCAAAGAACCCGCAGTTAAAGGCTGGATTTTGTTAACTAAACATTTTTCAGCTGTATTGGACAATTTTTTTGTACAGCTCTCTCCCAAACAATGGTATTACTGGATTGTGTACCTGCACAACATCATAGCCCAGTAGCTGCAGTTGTCTTTGTTTGATGGCCTCCTTTCCAATCAGATGGCAACTATTTACACAGAATCTTCTTTGATCATCAATACACAATGCTATCCTGAAACAGAAAAATAACACATCGTCTCCAACCGAAATAATATTCACTTCACATTTATTCTCAGTAATATTGCAATAGCAATTACATGTCCCATTTTTAAATAAAATTATTGTAAACAATGGCCGAGTAATGAAAGTTTAAGGTTTCATCTCACACTTTTAAAGATAGTTTTGTTCACTAACTTGATGGCTGTTTGTGGGACGTTGCTGTTGTGTTTACCAAGAAAATAAATAGTTACTACAATTCCGGGACGTTTCACCAATGTGATATGTCAAAGACAGGATTTTTAAATATCTAAAGTTCTCACCTTCGGTACACATTGTCACGGCTGGCAGCAGGAAGCACATATCCTTCTTCATCTAGTTTGATCTCAACATCTGACAAATGGAATAATTTGCTGTTATGTTAAAATGCACATTTTAAATCAAGCTCCAAGCATGTTCAACCAAGTGTTCTACAGAGTTCGTCAATTAGCACACAACTCGAGGGTGCATGTTTAAAATTAACAAGCCTCAAGCACACAAGACCACAGTGTCGAAGAAACTTCAACCCTCTCTTGCCCAGAGGGAAACTTGTCAAACAAGCTCCTCTGTAAAAATAGTTGATGCTCAATTAATTTAGTCTTTAAGCACTGAATATTTGATCACATGTGGGATTCAAGACTTTCATGATATCCATAAACTGAACTAATTAAATACTCCACAGGCCAAAATGGAAACAGGGATAACAACAACAACTTATATTTACATAGCACACCTCACACACAGTAGAAACCCAGAGCGCTTCATGAATGTCTTTGAGTTTTGCTTTTGCATACCTTTTTGGATTGGGGATTTACGCAAACCCTTTCCTCTGCCAGCAGTGTGATGCTACAGAGTAGTGCACTTCAAATTATCCAGTACAGTAATTCCCCACAATACAATTTATATTTTCATAGCACCTTTGATGTCAGGAGCATGTCTCATAGTGCTTCACACTGCTGGCTGGGCATCCAAACTGAGGGATGGGAACTGAAAAGAGCGTGGAGGGGAAAGATGACTGAAAGTGCGGTCAAAGATGGCAGATTTTGAACATGAGGATGAAGAGGGTGAGTTGGAGAAACTGGATGGATATCAGAAAGAGGCAGCAGACTGTCTAAAAGCTGGTGGGGCAGATAAGATGGGGAACATGAAACAGACCAGTGTTTGCTGAGTCTGCAAACTCAGAAGGGTTGTAGGAGGTTTCAGAGGGATGGTGGGGTGAGGCAGCAGTGGGATTTAAAGGTGAATGAGGATATGAATGAGATATGCTGGAGGATGAAAGAGTGAGCTGGGAAGCAATGATTTGTTCCAGCAACTTGGAGAAAAGAGGGAATAAAACATAAGGGAATTTCTCAAATCATTCAAAAACCTCCTGCTGACTTCATCAGCTGAGAAATGTTATTTTATTTGAAACACAAAAAAGAATGAACCTTACGCAAACATACTGAAAAGAAATCTGGTTGTGTACCACGTGTCTGTCTTACACCAGCATTGTAACATAAGAATTGCTAGATGAAAGGAGACCAAGGACCATCCAGTTCACCTTCCACCATCCTGGCAGTCACATGAAAACCATCCTAGGAATCAGATATATTGTATCCCAAGATATTATTTCCCAAAATAAATCTATCTCATTTGCTTTTGAAAGAAACAAAATGCATACAGTACCGAGTGTGTAGCAGTATGGTGTCAGGACGCGGGAAGCAAAATAATTCCTTGCTCCGAGAAGATCAATTAAGGCATTTTTAACATTGTTGTAGAGATGCTCATCAACTAAAGTTTCCAGTGAGCGTCCTGGTTTGAGAAAGGTTTTCACACGGTACTTTTGAGGAAGACTGGGACCCTGGTAGTCAAACAGAGAAGGCAGTAGTTTCCATTACAAGAGAATAAAAGTAAAAATCTGTTCTTAAGTCGGTCAACTGGTAAAAATACTCAAAATCACTGTAATATACTAAAAAAAAGTGCTACATCAATCCGTATCTTAAAGAGAAAGATAGATCAGGTCAGGTGTAACCCTCATTGAATTGTGATGAAGGATCACATCTGAAGTGTAACACCTTTTTCTTTCAGGTATTGCTGTATAAATGCAATGCTGTGTTTACCTATAAAGGAAGCGGTTATTGCACTTCACAATAAATCCTGTGAAGTGCTTTGAGAAATCCTCTTGATAGAAAAGGCACTCGATCAAATGCAAGGATTACCAACCAACATTTGTGTTTTTTAACCTAGCTTCTCTTTTCCTTTAGGTCAACCACAAGGTGGCACACCACACCCTTGGTAGTGGCCCCCAAAACATTTAAAAAATAGCAATTACTGGAACCTGCGCTGAAGTTACATCATTGCCGCACCCCCTGACCTGCCGGCCACACGGCGAGCGTCCTAGAGCTGGGAGCTCCGTTCATCACACCCAGAGCAGCAGCGACGTGGAACCCAGCACAGAGTGTGTGTGTGTGTGAGAAAGACTGTGTGAAAGAGAGTGAGTGTGAGAGAAAGAGAGACAGAGAGAGTGAATGAGAGAGTTAGAATGTTTGCACGTGAGAGTGAAAGAGAGACTGCGAAAGCGAGAAATAAAGTGTGTGTATGAAAGAGAAATGTGGGTGAGAGAGAGTGAGTGAGAGTGAGAGAGACCTCACACTGCAGGGGTTTACCCCAAATCCCCTTCACCTCGAATGCCGACAATGTCAATGCAGATTCGGATCAATCTACACCTGTGAGCAGTCCTTTTTCACAATGAACTTCATAAAAAATACAATACTGTTCCAAATTAACAGATGATCATATTAATAATCTTCCACTGGAGTGCTCAACAACAACAACAACTTGGATTTATATAGCGCCCTCCACACCGGACGGCGTCTCAGAGCGCTTTACAGTAACGGATCCCAGGGCCGAGCCGGGGGGAGGGTGGGGGGGGGAGAAGGTGACCAAAGGCGCGGTCGAAAAGAAAGGTCTTCAGCAGAAACCTGAAAATGGAAAGGGAGGGAGCGAGAAGAAGGGAGTGAGGAAGGGAGTTCCAGAGCCTCGGGGCATAGTGGCTGAAGGCACGGCCGCCGAGGGTGGAGTGGAGGACTCGGGAGACGAGGAGGAGGCCAGACCCGGAGGAACGAAGGCAACGGGTGCTGGTTTGAGGAGAGAGGTCAGAGAAGTAGGGGGATGCAGAGGAGTGGAGGGACTTGAATACGAGGGTGAGGATCTTGAAGTCGAGTGCTCAAAACTGAATCCAAATTCAGAAGCCTCATTAACTAACTTATTCGATATTTTATTGTGAACTTCTTAATAAATGCATCTTTCTTTTCCAGTCATATTTTTCTTTTCCTTTTAATGTTGTTATGTTTTTTTTTAGTGGCACGGCAATATGTCTTGGGCTCACATCTTAGCAAAAGGTTGGCCACCACTGGACCGGACAAACTCCAGTACAGGGCTGGGGAATACTACATTATCAGAGGTGACATTCTTTGGATGAGATGTTAAATCAAAGTCCCGTTTGCCTGTTGTTTTCTACATTTGTTTGTGGGCTCTGGCTTTACGCAAAATGGCAACAGTGTTTCTGTATTAAAAAAGTCACTATACCTGACAGTAATTAACAACGACAACTTGCAGTTATATAATAATAATAATAATCCTTGCATTTGATATAGCGCTTTTCACGTCGGGAGGACGTCCCAAAGCGCTTCACAGAATATACTGTAAAGTGAATTGACTGTATATTTGTGGGCGAACGCGGCAGCCAATTGCGCACAGCAATGTCCCACAAACAGTCGTAGATTGAAAATGACCAATTTATTATTGTTTTGTTTTGGAGGGATTATTATTAGGCTCTGTGTGGAGTAAGGAAACTTGCCCAAGGTATCGCCCTCTGCCTGGAATTGAACTCAGGTCTCTCACTTGCAAAGCGAGTGCTCTAACCACTGAGCTACAGGACTCCATATAGCGCCCTTCACGCAGAGTAGCATCTTGGAATGCTTCTAATTTTAATTTACGTTGGTTATTTGATTCATTCAGAACAACGTGAATGCAGCACTATAACTTTCAGAACTCCAGAAAAATGAATGGGTAAGTAACTGTTTGACACAAGTTTTGCCCATGTCAGGTTTATGATCTTTCGAATTCAATTAGGATTTACAAGCAACACAATAATTTGTACACTTCTACTTTTCAACCAAACTCAAATCTCAACATAAAAGCTTATTTATCAGTCAACTGAGATGAATACAGAAGTTAATATTCTTCTTACCTCATAAAAGGGGCACTCCAGTTTCACAGTCATGAACAGCTGGGTCAGCTGGGCACGAACAAATTGATCTAAACCAGTTCCTTGTGCTGTTACAACAAAACAGTCACTATGATTAAAATAGCACCACATCAATGCAAAATAAAACAATAATAATAATCCTTGCATTTGATATAGCGCCTTATCACATCTTTGAGATGTCTCAAAGCACTTCACAGAATATACTGTAAAGTGAATTGACTATATTTTGTGGGCGAAAATAGAATTTTAAAATAATTTAATTTAGTTTTAATTCAGTTTGCTGCCCTGAAACCCCATGACTCACTTTTGAGAGTGAAGTAAGAAAGAAAACCAGCACATCTCACTTTTAGATTTGGAGTGGCGAGGGAATGAGATAAACTTTGAGGCAACCTTCCCTCAATCTCAATTTTCCCTTGTTGCTGAAAGTTGCTAATAGAGTAGCAGCATCCGATGGTGTGGAAGCAAGTTGCCAAGTGGTGCAGGAAGACCAGGATGAAAAGCAGCAATTTAATGCAAAATTCCAGACGAGATTCAATCCCTGTTCCCAGGAATGAAAGGACCATCTGATCATTTACAGTGCAATCCAATTCCCACAAGAAACACATCTACTAATGCCATATCTGGCATTCCTAAAGGCCAAATCCTTGAACTTACCTGTAGGGTTTATTTTGTCTTCCTACATTGTGTCATGTACCCTTCACAGGAGATTCTTGCGATCATCTTGAAATTGCAATGATGTGTGTGTGTGTATGTGTATCTCAGAGAGGGGGCTGCACACCAAGTTCAATATTCCCACAATTTCTCCAGAGCTTAGCACTGACTGATATTTTCCAACTTGGTAGGAGGAAGCAATTGTGTGAAAAATGAGGTAGGAAAATGAACAAGAGTGTGAAGCGCTGGTATTCAATGGGACTGAAGGCGATCACTTCAATTACATACAGATATAGAATTCTACACTTGCATTACCCAATATTGTATAAAACTGAAAACTGTCAATCACCTAAAACAAGAAAAAATTACTGTCTGTGTTAATTTTTGTATTCAGAACATCGGACAGCTAATATCCCAAAACACCAGGATATTATAGATTTTAAAACCACAAATCACATTAATGTTATGTAGTGTAAATGCCACTCCCTGCTCTATCCAATTAGAGCTTTGTACATGATATAGAGATACATCAATTAAATAGGAAAGCTCAATCAATAATAATCCTTGCATTTGATATTGATTCAAATTTGATTGCATTTGAATTGACCGTATATTTTGTGGGCGAAATGCAGCAGCCAATTGTGCAAAGCAGTGTCCCACAAACAGTTGTGGATTGAAGTGACCAATTTATTACTTTTTTTAAAGGAATTATTACCCCCGGAAAAGTGATCCGCCAATCAACTAACAACCAGGTTCCTACTTACTGATAAGTAAACAGGCGTGTGGAGTAAGGAAACTTGCCCAACATTTTGTTCCGCCGGGAATCAAACCCAGGTCTCTTGCTTGCGAGTCGAGTGCTCTAACGCTGCGCTACAGGACTGCAGAATTAATAACAACAACATGCATTTATATTGCGCCCCTGACTCAGGGTAGCGTCCCAGAATGCTTAATTAAACAGGAAAACTCACCTTCCAACTGTTGCAGAAAGTAGGGGCTAAAAACTTTAGCTACAAAGTTCACAGGAAAGCGTTCAATCAATATGCATGAATGGAGGAGGTTCAGTAGTGCGTGTGGTTGAAACTGTGAAAAACGTCTCCTCAAAATGTTTTCAACCTTTCGAAAGAGTTGGCCTGCAGTCGACGGCAGGTAGTTCAGCTCACCAAAGGACATCAACTGGAGCACAATTTCTGTGGTTGTAAAATTGTCAGAGTTGTAAATAAAACTCTCTGCAACTGCATCCAAGATGGGTCGTGAAAGGATCCGGCGCCGAATGCAATACTTCATCACCTTGCTGATTGCTTGTGGCTGCATGACAAAGGCCTTTGGGGGGATATTTCTTTCTAACGCTTCAATGAAAAATCTGTCACTGTGTCCAAAGTACATTAAAGCATTCAGGACCTGTATGAGCTCCTGGTCTGAGAAATAGGGAACATGCCTGACTGAATGTTTACATAGGTTGATAACCAAAGGGATAGCCTGAGTTTGCTTGAGGATAACCATTGCATTTAGCACATCACTTATTGCTTTTGGACGCAACTTGTAAACCAACTGAAGAGTGTGGGTGTTCATTCTATTCAGTAGCTGCTGGTACTGTCCTCCTTTGTCAATACTCGCCACCAGCAAATTATAAACCATCAACATCTCTTCAACAGTCCAGTTCACCACTTCCTGTTTCTGAACTTGCTCCATTACTTGATTAAGCATCCTAGAGCCCAGAACTTCTAAGTCTAGCAATGCTTCACCCAGGACACACAGCTCCTCAATGGACATCAGGCCTCTACTGAGTCGCTCATGACTTTCTGACACAAGTCGCACCATAAGAGAGCTCTGGGGCTCCACCTGCAGCTGGACGTACGCGAACAGTGCAGTCACAAGCCCCATGTCACTCAATCTTGGAGCCTCACGTTCAAACTGAAAACACAGTGCCTTGAAGACATCGTTATCCAGAAACTCAACAGGTCTTTTCTGTCCGTTTTCATCTTGCTCAACCTGTGAGATTCTCAGCAAGGCAAAGGCTGCCACAGTGTCAGACATGGAGCTCAATGAACTCAGCAGTTCGAAGACCTGCTTAGAAGACGTACATTTTTGCAAATGTTCTAAGACACTTTGCTCATCAGTGGATATGTGCTCCTTGGTGTCCAGTTTAACACCATCCCCAGCATCTCTATGCAGATACACTGTCCCTGTGGTGGTGCAATAAGGCTGATCTCGACTTACACAGTGGTACGTTTTCTGAGGCACCCATTGATGACAGATCTTTGGCACAGTTGGCAAAACGAATTGAGAAGACAAAATGTTATGAATGCGACGGTAAGGGTACAGCTGATGCTTCACAGTTTGAAGAAAACATTCCGCTTGTATCTTGGAAGAATGAAGCTTAACCAGTCTTAGAAGCTTAAAAGCCATAACAACTCCAGGACTCCAACTTCCAGTCACCTGTTGTGAAAAGAGAGAACAAAATGATTGCAGTTAATAAAATTGCAAATGCCGTGGCTGCCTCAGTCAACGGCTTCAATATAAAAGAGACTTTCTCTTCTCTGGAAGATGTAATAATGATATTAAAGACTTTCGCTAACTCCAGCGTCCAGAGACTAGTCCAGTCCAGACAACAGACAACATTAGAGACTTTCTCCCTCCCGGATTGTTTAATAACAATATTAAAGACTCTATCCTCCAGATTGTACAATAATGATATCACTGACCCTCACTCTGTCTATACACAGTGTAATGATGTTACACAGTGACTATACACAGTGTAATGATGTTACACAGTGACTATACACAGTGTAATGATGTTACACAGTGACTATACACAGTGTAATGGTGTTACACAGTGACTATACAGTGTAATGATGTTATACACAGTGTAATGGTGTTACACAGTGACTATACAGTGTAATGATGTTATACACAGTGTAATGATGTTACAGTGACTATACACAGTGTAATGATGTTATACACAGTGTAATGGTGTTACACAGTGACTATACAGTGTAATGATGTTATACACAGTGTAATGGTGTTATACACAGTGTAATGGTGTTACACAGTGACTATACACAGTGTAATGATGTTACACAGTGACTATACACAGTGTAATGATGTTACACAGTGACTATACACAGTGTAATGGTGTTACACAGTGACTATACAGTGTAATGGTGTTACACAGTGACTATACAGTGTAATGATGTTATACACAGTGTAATGATGTTACAGTGACTATACACAGTGTAATGATGTTATACACAGTGTAATGATGTTATACACAGTGTAATGGTGTTACACAGTGACTATACACAGTGTAATGATGTTATACACAGTGTAATGGTGTTATACACAGTGTAATGGTGTTACACAGTGACTATACACAGTGTAATGATGTTATACACAGTGTAATGGTGTTATACACAGTGTAATGGTGTTACACAGTGACTATACACAGTGTAATGGTGTTACACAGTGACTATACACAGTGTAATGGTGTTACACAGTGACTATACAGTGTAATGATGTTATACACAGTGTAATGGTGTTACACAGTGACTATACACAGTGTAATGATGTTACACAGTGACTATACACAGTGTAATGATGTTACACAGTGACTATACACAGTGTAATGATGTTACACAGTGACTATACACAGTGTAATGGTGTTACACAGTGACTATACACAGTGTAATGATGTTACACAGTGACTATACACAGTGTAATGGTGTTACACAGTGACTATACACAGTGTAATGATGTTACACAGTGACTATACACAGTGTAATGGTGTTACACAGTGACTATACAGTGTAATGATGTTATACACAGTGTAATGGTGTTACACAGTGACTATACAGTGTAATGATGTTATACACAGTGTAATGGTGTTACACAGTGACTATACACAGTGTAATGATGTTACACAGTGACTATACACAGTGTAATGATGTTACACAGTGACTATACACAGTGTAATGGTGTTACACAGTGACTATACAGTGTAATGATGTTATACACAGTGTAATGGTGTTACACAGTGACTATAGACAGTGTAATGTTATACACAGTGTAATGATGTTATACACAGTGACTATACACAGTGTAATGGTGTTACACAGTGACTATACACAGTGTAATGGTGTTACACAGTGACTATACACAGTGTAATGATGTTACACAGTGACTATACACAGTGTAATGATGTTACACAGTGACTATACACAGTGTAATGGTATTACACAGTGACTGTACACAGTGTAATGGTATTACACAGTGACTATACAGTGTAATGGTGTTACACAGTGACTATACAGTGTAATGATGTTATACACAGTGTAATGGTGTTACACAGTGACTATACAGTGTAATGATGTTATACACAGTGTAATGGTGTTACACAGTGACTATACACAGTGTAATGATGTTATACACAGTGTAATGATGTTACACAGTGACTATACACAGTGTAATGATGTTACACAGTGACTATACACAGTGTAATGGTGTTACACAGTGACTATACACAGTGTAATGGTGTTACACAGTGACTATACACAGTGTAATGATGTTACACAGTGACTATACACAGTGTAATGGTGTTACACAGTGACTATACACAGTGTAATGTGTTACACAGTGACTATACACAGTGTAATG
This sequence comes from Callorhinchus milii, assembly GCF_018977255.1. Classification (NCBI taxonomy): domain Eukaryota; kingdom Metazoa; phylum Chordata; class Chondrichthyes; order Chimaeriformes; family Callorhinchidae; genus Callorhinchus; species Callorhinchus milii. Next base: position 62,043,689 of record NW_024704743.1, read on the forward strand.
GTGTTACACAGTGACTATACACAGTGTAATGGTGTTACACAGTGACTATACACAGTGTAATGATGTTACACAGTGACTATACACAGTGTAATGATGTTACACAGTGACTATACACAGTGTAATGGTGTTACACAGTGACTATACACAGTGTAATGATGTTACACAGTGACTATACACAGTGTAATGATGTTACACAGTGACTATACACAGTGTAATGGTGTTACACAGTGACTATACACAGTGTAATGATGTTACACAGTGACTATACAGTGTAATGATGTTACACAGTGACTATACACAGTGTAATGTGTTACACAGTGACTATACAGTGTAATGTGTTACACAGTGAATACACAGTGTAATGGATGTTACACAGTGACTATGCACAGTGTAATGATGTTACACAGTGACTATACAGTGTAATGATGTTACACAGTGACTATACAGTGTAATGATGTTACACAGTGACTATACACAGTGTAATGATGTTACACAGTGACTATAACAGTGTAATGGTGTTACACAGTGACTATACCAGTGTAATGTGTTACACAGTGACTATACAGTGTAATGATGTTACACAGTGACTATACACTGTGTAATGGTGTTACACAGTGACTATACAGTGTAATGATGTTACACAGTGACTATACAGTGTAATGATGTTACACAGTGACTATACAGTGTAATGATGTTATACAGTGACTATACACAGTGTAATGATGTTACACAGTGACTATACAGTGTAATGATGTTACACAGTGACTATACAGTGTAATGATGTTACACAGTGACTATACACAGTGTAATGGTGTTACACAGTGACTATACACAGTGTATTTGGTGTTACACAGTGACTATACAGTGTAATGATGTTATACAGTGACTATACACAGTGTAATGGTGTTACACAGTGACTATACACAGTGTAATGATGTTACACAGTGACTATACAGTGTAATGATGTTACACAGTGACTATACAGTGTAATGATGTTATACAGTGACTATACACAGTGTAATGATGTTACACAGTGACTATACAGTGTAATGATGTTACACAGTGACTATACAGTGTAATGATGTTACACAGTGACTATACACAGTGTAATGGTGTTACACAGTGACTATACACAGTGTATTGGTGTTACACAGTGACTATACAGTGTAATGATGTTATACAGTGACTATACACAGTGTAATGGTGTTACACAGTGACTATACAGTGTAATGGTGTTACACAGTGACTATACAGTGTAATGATTGGGGTTTTATTGGGTTTTCTCACCAGTTTCTGCTCCAGTGGCGGGTGGCTGCAGTGCGCATGCTCGGGGAGTGGCCGACTGAAGCACCATCCCGGAGTTGACTCTTTGCCGCCAGTGCCCCCCCTCACCCCCTGCCCCCCCGCCCCGCCCAGTGCCCCCCCCCCCCTCCCCCCTCCCCCCTGCCCCCCCCCCGCCCAGTGCCCCCCCCCTCCCCCTCCCCCCCTGCCCCCCCCCGCCCGCCCAGTGCCCCCCCCCTCCCCCTCCCCCCCTGCCCCCCCCCCGCCCAGTGCCCCCCCCTCCCCCTCCCCCCCTGCCCCCCCCCGCCCAGTGCCCCCCCCCTCCCCCTCCCCCCCTGCCCCCCCCCGCCCAGTGCCCCCCCCTCCCCCTCCCCCCCTGCCCCCCCCCGCCCAGTGCCCCCCCCCTCCCCCTCCCCCCTGCCCCCCCCCCGCCCAGTGCCCCCCCCCTCCCCCTCCCCCCCTGCCCCCCCCCGCCCAGTGCCCCCCCCCGCCCCGCCCCCCCTGCCCCCCCCCCGCCCTGCCCTGCCCCCCCTCACCCTCCCCGCCCCCCCCTCCCCCTGCCCTGCCCAGTGCCCCTCCCTGCCCTGCCCAGTGCCAGCCCTGCCCTGTGCCAGCCCTGCCCAGTGCCAGCCCTGCCCAGTGCCAGCCCTGCCCTGTGCCAGCCCTGCCCAGTGCCAGCCCTGCCCAGTGCCAGCCCTGCCCTGTGCCAGCCCTGCCCAGTGCCAGCCCTGCCCAGTGCCAGCCCTGCCCTGTGCCAGCCCTGCCCAGTGCCAGCCCTGCCCAGTGCCAGCCCTGCCCAGTGCCAGCCCTGCCCAGTGCCAGCCCTGCCCTGTGCCAGCCCTGCCCAGTGCCAGCCCTGCCCTGTGCCAGCCCTGCCCTGTGCCAGCCCTGCCCAGTGCCAGCCCTGCCCTGTGCCAGCCCTGCCCAGTGCCAGCCCTGCCCTGTGCCAGCCCTGCCCAGTGCCAGCCCTGCCCAGTGCCAGCCCTGCCCTGTGCCAGCCCTGCCCGCCCTCTGACACTGAGCCCAATATGGCAATCAACTGCACACTATGCTCCTGTAGAACAGAGACTTTACACTGTTTACTGTACAATTAATGCATTTAAAAAGAAACAGTAATAACTTTTAATAACAAAAATGTTATAAGCACTCTTCCCTCTGAGAAGAGACAGATTGTCTTGGACCATATAATCTTCAGGATGATGTTCAGATATAGTGCTTGTTAGAAAATAAAATCAGCCAAATCTGCAAGGAAATGACGCTAATTCCTCTAACCAGATATCAGACTGTTTTATTATAATTTGTTCGTTATTCCCCAATATCCCGATGGGTCAGACCAAAGGCCGGTACAACCAATAGATCTTATAACAGAATAACACCACTATAGATATCTCGAGTTCAAGAGTGCAACACTGTGTCTTTCCAGCACACAAGCTTGATTCTTCATGCTCTCAGTCTTCCTGCTTACAGCTTTCAATCTTCCATCTGATATCCTCAGTCTTAGTGTTTCCATCTCTCATTCTTCCATCTCTGTATCCTTGTCTCCACGACCCGGGACGGCTCCATCTCCCGTATCCTTGTCTCCGCGACCCGGGACGGCCCCGTACACAAAGTTATCGGAACTCTTATACCAATATTCATCCAATCATGGTGTGGATATTAGATCACCTGTCGAAATCATGCCGGGTTCACGTGAACATCTCATGGGGTGTACGTGCCTCACACACACAAACACACTGTCCTTGAGACAGTCCGTTATCTCGTGTACGTGTAGGGAGTTTCAGTCCAGCTGCCCATAACACACTTAACTTAAAAGTTAACCCGTTCGCAACATCTGTTATGATTCTAACATTATACAAAAAGTGTAAATTGTAACATGCTGGAAAAGGGGCCAACCTTTGTTTAAGAGGTTAAAGCAAGGTCCCGTCTGCCTGTTCAGGTCAATGTTAAAATCCAGTGGCTTTATTTGAAAAAAGAAGGGAGTTTCTCCCGGTGTTTTGACCCACAACAATAATAATATACAATATTAATCCTTGCATTTGGTATAGCACCTTTAATGCTGGGAGCACGTCCCAAAGCGCTTTACAGGGTATATATTGTAAAGTGGAATGACTATTATTTTAATTTTATAATACAAAATATATAATACTGTCAACGTCTTGGGAAATCCTCCTGACGTGAAAGGCGCTATACAAATGTAATTTTGTTGTTGTTTATTGCATAACAAGCTTCCGCCAGAGAAATTGGTCATTCACTTTTTAGCTGTTTGTGGACATTGCTGTGCGCAAATTGTCTGTCACGTTTGTGTACAAAATAATAATAATAATCCTTGCATTTGATGAAGCACTTTTCACATCTTCTAGACGTCTCAAAGCGCTTCACAGAATAGACTGTAAAGTGAATTGACTGTATATTTGCGGCTGAAATGCGGCAGCCAATACAAAGTCACTACACTTTACAGTAAATGCTGTGAAGCGCTTTGAAACATCCTCCTGACATAAAAGCTGCTATATCAAATGCAAGGATTATTATTCTAAGAAAATGTGCAGTCATTTTGTTTGTGGGAAACAGGTGTCTATGCATTGCAGAATAAGGTTAAATTCAAAAGACACATTTGAAAATGTTTTTTTCTCAATAAATTCAGTGTGTCCAATTATTTTTTAAAATTTGGTCTGAATGGAACATAAAGAAATTGAATATTTTATAAGTATTGCTGCCCTGGTGTGCTTTGATAAGTGAGAACTACGTCACACACTGTGCATGCCATCAGCTGATAAACAGCACTGCGTATCTGGAACCACAAATTCTGATGAATATCAATTCGCGGATTACAGTCTACGTTAAACTGATGAATGTTTTCTCAGGGAACGCTATGTTCTAAACATGCACCTTGCTATAATTTTGAACAACAACTAGAGTACTATTTCTAAAGTCCAATGACATTTTGTGAATCTCCCCTCAATATGGACTTTAAAGTATGATGTTACAGCAACCCTAATCTTCAACTTTTTGCAACACATTCTGGTTTGGCAACAAGCCTCTCCGACAAAATATTTCTTTGGATATTTGAATCTCAGGCAATTTATTTCAGTTTCTGCATAGGAACAAAAATGGAACAGAAAAATAATAGATAACAGGAATCAAAACACTTAAGTGTTTTCTTTGATCCTCAGCTCTGCTCCAGGCATTAGACTATCTCCTTTGATCTCCAGGTCATGTTCATATTTCTTCCAGAACTCGCTAAAACCCTCATGAATTAGTTTTGAGATTTGATTTCTCCAATATGTTGATGCTGGTGGAATATGAAAGGTGCTGGTATCTTTACTGATATAGCCATATTTCTTAATTTCTAATTATTCATATACAAAATACAGTCACTACATTTTACAATAAAACATGTGAAGCGCTTGGAGACATCCTCCCACTGTAACGAATCTAAGAATTATTTCTCATTTTGTGAAGTCCTTTGAAATATTTGTTTGCCTGTGAGGCATTATATGAATACAACTGGCTATTATATCATTAATATAAATAAAACTTGAACCTATGGAGATTACGATCAAAACATTTTCCTCACTACACAAGATTCCCTCCTATTACAAAACACAGTACAATTACCAGAATATTTTTGTACGTGCGACACTTGGTATGTACTTCCACTATCAATAACAGCTGGTCAGTGAATCTCTTGAGTTTCTGTGATGCATGTAATCTTATCCAACAACAAATATGTTTCTATACACTCTCTTGGAGTAGCTAAGGAGAAAATATAGTCTACTGAGGCACAGTCAAGGAGAATGTATCAATTCAACCAAAAGCTGCAATGTTAAAAACTAGACAAAAGCAGAATTCTCAGTGCCACATTGAAACAGAGTATTTACATGAGAAACAGAAATGTGCACTGATCGATTAAAGCAACAGAATTGGAACCACATGTGATAAGTCACTTTATAGCCAATTTCTTATCCCCTCAACCCAAGTTACTATTTCATCGCTCATGACCATTGTTCTTAGGTGAGAATTTATTGGCAGGCTCTTTAACCATGGTGAACATCAAAGCTAACTCAATTTTCCAAGAAAGGTCAATCCACAGAGAATCGGAAGCTTAACTACAGTCATTTTCCTCCTTCTATGAGCACTTAGATCAATTGTTTTGCCACTACTGAATGATTAACCAGACTGAGACTAGCTAACTCAGTATAGACCAGGATTAGAACCGGCATAGCATTATCTATCTATCTATCTATCTATCTATCTATCTATCTATCTATCTATCTATCTATCTATCTATCTATCTATCTATCTATCTATCTATCTATCTATCTATCTATCTATCTATCTATCTATCTATCTATCTATCTATCTATCTATCTATCTATCTATCTATCTATCTATCTATCTATCTATCTATCTACTATCTATCTATCTATCTCTCTCTCTATCTATCTATCTCATCTTCTATCTCTCTATCTATCTCTCTATCTATCTCTCTATCTATCTCTCTCTATCTATCTATCTATCTATCTATCTATCTATCTATCTATCTATCTATCTAACTAACTAACTAACAATATTCCTGGCATTTGATATAGTGCCTTATCACGTTGTTGAGATGTCTCAAAATGCTTCAAAGGACATACTGCAAAGTGGATTGACTATGTATTTTGTGAGCAAAACGGGGCAGACAGTGTTGCATACGGTAGTTTCCCACAAACAGCCATGTGAAGTGAATGACCAATTTTATATTGCATGTTGGCCTGGACATTGGGAAATACTTCCTTCTTTTTTGAATAGTGCTATAGGATCTTCGGCAAATGGGTTTAATGTCTCATCCAAAAGATGGCACCCCTGACAATGTAACAACCTCTCAGCACTGCACTGGGGGGTCAGCTTGGACTATGTGTTTCCAAGTCCCAATGTGGGGCTTGAACTCACAGCCTTCTGACTCAGAGACGAAAGTGAGCCAGACTGACACTGCAATCTACTGTACCTACTGTCTAAATCCACTTATCTACTGTATTGGGGAAGTTAACACAACTCTTTATATAAAGGTACATCTCATATCACATTAAAGAAAAAATCATGAAAGTCTATGTGTAGCCAGAGAAATATGACACCAAGGAAAAGACAGTTAAGATGTATGTAGGGCAGATGCTCTGACTGGAGAGTGAATATAAGTGCATTAACATTCCACACTGTTTCTCAGTGAAATCGAGACACTGATATTGAGCAGGGCAAAGCTAAACAAGTCTGCTACTGAGTCTACAACAAATGGTGTTGCTTCGATTATATATCTGATGCATGCCAAACTAGCAAAAATAAATGGCTTGAAATTTGACTTGCTGAACAGTCTCTGAAACATAAATCAGGAGGGCCTGGAAATACACTGGGCCAAAGGCCAGCTTGGCTCAGTTGGTAGCACACTTGCCTGTAAGTTAAAATATTGTCAGTTTAAACCCCACATTGGGACTTTGGCATCCAAGGCCAACTTACTCATTGTATAATGCATTAGAGGATTTTTTTTGATTTGCCAAGTGACCAATATACGGAAACCTGTCACCATGTTTAAGAATAACCAAATCAGATCGGGTGTTCCATGTGTGCCACCGACATATGGAAATTCCCAAGTCTGGAATGGAATGCGCACTCTCTCATTTGAGCGATGCATCCCGTTCACCTAATTCTGGAGAGAGTTACTAGGTGCAGTTCTGGAGTCCCCGAGAGCCAGAGTATTAGGCGCGGGTTGGCAAGAGTCAAGCCTTGGGGACCCCAGGGTGTGCTCTGGGGTGCTGCTGACCGGCTACAACTGCACAGCTCGCCATTGAGAGCCCTGCGGGCTGGCAAGCCTTCCCACTTGCTTGTCCAGCCGGGACCAGGGCTTTGGTTTGCGGGGTTCCCGGGAGCTGAGCGGGAAGAATGCCTGTCCGCAGCGACTGACGGGTTTGCCCTGCGGAGCCCGAGCCGAGCCCGAGCCCGAGCCCGAGCCCTGCTGAGGAGCCCAGGCTGCGGCTGCCTGCACTGGGCGGTCAGGGACCTGTCAGTCACCCTCACCCTCACGATCCGGGCCAACATTCCGCGGACTGCTGTCAATCAACTCCGCGTCCCGCCCCCCCCCCCGAGCCGCCCTGCTCACTACGCTGATTGGTCGGCCTCGCCGTCAATCAGGGCGCCGGTGACTTCCGGTGTGGGCGGGGTGGGGCAGTGTGAGGGCGCACGCGGGCGGCTGCAGACTCCGGGTCAGCGGTGGGAGTGAGTCAGGTACAGGCGCGCGCTTTGCGTCTCCAGCTCTGGGAGTCCAGGTGCCCAGGAGACAGTGTGAGGGGTGTAGCTGTACCCTCTGTGTGGGAAGCCTGGCTCAGCCCAGCTCAGCTCAGCCCAGCCCAGCTCAGCCCGGGCTGGTGTTCCTGGGAAGCCCAGGGCAGCTCAGCCCAGCTCAGCCCAGCTCAACCCAGCCCAGCCCAGCTCAGCCCAGCCCAGCCCAGCTCAGCCCAGCCCAGCCCAGCTCAGCCCAGCCCAGCCCAGCCCAGCTCAGCCCAGCCCAGCCCAGCCCAGCTCAGCTCAGCCCAGCCCAGCCCAGCCCGAGCTGGTGTTCCTGGGAAGCCCAGGGCAGCTCAGCTCAGCCCAGCTCAGCCCAGCCCAGCCCAGCTCAGCCCAGCCCAGCCCAGCCCAGCCCAGCCCAGCCCAGCTCAGCCCAGCCCAGCCCAGCCCAGCTCAGCCCAGCCCAGCTCAGCCCAGCTCAGCCCAGCCCAGCTCAGCCCAGCCCAGCCCAGCCCAGCTCAGCCCAGCCCAGCTCAGCTCAGCCAGCCCAGCCCAGCTCAGCCCAGGCTCAGGCCCAGGGCAGCTCAGCCCAGCCCAGCTCAGCTCAGCCCAGCCCAGCCCAGCCCGGGCTGGTGTTCCTGGGAAGCCCAGGGCAGCTCAGCCCAGCCCAGCTCAGCTCAGCCCAGCCCAGCCCGGGCTGGTGTTCCTGGGAAGCCCAGGGCAGCTCCCAGCGGAGCAGCACTGACCCGCCAACCCCAGAGTTAGTTTCCCCCAATCGCCACGGGAATGGTTTGATGTCAACAACTTTTTTTTTTGGTCACAGGTGAAACCTCTCGGCTTCACGTGCTGCCGATCGCTAGTCCTTGCGTTCCGAGGCAGAGTCTCTCGCGTCGGGAGGACGTATCCAAGTGTCTCGCAGGATTTGCTGTAAAGTGCAGTGACCGTGTCTTTTGTGGGCAAATACGGCAGACTGTTTGCAACCGCCACGGGGTGAATGACCAGTTTGATGTGTGGATTGGATTGCTGGCCAGGATTGGAACAAACTACCTCTTCTCTTCGAATAGTGGAATCTTTAATGTCCACCTGAACAGCGCAGACAGAACCGAGGTTTAACATCTCATCTGAAGGGCAGCACCTCTGACAATGTCGCACTCCCCCAGCACACAGTTGGATTGTGTGCTTATTGGACTGTTTTATATTTGTAGCAATCTGCTATACTAAATTATTGCTTTGGAATGTCAGCATAGACTGTGGGTTCAAAATCTTGATAGGGGGCTTGAACCCACAAATTTCTCATCCTGAGGTGAGAGTGCTACCGAAGTGACTGATCTCTTCAAAAGCTTCAATGTAAATCACGTCAGGTATTAGTGATATCAAATAATTTTGCTTATTTATAAGGGGCTGCATTTACAAAAAAAAGACAAAAAAATCTGAATATATCTAATTACAAGATTTACCAAAAATCTCAAAAAGAACATGAATGATTTCAAGACAATAATCCAATTGTGTTCAGTTGTTAAACAGTCTTAATTTTTGTTGTGTGCAAACAAATTGTTACTTTTGCCTACTTAAAATGGTTACTTCTGAATTCTTATTGTATTCCTCCTTGGCATATAATGTTTTTAAAAAAAGGGAGCATTAAACTGCGGTTGTGTCTGCTTGTTCAGGTGGACGTTAAATATCTCATTCATATTAATAATAATAATTTTTATATGGCCCCTTATCACATCCTTGAGATATCCATGCATTCACAAGATATACTGTAAAGTGGATTGACTGTATTTTGTGGGCGAAACGCATTACACTATTCGAAGAGAGAAGGCAGCTTTTCCAAATGGCCTTTACTCCAGAGTAATTTGTAACTCCTCATGAATTTTTGTGTGATTTACTAGTGCACAATGTTGCTATGTTTCCTTACAAATGTTACTACGATTGATAGTAATTACTTGCGACGTGCTTTGGGATGTTTTGATATGATAAGGACACTATGACGTCAATATTTCAAAGTGAATAGTGTCATGGGTTGTTCAGTGTTCACCTTCAGGACTAACATTTAAAACGTGTGAAACAGCAGCTGTACAAGACTGATAATCTGCAATGACCCATTTTCTCCATTTTATGGTACAGTGATCGATGCAATAGGGAAACTTCAATTGACTTCTGTTGTGTTACTGCATTAGGGATGGACTAATATTCAAAATGTGGATATGGAATGCGAACCGTGGCTTTCGAGCTGGGAAACTTCATTAGTTAGTGGAACTTCACTACACTCTACTTATTATGGGCGATATTCTGATGGTATTTCTTTATTGGCAGTTTGTGATGATTAGGGAAATATTGTGTTAGTCTGTTTTGAGCATGAGACATTGCTTTCCAGTTTTCAGTTCAGAGCAGATGCAGACTTTTTTTAGTTTCTTTGAGTTTGCATAATATTTGCTTACCACCGGCAATGAAGTAATTATCTTTATATGTTTAAAAAAAAGTTTTGCTACCTGCTGCCTAGTGTTGCCATTGAATCTTTTTCCTTTCTGAAGAAATGCCTCTTCTGCTGGAGAGTGGTTTTATAGGTGACGATTACCTTCTGGTAGTTTAAGTGGCCATTATACGTACCCTGATGCCTTGACAGTAAGTGCTGAGCCGTGTATTCAGCCATAGGAGAGAGTGCAGTTAAGCCATTTCCTGTTCTCATCTGATATTTACTCATGTACACCTTACAGCAGGTGTCTGTTGGTCGTGATCACCAACAGGAGTCCCTGGCTAATTCCTCCTTGTCCAACCCAGGGATATTGAGACCTATTGTTTCCCCCCCGTGCATATATAATAATAATAATAATCCTTGCATTTGATATAGCGCTTTTCACGTCAGGAGGACGTCCCAAAGCGCTTCACAGAACACACTGTAAAGTGAATTGACTGTATATTTGTGGGCGAATGCGGCAGCCAATTGCGCACAGTAATGTCCCACAGACAGTCGTAGATTGAAAATGACCAATTTTATTATTGTTTTTGGTTTTGGAGGGATTATTATTAGGCGTGTGGAGTAAGGAAACTTGCCCAAGGTTTCGCTCTGCCTGGAATTGAACTCAGGTCTCTCGATTGCAAAGCGAGTGCTCTAACCACTGAGTTACAGGACTCCACAAATGCCATGTTTATACACCAGACACAGAAACTGAGCTCTGGATCCCCATTCTCACTTTTTGGTATTCAATGCTTTTGCTTTAAACTGTTCAGTTGTTTCTTTGTAAAAAAAGTGATTTGGGTTTTAGCTGCCATAAGATAAGTGAATGACAAAAGTAATGTGTTCCTCAACAATGTATTCTTTGAATTTGGTGAATTTTACACTACTGAACAAGTGTAATTCTTTGATGAATTCTTTGGTGAATTTTTATGTAATAACTTGGGTCGTCCATAAGGGTCTAAGGTAAGCAACTTACAATTGAGACAAAAAAAAAGGAAAAAGGGAAAATGTTTTGTAGCTTTTTAAAACTAGGCTTAGTTTTGCTGTCATGTATATTAGTAGTATCCTATTGGATGAAAGATCTTTTAGCTATAAATAAAAATAAAACAGAATCTTAACTGCTCTAAGACACCCCTCTACGTGAGGGGTGCTATTTTCTTACACTTGTCATTATACATTTGCCTGATTTATCATAATAATAATCTTACATTTGATATAGCGCCTTTCAATTTGGGAGGACATCTGAAAGTGCTTCACAGGTTTTACTATAAAGGATTACTGTACTGTATCGCGATTGTGTATTTATTTGTAGGTGATTGTGGCATCCAATTTGCATAAAACAATGCATAAAGTCAAGACACTTCACTGAAAAATCTCTGTTTTGCACTTCGATATACTGTCCAGGCTTTGTTATGTCCTCCCGACATAAAAGGAGCTATATACACACAATTTGTTGTTGTTTGCAGCCAAATAATTTAGAAATAATAAGGTGAGATAGCTGGAGACACAGAACATTTGATGACCAACTGACATTTTTGATCTATCTAGCTGGAGCTGGAAAATGACATTGGAAATAAAACCTCAGTTTCTATTGCTGTATGGCTCGGAATTGGGACAAGCAAAGGCTATTGCTGAAGACATCTTTGAGCAAGCATGCAGGAAAGGATTTATAAGTGACATACATTGTCTGAGCCATCTTGATCAGGTAACTATAAAGTAATCTCGTTTGTACAAATTCTGTGGGCTGCCGTGCTATGTAGATTCCCTCAGACCACTCTCCTAGTGAGTGTCCCCACCTCACTGTCCTTCATAGCCTTTAGTGCCTTAGTTTGAATCCTGTGAGCAGAAGACAGCTTATTCACTATTCACTTATTCAGAATTCAAACAATTACAATGCCAGTCCTGCTGTAGTCTTTACAATTAGCCTGAAATTCTGGCTCACTGGACTGGATCTCTCCCATTAGTTGGCCAGACAGGGTTTAAGTAGATAATAATACTTGCATTTGATATAGCACCTTGTCAGGTCAAAGTGTCTTGAAGTGCATAACAGAGATCTTTCTGTGAAGTGTGATACCTGTATTTGTATAGTGCCCTTCACGCTGGGTAGCGTCTCGGAGTGCTTATATATGCCTTGATTTTTTAATAAAATGTATTTTTGGAAAAAACTTTAGTTACAAAACTAATATCATGCTTATTAAATGTACCTCTGTGTCCCTCTGAAAGTGCATGCAGCCGAAGTGGATGCACTTAAAGACAAAGATGTCTAAGTACCTCTTACACAGGCAAACTTCTACGACATTTTTGTGTTTGTGGTTAGTGTTGGACCACTTGTTTGTGCAGTATTTGATTTATTGAATAAATAAACGTTTTAATTTTATGTAATTCATGAAGATAGCTCCATTTGTCTTATCTTTTAATTGTTTCAGTTTAACTTGGAGAAAGCACGAACTCCAGTTGTTTTAGTTGTCTCCACTACTGGATCTGGTGAACTACCGAGAACAGTGAGGAAATTTGCAGAGGAAATCAATTGCAAATATTTACCGGCTGACCACTATTCACACTTAAGATACGCAGTGTTGGGTAATGGAAGTAGTGATTTCTATTTCATTACAATAAAAGTGCTATCAAGTTTTGTGGAGTCCTGTAGCTCAGAAGTTAGGGCACTCGCCTCGCAAGCGAGAGACCCTGGTTCGATTCCCAGCAGGGCGAAATGTTGGGCAAGTTTCCTTACTCCACACGCCTCTGTTTACCTAGCATTAAGTAGGAACCTGGTTGTTAGTTGATTGGTGGATCCCGTTTCCGGGGGTAATAATTCCTTCAAAAAAATAATAATAATAAATTGGTCACTTCAATCCACGACTGATTGTGGGACGCTGATGTATGCAATTGGCTGCCCCATTTCGCCCACAAAATTTACAGTAAATTCACTTTACAGTATATTTTGTGAAGCGCTTGAGATGTCGCGAAGAGATGATAAGACGTTATCAAATGCAAAGATTATTATTATTGATTCATATGACCAAAATATTGCTTCTTGTTCTGTCTAGCTCTTGGAGATTCTAATTACCTGAATTTTGCCAATGGTGGGAAGATAATTGATCGGCTTCTTCAACAGCTGGGTGCACAGCACTTCTATGCAACTGGATATGCAGATGACAGCGTTGGGTAAGACTGGCGATGAGAGTTCCTTATCGTTTTTTTTCTTTCCCTTAATGATTTTGCTCTGACGTTGAGACCTAACCTACCCTTATCGTTCAGAATACAGATTTGTCAGTAATCCCATTATGAGGATGTGAAGTGATATTTTTAACAATCTGCCCACCAACAGCAACAAAATTACATTTGTATAGCGCCTTTCACGTCGGGAGGACGTCCCAAGGCGCTGGACAAACAGAGTTACGGACCCGACCTGTGGGTCAGGTTGGGGGAGGGTGTAGGGCAGGGGGAGAAGCAGGGAGATTGAAAGCACTGTCGAAGAGGAGGGTCTTGAGGTGGGTCTTGAAGGTGGTGAGGGAGGGGGTGAGACGGAGGGACTGCCGGATGGAGTTCCAGAGGGTGGGGACAGAGTGGCGGAAGGCCCGCCCGCCGCTAGTAGGGCGAGCAAGGCGGGGGACGTGAAGCAGGCCGTAGCTCGCTGAGCGGAGGGACCGAACAGGGTGGTAGGAGGTTGGGAGGTTGGAGAGGTAGGGGGGAGTAAGACCATGGAGAGCTTTGAAGGTGAGGACCAGGATCTTGAACTGTATCCTCTGTGTGATGGGAAGCCAGTGGAGTTGGGCGAGGATGGAGATCATAGGGTCGCAGAGCCTGGTGCGGGAGAGGACATGGGCTGCAGAGCTCTGGATGATCTGCAGCCTGTGGAGGGACGAGTTGGGGAGGCCGACAAGCGATGAGTTTGCATAGTCGAGCCTCGAAGTAATGAAGACATATATGAGGGTTTCAGCGGCCTGTGATGTGAGACAGTGTCGGAGCCGGGAGATGTTGCGGAGGTGGGGGAAGGCAGAGCGGGTCATGGCGCAGATGTGGGGTGGAAAGGATAATTGAGGGTCAAACAAGACCCCAAGGTTCTGGACTGGCTCAGTGAGGTGGAGTGTGCAACCATGGATGGTGATGCTGTCAGCGCCTGAGGTGTGGAGGCACTGACGGGAACCAATCAGGAGAGCCTCAGTCTTGTTGACGTTCAACTGAAGAAAATTAGCTCTCATCCAGGACTTGATGTCCGACAGACATTCTGTCAGGACAGCAGTGGTCCTGGAGTCAAGGGTGGAGGCAGAGAGATAGAGGTGGGTGTCATCCGCATACATGTGGAAGTTGACTCCATGTATGCGGATGATGTCACCAAGAGGGCACATAGATATTGAAGAGGAGGGGACCACGGACAGAGCCCTTAGGACCACCGCACGAGACGTTGCGGGGTCTAGAGGAGAAGCCATTTGAGGAGATGAAGTGCAGGCGGTGTGAGAGATACGATCGGAACCAGTCAAGGACAGCGCCATGGCGGTGAGAGGAGAGGCAGTGGATGAGGATAGAGTGGTCGATGGTGTCGAAAGCAGCAGAGAGGTTGAGGAGGCAGAGGGAGCCCTGGTCGCAGATGGACAGAATGTCATTTGTCACTTTGACCAGGGCTGTTTCTGTGCTGTGGGCGGCACTGGAACCAGATTGGAGGGGTTCGTGAAGGGAGTGGCGGGAGAGGAAGGAGCGAAGCTGAGAAGCAACAACTCGTTCCAGGACCTATTATAACTCCTATTATAATGTTAGACTATTGCTTATTGAATTTTGAAGAAGCTGTATGTCCCCATCCCAAAATGTGTATATTAAATACAATCCAGTTATAACCAGATGTTTGGCATCTATAGTGTATTTGACTGCCCGCGTGCTGGTCATATGACACAACAACAGCTACTTGCATTTACATAACGCCTTCATTCGGTGTAGGGTCTCAGAGCGCTTATACTTGCAGATATAGTGTTGCAACAGATAATGTCATTTAGGAATCAGTATGTTGTATGAAGTAATTAATCACCTCTGTAAGTACTTATCCTCATGAACCAGATATTTATTCAGTCACCACAGAGGTATTGATTTGGAGGGTGGGTGTTTTGCTGCAGGAGGAACTTAAATCAGAGCAAGTGATGCCACTGTACAATTCTCTGTTGCCTCTTAGTGGCTGTCAGAGTAGGATTGGAGGGGGTATGGGAGAAGGTTCCTGAGTCAAACAAGGAGTACAGTAATAGCTAATAATAACCCTTGCATTTGATATAGTGCCTAATCACACCATCAAAACATCTCAAAGTGCTTCATAGGATTTTTACTGTGAACTGCAGTGTGTATTTCATATTTTTTGGATTACATTTTGTACTGGAATTTTGACGATTACTGTGTTAGCATTGCAATTATCATGATCCTGTTTTAATAGCCTAAAAAAGAGCTTTAGTTATGTGGTTATCAAAGAAGCTCACTCAGTTAATTCTCAATTTTCTTTGTTTTACCCTAATTGATGCAAATTATTATTATTAATAAAACCAAATGATTAGAAGTAATAATTTAAATGATTCCTACTAAGTTAATTAGAAACTTATTTTATATTATTGTTACATATAAAACCTTTAATATTGTTTATTAAACAGTTAAAGTGTGTAGTATTTAGTGTGTATCTAGCTTGTAGCGATGTAGTACATTCTGCCGCGAGATAAAGTTGAGATATTTCTTGATGTCTTCTTTTCCACGACTGAAGAGAACAACAGGAACTTCAATAAAATATAATGCAATTATTAAGGCATTCTGCTCCTAGAACCAATATAATAATAATCCTTGCCTTTGATGTAGCGCCTTATCATGATGCCATTGAAACGTCTCAAAGTGCTTCACCGAATATTTTGTAAAGTGTAAATAGAACTGTATTTTGTGGGCGAAAGGCGACACCAATTGCGCACAGCAGTGCCCCACAAACCGTCGTTTCGTGTATGGTTTATGTGCATATTTTATTGCCAAGATGACGTGCAATGTTTTATTTTATGCTGTAAGTCCATCTCAACAGTGTTTGAAAACTAATGTTATTCGTTCTTATGTAGATTGGAATTAGTTGTGGAGCCGTGGATTGAAGGCCTTTGGGCTGCCTTGAGGGAATCGTGCTTGTGCAATATGTCGGTGTGTCAGGAAACAGAAGAAATGAGCACTGCGGTAAAGAAGACGTCCGAAACAAATGACTCTACAGGAACCAGTGAAATTGAAGGAGCACAAAATTCTCTGATCACGGAAATTCAGTTGATGAGACTGGAAGATCCAAGGACTGACGCTTCAGTTCTTTCAACTTCGTGTACTGGACAAGATCAAGTGGCGGCTGAGATGCACTCTTTTCCACTTCCTACCTGGGTGAGATCTGAACAACCACTGTCAGAGTCTGCTCTGAATATCCCTAATCTGCCATCAGAGTACCTCCATGTGGAGTTTCTGGAGAATACAGAGCAGGTAGGACTCTGTGAATACATTCTTCCTGATTTTATTTTGCGCTGTTTGGTTGCACTTAGTTAACTTCTATTGAAAGCTTGGTCCAAAGCCATTCGACACATTGAGCTCTTCCTGCCAAAACCCTTGTCGTGTTTGTTGGATTCTGCCCAGTTTAATTTCTGCTCAGGGAGTTTAATAATTGCAAGTAAATCATTGCAAAAAGTAAATTAATCCCTGTGGCAAAGATAATCGAATGAATTTCCAAAATGTCAATCCATTGTTAGAAACTGCATTATTTGATCTTGATCAAAGTGCATTACCATCACTGCCACTTCCACATTCCCACAGCCCAGGAATTTAAAAAGTTTCATAAAATAGTTTATCCCAATGAACTTATCTTCATGAACTAGATATTTATTCAGTCATTGATTGCTGTTGTTGAAGTCTGTTCCAAGTGTCTATTCCAAACATCTATTTGCTCTGTTTGTTGGGGGTGTAAGAAGTGATCTTCTACCATTCTCCACTGTTTGAAGCATGTTCAATTTTTTATTCCTGTCCTACACTTCTATACACATTGTTTAACATTGATAATTAATGACATTTGTTATCCATGTTTTTCAGGACATCAGACCTAGATCCTGTCACTGAAACCCAGTTTAATTTTTTGAGAGTTCAGTACACCACAGTACATTGCCTCAGTAACTTCATGGAAATTAGACAGTGTTATAATTGTGTTATCAATGCAGATCTCTCTTGGCATTTCAAGACCATGAGAAGTTACTTTCAGTCAACAGTTAGAAGATACATGCGTTTTAGCTGAGCAGAGGAAAGGCATTTGTAAATCAACTTCGAACCATGAATTCCCAGGGATTGTAGTGGATGTCAGCCATTTCAAGATTTGGACCTAACCTATGTGAAGCACTTTTATAAGGGGCATGGACTAGGGAAGGAGCCAACCCTTTGGGGGCAGTGAATAACATTTGTGTTTTGGGGAATCAGAAATTATACAGTAAATGGATTGGATATAGTCTATTGTAATGTTTTGGTTCCTCAATGAGGAGTCTGTTTGTTGTTTGCGCTCTTCCATTTTTAGCTCTTGCTAAAGCACTTTGGGGAACAGTACTTAATAATAATAATCCTTGCATTTGATATAGCGCTTTTCACGTCGGGAGGACGTCCCAAAGTGCTTCACAGAACACACTGTAAAGTGAATTGACTATATTTGTGGGCGAACGCGGCAGCCAATTGTGCACAGCAATGTCCCACAAACAGTCGTAGATTGAAAATGACCAATTTATTATTGGTTTTGGTTTTGGAGGGATTATTATTAGGTGTGTGGAATAAGGAAACTTGCCCAAGGTTTCGCCCTCTGCCTGGAATTGAACTCAGGTCTCTCGCTTGCAAAATGAGTGCTCTAACCACTGAGCTACAGGACTCCACTTACTAGTGTTTCTGGGTCTTTAAATCATTGCCGAGATTCATCCGTGTCTACAGATGTCCTGGCAGCACAATTCACTGGATTTCATATTTCTAAATAATTTCATGATAGCGGTGTTTGACCTGAGGCATTGAACTGAGGGTAAGGAAGGCGGACACAAGCTGCAGATCATCCAGAACTCTGCAGCTCGTGTCCTCTCCCGCATCAGGCTTTGTGATCATATCACCCTCACCCTTGCACGGCTTCACTGGCGCCCCATCCCCCAGAGGATAGAGTTCAAAATCTTCGTCCTCGCCTTCAAAGCCCTCCATGGCCTTGCTCCTTCCTACCTCTGAGACTTGCTGACCCCATATCAACCTGTCCGCTCCCTCCACTCAACATGCTCCGGGCCTTCAGCTTCTCTGCCCCCACCCTTTGGAAATCTATCCCACAGTCCCTTCATTTTGCTCTCTCCCTTGCCTCCTTCAAAGCAAGTTTCAAGACCTTCCTCTTCGACCGCTCATTTGTCCACCCTCCTACCTCTACCCTCCCTGCTCTCTACCCCTCCTGATCCCAATCCCAATACTAGGGTCCAAATGCTTGGTCCAGGACCTCGGGACGTCCTCCTGATTTGAAGGGCCCTATACAAATATAATTTATTGTTGTTGTGGACAAAATGGGGGGGGCAAAAGAAGGAGAAGCGATGAACATTTCACCATATTACAGATCAGCTTGTTTTGAAGCATTGGCCCTCTTGGGCTGAAATGGAGATTGGGGGATAGGTGGGAATTGTCCTGGTGGCAGAACTGATAGGATTGGGTGGAGAAGCAGGTTCAGCAACCATGTGGATGCAGTAGATATCGTTCACTTCTTTCTTTTTATTAATAATTTGCTTAAATTTTGTGAAATGATTTTGATGATACTGTGTGTTTTGGGCTGTTTATAATAATCCCTGCATTTGTATAACGTCTTATCGTGCCTTCTAGACGTCTCAAAGCGCTTTGCAGAATATACTGTAAATAACTGTATACTTGTGGGCGAAACATATATTTATGTGCTAGAATAGGTTGATTTTTCTGAATGTGTTATTCTCTTCTCGCTGCTTAATCCTTAGGTTTGCGTCCTGGAGTGCCTCCCTATGATACAGCACACTGTGTTCCAGGTACCAGTGACTCGAGTCATGCGCCTTACCCGGGAGGATGCAGTGAAAACCACATTACTCTTAGAACTTGACATTTCGGTTAGTCCTTTCCTGGTATTGTTTTGTAGTCGATTGTAATTCATTAGCTGTTTATGTAGTTTCCTCACCAGTAACTATACGATGGATTGTTCCAGGAGAGGGGATTATATGCTTCCCATGTGCTTTCAGAATGTCTCCTCTCACTTCTTGCTTTCCTTTTTGATTAATAGTATTAATCAATGTTAATTATCACCCCTCTAACTAATAGAGAATGGATAAGATGTCTAAAAGGGAGCTGGATATTAAGGGATTTGGAGAACAGCTGGGAGAAATTGGATGAAAAGATCTGACATGATCTAATAAACTGTTGGAAATGGTTTTCTATTTTTCCTATACAAATATAATAGAAGTATATTCCCATTATTTTCCAGAAAACATCATTTACTTATGACCCTGGGGATGCTTTCAACATTCTGTGCCCTAATAGTAGAGATGAAGTGGAAGAACTGATTCAGAGGCTTGGACTTCAATACAAGAGAGAACATTGTGTCTCCATCAGTATCCGAACCAACACCAAGAAAAAATGTAGGAAGGAAATAAAGGAACTAATTGCTGTGTTAAGTTTACTCGTCAAACAAATTATAAATTGCAGCAATATTTTAAAAAATAGTGTGAATTGAATCAGAAAATTGTGATTTTATTTGACTTACTTCCTGATAAGATCTGCTGTTATAGGATCAGCTATTATGTTTGATGTGTTAACACCAGCCCAGGCTGCCACGACCCTTCCTTCCGCCCGTCTCCCAGATTAGGGAGATGGAGATTTTCATCGGGTTTTTTGTTTGAAACAAAAATGTTTTATTTTTAGGAAATTAATTTTGTTAGTAGCAGATTGGATTTTCAAGTTTTTTTTTACAATATTCAAACGCTATTTGGGTCAAAGCATCACCATAAGGAATACTCCATGAAAACCTCTGTGTGATCAGGCATGTAGCTGGAATTCCTGTAACTTAAATATAGCAATAGTAATATCCACATCCCCATTAGCTAGAATTGGCTGGATTTTGTTCAGTGCACCTTCCAGTTCTCCAAGCTGTGTTCATGCTCATTTGTTTTGCTATTGTTGGGGTAAGTGGAGATGGTGCTAACTTCTTGTCCAAAGGCACAAGTCAATGAGCCCGAATCGGTTTGGAAAGGAATCCATTAGTTGGCAGTGTATTCAAAGTATGAGGATCTGTTTGGGGTAAATGTGATCTTTAACTTTAAGATCATAAATTATTATTATGAGAGGAACCAAAATTGGGAGGGGGAGATTTTGATTAGATTATAGGTGCATGATCATTTGCTAAATTATTGCTTATTCCCTGTCAGTGAAAACCTGTTTAATTCTATGTATCTTTAGTTCTACGTTCATTAAACTTTGTTTAAGGGGAGTGGGATATCTGCATCAAAATTGGTTAAATTAAACTTCAGTTCGTTTTTTTTGTCTTGACATTTCAAGATCAAAGGAAGATTAAGGTAAGTAACTTCAATACTATCTTGCCTGCACCAGCAGACTAGATATAAAAGTGGAGTTTGTTACACTGTTATACTGACAGGGATCTGAATGTTTTTTGTACATCCTTCTGAACTCTGAAAATTCAGCCCAGTAATACGATTATAGGTTTTTGTCCTTACAAAAAAGTAATGTCCTGACAGAGTTTTCTGAAGTATGCTGGCAAAACCTTTGTCTCTGAGGGGTGATAATGGTAATAATAATAATCCTTGCATTTGATATTGTGCCTTATCATATCTTAGAGACGTCTCAACGCGCTTCATAAAATATACTGTAAAGTGAATTGACTTTATATTTTGTGGGCAAAACTCAATTTGAGCTGATAGTATTGCACAAGAACCATTTTGTCTTAAATATGTTGTTTTTTTGTAGCACATTAATACAAATATACTGAATCAGCCTAATGACAACACTGAAATTGTGTTATTAGATTGGGTAAGTGGGAGCAAATGAGTGACGGGATCAATGGGGCACCAATATAGAGAACAGCACCAATACGTCTGGAATATTATTGCTATACAAATCGATTGACAACATGGCATTGCAACCACGACTATTGGAAAGAAAATCTCTTTGGTTGGCACAGGCTCTCTTCAGCCTAGCCCTTAAAATTGCTGCCCAGAGAGTTGGCCATTAGCAGGTTTATGTATTTGGTGCAGTTATTTACACATTAACAATTGAGAGTCATAACGTTCAGCTCAATAAATCCATTAACTTATAGGAATACTTTGAATTGAGAATAGTTTAAAGTTTAAGACATAATGATGGGACATTATGACAAGATACTTTGGTGCTGTAATATTCCTGAGAGGTTGTTTTGTGTTAGTATTGAAAACTGTAAATGCACGTTTACTAGAACTCTTTTGTCTGTCCTGAGACAAATTCTGAATTCTTGTTACATTGGAATGATTGTTCAAATATTTTTTCTGTCTTATTAAGGTGCTAACCTGCCTGAGTACATACCAGAGAGAAGTACCCTACAGTTCATTCTAACCTGGTGCTTGGAAATACGATCCATTCCTAAGAAGGTACAATCAGATCTTCTGGGATTTTGCTTATAGACTTTGGATGATTGCCAGTGGCACAGTATAATTTGAAGGAGATGGCTATAGTCCTCCAGAATGCCACTTTTTTCATTTCCCCTGTGTGTTAATGGTGCTCTTTTGCAATGCTGAGTTTTCCAGCCTATTTCTTTTCCATTCCTGTACATTCATTCCTATGTATGATTTTAGCTGGGTAGACTCCAGCAACACCCTAATGCACACTCTCGGGTCCCCAAGCCCTGGCTCTTGTCAACCTGCGCCTAACACTTTCCAGAAATAGGTAAGCAGGAATGTGTTCCTCCAGGGAGAGAGTGCGCATTCCATTCCAACAGTCTATCTCTGTGATTTCTATGTGTAGGTGGGATAAATTTTCAGCTTGGTTTGGATATTCTTAAGCATGGGGATGGGTTTCCACATGTGTCAGACACCCGGCTGACCCCTCCCCTCCAAAAAAAATCCAATGTGCAAATGGCTATAAGGCATTGATCAAGATTGGAATAAGGGGCTCGAAGTAACTGGAATTTTGTTCATTTACTTTTTTGGCCCTGATAGCCCACTTCTGTACTCGTGTGCATAATAAAATAAACGAGAAACCTGCCTAGGCTACTGGCGTGGAGATTGACCTGGTTGTAAGTGGAAACCAAGGAGTTACGAGTGTTACCTTTATGTGAGTACAAACAATCATGCTCACTGTAATGTCGAGGGCAGGGGTGTGACGAGGGAAAGTTAAGGGAGAGTTACGAGGCGGCTGTCTGATAGCGAGTTCCTTACTTTTGTGTATTTAATTGTAGGCGTTTATACGAGCACTGGCTGAGTACACCTCAGACGCTGGCGAGAAACGACGACTACAAGAGTTGAGCAGCAAACAGGGTGCTGCAGACTATAACCGCCACATCAGAGACTGCAGGATCTGCCTACTTGACATTCTCCATGCTCTCCCATCGTGCCATCCGCCACTAAGCCTACTTATAGGTCAGTCATTAACCTCTATTTTGGTGCTTCTGCTATTTTGAGATACCGATTGCTGCAAATGCACAGGCAGGTCAATTAACATCTGTATGCGAGATTCATTTATCGGCTGTGACTCAAAAAGTTGACAATTTAATTTTTCTCAGATTTTGCCAAAGGGCTAGTTCAGATATTCACACTCAAAACAATCTCCCCTTTCCTCCCAGGTACTAGTTGACCTGCTGTGCACATCCAGCATTTCCTGTTACTCTCGCAAATTGTAAAAGCAAGACCTGTTAATTGGAGTGATGTGTTCTTTAAGCATTCTACCCTGTGGTTAGTCGACTTTGACAATATTAACTTTTGAGATGTTTCAAATGAATTTGATAATTTGTCCTCATTGAAACCCCTATTAGAAAGGTTCTATTTTGGGGTTTGGGGAAGTTGTTGGGGGAGGAGACAGAACAGTAGAAAGTTTAACCGTTTGGTTTAGTGTTGGTGCTATAGTATGGTAACGATATAGTTGTCTTATATCTGAAACAAGGTGTTTAAATAGAAGCTACTGATGATGGGGTGGGGAGGAAGAGAGAGAAAAGGAGAAATTGGACTAGCGCATTCATTTGTAATGAAGCCAGTCGCTTGACACAGTATCTCCTCTTGGCTCAGTTGGTAGAACTCGTGCCTTTTGGTCAGAAGATTGAGGATTCAGGTTCCACGTCAAGTCAGCATTGTTTTGTTGAGACATTACACTGAAGTCCTAAGTTCCTGTTCAGGTGAATGTTAGATCCCATGATGATCCCAGTGCTATGAGACGCTACTCGTGTGAAGGGCACTATATAAACACCAAGATTTTGGTGGTGGTATTCAAACAGTGCCTCTCCTGGTGTCCTAGCCAACAATATGGTCTTCTCATGCTTGGTTGTGAGTCCTTCCTGACACGATGGCTGTTATGTTTCCTACAGTCAGTTCATTTAACAGCAATTGCCTTGTATGTGGAGTGTATACTTGCTGCCCGTAGGGTGCACAATTGCTTCATGGTGCTTGTATAACTATTATCAGACTAAAAGTTTGCTGCTTTTCTAAAGTTTGCTGAGTTTGCCCCTTGAAATAAACTTTTGCTCATACATGGAAGATGAGGATTGCTGTTAACTGGTGTGAATACCTAAGGGATTCGTGTTTGGAGTAACTTTTGTTAGAAATTCCTACTTGGGAATCAACAGCATTTAAAAGCAATAAACTCTACATTTGAAGATAAAAGTGAATGACACAAGGCTGCCAAGCAATAAAATAGCAAAGCATTTCACATCTAGAGATACAGCATATGAAAGTTGGTTTCATTTGAGAGTTTGATAAATTGTGCAATTTTATCTTTAAGCCTGTTGGGGAAATTGTGTAAAGTATTGTTTTTGTATCTCTCAGCAAGTCCCTCTGAGTGCACCAGTAAATATATATTCTGTAGCTGCTTTGAAACTCTGATTACTGGCTTCTGCTGTTGTGTGGTCTTCCAAGAACCGCTGTGCCTCAAGCAGAATTGTTTTTTAATCGTTTTTATTTTTCAGCTGNAAAAAACATGCATTTCAAAAAATTTTTTAGGCAACTGTGTGATTTGCCCGCAAACTATGCAGTCAATCCATTTTACAATATATTCAGTGAAGCGCTTTGAGATGTCTCAATGAGGTGAAAAGGCTCTATATCAAATGCAAGGATTATTATTATATAGTATATTATGAACTATTTATGATGTATAAA
This sequence comes from Callorhinchus milii, assembly GCF_018977255.1. NCBI lineage: Eukaryota > Metazoa > Chordata > Chondrichthyes > Chimaeriformes > Callorhinchidae > Callorhinchus > Callorhinchus milii. The sequence goes on from NW_024704743.1 coordinate 62,068,019, forward strand.
ATATTGTGGTCCTAAATGTGCACCGTTCTACAAAGAACCTCTTAAATTATCAAACCACAAAATAGCGAACTTTCAAAGTTAAAGAGCCAGAGAATTTATTTAGACAATTTTCAAATGTCTAGTTATTTGAAAGCCCTTTTGTCTTGGCTTGCTCCCTTGAGAGGTTATCATCCCAACGTATAGCTGTGCTGCCTTATGTACCCAATCTGGTGATGAGTACTTGCCTTTAAAGCAAAAGAACCAAAAGAGGGCAGCAGAGTCGAGCAAAAAATAAGTACTGTAGTCATTGCTTGCCCTCACGCATTGATGCCTTGTTGCAAAAAAATTAGTTGTTTGAATAAAATTTGTTGTGTCTATTATCTTTCTCAGTCGCAGAATCCATTAACTGGCCCTTTTGAGCTGACCAGTTGTTGGTCTAAATTAATGCTGTTCACAATGGACTGACTATGTGAACGATCAAGTTTACATTAGATCAGTAGCATTTTGTTTTGTTTTCTCCTTTTCCTGGAAGGGGGAATGATATGGTCTGTGGGACATAGTTACTTGGGTATGACTTGCCCTTAGGGTAACTAAGTATTCCGAGACATTATTCTACATTAACGGCGTTATATAAATGCAAGTTGTTGTCTTGACTAAGCAGCTATTCTTTATGTGTGAACCTGGACAGTTTGGGCAAGTATTATGACAATGGGGTAGACATCATAACTAAACCATCGCTTATCTCAGGTTCACATGTGTGTACATTTCACTGGAGGTCATTGAAGAGCAGTTAGGAGAGAGAACTCTCTTTTTCATCTCCAAAAGCCCTGAAGTACTGAGGTCAATTGTTGCGTCCCACCACACTATTTGTATCACCACCCTCCTCCTGCAAGAGAACAGCTAACTCAGCATATACCAGTGATTGAACCCAGGACTTTTCAAATTTGTATAACTCAATACTGCACAGGGCAATGCATTGTCACACCAGTTTATCAAGGGAACCACAGTGCATTCTACATTGGGAGAGTTGATGTGCATTTACTTGTGTTTGACTCCAGTAAAAACGTACATTCTTGGAAGAACGCAGAGGCATTTTTTTTCAAAGGGGAATTCGAATAGAATAGGTGTGTGTGGGGGGAGGGGAAACGGGAGCGCAGGCAATATTGGCTGAAAGACCTGTTTCTGAGCTGTAATATTCTAGGAAGTTACATTTTCTGTACATCCAGTCTTTGTTCTGTAGATTTCAGTTGAAGAAGTTGCTGGAGAAAGAACAATTTCTCTTTGAGCCACGATCAACATCTCCTTGGCCAATTATTGCAAAGCCCAGATCAGAGTTTAGTAGCTCACCACACAGTCCTTCAATCCAATATCCACCGCCACCACCGCTCTAGTTCCCATCGCGGTCTCCCTGTTTGCCTCTCTAATCGGCGGTTCTGCCCAATTAGCGCTGAATAATCTGTGTGTTTGTGCATTGCGGCAGCCCAAACCAACAGGGATTTTGCCTAAATCCAACTGTAAATAAGCCAAAGAAAGAGAGAGAGACAGATACTTCTAGTATTTTATACTCTAGCCAATAAATTTGTGTAGGGTGAAACAGAATTTACTGGCCGATTGGTTGGTTTCTCTAGTATAGATACATATTTGTGGGTATCATTTTGCATCCAGGATACAAAATTTCTGTTATCTCTTCACTGTAATGTTTTTGTTGTAGCTATATACAATGATCAAAGGGAGTTTCATTACACAGATGTCAGAGAAGAGTACCAAGGATGTAAAATCAGGTCATTGGGCTGTAAGGTAGGAGAAGAGCTTTGTTGTCACTTGTGTAAATACTTGATCAGGAGCAGGGCTGGGTGGTTTAGAAATGGTTGTAGACTGATGAGACCTAATACTCTAATGGGATATGCGTGGTTGGGTGCAGGACATTGGATATGACTTTATAAAAAGGCAGGCTTGATGGGTCTTTTCTCATTCCATGATATTTTTCAATATTTAACTTTGCTCTGACTTTAGTGTTGAATCTTGCTTTCTGCCCCCCTCCCTCCACCCTTTCTTCCACGCTTTGATCCAGTGTCCTAAATAGTGTTCAACAGCAGTAGAAATTATGATTAAAGACCCAGTCAAAATAATAAAATCAAAATGTCAAATCAAATTTCTTATGCATTATGAAGAGTTTCAATGACATGATAAGGTGCTATATGTAATCCTTGCTATACAAGGATTATTATTATTGACTCTCAGAATTTCTGTCACTGCTTCACAAATCTCTTGCCTTGTTCATCCATTCTGGGGGATTTGTTGGTTTTCAGCCTCTTGAACCTATCTTGTTCCATGTGTTGCCTGCAAATACGCAGTCACTCTACTTCACTGTAAATCCTATGAAACGCTTTGAGACATCCTCCTGAAGTGAAAGGCACAATACTAATACAAGGATTATTATAAAATTCTGTATCTGCGAGATGTTGGGAAGCGGGTTTAATGTCATCCTGGTTAAAAACAACAACTTGAATTTATATAGAATTTATATTCACATAGAATAACATCTCAGAGCGCTGCAAAACATCCAGAAAATAAATGTTTAATATATTTGCTCTCTTCCATTCATTTTCTTTCAGAACTCCCTTGTACATCTCAGTGATACAGATCTGGATAATATCCACTAAATGTTCTTTAGATTAAACAATACAATTTTTGTGTTGAATGCTGAGTTTATTCTGTTAATTTAGTGGCAGACTGTGCTACAGTTTAAAAGTTCATCGATCAGTAGCTATAATATTTCATAGAATGTCACTGCATGGTAACAGGCCATATGGCCCAACTAGTTCAAGCCGGGCTCATGCTCATGAAAATGAGTATAGGATTTGACCGAGTTTTGAAATGAAGGGAAATCATTGATAACATTAATGGAGGCTGGGATCAAGACTTCTTAACCTTTAGGGCAGGAATGAGAACAATTGGATCTTCCCATTAACAGAACCTTGTACTACAAGTTTTTGAATGGTCCAGGAAAGAAGTTTACTCTTACAAATGAGAAGTCTTTAGTGATCAATTTACAACATTAATCAGGGAAGTGCAACTCTTCCAGCTGGGAGAACATATTGTGTCTCTGTGAAGAAATGAGAAACGACTTGTTTTGTTTCACTTCAGTAGTTTTAATGTATTTGGGAGTATTTTATGTTGAAATTACTGTATTTGCTTCTGCCGTCCCAAGAAAGTATTGTTCTCTTTGGTTGTTCCAGGGTTACAACTATTGAGGTTCACGTGTGAAACAGGGCATGGTAACAGAGGGTGTCTGGAGCCCCTATAACTATGCCTCTAATACTCAATTCCCTTAAGAGAGAAAAGGAGAAAATTGCTGGGAGTGTGGATATAAGGTTCGGATTTCGAAATGCCTTTGCTGAGGTTTTCCCATGCAATACTGGTTGAGTTAGGAAGCTAAACATTCCTGGCTAATGGGTTATCAGGTCATCATCAACATCACTTCCTGTTTTGTTCACGTTCGTGGTGTCGGCGTAGTCCTGGTAACCTGAAAGTTGACNTTTTTCTAGCGTAGGAAGCAAGCCAGCCGGCTGAGCACATGAGCAGTGAGAGCAGCTATTGTGACCGCATTATAGTCAGTGTCCGCCTGGCTCGGTTGGCCACACTCTTGTCTCTGAGGCACAAGGTTGTGAGTTCAATCCCTGTCGGGATCTTGAGCTCACAATCTAGATTGACGTTCCAGTGCAGTGCTGGGGGAGCATTGGATTGCCGGGGTTGCCATCCTTCGCGTGAGATATTAAATCGAGGTCCCATCAGCTTGTTCAGATGCACGTTAACTCAAGACAGAAGTAAAGCACAGTCGTTGTTTGTGTCCTAATCCAAGTTGCACAACAATTCAACTGATGTGACTGTAGCAGATCAGGATTTTTTCTGAAATTACTGCTTTGGTATATTAGAAAACGTCAGTGCACTGATCCTTGTGTAGATGCTGTGCTGTGCAGGTCGGAAAGTTGTTTCCTAGCAACTGCATAAATAATCGCCACTGTGAAAAAAAAGCCACATTTCATGGCTGTAGTTTGTCAAGGTACAGTATAATTTCAGCTTGGGAAATCTAACTCCAGTCTAACAGTGAATATTAAGAATATTACTCATTATCTAGATTACCAGCTTTGGCTAATAAAAAGTGCATGGAAATGATTCTTGCATGTGATTTATCTTTGAAAATGCACATTTAATTTCTCAAAATATTTTATTGAGCCAAATTTCTGCCTATAGGTTCTTCATTTTGGAAGTTTACATCAATATCAAAATATTCTGAGGAAATTTTGGAAAGTAGGCAGACTCCCATGCCTTCAAAAAGTAATTGCTGGAGCATGTTTTCATAGAATTAATGATGCATATTCACAATGAATGTGCTACTTTATCACTAATTCCTTTTGAGATATATCCATTTCTTCAGAGTTCTTTGCAAGTAACCTGTGTTACTTAAAAATAACTCTGGAGTATTTACAGTATGGGGTCTGCAATGACCTTAAATTCTCCTATTCTAAACCGTTTTATACCTGACTGATTGATGTGAAGCAATTCCCTTTCAGCGGCTTGTGTTTTGAAGGATAATACAAATGTTGTAGTTTGTACTAAAAGTTACCCCATTTACTGAAATCTTGAGGCGTAAGGCAGAATTTTACTATCTTCTGCAGTTTGTATTGGTGCAGAAATCCATCTTGTTTAGTTCTGAGTCTGCACTGGTTTTATGTAACGGTGATGAAGTTCATATGTTACTGTGCTGCCTTTTGGGAGCAGCTTGACGTCACAGTTAGATGGCTGCACTATCATTACTGAACCAACAACAACATCAACAGCAACAAGCTTTGATATGCAGCAAGAATGGTTTCTTTCAAGTCTTTGTATAAATTGTTAGAACTCACTTATCTATAATATAAAAGCTATTGGTTATCTAGAGTGGCGAGTTAGGCGTATACTGTATATCAATACATAAATAAATGTGGCCGGGATATTGACAGCAATGATGACTTGAGTGTTAATGATCAGTTAAGCCAGGGTCGAATTATCAGAAGTTAACATCATATTTGTTGCTTCTCAGTGCATTCCCTTTCAATCCCAGCTTTATATCTTTATACCTTTATATATCTTTATAAATGCTTTTCTGTTTCAGAGCATCTTCCGAAGCTACAAGTCCGATCATATTCAGCTGCAAGGTAACAAATACTGTATTAGGTACTGTGATTTAGATTCAAAACCTACTTACACCTCTCTGATAGAAGCAAATATCATATCAGCTATTTTGTGAAAACTCAGCTCGGGTCTAAATCCCTCATCATCCAGCGCCTTGGGACGTCCTCCTGATGTGAAAGGCGCTATACAAATGTAATTTGTTGCTGATTGCTGTTGTCAGTAACCCGAGCCTAATATTCTCAGGAATTGAGTAAGCAGAGTCATCAGTCCTGCAGTGCAGTATTCATTCCATATGGGAAATTTCCATGCGTAGGTGGCATACATATCTGCAAATCTATCTGGTTCAGAATAGGTGATGGTTTCTGCATATGTCAGACAACCAGATAAACATCCCCAACCCTCAACCTGGTGTTTTTTTAATGGGGAGTAATTTTAAATTGATGGTTATAAAAATTATATATTTGGATGTGCAATTTGTTGTAATTAAATATGCGAAGTCTTAGAATTCTCATAATGGCTCAGTGATAAAATAACTGGTATAGCAATGATCCAGCCAGAGCAGGCAGGAATCAATGGGGGGAGGATGGATGAAGCTACAGTTCTGATGCTGGGTGGGGGGGGGGGGGGGCGATGGGCAATGAGCTGGGCTGCCTGATGTTCACCATTGTCCAGCAACCTTCATTGGAGAGTGTTCACATGTGGATGTCAGTTGAGAATAGGATTGGACATGGTTCTCTTTCCCACCTACCACCACCTCTCCCACCCCCCTTACAAATAGCTTGCTAAAACTGCAGGACTTGTATATCTTGTATATCAGTGTGTATATAAATAATGTCAACTTAACAAGCTATCGGAGCCCTGGGAACCATACCCAGCTTTCAGGCATTAGCAATATTGTTGATTAAAAATTTGTACCTGCCGAAGAAGCCTGAGCTCTGTTTAGCGCTCAATAATAAGTCACTTGCTGAGAGTAGATGCTAAGCTTTGTATAACAGGCAGAAATAAATGCTTAGTGCTTCATAGTGTGTTCTTAAACATTTGTTTTTCAGCTCTCCTAATTTTTATCCTGGCAAAATTCACTTTGTTTTCAATATTATTGAGTTCCCATCCTGCCCGGAGCGCCCTGTTGCCCGAAGGGGGGTTTGCACAGGTTGGCTTGCGGAACAAGTCACGCCAATGCTTCAGTATCAAGGCAAGCCTGTAGAAGATGCCAATGGGTTGCAGAATGGGTTAATAACAATAATGCCACAGGTATGAATCTGAGAAAAAGGTGGAACACTTTCTTGTTCCATTACAGCAGCCTGGTTATATCAGTAGTGCATTATTCAAGTTGATGTTTTTTAATATTGTGCAAAATGGTATTAAGCTCACCTTGTCTTTGACCACCTCCATGATTACCACCCCTTTCCCCTTCATCTTCCCCCCACGACTGTGATCAGCATCTGACCATATCACTGAAAATGCTCCCAAGATTTTATTCTACGTGAAGAGTTCTACATAAATGCAAGTTGTTGTAAAGTGTTCGAAATTAAATAGCAAGTGGAAGCTTCACCTTCCAGAGGAATACTAACACATTCATTTTGGGAAATTTAAGAAGGAAAATACACAATTAAAAGTCAAAGCATTTTTTGAAGTTGGATTCGTAGAAGAAGTAAATCAGCCAAAATAATGGATGAGAGATGTGGTCGGGTGCAAGCGAGGACAGGCTGAGAGCACAGTATTTCTTGTTTGGCAGGTTAGCTATGAGGGAGAAAGTAACTTTACAAAACAAATGAAGATACAACAGAGGGAAAAAGAAGAGGACAATAGGAATTGTTAAATAACATGATGCTGCCCTGTCAACCTACAAATCATTACATTGAGTTGAAGATGATAAATAGATTTCACCAATGACATTTTTGATGCCTGATGGCTAATGATTTGGAATATGGATTTATTTTTATTCCAGTTTTTGTGACCACATAGCTTTAAATACAGTGGAAGCCCCATAGACCAGACACACAGGGGCCGGGCGTTTTGTCCAGCTTAAATGGCGTCCGAGGTTAACCAAAGTTCTCTTACCTCTTCCCACCCAGCAGAGGAGCAGCAATGACGCCACCTCTCTCTCATTGCCGTTCCCATTGGATGGGAAGGGGACCAATTAGCAGTGAATCAATCGGAATTTGACTCCTCCCGTAATCAGACGCAGAGGTGACCCCACGTGGGAATAGCTAGATTTTTGTCCAAATTAACTGTCATTTAAAACTTCTAAGAATACAAATGCATCGGGGCTGGGCATTATCTCTGTTTTACTCGGAGTCCGAGGTTAACCAGTGTCCAGGGGAGCTGAGGGTGGGAGGGTTGCTGAGTGGGAGGAGAGGGGCTGAGTGGGAGGAGAGGAGCTGAGTGGGAGGAGAGGAGCTGAGTGGGAGGAGAGGAGCTGAGTGTGGGGAGAGGAACTGATGGAGGGGGGAGCTGAGGTGGGTGTGGGGTAAGATGTCTGCAATTGTGACCGAAGAGGTCAATCTTATGGCAGGTTTTAAGTCTAAAGAGAGGAGGGGAGCTGGAGGGACTCTAGGATACAGTTCCATGAAATATGTTATTCTTGATTTTCATTAAAAAAAACTTTGTTTTATAGATTTCCATCTACAGTCGTCCAAATGCCTTTTTCCATCTGCCAAACGATCCTGTGGTTCCTATCATTATGGTGGGCCCTGGTACTGGTCTCGCACCCTTCATAGGATTTCTACAGCACAGGTAAATGATTTATTGATGTCAAGTCGTTACTGTACACACATTCTATTTCTGTGTCAGTTATTTGTATTTTGGCAAGAGTCAACGTTCTCTTCGCTGTGAAATATGATTGTTTGCAGTATCATTGTACAGTCGAACCTGTTCAAGCAGTCACCTCCAATCAGCAACTGCCCCCGTTAACAACCACCCTGGAACAGCCTCTTCAGTGTAGTTCACACACCGATGAACCTTTACATGAAAGCGATCCTTATATAAAGGCCACTTTGGCCCAGTTCCCTGAGAGATTGCTGAAGACAAGCTTGACTGTAATTACAATTTTGAACTCAAAAGATTTCATCAATGTTCGAGGGTCATTCCTCAACACTCAAATTTGATTTGTAAACTGGATGCCTTTGCAATTTTTCAGAATTTATGGATGCTACATTGGTTAGATGACAAATGTAATCATTCAGAGTCTGTAGCATGGTAACTCTACTTTGTATTGCAGAAATCGTGTTTGGAATGTGCTTCAAGTTAACTAACATTTTTAGAATCATGTATTCAATATTATGAGACTGAGGAATGTAATGCCTCAAAAGGCTATAGATACCGAGTCAATTGAGAGAGAGTATTGATAAACACTTGGTGAGTAAGGATATTTAGAGATCTAGAGAAAAGAAAGGAATTGAGCTGCTGCTTTAGGCTTAATGGTATATAGTCTTAATGGTCTGAGTAGTCCATTTCTGCTTCCATCTTCTTCACAAACCCAAACCCACCACCTGCTCCCTTGATCCCATCCCCACCTCTCTCCTCATCTCCCAGCTCCACCTTCTGGCCCTCTCCTGTCCGATGTCAACAACCTCTCCTTGTCCACCGGTTCACTTCCCAGCCCCCTAAAAACAGCCATCATCACCCCCATCCTGAAAAAACCTTCCCTGGACCCATCCCTCCTCTCCAGCTACCGCCCCATCTCTAACCTCCCATTCCTCTCCAAGGTCCTGGAACGAATCATCGCGTCCCAGCTCTGCTCCTTTCTTTCTTGAGATTCCCTCTTTGAACCCCTCCAATCCAGCTTCCACGCTGCCCACAGCACGGAAACAGCCCTGGTCAAAGTCACTGATGATATTCTGAACATCCGTGATCAGGGCTCCCACTGCCTCCTTGTCCTCCTCGACCTCTCTGCCGCCTTCGACACTGTCAACCACTCCATCCTCATACACCGCCTCTCCTCTTTACTTAATCTTCACGGACCTGCCCTTGCCTGGTTCAACTCCCATTTCTCTCACTGTCTCCACTCTGTTGCCTCTAACGGTTTCTCCTCCAGCCCCCACACTGTCACGTCTGGGGTCCCCCTTGGCCCTCTCCTCTTTAATATCTACATGCTCCCCCTTGGTGACATCATCCGCAGACATGGGGTCAACTTCCATATGTATGCGGATGACACCCAACTCTATCTTTCTGCCTCCACCCTCAACTCCAGGACCACTGCTGTCCTGACAGACTGCCTGTCGGACATCAAGTCCTGGATGAGGGCAAATTTCCTACAGTTGAATGTGAACAAGACTGAGGCCCTCCTGATTGGCTCGCGCCAGCGCCTCAGCACCTCAGGCTCTGGCAGCATCAACCTCCATGGTTGCACACTTCAACTCACCAGCCAGTCAGGGACCTGGTGTCTTGTTCGATCCTCAACTGTCTTTTCTTCCCCACATCCAAGCCATGACCTGCTCTGCCTTCCCTCACCTCCGTAACATCGCCCGACTCCGCCACTACCTCACCCCTCAGGCCGCTGATACTCTTGTTCATGCCTTCATCACCTCCAGGCTCGACTATGCAAACTCTCTGCTTGTCGGCCTTCCCAACTCCTCCATCCACAGACTGCAGATAATCCAGAACTCTGCAGCCCGTGTCCTCTCCCGCACCAAACTCTGTGAGCCCATCTCCCCCACTCTCGCCTGACTCCATTGGCTCCCTATCCTTCAGAGGATCCAGTTCAAGATCCTGGTCCTCACCTACAAAGCCCTCCATGGCCTCGCCCCACCCTACCTCTGCGACCTCCTAACCCCCTACCAACCCGCCCACTCTCTCCACTCAGCTGGCTCCGGCCCTGCTCCATGTCCCCTGACCCACCATTGGCAAGAGAGCCTTCAGCCACCCTGCCCCCAGCCTCTGGAATTCCATCCCCCAGTCACTCCGCCTCGCCCCCTCCGTAGCCTTCAAGTCCCGTCTCAAAACCCTCCTCTTCGACCATGCCATCGGCCACCCCCCTTCCCCTCCCCTCCTTTCTCCCTCCCTTCCCAGCTTGGGTCTGAAATGCTGTAAACTGTCAAGCACCTTGGGACGTCCTCCCGATGTGAAAGGCGCTATACAAATGTAATCTCCTTCTTGTTGTTATAAAATGGCTGTAATCTCCAGGAACGCATAACACAACAACTCCCTTGATGAATATAATGATGAGTTTGGATTCAAACATTATGCAACACCAGAATTCAGACTTTGTTCAAGGTACTTATTCTGCAGTAATATATCTGAGGTTTGGATGTCTAGTAACTGCCTGGATCACGATGCGTCAGAGACATGTTTGAGGGGTCAATTTCTTCAGGACAATTTCTTCTGGGTGTTAAATCTAAGTTCTTTTTGCATAATTGACAAAGGGTTCTCTTCCCAATAGAGTATACGTGCAAGCTTCGCACATCCACCAACCCTATGCACTCTGACATCAGCTGCCGTACTTGTCAGTGTTTAGTTTCCCCTTGGCATCAGATGCCTCCTTCAGAAAACAAGAAGGGAAGCTTCTATTTTCCATTCGGGCAGGAATTTTGCTGTGAGTTGCAAGAATTTAATTTCTTGCTTTGACTGTAACAGCCTGCAGGGCTTTAATAAAAATGAAGCAGATTTCAATTCTTAGTCAAAATGGTTTTGCAGCGTATGCCATGCAAAACCCATTTTTAGCAGAAATTCAAAACTAATGTTGCAATGTATTGCATTGGGTGGGGGGAATGTTGCATGTTGGGATCTTGCAGTGTGAGATTGCCACACAGGAAGCACAAGTGGTACAGATGAAATCAGACCTTAAAATCGTGGTTCATGACCACCCTGAAATTCACAAAGCTTTGATCCTTCTGAGTGTTTCGGATTAGTAATACCAGGATCAATTCTAGCGAGCCGGACTGATTGCGAATGGAAAGAAATTTCAAAATGAAGTGCAAAGCTAATGATAGGGAAGCAGGGCAGGATTTTTTACTGTGTCCTTGGAGTTCACAGATTTGAGCATGTCTGGTATAAATCATTTGTTCCATTTGCTTTCAGACAGTGTGAAGTGGGGAATGTAATACATATTTTGTTCCAGAGCTGAAGCTTTCTCTGTCTTTAGCTAAGTATGTAAAATCAGATCATCTGGCAGCAATGCTGTGTGGCGTGAAAAGCGCAGATTTTCACTGGCAGAGGATTTGACTTATGCTGATATTCTTTCTGATTTAAATCGGCAGGCGTGACTTTAATATGGTTACTGACTGTGACTGAGATCAGTCTTAATGTTTTGGTCAGCGAATGCTCTGTAGATAACAAGGTGTACGTTTTTCCTGTTGTATGAGTTCTGGGGGAGAAGCCAATAAAATAAATTCCAACTTTTATCATGGCTAATTTTGCATATGCCTTTGGCGTTGTGGAGCCATTATTGTTTGTTCTTTGAAAAATTCTAATGTTCCAAGTGGGACAAACAATCTAAACCCAATATCACCGATTTACTCACTGAGCCCAGACCAGGGCTTGAGGGTCAGTAAGTATGGAATAATTGACAATACGAGATAGGCCAGGTTTTAGTGAGGGCTCTTTGTTGTTGTTTTTATCATTGTTAAAATTGTTACAGCACCAAAAGTGGCCACTGGGCCCATCAAATCTGCGCTGGTGTGTCTATAATAACAATTTAATAATAGAATAAAATCATAGAATATTACAGCACAGAAGGAGGCCATCCAGCCCGTCGTGCTTGTGCTGGCTCTTTGGAAGAGCTACCCTACCCAATCAGCCCCGCTCTTTCCCCATACCGCTGCAATTTTGTTCCTTTTCAAGAACTTATCTAATTCTCTTTTGAAAGTTGTTATTGAATCTGTTTCCACCACCCTTTCAGGCATTCCATACTCTGTAATAAAAATTCTCCTCATCGCCCCTCTGGTTGTTTTGCCAATTATCTTAAATCTATGTGCCCTGGTTACTGACCCACCGGCCAGTGGAAATAGTTTTTTCCTATCTACTCTATCAAAATACCTCATAGCTTTGAATACCTCTATTAAATTTCCCCTTAATCTTATCTGCTCCAAGGGGAGCAATCCCAGCTTCACTGGTCCATCTCCATAACTAAAGTCCCTCATCCCTGGTACCATTCTGGTAAATCTCTGTACCCTCTCCAAGTCCTTCCTAGAGTGTGGTGCCCAGCATTGGATACACTACTCCAGCTGAGGCCTAACCAATAACTTATAAAGGTTTAGCAGTACTTTCTTGTTTTTGTATTCTATGGCACTATTTATAAAGCCAAGGATCCGATCCCATATACTTTTTAACAGCTCTATCAACCTGTCCTGTGACCTTCAAAGACCTGTGTATCTGAACCTCCAGGTCTCTCTGCTTCTGAACCCCTTTAAGACTGTACCATTTTTTGTATGTTGCCTCTCCTCATTCTTCCTCCCAAAATGTATCACCTCACACTTCTCTGCATTAAACTTCATCTGCCATGTGTCTGCCCATTTGACCGATCTGTCTATGTCCTCCTGAAGTCTGATACCATCCTCCTCATTGTTCCCAAGTTTTGTGTCATCTGCAAACTTTAAAATTTTGCTCTCTATACCCAAGTCCAAGTCATTTATGTATATCAAAAAGAGCAGTGGACCTAATACCGATCCCTGGGTGACACCACTGTATCCTTCCCTCCAGTCTGAAAAACAACCATTCACCACTACACTCTGCTTTCTGTCTTCCAACCAATTTCTTATCCATGCTGCCATTGTCCCTTTTATCCCATGGGTTTCAGCTTTGCTAACTCGTCTATTATGTGGCACCTTATCAAACGCCTTCTGAAAATCCATATACACTACATCAACTGCACTACCTTCATCAATCCTCTCCGTTATATCATCAAAGAACTCCATTTGCCTTTAACAAATCTGTGTTGACTGTCATTAATTAGCTTATGCCTTTCTAAGTGAAAATTTATTTTGTTCCAGATTATTGTCTCTGGAAGTTTCCCCACCAACGACGTTAGGCTGACTAGCCTGTAGTTACTAGGTTTATCCTCTCCCCTTTTTTGAACGGGTGCAAATTTGCAACCCTCCAGTCCTCAGGCCCTACTCCCATAGCCAAGGAGGATTGTTGCCAGAGCCTCCCTAACTACCCTCAGCAATCTAGGATGCATCCCATGTGGACCGGGTGACTTTTCTACTTTGAGCGCTGCTAACCTTTTTTAAGTACCTCCTCTATTTTTATCCTATCCATCCTTGCATTTCATATACCACTTTATCACAACATAGCACAAAATATTTTGCTGGTGAAAATTTATATTGTAAAGTGAATTGACTTTATATTTTACTTAACAAAATGTGGCAGCCAATTGGACACAACAGTGTCCCACAAGACATTTTTCTCCTTTTTTTCATTTTTCTGCACTGGAATCACCTCATTGAATCCCACTTTCCTAATTTCTCCCCATACACTTCCTTATGCCTCTTTTTGAAGCATCCAGCCATTTCTCTTTTGGAAATAATTTGTGGACAACAGTTTGAGGCTCAGAACATGCTTAGATGTTCAATCTTACAATTCAAGCACAGTTAATCATCTGTTGGTTTCTGAGTCTCCAAAAAGTAAATGGAGTCAGGAAAATGTAAATCAAGAAATCGATGCTTCCAGAATAATAAAGGAGTGGAAAACCATGCTTTTTCAATTTTACAAGTGAAAACTTTTATGACCCATGAAGCCCATGAGGTATGCAGATCTCCAAAACAAGCGAAAGGAAATTGCTGTTCTGTTCGTGACTGTTTTCATAATGTGTAACTCTTCTAACGAAACAGTATAAAAATAATGAAGTATGTCCAGCTAGTGAAACAGTGCACAGATCTAATGCATTCGCACCAGTGAAATATTGTTCCTTGGCAACATTCCTTTTTAATGTTCAAACCCATTCAATAAATATACGAGGTTTGCGAGGTTTATACAATGAGCTTGTAAAATCCTGCAATTCACTTATGAAACCCACACAGGAACGCACTGAATTTGATGATTAACTATCTGTTAATATTGAGAGAATCTTTATTTAAAAACACACATTTGACTATTTAGGAGTAACCGGTACCTGCTATAGATGTGTTTGCATTGGCTGCTGACAGCTGATATTAATGGAGTGCTGCATTTTGATTTTCTTCATGTGTGCAATACTAATATCTTGTGACTGGTCGAAATCTTTGAAATGTGGGACTAAAGCTAATGATTCTTTGAATAAAAGGGATATTTAATTAGTCTAAAGTTTACCTTCTGATATGTTCAAATAGCATAATTTGCCAAAATATACAGTCACTACGCTTTACAGTAAAGCGTATATTTATTTTATAAAAAATATTTTATTTTAATAATATAAAGTTTAATATGCTTTATTTATATATAGATATATATTTCTATATATATTAATAAAGAATTGGAAAGTGTATTAGATGACCTATAAAGACTTTTGTTAAAAAAATTCTTAAAAAACATTGCCAATTACTAAAAAAGAACAAAATCCTTGCATTTGGTTTTGCGCCTTTCACATCAGAAGGACATCCCAAAGAAATGGAGTGACTATAAATTTATAGATTAATGTGGCAGCCCAATTTCAAGTCCCACAAGCAGTAATGAAATGAATAACCAATTTTATTTAGCGGGTTGTTGGGAAGGACATGGGGAGAAACTCCTCTTTTTGAGTAGTCCACCTGAACAGGGAGATGGGACCTCGGTTTAATGTCTCAAACAAAGGACGCCACCTCTGACAATGCAACACACCCCCAGCACTGCACTGGAGTGTCAGCTTAAACCATAGGGGTTCACTGATTATAGAACTTACAGCAATGTTCTGTGAACTTGAGATATGTATTTAATTTCCACTTTTGGTGAAGAATTGAATCATTCTCTGGTGCTGTCGCATTTTATGTGAACAGTAATTGCTTACCAAACATCCTTCCTGTAATGGAATATACTGATTTCTGATGTGTGAAATGGTTATTTAGCCCAAACATTCTATGATGGAGCTCCACCTGATCATCCTGTTGACTATTGGTTTTGCGCCTTTCACATCAGAAGGACGTCCCAAAGAAATGGAGTGACTGTAAATTTATAGATTAATGTGGCAGCCCAATTTCAAGTCCCACAAGCAGTCATGAAATGAATAACCAATTTTATTTAGCGGGTTGTTGGCAAGGACATGGGGAGAAACTCATTATTTTACGTAGCATTCACTGTACTTTAAAACAACTCTTTAAGTGTTTTAAGACATCTTGGTATCATACATTACCAAAGGATGCCCTTAGCAAAGCATCCGGTTGTCAATGTGACCAGTTTGCCTAGTTTAGTTGTTGACGCTCTGGATGTAGTGAATGGGAGATCCTCTGCTATTTCCTTCCTCCACAGGGTGAGCCTGGGCACCACCTTACCACAGCAACCAGTTCATCAGCAACTCACTCAAATACTGAGGTTAAGACCTCTAGTTGTACCCATGAGAATTCATGTCAATGTAAGATGGAAAGTGTAAATTTCATTTCACACTCATGGATTAATCAACATGATAATTTATTCTTTCATTCTCCCTCTCCTCTCCCCCTCCACCCCCCGCACCGACACACACACATAGTATCTTGAGGAGTGAATTCCCTCAATTTAAAGAGCAAAATATGCACTTTAGTAACACTAGCACCTGGACATCTGCTTTATTGTTAGACATCAGACATCATTCTCCTCTCTTCGCACATTACTACGATTTATGATGCTGCACCTTTTTAATGATTGTTATTTATTTTGTGGAGTGCCGATATTGCAGACTGTAACTATGATTTCTTTATTTTATTTGTGCAGTATACATTGCCACCCTTGACTCTTTATTTTATGGGTGCCTATAATGATATTTCAGTCAGAGGTAAATTGGAACAGCTTTTTATTGTCAGTTCCTTGACGGTTTCATTATTAGATAGTGTAGATGACAAATCGAAAACAGAGTGTAAACCTAGTAAATTCACCTTCTGTTTACTCTCTTCTCTCCACCCCCTTTGCCATCAGTGGCTGAAATGCTTCAATGTGTGAGGTAAAATATATACTTGCATTATCACATTGCAATATCTCGAAAGTGCTTTGCCTGATGAATCAATCACTTTGAAATACAATGACTTATGTTAGGCAAACATGGTAGCTAATCTCATTGCTGTTTGTTATTCTGCAAACAGCAATGAGGCGAATGACATATTTAATGTCTCGGGTGAAATTGGAGGGAAGAATATTGGTCTTCCTTTAGAATCTGATTGAAAAGTTGAATAATGCAGGGAATTGATGAGCTAAATAGAGGACAATTCTTTGCTCTGATAGAAGCATGCCATCACCCTGCACCTGAGTGCTCCTCTGTTCTGCACTAGAGTTGTTGGGCTAGAATATGAGCTGTTGTCAAGGCTAGGACCTACAACTTTTGGACAAGAGGTTAGAGTGCTGCCCACTGAGCCAGACTGAAAACAGTCTCTCTGGTGATGAGAATATAACTTCTGATCCCTTGGCCTAAGTCTGGTGGTTTTCTATGCATGCACCAATCTAATCCCACTTTCCTGCTCTATCTCCACATCCTTTAATATTCCTCCTCTTCAAGTATTTATCTAACTTCCTTTAAAAATCTATGGACATTACCTCATTTATGGTTGGTGACAGAGAATTCCATATTCTCACCACTTCTGCACTCCATGTAAAGATTTTTTTTAACCACTCCTTTAATTTCTAGTGAAAATAGCTTAAAATGTGTGCTCTCCAGTTACTGGTGGAAATAACCCACGACTACTTACTTACCTTGATGGGCTTCTTCCTGATCGTATTTTCTGTACTTCATGGCCTGCTAGATGATAAAGCTCTCTACGTTTGGTGAGATAATTCAAGAAAAGTTTACCATAAATCTCTTGATTTAAGAAACCAAAACACCATATTTCTGACAAGACTTTTGTAGCTCGACTATGGGTAGGTGAAGTCCAGAGATGTTATCTTAAAATTCAAGATTGCACACAATTTTAGAAAATTCTTAAATTTGTATTTTAATTTGGAAACTGGTTTTCCAAAAGGTTTATAAGGAACTACTTCCAAATTAAGAAGGATTTGAAGAATAATCCGCAATTTTGTGGCATTCTAGAGTTTAAAACAAAATAGTCTTACAGGCTAAGACCAAGTGGAATTTTGTTCCTCTGACCTTTCCTGAATTTAACTCCTCTTGAAGAATGATTAGCTGTACCAGCAAGTGGACAGTTTGTTAATTCATACTTTGAGTTCCCAGTTTCAGTTCTATAGCTTGGGACAGCAACAGTGGCAGGCATCTGACTAGTAACCTTAATCTCAGAAGTGATCATCTACGATGTAGATGTAGTTCTTTTAAATGCTACACTTCTCTGTGAGTGATGTTGATGAAAAGAAATCCGTCCTTTACTGTCGACATGTCTTCCTGAAAATTGGAATGGGATGAGATGGATATTATAGGAATTAGTTTCCTTAGATTAGCTGCACCCTAGAGAGAAGGGAAAGGCTTTCGCCATATCTCTTCACACTGATGTTAAGCCTTCTCTGAGCTTGCCACGCACATTTTATTTTCAATTCTGTTGATTGATTTTACAAATCTCTGATCCTTGGAAAGAGATTGCACCATTTTTTTAAAATAGACTCGTGGATTTTAACCCAAATCAGCATCTCTGTCTGATAATAATTAATAGAATTTCAACGCAGAAGAAAGCCATTGATCATCTTCAATATTCCATACTTGCTCCCTACTGGTGTTATTTTACTGTAATTCCATTTGCCTGCTGTTTCCCATATGCTTTCTTATATCGTTATTTTGCCAGTATCTTATCCAATACCTTTTGAAATAATCTGTTTCAATTGTCACTTTTTGTAACGTGTTCCACATCTTAATAAACCTTTGAGTACTAAAAAAGTAACCTTTTACTTTGTGTTTCCAACATCTTCATCTTCTAGGATCAATCTTGGGTTTATATCCCCTCGTAGCAGAAATAACTGTCCAGCTGGGATATATCTCATAGGTGGTTCAGCCATGTTAAGAGGATTTTGGGAGTTGCACCAGGGATACAGTTTTTAAAATTACTTGCTTGTGTTCGTAACTTGTTTGATCAAGTCATCTGGAATGCAGAGGAACCAGCCAGATACTCTAGCCTTTTCTTATTTTGAAATAATTTACAATCTTTCCAAGAAGTCCATGCGTCTTTCTCCTAAATTTAGCTCAACTTTATTAATAATAATACTAATAATCTTGCATTTGATATAGCGCCTTATCACGTCTTTGAGACATCTTTATTCACTATAAATATATATTTTGTGGGCAAAACGCAGCAGTCAATTGCGCACAGCACAGTCGTGGATTGAGTGACCAATTTATTATTATCATTTTTTTAAAAGGGATTATTACCCCCAGAAAAGTGATTATTACCCCCAGAAAACAACTGGGTTCCTACTTACTGCTAGGTAAACAGTGCCATGTGGGGTAAGGAAACTTACCCAAGGTTTCGCCCTGTCAGGAATCGAACCCAGGTCTCTTGCTTGTAACGTGAGTGCTATAACCACTGAGCTACAGGACTCCACTTATTAAGTGACATTACCCACCCCCGTTGCTTAAAGGTGCAAAAAAACAAGAAATGGGCACAGGCTTTCTTATTAATAATAATAATACTTGCATTTTGATATAGCGCTTTTCACGTCGGGAGGACGTCCCAAAGTGCTTCACAGAACACACTGTAAAGTGAATTGACTATATTTGTGGGCGAACGCGACAGCCAATTGCGCACAGCAATGTCCCACAAACAGTTGTAGATTGAAAATGACCAATTTATTATTGTTTTTGGTTTTTGAGGGATTATTATTAGGCTCTGTGTGGAGTAAGGAAACTTGCCCAAGGTTTCGCCCTCTGCCTGGAATTGAACTCAGGTCTCTCGCTTGCAAAGCGAGTGCTCTAACCGCTGAGCTACAGGACTCCACGAAAGGAAAAGTTAATGGCTGTTGACAGACTGTTGATTTTGTTTACTTTGTAAAAATATTTCCCCACTTTAACTGAACAGTGGATGAAAGCAATTGCTCCAATTTGATTATTTCTGGTTACTGAAGTAGCATAAAGTACTTGCTCATTTGCTGCAGATGGAATGAAAGGTGGTGTGCTGATCCTGCACTCCCTTCAGGAAGTCACACCCCAGCTCAGGCAAATATCAGTACAGATTGTGAACCAATTTCTGCTTCCTCTGACTCTTCACTCCTTAATTTTAGACAAAAACAAAGGGAACAGAATCCTGATGGTTCTTTTGGGGAAACCTGGTTATTTTTTGGCTGTTGTCATCAAGATCGGGACTACCTGTTCAGGTAAGTACAACAGTGCTGATATGTTTTCACTTGCATTGACATAACTTTCGTATTTCTGTGTAGACAAAGACAAATTTAAGCAGGATCTTGAGACCGAATGTGGGTGCCTTTCTTTTCATTTCCTCTCCCATTTTTGTACATTTACAACATGCACAAGAGTGAATTGAACACTTCAAATATTTTTTTCTCTCTATTCCTCATTTCCTTTGTCACCCAAAATGTATCCATTGTCTCTAAGCCGAGTATTTAACATAATCAGATCTTTGAACAGCGCATACATTATTCACTTGCATCTTATCTTTTTATTCTGGTGCAAAAATTCACCTGCACTCCTCAAAAGGATTATTCTAATTACCTATCTGAAATATCAGCACTTTCAGATGCACTTAGTTTTTTTTTAGTCTCTGCATGATATCCCCAGTTAAATCATTTTGGAAAAGAGAATTTCTCCATCCTTAACATAAACAGGTTCAGTTCAGGCCCATGGTAATTTTTATCATGTGATAGATAGAGGGTTTAAGGTATTTCTTGTTCTGCAGAGATGACTTGAATGAATTCCAAAATAACGGTACCTTAACCCACCTGAAAGTCTGTTTCTCAAGAGACCTCCCCAAGGACGCAACAGAAGAAAAGCCAAAATACGTTCAGCATAATCTTCAGCTCTTCTCCCAAGATGTTGCAAAACTCTTACTGAACGATAACGGTTGTTTTTACGTCTGTGGGTAAGTAGAGATTGTTCGAAGTAATGATGCATTTAGCCGTATAATTGCATGTTACTGAAGTGAATGACTTGGTTACCAGTGCACAGAATGAAATGTATAATCCTTTTATGTGATAAATATACATGGTTGCAGTGTCTGGGCAGTGCAGTATTCCAAACCACAGACAATCAAGAAATTTATCAGCAAGTGTTTGTGTATTCTGTCAAATTCATTCACTCTGAGATGTTGCAGAAAACCAAGATTTAACCTGTCAAGACTGTTTTGTAATTTTATTAGAAATTGGAGCTCATATTTGACTCCCAATTTCCCCAAATTTTCTCATTATCCCTTTATACACAAAACAAGTGCTTTCTTCTTTTTCAAGTATCCAGCTTTTTCTGCAGGTTCTACCAATCTCCCTTTCAAAGATCACAATTGATTCTGCATCTAGTATCCTGTGACAGTGCATTTTTACATAACCCTAAAACGTTCTGTGGGAAAATGTTTTCTGCTTTGATTTTGATGTAAATGGTTTCATTTTGATCCCGAAATTTCTGAAAGATTAGATTAAATTCAGATTAAAAACCCAGATTCTCTCTCTCTCCCTCTCCGACCTTGTTAATAGCAGCAATTTTTAAAATGTTATACAAGTTTTGTTACAAATCGTAAAACTATCTAAATGCAGCAACTTAGTGATTTCCTAATTGGTGTTATCTATTGGTAGTCATAATACTATAAATAATATTTATCCCATTCTACGTATTAACTTTACGTGCTGCTCTTTTCCCTGGTTTATATCTTAAACATAAGATACATACAGTTTATAATCATTGCACTTGACTCCACATGCATTACTTCACCTACACGGTGGTCCCCATTTATCTTCATGCAGTTTACCGATAATGTCCTGACTGTATGTATAAAGTTTACCTATGTTGCATATTCTGCATTTTTTTCGGAGCTCTAAGTTTTTTCTGCTTGTCTCATAATTGAGCGTGCAAGGAACTTGATAACCTATTATGAGTTGACAGTGAAGGGGTCTGGGGTTAGGAGAACTCGTCGAAGCATATAAAATATTAAGTAGCACAGGTGACAAAACCTAGACATTTCAATGTCCAACAACAACAAAATTACATTTATATATAGCGCCTTTCACGTTGGAAGGACGTTGCAAGGCACTGAAAAGTAAACCAAAAAGTAAGGATCAGAGGACGTAAATGAGGATATATTTCACTTGTGTCCTCTGATCTTAGCTTTTTGAGACTGCTTATTTAGAATGGATATAGACCATGGCAAGGTAATCAAGGCGCACTCATTAGTCATTTAAAACGCATTTAGATATCACAATGGCACAATGGCTGTACGCTCTTGAACAGCGGATAATGAAGGATGATCTGATCAAGCTGTAGGTGGTGGTGGTGGGGAAGGGGCTGCAGAACTACAATGCTTGTGTTGGAGAACACCAGGAGAAACCCAACCCGGGTGGGGGGGGCTCCAATTGTTGCTCCCGGCTGTTATCCTGTCTGAGATCAATAATCTCAGCACAGAACAATAATCAAACCTGAGACCATGTCAGTATGTACGGCTAAACTATTCACTGAATAAAATCACCCAACCATTATTTTTTTCTTTAAAATCTGTCAAATTGTATCTTGTACTATTGAACTAGATATTAATAAACAAGAGATTCAGACTAGAAAAAAAAGCCAGCGGTTTGCAATTGGATTTGCTAATACATTGTTGCTAATGGAGAATTCTGCTGGTAACTAACTCGCAGGAACCACCTGATCGGCAGAAGGTACCTCGAGGAGAGTTTGCCGTACTTAGCTCCAGGATTCTTGGTCAATCGCTGTTTTCCATTAGTCAGTCCCATTGCTGCAAATAACTGTTTTTGACTCTGTTTTGTTTAAATTTCAAAGTGTCAGCAACTGTATAAAGCTCTGTATCGTGGGACGGTGAGGATGACATTGAATTAATATCTCATCTCGTGTCATGTATCTGTTTAGAATCATTAATAATTTCCAAATAGATATCTGACTACATAAACCTCCTTCCCTTTCTATATCCAGTAAGAGAAGTGAGGAATGAGTAATTGCAGTTTTGGACATTTGTTAAAATAACACCTGTCAAGGCCAAATGTACTGTTATATCTCGGACTCCTACAAATGTTATTTTTACTTATTTTCTATTTTTTCGTCTTTAAACAGAGATGCCAAGAATATGGCTAAAGATGTAAACAATGTACTAACTGAGATTGTGTCGAAAGAGATGCAAGTGGATACCCTGGAGGCTATGAAAATCATCGCCAGTTTACGTGACGAGAAGCGATACCTGCAAGATACCTGGACTTAAGCGTGTCCAAAGAGGCAAAAAGAGCAACAGTAACCTCATTAAGTGTTTGGGTTTTGTTTCCTCACCAGAAGCTATACATGTTTTACATGTATTCGCTATTATAAAGTGGGGATAAATGGACACTGTATTCATCAAAAGGTACTGGACGATTTGTTTTGGGAGAGGTACTCAGATTTGTCACATTGCTGTTGCATGCGTGACGTGACAGCATGAAGTGACGGTTCATGTTTATGCAATGTGCATATTTGCATTTGTTTTGGAATCATAGGGAGTTTACAGCCCAGGAGCAGACATTGTTCAGTCAATTAAGCAGTTGCTTGGACTCTTTCATGAGGACTGAGGCCCTTTAACTGCACACTTCAGGACTGTCATTAGGAGTGGCCGCTACTAATCATTTTTACTGCTCTTTTAATGCAAACCAGTTGTCCTACATTTTATTTGCCTAAATGCTGGAATGTCATGACTTTTTTCTGCTGTGTTGGACTAAACAATGTAAATATATTTTAGACTATGCCTTTTAAAAACAATTCTATAGAGTTTATGCAATAAATAATATAATGAGATAATTAATGTGCAAACATGGAAAATTCCATAGAGCTAATAATTCCTGTAATTTCTTATTCTGCCCTTTGGTGCCAGTGCTGTGCTAAACTGCACTTTTGTGACTGCTGGAGCTTGGAAATCGCTGGCTGATACCATTGTAATATGGGCAGGTGTTGCTACAAATAGTTTGTAGTTTATTGAGTTAAAAAGTAACATGCAGGTCCATCAGTCTCCCCCTCACGTCAATTACTGTTTAAAAGTCCTTTTACACTAAATGTCTCAGGAACCTTCAGTGTACTGGTTATGCCTGCTTATAATATATATGTATTTTGTATATTTACAAGGAATACAATAATCATGAGCATTGCAGCTGATGAAAATACATCTCTCCCCAAATCATCGATCACTGCAAAAAGTTACAATGTTCATCATGGGTGTGAAGAATTTACGGGTTAACAGAAATATCCCAGAAAATAGGAGAGGAAATCATAATTTCAGGCTGTTGCACCCAGTTGCCAAAGTTAAGTAGCAAGAATATAAAGAAAACGAGATGGGCAGTGGAACGGGGGACCCAGAAAGGAGTCCTAATGATGGTGTGGATAGAATTCCAGTTTACTTGTCTCACTTGG
The DNA here is from genome assembly GCF_018977255.1 of Callorhinchus milii. Taxonomy (NCBI): domain Eukaryota; kingdom Metazoa; phylum Chordata; class Chondrichthyes; order Chimaeriformes; family Callorhinchidae; genus Callorhinchus; species Callorhinchus milii. The sequence goes on from NW_024704743.1 coordinate 62,091,720, forward strand.
ACTACTTGGGAATCTAAATTGGTCCTGAACTTCCCAGTTTCTCATCCCTCTTCAGCACCCTCTTTTGTTTGTGCTCATGTGTGACCGATAGGTGAGCAGAGTTTGGCTTTGCTGTAACTCACTATTGTCAAGTCGCCTGCCGACACTCACTGCCAAGATTCACACCTGAATAATGACCACTTGGCAACGGTAACCAGTGCCGAGGGAACCAGACCCCATTATGAGGCGGCTGGAGACGAGGGACACAGAGGCAGATGCCAGTGAGAAGAAAACTAGAAAAATAATTGGACACACTAAATGTTTTTTAAAAATATTAAATGCTATACAAATTTACATTTATATAGCACCTTTTATGTCAGGAGGACATCCCAAGGTGCTTAACAATCCAAGCTTGGCACCGAAGCTAGGGGTGGGAGGCAAGTGTGAGGGAATCAGTAGGGGAAAGAGACCTTGAACAAGGTGAGGGACGGAGCAAGTCGGAGTTCCAGAGAATGGCAGCAGACTAGCTGAAAACCCGTGGGAAGGTTGGGGGACATGAAGCAGGCCGGTTCCCGCTGAGCAATGGGAACGTCTGGGTCGGTACAGTAGTTAAAGAAAGCAAGAATGACTGAGATAAGTGCCCATTGCCAGATTTGCTTGAACGTGAATGTTTGCTGTTAATGAAAATCTAATTTTCTTTCTTAAATAAATTGGTCTTCAGCAGAGCAATGGGCAATTTTTGCAAATTTTATTTTCTTGCTTCCTCATGGGTAAATTTATTTATGAGGTCTCATTATATTCATTAGGTCTCATTATAATTCATTATAAGAACATAAGGAATGCTAGACGAAAGAAGACCAAGGTCCATCTAGTTCTCCTTCCACCCTCCTGTGCGTGCACATATGTCCCAAACTACCTATGTACTGTATCCCATAATGTTATTTCCTAAAAGAAAATTAGAAAACTATCTAATCTGTGTTTGAAAAAATCAACACTTCCTGCTTCAACCGTCTCCCTAGGGAGCCTGTTCCACACGCTCACTATTTGCTCACTGAAATAGTATTTACATAGATTTGTTCTGAATTTACCCCCATTATGATGTTGGAAGAGACTGTTGATAGTATTGTACTGATCTGGTAAAATTAGATGAAAATGCATCCAAATTTCTCAACTAAAGGTGTTCACTGCTTACCCCACCTCGCCCACCTGCCTTTTTCCCACTTTAACTCTTTGAATTTTAGGGTTGTGTTCATTTCAAATAATATTGGCCCGGGTCAGAGATTGTGAATTCAATCCCCATTTTTGGACTTTGAATTCACCAAGCCTACCCTGACACTACAATGCAGGGATAGAGGGAAGTTGTATTGTTGGAGGTGCCATCCTTCAGATGACACATTAAACCAAGATCCCTTTTGTCTGTTCAGGTAGATGTTAAAGGTTTCATGGCAGTATTCAAAAAGAGAAAGGAGTTTCTCACCATGCCCTGGCCAGCAATCCCCCAGATAAAATTGGTCATTTACCTAATTTTTTTTTTATGGGCCATTGCTATGTGCACATTGATTGCTGTGCTCACCTACAAAATATACAGTCACTACATTTCGCAGTAAATCCTGTGAAGTGATATGCAACATCCTGGAAAGATTTGCAAGGCTATGGGGAAAGAGCAGGGGAGTGGGACTTGCCAAGCGCTCTGGGATGCCGCCCGGTGTGGTAGGCCCCTATGTAAATGCAAGTTGTTATAGTTGGCAGCTCTTTCAAAGAGCTGGCACAGGTATGATGGGCTGAATAACCTGCTTCTGTGTTGTAAGATTCTATGAAGTGAAGGACGTTATATGAAATGCAAGGATTGCTATTTTCTTGTCTTTCTGTTGCTAGAAAGATCACAGGAGATGAAACTTGTGTGCAAACGCTGTACAGATGAATCCTGACTATTTAAATGAAAGAGATTCTCTTGGTGGATACAATGAATCTAGTTTTCATTCCACAGCACAGCCACTGCCTGCTGTAGGACTGGAAGACAGACTCTTAAAATTGAGTGGTTGGCATCAAGTCAACAATAAAATGCCTGTGATTACCAGCCTGTTAATTCTCACTCTGCCAGGAAGGTCTGAAGCTCTTAATAAATATGCAGTTGTCTGATTTGTACTTTTAATCTTCAGCCAACTTCATCAGCCAGAACTATGGTTGAAACTTCAGAGCTGGGTTTAATGTTGCCTCATTTTGTGTCAGAGATTTTCTTTCACTTGGAACAAGAATTCCTCTTTGCGAAGAATTAAAGATAAGACATTTTTAAAATCCAATCTTATCGAGGAAGCCTAAAAGTTGTTTTTCATTACCTCCCATGCAAGTTTACAGTTTAGTTAGCGCTAACTTCCCAACTGGAGCTCATTGTTATGTCTGGTAGTGCTAGTTTCCCAACTGGAGCTATCTATTCTAATTCTTTTCTCCTTATATAATTTCCTCAAATATTTGTCCAATTCCCTTTTATTTCTGTTGTGGATTTGGGTTCAACAGCATTTTGTCGTAAGGCATTGCATATTGCACAAAGTATTCCATTTATGACTCATAATCTAGTTCTAACCTCTCTTTTCCCCCCTCCCTGCTTCCCATGCACTTTATTCAATACTATTCCAAACCTGCCATTTGCCTGCCTTAAATGCAGAAATCTGCATAGAAGATGATGCTGAATTTGTATTTCAATACAGTGAAGATTTGTTAGCAGTGAGTATGTATTTGGAACTTAGAAGAACCGAAGATTGATGAGCATTGATGATACAAGGCAACCCTGTTATAAGACACCCAGTTGAGTATAAGTTTGATTATAGTACGGCTCCACTGTGCTCTATACAGGAAGGGTAGTGCAGCCAGGGTTTGGCACTGACCGGCAAACAATGTCTGAGTCCCAGGTCGTCAGTTTACTGCTGATATAGCCTGCGGATTCACTGTGAACAGGAAATGCCACTTATGTCACTTCCCACGAGGTGCGCCTATGTGCTATGTACAGGAAGTGCCACTGACATCACCCGATGTTTCGGAGGTGTTTTTTGTGTCTGAGCTTATAGACGCAGATCACCACCAACCAAGCACTAACTTGCACTTATACAGCATCTTTTGCATGGATAGTGTCTCGGAGCACCATATTGAAACAGCTCCATCGTATTATCAATACAATACTATGGAAAAGGACAAAAGTTGATTGATTAACGGGGATAGAAGTGGAAAAGGTTCACATCAGATTTACAAGTTTTTCCTTGTTCCTGGTTCAGGAATATAAGATGATGATGATAATAATCCTTTGATTTGGTATGGTTGGATGGATATGTTCGTAGATAAGGAGACAACGGATTAACGGAGCATTACGGAAATTTAGAGGCTGTTGAATGGAAAGTAAGTAAATTTGGCATCAAATAGCTTCTTGGAGGCAGATTTAGTAAATGGAGATTTGAGATCTGCAAACAATGAACAAATGTCAGTAGGTGAGATTGCATTAACAGTGAGGCTAGGCTGGAGGGGTAATAGCTGTTGGTTTGACTTGGTGAGAGAAGTTGGAGTTGAAAGAAATACGATTGATTTCTCCATTGAAAGGTGTTGTGGCGATCAATATTTAGTAATTCAATCATTTCAAAGCAAGAGGAATGAATATGGCTTACTCTGAGGGTAAATAATCTTCAGAAAGGTGATGAATGTAGTGTGAAATCATCAGCAGGAGAAAGGATAGAGTGGGTAATGGGAAGATCATTGATCTGCTGTCCGCGAGTCGAGGCCTGGAAAACCTTAAGTCAACGGAAAAAATTAGAGGAAGAAAATTAGCTGCAGCACAAATAGAGTGGTGAGAGCAGAGACTGGATAATAATAATAATAATCCTTGCATTTGATATAGCACTTCATGTCTTTTAGACATCTCAAAGCACTTCACAGAATATACTGTAAAGTGAATTGACTGTATTTATGGGTGAAATGCGGCAAACAATTGCGCACAGCAGTGTCCCACAAACAGTCGTGGATTGAGTGACAAAATTATTATTGTTTTTTTTCTTGAGGGATTATTATCCCCAGAAAAGTGATCAACCAATTGACTAACAACCGGATTCCTATTTACTGCAGAGTCATGTGGAGTAAGGAAACTTGCCCAACATTTCACTCTGCCAGGAATCAAATCTCGGTCTCTCGCTTGCGAGGCGAGTGCTCTAACCACTGAGCTACACTCCACTACAGGATAGTCACTAGTATAACTCTTAAAATCCATTAGATAGCCACTTGGTTTGTAGTGCATAATGTTAAACTCTGTCAAAGGATTCAGACAAATACAATGGGAAATCTATCACATCCCACGTTGGATGTATTATAAAGTTCTTGCTGTGAATAAAGTAGGTAAGATCATCAACAGTGGAGCTACCATTGCTGGCAAGGTATGTTTAGATGCACAGTCACTGGGGAGAATATGAGATCTACCATGAGGACTAAAGACCTTTTTTTGAGGATGCAACTGACTTGAATGTCACAGATCAACATTTCTAGTCATAATGGTAGAAAGGGATGGATCACTAGCACACGATTCTTACCGTGACTGAGGAGAAAATGAATAAAAAAAACCTCAGTTTTCACCCTAGGAGTCAGGAACAGAAGTTTTAAGACAGGTGTGCTTGTAGATCGAATGGAGAGAAACATCAAGAGATGATTTAGACAAGTACTAGAAACATCAACTTGCTGGAAGGAGTGGAAAGATGGACTTTTTGAGTAAAACTGCTTAGCCAACTCTAAACAGTAATAGTTTTTCTATTGTAAATGGCTAAAGAGTTTTACTGCAACATATCTATTGCAAAACATTCTAGTAAATGTTATTGAAAACTATTGCAAGGTTGACTTTTTAAAAGTCTATTTGGAGAAATGTTAAGTGGGAATGGGCAGTGGATGCTGAAGCTTATAAAAACAGCTGTTGCATAGAATCAATGTGTTACCCCTAAAGTTGCAACTGAACAGAAGTCCATTTGAGCAAAAATTCAGAGCTCCAGCTCACAGAAAACACATTAATGAAGGTGAAGATTTGTGCCTATAAATACTATAGTACAAAATATAATTGGGTTTGTCAGACCAATAAATCACAAAAATGGAAGTACAGCATTTTATTCTCTCTGCTTCCCCCATTCTATTTTCTTTCTGTTAGTGGTTTGGCTCATTTTCTTTTGTGAAGAGAACAGAAGTCTGTCACTATGCGGTCTTTCTAACAGGTCGTTTTTGAGGCCAAGAACAACACCAAAATCCACTCCCCTCCACATCCACTCTCAAGCACCCTCAATCCTCACTCTGGTGCCAAGTGCGAAGAGGATTTATAGAGATTAATCTATAAGATAAATAATATCTGTCTGGCTGCCTCCACATCTTTCCCCCACCATCACCCAGATGAAGCCCACCACCTGCTGTCTCGACCCTCTCCCCACCCAGCTTCTGATCACTCAACTTTCCCTCCTCTGCCCACTGCTGGCTGACACAATCAACCAGTCCCTCTCCTCAGGCTCTGCCCCACTCCCCCTCAAAACCGTTGTCATTACTCCTCCTTAAAAACCTACCCTCGATCCCTCCCAACTTCATAAACTTCAGACCATCTCAAACCTGCCCTTCCTGGCCAAAGTGTTGGAATGTGTCGTTGCAATTTCGTTCACGCCTCTCCCTCCACTCCCTACTCGAACCCCTCCAGTCCCGTTTTTGCCCTACCCACAGCACAGAGACAGCGCTCATCGGAGTAACAAATGACGTCTCCTCTCTCTCTCTCTCTGAAAAATACTCTTTCTGTCTCCTCATTCTCCTGGACCTCTTCATTGCGTTTGACACAGTTGATCACACCATCCTCCTCCACTGCCTCTCGTCCCTCATCCACTTCAATGGGAGCACACTGCGGGGTACCCCAAGGCTCCATCCTTGGTCCCCTTCTTTTCCTTATCTACATGCTCCCTCTCAGTGATGTCATTTGCAGACATGTGGTCATCTTCCACATGTTTGCAGATGACACCCAAATCAACTTCTCCTCCAGCTGCAACTCCCAGTCCGCTGATGTCCTGCCAACTTGTTTGATGGACATCAAGGCCTGGATGAGTGCAAATTTCCTGCAGCTGAAGGTCGGTAAGACAAAGCCATATTCTTTGGCTCCTCAGTGGCTTCTCTCCTGCGGGTCTGAACTTTTCAACCACCCCCTGGCTCTCCCTCAGACTCACCGAACCCATGCTCAACTTAGGCGGCAGGTTTGATCTCCAGTTTTCCTTTCTACCCCACATCAGTTCCCTGACCAGGACTACTTTTTTCCACCTCCGTTACATTGTCCGCCTCCGTCCGTACCTCACCACCAATGCAGCCGAAACCCTCATCCACTCCTTTGTCACTGGACTATTTCAATGCCCTCCTCGCTAGTCTCCCCAGCTCCACCATACACAAAATACAATTAATTCAAAACTCCGTCACCCGGATACTCACCCGTACTCCATCACACCAGTCCCTGTCAGGCTCCACTGGCTACCAATTACTGAATGGATCGATTTCAAGATCCTCTCACTCGTTTTCAAACCCCTTCATACCCTCGCACCAATCTGCTAACCCCCAATTCCACTACCCGCTGCCTTCTTACGGCTGGTTCTGGTCTCCTAATTGTCCCTCGTCCCACCCACTCCACCATCGGTGGCCGTACACTTCTGCCATTATGCCCCAAAACTCTGGAACTCTCCCTCAATCCTTCCACCTTGCCCTCCCCCTTCCCACTGCATAAAAACCTTTTTTGATCATACTTACGATCACCTCCCTCCTCTCCCCCTGGCTTGTTGTCAGACTCCACCACTGTCAAGTGGTCCGGGAAGCTACTCTGCATGAAGGGCGGTATATAAAGGCAAGTTGTCGTTGTTATTAACCCTGGTAGAATTGAGTGTGTTTGATGGTAGTAGGATATCATTCAACATGTATGTTAACAACCAGAATAGTTTAAATAGATTTCCCTGTGGAATATATAATAAGCATCCTCCAAAAAGCATGCAAATACTTTATTTTCATGGAAATGAAATGGACTGTGCCTTTGTTTAAAGTGCTTGCATCTGCTAATTTAATGAATTAGCCACAACATTTGCAAGAATTATGCCTCTGAAGCTGCGACATCAGACTCAAGTGTTCTGTACCAGCGCCTTGGGACGTTCTCCCGACATGAAAGGCACTTTACAAATGTAATTTTGTTGTTGTTGTATAAGCATTTTTTACCACAATGTATGGAGCATTAATTAACACCTAAATAAATCATCCTCTTATCCAGATATAACTGGGTTACTGTCTATTTAATTCTGTTGAAATTCTGTTCAATTTCATCTATTTTAATTTGGTCTAGGAAAATAGGAGGGGCTAATGGGAAGAGAGACGTTGTGCCAAGAGCTAGGTTTATGTAGGTGGGATTATCTGTGCCAGTCATTTCACCCAGCACTGTGCAGAATAATGTTTGATATATCCTAGAGTTGCTTCTAACTTTTGTAGGACCAGATCCTACCAGAAGCAGGGAAACATCGTGGTGCAATGGCATTTCCAAGACGAGCTGTTCTATGGAGTTGCTGCAAGATCAGCTTGTCTGTACTTACTGTCAGGCAGACACAGCTTTCAGTAATGTGTGGTTATCTAGAAACTAAGAACAGTACATACAATACAATTTACATATATATAGTGCCTTTCACGTTGGGATTTTGTCTCGCAGTGCTTGCATATGTAGACACCAGCAAAGCTGGTAACTTTACCAACCAGTGGAAATGTCCTGCTCTCAGTGGAAAAACCACATAGAAGATCAACTTGCTTGAATCATACTTAATTTTTGATCAAGGAATGAGACTCAATATAGTTAGTTAGTTAGTTAGTTATTAGTTAGTTAGTTAGTTAGTTAGTTAGTTAGTGAGTGAGTAGTGAGTTAGTGTAGTTAGTGTAGTTGAGTTAGTTGAGTGAGTGAGTGAGTGAGTGAGTGAGTGAGTGAGTGAGTGAGTGAGTGAGTGAGTGAGTGAGTGAGTGAGTGAGTGAGTGAGTTATTGTGTGGAGAGATGAACGCAGTTTGTGTATGATGTCTAATAACTTTCAAGGGGAGAATATAAGAACTACAGCGTTAAACTGAATTGAACATGATGAGGTTGTTTAAATTCTGGGGTTGAAAAAGTGCTTGAATGGGAAAACTGAATAACACCTCAGGATGTAAAGTGCTGGGAACATCATACATGTTAGTCACAACAAGGTAAACTTGGGTCTGAGTGGAGTCTTTTGGGTTAATGTGATACATCAGGGTTTCCTGCACGTGAATGAGCATCCATATCTCAAAATGCTTTCCCTGGCATGAGTTTTTCTAGTTTTAGTGTATTTGTGACCCCATCAACAGTTATGAAGTGGCTCTAATGGCTTTTTTGTTTCAATTCCTTAGCTGATACAAATGATACAAGAGACTGAAGCGAGGAAAGGGAAGACTAAACTGAGATGGTGTAAGGCCCAAGAATAACAATGTCTGCATTGATGATATGCTGCAGAGTTGCTCCATACGTTCTTTGCAAATAGGAATGGAGCAAAAAGAACTTAGCTTGCTTTCCTTCAGATTGTGCCCTGTTGATGGCTGACTGAGGGCAAGAATTACTGTTCATGACAGTGATTGGAGAGCTACTGACAGTTCAAAGGTGTAGCCTGCAGCTATTGTTTTCATCCTTACTGTTTGGTGAGATTAAATATGTGCAACTGGACTGAAGCCCCATGCAGGGTCTGAAACTGATTTATAGCTGGCTTGACCTAGCATGTACTCTGATACTGTTTGCCAGTAAAAATGTGTTGGTTATCTGCCTGATTAATTTAAAGTGCAGCTTGATTAGATAACTTAAAATAGTAGGGCCTGGTTTGAGGATGATAGGTAAGTATCACCACATACTGTACATCTTTATTCCAGATACAGCAGCATCTGCCTCCAACAGACACAGTTAACTTCATTCTGTGGCCCTGAAATATTTTTAAACCCTTGAGCCCTGAAAAGAACTGCTGAAACTCGAATGTGTTTGAACTCTATGGATTGTGGCAAATCAGCCTTACTTAGGCAGCAAATCACTGCCGAATTTCCTATATAAATGGGGGCTAAGCCTATTGAGAATTGAACAATACATTGGACAGGCTGAGAATTGTCAACAAACAATTTTAGTGGGAATGTGCAGGACTGCAAAATGCTTCCACAGTCCATCTGTTCGGTTGCACTTCCAAATACTATTTGGAATACTTCTCTAACATATCCCCTCTCAATAATAATTTATCCAATTCCCTCTTGAAACTGTCCACCCTATCTGCTTCCCTGGGAAACTTGTTCCACACAAAATAATAGTAAAAATCCTTGCAAGTATAATGAACAATGCATTGGACAGACTGAGAATTGCCAACAAACATTTTAGTAGGAATGTGCAGGACTGCAAAATGCCTCCACAGTCCATCTGTTTGGTTGCACTTCTAAATACTGTATATTTTGTAGGCAAATATGGCAACACATTTGTACACAACAATGGTGCATAAACAGCCATGAAGTGAATGACTAATAACTAACTATTACTTTCTGGAGGTTTTTGTTTACCAGTGAATAAATTGAAAATCTGACGTCCAACCTTCAGTAAACATTGAGCTCCAAGATTTTGATATAAATGAGCTTGACATTCTTCATAAGGTCAAGAGGCTGAAAACCAACAATTCCCTGGAACAGAAGATCTGTACCCAAGGGGACTTAGAGGCAAGACAGGAGATTTGTGAAGCACTGACAGGCATTATGAGGGAGTCCTGTAGCTCAGTGGTTAGAGCACTTGCTTTGCAAGTGAGAGACCTGAGTTCAATTCCAGGCAGGGTGAAAATTTCCTTACTCCACACGCCTAATAATAATCCCTCCAAAACCAAAAACAATAATAAATTGGTCATTTTCAATCTACGACTGTTTGTGGGACATTGCTGTGCGCAATTGGCTGCCGCGTTCGCCCACAAATATACAGTCAATTCACTTTACAGTGTGTTCTGTGAAGCGCTTTGGGACGTCCTCCCGACATGAAAAGCGCTATATCAAATGCAAGGATTATTATTATTATAATCACTGAACTTATGAGATTCCAACAGACTGGAAGCAAGTAATTGCTGTTCCTAAATTCATGAACAGTGGTAGAACCATAGCTGGCAATTACAAACCCATTAGAGTGCCGTCAATAATTGGAAATCAAGGAGACAATCAAAATGTAAGATTACTTATAAAACTAATCTAATAGGTGACAGTGAGCAGGATTCAGAAGGGATAGATCCAGTCTGATCAACCTCATAAGTTTTTTTTGAGAAGGTAACATTCCAAATTAACTGTGAGAAACCATGTGGCATAGTCTACCTAAACTACCAAACAGAAGTTTGACAAAGTACCACATCAAAGATTCCTTCACCAACTGAGGTCACTGGGTATCAAGGATAAACATGGAGATGGATTTGAAATTGACTTATGGGAAGGAAAACAGTCATTAGGGAGAGTTAGGTCGAAGTGGGTAGGTATTGAATTGGGTGCTTTGGGTTTCTGTTCAGGGACCTCTCCCATCCTTGTGTACATTAATGACATAGAGTCACATATTCAGTGCAAGGTGGCTACATTTGCAGGTGACATAGCGGAATCAGAAGAGCAAGCAAAGCAAAGGTCTCATAAAAAGAGCTGGATAGGGTATGCAATGGGCTGCTCACTGGCAAATCAAGTTCAAAACAGAAAAATGCAAGGTATGACAAATAACAATGTACTGCATGGATGAGAGAGAATTTGCTGAAGGGGAAGCTGAAGAGATTTAAGGGTATTGAGCTGTTATGGCTCAAACATAATAAATCAGATGATTGACTAGAGGGCAAAGGACACCTGTTGATCTGTATTCCAGTGGAAGGTAAAAAAGAATCAACCACCTTCACTTTTAACAGAAGGAGGAGGCAGGGGAGAGAGTGGGTGAGTAGCTAATTATCTAGATAGCTAACTAATTTTACCTTTATGTCAACGAGGACACTTCCTTCTTTCTAATTGTGTAAATGATTGCTGCACAGTCAATGTTTCTAAATAAATGCATCAGCCTGCTTTGTGTTTCAAAATAACATCAAGCCTCTCTTCTCAGAATAAATCCAGGGATTTCAGTGAGTAAAGAATAGAACTTCAAATTAAGTTGTTCTTTTTAGGTGCATGGATGCACAGAGTTTGTTCACTTACAATTATCACATCAAACTGTCTAATCTCAGCATCAGAATCTGCAAACTCCTGTTTGGTACAGGTTATTTGCTATAAGGAATAATCAACATGGATTTAGTAGCAATTATATTTAGTGTCAGCCAACCTCAATTGGCAACAACAACAACAACAAGATTCCATTTATTGAGCGCCTTTCACGTCGGGAGGACGTCCCAAGGCGCTGTACAGTTGGGTCAGGACCCGAGCAGGGGGGAAATGGTCAGGGTGAGGGGAGGGAAGGGAGGGAGCGAGGAGGGAGTAGAGAGTCGAGAGGGGAGCTGAAGGCACGGTCAAAGAGAAAGGTCTTGAGACCGGCCTTGAAGGAGGAAAGGGAGGAGGCGGCGAAGGCACTGAGGGATAGAGTTCCAGAGCCTTGGGGCTGAGAGGCTGAAGGCCCGGCTACTGATGGTAGGGCGGTTGGGGCGGGGGATGTGGAGCAGACCGGAGCCAGAGGAACGGAGGGTACGGGCAGGTAGGTAGGGGGATAGTAGGTCAGAGAGGTAGGAGGGAGCGAGGCCGTGAATGGCCTTGTAGGTGAGGGTGAGGATCTTGAATTCGATCCTCTGGGGGATGGGGAGCCAGTGGAGGGGAGCGAGGGTGGGAGTGATGTGGTCGCGAAGCCTGGTGCAGGACAGTACACGAGCTGCAGAGTTCTGAATGACCTGCAGCTTGTGGAGGGAGGTGCCGGAAAGGCCGGCGAGGAGAGGGTTCCCATAGTCCAGCCTTGAGGTGACAAAGGCGTGGACCAGAGTTTCAGCAGCGTGAGGGGTGAGGTAGTGCCGTAGTCTGGCGACATTCCGGAGGTGATGGAAGGCGGTGCCAGTTGTGGTGCGGATATGAGGGAGAAAGGACAGCTCAGGGTCGAACAGAACGCCGAGGTTCCTGACTGGCTTTGAGAGGTGGAGAGTGCAGCCTTGGACGCTGATGGTGTCGGCGCCTGAGGTGCGGAGGCGCTGACGCGAGCCAATCAGGAGGGCCTCAGTTTTGCGCACGTTGAGCTGGAGAAAGTTATCTCTCGTCCAGGACTCGATGTCGGACAGGCAGCTGTCAGGACATCGGTGGTCGTGGAGTTGAGGGTAGAGGAGGAAAGGTAGAGTTGGGTGTCATGTGGAAGTTAACCCCATGTCTGCGGATGATGTCACCAAGGGGGAGCATATAGAGGGTGAAGAGGAGGGGACCGAGGACAGAGCCTTGAGGGACACCGCACGAGACAGTGCGGGGGCCGGAGGAAAAGCCATTTGTGGAGACAAAGTGAAGACGGTGGGAGAGGTACGACCTAAACCACTCAAGGACAGGGCCTTGAAGGTTTAGGTGGGAGGACAAGCGGTGGAGGAGGATAGCATGGTCGACCGTATCGAATGCTGCCAATAGGTCGAGGAGGACGAGGAGACAGAGGGAGCCCTGGTCACAGATGGTCAGCACTCTTACCGAGAGAGAAGGTTTTGAGTTCAAGCCCACATCAGAACTTTGAACTCAATCTCGGCTGATACATACATGCAGCGTTGGGGGGTTATATCATTGGAGATGTTAAATCAAGGTCTTGCCTTCTGGTTAAGGTAGACGTTAAAGATCCCGTTAGGACTATTCAAAAAGTAAAGAGAGCTGCTCCTGGTGTCCTGGCCAGCAATTCTTCATCTAAAATTGCCACTTCATGGCTGTCTGGAATATTGATGTGCACAAATTGTGCCATGTTCACCTACAAAATCTACAATACGCTTTAATACTGTCACTGAAATTTACAGTAAATGCCATGAAGCGCTTTGAGATGTCTTCTTAGCAGTTATTTCAAATGCAACCATTATTTTTATTAAAAAATCATGTCCATCTCACAGTCCGCCCTCCTCGCCCCCTCCCTTGCTTCCTTCAAGATCTGTCTCAAAACCTCCCCTTCGACTGTGCCTCCGACCTCTACCCTTTTTGCCCTCGACTCCTGCTGATCCCAACCCCAGCTCAGGTCCAGCTTGACCCACAACTCTCTGATCAAGAGTGAAAGTACTGTGGCAGATTGTGAGTGAAGGAAGAGATAATTAAGCTGGAAGGTTGGGCAAAAAGGTGGCAGTTGCAGGTCAATGCTGAAAATGTGGAGTAATACATTTTGGTAGTAAGAATTAGGAAAGGAGAACATCGTAAAGATTAAATGATAAGATCTTAAATGGAGTAGAGGAGGCTTGTAAGCAAATATACAGGTCATTAAAGGGGACAACAAAGGTTTAAAAGGCCAATGGAATCGTTAGTTTTCTGTGGAACAGAAAGATATCATTATTGCCACATTGTCCTACAAAATACACAGTTACTTTACATGTAGACCCTGTGAAGCGCTTTGAAACAATTCTTCTGAATTGAAATAAATAATAAATAATAATAAACCTTACATTTGATATAGTGCTTTACATGTCTTCTAGACATCTCAAAGCGCTTCACAGAAAAATAATAATAATAATCCTTGCATTTGATATAGCGCTTTTCACGTCGGGAGGACGTCCCAAAGCGCTTCATAGAATATACTGTAAAGTGAATTGACTGTATATTTGTGGACGAAACGCAGCAGCCAATTGCGTACAGCAGTGTCCCACAAACAGTCGTGGATTGAGTGACCAAATTATTATTTTTTTTAAGTTTTTCGTGAGGGATTATTATCAGGCCTGTGAAGTAAGGAAGCTTGCCCAAGGTTTCGCCCTGCCAGGAATCAAACCCAGGTTTCTCTTTTGCGAGGCGAGTGTTCTAACCACTGAACTACAGGAATCCTGAAAGGCGCTATATCAAATGCAAGGATTACTATCATTTTATATTATTTAATGATCTCAAATTTACCAATTTTTAATTTAAATTTTGTGGCCGCCAGAGGTGAATCTTAAGGGATTTTTAAGCAGTCTCATGAATTCCCGACTCAAAGACCAGTGGGAATACAATAGTTTATTTCTCCTGTTTCTGTTTATCAAAATACTTTGTAATTTTGAACACCTCTATCAGATCTCCTCTCAACCTTTTCTATTCCATTTAAAACAATCCCAGTTTCTCTCGTCTCTCCTCATAAAGTCCCTCAAAAAGTTATTTTTTCTGTTGAGCTGTGAAGATTACAGGCAATCTAATAGAGAATAATAAATTTTGCATTTGATGTGGTATCTTATCATGTCTTCAAAACATCTCAAAACGCTTCACAGAATATACTATAAAGTAAATTACTGTATATTTTGTGGGCAAAAAGGGGCTGACAATTGTGCCCAACAGTCGTGGATTGAGTGACCAAATTATTATTATTTTCTAATTATTTTGAAGGGATTATTACCCCCAGAAAAGCGATCCGCCAATTGATTAATAACCAAGTTCCTACTTACTCCTAGGTGAACAGAGACGTGTGGAGTAAGAAAACTTGCCCAACGTTTCGTTCTTCCGGTAATCGAACCCAGGTCCTCTCGCTTGCAAGGCAAGTGCTCTAATCACTGAGCTACAAAATTTTGAAGATAAACAGATAAATAGTAATAGATTATTTACACGGTCAAAGGTGAGTGAGTAGTAAGAGCAACAACAACAACTTGTATTTATATAGGCGACATTCACGCAGGATAGTATCTTGGAGCGCTGCACAGTGGTAAGATTGCATGTTCAGCAATCGAGAAGGAGGAGGTAACCCGAGGTGAGGTTGAAGAGAAAGACGATTACAAAAAGGAAAGTTGGAAAAGAAATCTTGACACAGTGGGTGCTTGAAATTCTCTGCCACAAACAATGTAGTTGTTGAGGCAGCGTTCATAAATTATGTAAATGCTTGACAAGGATGAATATTAAAGATTATGGGGAGCTGAATGGTCTCTTTCGGTGCTGTAACAATCTACAATTCTCTGAATTCATTGAGGAAGCAGAGTCCCAACTTTTACCCCTTTGGAATACTACAGCAGCATTTTACAATGCAGTAAAACCCTGGCTTACTTCCGCAGCCACTCCGGGTATTCTGTATTCATACCTAGCTGAGCCCCGGCCTGATACAGAAAAAAAATTTCTGCGGCCCGTGCGTGTATCGACCACCACTGCATGGTACTATGCCTCCCTGGTGTTGCTGGCCTTCAGCGACCACGGATATCGAATTTGATTCAGTTTGAATACTGAGAGCAGAAGGTAGCTTATTTGTTATCTTCTGCTGGCTGGATTCAAACAATTACAATGCGAGATTAGCATTTACTGGTATTTTTGGCTCTGAAAAAGCCGGCATCGAAAAAAAGGTGGTAAATGCCAGTGACAGCATTACAATTACACTTAGCTAGAAATTCCGGCTCACCAGACTGGATCTACCCCATTGGTCTGGCCAGCCGGTGTTTTTGTGTATATTGTATTTTGGGCTCCTAACATTCACAATAATAATAATCCTTGCATTTGATACAGGGCCTTGTCACCAAGCACATATGTTTTGTTCACAAAATATACTGACAATTCATTTTTCAGTATATTCTGTAAGCTCTTTGAGACGTCTCGAAGACGTGGTAAGCCGCTATATCAAATACAATGATTATTATTATCACAAATGGTGTAAAGGCACTTCACAGGATTTACTGTAAAGTGTAGTGATTGTGTATTTGTAGGTGAACATGGCAGCCAATTTGCACACAGCATTGTTCCGTGAACAGCCATTCAGTGAATGCCTAATTTTATCTGGGAGTTCGTTACCTAGGACACGGGGAGAAAGTTTGTTTTCTTTTCAAATATTGCCATGATATCCTTAATGTTCACCTGAATGGAGAGATAGGAATTCAGTTTAAGGTCGCACATGAAGGACAGCACCTCTGACAAAGAAGCACTCTCCCAGCATTGCATTGAAGTGTCAGCCTGTACTGTGAGCTCAAAGTCCTAGCTTGCGGCTTGAACCCACAATCTTGTGACTCAGAGGCGAGAGAGCTACCAAATTAGCCAAGCTGACTCATGTGTCAATTTAAGTGGTTACGTCGACAATCACTTACAAACAGTTATCATTGTTGATTTGGTGATATTTTTGCACATGTCATCACAGGCAGAATATGGATAAAGATTGCAACTTGCCTTACAGAATTGTTCACTGACAAGGAAATGCCTCTTTGAACATTTTTTTAAAAATTGCTATTGACGATTTAAACAAAGGCAGTACAAGTTAATGGTCCTAATAGAATTATATTTGACATTTGTCTCTTCACAGTGTGATCACGCAGATCTTTACTTTATTAGTTAAATTATTACTGATGTTCTGTAATTTTGTCGCTAACACAAATGTGCTTGATAATCTGCCCTTCTTTGCAGAGGAATAACAATGCAATTCCTAACTGTAATTATGTATTCTGGTCTCATACAACACTGGGGAGTGAGAAAGCAAGTCAAATTTATTCTGACCATTTCAGGTGATTCAAACTGACTGAAATTATATCAAAAGAAAATAGCAACATGTCAATCAAAATGACTGCAACCCAGTTTATTTTCAATAAAAACAGCCTTCATGTGCGGATGGTCTTACTTGAGGGAACCAGAGTAGAATTATATACATAATTAGCAGTGAAAGACACCGCGGAACACAATATATTAAATAAGATTGAAAATACAATTCAATTTCATCTCACTTTATTGAATTACTGAAAGCAGTTAATTCGTTTTCTTTTATACAAGCTGGCCATATATGGCAATACCAAATGAGGAGAAGGGGTTCTATAATCTGATCTGAGTATATTAATACAATAATATTCTTTTGCTGGAATCGCCCAAACTGATCTGAACTAGCACACTTTGCATTTATATAGAACCTTTCACATAGGTTGATGTCTTGGTGCACTTCACAGAGATGCTGTTGCGGAGATGGGAAGTGGGATTTCAACCTTCTTTTGTATGAATAGAGCAATAATGATCTTCTGATCTCATAATGGATTCAAATACTGCAAACTCGGGAAATGAATCAGTTAAAATGGCTGGAAAGTTTCACACAAACCGTTTGGGGCATTCCATCTTTGGGCTTCTCAAGCCTTGACTCTTGCCAACATGCATCAAAATGTTCTGGAACTTTGTGAGAGGAACGCATTCCTCTGGGGAGAGAGTACACGCTCCATTTCTGACAAAGGAAATTTCAATGCTCATGTGGAACTCTTAGTTAGTTTAAAGACCCTTGTTTCTGTGAGTATCAGACAAGTGACTAACAAAAAAAACCTCAGGGACATGGCAGAGATCAGAATGCCCAGTTTTGAATCATGAGTGTTGTCATCAAGTTCTGTTGAAAATGGACATGGTCTAAGACTGAGATGATCTTGCCCCTACAGAAGAATAAGGATGCATGATGCTAAGCGATGTTGAAAAGGGGCAAAATAAGAGATATTAATAGGAATATTAATAGAAATGCAACATTTCTTAGAATGATTCCTTAATAAGGATTCCTTGATAAGGAATCCTGCTAAAATTCTTATCAACTTCTGGAACCCAGACAGAATGTCAGATGGAGATAGATAAAATCAAAGGGACAGATATAATACATTTGATAAAGCTTATCATGTCATTGAAATGTCTCAAAGCACTTCACAGGATTTGCAAAATTGTACATGTAAGTGAATATTACAACGAGAGTTAGAGAGATACAAACTCAGAAATAGAATGTCTGAGAGAAGGAAAGCCAGAAGGCGAAAGAGAAACTAAATAACTACATCCTTTAATCATCTACCCTTTCATCAGACGGTAGGTTAACACAATCATATTGCTAATTGTGGCTGCTATAATTGTCTCAACAAATGGATAGCTTTTACTAAATTGCAGCATGGAAATAAAGTGGATATCCTTCATGTAGCTTAAAATTAACAATAACTAAACTGGATCTTATTTCTATCATAGCATTTAGAATGCTTGTTTCCAGCAATGAGTTCCAAGTTTTCACTCCCTCTGCAGGAAGTTGTTCCTCCTAAACTCCTTCAACTCCTATCTTACATCAATGCCCTCTAGTTTTGGACTCAAAAGTGGAAACAATCTATCAACAGCCAGCTTGCCAAATCCTTTCATAATCTTAAACACCTCTACCAGGTCCCCTCTCAATTGTCTTCACACTAGAGAGAAAAGCTTCAAAACTGTCCTATTGCTCTCAATAGCTGATTCCACCCATTTCTGGTAACATCCTTGTAAACACATGTTGCATTTACCCACAGAAACACATATTTTTTGTATGGAAGAGTAAAACATTATTGCAGTCCTCAAAGGGTTAAACCCCACCTGAAATCAATTGTCAGTGAAAGTAAAGACATTTTGTTTTGTCTTTACACAAGATGAGAAATACTGCCAGGTTTTGTTACTTCAGTTATTCATCAGTCCTTCATTAGAGCAATCTCTGATATACCATCAACTCTTTCACAACACACATTGCCTTTCGATTCATCACTTGGTTGGAAACAATATAAAATACACTCTGTTACCAAGCCCATCCATTCTATATAACATAATTTTGGTATAGCTCCCAAAGACATTTGTATAAAGACAAATTACTCTAATAGTTTTTTTTTGTCTAAGTTGCCCCTATTATGTCTTAAATCATCCTAGGATTGGTCTTGTTAAAATCATGGGGCCGCCACAGAACAAATTAGAAAAAAAAGTCACAAATCTGTAATGGATCCAATTTACATGCAAAGTGTAATTTCCAATGGAATTGAGTTGTCTGTGAAGGGCATTGTCACTCAGCTTGAATTACCCAACCTGGACTGCATAGTGTAACGTATTGGAGCACTCACCTGTTTACAGACCTGGCAGACATGAAATTATTCTTGAAGGGAATTGCCATGAAGAGCAGTTGACGGGAGATAAATATTTGCTCCACCACTGCTGGCTGCACTCACTACGTATTTAACAGACAAAATGATGGGGAGGGGAGAAAAGAGATGTAAGGGATTCTGAACATATGTGAAATGAGGAAATTCTGGGATAAGGTGAGTAAACAGTGAGTATGAGGGTAAGAGGGTTAAAGGAATAAATGACACAATAGAATTCAAATACATTGAGAGGTGAGAAGTACATGGGTTTGGAGAAGATTCATTCAAGATGTTATTTTTAGAACTCCTATATTTTTAAGTTTACTTTATCAGAGTTTTATGCTGCTTTGTATTGGATGTTCGCCTACAAATACACAATCATTTCACAGTAAAAATCCTGCGAAATTGAGATATCCTCCCACGTGAATGGTGCTGTGTCAATCCAAGGATTATCATTTATTATTATTATTGGTGGAGCCAATGCATATTTTCCTTGCCATTTCAAGATCATAAATTAATATTGTGAATCCATTGGTATTGCTGTATATATTTTAGATGCCTTACTCGCTTTAAAGTAAAATGCAGTTTATATCAAAGGACATTAAGGAATATCCAATGAAGTACAGGTTCTCAAGATCCAGGCCTATGTTACAATTCAAACCATAATGTTTCACAACCATTATTCCTGGTTTTGATACGTTGGCTGGGATTCACATCCTTCAGTTAAGTATTGTTTACAACTACCCCTATAAATGCATGATTCATGCTTTCTCTTCAAGGAGCTCATAAACACATGTTCCACGTGGCAAGGGGTGGGAGAATGGGGAGTATGTTTTTTTTGTTTAATCTATTTGGGATTGTCTTTGTGTATCTTTGGAGCAAGTAAATCTAAGCCATACTGCATTTCGTTGAAATAACTAAATAGACAATCAGAATGGGAAAAAAATAGATCAGACCATTTGTATTGCTGCGATTTTTGGTGCCATGTTGAATTACTTTGAATCTGATATTATTATTTGGCCTGTATCCAAAACTATTCACATAAAAACAATATGGTATTGAAATAGAAATGGTTCCATCAATATATTTGTAAAACATATGTAATTCAGAAATCTACCCTCTCCATTCGCTGCTTATGTAACTCTTCATAAGCTTCCTTTCTTTAAATGTTGCCCAGCAGTCATGTAAACAGAAATCCTACTGCAATCCATTACTTTGTGCAAGTAAGAGGCTGAGACAGTCAGAGGTGCTAGTAATAATAAGACTTACATTTAATGGAGCGCCTTTCATGCCAGGAGGACATCTCAAAGTGCTTCACAGGATTTACTCTTAAGTGTAGTGCCTGTATATTTTGTAGACAAATGAGGCAGCCAATTTGTGCACAACAATGTCTCACAAACAGCAGTGAAGCAAATGAACACTCAGGCATTGGATTCTCAGTGGCCAACATGATTCATCCTATAATTCAACAAATTCAACAAAAGGTTATTCAATCTAGTAGATGTGCAATAGATGATCTACAGGGACGACTGATAAAGAACCAAAATTCTCACAGTCCCTGTAAATCATCTGTTGCATTAATCACAAATTTTCTTTCCACCTGTAGATGATTCAAGGACAAGAGGGCAGAAATTCAAGATTGTGAGTAAAAATAAATAACAATAATCCTTGGATTTGATAGAGCACCTTTCATCTCGGGAGGAATTATCAAAAAGTACTTTACTGGATTTTTATTGTAAAGTGTAGTGACTGTGTATTTTGTAGGCAGACAAGGCAAACACTTCAGTGAAGCCTGACTCAGTTAGTAGCACTCCCACCTCTGAGACTGAAGGTTATGCATTGAAGCCCCAATTTCAGAACTTTAAACGCATGCAGTCTAGACTGACATTTCAATACAGTACTGGGGTGAGCTGCATTGTTGGAGTTGCTGTTTTTCAGATGAGATGCTAATCCCAGGCCCTGCCTGCCTGTTCAGGTGGACGTTAACGATTCCGTGGCACTATTTGAAAAGAGAAGGGAGTTTCTCATGATGTCCTGACCCACAAATCCCCAAATAAAATTGGTCACTCACTCCTGGCTGTTTGTAGGACACTGCTGTTCACAATGGCAACATCTTACAGTAAATGCTGTGAAGCACTTTGAGGCATATTTTCAACGTGAAAGGTGCTACACCAAATATAAAGATTATAATTAGTATACTTTTGTGCATTTTGGGGGATTGTTGGCCAGGATGCCGGGAGAAACTCCATTGCTTTTCGAGCAGTACCATGGAAACTTTAACTTCATCTGAACAGACAGACAGGGCCTGGGATTAACATCTCATCTGAAGAACAGCAACTCTGACAATGAGGCTCAGAACAGGCCTTGAGGGGCTTAGTTTAAAATCCCATCTGAAAGACAGCACCTCTGATTCAGAGGCAAAAGTGCAACCAACATAAATCAGTTGGACCCCTAAGGGGAGCAAAAGGAGAAGTTCAAAAGAACTTCTTCCCGAAGGCGGCTGTTACTGTTTGGAATGATTTGCCAATGATTGGCTCATAAAGCAGAGTCAATAGGGACATTTAAAAAGATTTAGCACTTGCAGATAAAGGGTACTGGAAGTTATGGGAAAGAGTAGGTAATTGGATTAGGATTGATCAGGGTTACTGATAATAATAATAATAATAATAATAATAATAATAATAATAATAATAATAATAATATCTCCTACCCCTACCCTCCCTGCCCTCCACCCCTCCTCATCCTGTTCTATGACAGGGGACGTGGAGCAGACTGGCTGAGTGGAGGGAGTGGGCGGATTGGTAGGGTTTAGGAGTTCGCAGAGGTAGAGTGGGGCGAGACCATAGAGTGCTTTGTAAGTGAGGACCAGGATCTTAAACTGGATCCTCTGAAGGATAGGGAGCCAATGGAGTCGGGCGAGAATGGGGGAGATGGGGTCACGGAGTTTGGTGCGGGAGAGGACACGGGCTGCAGAGTTCTGGATTATCTGCAGCCTGTGGAGTGAGGAGTTGGGAAGGCCGACAAGCAGGGAGTTTGCATAGTTGAGCCTGGAGATGATGAAGGCATGAACAAGAGTATCAGCAGCTTGAGGGGTGAGGTAGTGGCGGAGTCGGGTGATGGTGGGGGAAGGCAGAGCGGATCGTGGCTTATATTTTGTGGGTGACAAGGGTCTTGTTGCCGTTGCATCAAAAATGTGACCTTATATTTGCTTATTATTATACGTTACATCAGTAAGTTTTACCTGGATCATCAGTTCAACAGTTCAACTGATTGCCCAGTTCAACAATCACTTCTGAAAAGCTGAAAGAATAATTTAATATAGCTTTCAATTCCTTAAGTATTCCGAGTTATAATAACTTCTTACACTACTCATGTCCCTTTCGAAGCTTTTCTCATCTTTTCCCATTTTAGATATCTTGAGGATATATTTTGGGAATAAAATATTTTAAGAATATTAATGTAAGAAGAAAGTTTTATAATAGTTGTATTAAATACCGCCAAAGATTTCATTTTATAAATTACATTGGATTTGAAAGCAGCTGGAGATATCAAATTCACATTTAGTTATAAACCCCATTATTGATGTATAATTAAACTTAATCCACTTGATAATAATCAAATGGTTAAAGGTTGTCTAAACATTTGTTTTATTTCCATTAATCCCTAATCCATCAGAGTATTTCAGAGTAATCTGTTTAACTATAGTTTTCATTCTTGACAGAATGGCAAAAAATCTGTCAGTAATACACAAAATGTCATCAAAACAATTGTTTGGATGCATACATATAACTCTTAACTTCTACCAAATTATAATATCAAATACCACAATCTAGTAGCCAACATTGGAAGAATATTTACATAAAATAAAGCTCAATTACAAATTGTTCAGAAACTCAAAGCATTTTATACATCACTGTAGTGTACCAGCTTTGTCTAATTATTTGAAGATGGCTTACGACAGACTATGGAAGGAAGGGTAAGTAGTTGCAGTTCAAAGATGAATGAAAGATGAATGAAAGATGAATTAATTTTACGCAAATTTACAGTCCAGCTCATTATCAATTTGTTAAGTCAGAGCAAAGGACTTGATGTGAACCTTGATGATTAAACCTGAAGCACTGTTTATTTTAACACATGAACTAGATCAAGCCACATTCCAATGCTAGCTCACGCATGGAACATAGCTGGTTTCTTTAAGGATCTAAAAGCGTGCTGGTATGTTGTCAGAATGATAGAAAATTAATAGCATCTCATTTGGTCTCATAATTAAAAGATTCTGCAAACCTGTAGTTTAAATAATATTTTTCCAACTTGCTCCAATTTATAACTCCTCGTAATATATATAAAATAAGAATAATAATCCTTGCACCTTATCACATCTTTGAGATGTCTCAAAGCGCTTTACAGAATATACTGCAAAGTGAATTGACTGTATATTTTACGGGCAGAATGCGGCAGCCAATTATGTACAGCAGTGTCCCACAAACAGTCGTGGATTGAGTGACCAAATTATTATTATATTTTGTGGGTGAATAGCTAAACTTGGTTCCAGCACTTTTGATTATAATTGATATAATTAAAAGTACTCCCTTAAAACAGAAATATTCTGTATGTCATGTTAATAATTTAGAGGATTTGTCACTGTGAATAGGTATAGATCATCTAATACGAGATTCTCGAGCAGCCTGAATGGTTACTAACATAATTAACCTCAGTACAACCATGACCAACTTGTCACCAACTTGTCACTGACCAATGTGTGAGTTGTTCATCAACTAGTGAAATGTCATCCTACACTATGTGAGTTTAAAGTCCCAATGTGGGGCTTGAACCTACAACCTTCTGACTCAGGGGCAAAGGATGCTTCAGATTGAGCCAGGATGACACTTTCCCCCCCACAAATGTGATATTTTTCACCCTATTCTTGAACAGCAAACGGAAAATGATCTGGATGAACTTTTAATTATATCAAATTGAAAAAAAATCTTGCCTGTCGGCTCACAGATATCAATGCTAATAAATAATTAATTCCAAGCATTATGTTCTTCTAATTGAGTCAATTGCCACCCTGAGTAAAAGGAATGTGTAAGCCCATCTGCTCACGTAATTAGTAAATGGTTTAAATGGGAAGCAATTTGACAGACTTTTGAAACCCAAACCCAGTAACAGCTTGGTGTGCTACACTCTAGGCCTTATCTCCTCGTCCTGTAGGTATTTCAATACATAAAAAAGAAAGACAGGACATCAGACGAAAATAAAAGTCAGAGTGCACACAAGGCAACTGAGGTTAGCACCTCTTGTTCAAATGCCACCACACTCTATTAATGACTACTTCTCGTATTCATGTTGACTTTATCATGTGAACCTACAGACTCAGTCTGTAGAGACCTGCCTTGAACTTACACTCTCAGCAACTTAGAGCAAATTGATGGATAGCAGAGGAAATAAAAAACAGCTATCTGACGAGGCTGCTGCTGTTATTAAAATATCCTCTGGCCTTCAGGCTATATTGGCAGTAGAATTGCAAAGATTAAGTAAGAAACGGATCTAAGTTCTACATAGAGCTGAGTCACTGCAGCCTTGTACTTCCTTTTCTGTCTGATTTGTTTTATTAAACCTTATGTCTGAAATCATCTCCGTATCTCTCAGTGACTTTGTTCTCTTTATATTTAAAAGCCTACAGCACGGGTCAAGGCTCATTATATTGCAGCAGTTTGAAAGTTTTTTTTAATGTGGGGGGAGTGTTTTCTCACTTTGTGTGCATTGCCTCTGAGTTTCTTTAAGGCCACACTTCAGACAATCCCCTTCAACGTAAGTTGGTTGAAGCCAGGACACTGGACATTTGAAAGCGGCTTGATGCTGTGATGGGCAAATAGTAGGGTGGGTATTCTGAACAGATGAGATCAAATGAGCAGAACCTCTTTCTATGATCTTGTGATCTAAGATAATAATAATAATCCTTGCATTTGATATAACGCCTTATCACATCTTTGAGACGTCTCAAAGCGCTTCACAGAATATACTGTAAAGTGAATTGCTGTATATTTTGTGGGCAAAATACAGCCAATTGTGCACAGCAATTCACAGTCGTGAATTTAATAATAATAATAATCCTTGCATTTGATATAGCGCTTTTCACGTCGGGAGGACGTCCCAAAGCGCTTCACAGAACACACTGTAAAGTGAATTGACTGTATATTTGTGGGCGAACGCGGCAGCCAATTGTGCACAGCAATTCACAGTCGTGAATTTAATGACCAATTTATTATTATTATTTATTTTACTTTTTGGAAGGAATTATTACCACCAGAAAAGTGATCTGCCAATTGACTAACGATCGGGTTCCTACTTACTGCTAGGTAAACAGAGGCGTGTGGAGTAAGGAAACTTGCCTAACATTTCACCCTGCCGGAAATCAAACCCAGGTCTATCGCTTGTGAGGCGAGGGCTCTAACCTCTGAGGTACAGGACTCAACATACACAAAAGCAGGGTGGGAAATTGACCTTGAAGAAATGTGAAGGCAACAATCCAAATTCTCCTCTGCCAGCAAGCTCTAGTGCAGAAAGGCCTAGTAAAGCCCATTGGAACAACCTGGTTCTGGGAGGTATCTGCCAGCTCCCAGCACATCATGATAAGAAATTAAGATTATATATGGGGCAATTCATCCTGGTCCAAGCAGAGAAAAAAGTAGTGTATTAAAGTTGTATTTTTTTTAATTCATCTGTCAGCTTGGCTCAGTGGTAACACTCTTACCTCTGAGTCAGAAGGTTGTGGGTTCAAGTCCCATGTCAGGACTTGAACTCACATAGTCTAAGCTGACACTCCAATGCAGGGCTGAGGAGGTTGCATTGTTAGAGGTGCCGCCCTTCGCATGAGATGTTAAACCGAAGTTCTGTCTGCCTGTTCAGGTGACATGGCACTATTTAAAAAGAGAAAGGAGTTTTTTCCTGTGTCATGGTCAACAATCCCCCAAATAAAATTGTTAATTTCTTGGCTTTTGTGGGACATTGATGTGCACATTTGTGCTGCCACATTTCACTACAAGTACAGTCACTCCATTTCATAGTAAAATCCTGTGAAGTGCTTTAAGATGTCCTCTTGATGTGATGAGGTGTTATATATCAAATAATAATAATAATAATCCTTGCATTTCATATAGCACCTTATCGTGTCATTGAGACATCTCAAAGCACTTCACAGAATATTTATTATTTACCTGAAGTCAAAATCGCTGACATACAACAGTAATAGAACACAATGTTTTTGAGGGCTTGCAACAATAGAAAATGCTGCACTACTCTATTTATGTGTGATGTATTCAAAAGTAAGCTAAGCATTCTTATTTACCGAATCCTGTATGATTGTGACAGCTTTTCTCGTCTATTCATTGAAAATAAATCATTTGGTTCCAATTTTTAGGCCATGTTTACCCAAAGATAAATATCATCTCAACAAGATACTTGGACTTGATGTTTCTCTGTCCTTGTTACTGTGTGCATTTACTGTGAAAAATTGGTTTCCTAAGAGGAGAACAATTTATTATTCTCCATCCAAAACCAGCCTTGCCCTCTAGGGTTTAAATGTGTGTGGATCGATTCAACTTGTAAAAGCTAAATGACAAGACCTAAGT
The DNA here is from genome assembly GCF_018977255.1 of Callorhinchus milii. NCBI lineage: Eukaryota > Metazoa > Chordata > Chondrichthyes > Chimaeriformes > Callorhinchidae > Callorhinchus > Callorhinchus milii. The sequence continues at coordinate 62,118,299 of NW_024704743.1, forward strand.
TAGGAGACCTTCCTCCTTCTTTTAGATTATGTATCTCCAGCATTCTAATCCGTAACTTTGATAGTTATTGTTTCTTTTTCTCCTGCAATAGAAAATGTAAAGGGATCTGAAAGCCACCTTGAAAATCCTTAAGTGCTAATGAATAATTCTTCTCAGTATTACCCCACTTAATTGAGTCAATCCCACTGTCTGTAAAACTGAAAAATAATTCTGTCTGCCAACGTCATTAAAAAAATCTTAACTCTTGAACAAAATTACAATTTAATTTCCAGATTTATATGCCTTTCTCAAACTCACTTAAAAGGGGAACACATAAATATCAGACTGAAGTATTTTTAAAGAAGGATGGTGCAGTATTACTTTGACATACCTCCACCCTCAGGAACTCCTTCCACAGTCTTTCCGCCTTACCCCTTCCCTTGCCTCCTTCAAGACCCATCTCAAGACCTTCCTCTTTAACCGTGCCTTCAGTCACCCACCTACCCCTACCCTACCTACCCTCCACTCCTCCTGATTCCCAACCACCAGCTCGGGTGCGGATCCCTAACTGTCCAGCGCATTGGGACGTCCTTCTGACATGAAAGGCGCTATACAAATGTAATTTGTTGTTGTTTGTGTGAGGAATCACTCCCCTTCCACCTCCCCTCAAGAAGTTAATGGACGGGAGAATCGTGCAGGGCGTTCACCACTTTTCAAATGTAATTTGCACAAAAGAAAATTTTGAATCCATTTCCTGAGTGTCCTAATGAGCAATGTTTTTTGAAAAGGGATTGCATTTAAATAAAGGGAAACAAGCCATTCATCATCAGAGATTCAGGAAGAGCAGATTAATTTGAAAATAGCAGAGTTGAAGCTATATCCTTGTTTCTTTCAATTAAAGGCTCTGGGGCTATCCAATGATAGGGCCATTACTGGAAGATCTAGAGGCTAACCTTTAAACATTAAATTGATCTGTAGCTTATCGGCAGTTCTTCCAACCCCTGCTGATCTTTTAAAGCTTATTTTACTTATTTTCTCTTCTGTGGCCTGACCCAACTCTGGCTAAGACGGTGGGTGGGATTGACTATGGAACTCTATAAGAAACTGCATGGAAGCACTTTGATGCTTGGTCTATTTGGTTGGAAGAGTTACAACATTGTTTCAAGCAGGAAAGTGATTTGAGCCGTAAAGTGTGTCTTACCAAGGGCTGGGTAGAGTTCTGGGCACATGTAACACAAACACATCAGCTGTTCACAAAATCACGAATAGGTTTGTCTGAAGAAGGTCCTTCGGCCCATTTGGTCTCATCCTTGAAGATGTCTCCTAACAAATCATCAAGCGCTTTTTTAAATGAGTCCCAGTGTTCTGGCCAATGAGTTCAGCATCCTATTTTGTTTGTTTCTGTGTCTTTAAAGAGCCAATTGTGGGACCAGCAGTTAAAAGCCCTCCCAGAGGTTCAAGATATGTCATGGTTCTAACTGCTCTTACTTTTCGACCACTGGGCTAAAATATAAAATTGTGCAGAATTTTGGCAAAAAAAATTAAATGTAGATAATTCGATCTTCCACTGTTCTTAAAAAATGCCTCATTTCACACCCCAATGTTGTTTTGAAAGTAAATGGATAATAATAATTACCCTAATTTTATATAGTGCGTTTTCTGTTGGGAGGATGTCTGCTCCTATTTTGTGGCAGAATGCAGCAGCCAATTTGCACACAGCAATATCCTACAAACAGCCATGAATGACCAATTTTATTTGGGGGATTGTTGGCCAGGTCACTGAGAGAATCTTCCTTCTCTTCAAATAGTGCCATGGGTTTTTTAACATCCACCTCAGTTTAACGCCTCATCCGAACAATGGCATCCCTAACAATGCAGTACATCCTCAGCACTGCATTGGAGTGTCATCTTGGACTATATGAGTTCCAAGACTTGACCTGGGGCTTGATCCCACAGCCTTCTGACCCAGAGCTAAGCTGGCACACAAAAGCTTTTTCAGAAAGCTGGTACAGGCAAGGTGAATTGAATGACTTCTTTCTGCTTTGTCAGGGCAATAGGAACTTTTAACCAATGGGTGGTAAAAAGATTGTATGATGCGATAATTAATCATCAGCAATCATTATTTAGGGATAACTATCGTTGGGAGAAGCCTCGCCTAATTTTTAAAACGGTTTCACCCAAGTTATTTTCTGCCACCACCACTACTTGGTGGTGCAAGTAATCCTGCCACCATGCCCATCCCAGCATTTCAATGCCAATATCTGAAACGTAGGCTTATGTTATTGGCTCAATAACTGTAGAACAACAACAACAACAAATTGTATTTGTGTAACTGGCTTTCGGACAAAACTATTGTAACAAAGCTGAAGGGAAAGGTTGTTTCCCCACTGGAGTTATCAGTGGGATGACTTCAGGAGTTAACACATCACATAATACATTTCTCCCCCCTTCCTTCTCTGCGCACGAGGATCCCTGACTCTCCAGCACCTTGGTACGTCCTCCTGATGTGAAAGGCGCTATACAAATGTAATATATTTATAATAATAATAATAATCGTTGCATTTGATACAGCGCTTTTCACGTCTTCCAGACGTCCCAAAGCGCTTCACACAATATACAGTAAAGTGAATTGACTGCATATTTGTGGGCGAACGCCACAGCCAATTGCGCACAGCAATGTCCCACAGTTGTAGATTGAAAATGATCAATTTATTATTGTTTTTTTTGGAGGGATTAGGCGTGTGGAGTAAGGAAACTTGCCCAAGGTTTCCCCTGCCTGCAATTGTTGTTGTTGTCAAGGAGCTCCTGGAAACAAACCAATATTTTGTTTGCCATCAGTGGTGGTGTGACCTGGGGGATCATCATTACAGTAATTGGAGGAAAAGGTGCTGCTCCATCATGTGGAGATTTCCTTTATCATTCTATAGTGTAGTTAAGCGTTTGAAGGTTGCATGTTGGACCTAAATTAGCTAAAGGCAATGTGAAATGTTACATTTAGTGGTTATTTAGTAGTGTTATTACACAGCTTTTGCAGCTCGCTTCTATTGCTTCAGCACTGAAATTGTCAGAATTACTGCCAGATGAATTTCCACTTGCTTATACCTCAGGCAGTGTTAAAGACCATCATGTCAATGCAAAGTAAAATTACATCTGAAACCATATGTAACACATCCAAATATCATACTCCAGTGACAGTAGTATTGTGTGGTATATCTCCACAGCACTTAGGTCACGGAAATCTGAAATGCAATGTCTGAGATATACGTATCCAAATGATGTTTTTGTTCTGAAGACTGTTTTTTGGAAAAATGATGGTTTTTCCAACTCCAAGTGCAGGTGCCGATTTTCTGACCATCAATAAATTTACAGACCTGCATAGAATTCAATGTTCTGACTGACTGAGTTCCATTTATTTGCAGGTGACCAGGGAATCAAGCTTTTTCTTTGCAACAACAGCAACAAATTACATTTGCAGCCCTTTCATGTCAGGAGGACGGCCCAAGTTATTGGACAGTCAGGGACATTCCCTGAATTTTTATGTTCATGTTGTTAAAGGAGGACAATGTTGGATAATGGAACATTTTCCCAATTTCTTTTACCACTGTCTACATAGGTAATGGCCTGCGATTGAAGGGGGGTAAATTCAAACCAAATCTACGGAAACACTACTTCAGTGAACGAGTAGTAAACTTATGGTACAGGCTCCATAGGGAAACAGTGGAAGCAGAAAATGTCATTTGTTTCAAGAATAAATTAGATAGATTTCTGCTAGAGAATAATATCTCAGGGTACAGTATATAGTTTGGGACATGACATGTCAAGCAACTGCCAGGATGATGGAAGGTGAACTAGATGGACCTTGGTCTTCTTTCGGCTAGCAAATTGTTATATTCTTAACATCAAGCATTCTTGAGGCAGATATCTGACAACTCCAATGCCCATTAAGGTTCTCTCCATGTCCCAACACCCACATTAAGGCACTCCCACTGTGATTTTTCTTTCCATTTCTCCTAGCTGCCAAGTTTATAATCTCATGCTCCCGAAGGATTATGTTTGCTAGTAGAAAACTCATCCCATTTGAGCAGTGTTGTGAGTGAGTAGTTGCTCACATCACTGTTGAAGTGAGGCTATGAGTTGAGCTACAACAACAACAATAACAACAAGATTCCATTTATAGATTTATAGAGCTAGAGTTTACTTAGTGTGCTACTCTTGCACCTTCTAACATTCACACCCAAAGACACAATGATAATAACAAAAACACTTCTTGTATTTTAGATCAAACCTTGTAAACAGGTGGCCTTTAGTCAGAGTGGACAAGCTGAGGTTACGCAGGTATTCTTAAAAATAGTCCAAATTCTACTTGACATAACATAGCAAATTTTTTCTTCTACCTTGAGCCTTTAAGTCTAAGATGATGATAAATGCTCACAGATTTTTATTCACCTGCTGCTCCGAGATACATCATCCTTAATTGGTCACAAATCATCTCTGAAATCCACATGCTGTGTTCTAGGAACCTGCAATTTACATGTCTCCCTATTACATCTTTCGACAGAAGGTCATGCTTGACCAACCTCATTGAATTCTTTGGAGGGGTAACAGAAAGAATAGACAAGGGTAATGCGGTAAATAGAATATATTTAGATTTCTAAAAGGCGTTCGATAAGGTACCACGTAATAGACTGATGAATAAGGTCAGAGCATGTGGAGTCAGGGGACAAATAGCAGAATGGATAGCAAGCTGGCTACAAAACAGAAAACAGAGAATTGGGGTGAAGGGTAGCTTCTCAGACTGGCAGGGGGTGGGAAGTGGTGTTCCACAAGGATCGGTATTAGGACCACTGTTGTTCACAATATACATTAATGATTTGGGAATCAGCAGTACAATTTCAAAATTTGCAGATGATACCAAATTGGGGGGAATAGTTAATACAGAAAAGGACTGCAACAAATTACAGCAAGATATTAATAAACTTGCTGAATGGACATTTAAATGGCAAATACATTTCAATGTAGAAAAGTGTGAGGTGGTACATTTTGGTAGAAGGAATAAGGAAGTCGCGTACATCCTGGAAAATAACCTAAATGGGGTAGAGGAGCAAAGGGATCTAGGGGTACACGTAACAATTCACTAAAAGTAGCAACGCAGGTTAATAACAACAACAAAATTACATTTATAGAGCGCCTTTCACATCAGGAGGACGTCCCAAAGCACTGATGGAGTTCCAGAGTGTGGGAATAAGGCCATAATAAAGGCAAACCAGGCTTTGGGGTTCATTTCTAGAGGGATAGAAATGAAAAGCAGGAAACTTATGGTAAATTGCTATAGACCCTTGGTTAGACCAAACTTAGAATACTGTGTGCAGTTCTAGTACCCACATTATAGAAGTGATGTAGAGACACTGGAGAGGGTGCAAAGGAGATTCACAAGGATGATCCCAGAACTGAGAGGTTATACCTATCAGGAAAGGCTGAACATGCTTGGATTCTTCTCTTGAAAATAGAAGGATAAGAGGTGGCCTGATAGAGGTCTTTAAAATGATGAAAGGTTTTGATAGGGTTGACATAGGGAAGATGTTTCCACTTGTGGGAGAGACCAAAACCAAGGGCCATCAATATAAAATAGTCACAAATGGATCAAATAGGGAAGTTAGAAGAAATTTGTTCACACAGAGAGTAGTGGGAATGTGGAACTTAATACCACAAGAAGTTGTTGAGGCAAATAGCATAGATGTATTTAAGGGGAAGCTAGATAGGTACCTGAGGGAAAAAGGAATAGAAGGTTATGCTTGAAGGCTTAGTTGAGGAAGGGCAGGAAGAGGCTCATGTGGAGCATAAACACTGGTGTAGACCAGTTGGGCCGAATGGCCTGCTTCGGTGCTGTATATTCTAATGTATTCTAATGTATAGACAGTGCACCCTGTACATAGTCGCTACAATTGATTGCAGGGAATCCGCCAGATATGTTTACCCTGACACAAACTTATATTGTCAAAATGTCTTCACAGATAATTGCTGTCAAATGTAAAAACTGTGTATTTGTGAGCAAACACAGCAGATAATTTGTGCAAAGCAAAGTCCTGCAATTAACCATGAGTTGAATGATCAGTTTTATCTGGAAGATTTTTGACCAGAACACTAGAAGCAATTAATTCCCTTCTCCTTTTGATTAGTGCCATGAGATCTTTAAAGTTCATCTGAACAGGCAAACAGGATCTTGGTTTAACCTCTCAATCCCAAGGTTGGCACCTCCAAGAAAGCAGGACATCCCCGGTAATGCTTTGAATGACAGCTTGGACTATACTCCATTGTTTTGGACTCCCCTACAAGTGGAAACAGCCTATTCAAGTCAACTTTTCTGAATTTTTCATAATTTTAAACACTTCTATCAGATCCCTTTCTGACCATTTCATTTCCAGGGAGAAAAAGTTTTATCTGTCCAATCCTTCTTGATAGCTGTACCCACTCATCCCTGGTAAAATAAGAGTGAGCTTCCAATTACTGAGCTTGCTATGGCCAATTTTAAATTGTTGAGTTATAACCACGAAGAACTGTTAACATTACCTGAGCTTCTTGCAAGTAGATTGTTTACCACCAGGAAAAATAGATGACATTCATCGTATCTTTGGACTGGATTCAAATCAGGTTTAATCAAAGAAGTTTCATTGTGAAATAAAGTGCAACTTTGGGGTAACAGATTTGAAGTGATAATAATCTTATAATCGTAAAAACCATTGGAATTTCAGTTGATAGGTATCAATTGGTTTTAGGTCTAAACGCTTACACTCTTCCCCCCACCCCCAAAATACGGGCGTGTACTCTCCATAGAATTTTCAGTTTGGTTTGGATACTTTTAGGCAAGGTAATGGGTTTCTGCATATATCAGACACGTGGCTGGATTCAAGCGTTGATTTAAAAAAAAAATTGGCATCATCAGCTTGAATACCCGCTCAGTGGTAGGACAGCAGTGACAAAATCACTTTACCAGGGCTGCTTCTGGCTGAGTTATGCTTAGCTGCACAAATACTCTGTTTTCCTCAACTGAGAGCAAAATCTTTGCACCCAACCTTTGCTGAAGGAACATCAGAGAATGGTAGACAGTAGGATTGGTAGGATTGATATTCAGAAAAATAAGTATCAAATAACAAAAGTACGAGGATTTTTTACAGGATAAATAGGGAGAAGCTATGTAGGGAGTTATAGTTATAATGTAGTCACAAGAAAGCAGAACGTAGACAGCCAGTTCTGACGAAAGTCCATCGACCTGAAACGTTAATTCACTTTGCTCTCTTCATAGCTGCTATGCTGCCTGGCCTGCTGAGTGTTCCCAGCGACTCCTGTTTTTATTTCAGATTTCCGGCATCTGCAGTATTCACCTTTTGTTTCGCTCAGGGAGTTGTTGGGATGTGGAATATACTGCCAAGTAAAAGTGGTAAATGGTATCTTTGGGCTGGATTCAAAGTCTACTGTTGGTTTCGAGAGGGAAGCAGATAAATATATGAAGGATAGAGACTTGAAGGTGTATGGGGATAAGGCAAGGCAGTGGGATTAATAAACATCTTGCTCTGAGAGCTGATGCAGACTCGAAGGGCCAAATGGTCTCCAGTAAATTTCTGTGATTCTATGATGATTTTACGAAGCTGAAAGGTCATCTTCATCTCCTCTGTTTTGCTCTTGGGAACAAATATACTATTAAATCATCACAGAACTAGTCAAACGATATTGCACGGTTGTTTTTTTCCCTACACACACCATCACAGCACCTTGGAACTTCTTCCCGATGTGAAAAATGCTATATAAATGTAATTTTGCATTGTATAATAAATGACATATTAAGTACAGAGCATATATTATAATTTAACAATAACAAGACAGGCAGTTGACAAAATGTTTTTGACATTTGGAACACAATTGGAAACTATGTGTCACCCATAGAGTTTGTTAACAGTAAATATTGATGGTATTTACTGTACAATAAGGCAGCCTTCATGAGGCAGTGTAGTCCAACACTTATTTGTTGCAATATCAGCTAGAGCTTACAGTGAGGGAAAAGTAATTTAAAATTATATTGCAGATAATATTACATCAATAATATAATTTTTTTAATTCTTGTCCACAGATTGTTTTTTGTTATAAATGCAGCATTATGTATCGAAAATATTTCTGTACTTTGCCAAATAGTGGGCTAATCTTCAAGGGTTGGGTACATTCTCCACTTAATTTCAACCAGGCAGAAAATGAGTTTGGGAGGAGATTATTCTTTCCCAGTGGTTTTCCAATTTTTCGAGTCTATGCTCATAGCTATAAGCTCTCATTCTTGATATGATCTCTATGCATCTTCTCTGTAGCCTTTCCATGGCTCTGATGACCTTTCTATAATGGGGTGCCCATAAATTTCATGCAATGCTCCAAATTTAGCTCAATCAGTGCCTTGAATCATTTTAAAATAATATTCTTGCGTTTGCATTCAATGTCCAATGTATAAAACCCCAGAGTCTCAGTTTCTTTTTATGGCATTTTTCTACCCACACTGTTACTTTTAAAGATCTATTTATCTGCATTCCTAAATCAACATCATTAAGAACTGCTCCATTTACAAATCTTGTTTTCTCATTCTTTTCACAAAATATATTAGAATTTCTCAGTATTAAACTGTATCTGCCCAATTGGCAAAGTGGCCTATGTCATCCTGAAGTTTCCTATATGCTTTGTCATCTCTGGACTTCCCTGCCTCAATTTCTCCATCTTACCCTCCTCCCTCCCCCCCGCCTCCCCCGTTCCCCCTTTCCCTGTATTCAAATCACGCCTGAAGATTTTCTTCTTTGGCTGGTCACCTTCCCGAGTTGAGTGTCAAGCCAACCTGCTGTTAAGGGCTCCAAAGCGCTACTTGCATGAAGAATCATAGAATCATAGAATTATACAGCACAGAAGGAGGCCATTCAGCCCATCATGTCTGTGCTGTTTTTTTGAAAAGAGCTATCTAAATTAATCCCATTCCCCCACTCTGTCCCCATAGCCCTGCAAACTTGTCCTCCCCAAATAATTATCTACTTCCCTTTTAAAAGTTGTTATTGAATCGGCTTCCACCACCCTTTCAGACAATGCATTCCAGATCCGAACAACCTGCTGTGTGGAAAAATTTCTCCTCCCCTCCCCTCTGTTTCTTTTAACAATTATTTTAAATCATGTCCTCGGGTTACCGACCCACCGGCCAGTGGAAATAGTTTCCTTGTTCACCTTATCGAATCCTCTCATACTTTTGAAAGCTTCTATTAAGTCTCCTCTTATCCTTCTCTGCTCCAAGGAGAATAATCCCAGCGTCTCTAGCCTCTCCTCATAACTGAAGTCCCTCATTCCTGGTACCATGCTGATAAATCTCCTTTGCACCTTCACCAATGCCTTGACATCCTTCCTAAAGTGCGCTGCCCAGAACTGAACACAGTACTCTCGCTGAGGCCTAACCAGTGTTTTATAAAGGTTCATTATAACTTCCTGACTTCTGTATTCTATGCCCCTATTTATAAAGCCTGGTATCTCATATGCTTTTTTATCCGCTTTATCTACCTGTCCTGCCACCTTCACAGATTTACTTATATGATCCCCCGGGTCTCTCTGTTCCTTCACCCGCTTTAAGATTCTACCATCAGCTTATATTGCCTCTCCTCAATCTTCCTCCCATAATGCATAACTTCACATTTCTCCATGTTAAACCTCAAGACGCTATGTAGGGCTCTATATAACTGCAAGTTGTTGTTTGCTATACCACAACCCCCCCCCACTTCCGCCCCCCCCCCACTAATTTTGCATCAAATATTCTTTAATTTGCATGAAGTGATATCCCCTGAAAAGAGGCCAAAATCACATACTGTATTTATTTATTAAAAAAAATTGCAACATGTTCATGTCACATAAGCGGAATATAAAATTTGATAAAGATATAACTATATTAATAATCCTTGTATTTGAAATAGCATCTATGGCATAAAACATAACAAAGCTCTTTACATGGAATTGCTGTAAAGTGACATAATAATAATAATAATCCTTGCATTTGATATAGCGCTTTTCACGTCTGGAGGACGTCCCAAAGCGCTTCACAGAACACACTGTAAAGTGAATTGACTGTATATTTGTGGGCGAACGCAGCAGCCAATTGCGCACAGCAATGTCCCACAAACAGTCGTAGATTGAAAATGACCAATTTATTATTGTTTTGGGTTTTGGAGGGATTATTATTAGGTGTGTGGAGTAAGGAAACTTGCCCAAGGTTTCGCCCTGTCTGGAATTGAACTCAGGTCTCTCGCTTGCAAAATGAGTGCTCTAACCACTGAGCTACAGGACTCGACATTGTGTTTGTAAGTGAATATAGCAGCCAATTTGTGGATAACAAAATTTTACAAAGAGTAATTGTAAAATTGCAATTGTTGCCCAGGACATAGGTAAAAAAAATTAGATGGGACCTCGCTAATACTGATGTTGGAGATGACTTACTGCAGTTATATTGGTTCTACTCAAGTGAATATAATCAAATAGAGTTACAGCTCCCCTCTCGACTTTCTACCCCCTCCTCGCTCCCTCCCTTCCCTCCCCCTGACCATTTCGCTCCTTGCTCCCTCCCCTCACCCTGACCATTTCCCCCCTGCTCGGGTCTTGACCCAACTGTACAGTGCCTTGGGACGTCCTCCCGACGTGAAAGGCGCTCTATAAATGGAATCTTGTTGTTGGTGTTGTTGTACAGTATAGCAATAAAAAAATCTTGTAGCTCCACCACAATAATCAAGATGTCCTTTCAAAGGTTCCTTAAGCTTCTCAGCGAATAGTAAACCTGTGGAACAGGCTCCCTAGGGAGATGGTTGAAGCAGGAAATGTTCTTTCAAACACAAATTAGATAGTTTCCTTTTAGGAAATAACATTATGGGATATAGTACATAGGTAGATCGGGATATATGTGCATGCGACCACCAGGAAGGTGGAAGGCGAACTAGATGGACCTTGGTCTTTTTTTCATCTAGCATTTCTTATGTTCTTATGTACGCATTGAAAGTTTATTTATAAAAGTTATTTCATATTGGCCTGGGCACTCTGAACATTTAAACTTGTAAGTGTTAATGATTTTTTTGTGTTCTGATTTCTTTTAAACACTTTATTTTTCTGCAAGTTTTATCTTTCCATAATTCTTTTTAACAGCAATGTTGGTGCCAATTAATTTCGATTTATTTTAATGTAAACAAAACATTTAGAGTTGTATGCTTGCAGTAACGTAAAAACAACTAAAAGTTCGCTCAACCTATTCCAAGTGCTTTACATCAAAGCGAAAAACTGAAGACAGAGATAAATTCTATGTAGTGGGTAGAATTCAAATGTAGAGCCCAAAGCAGTGATGTACTAGCTCATAAATTTAAAGCAATAGAAAAGGGATCGCAGGTAGGTTATCAAATAGATTCTTGTATAAGCAATCACACTGCAATTGGCATTAAATTACTATTTATTTTATGCTAGTTTCTAGACTAGGAGGACAAGTTTGTGTTTCAACATCCTGCCGACATATCCAATATCCAGTTCCATGTCCTCCCATCTTTTGCCATACAAGAGAAATAAATAACAATTCTTATCCATTAGACAAGATATTTACACTGGTCAAGGTGACTTGATCAGCATAATTTATTATGTTGCTCTGGGTTCTGCAGCACACATCTCCTCTTCTCTTGAAAGATTATTTGATGGTTGCTTTATATTCTAATATTTATGTTCTATCTGCCTTTTGTTTAGAGGTCACTGTTGAGTGTAATGCTGCCTGTAGCACCTTTAGTTTATTGCCTTCAGCAATGTTACCTTTTATTCACTCAGGTGTAACAGCAACATTACCTTTTATCACTCAGGTGTAATATTTTATAGTCCCATTAATGTCATGACTTCACTTGTTTGTCTGTCTCTTAGCACAATGCACTGACCTGAGTGGTTTCCAATTTTGCAATATTCCTAATATTTACCAGGATAGTCACATCAAGAGACACAAAACAAACATTAGTAGAAGCAGCTGAGAGGAGCTTTTGTTGCTAAAGCTGAGTTGAAGGTCTCCCGCCCTTCCCTTGTTCAAGACCCATCTCGAGAGTGCGCTTTCCCCTCTCCACTCCCTTCAGCTTCCACCCCCAGCTTGGGAGCCCAGCCAGAAGTATTATTGTATTGTCATAACAAATGTAAATAGAAAAGTAAAAGCAGAAAAACTAAATCAATTTGATTCTGTCAAACTCAAACCCAAATCTACCTGCCCTTCTGAACATAACCATGCAATATTTGTCCGCTGACTTTTCCAATTCTAAATTACTTTCTTTCAATCTTGCAATGCCATTTTCATAAAATATTGTTACAAGAAACAGGATTTTCAGAGACTAGTCAAAAACAAAGAGCAATAAAATATTACCTGTTAGATACAAAGATTAGGTAACCATATGCATCAGATGTTTATAAAATGTATGTAACTCTTTCACAGTAGAAGTTCCATGGGATAACATTTCTACAGTATGTTCCTGGCAGTGCGAAATGTTGGATGCATCTAAGTAGGAACACGGTTATTAGTTGATTGGCGGATCACTTTTCCAGCGGTAATAATTCCTTCCAAAAAAGTCAAATAAATAATAATGATAAATTGGTCACTTGAATTTATGAAAGTTTGTGGGACACTGCTGTGCGCAATTGGCTGCCGTGATTCGCCCACAAAATATACAGTTAATTCACTTTACAATATATTCTGTGAAGCACTTTGAGACTTCTCGAAGACATGATAAGGTGCTATATCAAATGCAAGGATTATTATTATTATTATAATTATTATCATGTGCAGTCGCATGTTGCAGCATTAGTGCCCTCTAGTTGAGCAGTGATGCTGCCAGTGTCTGAGGTGTGGAAGCTCTGACAGGAACCTAGCAGAAGGACATCGGTCTTGTTGACATTCAACTGAAGAAAGTTAGTTCTCATCCAGGTCTTCAGCACAGCAGTGGTCCTGGAGTCGAAGGTGGAGAGAGAGAGGTACAGTTGGGTGTCATCCATGTACATGTGGAAGTTGACTTCATGTCTGCGAATGATGTCACCAAGAGAGAGCATATAGATATTGAAGCTGAGGGGACCAAGGACAGAGCCCTGAGGAACACCACACAAGATAGTGTGGGACTAGAAGAGAAACTATTTGTGGAGACGGTGTAAAAGGTAGGATTTTAACCAGTCAAGTACAACACCATGAAGGTTGAGAGGAGGATAGAATGGTTGACAGTGTCAATGGCAGCAGAGAGGTCAAAGATGATGAGGAGGCAGAAGGAACCCTGGTCACAGGTGGACAAAATGCAATGTGTCACTTTGACCAAAGCAGTTTCTGTGCTGTGGGCAACACGGAACCCAATTGGAGGAATTCATAGAGGGAGGATGGGAAAGGAAGGAGCGAAGCTGAGAAGCAACAACCCATTCCAGGATCTTGGAAGGGAAAGGGGGGAGGGGGAGATAAGGAACAAGTAGCAGTTAGAAGAGCAGAGGCAACCGAGTGGATCCCCTCGATTTTGGTCTTGAGGAAGTCCAGCATATCCTCACAGTTGAAGTTGGAGGAGAGGATGGGCGAAGTATGAGAGAGTAGGTGGGGGAGCCGGTTGGAGAAGAGGGACCTAGAGTTGTCCTTGGCCTCCAAAATTATCTTGAAATAGAAGGATGACTTAGTGGAGGTGAGAGCTGAGCGGTAAGTTTTGATGTGGTCCAGCCACATCTACCAATGGACCGTTAAATTGGATTTGAACAAGCTTACAGCAGTTGGGAAGCAGCCAGCCTATCAAAGCATGATGTTGCCTGAGTATCCGGCTACAAAATACATGACCTTACAGTTAATTACATTAATGTCCTCTTAACTTTCCTTACCAATCCATTTAATATTTCTATAACTACTTGAAACCTTTAATTTCTCTTGAACTAATTACTTGCCACACAATGTGGTGTTTAAGAGCCCCAAGACGCTGCGCCGCATGCCATAAATGCAAGTTGTTGTAAGTAATTCTGGTAATATTACAGAAACTACCTTCTCCAGAGCAGAGACCCAGATTAGACCCAGAGCCCAAGGCTTCTCCTCCTCTGAACTTTGTTTAGCCCCGAATCTGTATTTGTTGTGTAACAAGCCTTTTCTCCTTCTTTTCTGTCTCATTTTATCCTGACAGTCCGATTGTGGGCAATTTAGCATTTTTATACTGTACTAGCTGTACCTGTTGCAGCTTTGTTTGCAACCAAAGGATCCAATATGGAATATAGATTGACAGCTATGTGGTTACTGTATTTTACTCAATATTTAGTATTTCTATTTGTATTTGTACTTTACATAACAAAATATAATTGTTTTGGATGTTTATCCTGAGGAATCTATAAATCTCAAAACGTAGAATTCTTATACAATACGTGATGGTATGTGATATACCGGCGCTAAACACAGCTATCTAAAAATGTTTGTTGCCTTTCCAAGTTTTCGGAGAGGGTAATACTTGATTCTATCCTGGGAGAATAGCCAATGTTTCTGATGTTAGCTAAAACATAGGAACGTAGGAAAAAAGGAACAGAAGAAGGCCACTAATCATATCCAGCTCTTTCCACCATTTTATTACAACTTGTCTGATCTTTCAATCCCAATGCCCTAACCCTTCACCATGGACCATGATATCTCAACAGTGAGGAACTGTAGTAAGAAAAGGATTGGGAAAAGGGAAGTTTTATAGCAGGTAAGATGAATACGCATAGTACTTTGCTGTGACTGGAGAGTGATGGAATGATTAATTAAGTGGCTGCAAATAGCCGAGTTGACGATTGATTCATTCCACACTGATGTAAGGCAAAAGCGCTGAATAAGTGACAAACTCATGCTGAGCCTCCTGCAGTCCTATATCTTGCATAAGTCATGGTTCAGTAGTCAAATGGTTTAATTGAGCCATTTGTCATCCATAAACCCGAACAGTAACAAAAAAAATGCCCCATCGTTTGCTGCATTTGTTACAAACATTCGTGCAACAGAAAGAGATTTGAGTAAATACCTCATTGGTTATGTTCTATTCTCTACAGGGTTCAAATTCCAGGAGATGTACAAAGAAAGAGTTTAAGGGGTGTTTTAATTGGAAGAGGAACATTTTTATGCGGGAATGTTAACACAACCAAATTCCTCCATATGAATGATGGTTGCTGGAAAGGTCACAATTTAGAAAAGGAATTGGAAAATAGTAAGAAGTTCCATAAACACATACAAGATGCCCATCAGCAACCACAGCAAGGTTTCTGATGAAATGTTGACTCACTTTCCTTTCTCCATGGATGCTGCCTGACCTGCTGAGTGTTTCCCAGTGACTTCTGTTTTTGTTACAGCAAGGTGATTGTTGGCCTTGGGAACATCTCTTTTGTTACATTAATGCAGATTTCAATGGAGAAGAGCATTATGCAGATGAGTTTATGGAAAACTGGATGTGGTGAAGAAGGGTCTATGTCAAATGCAATAGTTAATATTATTATACAAGGGCTTGAAAGAGCATTCTGAAAGAGTCACTTCTCACGACGACTCTAAGGGCAGAGCTTCAGGCTAATAACTCCCCAGATAAAACTGGTTCCTCACTTCTTGTGTGCAGATTGGCTGCCATGTTTGACAATAAAATACAGTTGCTACACTTTACAAATATCAAATGTAAGGATTGTTGTATTATTATTAGCAACAAGCATGAGGAGGACAAGGGGCAACAGAGACTGATAGAGGGAATGATTCTACCCCAGGAGCTGCTGAATATGGGGGAAACTGAAGTAGGTGACCAACTCAAAGATCTTTCTCCCACAGTCCCTTCCCTCCCAGCATCATAGATCCAGAGAATATCAGCATCAAGACTCGTACAATTCCTCACAGCAAAACATGCAGTGAAAGGAGGGGAGTAGTGGTACAGTATTTGGAGCACTTTGAGGTGAAATGTGCAGCTGGAAGGAAGTACATGTAAAGAAATCACTTGCAAAGGCCACTAAGGAGCGTTCAGGAACATTGCGCAGGATGTCCTCACAGCTGACACAGCAGAAACCGTCATCTACACATTCGTCACTTCCCGCCTGGACTATTCCACTGCCCTCCTCGATGGTCTCCCCAGTCCCACCATACACAAAATCCAATTAATTCAAAACTCTGCCGCCTGGATACTCACCCACATGAAATTCCATAACCCCATCACACCAGTCCTTCCCAGGCTCCACTGGCTCCCAATTACCGAATGGATTAATTTCAAGATCCTCTCACTCATTTTCAAATCCCTTCATGACCTTGCATCACCTATCCGATCTGCTTATCCCTACTCCACCACCCACTGCCTCCTGATTGTCCCTCATGCCCTCTGCTCCACCATCGATGATATGCCTTCAGTCACTATGCCCCAAAACTCTGGAACTCTCCTCCTCAATCCCTCCACCTTGCCCCCTCCCTCTCCACCTTCAAATTCTGCCTAAAGACCTTCCTTTTTGATCGCGCTTATGGTAATCTCCCCCTTCGCTCTCACCCTGGCTCATTGTCAGACTCCACCACTGTGGAACACTCTGGGATGCCATCCCACATGAAGGGCACTGTATAAATATAAGTTATTGTTGTTGTTGTTGGATGAGGAGTGAAAAGCTTCAGAGGTGTCTGACACATTCAATTGGCGTATGATGATCTTGCAGGAAGTGATGGATAACATAAGGAACGATATCCAAAATATGCTTCATCTAACAGTTAGAGTTGAATATCTGGTTGGAAGGTGCTGTGAATCATCTGGAATCTGCTGACAAAAGATTGGGAGGTAAATTTGACCAGTGTGTAATAAAGGTGTGCACAACATAACTCAATAGATGGCAATGGTATTTAAATGGTCTATGATGACCCTTGTTGGGAACAACTGGGCAGATTTCATATGTTGTCTTCTGGAGAAAGGACTACCTGCGAGCTTGAAAGCTCAGGTGTTGCTGAGGGATGTACAGGTGTCTTGCCACGACCAGGCCATTCAGGAAAGGGCTCTCTATTGATGAGGTTTCCCCCAATGGAGCTCCAGTATCTCAGATACTGTGTCACCCATGGCATGTATTTATAGTTGAACACTAATCTTGATGGGTGGTGAGGTGGATGATGTGGGGGAAGTGGCAGGAACCACAGGCAAGGGTGAGTTTGAACAGGCAGTGGGGCTATGTGGCAGCAGGAGAGCAGCAGGAGACTGAGTGCGAGGCTAAACCCTTACCATGGGTTAAGTTTGTACCAAACCACAGGCCTGTGAAGCTCACCCCAGTTTTTGATGTGTTAATTTTCAGCCGCAGCTGTGGGAGTCCAGTTCCCTTGATTTCTATTCCACATATTTGGGAGCTGTACACATGCAGCATGAGTTCCCCTTGAAACTGTTCAGTTCTCCAAACCACCCATATCTGATTGAAAGTAATGTTGTAGTTTGAGTGAATCCTAGAAAATATGAAAGTATAACAGTAGTACAGTGCAGTATAATAGTATTATGGCAGAAAAAACTGATACTTCAATCATATGGATTATGAATGTATTTGCATTTGTTTGGATCAAAGAAATCACTCACAGAATGCTGCAAAGCACACTTTCTGGCCTTGGAACAGCATCCTGATGCAGAGGAGAAGTTGTCAGCAATGCAGTAGCAAAGTGTTGTCTCTTGAGGGATCTCTATAGGTGTGCTTGCCAACTGAGGCCATTGAAAATCTCAGCAGGGAGAAAACTAGGTACTTAATCCTAGTAAATATGACAGCATCATAGATTTCAGAAGACCCCATAATAAGAGGTGTTTACTGGGAAGCAATGTGGTTATGGTATATCATCCTCTGTTTCAAAATTGTAGCAGGTTGGGGAATTAGAGTTGCTAGCTCCCTACTGTGCTATTTAGATTTATTTGAGAAAATGGATTTGCAGATATTATTTATTCTTCATGAATTATTGGATATAAGTGCTCTGAGATGTTGTCCAGCGTGGACGGTGCTATATAAATCCAAGTTGTTGTTGTTATTGGTAAAGGGAGTAATTACAATTGGGTCTAGATTTACTCTATTTATATAGCAATTGAAAGCATTCAGAAATTCTTAAATATAATTTTGAAGCCTGTTTTCTTTAAATTCTTTTAAGAACTATAGAAACCTAACTTAAAATTTGCCCACTTCTGGATGCTCTAAAACACTGACTAAACGCCTTGGGACGTCCTCCCGACGTGAAAGGCGCTCTATAAATGGAATCTTGTTGTTGTTGTTGTAAATACCAGGTGAACATCTCAAAGCATGTCACAGGATTTACTTTGGGGCTAGCTGGAAACAGCCAGTGGTTTAGATTTACCTCAATCTACACATTAATAAAAAGAGCTAAAACTAATTCCATATTCTCTCTTTTATAAACCAAGATGCAATCCAAAAGCAATTGCAACTTGCTTTTCAAAGATTGGAAATGTGACCTAGCAACCATCCCCACCCCAACCTTCCTGTTCCATCTCTTTGATTATGGCTTTAAAGAATGTTAGTGGTGACGAGCTATAAACTAATATAAATTGTGTTGACAGACAACTTTGCCTCATTCCACTCTCTGAAGATAAAAGGAAAGACACGATACACTTCCCATCATCACTCACATATCTTGCAGGATATGTATACAATACTAATTTTCCATGCCTATTGACGTGGATGCTAAAAATCCCATGACATTATTCAACAAGAGAAGGAGGTTTCTCCTGGTGTCCTGACCAACAATCCCCCAGATAAGGTTGATCAGTCACTTTGTGGCTGTTCATGGGACATTGCTTTGCAGAAATTGGCTGTTACAAAATACACAATTACACTTCGCATTAAATTCTGAAAGTGCTTTGAGATGTCTGCCCTTTATGAAAGATGCTATAACAAATGCAAGAATTATTAATTTGGATTATTTCAATTACTTCAATAAGGAAATCCAAACACTGAAGGCATTTTGAAAGAAAAGTTTGGTTAGAACTGAACAAAGACTTTTTCTATGTCTAAGTATATAGCCATAGTAATTGTTGATTATACCGTATTTTATAAAAATCCTGAAGAAGTGAATTAATTTATGTTAGGTCAGAAGTAATTTCCTCATTTATTCCTTGTATTGAAGAGATCTATCTTGGAAGGCTCATCTATCTTCCTTAACAAACATGCTAATACATCCCTTGCTATCTCCTCTGTGTTCTTGAATGTCACCTCAGTTCATCTCAGTTCAATTAGCTACTGCGTTTCTCCCACAAAATATACAGTCATTTCACTTTATAGTGCATTTTGTGAAGCGCTTTGAAACGTCCCAAAGACATGATAAGGTGCTATATCAAATGCAAGGATTATTATTATTAAAATTCCTTTTTAGCTTCAAACAAACCTCTTGATTTTTACTTCTTTCTTAATTGCATTTAAACCAGATTCCAGAGATTATGATTCTACTTGTTTGCTTTTGAAGTCACTCTTATTTTTCTTTTTTCTTTTTCCAAGGATGTACTATGCCTCTAATAAAAAAATCACTTTAAAGATTCATACTATTATCAATGGGATCCTGTTGATTTGATTGATTTCCAAGAACAAAATGATTTTGTCCTTTGACTAACTCATCAGAATTCACATAAAAAATGGAACAAATTGTTCAACATTCATTTTAGTAAAAAAACTCCCGGGGGACATGTAATGAACATTGAATTATGATCTGATCATATTCATACTTCAATATCAACAATAATTCCTTTGTTATGGAATTTGAGATGAGGAGCATATCAATTTCTAGAGACTGTATTTATAAGGAAAGCACTAAATTTTAGGATAATGTAGTCTCCAGCCCCCGTGGTCTGACAAAGACTGTGAAGCTTGTAATGATTTAGGTCTATGACCCCCATTTGCTTAGAATTCCACCGACTACTGAATGAACATCCCTTCACAAAGTATTGGCGCTAAATCATTCCTTTATTACTATATTATTGTATTATTATATATTACACTGACAATCTTTTCTCCCAAAATTGTAATTGTCCAGCTGTGAATGAGCCTACAACCAAACCATTGTTTTGCCAAGTGCATATGTTCACATCCTGGCAGTGTTGGAAATCACTCCCACTAGTTTTTGAATGAATGATTTGGAAAGTCAGTTGGATTCCTGCCATTGCTGCTGACTGCAATCATAGAATTACAGAGAATCTACAGCCCAGTGGTGCCACTGTTTATACTCTATATGAGCCTCCACCCAACCTAATCCTCCCTTCCTAGCCTCTCCTCCTCAATACCCCTCTAATCTCTTCTCTTTCATGTATCCAATCCTAAATATTAATTAAAGTCATTCTTATGAACCCATTCTCTAGGTTCTCTATACTCTTTTGTCAGATAACTTATCTGTATGACCTCAGCAAAAGGTCACCCACAATCATTGAAATGCTGCATTTCATTGCGAAAAAAAACTTCATCGTTGATTAGATATGCATTTAAGGAGAAGGGGGTAGAGGGGTATGGCAGGGAAATGGAGGCTAATGTGGCATATAAGCACGGTCTCACAGGTTAGATGGATTGAATGGCCTGTTTCGATGTTATACAGTCTATAATGTAATCCATGTATGTAGAGGTGTTAGCAGTGCATTGTATTAAGATTTCAGCATATATAGATTTACAGCATATGTGGCACTGATGAACTGTAATTATACAAAGATTACAAAGAACGTAAACAAGCAAACAGGCTATTCATGCTGGTGCCAGTGCTTATACTTCACACAAGCCTTCATCCATTCCTTACTCCCTCTCATCTCCTCCTATTCCCCTCTCTCTCATGTAGAGGTCTAGTTTCCTATTGAATGCATCTATAATATCTGATTCAACCAGAGCTTCAGGCAACAAGTTCAACAATTTCACTGCAAGCTGTGGGAAAGAGTTCCTCCTAAAGTTTCTTTTAGATCCCACTAGTCGCTATCTTAGCTTTGGGTATACCCTTCATAAAATAATGCCTCTACTGCTGATTTGATCAAACACTCAGAAATCTAGGACTTGACACGTCATTATGAATGGGAGGTAAACTGCACAACAAATGTTTTAACAAAACATTGCCAGTGCCAGGCATTCCTCAAAGCTGTTTGTGAGCAATGTGGCTTTACTACTACCAAAAACATAGTGGCCAATGTTACACTAATGAGTAGTTCACACTTCTAAAGCAACTAATGAGCCAATTGAATGGTATGAAAATTGCAAAGTCAATGAGTGCAGTTACACATTGCTGAATGCAAAAGGAAAATGACTGAATGGAAAATTCCTGAGAGCCAATTTTACATTGATGTACAGGTTAATAATAAGTATATACTCAGTTTAAGAATAATAACAATAATAATGCAGTTTCATTTATGTGGTCAATCTAAGTGACTACATTATACATTAGAACACATTAGAATATACAGCACAGGAACAGGCCATTCAGCCCAACTGGTCTATGCTGGCGTTTATGCTCCACATCAGCCTCCTCCTGTCCTTCTTCAACTTCCTAAACTAGTACGAAATAAAGAACTAGAGAAGATCAGGAATTATATTGACCTATTAATTGAATGTGTTCCTGTGGCCATACAAAACAAGCATAGTTCCTATAATCATTGGTGCAACTGGGACTGTTCATAAAACAATTCAGAAATGCCTTGACAAGATACCCTGTGCACAAAATGTTCACCTCCTGCAGAAAACCGTTGCTTCGGGAAGTTCAAATATACTGAGCAAAGTAACATCCATTGAAGTGTAATGTGGCTGTGTTATTGGTCTGTCTTACCCATCACTGAAAACCAATTAGAAACTACTTCTAATGGATGATTTAAATGGTAATAACATAATAATCCTTGTATTTGATGTATTTCCTTTCATGTTGTGAGGATATCTCAAACTACTTCACAAGAATTTACTGGCAAGTGCACTGTGTATTTTGTGGCAGCAAATTGGTACATATTTCTGTTGTGCCAATTTACAGGTTTGTGAAGTTTTAATTGGTCTCAGAGGTAGGGAGCAGCAAGACCGTGACATGGGATTGAACCCGCAATTTTTTGATTCAGAGGCCGGAGTACTACTAACTGAGTCAGGTTGACACCTGTTCTGAACGTAGTAATAGAGGATGCCATGACCTTTTTACTGGGGCAGGAGTCAACCAACAACATGAACAGAAGGCCCCAAGTAGTGGGAGCGTGTGGTAGATGACTAAGCCACTGGAAGATCAAGCTTAAGCACTTGGAAGACATGGTCTGAGGTGGAAGAATCTGCATGACCTGAAGAAAAGCATCAAGTTAAAGAGTTAAAGAGGCAGAGAACACAAATGTAAAATACAACTAGGGGATCAAAAAGAGAATTTAGAAGGAACTACTTCATGCAGAGCATAGTGAGATTGTGGGACTTGCTGCCTGAATTGGTAGTTGAATCAGATACTAGAGATACTAGAGATAATTAATAATAATCCTTACACTTATAGATGCATTAAAAAGTAAGCTAGATACACACATGAGGAAGAGGGGAAGTGAAGAGTATGGGAGGGAATAAGGAGTGGATGGAGATTTTTGTGGAGTATAAACACTAGCACAGACTTGTTGGGTTGATTTGGCCTATTTCTGTGCTGTGCATTCTTCATAAATCTTTGTTTAATTGTACAGAAGGAGAAAAGAGCATATATGGATATTACAGAAAGTTAAGGTTCTAAATTATTTATGCTAAAAAAACTCCCCTGACATACAATAGCTCATGCAAAGCTGAGCTACATGTGAGCCAATTCAGTTCTAAGGGATCCGCTTACTTCCCCTCCCAACTAATTGGTCATTTGACATCTGACAATCCGATATTTGTGATGGTGTGAGAAATAGCTGAACTATACATGTCCTTCAACTGTTGGAAAGCAGCTCTGCTCAATGCTGATTTAAAGTAACCTGCAATAATAGCAAGGTTCATAGTAACATTGGAATAGGAGGAGGCCATTCAGCCTATCAAGCTTGTCCCATCATTTTCAAAAACCCATGGCCAATCTGCAAGTCAATTTGTTTTATATTGAATTTAAGGATTATTATGATTATATCCCTCTTGGACCATGCAACTCTTCTCCAGTGGATATATTTGCTATGTCAACAATACTATAAGAGGCAAATGACTGGGAATAGTCTTTTCAGAATACTCTTTGGAAACATGGCGTCAAAGATAGCACCATCTGTCCTAAATTGACAGAATTTAGTTGCATCTCTGAGTAGAATTCTATGGAAGCTTGAACTTTCATTTAACCATTGCAGAATGCCGCATTTCAAATTACTCTGGTTCTCCTGGAATGGGCTAAGGGTAATTTGTTCAATGTATTCATAAATCGTCTTCACTAACAATGTCTTACTGACCTGCTCCTAACACCTTCCCCAATTAATTCTGCATAGCTCTTATCAGGCTTCTCACAGTGTGACAACACGCAGGCCCCATGCAATATACCTGGCAATTCATTCTCAATAGCAGACACTGTAAAGGTCATTTCACTGCAGATTCCCAAAATAAATTCATCTTTCACATAGCTACAGATGAGTTCTTCACAACTGTCCTTCGTGCTCTGAGATGCTATCCGCATCAAGGGCATTATATAAAGTTGTTGTTGCAATCTTTTTACATTTGTGGCATTTTCAAATAGTGCCACGGGATCTTTAAAGTCCACCTAAACAGGCAAGTAGGGCCTCGGTTTAGCATCTCATATCAAAGGATGGCACCTCCCAACTATATAGCTTGCCCCAGCTTAGACTATACAAGTTTCAAGTTCTAACATGGGGCATAAACCCACAACCAACTTATTTATATCTTCTATTCGCACAAACAAAATGACTATTTTTATTGTTCTCCGCAGCCTTGATCTATCTGTTCCACCATTTCATTTCAACTCATTGATATAGAGTTCACCATGGTTTAATATAACTTTGCCTTTTAACTTCCTTTCTGGAGACAGTCTTCCCTTCATACAAACCATTGTCTGACTATTCGCCACATAGACCTTACACTATTCAACACAAAAGCAGCCTTAACTGCCTGGATTCATTATCCTCCCGAGAGCCTTCCATTTTCACCTCTCATTTATTTCACTTAAACCAAAGGAGAAAAGTCTTCCGTCAATTTGCACAATGGTGGATTCTTCTTAATATGGAGGTCATTTGCAATATTTCTTGATAGATTGCTAAAATAAGAAATATGCAATATTTGAGTATCTAAAACATCAAACAATAAAGCATTTTTCAGCATAGTCACTGTTTTAGAAATTCAACAATTTCTTATAAACAAATCTATTAAGAAATGAGTCTCCCACACTCATATCTTATCACACACATTGAGCCTCCCCTTATCGAACTATTCACCAACTATAATAATAATAATAATCCTTGCATTTGATATAGCGCTTTTCACGTCAGGAGGATGTCCCAAAGCGCTTCACAGAACACACTGTAAAGTGAATTGACTGTATATTTGTGGGCGAATGCGGCAGCCAATTGCGCATAGCAATGTCCCACAAACAGTCGTTGATTGAAAATGACCAATTTATTATTGTTTTTGGTTTTGGAGGGATTATTATTAGGTGTGTGGAGTAAGGAAACTTGCCCAAGGTTTCGCCCTGCCTGGAATTGAACTCAGGTCTCTCACTTGCAAAGCGAGTGCTCTAACCACTGAGCTACAGGACTCCACAGCTCTGACAACGGGTCAGGCACAATTGTACAAGGAGCACATATATCAAAACATTGATTTATTATCAGCGTTTAGCAGGCAAAGCTATTAATCATCATTTCGGACCATGACAAGCAGGAATTCCACATTTCTGCTCAACTTCTGGGCAACTCAATTTACTTGTCAGGATTCTATACTGCATTCCTTCACACTTTCACTACCACATGTCTTCAACATGTGCTCTGGTTTAACCTTTCCAATGCTGTTCTTAAGTAGTAAGATATTAACAGTCAGATATTCAATGAGGTGTACAGTGCGTTCAAAAATGTACCTGCACACACTGATTGCATTTAAGGGCATCCTAATATATTTAATATCAGCATTGTGCAAACCCTTGTGGAGTCCTGTAGCTCAGTGGTTAGAGCAGGGGGTGAAGGAGGGTGACCGAAGGCCCGGTTGAAGAGGACGGTCTTGAGATGGATCTTAAAGGAGGCAAGGGAAGGGGCGAGGCAGATGGACTGTGGGATAGAGTTACAGAGGGTGGGGACAGAGTGGCTGAAGGCCCGCCCACCAATGGTGGGGCGGGAGAGGTGGGGAACGTGAAGCAGGCCGGAGCCAACTGAATGGAGGGAGCGGGCAGGTTGGTAGGTTAGGAGGTTATGAAAGTGCGGACCAGGATCTTGAACTGTATCCTTTGTGTGATGGGAAGCCAGTGGAGTTGGGCGAGGATGGGGGTGATAGGGTCACAGAGCCTGGTGTGGGAGAGGACACGGGATGCAGAGTTCTAAATGATCTACAGCTTATGGAGGGAGGAGTTGGGGAGGCCAACAAGCTGGGAGTTTGCATAGTCAAGCAGAAAAACAAATAGGATACAAAGAAGTTCAAGAAACAAACGGCAATTATAAGAACAATCGTGTAAAGCACCTACCTCCCTGACAGAACACATCTTACTAAGTTGATGTTGATTTTATTATATTGTTCTACCTGTCATTTTTTAATTGTGCCTAAAATAAAAGGTCATTGTTCAAACGTAAACAAAAGGAACACAGTAGACATCAAAATCTGAACTCTCATGTCAAATAGTTTTTTTTGTGTCCAAACAAAGGTTCCTAGAACAGGTGGGCAATAAGACCCTTTAGCAACTGTCTTCCTGGCCACCGTATCTGATCTATTACTGACAACACTTGTGTTAACTATTACCTCGTCCATGGCTTTGTCACCTTCGTCACCGACTATTCCAATGCTCTCCCAACCGGTCTCCCCAGCTACACTACCCACAAACCATAACTGATTCAGAACTCCACCGCCCGTATCCTCACCTAAACTCGGTAACCCCATCACACCAGTTCTCGGCAGGCTCCACTCGTTCCCTATCACAGAACAGATCAATTTAAATATCCTCTCACTCCACTACAAATGCCTTAACACCCTGGCATCTCCCTACCTTTCCTGCTTTCTTCCCACTCCGCTACCTGCTGCCTCGGGTGGCTCTGCCCTCTTACTCGTCCCTCCTACCCTCCACTCCACCATCAGGGCGGTGCTTTCTACCATTAAGGCTTGAAGTTTTGGAGCTCTTTTTTTGTTTTGCTTTGTTTTGCCCCCACTTTTCCCTCTTTTAGATTATGACTGAAGACCTTCCTTTTCGAATGTGTTTCCTGCTCCACCTTCACCTCCTCCCTTCCCCCGGCTCAGCATTAAGCTCCGCCACTGGTAAGCACTGCGAGTCACTGCTCTATGTGAAGAGCGCTATATAAATACAAGTTATTGTTATTAATGTGGAGGCTGTTCTTTTTAAGAACTGTAGAAAACTGCTTTTCACATTAAAACTAGATTTAAGAATTTTTCCACAATTTTACACCATTTTAAATTTTGATATGGAATAATGTTAAATATTTCTTGGATTTGATATAGCTTCTTTCACATCGTGAGGATGTCCCAAAGTGCTTTATAGGATTTATTGTAAAGTATATTGACTCGTTTTATAGGTGAACGTGAATATTCCTTGAGGTGACGACATGATGAAGCTTTAGGTTTGTTACCTCTATATCTGGGCTGCAGTTAAATTTTCCCCTTCAATTCCTCAATTTCACTTTCTCAGCCATGAAAGGGTTCCTGTGCCTCTTTAATGACTCTTAATAAGGCTGATTGTCCGTTTTCAGTAAAGATGTGAATTCTCGTTTCAGGGACAAACGAATGCTGAAAGTGGAGTCAAACACTAACAGTTCAACCATCAGGGCAATCTCCCATTGTTCTCTCCATCCTGACTCACAATACACATTATTGCTAGGATTAGTGAAGATAGAAATGTCAGGCCAGTAATTCTCAATTTATTTTGGCAGGTGAATATTTGGAGGATGAATTGCAGTCAAGAAAATTAGGCAGATGGTTCAAAGAAGCTTTTGTGCTGGAGATTTTCACTGACTGGGAATTACACTGAGATAATCTAAACTGATTTCACTTAGAACCTTACAGCTCTCAGAAAGAAAGGAAATGTTCACCTCTTCGGTCTCCAATGGGTTCCAACGCAGGTTCCAGAGATAAATAAAAACTGTTGCATCAAATATGCTACCCTCACTCCTGCCATTAAACTTCCGTTACTTTCATTGTACATTGCTGGAATGCTGCCAGTTGAAATTCCAAACTTCCCGACATGAAAGGCGCTTTACAAACTTAATATTGTGCTATAATTTTGTAAAAGGACACATATTTTACATTTTCACTATTAAATGTGGAAAAAAGTGCAACTGTGCACATACACAACTTTGAGGCACTAATGGGTATAATTTGCAATGTTAGTTAAATTCTGTGCTAATTTAAGAATATCTAAGGAATTTTACTCTTATTCGTCTGAAAACACAATGTATTTCAAAGCCCCCCCACCCCGCACTTTCTTTGGGACCTTGGAGAAAAAATAGAGTGAAGTCAAGCTAGCTCAGATTCGCTCAGTTCAATAAAGGGTGATGCAATGTCATTACATCTGAAGTACTATTCTGTGAACTGCACAGATATTAATGTAATCCTAGACTGTTCATCAATGCTTTTGGTTTCCAATCAGCCTTGCCCGAATATCCTACAGACACATTAACATCAACTTTTGCATCTTAAGATTACTAAACATTCTGTCAGCCCTGCCAAGTTGGTAACATTCTTGCCTCTGTATCACGATATTGTGGGATCGAGCCCCACATCGAAACTTGAATTCACATAGTGTAAGATGAAACTCCAAAGCAGTGCTGGGAGGTTGTTGCATTGTTGGACGTGTCGTACTTCGGATGAGACATTAAACCGAGATCCCATCTACCTGTTCAGGTGGTGGTTAAGTTCCTCCTGGTGTCCTGGCTAACAATCCCCCAAATAAAGTTGGTCATTCATTTCATGAGTGTTTGGGGGAAATTGCTATGTGCACCTCACTGCCATGTTCGCCCTTGAAGACAATTGCTCCATTTTACAGTAAATCCTTTGACATGTTCTCCTGATGCAAAAGGTGCAATACCAAATGCAATGATGATAATAATAACATATGTTGTTGAATATTTATCTTTTTGGTGCACTTTTATGATAATGCCTTTTAGCACTTTAAATACTTTGAAGTTGTTTCTCTGTGGATTTCATTTTACATTTATAAATAACCATCTTATTTTAACATTACCTTCCTTCCTCCCTCCC
The DNA here is from genome assembly GCF_018977255.1 of Callorhinchus milii. Classification (NCBI taxonomy): domain Eukaryota; kingdom Metazoa; phylum Chordata; class Chondrichthyes; order Chimaeriformes; family Callorhinchidae; genus Callorhinchus; species Callorhinchus milii. The sequence continues at coordinate 62,146,622 of NW_024704743.1, forward strand.
TCCCTCCCAAACTATATTAAACTCAAGCTCTGACACTACTTCACATGTGAAGTGATACAATTCTATGGTTTTCCTAATGATGAGAAAGCTATGTTGTGAGGTCCATCAAGCACTGTGCGTACTATCTATATCCCAATTTTTGTTCTCGTTTTACAACACAAAATGTTTTTCTTTTATGCATTTTATATTACTTTCAAAGAAATATATTTACAGCAATTATGACTATTGGTGCCGCTGAATATAAATGCTTCACATTTAGTCGCAGACTACTCCAACCTCACGATAGCCATTCGAATTGTACTTACAGTACTCGCTGGGGAATGGGAACCAGTGGAGCTGAGTGAGGATTGGAATGATGTCTTTTGTGCGGGAGTGACCCTGCAGAGCCCTATATGGTAACCCAGGTGCAGATGAAGCATTAGTATTTATAATGAACTTGAATTAGTATTTTTAATGCAGTAAAGCATCTCCAGGATTCCTAACGCTGATTTTTGACAGATATGATAAACATATTGGATATTCCACTGGCAGGAGATTTGATAACCCGAGTGCACTGATTTAAAATAGTTGTTAAAAGAAATAGAGGGGAGGTGAAGAGAAAGTTTTTCACACAGCGAGTTGTTCGGTCTGGAATGCATGGCCTGAAAGGATGGTGGAAACCGATTCAATAACAACTTTTAAGAGAGAAGTTGATAATTATTTGGGAAGGAAAAGTTTGCAGGGCTATGGGGAGAGAGCAGGGGAGTGGGGTTGATTTAGGTAGCTCTTTTTAAAGAGCCAGTACAGACACGATGGGCCGAATGGCCTCCTTCTGTGCTTTGTAATTCTATGATTCTATGATTCTATGCACCACTATTTAACATGATTTTTGTTTTGTTTGTATAATCTGCCCAGGACTTGATTCATTTCCCTTCTTTGGCTGAACTCTAATTTTTCTTTCTGCGTATGGAAAAGCATCAGCAGATAATCTGTCACCTGTTGGAGTGAATATGACTTACACTCTTGCAACAGATTGCAATCATGCTAGACGGATTTAAGCATTTTTATCACATTTCACAGTGAACCAAAAACGGTCCCGACCTGTTCACATTTTAACCTGAAACAGATGCTGCAGTACTATTAGCAAAAAAGAATATTGTGCGGAAAAAGAAAATGCTATGAGTTAGCAATGTCCTGAGGCATTCTTTGTTAATAATGTATTATGACTCAAAATGAATCAGTGCTTAATGTTGTGCATTCTTTGCACCTCTCTCAGTCTTTAAGCCACAGTTAATAGCTTGAACAATCATATTCTCTTTGAATATCAAACGGAATTAAGTGTGTATAGGAATATCTAAGTGCAAAATGACGTTTAAGCCACTTTCATTGGAAAATATGGCTTCAGGCAGCAACATCAAAAAGTGGCAATCTACAAAGTAGATTTCATACTGCAAAATTCCATCTGGTAAATCTTTCTCCAAATTCTTCAATTCCACAAAATCGTATTTAAAACTACTCTCAAGTGATGCCACAAGCTCATTGATAATCAGGTTCACCCGCACATTGCTGATAGCATTGAGAACATGTTTGCACCTTTTGAAAAGATAATCAGTAAAAGCTCAAAAATGCACAAACAAGATACTGTTTTTTCCTTTATTTTGCTAAGAAAGATTTTTGTGGCAATGTTTCACCATTTCATATGTACAGATAAGTGTATGTCAAAGAATATTTTATTAGATAATTGTTATGCAGCAATAAAGTTGCAATAATTGTCCTTGGCTGCAATGAGTAAAAAAAAGGAAGTGGTTTGTTACATCTGTTAGCACTTGGTTATAGTGCTAGTAATGCGACTTTGATTTAAAAGCTGCTTCCAAAAGGTTTTGTACAATCAAGAACCCTAACAACCTAATGGGGAACTGGTGTATTTTATTGAACAAAGATGTGTTAAAAAACAGATTGTATCCAAGAAGCAGCTTGAATAATGATTTTAATAACATTAAGAACATGGTAATTTTAGGACTTTCTTAAATACAAGAGCATTAACTGAAATATAAATAATAAATATTCCTCGCTTTTGATATAGTATTCTATCATCTTGCTAAATCATCTCACAGGATTTACTGTGAAGTGTAGTGACTGTATTCGTAGGCAAACACAGCCGCACACCAATGTCCCACAAACAGACATATCGTAAATGACCAATTTTATCTAGGGTAATTGTTGGTCAGTACGGGATTAACTCCCTTCTAATAGTGCCGTGGGATATTTAAACAGGTAGACGGGGACCTCAGTTTAATATCTAATCTGAACATTGGAGTCTGGACAATGTAGCGCACCCCCAGCACATCACTGGAGTGTCAGCTTGGTTTATGAGTTCAATGTCCCAACATGGGGGTTGAACCCACAACCCTAGTTCAATGAGTCAGTGAGTAGAAGGCATCAATTTAAGATAGTGAGTCAATAAGCAAATGGATTAGGAGACATTTTTTTCACACACGCAGCAGTTAGGATATGGAATACCCTACCTGCAGTGGTTGAGACAGAATCCACGTTAGCCTTCAAGAGAGAACTAGCTAAAAGCCTAAAAAGGAGTTAACTATATTGGCATGGGGAAACATGGTCTAGATCTTTAATATGCTGAGGCATAAATGATGCAGATTTAAGCAAGTCACTTGACTTGGATATGAACACCAAACTAGAGGACACAGGTTCACACTTAACAATTCTCAATAGGACAAGAAAGGGGAAGAAATGTAATTGCTATCCAACAGTGAATACATGGAGTAAATGATGCAGTGAATGCTCTTGAGATTTAAAGGAAATTGAATGATGGAAACCTGAAGTGAAACGGGAACATGCAGGAAATGCAAAGTAGGCTGATCAGTGTCTCAATGAGAAAACCACAATAATACTTTAGGTTTGACCCTTACAAATCTGGTGAAGCATCAGATTCAGTTTATTAACCTATTCCCATCCACGTACGTCTAGAGTGGGGAGACTGACAATTAGATAACTGGGACAATTAGGATTACTATAGGATTGTATACAGTTGAAAGACAGTTCAAAATAGCAAATAATAATTATAGTGACTTGCAGGAAGAAACATGAGGAATTAATTGGGGAGGGGAAGAATGTTTGCCTGACAATGGTTTATATAGACTGTTAGAGGGGGGAAGCAAGCCAGTTGTCCCAAGGAGTCCATGATGGTGTTTATACTCCACATGAACCTCAAGGTCTCCTAACCCCCTCTCCCATACCCTCTGTTCCCTTCTCCCTTGTGTATATTTAATCCTTAGATTGACAGCACTCCAGAGAATTGGTTATCTCTCTTGGACCGTTGGTTTTATATACATTTTCAGCTCACCCACATAGGTGCTAAGGTAAACGCTAGTAAGGATTTAGATCTACTCAAATAAGATGTAGATTTATTATTGTAGCATAAACAAGAAATGTTTCATAAAAACAATGTTCTGTAATGATATTGAGGAATTTTGCCTGACAGTTAATTAATGAGACTGTTTTAATGCTTGCAGAATTGTTTGTTATTATGGCTTGTTGTTTCATGTCTGTGAGGAATAAAATCTGGGATGGAATTTATTGTTCACAAGCTGGTATAGTTGCTGGAATATTCAACCATCCTGTTTACCTATTTTCAGAGATTTTAATAGCTAAGGCTTGGAGACCCCAGAGTGCACATTGGAGTAGTGCTAGAGTTTAACCAGCTAAAACCTTATAGCTTGCCATTGATAGCACTGTCTGGCCAGCTTCCCATTGTGTGTCCATGTTGGACAAACTTACCCATTAGGGAGTTGGCTTACAGGGTTAACAGGAGCTGAGTAGGAAGAATCTCTGCTCCCAGTGACTGATCTGCTCCTCCAATTCCTGATGATGACCCAGGCTGGGTGGTCTGCATTCAGCAGTGATCTGGAATATAAAAACAATGAGGTGCTGCTCCAATTATATAGAATGGTGATCAGACATTATTTGAAGTTCTTTTATTCAGTTTTGGGCACCCAATCTTTGAAAGGATAAACTAGGCTTGGAGGGTGTCCAGCAATGGCTCACTAGATTACAATAGCTAACAAGAACAATTTGCATTTATATAGCGGCCTTCATGTGAGATAGCATCTTGAAACGCTTTGCAGGGGCCACAGAATCAGGGACAGAGGGGATGTGACAGTTGGTATGATCAAAGAGAAATGTATTCAGAAGCAATCTGAAGACAGGTAAGGTAGGGTAAGGCAGAAGTTTGAGGCAGAGAAGTCCAGAGTTTTGGGTGTAGTGGCTGAAAGGACAGACACAGATGGTGAAGTGGAGGGGTGTAAAAGGCTGCGACCACCTGAGCTAGGGGGGCAGATACTAGAGTGGGGTATAAGCAGGTCGGAGAGGTAAAGAGGTGCTAGGGCATTAAGTAATTTGTAAGTAAGTGTGAAGATCTTAAAATTGACCCGTTCTGAAATAGGGGCAAGTGGAGCCTGGTAAGGACTGGGGTGATGGGGGTCCATGATTTGTACCAGTGAAAATGCAGAGTGGTGGAATTGGGGAGGCAAACAAGGTCAACATTGGAAAAATCAAGGTGATAGGTGATGAATGCGTGAATAATGCACAATTAATAATATATAATAATAAATAGTATAATAAGAGTCCTTGCATTTGATATAGTCCCTCATCAGATCAATGAGATGTCCCAATGCACTTCACAGGATTTTACTGTGCAATGTAATATGTTTATTTGTAGATGAACAGGGTAGACAATTTGCACACATCAGTGCACTACAAACAACCATGAATGAATAGATTAATACTTGGTCTGAAGAGGCTTAGCTATTATGAGAGACTGAGTACACTGGGGTTCTAGAGGACGTGAAAAGCGCTATATCAAATGCAAAGATTATTATTATTATTATTATTATTATTATATATCTCAGAGCAGAGAAAGTTAAGGAGTAATTTGACTGAGGCATTTAAATAATGAAAGAAATTGACAGATTTAAACAGTGGACGACTCTTCCCTTTGGTAGAGGGATCATAGTATTAAAATAAGAACCAAGACGGTTAGAACTGAGTTAGAACCGAGGTCGGGAACCATTATTTTACAGAGCGTTGTGAAGATGTGGACTACTCTGCCCCAGAAAGCTTTAGAGGTGATCAATAAGAGATGTTTAAATGAGAGATAGACAGATACTTGGATAGTAGAGGTATTAACAGGTAAAGCGAAAGGACAGAGCATTGGGGTTAAAAGATCTGTGAAGATAATAATAATAATAATCCTTGTATTTGATATAGCGCTTTTCACGTCTTCTAGACGTCCCAAAGCGCTTCACAGAATATACTGTAAAGTGAATTGACTGTATATTTGTGGGCAAACGCGGCAGCCAATTGCGCACAGCAATGTCCCACAAACAGTCATGGATTGAAAATGACCAATTATTAGGGATTATTATTAGACGTGTGGAGTAAGGAAACTTGCCCAAGGTTTCACCCTGACCTGCCTGGAATTGAACTCAGGTCTCTCACTTGCAAAGCGAGTGCTCTAACCACTGAGCTACAGGACTCCATAGTGACGGGGGGGGGGGGGGGGGGGGGGTGGGTGGTATTTAGTGACTGGGGGGGTATTGAGTGACTGGGGGGGTATTTAGTGACGGGGGGGGGGATTGAGTGACAGGGAGGGGGGTTATTAAGTGATTGGGGAGGGGGATTGAGTGACGGGGGGGTATTTAGTGACGGGGGGGGGGGAAATTGAGTGACTGGGGGGGGTATTTATTGACTGGGGGGGGTAATTGAGTGACTGATGGAACAGGATCAATGGGCAGAAGTGACCTCCTGCTTCCCCAACAGCATCAAACTGTTTCTCAAATGAATCTTCTTTGTTAGATTCTTTGTGATCTTGCACACCACATCCATGGACACAGTGAATTAATCATACAGTACGTCCTTCTTTAACAGAGAAATTGTTCATCTACAAATACACACATTACATTTAAAGCATTCTATTTATTTAGAAACCACATAAAATATCCCAAGTTTAACATGCCCTTGAGTACAATACAGTTTTGTATGACTTCTACAAACTGTCTCATTGGAATAACCCTAATGTGGTGCTGCAGCTTAAGTGCAGTCACTGTGTGACAGAAAATTTTTCATATCATCTCTTTGGCTATGGGTTTCACATTGAAAATCAAAGCATGCAAAAGTGAATGAAGCTACGCAATTGGGACAACAGAATATTAGAATGTGAATGACATCCTGAAATCAAACAGCAAACAGAAAGGAAGCTGGTGCTCCATGCCGTTCTGTCCATTTAATTATCCTAGGGCTGTCGATATAAATGGTAAAGGCTGTGAAGCAGCATATTCAATTCAAATGCAAATTCTTTGAATTGAATATGCCAGCCAAGGATAAACATAATATTAGAGATCAGTGCTGCAGGGAGAGTTCCGAGGAGAGCAGGCAGGAAGCCTTAAGTTGCTTTGAGCTGTCATCTCCAGGGCAAAGCTGTTGATTGAAATATTTAAAAAATGTGAAGATATGAATGTATGATTATTCTGATTTATTGATTGCTATCTCCTTGTGATCTTCTCTTGGATAAAAAATGAAAAGTTTGTTTATAATGTCAGGAAAGTTTACTTCATGATATGAGATTACATATCCACTTCCTGATTTAGTGCTGTTTCTGTATCCACTAAAAATAGCTTTCTGATGATCTCTGATATACTGTAGTTCTAAGGTTGATCTGTAATTCATTTTAAATCAAATTTCAAGTTATCTCAAACAAATAGATTGAGTATTTTTATATGTAAAAGAGATAGAATGTCCTCAAAGGAAAGTGTTTTAAAAATAAGTTAAGAAGAAATTATACTTTACTGAAGTAAACTTTTTGTGCTTATTTTGATTTTGTTTTACACAATTGCTGTTGAAACCATGTGTGCTGATTATGATCATGAGGAGAGGAAAACTGGCTTGGAGGAGTTGTTGAAACCACTTGTGTCGGAGCAATGGCTTGCAAAACTGCTGAGCCCAGTTATGTGGGGAGAGCTGACTTGCAATAATTACTGAACCCAGTTGTATAGCAAAGCTGGTTTGCGCTACTTACACTACACATTTGTGTAGCAAACCTGGTTTCAGTACAGTATTTATTGAATCAATTTGTATAGCAGAGCTGGCTTGCACTGGGTACTGAACGCAGTCGTGTGGGGAGGGAAATTAAAACACGTCTATGATATAACAGCGCCCTGAAGTAATGACTGTCGGTATTCATTTCTATGTAAATGTTTGTGTGCTTTCAATGGAAAATTGCTTTCAAGCCATTTAGTTTTACCTCAACACTGTTGCTCCTAATTCATATTTAACAAATTAATTGTAGATATTAAACCAGTATTTAGTATCTCCCTTCACTCTCTGGCACCTCCCTACCTCTCCGACCCCCTCACTCCCCAATCCACCATGCAGAGCCTCCGCTCGACTGGCACCAGCCTCCTGCTCTTCCCTCGCACCCTCTGTCCCACCATCGGATGTTGCGCTTTCAGCCACTACACCCCAAAACTCTGGAACACTCTCCCTCAATCCCTCCACCTTACTCCCTCTCTCCTCCTTTTCAAGTCCCACCTGAAAACCTTCCTCTTCGCTCATGCTAATGGCCACCTCCCCCTGGCTCGGAGTCAGGCTCCGTTAAGAGCTCTGAGACGCTGCCCTGCCTGGAGGGTGCTAAATAAGTGCAAGTTGTTGTTAATAATTATTTTGCATTGCAATCTCAAAAAAATGAAGATGTTATTTTCCTTTAAGCACAAATATCCTTGTTATGCTTAGATATAATCTATCTTGTATCTTCTTCTTCAAATGAGAGGATTGCAATTTATGGAACTATGTTCATATGTTGAATGGAAATCAAGCTGAAATGAAAGATGCCCAAGGAGATCATTGCTTCACTACAAAGCATGTGAATTTGAACTCTGAAGCCAATTTATAATTTCAACCCAATTGCCCCAGTTGGAGCCTTCCTGAACCCAGTTTGTGTCAATTCCAAAAGAGACTGAAGCTAATGATATCTGACATTTTCTTGCCTCTCCCTCCCCCAGACCCAAGTTAATTCTCCCTTTGGGCAAATATAGACAAGCCCTGATAGCAGGAAGTAAAGCCTGAAGTACCTATTGTTTTTTGTGTTGATAATAGATAAGTCACAAATGATCTTAGTAGAGGTCTAGGGCTAGAACCTTTCAGGAAAAATAGCACCTGGAAGCTAAAACCTTTACTTTGTATTTAAGTGTTCATACATGTATCTATCTATCATCTATCATTGTTTTGAATCTTTAGAAAGAGTTGTTCCTTTACGCATACACATACATGCACACAGACACAGACACACACATCCATGCACACACAGACACACACACTTTCTAGTTTGTGAATTCCCGTTATTATTTCAACATCCAAATGTCTTCACAGATTAGCTACTTGCCTCTGCGACCAACTCTGATGGATGGATGTGAAAAACAACAACTTGCATTTATGTGGTGCTCAGGGTAGCATCCTGGAGTGCTTAACAGTGGCGGAGTCTGACCCTGAGCCAGGGGGAGAGGGAGGAGGGAAATGAACGTAAGAACGATCAAAAATGAAGGTCCTTAGGCGGGATTTGAAATGATCTCTCTTGGCATAATTGACTTTTTGGGCATCAGTTCATATGGACTCACATGAGGTGACTGCAGAAACTTGTGCGTAGCTATGTAATGGCACACAGGAGGCACTACCAACCAATTTTACTTGTGGGGATTGCAAGGTCCACAGATGGTATAGGGCATCTTTTCAGCATGCCCACAGAACTGAGTGAGAAAAGAACAATGGGTTTCTGACAGGTTGATAAACTTTTCCTCATGATTATAGGTAACCATAATCTACAAAGCAGGAATCCTCGGGGCTGTTGTGCCAGGCAAATGGAATATCGGACTCAAGTCCATCCACTGCGGCAGTCTTAGTAATCCACATCCTGAGCCAGATGGGTCTGCTGCATTCCAAGGTACTACTGATGATAGACTAGCCAGCCAGCCTGGTCAACAGGACTTGGAGGGGCAAACCAGTCACAGGGGGCAATGATTGTTTCAGCTCTACAACCCAAAACTCTTAACAGATAGTGTGGTCCCATCTGGAAAATCACCGAGAATCTTGCCAGATAGTGTTTGCAATGATGGGTTGCTTACATTTAGCTGGTTAAATTTCAGCAGGAACCCAATACACACCCTGGGATCCCCAAATCCTGTCTTCTGCTAACTCACCCATTTACTTTCTGGGATTAGGTAAGTGAGGTGTATCTCCCTGGTATAAAGTGTGTATTCTATTCCTGACAAAGGGAAATTTCCGTGCATATGTGGAACTCTGAGTCTGGTTTAGGTACAGTAAAGCATAGACGTGGATTTCTGCTTGTTGGACAAGCGGAAGAGCTAAAAAAAATTATGGAGAAAGATAGGATAATGGAATTAAAGAGAGTTGCTATCAATTGAATGAAAGAGGAAACACGATGGATGAAATGGCCTGCTCCTGTTCCTTAAACCTACTATTTGTTTTAGCAGTTGGTGAGTCAGTGACTACAAAGCACCAATGTAACATAGCCTGCAAATGGGGAGATTATAAGAAATGTTTTCATACATAGAGTTGTTAAATACCCTGCCAGGAATGGTGGTTGAGGCAAAATCCATCTTTGTTTTCAAAAGGGATCTAGATAGATACCTAAAAAGGAGTAAAGAGCAACAGGGTTATGTGGAAAAGGCAGGGAAATGGAACCGAAAGAGCCAGCCCAGACACATTATGCTAAATGGCCTTCTTCTGGGCTGTAAATTTCTCTGCTTCTATGGTTTTTCGCATTTCTTGGATTACATTGTTGTTTCCTCCTGTAATTATTCATAAAAAGTGCTCCGTGCATTCCTATCTAGGAATTTTAAAGTCGCACCAAGCATTGCTTAGTTGTTGAAGTACAGTGTTTCCTCATCTACTTTGTGATTTTTATAGTAGAATTATGTCTTTAATAATGTTTTTATTTAGCTTGGATAACAACTTTGTCCCAGAACTCCATTCAACTGTGGAGCTAAATGGCGTTACTTTATCCTAGGACATTTTTATCCTCCTCCACAACTCATTCTTCTTTACCTGTACTGGTGATCCAGATTATACTTTGCAGCGAGTTACATTTCTCTCAAAGTAGAAGATCTAAATATATGTCATCTTGTAGGGTAACAGTGAGCAAACATCTATACCAATCACACAGTGTAATTTTTATTTTTTTTCCAGCTTCTCACATCAGGGTCAACACTTTATTGAACGTACTTTTGAGACTAGGTTAAATATGAGTATCTGTGCATAAAACATATTCTCATTTAATGCGAGATGGTGGTTTCAAGGCTTACTCAACCATCTTAATGATGTTTGCTGTTTCCATGGTTTCTGTCTGCTTTCAGAATTAATGGAAGATTGCATTGTGTTATCTGATTTTTGCTAACATTTTCCTCCCTTGACTCTGAAGGTTTTGTAGGGAAAAAAATAAAATAATCCTTGCATTTGATACAGCGCTTTTCATGTCTTCTAAGCGCTTCACAGAATATACTGAAAAATGAATTGACTGTATATTTGTGGGTGAAATGCGACAGCCAACTGCGCACAGCAGTGTCCCACAAACAGTTGTGGATTGAAGCGACCAATTTTATTATTTTTTTATTTCTTGAGGGATTATTATCAGAGTAAAGAAACTTGCCCAAGGTTTCGCCCTGCTGGGAAACAAACCCAGGTCTCTCGCTTGTGAGGCAAGTGCTCTAACCACTGAACTACAGGACTCCACTTAATATAAATACAACAATTAAGAGAAATTAACAGAAATACAACAATATTGCTGTAATTGTAAATATGAGAGCATACAGCAAAATAGTACTTATGATGAAATAGTTTCAGCAATGCACACAATATTAACCTGTGGTTAATAATACTATTAATAATCCTTTTTGATGGGATTATTACCCACAGAAAGCGATCTGCCATTCGACTAAGAACCAGGTTCCTACTTACTGCTACAGTATGTTACTCTATGCACTTCGTACCATGATACAAATACATTTCCAGAAGAGGAGCGATACAGTAAATTCCAGATAACCCAACCCTGGCTTAACTAGTCACTACCACTTAAGTAGCCATGCTGTCAATATCCCGTCCGTTTCACATGCAAAATGTTATTTGTCATTCCACTTAACACATAAGTAGTTACATTCTAGAAATTCTTGTAAGTATTGCAATGTAAAATCGATTGGATAACTTATCCTATAAGACGGTGTCCTACGTTATAGAGGCCTCCCATTCTATCCTGTGGCTTTACTATATTCTAAATAATAATAATAATCCATGTCAGGAAGAAGATTCCAAAGCGCTTCACAGGATATACTGTAAAATAATAATAATAATCCTTGCATTTGATAAAGCGCTTTTCAGGTCTTCTAGATGTCTCAAAGCGCTTCACAGAATATACTGTAAAGTGAATTGACTGTATATTTGTGGGCGAAAATGTAGTGACTGTGTAAATTGTAGGCAAAAGCAGCAGCCAATTTGCACAAATTAAGGGGTATAGCTAAAAGCCGGGGAATTGGGTTTAGAAGGTCTGCTAAAATCTAATAAATTGTTGGAACAGGCTTGATGCATTCAATGCCCCCTTCTGTTACTGTTTTCTTGTATCTTTAAAGAACATTTGTCAAATGTCTAAACCTGAAATATTTGATTAACGCAGAATATTTCCTCCACCTGTAAATGAGTTCAAGGAAATAGAAAAAGTGAAATTAATTAGATTTGCATAAATCCGACTGCTAAAATATGGTGAATAGTTCAGTACTGGAGGTTAAAAATAGCAACTCAAATTGTTGAACGAATATATACTTATCCTGGTATGATAGAGAAATATAACATTTTCTCCACCCCTTTCCTTTCTTGTAACCTAGGCTTTTGTTACATACAATGATGGGTATATTTCAATTGACTAGGATGAATAACTCTGAGTAATCTCTTCTGTGTAGTTTGTTCTTAGGGAAGATTGGATCTCATCAATAACAGGATACACATAATAAAGTTATATAATAAAGTTTTTTTTTACACATGAGAACCTATCTTTTCCATTGATTTTTTAAATTTAGTATAAAGATCAAGAACCTTAATTGAAGGTCTTATGATTTGTGATATTCAAAACATAGGTTGTACATTATACACCACCACAGGGTTTTCTGACTGAAATTTTATATTCAGAGAACTGCTCGCAACTAAACATATTTAATTTAAAAGTTGCAGAAACTAAACTAAATATTTAAAGCTTGTGTGTGGGCAAACATTGTTGGAAATGCAAATCATATTTCCATAAAAATGAAACTGAACATATAGGTAATGTGTGCAGAACAGATATCTCAATGTCTAACATTTTAAGTGTTAATCTTTAGACATTGACTCATCTAACTTCCTTTCATTTTCCCTCCGCCTCCTTTTCCTCCTTGATCTTTCTACCAGTTTTGACAAAGTTGACTAATCTCTCCTCCTCTATGGTCGCTGCTCCCTCATCCACCTCCGTGAGACTGGACTCTCCTGGTTCCATTCCTACCTGACCCACTGCCGCCACTTTATCTCCACTAATGATTTCTCCTCTGACCCTCACATATCAAGATCTGGCTGAGCCACAATTATTTGTAACTTAATATAGACAGGACAGAAGCTACAAGAGTGCTACACAAATGCAAGTTGGTGTTGATAATTCACGTATAACCCCAAATTTTATGTGGGCAATTTTACTTGTGGAAACAAATATTCTGTAATATTGGCATCTAACATCTGAAATTTTTCTTCAGACAACTTTCTCAAAAGTGTTATACAGAATTTTGGAAAATTTTTGAATTCGGTTTCAAATGACAGTTTTCCACAGATCTTTGAAAGATATACATAATAATAAATGTGCAGAAAATGGTTTTAAAGCTAAGAAGACTGAGCATCTCAGACTTTTTATGTTTAATGTCAACATATACATTTAGCAAAGCAGCCATACCATGAAAATAATCATTGATCTCCACTTGACTTGAGGGAAGAATGTATCTCTATATTTGATACCTATATTTTCCCTTTAGTTATAAATATCATAGAAAATTAGGCCATTGAGACCCATTCTTAGTCCTGAGAATCCATTCTGAGCTGAACTCTCTGGTGTGGTGAGGAGTATATCCCAATCCATGCCCTAAAACAATTATGAAATATCCATCATTTCCTCACTGCTACCAATGAAGTGATTAAGCTATTTATTTGCATCAACAACAATGACAAATTGCATTTATATAGAGCTTCTTGTGTCAGGAAGACATCCCAACACGCTGGACAGTCAAGGGTTTGCACCTGAGCTGGGGGTTAGATTTGAGGGCAACCAAACAAAGCAGTGTTACAAAGCTCCTACCTTGAGAATGTTGTGGGATTGCAAATATCTAACAACAAGAACTGATTACATTAGCTCTGAATTCTGGCAGTCAAATTCAAGCATGGACTCAAACCTATGACCATCTGGTTACCAGACAAGCAATCTACTGCCTGTGAATCCAAAATAACTTTGATTAATAAATCTAAAGTTTCTCAAGGACCAATTTTATTTCTAATCTAACTAATAGCATTATAATTATACCTAGGAATCATCTTGTTAACACAGCAATTAAGATACTAAGCTCATATCTCAGCAGGCCCAGAAATGACCGCTGCAAAGATGTATCAATCATGTGTATGATGGAATTAAAATAAACAAGATCTTAGGTGACTGATTTCATCATAAAACTCCAGGGCTTTAGTTTCATACTCTGCATTTGATGTTACTATTAAAATACACCATCTGCTGACATTTTCAAACACAGTTAAGCCTTCGCCCTTTCTATATAAAATAAAATATTGGCAATCCACAGCCAATCGCTCTGCATGTAAAATGTTAGTATAATATTTCACGATAGAGCCTCCATCTGAAGTGGACATTGATCAGGAAGAGGAACCCTAACTGGGTATTTTTCTTATCTCATCCAGGGTACTCAACAGTAATTGTAATGGCTTCCACTCCCCCTGAAATTAGCCAATTTAGCACAGCCCAGTGATTGAAGCTGGCACTTTTCCTACTCAAACCACTGATTCATAGATTCATAGATTCATAGAATGTTACTGTACAGAAGGAGGCCAATCGGCCCATCGTGTCTGTGCCGGCTCTTTGATAGTGCAAGTCACTTTCACTAACCCCAATCACCAACTTTCTCCCCATAACCCTGCAAACCAGTCTTCCCCAGATACCTATCCAGCTCTCTCTTAAAAAAAATCACATGGTGCATTTAGCTACTGAGCCATGAGGGAACCATGAGTGTATAGGTCACATCTAAGCAACTATTGAAGTACAGGACTTTAAACCAGAACGGTGCTTATGAATAATGTGTAAAAGAGCAGAGGTTTCCTCATAATTATTTGAGCTGTCTTCTCTTTTAGTGCATTAAACAATTGTGGTTTGGGCTGTCATATGTACATTTAAGTCTACAGTTTTGTAGCAATAATGGCATACAATTAACACCAAACCTTGACCTCAATAAATAACACAGAAGAGTTATTCTTGGCAACAATACAAAAAATCATAATAGGAGTTATTCCACCTGGGTCCAGGTTTACTTTATTTTCTTAGCATTTCAGAATGTCCAGAATCTGGAAAATTGTTAGATTCAATCTTAACTTCAATATCATTTACAGAAAACAAGCTTTGGGATTAGGATTAAGAATTTGGCAAATTTAAAGGTCAATGACTCTGAGGGCTCGAATCTTTAACAGTGGGATCAGGAAAGAGATCTGCAATCTGTTACTATGAAATATGAAGAAGCACAAACACAGGTACAAGCACATCCTGAAGGTAGTTCGCAAATGGTTCATTGAAGTGGAAAAGGCCAGACAACAACAACAACAACAACTTGCATTTATATAGCGTTTGTCATACAGGGTAGCATCTCAGAGCACTTAACAAAGACAAAGCACAAGTCAAGGACAAAGGGCCATTCAGTCACCAATGCAGCAAAGGAAGAAGATCTGAGCAGCTAAAAGAGCTCATATCCCGAGAAAGGAACGGGTCAAATGGTTCGGACGAGATAGAAGATATAACCAACACTCCCACTTGTTGGAGTTTTGTATGGGAGTTTTTTCCCCAAAAGATCAGTTTACAATATGACTGCAATCTGTACTGTTAGCAAAAAGTTCTGTAAATATTTGTGCAATCTAACATTAGGGAATAAGTCATCAAAGTAATCTCTTTCAACAGATGTTACTGATTTATACTCGACAGCCACTCATCATCCATCCTTCGGCTGAGACATTAAACCAAAGTCCCATCCGTTTTGGTGTATGGCACTATTTGAAAAGAAAAGGGATTTTCTCCCAATGCTCTACAATGGACATTGCTATATGCAAATCGGCTGTCATATTCACCTACACAATACACAGTCACTACATTTTAGAGTACATTCTCTGAAGTGCTTTGATACGTCCTCCTACTGCGGAAGATACTATATCAAATGCAAGGATTATTATTGTTATGATTTTCTTGTCTCTTGGATGAAGCCCAAACATCTGCAGTTAAGGTTCAATTGGTAAGATTCACATTGTGCCGGGCAATACAATGATTGCCCTGGAGATACATCATACAGGGCCTATCATCCAATATGGTGACTGGATTAGAATGTAGTCAGTTTTTAGTCACTAGGTCACTGGATGCAGCAACACAGGAGCAACGTTGCAAAATGTTCTGACAATCATTGTATCTGATATAGATTCAACTCTTCAACAACTTTAACAGTGGTTGAAGCATGATCCATAATAGGGGAAATTTAAGGGGAAATTAAACACATATGTGGAGAAGAAAAATATAAAAGGATACAAATATAAAAATATACGAGGAACAAAGTGCAGGGGAGTGAGAGCAATTACAATAGGTGGGTCTTTCAGAGAGTCAGCAGAGGACCAGTGGGCTGAATTTCCTCCTTCAGCAAAGTAAACGTCTATAAAAGAAGTGCTTGAAAATCTTAGTGAAAGATTGTAACCTTCAATACAGGAAGGGTTGCAGAAGCAAAGGCTGTAAATCAGTCTGCTCTCAGCCTGAGCAATGACAGCAATCAATACATATGAGAATTACAGTGCAGTCAGCAACATGGTAGTCAATGTTGATACTCAAACCATCTGTGAAGTCTGAATCTGAACGTTGTTTCATTGTAGGATTTAGATGGGTGGACAAATGGGTGGCAGCTACAGTTTGTTGTTGTGAAATGTAACTTAGTAAGTACAATTTAAGAAAGAGAAAAATTTAAGTATACCCAAAATGGTAGAGTTGATAATGATCCTGAATTACATAGGATTACATAGAATGATATGGCATGGAAACAGAACATTTGCTCAAGCACTCTGTACCAGTGTTTGTACTCCACAAGCATCTCCTGTTTCCCTGTTGAATAACAAGAACAACATCTTGTGCATTTATGCACTCACTCCCCATGCACTGAAGAGAGAACAGAAAGATTGAGGGATGCAGATACTAGGACCAGGTAGAAAAAGCACAAAAAGGGCACCGAGGATTTGGGGTATTACACATTTGGGCGGTTAATACAAAGCAGTCAAGTTAAATTTATAAAAGGCATCAGTTAGGCCAAAGTTGGTTTATTGTATACAACAATGGGAACTGCATTACAGAAAGTACATTGGAGCCTTAGAATGGGAACAGTTTATGTTTTCAGGGTATAAGTATAATAAACAATGAAAGATTATTCTTTATGGTTGGTTATTTACTAACTAAGAGACATAAGATCAGAATTGTCGCTGGAAGAATTAAGGCAAAGGATTTTATAATATGCCCTACATAGCTACTGAGGCTGATACCATAATAATATTTAAAGGGAAATCTGATAAGTATCTGAAAAGGAACATTATAAACATGATAGGGAAGGCAGCAGGGATTGGATTAGAATGGTAGAGTTGGCACCAGCATCATCTCAATGGTCTAAAAGGCCATCTGCATTATAATTTCTAGCATTGTATTCTATCACACTATGTTGTATATCAAATGATTCAAGCACCTATAAATCCTTACTTAAATCAACCAAACATCCCTTCTATATTGCTGCTTGTGACTGTACCAGTATCTAGCTGGTATTTGAAGGTGCAGTACTGAAAACACAGCCAGGAATCTGGGAACGCCTTAACACTGCAGAACCTTTGCTGCCAGGCCAAAATATCTCTCAGGACTCCCGGCAAAACAAATGAATCTGCCAGCATTCTGGAACAGCGCATCAATCACTCGATGAATATAGATGGACACAGTACTCTGTACTAATGCCAGCAAAACCAACCCAGAACATGAAAAAGACCCGTAGCAAGAAGATTTATGGCTGCTGTCAGTGTAACAGCCACAATGTGAACACTTGAAGTCACTCAGGGCCGTCCAAATCTCTGCTGTTATTCGGCATGGCTCAATTATGATCACTCTTCTCAGCCTCAACCTCTTCATCCCTGTGCCTCGGACACAAGCAGGTATGAATTTTCAGGATGTGTGTCCCTGTCCTCTCTCCCAGGAGTAGTCTGGGTTCTGATTGTTTTTTTCCTCTGTTGGGATATTGACTTATTCTGTGCCATAAAAGTTTTTGTGCTATTCATATTGTCAACACTCCAGTGGTGGTACCATATCCTGGTTAAAAGGAACTTATTAAACAACTGTTTTTTAGCCTTAGAAAGAAGTTGTAAATAATGAGATACATGTTTAGTTCCCTGTTCTCTTTCATTGAATTATTACTCCACTGCACAGACAGTAAATTAAACACGTGTAAAATACAATTTACTGTTAATATAACAGATACTCTTTTATAGCTTTTGTTATTCAATTGTCAGAGTAAAAAAACTACACAATTATAGATTGCAAGATTTATAAATAATTGCAATGTTCCTAAATATACAGCAGATGGAGCTCATATCTGTTGACGCCTAAGAATCATTGGATTTCATAAAAGAGTGAACATATTTATAATTTTACACTGTCTAGACTCTGAGCTGACAGCTTTCAAACAGGCTACAGCTCCCTATTGGATTTACATTGTTTCAGAAAGCTCTCAGAAGTAGCTTCAAACTAATTTGCACACAGAACACTTGTTTATAATAAACACGCCACTGATTTGACCAACAACGTTGTGTATACACAACAAACTTCAAACATATGGAAATTATCAATTTACTACGTGAGGAAGGGTCTTGAGATATAGAGAAGGAATAATGTGTCACTCGAGTTTTCTTTTAATCTTAACATTAATCAGCAGTTTAATAAAAGAACTGAGATGTAGCACAATTACTGTGTCACCTATGGCTATGTCACATTTTTAAAGAAAATAAAGCCTGCATTATTTGAAATAATAGGGGTTTTAATAGCCAGCTACATGCAGCAATACTACATTCCTTGTAGAGTTGCCATCCTAATGTAATGGGAATAAAGAGCCCTAGTCAAGGCCAAAACAGTACAGTGGAGAGAGAGAGTGAAATGAGATAGAGCTGGTGGCACAACTTCATTCCTCTGACTGTTGTTGTCTTTTTCACTCAGTCATAATTGAAATTTCCTTCTTTCTTTTCATGACTATTGTCCATTTCCACCAATACTCTTTGCTGGTTGTTACACTTAGCGACAATAAATTGGTAATATGTTGTGTACTTTTGGCATGTCTGTTTTGGGTATGTGTATGTATAGACAAAATGTATGTGTAGGCAAGAATTATGTACTAGTGACATAACATGTTGATCTTCCTTGGGGGAGATAAGCAGAATCTCATTGGAGCTGAACTAGTTTCAAGGTGACATGTTTGGCAACAGAATGTCAGAATTGAGCCAACCTTCTGTGCTAGTCTTGATAGACCAGCTCCTGAACCAGGCAGGTCCGCAGTACTCTAGGTGATGACCGTACAGCTAGCCTGGCTTATTGGCAGGACTTAGAGGGGCAGTTGCTGTCTAACAAGTGTCTGACACATACAGAAACCCGTTACAGTCTTCCTTGTCATGATTAGTCCTGATCTTTACAACTGTGAGACTCAGATTCTATGAAAATTGAACTCATCCGCAGGGTCCAAATTTTTCTTTCTGTGATTTGTAAGAGAGCAATTTTTATTCTGAGTTTGAATGTTCTTTCTTTTGTAATGTAATACAAATAATAAAAAATATGTTTGTGTTAAGTACCTGGCTATATGAAGATGAGGTGAAAAGCATCCTCAGAAAGTTTGACAGACTCAAATCCCACACACAAGCACACAAAGATTGCTGGTGCTTGAATGATACATTATGAATATTAATAACCACATCTATTGCACTGGAAGTCTTGCAGCTTTTTAGATTGTATGTACACAGAGAGGTTAATTGTTAAGTGCCGGATGGAGACACATAAAATTGCTGTTTGGAATTAGTGCTAGTGATTTAAAACGTGCTTTTGATAATCCCAAGAGTGGGAATATGCAAAGTTGCTCAATGTCTGTCTGGTAGGATTCTGTAGAATGTGTTCTCTCTCTGGGGATGCCTATTCAGCCTTATGAGCAATTGTTTTTTAAATCACATCAAACAAAATGTTCAGAGCCTCACTAATGCACCATTGAGATCTTAATTTAAGACCTGGAAACATGGCTTCCAAATTAAGACTGAATTCAATAATTTTCTGAAGTTGTTCACAATATGACATTTTAAGATAATAATCTTATAGTTAAAATCATGAGAAATATCAGTGTCTCAAAGTTTACCAGTAGTTGCAGTATTGTTTAGTTGTACAATTACAGAGGTAATGCAAACATATATTGTCAATAAAGAGAAAACAAAATGCTTATGTAGCACCATCCAAAAAGGCAAATGTCTCAAAATGCCATCTACAAAGTGCCATGGAATGGGAGCTGGCCAGGAGATATCGGGGCAGAGATCAGTTGACTGAGTTGCTTGGTTCCATCCTGCTAACATGTAGGTTCAAGTCCCGAGTTGGGATGTGGAACTCATACTGAGCAGGGGTGTGCTGCATTGTTAGAGGTACGGTCCTTTGCATGAGACGTCTGCCTGTTAAAGATCCCATGGTACTATTTGAAAAGAGAACAGGGTTTCGTCTGGTGTCCTGGCCAACACTTCCCAAATAAAATTGGTCATTCACTTCAATGCTGTTTGCGGGACATTGCTTTGTGCAAAATATACTCCGTTTTACAATATATTCTGTGAAGCACTTTGAGACATTCTGCTAATGTGAAAGGCACTATATCATATGTAAGGATTATTTTGTTATAATATTATGTGCCCATTGATTGACTCATTCACTAACCATTACTGTGTGGCTCCACCTTTTTCATTAATTATTTTTAGTTTTCAGTGACCCATAAATCCATTGCAAATACATTTTTATGTATTTCAACCATGAATTAATTCATAATTTATGAATAACTACAAGGTTAAATTTGAAAAATCTATGCTCTAATGCCTATGCAAATTAATACCAAATACAGAACTGTATAATCAATTGATCAATTTATCAACCATTGTGGCCCAGACATTAGGAAAAACTCCCTTTTTTTGAATAGTGCAGTGGATCTGGTAGATGCAAACTTGGTTTAACGTCTCATCTGAAGAACAAGACCTCTGACAATGCAATGCTCCTCCAGAACTCATTGGAGTGTCAGCCTGGACTATCATATCAAATCCCAATCTGGGGCTTGAACCTGATCTGTCACTTTCCCTAACCCACCCATGTAGAATGTCTTTTTTTAATCTTTCTCAAAGTGTCTCCATAAGGACTATGATCTCCTAGTCTAGGTTGCTCCTCGAATTCAGTACTGTATTGTCAGAGCTGCTGTCCTTTGCATGAGACAATAAACCAAAATTTAAACCGACTTGTTCTGGAGGACATTAAAGATCCCATGGAACTATTCAATACAAACAATTTACATTTTTATAGCGCTTTTCATGTCAGGAGGATATCTCAAAGTTATTCACATAACTGACTTGCCAAAAAGAGAACAGAGTTTCTCCCAGTGTCCTGGCTGAAATCTCCCAGATAAAATTGATCATACACTTCATGGCTGTTTGAGGGACATTGCTATGTGCAAATTGGCTTCTGAGTTTGCCTACAAATATGGTCACTACACTTTACAGCAACATCCTCTGAAGCACTTTGAGATGTTTTGGTGATGTGATTAAATCACTGTATCAAAGGGAAGGATTATTATTACAGTATGATATTAATAATAATAATAATACTATACACTTGGCTCACTGCCAGGCTCCACACTCCATCCTTAGAGTTCCACCAAAATCACAATTGTGAGTGTGGCATGGTGTGGCTGAAAGTGTAAATTTAACCTTGATTCTGTAATGCTGTCACTTTTAGGTTTGCTGTATTAGGAACAGGTGTAGACCATTTGATCCATCATGTTCTGTCACTTTATTAGTTCATGCCAACTCTTTGTCTTTTTAATCCCATTTCCCTGGCTTTTCAAATCTGTGGTTTGTGATCTGCTTCACTTTTGTGAGGTTCAGTTCCCAATTTGAGCAATGTGATAGAGGTAGAGATAACAAATCACTAACTTTATTATTTCCATTTCAAGTTACCAAAAAAGTGCAGGCTAGACTTGGTTTAGCCTATTAATGCACCTTTGGTAGCTACCCTCACAACAGGTTTTTCAATTCCTAGTTTAACCAATCCCGCCTAAAGGCCTTTACATTTGACCACATGTACCCTCCCGCCCCCCAGCTCGGACTCACAGTCAGCTGTGTGAAGCACTTTGAGACAACCCTCTGAAGTCATAGGTGATACATAAAATGTAAATTGTCATTGTCTTCGTTCATGATACTTTACCTCAGAGACCTAACTCACATTTTAATTACAGCAGCTTCCTATTTATAACGTCTAAGGACCTCACTCTCTCCCTCATGCCCTCATAATTATCTCCGTACCACAGGAACCAGTCTCCAGTTTTAACTCAACCCAATACACCCTCTGGATTCACGCTGGGTTTGGTTAACAATAGATCATAAATATTTGAATTAATGCATGAATACAACGTTTAAATTAATATATTTTTATTGGATTTAATAATAAATAATAATCCTTGCATTTGATATAGCGCTTTTCACGTCGGGAGGACGTCCCAAAGTGCTTCACAGAACACACTGTAAAGTGAATTGACTGTATATTTGTGGGCGAACGCGGCAGCCAATTGCGCACAGCAATGTCCCACAAACAGTCGTAGATTGAAAATGACCAATTTATTATTGTTTTTGGTTTTGGAGGGATTATTATTAGGTGTGTGGAGTAGGGAAACTTGCCCAAGGTTTCGCCCTGTCTGGAATTGAACTCAGGTCTCTCACTTGCAAAGTGAGTGCTCTAACCATTGAGCTACAGGACTCCACAAAGGCCAACTCGCCAAATTTAAAGGCTAACTCGCCAAATAACTGTCTTGGGATGTTCTACCGATGTGAAACGTACTATACAAATGTAATTTGTTGTTGC
This sequence comes from Callorhinchus milii, assembly GCF_018977255.1. Taxonomy (NCBI): domain Eukaryota; kingdom Metazoa; phylum Chordata; class Chondrichthyes; order Chimaeriformes; family Callorhinchidae; genus Callorhinchus; species Callorhinchus milii. Next base: position 62,169,147 of record NW_024704743.1, read on the forward strand.
CTGAAAGGGGTGAATAAATAAAAAAACACATAACTATTGAAATTCGTGGGCTGAATGGAATAAACTAATTGTTTCATAAAACAAACCGTAGATCAGTTAAATTCATAATCAACTGCTTTTGGTTATGAATTAATTCGCTGACTGGAATAAATCAATATATATAAGCGTTTCACATAAATGTAAATATAATGAATTCATCCATTGGAGCAAATAAATAACTAACTGATTACTGATGTCGATTCTCTGACTGAACTATTCACTGAAGATTTGTTTTGCTTAAATAACTAAGTAAATGACACTCCCTAGTTTGGAATAAATAAATGAATTGATAGATTCCTTGCAACAACTACAACAAATTACATTTGTATAGCGCCTTTCAGGTCAGGAGGACGGCCCAATGTGCTGGACAGTTAGGGATCAGCACCCAAGCTGGTGGTTGTGATCAGGAAGGGTAGAGGACGGGGAAGGTAGGAGTAGGATGGTGACTGAAGGCACGTTCGAAGAGGAGGGTCTTGAAAGAGGCAAGCGAGGGGGCGAGGAGGAGGGACTGTGGGATGGAGTTCCAGAGGGTGGGGGCAAAGAGGCTGAAAGCCAGCCCGCCAATAGTGGGGCGGGCGAGGCGGGGGGTGTGAAGCAGGCTGGAGCCCGCTGAGCAGAGGGAGTGGTCAGGTTGGTAGGGGTTAGGAGTTTGCAGAGGTAGGGGGAGCAAAGCCATGGAGGGCTTTGAAGGTGAGGACCAGGATCTTGAACTGTATCCTCTGAGTGAAGGGGAGCCAGTGGAAATGGGCGAGGAGGGGGGGTGATAGGGTCGCGGAGCCTGGTGCGGGAGAGGACATGGGCTGCAGAGTTCTGGATGATCTCCAGCCTGTGGAGGGAGGAGTTGGAAACATTCAGTTCGATCACAATTGATCTTATTTTACAATAACCTTTCCCTTAGCTTGTCTCTGTCTCTGGAGGCTCCTTAATACAGCTCTGGTTTGGCTTACCTCCAGCTTGATCATCTCACCATACTTATCGCTCGCATGATAATAATAATAATTATTAATTATTATTAATAATTGTCATTAATTATTATTATTATTATGATATCCACCACCTGCTCCCTCAATTTTCTACCAACCCTGTGATCTGAGTCTCCACCAGTTGCATTGTTTGACTTTTGTTGAGAAAAGGCAATTTGGCCCCACACGTCCATCCTTGTACAGACTGTGGACATTTGTATCCAACAATTTAATCTCCTGAGGAAAGTTTCTAGTTTCTCTCCCTCATTCCCAATAAATACCAGAAACTTTCTTTCCTTAAATTATGCCCTTCTAATCCTTGACTGGTTGCCTTCCTTGGCATAATATTCCTATGGTACCAGCTGTTGAGGTTTCATCATGTTTCACAAAGTATTTAATTAGGCTGATACAAAAGCTTCCTGACACAGAAGTCGACAACCCTGATACACAGCTCAAGGGATATGGTGCAGCATATCAGAATGCTATTTCCATCTCTAAGTGCAAGAGGCACGTTGACATTTTTACTTACTTAATTTAGTTTTGATGCTGAGTTTTATAAAATGTACAGACTTTCTCATGTTGTGGTATGCATTATTGAGTGTGTGGTCCTTGCAGATACACTTTCAAGGTCATGTACCGTTCTGTTATTTAGTGAGATGGCTGTGATTTATTGTTGATAGGGAAGAAGTGGTCGTGGGGAAATAATTGCTGTAAATACTAGCCCATTACTGGTGGAGGATAGACACATGTGCAACATATAAAACTAGACCTATTCCTGGTAAAGAGTGACACGGTAGATCTATTTATCAGCGCCTTGGGACGCCCTCCCAACGTGAAAGGTGCTCTATAAATGTAATTTTGTTGTTGTTACCAATTTTATCTATTTTGCGCTATGGAATATTAAGGTTTGACCTAATGAGTGTCACTCCCTCACCCCCAAGTCCCAATCTCAGCCCACGCGACCAGATAGCATTTAATAAAATTCTATGTGGCTTCTCAAAAGGAAGAGATGAGAATAGTTGGGTCATTGTTAATTGATCTGAACCATATTTTAGTGTCTAGTTGAAGAACAGGTTAGTGGTGGCGGGGTGAGAGGTGTTGGGGACAAGCGTTCTGTGTACTTCCTCTACCTCCCTAACACCCCCAAGAGTTCTGATATACAACCCTGCGTGAGAGTTGCTATATAAATCCGAGTTGTTGTCATTGTTATCACCCCCATTCTTGTCCGGCTTCACCGGCTCCCCATCCCTCAGAGAATTGAGTACAAAACCCACATTCTTACCTTCAAGGCCCTCCACGCTCTAGCTCCCCCCTACCTCTCTGACTTCATAACTCCATATCACCCTATCTGCTCCCTCCGCTTGGCGGACACTGACTTGCTTCAGGTCCCCCGTACTTCCCGCCCCACCATTGGCTGTCGGGCATTCAGCATCTCTGCCCCCACACTCTGGAACTCTATCCCACAATCCCTCCACTTCACCCCCTCTCTTGCCTCCTTCAAGTCCCGTCTGAAGGCCTTAATCTTCGATCGTGCCTTCAGCCAATCTCCCACCCCCACTCCCCCTACCCTCCTCCCCTTCTGACTCCAACTCCCAGGTCAGGTCCAAAACCCCGGACTGTCCATCGCCCTGGGACGTCTTTCCGACATGAAGGGCACTATACAAGTGTAATTTGTTGTTGTTGCTGTGTCAACAATTTTCTGTTTTAGATTACAGAATCTGCAGTCAGATTTATTGTGATTTGCAAATACGGCAAAACAATACAAGTCTTACCTTGTTGGAGAAATGCCTATTCCAATCTCTTTTCATCTCTTGTCCTTTAATGACCATCTTCTGTACCAGGTTGCTTGAACTTTGACTTAATTTGTCACCATGCACAGCGTCTGAGTTTGACTTGTGCAGAAAGAGTTGAGTACAACACGGTGACAGAGCACCCCATGATATCGAGTGCTGCTTCTTCACTCAGTCAGACACCTGAATCCCAGTGTGAATGTCACACATATTTCAGTTATTGTTGCCCATCACTAGTTAATTGTTACCATGAAATGATATGTAAGCCAGTAATTAGATACAAAAAGTACCACTTTGACTGTACTATTCTCACACCGTTGAGTTTCAGTAAAAAATACCCAGACTAAATTGCTACATTTCTAATGGGATTTGTGCCACCTTTCATGGTGTAATACTACTGCCTGGTCAGCAACTCAATCCTGTTATATGGAACTAACAATCTTTTCTGTTCACAGGGTAGATTATTCGAAACTATAAATTCAGCAACCTTTGAAACATTTCTCTTGTCTCGGAATGATTTCAAATGCTCACGGATGCTAGCCTAATGCACTTGTGTCACTTTTCATGGAGTAATGCTTCAGTCGAACAGGATTTTAATCCTGTTGATAAAGCTGAAACTGCTTACAATGACATTTTCTCATTTTCTGTTTGAAACGATACCAAAATAGGATTCTAACCACAAATTGCATTTCAAGCGTAATGCCCTTTCAGAGATGTGGTTACCTTTATGTGGGTGAGTCAAACTCCACATCTTCACATTTGGCTTGTGGCCAGTTTTTGCTTCAGCGATTGACAGAAACCAGCATCAAACGTTAAACCAACACATACAATACACTGTACTTCAGTATTATACTGACCTTGTGAACTTCTCAAGCAACCATTTGTTGAAACTACTTTATTTTCTGGGAGAAACGCATTTCCCAAGCATAAAACAAGTGCGATGTTATAATAATAATAATCCTTTGATATAGCGCCTTATCATGTCGAATCCTTCGATATAGACCACCCCCCCACCCTCCCCCCCCCCCCTTCCCCCCCCCACACACACACACTGACAGTATTCTGTGATGGGGCCAAAAAGAAGAGATTCTAAGATGTTCAATAAACCCAGAGGGAGGTGGGAAATTAAGCTTGGGCAAGTGTGAGGGAAAGAGTCTAAATGCTCCACGTCAGTCAGCAGAGGTTCTAGACTGCATGATCGTCCAATGTTACACCCATTTACAATGTAACACAGTCTGTCTGGATCTCCTCTGTCAATCAGTCCTAATGCAAGAGGCTTATTGGAAGAATCTAGGGTTAGGGTTAACCTAACCCTAGGAGCCACCTGCAGAATCGCCAACACCAGGGAAGGTATATATGTTACAGTAAAGTTGTGAAACCTGGGATTTTGCGAAATCCCTGAAATTTTCAGTAAAATTTGTGAAACCATGGAATCACTGAAATTAGAAGTCAAGGGTTTCGGGAAAGTGATAATTTCATCATATTGATAACCTTGCGTTGACATTTGTTAGCATTTTCAACAAATGAATAGTACATTATGAAAAATAATATTTTATTCACTGTCGATAAAAGATCTATGAAACTTCATGTCACATTTCATTCACTGATGAATCAAATGTTCATTTGTTAACACACGTGAGACTTCCATGGCACCGGGAGTTACATTTTAGCTTACTTTGAAGCATTTCAATGGTTGGTCTGACATTTCTTCTGACCGCAGTTACACTTCATAAAGTCCTTGTCCACCACAAATTGACAGCTTCACAGAGTGACACTGATTTCTCCTGGTTGACGCAGGTCTCTGTTAATAATCGTTGTGGGCAGAGGTCAAATTGGTTCCTGGAATAATGACCCCTGAGGATGCCGGCCTTCACTGCTATCTAGTACTTGCACTAAATCTGTATTAATGATGACACCAAGGATATTCCTGGGATCCCCTCTATCCTTGTCCACTGCTGGGATGGGGACAGCCATGTTGTCTCCAGGTGTAGCAGCTTGGAGATCCAGCCGACTCCGCTTCACTATCCTCTCTGCCAGTGATACTTGTGCCACTTGTGCAGCAGCTCTTCAGTTTCTGATCTGGGACATGTGATCTTCCAGGGGCTGTGATATAAGAGTCTGTGCACGAGGATCACTGGACATCTCTACTGTCAAGGACATGGGGATTACAGTACTAAGCTGCGGTGGATCTGTGGCACTGGAGACAGATGGACTGGTAGTGAGTATGTTCGATGACCTCAATTGGACTGGGCTGTCCTGCAGAAGGGGTGTGTTCGTCAGTGTATGGAGTCCCATCACTGTCACTCAGTGGTGGGATCGAAGCTTCTGTGGCGGTGTTACTTGAGGTGGACTGGTTGTCAGCTGGTACTTCTTCTAGCTCATTACCAGCAAGAACAGCCAGGAGATCAAGCTCACTTTCCAGTGTAGAAATCACCTCTGTGATGAAGATGTTAGGCCAATACAATCCTTATTGCCAAAGATTGCAGCATAAACAGAGCAATTTATTCCTGAATGGTGAGCAGAGCTCTTCTTGAATTCACAAAAGTAACGCCAACTGTCCAATTCTAATTTTCATAATGTATTATTTATTTATTGATAATGCTCACAAGTGTCAAGGGAAGGTTATCAATATGATGAAATATTTGTCGAGTCCTGTAGCTCAGTTGTTAGAACACTCGCCTCGCAAGCGAGAGACTTGGGTGTGATTCCTGCCAAGTGCCCTTAATCCACATGCCTCTGTTTACTTAGCAGTAAGTAGGCGGTTGTTAGTCAATTGGCGTATCGCTTTTTCCGGAGATAATAATTCCTCAAGATAAAAACAATAGTAATTTGGTCACTCAATCCACGACTGTTTGTGGGACACTGCTGTGTGCAATTGGCTGCCATGTTTCACCCATACAGTATATTACAGTATATTCTGTGAAGCGCTTTGTGATGTCTAGAAGAAATGAAAAGCGCAATATCAAATGCAAGGGTTATTATTATTTTGAAATGATCACTTTTTCACAAAATCCCTAATTCTTAATTTCACAACTTTATTGTAACATATACAACTCTGAGCTACAAAAAGGAGGAGATCTTCTAGATGGACTAAATTGGAGACTAATGGGATTTCGACTGTTGACTTAGCATACAATTGGAAGATGGAAGTGAATTGCAATGTCTGCTTCCAGATCACCATTCAGTAGATCCGAACCTTCGGAGAGATAAAAGTGTGAGTGAGGGCACCGACGTCTCATGCCTCCTCCAAACTTGAGCTGTAAACTCAAGCTGCTGGTGCTGTGATTCAACAATTTTAAGAACAGCATCTATTAGTGGCAGGTGGAGGATTTAGATCCCAATTCTATATCTAAACTTGTGAACAATGGTGGATTGGCTCCCTGATGATTGAGATTGTCATGTAAAATGGGGGTGTTGTTTGGGAGGGTGTTGATTGTGGGGTGGGGGGGGTTGACTTGTGGAGGCGCCAAATAGCATAAAACATCCACCCGTCTAAAAACGTTGTCAGGCTTCAAAGGAACTTCTTAACAGGGCTGCACAAGGTGGTAAGGATCAGGAGCCAATCATGGGGGCGCTCAGGAAGTTTCCTGATTTCCTGTATACTCAGTCCGCCCACTTGTGAATCACTAATGGATTATAAATAACCTCTGATAAACAGCCCCTATTTTAACTATGCCTCCAATTCCTAGTGCTGAAATCTGTGACTGAAAACCATTGTTTAGAAAAATTACCATTCTAAGCTAAATATGTTTGTGCAATACAGTAGATGTAGCGAACCTTGGCTCACCCTCCGATAGGAGGAACAAAGCTAAATTCAGGATTATTATCATTTGTTCTAATTCTAACTCCGCAGTTAAAAAAATTAAAGGCTGCATAAAGTTGAGAAACCCAAAGAATCCCTTGATTTAAATCCACAAATATATAAAGGTAAACAATTTTGACCTATGCAGAAACCCATCACCATGCTTAACATAATTCAAGCCAGACTGAGTGTGCCACATATGTATGCCAGCTAAGAATGGGAAAGCTCCAGTATCTGGAATGGAATGCACATTTTCTCCTGAGGAATACATCCTGTTTACCTAATATTGGAAATTATTAGGCTCAGGTTGGCGAAAGCTCTGGCCTGGAGGACAGGAGGTAATTGAATATGGCACAGAGTCCATTTTGATCTGGACATTCTGGGCCAAATATCTAAGAATATTTTAGACAGTTGGTCCAGAGTGGAAGTCTTTGGGACATTTTGTTGTCTTCGTACTTATTTTAAATCAGAGAGTAAACTGCAAAATGAAATAAAGTCTCAACACTTTGTTCTTGTTTTTTTTGCAGAAAACAAGTAACTCATACAATAAAACAGAACAGATGACAATAAATAGAATCATAGAATTTTTCAGCCCATCGTGCATGTGCCAAAATGTAATCTGATGTGTATCATCCATCTGATAAAGTCCTCGTTGTTCACTCACAAAACACACAGTCACTACACTTTACAGTAAATCCTGTGAAGTGATTTGGGGTGTCCTCTTGACAAGAAAGGCACTCTATCAATGTAAGGATTATTATTATTATGAAGTACACAAGGCAGATATGAAGTAAAAAGTGTTCTGCTTCACTATATATATTTTTACTCTTTAAGATAGCCTGGTATCAGACTATTAAGGGATTATGTTTATCTGTGTTGTTAGGCCTCTATGAGGAATACTCAAGTGGATATGACTGCTCTACACAGACATCTGTAGTGCAGTCACAGTAAAAGGGTACGAGACTGAGCAGTACCCCATCAGTAAGGAGTATGGCAAGGCTGTCCCCTACCCCCCACCCTGTTTGTCTGCCTCATCGAAACCTTTGCACAGGCCATCAGGAGAGACAAGAGCATCAGAGGTGTCACCATCCTGGGCAGACATGGCTCACAAGCCAAGGCCTCCCTGACTATGGATGATGTCACCGTCTTTTGCACAGACCAAAAAATCGGTCTTGAGCCTGCTAGGCATTTGCAACCGGTTTGAGCAAGCCTTGGGAGCCAAGGTCAACCGCCAGAAAAGCCAGGTGATGTATTTTGGAGACTGGAAAGAATGCATTCACATACAATTTGCGGTGAAGCCAGACAACATCAAAGTCCTTGGCATCTGGTTCGGGGTGTGCCAAAAATACTGGGAGGAGCGTCTAACTACAGTGAGGAAGAAACTGATGATGTGGAGCCAGCGCTCGCTGTCCATCACTAGGAAAAATCTGGTGATAAAGTGTGAGGCCGTCTCAGTGTTACTGTACATGGCTCAGGTCTGGCTTTTGACCAAGAACAATGTCACTGCAGTCACCAGAGATGTCTTCCAATTGATCTGGGGGTCCAAGGTGGATAGTGTCTGCACAGAACACCGGAAAACAGGTGAAAAGGGGTCCCTAATGTAACCCTGATCCATGGCCACCTTTGTGTGTAGCTGCCTGAAGCTGTGCCTGGAGCCCTGTCTCACCGGCAACAAATGCTGCTCCGTGCTGGCCTTCTGCCTGTACCTGGTGCTAAGAAGGCTGGGTCTGGCAGAACTGCCTCGAAACATTCCATACTGTTGGAACGTGCTGAACCACCTATCCTATGTTGAGAAATTCTTGAAGAACAACATCCCAGACCCCCGCGCAATCACCGAGTGGTTGGTATGACAGGTAGTCGAAAAGTTCGAAAGGGGGAGAAGGCAGACCCGATGGGGAGGCACCCTGCTGCGACAGCCAGCTATGTCTGATAAAACGCCTTGACGCTGGCCCTGTCCAACAACCATCAGGACATGGCCTGGCTGGCGATAAAAGGGCCTCCCCCTCAGGGCTTTCATGCACGGTTGAGGTCTGGACCAGTCAGCATATTGCCCTCAGGTGGGCTGCAGAGGCCAGGAGACCGGGGTCCACCTCTTTCTGGAGTGTTGTTTTGCAAAGGCGGTTTGGAAAAAGATGGAATGGATTCTCTTGGTATCCTGTCCCTGGGGACCCGCTGTCATGGCACTCAGTGCTGTACGTCCTGTTGCTGGGCCCTCACAGCGAAACCCACATTGAGTGCCTGGAGAATTATATACTTGGTAATGAAGGCCCTTTGGCACTCCCAAAACCAGGTGCTCCTCTGGCAGAATGAGGGGACGGTGAAGGCCTGCCTCAAGCTTGCACACGCTAGGATCAGGGACTATATACAAGCTGAAGTTTGGTTCAACTGCAGAAAAGATCAAATGGGACCTGACCCCATCAGGAGCCGCTCCAGCACAAACCGCTCAGGGTGCACCCTCCGGGTAGCCCACGAGCTCACCCAAATCTGACTGAAATAAACGTAAGGGGACAGAAAGACGCTCAAGATGTAACTGAAAAGCTTCCCGAAAATGTATGTACGGTAAACAAGTGCATGTACGGTGCATATTGGGGTGCTTTCCGAAAGCGGCAAGTGCACCCTATTAGCATATGCATGGGCACGCACATGGATGTGGTGTACACAGGGGTGGCTCCCAACTGTGTTAAAGGGATTGTCCCAAAAAACGTGTGCACAACCTTATGTGCGGTGAAGGAAAGTGCCGTAAACAATGGAATGTTTCTTGTATTGGGAAAAAGGAAAAAAATTGTAACAGAAGATGTTGTGTTTGTTTTGGATTTCTGTTATACCATATATATTTATGAATAAATATCTATTTTTTAAAAAAAGTTAGGCCTCTATCAGGGCGATTGTTTGTGCAAAGACGAACAATTTACAACTGTTGTTATCAGCATTGTGATGTGCATGTTAGAAAATTTAACCCAAGGGGTCAGAACAAAGACATAATAATCATATGTTCTCAGCCCATTAACAAGCTTAAAATCAGATTCCTGACCCTGATGTTAGTAGATTGATGGGGGAGCGAATGAAAGAACCAATTTAGCTAATGATGCACAACATGCAAACTCTGATGAACAGAATCTGAAGCACTGTCAAGGCCCAGAAACGTCTGGCTCTGTCTGCTGCTGTTTTACGGTGTGATGTGGGGAGAAGTGAAAGAGGGAGAACCTCCTAACTTCTGTAGACGGTGCATCCCTGCTTGTTTTTTTCAGATAAAAGCAATCAAGACCCTTTAATCTTTTCCGGTAAAACCAGTGTGATTTAGAAACTTTTTTATTTTTTATTTTCCAAATACAATATAAAACATAATATCCAATATGGGGAGAAAGGCTCAGCTCTGAGTCCTAGAATAAATAATAATCCTTGCAATTGATATAGCACCTATAACATCGTAAAGTTTCAACTCAAACTACTTCACAGGTGGAACGGTGGATAATCCTGCCATTGAGATGTCACCCTGCAGATCTTCTCTCCTACAAGCTGGGTTAAACCACTTGAATTTGATGATTTCCCACAAGAATACAGCAATTCCTCAGATAAAATTGGTCATTCACTTCATGGTTGTTTGTGGGACATTGCTGAGTGCAAATTGACCGCCACATTTGCCTACAAGTACACAGTCACTTCATTGCATAGTAAATCCCCTGAAATGCTTCAAGATGTTTCAGAAACGTGATTAAGCCATTATATCAAATGCATTATTATTAATAGATTATTATTGACTACTATTCCTCCACCCTTGCTCCTCGGCCCTTCTCAAAGACAATTCAACCTTTTTCTAAGGATTGAGTCATCCCTTGAGGATGTAGTTGAATTATATGTTGTATCAACAGCTGAAAGCTGCTTCATACAGAAACAGATTCATACAGAATTTGTTTTAAAGCTCTATGGAAGTAATAAAGCAGAGTGAGCAGTGAACATTCTAATATATTTCATATCTTTTATATTGCCTTATTGCCATTCCTGCAATTTTAGTCTAGATTTATGTGATTGAAGAAACATTGTCTGCCTCTACCACTATCTCCCCAGTCAGGCCGTGGAGACCTTCATCCACACCTTTATCATATCCAGGCTTGACTACACCAACGCTCTGCTCACTGGACACCTCAGCTGTTCCCAGCACAAGTTACAGCCCCCCCGCCTCTCCCTCCCTATGGGGGGAGCCACTGGAGCTGAATGAGGAAACCTATCACCCCATCCTCGCTCAGCTCCAGGGGCTCCCCCCATGTCCGAGTTCAATAGCCTCATTCTCACCTATCATTTAATTCCCTGCAAGTCTTGCCTCTCCCATACCTCTGCAACCTCAATCAACCCTGAAGACTCGGCCACAACATTCGCTCAGCCTGCTTCATGTCTCCCACACTACCCAACTCACCCCAAAAAATCTGAATAATAATTTGGTGACTCAATTCATGACTGTTTGTGGGACACTGCTCTGCACAATCGACTGCCGTGTTTTGACCACAAAATATACAATCAATTCACTTCACAGTATATTCTGTGAAGCTCTTTGAGACGCCTCAAAGACGTGAAAAGGTGCTATATCAAATGTAAGGATTATTATTATTATTATCAGCAGGCTTTCAGCTATTCTTCCCCCATTCTCTGGGCTTTCATCCTGGAATCCCTCCAACTGTCTCCCTCCCTCACCTCTTTCAAGTCGTGTCTCAAAATGTACCTCTTTGACTGTGCTTTCAGACATCTTTCCCCTGCCCATCCTTCTTGGTTCCCACCAGCAGCTCAATTGCCCATCCAGCACTGTGAAGTGCTTTTCTGAAGTGAAAGGCACAATATAAATACAAATTTTATTGTACTGATGGAGTATTTGTACCCATTATTATGGAACTAGAGAATGGAACAATTTTTGCCACCCAGCATTCATACCGTGGAGTCCTGCAGCTCAGTGGTTAGAGCACCCGCCTTGCAAGCGAGAGACTTGGATTCAATTCCCGACAGGGGGAAACCTTGGGCAGGTTTCCTTACTCCACACGCCCGATAATAATCCCTCAAGAAAAAAAGCAATAACAATTTGGTCACTCAATCCACGACTGTTTGTGGGACATTGCTGTTCGCAATTGGCCGCTGTGTTTCGCCCACAAATATACAGTAAATTCACTTTACAGTATATTCTGTGAAGCGCTTTGAGACGTCTAGAAGACGTGATAATGTGCTATATCAAATGCAAGGATTATAATAAAAACCTTCAGATCAGGTATTATACAAAATGTAATTTTGTTGTTGTTGTTGCATGGCCAAATATAAAGTAAAGTTTACCTCTCCCCTGCTTCCAAGCTGGAGAGAATTGAGTTGGCATAAGGTGGAGTGAAGGTTATTAATTATGAATTTAGCCTCCTTCTCTGAAAATCCTGAATCTTTTAAGCAAAACATAATTTTCCATAATCCTAGGCTGCCAGTATCACCATATGGTCACCTTTAGCAGCCAGACATCTAATTTGTGACTTTAAAACGGTTAAATAAATAATTTAAAAATTGGGTTTTGTTTCAATGGATTATATTAACATCAGTGGAAGCAAACCTGGCAAAATGTGGAAATGCCACGCTGTGAATGCAGAGGAAAACTAAAAAAAACCTTAGGTTTAATACAGTGACTTGTCCTATTGAATCATCTCAACTTTCTTTAATCTGTAATGAGTTATAATGATTGGAGCAATGACTCTCAAACTGTGATAAATCAAATGACCAATTAATCTTCATCTGGAGAAGAGAAAAATATTGACTAGAACTCCCTGTTTATCTTCAAAATAGTATTGCTGTTAATGTGGCACAGATAATAATCCTTGCATTTGATATAATACCTAATCTATTTTGTTCAACATCAGCCTGGCTCATTTGGTAGCATGCTGGCTTCTGAGTCTGAAACTCGTGGGCTCAAATCTCACTCTAGGAGTTTGAACTCATATTGCTGGCAGAGGTTCTGTCCTTTGGAGATATTAAACTGAGGTCCCAACTGCCTCATCAGATTGATATTAAATATTCCATGGAACTATTCATAATGGGAATTTTTCCTGGTGTTTTGCAATCCTGCAGATTAAAGTGGTTATTCACTGCATGACTGTAGTAATAATAATAATAATAAATACCTTGCATTTGGTATTTGGTATAGCATTCTATCACATCTTCTTGGATACAGTTCAGGATCCTGGTGCTTTCCATGGCCTTGCTCTCCTATCTCTGCGATCTCCTAAACCCCTAACATCCTGCTCACTCCTTTCGCTCAGTGGGCTCTGGCCTGCTTCATGTTGCCCACATCGCTCGCCTACCATTGGCGGGCGAGCTTTCTGCCACTCTGCCCCCATCCTTTGGAACTCCATCCCGCCATCCCTCCACCTCACCCCCTCCCTTGCCACCTTCAAGACCCATCTCAAAACCCTCCTCTTCAATCATGCTTTCAATTACCCTGCATCCCCCCCTGCCCTCCACCCTCCCCAATCCCACCCCCCCAGCTCGTGTCCGAAATACTGTCTGTCCAATGCCTTGTGACGTCCTCTCGACTTCTAAGGCGCTGTACAAATGTAATTTTGTTGTTGTTGTTCTAGGCATCTCAAAGCGCTTCCCAGAATATACTGTAAAGTGAATTGACTGATTATTTGTGGGCAAAACGCGGCAGCCAATTGCACACAGCAGTGTCCCGCATACAGTCGTGGATTGAGTGACCAAATTAGTACTATTTATTTATTAAATGCAATTGTTGTAGAGTCGTAGTTTGGAAGGATGAGATTGAATGGGCCAAAGGGCCTTCTTCATCAAAATTTAGGGATCTTATTTGTGTTTGAAGTCAACAAAAAACCACATACATGATAATTCTGGTCCTCCTCAATTTACAAACCAAAAGTGGAGGAATTGCTAAATATGTACAGAGTAGAGATATAAGATTAATTCATTTTATTTTTTTGTAAGGGCATCAGAGACACCAAAAGGGTTCCGTAAGTGAATGAATAGAAGAGTGGGATTAATTAGGTAGAGAAAAAACACCGGTGAAGATGAATAGGTTGAATGATCTGTGTCCGTGCCACAATGTCCTATGATTCTATGATTCCTTTAAGTATTTGACTCCAATAAAGCTGCTTAACTTTTCTGGGCACGTTCATTTATTTCGAGAACTATGCTTTTTCAATAGATTTTTTTCTTCAAACAACTTTCATCTTACTTTCTGCCAATTCTATAAAAAATAATATTCTTCTCGAGCATCAAAAAAAGACGCAAACCCAAAGACTGGTGGTGTAAATGAGAAAACCTCATGTTATTTTCAAACTTCTGAGCTGATATGGTAGCTGAACAATGATAGCTGAACAATAATTAGAGCAGTGTCACTCATTATCAGGTTCAGGACGTGATGAGTGGTGAAGGTTAGCTCTCTCAGGGAATTTTCCCATTTTCAAGTATTAAGGCCATCAAGATAACTCTATGTGTTTCTCCAAAGTAGTCTGTCTGAAGGCGATTGATGCTGGCTATGGATGCCAATGACTCCTCAGCCAGTTGTGATTTCAGCTGGCTCCTTGCCAATGCCTTGCTGCTGGCAACTTTGCAATGTTCTCCTGTTGTCATCTCCTGTTTTTCACCATCCTCTTGCTTGGTAATGTTGAAACTGCGCTGGAGGGTAAAGGATAAATCTTTCATTATAAAACTGTAGCTTTTTTTTCATTTGTGATTGAGCAACTGTGACTGACAATAATTTGTAATATTCTACTAGGTGCCAGCCTGGCACTCTCGCCTCTGAGTCAGAAGATTATTGGTTCAAAACACAGGTTAGGACTTAGATCTCACAGTCTGAGATGATACTCCAGTTCAGTGCTGGGGAAGTGCTGCACTGTTAGAAGTGTCGTCGTTCAGATGAGATGTTAAACCGAGGTTTGGACTTCTACTCAGACCCTCTGGCACTGCTGGAAAAGTGAAGAGAGTTTCTCCCAGTGTCCTGGCTAACTATCCCCAGATAAAAATGGTCCCTCACTTCACGGCTGTTTGTGGGACAATGTCGTGTGCTTAATGGCTGATGTGTTTGTCAATAAATACAGCACTAAAGCAAGCTATTTGGCCTATCAAGTTTGAGCTGGTATTTTCCTGCACAAGAGTCATCTAAACCACTCTGTTGCTCCCTGCTTGCCATCTTCAATATTCGTCTTTTTCAAGCATTTATCTAATTCCTTTTAAAAATATTTGTAAGTTCTGCTTCAATAATGGCTTGTGGCAGAGAATACCACATTCTACCCTGTGTAAAGAAATATTTCCTAATAATAATAATAAATAATCCTTGCAGTTGATAAGGCGCTTTTCACGTCTTCTAGACGTCTGAAAGCGCTTCACAGAATATGCTGTAAAGTATATTTGTGGGTAAAACGCCTGCAGCCAATTGCGCACAGCAGTGTTCCACAAACAGTCATGGATTGAAAATGACCAATTTATTATTTTTGTTTTGTTTTGGAGGGATTATTATTAGGCGTGTGGAGTAAGGAAACTTGCCCAAGGTTTCGCCCTGCCTGGAATTGAACCCAGACGTCTTGCTTGCAAGGTGAGTGTTCTAACCACTGAGCTACAGGACTCCACCTTTAATCTCTCCTTTAATTATTTCTGTCATTGCATTAAATTGGTGCCCTTGTTACTAACTTGCTGAAAAGGGGAGGGGAGAAAATTGGAGGCAAAAATTGGACAGAAAAAAGGCTCATTAGTGCATAGGGAAGGAGACTGGAAGGCAATGTAGGGAATTCAAAGGCATCGCTCTTAACATTGTACAGTACTCAGATCTACTCAGCCACTACTGAAAATCTCCCCAAAGGGAAATGAAGGGATAGACTCGCAAATGCTTCTGCATCAAATGCGGTTTGGTAGTGTGGATCCACCTAGTTCAGGGCTGTTGGTGGGAAGTGGCTTTAGGTACTAGTGAATTTAGATGCAAATAAATGTTCAATTATGTGTGTGCTGTGCATTCTGTTGAGCTCAGGAAGTGTGGCTATTCTCTTTTTATTTTGATCGCTATTGAACAAATTAGAGAGAGACTGCAGTGAGTATCTGTTGAGGCAAAATGAGTATGGGGTGGGAATAATTGTCTCACTCACTCTTTGTAAATGCACGGATTATTATTGTTATACTATTATTGTTATTATTGTTAACTCCCTCAGCACAAGGCACAGAATTGTAAGTGATATTACTGCCTGGAGCAAGTTTCAAAGGCAATAAAAGTTGTTTGTGAGGTTTCGCTGTCGGCTTTCTGTGCAGGACTTTCTGAATAGCTGAATAGTGGGGGTTTCGGCCACAAATATACAGTCAATTCACTTTACAGTATATTCTGTGAAGCGCTTTGAGACGTCTAGAAGACGTGAAAAGTGCTGTATCAAATGCAAGGATTATTATTATATATTATATTATATTATATTAATTATATTATATTATACTAGAGTGTTGTGATGCATATGTGGCAGCTCTTGGGTTCTTGGCATAAGCACAGAGGCCAAGCTTGGGTGTTGGCAACTCTCATGGACATGGATTAGAGCAGTTGTCTGGATATTGAATTGTTGAACGCTGCCTGCTATTGCAGCGATTCTCCATATACTTTGGTCATACAGTATTTTGTACTTTTTGTAACTACCATGCGGAGCAATAAATACATAAGTAAAATTTACAAGAAACTTTTTTGCCATTCTAATGTTTTGTACATCACTGCGGATGTTTGATTGACAGATCTGTGCTGCCATCTCGCTTGGCATTTAAAATTATATTGTTCAGAACAGCTAACTCATAAATGTATTTACTTTATTGTTGGTTACTGGGTTCTGATTTGCGACAGCATTTCTGTCCCCCAATGAAACGTCATACTGGAAGGCGTTCTCATCAGAGCAGAGCTCATGCGGTCAACATAACATACTTCCAGTTATCAGAAGTATGTTCCCATTTGTGCGATATTAATGAATTCCATTAAGAAACACAAGCTAAGGTGACATGAGTTTTCAAGCCAATGAGATCCATCACTTGGGGATCAATAAGAGGAATAAGCAAGGAAAAGACCACAAGATTACCAGAGAGTTTTGAATGAAGAAAACCCTTGGGACTCATTCTTCCAGATTACCGAACCTACCAGCAATCCATTGTAGCATCCTGGCTTGAACCACCCTTCCTGGTAACCAACTCCAATCTTATACCTTCTAAGTAAAGATTTTTTTTGGTCAGCTAGGTGTCTGACACATGCAGGCACCCATCACCATGCTTAAGAGTATCCAAACGAAGCTGAGATTTCCATGCATCCCACCTACACATGGAAATTCCAGAGATAGCTTGTTGAAATGGAATGCATACTCTCTTCCTGGAAGGGAGTATGCTGCTTACCTAATTCCAGAACGTATTAGATGCAAGTTGCTTGTCCAGTCCCTTTGCAACTCTATACCAGTGACCTCCTGTTAAAATAATAAAAAATAATCCTTACCTTTGATACAGCACCTTATCACATCTTTGAACCTTCTTAAAATGCTTGCATGTAGTACGCCTGAGGGGAGAGATAGTAGATTTTACTGTGCATCTTTGCTACAAGAGCTTGAACAAAAAAGAATATCCGTTAGAACTAAAGATGATGTTACTTTGACTGTTTGTTGACTGCTACACAAGAATAATTTATTAGTATAGTATTATTATATATCTGAGCACTATGGTCACTTTGGTGACTTTGTTGTGGAATATTTCCTAAACTAAAATTATTGACTGGAAAAGAACCATGTCCTGTCCTTGACTCTCCCCCATAAATGTTCTCAACCCTTGACAACCCTGGTATTATTTTAGAGTTTACACTGGATTTCAGATGTTTCCTGTTACTCTCACTTTCTGCAAAAGGTGGTCTGGCCTTGAGAACAATACGTTCTATTTATCTGGTACTAAAAATAATAACATAAGACTGACTGCCGGGCAAGTCCTCTGCTAGATTGCCTCGCTTAGCTTAATTCATCTCCTACATTTATTTGACTCCTGAAAAGCTGCAGCAAAGTGGCTTAAAGCCAAATGGGAACAGCTGGTGAAGAAGTCATAAACAGGGCAATTTCCATATAAAATGGAAATGTAAAAGTCAACGGCAAATGTTGTATCTGCTTAGTTCAAACATAGTTACATCTTAAATTCCAGAGACCACTGCAATAAATCTCTCGCTGCTCCACAAACATGGGCAGATACTTGCGAAGCTTTTTGGTATGAGGAATTGGTTTAAAACCTACTTGAGAGCTGATGTGGTGCTGACTCAATTGGTAGCCCTCTCACCCCCAAGTTGAAATTTTTGTGAGTTCAAGATGCACATTGGGGCTTTAATCTCATGGTCTAGACCAGGGTGGTCCAATCTTTTGGCTGCCGAGGGCCAGATGCCCTATTTGAGAAACATCCGAGGGCTGCATAAGCAATATTTTATGTTTCCCTTCCAGAAACATAATATTTATGGGTTATCAGTGACAGAATTTTAAAAAAGAGTTTTCCCTGAGCCCTGGACAATAATCCTCCATATAAAATTAATTATTCACCACATGGTGGGGCATTGCTCTGCACAAATTGTCACGTTTACCTACTGTGGAGTCCTGTAGCTCAGTGGTTAGAGCACTCGCCTTGCAAGCGAGACACGTGGGTTCAATTCCAGGCAGCGCGAAACCTTGGGCAAGTTTCCTTACTCCACACACGTAATAATAATAATCCCTCCAAAAAAAAACAATAATAAATTGGTCATTTTCAATCTACGACTGTTTGTGGGACATTACTGTGCGCAATTGGCTGCTGCGTTCGCCCACAAATATACAGTCAATTCACTTTACAGTGTGTTCTGTGAAGCGCTTTGGGACGTCCTCCCAACATGAAAAGCGCTATATCAAATGCAAGGATTATTATTATTATAAATATGCAATCACTATTCCTTACAGAAACTTTGTAAAGCACTTTGAGACATTAAAGGTGTTACAACTACTGTAAGAATTATTGTTATAATTGTTGTTTTAAGCAGTCTGGGATGTGAAGGGCACCACAGTATATAAATGCAAATTGTTGTTATTGTTAGCTTCTAAAGATCAGGAACCAGGGTTTTTGGAAACTAAATTCTCACATACAGATTAACACACTTCTCCTCAACCCATGTTGATTTATGTTGAATAAAATCTTCAGCTAAAATAATTACTGCAAATCTTTTATATTCTTCGGCTTTGTTGTTTCTTTATCATGTCCTGATCTCGCTCACTCCCTCCACTCTTTCAAGGCACATCTTAAATACCTCTTTGACGGTGCTTTCAATCATTTTTCCCTCCCCACCACTCTTGACTCCCAACCATAGTTTGGGTGCCCATCGAGCACTGTAAATGTTCTTTAGGATGTCCTGTTGTGAAAGCCATGTAAATGTAAATTGTATTGTATTGATCTTACTTTCCACATTGTGTCAATGTGTCTCATTTTTACCCTGTTCTGCTTCACCTGGCTACCTCTTTTGCTCTCACAGTCCATAAGGAAAACAGTGACCAAACACAGAAGCTTCAGTGTGAAACAAAGAAAGTATTTGTATTTTTAATGCATCATAATCATGTTGAAACATCTCAAAGCTCTTCACTGGTAGTTAGTCCAATATAATGGCTGCATTTGCAGGCAAACGTGGCAGCCATTTGCAGCAGCAAAGTCCTATATAAATACAATGTGTTGTTGTTGTTGAAATTGCCCTTTTCAGTAAGGTTTTACCTGTTGTCATATGTGTAAGTATTGTTGTGGGTTGGTTTCTTCAATCCCATTTAAAACCTTACTGAAAACCAGTGGTGGCCAACCTGTGGCTCACGGACTGAAATTGCCCATGGGGTCGTCAAGGAGAGTTCCCTGAATGTTCACATGAGTCAAGGTTAGTCCGTGTTCAACCGGTAGTGTGTTTTCATTTTTTTCTTGATTGAATATTTCTTGATTTATGGTATAAATGAAGAAATATTCAATCTTGAAAATGTATTTTGTTGGCTGACCATAAAGGTTGGCCACCACTGTTATATAAAGTATCTTTATAAGGTCCCTTATAAGGCATCGCTTTTCAAGGTTGAAGTGTTCCAGCTTGACTAATCATTGCTCATAGCTCATTCTTCTGACATTCAGGACACCACATTCTTCAGTCAGTGAAACCATTTTTTTGAGAGGTAATTTCAGAAGAACAATTGCTATTTGAAGAAAAATGAGGAAAAGAAAGCTTGTGGGACAAGACGGAGAACAAACAGCTAAACAGATGAGAAACTTAGATTTGTATCAAAAGGTGCCTGTTTGACTGGGCTTTTAATGATCTTTCTTTTCATCCACCCCCACCCCTGACTCCCACCATTATCTCAGTGTCCATCCATCAAATGACACACTTTGAGACGTCCTCCCGACGTGAAAGGCACAATAAACTGTTGTATTGTATCTAGTTCCATGAAAGATGGGCTTGGCAGAGTCTCTCTAGATATGGGAACAGTATTCACGTTGGATGGACTTAGGTTTTATAAGGAGTTGAGAGCTGTTGATGAGAAAATAAATATTTATCACAAAAAGGAAAACGATAACAATCCTTAGCAAATGGAATTGTAAGAATTCCAATTTAGGAACGAGGCACAGTAACTAGAAATAGCCTTTATTTTCAAGCTTCTGTCCCTTTAACAGTTGACTGGAGCATTCAGGACCCTCACAAATAGAGTATCGTTGGAATCTGCACTTGCCAGTATTCTTAAAGTCTTCATAAATATCTCGCCTGCTGCATGCTAGATTAATTTGAGATTAATGAACCAGAAATGCATGAACTGACTATTAAATTGCACATTCTTTATGCTTTTCACCTCAAATTGTTGTTGCCAAAATTTCCTGCAGCATCACTCATGAATAATCACTTGGTTTCAGACAGGCACAACCATTTCCAAGTGATTATTTATGGATTGTAATGAAGGTCACTGCAGAGTCGAAGATTTAATATGATTGTCTGCTTTCAACCAACAGTGGAGCCGTAATGAAAGATGAGGCAATGTTATTGGTAAGCAAGAGTACAGCAGGTGGGACCACATGCTATTCTAAGTTATTAGAATCACTCTGGTTCATACTGCTCCCTAAACAGAAGACAGCATTTTAATATCTTCAGTGCTTTTATTGTTAAGTTTTATTCATTTTTGGGGAGGATTAAAAGCTGATTATTAGACAATATTTCACATTGACTTTCTTTTTTATATTGTATTTATTAGGTTCATACTAGTAGTAAGGCTTTATAGAAAGAATACCCTACCTTGATGTAGGCATTAACAGTAATACAATCTGTTCCACATAAAGAACCTTCGCAATGTACTGTCAGCAAGATCGTGTAACATAGCAATGAGGGATGGTGCAACACATTCATAGCTTACAATATCACAGAGTAAGCAATCTAAAATTGACTTGCTCTGCAGTCTTGGGCACTATGTTATACAAGTTTTTTTTATCTTAATTAAAACCTTGATAAATGAACTCGTTGATAAATTCATGGACAGTTACTGCCCAACAAATGCTGAGTAAAATTTAAAAAATCTCTCTTATTTTGTCGAAACAAACATATTCTCAGTTCTTAAAATGGCAAGCTGATGTGAAAACTGACAGTCAATTTGATGATTATTACTAAGATATCAGCATACTGTCAGTTATTCTGCTCCTGTCAATGTCTCTCTCTATTGATATCCAGCTGTGAGATTACCCTCCAATTTAGCAATAGTTGGTCCAAAACTTTTGTGATAATCATTGAGTTGGTCAGTGATGCCATTGAACCTGCTGTCTGCTGGCTCATGGCTTTTCAATGCCATTTCAAGAACATTGGCTTATCTCAACTTCTAATTCATATTTTTCACTCCATTTCTTGGATTACCCTTAAGAGCATTAAAAAAACAATCAACAAGAAAGAAAAATCAGCCCATGATGTCCATTCCTCCTACTGACAACCCAAACCCTGATCTAGTTCCTGGTACCTGCCATTCACCTGCCAAGCTATCAGCCTGGCTCAGTTGTAGCATCCTTACTTCTGAGTCAGATGGTTATGGATTCAAGCCCTACATTCGGACTTTGAACTCACAAGTCTTGCCTGCCACTCTAGTACAGTGCTAGGGATGCATTGCATTGTTGGATGTTCTGTCCTTCAGATGAAATGATAATTCAAGGTTGCACCTGCCTGTTCAGGTGGATATTAA
Organism: Callorhinchus milii; assembly: GCF_018977255.1. Lineage (NCBI taxonomy): Eukaryota > Metazoa > Chordata > Chondrichthyes > Chimaeriformes > Callorhinchidae > Callorhinchus > Callorhinchus milii. Next base: position 62,190,940 of record NW_024704743.1, read on the forward strand.
AGATCCATGGCGTGATATGAAAGGAGAAGGGAGATTCCCCTTAGTGCCCTGGCTAACAATCCCCCCCAAATAAAATGAATGGTTCGTCACTTCATGGCTGTTTGTGGTCATTCTTGTGCACAAATTAGCTGCTTTGATTGCCTATAAAATATAATCACTCCAGTAAATTCTGTGAAGAGTTTGAGTTGTCCACCTGACATGAAACAAGAACAAGAACAATAACAAAATTACATTTGTATAGCGCCTTTCTGAAATGCTGTAATCTGTCCAGCGCCTTGGGACGTCCTCCCGACGTGAAAGGCGCTATACAAATGTAATCTTGCTGTTGTTGTTGTTTCACGTCAGGTGGATGTCCCAACGACAGACAAAGTTATGGCCCCGAGCTGAGGCTCGGGGTGGGGGAGGGGGGAGGGCGGGGAGAAGAAGGGAGCTCGAAAGCAGGGTCGAAGAGGTGGGTCTTGAAGGTGGCGCGGAAGAGGACAAGACGGAGGGACTGCGGGATCGAATTCCAGAGGGTAGGGGCAGAGTGGCGGAAGACCCGCCCGCCAATAGTGTGGTGAGCAAGGCGGGGACGTGAAGCAGGCCGGAGCCCCCTGAGCGGAGGGAGCAAACAGGGTGGTAGGGGTTTAGAAGGTCGGAGAGGTAGGGGGAGAGCAAGAATGTGGAGGGCATTGAAGGTGAGGACCAGGATCTTGAACTGTATCCTACTGTGTGATGGGAAGCCAGTGGAGTTGGGTGAGGATGGGGTGATGGGGTCGCGGAGCCTAGTGCGGGAGAGGACACGGGCTGCAGAGTTCTGGATGATCTGCAACCTGTGGAAGGAGGATTTGGGGAGGCCGACAAATAATGAGTTTGCATAGTCGAGCCTCGATGTAATGAAGGCATGTATGAGGGTTTCAGTGGCCTGCGATGTGAGACAGTGTCGGAGCTGGGCGACGTTGTGGAGGTGGGGGATGGCAGAGCGGGTTCTGGCGCAAATGTGGGATAGAAAGGATAGTTGAGGGTCAAACAAAATCCCAAGGTTCTGGACTGACTTAGTGAGGTGGAGTGTGCAACCATGGATGGTGATGCTGTCAGCGCCTGAGGTGAGGAGGCACTGATGAGAGCCAATCAGGAGAGCCTCAGTCTTGTTGACGTTCAACTGAAGAAAGATAACTCTCATCCAGGACTTGATGTCTGACAAACAGACATGAAAGGTGCTATATGAAATGCAAGATTATTATTATTAGATCCACCCAGTGAAGGCTCAAACCCACACTTCTTTGATATTATGACCAACCAATGACTGTCCTCCTAGGGAGGGGTAGCTTAGTGGATAGCCATAATGAGGACAATGGTGGCTAACAATCCACCCAAATAAAACAAATATTTACTCACTTCACAGCTGTCTGTGGTCATTGCTGTGCACAAATTAGCTGCTTTGATTGCCTACAATCACTACAGTAAATTCTGTGATAAGCAATGGGAAGCTTACCAGACATTTCTTTCAAAGGCAAGCTATACAGTTTTAGCTGATTAAACATACCCTCTGTGGTCCCAAGCTTTAGCTCTTGCCAATGCTACTTCTACACCTAATACTCTCTGGAATTAAGCAAGTAGAGAGCGTCACTTCAGGGAGAGAGTATGTATGTCCATAAAATTGCCCTGAAATGGGCTAAGAAACCGGGAGTAAACAAATGGAAGTGCAGGAAGGGTTAACACTGTTAGAAACATAACCATCCACTCTGCAAACTTAATAGAAATGAATCTTAAAATCTCTTTGCACAGCAGGAAAGATGAAAAAGCAGCAGAATACAGCATAATGGAATTAAAATCCCATTTTTTTTCTGATATCAATTCTCTTTGCTTGTGCGAGCAGAATACTTTAATACTTCTGTGCATCTGGGAGCCCTGATTAATTATACCTGAAAATCAGTGATGTTTCCTGCCATCTGGTGCCTCTATAGTTTATAATCTCTGTGAAGCTCCAATGATTTAGTGAGAAGTCTCCTATTCTTTGAATTTTGTTCTGGTTGATCTATATAAGTGTTTATCTACATTTCACAACTGATCCAAAAAAATTGACACCATTGTTATTTTACCTTCTGTTCCACCGAAAAGTAAAATAGTCTCTGAAAGTCTCTGATTTCTCTTTCTAGAGAATGTCATTCTGTTGCATATTAAAGGAACCCACATTTTAGGTCTGAAATTCCACCTAGTGTTAGCCTTTAAAACTATTCTGTCTCAATACAATAATAATCGCTGCATTTGGTATAGCATCTTTCATGTCATTAGGACATCGCAAAGCACTTCACAGGATATACTGTAAAGTAAATTGACTATGGGTGAATGTGGCAGCTAATTTTGCTCACAGCCATGTCACACAAACAGCCATGAAGTGTATTTGAGAGATTGTTTGAAAAGAGAAGGGAGTTTCCCTCAGGACTCTTTCAAATAGTACCATGGGATCTTTAATATCCACTTGAACAGGCAGACAGGACCTTAATGTTAATGTTTCATCCAAAGGATAACACCTACAATAATGCAGCACTTCCCCAACACTGAATTGGAGTGTCAGCTTAGACTCAATATGAGACTTGAACCTACAACCTTTCTGACTCAGAGACGAGATTGCTACCAATTGAGCCAGCATGACACATTTAACATTTACAAAAGGGCAGAATTGTGGAACATTCTTCAATTCAGTCTTAATCTGAAAGCGTGTTCTTTTTAAGAACTCTTGTAAACAAGTTCCCAAATTTATCCTGATCTGAAGAATTTTCCACAATTCTGCATGATTTTACATTTTAAGACAATATGGTCTTACAGTCTAAGACCAAGATTTTTTTAAAAAGAAGTGTAAATTAGCTCAAAACTGAAAATAAGGCTGTAAAGGTAACAGGTATGGGAAAATAATTAATCCTTTAATTTAAACCAAATCTGAATTAGTCCTAATTTAAATAAAATACAAGTCTAGGATATTAACTGTCTTTCACAGCCTAAATTTGATGATGCGACACTGGCTTCCAACATTCGGAAATAAAGTTTGTCAGAAATGCTATGTTTACTTTAACGACAGCATCTCAGCCATTGAGGAGGCACCTTCTATGACGACTGCTTCAGGCAGCCAAAGCACCATGACAAACACATTCAGTTTATCAATGTGGAAGCCCATTAATGAGCTGTGGAGGGCAGAATTGTGAGACATTACTATAACAAAACAACAAAATCATAAAAAGGCCAATTCTCAGATGAGGCGCTGTCACATGTTGGTTGCAGTCTGCACTGGAGCAACACCAGCACATTCTTGTAGGAGGAGATCAGCCCTAGTGTGCAGAAGAGGGGAATGTCATGTTTGGCAGTGACCCCCAAAGTCAATGCTTTCTCCTAGTCACAGAGTAGACTGAGAAGTCCATAAGAAACTGTGCCACTCTTTGTGTCATAAAACACTTTGGGACACTATCCCACGTGAAAGGTGCTATATAAATACAAATTGTTGTTGTTGTCATAATAGAGTATTAATATTACTTTGGAGTAGAATGATAGTAGAACAAGAGGACACAGGTTTAGAGTTGCAAAGGACAATTTCAGATGCAGAAATGTTTTCTTTACTCAGAGGGTAATCAATGACTGGACCAAGTTTCAAAGAAAGGCAATAAGAGGCCAGGACATTTGACTCGGTTAAAAAAACAGCTTGATGCCGTGATGGGGGGATGGTAAGATGGGTGTTCTGGAGAGCTGAGGTGAAAGGCCTTAATCATCCAGACCAATCTTGTGATCCTGAGATAGCACACATATTACACAGTAAGAAGAGCTGAAGTTGTAAATAATATGTGTTACAAAGCTGTTCTGACAGGTAAATGTAAGCAATAATTTATTATGCAACATGATAAATATGAAAGCAGCAGGATTATACAAATTAAAATGAACATACATATTAGCAATGATAATCCCATGCCATGATGGGATCAGTTATTGAACAACAGGAGTTATTTTTATGGGCCAAATCTGCTCGTCTCAATCATTCTGTTCCCTTCTACATTAACAAAACTATTGGGGTAATACTATCAATAAATGGATTTTGATTTTAATGTTAACTTGCATTGTGTCACTCTTTAATTGTGCTTGAAGTAAAGAGTCAGTTGCACTAAGACCAAATCAAAAAAAGATATGCAGTGAACTGTAAAACTGAACAGGGACGTCATATAGTAGCTTTGTGACTGTAAACATATCCATTTGAAAGTGAGACATAAATGCATCAAAGATAGCCGAAGGGGCTTTGAAAAGCACATTACTGAAAGGATATGGAGCATACAGACAAATGCAGAAAGGATAAAGTGACAGTCTCTGCTTTTAATGGATGCGTGTGCTGATTGAATGCACTAATTTGTAAGGTTCACCTGCAGGATTGCCCGTGAAACAGATATTGGGCAGCAGTAATGGCAGCAGAGAGCCAGAGCAGATTCTTAACCTTACAGAAAACAAATGTATGGAATGGACTGAATACAACAGAAAGTACTGGGGTCTAATTTGCTGTAGTTCTTAATAGGATTCTTCAACAAACTGCATGAAAAAGAGACCTCTTTCACTAACTGGAAGAACGTCAAACCAACCCATGGGAATGCCACTCCATAATGCAATCTACTTCCAGAGTAGAGCTCCTATGCTAAGAGAAATTTTAACATTAAGGAATTGCTTAAAGAAATACCACAAATTAGACACTGTTGCCTGAAGGATTGCTCAAAACAACCCTTAAGTTATGGTCACTCAAACATACAAGAGCAGTGCAGAAGGTGCAGAGAGAACAGTAAAATCAACAACAACAACAAGATTACATTTGTGTAGCCCTCTCACGTCAGGAGGATGTCCCAAAATCAATGATCCTAAGTGTTGGGGAGATGATGTTCAAGAAACGATTGGAGTGAAACCTGAGAGTTAAAGTCCAGAAATAAGGCAATTGAGGGGAGGCCTTTCAGGAGAAGCCTTTATTTCCAGTATTTGGATGTTTCCATTCTCTGAGAGCATCATCTGCAGAGTTAAGGATCCTGATCACCACCTTCTGCATTTTATTGTTAAGACCAATTTCTATCCGATTAGTTCATTTAACTTTAATTCAAAACCTCAATCTTCTTTAGGAACCCCCTGCATGGATCTTTATTAAATGCTTTCTGAAAATCCATACAGCATGAGTATAAGCTAAAATAATGGATGAAAAAGGCCTCCGCCAAGTTTCTCCAGTCTTTCTCTGTGTGCCATCCCACCTAACATTTCACTCTTCCCTCTGCACCCTTTGCAATGATTGTTTATGCTTTTTGCGGTGTGGCCATAACCAAGCACAATGGGGCAAGAATTGCAAACTGATATGCAATCAGATCAGCGACTTTGTGATATCTAACACATATACTAATCCTGGATGTGCTGGATTTGCCCCCGCCCCACCCCACCCCCCAACACACTTTTCAATGGTCACACGAAGATTGTGGATAATAATAATCCTTGCATTTGATATAGTGCTTTATTACATCTTCAAGATGTCTCGGAGTTGTGATGGATGGGCTGTGCATTGCGTTTCCTGCTCACTCATAATGTCATTGGACTGCTGGTTAGCAGGATACTGGTTTTACTCTGTGTTTTTGTTGAATTAAGTAAGTATACTGCTAACTTGCAACCATAAGCAGTTTGGCTGGCTTCTTCATGGGCCTACGGGAAGGGTTTTGGGGCACGTCTGTTTAGAATTACATAGAATATTGCAACATGCAAACAAGCTATTCTGTCCACCTAGTTTGTGCCAGTGTTTATACTACACACAAGCCTCCATCACTCCTTGTCTCGTCCCCCGTAGCCCTCTGTTCTATTTTCTCTTTTGTATGCAGTTGTGGTAATCATAAATCACTAATTTCAATCTAAGTGTTAATTAGCACCCTATGTGTTAATTAACAACACATTTCACAATTTTCACTCCACTATTTCAAGTTCTGTCACACTTTCTTATGTTCTTACTTTTAATATTCTAATCATATTCCTTCACTTCATTTCCAGTTGGATTTAGCAGTTGCTAACTTTCTCTGAAAGCCCCATTTCTTTGAAAAATCTCTACAAACCACAGCAAATGCATCAAACATCCACAAGTTATTGTGCAGTGATTTTTATTGCAGAATGATATAGAGCCTTATCACATACTCGAGACATCTCAAAGTGCTTCACAGAAATATACTGTAAAGTGGATTGACACTGCTGTGTCCAATTGGCTGCCATGTTTCACCTACAAAATGTACCGTATATACTGTAAAGTGAATTGAGACGAGACAAGGAGTGATGGAGACGTCTCAAAGATGTGATAAGGCACTATATAAAATGCAAGGATTATTATTATATAAAGTGGATTGACTGTATAGGTGAGTGCGGCAGCCAATTTGTCCAGAACAATGTTTCACAAACAATCATGAAATGAATGAACTATTTTATTTGGGAGATTTGTTGGCCAGGACTCTGGGAGAAACTTCCTTCTCTTTTCGAATAGTGTCATGAGATTTTTAATGTCCACTTGAAGAGGCAGATGGGACCTCAATTTAACATCTCATCTGAAGGACGGCACCTCTGATCAACCCTGCCTTGGAAAACGTAGAAATGTGTCCCATTCAAATTTGCTTTTCAAAGAAACCACATTGTGTTACTTTGAGAGCCAGTTATTTGTCCCAGTTATAATTGCTCTAGGCTTACGGCCACTCTTCGTGCTGGTTAACTGATAGCATCTGTGTAAAAGATCCACTGTACTACAGTCTGTTCATTCCTCAGGCGCAGAACACATTTTGCTAGTAACCTCTGTGAAAGATGAGATTCTTGATATCATGAATGTTGCCAAACCTCAAAGACAGTAGATTTTTCTCATGAACAAGAGTTCAACAAACTCAGAGAAAGTTGTTACATTTTTTTCATAACATACATTGCACGAAGCTCTGATGATATATAAGAAGCTACATTTATATTAAAGCATCCCGCTTTAGAAACTGATTAGTATAAATCTATGGCTGTTCCTTGTCAGTCACTTAAGGGAGATACCTGAAGGCGCATCGCAGTACTTTGTGGTCTAATGGCAATGTTTGGATTGATAGGTAAGAATGATAAAATACATCTCTGTGAGACAATTGTATTCCATTATAATCGGCTGCCACATACAGACTTGGCTGACGAGCAATTTACTGTCATAAAGTAAGATTGATTTGTTTTGCTGATGTGTTGCTTAAGCTTTCTAAAAATGCCTGCTGATTACACATAATTGCAGTGTGTAACTAGACTACCTGATCTACTTGCAATTATAATTTCCATTTAAAACTCTGAACTTAGCAACAAGTTTTCTGAGCACTGTGTACCTGTTAATATTGGGCCACTAATCATGAAGAAACACAAAGGAGTCCATTGATCTTTCTGTCTCACAAAACTTCAAAGGTAGAGGAATAAGTCATTTCAAATACATTATGAATCAAACTACTGCCCTTTAATATCTTTAACTACTGCCCTGTTTATGTGCTGCTTTTTTTTTAAGAATTGACGTGCAAACCCTCACGTTGTCCATCTCAGATTTTTCTCTTCCTTTCCTCCAGCTCTTAAAAGAACCAGCACATAAGCTGAATGGCCTTCTTCTATGCTGTAAATGTCTGTAGTTCTATCTCAGAAACATGCTTTCTATGTAAGGCTCCTCCAATTTGAATGCTGTTGTCCATTCATGGTGCAGTATCCTCTATATGGTAAGGCCAAATACAGATTGAGATCAGACAACTGATTTGCCAAAGTTCTCCATGTTAACTGTAAGACTGATCCTGACCTTGCCAGCCTCATCCCTCAACTCCCACTCCCACAGTCATTCTGGCCTTCATATCCATAAACTCCTTCATTGCTGAAATCAACCTTAAACTTCAGGAATACCAACTTATCTCCCTCACGAGTACTCTAGCCTCTGGTCTGATTATAAAATTGTACAATTCTTTACCTTAGTTGTCTTCCCTGCTTTCCTGCCAATTCCCCAGCAGTGTTATTTTTCTTTCTCATGTCTTCGTATGCTTGCTTGTCTGACTCCAAACTGAAGCTACTTTGGTATCACTATCAGGATATTAACATCTCTTTCCACCATTTCACAATCTGTTAATGATCCATCATCTGCCTCTGTGTGAATGTAGTTAATGAATTAGATTTCCTAAATTCTTCCTAATGGGTTTCTTTTTGTTCTGCCCTAGTTGCCCTCCTCATCTAAAAGTAAAAGATTGATAATTGACTGGAATGCAATCATGCATGACTATCAAATCTGTTATGAGGAGTTGGAGCCCCAAATGAGCATATTCAGCAACTGAAATGTGTGATGCAAAAAATTGTGATTGAATGAAGGACATCTCTGGTATTGAAAGGTTAAATATCAAACTAACACTAGTTAACAAAATATAGCAGATGTAGTACATATTAATATTAATCCTTGCCTGTGATATGTGCCTTATCACATTGTCAAAATGGCTCAAAGCATTTCACAGGATTTGTTGCAACAACAACTTGCATTTATATAGTGCTCTCCACGCAGGGTAGCATCTCAGAGTGCTTAACAGTGGCGGAGCCTGACTCCGAGCAGGTGGGGGAGGTGACCGTAAGCACAGTTGAAAAGGAGGATTATCAGGTGGAATTTGAAAAAGGGAAGAGACGGGACAAGCCGGAGGGATTGAGGGAGAGTGTTCCAGAGGCTCGGGGTGTAGTGGCTGAATGCATGACCTCCAATTGTGGAGCGGAGGGTGCGAAGGATGAACAGGAGGCCGGTAACAGTCAAGTGGAGGCGCCGGGTGGTGGATTGGGAAGTGAGTAGATCACAGAGGTAGGGAGGTGTCGGGGAATTGCAGAGTGTAATGACTGTCTATTTTCGTAAGGACATTCAAATTGCCAATAGCCATGTCTCATAACAACAACAACTTACATTTACACAGTGCCCTTCACACGGGGTTGTGTTCCGGAGCACTTATACAATCATGAAGTGAATGCTCAATTTTATCTGGTCGCCAGGACACCGGGAGAAGCTTCTTTCTCTTTTTGAAGAGTCCAAACAGGCAGATGGGACCTTGGTCTAACCTCTCATCTGTAGAACATTAACAATTGGAATGTCAGCCTAGACTGGGAGTTAACATTTGACCTCAAATCAACTCTTCTGCATATTGGTTTAAATCTGGGCCCATCTCACATTGTCGCACACATCAGAAGGTTGCCGATTAAGCAAATGTACCAACTTTTATTTACAAACAATAAAAACTAACAATAGTTTTGCTAGAAAACATTAAAGTATCAAAATGAATGTCCTTCATGGGTAATTTATCTGTAAAGTAACAGTTCAATGCTTTGTCCTTTTCAAACAGTTGCAGCCTTTAGATTGAAAGTGTTTTTAAATATACAGAAAGAGCTTTGTTTTTCTCACAGCTTATCACTCTCAATAGATTTGCAGCAAGCAGACCGTAGACTCTTGCATGAAGTTTGTTCTCTCAAATAGAACAACGTAGTTAAAGACTGCTCCTCAGTCAGTTCAAAGCAGAATCTGTCCATTGGAGAATTAACTCTTTCTTCAGGCATCAATTTAGGGCAAGCTGGGAGTTATTTGATCTAAGTGGTAATGTGTCAACTTGGTTCAGTTGGTAGCACTGGCCTCTGAGTCAGTGGTGCTATCTTTTGGATGAGACATTAAACCAAAACCCCATCTAGGGTTCGGATGGACGCTAAAGATCCCATCCTATTCAAAAAGAGAATTTCTCCTGGTGCCCTGGCCAACAATCTCCCTAAATAAAATTGGTCATTCCTTTCATGGCTGTTTTATGGGGTATTGTTGTGCACAGATTGGTTGCTGTTTGTGCCCACAAAACAGACTCATTGCACTTCACAGTATATCCTTCTTAACGCTTTGGGACGTTCTTCTGATGTGAAAGCCATTATATCAAATCTAAGGATGTTAATTCTGTAGTGTTTACATGCTGTCTTCTCCCAAAATAATTATGTCTGCTCAGCACCTAGCTCCTCCTTCTGAACCATCATCTGCAAGGCTGACTCCACATTTAAAAAGATCACCCTAGGAATGGTAATGTTCCTCAAAAAATGTTCCTTATTTCCATGTGATTCTTCAACTCAATGCATAATTCTTACCTGAGATTCAATGGCCTGGTCAGGTGAATGGAGAATACTAGAGTGATGCTTACTCCTTAGTTTGATGTATCTGTGCCCTTACTTTAATTAATTTAAGTTGGAAGTTCTACTTTGCTTGGTCATCACTTCTCTTTGGTGCAACAATAATCCTTGCATTTGATTTAGAGCCTGTAACACTGAAACGGCTTGAGAGACAATTACTTTCAGATGAAGTGACTGTTTTTTCACAAGCAAACACAGCAATCAATTTTGTTCAGCAGGTTACACAAACAACAATTAAGCGAATGATCAATTTATCTGGAGGAGGAATATTGGCCGAGACCCTCGGAGAAATTTCCTTCTCTCTTCAAATAGTATCATGGGATCTTTAGGATCCACCTCAATAAGCATAAATGGACTTCAGTTGAACATCTCATCTGAAGACAGTGCAGTGCTCTCCAAACACTACACTGGAACATCAGCCTTGACTGTGAGCTCAACGTCTGATTGCAGTTTGAACCCACAACCTCCAGACTCAGCAGCAAGAGTGCTGTCAACTAATAATAATAATCCTTGAATTTGATATAGTGCTTTTCACATCTTCTAGATGTCTCAAGGCGCTTCAGAGAATATACTGCAAAATGAATTAACTGTATATTTGTGGGTGAAATAATAATAATAATAATATATTAATATTACAAGCTGAAAGTTGCAGAATTGGAGCATAGTGAGTTGTGTGAGTCATTCAATCTGGCTGTGGAACCATCCTCCACACTGCAAATCCTTTTGTTATATTTATTTAATAAATGTTCAAACTCATTTGATTAAATATGGTTTCAAAAGCTGCAGTATAAGATCCCTGAATTTTTGTTTCACCATTCTTTTAATTATTTTCGTAGTTCCCAGTGTGAATTGTAAAGGCAGCTTTATATGTAATTAATTCATACTCTCAGGAGCCTGAGTTTGGGATTACCCAAGGCAATTTAATTTGAAGTCTAACAAGCCATCACATCAGACTGGGTTGATTCTGAATCCTAATAGTAAAATTATTGGCACCTATCGTTAAGTTACAGTGTGACAGACTGTGTCTTTGCTCACCTCTAAATTCCTCCACTTCTTGCTTTCTGCCCACAGCAACATTATTAAGCACATTGGGAATTTTGTCTTGGCGAAAGGGCCAGAACGTATCAATATTGTCAGGGTAGTACAATAGAGTTACAAAGTGCTCTTATGTCTCCAATGTTTGTCGAGTCATAACAAAAAACAGAACAAAGGTGTAGGAAAGAAAAATGTTCTCAAACTCTGCAGAAAATTCTCATTAGGGAATTGGATAGGTACTTGAAAAGGAAAATATTTGCAGGGCTATAGGGTAAGAGTGGAGGAGTGTGACTAGTTGGATAGCTCTTTCAAAGAGCTGGCACAGACATGATGGGCCGAATGGCCTCCCTCTATGCGGTAAGATACTATGAAAATAATACTGTAATATTCTACATTAGTACATTTCAATATTAAAATCTCTTTTGAGTCAAGGAGAGTATCAGCATCAATATCTGCTTTTGGAAGCTTCTTAAATCAGTTTAAAAAACACACATATTCAATTTTTTCATGTAATCCTCCTGGGTAATCTGATCTACAAATTTGATTTTTATTCCAGTGATTTTAAAGAAATGTATTATTTATTAAAAGGGGGTTGGCAAACCTGTGTTTGCTTGCAGACTACTCAGATATAATGATGGTGATCACGCAATTCATGTCAAAACAAGTATTGCTTTGCGAAAGCATAATTTCACTGCGCGTGCACAATGCCTTGGAGATGATAGTGGAGTGCAGCTGTTCAGCTGTTCTCTGTTCATGATATACCAACAAAATGTCTAGAAAAGAGATCACAAATAAAGATACAGTTATTGCATTTATCGTGATAACAGGCAGGCACTTCACATTCCAACAACTCTGAGTGAAAACATTTTACCTAGGTTTTTGTTCTCCTTTTGCTTTTCTTGTGGCTGTCAGTCAATTCACTTTGTGAAGCGCTTTGAGACGTGATAAGGTGCTATTTCATTATTATTATTATAGCTGTCACAGTCACTGACTCCCCTACCAGTGGAAATAGCTTCTCCCTCTTTATCCTGTCAAAACGCCTCATACGTTTGTACACCTCTATCGTCCCCTCTCATGATTCTCTGCTCCAATGAAAACAGACCGAGTTTCTCCAATCTCTCCTCAGAATTATAGCTGCTCAGCCCTGGTACCATTCTTGTAAATCTCGTCTGCACCTGGTTCTTTTTAAGATCTGCAGGAATCAGCTTCTAAATAATTCTGCATAATTTTAAACTTTAAGACAAAATGATCTTAAAGGCAAAGAAAAGGAAGAATTTCAGCCTTATAATATTTTTCTGCTCACCTTTTTCTCTACCATACCTTATTGTAAGACCAGCATATCTACTGCATATGAGAAGCATAATTCTTGGGGAGAAATTAATCCTGATAAAATATACTGTACCTTACATTTAGTGTAGTGCCTTTCACATCGGGAAGACCTCTCAAAGCACGTCACAGAATAATGTAAAGTGGAGTAAATATGTGTTTTGTAGTGAACGTGGCAGCCAATTTATACTCAGCAATGCCTCACAAACAGCCATAAAATGAATAGCCACTTTTATTTGGGTGTTTGTTGCCCAAGTCACTGAAACTCCCTTTTCCTTCCAAATAGTGCCATGAAAGTCTACCTGAGCAGGAGATGGGACCTTGGTTTAACGTCTCATCTGAAGGACAGCACCTCCAACAATGCAGCATTCTCCCAGCACCACAGGAGAGACTAGAGAAGCAGGGATTGTTCTCCTTAGAGCAGAGAAGATTAAGGGGAGATTTAATAGAGTTGTTCAAAATTATGAGAGGTTTTAATAGAGAAGATAGGGAGAAATTATTTCCACTGGCCAATGTGTCAGTAACCAGGGCACATAGATTTAAGATAATTGGCAAAAGAATCAGTGGGGAGATGAGGAGAATTTTTTTTACACAAAGAGCTGTTACTGTCTAGAATGCACTACCTCAAAGGGTGGTTGGAACAGATTCAATAACAACTTTCAAAAAGGAATTAGATTGGTATTTGAAAAGGAAAAACTTGCAGGGATATGGGAGTGGGACTGATGAGTAGCTCCTCCAAAAAGCTGGCACAGGCACAACAAGCTGAATGGCCTCCTTCTGTGCTGTAATATTCTATGATTCAACTTCGAAGTTGGTTTTCTGTTAAAGGATCCTACAGTCAAAGTTCTTCAAAATTAGCTTAAAAATCGAGCTGTATTTAGCAATTTTACAAATCCTGACTTTGGGAATGTTACATAAATAGATTAAATGTAGAGTTAGGTAGAAATTCTCACATTTGTATATTAATCAAGACAGGGATTGAGGCGTCTAGTGAAGAAACTCTGCTGCTACATCTAATGGATGACCCACAACAGAATAATTCTTGTATCACAATAATGTTCAGACAAGTTTTTGCAAGTACCTACAGAATCATGAACTGTAATACTCCTACTCAAATATCATAAGAGCATTTCAAAACTAAGATGATGTGTGCCGGCAAGTACTGCTCAGGGCCATCTTCCCCAAGTAGGTTTTGTCTGCAAACACATTAATGATATAGTCCATTCAATTCAGTATGCCATGCTAGGTTTGGATAGTTAAACTATAATTGTATTACTTCAAACGCTCTGCCATGGAGACTGTATCAATGAGCAGTCTGTTATTATAAGCTACTCGTATTATTAACAAACTCAGATACATTTTCATACCTATCATTATAATAAGTTACAACCCCTAAGGTAAGAAAAATCAGCATATTTAAACAGGGCAGTACCCAAACCCACACAAAGTATAAGCATCGACATACCATATGCTATAAATTGTTGTAGCTCTTGGCTATGTAGAGAATTAAATTCTTTCTGAGATTGTTGATACCTGTGTATGATAAATCTGGCTGTGGGGTTAGTGAGACCAGCAGTGAACTCTGATATATTGGAAACTAGTCTGAAAGTACAGAATACATTGTGTACACTTGACCTAGATTAAGTTTTAATTTCTATTTGGATACATTTTTTGATGTGGTGAAAAGATAACATTTTAGTGGAATTGTACAAATATCATCATTTCCTTTTCTAATTTTCAATTTTTTTTCCCCTCTTCCTTTTAAGGTTCTTTTATGGACCCACGTTGGACCAGTGACCGGTTTCCAGACTTATCTAAAGCATGGCATGGGTTTCTGCAGAAAACCGGCTGACCAAAACAAAACACATGCAAAAGTGACCCAGGATTATTTCGCCTCCAGGTTTTCTTTCCTTGCTGTGGGGAAGGCACCTGCCCTCTCGTGTCACCTGAAGATCCCCAAACCCTATAAGAAACCACAGGATTCTAATACTCCAAGCTGTGCCATCTTCTTTACATAATTTGAATATGTGAATATTGTGTAAATAAAATATTGATCTAAAAAAATCAATTTGATTGCTGTTGTATTGGAATCATCAATCTGTGAGGGTTTCATCCAATTGTACTAGAATCTGACAACCACAGATAATAGAACCTTTGTCGGTCTGCCAGATGAAAGGACTATTTGACAGCAAGCAATGCTCCATTGGGGAAAGAAAACCAGACTGGGTGATTGTAGGCAGATTGGCATTCAGTTCTGGAATGGTACTGGAGGAATCAGCAGCATTAATCTCACATTGAGCAAGATAGAGATAGCTGAAAGGAGGAAAATTCCAGTGTATTCTCTGTGCTAGTTCAAGAGCTAATTTCAATCAAATCTAAAAGATTAACCAGACTAAAACACAAATACATTGAAATAGGTTCATCTATCCAACAAATCTCAATAACAAAAGAAAAAAGAACTTGCATTTTTGAAGTACCGCTAAGATGAATACACTTGACACGAATAACCGTAGTGCAGTGAAGTTCTTTGTAAGTAAACTCTCTCACTATTTTAAGCACAATAAAATCACATGAACAGATATAATTTGAAGGATAATAACACTGGGAAAAATTCTCTTCATCCTCCCCTCCAACTCCAAATATGAGGAGCTGATAGACTTCCTCGGGTCTAAAATAAAATCGATTGGGACTTGGAACTCATATTGTCTAAGGTATCACTCCATTGCAGTGCTGGGGGTGTGCTGCATTGCTGGAGGTGATGCTTCAGCTGTATAGAGCCTTAATCAGACCCGATCTGGAGTACTGTGTTCAGTTTTGGGCACTGTACCTCAGAGAGGATATATTGGCCCTGTAAGGAGTGCGCCACAGACTTACCAGAATGTTACCAGGGCTTAAAGGGTTAAATTATGACGACAGGTTGTATAAACTTGGTCTGTATTCCCTTGAGTTCAGAAGGTTGAGGGGTGATCTGATTGAGGTTTTTAAAATAATAAAGGGGTTCGATACAAAGAAACTATTTCCTCTGGTGGGGAATCCAGAACAAGGGGCATAATCTTAAAATTAGAGCTAAGCCATTTAGGAGTGAAATCAGGAGGCAGTTTTTCTGACAAAGGATAGTGGAAATCAGGAACTCTTTCACATTTTCAAGACTGAGGTGGATAGATATCTGTTAGATCAGGGTATTAAGGGATATGGGGCAATGGCAGGTAATTGGAGTTGAGGTACAGATTAGCCATGATCTTATAGAATGGCAGAACAGCCTCAAGGGGCTGAATGGTTTACTTATGTTCTTATGCCCTTCAGATGAGATTTTAAACTAAATCTCTTTCTGCCTGTTCAGGTTAAAGATCCCATGGCATTATTAGAAGGGTGTTTCTCCTGATGTCCTGGCCAACAACCGCCCAAATAAAATTGGTCATTGACTTCATGGCTGCTTGTGGGACATGGCTGTGTACAAATTGACTGCTGTGTATACCCACAAAATGCACAGTTACTACACTTTACAGGATATCTTGTGAAGCGCTTTGGGACATCTTTCCGATATAAAAGGATTTCAAATGTAAAGATTATTATTTTACAGATGAGACATTAACTTCATAGCTATTTATGTAACATCCTATCTAGTGAAACAACATTTGTTTTGGCTTCCAACAACCCAAACCATTAAAGCCACTATAATCAGTTGATGAGGGAATCAGGAGAGGTTTACACTATCACAAAGGTATGATCTGTTGCTTTCAACAACCACTGAATAATAAAACAAGATTGCAAAGAAAATAAATAATTACCGATAAAATTAACATTCAGCCTGAATCTATTCACAGGTTTAAAATAAATGTCCCCAAAGATTCAACTAGAAAACAACACTGATGTTCAATTTCCTCTGTTCTAATTAACACTTTGTCAATTTCAGGTTAGTTTTGTCAATTTACAAGCAAAGATTCCTGTGAAGTTTGGATGATTATAAAGCAACAAGAGGCATAATTCTGTCAATCACTTATTATAATAAACTAGAAATACATTTATGTTTACATAAAAAGCCAAGACACAATGATTGAAACGTAATGCATGCCCCTGAACAAGGCATCACTAAAACACAAATCCTAGCAGCTCATATTGATTTCACTCGGGGAAGGAGGTTATCTCATTAAGAAAGGATGAACTTGCATTTTTGTAGCACCTTATCAGGTTGAAACATCTTGAACTACTTCACAAGTAATTAGTGTCAAGTGTAGTAATTGTTTCTGGTCAGCTATTGGCAACAACAGGGTCTCCATGAACAGCCATTGAATGAGTGACCATTAATTTGGAGAATTGTTGGCCTGGACAATTTTTTGGTCGACTGGGTGTCTGACATGTGGAAGCCGATCACCATGCTTAACTGTATCCAAACCAGATTGAGAGTTCCACATATGGGAATTTAGGAATACAGAAACAGAAGTAGACCATTCAGTCCCTCGAGCCAGTTCCGCCACTTTATTAGATCATGGCTGATCTGTACCGCAACTCCATTTACCTGCCTTTTCCACCCTTACCTAATAAATACCTAGCAACCTCAGTCTGGAAAATTCCAATTGCCCCAGCATCCACAGCCTTTTAGGAGAGAGAATTCCAGATTTCCACAACTGTTTGTGTGAAAAAGCATGCATGCATGTTAAGCATGGTGATGGGCTTTCATATGTGTCAGACATCCAGCTGATCAAAAAATTGTTGGTTGTCCAGGCCAATAAACCTCCACATTTCCATGTATATGGAATGGAATGCACATTCTATCTCCCCAAAGGGACACACCCTGGTTAAGTAATACTGGAAAGAATTAGGTGCAGGTTGGCGAGAACCAAGGCATAGCAACCAGAGAGTGTGCGTTACGGTACTGCTGGAATGTAATAAAACCACATAACTTGCTATTGGGAACAAGGCCCAACCTACCTTTTAGAGCTTTGACCAAGTTTAACCAGAGCTGAGTGAGAAGAATCCATTGAGAAGCTTGAACTCACTATCTTGAGACCCAGAATCCCACCAACTGAGCCATGCTGACACTTTTAATAAGGAAGGAGTTTATCTTATTAATTATAACAGAACTGCCTGTTGGGGTATTTTTTACTCTTGGTGTGAAGCTGTGTCATTTATTGGCATAATCTTTGTCTCATTGACATCTTTTCAACAAGAACCTGACAGAAAAAGATGCTGATACCTTGGAGAGTGCATGTTCTTAGCACAGACCCAGCAATATAACAAGCCTCAAAAGATGATTGAGACAAAGGATCAATTATTTAATGTCAAATACATTGCAAAATGACACATTGTTCAGATTGACAGCTCATATCATACTGATAATTTTACATCCTATTACCAAAAAAGAATATATTTTTTTTCAGTAAACAATCAAGAGGTGGATACAGTTTGCCACCAAATTTGTATTTTCCTGCGTGAAAGTGTAGCGCTTGGCAATATTAAGGTGACAAACAGCAACCAATACTTTGGCGGCTTGATTTCAGGTAGCAAACATTTCTTTCAGAGAATGACTGGGTCTCAGCAGTAGCTGGATTCTGGAGTGGGATATTGTCTGTAAGACCTGAGGGCAGAAATGTCTGTCATACGCTACATGTTATTCCACAAGCCACTGAGGCAAATCCAAGTTCTGAGAACCACTGGCAATTCACAGCTTCACTGAACAGAACCCAAACTATTGGGGAAAAATTTCATTGGGGTCTGAATTCATTGTATTCATGTTGCATTTTAGAGCATCCAGAATTTGGCCAATTGTTGAATTTAGTCTTAAATTTGAACTCGTTTTTCTGTAAAAGAATGATTCTAATGTAAAAGAATGTAAAAGTTTGAAGAAGAATGTAGAGAAAACCACTTTCAAAATTAAGACTGTTTTTAAGAATTTGCAAAATTCTGGAAATCTAAAATACTATGTAAATAGAGTAAATTTAGACTCAGATAGAATTTCTCCCCATATGATTTAGTGCCGTCACATAGTAGTCTGTTGTCAGTGCCATGTACCTTCCCCTACTTATCTATTGTCCTATATAATCAATGGACATTCAGCACTTAGAAGGATGAGCTATGAGGAATACCAAGATAAACTAGCACTCTGTAGCTTCTAAAAGAGATGTCTCATAGGGAACCCCACAAAGATCTCTAAAGTGCTAAATGGGATTGAGAAATACACCAAGGCAGTGAGACAAGAGGTTATGTTCATGGTTGTGGAGGACAATTTTAGAACAGATACCAAGAAGTATCTCTTAACCTGGAGGTTAATTAGCAAGCTAGAATCAACAGTTTATTACTTATCGCAAAATGCTGCAGAAGGTGGAAAGCTGAAACAAAAACAGAAGTCGCTGAGAGCACTCAGCAGGTCAGGCAGCATCTATGGAGAAAGGAGAGTGAGTTCTGACGAAGGGTCATGGACCCGAAACGTTGACTCACTTTCCTTTCTCCATAGATGCTGCCTGACCTGCTGAGTGTTCCCAGCGACTTCCGTTTTTGTTTCGATTTATTACTTATAGTGTTCAGTGTTAATAATTAACAGTGTCTGTTAATAATGGATATAGCAATCTGAAGCACTTAAACTTGTAACAATCAAAAGATTCTTTGCAGTCATCTTGGTTTTGTTGACGGCAGAGTACACCTTCGTGAAGATGACTTATTTTGCATATGCAACCCACAACTGATTATACAGCTCTGTCCCCTTCCCACTGACCTTTTAGTACAAAATGAGCAGTTAAGATCGTAAGGTACGTAAAGCAGGATTCACTTCAATTGTACCGAGAAACTGCTGTATCAATTGGTAGGAAGAAACTAGCTAATTAAAAAAAACTATAGAATTCTATCGAGCAGACACCTCAGCAATGAACATTTGAAGTCTACTTGACCCAGCATTAGTGTATTCTACATATCCAGACCTAGTGCTACTTACATCAAAATATTTCTCCCAATCCTGTTTACCTTACACTTGATTACACTTCACATTGAGGACTGGCAGTACGTTCAGCTGAAATTTGGCAATGATATGCAGGTCGAAACATAATCTGGGACAAACTAAAATAAAAGAAACACATTACTCCCATGCTGGCTTGCTTCAAAACGTACTGCAGTACGAGTACAAGTTTGGATTCTGATTGCCACGCTTCATAATGTGGCGCACAATGCAATGCCATCACATTCTTGTGTGGTACTTTTCCAGGTAATCTCTATATGCACCCTAGAGCTTTCTGAATGTTACTGGGAATTATTACTATCCTGAAATACACATTCCACATTAAATGCATTCTGACCAGAACTGGATCGAGTCCAATTTCTGGATATTGAAGCCAATATAATCATGACATTAGTTTGTAGACACGATGATTGATTTATGTAAACAAATAAATTCTTGCAGGACCACTAGATAAAAACACTAAAACTCCATAACATTCTCAAGGGAAGAGGATTGAGACGTGATCCAAGATGAGCAATGAAAGAGGAATCCGTCAACATCCCATCAGCATCCTGACCTAAGGAGGAGGTTCTGAGCAGCAAATATGCATCTGGGGAAAGAAGAAGGACATAGAATGTAAACATGTGGGAATTGCTCCACCTATAAAACTGGGATCACAAATGTTTTATGAATCTAGCAAAAAATAATAAGTAATTTTCAAACAATTTTTCACATCTTAAAAGTGCTTGCACAACAGATAATTACTTGCTGTCAAAATAGTTTATAATAATTAAATATCCGATCTGCTGGCATTTTTTACTTTTTTTATAACATTATTGAATTTTGTGAACGGGAAATTGAATATGATTGTCAAGGCCTAGAAGTCAACTACAAGGAAGGTTTATAATTGATACTGAGTAAACATGGCAACCTAGTTTAGCTGGTAGCACACTCACCTCTGGGGAAGAAGGTCACCATAGAGATCAACTTGATTCTGATATTCCATTGTCAAGCACACAAGCTTGGAGCCAGCTCAGCCCCAATGAGACACAGCTTAGCTCTCTTTCACCCTCTCTACGATAGTTACTAGCTGGCCATTAAGCATCTGACAAGCACAGGTTGGAGCTCTCACTGGATAGCATTTACCAGGAACTCCTTGTGAACTTCTTTGTGAGCAGCATGGGTCAGCATGAATTTCATGAGAGCATTGTGACCATCCTCCTGCCCACAGCCTACACACACATGCCTACTAGTTGGAGGTGCAAAGCATGAGCAGCAGCTATTTACTTCTCTGCAAACCAATCAAGATGGATACTAAGCCCTGGATACAATGTTCAAGACCTGGTAATGCCTTTGAGCAGTTGCCAAGTCTCAGGGTTGCCTCATTAGCTATTTGATGAACATCTGCCTTCAGTTAGTCAACGAACATCTGTCTTAAGCATGGTAAACAAGACTACCATTGAGTGGCAGCCACCTTGATGTTCTGGAGTCCAATCCACTGATTTCTTTTGTAATGTAAAATGAAATACGGTGATTTATTAAACCCCATTCAGTCATTTTCTAAGTTAGAAAATGAGACGTGCTAAGAGCTGGGTGCACAGGTGTTGAAAGAAAGTGAGGAAACTGGAATGTAAAGGAAACGGTGCAATTGGACAAATAATGAGATATTTAAAGAGATGAAAGTAACAGATGAGGTGACAAAAGATATAAGGGCCTCAAAACACATAATGCAGACAGAAGGGATTTTAATGCAGATAAAGAGATTGAGAGGATTAGATAGGAATTAAATAAATCTGGTCGGGAACGGGCAGGGAAAAGGGAAATTGAGAGGAAATGGATTGAGGAGGTAGGAGATTTTGTATAAGATAATGGTGTCAATCATAGTACAAGAGAAAGCAAGGTCAATTAGTGTGTTTCTTGCTGTTTGCAGTGCTGACTATCATGAAAGCTCTGTTGAAGACATTCTGCTTGGATGAAGTTAATTGAAAAAGAATAGATTTTGGTTGTCTCTTGTTCATAGCCCTGAGGGTTTTCCGTTAGTTTGTTCCCAAGACGACCTTTTTTTCCCGTATAATAAAGCAAATGAAAAGTTGTTGCAACATTCCCTTTTTGTGGGACATGGTTAGAGCCATTCATCCTGGGGTGATGAATGGGCTTTGAATCAGAAGCCTCTGTTCCGCTGAACAATATCTAGAGAAGAGAAAGGATGGTGCGAATTAAGAGCTGGGTAGCACCCAGAGATCAGTGGTGGGAAGAACAGAAGGCTTGGGTGATGTTGTCTGTCTGGAAAGGGAAATCTTTGTGTGACAATAATCCCATGAGTGGAAAGAGTGTTAAGTATAGAAAGCGAATAGAGAGGGAGGTGTTGATGCACAATGTTCACTGCAGGATGGGGAAGTTACAAAGGTGTGAGTCTGAAAGCTTGTTTCATCATCCCCAGTGGATAATGCCTGCAATTTAAAGGAAATGTATTAATTAAGCTTTAACTTGGATTGCAAAGTTGGCTTGTCACTGATGAGCCTGGAGGTGGGGGAGAGTCAGAGAAGTTGGCAGTGAATTTGTGATATTTCCCTGGTAAAAATTGTTGTTGAAAAAAAAATGGGGGAGAATTTGTGTCTCATATACAAAAGTCCTTGATCTAGAACAACAGATGCATTTAATATCCTGAAAAGGATACTTGTGTTCTATACTATGTTGCTGAAAGTTATAAATAAATAGAGCCTGAGAGAGTCTCTCAGCAAAGTTGTGAATGTATAATTTATAAAAATTATATGAGAATGGCAATGGAAGTTAAAAAACTGCTCTTCATTCAACAAAGAGGCTGTCAGAACAGTCCCATTTCAGTCCAATTAATGTGTTGTTTAAAAAAAGCGGTTTCAGAGAGAAGAGCAAAGTGAATTTAAGTATTTGTTCAATCAGCCACAGATGATTGTGAGTTGATGGATTCTGCACTCCCTTGTTTCCGAGAAAATGTTTTGATCAGTCAGTCTAGCCATTGCTGTGAACTCGATCAAGTGAAGAGATTTAGCCTAAGTGAGAAATGTGAGGAGAATAGCACTGCTAAACAGGAATTAGTTAAATAATCCAAATATGGTTAATCGCTTTGAGATAAGTGCTTTGACTGGTGGTCGCAGAAGACAATTATGGTGAAAAATGTTGAGAGGTTGGATAAAGACACATGGAGATAATTTGGTGAGCAGGATTGCCAATGTAGCTGTTTGGGAGCAGGTTCCAGATGCAAAGTCAACGAGTGTTAATCTCCCACTGTTGGCAAATGTTCTGACCTATGATGGACCATTTGATAGCAACCTCTGTTGAGCACAGGTTTGCTTACTGTGGACCTTGCAATACCAGAGGTAGCCTATTTTCTCAAGCTGATCAGCCAATTTCCCATGTTACGAAATGAGAAGTCAGCTGATCAGCATGGGTTTACGTGCAGCAATGTCCAAACAACAAACAACCATGAAGTGAATTAATTATTTTATTTGGGGAATTGTTGGCAAGGGCCCCAAGAGAAACTCCCTTCTCTTTTTGAATACAATAAAACTCGCATAAGTTATTTATCTTTATAAATTGTATAATCAACAACAGTAGCAACAAATTACATTTCTGTTACGATTTTCAGGTCAGGAGGACGTCCCAAAGTGCTGGAATCGCCTATATATTCATATATTCATTCGAGTCCCATTCAGTTTCCTATCAAAACCACTTAGATTTCTTTGCACTATTCGTTTTAATCATCTCTTAACTCGTACTGCCACTCCCCAGACCTTCGTTTCTCCAGCACTTACTGGTTGCATTGATAGCAGGAAATGACATCGTGACCCATTGAAGCAGGTGCACATAACGGCCGGTTGCATTGAATTGCGGGAACGTAGTCATGATCCATTAACACATGCTCAGAAGAACTTAATTTCCTGCGATTCAATGCGTTTCCAATGCTTGTGGTAAGTGTTCATGAGGCAACTCATTAAATCATGGGAAATGTAGTCTTGACCTGTCACCTCATGCACATTTACCGGCTGCATTGAATTATGCACGTGCAGTGTAGATTATTGATCAAATCAGATTTTATACATATTATACAGTTTGCCTGTAACTCAGATGTCATGTAAATTATGTTAAATGTCATGGTCCTGATTGACACAAATTATGTGAATTTTACTGTAGTACCATGAGATCTATAACATCCACCTGGATAGGCAGACTGGACCTCGATTTTCAAGTCTCATCCGACAATACTTCCAGCAGCAAGTAGAGCACTTTCCTCTTGCAGTGCATACTGATGAGATTTGGGCACTAAATTGTTAGCTCTTGATCTTATTAATGTTAGCAATGAAGAGGGAAGTATCGACTGCCAGAACTGACCATGAAGGCGTGAATGGAAGCTGCTGACTGCTACAATGAAAATATGTTAAGTGCTTTCTTACATCGTGCACACCTTCCAAATGTTGTAAATGAGATAAAACTCGTATTGTAACATCATTTCAGAGTACAGACGGTGCTCACTAATTGCTTCTGTTTTGCTCCAATGATTTTATCGTCATCCAAACTTTTCAATTAGACCACATTCTTACTAACACTTCCTACTGTCCAGTATTCTATATTGGCTAATTTGTGACCCATCCTCACAGATTTCTTCATACAAAATATATTCATGTTACAATCTGGGAGTTCTCATCAATAAAATTAGACCCTGTGCTACAAATAAATAATCCCTGCATTTGATTTAGCAACTTTCATGTCAGGAGGATATCTCAAAGCACATCGCAAGATTTTATTGGTGAGTGTAGTGACTGTATTTTGTAGGTAAACATGACAGCAATGTGCCAAAAGCAGCCATGAAGCGAATAACTATTTTTATCTTAGGAATTGTTGGCCAGGACGTCGGGCAAAACTCCTTTCTCTTTTTGAATAGTAATGTAGAATTTTTAATGTCCATGATCAAGCAGATGTGTATCCGGTTTAATGTCTAATCTGCAGGACATCACATCCAACATCGCAGAGCTCCCACAGCATTCCACTGGAATGTCAGCTTAGACTGTGTGAGCTCAAAACCCCCAAATGGTATTTGAACCCATAACCTTCTCATTTAGAGGTGAGAACGCTACCAATTGATCCAGCTTGACACCTGAAATGGATCTGTAGAATAAAAAGACCACCAATCCCATTTCAAAGTTGTCAGGTTGTTATTGATACCACTTGCAGCTTCCAGGATCAGGAAGCCTCCAGTCAGTGCCAGACACTGGACATGTACCTCATTTTCTTTTGCTGCAGGTCCACAGGACCCTGCATTGTAACTAGACATTTGCCCCAGTGAGGTGTATTATAAGTGGATCATAATACATGAGGTCTGTAGTTAATACATTTTCTAAATTTTAGAAAGTCAATAATTACCTGTTTCTTACAGATGTGAAAAGTACTATATAAATTTGTATTGTTGCAATTTGTATTTCTCAGTAAGAAATCTACTAAGAAACCTTGTAAAATAGGCCTGTTAAGCAAAGTAGACTCCATAAATAACTAAATAAACAACTAAGGTGTTAATACCTCTGAAACAGAGTGTATTATTTTTCAGTAAGTAAACCTTTCAGTTGTTGGGCAGAAACAGGTGGTGACCATAGTGCAATTATTTATGCTGCTCAATGGTAGGTATTGGCAGTAACAAAGGATATGACCCTGGTACAATTCCAGAAGGAAAACTCTCAGTAGGCAAACAAAACGCTGAACTATTTAAACTGTAGCAAAAATATGAAACCATGTGTTCAAAGCTGTAATGATTTATGACAACAAGCAACCAAGTAATAGGCTGTAACATGTTCATACCTATCATTTGTTGTCTGCATGCTGTGTTTATGTAAAGCCTTGATAAAGCTAATGTCTGGGAGTCCTCCCAACAACACAAATAACACAGTAAATGTGATAACTCTGAATTGTGGACAGAAAAAAGATTGCTATCACAGGCATATACTTGATAGAGGACAACAACAATTTGCATTTATATAGTGACCTTCACATGTGGTAGCGACTTGGAGTGCTTAACAATTGCGTAGTTTAATGCTGAGCCAGAGAATAAGGGGAGGTGAGCATAGGCATGGCCAAAGAGGGAACTCTCCAGGTGTGATCTGAAGATGGACAAAGAAAAGTCAGGGCACACGCAGGGAATTCCAGAGGTTTGGGGTGAGGTGGCTGTAAACACGGTCATCGTTGGTGGAATGATTCACCCGCAAATTGATAGGTAGAAGCCTATCAATTTCATAATGATTAGCAAACCATTCAAAATTAATAATATTCTAAATCCATATAATAGTACACTGCAGCTTTGAATTCCTGGCCCTGCTGAGTTAGCTGATCCTAACCAAGGCATTACAATATGTCTCAGTATCTGCCAATTAGGGAGGTGAAACTCAGCTAAATGTTTTTGTCCTAATTATATTCTTGTGTTCTCTGCTGGAGATCCCAACTCCCTTGTTACTGTACTTAAGTGAGACTGTGGGCTGAAATTCTATGTGGCACTTACAACCCACAACCTCTGACCCAGAAGTGAGAATGCCAACAAGAGAGCTAAGTTGACACAGCAAAGCACATGATATAAAACATTACATGGAAGACCTTGGGTGAGGACCACATTGATCTTGGCTGCAATGCCCCTCTTTTTTTCTTTCTCCCACCCCTACTCCTGTGTACTCTTATAACAATAACGTTTTGGAGCACTTCATCTGGCAATATTCACTGGCAAGGTTCACACATGAATGGTGGCCAATTGGGTCAGTGCCAGTGAAATCACACTCCAGTAAAATAAATGAATAAATAATGCTTGCATTTGATATATTGCCTTTCACATCAGGAAGTTGTCTCATTGCGCTTCACAGGAATTGCTGTGAAGTGCAGTGACTTTGTACTTTTGAGGGCAAATGCATCAACCAATTTGTGCACAGCAATGTGTCTCAAACAGACATAAAGTGAATGCCCAATTGAATCGGGGAGATGGTTAGATAGGCCAATGGAGGAAATTCCCTTGTCTCTTCGAGTACCAAGTAACATCTCAGCCAAAGGATGACAGCTGTGACGATGCAGTGCTCTCCTAGCATAGCACTGTACTATGAGTTCAAAGTCCTGACAATTTGAGGGGTGAAGGAGAAAATTGTTGAGAAAACAAATAAAAACAGAGTGCTATTCATCAAAGTGACATTAAAAAAATTGTTAGCTGGCGTCTTTCAAAAGTTACTCAGAAGAAGCTATTCGGGATTAAGAAAGAAGAACTTGCAATTCTTAGAGAACTTTTTTGCCAAAATGTCTCAAAGTGTTTTACAATAAGCATTATCAAATTTAGTGGTTTTTTTGTAGACAAATGTGGCAGCCATTCGGTGCACAGTAAGGTGCCACATGTGGTGAATGATTGATTAATCTGGAAAATTGTTGGCCAAGACACCAGAAAATATGTCCTTCATTTTTTGATTAGTGCCCTGGGATCTTTAATGTGAAGAACTATGCAGGCTAGAGCTCTAACTTAACACCACATCCAAAAAATAGAACCTCCAGCAATGCAGCATTCCCTCAATACTGCATTTAAGTGAGATTATTGACTCAAATTCAAAATGGGGTTTAACCGCACAACCTTCTGACCCAGAAGTGAGAATGCTACCAACTCAGCCAAGCTGACACAGCAATGTGGAACTTCAAGTGAAAGAGGCACAATTTGGCCATATTCTTGATCAAATTGCCTCCTTTTAGTCCATTGGAACTCAGCCCATTGAGACCACAATTGATTGTTGCACTTGGCAAGTCTCAGACAGCAGATGATCCCTTGCTCAGTCCCATGGGATGAGAACAGCCCAATACTTCCCAGAATGGAAGTGTAACACTATATATTTGGCTCCTTTGCTTGCATTATTTCTCCTAAAATAGTTTTACAATAACTTACTTAAGAGTGTGCTTGGGAAAAAAATTACAGCATAACTTAAGATCTCTGCCAAAACATTCAACTGCTAAAGTTTAGAATGCAAAACAGGATGTATACACATATTGTTATTTTAGGTTCACAGGACTCCATTGTGACCTTTTATTATTATCGTAAACAGTAATGCACTTACACAAATTACGAATGAGTTCAGTACTTCACAATGTTCCTTATCTGATTTCCTGTTTCTGGACAGAAAGGAGAAATCAACTAGTAATTCATTGACAAATGATTTGTTTATGGGCTGAAACTTATTTTAACATACTGAGCAGTTCTCAAGCAAGATTCAGTCAAAATGATGTCTGTATCCTATGTGTGTCAGCCTGGTTCAGTTGGTAGAATTCTTGCCTTTAAGTCAGAAGATTGTGGGTTCAAGCCCCATGTCAGGACTTGGAAGTCGTATAGTTCAAACTTACACTCCAATACAGTGCTGAGGATATGCTGCATTGTTGGAAGTGCCGTCCTTCGGATGAGATGTTAAATTAAGGCCCTATCTGCTTGTTCAGGTAAATGGTAAAGATCCCAGAGCACTATTCACAAAGAGAAGGGAGTTTCTCCAACAATCCCCCAAATATAATTAGTCACTCACTTCATGGTTGTTTGTGGGACATTCCTGTTCACAAATTGACTGCCACATTTGTTCACAAAATGTACAATCACACCAAACATCATTCCTACAAACGCACAGTTACTACACTTTACCCGCCCTTGCCTCCTAGCTTACTATCGTAGATTCAAGCTGTGAACTGTCCTCTTTCAAGACTGAAGAGTCCAAACTTGTCTAATTGTTGTGAGTAGTTCATTCTTCTAACCCTGGGATCATCCTTGTTGCTCTCCTCCTCATTCTTTTAGGGCATGAGCAATCACCGTAATGTGTAATAACCAGAACTGTACAAAGTACCTCAGGTGCAGCCTAACCAGTGGACTATATAGCTTGAGCATGATTCCTGAACTTAACTGATTTGACAGTAGAGCTGAGCATCCTGCTTGCTTTGTTTATTCCTGCCTCACACTGTTTTGATATGGTGAGCAATGAGTCTACTAATACATCCTAGATCTCTTTCAACTTCCCACGTTGGCAAGTTATAATTGTTTTTATAATTGTTGTAATTCTTATTTGAAAGACATAATCAACACAAAATCAACTGCATTTTTGATTCGCGTCTGGTCTACATATTCACTACTCTGTGAGGAAAATAAGTGCCTTCTAATCTCTAGTCTTGTTTGAGTCTTGTTAATTTTAAATCTGTACTCCCATTCTGTTTTTGTAGTTAAATTGTCAATTTAAATCTACATCACTTATAATAATAATAAATTATTATTATTATTATAATGTTGGGTCCTGTAGCTCAGTGGTAAGAGCACTAGCCTTGCAAGCGAGAGACCTGGGTTCGATTCCCAGCAGGGTGAAACCTTGGGCAAGTTTCGTTACTCCACACGCCTGATAATAATCCCTAAAGAAAAAAATAATCAATAACATTTGGTCACTCAATCCATGATGCTTTGTGGGATACTGATGTGCACAATTGGCTGCCACATTTCGTCCATGAATATACAGTCAATTCACTTTACAGTATATTCTGTGAAGTGCTTTGAGATGTCTCGAAGATGTAAAAAATGCTATATCAAATGCAAGAATTATTATTATTATTATATAAATCTACATCACTTACACTCTGTTTTAGGACTTGCTCATGTTCCCCCTCAATCTTCTTTTCTCCACTGAAATCTATTTAAGATCAGAGTTGTTCCTAGTAATATAGAGCCTCTCTTCGAGACTCTGAACCTGCAACATTTTCTTTTGGTCAACCTGATGACTCATGAGTAAATCCATCATCATCCTTAGAAATATCCAAACCAGACTGAGTGTTCTATATATATATATATACATATATAATGTGCAAATTTCCCTATGTCTGGAATTGAATGCGCACTCTCTGCTTCCTAATTCCAGAGAGCATTAGCTGCAGGTTGGCTACAGCCTTGGGGTATGTGTTTGGGTACTGCAGGAATTCAACCAGCTAAAACCGCATAGCTTGCTATTGAAAGCACTGTCTGGCAAGGTTCCTGTTGCTTGTCCAACGAGGACCACCCTCTTCATTAGACCTCTGGCTTGCAGAGTTAAAAAGAGCCAAGTGGGAAGAACCCCATCTTCCATCTAAACATTGAAACAGACAGCTGCAAGGAGATTAATCAAGTAAACAGTAGACATTCACTGGTTAGTGATGTGATTTCACAATTTGAGCTGTCCGAATCATATAGAAGTCTTAAATATCGAGCATTAATCTGAAATATAGTTTAATCCAAAGAGGCAATAATATGACCATTCAGTGAGTGGAAGCCAGTCAGTTGAGAAAAAACTGCAAGCCATTTAAATAACTCTAACCCTTAACTCTGGTGTGTTTCTCCACATAACAACAAGAAGAAAATCACATTTGTTAAACGCCTTTTACATTGAGAGGATGTCCCAAGGCGCTGAACAGACGAAGATCAGGACCTGAGCGTGGGGGTGCAGGGTTGGGATGAGGGAGGGCAGAGAGGTAGGAGGGCGGCTGAAGGCACTGTCGAAAAGGAGGGTCTTGAGACGTGCCTTGAAAGAGGCAAGGGAGGTAGCGAGGCGAAGGGATTGTGGGATGGAGTTCCAAAGTGTGGGGGCAGAGGACTGAAAGCCCGGCTGCCGATGGTAAGGGGGGTCGAGTGGGAGACATGGAGCAGGCTGATCAAAGGGAGCGGACAGGTTGATTGGAGATCAGCAAATCAGAGTCGCATGAGGGGGCTTGAAAGTGAGGACGAGGATTTTGAATTCTATCCTCTGAGGGATGTGGAGCTGGGTGAGGGTGGGGATGATGGGGTCATGGAGCCTGATGTGGGAGAGGACACGAGCTGCAGAGTTCTGGATGATCTGCAGCTTGTGGAGGGAAGAGTTAAGGAGGCCGACAAGGAGAGAGTTTCCGTAGTCAAGCCTTGAGGTGACGAATGAGTGTATGAGGGTTTCGGCAGCCTGAGGGGTGAGGCAGTGATCGAGTCGGGCAATGTTGCGGAGGTGGGGGAAGGCAGAGCGGGTCATGGCACGGATATGTGGGAGAAAGGATAGTTGAGGGTCGAACAAGATGCTCAGGTTCCTGACTGGCTTGGTGAGCTAACTGTGGATGCTGATTCTACCAGTGAGTGAGGTGTGGAGGCACTGGCGCGAACCAATCGGATGGGTCTCGGTCTTGCTGGCATTCAGCTATAGAAAATTGCCACCTAATCTAATCTCACTTTCCTGCTTGTCCACATACCCTGTAGTTTTTCTCTGAGGCCCTGACAGCGTCTCCCTCCATGTATGTATTCTACATCTCACGGAGCCAATACGGAACCTCAGCGACTGTTTGACCCTCAAGTGTCCTTCATACTCCACATCTGTGCCATGACCCGCTCCGCTTTTCCCCACCGCCGCAACATCTCTGGCTCTGCCAATGTCTCACACCCCAGGCTGCCGAGACCCTCGTATACGCATTCATAACATCCAGGCTCAACTATGCAAATTCTCTGCTTGTTGGCCTCCCCAACTTTTCCCTTCGTATTCTGTAGATCATCCCGCACCAGGCTCCACAACCCTATCATTCCCATCCTTGTCCGACTACACTGGCTTCCCATCACACAGAGGATACAGTTCAACATCCTGGTCCTCACTTTCAAAGCCCTCCATATCCGTGCTCCCCCCTACCTCTGCAACCTCATAATTCATTACCAACCTGCCAACTCCCTCCACTCAACAGGCTCTGGTCTGCTTCAAGTCCCCCGCCTCGCCCACCCCACCATTGGCAGATGGGCCTTTAGCCATTATGCCCCCAACTTCTGGAACTTCATCCCGCAGTCCCTCCACCTCAGCCCCTCCCTTGCCTCCTTCAAGACCTTGAGATATCACATCTAGGCTCGACTACCCCAACTCCCAGCTTGTCGGCCTTCCCAACTCTTCCTTCCACAAATTGCAGATCATCCAGAACTCTGCAGCTCATGTCCTTTCCAGCACCAGGCTCTGTGTCCCTATCACTCCTACCCTTGCCTGGTTCCATTGACTCCCCATCCCTCAGGGTATAGAGTTCAAAATCCTCATCCTCACTTTCAAGGCCCTCCACGGCCTTGCTCTGCTCCTTCCTATCTCTGTGACCTGCTAACTCTATATCAACTTGTCCGACCTCTCCACTCAGCAGGCTGTAACCTACTCCACTTCCCCTGCCTTGCCCACCCCGCCATCAGTGGTTGGGCATTCAGCCTCTCTGCTCCATCCCATAGTCCCTTTGGAACTCCATCCCATAGTCCCTTTGCCTTGCTCTCTACTTCAAGGCATGGCTCAAGACCATCTTCTTCGACCGTGCCTTCGGCCAACACTCTCCTGGTCTCAACTCCCCTGCTCAGGTCCAAATTCCTGACTGTCCAGGACATTCTCCCAATGTAAAAGCTGCTATATAAATGTTATTTTGTATTGTATATTCTGTGAAGTGCTTTGAGATGTCTCAAAGACGTGACAATGCGCTATATCAAATACAAGGATTATTATTATACGGGGTGACTCTCAGATTTCAGAAGTGATGATCCTCCCATATGTATTACTCGGAGACCCTATGGCCATGCACCTACTCAGAAGGATAAGATGGTCAGGGTGAGGGGAGGGAAGGGAGGGAGCGAGGAGGGGGAAGAGAGTCGAGATGGGAGCTGAAGGCTCGGTCAAAGAGAAAGGTTTTGAGACCGGCCTTGAAGGAGGAAAGGGAGGAGGCGGCGAAGGCACTGGGGGATGGAGTTCCAGAACCTCGGGGCTGAGAGGCTGAAGGCCCGACCACCGATGGTAGGGCGATTGGGGCGGGGGACGTGGAGCAGACCGGAGCCGGAGGAACGGAGGGTACGGGCAGGTAAGTAGGGGGATAGTAGGTCAGAGAGGTAGGAGGGAGCAAGGCCGTGGATGGCCTTATAGGTGAGGATGAGGATCTTGAAATCAATCCTCTGGGGGATGGGGAGCCAGTGGAGGCGAGCGAGTGATTTTGAGAGAGAGTTTTCCAGTGTGCAGAGCATAGAGGCTGAAAGTTTGCCCCCGATGATGGGACGAAGGGAGTGAGGAATGAGCGGTAGTGGACGGGTGGAAGATATAGGCAGGAGAGTGGAGCTGTTGGAAATTGCAATGTTAGAGATGGGTAACACTGTGAAGAGATTTGAAAGCTCGGATGAGGAGCTTGAAGTAAATCCACTCGGGTACAGAAAGTCTGTGAAGTCTGGAGAGGGTGGGGTTATGGGTGCATGGAACCTATTTGTTGCACGGCATTCCATTCACTTGCTCCTGTATGTTTACCGTGATTGGATTATCAATTACGTGACCATTAGTGTGTGCATATGTTGGTTAATATGCATTGGCATGAGGCTAACACAATAAACAACATGATACACATTCAAGGCCATACAATATTTATTTTTGGCCAAATAAAGAATTATTGCACAAAACACAAAAAAAACTGCAGATGCTGGAATCATCTGTGTTACATTTTGATTTGGTGAAAGAACAAAATGTACAAGAAAAACAGCTACAGGCTTTCTGAAAGTTATAATGTGATGATCTGTATAAGTCCCGCTTTCCAGCTCTGGCCACTATGATTCTCATTGTTTCCCAGACCCTGAATCAAGTTTGAAGAGCGTAGCATTAGGTTAAGGTTGCAAAACCTTAAATAATTGCTTATTTTGTGTTGCGGCCACAGCAAAACTGTTTACAAAGTCATTGAGGACATTAATATCTGATATGCCAGCATTTCGTTAAGCTATTTCTAGCATTGCGCATTTTTTCAGTTATTTCAAAATACTTTAATGTCATGAGTGCAGATCTATACATCACTTTACAACAACAACAAATTGCATTTGTATGTCCTTTCACGTTAGGAGGACATCCCAAAACAATGTCAAGCTGGGGGTTGGGATCAGGAGGGGTGAAGGACGGGGAGGATAGGGATAGGAGGGTAGCCAAAAGCGCAGTCAAAAACGAAGATCTTGAGATGGGACTTGAAGGAGGCAAGGGGAGCCAGATTGTTTACTCACAACAAAATCTTCATCAGCCATAACAAGAACCCCACATCAGTCCCCATTGTCTACCTATAAATTTGCCAACAAGCTCGGGTACATTCTTCATACAATGTCGCTGCATCAAATATTACCAGTTAAATGTTTAAAGTGAAATATTTACCTGCATGGAATGCAACATATAAAAGTGTCTGAACCGAGATATGTGACAAGTCCTGCTGTCCAATTCTTCTCCTTCATATACACACTGTTTGCGTGCAGGAGATTTCTGTGTATCTGATACACATAGAACTACATCTCACAATGCTTAAGAGTATCCAACCAAACAATTGAGTATTCCACATAAGCACATATTTATCTATTTATTAATACCCTGCTCACCTAATCCTGGAAATATCCTGCGCAGGTTGGCGAGGGCGAAGGCTTGGGGACGCCAGAGTGCTTTTGGAGTTCTGCTGGCATTTAACCAACTAAAACCAGAGGTGAGCATGCATTGTGTGCATTCATAATAATAATAATAATAATCCTTACATTTGATATAGTGCATTATCACGTCATCAGGATATCTTAAAGCATTTCACAGGATATATTGTAAAGTGGTTGACTGTATATTTTGTAGGTGAAATTACTGGTTAGTGGTGGTAAAATCCAGAAATCACTAATTGCCTCCTGATATTTGATCTTCTGGAAAGTTTAATGAATCTGACTCGAGAGGCAAATTATACAGAAACTATAGGTTACAGACTGGATTTGTGACTATTGAATACAGTTAAAGCTGGCGTTTGGGTCAGGAGGACGTCTCAAAACCCTTCACTAAATTCAGTAATTTCTTCCTAGAGGTTATAAATAATTAATTACATTTTGTATCTCTAATTTAATATGATGTGTAGAATTTCATTTTATTTACAGTATGAAATGTTATTTCAGCTATTTATAAGTTTACGTCAACAAAGTCACTTTATTGGCCAACAGAGCTAATATTACCTAATTGTCTCCATCATTAAAAATAATATTTTGCTTCAGTTGAGAGGATACAGATTTTTGGCCTCTGGTAAGATCTTATCTTGTTATACAAACTTGTTTTCTCTTTTTTGGGGGAGGGGAGTGGGGAGGTATTAATTTTAAATCTAGCTCTGATCTCACAGTCTTAGGCAAATAGTATATTTACATCTTCGTCAATTGTGTCATCATTCTAAAGACCTGGATCATGTTCCTTTCAATCCCCATTCTATGGAGAACAGTTCAGTTCTCTGAATCTTTAATTATCCAGCTCTTCTCAAATTCTGTCCAGTTCTTCTAGGTAATTTCTAGGCTGCTTTGTCCCAAACTGCACACTGCTGTTTCCAATGTAGTTTCACCAGTGATCTTTTCAAGGTTAGCGTAAATTATTTTGATTTGTAGTGAAATATCACCAAGAAACTAGCTCGTATTCAATAAATTGTATTGACAGGATCTTCACATTGAATGGAAACATTCAGTGAATGATCAATAATCATGCGCAAATCTTGTTTCTTCTCCACCGCTGTAATGAATATCTCTTTGTTTTGTACATGTTTATGGCTACTTGTTTTGAAATATGTTGACTTTCATTTTCTACAGTAAAATCCGTCTGCCACTCCTTGTTTCAGCTGCTCAATTTATCCAAAAAATGTCATGAATGTTAGCTAGCATTCCTAAACTATTCACTTGCACCTATCCACTTTTAGATTGATAGCCTCAACAAATGCTATACCATTGACACAACACAGTTCATGCAATTGATCATAATATGTGGAGTTCTATGTCTTAGTGGTTGAGCACTTGCTAAACTCTGACCAATCAGCCCAGACGTGCCAATGGCGGGTGAGTTGAGGTAAGTCTTACTCATTAGGCATGAGTTGCAGCACTCTCATCTTCAACCATCGTAACTCACATGAAACCTATCCCCTGCCTGTATCCTCACCCATAACAAACTCCGCGCCCCCATCACTCCAGCCTTTACAGATTACACTGACTCCGTATTGCAGAACGGATCAATTTCAAGATCCTCACACTCACCTAAAATGACTTAATGTCTTAGCACCTCTCTATCTGTCTGATCTGCTCACTCCTCTATTTGCCCCTTTCGTTTAGCCGGCTTGGGCCTTCTGCATGTGGCTTAATCCCTCCGCTTTACCTTCGGCAGCTGTGCTTTCAGCCACTATGCCCCAAACATTTGGAACTACCTGCCTCAATCCCTCTTCCTTACCCCTTCTTTACCCATTTTCAGCTCACATCAGAAGATTTTCCTCCTTAACCTTGTCTAGGTCACTTGCCCTTTCTCCCCAGCTCGGCATCAAAGTATGTTTTGCCATGTTAACACTCAAGACGTTTCACCACGTGAAGGGCGTATATAAGTGCATGTTGTTGATTTCGGTTCCTGCTCCTACTCCAATGCTTCCTTAACACTTTCTCAAATCCAATCTTGGACTGCAGTAAAAGTCCAATTTATTTTTGTGGGAATATTGTAAAAATCCTGTTGCCAGAGCAGCGGTGTGAATTGCTTATCCTAAAGATTTTGTCCCTCTGAAAGCTCCATAATAGCTCTATTTTTGTCAGATTGCACTGTGCCCTTGACCTCTGGATCCTCATTCCCTTACTCAATGCATCTGAAAACTGCTTATGAATTCTCATTGAAACTACTCAATGGAGTCCAATTTCCTTTTATTTAATGTTTAACACTATCCCCTCGTGAAGTATAATGCAATCATTTCAGCTAATTTATAAAAATCAGAGGCAAATCATAAAAGTACACATTGGTAAGGTCATATCAAATGTTAATAATCCAAATAGATGTATAAATCCATAACAATTTCATATCTGGCAGAAATGTGTGAAAGATTGTTATTAAGTTAGATGTATAATAAATTAAGCAATGTTGTAAATGTGTTTTTATAATGTACATATTTAATGTAACAAGTAAAAATGGCAGCTTATTTTCATCATATGTGTCCTTTAATTACTGGTTTACTTGGCACTTTAGTCATTGCGTTCATTTATTTTATAGCTATGTTCATTTCAATGCAGAAAATACAAGCTAGCGATGATTACTCTAAAAGCACAGTTACTCCCAAAACAGCCCTTACAGTGTAAATAGTTTGTATGCATTAACATCTCTACAGACAAGGCAATGCCAGCCATAGGGACTTTAGTGAAATAAAACTGTGAAACAGATGTGACATACATTGAACTTTGCAACACTCTAATAAGTGAGGGAATTCTCAACTCTTACTTGTCTGATTGACTGCAAGATAATGAGTAACATGAGAGAATAGCTGACAAAATAAATACCTAAGGAGATGTAAATGCAGTTATGACATCTATCTACATAAGGTCAAGTCCAGAACCTGGGGGAAAAGATGTACGGAAGGAGACAAACCATGCCTGCAAAGAGTATAGCCCCAACTGTGAGAGAACACATATTGCAGTAAGAGGTTTTCAATTTGATGAATTGAAAATATCTGGCAGTCCAATTGGATTCTGAGAATAAATAAAATACCAGTTTTCTTAAGGTTTTCATTGCAATCCTACATTGTTTCAACTTCAAATCAGTTCCTGGAGGAGTAAGTTCCGTTGCTTGGCGCCACACACAGCATATTTTAGATTTGGCCTTTAATTCCTGTATGTGTGCATGCATGTGTGTTCAGGGACTGGGACTAGTTCATAAATAAATATTTGAGTATTGGGATATTCCATTGACTTCTGAAGGAAGCGTCATCCAACCTTTTCGCCTTATTTTTATTCTCGAGTTAGACCGATCGATTGATTCACAAGGGCTATCTTACAGAATGCCCAGTATTTTCAGATTGAAAACTTTTACATTCAAATAATTTATTCAGATAAATCTTAAATTACATTCAACATCTTTTCAAAAATAGAAACGTCCACTGTACCACCTAAAACCCAGGAGAATCCAACTTGACGTAGCACCCCTATTTATATCAGTTGTCTCACATGGTCCACCAAACAAAATATCTGCATATCTGGACTGTTTTGCAAAAAAAACGTTGCACCTCCAAACCTATATCCTCTTGTTCTACCATCTTTGTGCATCCTGAAGTAGTATTCTAGGTTTACTTTTTCAATTCCATTTAAAATGTTACACACCCCTTTGGTCCTTCTGATTTGTCTTCTCGCAAGAATGAAAGCAAGGTTGCCCTATAGAAGGATATATTGCCCTATAATATATCCTGGTATTATATTAGCAACACAGCTATTTTCACTGTATAGAATGTCATGGTCATGTTCTGAGAAGAAAGAACCGAGGAAAGACAATTGTCCTTGAAACGTGTCCACAAAACTATTGCAGATCTCAGTCCTTTTTGAAAGTGCAGTATCAGTATGAATCCTGTTGTCTGTTAAATTGCAGGATTCAAAACTCACAGAGCAACATTCTACAACATGGAAGAACATAAAGATTTATGTTACTTCAACCCAGGATTCAATTAAATAATACATTTAAATTTAAAGATTTAATTAAATAATTCATGCTTTTTATATCGTGATTTATCATATCAAAATGCCTCATTGAAGAACTTCACAGGTAATCACTGTCAGTGCTGTTACTGTATTTTGTGCTTGCACAGTTCCATAAACAGCCTTCAAATGAATGACCAAATTATTGGTCAATACACCAATCTGAACATTGTCCAGGCATATATAATAATAATATTCTTGCATTTCACATAGTGCCTTAGCCCGTGATTGAAAAGTCTTAAAGCACTTCATGGGATTTACTGCAAAGTTTAGTGACTCTGTATTTGTAAGCAAATGTTGTGGTCAATTTGTCTTCAGCAATATCCCACAAACAGTATTTTCAAATATCGATCTAATTCCCTTTTTTAAAATAATTCACAAACTCTGCTTAAAACAGGGGCCAACATAAATAATCACAGTGATCCAAGTATTTGTTTTCAATAAATGTGGCAGTGTTACATTACTTGACAGGAGCATTGTACATATAGTATTGGCATGTGTGCTACTGCAGCCAAGACATGCAGCCATCACATTGGCAGAAAAACAAGCGTTTTTTTTTGTTTAGCTGACGTGCAGGAGCCCATCACCATGCTTAAGAGCTTCAAAATCAAGCTATTTGATTTTTGTCACATAGTAATAGAAATTCTGTCTACCTCAGAGGCACAACTTTAATTTTGACTTCATACAAATATTTTGAACCACAACCATCACATCACGCTAGTGCCAATGACCCAAACATCTATCACTTGGACAAATGCATATTATCCTTTTTGCCCTTTCATTATTTTTAAGATAGCCTGATAGCTTGCTCAGTTTGTAGT
Source organism: Callorhinchus milii (assembly GCF_018977255.1). Lineage (NCBI taxonomy): Eukaryota > Metazoa > Chordata > Chondrichthyes > Chimaeriformes > Callorhinchidae > Callorhinchus > Callorhinchus milii. The sequence continues at coordinate 62,229,722 of NW_024704743.1, forward strand.
ACAGTATTCTCAATCGTGAGTCAGAGGTTGTGTGTTCAAGCCCTATGTTGGAGATCACCACAGTCTTGGCCAACACTCCAATGTAATGCTGTGGGAGCGCTACATTTTTGGAAGTTTTGTCCTTTGGATTAAACCAAGTTCCTGTCTATCTATTTAGGTGAATGTTCATCTTGTGGCACTGAAGAGAAGGATTTTTTTTCCCAGATAAAATTGGTTACTCATTTCATTCTTCTGTTTGATAATGTTAGCAAAAATGTATACATGACAATTTACATTTATATAGTGCCATTCATTTTGGGCAACATTTCAGTGCTTTACAGGGATGGTCTTGGAGACTGAGAGAAGGGTAGGTGACCATAGACATGTTCAAAAAGGTCTGAGGCATACACATATGCATGTGTTCCATGGTGGATTTGGGGCTGACAAACTGTTTAATGCTACTCCCAAAATTTCTGACCCTTTAAAAGCATAAAAATACCTGTCAAAAAGGCCAGTTGAGCTTTAATTTTAGTTTATTTGAATCAAACTGAAATTTTGGACCAGGGAAGGGGAACTATATTCACCATGGAATGTATATATATATTATATATATATTATATATATATTTACACACATCAACCAAATTCAACACTATTTTATATGTATTTTGTGTTCTGGTTGCATGTTTTGCTGGGTGTTAATTGGAAGTAAGGTTCCTTTAGATCTCTGGCCCAAGGGCTACATCCGGCCTGGTGGATGATTCTATCCAACATTCCAACTCCCTCCCACTCTCTCTCACAGTGTAAAGGCTATCACTTGGATTCTTTAGATTGGACCTCAAGAACATCAAAGTTGCTGGCATGTCACAAGCTGTCCTGTAAAGGTCCGCCCACTATGCTGAAGGCAGATGCCCACCAGATAGCTGATGAGGAAACACTGAGGCTTGGGGTGACAGCTCCTGGAGTCCGAGTTCGTGAACATGCGTTTGTAAGTCCAGCGCCTGGAATCCACCGTGATTGGCCTGCAGAGAGTCAACCAGCTGCTGCTTAAACTCCGCATCTCCAACTAGTAGAACCATTGCTCAATGAGAAGGGATGTGTGCCCGAGCTGCGGACAGGAAGATGGTGACAATGCTCTCACCCATTTCATGCTGAGCCTCATTGCCCACTGGGAAGCTTGCAGGGCCAACCATCCACCTAGTGAGGGCTCAAACCCACGCTTGTCAGATGTCGAATGAGCAACTAGTGACTGTCCTTCTCAGGGGGGTGGGGGGAGGTAAAGTGGGGTCTTCTTGGAGCTGAACTGGCTCCTAGGTGATATGCCTGGCAATGGAATTTTGGAATCTCGCTAAGCCCTCTGTGGCGGTCTCTAGTCCAGTTTCTGAGCCAGGCGGGTCCGAAGTTTTACAGGGCACAGCTGATGACAGCTTGGCTCATCGGCAGGATCTGGAGGGGCAGACAAGTCACTGGGGGCAGGGAGTCATCCCACTCAGCTCCTGTTAATTCTGCAAGCCAAAGCCCTAATGGGTAAATGGGTCCTAGTCGGACAGCAATATCAATGACAAACCTGTGTGGTTTTAGCTGTTTAGACTCCAGCAATACCCCATTGCACACTCTGGGGTCCCCAAGCCTTGGCTCTTGCCAACCTGCAACTAATCCTTTCCAGAATTATGTAAGCAGGATGTGTCCCTCCAGGGAGAGAGTGCGCATTCCATTCCAACAATCTAGTTCTGGGATTTCCATGTGTCGGTGGGATGCATGGAAATCTCAGTTTGGTTTGGATACTCTTAAGCATGGAGATGGATTTCCGCATGTGTCAAACACATGGCTGACCAAAAAAAGGAGATTAACAGGAAAAAAAATTAACCAACGGCTTCTTTTAATGACTTATTCACACACTGTAATTACCTTAAGGAGCTGGTAAGTGATGTAGCGGTGCAATTTACTGTGCATCTAATTTGCTGAGTAGAGAATGAACACAAAGCTGTAAAAGGCTTGCAAAGCAGATTTTAATAGAAATGAGACATTTATATTTTATCTGCAGTTAAATATAAAGGTTGCCTGCTGTTACTCATGGAGGCAGTAACTGAATGTCAATAAATAATAGAAGAGTGAGGAATTGGAAACCATCACAGTTTTTGAACAGTGGTTTTATTAGCTGCATGAAATGTCAATACTGTATTGAGTAGGTCACAAGTGTAGGCAATATTATTGATAGGGATTTGTACTAAATATAGGACATTCGGTGAAGAATGCAACAGTGGTACAACAACAAACAACTTGCATTTATATAGCGCCCTTCACGAAGGGTAAAGTCTCAGAGCACTTTACAAGGAGGGGGATGGACACACAGCAAGCAAGGGAGAGAGTTGATGATAACTAGTTCTGCAGTCAACATACTTTCTGCCACATACAAGCAAGCAAAACCTTTCGGAATTGAATTACAGTGAGATGAAGTATTGACATTTTTGTGGCATTTGAATAGAAACTATAAGAGAATGCAGTGATACGCAAAATTTCCAAGCGTGCATTCATCCATAAATTTTTATTGCTATTTATTGCTGCATAAACTATACAAGCATTCAGCTGAATGAAACAATAGTTCAGTAAAATGCATAATAGTAGTGCAGCATAATGAATGTACCGCTTTCTCGGTAATATATTACAAGCTACTTAAATGTGAAGGAACATGATTGCATATAAGATTCGCTAAATTCTGGGAAGTGCTGCATAATTAAACATGAAACGTTGTTACCAATTTGCATGAGATATGTACAATACAAAGCACATTTGAGAATGTATAAATGGCAATACAACATTAATCAGCCTTTTTTTAAAAAAATTCGACTAAATAATAACCAACAAAAGAGGGATGCTGTTACACAACTTGCCATCCAAGGTTGTGTATTGCAATTATTGTTATAACTCATGTTCTCTGCGAATTGTACATACAAGAAGATAAGAAACATGTGCTCATGCTCTGTTGTTTTTTACATTCTGCTGAATAACAATTGCCTGGACTAAACATTTAAATTGATGAGAAGACTGATGCCAAGCCAGGTCTGCAAGCACCTTGGGACATCCTCCCAATGTGAAAGGCACTATATAAATGTAAATTTGTATTGTATTGTAAGACGTGTATTGTGTACCTCTGCCAAATACAGTTGGACACTATTGTTGCAGTGAATTGGGTTCATAAAATCAGACTCATGGCAAACAACAACAACAGTAAGTTACATTTATATAATGCTTTTCACATTGGAAGACATCTCAAAGTCCTTCACAAGGCTGACTGGGAGCCCAAGCTGGGAGGAGGTGGGGGAAGCTGAGGAGGGTGAGAGAAGGGGAAAGATGGGTGAAAGCACAACCGAAGCGGCAATAATGGAGCTGCAGCTGATTATTGCTTCTGGGTCGACATGTCACTGATAATACTGTTGCTGATGTCACTGATTTACACAGTCCACATATGCACAGTGAGTAAGACGTCAGTAACTGCTCCAATGAGTGTGTCCAGCAGTCGCTGAGATATCAGGTTGCCTCTATGTGGCAGAAGCTGGAAGTGTACCGCTCTTCAGGTATACCACATGTCCACACTGTACCCATGTACCCCTGTTGTACAAGTACCTATGGTATATCAGGCTGTGGTACAATGGGATCCGACTGTACACCACATTATATAGGTATTACTAGGGTTATGTTCTTAATCATTTGCAATTTTTTGTTGTCAGCTTTGATAAATTTGTGCTAAATCCTGTATATAAAGCCAATTTCCCATTGACTTTAACTTTTAGGTGTCAGCCTGGCTCAGTTGGTAGTGCGCTCATCTCTGAGTCTGAAAGTTGTGGGTTCAAACCCCACATCATGACTTTAACTAGGCTGACACTCCATAACAGTGGTGGGAGAATGTTGCATTGTTGGAAGTGCCATCCTTTGGATGAGATGTTAAACCAAAGTCCCTTCTGCATATTTAGGACATTAAAGATCCCTGTTCGAAAAAAGAGAAATAGGTTTCTCCAGGATCAACAATTCCTCAGATAAAATTCACTTCAACGCTATTTGTGGGACACTTCTGCGCACAAACTGGCAGCCACATTCGCTTACAAATAATCCAGTTACTGCACTTTACAGTATATTCTGTGTGGCCCTTTGAGACATCCTCTTGATGTGAAAGTCATTACACCAAATGCACGGATTATTATCAATTATTTGCATATCCAGATTAAAACTCCTGCACTTTAGTACCGGAAGGTCTCCTGTACACTCTTGCCTATTTTGTAGGTGTACATGCTGAGACGGTTCTACACCCCTATATGTACACCCACAATATGGCTCGCTCCCCCTCGGAGAGCGTACTGGGTGACCTCTGTGTTCAATCCTCACTAATGAATGCAAGTCCCTATAACAAGGTGTAACTTGACTAATGAGTTATTCTGTGATGACAGGTACAACCAATTGCTATTTAAATTAAAGCAAATTGGGAAGCTTCTGTCATCTGTCTTGTATCCTAAACAGACTGTGACGTAGACTCTACCTGTTTGCGTATTCCCTCCTTCTTTGATTTATACAGAAAGCTCAAGAAAGCATGGTCAAGTAAACTCAACAGAATTTTATTGTAGTTTTGATGAAATCCAAACCCTCAGTGCTAAATCTTAAATGACATGATAAATATCAACAAACATAACTATGAAATAACAAACACTAATCACACTTAAACTGAACACGCTAGCAGCCACTTGTAATGAAGTTAATGTAAAGTGCATGAAAAAACAATCTTTGACTACTACACCTCAATAGGCAGGGCACGTACTTTTTAATGTCACCATGTAGAAAATGGCAACCCCGAGCACATGGTGCTCATTCTTTTCTGGGCATTGAGCTCCTCCCCAAATTAGGGTCCCAATGGTAATTGTATTGCACCAATTACTAGATCTAATTTGTGCCCTTTTCATGGTCCAATCAAAATCATCCTTTTAGTGACCCACGAGGGAAACAGTGCACCTTCCTTTCCATTTATACAAATTACAGATAATCAATTACCCGCCAAATTGTTGCGATCAACACTAGAATCAGTCTTGATGGCACTGTTAAGTATCACAAACAACTTTAACTACACAAAATATGTATTTAAAGGGCTACTCAGACTGGCTAACGCTTTCAGTGAGCATGTAACCTTTACAGAACATATTTTAAACAATAGACAGGCATAGAAAACAAAGGGGTGACCGTAACAATGTTTTAGGCATGGCAATATGTGCTGAAGTTACATGCGTTTGGATTTTTTCCCCTCTCACTTTGCAATATGTCATTAATAATTTCACATGCATCTATGTTCATCAACATACATCGTGTCAGTCTTAAGTTCAAAGTATCGTGCAGCACTACCTAATCATCACTTTGCGTGCTGCCTGTTTTTAGGTCCAATGCTGTCAATCTTAATCTGAAAAGCATGCTGCCTCAATGCATTTTCTTCAACTGGAAAGCATTCATTATTAAGTTCCCATCCAATGATTGGGAAAACATTTTCCTCCATTTAAAAAATATTCAGAAGATCCAATGTGATGTGTAGCCAGGTTTTCCTTCAATATGAAATTCAGTATTTCTTCCTGATAGTTCAGTAACATTTCGCCTAAAATGTCACAATCTAGTGACTGACATCAAAAACAAGAACAGCAACAATTTGTGTTTATATAGCGCCCTTCACCAAAGCTAGAGGTAGTAATCTTGGAGGATTTGACGCTGACCCGGGGAGAGAGCGAAGGCATGGTCAGAGAGGAAGGTCATCAGGTACCACCTGATCACTTCACAAAACTATGAAATGGAATTGAGGTTTTAGAGACATTAAAAGGTACTAACTGGTTGTGGGCTGTTGCTGACAAAAATTGGCTGTACATTTGTCCACATAACAACTTTAATTCACTTGTATTCCCAAATTCATCTTATCTTGTGAATTGCTCTCCTTTACAACTACAACAACTTGCATTTATATAGTCCTTCACGTGGGGTAGTGTCTCAGAGCCTTAACAATGGTGGAGCTGGGGAGAAAGGAGAAATGACCATAGGCATGGTCGAATAGTAAGATCTTCAGGTGCAATCTGAAGACTTTATATGGAAAGTACTGTATAGTTATAGTTATTTTAAGTATAGTGTTAACCTCGAGAGAGGGTGGGAAAGAGGACTGTTTTACTGTTTCAAGAGTTGGACAATTTTTCCTGCCAATGTACAGAAGGCTGGTGCTAGCCCTCACTGCAAGCTCCATGATGTGTATTATTAAAAGTGACTATTATCACCTTTATATCTAAACAAAATGACAAACGTGATAGAGCCTTTCAGGGCTTCTGTCAGTTAAAATCCATAGAAATGGTGTGTACAGACTCCTCAGGACTGATTTCTCTTAATCCAACCCAAACTTTTTCATTTGCCCTTGAATGTTATTTGTACGAAATCATGTACTCTATCTTCTAAATGTCAGACGTGCATGAAAGGAGGTGCAGATAAATATGTGGTTAGAAATGTGAAACAGAATGACTAATCTCCGTGCTCAAAAGGCAGAACCATTAAATAGAATGATAACATACTATTAACCCTTTATTGACTTGTGTGTGTCAAAAAGAAAGATAAAGCAATACCTATTTTCTATGAACACTTTGAAGTTTGAAAATTGGTACTTTTAACTGTCTCTGTTTTCCATATAGGAGTGTTTTTAATGCCCTCATTTATCTTTGTATTGCACCTATTGTGCAATATTGTATTGCAATGACACGACTCTCCCTGCAGTTGCTCTCAAATGGTAACCTTCACATTAAGCACAAGAAAACTGTGGTTTCTATTGAATGTTTGGATATGTGCAAAAATAAGCTACATTGTTCCGCTTGTGGATACATGGCGAAAAGTTTCAAGTTGCTGCATTACACCACAGCACATGTTGATGTGTCTATGCTTACATGTTTTTGTGCATGTGCTGCTCAGGACAACCCATGCTAAACCCTTCAAGCAATACGCTAGCGAGTGGTTATAGCAGCCAAACTGATTTATGAATAAGAATGCTTGTAACTATAGCTCATATATAATTTACTTCAACATCAGCAGGAATGTCATTTGTTTGGAGTCATGTCACACTTGTGACTTCTGACAACATGTCTGCAAGGCTAGTTGTGCGGCAGACTTTGGTGGATGTGACAAAACAGCTGTACTCACCATTTCCATACATGACATACTGCATACTTGACTAAATCAGGCTTCATAGGTCATTCTATATTCGTCCTATAACTAATTTTGCCAAGACAACCGAACAGGAGATCACAGGCTCAGGCCTGTAAATAATAATAATAATAATGCAATTTCAGGGCCGATACCAGGAAGTATTTCTTCACTCAGAGAGTAAGTAACATCTAGAAGAGAAAGGGTGGTTGAGGTAATAATGCTGGATTCCTTTAAGAAACAGCTTGATGCTGTAATGGGAGGAAAATAGGGTGGATAATCTATAATGACAAGATGGGCCAATTTAACTTCTCTTCTTCGATATCGTTGTGTATGTTTGAAACATTCCTACTCCAACACACACTCTTGGGCTCCCTAAGACTGTCTCTCACCAACCTGTGTCAAATACTCTCTGGAATTAGGCAACCAGAGTGTATCACTGGGAAGAGGGTACACATTCCATTCCAGACACAGGGAAGTCCTAAGTCGTTTCTCCTGATATCCTGGCCAACAATTCCCTAGATAAAATTGGTCATTAACTTCACGGCTGTTTGTGCTAAATTGCTGTGAGTAAATTGGCTGCCACGTTCGCCTACAAATACACAGACTCTATACTCTTCAGTAAATCCTGTGAAGTACTATTATATATTTTGATGACATGCTAAGGTGTTATATCAAATACAAGGTTTATTTATTTTCTTCCACACACAATATTATAGCAGCATAATTCTGCATGTGGCAAACCATCCCCTTAGGACCAGATATTTTTTTCTTGTATTGTTATTCTTTCAGTGTTAGTGAGTGAGATAATGTGAAGGGATTATTACAAGATATATTTAAATAGCTGCTACTTAACTACTTAAGGTTAACTGTAACTGGAATTATTTGTCTCTTATCATTTATCTTTTGTTCAGTCTAAAAGAAAGCAGTTCTTGTCAACAGTCTTTAAGTCATTAATGATTCAGAAGTATTGTATATACTGAGTGCATTTTGTAGGTGCTTTTATATTTGTTGATGGCTTTTTCTTTACGTTAATGATGTGTGAGTTTTATTCCTCCGAATTTCTCTACTTTGAGATGACTCTCAGTTGTAAGAGTAATATCCCTCTGGAATGTTTAATGCAGTGCTATAGGTAAACATCCTGTTGTGTTTAACAAAATTGCCCTTCCTAAATGCCCTTTCATATGTAATAGTTGCTTAGAGCATGGACATGAAAAGTGTGCTTGGTGAAATAAACAATCCCTTAATGTCCACGTCAGATTTATAAGTTAGACAATAGAATCTGACACAGTATCTTGCACTCCACAAATCTGAAAGACTTATTTACTAAAGCGAAAAGGACCAACACTCCATTCCCTTCAAAATAATAAGTAGAAAAGCTTTCATTTCACAATGCTTTATCACATCAAAATGTCTCAAAGTGTCTCACAATTGTAGTGAGTCTTTTTGTAGGCATGAGTAGCGGCACAAACCAACCATAAGATAATTAATCTGATGGCCAATATACATAGAGAAACTTCCTCTATTCAACTAATTTCATGGAATCTTTAGAAGGATTATCCTGTTGTTTTTAAAATTTTGTACATATATAGACTGGAACCACGAGCGTCTTCTTGGCTAAGATGGTAGCAGTTAAGCATAGTCTCAGATGACACTCCAGTGCACTACTAGAGATGTTGCCATTTGACCTCATTAGAATGAGATTCAATTCAGGGGGATTCAAAAACCCTATTTGAAAAGAGTGAGTTTCTCTTGGTGGCCTAGCCAACTACCCACCAGGTAAACTGGTCATTCACTTCATGGCTGTTTATGAGACATTGGTGGATATAAATTGGCTACTCTGTTTGTTCTCAGATACAGTTAGACATTCACCTATAAATATACATGTCACTACACTTTACAGTAATTCCTGTGAAGCACGCTGAGGCATCTCGACGATATAAGGTGCAATATCGAATGCAAGGATTATTTATTATAACACATTTCTTTATAATGTGAATTTGGTTATAATGTGATGGCAGCATGGACTCCATTTGCTGCACAAAAAATTGAGTGACCTCCAGGTCATTAGGCTACCATTGATGTCACTTCCTGCTTACTGCACATATGCAAACACTTCTCAATGAAAATCAGAGTAAGGAACATTTTTTTGCAATGTCAACTAAAAGACAAACAATTCTAAAGATCCAAGCATACAACTGTGGATTGTGGGATTTCAGAAGAAAATAGTTCAATGATATCAATGATTTACAGCCAAACCTCTGCAAGTCAGTGTGTCATTCTCGCTCAGTTGGTAGCACTCTGAGTCAGAAGGTTGTGGATTCAAGTCCCACGTTAGGACTTTGAATGCACAGTCTAGGCTGAGACTGCAATGCAGTGCAGGTGTCATTCTTCATATGAGACGTTAAACTAAAGTCCCATCTGCCTGTTCAGGTGGACGCTAAGGATCCTATGGTACTATTCGAAAAGAGAAGGGTGCTTCTCCCAGTGTCTTGGCCAACAATCCCCCAAATACACTTCCTGGACTTCATAGATTTTCGTGGGACTTTGCTATACAAAAATTGGTTGCTGCATTCACCTACAAAATGCACAGTCAAGACACTTTACAGTAAATCCTTTGATGTGTTTTGAGACGTCTTCCTGGTGTAAAAGGCGATATATCAAATGTAAGGATTATTTTTATCTGATTTGTAAAAGGATTACACCAATCTCTCTGTGAAACCAGATTCCATGAAAGTGCAATTGGTGCCCGGCAGGAGATCAGTGTGATTTGGTATCTGTGTTAGCCTCAGACCCACCTGGGCAGCTGGAGGAGCCACCACTTGCTAAAACATTTGTGAATCTCGTAAACTCACACCCCGCAGTAAACACTGCGATGGAGCAATACAAACGCCAATAAAGCCGCATTATCCCAGTACCTCACCACTCGAGTGTCACCCTAGATTATGAGCTCAATTCCTGATGTGGGATGTGATCCCACCACTTGACTCAAAAGCGAAAGAACTGAACGAATAGTGGGGAAGGCCAGCTTCCAGAACATAAAGAAATCAGGAAGTGTGGCCAATGGGATCTTCCAAAAATGTATGAAAGTAGAACATTAGCAGTATTGTACAGTGCAGATTAGACATGTAATGCTCATTGGGGAAAGTTTAAGTTGTAAATGATATGTGTAAAAATATGCATTGATTGAGACTGCTAGCACTAATGGAACAAACAAGGTAATGGAGGTGAAAGCAGCAGGGACATGCAAATTACCAATCAAAATGATATGTTGTGCAAGTGAATGTGCTACATAATCTCTTTTTCTACGGGCTGAATCACCAAGTTCACCCACTGCTAGATCTTCTAAATCAAACCCTCAGCACAGCAGAGTAGTGTAGAGAGTAACAGCTGGTGGTTACCAGACTATAAAGAACCGATGCCATACAATACAAGGAAGGAATGGTGGATTTGCTTAAGAGGCTGTGAGCTCACAGTCCCTTCAATATAGTCTTCCCGATGTTTTGATGCAAAACATACCTTAGAAAAACAAGGTTTTTGATGCTGATAGAGGATCATCCTTATGATGTTGATTAATGACTACATTTACTTTATCTGCACTAATGCCATCATAAATATGCCTTAAAAGATAAATTGGGGAATGTCTTCAATAATTAAACAGCTAATATGTGCAATATGCTCTTTCGCAAGTAACATTAGTTAAAGGTAATGCACAATAGTTACCTTTTTGAATGCATGCAGGAAATTAGGATTGTAGCATAATTAATGTCAGAAATTATTATTAATGTATGTCTAGAAATTACTTAGAACAGGCATTCCACAGCCAGCGAAACAAAATCTGTCTTGTACTAAAACAGAAATTAAAAGAACAGCAGATAATTACTCTGATCAATAATGTAAAAGGCACTGTAATTCGAATGATTAGAGATGGAATACTAGAGACTTTTCCTTCATTGTGTGCATATATACTGTCTTACAGAAGTACTAAATATATAATGACATTGCATGAATATTACAGGAAATTTACAATGCTATTATTCTGTGACACATAACTCATACCTCTCTGTCTGACAATTCAGACCCCATGGACACAGACTAATTGAATCAGATTAGCGTTCAGGTAGAAGGTTTGATATTTGCAAACCCTCACTGTGTTAATAATGGCTTCCAGTTGACAAATTAAAATCTGGAATTTTCCTATGAAATTCATCAACAGATTGGGAAATATAATGATCCCAAAGAATGGAGAGGGCCATTTTCGACTTTTGTTGGATATTTTGGGTACTTTATCATCTGAGGAGGATCCTGCGAGCAAGTAGAATAGCAACTAAGTTTCAGTTTGTATTCTCGGCTTCAGTATAACATTTGTGTTTGGGGAGCTAACATGTAACCGTATAATGCTATGGATTAGGATACTATTCTTTCACCTCAGGGATCGGAGTCTAACTCTAGACCAGACTGGTGGGATTAAATTATGTTCTCTATCTTCTTGTAATCACTACCTGAATTACTAGTGTACACTCGTAAACTTGAAACCTATTAGGTTTGGAACCAAGCTGCCACAGGGGCTTCTGTGCTTAAAACATAAACAAAATGCATAGTCACACTTAACCCTAAATCTTGTGAAGCATTTTGAGGTGTTCTTCTGATGTAAAAGGCACTATATCAAATGTAAGTATTATTATTTACCATTATGAGACAGGTCCTTTTTTGCTTAACATTATTCTTGTTGAGGTTTGTACATTTCCTGTTGTCAGGTAACTTATTACCTTACCAGCACATTAACTAACCAGACTGATGAAACTGAATTGCTGGTAAAGCTCAGTATTAAAATTTGAGGGACTGCATTCAACTTGAGTTGTTCTTGCCCTGAACAATGACATCTGTGCAAGGACTTTTTCTTGGAACGGAATTCTTTAACGTTATGCTTGTTTTTAAGTTGGCAGTCTTCTGTTGGTTATAAAACAGGTCCAATGTATCTAGAGAGCCTCGAGCATTTAAAGACAGGTTGTAACAATTCTATTCACTTATTAAAGTAATCCCTTAGTATTTTATGGCTAGCTGTTAACCATATTTTAGACTGAGTAAGAAATCATTCTCCTAGCATATGTGGTGAGATTGATCTTGGGAAAGAAATGGGTTACTGAATACAAGTAGTGTATGCCTTTACCTCAATCCAGCAATGTTTATTTGCTGTTTGTGCATCTACTCAGTGCCAATGAAACAAGCTGAGAGCAATACACTTACGGGTCTACTTTGTGATATTTGCAAAGCAGATTCGATAGACTTAAAATTGGCTAGGGTAAAGGCAAACTGGATGGACCTTGGCCTTCTATCATCTAGCAATTCTTATGTTCTTATGTTCTTAAATTTGTCATTAGATACAATCTGCAAAGTCACTATTAGCTGAATTGCACTTAGAAACAGTGTGAATCAAACAATCCTTTGGGGACTCAATACCAGCAGTAATTTAGATGATTTTGAATGCATGTAAACAGGTTACAAGTAAATTGCCTATTCACTTCATGGCTGTGTGTGGAACATTGCAGTGTGCAAATTGGCTGCCATGTTTGCCCACAGATAAACAGTCACTACATCGCAATTCTCCATAAGGTGTTTTGAGACGCTTTGATATTATAAGCGCTACATCAAATGCAAGAAATATTTTTAGTTATAATCAAATACACCTCTATCACATCAGCAATCACATTTTTTCTCTTAACCACTAAGCTCTCCCACCCATCATACGAGCTACTGTATCTCACACTACACAACCTGAGCCTAATTGGCAATATTGGCACAAAGGCTAATTGCCTTTGGTGAATAGCTGCAAAGTGAAAAGAAAAACAGCCAGAGAGCAAATGCTGGCTTTTGGAAATGTTGAGAAGCTGCTTGCAGCTATTGTAAATTAAAATAAGCTTTTGATGTTCGCAAACCAGAAAACACAATTAGCACATCAATTTAATTTGTAAATATCACAAATTAGGTGCTACAAGCAGTTTCTGATGTCAGTTCTCTCTATTGTTTTATTCACCTTCCCCCACAGCCCTCTCTCCAAGGTATGAGTTAAATTGTAACTCTCTATTCAAGTCTTATCCTGCATGGCTCATTCTTTCTTTAAGGACCTTGACCTTGGAATCAAGCTACTTATTAGATGAGCAGTTTTGTTCTTTGGAACAGATACCGTAGGGTCTGAATGTACAAAATGAGCCGAGAATTTTACAAGCCTCAACAAGAGTATGTTTAACACAGAGGATCTGACTATGTTTTTATGACCCTGTGTCTCAGGTGACACTACAAAACCAGCTACAAAACTAGCAAGGTTTCCGCTTTGATAGTAATGCTCTGTTGCTAGAGAGTGGAGTTGAAATTAGGTTTCTGCTGACAACCAGGCAGTCTAACTCTTTATTGCATTTCTTAATACAAGTTTTGTGCTGGAGGGATGTGAGGCTGTTGAGGGCTTCTGCTCTCCCTGGCTGTTTCAATTCTTCCAAACTCAGTTGTAGGCACAACTATGAAAGAGTAATAAATTCGCACAGGCTTTTACTGGGTAAAGATTTAACAGCAGTGCTGCGTAAGTGGCAGCAAGTATAGAAAAAGCACTAAGTCCATCTTACACTCCTGTGTTCTGGCACGTTAATATTGCATTAGCGCTCACAAATTCCACAATGCTATTTCCCTGTTCTGTGTCTATCCTTGCAACGTTGACACTGTACCCTCAGGCTGTGAGCAGACTGACAGCTTGTACAGAAGTCTGCAGTGTTAATGTCAAGTTAACAAACTGTTATTAGAACTCTGCTAGTCCTAAATGAAAATTGTTGTTGTTGTATCCAGCTCAGGTAGATGTACCAAAGGGTGTGTATATCAGCGCGGACTGTTGGGCCAAATGGTCTGATTCTGTGCTATACGATCCGTGTCCATGTAAATCACTAGATAAAGCCTGTTACAACCTGCATCAAATATTCCCTTGTCACAGCTTTCCCAGCTGTGAAATTTTGCTCATGTTCCTGTTTTGGCTTTTACCAAACTTAATAAAAGCGAATGTGATGAATACTAGGGAACTAATGGTATTTGGAATGGAGTCCTGTAGCTTAGTGGTTAGAGCATTCGCTTTGCAAGTGAGAGGACTTGGGTTTGATTCCCGGCAAGGCAAAACATTGGGCAAGCTTCCTTACTCCTCATGGCTCTGTTCACTCAGCAGTAAGTATGAACCTGGTTGTTAACCGATTGGCAGATCACTTTTCCGGAGAAAAAAATAATAAGAAGAATTTGGTCGCTTAATCCACAACTGTTTGTGGGACACTGCTGTGTGCAATTGGCTGCCATGTTTCGCCCACAAAACATACAGTCAACTCTCTGTTCAGTATATTCTGTGAAGCACTTTGAGACATCTCGAAGATGTGATAAGGCGGGATATAAAATGCAAGGATTATTGTTATTATTATTTGGGATTATGGAGAAAATACAGGGAAGTGGTATTAAGAGATCTGCCAGAAGAGGTCACTACTTGGAATTCACTGCCTTATATTATGATGTGCATCTCCCCCCAAAATATATGCTGCTTTTTACCAGAATCTTTAAAGGGTCATTTTCACCTGGACTGGGAATTATTCTTATTGAGAGAGAAGCAGGCCACTTTAAGAGCTGTGCTGCACATGTTGTCCATTGCAGCAAGGTCACGCAGCAGTAAAGAAAGAGTTTGTGCAATCTTTACCACTGTTAGTTTTGCCTTTATCTCAGTTTTGTAAATGTTAAGATAAAAATAACAAATTAGCATTGGCAGACATGAGCACTGATGGGATGATCTAATCACACTCTGTTCAGTTTATAAACATGGGAAAAAGTCTCCTGGGATAATTTCCTGAGATAAATAAATCTCCTAAATAAACTTAAAGGTGCCATTTGTTTTTCAATTGTGAGAGATATTAACTTATCTCATTATAGCTGATTCTCATTCTCTGTTCTCTGCAGTCCTCTTAAATGTTCGCCAAGTCAGTAGTACAGACAGAATGATAAGCTACATGGTGTTCTCATTCACAGCCTGATGGGAAACATTATCCCCAATAGGTCTTGTGTGGATCAGCAGCCTGACCTAACCTCACTGCCCTGATTGTGCTGTACGTATTTTGCACTGACCCTACAGATCTATCTGGAGCAAGTGTCAGAGCATGTAGACATAGACAGTTGTCAGCGTGGCTCAGTTGGTAGCCCCTCACCTCTGAGTCAGAAGGCAGTGGGTTCAAGCGCCATGTCAGGACTTTGAGCTGACAGCCTCGGCTGGCACAATGCAGTGTGATCTCACAGTCTACGCTAATGCAGTTTAATGCTCGGGAAGTGCTGCATTATTGGAGGTGTTGTCCTTTGGATGAGACGTTAATTTCTGCTTGTCGGCCTTCCCAACTCTTCCCTCCACAAGCTGAGGATCATCCAGAACTCTGCAGCTCGTGTTCTCCCGCCCCAGGCTCCGTGACCCCATCATCCCCACCTTCACCTGGCTCCACTGGCTCCCCATCCCTCAGAGGATAGAGTTCAAAATCCTCCTTCAAAGCCCTCCATGGCCTTGCTCCTTCCTAGATCTGTGCTAAGTCCATATCGCCCTGTCTGCTCCATCCGCTCAGCAGCTTCAGCTCCAGCCTGCTCCACATCCCCTGCCTGGTCCGCCCCACCATCGGCAGTTGGGCCTTAAGGCTCTCTGCCCCCAACCTTTAGAACTCCATCCCACAGTCCTTTCGCCTTGCTCCCTCCCTTGTCTCCTTCAAAGCACATCTCAAGCCCGTCCTCTTTGACTGCACCTTCGTTGACATATACAGTCACAACACTTTACAGGATATCCTGTGAAGCGCTTTGAGACATCCAACTGATGTGAAGGATTAATGTTTATAATTATTAATTATTATAATTGTTTTTGTTGTAGACTTTAAAACAAGGGTACATATATCTGGAATGTCATGCAGAAACACAAGAACATAACCCATGAAAATCTGTATTAAATTGGGTAAAGTGTGTCAAACTAAAATCTCTGCATCAAGTTTTTACTGAGTTCATGATACGAACTCTGTCTCATTGAAGTGAACCTGATTTACCTTAAAGATTGAGGCTATATTTAAGAATTTGCCAAATTTTCAACACTTCGAGATGTTACGTAAAAAGAGTAAATCTAGATCCAGGTGGAATTTCTCCCCTATAGACATAGTACAGATGACATTCAAAAAGAGTGCCTGCAATTTCATTGTCATTCCTGTCACCCACACAACATCTGACTGTGATCTGTGACTGAAAAATGTATGAAAGAGCTGCCATCTCTATTTATTTATATATAGAAATCTGTTTCCATAGGATGTGAGACAGATAACTAGCATGGATCTGTGGAGAATAAATGAGACAGTCATTCTCAGTTTGCATGTATTAAGAGACCAGCATACTAAATTTAACAATGTTTAGATAGGCTCAGCTATGCTGACTACAGATTTCAGAAACTTCCAACAAATCTCTTTGAACCATTATGAACAACAGTGAAATAATGTCACTCTGCGTGTTAAAGTTATCCAAATCTGTAAATATATTGCGGTTTATTTGACTTTAAATTCAGGATCTATACAGTGCTGTATCAAGGGGCTGATGTATTGTTCTACAGATGAGATGCTAAGCCAATGTCTTGTAGTCCTGCTCTGGTGGTTTGATGGGACCTGACAAAGTTAAGAACAGACCTAATAGAGATCTTAAAACTTCTGAACAGGTTTGAGAGGATAGTGAAAGATTATTCCCACAGTTTGATCAATCAGCATAGCAAAGAGGGGAAACCTCAAATTTGTCATTGCAAGAGTTAAGAATAATGTTCACAAAAAATGTTTTCACACAGAGGTTATTAGAACACCAGACTAACAAATTATATGTGTATAGCATTGTTCACGTCGGGAGGATGTCCCAAGGCACTGGACAGTCAAGCATTTGGACCGAGGTAGGGGTCGGGGATCTGGAAGAGTAGCAGCAGGGAGGGTAGGAGTAGGAGGGTGACTGAAAGTGTGGTCAAAGAGAAGGTTCTTGAGATGGGCCTTGAAGTACACAATACAATGTACATTTATATAACGGCTTTTAACTAGGGAAGATGCAATATTTAAGAGGGAATAGATAAATTCCTGATGAGGAACAATATAAAAAATCACTAAGATTGCTCATTCATCTCATTGTTCATTGTGTAATGTTGTTGGTATGTATTAGCCACAATTACCTGAAGGACAGTCACTACACTTCAAAGTAAACATAGAGATTTGACCTAACAGTCTAGGATGTGCACTTGAGACATTTAACTGAGGGTCTGTCTGCCTGTTCAAGTGGATGGTAAAGATCCCATGGCACTACTTGAAAAGAGAAGGGAGTTTCTCCAAGTGGCCCGACTAACAATCCCCCAAATTAATTACATAACTGACTTTGAACCTGAGCCAGAGTGAGGACAGTAGCTGGGGGGAGAAGTGGATGGCAAAGTCAAAACAATAGGTTTTGAGGCGGGTTTTAATGCTGGGGAGTTGGTGGGGCGGGGGGAGGGAAGAGGCGAGGTAGAGAGTTGCTAGGATGGAGTTCCAGAGATTGTGTGGTAGAATGACTGAAAGCCATCCATGAAGCAGGCCATTGTACTAGGTAGGGTGGGATGAGGCTGCGGAGGGGCTTGAATGTTAGGATGAAGATCTTAAATTGATCCGCTGGGGGATGGGGAGTTGGAAACCAGCAAGGATGAGGCTAATAGTCTGGTGCAGAAGAGGACACTGGCTGCAGATTGTGGGTGGTATGCAATTTGTTTAGGGAGCAGCTGGGGAGTCCAGTGAGCAGCCCATTGGAATAATCAAGTCTGTTAGTGGTGGAGGTGAGGTTGAGCATCTCAGCCCTCCTGGAGTGAGAGTTAATGGCAGAGTCAAACAGTGATGCAGAGATCAGGGAAAGCCGAGCGAGTGAGAGCCTGGATGAGGGGTTTGAAGGATGATTGTTAGTTAAACAAGACACTGAGATTCTATACTGTTCCATGAACATCTGTGCAGGTCATTGAGGTCAGTGCCTGAGGTGAGAACTAGCTGACAGGAGCCAAGCAGGAGAGCATCAGTCTTGTTAACATTTAACTGTAGAATGTTGGGACTCATCCAGGACTTGACGTCTGACAGGCAATCGGGCAGAACAGCAGTGGTCCTGGATTCAAGAGTTCAAGTATAACAGCGGTCGGATATTCAGTAAAGCTCACTCTACCCTGATTAGGATTCTTGTCACTCATCTCCTGTCATCCCTGCAAACCAAAGCCCAAACACGTAAAGTGGTTCTACAGGGATAAGAGCCGGAAGGTTGCCAGGCAGTGTTGGTAATGGCAAGATTTAGCTGTTTAACAGGAGCTGAGTGAGATGACTCCCAGATAAGAGTAGAATGAGCTTCACCCAATAACTGCCCATATTATACTTGAATTGGGAGCACTGATACTGACACTCGATATCAAATGCAGAGTTATGTCATCTCCACTATCACAAGATCACAAGATTGATAATCATAATAATGCTTCCATTTGATAAAATGCCTTATCATGTCATTGGGACGTCTCAAAGCGTTCACAGCATATACGGTATTGTGGATTGACTGTGGATTTTGTGGATGAAGGCGCAGCCAATTTACACATAGCAATATCCCATAAACAGCCATGGGGTGAGTGTCCAATTTTATTTGAAAGATTGTTGGTCAGTATACTGGGAGAAACTCCTTTCTCTTTTAGAATAGTGCCATGAGATCTTTAATGTCTACTTGAACAGGCAGATGGGACCTTGGTTTAATGTCTCATCTGAAGGATGGCATCGCTGACAATGCAACAAACCCCAGCACTGCATTGGTGTGTCAGTTTAGATGATGTGATTCCAAGGCCCGACATGGGTCTTGAATCTACAATCTTCTGAAACACAGTCTGATCTGGATTTAAAAAAAGGGCCTTCAGCCTCATCCCTCCAGAATACTCGCCCTACCTTCCCATTGTTGCTGTATCAAGCTGTTTTCTAAATGAGTCCAGTGTCATGGCATCTACCTCCCTTCCTGGCAACCTGTTCCAGTCATTGATTACCCTCTGCATAAAGAAAAACTTACACATATTTAAGTATGGCAATTGCTCATCAAGGAAAGAGAAGTTTACATGTATGACAAGGGGACGTAATCTCAATTTAAGAAAAGGTAGATGAAAAGACATTTCAAATGTAATTGCTTTCCTCAGAGTGTGGTGAATATGGGGAGGAGACCACCCAGGAGGTGGTGGAGGCGTGTTAAGACACAGAAGAAGGCCCATTCTGTCAACAATTTCAAGTAAGAATTAACATTGTTTTATTTACTTCAAGTTCGGCTATTTTTTAAAACTCCATGGTCTACACAAGGGATGGCCAACTTGCAGCCCATGCGCCACATACTGACATCATTACACATGCCCAAATTTGTCACGCAAGCCACACACACATGTGTAAAATAGTCACGCAGGCTGCAAGTTGCCTATCCCTAGTCTACACCATGAGCTTGAAATCCTGACATGGGCGTTGGATCCACACCTCGTGACTGAGTTCGGGGGTGCTATTAGCTGAGCCAGGCTAACTCCTACCTGCTGGTAGTATGGGTGCTGTTGGTGACACTCTAAAATCAGATCACAGGCACAGAATATCAGAATGTCAAGATGAAACCTCACATGACACCCTATAACCACCTGCAGAGCTAATTCTTCATCTTCATAAGCTACAGGGGCTGTTTCAGATGATCACTGCAAAGGGGGTCAGGTTTATCCTTGGACACAATAAGAATAGGACACACAATAATCAATTATTGGTTAATTTCTATTCATCATGTACAATTTAATAAACTCTCTTATATTTTTGTATCTGTAGATATAATAGTTTCCCTTAACTACCGTCCAGATCCCTGACTATCCAGCCTTGGGACATCAACCCAACGTGAAAGGCACTATACAAATGTAATTTGTTGTTGTTGTTGTTAACTACTTTTTGACTTCTCAGTAATGAGATAAATGAACTTGCCGGTTAGCTATTAACACTATCAGGTGAATGATTAGTCACGCTGTGTGCATAACACTATAAGAGAGCTGTGTGCAATAAAACACAGATTCAAGTTATCGGCACATTTATAAACTCTTGGAGCAGGAATGGGTAATTTGCTGGTGCAGTGATATACCTTGACAGAAAAGGAATAGTGGTTGGATCAGCACCCTACTGAGGTCTGACATTGCTGCCCACTTTGAGTCAGTATCTACACTTGACTTCTGAGCCAATTCCAAAAGTTGCTCTCTGTAAAAACAATCATTTGTCAAAATCAATGACTAGGGCACAATTTACAGACTGTGAGTTCTGCTTTCTCAGCTGTTAGATCTCTGATATATACTTCTGTACTTGTTGTTAGATCTCTGATATATACTTCTGTACTTGTTAGATCTCTGATATATAGTTCTGTACTTGTTATGATTGTAGAATTTTAAGTACAGTAATATTGCAAATGGAGATATCATTTAACTCATTCCATTGAGTAGAAAACATCTACATGATTGTTATGTGCACTGTAGCCTAGCTGCCTCAGTTGTTGGAAACTATTACAAATGAATGATTTGTTTAATAGAAATAAATAATGACATTCTGAACACTATAATACAAAAACTGAATTCCATATGAATGAGTCATCAAAGTGTTTGTATAATCTCAGAGGTAATTTCTATTTACTCATTCAAAGTAATTATTATTCTGATATGCAATGTGAGAAAGCTTATTTTCCGATGACAAACCTTTGTATCCTTGATAAGACAGCAGGACAGACACATCTGATCTTCCCTGATGCCTATAAGCAAACACATAAAGATTCCTGTTCAATTATTCCCTTCTATTTAAAGCTCCGATCTGCCAACAAACATTAACAGCATTTAAAAGGAAATTGGATAAATTCTTGAGGGAAAAATATATTGAGGAGTCTGGAAAAAGAGCAGGGAAAAAGGATTAAAACAGATCATTTGAGTGGGAGAGGGGGAGGGGGACTAGCAACAGCAGACACGTTGGGCCAAATTGCCTCCTTTTGTGCTATAAACATCTGTGATTCTATGATTTCAAATACATGTTTTATTTTCCAATTTAATGTGAAAATATATTCACTGAATATCACACTTAAACGTTATAATTCTGCGATTTTTTAAATTCCTATCTTGTGGAGATCATTTCTTTTTCTCAGCTGAGTGTCTGACATGTGGAAACCCATCACCATATTTCAGAGTATCCAAACCAAACTGAGAATTCAATGCATCCCTGCAATGCAAGGAAATCCCCGAGATAGATTGTGGAATGGAATGCGCACTCTCTCCGTGGAGAGACACATCCTGCTTACCTAATTCTGGAAAGTTTTAGGAGCAGGTTGGCAAGAAACAAGGCTAAATTATGCATTGGGGTACTGCTGGATTCTGACCAGCAAAACCGCATAGCTTGCCATTGATATCACGTCTGGCAAGATTTTCTGCTGCTTTTGCAGCTAGGACTACCCTACCCGTTAGGGCTTTGGCTTGAAGGATTAACGGGAGTTGAGTGCAGATCAAACTCTGCAAGCATGTTTATGCATTTGGATATACCTAGTCTCCTTTCTTCCAATGCCAGACTATGTGATTCACTGGGATTAGGTGGGAGAATAGAGTTCACTGTAATTTGTGTCCAAACTTAAATTGCCGCAGAATTTAGTATTGATGAGCACAACTGAAACATTTCTTCAGCTTTTGACTAGTTTGTGAGTTTTTCTTCTCCACTTTTTCTCTTTATTTTATACACAATAGTAATCCCTGCATTTGATATAATACCTTTTTGTGTTATTGAAATATCACTAAGTGCTTCACAGGATTTACTCTAAAGTGTAATGACTGTGTGTTTTGTGGAAAACACAGCAGCCATTTTTTGTACAGCAATGTACAAACAAACCACCATGGAGTGAATGATCAATTTTATCTAGGGAATTGTTGGCCGGGACACTGAGAGAAACTCTTGTTTTTACAAATAATGCCAAGGCATCTTATGGATATTAGCCTACAAAATACCCAGTCACTAACTACCCTTTACACTAAACCCTGGCGAGCATTTTGAGGTCTCCTCCTGACATGAAAGGCACTGTATCAAATGCAAGGATTATTATTAATAACAAGACATTAATGGGGAGACATTTTGATTTGATTTGATTTCACAGCATCCAGAATTTGGCAAAATCTAAAATTTAGTTTCAATTTTGATACTGGTTTTCTGTGAGTTTTTTAAGAACTACAGAATACCAACTTAAAAATTAATACTGAGTTCAACAATTTACCAAATTCTGTGTGCTCTGAAATGCTAAATAAATAGACTAAATGTAGAAACCCAGATGGAGTTTCTCTACAGCTGTCACCCATTGCACATTGATATTGTCATGCAATGACACTTGAACCTATACAGAAGTACTGCATTCATATTGAACTAATTGTGCATAAACCAGACTGTTGCATCTCTAAAGAAAAAATATTTATTATATTTTCAACCTATGTATTTCTAAGCCCATCTCAAGCAAGTGGACTACAAATAACAAAACCTTGTCATCACAATAAGATTTTAAAAAATCAGAAAGATTTTTGTGCTATCTCCCTGTAACCCCCTGAACCCTCACCTGCCAGCTACATCCTTCTAGTCAAACTGACGGTACCATCTCTTAAAATCAATGTATAATTAATCCACGACTTTGAGAAGTGGTTCAGAGTCATTCAAATGCTTCTCTCTCTTTCGCAAGAGGCCTCAGGTGGTTGTCAAATGTGACACTTTTCTCTTTCCTCCACTTCCAGTAAGGCTTGTTGTCAATGCTGTTTAACAGGTGGCTGTTTAGATTTCCAAGTCTCCACAATGAATTTCCTTCCTCTTAGAAATGAAACGCTAACAAATGTTTCCTGGATCGCTTTTCATGATTCAAAGAAATTACCAACAATGCACAAATCTCGGGGCACTGCAGAATGGGTGTAGCCATTGAAAACAATGTCATTTGATTTTCATTGCAAATGATAAGAATTGCGTAGCACATGATAAAATAACATTTTAATTAGAAAACAGTTTACTTTTTGTAACAATCATGGAGACTGACAGCTCAGCAGCAGGGTGGAATGTGGGCCAGGGGCTTATTCTGACATTGGATAAACTACACAGAAACTAGCTGGATGTGTGTCAGGTAAACTGAGCCAAATCACACAGTGGCAGATGGCTTGGACCAGACTAAAGCTCACATTAGAAACAAATTTCTAGCCTTATTAAATAATTTGTCATTTGAATGTTCTATCTTATTAACATAGTTAGTGGATTAAAAAACAATAATGCATCATCTCATTATGACTAAATATGGTGATGAAGATAGCAGCAGCTAATCAGTTATAATTCATAGATATATTATTTTATATTAGCTGCTTCCTTGGGGATGCAACAGAGAGGCTTCCTCCGGCCCATTTGCAAAGTCCAGGATCAAGCAGCGATCTGGATTTGTGGCAAACACTGGAAGTGCCACCAGGAAGTGAGGGCTCCAGCCGACACTGACCTGTCGCTAAGCACTCTGGAGGCACAGTCTATTTGCCGAGGCCCCCACACGAGGACCTGGATTGAGCTCTTTGTAAGCTTTTTGATGCTGAGTAAGCCTGAAACGCGGCATTGGACTTGGACCTCAAGAACATCAAGGTGGCTGGTATATCATAAGATGTTGTGTAAAGGTCCTCCCACCATGCTGAAGGCATGTGCCCACCAGATAGCTGATGAAAAACTCTGAGGCTTGGGGTTGCTGGAAGGCATTACCTGCAGTGCGAGTTTGTGAACATGCGTTTATACGTTCAGCGTCTGGAACTCACCTTAATTGGCCGGCAGAGAAGCAAATAGCTGCTGCTTAAACTCCGCACTTCCAATTGGTGGAACCATCGCTCAATGGGAAGTGATGTGTGTCTGAGCTGCGGACAGGAAGCAATGTGGCAATGCTCTCACCCATTTCATGCTCAGCTATGTTGCCCACAAAGAAATTCGCAGGGAGTTCCTGATACCTGCCATCCAACCAGTGAGGGCTCAAACCTGCACTTGTCAGATGTCAAATAACCAACTAGTGACTATTCACATTGGGACAGAGATAAACAGGATCTCCTTGGTCCTGAACTGGAATGTCAGAATCGAGCCCACGCTCTGTGACGGTCTCGGTAGTCCAATTCCTGAGCCAGGCAGGTCCGCAGTACTCCAGGGCACTGCTGATGACAGTACAGCACAACCTGGCTCATTGGCAGGACTTGAAATGGCAGACCATTTGCTGATGGTAGGGACTAGACTAGACTCTAGTAGTACTCCAACAGACACTCTGGGGTCCCCAAGTATAAATTGTGTCTAATACTATTTCAAATTAGTTGAGCAGGATATGTCCCCCCAGGGAGAGACTACGCATTTCAGTTTTAACCTAATTTCTTGTTCTACTCTCACTGTCTATCAAATAGTATGGTTACAAATGTACCATGTATGTCTCAAATGTTTTGAAAAACCCAGATCATGTCCCCCTCATCTTCCATCTTTATTCTCGTGAGAACATGTTCTGATCAATTATCTTCCATTCATAATTTAGAGTCCACAATTGCAGAATCATCTTGTTTTGTCTTCTCTAGACCAATGACTCAATGTCATTTTGAAGGTAAGTTATCGAACATACACTTAATATTGATACAGAATTAAAATGTCACAGCAGACAAATAACTCATTCAACTCATTCAGTCTGTGCTTGTGTTTTCCTCCGCATGAGCTATCTAATCTAATCTCACTCTCATGCTCACTCCCAGTACCCTCGTTTTCAAGTGTGAGTATTAATACTGCAATTGTGACATGTCTGCAACATTTATTTAGAGGAAAACATTCAAGAAATTCTTGCTGTGTTTAGTAAATCTGCAGTAGCTTTCACAGGGCACAAGATCCAATGTCAGTCAGAGGAATATTTCTTTGTAAAACACCACCACATGCAAATGAATAGAACCTGCATATGAGAAATATCACTAATGTTTTTTTTTACTTTTTTACCTCTATGAATAGACCTTTGCAAGAAAAAAAACCTAAGGATTCAAATGATCACTTTAAAATGAGTTTCTGAGCAAAGATACAATGAATCAATTGCTTTAAGATGATGAAATTTGACATGCCAGTGCTCCAAAGCGGGGAAGGGATCAGACATTGGGCACCTTTGTCCGTAGATTTTCACATGATTCCTCTCACACAAAGTATAAGCATATAATAATAATCCTTGCATTTGATATAGCGCTTTTCACGTCTTCTAGACGTCCCAAAGCGCTTCACAGAATGTACTGTAAAGTGAATTGACTATATTTGTGGGCGAACGTGGCAGCCAATTGCGCACAGTAATGTCCCACAAACAGTCATGGTTAGAAAATGAACAATTTATTATTGTTTTGTTTTTTGGAGGGATTATTATTAGGCGTGTGGAGTAAGGAAACTTGCCCAAGGTTTCGCCCTCTGCCTGGAATTGAACTCAGGTCTCTCACTTGCAAAGCGAGTGCTCTAACCACTGAGCTATAGGACTCCACATGTCAGCCTGGCTCAGGGGTAGCACTTTTGCCTCTAAGTCAGAAGGTTGTGGTTTCAAGCCACATGTCGGGACCTGGAGTCTAAGATGACATTCCAATGCAATGCTCCATATGTGCTGCATTGTCGGAGGTGCCATCCTTCAGATGAGACATTAAAATCAAGTCAGTTGGACAATAAAAGATACAATGGCACTATTCAAAAAGAGAAGGGAGTTTCTCCCAGTGTCCTGACCAACAATCTCCAAGTAAAAATTGGTCATTTACTTGATAGCTGTTTGTTAACTTCATGACATTGCTGCTGCACAAATTGAGATTAATATTTAATAAAATCATAGAAATTTACAGCACATAAGAAGGTCATTCAGTACATCCTGTCTGTGCCAGCTTTTTTAAAGAGCAATCCTTTCAGTGGCATTTACCCGTGTTTTCGCTAAACTCATGTCGTCCATTATTCAACCCATTATTGAGATCCTTCTTGAAACGCAGACAGACATTGTCGTTTTATAGTATAAGATATTATATAGTAATAATAATCCTTGCCTTATCACGTCTTTAAGACATCTCAAAGCGCTTCACAGAATATAAAGTGAATATTATATATCACACGTATTATCTCTTTACTTTTTACTAAATTAACTTTAATTCTATCTCTGTGGAACACAAGTTGGTTGCTATGCCACATGGTCATTTTCTCATACTCATCCAAAGAGGCAATGAAGCACAAAATAGACATCTCATTATGGCGCTGTTATCTTGATCCTTAGAGAACCCTTGCAAAAATCACTCGGATTTACACTGAACGATTATAGACTTTGCAATTTTTGTTTTCAAAATTTGTTTCATTCAATGTGGTAAGTAACTCAGTAAGTTCAGCCTCTCATGCAGCTTGTGCCCATTTATGTGAAGTGGTCTGTAGAGACGCATGTCAAGCCTCTACACTTATTAAATTCAGCAGCGGAGCTCAGTGTCTTGTCCCAAAACACATCCGTATTTTAACTAGAAGGAAAAATATGCAGCATGTAATCTGATCATTACTAAGGGTAATAATTGTCACAAAACAACTACAGAAAGTTACAGCAGAATTTGGTATCATGTGTTTCACAGTAAATTTGGGACTTTATAACTGTTACCCCATTGACTCTTGGACAACTGATTCCCCTCCAACCCGTTAAGAACTGTCTTGGTACCACATTTGATTTTAATATAACAACAAAATCTTTGTTTTGATTCCTTGTTGCTGTGTCTGAATTTTAAACTTTAAAGGTTACATTTTTATTGTTAAAAATATTTTGGGGCCAACGTGTGGGTTAACAAAATGCCCCACTCTCTCTGATTCAAGAGAAACATAATCCTTGCAACTGATATAGAGACGTACCATGTCGTGGAAACATCTCAAAACGCTTCACAGGATTTTACTGTAAAATGTTGTGACTGTGTATTTTGTAGGAGAATGTGGCACCCAATTTGTGCTCAAGAATATGCCACAAACAGCCACAAAGTGAATGGCCAGGATACCGGGAGAAAGTCCTATCTATTTTTGAGTACTACCATGGGATCTTTAATGTCCACAAGAACAGGCAGACAGCAGTTTGATTTAACGTCTCATCGATATTTGTGCACCTCCGACAATACAGCACTCCCCCATTTTTGCACTGGAGTGTCAGCCTAGATTATGAGCATTTATTTAAAAAAATCCCAATTCTTATGATCTTTGATCACGCGTTCAATAACATATTTGATAATTATAAAATGTGTTGAGAAATGTCACATTTTTCATCCAATCATGGAATAATAAATGTTTGATTAAAAATACATTAACAGAGGTAATAAACTCTCCTGAGATATTCACCAAACCAGAAATCAGCATTTAAAGAGGAAGTGTAGCTCTTGCAAAGTGAATCATCATAATAATAATCCTTACATTTGATATAACGCCTTATCACATCTTTGAGATATCTCAAAGCGCTTCACAGCATATATTGTAAAGTGAATTGACGGGATATTTGTGGGCGAAACGCGGTAGCCAATTGTACATAGCAGTGTCCCACAAACAGTCATGGATTGAAGTGACCAACATATTATGATTTTTTTTGAAGGAATCTTTCTCCTGTAGTTTATTCCTTTTTAGGTATTCATCTAGTTCCCTTCTGAAAGCCAATATGGATTCTATTTGAACCACAGCTGCCAATTATTATATGCGTTAAAAAAAATCTATCCTAACCTTCCCATTTTCTCATTTACTTACTATCTATATTTGATGGCCTCTAGTTACTGGCTCACCAACCAGTTGAAGTAATTTCTCTCTATTGAGTCCATCAAACCATCATAATTTTAAAGACCTCTGTCACCCCTCAAACTTCTTTGTTCCAATGGAAAAATTCCCATCAGTCTCTGTTCATCAGCCAAACTATTCACCCCAGTATCATCCTAGTAAGCTTCCTCTCGATAGTTAGGAAGCAAGAAAAATGGAGTAAAAAGGGGAAATGGGGTCAAAAGAGCTGCCATGATCTAATAAACCAATGAACATGTTTGGGTCTGAATGATCTCCTGCTGCTATGTATTGATTGGAATATGTCAGTTGAAGCTAATTCACATTGTCTGTGTAAAGTTCAGTTGGATGGTACTCTCCTTTCCTCCTGGGTGCGAAAGCTTCTTTTTCTGCAGAGGTCATCCTCTTACATAGAATTACATAGACTGATATAGCATTGAAAACAATCCATTCGTCCACACTAGTCAGTGACAATGTTTATGCTCCACATGAGCTTCCACCTGTCCTGATCCCTTCTCCTATCCCTTCTGTTCCCTTCTTCTTCAGGTAAACCGAGTTTCACATATATAGTCCATCTACCTACTTATGAAAACTTCTCTAGTTTCCACTAGATGCTGAGCCATTTTCACTATCAGAGTGAAACTGTATTCCTCTTTGAGTTTTTTTATAGATCTCATGCATTTAGTGTAAATTTAGTCTAAATCTGACCTGGATTTAACATTCAAGATAATCCTGTTATCATCATAACCCTGCATCGAGGATACAGATGGCTCTAAATTAATTTGTCAATCAAAATTAACACCAGCATTTATCATGCAATACAAGCCGCAGCCCAACAGTAAATATCCCACTGACATAATGACTGGCAATTTTCAGAGAATAAATATGGTTACAGCTGATGGCAATTTCACTTCCATGTTACTGACTGACATCAAGTGGGAAACCTAGCCTATCCCCAGTTTTCCTTTCTGATCTTAGCTGCTTCCTTAACTGTACCAGGCAATCTTCTGGTGCTGCCCTTCTTCATCTCCAGGTTGAATCCTGATATCTATAAACCTTATGAAAGCTCATTTGCCTACAAAATATACAGTCACTATACTTTACACTAAATCCAGTGAAGCTGTTTGAGATGACCTCCCAACATGAAAAACACTATATCAAATGTACGGATTACTATTATTATAAATCCTTTGCAAATTTAGATTATAATTCCAGCACTTTAGCTGCAGAAGATCTGCTATTGTTCATTCATGTTGTAAGGGTGCTTTGAGTCACAAACATATTGCTCATAAAAATAATCCTTGCATTTGAGATAGCGCCTTATGATGTCTTCAAAGTGATTCACAGAATATGCTGTAAAGTGAATTGTCTGTATATTTTGTGGGCGAAACGCGGCAGCCAATTGCGCACAGCAGTGTCCCACAAACAGTCGTGGATTGAGTGACTAAATTACTATTATTTATTTTGGAGGAAAAGCGATCTGCTAGTCGACTAACAACTGGGTTCCTATTTACTATTAGGTAAACAGAAGCATGTGGAGTAAGGAAACTTGCCCAATATTTCGCCCTGCTGGGAATGAAACCCAGGTGAGTGCTCTAACCACTGAGTTAATGCAATGTCTCAACAACATTTCTTTTTATGGAAGGTGGTGCGAATGTGGAATTCTCTGCCACACACCAGAGTCGAAACAAAGTCTATAGATTATTTAAATGCCAGTGAATAGATTTTTGAAAGAAGAAGAACATAAAAGAGTATTGGAAATGAGCAGAAGAGTGGGACTAGAGAAAAAGATCAGCACAGACTTGATAAGTCAAATGACCTGCTTCTATGTTTATGCAATTTTCTGATAACATCTCCTCTTGCTCATTTAGACTGGTACAGCCCCATTTTAAATTTTAACCCTTTAGTTTTACAATGGGCAAAATGTGATGTTCATAATGGATTTACTTTGACAATCAAGAAACATTGCACTTTTCTTCCCAATATTAAAAGTGAAGAAAAAATACAGTTTTTTTAATTTTGCATCCCTGCACTGAAATAAGTTTCAAATGATTTCTGTGCTGAACAAGAAAGTTAGTTGAAAGTATCAAACCCATTTAAAGTACTAAACCTAGATATAGATAGATGGGAGCAATTTGGTAGTGAGTCCTCTGAGACAATTTAAGGAATTCGGGTGATTAATCTCATGAATCTTAACGAACTATAATTGAAAGTGTATCTTAAATAAAAGTAGTGCTGCATTAGACCCTATGACTCCAAAGTAATTGTGCTGTGCTTCATTTTCAAATATTTATTTGCATTTGAAGATATAAAAAATACACAGAATCATTTCAGTAATATCTTAAGCAATCAAAGTGGAAAAATAGTGAAGTAGTGAGATTTCTCACTGCAATCTTTGGTAAGCAAGGATGTATCACTTCCATATCACAGTAAGGTTCAAATTCAAAGAAACACTTTATAGTCTTTCCATTGTCACAAGGAGCATTGTTAAGATTCCCACTTTTAACGAGAATCTCTAAATCTTTCCAGCTCACAGCCTCACTCTCTACTTTGAAACCCTTCTAAAACCTCCCACTGCACCTTTGGGCATCTCCCTCCTACCTTTCCCCCACTCTCCCATGTTCCACCCTTCTTGAGCTCCCACTTCATCTCTGGATGGCACTTTGAGACATTTAGCCATGTAATTATGCGATATATAAGATCTAGATTTGTTGCTATAAATCTTTTTGAATTGCAAATCTATGCACATTAATGACCAGTACAAACCCAGGATGAGAATTTTTATGATAAATTAAAACGTAAGTAAGAACCATTATACTGTTCTGCAATCCAAAGAGTGAACTAAGGACAATATATTTCACTTACTTTATTTATTTGAAAAATGTAACTTTTTTTACTCAACAACACGAGTTTGTGTTTATGTAGGGCCTTTCACGCACAGTAGTGTCTCAGTGGTTACTCGGGTTAATGTGACTTATTTTGCGGATGTTTTGTACATTCAGCTTGGTGGGAGGAAGAGAAATCGTGATATTCACAACTATTTACAGTGAGTCTAACAGCTTGTCCTCATGCTAACAAAACTCACCCAACTGAGGCAAATGAACCTGAATGACAGACAACTCCAGGAGTCATTTCATCCTAATATAGGCCACCTTCCCTTCTGTTATCATTTTTATTTCCTGTAGAAAAGCATGAATTTGCATAATATTCAGAAAATATAAACATACAAGATCCCTTGTAGATTTAAATATATTGTGGTCATTTCCGCAGTTGCTACTTAGCCTATATTGATGAAATGAATTTGTGAGAATTTAAGAATATATTTCAATTATTCCTACATTTTTCTGCTCCCAACTGAGAGCCCAGTTGGAGTAGAAATTAAAAGCATAAATCACTTTTTTAAGTTGGAAGATAAACTCCATTTTCATATTTTTCTCTTCTATAAAAAGGCGAATATGGTCTTGAGCTTCATATCCAGAGGGATAGAACATAAAAGTGAGGAGGTGATGTTGAATATATACAAAACTTTGGTTAGACCACATTTGGAGTTTTGTGTCCAATTCTGCTCTCCACAACAACAACAACAACCAGAAGATTACATTTGTATAGCGCCTTTCATGTCGGGAGGACGTCCCAAGGCGCTAGACAGTGTACAGCATTTCAGACCCAAGCTGGGGTCGGGGGGGGAGAAGGGAGGGGAGGAGAAGGGGGGTGGCCAATGGCATGGTCGAAGAGGAGGGTTTTGAGGCGGGACTTGAAGAGGCTAAGGAGGGGGTGAGGCGGAGTGATTGGGGGATGGAATTCCAGAGGTTGGGGGCAGAGTGGCTGAAATCTCTCCCACCAATGGTGGGGCAGGTGGGTCGGGGGACGTGGAGCAGGCCGGAGCCGGGTGAGCGGAGGGAGTGGGCGGGTTGGTAGGGGGTTAGGAGGTTACAGAGGTAGGGTGGGGTGAGGCCATGGAGGGCTTTGTAGGATCTTGAACTGGATCCTCTGAAGCATAACGAGCCAGTGGAGTCGGATGAGAATGGGGGAGATGGGTCATGGAGTTTGGTGCGGGAGAGGACACGGGCTGCAGAGTTCTGGATTATCTGCAGCCTGTGGAGGGAGGAGTTGGGAAGGCCGACAAGCAGGGCATTTGTATAGTCGAGCCTGGAGGTGATGAAGGCATGAACAAGAGTTTCAGCGGCCTGAGGGGTGAGATAGTGGTGGAGTCGGGCGATGTTATGGAGGTGAGAGAAGGCAGAGCGGGTCATGGCTTGGATGTGGGGAAGAAAGACAGTTGAGGGTTGAACAAGACACCTAGGTTCCTGACTGGCTGGTGAGTTGACGTGTGCAACCATAGAGGTTGATGCTGCCAGAGCCTGAGGTGCAGAGGCGCTGGCGCGAGCCAATCAGGAGGGCCTCAGTCTTGTTCACATTCAACTAGGAAATTTGCCCTCATCCAGGACTTGATGTCCGACAGGCAGTCTGTCAGGACTGTGGTCCTGGAGTTGAGGATGGAGGCAGAAAGATAGAGTTGGGGGTCATCCACATACATATGGAAGTTGACCCCATGTCTGCGGATGATGTCACCAAGGGGGAGCATGTAGATATTAAAGAGGAGAGGGCCAAGGACAGAGCCCTGGGGGACCCCAGACATCACAGTGCGGGGGCTGGAGGAGAAACCGTTAGAGGCAACAAAGTGGAGACAGTGAGAGAAATGGGAGTTGAACCAGGCAAGGGCAGGTCCGTGAAGATTAAGTAAAGAGGAGAGGCGGTGTATGAGGATGGAGTGGTTGACAGTGTCGAAGGTGGCAGAGAGGTCGAGGAGGACAAAGAGGCAGAGGGAGCCCTGATCACAGTTGTTCAGAATATCATCAGTGACGTTGACCAGGGCTGTTTCCGTGCTGTGGGCAGTGCGGAAGTCGGATTGGAGGGGTTCAAAGAGGGAATGGCGAGAGAGAAAGGAGCGGAGCTGGGACACGACGCCTCGTTCCAGGACCTTGGAGAGGAATGGGAGGTTAGAGATGGGGCAGTAGCTGGAGAGGAGGGATAGGTCCAGGGAAGGTTTTTTCAGGATGGGGGTGATGACGGCTATTTTTAGAGTGGTAGGAACCGGTGGACAAGGAGAGGTTGATGACACTGTAAGAAGTACATAGCAGTGATGGAAAGAGTGCAGCATAGGTTACTAAGATGATATCAGGGCTGGCAGGTTACTGCTGTCAGGATAGACTGGATAGGTTGGGCCTTTTTTTGTTAGAGAAGAGACATTTAAGGGGGGAACTTAATAGAAGTGTTTAAAGTTATAAAAAGGTTTGATAAGGTTATCATAAATAGTCTGTTTCCACTGGTTGGGAAGTCCATAACCAGGGGACACAAGTATAAGATAACGGGGATGAAAAAAATAATTTAGGAGGAATGTCGTCATGCAGTCAGATTGTGGAACTCGCTGCCTGAAATGGTGGTTGAATCATATACTATAGATGCATTCAAGAAGAAACTAGACCTTCATATGAGGGAGGGAATAAAGGAATGGGTAAACACTGGTATGGACTGCTTGGGCCAAATGGCCTGTTTCCATACCGTTCTTTGTAAATCTTCCCCTCTTCTGCTTGGAGCAGGTACCAAGAGTGTTAAAGAGGGTGTGTGGGTGAACAACCTCATCCAAGGCTAACTTCAATATCTCTGGGAACCAGTCACTCAGAAAGGGAACCTATGGCTGGTTTTCCCATGTCCCTGTCTGTATGAAGCACCTAGGCTCCACTCAGTGTTCCAGAGGTTTGGAGCATAGTGGCTGAAAGCACAACCTCCGATGGTGGGGCAGAGGGTGCAACGGACGAGCAGGGGGCCAGTGCCAGTTGAGCGAAGGTGCAGGTTGGTGGATTGGGTAGTGAGGAGGTTGGAGAGGTAGGGAGGTGCCAGAGAGTGAATGGATTTGAGCACGAGTGTGAGGATCTTGAAGTCGATCTGTTTGGTGATGGGGAGCCAGTGGAGCCTGGCCAGAACTGGTGAGATGTGGGTATGGAGTTTGGTCTGTATGCGGGCGGCAAAGTTTTGAATGAGCTGGATCTTGTGAATGGTGGAGCTGAGGAGACCAGTGAGGAGTGCGTTGGAGTAATCCAAGCGGGACGTGACAAATGCATGCATGTGGGTTTCGGCAACATTTGGGGTAAGGTACAGTCAGAGGCGGGCAATGTGACAGAGGTGGAAGAAAGCAGTCCTGGTCAGGGATCGGATGTGAGGGAGGAAGGACAGATGGTGGTCGAACCGGACGCCTGGATTGCGCACTGGTTCGGTGAGTCTGAGAGAGAGCCCAGGGAGGTTGAGGAGTTTAGATCCACAGGAGTGAAGACGTTGACGCGAGTCAAGGAGTATGGCTTCCATCTTGACCATATTCAGCTGCAGGAAGTTTACATTCATCCAGGCCCTGATGTTTGCCAGACAAGCTGATAGAACATCAGCAAACCTGGAGTTGGTACTGGAGGAGGCAAAGTAGACTTGTGTCTCATCCACATGCATGTGAAAGTTTACCCCGTGTCTGCAAATGATATCGCCCAGAGGGAGTATATGGATAAGGAAAAAAAGAGGATGGAGCCCTGGGGTACCCCATATGTGACTAGGTGGGGGCAGGAGGAGGCAGGAGGAGAAAACATTTTCTGAGATGAAACGGAGGCAGTTGGTTAAGTAGGAATTGAACCATGCGAGTGCAGGCCCACTGAGGTGGATGAAGGAGGAGAGGCAATAGAGGAGGATGGTGTGGTTGACAGTGTCGAACACGGGAGAGAAATCCAGGAGGACGAGGAGGTAGAGGGAGCCCTGGTCACAGATAGAGAGGATGTCGCTTATGACTTGGACAAGCGCTGTCTTGGACCTGGAGAGATGTAACCGAAGTTGACCTGCAACAGTGCATTCCAGGACTTTGGCAAGGAAGGGTAGGTTGGACATGGGATGGCAGTGTGAGAGATTAGAGGGATCAAGGGTGGGTTTTTTGAGGAAAGCTGTGATAGCAATGGTTTCAGAGGGAGTGAAACAGAGCCTGAGGAGAGAGACTGGTTGACCGTGTCGGCCAGCAGGTGGGAGACAAGGGGGAGTTCAGTGACCAGCAGCTGGGTGGGGAGGAGTTCAAGGTAGCATTACATCCTCGCAGCGGGATTCAGTGATACAGGAGATCGAAAGGCACCTCTCCACTACTGTCATTGCTGTTCCGCACCACTACATTGCCAAAAGGATAAATTATTTGGAATAGAAAACAATCCCCCAAGACTTTAGTTCCCCCTTTAACAATTAACTAAATCTATGTTTAAATTGCATTTTGCTGTATTTCCTGAACAAGCCCCGGGACTGATTTATTGAATGTAACAGCTTCTGTTTAAATTAAGTATTGAGGTATATAATGAGGAATCTTACCTGCTCCAATCACATCTGAGTGTCGTGCAGCCCACTTAATCTTCAATCCTGATTCTTCAATTAATCTTGATTCAATGGTGCATTCATAATTCAGTCAGATAAATTTCCTATCTTGTGCTCAATTTCTCAGAGGTTTTTTTTTATCATTGTAAATGAAGCAGGATTTTCTAATCTGCACAACCAGTGGTTACAAAAAGATGAATAATAATTCTCTGCGTCATCGACATTAATTAACCTTCACTTTGTTTCATTTATTTCCCCGAAGTCACAGACTGAAAGCAACAAAACTGTTCATGGTCTCTTCCAATCCCTTGTGTGTTCTTCTCAAATCTGAATAACTGCAGGTACTCAGAATCTTATTAGGTTAGGAGGTCACATAATGTTTATTACAGCACAGCACCTTTCAATAAAAGAATGACTCAAAGTGATTGATAAATGGTGCTGGGTGCTGACCAGGGAAATGAGACATTTCATGATGTCAGCGAGAAGCAATAAATAAATATTATAAGATGTGATTTATCCACTGTTTCACATGTGACAACACACCCCACTGTTTCACATGTATCCCCTCTAGTGTTCTAGTGTTTAACATGTGACGACATGTAATTCCCCACTACCAATATTTCACATGTGACCCACACATGATGGGAGAGAAGGAAGACTCTTCCATGAGGTCTTGGGGGGGAGTAAATGTTTTTATTTTATTTACATCATCAATAGGTTGTAGTCCGTCCCATCCCCCCTCAATGTTTTGCTAACAAAAACAACAAATTATATTTGTATAGAGCCTTTCACGTTGGGAGGACGTCCCAAGGCCCTTGTGGAGTCCTGTAGCTCAGTGGTTAGAGCACTCGCTTTGCAAGTGTGAGACCTGAGTTCAATTCCAGGCAGAGGGCGAAACCTCGGGCAAGTTTCCTTACTCCACACAGAGCCTAATAATAATCCCTTCAAAACAATAATAAATTGGTCATTTTCAATCTACGACTGTTTGTGGGACATTGCTGTGCGCAATTGGCTGCCGCGTTCGCCCACAAATATAGTCAATTCACTTTACAGTACATTCTGTGAAACGCTTTGGGACGTCTAGAAGACATGAAAAGCGCTATATCAAATGCAAGGATTATTATTATTATTATTATTATTGTTATTAAGGCCCTGGAAGCTGGAAAGCTGCTAAGGATACCTTGTATATATGCTGTCCCCTGCGTCTCAATCGCTGACTTTCTTGATTTGATGACATGAAGCCAATGATCGTAGTGGTGTCATGACACGATAAAAGCATGAAAAACATGGATGATGAGAAAGAAATTGCTGATTGGCTGATCGGCATGTATCTTCTTTTAATCTGTTTTTGCAACTTTTAGTAATATAAAAGCTCAGCATAATGATTGTCTGAAGTATATGGTTATATACACGTTAATTTAGTGCTATAGACATTGGTGGGCTGGGAGGGGGAATACAATTAACTCAGAGGAGGGTGAAACTATTTTTAAAACCGTTTGTGAAATCCTCCCACATTACAACGTCAATTTGCAGCTGTACCAGTGGCAGCACTCCCAGACAGGGAACGCTTCTGTCGTAGTGCATCATTTGGTAGGAGTCAGATCTAACCACTTTAGGGAAAAACAGAATTGCCACTACTCTAAAGAGTTCACATTCTTCCAGGAAACCTGAACAAAAATTTGATATCAGTACATGCTCCTATCTTGATTCTTCTAACATTGTGGAAAGGACAGCTTTAACACCAGTATTTAGTTTTGACTGAGCTTGCAGCAGATTGGAAGCAGTGGCCAGTGTTAAAGATATAGAGGAGATTAATAAAAAGGCAGCTGGACATTAAAATAATATTTTAGAAACATGAGAATCTGTGACAAAGAATAATAATAACGATAATAATCCTTGCATTTGACATAATAGCCTTATCATGTCGTTGAGACGTGCTAGGGCAAGGGACATGAAGTGCTTCATAGGATTGACTGTGTATTTTGTGGGCGAAATGCAGCAGACAGTTGCGCACAGAAATATCCCACAGCAGACGTGAAGTGAAGAACCAATTTTATTAAAGGGATTGTTAGCCAGGACACTGGAAAAACTCCCTTCTCTTTTTGAATAGTGCCATGAGATCTTTAACATTCACCTGAGCAGGAAGACAGGACTTTGGTTTAACATCTTACCTGAAAGACAGTACCTCCAACAATGCAGCACACCACCAGCACGGCATTGGGATGTCAGCTTAGTCTATGTGATTCCAAGTCCTGACACTGGAACCCACAATCTTTTGATTCAGAGGCGAGAGTACCACCATGATGCCAATATACTCTATAAGCTTCTTTCCAAGTCATCGCTTTTCAAGGCTGACTTCATACCTGACATCATACCCTACATTCCTGGTCGCTCCCTTCTCTCAGTGGGCATCAGCTGCTTCATGTCCCTTGCCCTATCCACCCCATCCTCAGTGAGCCTTTCTGCCTCCACTCTTTGGAACTCCTTTGAGAACCTCCCACTTGCTCTCTCTTAAGGTTTATCTCAAGACATACATTAGAATACATTAGAATATACAGCACAGAAACAGGCCATTCGGCCCAACTGGTCTTTGGGTCGTTTATGCTCCACATGAGCCTCCTCTTGCCTTTCCTCAGCTAAGCCTTCAAGCATAACCTTCTATTCCTTTCCCCCTCATGTACCTATCTAGCTTCCCCTTAAATACATCTATGCTATGAAGACCTACTTCTTTGACTGCACTTTCAGTCATCTGTCCCCTCCTCAACTCCCCCCAGCCCCCCAGCTCCGAATCCCCAACTCGGGTGACATGCTAGTATTGCTAAGTACCTTGGGACAGCCTCCCAACATGAAATGTACTAAATAAATGTAAATTTGTTTTGTATTGAACTGTATCTCACTAATACTGGAGTTCAGTTGATTTCTCTCCTTTGCATTGCATCTAGGCCATGGGGAGGTCACAGCAACTAGTCAAGTACATAGTATTGCAGGTGCAGCCTGCCACAGAACAGTTGATCTGAACTAATCAAACTCACAGCTAAATCCAAACCTAAACCTCTTGTTGTTTTGGATTGCTGATATCCCATTACAGGGAATTTGTTGTTGCAAGAAATGTGTATCCAGAGCTATCAGCTCCTGTTAAATATAGATTTTCACCTCAGAGCCGCACTGTTTTGCAAGGGTGTTTCTGCTGTATGTATTGTAGACAAGATCACATTATGGGAATCAGAGCTCTCTTATTTCAAAACCTCAATTATTAATGTTTTTTTTCATTGTCTGGTTAAGGTCTGTACTTTGGCTGGTGTGGCAGAACAAAAGCATTGATTTTTCATTTATCGCCTTCTCCCAATTGTTATTGTTTCACTTCTTTTCACGTATTATCGCAGTGATTTATTTCATGGTGATCTTGCTCATAACTCAGACTGAGTGCCCAGAGATCGTTTTTATTGATTCGTTTTAAATCTAAGGGTGTGTTCTGAGATTGACAAATGGATCATTGAGAAGGATTACTACATGTCCTTCCCACACACATAACTTGAATTATTTGCTACTCTGGGATTTCAAGAATGCCAAAAGCATATTTCCAACACAGCTCTCTTTCTCTCTACCTCCAGTCTAGCTCACTGGCATTTCACATATTGCCTCATATAACTTTCTGCTATTTGCTGTACTGCCAGCTACTGATTTACATAACAATACTCATTTAATCTGTAACCACTGCACAATCCATAGTTAGGTTTGTGATAATAACCCACATTTCAATTTGCAATGATCATTTTATTCTGGCATAAAATAATATTTCATAACAGTATGACATTTTGTGAACAATAGGCATACAATTCATTATGAATGTTTGGCAAAATTAATAAAGCAATTATCGGGGGAGTTAAGAAACAAAGCAACACTCAGAGCCAGTCCTGCTGCATTGCAAATTTTATGTGTGTGAGCAGTCAGTAAAATCTTGGGCTGTGAATCTTTCATGCTCTGTGCACAGTATTTTGCGTGAGGAAATTGATAGCATCAGATTAGGAAAATATATAGGCATCATCAACCAAAAAACATTCTCAGCAATTAACCTCACTCTATCCTTAGAACTACATGTTCTATTATTTACTTCTCTCCTTCATTCTCACTGTTACTCCTCTCCTCCATTCTCACTCAATTACTGGGAGCCCAATCTGAAACGTTGAGAGAGCACAGGTTCCTAATTTAATCCTCAATGAGGACAACATATAACTGGTGACAACATAATTTTGCAAAACATTGAAAAGAGAACTTGAGTAACTGAGTGAGAATGGAGGAGTGGAATAACTGAGCGCAGGGATAACAATACATTGAGGCAATTGAACAGAGAAACAGTAGCACTATTAGATCTGGATGGTATTTTTATCTTTCTTGGGTTAGAACCAGGAATATGCAGATTTATCATTGATTCTAAGAGTAATTATTTCACCAGGGCTTCCAGGTATAACCACAATGATGGCATGAAAGAAGAGTTTGATTCAAATATATTTTTAAAAATCTGCTTCACATCAACAACAACCTGGATTTATATAGCGCGTAGTGGCTGAAGGCACGGCCGCCGATGGTGGAGCGGAGGATTCGGGGGACAAGGAGGAGGCCAGACTCGGTGGACCGAAGGCAACGGGCACTGTTGTGAGGAGAGAGGAGGTCAGAGAAGTAGGGGGGTGCAGAGGAGTGGAGGGATTTGAAGATGAGTGAGGATTTTGAAGTCGAGATCTATCGCTGAAATAGATCTCAGAACACCACCCACCCTTTCTCATTCTATAAGCCGGAATGAAAATGTTATACCTGTTCAGTCAAATAAAGAGAAAGGTGGAATGCTTAAGGTAGATGAGATGGATAAACATTTTTTTTCTTCTTACAGATCAGTTCTTCAGCACAGCACATTCATGGGCATCTTTTCATTAGAGACCAGAGTCGAACATAACCCAGAAATACAGGCTCTGTGTAACTGGGGATCACAGAATTAATGGGCTGGAATTGTCGTTGGCATTACACATGGCACTTTTGTCGATGAGAGATTATAATGGGGAAATCTCATTAGCATCTGGCATTGCAAATTACTCTATTCAGCCCATAGAGGAGCATGGTCAGCTTCACAGGAGTTTAGCTGCATCACAAGTCTTCACATTGGTGATTAATGACTATAATCAGGAGTCTTGATATAGTAGTGAAATTGTGATACTGCGCACAAAATTATCTTAAAACAGGAAAGAAGATATCCATAAATAGAAAGCTTTCCGTCTGGAAATAGGTTAAAATCCCAGAGATCTGTCAAGGAATTTATAAATATACACAGGTTCCAATTGTGATATTTCTAAGCACATTCTGCTCCTTAATTATCACCAGTGGACAAAATAATAATAATAATTTCACGAACAAAATGATATTTATCGTCCATCCCTGGTGGCGATGAGAAGGTGGTGGTAATACCTTCTCTTTAACCTCCTGCAGTGCTTGTGGCAATAGTGTTGGGTAGGGAAGTCCAGGATGTTGACCCATCAATGATGAAGGAACAATTGCAAATGTCCACATGAGGATGATGATGGTGAATGACTTGGAGGAGAACCTGGAGGTGGTGGTGTTCCCCTGATACCACTGATCATGTTTTGGAGGGTGGTCACAAGGCGGGGAGGTGCTGAGGTGTTGAAGCAAGGTTGGTAAGTCATTGCAAAGCATTCTGTAGATAGTGCAGCCAGCGTATCAGTGAGAGAGGGAATGAATCTTGACTTGAGTGGCCAGGGTGCCCATCAGACAAATTACTTTCTCCTCGATCGTGTTCAGTTTCTCAACGTTGATCTATCTAAAAGAGATGGGCTTGTCAGGTCTCATGACCTCGCCTTGTTCCTAAATATTCTTATCACAGGATTATCTGTATCATATGCTTCCTCACAAACTGCATTAAGCACCACTTCATGATTGAACAGCAGGAAATACAATTCAAGCAGGATAGAAAACAGACAATATCAGTTTTATCTCCCCCAAGACTAACCATATGTCAGTTTCCTTGTTACGCTCCATTGAACCAACAAAACTCATCTGCTTGAGATAGGCAGATTCCAGTAGCTGGCAGACCCTTAAAGAAAGTACTCCATCACTACACAGGTGGCTGTGTAACCAAGGTGACCTGAGGGGAGGTTTCATTGTCAATCACTGTTGTCAAATCTCTGGAGATTCTGTATTATCTTCTCTTCACATTTCCAGAGGGTAACATTTAAGTGCTGATAAATATTCCTATGAGTTTTTTTACATCTAGTATGTTTGACATTTTTGCAGTTCACAGACCAGAAGTGCAGTGGAACAATTCCTCTCCTGTAATCCATCACAGTTGCTTAATCATCCAGTACATGCCTTTGCTATTACACAGTTGCTCTAGAATGCTCCTAAAAGCCCTAAAATTGCAAAATAATATAGAATTAATGTTTGATTGTTCTGCTGCATCGGAAACTGGCGCAGGAAAGATCTTGATTATAAATGAATGAGTTATGTAATGCAAAACATAAATAATATGGATACCCAAGTTTTATTAATTCATTATTTTTATAAATACAAATACATCTGTTATGTTGACTGACATCGATAGAACTATGAATAGCTAAACATTATTGGCTAGAAAAGAACACAATATCAATCTAATGCATTTCTTCTCAACAAGACCACTATCTGTTGAAACCTTTACTGTTGAAATATCTGCTGAATGTGGCACAGCTGGAAAAATAGATATTTTTTATCAGACCAGTTGGCAGAATCTTCCTTTTACAATTAATTTCTTTCAATCCCGAGACATTATGCATTGAACAAACATTAATTTTTATACTTTAATTGTTTTGTGTTCCTCTTCAAGGGTTTTTAACCTGACAAATCAAATTAGACAAGTGTAATCTCTGATCACAAATTTCGTTGTGGAGACAGATCATTCTGAGCTCCACAAAACAGGCACTAAAAGCTCATAGGAAAATAGGGTGCATAATTAACTTTAATTCTCCTCTAAACTCTCCAAACTAGGTCAGCCATGGTGATTCACGTAATGATTAATGAATTAGTGAAAGGTCAGGTCAATAACATTGAAGGTAGACATGAGGTAGACATGACATGCATCTAGACATATATCAAACATAGTAAACCCTCCCAACAGTTATTGTAATATGGACAGGGCAATAGTATAGATTGATGTCTGCTAAGAACACCTCATCAGTTTGTGAAGAGATAAGAGTCAGAGCAACATACAAAAGATGGAACGAGTAAAGGCCATTTGGTCTATCATGCTAACTCCATTCCACAAAGGATGAAACGCTTAGCCTGTCAATACCAAATGTAATGATGATTATTATTAATAATACTATCCATTCTATCTTCCGAGGGAAGGTTCTGCAAATAAACTCCCTGATTCCCAAAGGTAAATAAGTAAAACTTCAGAGCCTCCTTCTGTAGCAATTTCTCTGCTATTTAACCATTGTCGCCTTCCACAGATCCTTTACTCTCCAACCAAACCTCATGGTCAACAGGACAAGAATCATTGTTCTAATCCACAAACTATCTGATTATCTCAGTCGACACTGACCCCCATAACCTTCAATCCTGTTCCCATCTCTTTCGAATGGAGAGCAGTAATTTCTGCCAAGCATGTCACTTTTTCTGTTCCTGATTCTCAGAGCGCTTTTTACTTGAATAGCTTGTAGGAAAAATATATCCTTCACCTTGCTGAGTACGCTAATGTATACTTAAGATGTAAATATTCAGCTATCCTGTTTAAGATATTTTTAGTAACAATAAAACACATTTAATTGTATTCATTCATTCAGTTGAATGTTTGGGGAGGAGGCTTGACCCTAACCCTGATCCAGAGCTCAGCTTCTGTTTCTATGTTGCTAATTTGGGTGAAGGTCTGAAGGGCAGGCAATGTGATTGTGAAAAGTTGTAGTGCTGAATAAATTGCATCATATTACTAAAGATAGCTATATACGGCTTTAGTGAGTAGCAGAATTTTATAACTACAAAGCAGTAATATATTGAGGGAATCCTATAATTTCAGAGGCCTGGAAATTCTCTTGGTTTTAACCTTAAAACCATTGAATTAAAATTTAGGGTAGTGCAACATTTTTATTTTTTTTAAATTCCGTCTTAATTTTAAAGCCGGTTTACCTCATTTCTTAAATGAAC
Source organism: Callorhinchus milii (assembly GCF_018977255.1). Taxonomy (NCBI): domain Eukaryota; kingdom Metazoa; phylum Chordata; class Chondrichthyes; order Chimaeriformes; family Callorhinchidae; genus Callorhinchus; species Callorhinchus milii. The sequence continues at coordinate 62,273,334 of NW_024704743.1, forward strand.
CCTGGAACATGTGATTGCCTGAAACATGCTCCATACTATCCTTTATATTAAGTCAAATCAAGGTTATTTAAATAGGACAGCTGACACAAATACAATAAAGCAGAATCCAAGATGATTTTCAACTAACTTACATCAGGGTCCTGCATTAATAGCCCCGTTTGTATTATAATATTGCCAGGATACACAGCTATGTTCACCGCCCTCTGATTGTCAGTGAAATTTCTAATATTAGAAAACACCTGACAAAATAATCTGTTTACTAATGTTTACTATCATTAGAAATTAAAAGGTGTTTCAGGGCCTCCAGCATTGTTCTCAAACCTTCCTATTAAAATTGGCTTTGTATTAACTGATAGCACTCTTGCCTCTGAGTCAGAAGGTTGTAGTTCAAGCTCCAAATTGGGACTTCAAGTGTATCTATTCTTAGATTCATGTGGTGTATAAACACTAATTGGGCCGAAAGGCCTGTTTCTGTATATAATCTAGGTACTACCTAGTGTCTCAAAGTGCTTCACAAAATATACTGTAAAGTAAATTGACTGTATATTTTGTGGGTAAAATTTGGCAGCCAATTGCACACAACAGTGTCCTACAAACAGTTGTGGATTGACTGAACAATTTATTAATAATTTTTTTTAAGGAATTATTACCTCGGAAAAGCGATCTGCCAATCGACTAAAAAACCTGTTCCTACTTACTGCTAGGTAAACAGAGGCATGTGGAGTAAGGAAACTTGCCCAATGTTTTGCCTTGCTGAGAACCAAATCCAGGTTGCGAGGTGAGTGCCCTAACCACTGAGACTCATGGAATAAAAAATTATATGAGACTACAAATAAGAAAATGCATTTTTATAGCATCTTATCACGTTAGAACATTTTCTAGTATTTGCTGTCAAGTGCAGGAATTGTCTCTGCACGTCAACATAACAGCCATTTATACACTGCCAGTTGCCATTAAACAACCATGAGGTGAATAACCAATTTATCCGGCAGATTGTTAGCCATGAAGCCAAGAGAAACTCTCCTTTTTTTCAAATAGTGTTACCATAAGCGCTTTGGGGCGTCCTCCCGACGTGAAAAGCGCTATATCAAGTGCAAGGATTATTATTATTATTATTTTGAATAACTTCCCCATGAAGAACAGGCAAACAGTTGCATCTCATCTGAAGGATTCCATCTTTGATGATACCAAGCTTTCCCAGAATTTCACTGGAATAGGCTGTGAGGTCAAAATCCTGACACGGTTTTCATCCCCACAACCTTGTGATTCAGAGGCAAGAATGCTACCCACTGAGCCAAACTAACACACTTTCAAGGGGAGTGAACATGTCGCCTCTGAGCTAGAAGGCTGTGGGTTCAAGTTCCATATCGGGTCTTTGATATCACATAGTCTGGCTGACACTAATGCAAAGCCGGTGATGTGCTGCAATGTTGGAGGTGTCATCCATTGGATAATTTAAACCGAGGACTTGTCTGGCTGTTTATTTGGACGTTAATGGTCAAGAACACAATTCAACTAGACCAGTACCCTAGCCAACAATCTCCCAGAATTGGTTATCCAGTTAATGGCTGTTTGTGGGACGTTGCTGTGTGAAATCAGTTGTTGCATTTGCCCACAAAACACACAGTCACTACACGTTACAGTATATCCTGCAAAGGACTTTGAGACGTCCTCCTGATGTGAAAGGCTCTGTATCAAATGCAACAACATCAACAACAATTTGCACTTATATAGCTCCCTCCATGCAGGGTAGCATCTCAGAGCGCTTAATAGTGGCGGAGTCTGACTCCGAGCCGGGGGGAGGAGGGAGGTGGCTGTAAGCACAGTTGAAGAGGAAAATTTTCAGGCAGGACTTGAAAGAGGGGAGAGAGGGGGCAAGGAGAGGGACTGAGGGAGAGTGTTCTAAAGCTTTGGGGCGTAGTGGATGAAAGCACGACCTCCGATGGTGGGGCGGAGGGTATGAGGACAAACAGGAGGCCAGTGCCAATCGAGCGAAGGCGCCGGGTGGTGGATTGAGGAGTGAGGAGGTTGGAGAGGTAGGGAGGTGCCAGGGAGTGAAGGGATTTGAACACGAGAGTGAGGATTATTATTTATTATTATTAAATAAGGGGGTCTTGCATCACTAGATTAGATGTGAGTCCAATATATTTGTACTGTAATTACTTCCCTCATGTTGTGAAAAATGTCTTGCACTGATGTGATGTGTATTGGCAGCATAAAGCGTCTGAATGGGGCTTCACTGATGGATCAGTTGGTTCTGCCAATAATTATGTGGAATTAAGTCTGACCACAAAGGTTCTGGGTTCAATCCCTGGTTGGTGCAGAATTAGATGATCGATGCTGAAGATACTACAATTTGTCTCAGTGCCTAGGGCTAGTAACGGGGAAAAATCAGCCTGGGTTTATGGTCCATTGATTCATTGGCCCCTGTGGAAATGTTTGTGATAGGTGAGCTTCTAATAAGAAAATTGGGAATGATTACTTGGAGGAAGAATCAGAGGGCACTTGTGGATCTACAGAACAGCAGAAATCTGCCCTGAAATTTGGCCTTGTGAAATGTGAGACTATTTTGCTGTAACATTTAAGGGTTGGTATTCAAATTAGCATGATAAAATGTCACATCATTCTATCATCATCATCACACTTGCATTTGATATAGGTCATTGAGACGTCTTAAAGCGCTTCACAGGATGTATTGTAAAGTGGACTGACTGTATTTTGGGGGCGAAACGGGGAATCCAATTTGCGTCACACAAGCAGCCATGGATTTTATTTGGGGGATTTATTGGCCAGGGCACCGGGAAAAACTCCCTTCTCTTAAGCACCTAGTTAGGGTTCGCTTTTAGCATGGGTGCCTGTGGTGCACTTCCAGCTTCTGGGATGGACCTGCTAGCCTGTCTCCTCCATTAAATAACATATTTTCCATTATTATAATAATAATAATAATAATCCTTGCATTTGATATAGCGCTTTTCACATCGGGAGGATGTCCCAAAGTGCTTCACAGAACACACTTGTAAAGTGAATTGACTGCATATTTGTGGGCGAACGCGGCAGCCAATTGCGCACAGCAATGTCCCACAAGCAGTCATGGATTGAAAATGACCAATTTATTGTCATGGATTGAAAATGACCAATTTGTTTTTTTTTCTTTTTGGAGGGATTATCATTAGGCGTGTGGAGTAAGGAAACTTGGCCAAGGTCTCGCCCTGTCTGGAATTGAACTCAGGTCTCTCGCTTGCAAAGCGAGTGCTCTAACCACTGAGCTACAGGACTTCTGGGTTATCTTAAATTTTAAGATAAAATGCTCGTACTAGGTGGAATTTGGGGCCTAAGTATCTGTGTTGTGACCACCTCAGCTACTGCAATTAAGCTAGAATGATTAATTTCATCCCATTCCTGTGGTAAAATTGAGAATAATATTCTGTTGGCCCAAAGACTGTCCAGCAATTCTCCAAAATATGTATCCACTCCCACATCTCCATCTTTCAGACATAGTCTGCTCCATCAGACAGCTACATCTCACCCTCAACCCAATGGCAGAAATTCAAGTAATTTTTTGTCCGCTAAGGCGTTTGTCAATTGCACTCTCTATTTTTTCTAATCCTGCTTCTAACTAAATATTTATCCACTTCTTTTTGCCCTGAATGAGATGTTAATTTTAAGATGGTTCTGTACTGACCAACTAAACCAGATAATCTACTTACATCCTTGTCATTTATGACTGTCAGTATTATGAAGCTTTGGATCATAACCTCTCCTCAATCCTCTATCTAATAAAAACAGGCTCAATTCTGTGAGTCTCTCCTCATAACTTATTGGGTTGGAACCTGGAATCATCTTCGCCACTATTCTCTGAACTATCTCCATAACCTCTGTAAGCTTGGACCAACCAAAGTAAAACACAATGGGGTAGGAATTGTAACTCATTTGCTGTGTGGGTTAGTAATATTCCGATAACTACCAGTAGGTGACAGCGCCCACAACACACAAGTTGGTACTGCCATCTACTTTACTTGACCACCCTTATTTTGATCAATGACTTTTCTAGTTATGGCAGGAAACTTTGTTCTAACTTTTTTTAGTTATCATTTGTTTTCTGGGTGTGATCTGATGAAGGGAGACAAAATTCACACTCTTCCATGCCCAGAATTAACTTTGACGTGATTCTCAGGTTTAGACCAGGGCAATATTGAACTCAACATCTAAACAAAAAAGTCATACATAATGTCCCAATAATCTCTGAAGTATCTTGGAGATTGGATGGACAGACAGGTCACTAACACCCAAATACTTAACGACAAATTGAATAGTAATACTAATCCTTATATTTGGCTTAGTGTCTTTCATGTCAGGAGGACATCTCAAAGAGTTTCACAGGATATAATAATAAGAATCCTTGCATTTGATATAGCACCATATCACATCTTTGAGACGTCTCAAAGCGCTTCACAGAATATACTGTATTGAATTGACTGTATATTTTGTCGGCGAAACACGGTAGCCAATTGCACTCAGCAGTGTCCCACAAACAGTTGTGGATAGAGTGACAAAAATTTTTTTGAAGGGATTAATATCCCTGGAAAAGTGATCCTCTAATCAACAACCAGGTTCCTACTTACTGCTAGAAGAACAGTCATGTCGAGTAAGGAAGCTTGCCTAATGTTTCGCCTTGCCCAGGAATCGAACCCAGGTCCTCTCACTTGTGAGGCGAGTGGTGTAACTACTAACCAGTGGGTGTAAGTGATTTCGCGTTTTGTGAGAAAGCACAGGAGCCTATTTGCACACAGCAATGTCCCCGAAACAGCTATAAAGTGAATGACTAATTTTATTTGGGGGCCAGGATACTGGAAGAAACTCCCTTCCCTTTTTAAACATGGGTCTTTATTTAAAATCCACCTGAATAGGTAAATGGGACCTTGGTTTAATGTTTCATCTGAAGGACGGCACCTCCAGCAATTAATGCACTCACAGAACTGATGTATATGTATATGTACATGATGTATACAATGTTTAAATCTTGAGAGATGACTTAAAATTGTCTGCAGCTGTAATGAAACCACGCTGAATCACAGGAATGTTCTATACAGATGAGGGCCATTTTAATCTATGTTACCTGTAGCACTGATACCTGTTTTTCCACATAGTTCCTTTTTTATTAATCCTACTTTCCAGTTTTTTTATCCCCTCATAATATTTTTACTGCTCAGAGGCTTATTCAATTCCCTTTAAAGATTCTGATAATCCAGTCTCAATAGCCACTTGTAGTAAAAAATTCCTAACCCTAACAATCCTCTGAGTGAAGACGTTTCTGCTAAACTGTCTCCTAATTTTGCTGGTAACAATCTTTAGACTATACTCCCTTGTCACCGATTCTCCAATTAAAGGAAACATTTTTTTGAGTCTGGAATAAATTGGTCTCAGTACTACAAAAATAATGCACAAATGGTGAACAAGGTAATGCACCAGTTTATTAGATCTTGACAAATCTTTTAATCCCAATACCCTGCACTGCCCATCACATTAGTCCTCGCCAGTCTTCACCGACTCCCTATCTCACAGCAGATCGATTGCAAGTTCATCACCTACAAATCCATCTATTCTCTACTACTTCCTTATCTCTCCAGTTTCCTCCTACACTACTCCGCAACCCATCCCCTCCACTCAGCTAACTGGGGCTTGTTGTATATCTTGCAACTCTCCGCACCACCATCAGTGGTCAGTCTTCAGTTCCTTTGCACTAAGCTTCTAGAAACACCATTCTACTTTATGGCCTATTAGCTCTCATTTTCTGACATTTCTAAATGTTTCAAAAGCAATTAAGAAGATGGCGTAATTAAAAACAGACAAAAAGCTGGAAACGCACAGCAGGTCCATCAGCATCTGAAAGAGAAAGAGAGGTTATTGTTTCGGGTCAGAAATGATGAAGGCTCATACGTGAATCATTAACTTCTCTTTCTCTTTGAGGTACTGACTGACCTGCTGGGTGAAAGTTTCCAGCACTGTTTTTTTACTCCAGACTTTACATAGATATTGTTCAGACCATGTGCTAACAGGATGTTGTATTTCTCTTTAGATGGTGTGGAGGTTGTGTGCTGATTGGAGGGCTTCTGTCCTATACTGTGAGCTAAACAGTTTTGGCCATTTTCCGACTTGCTGAAACTCATACTGATGCAGTTTGCTGTGGTCCAGTGTCCTGCCACAAGCTCTGAACACAAGGCTGCAAAACTCAGTAATTCAAGGTGTCTGACAGTTGAACTCGATATGGAGGTGGGATGATAATATTGCAATCAAACTAGCGTGGTCAGTGTTGCATTGCACATCTGCCATTCATTTAGGCAGCAGCCCTTCCCCCTTCCCCACTCCCCACCCTACCTCATCTGAAAGGCGAGCCATGATGGCAAACCCGGAGTAAAAATAAACAAATGCAAGCAGAGATATTTAATCCCCAGTTTTGATTACCAACCACCTGTTTTATAAGGAGAGGGAATATATGGGCCACTAGAGTATGTATGCCATGTGGACTGTATGACTGTTCTCAATACAGTACTTAGTCTATCTGATATCTTGAAGTTGAGCTGTACCCATTTATATACATTACTCAGAGCTTCATTAAACTTCACTATTACTGAAAGTTCTTAAGCCCTTAAGTCATAATCTGATTGCAGAAAAATGTAACCTCAAAGAGCATGAATTGTATTTTTGCTCCAACAGTTTCCACTCGGAACAAAGGAATTTCACTCGTGTGTGAACTTGCAGCAGTTAATGCCATAAATTGTCAATTAAATGATCTAAAGTCACTTGTTAAAAAAAATTGTGTGCTGACAGAAAAATTAATCAGTTACAATTGAAATGAGGGCTGTATTTGCAGTTGATCAGTATGTACCTGATGAATTTGTGAACTCGATTGTGCCCCAGACATAACGTAAGAGTCCTTTTATAGAATCATAGAATCTTACAGCACAGAAGGAGGCCATTTGGCCCATCGTGCCTGTGCCAGCTCTTGGAAAGAGCTATCCAACTAGTCCCACTTTCCCCGCTCTTACCCTGTAAATTTTTCCTTTTACGTACCTATCCAATTCCCTTGTGAAACCTACAATCGAATCTGCTTCCACTGCCCTTTCAGGCAGTGCATTCCAGATCATAACAAGTCTCTGGGTAAAAAAAATTCTCTTTGTTTCCCCCTCTGGTTCTTTTGCCAATCATCTTAAGTTTGTATCCTCTGGTTAACAACCCACCCACCAGAGGAAACAGTTCTGCCTATTCTCCCTCCCTCCAGTCTGAAAAACAACCAATCCCCAGTACTTTCTGCTTTCTGTCTCACAGGCAATTTTGGATCCATGCTGCCACAGTCCCTTTAATCCTATGGGCTTCAATTTTGCTAACAAGTCTTTTACACTGGGGACAGTGACAGAGAAGCTCAATAACAACAACAACAACAACAAGATTCCATTTATAAAGCGCCTTTCACGTTAGGAGGACATCCCAAGGCGCTGCACAGTTGGGTCATGACCCGAGCAGGGGGGAAATGGTCAGGGTGAGGGGAGGGAAGGGAGGGAGCGAGGAGGGGGAAGAGAGTCGAGAGGGGAGCTGAAGGCTCGGTCAAAGAGAAAGGTTTTGAGACCGGCCTTGAAGGAGGAAAGGGAGGAAGCAAGGCGAAGGCACTGGGGGAACTGGAGGAACAGCATAATGACACAATTAGTAACCTAAAGTCATGATCACTAGAATGATGAGGGCTGCTGGTGATTGCTTCTGAACTGTCGCCTTTAAATTTCTACATAGCTTCAGAACACTAATGTAACATATGTCATGAGGCAAATAAATATTTTTCTCCTTGTAACATAAAAATTGAATTGAATTGAGGGCATTTGTTCTCCTAGAGAAAGGCCTGAGGAAATAAAGTAAATGTAAAAGAATCATTTTGTTTTAAAAATAGAAGAGTTTAGAGACCGATTTGCAATGATGGCAACCTTTTTTAAACTAATCTCTTATTCACAAGACAATTTTCCACAGAATGCACAGTGTCACAGTTAATTATTTTTGCCAACATTCATTGCAGTACTTTACTTCACCATTAATACACTTCACAATGCCTTGACGATGTAGTGAGCCTGAGGGATTTAACCTTCATCATTTTAACTGGATAACCTAATGAACTGTATCCGCAGTGTTTTAGCAAACAAATTCAAATGCCTTCTGCTTCTTCAGAGGTTGCAAATTCCATTGGCTTGAACTCTGGCACTTGGGCTCTTCCGTCTAAAATCCTCCAAACGATAGAATCTGTGTAGACTAGCTGGTGCACTGGGTCAGCACATGGCCCTTTCACCTCAAACTAAGCTTGAATCCAGTCCAGAGTGCTCCTATTCACTGGCTGAAAGGATTGCAAATGAGTTGAGTTTGGGCCAAGCTTGGTCCATTTCCCAGTGGGTGTAAGTCTGCTGTTAAAAAATGGTCAGACTGTAGCGTTAATTGGAACTAATTTAGAAGTTTACTTACAGCTCCTTTATTGTATTAATCAGCCATAAACAGTACTCCTGATACCAGCAGCAAAGTCACAGTATAATCCCTGCCTTGTATGAAGGTCCGAAGTGATGTGTACCAAAACATTAATTGTTCCCAGGAATAGCCTCTGAAGGAAGAACATCAGTAATGTTCACGTAAATGGTTGCAGTGCTTACACTGAGGCAAAGGCAGAAAAACATGAGGCTGGCTCCAGGCCAGCCTCTGAGAGTTTCTTCATTTCACTTTCTAGTGGGAGTGAGGCTCATTGACACTCAGCTAAACAAAGCTTTCCCAGCCATTCAGGACATTACTAAAACAAAAGAAAATAACTGCTTTGAGAACATTTTTAAAAAATCTGTACCTGTACAAGGCATCACTGCTTACATTCAGCAAATTTAACAAATTGTAATACATGCAGCTATTCTGTCACACCATAAACAAGAAAGTTGAGGCAGAGAGAGACCCAGTTCAGTGTTGGAGGAGCATTGCATTGTCAAAGGTGCTGCCCTTTGGATAAAACATTAAGCTGAGGTTTTGTTTGCCTGTTCACGTGGAAGTTAAAGATTCCACAGCAAAGAGTTTCTTTCAATAATGCATGCATCTATAAATACACAGTCACTCCACTTTACATAAAAGTCTGTGAAGCGCTTTGAGATGTTTCAATGTGATATATCAAATGCAAGGATTATTATTAAGAAACCATGGAACATTCATCCCCTGAAGCTCATTCCTTCCCCAGATCATGCAAAACATATATTGCCTGTTGGGTTGGGAGGATGTCTCAAAGAACTCTACACAGCTGACTGAACATCCAAAGGGTTGCAGTGGGTGGGGATGGGGCTGGTGGTGTGGGGTGGGGGAAAGATTACCAAAAGTGCAATCGAAAAGATAATTCTTAAGGCAGCCTTTAAAGGGATTCAGTCAGAAGGATTCCAAATGGAGTTCCAGAGACCGTGGACAGAACGTCTGAATGCCTGCCCACCGATGGTGGGGCAGTTAAGGCGGGGACATGAAGCAGGCTAATGCCTGCTGAGCAAAGATATCAAAGGTGTCATAAAAGAATGTGAGAGGACCTGGGTTTGATTCCCGGGCAGGATGAAACGTTGGGTAAGTTTTCTTACTCGTCACGTCTCTGTTTACCTAGCAGTAAGTAGGAACTTAAGTTAGCTGATTGGCGGATTGCTTTTCCAGGGGTAATCATCCCTTCAATAAATGAATAAATAATAATAATAATTTGGTCACTGCATCCATGAGTGTATGTGGGAAACTGCTGTGCGCAATTTGCTGCCGCGTTTCGCCCACAAAATATACAGTCAATTCACTTTACAGTATATTCTGTGAAGCGCTTTGAGACCTCCCAAAGATGTAATAAGGCACTATATCAAATGCAAGGATTATTATTTATTATTTATTATGAAAGATTGTCTGCATGACTTTGCCCGTAAGGTTTATATTCTGCCTGCATGAGTAGTTGTAAATAATAGACTGTCACTTCAGAAATGGGTAGCTGTGTAGTTTCCTATTACCAAATACTGTAGCATAAAGTGGCGCTGGGAGAGTTCAGCATAAAGTACTGAATGTGCAAGGCATAAGCAATGCTGTGGCACAGAGATTGTCTTGTTCATGGTGAGTCTCATGAATATTAATACACATTCCAGTACTGTAACACATTAAGAAAGCAATGTTAAATACATGTGCAATAATTATGCATTTAATTACATGAGAAATATGAGTTGGCATTGAAGACTAAAGTAATGCAAATTTGACTAAAGTAATGCAGTGTGTCATGAAGGGAAACAGTTCATACAGATGTATGGTAAAGGACTGCCTAGCAACATTTGCAGACATGTTGCCAAGACCCTTAAACAGCATGTGATGGTGACAGAAACAGAACCAATTCAAAATCATAGTATGGTTCCTGCGGTACAATCTATTTGACCCATGTTGTGATGCATAGCTAATAATAATAGTTTATTTGCTTTCTTTTGCTTATTCGAAAAACAGAGTTTAACACAGGTTACAGTAAGCAGTATATACAACCCTGCATGTTTGATTTGTCCTTTATCTATCCCCATGTCAAAGAGCACGGCACTTATACTGTATAGGAACCATTCATTCTTGTATCAAAGAGACTCCTTCAGTGTTATGCTGGAGTGAAAGTTCATGTGAAAAGCACCAGCGTACAATTGTATAAGTTGATAAAAGGCTTACTTGTCAGTGGTTGAAGAAGAACCACATAGGAACTGCTACACAGCACAAAGAAAACATGTAAATTGCTTCTTTGAATCATCACAGTATAGTATTCTCAGGAAACAATAATTGATTTTCAAACATACGACAAATGGTCAATAAAGTCTTTGCTTGAAAAGGCTTTAACATATGAGGGCACTGACTGATTCATCATTCTGTTTTAACATTGCCATCCCCCCAAAAATCTATTGATCTTTTTCTGGCAGAATTGCATGCAGAGCAAATCTATTTCTTTCATGAAAAATTAAAAGGTAAGTGAAAAAGTTCAGGCTATAAAAAGTGATAATATGGGTAACTGCCTTGATTTTCAAGTGTGTAAGTCATTGAGGGTTACATTTATGTTTGTATTTTGCTTAAGACAAATTAGTTTACAGTAATTAAAATTATATATTTTATCAATGCAGAGTTAAAAGCTAATGAGAAATGCAAGTCCCAGACATCTGTATGTGCATAAATTGCACCAAAATGTTTAATAGCCTTCCTCTTCGACCATGCTTACGGCCACTGACCCCCCCCCCCCAGCTTGGAGTCAAGCTCCACCACTGTTAAGCGCTCTGAAACGCTACCCTGGTGGAGGGCACTTTGGAAGTGCAAATTGTTGTTGTAATAAAAGTGAAACTGTTCAAGAATCAGTACTTTTTTTCGTTTTAATCCGTTTCTCTCAAGGGTAGCACTACTATTAAAACAATGTTAGGATACACCATAAATTGATCTATGAAAATGCAATGAAGTGTTCTTCAAATGTTCATAACACAATACATTTCAAACAGTTAGGCAAAACATTACAGAAATATCATAATGCATTATTTCAAATTGAATAGTGGATAGATTTTGCACAATATCATTCAAATTGAAGAAATTACAGTTATATAAAGGAATGGGTGCACTAAATGAATTGTTTCCAACAGAAGAAAGTTTAGTCCGTCGGCGTGCTTTGGAACTTAAAACTTGGAGCAATGCAGGTTGTGATCAGATAAATGGAGTCCTCCTGGTATGGCATATTAGACTGTGATGGCGTATAAGATAGTGACACCTAAACACGGGATCTCAAATGCAAATATTCACAAACAGAACACATTTTATTAATTACACCTTCTGATTTGTGATTCGCGATTTTGAGATTCATAAACACATTCCAAACTTTGGTAAAGGCTGAATAAAGGTCATCACTTTGCTTCCGTTCCCAAACAACAATACAGCAGCCCTAAATACAATTTAGTTATGAGCGCACATACAAATCTCAGAGTACAGTGAGGTGTATCAATGACTGATATGACTCATATTTTGGTTATTACAGTATTATGGATCTGACCCAGTAGAAACATCATACAATGTTGACTGAGTGATGTGGTCAGGTTTGTCATTTTATATCTTGTTAAATGTTTCTTACGCCATTTGTACCTCATTTCAATGTATAACATTTTGTACATTTCTCATTGTGTAGTGCTTCAGGTTGTTTAGGAGCTCTTATGATCTATGACTGGCTTTCATTTTATTTAGCGTGCAATATTTAGACCTGTGATAGTCCATGCTTTATGCCTTTTACATTACTATTCTCAATCTGAAGTGTTGTTACATGGAACTCAATGCTTGTAAGAGTCTACAGCATTAATAAATAGAAGCAACACAAAACTGTAACTGAATGTATGCTTGAGCATGCTGCTCTTTTGCACACCTGAAGGTTTCCTTACAAAAGCTATTCGTCTCACTGTGATTTGATTCCAGTACAATTTGCTGCTATGTGCATGGCATCAAGTATTGCCAATGTAGAACTACATGTGTAACTTTGCAATATGTTTACTACAAGACCCGTATTTGGTACAAATCTGATGATTACTCGGGAGGGCAATGGGCTACCAGCAGTGCTCATGTTGTGAGAAAGGGAAAAAAAATCTGCATGTTTGTCAAACACATTAACCATGTCCATGTTAAGCTTTTATCCCAAACTTTGACAGGTTCCAGCTCTTTACTACCCTAACACTCTGAGTATTCAGGCATTGCTTCCATGAGTAATGGGACAATAAGTATTATATTCACATTCAGTAACAAAATGTAAGCAGTGAAATCTGTGTGACAATCCAATTATGGAACATATGTGTACCATTAATTTGACCCCATAATATACTTTCATAAAATCAGTTTTTGTATAAAATTGTTGTGAAATTTTCAGGTCAGAGGGCTAAAGGTGACAGTAATTAATCTCTGGAAAAAAAATACAAAAAAAATAATAATTTGGTCACTCAATCCACGACTGTTTGCGGGACACTGCTGTGTACAATTTCGCCCACAAAACATATAGTCAATTTACTTTACAGTATATTCTGTGAAGCACTTTGAGATGTCTAGACAACGTGATAAGGTGCTATATCGACTGCAAGGATTGTTATTATTATTAAATCCCAGCAGCCAATGATTGTAAACTGCTTTTGAACAGCTGCAGTAGGAGCCTCTGTTCACTGAAGAGCGAGAGCACCACAGAAATTTGTCTCTCTAGCTGCCTGACCTCCTTCGACCACACAGCTAATTTTATCTGTGTATCTCACTCACTGGAGGAATTACAGTATGAAGTATCCCCTCTCTTGCAACATCATCTGCCATTAACACTGCAAAGAGGACAAATGAAAATTTTAAATTGGAACGCATATTCTGAATACGTTGTGGTGCAAGAATTTGAAAGTTAAATTAATCCTTTAAACTGGGAGTTATTTTCCCCCTTTGACGTAGAATGGGAATGGGGAAGGGTGACTTTGTATTCCTTTTGTATTTTCTCCACCGTAAGTCACCTCCAGTTCTGATGAGCTAGAAATAGAGAAGCAAAACACAGAAAACTTCTGAGGTTCAGAAACAAGAAAGATCCCCTTGTCTGTCACTGAGAGAGAGACCTCAGGCGATCACAATCTGTAGGGGACCTTTGTTTGCTCCTGTATCACTTCCCTCAGTGATTGTGATATTTCATCTTGACAGTGAATTCAGGAAACCAAACCTCAACTCTTTACAGCTAAAAAGCATTCAACACAGAAAAGTAAATCTTGATGGGACAATCATGTAAAACCAGGAAGTAAGCAAATAAACTCAGTTGGTGAGCAAATAAACTTGCTGGAAGCTCTCATAGATATTTTTTTTAGATCAGATGAGTTTCCGATACAAGTGGGAACCCATCACCATGCTTAAGAGTTTCCATCCAAACCAGACTGGGACTGGGAGTTCCACAAATGTGTGTCAGCCTGTCTCACTTGGCACCACTCTCCCCCCTGAATCAGAAAGGTGTGGGTTCAAGCCCTATGTCAGGACGTTGAACGTACATTATCTAGGCTTACATTCTAGTGCAGTTGCCACACTTGCCTAGCATATCCCTTGAAGTGCTTTCAGATATCCTCTTACTATGAGAGGCGCTGTATCAAGTGTGAGGATTATACATATATTATTTTCACATGGAAATTTGCCCATGGTTGAAATGAAAAAAGCACTCCCTCTCCAGAGGGACGCATCCTACAGAGAGTATTAGGCACAGTTTGGCAAGAGACAAGGCTTGGGGATCCCAGAGCATGCATTGGTGTACTGCTGGAGTCTAACCAGCTAAAACCCCAGTTTGTCTGGCAAGGTTCCCGCTACTTGTCCAGGTAAGACCATCTTACACATTATGGATTTGGCTTACAGAGTTACACAGATCCATGGAGCTCTAAGTGTTAAAATATATAACCCTGAGGTGATGCATTCCAATCAGTGCCACAGAGTTGTGAAATTTCTTTTTCATCACTCTGTGGAGTTACTGATCTCAGTGAGATTTCCCTGAGATTTTAAGTAGAGACCAGACATTTCCCTAACAACAGGGCGGATGGGAGAGAATTACAGGGACAACTATTGCCACTCTCACATCCCTCCTAACTTGCAAGTCAAGAGAAGCATAGGCAGAAGACTGGAAGAAGGTGATCTGCCAGCTGTCTTGGCTGGAAACAGTGCTTGGCTCAGCAAGACCAAAATGAGAATAAGATTTAGAATAAGCGTATGGCTTAGAGTTCTTTGTAATTGTATTTAAACAAGAGTGACTGGCAAACCAAACGAGGTTACTGGTATTTATAAAGAAACAAATGGAATGAAAGTATTTTGAGGAGTCCAGTGTTCCCTATAAATTAGGCCTGCTGCAAAGACATTCAGCATATTATTGACTCTGCACTGAATTAATGTTTGGAACAAAGTTCACAGAGCCTCTTTAGCACCAAATGTTTTCCACTGCATATAATTCAAAATTGGAGACAGACATTTTGTTGTTTATTAAAGTCAGATTAATTCTCTTAGGCAGATCTCTGTACATGCAAAATGGAGACGTTCTTACATCCAATGTGTGCAGATGACAATCTATTTCTGTAACTTCGGAATGGGGATCCAACAACTCGGCTGTCATGCACTGAAAGTTACCATCAGCAGTTCCTCTGATTAATTGTGAAACGTTCCATTGTGAACCACCACTTTATAACCCCAGTGTTAATCTCACTCATAAAATACATGAGGTTAATTGGTGTGAGGAATAGAAATGTCACTCTGGTGCGGTAGAAGGTGTTTCTCTGAGGTTGTAGTTAAAGCATATTGGTTGGGAAGAATAAAGGGAACTTAGCTCTTTATTTGGCACGTACTATACATGATCTGTGAGCACTTGAATCTGACACCAGGTATCCCAAGTTGTAAAGTGTTCCTTGGTATTTCTTTGGTTGATTTAGTAACTATCGGTTACCACAAAGTTTCGCCCACAAATATACAGTCAATTCACTTTACAGTATATTGTAAAGCACTTTGAGACTTCTAGAAGACGTGGGAAGCGCTATATCAAATGCAATGATTATTATTATATTATTATCAATGTCTAGAGTTGAACTGAACCATATTGACTCAGGAATTACCTTTTTAAGAACTGCAGAAAAACAGTTCCCAAAGTACAAGTTGAATTTAAGAATTTTCCACAATCCTGCACTATGTTAACTCTTAACAAAATAAACTTAAGACTAGGTTGGATTTCAGGCTTTACGAATTGAAAGGGATTTAATTGACCAAACATTCTGCCGAGCATCTCTTCTTACGATCTACAGTTCTGCAAAAAAAATCTTTCAGTCATTTGTCTTCCTTGAGCTATGCTGGTGTTGTGTCTAGCTCTGAGATCAAGCTTTGATATCTTGCATCTTAAAGTCCTGGGGGGTTGCCCAATCCCAAGGTTCTTTTCTCCAATAAAAAATATTGAATTATTGGAAACACCTCCTACCTCATAATTCTACATTTTGGCCTCTCTCTATGTCCTTTGCATTGAAACAATGCCCCTTGAAAGTACAGTAGAATTTACGACAAAGGAGAGAATTCTTTACTTTCCTGAGCAAAATGTACCAGGATCCAATATATATTACTGAAAATACACTGCAGTAAGGCAAGACCTGTTGAGTGAGTTACACTCACTAAAGCAGGTTTGGCTGAATTCAAAGGAGGATTTAGATTTTTTTGTAAAAAAAATCCATCTCTTCCTTCTTTAAAGGGATACTGTCAGCATGAATTGTTTTCTGGAAACCCTTCAGGACATGATCGTTAAATTAGAGCTAAACTGGTTAAGAAGGGGAAAAAATCAGAAAAAAATCATTGTGGAGGTAATAATAATAATCCTTATATTTGATAGAGCGCATTTCAAGTCAGGGGGACATCTCAAAGCGTTTCACAGGATATTCTATAAAGTGCAGTGGCTGTATATTTTGTAGGTAAACCCAACACCCAAGTTGCACACAGCAATATCCATCAAACATCCAGGAAGTGCATAACAAATTTTATTTGAGGGATTGTTGGCCAGGACAGTGAGAGACATTCTCTTTTTGAATAATGCCATGGGATCTTTATCCTGAACACGCAGATAGGACCTTAGTTTAACATTTCGTCTGAAGGATGGCACCCCCGACAATGCAGTGCATCCCGTACCACTATTCAGAGGTCAGTCAATTCAGAGATCCCATTGGTCGACCTGACAATCTTGGTTGTTCCTAGAAGTTGCTTGACTCAGATTCCTTTTAAAGAATATTATAAGTTGAGCCCCAACAAGATCATCTGCAGAAATTGAATTATGGTATTATTAATTTCAAGCAAAATGTTTGTCCCTCTCTGGGAATTTTAAAACAATTGGAATTTCTTTCTATAAATGAATAATCAGGATCCCAGCTGAAGTCAGAACACAGTCAGCACTGCACGCACAATCTGCAGATACCACCTCAAAGATCTTAACCCGTCACTTGCTCACTAGCTTTATCACTGTCATCCACATCAGAGTAAGTCTCAGTGGAGAATGTATGACCTATACTAGATGAGATGCAACTGAAGGGCAAAAAAGTGATGTGAGAAATATCATTGGTGATCATTATCACGGATGGCAGGCCAGTTCAGTTGGAACTTGCCGCTAGGTAAGGCGCTTGAAACCCAGGCCCCACATTGGTACCTGAGGTCATGGTCAAGGCTAGCAGCCCAAGGATTGTGTTGCCCTGTTCGATCAGATATCAAACCAAGATTCCATCTTCCTGTTCAAGTGAACTTTAAAGATGTCACGGCATTAATCAAAAAGAGAAGGGATTTTCTCCAGATTTTCTAGCCCACCATTCTCCAAAGTAATTGATGATCCACTTAATGGCTTTTCCGTTTCTTCATACTTATAAAAAGGAACAATGGAAATTTGACTGAACTTAAGTACTTTCCAATATTCTGCACCGTCTTAAATGCTAAGACATCGGGTTTAAGGTTAAGACCATGAGAAAGTTAGGGCTTTAGATTTCTTTCATGTACAGCACTAAACTTGACTACTAATCATATTAAATCTCCAAACTGACTTGAAGAAAACTCAAATGAAAAACATTTCACATCTGCAGCATACGAATATTTTACATAATTAGATAATAAAATATTAATGTGAGTAAAAAGCATGGGAATAATATTATAGAAGTTGAATTCTCCAGATCTCAAAGGAGGTGCATGTGGTGTTATATTGGTATTTCAGTACCAGAAATAAAGTGTAAATCAGTGTAGTATGTAGCTATGCATAGATACTCTTAGACACCAGTGAAATTGAAAATCACAAATTTAACAGACACTTCAGTGTTGGAGTTGTCAAGTGAACATAGGTACATCACCTCATATATTACAGTGTAATCCCTTTCCTCAAATTGGTGCCTCTAGGCTGTATGAGATATAATAGGTTTTCAAGTAACTGCAAATTCAATTTTAATTATAATAGGAGATACATTTCTGATAATGGATCAACCTAGGGGAATGATGATCTTTGTCAATTATCACTGATATTGGAAAACATTTTTTATAGAAGCTGGAAATATGATGAATCACCAAATACAAGACAATGAATTTTGCTATTCTTATTGATGGTAAAATCTAAGAGTATCCATACACAGACTGAGAGATGAAGGATGTAAAAATACATTTTAAATGAAAACTACCAGTGGATAGGCTGATAGTGGCTAATTGTTGATTAACTTGAATCCCTTAACAATCTGAATTAGGAAGTGTTTAACATGCTGAATTGTTTGAAAATACTGGCTGTAATTAATCCCAAAGCACCATGTTGCAATTGCGAGCTCAATGCATGCATTATTTCCCAGTTTCACATGAAGTGAAAGAACCTGGCCCATGCCTATAATAAGAATAAGACATCTCAAAGTATTTTAGCAAAGGATTTTACGCCCATCTCCAAAATCTTCACCAGACTCCATTGGCCGATTCGGATTAATTTCACAATCCACATGCAAATCTCTTCATGCTCTAGCACTTTCCTACCTCACTAACATGCTCATACCCTACTCATCTGTCCCCATCACTCAGTTAACACAGGGCTGCTGTAAATTCCCTGACCCTCTTGGCTCTGGCACCTATGCCCCTAATCTCTGGAACTCAATGCCTATACCTTGCCCCCTCTTTATCTAAATCTAAATCCCACCTGAAGATCTACCTTTTTGACTGCGATGTGATCACCTGCCCCTTCTCCATTGCTTGAATGTCCAACCCTACCACTGTACAGCATTCCGAGACGCTATCTGCCTGAAGGGCTCTATATAGATCCAAGTTGTTGTTGTGTGACTGTGTATCATAGGCAACCACGGCAGCCATTATACATACAGCAATATCCCACAAACAACCAAGTAAATAACCAGTTTTATTTGGGTAATTGTTGGCCAGGATACTGGGAGAAATTTCCTTCGCTTTTCGACTAGTACAGCGCTCATAGACACTATCCTGGGTGAAGGGCGCTTTATAAATGCAAGCTGTTGTTGTTTTTGCTGTTGAGAACTGCCAAGGGATTATTAACTTCCACCTGAACAAACAGTTTAAAGTCTCAGTCAAAGGAAAGCATCTCCAACACTGCAATTCTCTATAGCACAGCATTGGACTCTCAGCCTTGTCTGTGAGTTCAAAGACCCAACATGGGGCTTGAATATGCAACCTTCTGACAAAGACAAGAAAAATGTTACCAACTGAGCCAGGCTGACATACTTTCCCTTATACAGCACTTTCACTTAGGGTGAACAACAAAGTGCTTCACAAGGACAACGGGGAGCACCAAGCAGGGGGACATAGTTGTTGATGATGGTATGCCACTCATTATGGGACAGAAGGAGTGAGGAATGAGGAGTAGGTCAAAGTTGGAACAACAACAACTTGCATTTATATAGCGCCCTTCACACTGGACGGTGTCTCGGAGCGCTTAGGAAGAGGGAAGGAAATTAAGGCTGGAAGATATTTGCATAGATTAAGTGATAGTAGCCGAGCTCAGGGAGGCGCCCAAGGAGCACAGAGTTCCCTAGAGCTACCACGAGTCCAGAGTGAATACTTGCCTCTGACTAATACAGATATGGTATTGTTTTGTCTCAATGTGAATACCTGTGAAATGTATAATCATTTTCCTCACTGTTATAAAACCTGATGGATTATAATTGATTTTATAAGAACTGATCTTTTAAAATTGCAATTTAGGTGTCATTATGATAGACTTCCCTTTAAGAAACAATCACAATATTACCATAATTTTGCTATTTCGCATCATGCAACACTTTTAAACACATTCGTGCGAGGTACATGGCCACCTCGTAATGTGAGCCTGCTTGTGTTTGTGCTCACTATCTTCCTTCATTGGGAAACGGGCACAGAAATAATGAGAAGCAATGTTTAATGTAACAAATCTTCAACCAGATGAAATTAAATAAATTATTTTGAAATTTTGTAAAGCAAACTTATGTTTCAGATTTCTAATAAAGTATGTTTACGAGAATTATAAAATTATAAAAAAACAAAACGGTTCTAGATTAATACAAATTAGCCTTAATTCTGTTGATATAACCTCCACAAGGTCAAACACTCAGGCCAAAGCTCCTCTGTAAATCACATTAGTGGACTCCAAGGGTCTGACTGGTGACATCCCTCAGCTGTTTGGAGGAGGGCATTCGAGTGTGGACCAACTTAACTTATGAATGTAAAACCAATTCACTAGCTTGAATAAGTGTTGCAAGGTTATATTACTGTGCAATTGGTTGAGACGGACTTGGTAGCACTATCACGTTCGCAAACAAAATACACAGTCACAACAACAACAACAACAACAAGATTCCATTTACAAAGCGCCTTTCACGTCAGGAGGACGTCCCACGATACTTTATAGTGTGAAGCGCTTTGAGAAATTGAGAAATTTCCACATTCTCTGAAATGCTAAGGAAACAGAGTAAATGTAGACCCGTGAGGAATTTCTCCCCTTAAGTGAGGTAGGAGGAAATGAGAATAGTCTTATGAGAAAGCTTTACGTGTGCTGGAGGAAGAGAATCCTCTGTCTAACCTAGCTCAATGATATTATTGCTGACAAATCACATAATAATCGCTCACAAAATGATTACTTGCAGCATGAATGGGTGATCGATCGCCTGTGTGAATAAAAAGGGCTGATTTTTCTTTTCTTTTCACAAAGCCTGCAGACTTCAATCTTCCCGTCACTATGGTAGATGATTACAGATCAGGTTTAACAATATGTCTTATGGGTTGATTTTCCAAGGGGAGGGAGTATCCCTTTAAATGGCATCTTTTTTCGCTCTGCATTTTGACCTAGACTGTTTAGAGACAATTAGTATTTAATTGAGTTCTGTTTCACAATGGGAATCGTTCTCTTTGTGTTCTCTTGTGGATTAATCCCCATCGAGCCCTGACGGTGGACCACAGCCCTCAATCACTGAGCAGGAACATAAAGCTGACTGCTCTTTTACTTCAAACAATGAATTTAGTGTCAAACCCTGAGTGAGAACCTGGGGATTTCTTCCGAAGGACTCAGTGGTAATGATTTACCTCTTCTTTGTTCCATTTGCATCATTCTTCAGTGGAGTTATGGGGATGGGTGGTGGGGCGCGAAGGGAGGGAATGTGTATGTATATGTGTGCGTGTTAGCAGCTTTGAAGAGGTACATAGCAACTGTAAAGTTTTGCTAGTGGTAGCTTGTTGCAGCTACATTCTTCCCAGACTTTCCTGCACATACCTTCAAGTGGAAAAGATTAAAAGATTCATGTTTGATCAACTCTGAATTCTGCAAGGAATAAACTTGACTGGGAGAGATAGGGGAATTAGTTCATCTTGGATGGATAATGAAGGTTAAACCACTAAAGGCAGAAAACACTTACAGATCTTTCCAATTACTGCCTCCATCACTCTTTCTGCTTAACAAGTTGTTAGTTGACGAGGAAAGAAAGAGAAGGAAAGTTAATGGAAGCAAGAATGATCCTTTTATGACAGGTAAATACATCTGGTAAGCAAATACAACCCAAACGTAAACCATAATCTTCCAAGCAGCTTTCAGCAAAGATCAATTAACTTCACACTGAAGTCTTTGCAATGCCACTGCTGCTATAATGGAGGTTAAAATGCCAAGTAATACGTTTTGAATCCGTTGTGTAAAAAAAAAGCAAATTAAACTTTTGATACATATCATACATCAACATTCTCATAAATGCACAGCATCTCACAATGTTTTAAACCATTTGGGAACAAAGTCTTTCAAATATTGCAGATTATTTCCAGATCAAATACTGTAGCGCCAGACAGAACTCGTATTGTCAGAGGTGCTGACCTTCAGACGAGACGTTAAACTGAGGTCTTCTCTGCCTGTTCACGTGACATTAAAGATCTCATTACACTATTCAAATATAGGAGAGAGTGTATGCTGTGTGCTGGCCAAATACCACAGATTAATTGGTAATTCATTTCATTGCTGTTTGTGGGACATTGCTGAATACGCACAGATTGACTGCTGTTTTCACGGACAAATACACTTCACTCTGCGGCAATTATCTGTGAAGCTCTTTGAGATGTTTTGACATTTTAGGCAGTATATGAAATGGAAGCATTAGTATTATCAAGCTCTGCCTAAGTTTATTCCCCTACCTTTCACTTCCTCTTTCTACATGGCTTGAGAGTGTGAGAAAGCTTTAAACTTGTCAAGGTTGTTCAGATTATAATTTGCAAGTATTATTATTTACAAGTGGAAATTCTTGAGATTGTGTTACAATTTTACAGAAACCGATCCGAGCCAACTGTTGATTGTTACCATATTCCATTTGTTTATGTATATACTGCACAGTTACAGTTAAATTTATAATATTTAAAAATGGAAAAACAACAACAGCAACAACTTGTGAATATATAGTGCCTTTGACGTCAGGAGGATGTTCCAAGGCGCTTGACAGTCGAAGGTTTGTAACCGAGCTGCGGGTTGGATTCAGGAGGGGTGGAGGCTAATGGAGGAGGAGGAAGATGACCGAAGGCGCAGTCAAACAGAAAGGTCTTGAGACGGACCTTGAGGCAAAGGATAGAGTTCCACAGGGAGGGGGCAGAAACACTGAAGGTATGGTGGAGTGGGCAAAGCGGGGGACGTGAAGCAGGGCGGTGCAGAGGAAGTGGGCTGGTGGGTGGATATTAGAAGATCACAGATGTAGTGTGGGACAAGACTGTGGAGGGATATAAAAGTGAAACAAAGACCCCACAAGGTTCCACACTGGTTTGTTGAGGTGGAGTGGAGTGTTCATCCATGTAGATTGATGCTGTCAACACTGAATGTGAGAAGGCACTGACGGGAGCCAATGACTTGGCAAAAACACTACAATTTTTACAGAAATATGCCTCTACACCAAGATATCAAAGTCTTCTCCCTTATCACTTATAACATGAGGTTTTCATAATTTAAAGTAACTTGAGACCGTTTCCTTGTTGTTTTCTCATTCTTATGAGAAAAGTTATTTATAGAGCTTTACAGTATATACAGTGAATGCTTTTGTTTCCTTCCAAGACATTTCAAAATAAAATAAACACTGTTAAGTGACCCCGCAATTACTGTAATACTTTTTTAGTGAAATTTAGAAGAATGCTTCCTTGGAGACTTTAATTTATTAATAGAGATTGGGGTCAGTGGCTAACATTACCTTAGAGCAGGGATTAAGGTACATCCTGAACTATTTAAAGTTTTATTTTACACATTAGAATAGAGATTGCCGGATGCTCGTGAGAAAAGAAAGGAGGTACCTATATTAGCATGTTTGCAGAGAAGTGATAATTAAAAACACGTTGTCTTCTGGGCTGAATACTAATGTAGCACCTCCTGCTTAATTCAGTCAGTGCGCTTAGTAAATGTTTCCTGTAACTGCTGACAAGCTGTTTATTATTAGCCAACCCGCCACCAGTCAGAACATGGACATCATTCTGGAGGTGTAGGTAACTGCCTGAAGGTAAATGCACAGTCATCCTCAACCTTCAAAATAAATTCTCTTCAGCATTCCATAGATAAGTGTATGAACTAAACATGTATTCGCCCACAAAAGACAGTTAATCCACTTTACACTATATCATGTGAAGCACTTTGAGTCATCTCAACAACATGATAAGGCGCTATGTCAAATTTTTTATTTTATTTTATAGTTTTCAGAGAATATAGTGTTTTCTGAGCAATTATGTTTTTACGGAACACGTCTCATTGTATTACCACCCCTTTCCCTCTAGTACACCGCCACGCTGTTTTGCACCAGCTAGTTTTGACTGACATTCATCACATTACCACTCCCGCTAAACAAAACAAAGCAGGGAACACTTCTTTCCTCTCAAGCCTTGTATATTTATATATTAGTCCAACTGCTGATTAAAGCAAAGAAGGAAATACTTGCCTCACAGAGCTAGTATGTTAACACATTTGCCAGGGAAAACAAAGGAGTTAAGACTTCTCCTGAGTTAAACACAATATTTATCTTTCTTGAAAGCTAATTTTCATTCCTGTTACCCATACCTCTGTCCTTATGAATTTATTTATGGTAGGGTGGGGTGGTCTTGCTTGGTTTTGGCTTAGGATCCCAAAGACCCAGAATTAGCGAATCATCTCCCTTTAGCACTGGAATGGAATAAACAGAGAAACACTATATACAGAAGAATTCCTTCCCTAATCACCAGATCAAAATCTAGAGGGCATGAGGAATCTGCTTTGTAGAAGAAAATTCCATTTGAAGATTTGTACTATAAGAATACAATAATAATTCTTGCATTTGATATCGCCTTTCACATCAGGAGGATGTCTTGAAGCACTTCACAGGATTTACTGTAAATTAGAGTGACTATCTATTTGAAGGCGAATGCAGCAGCCAATTTGTGTATTGTAATGTCCCACAACCAGCTGTGAAGTGACTGATCAATTTTATTTGGGGGATTGTTAGCCAGCACATCGGGAAAAACTTAATGAACTGGAACCTCTCTATCTCTCTGACCTGCTTACACCTCACTCCACCACTTGCCACCTTCTATCAGTTGGCTCGTGCACATCGCTTGTCCCCTACACTCCACCAACACTGGCCGTGCCTTCAGCCAGAATGCCTGAAACTCTGGAATTCTCTGCCTCAATCCCTCCATTATGCCCATTCTTGCCCTTCTTCGGATCACACCTGAAGATCTTCCTCTTCAGGTGCCTACAGTCACCTCCCTTCTCTCCCCAGCTCAGGATCAAGCTCCGCCACTGTTAAGTGCTCCGAGACACTACCCAACGTTGAGGGGCCTAGGAAATACAAGTTGTTGTTTCACTTCGGGACGACGTCCCAAAACACTTCCCAGAATACGCTATAAATCCAGTGACTGTGCGTTTAGCGGCAAACATGGCAACTAATTTGTGCACAGGAATGTCCCACAGTGAATGACTGACCTTATTTTGGGGGATTGTAGGCCAGGATACAGGGAGAAACTCCCTTTTTGAAAAGTACTTTGGCTGTTTGTGGGACATTGCTATGCACAAATTGGCTGCAAATCATCGCCTGCCTTGCCTCCTTCAAGGCCCACCTCAAGACCTTTCTCTTCGACCGTGCCTTTGGTCATTTTCCTAACACCTTTGCCCTCCAACCCTCTTGCTTCATACCCCAAGCTTGGGTATAAACCCTTCACTGTTCAGTGCTTTGGGATGTCTGCCCGACATGAAAGGCTCGACATAAAATGCAATTTGTTGTTGTTCTGTTCTTTAACTTCCACCCGAACAGGCAGACATTGCTATAATGTCTTATCCAAAGGATGAATACTAAGTTAAATATTATATGACAGTGTCCAATATTTAAAGCAAAGCACCCGAAGTTTTCAAAAGGGAATGTTTCCAGGCCAGTGGACAGCAATTTCACCTACATGATGCCACTAATCATGCAATGTTTTTGTTCTCCTAAGGCTATATATTATGAATCACAGTGGCTGTTTTATTATACAGCCAAGCTTCAGTGACATTTGCTGCGGCCTAAGAGATAAACCATTTTACTGCCGTTAATTTGTTTTCTCAAAAACAAATCAAGAGAATTCAGGATT
This sequence comes from Callorhinchus milii, assembly GCF_018977255.1. NCBI lineage: Eukaryota > Metazoa > Chordata > Chondrichthyes > Chimaeriformes > Callorhinchidae > Callorhinchus > Callorhinchus milii. The sequence goes on from NW_024704743.1 coordinate 62,298,951, forward strand.
TTCATGGCACTACAAATTCTAAACAGATTCTTCAAAATGAAAGTGATAATTCTGCTACCAATAGAGTCAGTGCCTGGGAGATGCAGTGTGAGCCATAAATCTCAAGCCCTGATATGTAGGAAAGCCTCTGGACAGCCATCACTTTCAGCTCTGTTTATTTAGACCTTACAGAAAAGTAGAGTAAACCGAGTTGGGCATGACAGAGATTTCTTTACTCATACCAGGAGCTTGAAGAGGATCCCAATCTGTATGGATTGTCTATCTCCAGAGCTTGGATCTCAGATCTATCAACATTTAGCCATTAATTTAGCCATAAAGTTAGGCCAGTAGATCATCCTTTGGTGTCCAAATGTTTGGATTTTATTCGGTGTGGGAACCACAACCACAATGCTTAAGAGTATTCAAACCAGACTTAGAATTTCACCTCAACCACATCTCTGTCCCTATCGCTAACCTCACACCAACAAAACTCTTATTCATGCATTTGTCAGCTCCTGCCTAGACTTTACAAATACTCTCAACATTAATCTTCCTAGCTCCACCACCCATAAACTCCAACCAATCCAACACTCTGCCACCCACATCCCCACTTGCACCAAATTTCACATATCCATCACCCAGTCCTTGCCAGGCTCCACTGGCACCCAGCGTATCAATTTTAAAGTCCTCACCGTCACCTATAAATCCCTTCATGGCCTAATACCTCTCTAACTCTCCAATTTTTGCCTCCCTCACTCCTCTGCTCAGATAACTTGGACTTGTTGCGTGTCCCCCATCCCCTCCATATGACCATCAGTGGCACAATCTTCAGTGACTGCACCCCTAACTCTGGAACTCCATCACTCCACCCCTGAATCTTGCCACCCCTCTATGTATCTTTAAATCCCTCCTTAAAACCTACTCTATGACCACGCATCTAGTCAATACTTCCTCCCCTCTCCCTAGCCGTGAAAGGAAAAGCTCTAACAAGTAGGCTGGTCCTAGCTGGACAAACAATGGGAAGCTTGGCAGACAGTGCTCTCAATAGCAAGCAATACAGTTTTAGTTGGTTAAACTGTTAAACTGCACCAATACCTATGAGACATTCTGTGTCCCCAAGCCTTGGCTTTTGTATACCTGCGCCTAATACTTTCTGGATTTAGGTAAGCAGGGTGGGTCCATCCGGAGAGAGAGTGCAGATTTCAGACACATGGAAATGTGGAAATCTCAGTCTGGTTTGGCTACCCTTTAGCTTGGTGATGAGTTTACTAGAGTGGGGACACTCTCCCCACTCTTTTGCTCAGTATCCATCTCCGAAGACGTTCTGATACATGATGGGTACTATGAGAATGCAAGTTTTTGTTCCCAAGCGTCTATTCTATAAGCTAGTTAAAGTAGTAAACAGTGAGGAGGATAGTAGCAGACTTCAAGAGGACATTGACAAACTGGTAAAATGGGCAGACAAGTGGCAGATGAAGTTTAATGGGAGAAATGCAAAGTGATGCATTTTGTGAAGAAGAATGAGGAGAGGCAATATAAGCTGATGGGACAATCTTAAAGGGGGTGAAGGAATAGAGAGATCTGGGGGTTCATATAAGTAAATCTTTGAAGATGGCAGGACAGGTAGATGAAGCTGTTAAAAAAGCATCCGGGATCCTAGGCTTTATAAACGAGGCTTAGAATACAAAAGTCAGGAAGTAATGATGAACCTTTATAAAACACTGGTTAGGCTTCAGCTAAAGTACTGTGTTCACTTCTGGGCACCACACTTTAGGAAGGATGTCAAGGCATTCATTGGAGAGGGTGCACAGGAGATTCACCAGGATGGTACCAGGGATGAGGGACTTCAGTTATGAGGAGAGGCTAGAGAAGGTAGGATTACTCTCCTTGGAGCAGAGAAGGTTAAGAGGAGACTTAATAGAAGTTTTCAAAATTATGAGGGGATTCGATAGGGTGAACAAGGAGAAACTGTTCCACCAGTGGGTGGGTCAGTAATCTGAGGCCACCGATTTATAATAGTTATTAAAAGAAACAGAGGGGAGGTGAGGAGAAATTTTTTCCACAGCGAGTTGTTCGGATCTGGAATGCGTTGCCTGAAAGCGTGGTGGAAGCCGATTTAATAACAACTTTTAAGAGAGAAATAGATAATTATTTGGGAAGGACACATTTGCAGGGCTATGGGGAGAGAGCGAGGGAGTGGGCTTGAGTTGGATAACTCTTTTCAAAGAGCCGGCACAGATACAATGGGCCGAATGGCCTCCTTCTATGCTGTATAATTCTATGATAAACATCACAACAATTTTGAATCTACGACCTCCTGGGATTGTTAATTCTACGTACTCGTAGTAGAATTTTCATACATTCTACATACAATGTGAACAAATATTTCCGGATTTCACTTTAACTTTAAGATTATGTCCTCTTGTTTTGGATTCACCTCTCAGACTCATACCTTCATTGTGTTAAACAGCTCAGTCAGATCACCACTTAAGGAACAAGGAACAATAAGAATTTTTTAAACAATGGATTTATAGGATAAAAGAAAGAAGGGTTATTTGTGCTGAACAATGGAGAAGAGAGCAGAGTAATTACTTAACAGGAAGCACTTATAAGCTGAGTGCCAGAGCAGTAAGGAGATAACAATGATTTGAAAAACAGGAAATAGAGAGATGCTTGAAAAGGAAAATTATTAAAAGAGAATGGAAATTGAGCAGGAGAGTAGGATTCAATCAATTGATGTGGAAAAAACCCTCCAGAGCAGACTTGATGGACTGAATGGCCTATTTATGTGCTTCAGATCTGAGTGTCAGGAAGTCAAACTACAATCCAGCAATTGTCAATGTCTGGATAGCAGAATGGCTTTCTCTTTCATTTCCTTCTTTATAATGCTTGAAATTGGAATAGGGTAGCATCATAACACGTCAAAATGTCTCAAAGCATTTCACAGGATTTTTTGTACAGTGTAAAAATTGTATTTTTGTAGGTGAACAAAGCAGCCAATGTCCCACAAACAGCGATGAAGTGAAAATACACTTTTTCTGGGGATTGCTGGCCAGGCACGTGGAGAAACTCCCTTCTTTTTCTCAATTAGTTCCACGGGATCTGTAACACCCACCCTGACAGACGAGACGGGGGTCTCAGTTAAACATGTCATTTGAAGGACAGCACCCTGACAATGCAGTGGAGACCCCAACATTGCATTGGAGTGCCAACCTAGACTTTTCCACACAGAGGAGAGAATATTACCAACTGAGCCAGGCTGATGATATCTGTGTTCTTAAGTTTTTGAGTTGTGAATTGGTTGTGTGCATTACCAAGTGATTTGAAATATGTTTCAAGTTCATTGCTTTGCATCCATGGATTCAGTTTGGCTGCAGAATAACGCATATTTATCTGTACATACATTTCTGATGTATTGGTTTGATGCATTTTGTAAACGTCTGCAAAAATCTGAAAGCATTAATGTACAACATAAGGTTTGTAATCTGAATCTATCCTTCTCAATTGTTTAATTCAACTGATACAATGTTTCAATTATTGAGAAGGGATGACTCAACTATGGGTTCCAAAAAGAATACTAAAATCAAACTGTTTAAGATGAAAAGTCATTTTTTTTATATTGGAAGTTACAAGTCATAAAATTAATCTTGTTCTTTAATAGCATGACCTAAGGTTATCCTTAATACTGCATAATAAGAACAATAATTTAATAGACAAATGTAAAATGAGAGGTCCTTTTCTGATTCTTGTATTTTACGTGGAGGTTTTAACAGATCCTCCATATGTTTGCCCCTGAGCATACCAAGGATACATTTCATTCCCCTAGCCCAAATAAATTGGGCACCACTGCAATAAAACTGAGACAAGATCTAAATGACATTGCATTCTTTTGTGCCTCTGCTGTTATCACTTCCACATGTTTGTCACTGACATTTTCAATAAATTCCCATTCATTTCTAATCTGATGCGATATGTTTTGTCAATTCTGCTTACTATCAATTTTCTACGCTGTAAGACGGATAGGCAGCGGGCAAAAATATTCTTTTGTGGTGGGGGGAGGGGTATCAGTAAAACTCAGCTAAAGGGTTGGTCCCTTTAAAACTGGTGCAGCCAACAGGTGCCAGTGTCGAAGATAGCCAGCTCCCTCCTCCTCACCACACAAGCTCTATGCCAGCTTCAAACACGGGGACCCTGCTCTTCTCACTGCGCAAACTCCAAGGTCCATTGGTCAATCCGAGGCAAGGACACCCCAACGAGCAGCTGCAGGTCCTGAAGTGGGCAGGCATTGACAACCATTTGGAAGATGGACACGAGGGGGCCTGACAGTGCTGCGGGTTCAGGCTGCCTCGGAGGACTGGCTGTTGTCCTCCCAGAGGTCAGGGCTATCCGCTCCCAGCTCCCCTTAAAGAGATAGATGAGCTCATTTGCTCATTTCGTTCAGTTGGCAACACTCTGTGCGTGAGCACCAGTAGGTCTTTGTGCTCAAGCATTTTGCAAGGATTTTAGCCCATTGTCTAGATTTAAGCTCCAGGAGTTGCATGTTGCATTACGTAGGACACTGACTTTTTAATTAGATGTTAAACCGAGATCTCATCTACCTCTTAAATTAGATTTTTTTAAACTGGGTGTCTGACACATGTGGAAACCCACAGGCTTGAGAGCATCCAAACCAAACTGAGAATTCCATGTATCCCACCTACTCATTGAAATCCCAGAGATAGATTGTTGGAATGGAATGCGCACTCTCTCCCTGGAGGGACACATCCTGTTTACATAATTCCAAAAAGTATTAGGTGTGGGTTGGCAAGAGCCCAGACTTGGGGATCCCAGAGAACGACTGGAGTCTAACCAGCTATAAACGCATAGCTTGCTATTGGTAGCAATGTCTGGCAAGCTTCCCTACTGCTTGTCCAGCTAGGACCACCCTACCCTTTAGGGCTTTGACTTGCAGGGTTAATGGGAGCTGAGGGGGATTACTCCCTGCCCCCAGTGACTGGTCGGCCCTTCCAGGATCTGCCAATGAGGCAGTCTGGAAGTGCTGCCATCAGCGGTGCCCTGGAATACTGTGGAGCCGTCTGGCTCAAGAACCAAATAATCGAGACTACCACAGAGGGTTGAATCGATTGTGATATTCCATTGTCTGCTTTATCAGCCAAAATCACCAAAACAATTAGTTTGGCTATTTATCTTATTGCTGCTTAAGTGGAATTTGTGTGTCAAAAATTACCTGTACATTCAGAACCTGTACAGAACAATCCTTGTTCTTCAGTTGAACATAATGTGTGAGCATTTTGAGACATTTCACTGTGTTAAGGCTTCAAGTGCTCGTTCGTTTTGAGCCACCCAAAACAGTCAGTGATATCAAAGCTGCCACAAACATTCAGTAACGTATAAAAAGAAACTGGCCAAGTTACTTTAGAATGCTGTATGTAATTGGAAGATTTCTCTCACAAAAACCTGTTTGAGATATCAGGAGGAATGCAAGTCAAACCTTTTTTGTTGGCCAGCGAGGCATCTAGTACATGCGGTAAGCTGTCACCGTGCTCTCACCAATCATCAATCCCATTCTCCTCTACATATGGAGGACACAGATATATTCTTTGAAGTGAAAACAAGGCAAACACCAATTTCAGACAATTTTCCCCTTGTTCGTGCCAGTCTCTTGCATATAAATCCCACCAGCATTTCTTCTTCTTCTTATTATTATTATTAAGCGTAATTATTATTACGCCTAATAATAATCCCTCCAAAACCAAAAACAATAATAAATTGGTCATTTTCAATCTACGGCTGTTTGTGGGACATTGCTGTGCGAAATTGGCTGCCGCGTTCGCCCACAAATATACAGTCAATTCACTTTACAGTGTGTTCTGTGAAGCGCTTTGGGACGTCCTCCCGACGTGAAAAGCGCTATATCAAATGCAAGGATTATTATTATTATTATTCATGAGACAAAGGCATTTATTTACAAAGTTTTTTTTATTATTTCTGATGATCACATACTCTTTTTTTTGTTGAAGAAACAAATTATTTACATGGAGCTAAAGTACAAAAATATAACACAATATTTTACAATATCAGGCTGCGCTGAAATATACTGCAGATACATTACATCACACACAGGTAAGCATCACACTTAACGGGCAGAACATTTGCCATTTTCCAGCAAAAGATTTCAGATGGCCCCAGAAGCATAAATCTTTAGTTAGCTCTAGTGGTATTTGCTTGAGGAGAAGGAAAGGCCGAGAGTCATCTCAAAGTCACCTTTTACTAGAATACAAACGTACTCATGAGTTTATCCAATTCCTTTCCCACACTGTTTCTTGTATCCTCACTGCTGCCACCACCCATTGTCCTTTCCTCCTTCAGGGGGAGTGAGAAAGTCTGGCCGCCCTGTGATCAACAGTAGGGGCTGAATATCGGCAAAGCAAGGTCACACCAGAGTTTATTCTCTTCACCCAGATGATGCCACATCCAAAGAATTCGCCCACAAAATACACAGTCAATTCACTTCACAGTGCATTCTGTGAAGCGTTTTGAGACATCTCGAGGACGTGATAGGGCGCAATATCAAATGCAAGGATTATTATAGTTCTTATCCATCATCCATAGCCAAGATAGCAAAATAACAGCTCCACTCAGGAGGAATTTAATTCAAACTCTGCTTTCCACATGGATCCCCTTAATGAAGTGCTCACTTCTGGAGCTGCCCACAGAAACCTATCAACACTTTTGAAATCTAATCTTTTCAATGGAGTTTTTATATTGACACACTACATCTAAACAAAACATACCACACCAGCTCATAAAATTCCTTTTATTGTTTCTGCTCAAATAATTTCCCTTCAACTCTATCTAGAGCCTCTATATCAGTCTGAATAAACGGCGATCACTTCTGCATTTGACAAGCAGTTCTCCAAATGAAGAATACAAAATCGGAGAGGTGGATATCACGAAGATGGGTGATGGTAATTATTTTTAAAAATACGCAATTTGCAACGACACATTAACTTTTTCTATGATGGCCAGGAAAGCGATTTAGAATTGTGTGCTGGAAATGTGAGTGGTTGCACTCCCTGTTAGAAACCATTCTCAATGAAGGAATCACCAGAGTGTAGTATTCTGCTGTGCTTGCCTTACCCATGCAAACTAAAATCTATTGATCTTTACTCAAAAAACGTTAACTTCGGTCCACCAGTTTCAAAAAACAAACTATAAAAAACAGAAGCAGTTGTGTTGTAAACCTTTCCCCACATGGACAGTTGGAATCTCCTGTGGATGTAAACTTGGGCAGACAATGGCAGTGTGTTAGTGGATAATTGCTCGTAGGAAAAATGTCTGAGAAAAAACAAAAGCAGCAAACAAGCAATGTGTAAATTTAGCGATTAGTGGGAGCATGAAATGATCTGAATATTGGTTGTCACTGCCCACATATACAAACAATCAGAGCAAGAAGGTTGAATAGAATAAAGACTGCATTAGTTACTTAATCCAAGTTGCAGTTTTACTTATTCTAGAGCCAAATAGATTAAAGAGCTACTTGGAAACTGGTCAGTACACAGCCATTTGCAAAAGCAGCTGTCCTCTTATGTGATTAACCAACACATCATCTAAAGTCTAAAATGTTATAGCATTAAAAACATCAAATATATAATAATATCCAGATTACTGATGCAGCATTGTGTCAGAATGAGCACCAAAGAAATGCCTTCAGAATTTTCCATGTGACACACACAATTGCGCATGTGTAGGGCTAACTTAATTTAGCATCTTGTCATTCTACAAAGCTTTCTTGAGCTACAGCTGCATCAGGCAGCTATTTTGCATCTAGCAAGGCCTCTCAAAAAATGTCAGCAAAGAACAATGACAGTGATTTGAATTCATCAGAGATTATCTATTGGGGCTGACTCAACACATATATAGAATCTAAGACCTCCTGGAGCCTCACATTTGTACTGGTTGACTTGCTAAGGGCTCCTACCACTTCTTTGAAGATTAAGAAAAGATGTCTAGAGCAAATGGCAAAGAGGAAGCCATTTTAATTCAAACAGCACGATATCGACATTTTAAAATGACAATTACAATGAATTTAAAAATGATACTTCCTCATCAATTTATCTGTTTGTATGTTCATTGACGTCCCAAACAAATTACAACTCTCTCTCCAACATTAGTCTTCATAGGTAAAACTCAGCTTGCTCCTAAAGTGTATAACCAGAGTCATTCTGAAACAATCAATTGATGTAAGAAAGCATTACACTGAAGAAATTACAGCCTGAAGTTTCTTGTTAAGGAATATACTATTCGCTGTTGGAAAGTCCAGTGATACATGGGAACTGTTTCCCCCAAACAACTGAAGATAACAAATTTCTGTTTGCTTGAAAATGTACCCTGGAAATGACTCCCATTGACTTACATTTCATTTTTGCTCAGTTGTGTGACATTCTGTTTTTTTTTAAAAAAGTACCGTTTTCTCTAACACTAGAAAAATTCTCCAGTAACTAATCACTCTTTCCACTCCTCAGCTGATCTATATAACCCCCTTTGCATCAAATCAACAAGCTGACTTTCACCCATTCAAACTATAGCAAAGTCATCTATTATTGCACTCATAAATAAACAAATGCACCATGTATGCTTTTATGTTTGATACAATACTATGAAATTGTTAAAGACAAAAATCCCTTTAGGTTAATTGAATTCATTGTTAGCTGTACTGTTAGACATTTGGCATAATACTGAATACTTGTATAATGTAACAGTACAACACTCTCAGTCTGACATAGATGTGTTGGTAGCCCTATAAAACTCAACAATCACACAGAAAATGACTGTATCTACCGCATTATATCACATCTAGAAGATTGGTCATGAGAATCCATCTGAATCTGTAACTAACAACAGAAGTGCAAGGCAGATGCACACACAAGGCAGGAATAGGATAAGTGATTAGTCTATGTCCAGCAGAAGCTGCAGGTATTTACAACAGATGGGCTCTGCATAAAAGCCGTATTTGTTTCCTAACACAATTATTAATGCTGTCAACAGGAGATCAATTAAATTTCTTATTAAACTATATGTACTCAGTTAGCCATCTGCTACTCATATATTCAGTCGGTTATTTACAGAAGTTTGTATGTTTTCTCACTGAAAACATTTTCATGATTGTCTGATTCAAAGCACTAAATTGGAACTGATCAATAACTATGCAAACAGACATCAGGGAACACTTTAACAAAGCAGCAGCACAGGTGTTTAAAGGTCCACTTTCTGACTAACGTGGAAACAGTGCAACTGAATAGACACTTTGATCCATAAGCTGCATCTGGCAGACTCTTTGGAATGGCATGATTTGGGCAACAGTCAATGCAACTGGACATTCCTAACTTCATGCAGTCGAAGGTGCAGCAGCCTCTTGGGAACATCATAGAAACTCGGCTTGCTGCTTTTTGCTAATAACAATTTGCTTCTCAATACTGTCCCAATTATTTTTGTGTTCCACTTTGTAGATGCTTGCATCTCTAGAATCATAATCATAGAGTATTATACAGTAAAAGCTTTGTTTCAGATAAATTGCAAAAGTACAAGCACATGGAATTCAATAATGTTCATCTTATGTCCACAGGCACTGTTCTTCCTTTAGGCGTTGTATGAGTTTGTTCACTTTAATAGAAGGAAAACGACCCTCAACTCTGTCACAGCAGGTCACAACGACTGGAATTCAGCTTCAGGCCTTTAGTTTTGTCATAGAGGTTATACTGTAGATGGGAGAAAGGCAGTAATGGAAGTCTGTTCAAATCAGTGCAGTGTTCACCTCCATTCCAGACTTGAAAGAGGTCTAAATGTTTATGGAGAACCTTTAGCGAGTAAACTAACCAGTCTTCAGGGACCAACCACACTAATAGTCATCATATGTATTTAGGTCTGTGAAGTAGGTGTTGGAAAAAGACTTTGCATGAAGATGTGGGTTAAAGTATTTATTTCGTTCTTCAAGGATCAAGTTGTTTTTGTTGAAAGCCTAAAAAAGAGAGAGATTGTTCATTATTACTACCTTATTCTTGTAGTCTGTGGTAGTTTTAAATCCTTCTGAAACAATTGCAGTATTATAACTAGAAGTCAAGGTGGTCGTACAAAGGTAAGTCTGTAGTATTCTCCAATGTTTGAGATTTTGTGATCAGTCCTCCCTCAGACCCACACAGTACCCTCTCCCCACTAATTGTGATCCAGTCACATTCTTGAGGAGGAACTTGTAGTAAAGAACAAGACTGACTGTCGTACTTCCAAATGAATGAGGCCTCAACTGATTGCTTTGCGCTCTGGTACGCTACCCCGCATGGTGGGCAGGCGCTATATAAATGCAAGTTCTTGTTGTTGTTGTTTGCTTTTCAAAAGAACACAAAAGGGTGAAAAAATGCAGAATGTTACGTGATCAGCATATCACCGAAACGTGGGATCCAAACCGTTATTGACAGGTTTGGGAATGAACATCCGCCTGACCTCCACACAATGGTTTGGCCAAAGTCAGCCTTAGCCTTATTGTAGTCGCCCGTAATCGTTGCTTTTCAGTCCCTGCGTGGAATACAGGGATAACTCAATCAGAGCTTTTCATTCCACGGTTTTAAAGAACCAATTTGAGCAGAGCTACATTAAGTCTCATTAAATTTGACAACTCTTGGTGCTGATTTCACGCCTGCAAAAATGATTGGGAACAGTCTAACCCAATCCCACCAGGGACTCCAAAAGAGCCAATGACGATTTTTGATGTATTCATCCACCCACACTACTAAACATTCTTCTTTTTGTTGTGCGAATAGTAGCATACTTTAATACTAAAGCATCGTCATGAACTCTTGACTTCCCCATTCCTTTAAACTTTAATTCCCTTTGCTTGGTCATGTGCCAGATGGCAGCGCAATAGACGGCAGAAGTTATAAAAAGAAAACGGCAGATGCTGGAAATGTGAAACAAACAAAGAAATGCTGAAAATCCACAGCCGGTCATTCAGCATATGAAAGAGAAGTACAGTCAATATTTCAGGCATGATCCTTCATTGGAAGATGGCAAGAAATAAAGGATGTCCATATCCATGTTGAATGGTCTCACCTTAATGGCTTCCACAGAATCAAATTTATCCAGCTTGTTGACGTGGTTTGTGATGCTGGTATTGAGAGGAACTGCTGAAATTGGGTGGATTACAGTGGCTTCATGGGACTGACGTTGATATCGTTGGCAGTAAGTATACACAAGCAGTGTCAGGAGACAGCCCAGGATTGAGCAACTCAATCCTACAGCAATCATATGGAACATGTTGAACTCTGGAAAGAATTTCAGAAATGTATGTGAAATGAGCATTCATTATCGAAACAGAACAATTCCCGGCTGAGAGGCGTCTTTAATTGTAAGTTTAGGAAATCAATACTTACCACCACATCTTCTCTCTCCTGAGCTCGACTGGGCTACGGAGATTTCTAAAAGGAGCAAAAAAAACTATTAATTTTTGAAATTATGTTCATGTTAAAAATGTATCATTTCATAATTTGAAAATGTAAAGCTATGGGCATGAGATCAGAATTGAAAGAAGTACATTTTGTTTATTGCTTTCCATATAATTTGCAGATTATATTGTTCTTTAGACAATAAATACCGTCTCCAATGTGGGAGCCATGACAGAATGTGAAACGCATTTGTAAATAACAAATACTGCAGATGTCTCTCATACTGAGCTGCACTTGGGAACTCTACGCCAATGCAATCTCCCTACAGACACATCAGAACAGAGTTCCTGCAGTTCAGAGTGACGCACATATTTGGTAACCTTTTCAAATCCTTTTGTAACTGTCACATTTTGGATCTCAATAATGTTTTCTTCTAAAACCACTGCATGTTTGGTAATAGGGGGCAGGAGGGTGTAGGGGATTATGTCCCAATTTACTTTCCTTTCCACCCCCTTTCTATGTGGCCATGTCAGTGAGTGTTGGCAATCTATTAGACCCTGGGTTATCACAGCTACATCCAACCTGCCTTCACCAAATATCCACATATTTTTCACGTAACCAGATAGTGATCAGGGGTTGGAATTCCCTCCTGTGATTCACCCCATCCCATCTCCCACCTAACCTGGGGTGTTAGGGACAAGTCTATCATCTGTTTCTGCTCCAGTTGAAGTCAGCGAATGATGGACCTTCACTGGGTGTCAAAAAAAAGTTCCACTCTTAGCACTGACTCTCCTAAAGTTGTTGAACATTAATGTTCACTTAAAAACAGAAATCAGGTCTGATAAAAATGAAACCTCTCGATTATTTTCTTTTAACTTGATCCCTCAATATGACTTAAGAGTTAAGTGCATCCATACACTTACCCACATTTGATACAAAGAGAATCTGCCTGGATCAGAGCAATATCACATTAATATGCTTAGATCCTGAAAAACACTGAAATATCATTCTAACTGCATTACGTGTGGATCATAGCTTCTATATAATGAGAGTGAATAGGAATAGTAGATTATAGTCGTGTGACTGGATCAGTAATTATGTAGGTTTGCTTTGATTTTAGTTGCACTCCAATGCAGCAATCTTGTTTTACCCTCACACAAGCCACATCTTTGTGGAGTCCTGTAGCTCAGTGGTTAGAGCACTCGCCTTGCAAGCGAGACACCTGGGCTCAATTCCAGGCAGGGTGAAACCTTGGGCAAGTTTCCTTACTCCACACGCCTAATAATAATCCCTCCAAAACAAAACAATAATAAATTGGTCATTTTCAATCCACGACTGTTTATGGGACACTGCTGTGCACAATTGACTGCCGTGTTTCGTCCATAAATATACAGTCAATTCACTTTACAGCATATTCGGTGAAGCTCTTTGAGAAGTCTGGAAGCGTGAAAAGTGCTATATATATGCAAGAATTATTATTATCTTATTATCTTTGAAATTTAAGCAATATTTTTGAGCCTGCTATGTGCTGATTTATGCATAAGGCCTGTTTTGTTAAAAAAAAAGCTGCACTAAGGAACATTTTGTACCATTATGAGATGGCAAGGATTCTTCCCACTTGGCTCCTGTTAATCCTGCAAGCTAAAGCCCTTAGCGATACGGTGGGTCTAGCTGGACATGAAGCGGGAAGACAGTATTTTCAATGGCAAATCGCACGCTTTTGGTTCGTTAAACTCCAGAAGTACCTGCCCAGATACCCCAAACACTTCACCCTGTTCCTAACCCTTTTCCGAATTTGCTGAACACTGTACATCCCTGAAGGGACAGAGTGCGCACTCCATTCTAAATAACCACAACATTTCCATAAGTATCTGGAACACTCAATCAACCAAACAAACCCATCTCTGACGATGACCTTTATTCCTGGTCATGTAGAGCTTAAAGTACGTGGCAAGTATATGGATTTTACGTGAATTCTGTGCCGTTAGAAGTAATGGTAAAAGTCAAGTCACCCAACCTTGCTCACAGTTCTACCCATAATTTGAGATAATAATATGATGATGTAATGGTGGTGGAAAAGGCAACTCCTTAATGAAGCATAATGAGCAGTAATTATGAGCTGTCTCAAGAACATCCCTAAATAGTAGTGAACGGCACAAAAACACAAAGCAAAGGCACAAGCAATACCCGTGCTCACCAGGAATTAAATTGGAGTCATAGTCACAGGGTTGACTCTCGCTACTATTTTCAGAGCACTGGTTTCCCACAGGAAATAAAATGTTACAGTGACGTGTGCGGTGCTGTGAGCCTGAATCCTCACAGGCTGACCACTCTGACCACTCCGACCAGCTATCTGCATGGGAAGAAAGAAAGGAATAACTGCTTAATCCCTGGAAAAGCAACAACTTCAAATTGTTAACCAAAATTCAATTGGTGAATAAGTAAAGTGATACTTGACCGCAAACATTCACAATATAACCAGATTATTACATTGAACAGGGGTACTGGATGGCACACTTTTCCTTTCACTGTAATGGGTGCTAAGTGAAATGGTTTGGGGCAATATCAACCCAGTTCAACCTGGATATAATTTTGCAGAACATAGCTCTAAATTACCACTCCCTCACAGGGGCCAGAGGGTAAAACTCCCACCCCATCCTCCTCTGCGTTTACATAGTTTACTGGTGTAGTCTGAGGAATTCGCTGCTCACTCTGAAACACTATTTTAGTGCGGAACATTGGCATTTCAGTGCAGCAGAACAGGAAATCGACTGAATTAAGCTAACTTTCTTCTGCTTGACTCACAATCTGCCTCTGCGATGGCAGATGGACTTGCTCCCAGCAGATGATGCCTGTGCTGATAGGAATCCGTGCTCAGACAGGACTCTGACCCAAGAGGTGAGTGTGTGAGCGAGAGTGGCATTAATTACCAACCTGCATGAAATTTGTGGTGATTTATAATGCATTCCTTGTGACAATTATCAGCATTTCAGGGGCAGCAGATCAGGAAATCGACTGAATTAAGTGTCTTTTCTTTTGTTCCTTGATTCAAATCTGCCTCCAGGTTGGCAGATGCGTTCCTTGTGTTAATTATCACAAGGAATGTATTGTAAAACCTTACAAATTTCACCCCAGTTTTCTTTAACTTGTCTATGGCCTGGCCATTCAAAATGGGTCCCTGTTTTCTGGGAGAAAGCATTTTGGAAAATCCTGTTATAATTCTGTCCCTGGCTTCAATCTCTCAGTGGTCGTGTTATGAGCAAGGCACATAAAAATAAACAACTTCTGGACCATCATTTTGCACTGATGTCATTTATTTAAGTGTTCTGAGACTCTACTGCACGTGAAGGGTCACTATATAAATGTTGTTGTTGTACAGATGTGTGCGATGCACATAAAGTGCCACTGTCTTTACAAAGTGACATTACTGGTGCTTCCTGCCCCTGGGCAGCATGCAGCAAGGTTTGGTAGCAGCCCTTCCTTTACATAGAGCACTTGCACAGCTTTCTTGAAGTGACATCAGACTTCCAATGCATAGCAATGTCAGCAGTAACCTGATGACCCAGAGGTCAGCTATTTATAATTGCAGGAAGGCAGCTAGTCAGCACCAAAACCCGGCTGTACTGCATTTAGAGTTAACATGGGCCCAGAGGAGATGTAGAGAATTAGACCTGGCCATACAGCCCAAACGAGACCCGCACTATAAACAGGCCAGCGCTATGCTGAAAAACATCAGTAGTGTAAAATCGTCAAGTCTTAAAAGTGAATCTAGCTTACTTTCAGGTACAAATTTTAAATTGAATCCAGGAACTATGCATACTATTAGTAATTAAGTAATAATGGATCCCTACCAATTTACCTACAATGTAGTCCCTAGGCTTGACAGTATTTATTTGAGAAGCTCTTTAAGATGTCTCACCATGATAGGGCGTGACATAAAGCAAGCTCATTCAATGTCTATCTCGGAAAGCAAAGAATTGCATGGACCATGTGAGAATTGAAACTACAGACAAAATCCTTCTAGTTAGGCTGTTGTCTTAAATTTCCCAGATTACATTATGTTATTATTCATTCACAGATTCTGCCATCATTCAAAGCACTAAATTGTTTTTCTGATCTTCTGCACTTTCAACACTGTTGACTAGCTGACTAGCAGCAGAGTTCTGGGACCACTAGAGTGCTGAAAGTCCTTTTAGTCTTAGCCTGTAAGATTATTTTGCCTTAAGATTTAAGATCACACAGATTTGTGAAAAAGTCTTAAAATTTATTCTTAATTTGGAAGACAGTTTTCCGCAGTTCTGAATAAGAACTGGCTTCCAAATCAAGATTTTTCCACAATTCTGTGCAATCTTGAATTTTGGAACAAAATGGTCTTACAGGCTAAGACTGAAGGTTTGACTGTGGTTCAAACTTGCAATCAGTAAGTGAAATTATGCAAAGCAAGTTTCAACCGCAAGCAGCTGGGAAACAGACTTTCTGTTATCACCCCATCCCTCAAAAAAAGGATTTTTTCCATTTATTCATAACAAGTAGAGAATGGATCACAGTGTGAGTTTTTCTGTGTCTATTTGGTGACAGTCAAAAATCACTCAAAGAAGCGTTTTGAGATGTCCTCCTGATGTGAAAGGCGCTATATAAATGTAAACCATATTCTATTGCTGTACCACAAATTTGCAGGAAAAGCGTTTTTTGTAGATGATTTATGGCAAATGAAAAGTGTAGAAAATTCAAAAGCAATTTCAGGGCCAAATGGGTAGTTAAAGGTTTGTTTATTCTTTTAACCATACCTGGACAGGCCTGTGTGTTGCAGAGTGCTTCCTCGGTGTGCAGTCCCAAACAGATATCCCCCCCGTAGGCTGGTGCAGGGTTGCTGCAGGAACGTGTGCGCATGTAATGGCCACCTCCACAGGTCACAGAGCACTTGGACCAGGAAGACCAACAGGACCAGATGCCATCCACTGAAAACAACAGCAACAAAATCAAATATTTGAAATAAAAATAGAAAAATACCACAAAAGCACAACAAGATTGCTCAACAAACCTGAGCAAGTTTAATTCTTTAAATGAGCCCCTTGCTTCAGAACACAGGTTTCGATCACAAAATACATTGTTAATTCACTTTACAGTATATTCTGTGAAGCTCTTTGGAAAGTCTCAACAGTGTGATAAGGCGTTATACCAAACACAAGGAATATTACAGGTTTATGAAAGTGTGTTTTTGAGTACTGAATATGACACATATTGACTAGTCACAATCAGCAATTATTTTTGCCTTCAGTTTCAACAATTATGCTACTAATTGGGGTGCACTATCCCTGTACATAAACATCAATGCTTGATTAAAAAAATTAAAAGTTAAAGCTCACTTGTTTAAATCAAAAGAACCTAATAGTCAAGCCCAGAAAAGGTTGTAGCAATCCAGTTGGGTGGTCCTAAAAAGTTCACCAGATTTCACCGAGATATGAACTCAGATTGCAGGATTCAGAGTCCAGAGTTCTCACAATCACATCTTTCACACTATACACAAATCATCGTTTTGTTTACAGGAAAATAGTGTTGGGAGTCTAATTTGCAGTATTTCTTAATGGGATTCCTCCTTAATAAGGAATCCAAGTTATGCAAATGAGGTTCCTTCCAATATCACTCTGCTTTTATACCCTCAAGTCAACAATGAAGTTACAAATTCTAGCAGGATTCTTGATCAAGGAATCACATGAAGAAATACCATAAAATAGCCCCATTATCTTAAACCAGAGGAATTTAATGCCATAAAAGGACTACAAATACTCTTATAACATAGAGGAGACAGTGGTGGGCTGGGGAAGCATTGCAATAAAAGATGCAGCAAAAAAGCAAACAGAGAAGAGAGGATGGAGGTGGAAGAAGGGTGACACTGATGTCTCTGGGAATCCTGGATGGAGTTTCTTTGTGTTGATCTCAGCAAAAGCTGGAAAGTGCTGCTCGTTGGTGGATGGCATGTCGGAATGTGAGGTGGAGGGGTAGAGGGAGGGAGTTCAAACTCAAGGTCATTTCTGCAATGTGAGGGACAATAGTTCAATTTCGAATACAACATCTGTACTCAATATTTTTGTATTTTATTCTCAAATGGATTTTTGTTGTTTTAAGAAAAGAAAATGTTTTTTGTTATTCTGCTTCAGCTGCAGCCTGTGCTGATGAAGCCAACGGACAATAGGAAAGAAATTACTTCGGCACTGTTACACTGCCAGCTATCATCCAATGAGTACTGCTGCTGTAAATCAATAGGTAAACTTTCTCTTTAAGGACTGTCGTCACTCATCAACTGAACATTTCAGCCCAATGATATGATAAATAGGCTCTGTTCACTGCCCACTGCAGCACTCAGCCACACAGACCAGGAGTCACAGGTTGGAATCCCAGTCTGTGCTGAGTTAGCCCCAAACACTGGCAAAAGAAAAGCATAATATTAATTTTCTGCAATAGAATATCCTGTTCTGCGGCTCCTAGGTTTTGACCACCTCAGCCTATAACAAATTGAAATTACAGAACAACTTGCAGTTATATAGCACCCGTTCATACAGGGGAGAGCTGCAGAGTGGAAATTAATAAATATAAATCAGCAACAAAACAAACACAGTCAGAGTCCTACAAAACACTTGGAAGTTTAGGCGGAACCAATATAGGGTGGGCCATGTTTTACCTTCTCAACATCTAAAGTTTTACTAATTCTCATTTTAAATGAAGTACGTATGTGGCTCATATTGGCTATGTTGTCTTACAAAAAAAATACAAAAGCTTGGAGGTTGCTTTCATCTTTCTTTGTTGCAACTGGCAACCATCTGTGCTCCACATTACAGCTCACGCAGTGCCTTGTTTCCTTGCCAATTCAACCAGTCTTTCAAAATCTGTCACTAATGAAAATCGAGTAATGTTGAGTATTTGTTGCAAACTGACTTCGCTGGTTGAGAGACATTTCACTGGAAATTAGATGAGGCCGTTTAGAGCATCTGGCTAGCTGTGGACCACTTTAGGATAAGTGGCTAAGGAGGGATAGCATGATAGCCACCTCTGAGCATGTGGCTTAGTAGCATCTCAAACGATTAGGAGTGCACTTCACCTCTTACCTGTTTACATAGAGCAAGGGAAATTCTGTTGGATGAGGGTGTGTATAAAAAATAAGTTGATGAGGTGAAAATTGGACTCTGTAATTGTTGATTATTCTATCATTGATGAACGCAGTCAACTGTACCAGTTGATAACTGGCCAGGACTTCATCTTAGTGGTTGGATCCAAAACTGCCCCAGCAGCCATTGGGCCTGCCAATAGTATAGGTACCAAAGCTGTAACATGGGATACTGTCTTAACTCAGATTTTTTAATGTTAATCCTGTGAACGCCCTCCCTCTCCCCCCACACCCCCATTTAGTAGATTTGACAAAGGACAAGTGTGCCATTTTGAGGCTAAGACTTGCTAGCTAGGTCAGTATCCTTAGACAGAGAACAACAATTTAAATCCATTTTGACTTCCTTACCTGGGCAAGGCAAAGTGTTACACTCCTGATATTCCAATGATGGTCCCAGGCAGGGAAATCCTCCGCTCTTTGGCTCAGGATTGTTGCACATGCGTTTGCGACTTCGAATCCCTTTGCTACAGTCTCTGCTGCACTGTGTCCACGGCAGCCAGGCCGACCAGGCACCATCCACTGTGCGAGAGTTAAACCTACCAGATCGTAAGATGTTCCCAGAGAGCCCTGTTGGAAACAAAGTGAAAGAAAATGAGAGAGGAACGAAAGCATGAAAAACAGCAATCAAAAAAGAAAACCAGCTTACCTAGGAAGAAAGAGAGGAGGAAGGTAATTCTGTTCCATTCACCAGGGAGTCAAAGTAAAACATCCCAAATATAAGGTTCCAATTATAAAACAGTTTATACCTCACAACATGTGGAATACTTTAGCCACAGGTCAAACTCAACTGGATACTGTTTCAGGAGAATAATTTCTCCATTTGCGATGGATTGGTGAATAAAGTGGGTTTAAGGAAGCCCATATTCTTCTGGACACATTCCTTGTGCCAAAATAAGTATCAAATGTAATTTTAAGACTGAAGCACGCCTTGTTGGCACTATTCATTTAATATTATCACAACCACTCAGCATAGCAATGGAATATTGCGCTCATAATTTAAAGAAAACTATTCTGTACTTTGTTGATTTTAAAGGCCTTCTAACTCTCCTTTTGAAGATATAAATGACTTCCATAGTTGTGCCTTGTAATGTAGCACAGGCTTGTTATCAAAAAGAGAAATAAACCCAATAGTCCCCTGTTTCAATAATTATTCAAGTCTTTTGTAAACCTCAATGCTCTGTAACTAAAGTGAATTGACAATGGCAGAAATGCCAAAGAAACAAATCACTACCTCTTTACATAATAGAAGATAAAGGGCTCAATTTGAAAAATAACACTTTAAAAGTGATTTAAGCCTTTAATCTGGGATTGATATGCCTCAATGGCCACCAACTATTTTCTCAATGTCAAGAGAGGGTTTACCCAATCATTGGAAGGCTTTAAAAGTGAGGTCAAGGATCATGAACCCAATCTGTTGAGAGCTGGGGAGCCAGGAGCCAGGCAAGGAGAAGGGTGATGGGCTCGTTGAATTTATGTGGCTCGTGGCCGTTTGTGAGATCTTGCTGGTGCAAATAGCTACTTCATTTGCCTACAAATACACAACATCAACAAAAACAACAAAATTACACCTGTATAGTGCCTTTCGCGTCGGGAGGACGTCCCAAGGCGCTGGATGGACAGAGTTACGGACCCGAGCTGAGGGTCGGGTGGGTGAGGATGGAGCGCAGGGGGTTAAGCAGGGAGATCGAAAGCACGGTCGAAGAGGAACACAGTTGCTGCACTTCATAGTAAAAATCCTGTGAAGCACTTTGAGATGTTTTGACAACATGATACGATTCTACATCAAGGATGATTATTAATTACTGGAGAAATTCCATGTGAAATTGTTTATTTTAGACTCCAATATCTTTCAAACACACATTATCACAGTAAGATGTAAAGCCTAGCCTTCCACATCAATTTTAGTAATAATACCACGTGTCAAATTTTATATTGATACCTGAGGTGCTCCATAATATAATTTCTGGAATCCTACTGTTAACATTTAGTTAAGACTTAAGGAAATGAACCCAAACAAAAATAAACAAAAGATAATCTAATTTCTTGGGGAAACTGTACATAATTCTTGGACTCAGGATTTTGTCTGCCACTGACCTCCTGTAGAACAGCCAGTAGATCCATCGCTTGAGCAATAACGCATCTCTATCCTTTGCCGACCAACATCCAGCAAGTTTGGGTCTTCCAAGCGTGCTTTGCATGTGTACCTGAACCTTTGCTCATAATGACCTCCATTATCTGAGATGTTAACAGGTGTCCATGGAGTCCATGGAGTGGTCTTCTTCAGCTCAGGGCATGAGTTTGTGTTACAAAGCTGGTATTCCTATATATAGAGAGAGATTAGTCAAATTAGCATTCCAGTGTTAACCACATATCAAGGCTGACCAACAATTCTATATCGGTTCTATTGTCTTTACCTGAAAAACCATAGTTTTAATCTATTCTTTGCTGAATGCAGCAAAACTATGTGAAGCAGGCAAGGCCATTAAGATAATCATTGACCTCTGTGCAAAAAGTAATTTTAAATTCTGCATGACTACAGTCCTGCAGAATGTTCCCTCTTTCATATATCTTGCCTCAAAGTAGAGTCAAAGCAGATGGAAGATTTAATATTTCACAGGTGGAGTTCCGAGTGTATATAATTTAAAGAGCATTATGGTAAGAATCACTGCACCCAATGTTACAAACACTAAAAAAGTATTTGTTCAAACTGGTGTGTAATCAATCTATATTAAATAACACAGCCTGGAATAAAACATATTTTACAAATGCTATGCACATATAAACACAGAGTGTATACCACACACCACTGAATACTATAGTTGTAAATATTTGTTATATATTATAAACCGCAACCAAAGTTAAACTACAGCACCTCAGTTTGCAATGTCAACTTCAGAGTTAGATATCAACCCAAGATCAGTACATTTGTGTTCAGTGTCTTAATAAATGTGTGTTCTCTCCATCCAAACCCTGAAAACCCCGTGGATCATGTGCCATGTGCTGTTGTCTCTGACAATAGTAATTATTTTGTAACATAAAAAATTACATAATAAACACAGAACAACATTTCTAATTCGCAATTGCCATACGATACACCCCAGAAAGAAAGAACCTGCATTTTGATAACAGCTTATGACACTGAAACAATGTATAGAGGTTGTATGAGTAGGTAAATGCAGGAGCCATTGGAGTCAACAAGGCAACACAAACTGTCATGAGGTGAATGTCAGTTTAATCTGTTGGCCACATCATTAGAAATTCATAGTTTCTCATGGTGTAGCCATTTACAAATGTTTGCACATATAAGCACATAGTGTATACTGCACACCACTGAACGCTATATTTGAAAATATTTTTGATAGTGCATACCATTCCAGGCTATGTTGTTTAATATAGATTAATTACACACCAGTTTGAACAAGTGCTTTGTACAGTGATACAGTGCCATAACATAAGCTTTTTAACGTCCGCCTGAAAAGACAAATGGAGCATTAGTTTTGAACGTCTCATCTGAAAGACGGCACCTCCAACAATACAGCAATCCGCAGTATTGCGTTTCAAGTCACGAGAGGGGCTTAATCCAGATGTGAGATGACTATCAGTTGATCGAAGCTGACTCGAATATTTCACACATTTGTACATTTTTATTTTCGTATGATCGTTCCTTTGTTATTCTAGCAACCCTGTATCACAGCAGTTAAAAATTATTTGTGTAACACAAGAAACTATTTGGTGACACTAAGTAAAATATATAAAAACATCACCGTGAATGCATCACCGTGGGAATTGGATAGGCAATTAAAAAGGAAATATTTGTAGGGCTACAGGGTAACATGAGCGAGTGGGACTAGTTGATAGCTCTTTCAGAGACGGCACAGGCACGATGGGCCGAATCGATTCCTTCTGTGCTGATTCTATGAATGCATTTCAGAAAGACAGAAGGAAACATAAATTCTGCAGAAATGACTAAATTCAAACTTAAAAAAATTACTTTTAAAGCCAAATCCATTTGCTACCTTTTAGTGTGGCTTTCCCTGCCAGTTGATGAACAATAGAAGAGACAGCTTTATTGTAGCTGTGCAGGATCAATTTGGGTCCTAAGCTGGAAATAAACAGCTCATCCTAATCGAGATACACTATGGTGCATTCCATCACATCCAATTCTGTACCCCTTCACCAATAGCTCCAAAGCCCGCTGATACCACTGATAATTCTAAGACAAATACAAATCAGTTTCTAAGTAAAACTAAATCTGCAAGGAAATTCAACTTCCGAGGTTTTAAAAATAAATTCTTGACCATTCTCGTGGTGATGTGTAAAAGTCAGATACAGTACAAGGAAAAACTGATCAAAGTGTGGAAGCCCTTAATCTTTTCAACATGGCACGAAGAGTCCTCTAAAGCTACTGTAGTCCATAGGGACATTTTCAGGATTCTCATCCTTTACAAGCACATTGTATTACCCTCCCCTTTTCCCTTCCCTATATAGTATCTACACTTATAATAGGCCACATAGCTATAGCTCTTGATGAATAACCTTTCATTTTAGCAGCATGAGGTATCTTTCCGCCCAGCTGGTAGCAACAGTGGATATTTTCACTAGTCAGTTTGTAACTAAGTTTTTTTGACTGTCGTTCGTTCCCACAAGACACAGACAGTTGACTTATTTCATAAATCTCTCAGTTCAGCAGTACAGAGGCCACTTAACATTTGCCAGTGGAATCCATCTAAGTTACATTTGTGACCTGTGTGAAACAGGCTGGAAGTATAGAATGACAATCCCTTGAGCTAAATTAAACTCGGAGACGAGTTGGGTAAGAATTTAAGAGTGCCCCTTAGTATTGCTCTGGCTTGACACTGTCAGAGAAGGGTAGAGTGATCAATGATCGAGGCATAAACTTTTATTAACCACTAAAGCTGAACCCAAACCCGCTATGATAGCTAACAAGCCTGAAATAACAGAAAACTTGGGTTGAAAAATGCAATGTTTCTTAACAGATTCAATCATTTTCAAATCTGTTATTGAATCTGCTATGAGACCTCACATTTTTCACCCATTCCGCTGGTTTGAATTCTTCCTTTAAACGACGGCACACGGGTCGTGTCCAAAGCTATCTGTTATAACATTTTTTGTCGTTATCTTGTATTCTTGTTTAGCAGTACCTTTGCCCATTTCTTATTCCCCACCTCAGAGCTGGCATTTGAGTACAGCCTCACAGGTTACCAAGTGAATTAAATTAAACCTTTTAATTTCACTTCCCTGTCTTTTCGCTATACCCATTAATATCCTTATTTGCCAAGTATCTATCCATCTCCCTTTTAACCATCCCAATTAATTTTGCCTCTGTAGCCATCTGAGCAATGCATTTCTAACCATCTTAGCTCAAATAAGATTAATCCCATGATGGTGATGGTTATCAGAACCAACTGCCCCAAAAATCTTAAAAGTCTTCATTTTAAGACAATTTAAGATTTCTTAAATTTGATCTTAATTTGGAAGCTGATTTTCCGCAGTTCTTAACTTTTTAAAAAAAAACTGCAGCAAACCAGCTACCAAATTTTAAGACAATGGCCTTAAGGCTATAACTGTGAG
The DNA here is from genome assembly GCF_018977255.1 of Callorhinchus milii. Taxonomy (NCBI): domain Eukaryota; kingdom Metazoa; phylum Chordata; class Chondrichthyes; order Chimaeriformes; family Callorhinchidae; genus Callorhinchus; species Callorhinchus milii. Next base: position 62,323,119 of record NW_024704743.1, read on the forward strand.
AAATGTCAGGTCTTAGGTTTGTGACTAGTTAACACTCTTTCTGGAAGATCAGGCCTGCCAGCTGAGCGTCAAAATATGAGGGTGTGTTTTGTGCTCCTGCTCTGGAGTTCTGCCACAGCGCTATTTTTGTTGGCTACTTACTAAGCTGTATCCAATGCTTCCAGAATCAATTTTCATTGCATCTGTTAGTTGATATATTTTATGCTACTGTGAGAAGACCTGTTTACACCCGATCTAACTCTCCTGAAAGTAAGGATTATTATTATTATATAGCATAAATGCTCAAAGACTAGCAAGACTGTTCTCAGCTCTAGTGGATGCCTTCTACCTATCTGGAGACAGAAAAGGTGGTGTTTGGTGAAAATTTCAATCCAGTTAGGTTACTGTCCAGGCACCTTTATTAGAAGGAAATGCGAGCTACTGATGTGTTCATTCTCACCAGCTGTAAATGGATAAATGCTTGGGTGGCCCTTTGACCAGGAATATTTAGCTGCTTACCTCCCAGTCTGGAATGCTGGGCTACAAATATAACATCTAAATTTTACTGCAGAACATTTTCCCTCAGTTTACTGCGTTAACTTTATAAAACTCAGAATAGAGTTTTATTAAGTTTTTATAAAGTTTTATTTTTTTATCAAGGATGTTTCTCTGCACTTTAAAACCTCTGCCTCACATTGCAGGATTCTGTAATTAATGTGTTAAATAATATCTCAAATTATATTTGCGATGTTAATATATATTTGAAACATACGATCAATCTCATATGAGGGGAGTTGGTTGTGATTAGCTTCGAAAAAGATCCTTTCTCAAGGAGTAATAAAAGACTGTTTATACACAACAAACTGTTTTCAGTCCTTATCAGTCATTTTCTCATGAAAAAATGATCTGCAGCTGGAGAGAGAGCTATGTTGTATTTTTTTTACAAAGGAACCATCTTGCAAAAGACAGTAGATGAAAGGTCACTTAACGATCTGTATAAACGGAGATTGATTCGGAATAGAATCAGAAGAAAGAATTGAAGGAGAGGGATCGAACTGGATGTGCCTTGAACAGAATTGGCATTCGAGTGATCGAATTAAACATACAATAATACCTGGATACTTTTGGGTGATCGAACTGAGAAACGTACAACAATACTTGGATACCTTTGGATGGATATATATATTTTGATTAAAAAGGACACATTAAAATGGACATTAAATTGGATATTACTACTCTATCTCTCCCACAGCATTTGGTTAGGTCAACTTAAATCGTTGTGAATTATGCGTCAATACATAAGCATTATTGTAATGTATTCTTTTAATTACTTATAACTATTACTAATCTGAATTAATAAATATCTATATTTTTGTATAACATTTGTGTCAGTCCTTACTTCACCTCTGGGTCACAAATTTAAATTAACCCGTACAAAATTACCACCTTGTGATAGTTAGATGCTCAGTCATTCTTTGTGCACGTTTCAAAATTTTATAGCAATTACCATTGAATATTGATCTGCAGTACAAGACAATTAATGAGGCAAGCTGGCTAGTTACATCACTTACAGCTGCCACTAAAGGCATACCACTCCAGCAGGCCTGTTAAATGAAGCTTTCACAAGGCTATTACAAGCTGTACTGTATTGCGAAAGTCCAAAAAACAGACTCACTGCAATGAGCTTCATAAAGAATACTTCTCTAGGACCTAGCCGTGGCTCCTAGGTCCAATAAAATAAATTAAAATCACGTTCAATTCCTGAAAGTGTGAAAGGCAAGACTTTATAATGAAAATAGCTTTTGGAATGTGATAATTTGAGTCAACCCTCTGAGCTGGTCTCGGTATTCCCGTTCCTGAGCCAGACGGCTGCACAGTTCTCCAGGTCACTGCTGATGTCACACCAGCCAGCCTGGTTCATTGGCATGACTCAAGAGGGCAAACAACTGGGAGCAGAGATTTTTCCCACTCGGCTCCTATTAACTCTGCAAGCCACAGCACTAATGGGTAGGGGGTCCTAGCTGGACAAACGCAGTGTTCTTAATGGTAAGCTATGCAATCGTAGCTAGTTAAATTCCAGCAGTACCACAATACAGATTCTGGGGCCCCAAGCTTTGGCTCTCATCAATCCTTCGCCGAGTAGTCTCTGGAATCAGGTAAAATGGGCGCGTCTCTCCAGGGAGAGCACGCATTCCATTCCAGATAAAGGCAAATTTCCACATGTAAAATTCTTTCACTCTGGTTTCTACACTCTTAAATTGTGATGATAGGTTTTCCTATGTGTCAAGACACCTAGTTGACCGAAAAAAGTGGAAAACAACACTAGTTCAGTCATGATAAGCCAACGAGTTTGTTTTAGTGCTTTAATGTTTAATCCCATGATATGAATTCCTTACAGGGTGAAACCTTGGGCAAGTTTCCTTACTTCACAAGCCTGGTAATAATCCTTCAAAAAAAATAATAAATTTTTCACTCAATCCACAATTGTTTGTGGGACACTGCTGTGCGCAATTGGCTGCCGCGTTTCGCCCACAAATATATAGTCAATTCACTTTCCAGTCTATTCTGTGAAGCGCTTTGAGACATCTAGAAGACGTGAAAAGCGCTATATCAAATGCAAGGATTATTATTATTATTATTACAGTTCATCACCAGTTCATTCATACTCAATGAGAGAAATATTTGATTCAATTAAACTAATTAACCCATTTTGAAACAATAAACATACATTTATCCTCATTGCACAATGCAAGTTTAAAATGAATGCCTGAATGCTGAATGATTTCTTCATAGTAACGATAATCCATGCTTTGGATGTCGTGCAGTTCATGTCGGGAATAGGTCTGAAAGAGCTTCACTAGATTTAATGTAAAGTACAGTGACTGTATTTTATAGGCGAGTGTACGTTCAGTCACCAGAACACAAAATACAGTATTTTTGAACCATCTTGTGGGTTACCATGATTAAAGATTCTGCTGCGATGCTCTCAATGAGCAATTTCTGGTGTATTATCAACTTCAGCACCACCTAACAATTAGTCGAGCAAGAAGCCAATAAATTAACACCTATGGTGATTCCATGCCTCACACATAACCATCATGAAATATCTTGCTTATAAATATATTTTAAAATACATTTATTGACCCAGCATAAGTATAATAAATTAAATGAGCATTCGTTAATATAGCTCTACTATCAAAGAACCGGGCTCCCAGTGGTCTTTCCATAAAGTTGAATTAAAACAGACCAGGAATCCCCAGGACAAGGACACAATGTTATGTGGTCGTTTTCAGATTACAGAATAATAGGAGCATTTATTCTGCTTATTTTTATAGGCCCTTTTGGAGGATTTTGCATTAGATTGAAGAGGCTTATAAAAAACCTTTTTCATTTAGGTAACTTCAGAGTCAGGATTCCTCTCCTCACAGCAGCCAATTGTTCAGCCTAGGATTTGTTTTGAGTGATTGCCAGTTGAATAGCTGGTGCGCATTTAAATATGGAGCTGCTCAGTATCTTATGTGTGCAAAGGAGACTTTCTGCTGAAACAGCTACCCTGAAGGCTTCCTGTCTTTTGACCTTCCCGGGTGCCCTCGGTTTGGACAAGGTTCACACAGATGCCTGCCTAGATGACAGAGGCTGTAGAGAAATGCTCACTTTGACATTTTCTCACAGAAACGTGAAGCCAAACCTTCAAGTCATTTCATCAATGACGAGGAAAGTTCTAACTGATAACGGGGAAAAAAAACAGCCGATTGATTAACATGACAAAAGATTCTTTTGTATCCAGCAAATTAATTATCATTCATTCCTCCACCCATCCCCCAACCACTGCATAGTCGACATTGATTTGAAGGAAATCAATTCATTGACTCTGCTTCAAACAAATGCACAGTGCACAGATTTTTTTTCCCCCAAAATTTTCTTTCTTTGAAGGTGGCGTCATGGTCAGGGACAGCTTCTCAGGTCTCTGTGCAATCTAACCCAACTAGCAATGCTCCTTCCATAAACTGGGATAGTGAATGTTGTTGGGTTGCAGGACCGTTACAGTCATGACAGAGCCTGAGTGTGATTCTTTTCTCACTCAATGCTTACTTTCCAGCAGGCTCATCGAACAGCAATTAGGATCAACGACAATTTGCATTTATACAAGGAATTTCTCCCTGTGTCCTGACCAACAGGATACAGGGAGAAACAGTGAATTACTATTTCCCCAAGTGAAAATAGTAATTCACTTCATAGCTGTTTGTGTGACATTGCTGTGTGCAAAATGACTGCTGTATTCGCCTACAAAATCCTCCGAACATGAATGGCGGTAACTCAAATCCAAGGATTATTATATAGCACCCTTCACATAGAGTAATACATACAGAAATAGTGTCAGCCATTGAGCAGGGAGGACAGGGAAGGGGGAGGTGACCGTTGGTACAGTCAAAGTGGTACATTTTCAAGCAGCGTTTGAAGGGGGTAGAGCAGGGGTGAGACAGACATCATGCTGCTGCCTTCAGACACAATGGAGGAGTGCAGCATACGAAGATTAACTCGCCATGTTTTCCACTAAATCTTCAAATAAATATTTCCCATTTTAAAGATTTTATGATAAAGATTCCTAGTTTTAGCCATCAGCATACATTAGACCCTGTTTCGGTGGTTTACTTGGCATCTGCAGAAACCATCAAATAATGCACAATGCTCTACAAAATAACATTTGCATAGTCCCAAGGCGCTGGACAGTCAGGGATGTGGACTCGAGCAGGGGGATTGGGATCAGGGATGGGGGAGGGCAAAACTGCCTTGGGAGGCATGTGCCAGCATTCCTCTTTTAGCTGCAGATGGGCTGAACGTTTGGTCCTCTACTACAAACCAGCATTACGGTCTTACTTCTTGAGTTTGATAGGGAGATGTACAGGGGGCATAGGGGGCATAATCTTAAAAGTAGAATCAGGCCATTTATGAGTAAAATCGGGAAGCATTTTTGCACTCAAAGGGTGGTAGAAATCTGGAATTCTCTCCCCCAAAAGGCCGTGGATGCTGGAACCATCCACACCTTCAAGAGTGAGGTTGATAGATTTTTAGTAGGTCAGGGTATTAAGGGATATGGGGAGAAAGCGGGAAATTTGAATTGAAAGGATTAGTTGAGGTACAGATCAGCCATGATCTAAATAAATGGCGGAACAGGCTCGAAGAGCCTATTCTTATTCCTATGTTCCTGCATGGGTTTTCTTGCTCAAACAGCAACTAAGCAACTTAAAAAAAAGAGTTTCTTCCGACAGCAAGGTGTCAATGGGAATTATGGGTTTTCAGTATCCTTTTTGAAACCTGACGGCAAGTATCTAAAACTATAGACATTGTTTTAAGTATTGGTTTTCTGACCCCTTGTCTTTGGGGAATTTCATCAGAAGTAAGGGAAAGATCCATTTGACAGAAAATAACATTGGGAGTCACAGATTATGGATTTCAAATTACCAGACGTGTAGCTGATTGCTTGCTAAGGAATCCACTGCACAATATAAACAGGGGAGGTTACCCTGCATGGAAAGCTTAGGATATGACAGAACCACATCTGCTAGCAGTGGTTTCTGTGACATACACGCAGCATTTAACTTTATGAAAAGTCTGGGCAGCAAAGAGATGACAGACGTTATCACACAAGCAATCAGCCCTGAAAGTGACTTGAGTCAACAAATGGCACATTGTGAATTAAATATCCAAATCTTGGTGTATCTGGGAGTCACAGGATGACGAATAGGAAAAAAAACATATGAAACAGCTTATGAATTTCAAAGCGTGCACTAGAGCATTAAAAGGAAAAAATAGAGGTCTCAGAAGGTCATCAGTTCTATTTGTTGCATTGAAATGTAAATCTTTCTAATTGCCATGTAATTTTTATGGGTGGTGGAAATTAGTTCGGCTGACACCTCAATTCTTCACACTTTGGCAGCCTCTGAGCACAGCATAATATCACAACAATTTTGCATTAACAGACGTTTGCTTTCGGAGTAAATTAATTGGAAGCAAATATTCTGTGTAATATTTGCTTGAATTATTAAAGAAGCCAATCATGCTTATGTGCCACAAAGCATGCATTACGATGTCAGTGACAGAGTGTTGGGAATGTGAAGAAATGGTGGCAACTAAAGAAAGTTTGATCTCCAATACATTGCCATAGTAATAAAATAATAGAAAAAGCAATTATTTTTCCTTAATAACCTCATCTTGATAAATTGGTAACAGTTATAAACTCGAGCTAAAAGGGAGGTAAGAGGAAACTTTCATTCAAAGGGATTAGTGCTTTGTTACGAGGCTGACAGTATAGCTGCACTTAAAAGGGAACTGGAAAGGCATTAGAAGAGAAAGAATCTAAAAGGTAGAGGTTACAGAAAATAGTGGGGAATCAGGATTAGGTTAGCTACACAGAAAAAAGCTTCTTCCGATGTCCCGGCCATCAATGACCCAGTTAAATTTTGCCATTCATTTCATGGCTTATCAGAAATTGCTATGTGCAAATTGATAATCGCATTTGCCTACAAAATACATAGTCACTAAACCTTATAATAAATCCTATGAAGCACTTTGAGATGTTTCCCGACATGAAAGTTGCTAAATCGAATGCAAGGATGATGATCCAGTTCAGTTCAACTCAATAGATCGAATGTTTCCTCCAATGCTGTAATGTCATCAACTCACTAATGATGTGCAGGTACATACCGTGTTGCAGCCTGGGCAGTCTTTCCCATTCCGGCAGGTTCGGCGCCTCGCCTGAACACCTCCCCCACACTGCGATGTGCAACGTTCCCATGAACCCCAAGGAGACCAGAACGTATGAGCGGGACATTGCAGATGCTCATTGCAATACCTGGAATGTAAACAAGGTCAATAGCACACAAGCCACACTGTGGTTTCACTGCATTGTATTGCATTAGAGCGTTAGGTTTCAATTAGCAAAACATTTTTATTTTGTTTTTGCAAGAGCATTGCCATATTTCTACAAATGTTCATCTTGTGACAAAAAAGTACTATCAAGGATCCTTATTAACATAGGTTATAAGGCTCACATACAGAAATGTTGATAAGAACTTTCTTACTGGAGTGCACAACTCCATTCATAAATGTGACCTGATAATGAACCGCCCACGACATAATAACATCAAAAGCACTGCATGGCGACAATAGCCCCGAAATACCAATGAAGAATGTTTTGCAATGAATGAAGGAGCTCGGATTTCATTATTACTGAGAATACAGGCCTCTTTCACTTCAGCATTCGAAAATATTGGACTGTAACCTTGGCTGGCCTTGCAGTTAAGCTATTGCCTACCGCTGTGCCTGACACAGCCTAAGTAGGGATATCTGATTGAATACAGTGGTGGCGTGATAATCAAATGAACTTTTGAAGAGAAATTCTGCTGAATTAACATGGCGGGAGCATTGAGACAAATTTTCTCACTGAACATCACAACACGACATACAATGATAGCGTTGAACTGTGAAGGCTCCTGATTTATAAAACTTGGGATTCAACAAATCACCGTACAACTGGAGTGTAACCATGTGTAAGTGCCTTCGCTTTTATGTCATGCAAATAAAGTTTATTCACTCATGTTCTTTTGTTTATTTTCAGTTGTTTTTAATGTTTTCTCTCGTATTCCCTCTTCCCCATCCCTTGCACCATGTCCAGGGGCGGGGAGGGGGGGGGGAAGTAGAGTGACAGACAGGACATAAGCTCCCCATAACACTCTGGAACTACCGTGGAAGGCGGTCTGGAGCTATTGATGCCTTGCTTCCATTGTGCCCTAATGCACAACTTTGGGATTTTAGCCTGTGGAAACCACACGTAAACCAGAATCATATGTATGCCACTAGTTTTGTTTTCTTAAACATTAAAATCAGAAGCAAGAAATCGCAGAGAAGATTTCTCCTCTGTCTTTGCTTCCCCCAAATAAACAAACATTTGAAGAGGAAGAACATAAGAGTCAGGGGAATGAGCAGGGGATTGGGGTTTTAGTAGCTAGCTGCCATGAATGAGCTGACACCAGCAGAGGCTCAATAGATCAAGTCCTAGGCTATAATTACTACAATTCTATGATCCTCCTAAAATCTGCAGACTTTCAATATTCATTCTTTCATGCTTGGCGCCACCTAACCATTATTCTTCAATTTGCTTCACAGTATAGAATATACGTTGGAACGTTACACCTGATCGTATTATTCACGTCATACAAACATACATAAGTCATATACAATTCCCATTGACTCTATCACCAAATACTAGGCAGGTATTCTACAACCCCTTCTGCACAACTGCATCTGAATATCACCTCTAGTTAATAAATGGAGCTGCAGTAGCCTCTGACAATGATCGTCCCCCTCTCCCTGCTTGATCTTATGGCCCACACACTACATGGCAACACAGAGCACCCACTCAGCCATGAAAATCAGAATTTTAACGGCACTCATGTTACAGTGGGAGCAATGACATACAAAAAAAAACTTAAGAGCTGATATTTACCAGCTGTATAACATACACGACATAGAACAAGGACTATTACCCCTGGACCTTGGCAGACCCCTCTTCTCGAATTGGCCCATGGGGCCTCAGTGCTGTGTAAACTCTGCCGTCTGCTGTGGCTCAGGTTTTGTTAACTTGCCAGGCAGCTGCACGCAAAGGCTGCCTTGCTCCTGCTAATCATATCCATCTGACACAGGAAAAGTAGACCAGCCAAGGGGCTCACAGTGTAGAATAATCACACACTGCAGATGTAGCCTTTTCTGTAAAATCATGAATTCCCTCCTCACAAATATTGTCCAGTACATCAGAGACAATTCCAAATGACTCTTGTAAAAGAAATGCATGGTTTACAGAAAAAAAACATAAAACCTTATTTTTTTAAATATACAAAATCTACCAAGCTGCTGAGCAAGCATTTTGAACAATGGACACAGGTTTAGCTTCATTTTCAAAATATCCTTGGAAGTTCCAAAAACATCAGTATGTTTTTTCAGCTAAGATCTATCACTGAATAAACCTGAATCTTGCGCTAAAGCAATGGGCAAGGGCCAAGTTTCCTGGTTCTACTGGCAGTGCTTCAAGCTAGATGGCAATGCGGTCTTCCCTTGGGCCTAATCCTCTCCATCATGTGCCCAGTGAAATAACCTTGTGTGAAATCTGTCAAAGGGCTAGTGTTTCAGCTGGTGTTTGAATTGTGATTAAATTCACCGGCCAACCCTAGCAAGCTAAACAGAAAAACAATGCCAAATCCAAAACAGGAAGAGTGAACGCTAGTGCTTTTTTTTTACAAAAAGAGAAATTAAAAAGATGTCAGTTATATATCAGCACTATAATAATAATCCTTGCATTTGATAAAGCGCCTCATCAGGTCTTCGAGACGTCTCAAAGCGCTTCACAGAATATACTGTAAAATGAATTGACTGTATATTTCGTGGGCGAAATTGCACAAATGAGTGAGTCATCCCTACACAGCGCTCTGAAGCTGTACTCACTTGGAGTGGCTTGCAGTCAGTTTTCCAGGAGAAAACCACCTAATTTTAGCAGTTTGGGCCATCTGAGTGGAGGCAGCAGTTCACCTTGCCTGTTGTCATTTGATGGTTGTTGAGTTACTGACACTTTAACAAGTGTCAGCCTGGCTCAGAGACTTGCACTCTTGCCTCTGAGTCAGAAATTGTGACTTCAAGTTCCACTTCAGGCTTCAATTCAAAAGAACTTGAATAGAAGAGTTTGACTGCAGCAATTCACACATGGGAAAATTGCCCAAGATTATACAATTACAAATGTGTTTGCATCTTTATCAGGTGAAACTTCATCCCTACTTATCTACTTTTCCATATTGGGTTTTTAATCCATAGATGTTATAGTTGTATTAAACAGTGCAGCACAACCTGCACACACTATATAATTCTAATAAATCTTTAGCAGGCTTATTACTCAGTACATCTTATCACTAACACATACTCTACAAACAGTTACTGATTCAGCCACCCATCTTCACTAAAGCCTATTTAGGACTAATCTGCTAAAAGAGCATGATCTGGTGTCAGTGTTTTACCCTACATTAATCATAGCTCCACTTAGCCTTGTGATCCGGACTCATCGGTTTATTTGTAACACTATTAACTCTTTTTAAAATAAAATTATGCATTGTTTATAATCACCTGAATGGTCTGCTTTTTTTTAAAAAAAGGCTTATTTCAGTATCATGTGTGCAAGCCTTTCACAACTCCATAGAGATTTCAGTACCGAGACAACAGGGGCCAAAACCTGTAACCCAAGATCTAGTTTTGTGTGGGTTCATGATGGACACCAGCACTGCTTAGCTTCCTCAGCTCATTGACAGCTCATTAACAAATCATTGTCAGCCGCACAAGAGGGAAGGGATGAGATGTCCCACAAAGTCCAGCACAAAGAACATTTTTAAACACCTGGGGAATGGGTGGAGAAATTCCACCTGGATCACGATTTACTCTACTTTTGTAGCATTTCAAAGCACTTAAAATTTTGCAACTTCTCAAAATACGGTCTTTTAAAACCAGTTTTCTTTAAGTTTCTTTGTAATAACTGCAGAAATCCAGCTTCAAAGTTAAGACTGAATTTGACAATGTGCCAAATTCTGGAGGCTCTAAAATGCTATATAAATAGAATAAATCTGGACCTCTGTGTGATTCCTCCCCCAGTGCTATGTAGTGCATTTAATCTTCAACGGGATCTAATTTGCCAGGCTTCCAGAGTAGGCTTTCTGTAGGTCCAACAGGAAATCAAATGTGCTAAAATATTACACATTAGTCACCAATACACATTGGTTCAAGTGTATTGACTGTTAAGCGCTCTGAGACGCTACCCTGCATGGAGAGCCCTATATAAGTGCAAGTTGTTGTTCACAGTACACAGGTGAGCATTGGAGAAGTGCTCCACTACCTCCCTATAACAACTGGAACCAGCACTAAATCCATGATATCACAATGTCATTACATGAAACTCCTCAATCTACTTACTTGAGCCTGATCCCTTCAGGCTGCTAGACGTCTGACAGTAAGCAGATTTAAGCAGTGAAGCCTAGTTTAGCAAGATTCAGACACTAGATTCTTCAGTCTCCATCAAAAGTAAGAAAGCCAATGTGTATTTATTTAATTCCCTCTTAAAGGTTAACAGGGCACTCCACATCCTAACATCACTCTGTGTACAACAATTCTCCTGAACTCTCCTTTAATTCTTTTGGTAATTACCTTAAAACTATACCCTTTAGATATTGACTCACTGAGCACTGGAAATAATTTCGCTCTGCTAACTTTATCAAAACCCCACATAATTTTGAGGAGGCAAGGTGAAGGGACTGAGGCAGATTGAGAGTGCCACAGTTCAGGCTATTGTGGCTGAGAGCATGGCTGCTGATGGTGGAGTGGAGAGGACGAGGGATGTGCAGGAGGCCAGAGCCAGCTGAAGAAAGGGGGTGGGTAGTGCAAGTGCTGCTTTGATTTTAGCTAATTATTTGGGGAGGATAAGTTTGCAGGGCTATGGGGAGAGCGTGGGGGACTGGAATTGAATTGGATAGCTCTTTTCAAAGAGCAGGCACAGGCACGATACGCCGAATGGCCTCCTTCTGTGGTGTATAATTATATGATTCTATGAAGTGTGAGCAGGAAGCAGAAAAATAACCCCAGAATCTCTTTCTTCATAATCTCCTCTGCACCCTTCCTGTATTGAGGTGCCCAGAATTGGACGCAGTACAACAACTGCAGGCTAGCCGATGACTTATTCAGACCTAGCATTACCTATTTGCTTTTATATTCTATGATCCAATTTATAAACCATATAAACCTGTTGTGCAGCTTTATCAACTTGCCATCCCTACTTTAAAGATTTGTCTATATTAACTAGTCTGTACTTCTGCTCTCGCACACTTCAGTGGTTGCTATGTAAAATAAAATGGTCACACTGATGCAGTGCAGGATACACTCTCCACAAAGATACATTGTAATTGGTGCAATGTAGCGAGAGAGAACTTATTGCAATTTTAGACAAATTTATATAACAAATTTAAATTACAATCTTTCTAAGAGGTTAGACTATGCCCTTCCTCCAATAGGCAGATTGATAAGGGCAGGAGTATCATACTTACAAATATCTGATATAGGAATATTTGATGTTAACTGATATCTGAATAGAAATGGGATATTCCTTTTAGAAATGGATAGTCATCTGTTTAGTTTGTCCCCGACCTACTTTACCATCCATTATTTGCTACATTGGCATACAAATCACACAGTTACTCCACTTTACAGTATATCCTGTAAAGCACTTTGGGGCATAGTGTAAAGTGAAGTGACGTGAAATGTGCTTTACCAAATGTAAGGATTATTATTATTACTACATTAGGCTGACTCTTGCTACAGCAAAGTATACCAAATACCTGTCAAATCTTTTACACTCTGAGCAACACTAAATGTAGTTCTGTGTATATCAATGTAAACCACCTTACTTTTTTCTCTCTTCTCTGAATCTGCAGCCTCATTCTACAGTATATTGTTCAATTCCAATAAATATAACCTTATTCATTTTTTGCAAACTTTGATCATTTTTTTTTCAGAATGATAGAAAGATATAACGCAGTTAGGGATAAAATATTTGGGCCAAATATTCTTTGATATTTTTGTATGTTTTTAGCTTTAATGATCAATGGTTTTACTGGGAAATGTGTCTTACCTTAAATGCCCTAAAGGACTGTAATTAGATATACAATGCACATTATTATACATTACTGTGCACAGCTAGAGCTCACATTCCACATTTAAAATTAATTAAATTTAATTGAAGAAATCTTGTAAACAAAGCATGGAATTATTAACTATCAAATCAATTTAAAATAAATATGCATTGTAAAATATACCTTTAGGTTCAAGTTAGTGAACAGATCAAGTCAGTGAATGTGAGTTTGAGTTAAATGAGGATTACAGTTTTACTTCATCAACTACTGGGATTAGGACACATGAGTAGGCAGAGGATCAATGTCAGAGAATGCTAAACTATTCCTTTAAAAATACTACTATTTTGCAAATTCCAGCAGCATTACACACCATTGTTTTTACTTCCCTGTTAGTAGTAGGACTTTGCATAATAAGTGATTTGCAAATTACTCAAAGCAATCAACCTCTCCTATAACCAATCCTAATAATATCAATCTTTCCTCTAACCAATGTAAGCAATATACCATTTTGCTTCTCTCCTGCTTCACCTACATTACACCGCACGATTCATGATGGTGTATTTACCCATTGAGCTATCAGGGTAACCTAAAAGTATTTCTTCCCTCCCTTTGTCTTCTGAAGATACTGATTCATGCAGGTGTACATTTCTATGGGCACTGCTGCCTCTGGAACCTGGTTAGTAGTTCCCCTCCATAACCCAGGGCTATTGAAGCCAAACCCAGCATATCTTCTAGAGTTTGAGTTGAGATCAACTAACATAGTCCAGATGAGGGATCAAAATAGGACTTCCTCATCTGTTTGTCTCAGTTTCACAACATAAATTTATGACTGAGTCATCAGAAGAGTCATTTGAAGACTTTGTATTCCAATTTTGATCAGATTTGGCTGCACAGAAGGCATTATCCCTTTGATAATGTAATGTCCGGTGACGTTTTTAAAAGGATATCAATGATCTTGGATCTGCTGATGGTTAGCATGATTTACCACAGTCAGTAAAAAAAATCTCAATCATTTTCAATTTAGTCAGAATAGTTTCCTATTCATAGACATGAGATCTGACACTATTATCTCTAAATGTGAGGTAATGATGGAACCATAAAAGAAAGAGAAAACTATAACTAAATATCATTGGATCCGTTTTTTCCATCAGTAACATTTAATGGATTTTCAGATTTTTCTCCCAAATTCTTAGACAAGATGAGGTTAGACTAGACTGAAATGGATTTTATGCCCGTTCATAGAAAGATTACCTACTTCTTGCAGTGCACTGTTTGAATCAATAAACATTAAACTCCCAAATACCCTTCCATGGCACAATGATAATTTTCTTTCTTTCAATGTCTCACATGTAAAATACCTTCATGTCTCTCGCAACTCTCACCAGCATTTGCCACCTCCCCCTTACCTTTGATATCTCTGTTCTAAATTTTTGCTAGCTATCAAAAATTGTGGGTCTCACTATCGCCACCAGTTTCAGGTAGAGTTTTCAAACCTCCTCATTGCTGAAACAAAATGTTTTGTTTTCTATTTCACACCAAGTATTTATTTCACTTCAATAATAATAATAATAATCCTGCATTGCATATAGTGCCTTATCATGTCTTTGGACGTCTCAAAGCACTTCACAGAATAGACTGTAAAGTGAATTGACTGTATATTTGTGGGCGAAACGCGGCAGCCAATTGCGCACAGCAGTGTCCCACAAACAGTCATGAATTGAGTGACCAAATTATTATTATTATTATTTTTTGTTGAAGGGATCATTACCCCCGGAAAAGCTATCCGCCAATCGATTAACAACCTGGTTCCTACTTACTGTTAAGAAAACGGAGGCATGTGGAGTGAGGACACATGCCTAACTCCTGCCCAGGAATCGAACCCAGGTCCTCTCGCTTGTAAGGTGAGTGATCTAACCACTGAGCTACAGGACTCTACATGAGGTCAAATTTACAGTCCACGCAATATTTACCATATCAAATAGCCAAAGGAGGTCCGTAACCTGTCATGTTTTGAATGGTAAAGTTCTATGGCATTAGTAATCTGGATTGTGATCTTCCTGGTTTACAGGAATTGGCTTTTTAATGGGCAAAAAAGCTAGGAAAAAGATAAAGGTCACAATCCAGATATCTAGCTTGGGGACATTGGGGCATTGGCGGGTGGGGGTGCTGGGGGTGGTTCTGCCCTATTTAAATAAGATAACTGTAACATGAAATGCAAATTTGAGATTTCTTAACTCTTAATAAAACCTAAATTTGTCCAGCATTGAAATAATCCTGACATTCAAATATGAGGTGGATCTTTTAAAACATTGATTTCTGAATCGACTAGAAGGAACTATTTGTCGTCTAATTTGTGATGCCTTCCCCCTCCCTGGCCTCAATATAACCTTGATGGGTTTTAGTTTAGCAGTGCTACGGTGGCTAATGAGTTTCTGATTTTTCCTCTCCTTGTCATTTCATTCAAATAAGACTTCCCTCAATTCCTTCCTGCTCCTGCATTCTCTCTGCTGTAATCCAAATTTATTGCATTGTCTCCTCTAATTCATTCTTAACCAGGATCTCAAGAGAGAAACTTCTTATTCCCTATTTGCTTCTGAGAATCTACAGACTTTTTCTCTGCTACTCTTTTCAACCATGGTAGTGTGAATATGCGACTTGGACCTATGACCTACTTCCTCAATAAATCTGACTTTGCATGGTTCAGCTATAACAGCAATGAGTTGGTAGATGACTGAGTGAAGATCAGCAACTTGGTTAAGTTTGATTTAAAGTGAGTACTAAAGGACTGTCATTGAAGTCGCACCAGAATTAATAACTACAGTGTAATGTACCCATTGCACCACTGTGTCCTTCTCAAGCTAGTTTATTTTCTTAGAATTATTTTATCACAGAACTCAGCCAAAACAGTCATGACTTGAACAGCAAGCTAAAATTTGACCCGAGACTAAATGGATCCCTACAGAGCTGTCCATCTTATAGTACACAGATCAGCAACTTTCATCTTTCTGCTCAGTTAAGAGACACTAGTACATACCTCTCTTCGCGATTCTGTCCCACACAGACCCGTCCACCGTGCCGAGGCGTCGGGTTACTGCAAGAACGTTGTCGGACTTGAAATCCTATTCCACAACTTGTGCTACAGGGAGACCATAGTGTCCAAGGTGTCCAACCTCCATTCCTATTGAAACATTGTGTTTTAATGCTTTGTTTTTAGCCTTTTGATGTAAAATTAAACAATAGCGAACAATATTATTTACGAACAATAAACACGAACAAAAAGACCTGTGTGATCAGTGCCGCAATGCGCAAAACAAAAAATTTGAATGGGATTTCTTAGATCACGCATGGGCACAAGGAAATGAAGAAGCTGGGAGAAATGTATTTGAATCTCGAAAATGATATGTGATCCGTACTTAGTAATGCTCCTAACCGTTGCTACATCTAATGGTAAGAGAAATTTTGCACCCGAGAGAGTTTTGTACAAATGAATAGCAATTAAAGTGGGTTCAATTATGAAGTGCCTTGAAGAATGATGGCTTTTTCACCAGAGCTGAGAGGTTGAGGGGTTACTTGACCTGACCTGGTAGAGGTTTTCAAGGTTGTGAATGGTTCTGATGGGATAAATTGTAATAAGGTTATTTCCACTAGTCAGTCAGTGAGTCAGAGCAGAAATTTCACCCTTCACGTCAGGAGGACGTCTCAAAGATAATCACAACCAGAATAAGAGCGGAAGCTGGGGAGAGGGAGAGAAATATTCACACAGCGAGTGGTAGGAATTTGGAATTCTCTGCCACAAAACATAATTGAAGCAGAACCCGTAAACGCTTTTAAAAAGGCATTTATGTTGATGCTTGGATAAGGGTGTGGGAAACGAAAGGAGAGTGAGTGGCTCATTTGGAGAAACACACAAGTGCAGACTTGATGGGCGAAATGGCTTATTTTTGTGCTGTAATATCCACGTCTCAATTACCTAGAGCAGTTAGCAACTTCCATGCTGACTCCCACACATTGCTGACCTCCACACTGTGGTCCTGGGCTATCACACAACCGAGTTCTGCAGGTGCACAAACCAATGGCACCACCGTCAGTGTGGCTGCAGGACTTCCACATTGACCACGGTCCAAAATGACCATCCATTGTCATGTTTCTGGTCTGGAAGACAAATAAGTGTTTAAATAACTGGATCATAATAATATTCATAGTTATAATTCTTGCACTTAATATTGCGCCATTCACGTCGGGATGACATTTTAAAGCTCTTCACAGGATTCACTACAAAGGGATGATGACTGTATATTTCTATATCCAATCAATTTATTTTTGACCGCTTGTTCTATAAAAGAAGGCATAACTTGATTTTATACTTTGAGCTTACTTTTGAATCACAAGGGTTTCAGAAGAAGCTGTTATTAATAATCCAACTCATTATTACAGGAATGTATCATTCCAAAGTGACACAATCTGCCCAGAATCTGGTTGGAGATCATGCATTTTTAAACTGCAATTAATGCTCACTCAAAGCAGTCACTCACTCTTAGGTAGCAAAATTATAGAATCAGAAAAAGTTGATTGGAAAGTTAAGAAGTTTGCAAATTAGACCCAGATGCTTTTTAGTCTTATCATCCTCACAAAATGTCTTGGCATGTTCCTACTTAGAAGGAATACATACATATTCAATGGAAGAAATTTTGGGAGGAAAAAAAGAACATGCCATTAATAATAATAATCCTTGCGTTTAAAATAGCATATTTCACATAGGGAGTACGACACAAAATGCTTAACGTGATTTTACTGTTAAGTGTAGTGACTGGGTATTTGTTGATGAATGCAGCAAATCAATTTGCATCAACAATGTCCCGCAAACAGCCATGAAGTGAATGATTAATTTTAATTGGGGATCGTTGGCCAAAATACAGGGAGAAACTGATATTATCCAATTAGGTTGGATGAGGCATGAAACCATCTGCCTGATCAGGTGGACACTAAAGATGTTATGACGTTATTTGAAAAGAGAAGGGAGTTTCTTCCAATGTCCTGGCCAACCATAAAATTGGTCACTCACACCATGGCTATTTGTCGAACAGGGCTGTGTGTAACTTTGATCTGCTCTCACAAAGAGAAAGCAAAAAATACTTGAACTCGGAGCTACCTTGAGTACTTGGTCACTAGGCTCTGGCCAGGCTTTCCCGGCTGGAGATCTGGTCACCTGACTTGCTCGGGTGGTCGTGAAGGAATGGTTCAGGTCTGCATTGTCCTTTGACAATTTGGGGCCTAGAAGGGTTTGGGGGATTAGGGTTTGTCCGCGGGGACAAACTATTTCAACTTTATGAGAAATATTTTGAGACTGTAAACTGTGAAAAGATGTGGGAAATTCATGTGTCATATATAAATTGCTATTTTTGTACTCACAGGGCACACACTAATGTTCTGCTCCCACTGGGTCATGCTCATACTCTCCTCCAGTGTTGTGCATTTCTTTAAAACCAAATCCCAGCCACAGTAGGGGTCCCGAGCTCCCACGCATGAACTGCAGACAAAAGATCAAGAGGTCAACCTTTAAACTCTCACCTTTAACCCACAAACACAGCTGCAAAATACATTATGGTAACTGCAATTTTTAACAGTAATTTTAGTTCAGCTAGAAAAATAGTTTTGATTTCCATTCTTTTGTGGGATCAGTACTTTGAGACAAAGGTGTTCCTTGAAACTTATATATTAACTCAATGTGCTATAAGAATTGTTAACACCATAGGAGGAAGATTTATCATAAGAATTACAACAACAACTAGCGTTTATATAGTGCCCATCACCCAGGATAGCGTCTCGATGTATGGTTGGACACAGAGAAGGGAGAAGTGGGAGTTGTCGTAGGCTTTAAAGGTAGATGTAAAATTTAATTTAAGACTTAAAACATTAAGGATCCAAGAATCATTGGAGAACAATTATGACAACATCTACTTCTGAACACAAAAAGAGTTAGGAATCATTATCATCTTAGTAGCTATAATGGCCCCGACACTCACTGGCAGTAAACCAACTTGTTTTTTATTCATTCTATTTCAGTGAAACCATAAATGTCTATCGCAATGAAAATGTAATCGTTTATTGAAATCACAACTGGGAACCCCTAAGGGTAAATTACTATCAAAAATAGGTTTTTAAACACAAAGACTCAAATATTTAATATAATGGAAAATTATATTGCAAAATTCACTAAATAATTTAGAGTTATGAATACTACAGGGCATCATACCGTCTTTCAGTGAGCTATCAAACACTGGCATTTAGCACCTCTGCCTTTATCAAATTTATTTGTTGTAATTTATTTGGTTGATTGTAGCCTAACAATTTTGCTGATAAACATTGTCAGAGAAGCCCAGGCGTGAGCTTTGTGATCTCTGCTTTGAAAGCTCTAATCCAGATGAGATTTTCAAGACTGGCACTGTCTGAGATAAAAAGGGGCATGCAAGGACTGCGGTAAAAGCCTGCAAAGCTGCATTGATGAGAAGCTGGTTTGATGGACTATATGAGATGAAAAGCCTATGGTCTGTCAATACATCATTAAGCAGCTCCGTGTGCTGGCTCAGACAGAAAGTAATGTTGAGTGGTTCTTCCATTCAGATTCCAAATGGCTGAGAAAATTGAAAAGGGAGAAATTGGAATCATCAATGCATGGTTTTAGTGCTCACCACTCGATACCCACAATCCCCCGAGTAAACTAAAAGTGAACCAAGGCTGTCAGCATTGATCCAGCTCCAGAGGACAAAGGCAAATAAGATAAACTCACCTATTACTGGAATGTAGGTCCCTTCACTGTGTACCTATTGGAATTGCTCCACTAATGCTGTACAACAAATTGAAACCGGTAGCTTCTCAGAGCATGATTAATGCAATATACCCAAAGCCTCTCTTATCCGCCAGTGGCCTTCGGACAGAGCAATATCGCTATTCCATGTGTGATTTATCTTTCCACCAGTGATATATGTAATTTGTTAGAGGGGGATTGTGAATAGTCCAGGGTAATTGTAGCAAATTGTAGCAACTGTAAGAAACTTTAACCTTCCAATATATGAGTGAACCTGAAGTTATGAAAAGCAAGGATTTTAACTCGACCAATTTCAAGCTGCTACTATTAGCATATAGGAGCATGGATGCTTGCATACATATACATACACACTTTCATACACACACGCTTGCCTTTCTCTCTCTCATACACACACACACACAGACACACACATGCTCATGCACATTCTCACACATACGCAAACTCTCTTACATTCAGAAGAGCTTCTTCTCATGCCCCGGTAAATATTCAGAGTTTAAGCGTCATACTCAGAAAATATTGTCAAATGAATTCTCCTTTGTGCTCCAATCTCCGTTTTTAATCCGGATACAGGTAATTAACGGTTCTGTTTGCTGTTCAAAGTACACAAAGGTTCACAATACAGCTGCATTTGGTATCATATTCTGCACCAGGGATGGAATTCTTCCCCATTCATTGTCAATGGGGAATTGTACCCTATTCAAGAATGTGTGCAAAGCCTATGGAAGTGAGACGAGGGTGTTTCAATGAGAAATATATGTTGGAATAAATAGTTTCTTCCCCACCCCTCATTCACAGACTTCAAGCCATTCAGGTTCAAAAATAAAGTCGTGCTTTTTGGCACTGGGACTGAAACCCTCTTCGCATACTCAAGTGCAAACTGGTATTCGAGAATCTTACCTGCGACTTTTGTAAAAGGTGCAGCGTTTCAGGGGGATTTTTAACACGTGATCTCGGAGGCCAACAAACAAAATACTGTGGCTGTGCAGTATCTGGAGGTTCTTGATAGGTTCTCTCTGATCACTTGGGAAGAGTTCGATTTCCTCCAGCAGACAGCTGCTCACACTCTCATTCACTGGCGCAAGGACTTTCTTAATGGTCCCGTAGTCTGGGGGGGAGAAACAAAAATAGAGTAGATTGAGAGAACATCGCAGTGGGAATAACAGCTGATCAGGACAGAGATAGCAGCCATATGCTGTTTATTTTTTTGGCCTGCTAGGCTCAAGAGCCCTAAATGTTTTTACGGTGCTTTTCCAGGCAAATGAAAATAGTCTACCATGCACTGGCAGACCCCAGCATATTCATCAGACACGGAGACTTGTAAAATAAGCACAATGTTGACAGTGACTGAACAGAGCTGGCAGAATAACAATTGGTGCAGTGGTGCATTAAACCTGCAATTGTTCCTGCTGTTCAGCCAGTGCGGAACAATGAACATAATAGTCATCGTTTTAAAAAAACTTAACTTTTTTTCCACAGCCAACCAGCTTTGACGTTGAGTCCCCAATCTTTACATGTATTAGTGGATTAAATATATTGAACTTTTAACCTCATTGCTCACATGGTGGTGACTGTGTTCAGAGTGCGTGATGTGTACATAGCCCAGATTTGGGGTACACAGCGCCTGTGCACTCTCTTTTTGTCAGCCAGATGTTTGACACGTGAAAAACCATCACCATGTTTACGAGTATCGAAACCAAACTGAGACTTCCATGCATCCAACCTCACATGGAAATTCCAGAGATATTTATCAGAATGGAAAAGTACTCACTCCCCAGAGGGACATATCCGGCTTACCAAATTCCAGAGAGTATTAGTCACAGGTTGGTAAGAGCAAGGCTTGGGAACTCCAAAAAGGTGGTTGGAGTACTGCTGGAGTCCATCCAGCTAAAATCACATAGCTTGCCATTAAAAGCTTGTCCAGGTAGGACCACCTTACCATTTAGGGCTTTGGCTTGCAAGGTTAACAGGAGTTGAGTGTGAAGCATCCCTGCCCCAGTGACTGGTCTGCCCTTCCATGTCCTGCCGATAAGACATGCCCTGGAATACTGAACCGGTCTGGCTCAGGAACTGGATTATTGCCACAGGGTTTGCTCAATCCTGACATTCCATTGCCAAACATGTCACCTAGGAGCCAGTTCAGCTCCAAGGAGACCCCACCTATTTCCACCCCCAAGGAAGATAAGTCAATAGTTTGACATCCGACAAGTGAAAGTTTAAGCCCTCATTAGGTGGATTGTAGTAACCAGGAATGCCCTGTGAGCTTCCTAGTGGGAACACAGCTCAGTATGAAATGCGTGAGAGCATTGCAAGCATCTTCTTGGCCAAAGCTCACTGCCCGTGCACTCTTGAAATTGTATTATCCTGTTATTATTCTGTTGAAATCAACAGTGCGCAGTGCTTAGGTGTCAGACTGGCTCAGTTAGTAGCACTCTTGCCTCTAAGTCAAAAGGTTATGGGCTCAAGCCACATGAGAACTTTGAACTCAGATAGTCAATGCTGACACTCCAATGCAGTACTGGGACTATGTTACCTTGTCAGAGGTATCATTCCTCAGGTGAGATGTTAAACTGAGACATGAATTGAAAAGAGGAAGAAGTTTCTCCTGACAACAATTCTTCAGACAAAATTGATTATTCATGGCTGTTTGTGGGAATTTCCTGTGTGCAAATTGGCTGCAACTTTTACCTAAAAAACACAATCACTACAGTTTACAGTAAACCATGTGAAGTGCCTGAGATGTGCTCCCAATGTGAAAGGTGTAATACCATAATTAAAGAATTAGTATTATGACATTATTACAAATTACAGTTAAAGTCAATCCACTGGAGCTAGCAGCAGCTTAGACATGTTGGGCAAATGGCCTCCTCAGATGCTGCAGTTTCTAGGATTTTATGATATTTATACATCTTTATATCACATGAGAACTGTAGAGAGAGACTGAGAACTGTAGAGGTATATCATCCACACATAAATTACTTTCAATTTAATAATTCTATAAACGTGCTAGGAACAGATCATGGGTGGCAGAAAGGTATGATGAATATCTCCACTCATGAAGCCTGATCATATTTCACTTTTCATTGTATCACTAATAAGTAATATCATTGTCTGCTTCATTTGGGAAGATAACTCATCACTCGAGCAACTGAAGTCATACAATCATCCGTGAGTTATGATCGATCTCACAAGTGGAGGTATTCAATCACCTCTCAGTGTTGATAATTCCTAGCCTCTCTAAAGTCTCACTGCTTAAATTCTTCTCATGGTGAAAGCATAGAGCAAGAAAAACCTTTGGTCCCTTAAGTCCATTCCTTCCTCAACCCGGTAATAACGATCCTATTGTTCAGTACACTCACTCATACATTCCTTGGGATAGTTCTATGTTCTGTGAACTCCAACGATAATCAGACCAAAAATATTCGTTCATCCTCATATTTCCACTAATCACCTCTGACCCACTTCCCTCCAGAGAAAATATTCCTCTTCAAAACCTTTGATGAGCAATTGTAAAACACTTCCTTATAGCAACAGGGAATCACCCCGGGGATGCTGTCAGCTCCTTCAGAGTGGCCAGATTCAGAGCAGTGTTGGTCACAAGTTACCCATCTGCATCTCAGGCAAGAAAGAGCAAGAGGCATGAAAATTGCAACCTGTGATATGTTAATCAATACTGGGATAATTGTCACATCAATGAATATTACCACTCAGTCAATCAGCATCTCAAGAATTGAAGAAATTCCCTTAAAACAGCCACATAAAAAGATGCTGTATAAATGCCACTTTCTACAATGTTAGGAAGCAGTCGACACAGATAAAAACGGAAACACTTTACATTAGCTGCATGAGCCTGTCATTGGTGATTCAATGTCCTGTAAGGAAAGATCTGTCTCTTGTTCTATAGTTTTAATCCTGGTAATTCTACACCTCACAATAATATTTTTGCTAACAGCTCCACAGGCATTGCTGAATCAAGATGTCACAAGAACCCTGACGATGAGTAGAGCTCTTATCTTCTCACAAAGAAGTTCTGTCTATGGACAAATACATTAGGGTTAGGTAAAGTCCTGATAACCCAACCCTGACTTTACATGTCACTAACACTTAAGTCATTGTGTTGTCATTATTCTGGCCGCAATTACTTATGTATTTATAGATATGCTTTACTCGCACTCCTGATAACTCATCAGTGAGTCCTTTTCCCTTGGAGAGATGAATTATCAGGAGTTGACTCTATGGTATACGAGACAACCTCATTATGGAGCATCATATTTTTACCCACTCACAACCAGTAATATCAGGCATAAATTGAATAAATTCAGTGGAATGCTATATTTGCTGCCCTCACTGTCATCCTTTACCTTGCTAAGCATAAGGGACACTGAATGATACATCATACTCATACTCAGCAGTGTGATGCAATAAATATTTATCTCTGCTATTGAACATGACCAGAAAACTTGTGGGTGACAGGTCACTGGTAGGTTATAGCTCAGCTTCACAAACAGATAGTTATCATGGAATCACAGAAAGTTTATCATAATAACTTTTAAAAGTTGTTATGCACTCAGCTTCAATAATAATTTATGATCACGCAGGGTTCATTTTAACACATTATCGTATAAATATATTTGTCTAACGTCCCCCCACCCTTTTTCGCCGAGTAATAAATCCTCAATTAATGTCATCTTGTGAGTGGCTTGCATTCACTGGAAATAGGCTTTGCTTCTGCCTCATCGCTGATTCTGATGAATTCTATTCATATTACTTGTGGTGTGATTATAAGTAATTTTTAAGGAGAACTTCGAAAGTGGGAGAAAACTTACAGAAGCCACTTTGTTCCTGGGTTTTCCTGCTGGTTGACAATATTACTTACAATGTGATAAGGCGCTATATCAAATGCAAGGATCATTCTTATTATTATCCTGCAAAGGTTTCAAACCAGAGCACAGGCAGGTGGATTATTTGAAAGATGCACACAGTGAAAGAGCAAGAGTTCCTTGAACACAAGCTCCACTCAACATTGCTTTAAGCTGTGCAGTAATAGATTGAGCTCCAGAACAGATTTCAATTATCCCGCTGGCTTTAACAAGCACATTTTATTTTATTTCTGGATGTTCCTGGACTTTTCCAGTTCTTTCAGTATAAGTGCAGTGAGGTTGTTGAATGCTTCTACGATCTACGGATGGATTGTGCTTTTAATTGGAATTTTTATGTTGTAAGTAAACAAAACTATTTGGAAGAGGGCTAGGGTGGGAGGTAAGAAAGGGAACCATTTGCCAACATTTTCCAGCTGCTGAACATAAAGACCCTTAATTCATGGGGTGTGAAACCCAAGTGTCAGTGTTGAAATGAATCTGCTATTAATTTGTTTTATTCTGCAATTGGTTAAACACTCGCTGTGATTTACTGCCTTGATTTATATTGCAAGTGTAACACATTTATATGTCCGAAAATATACTGGGATGACCAATGCATGTGGAAGGCATATGCCAATTGCGTGGGCGAAAAATGCTCCTACACTTTTTTGATCAAATTAAAAAGAGTGTATTTCATTTTTCCCCACACTGTTAAATACAATACACATTTACATTTATGTAGCACTTTTCACATCGGGAAGATTTGCTACCGGACGTCCTTTTCAGAATAGCACCAAGCAAAACAGCTGTCGCTGGGTCAGTCTCACTCTGTAATGGCCGAACAGAGTCAAGTGCCGTTTTATGTGTGTGATGAGTGAGGTTAGTCCCCTCTTACCCCCCACTAAGCCTAATTTGACCGAAACCTGTTCCTCAAACAGAAACATAGGTTGTCCCCCAGACAACCCTTCCCCTGCCAAATCTGGGTCCCAAATTATTAAAGGACAACAATGCAGATGCGATACCTCATTCACGATTACCTGAGCAAGTCAAGTGAGTAGACCACCTCTTCTGCCAAGACAAGGTCGGCCTCAGCCTGGTCACCACGGGCTCAATGTACATCCATGTTCCAGTTTCTCCATTCCTCCTTGTGAGAGCGAATCAAACTCCTCAGTCACTGCTCACTCACAGGGAGCATGATAGCTGAGCCTGACCATATCTTCCTCAGACCTCCAACTTCCGGTGGAGGTGACATTCTAGTTAGCAACTTGGGGCAGAAACCAGGGCTGATTTCCCCTTTTCTAACACAGGGATACCAAGGCTTATCAGGTCTATGATCAGCTAGCTTAACAGACCAAGATTGAAACCCGCAACTTTCCAATCACTGTTGCCTTTCGCTCAACCAGAGGTGCTCTCACCCACTTGACCATCACAATTTTAAAAAATGTAAACCAAACATGCCAAGTTGAGAAGTGTAGCAATCGTAACACTATATAACATGCACTCAGACCAACGTGTTTTCTTTTGCTGGGGAGCAGTTTGCAGTACCTGTTGCCAAGTATATGATGTGGAAGAGCGTGTCTTTTCCCTGCACAACGTCCACCACTATGTGGGAAAACCTGCTATTGTCCTCCATGAAGTATGGGACAGGAAATATGGGCTGCACCACCTCGTGCATTAGGATAAACTTCTGAGCATCCTGGAGGTTCCGCTCCGTCAGATTCACGTAAGGTCCATAATCAATGGTGCCACACTAAGATACGAGTAAAAACAAGTCATGTTTCTGTCAAATATATGTTAAAATGTATTAATTCAATAATAGTTGAACTTTACGATTTAAAATTTGGTGAAAATGTTATGGCAAAGTGATTAGAAGTTTCTGACCTGAAAGTTTGAATTAGGATTTGGAAAAGGCAGCCATGCCGAACGGGAATTCTCCTGGACTTTGAAGGGTCCACCAAAGACCTGGGTAATGGCACTCAGATTAAACATACAGACAGCTGAGGCTGCTATGCTGTTCCTGTAGGAAACATGAACATTTGTGAGTTACAGGTTTGACAAACAACTTCATTGGGATTCGCAATAATGGGTGTAAATTTTCAAAAGTTCATAACAAATTTCATATCAACATTTCATAACAGATTTGATGTGATATCAAATCTGTTAGGAATTGTCTCAAATTTCATCCCAATAAATATATGTGCAGCATATGGAAAAATAAGAGCAGGGTGCAGTCTTAACACTGCTGAAAAAGACCACCCATAATCATGCCCTCAGGCACAAGTTGGATGAGAGGCACAGACCCACAAAATATACAGCCAATTCACTTTACAGTATATTCTGTGAAGCGCTTTGAGATGTCTCGAAGATGTGATAAGGTGCTCTATCAAATGCAATGATTATTTATTGTTATTATTTATTAAGAGGCAGCAGTTACGTACACATTAGTGGTGAAGATGCCGTACAGCATGTCTTGTTCGGGAAGAAAGAATGTGCTTTGCAGTTCATTGTAATAAAAAGGAATCTCTCCGGGTCGGGAACAGTTCAACCGGGCTTTCATGAAAGTTGTCCAGGTGTCCTCTAGGAGGAACCTCCCTCCGATGTCGTTATTACATACTCTGGCCACCCTGGAGAAAATGGTCTTCCCGCAATCATGTTCCACCGCATTCTCACGGAAGAAGAAATAGGTGAAGTTTCCAATGTTGTAAGAAGACACAAAATTTGGCTCTACAAAAGAAGTTTTCAAAGCAAAACTATTAATATTAGTAGCGATGCCTTTCAATATTGATTTTATCTTATATTCAAATACCTATATCTTTATACTGAAGGAGCAATACAATCTAATACAGTCTATTACAGTCAATACAGTTTCTAACAAGATTTGTTCATAAAAAGCGGTGGTGGAGGGGGGTGGGACTCAATAACTGATATTAATTCATGCCACTATGCAGGAAATCCGCTGCACCAACACTTTCTCGCAAGTAACCATAACATAAATCCAATTTCCTTATTATTCACCACTGGTGGCTGCAGAATCTCAACATCACAAATACTGGTGTAGTTTTCAAAGTGTTAAAAGGCCCTTCAGGATGTGATTTGTTTATCAGCTCTGATTGTCTATAAAAGAGTCTGCATTGCTCTGAATGCTCACCATTCAGCCACTTTGAGTTGTACTGGGCAGTGCGAAGAGGAGGGAGCCCACCCAGGCTGCGGTAGATGGCAGGGTCTCGTCCTGGGAAGTCCATGGCTGTGGCAGCGAAGAGCTCGCCGGTTGACGTGATGAGCGCAGTGGAATTGTGCTGTGGATTGTAAGGGCAGCGAGCCATTCCACTTATCCGATCGTGGACTTCTGTCAGGTTACTCAACTGTAAGACAGAAGACAACCAATTGGTAAAACATTAAGAATTAGGAGGTTAACAGGTTATTTATTATTGCTGAACAGAGCTAGACCTAACTGACATGCTCATGCTTCATTCAGGGTGTCAGCCTGGCTCGGTTGGTAGCACTCTCACCTCTGGATGTCAGATTGTGTGTGTTCAAGCCCCATGTCAGGACTTTCAACTCAAACTCTATGCTGACACTCCAATGAAGTGCAGGGGGAGTGCCGAATCTTTGGAGGTGCCAGCCTTCTAATGAGATTTAAACCAGGGTCCTGTCTGCCTGTTCAGGTGGACTTTAAAGACCTTATGGCATTATTCGAAAACTGAAGGGAGTTTCTCCTGTTCTCCTGCATTTCAGCACCTTGGGACATCCTCCCGATGTGAAAGGCGCTTTACAAATGTAATTTTGCTGTTGTTGTTGTCCGGGCCATCAACACTGCGGGTAAAATTGTTTCATTGGGCAAGTTTCCTTACTTGCCCATAGAACACTGAAAGGCTATTTCATTTGAAGTTTAATTGAAAGCTTTGAACGCTTACTATTTTTAATATTTATGAATAAATTCAATGAGGGTACTATACGCAAAATCTCTAAGTTTGATGTTTTTAACTTCAAACTTAGAAAACCAGCCTCAGGAAGGCACCGGAGTGGCACTAATATTTCTCACGCTAACCACGTCCACAACAAGCTCTCGGAGCCACATTGGCAAGTGTAATGTCAATTGCTGCTGAATTCTATCAGCAGTTCAGTGCTGTGAGAATGTCCAGACTCATTTCATGCGGGACTTTTACTCCTGGAAGAGAGACAAAACTTTTATCCCTTTTCTTGGCTTGATTTGAACCCTGGTATTTAAAGTGAAAGAACAGGCCCTCATCTCAAAGTCACAGAATAACTTGCCAACTTTTCAACAATCATCAATCCAATTAGAATTCCTAAAAAGCTGTGTCACAGCCTGATGTTTTGGCACATGGATTGAAAGAAATTACTGTAGTTTAGGCAATCTATCTTGTGCTGATCACTAAAAACATCCATGGTCGGCCGTCCTTGTTGATGGTGCCTGTAGAGAGCACAGCTTTAGAGTGCTGTTCGTGGGACATCAGCCCAGAACCAACTCAATCAGAGAATGGACGATACCCTGTGGAGAAGCTTTGAAATGTCGCACTGACCACAACAGCACGGCTGCCAGCAGCGGCTTAACTGGTGGAGGAGTAGATAGGGGGCTGGCAAGTGTTCTTCACACTGAAACTAGTCAAGAATTAAAGATTGTTTCGAACCTCAAGTTTCAGCAAAATCACTGCTGATAATTATCACATCAGAGATCGCATTTTTCACCTCATTGAGTGACGGGGGTGGGGGGAATAGGATTAAAAACTATTTAAACAGGGACTTGGTAGTTAAACCAATAATAATAATAATAATCCTTGTGTTTGATATAGCGCTTTTCACGTCTTCTAGACCTCTCAAAGCGCTTCACAGAATATACGGTAAAGTGAATTGACTGTATATTTATGAACAAAACACGCAACAACAACAACAACAACAACAAGATTCCATTTATAAAGCGCCTTTCACGTCAGGAGGACGACCCAAGGCGCTGCACAGTTGGGTCATGACCCGAGCAGGGGGGAAATGGTCAGGGTGAGGGGAGGGAAGGGAGAGAGCGAGGAGGGGGGAAATGGTCAGGGTGAGGGAAGGGAGGGAGCAAGGAGGGGGAAATGGTCAGGGTGAGGGGAGGGAAGGGAGGGAGCGAGGAGGGGGAAGAGAGTCGAGAGGGGAGCTGAAGGCACGGTCAAAGAGAAAGGTTTTGAGACGCGGCCAATTGTGCACAGCAGTGTCCCACAAACAGTCGTAGATTGAAGCGACCAATTTATTATTTTTTTTCTTGAGGGATTATCATCAGGTGTGTGGAGTAAGGAAACTTGCCCAAGGTTTCATCCTGCTGGGAATCGAACCCAGATCTCTTGCTTGTGAAGCGAGTGCTCTAACCACTGAGCTGCAGGACTCCACAATACTGAGTTTCCATGGCAGAGCAGGTTTGGTGGGTCGAAAGACCGCCTCCTATTCGTGCTTTCAGCCACTATGCCCTGAAATTCTGGAACACCCTTCCTCTAACCCTTCCTTCCCCATCTTCAGGTCGCCCAGGCCTGCGAAAGTGTAATCTGTACAGATCTGTCCCAAAACTGATCCCAATGTCCTAACAATCTGAATCCTTGTCTCCTATACCATTGTCCAGCCACAGTATTTACTTGCCGTACCTTACCATTACTATAGTGGCAGTAATCTTGAGATTACATCCTTTGTAATGAGATTCATCTCATTCAAATTACAGTGGAATCTGCTTTTGCCGGACGCCGGATAACCATGGACGTCAGGTAAATCAAACAAAATGCCCGGCCCCAAATCATCTATATTCTTACCCATTTTACATATATCTGCTAATTCAGACGAAATTCCAGTTAATTCGGGGTAAATGCCGCGCTGGTCGTCACTGAACTTACTCTCTCATGTCTTGTGTGTGTCGAGTTACTCCGGGATGGAGATGGGAGGAGTCAAATTGCAATTGGCAACGGACTCCAGCCATTCGCAAGCTGCTGGAGTCAAGCTGTCAATCAGCTGTCAATCAGTGAGGGGGCGGGGGGAGGGGGGGTGAGAGGAACGGGGAGGAACAAGGACGGGAAATCGTGATTGATTGACAGCTGAGCCGCTTGTGTTTGGCTGGAGCCCAAACATTCACAAGCGGCTTCGGCTGTCAATCACATCAGCCATCGCTAATTGGTCCCCTTCCCGCCCAATGGGAACGGCAATGGGAGAGAGGAAGCCCCGCCCCCACTCCTCTGCTGGGTGAGAAAGTAGTGAAATAGTTTGTAGGCAAACAAAGATAAATAGATTTTACTGAATTCTGTGAGAGTATTTTAACATTGCTTCAAGTGAAACAACATTATTATATATCGTTACATGGCACAGCCTCAGCTCCTCTGCTGGGCGGGAATGGTATTTCTATTAACCTCGGACACCTCCTAAGTCGGACAAAGTGTTCAGCCCCAATGTGTCCGCCTTAACCGGCTTCCAATGTATGTGAAGATGTTTTGACTTGATGAAATGTTCCAAAAATGCAACTTCAAATTTTTAGTTTTAGAGAATACTGAAATGCAGATTTAAATAGTTTTAGAATTTGGTTGGATTGCCTACAAACACGGTGTTAATGGACCTTTAATATCCAAGTAACTTATCAAACATCTCTTTGACGATAATGAAAGTATTGAATAGTAACTACCGTCCGATTGGTGCAAACGGGAGTAAAGGCATTGGTTCCACAGGTGAAGATCATGTTCCCAATGACAAGAAGGACCCGGATGTAATTCTGACACTCCTCCTGCAAAGGCACAAAAGTCAAGTTCAACAAAGAAAGATACAAAAAACAAAAACATAGGTTATAGTTTGCATTACATTCTTCCAATACATCTGTATGAGCATAGCCAAAATTTCCATATACATTCATTGCGTATAATAAATTGAAAAGAACTATTACTCAATTGGCTAGCTCCTTTGGGGCCTATTTTCATCTGGTAGGCAAGTTTACAGCTTCATTAGTGAGGCTAGTACCTGGCATGCAGCCTGCATCATTCACACAATGTGCCACGAGTTGTAGGTGTTTTATGTAAATTGAGTGGCTCAACAGTAATCACAGGCACTTCTGATTTCCTGCTGCTAATTCTGTAATTGTATTGAGACCAACTTGAAGCTGCCCTCAACACTAACTGAAGCATTTTAAAATGTTTTAAAAAAAAACAGAAACAGATGGAGGTTTGACTTCAGTCAGTCAGGACTCAGCTCGTCCTTGCCCTGAAACCTGGGCCGGATGTTTGAGCTCACCTTGATTTGGGGAACAATAGGATCAAAACTGCTGTGGTCCTAAACACTTCAAGAGTCATCTTTGAAATCTCTCACTCCTATAGAGAAAGAGAGGGGGAGTGGGACTAATTGGATAGCTCTTTACAAAGAGCCAGCTCAGGCTGTATGGGTCAAATGGCCTCCTTCTGTGTAGGATTCTATGATTCTAACTCCCTCCGATAAGTAAATTGGGTCTAAAATGTAATGATTTGAAACAAGATTTTTAAATAAGCATTCCAAATTATGAGTGGGGATTCATTCCAGTAACTGGAGCTTTGTTCCAATATTTTTGGGGCAGCATTGCATGGAGCTGATGATGAATTTCCAGTTATCAGAAAGATTCCCCATTTGTGACTTGAATCTTAGTCCCAGCAAATGACTTTTATTTAATGTAGTCACCACTCAGTCAATGGTCTTTCACAACCCAGACAAAATTGCTGAAGCTGAGCCCTACTTACTTTCTGCCTGTAGTGTGAAACATTAAACACACTGTACTGGTAACTAGCCCCTTACTGTCTAAAAACTCCTAAGAGCATATCTCTTTGAAAGTGCCTCTGATCAAAGTTTATATATCACTTCATTTCCCTTCTTGATGTGCACCACTGCATTTGGTGAGTGCTTGGAGGCATGAAAAGGTATTATATAAATACAAGTTGTTATATTCACATACACCATTCACCACGTCAATGACAACAATAAAAATTTCAGGTATAAAGTCTCATTCATGTAGGACAACGTCTTGAGGTTATTTATGAAAGAATGGGAGTTTCGGGGTGGTGAACTATTTTGGGAGGTCAGCCAGGTGTCTGATACATGTGGAAACCCATCACCATGCTTAGGAGTGTCCAAACCAAACTGAAAATTAAATGCAACCCACCTACACAAGGAAATCGCAGAGATAGGTTGTTGGAATGGAATGCGCACTCTCTCCCTGGAGAGACACATCCTGCTTACATAATTCCGGAAAGTATTAAGACACAGGTTGCAAGCGCCAAAGCTTGGGGACCCCAGAATGGCATTGGGGTACACTGGAGTCTGTCCAGCTAAAACTGCATAATTTGCCATTGATATAGAGAACAGTCAAAGAGATACAATATAATATAATATAATATAATATAATATAAGAGGGATTTTAAGGCTGGGAAAAAAGTTGGTAGGCTAAATGATTTGGGGAGAAAGTTCTAAAGACCAGGTGTATATTGGTTGAAGACTCAGCCACTGGCTGTGGGACCTACATTATGAAGTTAAGTTTTATTCAATGAGCTAGGCACATTTTAGTATATTTTAATTTGTAGAATAATTGTACTTAGTAGAAAATCTAAAATATTTTGTCAATAAATGATTATTACTGAATGGTAATTCATTCAGAGATAACTGAATGGCCACGCTCTTAATTATAAGACTTCACCCAGTTTAGATTATTAATGATTTTCACAACTATATTACAGACATATTCAGTGATGGTGTTTATTCTGAAATTCAAGGCAACTTTAAAACTCAAATACTTGATATTCCTGGTATTACATTAGAGCATGGGATCTTTCTAATCCCACTCAATACCAGGCATACCAAGACAAGGTTTGCATTAGAAATCCAATGGTTCGCATGTTAAAGCAGCTTGTTTACATCTTTGCTAAAAAGATGCCAAGCCCTCGAGAGCTCCCACTCACCCCGTGGTACAGCACCCTGCTTTATTCTCCCCAGAACAATCACCACCTACCTCGGTTTTGCCTTTGCTGAAACAACCTCTTTTAGTTGCCTTGTCTGAGTGCCATTCCACCCCCTGCCAAACAAAAACCATACAGTTACACTTAATATTACACCAAGCACCGCAGTTCGTGAGCAACTGAAACCTGACCGAGATGAACAGTTCATAGTTGATACAAAACTGCACTGTCTGTGTGAAAAATAACTGCACTTCTTAGGCTCCTGCATGGATGCACGCACACAAAAAGGCTGGAAATTAATTGTTTCACTGTTGCACAGAGACAGGCTTCATTTATTAACATCAATAAGCACACATTTTTAAACAGATGTTCTTCAGTCCCTAAACAGATGGTGCGGCTAAATATTGTAAAAAAAAGGCAAATGGGTAGAGTTGAAATGTTTCCAATGGAACTACATAATGGCCTGCAAAATACTATATATATTTCAATAATCATTTGCTTAGGACTTTAGGCTGGTAATAACTACACATTAAAGATTATTGACTTTGGCTTTATTTCACTTATCTTAAGCTTTCTTAACATTGTGTCTGTTTGCAGCGCAACAATATAGATTTTATAGTGAATTTCTGATTGCTGGAGAAGGGAGGAAATTGGACAATAATCATCCTATTCAGCTGAAGCAGCATCAACCACAAGTTTAATAACTTCAGAGCATGTCACTAGGCTCAGTTGGTAGCACTCCCACCTTTGAACCAGAAGATTGTGGGTTCAAGCCACATGCTGGGATTTGAGCTGTAGTCAAAGCTGATACTCCAGTGCAGTGCTTAGGAAACAAACCCGGCATTTTTGGAGGAGTCATCTTTCGGGTAAGAAGTTATGTGTTCCGATTGTTATATGTTCCATCTATCTATTCATATGAACATTGAAGGTACTATGACACTATTGAAAAGAGTACTTCTCCTGCTGTCCTGGCCAATAATCATCCACATTAAATGGTTATTCATCTCAAGACCCCTTTGGGAATTTGTGCTCATAGCATAGGCTGACATTCCAATGCAGAAGTGGGAGAGTCCTGCATTGTCAGAGGTGCCAACCTTCAAATGAAATGTTAAATTGATGTCCCATTAACCTGTTCACATTGCACAAGATCCACAGGTTTTAGAAACAATTCAGATACAATGACAAAAAAAATCCATTCCTAATTCTGCTCAAAAGGAATTTTAAAAAAGCACAGAAATGAACATTTCTGATCTGATAAAGCAAGTTTTACAGAGTAGAAGAGGGGATAAAAGACCCTATGCACATGCTGAATTTATTGAGACAATTACAAATGGCACTTTAACTGTGAAGCTTTTTTTAATGAAACTCTGTAAACTCATCAGATTTCCAATCGCAATCTGATGAGGCAGATTAACTGTAGTTACTGTACACCGGATGTTGTACACTAGAGCCAAGCTCTGCAGAGTGCGGCCTGAGTCACAGCAAGAGACGTACACAACTGAGATGCCAGCATCCCAGCCCCGACATGTAATGGCTACCCTATGGGCCCAGCAGCTGTTTGAATTACTGAATACTTTGAACACGAGAGGCACACGGGAAATGGCTTTAATGACACTCTGACAGTTTGCTTCAAAATATGCCACTCTAAAAAAAAGAGCTACGTTTGCTCCATCGCAGCTGATGGCATCAGTTCAAGGAGCTCAGCCTGTTAGGGTGCACGTAGCTTCCTGTCGTATGGAGACCAACGTGTTACTTTTGTTAACAACAAACTGCAAATTGAATGTGTAGATGTGCAGAACTTCCCATTTCCGTTATTTCATGTCTTATCAGTATTTGAGGTTATTGGCAGGATTAAAATAACCATCTTTTGTGGAAGCCAACTAACGTTCCATCTGTGACGCACTGGTAACTTGTGTTTAATGGCTTGCCTTTCCAAACCTGGTGCCCTCAGTCTAGTTGATATGGTTTGAGTTTCAGCTCAGCCCCATTTCAACACAACAACAAGATTACATTTGTATAGCGCCTTTTACGTCGGGAGGACGTCCCAAGGCACTGGGATCAGACCAGTAATGATGGCACAGACCAACCTAATTACTAGCAAGGGAAAAGCCAGACAGATCTATAAAGTTGAACATGGCAGTACATTCATTGCACACAGTGTGTCTTATTTATGACAGTAATTATGAGTTATTTCTTTAAGCAATTGCTTCTTAAATAGCTGCTTACAATTTGGACTTTGTCACTTTTTAGATGTTGCTCTGACGTTACTGAACCACAAATGATAAAAGCTTGGTCGAAAACCATTCCACACTACCCCACTGACACAAACATACAATCGATCACACACACACATACACACTCACAAAAACAAAACAAACACAGAAACACACCCACAATCAGAATTCATATGGAACCATGAACCATCAATTAATTTTATTTTAAAAAGGACAATAGATAAATGCTTGAGGAGGAAGAATATTAAAGGAATAGGAGGGCATGAGGAGCAAGCAGGAGAGTCAATTTGAAGGTGGCTAAAGGTGAAAAGCACTAATGGAGATTTAACGGTCTGAATGTGACGTTCCACGAGTCTAGTACCAAACATCCTGTCAGACTTTTTTTTCAGCTTATTCTTCTTGCCTGATGTGACTAATTCTGTGCTTTGTGGGATAGTTCTCACTGGCAGGTTTGTGTGGTTTGTAACAGGTCCTCTTTGACCTGCACAACACATAGATTTTCTGTACAAAGACGCGTCACCCATTACGTCCCAAACAAGATTAAAAATAATATCCAAAATTCTAGCCTCAGTAACTCCAACAGATGGCAGCAACAATGTTTCAATGCTTACCTTTTGTTCCTCTTATTAAGTCTACATATTAAAATAAATTGGGCTCACAATTAAACTGCTGAAGTAGCAGACCTATATAGTTCAGACCTCACAAGTACTAGGATATAAACCAGACCCACCCCTGAGGATTGAGTTAAACCTCACACTTCACATAAATCTCTTGCCACCAAAGACTGAATTGGATAAATGCATCCTTAAAGGGGAAGGTACGTCATGGTGGAGTACTTTCTGTTCAAAGTATACTCCTACCCCCAGCTATAGAATGAAAATACCGCTGTAGAATTATATTATACCCGTTGTGAGGAATCTTACTTTACTTTATTGCCTTCTACTCTTCCCCTCAGCTGCTAAACAGCTCCAGCTACGCGTGTAATGGGAGGAGCTGCAAACATCTCAGACTAGTTCTGTCTAGTAGAAAGGAGGCAAGAACTTCAGTCCAGCCTCAGGGCCAATCTGGAGTTATTCACAAGCTGGAATGGGAGGACCCAAGGCGCTGGTTAGACCCGAGCCGTGGTCCTCCCGATGTGAAAGACGCTATATAATTCTAATTTTGTTGTTGTTGGTGTTGCATTTGATATAGCGCCTTATCACATTGTTGCGACATCTCAAAGCGCTTCACAAAGTGTAAAGTGAATTGACTGTATATTTTGTGGGGGATCCGCTGATGAAATGGACTGCAAAAGATGCAGGAAGACATAGATAGCCTTGCAAAATGAATGGAGAGGTGGCAGATGTAGTTTAATATAGGGAAATGTGAAGTGATCCACTTTGTAGGAGGAATAAAGAAGTCAACTATACCCTGATGGTAAGAACGTAAGAGGAATAGAAGTTCAAAGGGAACTAGGGATTCAGATTCAATAGACTTTAAAGTAGCAGCACAGGTCAGAAAAAGCCATGAAAATGCAAATAAGTTCCTTGGTTTTAGGTCCAGGGGAAAAAAATAGGGTAATAATGTTAAATTTATATAAAATCTTGGTAAGACCACATCTGGAGTACTGTGTACAGTTTTGGTCCCCTTTTACATCAAGGATATTGAGGCATTGGAGAGAGTACTGTGTAGATTTACA
This sequence comes from Callorhinchus milii, assembly GCF_018977255.1. Taxonomy (NCBI): domain Eukaryota; kingdom Metazoa; phylum Chordata; class Chondrichthyes; order Chimaeriformes; family Callorhinchidae; genus Callorhinchus; species Callorhinchus milii. The sequence continues at coordinate 62,360,338 of NW_024704743.1, forward strand.
AAGATGTTATCAGGAAAGAGTAGATACAGCTATTAAGAAAGATTGGAGCATTAGAGCTTTCTTTCTTGAAGCTACGTTGTCAGAGGAGACCGGATAAAGATGTTTAAAATGATGAAAAGATTAAATTTACTGGACATAAATAGTCTGTCTCCACTTGTTGGTGAGTTCAAAGAAGGGAACACAAACATAAGATAGCCACAAGCAGATCTAAACCGAAGTTTTACATTTATTTACGCAGAAGGTAGTTAGAATGTGGAATTCACTGCCAGAAGCTTTGGGTAAAGCCGAAAACATCAATATAGTGAAGAGGAAACTGAGCGATAAATGAGGGAGAAGGAAATAAGAGGGGTGAGGGGCAAGAAATTATTAGGCAGAGTGAAGGTTTATGTGAAATATAAACACTGGCACAGACTAGTTGGGCCAAATGGTCTTTTTCCATGCTATGTAATCTGTGTAATTCTATGTAGAAAAAGGCCAATGAGAGTGATATGTGATATTTAGGGACATTCCCAGTCTCTGCTACTCTTGTGTTGATATGGTATTAAGCAGGAAATATCTAGTCCAAAGGACTTACACATTGACAACATACATGATGTCACCACATCACGTAGGAACAGTCCATTGAGTCTGTTCTGTCCGTTTATTAGATCATGGTAGAGCTTTTAATCCCATTTCCTTGCCTTTTCTCCATACCCCTTATCAACCATCCCAAATCTATCTGCCAACAGTAAACTCCTGATTACTTATCACTCCAAGGGAAAAGGGCTCAGTGATGAGTTATCCAGAGGGGCGAGTTAAACATATGTATATATACATATATAAACATAGATATTGACAGCATGATGACTGAAGTGGTAATGACAAGTTAAGCCAGGGTCAACTTATCAGGAGTTTACTGTAAGTCCCTTTTTTCTTATTCCAATTGATTTTGTCTTGATAACGCTCTGGGTTAGTGATTCCACATGTTTTACAAGCCTTGTTTGAAGAAATCTCCTTCGCATCATCTACATTGTATAACACGAAAGAAACACAAGCATTTTGCTCCTAACTTTCCCTTCTGTAGTGAACAGGGTGAAGTCCCGTTCAGCTCATGTTTTTACTTGAAAAGTGCATTCAAGTATCCTCCTACCAATGACAATGTATCAATTGATGTACAGTGAACAGTGTTCTTTATGGCTTTACAATTCAGCCCATACAGGTCCACACACTCAAATTACTGTATTGTGTGTGGGTTAGAATCTCTGCCATGTAACAGTTAGCTGAATAAACAGTATTATCATTAACCGCAACAAAGAGCCACTGAACCATTTCAACACTGACTCAGCGCTACTGTTTTAAGTGAAAACTAGGTTTTAATGTAATAAAAACAACAAAGGAAAGTACAGAGCACAAAGTACAAGGCATTCTTGGGGTTGACGGTGACATATTAAAGGGTTTTAATGCTGTAATAATGTCCGACAGCAACCACATGTGTGTTGTTTTCAGAAAGTAATTGTGTCAACAGTACAATGCTATAGAAAGCTATTTCCAAAAAAGGAAATTCAAGCACTTCGTCTCTCTATAGTGACCAAAAATGGATCCAATAAAACAGTCGCTCTCGCTGTGCCTTGAAATCAGGTTTAAAGCCTTTCGTTGTGTACGGTCATAAATTACTGCTAATGTCTTTGGTGTGGTAAGTCAGCCCATCCCACTGAAAGATCAGAAGCACTGAAAGCAGATGCTTGGCTTTCTTTGAAATGCTGCACATTGACCTGATTACCTGCTACAAACACTGTGCTTCACATCAAAGAATCATAGCTGCTAAAGTAAAAACAAACAGCTTTCACACACCTGGATCAATGACAAGTCCTCCAGCCTTAGCCTGAAGAGGTGGTTTCTGCAAGAAATAGTTTTGTGTTACCAAGAGATCCATCTGATAGTGAGGGAGGAAGGGTAGTGTATAGCAGGTACATTTGTTACAATGCGGAACTGAGATCCCAAATTCCTTCAGATCACAATCTTAAAATCTAAGATCCTGCTGAATTTTGAAAAATTCTTCCAATTCTGTCTTGACGTTTACAAGTCTCTCATAAACTGCGGAAAAACAGCTTAAAATTAACAAACTATGATGTGCATGGAAGTCAAAATAATCTAGCAATGCTGACGTCACCAGATAAAGTGACATAATACAATACACATTTATATTTATACAGCGCCTTTCATGTCGGGAGGACGTCTCAACATGCTTCACAATGCTGCCTAGACATCAGAGTGGAGGGGCAGAAGCCGAAAGAGGGTGGGGAGGGGAAAGATGACTGAAAATGCAGTCAAAGTTATCCGTTAATGAAAGTGAATCCACATACATGCAATGAAACCAGAGACTGTGGGAGGAACACTGTAGGTCGATTTGTGTCTGAGAAAAACTGATGGGTTAATATTTTTGCGTGTGATCCCTCACCAGAACTCTATGTGGAGACAATGCAATGGGGGATCGGACTCGAGAAGGGAACAGGATAATTCGACACTAGGACATTCAGCCGCTTTTCATTACAGACTACATGGAAAAGTGGGAATGTAAAATCTGTATTAAGCTGTTGTGACGTGGCATTTAGTCTGCGTTTTAAAAGAAACATGAATATAAAAGTGTGCCACGCCCACTTGCTGGTTGGATACTAAACATTCTTCACAAGTTTGGGCAACTCTGCTATTCGACACCCACCTTGGCATCACTGCCACACCATGGTTTATCAAGTAATTCGCTCCTCAATCATTCGAAGGGGAACCAGACAGCATGAAATGTAAGCAGCAGCCACAGGTGGCTTGTGAGCCTTTCACTGCACTGCTCCTGCTGCATAAATCCTTCAATGCAATAGTCCCAGAAGAAGCATTTAAGTGCTCCAAGACGCTGTACCGTGTGAAGCACATTACATAAATGCAAATTGTTGTTGTTTTACTATAACTAGTCAAATGAACAGAGACAATATAGAGAGTGTAGGGCTTGTAGTTGGTACCTTTCCTCTCTCATCCCAAGGCTCAATGTTATTACTAGAAAATGACAGTTAAGTACGAATAGATTCTTCTAAAAAAAATCAATAGCAAACCTCTGACAGCACAAAAATATCTTTTACAGCATCTTAATATTAATCAAGACTGAACCAGACTACAAGAGCACTTACACAAACAAGTCACGGCTGATTATTTGCTATTGAAAGGAACAGACACTCAGGATGTGAAATGTTCAGAATCAGAACTCCTCTCTACAATAATGTCAAAAGCAGCGAATTGTTAAATGTGAAACGGGATTTCTTACCTTGCTCCAACGATGAGCTCTTTTTGGCCGGGGTCAAAAGTCATTTGAGAATAGTCGAATACATCAGTAGCTTTAAATTTGTGCAGCCAAGGTGCAATATCTGAGAAGAAAGTAGAAACATCCATAACCCAGCTGCCAAAAAAATTACTGAGGTGGCTGTCAATAGACGAGTGTCAATACCTGTAATTGAAATGCAGTGAACTAGATTAATTAAACCTGACACGAAAGCCCTTGAAATCGAGACTTGTCATTAAATGTGGTAGATCTATGCCCTGGGTTTAGAGCAATCTGTCATTGAAGTGTTTGTCCTGACAAAATTATGTCAACATTGTCACCCCGGAGCCAGCCTTGTGAAGCCCCTAGGGACTGAATCAAAGGTCCCCAAGAAAGATAAAAGAAAATCTCCAGCTGCACTGGAGTTTCTCTGAAATTCAGTTGGCAAGATTGAAGTATTCTTCAAAAAAAATTCAAAGCTCTTATCAGTTTCACTAATTCAAAATCAACCTGCAGAACTCTGTACTTTTGGGGGGCTTTTTGACAGACTTGTCAGAAAGTCAGTGGCTGGTTACGTATCACTTTTTGTTTAAACATCCAGGAAGATCTGTTTGGAAAGAGGCACTGCAAGCTTTGCACATCATATAAATGTTGTCTTTCCAAATAATTCTGATAAATAAATATTCTGTTGAAGAGTTGAAACTTAATGAGAGGAGTTCAAAATGATGCCGTTCCTGCAACATGTTGCTTTAAAGACACAACTCTCCACTACACGTCAACCACTGGAGCCAAATCACCTCTCGCGTCCCAACCCCCTCTCCATTCCTCCAAGACAGATCTTTGCAATTAAGCTGAGGCCTCCATCATGTTTGCCTGCTGGATTCAGTTTCACTGTTCGTTCTTGTTCTTGCTTGAAGAAGACCTCCATCTCATTCCAATGACCCGTCACATTTTATTTTAGGAGCTGACAGACGATATTTTAGTGCTTGTTTCTTACATAGCTCTCCAGGAGTCTTTTGAGATTTTACTTAAACTGTCAATTTTCCCTACATTCCCTCAGAAGACAAACTCACTCATTTGATTCTTTCTGGAGTCCAGGAAAGACGAGAGATAATTTCATTAGTATTAATGGGAATCACAGTCTTTATTCCATGTGCTTGGATTAAGACTTGGTGCCAGCAGCTGGTATAAAATGAACAGGAGGAACTGCACAACAGAAAGTCAGAGTTCAGAATGAGATTATTTTTGCCACGTTTCACTTTCTGAAAATCTCAGAAGCGCAGAGTTGGTAATTCAACAAAGGAAAAAAAACAAGAGAAAAGAACCTGAACTCTGCTTCAATCAATCTTTCGACCCCAGGGATCCTATTGGCAACACCAAACTGACTAGTGAAGAAAACAGACGCCAGGCCTGACTCTGCACTCTCAGCACACATCTCTGACAGAGACTGTAAAAAGTCACCGAGCGAACATGATAGACAAGTCAGGTCATTCTCTACTCTGTGGGGCACAAATGCATCAAAGTCATAACCAGAGAATACAAGAATTTAAAATTCTCCAGATGAATCTAAGAATGTCAAGACATCAAATGGTAAAGAAGGGCACAGTGGATACATATATACACATACACAAAAGAAACATGCCATTCATTGCGTCACAGTTGCTATTTATCTTTAATGTGAGAGAAGAGCAATCAGTGGATCCTTTCTTCCTTGTTCATCTTAGCCCAAATAAATGCTGTTCTATAACACATGACACAAAGTGACAGCAATAAACATCCAGTCAATTTTCTTCAGGGCACTGTGCAAACAACCCAAGGAGGAATTCCTTTTGCAGTTAGGTAAATGTTCAGGTTTTGTAAAATTTGAACAGGTTTCATTTTCATCAATATATGGTGTATTTTACTGCACTTTGCAGTCAATATTAAATTGCTCCCCTACATTAAGCCATGAACCCATAGAGACTTTTTTGCAAAACATATTCCTGAGTCAATATCAGACAAAGGCCAGTACGATTCCATATTCCACAGAGAATAAGCTGAAGGATATCACTTTTAGACTGTTTGCAAAGTGTTGTGAAGCAATCCTAAAAGATATTTTTCGCTATCATCACCTATCTATCATTTATGCTACACATAACACCACTTACTTGGACCATTGGGGAGAGACCTGGAAGGGAAGACAGGAGGAAAGTATTTGAGACATTTTTGTACAAATCTTAGCAACATCACTGTGCCACCAACTATCTTTGGAAACATGAAGATGTCTTAATTTGCTTTCTATTTAAATGCTGGCATTATCAGATAAAGCATCCAACAAAACTTTTATGACTTGGAAATTAGGATAACGCTTTGATTTATTGTCTCAGTTACCTCAATAGAGATAGAAGGTAATTATGTGCTTTATTTAATGAACCTGAGTTAGAAAGGTACGTGTATCAAGATATTAAAATTCAATGGTAGGCCTACATTCTCAAATCAATGAATACTTACTTGGAATTATATAGTGATACAACAACAACAACAAAATTACATTTATAGAGTGCCTTTTACGTCGGGAGGATGTCCCAAAGCGTTGAACAGTCAGGGGTTGGGACCCGATCATGGGGGAGGAATGGGGTAGGGGTGAGGGAAGGCAGAGAGGTGGGAGGGAGACCAAAGGCACGATAGAAGAGGAGGGTCTTAAGACCGGCCTTGAAGGAGGCAAGGGAGGAAGCAAGGTGAAGGGACCGCGGGATGGAGTTCCAGAGTGTGGGGCAGAGAGGCTGAAAATCCGGCCACCAATGGTAGGGCGGGTCGAGCAGAAGACATGGAGCAGCCCAGAGCCTGCTGAACAGATACATGCAAACAGGACATTCAGACCAACTAGTCAGCGTTGATACTTATATTATACTTGAGCTCCCACCACTCTGTTCCCTTCTCCCTCATGTGTTCATCAAGTTCCCTTTTAGATAGGTTGATACTTTTTGCTTCACGATAGCTTCTCATAGTCAGCTTGTTTGATGAATGTTTATTTTCTTTTCCTTCTTTCTCCTTCTTCTTGGCACACCATTCATTGATAATCGCATGTGCTTCAGCTAATGATTGTCACATCTAAGCATGAAGCAAGCAGAGTTTTGAAATCCAAGTAAAAGCATAGGGAAAGCAACTGGGATGGGGTGGGGGGAATAGGCGGTTAGAAAATATGACTTACAAAATGCTGGTGGAAATAAAAGGGAACAAAGTAAAAATACCTTGAAAAGATTTTACTATATACCTCCTTAATTACAAAGTACAAAAAATAGGTTGCGCAGACACCTTTCAGCTCTCTCTCCTCCACCACCGCCACCCACCCCCGCCCACCTTTATCAAAAGGAACCCCAGTATCTAATCAGGGGAAGACATTTATAAAATTGTGATTGGTGCCATTAATGGGAAGGTGCAAAGAGGTATCCAGGTTTGAGGTGGGGAGAAGAGTCTTCTCTAGGTGGCACCTGCCAATTTCTTCAGGGGTCAATGCTATGATCCGGGAGCACAGTATGAACAGGTCCTTTCAGCAGCAGAGGTGTCGAGCCAGGGGGATGAAGCCCAGGATAAAACGCCGGAAGCGATACAAAGAGGAGCAGAAACTCACCCCAGAATGCTCCCGTAAACAGTGAAATGAAATATTTTTCAGCAAGTGTATTGAAGTGCAAGATAACAATCACAGGCAGACGGGTGTGTGAAAGTACCAATGAACACTCCTCGCATTCTGGTTCTCACGTTACTCTGGAAAACAGTCGTGAGGCTCCAACTGATTCCAACTAATTCCCTTTCATTGTGAGGTTGTGATCTTATAATCGACACTGGTGATAATTGTCATAGCTCAGAATTGCTGCACGGGTCAGCTTATAATTTATCAACTGGCCACCAAGGTGTCTCATCCTCCCCTCACTCCTGAATTTGACACAATGGATTGCTCCAAAGCCGTGGCTCTCCATATTGACATTGACAAGCTGTGGAGCTCAGACCTGAGTGTCAGTTTCCAGGGTAACGGCTTAACACAGCTTCTATGGAGCCTGCTTTGGGTAGAATAATTGTGATGATCTTGGAGGGAAGGAGAGGTGGGAGTCATTACAAACAGACCAATTGATAACTGGTCACAACCGAATAATAATAATAATAATAATAATAATAATAATAATAATAATAATAATAAATAAGCCTTGCATTTGATTATAGTGCCTTTCATGTTGACAGAATGTCTCAAAGTGCTTCACAGGATTTTTTGTGAAGTGTAGTGACTGCATTTTGTAGGAGTACTATTTTCAATTTAGGGACAATTAACACATCACAGCTCACAATTTCCACCCCTTCAGGGATTCACATTAAGTTGCACCACCAGTTCACATCTGTTATCACCTTCATCTTCCACCTAACAACTTTTTAAAAGCACTTTTTCTCTCCACTTTAGGGAGAAAAAACAATATAAATTGCTCAGTATCCTCCTGCATACCCGACTCTGCCAAATACAATCCCTCAGCAGATCTCCACTGAAAGCCGAGAGACCCACGAGTAAACAAAAATGCACTCAATCATTGACACTGAACAAGCTCCCAGCCTCTTTCCTGCACTCTGACATTTCACAGTCAACCAAATCATACCACATGTGCCATCTATCTAAATCAATAGTGAGCCACGGACATAGCTTAAATAATGGGAGGCAAAGGGGGAAATCGCTTGGAGGAGAAAAACAAATTGAGTTCTGCGATAGTCAGCTATAGACGGTGGCTTGATGGTGACCGAAGCACTCTGCCACTCTTTCACTGTCACTCACATCTCTCACTCCGATTCCATTACATCTCTCTGTAGGGAGGCAGCTGGTATTCAGTAAATAAAAATCAACCCTGCATCAGACTGAAGGGAAGCATAACTGTCAAGACTTCCTATTTCCTTAGGCTGTACTGCAATTATTACAACCACAGTCACTTCACTTTGCAGTCAATCCTGTGATGTACTTTGAGATGTTTCAATAAGGCACTATATCAAATCCAAGAATCATTACTATATTCTTCCTTAATCGCCAGAAAAGTGTGTGGTTAATAACCTCTTTGAGACAGGAACACCCCACTGACTTCGGGAGAATGTTTTTTCCTTCAGGCTTCTCACTAGGAGTTTGGCGCCATGTTTTTCCACCACATCGGGGAGTTTGGGATAAGCTCAGTTCCCAGCAGGTGTTTTAGATTTCAGAATCCCAACTGTTAGAACGCCTTGTTACACACTAAATCTTTACTTTCAAAATTAGTTTTAGGCTAATATCTGGCAAAACAGCACAAAATCATCACTCTTCGGGGCCAAACTACAGACCTACCAATCCTGTGCAGATCAAAGTCTTTAAATTGAGCCCCAGAGAGTGTGGATTTCATGTTTTAATGGTCTCCATTCAGTCCCTCCACACAACAGCGCAGTTCAGACTGGCTAACTAGCCCTCACAGACACCAACAAGCCTTTGGCCCAATGAGATCTCTCATTGAAGCCGAAGTCTCCAACTCTGCGAGACATACATACAGAAAACGCTGTTTATGTTCGAGGTGCTGTTGTAGGCATTCTTACAGCGGTGACAGCCCATGAAGCACTCCCTCCCTTTCTGCTTTTGAAACTTACTTCTTTAACTCAATTCACAACTGCTTGTGGAACCCCTCTGTGTGCAATTGGCTGCCGCATTTCACCCACAAAATACACAGCTAATTAATTTTGCAGTATATCCTATGAAGCATTTTGAGACATTTTGAAGATGTGATAAGACGCTATATCAAATGCAAGGATTATTATCAGCAATATTATGTAACTGTGCCTCTGCCACTTCCCCCCTAATTTCGCATAGCCTCCCAGCTCATCTCTTTAAAGTCACTTGAGACATTCTCTTATGTATGGCACTTAGATGCCAATGTCCAATTCTGGACAAAGTGCTCCAATTTCCATCTTCAGCCTTCTTGACCTCTGAGTCAGCTCTCACTTTGGACTCGGATTTAATCTGCAGACGCACTGAGCAATTAATGTCAGCCATTTAGGGCTTTAGCACTTCATCAGTGAGTACCCAGGAGACTTGGTTGCCAGGAGAATCTGCTCTGAACCATCTTCATATTGGCTGTTTATTTACATCGCGACAGAACTAGAGAGCAGAGGTTTAAAAGTCAAAAATCTTCAAACAGAACTAGAGATTAGAAGAATTTGATTCCCTGTCTGTCAATTATCTCCTTAGGAAAATGAATGAATAAATATCTACTTAAGAACAATATTTGAGGAAATAGCTTTCCAATTAGGGGGATGATTGGGCCACGACTGGGTAAGACTTATGTAGTCTATGGGAGCCAAATCCCCTTTTCCCATTCATGCTTTCTTATGATGTTAACCCTGACCCCAAGTCACAATAATTAATACTTATAGAGCGAGCACCTTTTACATCAGGAGAACATCTCATAATGTTTTATGTTGACTGAGTGTGAGCTTGAGCTGGGAGGGGGGTGGATGAACACGCAATCATAAGGATAGATTTTTAGACTCTTTTGAACGGAGGAAGGGAGGGGGGGGTGAAGAAGAGAAACGCCCAAAATGGCTCAAAGCTCACCTTCAAATGATAGGGCGAAGCAAGTGAGGGCATGGAGCAAGGCAAGGTTAGCAGATGGGAGGGAGTGACAGGGGATTTGTGTTGCAGAAGGTCACAGAGATATGCTAGGCCATAGCTCTGGAGCATTTGAAAGTAAGGATGAGCATTTTAAGTTGATCCCTTGGGGGATAAGGAGTCAGTGGAACTAGATGAGAATGGGGTGTTGGCTCGTGGAGCCGAATGCATGAGTAAACAGGGACTATGGAGTTTTGGATGCTCTGGATCTTGTGGATTGTGCATCTGAGAAGTTCAGTGACAGGGCATTGGAAAAATCAAGTCTGGAATGACAAAAACAAGGATGAGGGTTTTGGCTGCATCGCGGTCAGGTAGTGTTGAGAGGCGAGGCAGATTTAGTCAGAGCTTGGATGAAGACATTAAACAAGAATTGAGAATTGAAGAAAAAGCCAAGGTTTGACACAAGTTCTGTGAGCTGGGAGTGACCAATCGACATAATGAGTATGTAAAGTGAGGAGGCGCTGGCGGGAGCTAAGCAGGATAGCCTCAGTATTGATCATGCAGAGTTGGAGAAAGTTAAGGCTCATTCAGGACTTGGCATCTGACAGGCAGTCTATCAAAAAGCAATATAATAATAATAATAATAATAATAATCCTTGCATTTGATTTAGCGCTTTTCACGTCAGGAGGACGTCCCAAAGCGCTTCACAGAACACACTGTAAAGTGAATTGACTGTATATTTGTGGGCGAACGCGGCAGCCAATTGCACACAGCAATGTCCCACAAACAGTCGTAGATTGAAAATGACCAATTTATTATTGTTTTTTGGAGGGATTATTATTAGGCTAGCGCCGAGGGTAGAAGAAGAAAGGTAAGAGTTGGATGTTGTGTACGTACATCCCTGCAGATGATGTTATCAAGGAGAGACATAGATGATAGCCCAGATTACACAGCATCAAAAAACAGCACACAAACTCTACACATGGGTACTGGCTTTGGGGAAAGCTCCATGCAAGTCAAGAATGCTGGGCTGTACTGAGCACTCAGTCTCATCAGTACCAGAAAACAACACTGGCCTCTAACATCAGAAGCAGGGCTGGGAAATTGGCAAAAACACTTCTTCAAGTGGATCTTGAAACATTTGCGGGTAGCAACCCTGCAGAAGTGCAACACGGTATAGTAAGTGCGGCAACATCAGCTCTCTCAAAGAGGCCACAAAATGGCTGGTGAAGGCAGTGTAAATCATCACTCCAGTGCATTAGGGATTGTTCTTCTGAGGTTGCAGCTGAGACACGTAATAGTTGGGATGGAGTGAAGAGAATTTTATTCTGCAGCTGGCTGTTCTATATTTGGCCTGGGAGTGCTTGATATTTGGCCTGCGAATGGTTGATGCTCACACTCCCAGGGATTGTTTGATGCTGACACCGGATCCCGAAATGGGAGAACACCAGCGTCCCTCAATGAGCACAGAAATTTTCAAATAGACATTTTTTGTGTTTTTTTTAGTGCAATAGGAAGTTTTCCATCTGCTGATACTCAGCAGTACATCACATTCGCACTTCATTAACTATACTTAATAGCAAATCATATGGTGTATGACAGTTATGTATGGGAATGATTTGTAGCACAAACATCAGTTCTGTAAAATTGCACCACTTAACCTCTCACTCATGTCTAGTGTCGCGAGTGTACAGAGAACAGTGTATGTCGCCTTCCTCACCTCTGTGAGTTACGACTGGATGCTCCACCTGCTGACACTGCAGGTCCTCTGGTGACACAGACAATCCTCTGCACCCAGTTCTTCCGACCAACACAAGGAGCCCCTGAACTCCCGCCAGAAATCCTTGAAACCAGCTGCTCTTTGCAGGAGCCATGGGATCCTCAGCAACAATTACTTCCCCGTTGGCCTTACACTTGTAATGTGTTCATCTGAGAAGATCTGTAAACAACACAAAGACAACAATGAAACATAAGCCACTCCACATTAGTCTTTTCCCAGCCCCATTTACACACTAGCATAACTCCATCAGGTTGGTAATGGGGCAGTGTGCCTTCATTGGCATCGCTAGACTCCATGCTGTCACATGAACTGGATAAGCATTAGAAGAGGAGCAATACAAAAGCGTATAGGGAAAGGAATTGGAATCAGTGGATGAATCAGCACCGGCTTAGGCTCTGTGAGCCGAACGGCAGGTTTACATCCTCTCCTCTGCCAGAACTGCCATTTTCAATGGGTTCTAATCTGCACTGATCAGAAGAAATGTGGGAAAAACTAACTGTAACTTGTATTTTGCCATCTTGTCTGCAAGATTTGCAAAAAGTCTAATTGAAAATGCAGAGTGGCTAATTGAAAAAAACAATTTCTGAAAATGTGTGTGGGGGGGGTGGGGCTGGGGTGGGGGAGTGGGGGTGTGTGTATGGGGGGGGATTGTGCAGGGGCGGCAAAAGGGTGGTAGAATAAGCAAACAAAATCACATCTGTATAGCTCTTTTCACATTTTGGACCCAAACTGGGGGTCAGGATTGTGGACGATGGAGGGCGGGGGGAAAGATGGTGACCAAAGGCACGGTCAAAGAGGAGGGTCTTAAGATGGGGTCTTCAAGGAGGCAAGGGAGGGGGCAAGACTGCGCAGTGGAGTTCCAGAGGGTGGGGCCAAAGTGGCTGAAGGTAGGGGACTTGAAGCAGGTCGGAGCCCACTGAACGTAGTGAGCGGGCAGGTTGGTAGGAGGTTAGGAGGTTACAAAGGTAGGGGGGAGCAAGACCATAGGGAGCTCTGAAAGTGAGGAACAGGATTGTGAACTGTATCCGCTGTGTGATGGGAAACCAGTGGAGTCGGGCGAGGATGGGGGTGATAGGGTCACGGAGCCTGGTACGGGAGAGGACACAGGCTGCAGAGTTCTGGATGATCTGCAGCCTGTGCAGGGAGGAGTTGGCACTATATCAAATGCAAGGATTATTATTATTATTATGATTAACTTCATGTCAGCAGCACGTCTCTTGGATATTTTACTATCATAAGCAAAGACATCTAGAGGTATTATCCTAATGTATCCTTCGCTACTTGTTCCTCAAAACAACCAGCTCATCCCAAATCTCTCAGTCACTCATTGTAACACCGGTGCAATGTTTAGGCATTTTCTCAGAAAAATATGCCAGGATGCTGATGTGTTTGAATTTCGATCTCTGACGGGTTAATGCAGTCTTGGAGACTCACTAATCGAAAGCCATGAAGTGGTAATCAGTTTCCAATTTTCTGCTGGAAACACAGACTATAGTGATAATCGAGAGGAAAATTGATTCTGAACTGCTCTCTTGGTAGTCACAAAACCAATGTATTCATCATTTTTCCAATACCAGAGAAAGTGATGGCATTTTTAAGCTGCAGTAAGACCCACTGCACAAGTATTATGCTTTTATGTTCTCCAAGAAATCACTCACAAAACCTATATGGGGGTTAAAATTCTGGTAGCTGGGCATGTGGAAGAGCAAGAGGGAAGTGTTTTTAATACTGGAGATGCAGCATAGCTATATTCTGTGTGTGTACTTCGCTGAATGTACAGTTACATCAGGTGGCCCATTGCAGAACCTAATTCCAGAAAGTATTAGGCACAGGTTAGCAGGAGCCAAGGCTTGCGGTCCCCAGAGTGTTTGTTGGGGTACTGCTGGAATCTAACCGTATAGTTTGCCATTGATAGACCTGTCTGGCAAGCTTTCCTGCTGCTTGTCCAGCTAGGACTTCTCCACCTGTTAGGGCTTTGGCTTGCAGCGTTAACAGGAACTGAGTGGGAAGAGTCCCTGTCCCTCCAAGGCATGACCGTACGTGAAGGACGCCGTATAAATGCAAGTTGTTGGCATTGCTAATTTGCTCCCCAAATTAACCGCTTTATTCTTTCAGCATTATAACATAAAATTTTATAATAGTTGCTTGTTTAGGTAGCCACAAACTTGGTTTAACATCTCATCTGAAGGACCACTGACATTAGTTACATGAAGCATACAACAGATAAAAAAAAATCTCCCAAGCATAAACTGTTTGAACCCACAGGAATGCTTAGAGAGACTTTAAACTTTCAGCCCATGCTTCCTTCTGTCCTTCACCACTTGACTGAATAATTCAGCCAACAAATGATGGTGTGGCAACATGTATTAATAAATTCATGCTTATTCATTCCTAGTCTGGGGAGTTTAATAATAATTCTGTCAGTCTCCCACAGAAACTAGAAGCTAATCGTGCAGTATACTTATGCAGTATATAATGAAAACCTGGACTTGAGATAATTTAATAATAAAGTATGGAAAATATCATTAAAATAAATATCAAGTTATCAGTTGCGGCCCAACAATACACCTGTGTCCTGTAGCTCAGTGGTTAGAGCACTCGCTTTGCAAGTGAGAGACCTGAGTTCAATACCAGACAGGGCGAAACCTTGGGCAAGTTTCCTTACTCCACACAGAGCCCAATAATAATCCCTCCAAAACCAAAAACAATAATAAATTGGTCATTTTCAATCTACGACTGTTCGTGGGACGTTGCTGTGCGCAATTGGCTGCCGCGTTCGCCCACAAATATACAGTCAATCCACTTTACCATATATTCTGTGAAGCGCTTTGGGACGTCCAGAAGACGTGAAAAGCGCTATATCAAATGCAAGGGTTATTATTATTATTATTTTGAAAAGTCAATCCATGACATACTGCACAATGCTAAATACACAGAGGTCTCTGAGGTGAGGCTAAGATATCAGAATCTTTGCCAGGGCACATATTTCACTGGTCATGTCATTGGTAACTTTTACCTAAGAGAAGAGTTTTGTGTTTTGAACGCAACAAGAGAAGGGAGTTTCTCCTATTGTCCAAGCCAACAATCCCCCACATAAAATTGATCATTAACTCCATCACTGTTTGTTGGACATTGCTGTGCCCAAACTGACTGCCGCATTCTCCAACAAAATACACTTCACGGGATACCCTGTGCAATGCTTTGAGATCTTGAAATATGATAATGTGCTACACCAAATGCAAAAATTATTATATATTATAAAACATGCACTAATAGTGTGTGACATTACTCTCTAATGTACTTTGTGATTTCCTCCCAACATGAAAGGCGCCATATAAATGTAAACTGTACTGTAGTGGTAGTCTTATACCTCTTTACCTAAGTAGGACAGTTTGCACTACGGTGTTCAGTGACTATTGGAATCCAGCCAGCATCACTCTCGTAAATCACCCAGTTATTATAAATACTGTGATACAGTGCAGCAGATGTTCTCCTCTAAGTTTTTATGGGTGTATAAAGATTGTGCAAAATGATGGGTGCAGATTACAAAACAAATTGTGAATTGTAAAGGGTAAACCGAATATGTTAAATAACACATGCAAACGAACAGCCACAAAATCCTTACATTTACTGCAGCATAGAGTGTTGCAAGAAATCAAATCTCCCCTATCGACATGTGTGCAGAGACACACACAGCCCTGTAGTGCCTGTCCGGGCATGATTTACCTGCAGACATCTTATCTCATTCAGCCCTCTTTTGAAACGTAAGGCATGAATCAAATGTTGACCACGTCTAACTTTAGCTCTCAATTGACTGAAAAAACAGCTTTTGGAATTGTTTTTCGCCGACTGGAGGCCAATTATTTAACTATGTCTCCCACCTTCCAAACGACAACATGAAGCTCAGAATAAATATAAGCAAAGTGTTTTATTAACACTGCTGATGACAGCACAACCAGCCTGGCTCATCGGCAGGACTTGGAAGGGCAGAGCAGTCACTGGGGGCAGGGATTCTTCCCATTCAGCTGTTGTTAACCCTTCAAGTCAAAGCCCTATCGGGTAGGTTGCTCCTAGCTGGGCTAGCAGCAGGAAAGCTTGCCAGACAGCGCTATCAATAGTAAGCCATACAGTTTTAGGTGGATAGACTCCAGCAGTACCCCAACACACACTTTGGTGTCCCCAAGACTTGGCTCTTACAAACCTGCATCTAATACTTTCCGGAATTATGTAAGCAGGATGTGTCCCTCCAGGGAGAGAGTGCACATTCCATTCCAACAATCTGTCTTTGGGATTTCCTTGTGTAGGTGGGATAAATTTAATTTTCAGTTTGGTTTGGATACTCTTAAGCATGGGCACTGTCTAACTAAAAAAAATCATTATTACTACCATTATTATTGATAATCATCATTGCATTCGATATAGCACCTTATCATGTCATCAAAATACTTCACAGGAATTACTGTAACATACAGTGATTATGTATATGTAAGTGAACACAGCAGCCAATCAGCACACATAGTGTCCCAAAAAATGCCATAAAGTGAATGGCCAATTTTATGTGGCGGATTGCTGGCCAGGACACCAGAAGAAACACCCTTCTCTTTTCGAATGGTGCCATTGGACCTTTAATGTTCACCTGAACAGACAGATAGGGCCCTGGTTAAAGGTCTCATGTAAAGGATGGCACCTCCAACAATGCAATACACCCCCCAGCACTGCATTGGAGCATCAACCTGGCTTTAATAACTGTCTTAACTTCCATGAAGCTTGGCCTCACTGCTCCATCCCGTACTTACAAAGTATGCAAGATTTTTCAACAGCTTAATTAGACGTTTGGTCCACAAGAAACAACATTTAGAAGGAAGGGGAGGATTGCTAAAGTAGCATATTGAAAAGGATTATTGTAGCTCACAGACTGTGGGAAGCGTCCATGCATAGAGATTTACAATATTGTCTGCATTGACTGCTTGAAAACTAAAAGTCACAGGCTTCCCCATGTTAATCGCTGTAGAAAAACATTTTGGACAATATTTATCCCAAACAGCAATTGAAAATGTACATACAGTATTTCTAAATATTTATACTCATCCTCAGTAATTTTTACACTGGGTTGGAAAGAAGTGGGAATATTCTGGGTGGGCAGCATCTCCTAGTCTAAGCTGACACTCCACTGTGCAAATACTACATTGCCGGAGTTGAGAAAAAAGGTAAGCAAGACATTTCAGTTATTGCTGTAGCCTGAAATAATCACAGAGCAGAATTTCCTTCAGTCATTGGATCGATCCTAACCCTGTTAACTCAGTTGGAAAATGCATCCCATTGTGTAGTCCTAAACCATACAGACCACAATATTATTCATGTTGTTAATATTAATATTAATATGAATAATAATATTGTGTTGCTATTACTAGTAATAATAATCCTTGCCTTTGATATAGCAACTTTTATGTTGAGAGGATGTCTCAAAGTGCTTTGCAGGATTTACTATAATGGTTTGCAAATGTCCAGCCAATAGCCAATATCTGTCTGGCCGGCAGCCAGATCTGTCATATACTCAGTTTCTCCAGAATAGAGACATTTTAAATGGATAGGAAAAAAACAGATAGTGATTTGTCCCAAATTTTCTCCTGCAAACCCCTGCTGGAAAGTACAGATGGCAAGATCATGCTCTGCACTGATGCTCTACTCCACCAAAAACACATAACCCCAGACATGACACACATCAAAAATGCCTTTACCTAATAGTACAACATTCTGCATATGTTGTGTTGATGCCACTTTAACATCCTGTTATTAAAAGTTTCACCACATCTGTACAGTCCTAACTACAAGCCAGAAATACTGTATATATAATACATTTCTGAACCCTATTCCCCCAAAACAGTCAATCAAATAACGCAGAATCATAGAACATTGAATTATACAACACAGAAGGAGGCCATTCGGTCCATCGTGTCTGTGTTGGGTCTTTGAAAAGAGCTTCCAAATCAATCCCATTCCCCCACTCTCTCCCCATAGTCCTGCAAACTTGTCCTCACCAAATAATTATCTACTTCTCTCTTAAAAGTTGTTATCGAATCAGCTTCACCACCCCTTCAAGCAATACATTCCAGATCCGAACAATTCGCTGTGTTAATAAAAATTCACCTCACCTCCCCTCTGTTTAATAAATAAAAGACAGAAACATTGTTGCAAGTTGTTTCTTAAAATCAGGTTAAACTAACAATCTGAACAGCAATTGCAATTGCATTGAAACACAACCTATTGAACTGGCGTGATATGGATAACTCTATTTACATGCATGGTCTGTTGCCACTAAACATGCTGTATTAGCATCTGCAGCCAAACCAAATCAAAGCAATACAAAATTAGGTCATTTTAGCGTCATTTGTCAATTGCAGTACCTGAAATTTGCCAAATTCAGATAATTTCAGTTCTGTGCTGGCCTGTTCCTTCCTTTATACAAAAAACAACAAAGGAGGAACAAATCATAATCTTTGATGTTTCAAGGGCTACACAGGTGCTGATCATGCAACTTTCCAAGAAGTTTAATATGCTTAGATGATAAGATTTGCACAAAATGAAGAACTTACTCTTTGAACTCTTCAAGGTAAATGCAAAACCTACTATAAATATTGACAACTTACAGTACAGAATGTTTACACCCTGCATACCAGCATCTGAAGGAGAACGGAGATTTGTGTACTGTCTTGCCTTGGCTTGCGTGACAAAGGCAGCTTAGCAACAAGTCAGTGCTCAAGCTCGTACACGCCAATTCCAGAAATGCAAAACACACGTAGCTATCATAAGTCATATAAATATGTAAGTCACATCTTGACTGTTTTTTTATGGGAGGATTGCAGGGCCATAGAACTGCTCTATCCCTACTCCAACACCACTGCCTTTGGGCGGATCGCCTACTACCAGCAGAAGTAAACCTGACTGAGCCAGAAAAATAAATGTGGGATACCCCCTCTCCCCCACCCCCACCACCCCCCCTTCCCTGTGCATTAAACATCCTTAAAACAATTTCAAGCGACTTCAAACAGGAATCCCTTCCAGTAATCAGAGGTATTTTGGGACTCTCATACTAACTCACGGAACTCCGCTCCAGAAGTACAGCAAAATCCTGTGAAGTGCTCCCAGTATGAAAGGTGCTCTATCAAATGAAAGTATTATAATTATTATTATAGATTGTGTCTGAGGGAGTTCCCACAAATAGCTTGTTGTGCTTCCAGACTTCTTAATTAAGGAATCCCTTTTGAAATCTGCGGAATTTCAGTCGCAAACATATGTACTCGGATTATCCTTGCATTAACGCCTATGTAGGTGTTTGCCTACAAAATATACAGTTATTACACTTTACTGTGTATCATGTCAAGTGCTTTGAGGCATCCTCATGATATGAATCAAATGCAAAGATAATTATTATTTCTGCAGCTTTGAATATTTTGATTTATATCTTAGGAACATTGGTATTTACAGTCATATTAATGACAAGCAAAAAATATGGCAAGTGTGTAGTTGAACAACAGGCAGACTTTATGCCTTTACTGAGGAACCAAACAACACGGCAAAAAAGGAACAGCTCAGAGACAGAAGAGATTTTTAAAGCCTACTCAACATTGTTAAAAGGCTATATCCAGTTGGATTTTGTTTACAATACAATAAATCACACTGTTACTGGACTTGAGCAGGAGGCCAGTGGACATACTGATACCTGCCCCAAATCTTGCTCAGCAGTTTAGTGATTTACAGATGGATATTG
Organism: Callorhinchus milii; assembly: GCF_018977255.1. Lineage (NCBI taxonomy): Eukaryota > Metazoa > Chordata > Chondrichthyes > Chimaeriformes > Callorhinchidae > Callorhinchus > Callorhinchus milii. The sequence continues at coordinate 62,379,747 of NW_024704743.1, forward strand.
CTGAAAAACATAGCCTTGGGTTAAGAAGGGAAATAACTCACCTCTCATCAAACAGTACCTTCAGGAGCAACAAACACATTACTCAAGCGGTTGTTAGTCTGACCAGATGTCAATCCTCCAGAGTTTCCAGACACACCAAGCCCAATCTGCAGCTCCCAACACTAAAATGTAATTGCTGCATTAAGCCTGCTACTTACAAACACAATTTCTCTTTTCCCATAAACTACTTAAAATTTTCACCAAATATTGAAAATGCAGTTTGAATGCCGATTGTTTAGTATTGAAATCTACTCTGCACAATACATACTGTCACATTGCATCAACACATTATGCTGATAACCTATTAGTGGTTCTAAGTGGCTACAATAAAAGCAATGGAGACTGATCCGAACCTACTGACTGATATTTCTTATTTCACTGCCATCCCTGCTCTGCTTCACAGATTCAGGTGTCTCACCCGCTACCAGGTACCACTGAACGTTCACTTTATACAACATAAAATTTGGACACTCAATCCATGACTGTTTGTGGGACCTGGCTGTGCGCAATTGGCTACCGCGTTTCGCCTACAAAATACGCAATCAAATCCGCTTTACAATATATTCTGTGAAGCGCTTTGAGATGTCTCAACTAGGTCATAAGGAGCTATATCAAATGCAGGGATTATTATTATAAGGTTTATGGCACGGGTAATTACTGTTGGAAGAACTGTGGAAATTCCAAATTAATACCAATTTAAGATTGAATGTAAGAATTTTCCAAAATTCTGCACAACCCTAAATTTTCAGACATTGGTCGTGGGGTTAGGCCCACAAGGCTTTCATGTCTCTGAAGTAGGACTCTTGACCTCCAAGCCCTCCTTCAATTTTGATTCAACTCCTCCAACTTTGTTCTCTGTTCTCCCTCCTTTAATGGGAGTCAGGGAAGTGCAAATGTTTCTTGAGGAGTGTTTAACAAATGACAATGACAATTGTGACATCCAGAGATAACACAAAGCAAGTATCAAAACACTGTCAGCACTTCTCCCTGTGCGAACAGGCAGCAATGGGGTCTCTCTGAAGGTAGCGGTACGTTTTTTACAGCTAAGATAACAAAGGTGCAAGTCTCCTCTTCCTATTGCAAATCTCAGTGTGCACTGTAAACATACAGATACTCTGTTAACGCCAGTCACATTACAGATGAGTTACATTTCAGAGATTTTATCCAGGCAGCATCTACAGCTAAATATAACCAGATGTTTATTTGAAGAGAGGCTGCATAAAAAATAGTGTAACTTAAATCTTGCTTTTGGCTTGTGCACCAGGTCATAAATAATACCGCACACAAACAGATAACCTGAACGATTCAAGAGCCCCAGTCAGAACGTAACCTTAGGCAGAGAGAATGCTTGAAAAATGTAGTTTAAAGTACTTTCAGAAAGCAGTCACTGAATTGAAAGAATGGTCTTTGGGGACCACTATATGTGAGTATTCCACTAGTAAATCATTAAAGGGGAGGCTGAAACACTGCAGATGTCACAGTACGTGGCCAGAAAGAGCCTTGTTGCAAACAATAATGTGTTTACAAGCTCCAGTCTCTTTCATCACCCTCACTCCTACAAGAGGAAATAAGATATTAGGTAGAGAAAGAGACAGAGATAGAGATTAAACAGAAAAAGAGCATGCAAAGAGGCCTATTTAAATAAGGATTTGAAACAATAAACTGTATTAAAACACTCATAAGTACACTGTATTTCCTGTAACAAAATAATTACAAATATACTCCATGTAACATAAATGTCAAGATCCTCAAACTCGCCTACAAATCAATTCATGCTCTAGAACTTCCCAACTCTCCAACCTGCTGACAATCCACTCCTCTACCCTCCACCCAGTTGGCTGAGTGTTCCTCAACCCTCCATTCCAATATCAGTGGCCATACTTTCAACCACAACACCCCCGATCCCTCCACCTTGACTGTCTTCAGATTGCACCTGAAGACTTTCTTCTTTGACCGTACCTACAGTTACCTCCTCTTTCTCCCAGCTCAACATCAAACTACATGACTGTTCAGTGTTCCAAGACATTACCTTACATAAAGGGTGCTAAATAAATGCAAGCTCTTTTTGTGTATATTACCGATTGCTAACATTTAAGAGACACATATGCTCACACATACGTAAAACATGATTCCGCAAACAGCATTTTAAATGACACAAGGAAAAGAAGTACTGTAGTGAGGTTTAACAACAACAACAACAACAAGATTCGATTTATAAAGCGCCTTTCACGTCAGGAGGACGTCCCAAGGCGCTGCACAGTTGGGTCATGACCCGAGCAGGGGGGAAATGGTGAGGGGAGGGAAGGGAGGGAGCGAGGAGGGGGGAAATGGTCAGGGGGAGGGAGGGAGCGAGAAGGGGGAAGAGAGTCGAGAGGGGAGCTGAAGGCTCGGTCAAAGAGAAAGGTTTTGAAACCGGCCTTGAAGGAGGAAAGGGAGGAGACAGCAAAGGCACTGGGGGATAGAGTTCCAGAGCCTCGGGGCTGAGAGGCTGAAGGCCCGACCACCAATGGTAGGGCGATTGGGGCGGGGGACTCAAAAGGTCAATTAAGGGTAACTTAAATAAGTAAGTAAATAAATAAATAAATAAATGAAATTTGCGTTTACTGCATTTACTATAGCGCATTTCATGCCAGAAGGATGGCTCAAAAGGCTTCACAGGGTTTACTGTAAAGTGTAGTGACTGTATTCTGCAGCTCAGCAGTGAAAAAGCGGCCCTCAGAACATTCATACGAGTCAAAGTAAGTTTGTGTTGGATCCGTGTGTTTTTAGCTCTGGATAATCATTTTAAGAGCTCTGTAGGTACAAGAGTTGTGCTTGAGCACTGGAGTTCAGCAAATATTATCATGTTTCTCAAAATAAGAGAAACATGAATCAGGAAATAATAAATAATAATAATCATTACATTGGATATAGCGCCATTCATGTCAGGAACACATCTCAGTGCATCTCGCAAGATACACTGTAATGTGGCCCCTGTTGGCAAACCATTCTCTTTGGGACCTCATGCAATTCTTTCAAAGGATAGGCAGGTTACTGAGAGCACTATATCTGCTGTACAGAGTTGTTTCTCAGTGACAAAGCATAAAGTAAGAGTCTGCTCAATACCGCTGACCTGTACTTTCATTGGTTTGATCTATTATTCAAAAGGAATAGATCAAATGAATGCATGTTTACATATTGAGTTCAGTGCAAATTTAGATTCTTGTTATGTTTTGTCAGGCCAAAAGTATAAGGAAAGTCACCTTGGCTCTTAAAATCCCATTTCAGGTGCCACACGGCTAATGAATTGATTGTAAATCTATCAAGTTTTTTTAAAAATCTACACACGATAATGGCGTATATATGCAGGGCAGCCCAGAACTGTGTTTTCACTGGAATCCTGGGCACCAGCTGCAATAGGAGACTTATGTACCTCATTGAGCACAGACCATAACCCATCGCTGCATGATTTTGCAAACTTCCATAAATTATTTTAAGCTATTTCAGACCTGTCCAACTTCCTGAGCCAGGGGGATCCACAGTATTTCAGGGCACTGCTGATCACAGCACAGCCAGTCTGCCTCATTAGTAGGACTTGGAGGGACAAGGATTCTGGGGGCAGGGAATCTTCACACTCAGCTCCTGTTAACCCTGCAAGCCAAACGCTAATGGGTAGGGTGGTTCTAGCTGGACAAGTAGTGGGAAACTTGCCAGGCAGTGCTCTCAATGGCAAGCTATGCGGTTTTAGCTGGTTAAATTCCAGCAGTACCCCAAACCACGCTCTGCAGTCCCCAAGCCTTGGCTCTTGGCAACCTGTGCCTAATATTCTCCGGAATTAGGTAAACAGGATACGTCCCTCCAGGGAAAGAGTGCTCATTACAGTCTAACACACAGGAATTTCCATGTGTAGGTGGGATGCATGGAACTAACTGGTTGGTTTGGATACTTGTAAGCATGATGGGTTTCCACATGTGACAGCCACCCAGCTGACCCAAAAGCTCGTGATGCTGAATTTCTCTAATTTTATGCACAAAAACACCCGTGCTATTGCTTACTTTTTTTTAAAAAAAGTTTTTTGAATTTAAAAAATGTGTGATTGTTTTAAGCAAAGGATTGGAGTCCTGTAGCTCAGTGGTTAGAGCACTCGCTTTGCAAGAGAGAGACCTGAGTTCAATTCCAGGCAGAGGGCGAAACCTTGGGCAAGTTTCCTTACTCCACACGCCTAATAATAATCCCTCCAAAAACCAAAAACAATAATAAATTGGTCATTTTCAATCTAGGACTGTTTGTGGGACATTGCTGTGCGCAATTGGCTGCCGCAGTTGCCCACAAATATACAGTCAATTCACTTTACAGTGTGTTCTGTGAAGCACTTTGGGATGTCCTCCTGACATGAAAAGCGCTATATCAAATGCAAGGATTATTATTATTATTATTATTATTATTCAGCAAGGTGAAATCAAGAACTTCTTGACAATTACCATAAACATGTTAGGGTAGTTATTGAGTGTATTTTGCCCACTCGCTTGGTTTGCTTTAGATTTACAGTCAAAGTGAGTGCTGATGGGAAACCAATAATGAGCACCCATAGATTTTTCACCAAATCCCTTATCGTACAAATGCAGTAATACAGCTGTGGTGGCAGAAATTCGAGTTGGCACAAAATGCAAAGCAATAAAGGAGGGTAAATGTAAAATTGTGCTACTGAGTCATGCAGAGAAGTAAGTTTGAAGGTTTGATCATGAGTACATAGTCAGTGAACTGACTCAGCCACAGCTGCACTTCAACTGAGTTTAGTGTTTCTGAGTTGGGGATTGTTAGGATTCAACTGGGGATGTAATTCTGATTACTGTCCAGTGAGTGTGTTTAATAATAATAATAATCCTTGCATTTGACATAACGCCTTATCACTTAATTGAAACGTCTCAAAGCGCTTCACAGAATATACTGTAAAGTGAATTGACTGTATATTTTGGGGAGAAACGTGACAGCCAATTGCACACAGTAGTGTCTCATAAACAGTCATGGATTGAGTGACCAATTTTTTTGTATATTATTTTTGAAAGGATTATTACCCCCGGAAAGCGATCCGCCAATCAACCAACAACAGGGTTCCTACTTACTCTTGTAAACAGAGATGTGGGGAGTAAGGAAACTTGCCTCAGGTTTGCCCTGCCAGGAATCGAACCAAGGTCCTCTACTTGGAAGAATGTGAATTTTACAAAAAAATTTAATCACTGCACTCGAGTTGCGTATTGTACTATTATTTTCATGTTTCTTTTAAATATAAAAAAGTTACATTATTCTAAAAGAATACGTATCAGAAAATGATACAGTTGGTCTAACAACATTCAACAATCTTTGCTAATGATACCATTCTGTGATCCTATACAGTTCTGTAATTTAACCTTATAATAGTGTTCAACATTTTGCTATAACGTGCGGGATTAATTATTCATAGAAAGACACTGCAGATATTATCTGACAGAAACATGCAGGCATTTTGAAAGCGACAACAGAAATTCTGCAGTGGATGGGTTTGTGATTGACTGATTACAAGCACACTCACCAGCCTGACACAATTCACTTCACTCTGTACAGATCCAGATTATTTCCCACAATAGTCAGCCTTGCCATACAACATTAAATTGAGTCACTTCACTGGCATAATTACAAGCACACAGAGCAAAGCATACAGCCATGCTCCCAAAATACTGATGTACTTCATTCGATTCCTATATATATATTTTTTAAAAACTTACTATCTTTTTCTCTCTCTTTGCTGGCAAACAATTACAAAAATATCTGCAACACAATAATAATCCTAGCATTTGATATTGCTCCTTATCACGTCTTCGAGATGTTTCAAACCACTTCATAGAATATACTGTAAAGTGAATTGACTGTATATTTTCTGGGCGAAGCACAGCAGCCAATTGCACACAGCAGTGTCCCACAAATAGTCATGGATTGAGTGTCCAAATTATGATTATATTTTAAGGGATTATTACCCCCAGAAAAACGATCTGCCAATCGACTAACAACCGGGTTCCTACATACTACTAGGTAAACAGAGGTGTGTGGAATAAGGAAACTTACCCAACGTTTCGCCCTGCCTGGGAATCAAACCCCGATCCTCTCACTTGTGAGGCGAGTGCTCTAATCACTAAGCTACAGGACTCCAATGTTTTTAATTGAAAATTTAGTCTACATACTCTGAAAAATTCTAGGTTTCTCTCCAGTTTCTAAATTCCATTTCCGAATAGCCACCAGTAAAATAATTGCAAAACACCACTGGTGGTTTTATATTGTTTCAAATCTGTGGATCTTTCGTTGGGTAACCATCGCTTTGTAAAATTATTTTGCACCCCTAACATTAGTGTAGCACTTGTGTCCCCAGTTGTGAGCATGGCAATTTTCAGCATTGGTAAGATGATTAGTGAATCCGAAATTGTGGCACCTCTTTAAGCATCATATTTGCAGTGCAATGTAATATCAAGTCAATGGAAGATACTGGTCCGAGGTCCAAAAAAAAGAGGTATATGGCGAGGCAATCGAACCCAGGTCCTCTCGCTTGCGAGGCGAGTGCTCTAACCAATATGCTACAGGATTCCACAAGTGCCAAGTACACAACAATAGAGATGATATCCAGAAGCAAGCAGCTGAGTTTTCACATCAATCTAGTCCAGGTCATTTGGAATTATGAGATGAAACAGATAGAAACTTTGTTCCAAATGAAGACCAAAAACATTCCTTTGTGATATGGCTAGTATCAAGACATTGTTAGGTCAGTGCTGTGACTATCAAAAGTAAGCAATTCCTGTAAATGATATGCACCATTATTAGTATCATTCACTTGTCCCTTTTCCCTATTGGGATGTATTTTGACTTGCTGTAAGTAACCAAATGATGGAGATAAAACAGGCAATGTGAGGCCTAGGTTGCTGTTGCTGTTGAAGCCTAATTGGCCTGTGTGCTAACCAGGAGACCTGTACATTCTCAGTGAGAGAGTTTGCACAGCCACCTCCATTGGGAATGCATTCAGGTAAGTTATGTTTACTGTTCAATGCATATTATGAACTTATTAAGAACTCTTTGACTTGAATTTAAATGGATATTGCAAGAAGTTTGAAAAAGACTGAAGAAGTCTTTATTATCAGGAGTATCCATACATTGTAATGTATAGAATTTGAAGAAACTAAACATGTATTTGGTTCAAGTTAATCATAAGGAATGCATAAAATATTATACCAAACTGTCGAAGATGCTCCCTAGGATAACATATTTTTTCTAATTCCAGACTGTAATAATCACCATTAGAAATATACAGATGTGAAGAAACATCTACAGGCTAAAATTTCACTCGGCATTTTGCATAGTGCCTTTGGAGATCGAGGATTATAACATGGGAAATGTCAATGGGAAATCCCATAAGCAGCTGACTTTTGACCTATCAGCCTTCGTATAAAAATAAAAAAGATTTTTTTCACTCATTCTCACTTCATCAAGCTCATTCCTTCCACTGACTCTATATAACTAGTCCTATCATGAACTCCACTCAGCTTATCTAACCTCCTGAATGGTATGACTAACTAACAAGATAAAACCTATGTACATGCTCTTGAGAAACACTAGGATATCAGTACATTGCAATAGATTACTCAGCCATCACCAATTGCATTCCAACACTAACACTCCCAAGTTTCAGCAACAAAGGAAATGTTATGCTGGATACAATGTATTTCTACATCTGTCCACACTCCTTATAACCTCCAATCTATTATTATTTTGCTCCACCATTTTCTTTTACTCCCTACCTCTTCTTAAGGCATGTACAGGGAGAAATTCCACCTGAGTCTAGACTTAGATGCTTTAGAGCAGTACTGACCATCTACGGCCCGTGGGACACTTCTGATCCAAGGACCCGTCAAGACCCGCTCCCAAACATTCTCACTAGGTATATCCATGTTGATTGGCAATATGCCATAAATCAAGAAATATTCAATCAAGAAAATGCATTGCCCACCTTTGTTTTAGAGTTTCCATAATTTGGGAAATTGGTGAATTCAGTTCCTGTAACTGACAGTCACCACCTCCGAAAGAGATTCCTCCGAAACTCCCACTTCTACAACTTATTTTGTATTCATGTCCTCTGGTTATGGCTCACTAATAAATGGAAATAACCTATTTCCACCCTATCAAATCCTAACACTATTTTCCTCAAAAAGGTTTACTTTGTGTTTTTGGTAAATGTTTTGTTTATCAAGGGAAAACTAGTGTTAATTAGTGGTATTTGTGACTTTGAATGGTGCATGTTTCAATCCTATAAGAAAAGAAACTTAAAAAAAAATACATTGCACTGCTCCATTAGTAGTGCAAAGCTCCCATCCAGAGTTTTTCTAGTCCAGAGGATTTATCTTTTGGAGTTCATATTGAATTCATTCCATTGAACTCAAGAGAAAATTACAGTTACACAGCATTTACATGCAGCATTAGTGAGTAACTTCTAAATAATCATGGCTAGCACAGGGAGCTCAAATCCCCGGAAAGCCTACTTCTCCTACATGTTTGAAAGCGTGCCTTGCATTACTTATGTTATGCCTTACATGCCTTAACTGCCAATTGTACTGTAATATCGGAACCTCACTGCAAAAACAACCTTGCAATGCCCTACATCAAGCATATTTACAGTAGCCACTTATTGTCATCTCCACATTTCACGAACAAAACATTAAATCAAGCAGGAACTTTAAAAACACTATCAAAAATTGAGCATCAAGCTAATCTTTTATTCTAATGAAACACTTGAACCAGTAGCTGTCATTGTTCTCACTTGCATCCCATAGCTCAGAGCTATTTATTTTTGTTGGATCATGTGCAAAGGAAACTGAAAATGAGTGTACCATCAACTCAGCTAGTACTCTCCAAACCATTCTGTTTCACATTCTTTTTTTTAAAAAATTGCTACCTAGATGCAGGGCTGCCTCCAGACACTCACCACTCGCCGTTCACTTACTTTGTTTTTCTTCCTCTTTTTCCTTTGAAACAAAATTAAAAGGTGCAGCTGGTCAATTAAGGTTTCAGTGAGCGAATCGCTGCAGGCCTTTTATTGAAATAGCAGTAATTTAATACACCAATACACCTGTCTCCTGAAGAACTCTTCTTTAGAAATGGGATCTAAAGTCACAAATGACTTTGGGAACTCCTCCAACTCTCTTTCAGCACAGTCCATTTTAGATTGAAAATCAAGTGTGAATCAAATGAATCCCAACCACTTGGAATGTGCACTGAACCAAGCTCAGACTCCTAAGTGACCTAAATTGGGGCATTAACTCATGAATTTTAGTCCAATTCAGACCTCTTTAGGTTCAAATGTTCCTATCTCTTTTCAAAAAGATATAAACCAGAAACCATTCAATACTCATGGCTGGAGTTATATCAATTGTTTGTCCGCCAACAAAGTTGATGCACATGACAATGAAGTTCAGTAATTACTTACAATTTTTCTAATACAGCATAATTTTATTTTTTTAATAAAAAATCAGACATGTTGATCTTCTGCAGGGAGTACAATACAAAATTACATTTGTATAGCGCCTTTCACATCAGGAGGACATCCCAAGATGCTGGACAGTCTGGGATTTTGACCCAAGCCCAGAGGGTCGGGATCAGGGAGGGTGGAGGGTAGGGTGGACGAAGGCTCGGATGAAGAGGAGGGTTTTGAGATGTGCCTTGAAGGAGGCAAGGGAGGGAGCGAGGTAAAAGGAATGTGGAATGGAGTTCCATAGGGTGGAGGTAGAAAGGCTGAAGGCCCGACCACCGATGGTGGGGCGAGCCAGGCGGAGGACATGGAGCAGGCCAGAGCCTGCTGAGCAGAGGGATCAGACACATTGATATGGGGTATGCAATTGCTGCAATTGAATACCCCATGTCAATCTACAATTGAATGTTTATTCGTATGCAGTACTGTGTTGCCNAAAAAGAACACAAGCAAAAAGAAAACGGGCAACAGAAAACAGGCTGGTGTTCTTGTGGAGTCCTGTGGCTCAGTGGTTAGAGCACTCGCTTCGCAAGTGAGAGACCTGAGTTCAATTCCAGGCAGGGCGAAACCTTGGGCAAGTTTCCTTACTCCACACACCTAATAATAATCCCTCCAAAACCAAAAACAATAATAAATTGGTCATTTTCAATCTACGACTGTTTGTGGGACATTGCTGTGCACAATTGGCTGCCGCGTTTGCCCACAAATATACAGTCAATTCACTTTACAGTGTATTCTGTGAAGCGCTTTGGGACGTCCTCCCAACGTGAAAAGCGCTACATCAAATGCAAGGATTATTATTATTATTATTATTAAGATGAGATCAAATGGATCAAGGATCTCGTTCATCAGAACCCTGTTTGTGACATGTCCTATATTTTTTGAAGTAACCTTTTTAAACCTGTTTTCCTTTTTGGTGATCCAGTGATGAGGATTGTGTTTGTGCTCTTAGAAGTTCTTTTTGTTAGTCCATTTTATCAGGATACATCTTCAGTTTCTTGACTACTCAAACTGTAAAGGCTCTCAAACAGGAACCTCAAAACATTGCTCTTTCTTCCCACCAAGTAGGGTGTAGCTGGTGATTTGTCAAGTCAGACTGGCTCACGATGTAAACTTCATTGCCTATATGAAGATATGAACAAGCGCTGAAAAATGTGTTTTTTTAGAATTCCCTCTTATTTGGAATGGATGGGTTTCAGATTATTATGACACAAAACAGACATGTAACAAATTACTGAGAGCTATGGAAATACTCCAAAGATTCATCCACTATACTTAAGTGAAATATCACATCTGTCCTCAAGTCGGATCCTCTGTTGCACCCAATTATTCTACTATCTGACTCACAGTGGAAAAATATGGAATAAAAATACCAACTATTGTGACTAAGCTCTTTTGAAAGGAAGAGTGACAATTTATCTTGAACCTTTACAGAACATTAATCATTGATAGCACAAATCCTGGAAGTCTTTGTTGCCTGTGGATAACTGGGATCACAAAGCTTAGGACAGATTGGTGAATGTGTGAAAATATGGAGCAGAGAGAAAGCTAGTTACATTCAATAAATAACAATAGCAATCCGCATACAGTAAGCCTTTCATAGAGCTTGGTATAAAGGGACATATTGAGCTGCAGGACTCCATGGAAACTGTTTTATTTTTACAGGGGACACCCTAAGATCTTTACAGTATTTGTGTTTCGGAGGCCTAAAAGTAAGACCTCAGTTGAATTGGAATGCACTGTAATGAAAACTGATAACAAGATTATATTTGTATGGCGCCTTTCACATCGGGAGGACGTCCCAAGGATGTCTGAAAGCCCTTCACAGGATTTCCTGTGAAAGTGACTGTGTATTTTTAGATGAATTAAGCAGCCCAATTGAGCACTGCAATGTTCCACAAACAGTCATGAAATGAATGATCAATTCTATTTGGGGGATTCTAGGAGGATATCAGGAGAAACTCACTTCTCTTTTCAATGGAATCTTTAATGTATACCTTAACAGGTAGATGGGACCTCAGTTTAACATCTCATCTGAAGGACGGCACGTTTAACAATGTAAAATGGGAGTATCTTTGACTATGTGATTCCAAATCCCAATGTGCAGCTTGAACCCACAACCTTCTGACTCAGAGGCGAGGTACTACCAACTGAGCACCAATGCTAGATTTCAGGGGAAGACACACTTCTCTGGCTAATACCCTTTTTCCTTCTCTCATACACCTTTGCATTTTCTTTGGATTCCAAAGAAAGCTTCCTTCTATGATTCAGGCACAAAAGCTAAGAACTGAAATTACAATTCCAGATGGCTGAGTCAATACATAACTGCTCTTTGAATCTTTTCATTTGGACGGTCAATGTATGGATGACAAATTCCCCCAGAGGCTCCACAACACAAACTGCATTGGAATTCACTGACTAAGCCACATAAACCACCTGAAGGCCTTATTAGTACTGACGACCCAAAAGAGTTCATAATGCACAACCTTATGACCTTAGTGGTTTGTGCTCTGAATGGTATTGCTGACCTTTGTCTCAACGCTTGAATAGTCACAGTCCTTGCACACTTTTATAAATTCAAATGGTAATAATAGCAAATCAAAGGATTCATTCACCCTTAAACTGTTGAAAATCTGCTCCCTATTGAAAGACATGCAATACAATTTGTGTTATTCATTTTCCCCTGAAAGATATAAATCATGAGCACAAACTGCCGCGAAAGTTCAGAGGGTAGTTCCTGTAATATTAAAGTTAGAGGCATCAATGTTTATAAAGCTCAAAACCCCTGCTGGGTAGCTTAGACAACAACATATGAGATTAGCTGTTATCACTCTTCCAAACTGAAGCCTGCTATTGAAGAGATGATTAATGGTTTTCTGGAGGTTTCTCATGCCTACTCCAATTTCTTTTATTTCTTGTCTACCCCACCCCCCACTGAAAGATTTTTTTAAAAATAAATTCGACTGAACAAGTCTACTTTGAATCAAATGCAAACTTCACCTCTGTCTGAAGTTGGCTTCATTCATGATTATTTATGAAACAATGTGCTCAGCCACACAAAACCTGCATTTTACACACTGTTTGTGTTACCATAGTAGCTTCTAAAGCTGCATAATTAGTGCCAAAGAAAAGCAGGGAAAATAGCCAAACTTTTACTCCATAGATTTCCTCCATTTTCCACAACCATGACACACTTTAAGCCCTCCAGTGATTTACAACCGTACAGGTTGTTACTACAGAAACAAGACAAGAACCTCAGGACAAGTTTGTAACAGTACAACCAAGAATTACTTATTTTCTGGCTTTCCTTTAACCTGTAAATAAAGGGGCAATGCCAAACCGGATGCTCCATCTAAATACAGTATCTAATAAAAACAAGCTGCATTTGACATTGACATGACTTGAGCACAGAACCTATCCACACATTTAATAAAGTAGTAAACATTGTTTTTTCTCACAATAACATGCCATTACTAACCCAGCCTTGCTCTCAGGATTAAACCTGTCAGAAAGACAAGATCCAATAAATAACAGGCCAGAGTGCAAATCCTCCTTGAATTCAACTTTTCAATACAGAAAAACTGGACAACATTCTACTATACCCAATAATGCACCTTCTGGTCAAATTCTTACATACAAGGTAAATCAGGTGTACCTCAACAAAACAGGGTTAGTTATGAACTCAGTAAAACCTGATGTGGAGATTTTGATTTACACACTTTACCAATTTTAAAACAGCTGTTTGTGGCATGAATATAGGATATGAGCTTTTAAATCTGCATTGCATCCCAAATCTAAGAACCCTTGTTTAAAGTCACCAACAAGTGCCTTAGATGGTAGCTATTATGTCCCAAAAGTTTGGCAAAGTCTGTACAGATCAGCGAGAGTAAACTACTTTGCTGCCCTGTATAGGATGATTCAGCTGCAACATATGGCCACCTCTATTAGTAACTGTTTATGTTCCCATCATAGGTGGTGCTGTCATCAACATTGCTTGTTTTATCCTCCAGTGGCATTCACACCAATTCCTTTCTTTTGCTGACACTGTATAAGGCCCTGGTGAGACTGCACCTAGTGTATTGTGTGCATTTTTGGTCTCCTTATTTAAGAAACGATGTGCTTACCTTGGAGAGGGTACAACGTAGATTCACTAGGTTGGTACCAGGGATGAGGGGGATTAGTTATGAGGATAGGTTGAGCAATTTAGGCCTATATTCTCTAGAATATAGAAGAATGAGAGGTGATCTTATGGAAACCTATAAGATTATTAAGGGGCACAACAGAATAGATAGTGGGAGACTTTTTCCTGTTTGGAGAAACTATAACCAGGGGTCATAGTCTTAAAATTAGGGGTAAGCCCTTTCCACTGAGTTGAGGAAAAACTTCTTCACTCAGGGGGTAGTGAATCTATGGAATTTTCTACCCCAAAGGGCTCAGTCCTTGAACATATTCAAGTCTGAGATTGATAGATTTCTTGTAGATAAAGGGATTAAGGGATATGGGGATAAGGCGGGTAGGTGGAGTTAGAATAGATCAGCCATGATCTTATTGAATAGCGGGGCAGGCTAGAGGGGTCGAATGGCCTACTCCTGCTTCTAATTCTTATGTTCTTATGTTCACTATCCTGCTAATATCAATGCAAGATAGTGACAAAGGAAATAATCAGCAGGAAAGTAAGATGGACATAACTCTAATGTATAACATGACAACTCTGTTTCCAGAAATCCAAAGAACTGAAACGTGACAAAGAGTTAATAATGAAAGACAATGGGTGTATTAATGAAACCGCAACTACCAAGAAAATAAATAAAATAGTTAAAACAGTTCTTTTGCTAGAGCAAAACAATAGTTCCCAGGGCTGAGATAAATCAGTTTTGGGTATATAAGGTTCATACTCTTTCATCCCCCCAAAAATGATAATGCTCAAGATCTAGATTTTCAAAAGCAAATAGTCGTACTACAAACGCTGGCATTTGCAGACATTGCAGTTCGCCTATTTTTATGCTGCTCTCCAAATTCCAATTATGGACAGTGTCAGGTCAATGACAGTGCCAATGTCACTGATGTGAAGAGTTTAGGTACCATCAATCATGAAAATGAATCTGAAGTGGTTTGTGAGGGTCAGCTGAACCTCCAGAATGGATTGTAAGATTTTTACAACTGAAAAAATAAATGGTTTAAGTCTTTTACTTAAACCATTCTTGTTATAGTATAATCTCAGTAACAATAAACTAAGTAAAGGGCTATTAAATCTGGGATTGAAATTATGCTGATTGAAGACTGTGAGAGGCTGTTGTGGTATCACTTAGTGGTAATACTCACTAATACTGTGACACAACTCGCAGATAGCATAATAAAAGGATTAATTTGTAGTTCGGAGACAAAATTACAGGACTATTGATGTCTTAGTGAATAATGGGTTTTTGCAAAGTTGGTGAGTGGATAAGAGGCACGAGGAACTCTTATGTCACAAAACCACAACCTGCTCTTAGACATAAGCTACTGAGCTTCTTATCTTGGGAACCAAGCAGTATCATTTCTCTTTCCAACCCAATGGCTTTCAATGATATTTTGGTTACCGTATATAATGTGCAAACTATAGTTCTCTCCTACTTTGAGGAGTAAAAAAAGAAACAAAGATAGGCAATGCAAATCTTCCATTCCCTTAAGCTTCCTTGTTCCCTCCTCCCCACATTCCAATCAGGGAGGTACAAATCCTAATGCACTGAAGTTTGACAGGCATAACCTTGTAATGCACATTCTACTCACAGCAGGCTTTCTTTGAGTGTAACCACTATTTATTATTATTATTAAAATGTTATTGCAATATATCCCTCCTAAATATATTTCTAATGTGTGCTTCTGTCAGATTATTACTACATTCGCTGAGCTGTAAAAAAAAATGTATTGCCATTAACAATGCAAACAACTGTGTCAAGCTTAGACAAAGACTACTGCTTACGGCGTAATCTACTACAGGCAATAACCTCTGGGTCAGAAATGACAACTACCCTTGAGGTTCCTCCACATTCATAACAAATGGACAATACCACAAGCCCCAAGGCTGACATAAGCAAATTAATTACAAGGTAACCCCATTCTACTGCCCTTTCCTATAGCCTCACTATACCATATGTTTACTGTGAACCCACAATAACACAAAATACAGTGTGCCCAGCTTTCAGTATTGACGAGGAGGCTTTTTATTCTAATAAATGGTCAACTTTCACTTGGTTAGCAGCTCTCCGTTGACCATGCATGCTAAGTGTAGCTAATGCCACTAACATCACTTCGTGCCCATGTAGACTATGTGCAGGAAGCGCTGCTGATGTCACTTTGTGAAAGAATGGACATTAATGGCACTCCTGTGCATAGTACACGTGTGGCCCATAGACAGTAATGTTGGCAGTGCTTCCTGGACATAGCACAATGTGCAGGAAGTGATGAAAATGACAACCTGACAACCTGGAAGTCAACCATTTTTTTCACACTTCAGCTGGACAATGTGCCCAGCCAACCATGTTACAATGGGATTTTCTCGTACAATCTAAAGCTAGTAGATCCTCTGATGGCTCAGCTAGTTAATAATAATAATAATCCTTGCATTTGATATAGCGCCTTTCACGTCTTCTAGACGTCCCAAAGCGCTTCACAGAATATACTGTAAAATGAATTGACTGTATATTTGTGGGCGAACGCGGCAGCCACTTGCGTACAGCAATGTCCTACAAACAGTCCTAGATTGAAAATGACCAATTTATTATTGTTTTGTTTTTTTGGAGGGATTATTATTAGGCGTATGGAGTAAGGAAACTTGCCCAAGGTTTTGCCCTGCCTGGAATTGAACTCAGGTCTCTCGCTTGCAAAGTGAGTGCTCTAACCACTGAGCTACAGCACTCCACCTACATCCCAGATCAATATGAAACTGCGATACACTGAGACAGAAAGTCTGAAGTTCAATCCGGGTTCTGTGCAGATCACACTGATCTCAGTTGGGGTAGTAGCCAAATACAATTAATCTCAGAGCTCCTGGGTTATGAGGCCGAGAATCAGCGCTGTGATTTCTATCCCAGTACCCACCCCAAACCCCCACTGTAATGTGGTTGTGTGTGAGTGTCACTTTACCTGCAATAAAAAAAATCCCTCCCAAATTGAATCATTTATTGATCCCAAGTATAGTTTCATGAGCTCTGACACCTTCCTATTTTGCCCTTGAAAACATCCGGCAATGGCTCAAGAGAACTCCATATACCTCCTGACCCAGAGAGTGTTAGAAATGTTTCCCATTGCTTTTTCACTGGCAGTTTGATATTCACAGCTTTTTCCTAGTGTAAATGCACATATGCCAGTCTTGTGGTGCGCTATGAGGGACAGCTTTTATTTAATATAAAAGGTTTGCATTCATTTCCTGCTGGTATGACTTGCACTTTTAAACACAATGCCAATCTCACTGAAATGTCTCAATGCGCTGTGAAGTTTACAACAATTTTTGTGGACAAATAACACTTTACACATGGCAACGTCCCAAAACAGCCATGGAGGTGAATGACCAAATAATCTGGAAGACTGTTGGCCAGGATTCCTGGAGAAACCTTTTTTTTTTTTTACAAAGAGTTCCATTGGCTCTTTAAAGTTCATCTGAACAAACAGACCTTATCGGAAAGATCTTGCACATAGGAGTGACATGGGCATATTTGTTTTTGATCATTTCCTATCGTTCATGAGTTATTTTCAGTTTTGCGTTTTTCACTGTAGTTACACCTGGTGGCCGCCGAGTCAAAGTGGCGCTGTGGCATTTTGTGTCACAGAGCACGCACATAGCCAAGCGGCGTGAATAAAATAAAGCACACAGACAAAGCTACGTCACGGCAACAACAACAAAATTATATTTTTAAAATGACAAGTCCTCCCACTGAGTCCTCCCAAAAGGAGTCCTCCCACACGAGTCCTCCTAGATGAGTATAAAGATGAAATGTCTGTCTGTGCGTCAATCTACATTTTATGTTCAATCGTTTGGTTGCAAGTGTAGCTACAACGGGTACAGCTAGTCTACTATAATGTCAGTTTCCAACATGAGGCTGGGACTCTTAATATTCTCAACCAGAGGAGAGAGAGGAATTAACTGAGCCAAGATGAAGTCTACGTAGTGGTAGGTATGTGCCTGAGCCACTGAGAATTATTGAGAAAGGTTAACCATGCACCCATTTCTTGGTGATGTACTCAAAGTTATGTGACTAATTTTCTGAGTATTAGTGTGGGAGAAGTTTGTGTATCACATCTACTAGCATGATTTAGTGAGTCACCAGTGTTTAAATGCTGGTGTTGAACTATGGTTCCAATCCCTGCTGGTTTAGTGTTACTACATGTCTGAATCACTGACAATTATTGAGGAAGGGACAGTATGGATCCAATTTCTGGTGGCCTACAGGTGGGTGTAGGTCAGACTTCCTCACGTCATTTCTGTCAAATTGACATTGTGGGCAAGGAACACGATGACATATCATCACGTCATCGTTTAATAAACCAAACAAATTTGCTATGTACAGTTTGATTCCTTTTTAACATGTTAATATACAAAGCGAGCACATTATTGTGTCATAATCGCAAGCATTAGTGAGCAATTTAGTTTTTATTTGCTGGATTACAGCATTGCCAAATCTAGCCAAAACGCATCAACTGTTATACCCCAAACCTACTCTCTTAGGATACCAAAAATAAAAGATACACATTTACAACTGGTGGTTCATACAAAATTAAGTAAAATTGAATAAATGTGCAGACTGCAGAATCCACAAGCATATATATATAAATCCTAATGTACGTGTGAAGGGCTCTAAATAAATGCAAGGCATTACTCTAGTTCAAATGAAGTGGTTGTTTCCTTTTACTTAATTTTGTTGCCAATTACAGTTAAAATAATTAACACTGTCCAATTTGTTTGTAAAATAAGCACAGTGAAAATATTGATTGTCAATGCAGTTCTCCTGCATGGGTCTGAGCTCCTAGGCATGCAGCAGAGGAATTAACTTCAGGTAAATTTGTGAATTCCAGGATCAAGCAATGAGATGGATTTGTCGTAAAAAGTGGAAGCGGCCTCAGGAAGGAGGGCTACAGCCTATAATAATCTGTTACTCAGCATCCTGGACCCAGAGAAAGTTTAGAAATTCAACAAAAATTTAGGTGATTAAGAACAATTTGTGGAAATATTAGATTAACTCCTGAGATTAAATCAAATTTACTTGAATTTTATGTCAAATGCAACTGGTCTACTTATATTTTTCTGTCACCTTCCTCCAACATAGGAATGAATGGATTTTCATTATGTAGAGCCTGCCATGCAAGTGTTTCGATTAATGTATGCCACTGTTACCCTGGACTCAGAAAAATGATGGGAAGCCAGGATAAAGGATGATAAAAAAGCAGAATTTTGACAAGATCCTAGTTAATTAATGGATTTGATGTTCCTGCTTCGGTTTCCCAAATCACCTTGAGGTTAAATTGCAGTGACTATCAACAGTGAAGTTATAATCCATCTGGTTCAGCACTGATTCTGTGCCGTATATGTTTCTCTACATCTACAATAATTTAGGAATTTAAGAATTAATTTCTTTCTGTCTACAAGGTGTCAGCCTGGTTCATTTGGTAGCAGTTTCACCTCTGAGTCAGAAGGTTGGGGGTGAAGCATACTTTGGGACTTTAAACTCATGGTCTAGGTTAATACTCCAATACAACGCTGGGGAGTACTGCATTGTCGGAGGTGCCAATCGTCAGCTGAGACATTAAACGGAAGTCCTATTTGCTAATTCAGGTTGGTATTTTGGATCCCACAACACTATTCAATAAGAGAGCCTTCAAATGTCCAGGTTAACAATCCCCTGGATAAAAAAAATTGGTCGTTCACTTCATAGCTATGTCTGGAAGATTGCGGTGTGCAAATTGACTGTCGTGTTCACCTACAAAATACATAATCACTATCCTTGCCAATAAATCCTAAGTCCTTTGAGACATTCCCCCGATGTGAAACACGTTAATTCAATGCAAGGATTATTATTATTTAGAACTAAAAATATCTCATAACCTCGATATGTGCTGGAACATCAATAAACATATTTTATGTTAACTTAATATGTTCAGCACCTTTCTGTTTCTATCTCATTCTAGAAAAAAAGATCAGATATGTCTGAGTAGTGTAAGTCCCTATAAGGACGATAGGAATAATCTTCAAAATATTGCTGTGGTGTTTTGAATCTACTTATACTATGCAATTTAGTTTCTTCTTTCATCAACTCTAAACATTGCTAAACACAATGCATCTGTCAAAAACATTTGACTCAAATTTGAGATGTTCACTTGATAGTCTATCACAAATCCCTTTCCATGTATATTGTCATAACAATCACAACTACAAATATCAGCCTAAAGCGGTCAAATGTTTTTGGTATTATTCTGCATGTCAATCTGTACAACATAGCAATGTAGAAGCAATGAATGTGTGCCCCTCTGAGGAAAGTTAAAAGATAATAGAAATGGTCTCCGCTTTAGATATGACAAGAGACGACAGCCCACGTTCCATGTATGTATCGCCATAAGTAGATGCTGCACTGTGTAATAATGACCCTGTAAAGATGTGGAGAGACCTACTGTCAGCGATTACACCCTCTGTGCCTTGAAGGTAACTGCCTTCCTCAAGTTATTTATCTTGGCTCCCAGTCACATTATCACTGCAGAGACTGATGGGATTAGCTAGTTGGTCATATCCAAAGGGTATCTGCTACCTTGACTGAGGGCACTGTGCAATACATCAGCAATACCAAGATTAACCAATTTTACCTGGGAATAATAGGCTGTTGATGCAAATATGTTCATGCAACATCTGATAGGTAGTGTTCTATGAAGCAATTTGAGATATTTTGATGATGTGATGCTATATCAAATACAAGGATTATTTAACTCCATGTGAATTATCTTGATCTATCTGCAGTTTCCTCCAAGTTTTCCAATGAAAGCTCTCCTTATTTCTTGCCAAGCACTTTGCTCTTCTATATGTACAGCTGTTTCTTTTTATTAAAAATAAAAACAGATAGAGCAGGGAAAAGTCAGCAAGTCAGGCAGCATCTATGGAGAAAGGAAAGTGAGTCAACGTTTCGGGTCCACGACCCTTCGACAAAACTTTGTCAGTTTCTTTTTATTACCTCCGTTATCCACTACTGTTTGTGGGACCCTGCTGTGTACAATTGACTGCCCACAAAATTTACATTCAATTCACTTTACAGTATATTCTGTGAAGGACTCCTGATCCCAACCTCCAGCTTGGTGCGGATCCCTTTCTGTCCAGTGTCTTGGGATGTCCTCCTAATGTGAAAGGCGCTATACAAATGTAATTTGTTGTTGTTGTCGGAAGTATGGCTGATATCGTTATTTTAAATCTGTGGACAAGCTTTTACCTTTGACAGCATAAATATTAGCTGGTTTTATATTATGTTCTTTGTCAAAATATACCGAGTTGTAATATTGACTCATACTTGATAACACAGAATTTAAATTTAAAACAAAAGCAAACCATTCTAAGATAATTTTTTAACAACAATACATGTACTTTATTATATTGAGTATACGTTAGAAATTGTAAAGATTCAAAACTGTTCTGCTTTACTAGAAGGCACTTCTCCAGAGTTACGATTTTGGCACTCAAAGAGAAGACTAAAGAAATCATCCAAAATATATACAATTAGGATAGGTTCCGCTCACCTATTTGCTGCCCACTTTGCTCAGCTGGTGTGGGCTTTCTGCACGTCCCTCGAGCCCTCCGCTACACCATCGGCAAACATGCTTTCAGTCGCTATACCCTACACTATACCCCAATCACTTCCTGCCTGAATCCCCATTTTGCTCCCATTTTCAGATAACACCTGAAGACTTTCCTCTTCAACCCTAACTACGGTGACATCCCTTTATTCCCCAGCTCAGCATCAAACTACTGTACTCCATTATTAAACTGTCCAAGTCGCTACCCAATGTGACAGGCACTATCTAAATGCAAGTTGATGTTGTTCTCCCAAACCCTTCAGAGGTCCGAGATATACGAGATTCCTGCTGTATAACACTGAGGATGGGTGATTGGAGAGCTCTCAGCTGTAACTGATATATTGATCCAAAGGTACTGATGCTGACAAGAATGGCCTGGATTTCTCAGCCCTGCATCTATTGCTTGGGACGTCCTCCCGACGTGAAAGGCGCTCTATAAATGGAATCTTGTTGTTGTTGTTGTTGCTGCAGAAGCAGGAAGTAGAAAAGGGATCAGGTAAATTCTCCTTTTTCTAAAGAGGATGGGGAGGTTGTAGCGTGGCTTATAGGCATAAGAGAATCTCAGTATTTGATGGAGATAAATGCTGGAGTGCAGGACAGTATCATTTAGGATATGGAAGGCACAATTCCACAGCCTTGTCTCAATATAGGGCTTTTTTTAATGTAAGCACAGTTACACACACCTAACCCTGCCCACTTCCCCAAAGTATGGAGAAATGGAAACTCACGGTATTTTAAATATATTCATTCCTATTGACAGCAGCACAGAAAAAAGACATGACTGCTGTTTTAACCTCAGTTTTCTTGCAGATTGTGAAAATCTCATTTTTGTTGGCAAGCAATTTCAGATTTTACAATATGTCACAAGTTTGTTGCATTGCAGAGCATTGATTTGTCTCAGGCAAACCTGTGAGAAAAACTTTCAAATACTTTTGAAAATGTGCATCTATTTGTATGATTTCCTGAACTATTAAATTATCGAGTGACTCATGCAATGAATCACAAAGAAAGAGATAGATGCTCAGAATGACTCACGTCTTTAGAGAATTAATTTACCTTTTCCATTCCACCTCACTGAAAATCCACCAGAATGCTGCAAGCATCAAGCTATCAGTCGCTCATAATGATCAAGTTATGTACCCTATGCATAATTTGTAAGGACTAATAAAGTTAGGTTTCATTCCCAAACAAAAACGTGGATATATTTTGGAGGGTGGGGGGGTGTGGGGGGGAGTTCAAAGTAAAAAAAAAATTCTGACAATACAGGAGAAAAAAATCAAGGCTGGTAAAATTTAACACAAAAAAGATGAACTCAATGAAAATCAGGATTTAATTTGTTCAATGTGATCCATGTGGATTCCTGGAACCGGTTTACTTGGACTATACTTCAGCGCTCTGAGATGCTACCTACCCCACATGAAGAGCACTATATAAAGTTGTTATTGTTGATAATACATTAACACGTATTCCCATTGTGCAGCAAGTTGAATCTCGGAATCTGTTCTCACCGTCACAGGTGCCAGAAAAGTGGGTTTTACATATTAAATTGAGGTGAAAATCTGAATAAAATTATGATTTTTTTTATCAGTGACACTCGGCAAACAAAACTTCTTTACTGGTCCTTAATAATTTGAGACAAAATTCTGAACAAAATACTTGTAAATGAACAATGAACGGACAGTAAGAATAACAACAAGGTAATTCAGCGCTTCCACGAATAATGATAATTTAACAAAATCAGAAGTCCATCTTAAAATATTTATAAACACACAAGCAGAATACTGAAAATATTCAACTGAAGTACAAAAGAATGCTTTGCTATAAATAATAATAACCCTTGCATTTGATAACGCCTTATCACATTGTTGAGATGTCTCAAAATGCTTCACAAAATATATTATAAAGTGAATTGACTGTATTTTGTGGGGGAAACACAGCAGCCAATTGTGCACAGCAGTGTCCTACAAACAGTGATTGAGTGACAAAATTATACATTTTTTCTGGAGGAGGAATTATTACCCCCAGAAAGTGATCTGCCAATCAACTAACGACCGGGTTCCTACTTACTGTTAGGTAAACAGAGACTTGTGGAGTAAGAAAATGTGCCTAAGATTTTGCCCCGATTTCTTTTGCTTGCATTTTCATCAACAGATTTACAAAAAAACATACTGTATTGACATTTCTGAAACTATGTAATTGTTGGCCTTATATGTGTTGTCATATTACATGTAATAAACATTTTCAAGATCTTATTCCCCACTATCAGGCGCTTTCCACAGACCACTAACAATTCATGCTCTCAATTGCACTACATTGTTAGTAATTTATACAACAAACTGCTGAACTACATCACCCCAGCTTTAGTTCTGTTGTGCTCTGTTTTTCTATGTGTTAAAATGCCTTTGGCAAGCTTTTATGTTTACGAAGATAAGTAACTGTCCAACTGGTATCTTAAAAAGCGGATGAGGAAAAATATATCTGTGCTGCAACTACTGCTGGTAATGAAGTTTTGACACTATAATAAAAAAACATTTCACAACACACTGAACATTGCAAATGTTTCCAGAAGGATTACAATGCATTATATATACATATCAAATGGACATCTCTCACTTATACAATATATGCCATTGGGCTAGTTAATTTAAAAACACAAAAATGTGTCAACAGGCAAGTTTACACCTCTTATTAAAATCCATCTGCTATAAAACAATATAAATCATATCTAACATTTCTTTAACTACTTTAACTAAGTTAATATTATCCATTTCTTGTAGATTTATTAAACAAACATGTGCAAATTAAATCCTGAATTTTGAACATGACGAAGTAAGAAAACATTGGAGTTGATACTTACAGTTAGTTACATGACAACGACATATTACAAAAACAAACAAGAAATTAAAATGATTTTCTATGTAACGCTATTAAATTGATTTGAGTTAGTAACGATTTGACTATCTTGAGCCACTGCCTGCAGCTTTGACAATGAAGAGACAGTTTATAAAGCCAAATAATTCACAGCTGCTATGTGTGCCCATCACAAACCTTTCTCAAGTGCTGTATAAGCCATCTAAAAATGATGCCTTTAGGGCAGATCTTACTGAGAAATGGAATGCCTCCTGAGGAACAAAACGTCAAAGAGATAAACTTGTGTTTAAAAGGCATTTAAGTGAGGCATTTGATTCTAATCTGATTGACAGACAAGTCAATCATCTATGTGATGAAGTTATTATCTGCTAATCTTCAAATTACTGATGGTAAACAGCTCAAAAACTGCTTGTGATGTTTGCCCTGTTATATACAGACAGATGTATAATAATAAACAAAATCAATATACTACCATGCATTGAAAGCTTCGAATTGCAAATTCTTTCTGCAAAATAATTGAATCGTATCGCTTCAAAGCATTCAATCATACAACAATACTGCCAGAATATTTAAAGAACTGTTTTCTTCTACTATTGTGCTGCTAAGCTGATTGCTTCCAGAAAGAGCGTTGTATAGGGGGAGGGTGAATAACTGAAAACATAAGTAAATTGTTACTGACTGCAAAATAGAAAGCCCTTGAAAACGAATTTTAAGAATGTGTTGTGTTATTTTGAAAACACATTTTTAAAATATTTTTGGAAATAACACAACTGTTTTTGCAACTGTCAATTCGTGACAAACTGCATATATAGTATGGAGAATGGCGTATATGGTTATCTAACACTATTCCTTCCATTTCTAATGATATGGGATAAAACCTCACACCTCAATACTTTCACATAAACAAGCCCTTTTGCTGCACTGTTAATTTACAGATGACATTTTAAACAAAGTTCCCAAGGAAAACAAAGTGAAATGTAGCTGCAGAATTATTTGGCAAAGGCAGGGGAAATGTATCATCCAACTAGTAAAGCAAACTGGGTTATAATCCCCTCACTTCAAACATTCAACACATCAAATCACAAACTGTTTTTGCTTTGATTATTTCGAATGCATAACATTTGCAAACTGTATTCCTAACCAGGAACGTAGGAAAACAGGAACAGCAAGAAAACATTCAGCCCACTGAGCTGACCCACTAAACACTAAGAACACTGTAACAGCTGCTAATATTATTAATTACTGCACAACATATCTTCACAGTAGTATTGTGTTGTTACCAAGTCACCAGTATGCTTGTATCCCATTAAACACAAATACACCCTCTATACGATGTCTTGTTTATACTCAAATAAAAAGATAGTCAGCACTGTGGCTCAATTTACTGAACAATGTCATTTGCTTTAATTGCATGACAAAGTGCATTTTGAACAACACTATCAATTCCTCTTGAAACCTGGATTTCGTTCTTTTTTAATGATATTTTTTTTTGCCTGGAAAATCCCAGTTGGATGGGATTTGCATGCATTTGCAGTCCTGTGTTGAGCAGCGCCCCCCAGTCGTCAGTCACTTGTATATTTCAGTTCGTTCCTAATGCCCCCAAACTATCTGATGTGCTTTCTCCATAATCTTCAAGAACGCCTTAATTGATCTGCTGCGTTTAAAGTTAATAAGCTATTAAAATGAATTAAAAACACATGCTAATTTTTTTTAAAAAAGAAAAGGGGGGGCGCTGTGAGTCACATCTCCCCAACACTTTAACGCAAGACATCAGCATTAACCTTCAGACTGGAGAAATAATTGCTCTCAATGGCTTAATCGTGGTGCTGATGTTTACCGGTTACATTGCACACGTTGCACAAAGCACCAGTGATCTCCAGAAGCTCTCTCTATCTCTCTATCTCGTTGTCTCTTATCTCTGCAAAGTATTTCACTTGACCCAGGAAAGGTCGCGTCCAGATTTAACCCTGATATAAGGTAGGAATGTAAAAGGGGGGGTTAACCCCCCCCCCCACCCACCCCCAGTCACTCTCAAGAACAGGTCTCTGAGATTGTCAGCATCATTTAAAGACTGACCCTCTTAAACTTCACAATAAGGTCATTGCAATTAAGATCCTTCCTTCCCTTGTATAGACCATCTCTTAGTCACATAGTTGGACTGGAAAATGGGAGAGGGATAAGAAAAAAATAAAACAAATACTGCACAGGGGTGGGTGGCTTTCCCTGTCCTTCTGTGTTTCCCATCCAGTAAAAGCTAAGTCTGATTCTGGTCTCCTCACTGCCAGCAATGCTCTCACCTCAAAGTAGCCCCAAAGTGAACACTGAATTCCAGTGCAAACAGAAAACAGTTATTTGCATTAAGATGCCCTGATAATAATAATGCTACTACTAATAATAATACTACTACTACTACTAATAATAATCCTTGCATTTGATATAGCGCTTTTCACGTCGGGAGGACGTCCCAAAGCGCTTCACAGAACACACTGTAATGTCTATCGATGATCCCACCTCACAAAATACAGGGACTAACACTGGCACAGCAGCAACATTCACCGTGTGCTGCTGCCTGCCTCCCTCCCTGCCTGCTGCCTCCCTCCCTGCCTGCCTGCCTCCCTCCCTGCCTGCTGCCTGCCTTTGCCTCCCTGCCTGCTGCCTCCCTCCCTGCCTGCCTTTGCCTCCCTGCCTGCTGCCTCCCTCCCTGCCTGCTGCCTCCCTCCCTGCCTGCTGCCTCCCTCCCTGCCTGCTGCCTCCCTCCCTGCCTGCTGCCTGCCTGCCTGCCTCCCTCCCTCCCTGCCTGCTGCCTGCCTGCCTCCCTCCCTGCCTGCTGCCTCCCTCCCTCCCTGCCTGCTGCCTGCCTGCCTGCTGCCTCCCTCCCTGCCTGCTGCCTCCCTCCCTGCCTGCTGCCTGCCTGCTGCCCGGGGCTGTGAGCAGATTGCACGGTCCAGCAGGACAGTGGTTGCAAGGGAAAGGGAAAGGGACCCGGCGGGTCAAGCCATCTCCCCCCTAAACAGACATGAACCACACAGCACTTACCCGGCGAACTGTCCAGTTATCCAACAGCATCTATGAGGACGGCGGCGAGAGCCCGACCTGCAGAGGGAAAAAGTTAGCGCAGAGTTTGCAGCAGTTGCGCTGTGTGAGCCTCCGCTCCTCTCTCTCTCTCTCTCTCTGTGTGTGTGTGTGTGTGTGTGCACTTCACTGACACACTCCCCCTCTCCTCTCTCTCCCTCTCTCTCTCTCTCTCCTGTCAGTCTCCCTGTGTTTGTGGGAGGGAGGGAGGGAGGGAGGGCGCTGCACGGTTGCAGTGGTACAGTCACGGCGGAGGGACGGCTGCACTCTCGCAGCAATCACACTCGCACTGTCACAGCAAACACGCGCCGCTCGCAGGTACCACCAGAGCAACACACCGCTTCGCTACTGCCCCCCGAATAAAGCTCACCTCGTGAGATTGCACCGAGGCTCACAGCTGCACACAACTTGCCCCACACACTCACTTCTCCCCACTGCCAAACTTGGGAATGTCCCCTGTTAGCACAGCTTTGGCACATTCCGGCACAGTTTGCAGTCGCTGAGACGTGGCATAACTCAACCAACTCAGCGCACTTTATCTACAGGTACACACCGAGTGACTTAAATAACGTGCATCAAAAGTATGAAACCCATTGCATATCTCTTTTAAATGTGTTTTTATCAACTTCTTTTGCCTGCAGGTAGTTGAACCGTCAGCTTATTCGTCAATATCAGTTCTGTCCTCTCCTGGAACATCTGGAAGGCTTTATTCAGCACAAGTTAAACTTTTCACTTACATTTCTTCGCGTGTTTCATTTTCAGATAGTCCATCAACGATTATTTGTGCGAGATGTTATTCTAATCATTGCACTGAATATTTTTTACACGGCTGTATTTCCATTGGCATTAAAATATCAATTTCTAAAACAATAATTAGAACCAGATGATGTGCTCCAAAGCTTTTTGAACATTTTACAAACGCTTTTATTCTAACATATTTCAATATAACGTTTCTCTCTGTAGCTAACTTTCTCGTTCTAAATCTTTTACCTCTATTATATTTTTACAAACGACACCCTTTTCAATAAACTCTAGAAATGCTGATCATGTTGTATTCTTCTGGTTCTGAATTTGTTTTTACCTTTCAAAAATCTTTTCAAGCACTTGCAAACTATTTTCCCCCTAAACGTTACACAAGCTCAATTTTATTTCTGAACTTTTCCTTGTATGAATTTGTGCTGTACATTTAAATCCTTTTGTTGGATGCCAAATGAGTACGTTTTCCTTTTTATTTTCCAATTCAGAAAACTAGTTGAGCTAACAAGTGAGCTTACATTTTACAACATCCAGCAAATTTGCATCAGATACTAGAATACGACTTTAATTCTTGCTAAACCAACAAATTTGCTTGAGTGGCTGATTTTTGGTGATAATTTAACTTTTTTTGTTTTATGTGGCTTCCTCTCCAGGCCACTAAGGACCCAAAAATGGGTGCAATGCGCAGATCACCCACCACCGTGACACTGACTCCAAAGCATTTGCCTTTAGTAAGCTCTTTACAAACATAAATTCAGTTGGCATTATAAAAATATTAATAATAATCCTTGCATAATCCTTGCTATAGTGCCTTTCACTATGAGAAAGCGCCACATGGGATATACTGTAAAATGTTGTGACTCCATGCGTTCGGTCACTTTTTAAAAAAATAACTGAGGATCTTTTTTAGATGCAATACAGCTGGTTGAGTTTGTTGACTCACTTTTATATTTGCTGTTTTTTGATCAGCCAGATGTCTAACATATGAGGGAACCCATCCCCATGCTTAAGAGTATCCAAACTAAGCTGAGAATTCCATGCATCCCACCAAACACATGAAAATCCCAGAGATAAATTGTTGGAATGGAATGTACACTCTCTCCCTGGATGGACTTATCCTGCTTACCTAATTCTGGAAAGGATTTGACACAGGTTGGCAAGAGCCAAGGCTTGGGGATCCCAGAGTTTGCGTTGGGGTAACTGCTGGAGTCTAACCAGCTGTATAGTTTGCTATTGAGCGCATGCCTGGCAAGCTTTCCCACTGCTTGTCCTGCTAGGATCACCCTACCCATTAGGGCTTTAGCTTGCAGGGTTAACGGGAGCTGAGTGAGAACAACCCTGACCGGTCTGCTCTTCCAAGTTCTGCCGATGAGCCAGGCTGGCTGGGCTGTCATCAGTAGTGCCCTGGAATACTGCGGACCTGCCTGGCTCAGGAACTGGATAACAGAGACCACCACAGAGTGTGGGCTTGATTCTGATATTCCATTGCCAAACATGTCACCTTGGAGTCAGTTCCTGGAGGTGGTCCTAGGTGTACAAATAGTGGGATGGTTGCCAGATAGTGCTCTCAATGGGAAGCTCGGTGGTTTTAGCTGTTGGAACACCTGCGGTACCCCAATGCACACTCTCTAAGAGTTCACATTCCTTGGCTCACTGATCTATGCCAAATACACTCTGGAAGTAGGTAAGCAGGATGTGTTTCTCCAGAGGGAGATAGTATACATTCTATTCCATAGGTGGCATTCATATGTGAAATTCTCAGTTTGGTTTAGGTACTCTTGACACGCTGATGGAGTTCCGCATGTGTCAGATACCCAGCTGATCAAATATCTTGACAATCCTTCTATCTCAGTCTCTGTCTCTCTCTCTCTCTCTCTCTCTGCCATGCAATCTCTAATAATAAAAATAATAATAATATTATTATTTTATTATTAATCTCTCTTTCTCTGTCAAACTTTTTTGTCTCTTTCTGTGGTTTCCTCTATCTTCAAGTCTCTGCTGTACAAAGTATCAAAGGGTTATTGTTGAGCTTTAGTACAAATTCAATCATACACCACTGAAAACAATTGCTTAATTTAGATTTGTTTTAGATAAAATTCAGGAGAAAATCCACCAAAAAGGGTATTTATCTATGAAAATCAATTAAAATGATTTAGTGGTCTTTATAGGGAATAATGAAGGCATTCTCAGCACCAAGTTATAATTTCCTTCAGAGTAGAAATAAATATACTAATTTATTAACTCTCTGGAAAGACTATTTTTTGTACTTTCTTACAATGCATCAGGAAGCCACCAGTCTGCACCAGTCTATATAATTACATGAATATATAACATCACGATAAAACCTAGCCACCATTTTGCAATCTTAAATAACGAGACAAAATGGTTTTTCAGGCTAAGTTTATGGTACTGATCCTGTTCATCGTGTTCAGGTCTCAGACACCTACAATGCAGGACCTGAACAGACATGATTTCCCTTCTATCTTTTCATAAGTCTGTTTAGCTGAGGAGAGGCAATGGCTATAAGTCATGTTCAGCACAGTGACATTGGATGTGAAAAACATCGAGATTTGGAATACAATATAAATGACATGGACTCATTGAAATAAATATCCTTCCTGAGGTAAGAATTACCTAATCCAGAAAGCACAGCCTTTGTCATGTGATTGCACTATGAGAATAGCTAAACAATAATAATAACAACCACTTGCATTTATATAGTGCCCCTCAAACAGAGTAGCATCCCAGAGCACTAGACAATGGTGGAGGACGAGGCTGAGCCAGGAGGAGGGGGGAAATTGACCGTAGACACGGTCCAAGAGGAAGGTTTTCATGTGCGACCTGAAGATGAGGAATGATGGGATTGAGGGAGAATGTTCCAGAGTTTTGGGGCTTTACCCAATGCGCTTTTCATTTTAGGAGCGGAACCGCTGGGCTCCAGATGAAACAACTGTACGGATGTGGTGAAGGCCTGCAACTTAAACGATAATGGCCAAAAATTCCAAACAATAAATACAGATTATTTGTAGAATTAACACTATACACTACAACATGTGTCTATGCATTACATAACAAATTAAATAAGTAGGTTCTGAGGAACAACTGTAGAAAATAAAAAGTTTTTTCCCTACTGAAAACTCCCATTAAAATGTTAAAATAATGATATCTGTGGTAAGATTACACAAAAAATTCACATTAAACCTGCAAATTAGAGTTAGTGTTAAATTGTAAACTTTCACCTGTGTCGAGATTTGCTCTATTAATGTAACATTTCAGAGGGCATAGAACTTGGCAAATTCTTCCATACAGACTTTTAAAAAGTATAGAAAATCATCTACAAAATTAAATTGAATTTAACAGTTTGCAAAATTCTGGATAGTTTGAAATGGCATGTTAATAGGGTAAATCTAGACTCAAGTGGAATTTTATCCCCAATAATCTGTATTAGAAGTATAAATTTTCTCCGTATTAAGCAATTTTACTCTGTCTGAATTTTGTCAGTAATTCTTATAACATACAAACCAGTAAAAAATCTTTTATTAATAATTATTTTATTTGTTATCTAATTTTTACTTAGATTGAATGAGAAACCATTGAATGGTAGTAAAATGTTAAATCTTATTTAGCATAAAAAGTCAGAGAGATAACATTTGGAACCTGGCATTATTCATTGTAAAACATTGGAAATTAGTTAAGTGGCCAGGATTCCTGAATTGTAAGAAATGCACCATTTGTAAGCATTACTGAAATTGTATCAGCCAGAGTCAATACACATACAGTAATAAGTACTTCACATTTCTAATGCAACAAATGAGGCAATAAAGTAATTAAAAAATGGAAATAGTCCATGAATACAGACGTGGATTATGGATTTCAAAGTGGTAATGGCTGAATGGCAAACTCAGAAAAGGCGAGTTTTCAGATGAGTGCAGCCAGTCTTGATGGACATGAGAATACAGTAATGATGTGAGATTTTTGATGGGGATTTTCCTCCACAAGTTGGAAAAGAGACACTAAATGTGGAACTACATGATGGGCAGCATCAATACCATCTCCGTCATTAAGAAGACCAGAGGTCAGAAACAACTCCGCAACTTAAAGACAAGCACAATTGTAAAGGAACACTGTTGCACAGTAAGTCATACTGTATATGTAAGGGTAAAAATACGTTTTAAATAATATACATTAAGAACCTGTATTAGCAGAAACATGCTTAGCAATAATGTAAAGAGTGTAAATAACAAAGGTGTGCATATCACAATGATCATATTATAAATGACAGTGAATGTACTGCAGTAGGAGTTTTACAGGCACAAAATCACTGTATCTCAATCCTGCTCATGAAACTGGCACCCAACCAGAGGGCAACAGGTGGTGGACCTTACACTCCAAACAACGGCTGCCAAATGAGGAAGTCACAGTCAAACGCTTCAGGAAGGAAACACCTTGGAAGGCATGGGAATGTGAGATGTGTAGAGAAATATATTATTTCTAAGACTAATATTATTCAGATGCATGAATTGCATAATATGACATAAGAATGTATGTATAAATACTGATTGTGCATAAGTTCATCAGAAGCCAAGTAATCACAAGGTTGCAGTTGTATCAGCGAAGAATCAAAGTGTAATGCAGAACCCAAATGAATTTGCATTTTACTGTTAACATATCATCTGCTCTCTTCACAGACAGAACAAGGAGAATCCATTGAAGTGTCTCCTGCACTGCAGGAAAACCACATATCAAAGCACAAACTATCTCCATCCATTCTTAAAGCAAGTGCGGGTACAGATACCTAAATTGTGGGAGGTTTTGATATTGCTAGAGAAGAACTGGATGAGACAAGTAGACAAAACTACAAGTGGCAGAAAGGGGGCAATGAATGAGCAGTTAGTAAAGGGCAGTAATGCTAGTAAAGAAACACGCTACTCCCCTAACTGATTTGGATAACAATATAAACCCGGTTTAGAACAGAGCATCATGCATCAAAACTATGTTGCAGAGTACCTTACCTTCTATACAACACCATTAAAAAGTTTACTGGGTCATTTGGAGCAGTTTAACCCTCAAATATCTAGTGCCATGTCTAGTGGAACAGAGTATTAGTTGGCTTCACTGCAGTCTTCCATTAAGGACGCGGTAACAACAGTATCTGGAGTGGAGACCTCTTTACTCAGATCAGAGATATTATAATAATAATAATAATCTTTACATTTGGTAGGATGCCTTTCACATCAAGTCTCAAAGCACTTCATATAACAACAACAACAACAAAAAATTGTATTTATATAGCATCCTTCATGCAGGTTAGTGTCCACTGTATGTTTTGTGGGCGAACGAGGCAGTCAATTTGCTCACAGCAGTGTCCCACAAACAACAACAACTTGTATTTATATAGCACCCTTCACGAATGGTAGCGTCCCAGAGCACAACAGTCATGAGGTGAACAGGATTATAACAGGAAGGGAGTTTCTCCCGTTATCTTGGACAACAATCCTCCATATGAAATTGATCATTCAGTTAATGGCTTTTTGTGGGTGGTTTCTACGTTCACCTACAAAACACACAGTGATTGCACTTTACAGTAAAATTCGGTGAATCGCTTTGAGCCCTCCTCCTGTGTGAAAGATATTATATAAAATGCAAGGATTATTATTATTATTAATACCTCGTCAATACTCTCTTGTGTTGCTATAGAAACATTGAGGACAAAACTGCAAGATGTAGTCAAGATCAAATTTAGCTTTTTGGAAAACAGTCGTGGGTAACCATGATAGAGTGATTTCAAAAGCAAACCCATCAGTAGGTATCTTCACAAGATGGCCTCCAGCACTGGAATGTGTGGAGTAGGATTTGGTTGACATTCATGTCAGTGAGATTTCTGTAACATCGCATAGCCTTACACCAGCGTGGGGAGCCATGGCCACGTGAAAATCAATGGTTCCAACATTGCAAAATGCCTTTCATTTGCAAATTCATTTGGAATGGCTAACAGGTTCAATGTGTAAAGGGAATACACTGCAGTTGATTTGAAAGGATTTAAAGTCAATATTGACAGAAGCATACCAGTGGAGAATATACAACCAGAATGGGTAGTGACACTAAAGTAAGAATAAGCTGAGTCAAGTTACTTGGGATAATTAAACCAAATGGTAAGGGAATGTAGACCTTTCCTGTTTATTGCCAAATGCCTTATTTATATAAACCAAAGCTGTTATTGTTTTCATTATGATCGTTACTCCTATTTCATACTCCTTAATAGTGTTGACTCGTTTAACCACATGGGTTAAGGTCTCATAATTTTCCTGCAGTGTGATTTTATTGCTTGCTTAAAAATTGGCTAAAATTGTTAGAAAACTGACCTCCCATTGGCTGCTGTTTCTAGAAAGCTAAAGTCTCTTTAATCTTCATAGCTCCCCCACCCCCTTCCTTAACTTGTAGTCAGTCATTTTTCTCTTTTTTAACCTTTTAATGCCAGTAAATATCTTTTGTGGTGTGGTGACTAGGTTTATCAGATGAGGTTGGACCAATTTCCTGTAGAATCATAGCATAATTTCTCTAAACTTATATTCTACTGCTCACTCTTTACCCCCAACCTCACCAGGCTCCACTAGTTGCCAGTCTTTCAAGATCCTCACTCTGCCCTTCAAATCCATTCATGAACTTGATTCACCTTACCTTTGCAATCTCAGGCCATATTCTCCTGCCTATACGCTATATTCCGCCACCACTGGTCTATTGCTTGCTTTTCACTATCCTGCTGTCGGTGGTGGTACATTCATGCTGGTGAACAGAAACAATTCTCATTTTTTTTGGCCCCAGTATCAGCAGGAAGCACTCCAAAGCATAGTTATAGTGCAAATTAGATCAACAATAAAGCTCTTTCTGCACTTGGGTACAGGGTGCAATATATCCAACAACAAAGGAGAATTTGTTAGTCCATGAATGTACCATTTCATTTCCACTATACTCAACCTTATGGCCTCTCTGAGATTGTCATTTAAGTGCCAAATTGCAGGCAGTTTTGTGCTGTGGACTAACACCCACTGGGTACTGGCTTGGATCAGATCAAACCCATTTCACACAGGGTTGTTGTAGGCCATATCAGTCTCAGCTACATTTGACCAGGTCACAAGGTGAAAGGAGAACATGCTACCTTATTATGTCAGCTAGGCTTCACAAAATACTTTAGACTGTTTAAAAAATTATAGTATTTTGTATTTTCAATATTGGATGAATTTAGAAGTAACTTGACGTCTTTCAATATCATGACACCATACTGCAGTTAATGTTAGTGGGATGAACTTTCTAGCTGAATTGAAAATGATGACTTTAAGGGGTGTTGAAATAATCTGATGTAAAATGCCATCCATTTCCTGATTCACAATTTGCATCACCTTAAACCTCACATATATCTGCACATTTATCAGTCTGTAAATGACCCTTTGCTGATCACTTTATTTCCCTTTGTTTTTACTTCTGGATCCTGTCAACAGCCTTACAAACCTACAGCAAGATGACCATCCTACAAGACAAGAGTAAAATTAATTTGATGCCATGTGATCATCAAAGGTAGAATTTAATTCAATATATTTATAAACCGCATCTTTTACCAATATAGGCAATAAAATAATAAAATACTTATTTAAATAAATATACTGTGACTTTGTTGCAGGTTTTTAATTATGGATATTTTACACATTAATGAAAGATTTTCAAATCAATTATTTGATGTGTTCTTCAGGCCGTCTTATTTTTACATTTCTATCGGAAGTTCTCCCTGAAGTGCCAAATTTTAATAATGAAGCACTTGGAGAACAATTGAATCAAAGCCTTTTTATTGTAACTGTATATAAAATGCCTTTAGAAAAACAAAAGGTTTGCTGTGTTCATTCAGCAATCCAAAATAGAATGTATAAATTTTGAGTATATTACAATCTTTATTTTTTACCTCACTGGGTATCAAGGGCAAGACATGAACATGGATTCAGAATTGGCTGAAGGGAAGGAAGCAGCGAGACTTTGTTAGGGAATCTAGGGCAAAATTGGGGAGGTATTAAGAAGTCTGTCCTGTCCTGTGACCTTATATATATTAATGACCTGGATTTGCAATTCTAGTCTTAACTTTTCAGAAGACACAAAGTTAGGGAAAACTGGAATGAGAGGAGGCAGCAAAGTTCATACAAAGTGATCTTGAGAGGGTATTCACAAGCATTGATCACTGGCAATGATGTTTAATACAACAACAACAATAAAAACAAAATTACATTTGTATAGCGCCTTTCGCATCGGAAAGACGTCCCAAGGCGCTGGACAGACAGAGTTGCGGACCCGAGCTGCGGGTCGGGTGGGGGAGGGTGGAGGGCAGGGGGGAACAACAACAAGATTACATTTGTATAGCGCCTTTCACGTCAGGAGGACGTCCCAAGATGCTGGACAGTGTACAGCATTTCAGACCCGAGCTGGGATCAAGGGGGGAGAAGAGAGGGGAGAGGAAAGGGGGGTGGCCGATGGCATGGTCAAAGAGGAGGGTCTTGAGGCGGGACTTGAAGAGGCTAAGGAGGGGGTGAGGCGGAGTGATTGGGGGATGGAATTCCAGAGGTTGGGGGTAGAGTGGCTGAAGGCTCTCCCACCAATGGTGGGGCGGGTGGGTCGGGGGACGTGGAGCAGGCCAGAGCCGACTGAGCGGAGGGAGCGGGCGGGTTGGTAGGGGGTTAGGAGGTCACAGAGGTAGGGTGGGGCAAGGCCATGGAGGGCTTTGTAGGTGAGGACCAGGATCTTGAACTGGATCCTCTGAAGGATAGGGAGCCAGTGGAGTCAGATGAGAATGGGGGAGATGGGATCACGGAGTTTGGTGCGGGAGAGGACACGGGCTGCAGAGTTCTGGATTATCTGCAGCCTGTGGAGGGAGGAGTTGGGAAGGCCGACAAGCAGGGCATTTGCATAGTCGAGCCTGGAGGTGATGAAGGCATGAATAAGAGTATCAGCAGCTGAGCAGGGAGATCAAAAGCACGGTCGAAAAGGAGTGTCTTGAGGTGGGTCTTGAAGGTGGTGAGGGAGGGGGTGAGGCGGAGGGATGGAGTTCCAGAGAGTGGGGGCAGAGTAGTGGAAGGCCTGGCCACCAATAGTGTGGCGAGCAAGGCGGGGGACGTGAAGCAGGCCTACTGAGTGGAGGGAGCAAACAGGATGGTAGGGGGTTAGGAGGTCAGAGAGGTAGGGGAGAGCAAGACCGTGGAGGGCTTTGAAGATGGGGACCAGGATCTTGAACTGTATCTGTGTGATGGGAAGCCAGTGGAGTTGGGCGAGGATGGGAGTGATAGGGCCGCAGAGCCTAGTACGGGAGAGGACAAGGGCTGCAGAGTTCTCGATGCTCTGCAGCCTGTGGAGGGAGGAGTTGGGGAGGCCGACAAGCAGGGCGTTTTCATAGTTAAGTCTCAGTGTAGTGAAAGCATGTATAAGAGTTTCGGTGGCCTGTGGTCTGAGACAGTGTCGGAGCCGGGCGACGTTGCGGAGGTGAGGGAAGGCAGATAAATGCAAGGTTCTCCAAGTACTCATTGGATGGGATGCAAGTTGGCAAGGCAGAAGCTGAAGATATCTAGGCATGTTAATTGATTGATCATTAGTTGACTGACTGACAACAGTGTGAGACAGTAAAAAATAAGGCAAACAGGATGCTGGCCTATGTTGCCAAATCAATTGAGTATAGATCCATAGATGTCAGACTCAAGCTATACAGTGCTCTAGTCAGGCCAAACCTACACTACTTAATACAGTCTAGCTGGCTGCCATGACATAAGGTGGTTGCCCAGGCCATAAAGATAGTGCAGAGGAGAACTATAATAATAATAATAATCCTTGCTTTTGATATAGCATCTTATCACATCTTCAAGATGTCTCAAAGCGCTTCACAGAATATATTGTAAACTGAATTGATTATATATTTTGTGGGCGAAATGTGGCAGCAATTGTGCACAGCTGTGTCCCACAAATAGTCATGGATTGAGTGACCAAATTATTTTTTTTAAAAGGAATTATTACCTCCGGAAAAGCGATCCGCCAATTGACTAACAAACAGGTTCCTACTTACTGCTAGGTAAACAGAGGCATGTGGAGTAAGGAAACTTGCCCAACATTTTGCCCTGCCTGGAAGATGACCCTCAATGCTAGAGGAATGAGCAATGAGCAACAATCAGAAAAGCTATAGGGCTTTTCAATCTTGAAAGGAGACCTCACAGAGAGTACCTTATAGAGGCATATAAAATTTTAAATAAGATTGAAAAGGTAAACCCAGATCAATACTTTAGGATGTACCAAGGCAGTAGAACCAAAGTAGGCTTAGAGATGCAAAGGGCAATTTCAGGCCATACACCAGGAAGTATTTCTTTACCTAGAGGGTAATTAATAACTGAAACAGGTTGTCAGGAAGGATGATTGAGGCCAGAACATGGGCCTCATTTAAAAACAGCTTGAGGCTGTGATGGGAAGCTGGTATTGTGGGTGTTCTTCAAGAATTAAATTAAATGGGCCAAAAGGTGGTCATCCAAACTAATCTTGTGATCATTTAATCTGGTGAATATCAACAGAATGAACCTTTTTTTGTGGCTTTTGGGAGGAGTAGTGTTAATGGATTGAACTTTCTTTCTCTTTGTGAACTTGATGACTTAAAGGGGGCTGAAATAATCTGATGAAAAATGCCATCCATTTCCTGATTCACAAACTGAAGTCTCAAACCTCACATATTTCCTCACCTTTATCAGTCTGAAAATTGGCAGTCACTGATCATTCTTATTTCCCATTTGTTTTTACATCTGGATCCTGTCAACGGCTTTAGAAACCTACGGCAAGGTGAACATCCCACAAGACAAGAGTGAAATTGACTCACGGCCTCAACATCAGTGTGAGATTATAGAAGATACTGTATTGATATTGAATAAACGTATCCTGAAAACAATTGACTTTCAGTTTCATGGTTTGTTTTTTAATCAAGGACACAGTGTGTGGTAGCAAAAAAGCTCTGTTTTGGTTGTGATCTAAAAATGTGTCACTGCAGTGAATTCCAGTTCATATTTTGGATATGAAAATGATTCACAATTGATTTCTGGGGAGAAATTGTACCTGGGTCTAGATTTACTCTATTTATTTGGTATTTTAGAGAACAGATTTGGCAAATTGTTGAACTTAGTCTTAACTTTGAAGTCGCTTTTCTGTAATTCTGAAAATAACTTACAATTCTTGTCACTTGGCAATAATTATCACATTGAACAATTATAAACCCTGTAAATTTATCTACAATATTTCTTAATCCCAATTTCAAATGAGTATCCCCTGCATTATTATTACATTTCCATTCAATAGCCAACTCACCACAAGATAACGCAAATGTGAAATCCGCTCAAAGTTGTCCAATCAGTTTATTGTGCAGAGGAGCAGTAGATAGGAGCACTGGCTGTTGCAGATATTGTGGTTATCGTGTAAATATAGAACACTTTTAACAATGAGGAGGCAGAAATTGATAACAATTCTCTGACCAATTCAGGACACAGAGCAGAACAATTGTACAAGTACATTTGATAGCTTCCCAAATTGAATGACAAAGTTATGCTTTGCTGTTTGAGTCTTGGAATTAAGTCCATTGGCCTACTTTAGCTGTAATTCAAAACTGTCATAAATCAATACTTCATTACATACCTGGAAAGAATGTAATTCATCATACTAAAACATATCGTAGTTTCTATTTTTTTAGAACCAGTCATCTTAAATGACACAAGGCGATTTTACAGACTCGTCGATAAAGATTGTTTCTGTTTCATGGAGTAACGTTGTTTGACAGTGTTTATTTAAAACAAAGGCAAAGTTATAAGAAGCCTGAGATGAATCTGGAAAATGTATATGTTTCACATCTGATAGGCTTCAGTTTGGACATGTGAGGGGCCAGGGCTGCAACGTGAGCTGGGTTGAGTACTGAAGATAGAGCTGCAACTTATAGAACACACTGCAATAAACCAATGCTTAATGTTTGCCTCAGGTACTGACAAAAATTGACAAAAGTAATCAATTTACAGCAAATAAATAAATCTCTCTAACTCCTCTCAGCACTCTCCTGCTACACAGCTGTCTAATTGCTTTCTGAGCAGATAATATAGTCACTTCACCAGCCCAATTTAACTGCTTCTAACAGAAAGCTCAAATATGACATTCTCCATAGAAAGTTAAACAGTCTGACAGGCCTGTTTTGACTTTCCCACACTCCCATGTGGTCAAAATGGATAGCTTGAAGGAGTCCTTTCAATGCAAAGTGCTGTGTGAAAAAGATAGCTTTAAAAACGTATCTCATGTCGGAGGCAACATGGTGGGACTGAGCAGCAGTTGCATATACTAACTACTGAGTCACAGTGTCTCCTGCCAGTAACCAGCAGTATGGCACATCAACCAACAGGAACTCCTCTACAATGCAATATACAGTACTTCCAGGAGGAGGAACTATTTGGTACACGTTTTGCTAATATTGTGTTAGATTCCCATATATTATTGGGTTGTGAATTTCACCTTCTTACCTATTGCTACAATTTTCTCCTGGCACTAGGGAGCAGCTCTGTTGTGTCAAGGAGTTGTTCTGTAAGGAATCATTGAAATCAGCACATTGGAACTGGAGTTCAGGAGTAAACTTCCGCAGGTTGTAACATCTGGTCCCAAATGCTATTTTTCAGCTTTCCCTGAGGATCCACCTGGTGATTTGTCTATAAATGGGTACAAAAGTATTCCCCTTTTACCATGTACTATCCATCATGTTGAAGGTCTACCATATTTTGCTCTGAGTAAAACAAACTTTATGTTGGCATGGTGCCCAAAACTTTAAAAGAATCTCAGAAAACAAGTTTTAGGCCATGTTATTTTCCAACAATGTTTTTATCACACAGTCAGTGGAGACCTTCACGTATGCTATTGGTCTCTCCATGTTTGAAGGATAGGTCTGGATTTATTTACGGTGAACATTAATCTTTTAAATTAAACCCAATGGGACAATCCAATGTAGTTTTAATGAAAAAAATCTTGCAAGTTTAGTTTTTGCCGTTTCATTGGCTATCCAAAACGGCATTGACAGCAGTGTACAATGCCAACGACAGAAAACTGAGAATCTACATTTTATAGAACCTTAAAGTGATTCACAGATAATTACTGTCAAATGTATTACTGTCAAATGTATAGCAATGGTCTTGGAGTGCTGGTGTCACACTTACAGCAAGGTTGCACAGACAGCCATGACGTGAATGACCATTTTATCAGGAGAATTTATTTGAACTAACCTCCTTGGAGGAGAGAGGTAAACAGGGTTTCATTGGGGGTGAGCTAGATCCAAGGTGATGTGTCTGTCAACAGAATATTGGAACCAAGTTGCTGTGAGCAGTAATTGGTATCCCAAATCCTATCCACTCTTTTGCTAAGATTTCCACTCTACCTTCATCAACTTCCTTCAATTCACACTTCCTCAATCGATGTAAGTTCATTCCTTTCAGGGAAATGACTGAATCAACAAATCTTTATCTTCTTCATGTCTTTTATGGCACAATGATAATCTTAGTTTCTGTTTGTATTTCACAACTTTAACCAACACCTAGTATAAGATGGACTTGAGCAGATTTAAAGGGTAGTTAGGAGGGAATGCTTTTCGCAGAGGGAGGTGGAAGGAGGTGGAACTTAGTGCCAGAAGTTGTGATTGAAGAAGAAAGCATCATTGTATTTAACAAGAAACTTGATGTATACATGAAGGACAGGAGAATAGAGTCACGTAGGAGAGAAGGTTAGGATGGATGAGTGGGCTCATGTGGAGTATGAACACCAGCACGGAGTAGTTGGGCCAAATTGCCTGTTTCTGTGCTGAAACATTCTATGTAATTCTATGTAACTATTACTTGCTTACCTTTAATGCCTCCTCTCTTACTACTGTATCTGATCCTCTTACGACTAAAAGGAACACTAGAGTTACATTGCATGTCAAAGACAGTAAACAGCAAATTGTTAAGCTATTGGTGAAGTGAGTGGTTGAATGTTCTTCAACTTGTCTGTCAGCCAGGTCATTTATATAACAATGAAGGGTGAAGAAACGTTCCCATAATTGGATGTCTTACTTTTAGTAATGTATTACTAAATGTACTAATGTACTACTTACTGGCACCTTAGGGACAGCTTTACTGCAGTGGTGCAAGCCCTGTGGGACTGGATACTGCAGTTACCACTCACCAGAATGCAGTGTGACAGGATTAATAGCAAGTAAAATAAAGCAAATCTTTGTCGTATAAGAACTTAAAAATAAATGTTTTGTCCAAATATGTTTTTTCCAGCTTCTACAGTTTTAATTGTTCAGCAATTATGGCTGTTTTTTTATATATATATATATATAAATCTTGAATTCTAATATTTTTTTAGCTTAAAAATTAATGTTTTTACAGATAAGGTCCGTTAGAGATGTAAACATTAAACTATAAGTCTAAGAGACAGGAACAAGAGTTTATTTCTTACTGGATAATTTACGACACTCGCAAACTCCTACAATTGTCACAGCAATTTAAGCAGAAAATATATCATAACCATTAACCATCACACATCTGAAATGATTTATTGTGCAAGAAAAAGAAAGGTTGTTTCCCAAGTACATTAAGGTGAGTTATTATTGCCCAAGGTATTAGAAACATTGATTTTGCATTAAAGGAAGAATACCATAAATGTGGTTCATAAAAAGTGGCCATTAAAATCTGAAGCTATATCCTTAATTCTCCTGCATAGACGTCCTGTGATGAAGTGAAGTCATTCAACTGCAGATACTCTGTTTGCTGAAAACTAGCAGTTCTTCAGAAAGCACAGGAGACTGTGTTGGTGGCAGAATTTAAATAACAGTTTAAAATAAACAGAAATGTGATTAAGGAAGATGCAAGGATCAATTTTAAACAGATAGAAATGTCATTAAAGAAGAGCAGACCTGTATAAAACTGGTGACATCAATATGTTTTGTGCATTGGGCCACAATCCAGGAAAGCTAGATTTAGAAAGAGAACACAATAGCTAATAATTTACATTTTTTTAAAGAGAATTGTTTCTCTTTCAACAGTCTCACAGCTGATTCCATAAACCAGCTTTCTCATCCCCTGGAGCCCCGTGACAT
Source organism: Callorhinchus milii (assembly GCF_018977255.1). Taxonomy (NCBI): domain Eukaryota; kingdom Metazoa; phylum Chordata; class Chondrichthyes; order Chimaeriformes; family Callorhinchidae; genus Callorhinchus; species Callorhinchus milii. The sequence continues at coordinate 62,422,967 of NW_024704743.1, forward strand.
GTCAACGTCCGATCTTGCAAACTACTCAAAACCCTGGGCGAACAACGAACACTGGAAGTATACATACTACATCCATTCTCCCAAGCCTTTTGTAAATAAAGAAATGACATAGAACCATAGAAATTTACAGCACAGAAGAAGGACGTTTGGCCCATTGTCAGTGCTGGCTGTTTTAAAGAGGATGGACAGCGTTTTATAGACTAAAATTAATTCTAGGTTATTTATGGTGGCAGTTGAAACAATGGCATGCTGTGGTATGACTTAATCATTTTCAGACTGCATAAAATTATTTCTTGACCTTTTTCAGAGTGTTCTCTTTTCAACATCCAATGGAATCAGAATCTCTATGGCCATGATACCACGGTTAATGATGAATGCTGGAGTCTGTTCAATTCTTAGCTGAGCTGCTATCCTGGACATGGTTCTAGCTTAGTGGTGGCCAATTTTTCTGAGGTGTGCCAGAGTGTGAGCCCAAGACGTATCGCCCTGCCAGTACAAGATATATAATAAAATTAAAAAGAAAAAGAAAATTATTACTGGAAAAGAAAGATGTATTTATTAAGAAATTCACAATAAAATATCAAACAAGTTCCTTCCCCCCCCTGTGCTAACCACCTCCCTGTGCTCACCCACCTGTGAACAACCCCCTGTGCTCCCCATCCGTGCTCTCCCACCTGTGCTCATTCTACTGTGCTCCCACCTGTACACCCCACTGTGCTCACCCCCCTGTTCTCACACCAACTGTGCTCAACGCCCCCAAGTTACAAGTTAGAAGATATTTGGATTCAGTTTTGAGCACGCTAGTAAAAGAAGATTATTAAGTGATCATCTGTTAGTTTGGAACCGTATTTATTTTTTATTGTGGTGCAAACGAACTGCTCACAGGTGTAGGTTGATCTGAATCTGCACACATATCGAAGAGCATGGTCATGTAATTTAAGAAAATGACTCTTAGGGACGAATTTCCTAAATGATTTAAAGTCCTGGCTTACTGGAGAAGCGCACAGTTCTTTGAATTTGCTATATAGGCCTGAATAATTTTTAAATTCCAAATTTTCCAACTTTGCATTTCTGGTGGTTAATGTTCAACCTCGGTATCTGAAAGAGAAAAGGGTTGGTGAAAAGTGCTATATTGTCTTTGTCTTCTTTAAAATCTTGAAAACAGGCATCAAAGAAATTAAGTAGTGAAATTGCGTTCAGATATTTTTTGAAATTGATAATGATATTACTGTCACTTTTTAACTGTTGCAAGTGAACGAAGTGATCCATAATTTTGCGAGACAAAACATTCAAAAAAGGTTAAGGTTAGCCTTGAAAGCTGAAATTAAAGCAAATAGCATTGGAAAAAGGCAATCCTCTCCTTGCAAGTGTTCATTGCAAATCATACCACACCATACCATTACCAACTGACACCATAAATAACCTAGAATTCATTTTAGTCTATAAAATGCTGGTCTTTAAAACAGCCGGCACAGACAATATTGCTCATTGCAAGTCATACCACGCCATACCATTACCAACTGACACCATAAATAACCTAGAATTCATTTTAGTCTATAAAATGCTCGTCTTTAAAACACCCAGCACAGACAGTGGGCCAAATGGCCTTCTTCTGTGCTGTAAATTTCTATGGTTCTATGTCATAGTACTTTATTTACAAAAGGCTTGGGAGTACTAATGAAAAGTACTTATTGAGGAAAATAGAAAATATAATTTGCTTTGACACATCACTAGACAATCCTTCGCATAACGGTGTTTCGGGAAACTGCAATTTCATCTACCATTGTTTTAAGTTTGGGATTACCAGTATGTGCAGCAGCAAAAATTAACAGACTCTTTAACTACTGCTTCCTCACCTAAATAAGGGTCTTCTTCCGAGCTAGTAGGGGGACATATAGAATGCCTTGACCATAGATGTAATTTCTCCTCCTTTTAATAAAAAAGACTGTTGTGCTGAGAGGCTGATCTTATCTAGGAGAGATGAGATCCCACCTCTAATATCTTATACTGAACAAGACATTACTAGCAGGATGGGCTCTGTGATGTTGTTTGTGATGTGGGGACAGTGAGGGCATCAGTAATGTACATCCGTTGTGATGTGACTGACCAAGAAATGCTTGACCCAATCAAGCATTTTTTACACCCGCTTAGACATACCAGTGCTCTCCCTCACTCGCTGCTCTCCCTTCCTTGTGTGCCACTATCAAAGCCGTGCCGAGCCACATTGTGGCACATGTGCCGCTGGTTGATGACTGATGCTATAGCTTAAGTTATAAGCCTCAAAGACAGCTTGTCAACATTTTGTTTGCTCAACTGGGAGACTGACAAATGCGATAACCTATCACTATGCTTAAGAGTATCCAACACAGAATGAAAGTTCCACACATGTACAAATGGAAATATTCATGTGTCTGGAATGGAATGCATACACTCTCCCTGGAAAGACACAACCTGCTTGCTATTTCTGAAGAATATAAGGCACAGGTTAGTGAGAGCCAAGGTGTGGTGACACCAGAATCTGCATTGCAGTGATTTGATAATTATTGCTGGCTGGTCAATGTCTGGATTTTCCAGCCGTTGGTTTAATTTTTTGCCATTCTTTGTAGTGTGTTTGTTCTGTTATTTTGCATTTTTAGCTAGAATAAAGCAATGTAACATGACATAAAGCTCATTATTTAAGCATTTATCCTACCACTCCCAGCTTGTAAAAAGCTACTTAAATTAGATTGTAGATCTTTGAGTGGACATATAGAAATCCATTAGAGCCTCAGGTGCCAGAGACATTGGCTGTTGATTATGTGAAACTGATTAGATCTTCAAAAAAAAACTCCACTGGGTTTCTGAATTAGAAATTAGAAAACAGTGCATTCATTTGATTATTACTTGTTCAATTGTTTTACATAATAGGAATCAAATCTGTTATCCCATCCATCATGCTCCATTATCTACAATAAATTTACATTTATATAGTGCCTTTCACGTCGGGAAGACTTCCCAAGGTGCTTAACAGCTCTGGCTTGGCGCCGAGCTGGGGGTGAGAGACAAGGTGAAAACAGAAGGAAAAGATGACCGAAAGCAGAGCTGAAGAGATAGGTCTTGAGAGGATGATAAAGGGAGCAAGTCAAAATGACTTTAGGTGTTATTATACAACCCACTTTTAAAAAATCTTTAAGTCAACCTGAAGCAGAAGCAGCAGTGACTTTGTCTCATCTGAAGGATGGCACCTCCACAGCATTGGAATATCAATCCAGACTGTGAGCTCAGGTCCTGATATAGAGCAAGAAACCACAATAGTTCTGGCAGTTCAGTCGAGTGCTACCAAACAGACTCTACACCCACAAAGAGCAGGGGCCTAGGCCTGTGATCCCACATATTTACAAATTCTTCTTACTGAACAATAAATAGGCCAATTAGTGACCAGTTATTGCATGACATTCAGCCCCCTTAGCCTCTAGGGATCTCTTTGAATTTCAACTCTATCCTCCAAACATCCTGCTCTCCTGTAAACGTTTGATCACAAGAAAGCTTCAGATGAAAGCTTTTTGGTCTATTTGTTCTCATCCTTACAGAGTACCCATCCTCCTATTGTCCCATTACATTACATTGCAAATGTCAATAAATAAGTCTGATATCCTTGCAAAAACCACCCGTCTTGGTGACCAGTTACTTTGTGTAAAGAAATACTTTCTGTCCTAAAATGCATTTCACAATTCAGAACTTGTGCCCTCTTGTTATGTTGACTTGGTTTATCTGCAAGTATTGTTCAGGAATTATTTTATTTCTCCCATTTCAGATCTTATATACCTCTAAGATCCCTTCTTGTGGAGTCCCTTCCCAAGACTAAAGAGCCTCAGCTTGTCTAATCATACCTCATAGATCAACCCTCTAACATTAGAATCAACTTCACTGCTCTCCTTTTTACTGTCTCTGGAGCCCGGTAGCCTCTAGATGCATTGACTACTGTACATGGTGTTTCAAGTGTGGCCTGACCGGAACCCTGAAAACTATCTTTAAACCTAATTCACAGCTGTTCCATTAGAACAACTTCTATTTGATGAATACCTTTGGTTCTCATTACTCGATCAACTTATTAACCCGTTGGAGAGCTGGGGATATGACCATGGAAGTTATCGAGGATGCTATTGTTCCTCTCCCAAGTTAGATTGGCCAACTTCAATCTAATTTAATACTTTCTCCTTTTTTCCAAGAGATCCATAGGCTTGCAATGGCACCTAGTTTTAGTGATTCACCTAGATGAAAGACACTGGCTATAATTGGTAATGTCGTTGATGGAGTGGAGAAACAGGCAGTGTGCAAACAGGCAAGGCCATACAAAATGAAAATTGAATCATACGTTTTATCTACAGAGGCAATGAACACAAGAACAAGGAATTAAAGTTAGAAATTTGTAATCATAACTCGATTAGGAATCACCCTGATATGTTAGAGGTAACCTTCACCTCCCCCTCCCCCCCCTCCCCCACTAACATTGTTCTCAATGCTGACATCTGGCTCACAGGTGGCTCATTCGACTGGATAGCATCTTTGTACTTAGCAAACTGCTGAGTAAGCTCCAATCCCCCTAAGCAACAATCAGATGCAGGAGTCAAATGTGCTTTGTGCAAGCTGACATTTAAGATGCTGTTGGTGTGGGGGAGAGTTGTATCAGGATCTGCCTCTGGCACATCCAGGTAATTCCTAATTGATCCATCACGAATTTCTAAATTTAAACCACATGTTAACTCCCCATGTCGACTTAATGAATGCCATATTCAATGAACTATTAAATAGTTCAACAATATATAATAATAATTCTTACATTTAATATTGCAAATGCAAGGAATATTATTAATCCTTGAACAACAATATATAATAATCCATGCATTTGATATTGCCCTTTATCACTTTGTTGAAAATCTCAAAGCACCTAACGGATTTATAGTAAAGTGTTGTGATTATGTATTTGTAGAGAAATCATGGCTGCCAACTTGTGCACAACGTCCCATAAAAAGTTCTGAAGTGAATGATCAATTTTATCTGAGGATTGTTGGCCAGAGAGGAATCTTCCTTCTCCTTTCTAATAGAACTATGAGATCTTTAAAAGCCAGACAGGACTTTGGTTTAACAGCTCACCAAAGGACGTCACCTCCACCAATGCAGTGCTCCCCCAGTATTGATTGGAGTGGCTGCCTGGAATATGAGCACAGTCCCGATGTGGTGATAAATATAAGCAAATAAAACATTCACATTGATGTGTTTGATAAACTGTCCTAAAGCAGTGTTGTGAATGTCATTGTGAGAGAAAGGTTATCAATTCAGTTGTGTAATACTTTCTGACACATACATCATTCTGTGCTTCAAAGGCGCATATTACAGCGTTAAACAAAATGAATAATTTCAACTAGCAAGCTGCAGCTGTCATATGAGCAATGAAATGGGGTATCCATTTATTTATGCATGGGTAAATAATCTCTTCTGCACTCATTCTATATTCTAATAGATATGTTAATACCAATTTGTTAGAAATAAGCTGATCTATTTGAAGTGTGGTCTATGGTGCCAGTGTTGTAGAAAATGCATGTTGTGTGCGTTCAGTGTGTGATTGTGTAGTAGGTTAAAAAATCTATGTTAATATTTGCTGAAGATGATTGGAATAGGTAGGAATCATATACCTAAGTTTCCATCCTCTGAAAACCAATACACCTTTAAAAGCTCTTAAAAGCTCAGCCTTATTACAGCTACTTCTGAACACGCAGGAAATGATTTGAAAATTACATCTGACTTGAGCAAAAGCTATTATATTAATAGTGCATTTGTAATAACTATTTATGTTCATGTTACAAACTAAGAGACTCATCTTTATGCATACATATTATTCCAACTACAAAACAGATCTGAAGACCTTTTGAGTGCTATTTAATAGCACTCAAAAGTATTTTACGTTTTTGCCACCAGACCTACAATATTTACATAATAAGATACAAATATCTACATACTTTTCCCTCTTTAATATGCACGTAATATGTAATGAATAAATAGTATGTCTAGAATTTTCTAAAGAACACACGAATCAGAGATTTGTGGTATTGCATGAATCAGTTCACAGCAGTAATTTCGCCCCTAAAATCTACAGTGAATTCACTTTACAGTATAGTCTGTGAAGTGCTTTGAGCCGTCTCAAAAAGATGTGATAAGGCGCTATATCAAATGCAAGGATATTATATTACTTTTATAATCATAGCATAGCTTAGATGACAGGACAGAGATAAATTACAGTATTGTCAAAACTGCATTATCCTGAGAAGAATATCATTCAGACTTTTTTGAACTTTGACTTATTTGTATAGTTCACTTTCACAGAAAATCAAGGTGCTGGTTCTAAAATGTGATATCTTACTCCATGTTAGTCTGAGATTGGGACCGGCACACAGAGAGATTGACTACGGGGAAACTCATTCCCCAAATCTGCCTTTGTAGTGCATAAAGTATTTCAGATCCATTTTCACCCTATGTATTTAGTTTTATTATTCCGCTCCCTGAACTTTGATTCATGCCACTTTTCGCCCACAAAATATACAGCCAATTCTTTTTACAGTATATTCTGTGAAGTGTTTTGAAACGTCTCGAAGACATAGTAAGGCGCTCTATCAAATGCAAGGATTATTATTATTATATTCCAAAAATGTATTTTATTTATACATGTATATATTTACAACATATTCTGAGAAGCATTAAGTCTGATTCTTTTTTATTTTGATTCATGTACTTTATATATATTTATAATATAATATATATAATATATTCTGTGACGTGTTTGAGAAGTCTCATCGATTTCATAAGGCGCTATATCAAATGCAAGGATTATTATTGTTCTCAGTGGACATAGGGATGATTTCTGTGAGCTGCAGTTTACGGAATAGAAAAACGCTGCATCATAACATCATGCCATTCAGACCATCAAGTCTGTGCTCTCCACCTAATTTAATACAATTATCTTACAAATACAAAATTACATTTGCATAGCGCCTTTCACGTCAGGAGAACATCCCAAGGCGCTTGACAGTCGGGTGACGTGGCGGGGAATATGGAGCCTGCTGAGCGGAGGGAACGGACAGGTTGACATGGGTTTAGCAGGTCACGAAAGTAGGGAGGACCAAGGCCATGGAGTCCCTTGAAGGCGAGGACGAGAATTTTGAACTATCCTCTTGGGGATGGGGAGCCAGTGGAGCCGGGTAATGGTGGGAGTGATGGGGTCACAGAGCCTGGTGCGAGAGAGGACATGAGCTACAGAGATCTGGATGATCTGCAGCTTGTGGAGGGAAGAGTTGGGAAGGCCGTCAAGCAGGGAGTTGGTGTAGTCGAGCCTAGATGTGATGAATTCTTATTTTTTTTGTTTCACTTCCTTCCCGTTAATTTTGTTTTTGTCTCTAAATTGTAATTTATGTTGTTTTTCCATTTAACATTGTTTGCTTGGTGTTGCTGGTGCAGGCTGGCTTCCGCGTTTATCTACTTACTAATATTCTATATTATATACAATTGTATTATTTATTTTCAATCATCATCCCATTCTTTGATTGAGCTATTCATTTAAGGTTCCAGCTGCCATGTGAAGCAAATAAATGTAAAGGACCTGCCTTGTCATTGCTATATCATAGAAATATGGAGTTTTTCTCCCAGTTATCCTGAATTATACCCTCCATATTCCAAATTTTCTCCCAAATTCAAAGGAATTAACTATTCATCTCATTGTTGTTTATGGGACATTGTTGATACAGATTAGCTATTGCATTTGCCTAGATAACAATACGCACTTCATTTCTGATAAATCCTATATTGTAGAGGGCTTTGAAACATTGATTTTTATGCACTGTATAAATGCAAGTTATTGTATAAATAAGAGAAATTAAACATTTTTTTACATTTGTTTTCCCCAATGATGTGGCTGCCATGACAAGGCAATTTGGAAATCTGATTACAAGCAATTCACATTGAAGTTCTCTCTTTTCTTCTGAACTTTGCTTCTCCAACTATTAGTCATAACTCTTTAGCTACAACAGTTCAGCTAATAATTGCAAAAAAGCACTTTCAACTAGGACACTGGAAACAATCCAACAGTCACAGAACTTATCATCACCATCAGATATGAAAAATAAATTGATATTTGTTTCTGTCCGTTTTGATCACTCCAATGCTGACTTAGATATTGTGCATCTAACCAAGCAATTTCGCTCAAGGTTAAAGAAACTGTGGTCGTCTGCACTCAGATGACAGCATGAAATAACTCCACACTGCCCAGGTGAGTCCTGGCAATGCAGTGAGATAAACATAACAGGGAAAAGAGGAGTGCTGCCTTTTGGGGTTTAATTTGCAAAATTGCCAAAAGGGATGGCAAGCATTATTATGAGCCTCCTCAGTCTGCATGAGTGGTGAGGTTGAGTTGGAATCGATGATTTCCAAAATGCACCAAAAAGTGTGCAAAGTACTACATTGAATATGTCTCAATGTAAATCATCTGAACATATAAGGCTGTTGAAAGTCAAGTCTGTAACATCATTTAGAAGGGAATTGGATTAGCACTTGAGGAACAATAATATTAAATATTAATGGGAATAGAATAGAATTAAATAGCTTCTTCGAAGGAAGCTAGCATCAACACAGAGACAATGGGACCAATCCTTCAGTGTTGTAAACAACAACAACAAATTGCATTTATATAGCGCTCTTTACGAGGGGTAGCGTCTCGGAGCACTTGACAGTGACGGATTCTGACCCCAAGCCAGGAGAAGAGGGAGGAGGGAGGTGACTGTAAGCATGATCAAGAAGGATGGTTTTTAGGCAGAATTTGAAAGTGGGGAGGGAGGGGGCAAGCCAGAGGGATTGAGGGAGAAAGTTCCAGAGTTTTGGGGCTTAGTGGCTGAAGGCACGGCCTCCGATAGTGAAACAGAGGGGACGAGGAAGAAAGAGCCAGCTGAGCAGAGGCAGTAGGTGGTGGAGTGGAGGGGTGGGGGGGATAAGTATATCAGAGAGGAAGGGAGTTGCCAGGTTATGAAGGGATTTGAACATGAGTGAAAGGATTATGAAATTGATCCATTCGGTGATTGGGAGCCAGTGGAACCTGGCAAGGTCTGGTGTGATTGTGTACCGAGTTTTGTGCAGGTGAGTATCTGGGCAGCGGAGTTTTGAATTAATTGAATTTTGTGTATGGTGGAGCTGCGGAGACCAGCAAGGAGGGCATTGGAATAGTCCAGCTGGGAAGTGACAAAGGTGCGGGCAAGGGTTTCGGCTGTGTTGGTTGTGAGGTACGGACAGAGGCGGGTAATGTGACATTAGGTGGAAAAAAGCAGTTCTGGTCAGGGAACGGATGTGGGATAGAAAGGAAAGCTGGGGGATCAAACCCAATGCCTAAGTTGAGTACAGGTTCGGTGAGTCTGAGGAAGAGCCAGGGGAGGTTGAGGAGTTCAGACCTGCAGGGGAGAAGACGTTGACGGGAGCCAAAGAGTATGGCTTCCATCTTGCCGACGTTTAGCTACAAGAAATTTGTGCTCATCCAGGCCTTGATGTCCATCAAACAAGCTGACAGGACATCAGTGGACTGGGAGTCGCAGCTGGAGGAGGAGAAGTAGATTTGGATGTCATCCACGTACATATAGAAGTTGACAACATGTCTGCTTGCCCCACTACATTGACCCCGCTATGAGCAATGCAAATAAATAATAAGATTGTATATACTGTAGAATGGTACTATGTTGGCAAAAGCAGCAGCTGTAAGCAACTTACAACAAATAACAGTGTCTCGTTGCACTGGGGATAGGCACCATTAGTGTAGAATGTGTAAAACTAACACCACATTAACTTACACATCATAAATGTCAGCAGCAAATGGCAAGAGGAAAGGTAAGCATCTAAACAAGAGAAAGTTATCCTCCTTCCACAAACTATGCAAACATTAACCTCATTCTGGGCCCTGTGTATTCCCAGCCTTATTACAGTAGCCAATTACTCACCTGTCATGTGGGAGTCAGCCTCTGATGCCCCAGTTGACAGCTTGCACTGTATTCCAATGTATCAGTCAACCAATTTGTGGCATTTCATGTCTCTAGATAAAGCATTGTTTACTGAGATGTATTGTCAAACTTCCCAAAGTAAAAACATTTCAAATGAATCTCACTGCTCCAACAACGGGTGTTTAACTCTATTTTTAAAAAAGGGAGAGGTTAGAAGGAAGGGGTTGATGTGGAGTATAAACATCGGCAGACTAGTTCAGCTGAATGGCACATTTCCATGCCGTATCATTCTGTGTAATTCATATTTCATCTCCCACCTTTTAATGCTGTTTTTTATTCCTTTTTCAAAATAATGCAAATGTACAATATAATATTATCAATAATAATGCTTGCATTTGACTTAGTGCCTTATTACAGCATCAAAGCTCTTCGCAGGATATACTGTAAAGTGGTGTGACTGTGAGCGAAAGTGAATGTATTTTGTGGATGGAAGTGACAGCTAATTTGAGCATTGCAATGTCCCACGAACAGCCATGGAGTGAGAGACCAATTTTATTTGGGAGATTGTTGACTGAGATACAGGGAGAAACAACCTTCTTTTTTCAAATAGTGTCCTGGGATTTTCAACATTCACCTGGACAGGCAGATTAGACTTCAGTTTAACTCAGCACCTCCAACAATGTCATCCCCAATGTCCTCTCAGCCCAGTGGAAGATGCATTAAAAAACAAAGCAGACCAGCTGAAGGCAGTTCCCTCTGCATCAGCTAGTGTGACAAACACATCAAGAGGTATAACATTGTCTTGTGATGTAGACAATGCTAGCAATGAGCCTGCTTAACAACACCCCGGCCCACCACATACACACACACATTTTAAACGATTGGAGCACAACTCCAATACAAAAAAAAATTGATTGTTTTAATTAGTATATTGATGGTGACAAAATTACAATATTAAGGTTTCCAGCACCAAATATGTCTATTAAGAAACTTAAAGGCAATCCTGAAATTTAGCTTCAAACATCAAGCAGATTTCAGTGTAAGAGGCTTATATTGTTCCGATTAACAGCAGCTTTAAATGGGCTTCAGCAGCATGGATGGCAATGTTAATGGCAAGGAGGGGTTGTCAGTTGCTGCTGCTTCTGATGCTTCAATTGTGATTCTATTGTAATGGGTCTGGGCTTTGCCTGAACAATCGGCTGCCACGTTGCACTCACAAAATATTCTGTCAGTTCATTTTACAGTACATTCTGTGAAGCGCTTTGAGACGTCTTGAAGACTGATAAGGTGCTATATCAAATGCAAGGATTATTTTTATTGATATCAGTGGGACATTACTGTGTGCAAATTGACTTCCGTGTTCATCCACAAAACACAGTCACTGCACTGTATTCTTCACAGCATATCCTGTGAAACGCTTTGAAACATTCTCCCGACACGAAAGGCGCTATATCAATGTAAGGATTATTGCTATTAATATCATCGCTCTACATATGCAGTAAAGTCAGCCTATCATTTGCATTGAATATTTTGGGACTTGGTCTCTCCAGCATTTCTTTCATTACGGTGTCAAATCTCCCTTTGCGCAGAATCACAGGAGATCCAGCTCCACACAGAGTTCTGCCAAACACAGCCTTTTTTTCTTTTATGACCTGCCTGCAGAGACAGGCTTGCTTCTGGAGACAAACACATAATATAAAAGTTATGTTGAATTAATCTGTTTCTTTATTAGTCAATTGAAACATGATGGAGCCTTTTTTAAAGTAATCCTAATCAGGTCACTGAGAAACTTAAATACAGAGGATATAATACATGAAATAGAGGGTATACTGCACAGTATAGTATGCAGGATAATGTGCATTGTTGCACCTTTCACAACAGGAGGGTGTTTCAAAGCACTTGACAAAACTGGATGGAGAATAAAACTGGAGGTGCGAGCCAAGGTGAGGGGGGGGAGGGGGCTGCATAGGAGAGAGATGACCGAAAGTGTAGTCAAGAGGTATATTTTGAGACGTGTTTTGAACAAAGGGAGGGAGTTGAAGGTTTCTTCGGGATAGAGTTGCAGGGAGTCAGGGCAGAATGCTCTGCCTTCCCCCACGTCCACAACGTCGCCCAGCTCCACCACTGTCTCACACCACAAGCCTCCAAAACCCTCATGCATGGTTTAATTACATCGAGGGTCGACTATGCTCGACTCATTGCTTGTTGACCTCCCCAACTCCTCCTTCCACAGGCTGCAGATCATCCAGAACTCTGCACCCCATGTCCTCTCCCGCACTAGGCTCCGCTATCCTATCACCCCCATCCTCACCCAACTCCACTGGCTTCCCATCACACAGAGGATACAGTTCAAGATCCTGGTCCTCACATTCAAAGCAATCCAAGGTCTTGCTCCTCCCTACCTCTGTGACCTCCTAATCCCCTATCATCCTGTTCACTCCCTCCATTCAGCGGGCTCCGGCCTGCTTCACATCCCCGCCTCGCTCGCCCCACTATTGGTGGGCGGGCCTTCTGCGCCACCCACAGTCCCTCCGCCTCATCCCCTCCCTCGCCACCTTCAAGATCCACCTCAAGACCCTCCTCTTCGACCGTGCTTTCAATCTCCCTGCTTCCCCTCCGCCCTCCACCATCCCCCACCCCGACTCCCAGCTCAGGTCCGTAGCTCTCTCTGTCCAGTGCCTTGGGACGTCTCCCGATGTGAAAGGCGCTGTGCAAATGTAATTTTGTTGTTGTTGTTGATGAATGATGCACACATAGAGATACAGAAGATGTGCTGTGCAACACAGTACGACTGATACATCAAAGAATGCACAGAGTCATAGAGCAGGCAAGTAAAGAAGCAATTAGCACGTTATGGCCAGTTGATCACGGGAGTTTTATAAATATTATAACCCCAGTGAGACATTCTGAACAATCTGAACATTACTTATATTTATAGATGGATTCAAGAAGGTGTACCAAAATTGTGTGGAATGAGTTAGTTGTTTTGCTGGCACTTGGGGACTTCTGGTGTATGGATGTTTCAAAGGCTGTGCAGCAAAGTGATCCAACTATATTGTGTTACAGTCAGTCACATCTGGGTCTTAGTGTACAGGGGACAATGTGTACTGCTGGATGTTAAATACACTGAATGTCATAAGTGAAGACTCTCATCTGTTTCCAATATATTTTTTCATACATTTTCCATGATCAGTTATGGATATTAAATATCATGTGGTTGACTTGACTGACTGTACTGCATTTATGTTGACATGGTTTTGTTGCGTAGTTTAACTGTTGTTCCTCTTTTATTTGCACACAGAGCTTAGAGGAGCTTAACCTCTGCAGTGTGAAATCTGTTTGTGTGAGTGCATCTTTCGATCAAAAGCAGGCCCATGTACAAGTGATGCTGTACTGTTGTCATCACAAGACCCTGGAGGACAATGTTTGTGCATTATATGCACACTCAATCCTTGACAAGGTCATCTCTGAACGTACTTATCAGGAGTTTTTTCTAGTGAAAGGAATAGTGCTATTGCCTGAGATCAGATCTATAATCAATACGTCTGTGACACTGAAATTCAAAGCATTTGTAGTTCAAGGAAATTATCATGTTGTATGTTTAAGAACCAGATTGGAAGCATAATTATGTAGCATCACGGTTACTGAGGCTGGGCCAGCTTTCTTAACTTGTATTCATCGTAACCCAACAACGGCTTTGTAAAATTGGCAAAGATGAATCAGGATTTATTATTGAACCCAAATCCGTGCAATGTGAGTTTTTTGGCCTGAAAGCTAGAATACTGAAAGTGTGGTGCTATGATTATTACTGGGTTTATCTGTTATTTGTGCTCCATCTAACTGGTAATTGCATTCTCGGAAACAGACTGTATTATCTATGCGAATGTATCTGAGCTGTCAGGTGTCAGCCTGACTTAGATGGTAACGCTCTTGCTTCTGAATGAGATGGTTGTGGGTTCAAGCCGCAGGTCAAGACTTATACTCACACTTCAATTGAAAGATTATTATATTTATGTGACTGAGAGTTCCACATATATACCCTCTTATACTTGGAAATTTCCTTTGTCTGGAATAGAATGAATCCTATCTCCTTGGAGGGACAGTCTCTGGTTCCCTAATTTCAGAGGGTATTAGATGCGGAAAAAGTCTTTCATGTGAGTTTTGTCAGCAAAATCAGGAGTTGTTACCAATGGAGTAGCATTGGTTTGACTTACGAGCATGGTTCCTTGTCAGTATTTTACTAAATGTGTTCAGTCTCAGAGCATATTTTGGTTGCATAATAAAATCATTTTCAAAGGTAATTGTTAGAAGATGTACAGAGAAAGGCGAGGCTTGTTTTTCACTGCTGTGTTGTATACATGGTAATTATAATACAATTTCCAATTGTTTCTTTCATATAATTTCTAATGAGAGTAGTAATTTCTGAAATGTGTTTCTTGATTGATTAGGAGATGTATGCACCATGTGTGTGATTGGGATAATATTTGGAACTCTCCATAGAAAGTTTGTCACAAAAATGTCTTATTGCTGAATTGTTTTATTGTTGTTGGGGGATGAATCTATCTGGAAAGCAGCTGCATGAGCATAATGGAAAGGCTTGTTTACACAACAAATGCTTATTTGCATAGGCTGTAGAGCTACTGCCAATTTGAATTATAATTGCAAGGAGAAACAGTGCAAAATTATTCACTCCAGACCACAGCACAGCATCAAGCCCATAATTGATTCCCAGCCTGAATCGGCAACTAGATCACGCCAGAGGAAGTTTAAACACTGGCTAATCCCTGTGTTATTCTGCTATGTTTGTGTTAAATTGACAGCTGTGGCAGTATAATTTCAGCAGACAAAAACGGACGACACAGCAACCATATTGCACTCCCATTCCCAGCCCCCACCCAAATGGGTGGGTGCTGAAGCAGCCCTGTGTCATTATCCAATAACAGTGACCGCTGGCACACCATACCCTAGAATATGGTGTATGTCTTAATGTCACCTGCACACTGAGAGCTTCTCCAGCACAGCACACTGTACCCAAAGTGACTGCACTTCATTAAGAAGCAGTTTGATGCTCAATGGGAAGGTGGTAGGATGGGTATTCTTGAAGGATGAGATCAAAGGGCCTTATTCAACTAGAAGACCGTGGCTCGCCTCTATCGATGGCGATGCCTGCCCTTGCTCCCCCCGAGATACAGATGGACACACAGCTCGCTAAGCAATATGAGAGAGAATTACAGGCTGCCTCAGAGACATCCATGCCTGACAAGGATGATGATCTTTAAGGAGGGGAGAGTTTATGGGTGGGCAGTTGGGGGAAGGGGAGAGAAGAGAGTAGTTCTGGGAGGGCAAGTGGGTGAAGTGTGTGTGTGGGTGGGCGAGGAGCTTATCTAGTTATGTTATCCAGCGCTTTGGGACGTCATCCCGATGTGAAAGGCGCTCTATAAATGTAATTTTGTTGTTGTAGGTGGAATCCTGTAGAGTAGTGGTTATCTCACTCGACTCACAAGTGAGAGGACCCGGGTTTGATTCCTGGGAAGGGATGAAACCTTATAATAATAATAATCCTTGCATTTGATATAGCGCTTTTCACATCGGGAGGACGTCCCAAAGCGCTTCACAGAACACACTGTGAAGTGAATTGACTATATTTGTGGGCGAACGCGGCAGCCAATTGCGCACAGCAATGTCCCTCAAACAGTCGTAGATTGAAAATGACCAATTTATTATTGTTTTTGGTTTTGGAGGGATTATTATTAGGCTCTGTGTGGAGTAAGGAAACTTGCCCAAGGTTTCGCCCTCTGCCGGGAAATGAACTCGGGTCTCTCGCTTGCAAAGCGAGTGCTCTAACCACTGAGTTACAGGACTCCACTCACCTTAGGCAAGTTTCCTTAGTTCACACGCCTCTGTTTACCTAACAGTAAGTGGGAACCCACATGTTAGCCGATTGGTGGATCACCTTCCTGGGGCAATAATCCCTCCAAAAATAATAATAATGTGGTCACTCAATCCACAACTGTTTGTGGGACACTGCTATGCGCAATTGGCTGCCGCATTTTATCCACAAAACACACAGTCACTACATTTTACAGTGTCCTCTCCCGCACCAGGCTCCATGACCTTATCACCCCCATCCTTGCCCAGCTGAACTGGCTCCCTGAACTGGCTCCCCATCCCTCAGAGGATAGAGTTCAAAATCCTCATTCTCGCCTTCAAGGCCCTCTGCAGCCTTGCCCTTCCTACTTCTGTGACCTGCTAACCCTTTATGAACCTGTCCACTCCCTCTGCTCAGCAGGCTCCAGCCTGGTCCATGTCCCCCGCCCGGCCCACCCAGCCCTTTGCAAAGAGAATCTGTTACCGCAAAGTCTCACTCCCATAGCTCTGCAACTGAGTTTTTGCCTAACTTATGGATTGTTGGTGGGGGTACTCTGAGACAAATGTTGAATCAATGATGGCCTTTGCTCTACAAAACACCCAATGGTTTTCCAGGGCAACAACAACCAAGGCTGAGTAGTGCCGATCATATGCCTGGGGCTGCAGTGAAGCTTGATGTGGCTGCAAAAAGAACAAAATGAGCCAAGAAGAAGCTCTAAATCATCTTAATAAGGTGGNAAAAAAATCCAGATAAAGTTAGTTCCATTTACCAAAGCATTTTTTTTTGGTCTGCCGGGTGTCTGACACATGCCAAAACCCAACACTATGTTTAAGAGTATCCAAACCAAGCTGAGATTTCCATGCATCCCACCTACACATGGAAATCCCAGCGATGGATTGTTGGAATGGAATGCGCACTGTCTCTCTGGAGGGACACATCCTGCAATTCCAGAAAGTATTAGGTGCAGGTTGGCAAGAGCCAAAGCTTGGGAACTGCAGAATGTGTGGGTACTGCTAGAGTCCAACCAGCTAAAAACAGATAGCTTGCCTTTGATCTTGCTGTCTGGCAAGCTTTCCAGCTGCTTGTCCAGCTATGATCACCCGATCCATTCGGGCTGTGGCTTGCAGGGTTAACAAGAGTTGAGTGGGATGCCTCCCCTGCCGTGAGTGATTGGTCTGCCCTTTCAGGTCCTGTTGATTAGCCAGATTGGCTGTGCTGTTATCAGCAGTGCCCTGGAATACTCCAGACCCTTTTGGCTCAGGAATTGGACTACTGAGACCTCCACACAGAGCTGGCTCGATTCTGACATTCCATTGCCACACATGTCACCTTGAAGCCAGTTCAGCTCCAAGAAGACCCCGCTTACCACTCCCCCCTCCACCCCCCAGGGAGGGCAGTCACTAGTTGGTCGTTCGACGTCCAACAAGTGTGGGTTTGACCCCTCACTAAGTAGATGGCAGGTGCAAGGAACTCACTGCGAGCTTCCCGATGGGTAACGCATCTCAGCATGAAAGGATGAGAGCACTCCCACCATCTTCACCTCCGCAGCTCAGGCAACATCTGTTCCCATTGAGCGATGTTTCCATCAATTGGAGGTGCGGAGTTAAGCAACAGGACAGCTTGTGACATGCCAGCCACCTTGAGGTTCTTGAGGTCCAAGTCCAATGCTTTGTACCAGGCTTACTCAGCACCAGCTGCTCAATCCAGGTCCTCATGTGAGGGGCCTTGCCAAATAGAAGTGCCTGCTATGAAGCTGCCTCCATCTACAGGGTGCTTAGCGACAG
Source organism: Callorhinchus milii (assembly GCF_018977255.1). Taxonomy (NCBI): domain Eukaryota; kingdom Metazoa; phylum Chordata; class Chondrichthyes; order Chimaeriformes; family Callorhinchidae; genus Callorhinchus; species Callorhinchus milii. Next base: position 62,440,624 of record NW_024704743.1, read on the forward strand.
GTCAGTGTAGGCCAGAGCTCTCCTTCCCTGCAGCCTCTTCCTGTGTTTGCCACAAATCCACCTCACTGGTTGATCCTGGACTTTGCAGAAATCCCAGAGATAGATTGTTGGATTGTTGCGCACTGTCTTCCTGGAGGGACACATCCTGCTTACCTAATTACGGAAAGTATTAGGCGCAGGTTGGCAAGAGCCAAACCAAAAAACAATCCACACAATCACAGGGTGTTCAGATGAAGAAAGCCATTTAGCCCTTTCGTTATCATCTTTCAAGGATCTCACCAACCCTTTCCCACCTCCTGCTCAGACTCTACCTGATAGTATCCTCAGGTTCAATCAGCCAAGGCATTATGGTATTCTCCTTGACCCCCAGCTGTGCTACAAAACCCTTAATATTTCCCATGTGAACCCTTACATCACATAGGTCTATAACACACTGAGACACAAACAAAACAATTGCAAGCACATACTAAGAAACAGTACACTGATCGCCACAGAAAACAGCCATCAGTGTTGATTGTACCTTTATTATGAAATAAACACATCTGCATTGTATGTAACTGTGCCTCGAGTGAATTATATTATAAGCAAAAACATCAATCCATTTCAAAGGAAAAAAATGCTTTTTTGATGATTAGGTACTTATAATGAGATTTGCCCACTAAGCACTAAAAGAAAGGAAGTACAGAAATACAGTTGTGGTATCTGATGCAGTACCCCCACAAAATATACAGTCAATTCTGTTTACAGTATATTATGTGAATTCTTTGAGATGTCTCTGAGATTTGATAAGGTGTTATATTAAATGCAAGGATTATTATTATCATAATTATCACATCCCATACTGAAAATACCTCTCTTCCTTCCTCACCCCTCCCCCACCACCAAAGCCTCAGTATTTAGTTGCAAGAGGAATTTCAGCATAACTGTACTTCAGAAACATTAATTATGCTCCAGCTTCAGTTGTGGTTATACAAACGGGGATAATTCAAAACAACTTTCCAAAGTCATTTTGGCTGCAGCGTAAAGTTTTTTTGTTACTAGTTCAAGGCTCATGAGTTGCAGACAGAACAGGGTATTGTTTTCCTCCTATTCCAATGACCTTAACCAAGATCATTTTTGTTTCTTTTGCAACAGAGCCGATGGACATCCACAGCTGGTCAATCAGTGTCAGGCGAGGGCAAAGATGGGTTAACCCTTTAGGTGGGAGCCTTCATTAGAATATCTGTATCTTTGGCTCGAAATTTCTCATTGTGTTAAGATAATTGTCATAAAATATAAAGATTGTGTAAAAGTTTGGAAAATTGTTCTGTTCAATCTCAATTCAAAAGATAATTTTTTGCAGTTATTTTTAAGATTATTCCAAAATTCTGCACAACCGTAAATTTTGTGACAATGCTCTTGATGGCTGTGTGGTTTTTCAGACCTCAGGAGTTCTGTGGATCTGTAGAGATGCCAACAGCTATGTTTTTAGACCACAACTATGGTCCCCAAGGAGCAATCCATTCATTCATTGAACGAATCATGAGCTGAACTAATCCCTCCCATGATCCATCGCTTGTCATTAAAGACAACCTGCACATTGACAGAGTGGTGTCCCTCATGATTAATGCATGCAAGAGAATTCTGCCTTCGGACAGCGATGTATTTATACGTGCATGAAGCACTTGGTTCACCAGCCTGCTGATCTTTACAAGGACATGAGTCGCTTGTTAAGCCTGAATCTGCCACCTCATCACCTCAACTATGGTATGAAGAACGCCACAATGATCTGCTAATAGAGACTGGTAGGAAGCAGTAGACTGCAAATAGTTTGGAGTAGTCCCATTGACTACTTCTGAAATGACTATCAGGAGCAGTGAAGCTACTGAATCAGCACACGGCACATGTCGGGAAATGGAATTTTTCAATATTAAAAAAAACTGTCAGTGATCAGTGAAATATATATAGTTAGACCCTGATATTTAAATCCTTCCTCTCCTCCTCTGCTATAAATCCCTTCTTCAAAACTGAGTCTTGCACGAGAATGGCATGATTTGGCAATTCTGTATTATCTTTTTTGAAGTCTTACCAGTTTACTTCACAAGTTTTTAACATTATTCTTTGCATTTGATTTCGTGCCTATCACATTGTTGAAATGGGGTATCCTTCGGGCTGCTCTGGCTCCAAGGAGGCGGACTTGTCAAAGGAATGTTGGAATCGAGTAGAGCCTCTCCGGTGGTCTCAGTAGTTTGATTCCTGAGTCAGACAGATGCACAGTACTCAAGGGCATTGCTGATGAACCAGCCAGCCTGATTCATCAGTAGGACTTTTACTCACTCCTTTTAACCCTGTAGGAGAAAGCCCTAACAGGCAAATAGGGTGATCCTAGCTGAACAAGCAACAGGAATTTTGAAACACAGAGCTCTCAGTGGCAAACTATGTCAGTGATATTAACTTAGTATTAGGTGCTGAAATAATTAGTAAATACCCTTAACAATAAATACAGAAGTCATAGAGTACAGATATCAATATATTAGTCAGTTTCTACCCTTTTGCGGGTATCAATATATCTTGAACATATGGAAATAAGGATCAAAGTCGCTGGGAACAATCAACATTGCTGAGTTCAGCGACTTCTGTTTTTCTTTCAGATTTCCAGCATCCGCAGAATTTTGCGTTTTGTTCCAAATAAGGATCTCTGGTTCATCAGTTGAATAAAGACAATTGAATTTAGAATCTCCGGATTCCATGTCATTCCTTATTCTTCTGTGCAGGGAAATAAATAATGGCATATAGTATGTGTGGCTAATGTTTTCACTATGTTTTGCTGATCGTACAATGGAGGCTGCCTAGTGGTAGTACAGATATGCTTGGATTGCAGAAAGAGATCCATCCCCAAGGATTTACAGGCATCAGATTAGTTTTATTGATCGGTCGAACAAGCAGCATTTTAGGAGATTTAGATTTAATAAGTAGCAAATGACCCATGTAAGGGTTTGGAATGTCAGGCTCAAATGAAGCAAGTCTTGCTGGTGCTTTTGAAGGTAATCAAGAACCATAACCAGAGCAACAATGAGAATCAATCAGTTGGTCATATCCAAAATCATTTCTCAAGTGCCCATTCCTCACATCAGTGTTACAGGTTCCCCACAACAGAAATAGACAGGACAACTAGGCATTCTTTGTCCTTTAGAGAACCCCCTTGGATGAGGTGTTAAACTGAGGTCCCTTTTGCCTGTATGGCAAAAGGGACCTCAGGTAAAAGAGACCTCAGTTTAACACTTCAGGCAAAACCTTAGGCAAGTTTCCTTACTCTACACACGAGCCTGTTTACCTAGCAGTGAATAGTATGGTTGTGGATCAATTTTCCGGGGGGCAATAAGCCCTTAAAAAATATATTAAAAAATAATAATTTGGTCACTCACTCCACTTTGTGGGACACTGCTGTGCGTAATTGGCTGCCGTGTTTCGCCTACAAAATATACAGTCAATTCACTTACAATATATTCTGTGAAACACTTTGAGATGTCTCAAAGACATGATAAGGCAATATAACAAATGCAAGGATTATTATTATTATTATGGCCCTGGTAGATGCTAGTTGTTCCCAGGTACTATCTCGAAATACAGTTGGTTGCTCTCACAGAATCTTTGTCAATATTTCTCTCTTATTCAGATTCGCCAACAAATCTGAAGTGGTTAATTGTTCATTGGTTTCATTGCTGTTTGTGGGAGTTGCTGGCACAGATTAGCTAACGTGTTTGCCAACATATCAACAATCACTACACTTCAAAGTAACTCATTGGGGTTCAAAAAGCTCTTGTCAGGAAACGGCATCTTGCAAAGGAATCTCCTAATTTGTTAGCAGGATTATTTGGCTAGGACACCGGGAGAAATTCATTTCTCTTTTTGTGTAACGTCATAGGATCTTTAATGTCCAACTGAACAGGTAGGCAGGATATCTCAGATTAATGTCTCACCTGAATGACAGCAAGTAAACAGAACTTCCAACAACACAGCACTCCCCCAGTACTGTAATAGAGTCAGTCTATAAACTAAAGTTTAATATGGGCCTGAACCCATAACCTTCTGACCCAGAGGTGAGAGTGTACCAGGAGAGTTATAATGGGAGGCGGAGGAGCATAAGAATGCTTATGGAATGCAGAATTGGCATTCAAAGGCCCAAGGAAGATGTCTGAATGTACAGCATCCTGCATAACATTGCTTGGTATAACTGTTAGTCTGCCAGAGCGTGACAACACAGATGGATGGTGGGAGCAAACTACCAATGTGCAAGAGATAGATGCCATCATCTGTGATTACATTCTGACAGTGACTGGGTACAGCGGTATGTAACAGATAAGAGCAAAGGATATACTTGAACCATGTCTCATTTTGATGTGCTGATGAGATAAGCATTATCTGTTGCATTGTCGAATGTCACTGAATCAATTAGGTTGTAAATTAAAACAATTAATCTGATGATTTATTAGATGTTTTTATTCAAAAAAGGTCACAGAAAATAAAGTATTTCACGTTTAAAAATTAGAGTTACTCACTGGAAAGATTTGAATCAATTAAAAATTAGATAGTGAGCAACTCTTTCCCTTGGTGGAGGGATACATTACAAATGACTACAGCCTTAACAGAGGTAAGGAAGCATTTAGTCAACAATGTCTGGAAGACATCCCAAGGCACTAGGGACACTGAGAGTTGTGAAGACATGTAATAATAATAAAATGTACTTCCACAAAATTATGTAAGACTTATTTTGTATCCATTAATTCAAAAACGCCTAATCAGGAAGGTTGGATGGGATTAGTAGTGTTGGAGTTAACAAGGCTGATACTAACAGGAGAAAATACTGGCCTAATGTAGTTTGCTTGTGGGTTGACACTGTTGCTTTAGAACCATAGAAATGTATGGTACTGACCTTCTGCGCCGGCTCCTACTTATAAAAGCACCGTTCTCATAGGATGAACATCTCAAAGTCCTTCAAGCAGACGAATGGGGTGGAGCAGTGGCGTAATTTAATAATAATAGTTCTTGCATTTGAGATAGCGCCTTATATCGTTGAGACGTCTCTAAGTGTTGCACAGAATATACTGTAAAGTGGATTGACTATATTTTGTGGGCGAAACGGGGCAGCCAATTGTGTACAAACAATTGTTGATTGAGTGACCACATTTTTTTGAGGAATTATTACCCCTAGAAAGCGATCCACCAATTGACTAACAATCGGGTTCCTACTTACTGCTAAGTAAATAGAAGTACGTAGAGTAAGTAAACTTGCCTAAGGTTTCGCCAACCCAGGAATCAAACCCAGGCCTCTCGCTTGCGAGGCGAGTGCAGTAACCACTACGCTGTGGGACTCCACTAATTTGAGGTTGTTGACCAAACGTACGGTCAAAGAGACATTTTTAACAGGGTTCAGAAGGAAGGTAGAGAAGAAACAAGGTGAAGAGATTTGGAGGCATTTTCCTGGTTCTTTAGTATCCACCTTAGACGAGTGGCCTGTGGGAGGCATCCACCAGACTTGGTATAAAAGCAACTGGGAGGAGATGGCCCAGGTTCACCCTCCCTTGGTTTTCTGAAATAAACCAATTTAGTCTCGGCAATTGTGTAGTGAATGAGTGGGGCTGAATGCAAGGATCAAAAGAGCACAAGCCCTTTGAGCCAATTTGTGAGCTGTGCCAGTCTATATCACCTCAACACTGGAGGAGAATCCTGGCCAAATAATTGAGCTGAGAAAAAGAGCACAATCTCAGCCTTATACAGACACTGCAGGGTTTCTTTCCGTGCTGCACATGCTACGGTTCTCTAATTCGCTCCCACCTAATAAGAGAGAATAAAGAAGATTATCTTTCCAGCAGAGCAGTTTCAAAAATAACTTTTAAATGATTTTATTAAATAGCCCCAAAGTGATCCAATATCCAAACAATTGAATTTAAGACTTGTATGCAGTGTTTTTTCATTACAGATAAATTAAAGAGTAAAACGATTAATTCATTAGCTGCATAGGAATGAAGCTGCTGCTGTTTTGGGTCAGATAAAGAGGAGGATTACAACCTTTACTGCAAAGCCCCAATCCATTATCATGTTGGTTCAAATCCTTCATATCAAACCCTTTCCTGTGGGCATTACATATGTATATTCACAAGGTTAGTTTCCGCTGGCCCTGTTCACTGAACAGCAAAGAGCTGGGTCGTTTCAATGAGACTTGAAGGTAGACGGTCTGGCATTTCATCAGCACAATTATAGGCTGTGCAGTCACTGCTTTCTGACCCTGCTAAAACACCACTGCCTTTGTCTGCACTGCTCTAATTTGTCCAATTCATGACTCCATTCAACAGAGGACATGTTAGCAGACATCTCGTCTGTCATCTCAGCCAGATGCAAATGAATGAGCAACTCTGTGTTTCTTTTAATCCGCGTTTGGTCCAATTATTTTCCATCAGTAATTAGATCAAAGGCAGAAATATGCTTCTTATTTACTTTGCCTGTGATCACTATTGTTAATGGACTCAATTATACAGCTATGCCTGCATTTTAAAGGAACTGTGTCTGTGACAATCTAATGTCATTTCTTGATGAAGGTGCTGTCAAAATGGTTCAAGATGAAAGACGGCAGGAAAATAAATTATATTCATCACCAGTTTTGTGTCAAGTTCCAACACAACTTTTATACAATATACAGAATACTGGTTAAGCATCTAATTTCTAAACCTAGAAAATATCACCCACAAAATACAGTCATACACTTCGGAGTAAATCCTCTGAACCGCTTTAAGATATCCTCCACTGGCAAAGGCACTATATTAAATGCAAGAATTATTATAATAACTATAATAATTTATTTTTCCCTTTGAATTGCACAATTCAATACAATTTATACTTATAAAGTGCATTTCACATTGGGAGGACGTCCTCTCTCTATTCTGCTCTCCTCCAGATCCTGACTTATTCTAGGGATCATTGTTTCCAGGAACTGATGCCCTCTATTAGCTGAATGGCCAAAGGCTCATTCCTTAAATGTGAGCCTGGGCAGTTAATGATCGCAGACTAATCAACTACCTCGGCATGATCGCCAAAGTTATTCCTGTTCTCAAGCTCACGCATACACCCGTTCTAGCAGGGGTCACTGGATGGCAATGAAGAGAGGGAATCACTGGTTATTCCCTCCCTAGTACAGGGGTGTAGAAGTCAAGTGGCCTCAGGAAAATAATAACAATGAGGCAATTCAGTCTGTTTAACTAGTTTATTAGATCATAACAGATCTTTTAATCCCATTTCCCAACCTTTTATCCATAATGTGAACTCCCTTACTTACCAATTGTATATCTATCTCCATTTTAACCATCCCAATTGATTTGGTCTGTATGACATTGCCTCAGATCAGATCACTCAGCCCAGACCAGAAATCTAATCTGGGATCTCCCAGCTAAATCTAAATAGCTGCATTTCACATTAGGCAGTGACATTAGCAACCAATCCATTACTAGAGCCCGAATACAAAGACATTTTTATCACTCCTGGCACCCAATAATACTACTTTTCAAAGAGGATGTTTTCCATTTGCCCAAATTCAGTCATTTAATACTCTGAAGAGATGGCTTGCTGTGCTGCTTCTCACCAGACAGTGTCACTGAGTCCCTGATGCTGAAAGCTGAACTAAATACCACTCCAGAGCCAATGTATTTGACTTGAAAGTGGGGTATTCACAACAAGGAATTGAATAGTACCTCCTGCAAATAATTAGAATGGTTGTCACATCATCTCAAAACATTTCATGGGATTTACTGTATATGGTGAGCTTGTATCTTATGGTGAATGCGGCAGACAATTTGCTCACAACAATGTTCCCAAAACAACCACAATGTGAGTGACCTCTTTTTTAAATCTAGGGGATAGTTGGCCAAGACATTGGGAGAAACTTTCTTTTCTTTTTGAATAGTGCCACGGGATCCTTAATGTCCACCTCAACAGATAAACAGAGCCTTAGTTTAACATCTCATCCAAAAGAACGACATGTGTGACAAATACAATGGTTCACCAGCAATGCAAGTGAAGTGTTATCCTGGACTGTGTTATCTGTGTCATTATAGTTCATTTGAACCAATTTATGACATTTTTAAGGTTATGGGATATTGTTTGTATCAATCAAGCAATTTGTAGAAAATGTTTCAGTTTTATTCTCGTGGTTAATGACATCAGAATCTCTTGATCATTACAGCCCAGTACACATATCAAAAAGGGTATTATGCTCTATTTCATAGTATGTTACGGGATGGAACAAAATTAAGTGGTTCTGCTAAGATCATAGACCACATGAGCAGACCCAAAGCTGTTTTTAGTTAATAGAACATCATTCTTGTGTTATACCCTGCTTCATGTCCTCTGCCCTATCCATCCCACCATCGGTGGGTGTGCTTTCAACCATTCTGCCCCGCTCTCTGGAACTCGATTTGTGAGTTCTTCCACCTCCCCCCCCACCCCCCCTCACATTTTCAAAGTCCACCTTAAGAGTCTCTTTAAATGCACTTTCAGTCATCTTCCCCCTTCCCATCCTCTTCAGCTCCCATCCCCTCTGGTGCCCAGTCAGCAGCGTAAAGCACTTTGAAGTGTTCACCTGATATGATATGCTCCATATAACAACAGATTACATTTACATAGCGCCTTTCACATCAGGAGGATTCAATATAAATTTAAATAAAAATGTATACAATTGTAAAATTGTATGTTTTGTATACCCACAATGCACCCTTAATCAATTTTATTTTAATTATGTATAACCTCTTTCCATTTAAGAGCTTTCCAATTCAAGAGTTAATTTCGATTACTGTTGCTGAATGCAAATTGATCTCTTGTAAGCAATGGGACAGGAGAAGCCCTGTCTCGCCTGTTCTACCAGTTTATTTAGAATAGATCATGATAGATCTTTAAATCCCATTTACTCACCTTTTCTCCATGCCCCTTAATGATCTTACTCTTCCAGATGTTTCAACCTGGCTCATTTGGTAGCACTCTCGCCTTCAGAGAATTGTGGGTTCAATGCCCCACATCAGGACTTGGAACCCTATAGTTCAGGGAGGCTGACCCTCCAAAGCAGTACTGGTGTGTGCTGTATTGTTGGAGGTGCCGTTCGGATGAGCCGTTAAACCGGTGGCCTCGCCTTTCTGTTCAGATGGACGTTGAAATTTTCATGACTATTTGAAGAGAAGGGGGTTTCTCCTGGTGTCCTGCCCAACAATCCCAGCAAACAAGATTCTGCAGTTACATTTTTAGACAATAGCATGAGAAAGGACATTTTAGTCCCATCGCTCAACATTCTCTCTGACAGAATACCTCTTTTCTGAATCTGAATTCACATGATTTCCTTCAGTAAAGTTCAGGAAATCAGAATTATTGACTCCTTGAAAATTCCAAGCATTAATAATTTGGATTGCTTGATCTGTTTGAATCTGCTGAAACTGCTGTGAGAGTCTGACAATTGACCTCAAAGCCTTGACGTAGCAAGAATATAAATTAACCAGTGTTCCTATTCCTGATTGCTATTCAATGACCTGTGTCAGGAAATGTTAGATGAAAAATCATCCTGTAATCCGATGACATTTGAAGAACAGAGGAATAAATATGGAATTAATAATAATAATCGTTGCTTTGATGATGTGTGTAGGTATTGGCTAAGAATTGCACTGGCTGTGATGATCCCTTCTCCTGATCACGTTGTCAAGCAGTCTGCTGACATTCACTGTTCAGGCTTACAGGCAAAGGGGGCACTTTGATGAGATATCAGATGTTTACTGGTGCCTGTGGAATCTAATACTAGGGTGAGTTGGAGATGAGAAAATTGGAAAGCGGGGAGTAGGGGGATAAATAATTTTGATTTAACTTTCAGTAAAGTCTCAAAAGATCCACTGCTAAGGTGGTCTCTGTGAGAATTTTAAATACAGGTATTAATAAGAATAACTTGCATTTAAATAGTGCCTTTCATGTAAAACAAGCGTCTCAAAAATATTTTACAAAATATAACCGATTAGAAATAATGAAGTACATGGACAAACACAGAAGCTAATGTGCACTAGCAACATCCCATAATAAATTTCCTTTTCAATCAGCCAGTTATCTAACACATGCGGAATCCCATCACCATACTTAAGGAATGTCTCCCCAGGAATCCATAACCAGGGGACACAAATATAAGATAGTGACTATGGGAATCAAAAAAAGAATTTAGGACGAACTACTTCACGAGGAGGGCAGTGAGATTGTGGAACTCACTGCCTGAATTGATGGTTGAATCAGATAGTGTAGATGCATTCAAGAGGAATCTATACTTTCACACAAAGGAGAGGGGAATTGAAGGGTTTCAGAGAGAGTAAAGGAATGGGTGGAGACTTATGTGGAGTACAAACACCGCCATGGACTGATTGGGCCTGTTTCCATTCAGTACGTTCTCTATAAATACCTATCTCTGTAAATCTTTGTAAGATATACTGTAAACTGTAGTGACTATGTATTTGTAGGTGAATGCGGCAGCCAATTCACACAACACGTGCCACAAACATCCATGAAGTGAATAACCAATTTTTTTTAATCTGTGAAAATGTTGGCCAGGACAGTGAGAAACTTCCTTCTCTTTTTGAATTGTGCTAGGAGATCTTTAACTTCCACAATGGCACAAAAGTTTAACATCTCATCTGAAGGACCGCACCTACCACAATGGACCACCCCCCAGAACAGCACTGGAGTATCAGCCAGCATCACTTGTCATAAACTCAATGACATCACTGCGTGGGTGTCAACCTGTTGTGTAATTTGATTCCAGTCAGCTCTTTTAATTATAATACAGTAAATTATACCAATCCTTGCATTTGATATTGCACCTTTCACACCGAGGAGGTTATCTCAAAGCACGTCACTGGATATAATGTAATCTGTAGTGACCTTATATTTTTTGTAGTGAATAGCTGAAAGGCCGGAAATAAAGGAAAATACTACTGAGAACTGATGCGTTAGTAAAACAGGAAAGAAAACTATTTCTAAGATGTATATTGATGGAAAAATAAAGAAATCAGGGAATATGTGATAATAGTGCAGAGGAGAATGGAAAAGAAAGAGGATAAAAACACTGATGAGAAAATTGCATGAATCATTAGAGAAATAAACAAATAAAGAAACTAAATGCTTAGGTTTTTTATCCTTTCACAGAAAACAGCAGAGGCACAGAGGCCTCACTGTTAAATGACTGCTAGTCTAATTGTTTCCAAAACTAATCAGCGCACAATTGGAAAATTACAAAAACAACACAATTAAGCATTTTATTTGCAAGTATTTTACTCTATTAGTAATGAGCTTCTCAGTTTATGAACCTCTGTGACACTTCATGATGAATGAAAGCAATCACCAGGATGACAAAACTAGCAAATTGGTTCCCCAGAGACACAAAGTTTCAACTTGCCTTCCAATACCTCCACTCATTTGCTTCAAATAAATAATAATCCTTAAACTTATCCAGACAACGACAACATTGACAACGACTCAAAACGCTTCGCAGAATTTACTGTGAAGTGTAATGACTGTATATTTTGTAGGCAAAATCAGTTTGTAGGTATCCGTTCATTCAATGCTCACTGCTGTTTTGAGATTTCTTAGAATTGTGAGAGGGAGATATTTAGTAACTAAAAAGCGTATGACATTTACAATTACTTGTTACAGACACCCTTTATAATAAACCTACTGCTCCACTTTTAACTTGAGATGTGATCAGAATGCTTTTATCAAGTAGTGACAGCCAAATACACTAGGAAACCAGTTATATAAACACCATCACAAAACTGACCCCTGCACACCATAGTGCGTTTTTTAAAGCAATTATCACTGTCATCGACAACACTGTTGGTTATTCCAAACTTTTCAAGGAGAAGGTCTGGTTAATTAAGCATTTTGTTTAAAAAAAGGAAAATATTCATTTCAATGACTTTTTTTAGATTGTGCTTGTGTTGGGAGGAAAGCAGGGGAGCGAGGTGGACGAGATAACAAGAACTATAAACAAATAAAGATATGTTCAGTGTTTGTTAAATCAGAATAGGTTGCAGTTAAGCGCTCCGAGACGCTTTACTACATGAAGCTGCTATATAAATGCAAGTTACTGTTGTACAAATGGCTGACATATTCACCTAAAAAAATAGTCACTACACCTTTGGGATGTCCTCCCGACCTGAAAGGCGCAATACCAAACACAAGGATTATTATAAATCATCAATAAAGCAACAAAACTACATTTTTAAAAAACAAAATTTACAATATTAGCTCCCCATCTAAAACATGCGAGTTCCATGCCAAAAACATAAACGAAAATTCTTCATTCCACAGAAAATTTCAAGATAGCCCACAACACAGAAATGGTTGAGAAAAGAACCCAGAAAACATTGTTCTGTATGTTTGTGTGTGTTACATATATTAAAAGCTGCCATAGGACTGAAGGTCACAAGTGTGCACGATGTTAGTTCATGTCTGGCCAAACTAGCTAGTTTAATAACTGGTTATTTATTTGCTCTCAAAAAGAAGACAATCAATCCTTTTTTTCCACAAAAAAAGCAGTCCTCAAAAGGAGGAAACAATTATTTTGAAATGCATAACTAGAAAAGTGGAGCCAAGACCCGAATATTGAAAGCAAAGGCATGGAGATAACGCTAATGAAAATGGTGGTTAGTAGCAAGGAGCTGCTGGAGGATATTAGCTGTGATATTAATTGTATTGAACGCAACCATGAATTAAATAATACATAATAGTTCAGTGTTCAGATGAGAAATCCTAAACATTTGTCAGGTTGCTGTCCCCAGGCAAAATTCGGAGCAGGAAATATTTTCATACCATTTATACAATGCCTTTCATGAAGGGAAATAAATTTTGAAAGTCTTAAAAGTATTTTACAAATTCTGAGTGGGAACCTGGGTTGGTCGGAGGTTAGGACGTAGGTGACCGAAGGCACAGTCAAATAAATTTTTAGACAGATTTTGAAAGCCTGGAGGGTGGCCCAATTTGACCCATGTTGTTGCTCTTCAAGTATCCAGTTACTGTAATTACCATTTTTCCATCAAGGACACATCATTTGAGTGACTGCTGATAACTGAGAGCATGGTTTGCGGATTCCCACACGTATTCCTGGCACTCAATTTCAGCCCAATTCAATCCAAGAAAGAAGATGGTTAAAATGCTATGCAAGATCAGCTAAGTCTTATTTTATTGACATTAATTTGACTGAGGGAATCAGATTATGTTTTTGACCTAAAAATATCACACTGAATAACCTTCAGCTAGTTAGCATTATCAGCCAAAGCTAACTGAGCAGCTAATAAACCAAAGGCAAAGAAGCAACAGGCAGTTCTCCAAACAATCAAACACTACACCCACAGTATAATGTAGAACTGAGTCTGACCAGAAAATTAATATTTAATCATTACAAAATTAATCTCCACAGCTTTAATTCACATAGCTTCAATAGGCAGAGGTCTGAATCAACTCTTCCTTGGTTTGATATTTAAGCAGCAGAATGTAGGGACAAATTGAACTGAAACTGTAGTGACCCACATCAGCCACTTTAGGATTACTTGTGGACAAGGTTTTAAACAATTCTCACTGTTACAGGTTTGAATTTAGGTGACAAAATCATCCTCTATGTAGTGTGCTTTTCATTTTTATTGTTCTCCCATTATTTACTGATTGGCAGGTGATGACCCATTTCTCCATAGGAAAGTGCCTAATGTTTTTTACAAAAAAGAGGTTTTTCATATGTTAAAGGTACATAGAACGTGTGTCGGTGACAGAAACCTGGAAGAATGGAAGGCAGATGGAGTCCAGTTGCATTAGGTTTGCTTGCATGCAATTACAGTTGCCATAATTGTGTGAAAGAACAGTAAATTGCCAAACTCAAAACAACTTACATACAAGCGGACTTAACTTATAGTACTTCATGGTCATGTAATAGAGAATTTATTTTTGGGGGCATAAAGCTTGGCTCAGACAGTAGTGCTCTCACCCTATTGGCACTTGAGTTCATAGACCAGGATGACACTCCAGGACAGTACTAGAGGAGTCCTACATTGTCAGAGGTACTGCTTTTCAGATGAGATATTAAACCAAGGTTCAAGTGGGTGCTAAAGATCCAATGATGTGAGGAAATGTTCAAGTTAGTGGCTGGAAGGCAACATTTTAAGATAGTTAACAAAGCAGCAAAGAGGGGAGGTTAGCAAGTTTATTTTTTTAAACACACATAATTGTTAGGACATGGAATGCCTGGTGTGATGGCTTAAGTACAAAATACATAGTCACTACACTTTACGGTATAATCTGTGAAGCACTTTGAGCAGTCTCATTATTATTATTATTTCTATTAAACCTATCACATTGCTGTCGTCCTTCGGATGATACTTTAAAATGTAAGTCCCATTTGCCAGTTCAGATGGATATTAAGGAACCCATGGTGCTAGTGAAAAAGAGAAGGGAGTTTCTGCCAGCATCCTGGCCACCAATCCTCCAGAGAGAGAGAAAAAAAATAATTCACGTTATGGCTGTTCGTGGTATATTGTTTGTGCATATTGCTGTGTATTTGTGTGTTTAAAAAATAAACGTGCTAATCTCTCCAAATTGTGTTTGCCCATAAATATACAGTCACAACACGTTATGGAAAATTTCTAATGCACTGGACATATTTCAATGTGTTAAGGTCCAGATCAAACAAAATTACAGCCAAACCTGTTTTTCAGCAACCATTGGTGGGACTGGACCAAAGTAGCCTTTATGTAAGGGTGGCTTCTGAGTAAGGGTTCATTGGTTCATTGACCTGAATTTTTTTTTTAAAAATCACAGGCCCATGTACAGACTCCCACTAGATTCCTAGCTCATTTATAATACCACCTCATCAGTGAGGTATCACAGGGTTACTCAGCGCAGTAAATGCATTTGGAGTCTACACGCGAGCCCATGGAAATTGGCAATACATTACCTGTAAGTAGACTTAAATTCACTTCTAACTGGCCGCTGAGAAGGGTGTCTGTACACCGACAGGGCTAAAAAAAAGTGGCCACTAGGTGGTTAGATAGATTGTTGCTGAAGTATAGAAAATCAGTCCAAGGTGGTTAACCTCAGCAGGTGAATGCTTTAACAGGTTTGGCTATTATATCCCATTTTTAGATCTTACACTATTACGACTTGTTGAAATAAAACAAAATTTATGCTGAATAAAGAAAGCACAGCAACATTCTCTTCAGTATCACATTTCTAGGATTTAAATTGTCAGATTGAAAACACTGAGTGCATTGATCTCTCTCAGATTGAGGCACGAAGCTTCAGGAACCAGCTCAGTCAACTGAAGGTCAAGAATATTCCCTTCAAATATGAAGGCAACACAAGGAAACAATCTCCCTTCTTACACAACATACCAGAACACCAATACTGTAGTATACATTACAACTGAATATTTGTTTGCTAGTCTCTCACAGCCAAAGCTAACTTATATACAGTACTGCAATAATTACTTGGCAGAACACATACAAGTTTCTGACTGTGAAACTTAAACCAAAGCTGGAAAAAAAAATCAAACTGTTCAATTGATGCAAGAATTTGCTTTCTTGGTTCCTACTCCTCTCTTCAAAGTTGTCAGAGAATCTCCCTGTAGAACTCCATCCTGGCAAAGTACAGCACTCATAATTCAAGACAGCTCTGCAGAATGCCATCAATAGAACTGCCAACAGCACTTCAGTAACACTAATTTACGGTCAGTAGTCCTCTTATTGATAGACAACTCTGCCAAATTTTCAATTCACCAAGAAGTTTTTCACTGACATTTCATTTTCTGTATGGCACCAAAGTCCTGACACGCGATTTTACTGCTTACAAATTGCAATAGGAATCCAGACAACGTTTGCCCTGCAGACGATTGACTATACAAAGCACACTTCTTAGAGTAGGCACAAGTGATTCAATGTATATCTCACTTCAAAAAGGTGCAGAAAAGTTAAAAAAAAATCTGGAATGAATTGAAAAAAAAGCATTAAAATACAGAGCACCATAAAAATGTGAAAATCAGATCTGAAAGAACTATATCTAACTAAAAGAGGGAGGAGAAGCATCAGGAAGGGTGGGGTTGTGAATGAGCAGTTCACTCCCAGGGATAGAACAGACAGGCCGTGAAGTGAAACCAAAAGATAGTGCTCCTCTCTGCGGGTACCATGATGAGCCCAGAGGAAGATGCCTGGGCTAGAGCAGAGGAACAACAACAACAACAACAAGATTCCATTTATAGAGCGCCTTTCACGTCAGGAGGACGTCCCAAGGCGCTGCACAGTAGGGTCATGACCCGAGCAGGGGGAAATGGTCAGGGTGAGGGGAGGGAAGGGAGGGAGAGAGGAGGGGGGAAATGGTCAGGGTGAGGGGAGGGAAGGGAGGGAGCGAGGAGGAGGAAGAGAGTCGAGAGGGGAGCTGAAGGCACGGTCAAAGAGAAAGGTTTTGAGACCGGCCTTGAAGGAGGAAAGGGAGGAAGCGGCGAAGGCACTGGGGGATGGAGTTCCAGAGCCTCGGGGCTGAGAGGCTGAAGGCCCGGCCACCGATGGTAGGGCGGTTGGGGCGGGGGATGTGGAGCAGACCGGAGCCAGAGGAACGGAGGTTACGGGCAGGTAGGTAGGGGATAGTAGGTTGGAGAGGTAGGAGGGAGCGAGGCCGTGAATGGCCTTGTAGGTGAGGATGAGGATCTTGAAATCAATCCTCTGGGGGATGGGGAGCCAGTGGAGGCGAGCGAGGGTAGGAGTGATGTGGTCGCGAAGCCTGGTAGGAAGCCAATGGAACAGACCTGGAAGGAGAGAAGGTGGGGAGGGGGGTAGGAGAGAAGTGTCGAGAAGGAGTAATGAGGGATGTAATCACCTCTGAACTCCCAAATTCATGAAAAGCAATAATTTACTTGGATGAGACTTGTAGAGGTAAGAAAGTCAAAATACTGTAGTTTCCTCACATTTACATAAGTGTTGTTTCTCATCCACATCCGCTTTGTACAAGATAGACACGTAACAATAATCAATTATTCTGATGCCATTGCTTGAAAACATTGCAGCTGCAGACTGGTTTCTGTTGACTGGTCAAAGTGTTCCAGTGCTTGAATTCTGAAGGGCAGCTCTATAGCTACACCATAGGGATATGAAAATCACACCGGCCCTGTCCTTTCCGTTGTTTTATTTAGACTTTCGTTCCCTGTTATTTTAAATGATTTTGAATCGTATGACCAGGCAGTGTCGATACCCTTTCCAGACTCATGGCTGGCAGTCCAGCTGGGGAATGGGAAGCGGCAAGCGATGACTCTGGCACTTCCCTTCAGCTCTTGCTGAAGTTTCTCTTCTAACTGTGGCATCTGCAATAGCAATAGAAAGAAACATAGATCCAAAATTTGAGCAAAAGTACTGCCAACACAAATGCTACATTGCTATTTTACAGCCATAAATTGTCACATTTAACACCCACACAATGGGTTTCTGAATTTATTTTCCATTACAAAGTATTCTCTCAGTACTACAGTAATTGATGCCAATATCAGGTTATTGACTTCTCTGCTCACTTCATGTCCTCTAGTTATATTTACTTTTTTTGCAAAACTGTTCACTATCCCAACCAGGAATTATCTATCAGTACTGTTCTTACATTTTTATGCACATCAGATTCTGACATCATTTTAGAATCTGGTTTATTCATGCCATCTGCAGTTTTGGATGAGACATGAAAGTGAGATCCTGTTCGCCTGTTCAGATGGATGTTAAAGATCCCACACTTGAAAAGATAAGGGATTTATTTTGGATGCCCTGGCAGCATTTCCCCAGATTGATTCGTTATTCACATTATAGTTGGTGGTGGGGTTGTGCTATGAACAAAATGGCTGTATTTTGTCTTCAAACACTCACTACATTTGACAGTAATTACATGTGAAGCACAATGATTTTGATATGATGAGGTATTATAAAAAAGCATTTGTTTCTCAATTATAAACAATCCACTCCATCACTTCGATTTATATCCTACAGTCTTCCATCACGCAGTTAAAGGTACATTCTATGATAGAGCCTTATTCTGACATCCTTGTAAATGTAGTCCACAGTACATGCTAGTTAATTTCTGCACCCAGACATAGACACAAATTTTTTTTGGGGGGGGTGGGTGGGGGAGGGTGGGAGGGGAGAAAAGAAAGGTGAAAAGGAATCAAAGTGGGGAAAAAAATATTAGGGGACAAGTTTCAAACTGCCTTCAATTTTTATATCAACTGACAACCATGAAGTAATTGATCAACTTAGCATTATATTTCAGAACGACCATTTATGCAAAATTCAGGTTCTCAATACAACTTTAACAAACCTATAACATTGTTATACCCGACGACAATGATTTAAACGGCAAAAATAAACTCCAAAATTGCTGCAAGATGAAACCACTTCTTCCTAATTATTTTTTTCTTCTCCTGCCCTTCTTATTCTCTCAGCACCTTAACAAAGTTTAAAAGAGCAGATAACCTGCTTGCAGCTATATAGCAATGGAGGATGGGGATGTGAAACTGGATTCTGGAAATACCAGCAGACAGCTCACTGCAGGAAATGTCAGCAGGCAGAGTGAGAGTGCTGAGAATTGGCACATTTGTCCCAATAAGGAACAAGCTTTGAAAGGTCTGGCAAAACAGGCTGCAATGTATTGTCTAATGTACACCAACAAGTGCCTTAATTCCAGTCTGACAATATCCCACTGCACTGTCAAGTTTTCCCAATCACACATTACCCATTAGCGTGGCCTCTCAGACATGAACTATTTTAAAGCGGTTTAGCGTTGTGGGCTATGGATTCATGCCTACAAGTAAAAAGTCGCTCCACTTCACAGAAAAATCCTGTGATGCATTTTGAGACGTGAAAAAGCTCTACATCAAATGCAAGTATTAATATTCCTGCTAATAACTTCTCATAGAAAATGGATTGAGACCAACTCTTTTAAGCCTCTTAGACAGCCGAGAGTGATTTTTTTCATAATCCCTCTTAGTGGGCTCAGTGTTTTTCTTTTTTTCTACTATACCTCCCCTCCTGGTCCCAGCCTCTTCACAAGCAATCACTGGCATCCCTCTAGCCTCCTCCTGCTGTGGTGCAGCTCCACTAGCACTGGTTGTCGTTTGGGAGCCCATCTGAGTGGCCGTTGTTCATGTGTGAGCCTTGGCAGTGAGTGTCAACTGTAGAGGCCATCAGAGCCGAGCCTAACGTTTCTTCACCTGTATGATTTCCTCTCCCTAAACCACGCAGCCTTGTCTGAGACCATCAAACTCAGCACTGACTGCAATTTAAACCAGCTCCTGGTCTGTAAACGACAGCTCCGTCCACTATAATAATAATCCTTGCATTTGATATAGCGCCTTATCAGGTCTTTAAGACGACTCAAAGCGTTTCATAGAATATACTGTAAAGTGAATTGACTGTATTGACTTTGTGGGAGAAACACAGCAGCCAATTGTGTAGGGCAGTGTCCCACAAACAGTTGTGGATTGAGTGATCAAATTATTTTTTTTTGAAGGGATTATTATCTTGCGAGGTGAGTGCTCTAACCACTGAGCCACAGGACTCCACAACCACAACGGTTATGAAGATATTCAAATTTTCAGAGCAAATTTAATTGAATACCTTTGTACAGACGGTACTAGAATTTAATTTTTCTTAAACAAATAATTTCTACCTCAACTGGAAACAACACTCTTAACATACACATCTGGGGTTCAGTTACTTTAACTGAAGTAGCGTGTGTACTGGAAGTTAAAATAATAATCGTTGCATTTTTTTGCGAGATCTCTTGCAACTAGTATTCTCTAATAGTACTCACCATCTGAGGAACTCCAAATATGACAACATTGTTAAATTCTGAGAAATTCACCTAAAATTATTTGTTCCAGAGAAAAAAAAACATAGAATGTAAAGCTAGCAAATACAAGTAACATTTTAAGAATATGTCACAACATACTGCACAGAGTCCAAATGTCCATACCTTCCATAAGTCACAGATGTAAAATGTAGTGCTGTGGTGTACTCCGACCCGCCAGGCTCTGTACCTGGAGTACCAGGCCAACCAGGGATTCAGTTCATATCCCACAGCTCGAAATCCTCGCTTTGCTGCTTCAATTACCTACAGATTTATAATGATAAATAGAAAGATTCAATAATACAGAAACCCAAGAACCCAGGGCATGTTTCTAGTAGCAACTCCGTAATGTACAAGGTCGGAAAGCAATTGTGGTCCATCTGGGTAGTCCTAAAGTAAAATAAACAATTCTACGCTACAACTCTTTTTATAACCCTCAATCTTTGCCAAATCGCTATCTAATACTCGCTCGCCACATTTGACTTTGTCCTGGAGGAGACTTAAATAAACAAAATAAACATTTAATCATTAGCTTATCTGGTGAAGAACTGACATATACATGGCCAAACATATATAATTTTTAATTCATATAACTGTCATAACCCACTCAGCATGCTACTGTACCAGATCCTGACATTTGTCCAAATAGTTAATCATTTTGAGAACGCCTAGGATGCTAGAATCACAAGATCAGTTGATTAACAATGTCTTCACGCAGAGTGGAAACACATCAAGTGAGGTGTCTCACAGTGTTCTTCAAACTGTGCAAGACAGAGAAAATCTGCTGATATTGGTTGCAAATCAAATGCTCGGACTCCATTTCATAGAACATCGCTTTTCATTTAAGTAATAAACCCATTGAAACTAACGCACACACACAGTAATTATGTTATGTATACACACACATATACACATCTATATTACGTGTAATTTTGCAGTGTATATTTATACATTATAAATAAGACACATGCACATATGCAGGGTTTTTTTCGTTGATCATCACTTGACAAACTTGCTATAATTACATCTCAGTGTGGATGCCATCATTCATCAGAATCACAGAATACAATCAACAGACCCCAAGCTGTATAAAACCAATCAATCCTAACTAATCAATTTCTAACTACATATTTATTTCTTAAAAAATGCCAAGGGATTAATTTCACGGTCGTAATCATCTCTCGTCTCTTAGTCACTATAGTCATCTGAAACCAGAGATGGATTAGTGACTTACAACTACTCGCTGCTCGGTTTTACATTCATAACAAAACCCAACTAAAACTTCATTGTCATTTTTAATTTAATATAATTTTATTATCGGACAGAGGCAGGAGGCTATTCAGACCATCTAGCCTGTTCCACCATTTTATTAAAACTGGTCAAATCTTTTAATCCCTGCCCTTTTCCCATATTGTTCAATAACTTTACTACCAAAGTATGTGTATTTTTCTTAAATATTCCTATTGATTCAACCACGACAACCTTTTGAGGAAGAGCATTCCACATTTTCATAACCCCGAGTGTGAAAAATGCTTCCTGACTTTTAAAAAAAGTGAATTATTCTTTTCCCTTGATAGAAGGATCCTTTACAATGGACCATAAATCAGAACTAACAGTTTTAGTTCTGATTTATGGTCCATTGTAAAAGATCCTTCTATCAAGGGGAAAGAATCATTCACCTATTTTTTAAAAAAATACTTCCTCCATAATTACCTGTTAAACTCCTCTGCTCTAAGGAATACAATCCCAGTCAACCAGCCTCTCTTTATAGTTAAACTCCTTTAGCCCAGGTATTAATTTAGTGACTAATTACTGAACATCCTTAGGGCTTGCATATCTGATCGGTTGCCCAAAACTAAATACCTCACCGCTCAATGTAACTGGAGAAGCACCTCCTTACTTTTATTCTACTTCTCAAATCCCCTCTTTGCCGGTCTCCCCAGCTGCAACATGGACAGGATCCAGCTGATCCAAAACTCCTCCGCCCACATACTCACCCGTACTAAACTCCATGCCCCCATCACACCAGTTCTTGCCAGTCTCCACTGGTTCCCTACCCCCGAATGGATCAATTTCAAGATCCTCACACTAGTTTTCAAATCGCTTGATGCCCTGACACCTCCCAATCACTCCGAGCTGTTTACCCCCCAACCCTCTGCCTCCGCTGGACTGGCTCCAGCCTTCTGCATGTCCCTTGGGTCCTCCGTTCCACCATTGGTGGCCGCATTTTCAACAACAACAACAACTCGGATTTATATAGCGCCCTCCACGCCAGACAGAGTCTTAAGAGCGCTTCACAGTCAC
This sequence comes from Callorhinchus milii, assembly GCF_018977255.1. Taxonomy (NCBI): domain Eukaryota; kingdom Metazoa; phylum Chordata; class Chondrichthyes; order Chimaeriformes; family Callorhinchidae; genus Callorhinchus; species Callorhinchus milii. Next base: position 62,462,830 of record NW_024704743.1, read on the forward strand.
GGATCCCGGGGCCGAGCCAGGCGGAGGGGGAGGAAGGTGACCAAAGGCGCAGTCGAAAAGTTCTTTAGCCGAGACCTGAAAATAGGAAGAGAGGAGGCGAAGCTAAGGGAGTGAGGAAGGGAGTTTCAGAGTCTCAGGGCGTAGTGGCTGAAGGCACGGCCACCAATGGTGGAGCGGAGGATTTGGGGAACAAGGAGGAGGTCAGACCCGGTGGAGCGAAGGCAACAGGCACTGTTGTGAGGAGGGAGAAGGTTAGAGAGGTAGGGAGGTGCAGAGGAGTGGAGAGATTTGAAGACAAGAGTGAAGAACTTGAAGTCAATCCTCTCTGGGACAGGCAGCCAGTGCAGTCTGGCAAGGACTGGGGTAATCGGGGAGCGGAGTTTGGTGCAGGTAAGAATGGGGGCGGTAGAGTTCTGGATGACCTGGATTTTATGAATGGTAATGGAGGGGAGACTGGCGAGGAGGGCATTTGAATAGTCCAGCCGAGAGGTGACAAAAGCATGGACCAGGGTTTTGTCAGCTTTTGGGGAGAGGTATTGGCAGAAACGGGCGATGCGTCGGAGGTGGAAGAAAGTGGTGCTGGTGAGGGACCGGATGTGGGGGAGAAAGGATAATTGGGGGTCGAACATGACACCTAGGTTGTGTACGAGTTCGGAGAGTTTTAGGCGGAGGTCCGGTAGGTAGAGGAGGTGAGAACCATGCGATTTAAGACGTTGACGAGAGCCAAAGGGTTTGGCTTCCGTCTTGTCAACATTTAGCTGGAGGAAATTTGCGCTTATCCAGCTCCTGATGTCTGCCAGGCAGGCTGACAGAACATCCGGGGACTGGGGGTTGCAAAGTGAGGTGGAAAAATAGAGTTGGGTGACGTCCGCATACATGTGGAAGTGTACCCCATGTCTGCGGATGACATCTCCAAGAGGGAGCATATAGATTAGGAAGAGGAGGGGCCAAGGATGGATCCTTGGGGTACCCCGCAGGTAACCGGGTGAGAGCGGGAGGAAAAGCCGTTTGTGCAGATGTACCGCTGGCGATTCGTGAGGTAGGACTCAAACTAGCTGAGTGTGGTCCCACTGAGGTGGATGATGGAGGAAAGGCAGTGGAGGAGGATGGCATGATTGACTGTGTTGAAAGCGGCGGAGAGGTCCAGGAGGACAAGGAGGCAGAGGGAGCCCTGGTCACAGATGAAGAGGATGTCATTTGAGACTTTCACAAGCGCAGTCTCTGTATTGTGGGCAGGGCGGAAGCCGGAGTGGAGGGGTTCGAAGAGGGAGTGGGAGAGGTGCGCAGAGTCGATTGGCAACAACGCATTCTAGGACTTTGGCGAGGAAGGGTAAGTTTGAAATAGGGCGGTAGTGGCTGGGGTTTGAGGGATCTAGGGAAGGTTTTTTGAGGAGAGGGAGATGACAGCAGTTTTGAAGGGGGCAGGGACTGATCCAGAGGAAGGGACTGGTTGATGACATCAGCCAGTAGTGGGCAGAGGAGGGGGAGCTGGGTGACCAGCAAGTTGGTGGGGAGGGGGTCGAGGCAGCAGGTGGTGGGTTTCATTGAAGTGATGGTGGGTGAGAGGGAGGAAGGAGAGATGGGGAGGAAGGAATGTAGGATGGGGGTCGTGGTAGGAGCTGATGATGGGGAGCGTGAGGGGGACGGAGAGGGGGTGGTGGTGGGTGACAAGAGGCAGGTGGTTGAAAAGAAGTCCATGACCTCCTCGCACTTGGCATTAGATGTGAAGAATGAGAAGGCCTGAGGGGGCGCACGGAGGAGGTAGTGGATGGTGGAAAAAAAGGACTTTGGGATTATTTTTTGCCTCCAAGATGATGTTGGAGTAGAAGGCCGTTTTCGCACACGTCAAAGAACGGCGGTAGCTGTAGAGATGCTCGAGCCACAGTTGGTGGTGAACTGTCAGGCCAGTTTTCTGCCATCTGTGCTCGAGCAGCCGGGTTTGGGTTTTTAGGGAGCGGAGATGACTGTTACTTTCAGCCACTACGCCCCGAAATTCTGTAACATTCCTCCTCTATCCCTCCACCTTATCCCTTCCTTCCCCATCTTTAGGTCTTACCTGAAGACCTTCCTATTCAACCTTGCCTACAATCACCTCCCACTGGCTCAGGATCGTGCTCCGCCACCGTCAAGCATTCTGGACCACTACTCTGCGTAAGGTGCGTTATATAAATGCAAGTTGCTGAGGTTATTCCACACCCCTTGCAATATATGCCAGGATCCCATTTGCTTTATCCGACTGCTTTGCTGCATCTGCAAATTCGATTTCAATGACTGATGAACTTGAACCCGTCGCCACTTCAAACGCACCTGTACCCCCAACCACTAGCCTTCCAGCCCAAGTGCAATACCTCACACTTTGAAATAAAATAATCCTCGCATTTGATAATAATAATCCTTACGTTTGATTGCGGCACTTTCTAAAATAGCTATTTGATAATTTGGTATTAAAGATGGTATTTGATACAGCACTTTTAACATCAGGAGATCTTCAGGCAGAGCAGGTGGTCCAACCGGTCACACATAATCACACCACCAAATACTGCAGATGGTGGAACTTCTGACGAAGGGTCGTGGACCCCAAACGTTGACTCACTTTCCTTTCTCCATAGATGCTGCCTGACCTGCTGAGTGTCCCACACACAATGCTGGGCTACTTCTGGGCTATTTTTAGTGGACTTTGGGCTACAAACGTATTGTAATTTCCGGCCACCAGCTCAATAACAACAATAATAATAATAATCCTTGCATTTGACATAGCGCTTTTCACGTCGGGAGGACGTCCCAAAGCGCTTCACAGAACACACTGTAAAGTGAATTGACTGCATATTTGTGGGCGAACGCGGCAGCCAATTGCGCACAGCAATGTCCCACAAACAGTCGTAGATTGAAAATGACCAATTTATTATTGTTTTGGGTTTTGGAGGGATTATTATTAGGCTCTGTGTGGAGTAAGGAAACTTGCCCAAGGTTTCGCCCTCTGCCTGGAATTGAACTCAGGTCTCTCATTTGCAAAGCGAGTGCTCTAACCACTGAGCTACAGGACTCCAATGCGCCCACCGCCCCCCCCCCGCGGGCCCCTCCACACTCACGATCCTCCCGTCGCCGCTGCCGATGTCCACCAGGGCCCCCCGGCGGCCCGCGAGCAGCCGCAGCACGTTGTCCACCTGGGCCGGGCTGGCGGGCACGAAGGGCAGACACACCCTCCGCAGAGCCGGCGCCACGAACGGCGCCGCCGCCACGTACAGAGCCAGCGCCGCCCCGCCCGCCGCGCCGGCCAGTACCAGGCCCCACCTGGGCCTCGGACTGGAGCTCGGCTCCCGGGGCTGAGGGTCAGGGCGGCCCGCGGCTCGGACTGAACCGGACATTGCTACGAACGGCACCCGGTAACTTCCTGTGATGGCCCGTTCGCACTGAGGCGGTGTCACACCCTAAACCGTCCCACAACAGGAAATAGCTGCAGCCATGGAAACGCAATCTGTCCCTCAACTGATGCAGAGGAACCAGGGGCTGCAGAGGGTAATCGTCAACCAGGATTGGGTTTAGCTTTGCTCAGTCGGGTGTCTGGCACCTGTGGAAACCCATCACCATGTGTGAGAGCATCCAAACCAACTCAGCATCCCATCCCCACATGGGAATTTCCCACTGCTTGTCCAGCCAGGACCACCCACCTACCTAAGTGAGGGTCATTTATGTAACTTCAATTACAAATAGTAAATACATAGTCCTAGTAAATAATAATGATATTTTTAACAATAAATAATCCTTAATCCCGAGGTTCAACGATGCCCCGGGATGGCTCCACCACATCAGCCAAGAAACATTCTGTGCCATAAAGCCATCTTTCTGTGAGCCGGAAGCCGTCTTCGTCAAGCGCATAGATGCAATACGAACAAAGATTCTCAGTGCTGGTTCTTTCACAAATACAGCCCCATTGAAATCCAGCTGCACCTGCAGGCAAAAAGTGGGGTGTATCTTATATTTATACAAAACAATTCAATTTACATCAATGTCGCAGCTTTCACGTATCGAGAAGTGGTATTTCAAAATGTATAATGCTGAGTGAATAAATAAATGGAAGAATAAGTAGTTATTCTGCAGCACCTGTAATGGACAGGCAAAATCTTTCCTCAGTAAAATAGGTTGAGAGCCCACAATGGACAGAAATATGCATTGTGCTATGTTACATTCTTATATCCTCATTTTATTAACATTCACAATATGATCCAATGTTCCAGGTATGCAAGTAACCCAATTTAAATGAACCTATAAAATATTGTGCCCCCAATTTGTTATTGTATCATTAAACAAATTAACTTTTGTTTTTTACGCAGGCATCTCATTCTGATTTGAATTTAAGACACTCCCAACAATCTTCAAGTTCCAAAATACTTGAAAAAGGCAACAAAATCAGGAAAATTAGCTTTCCATTTTACCATTAGACATGAATTTGGTACTGTTAATGTTACAACAGGCTTAGTGAATCTGATATATGGTTATCTTAAGTCAATTATGCAATTTACAATACAATTTACATTTATATACCTCCTTTCATGTCTGGAGGACCTAACAAACCACTTGATAATTCTGAAACTAAACACAATAAAAAATAACAGTGATTCCAATATTATTTGCAGATGAAATTATAATCCTCTGATGAACACCACTTATTTGACATGTTTTACTTTGCAAGTCATCTATAAATCCTGGATCATTGCCAGTTTAGAGGCTGTTCGCTCACCCATGTCCTCCACATTTACTGTTTTTTTTAACTTCAAGTTTCAAAGGAGATGGTGAACATTTAATAACCAGCCTCTAATAAAATGCGCTGTCATGAACCTAAATGGTGGGTCACTCTGACTAGAGATAATGTTCTTTACAGAAATGACTGCTGAAGATTAAACCTCTGATTGAAGTTCCCAGTCAAGAGAACAATCACAAAGCAGAACAGATCTCTCTCACTTTAAGTATCTTACTCTTGTAGAGAAAGACCTTAACTCCTATTTGTCAGCCTGGCACAATTTGTAGCACTCTTGCCTTGCTGAGTCGGAACGTTTAAGCTTCGGGACTCTGAGTTTATAGTCTAGGCTGAAACTCCAGTGCAAGGCTGGAAGAGCACTGCATTGTCAGAGGTGCCATTCTTCGGATGAGACCGTAAATTGAGATCCCATGTCTCACTGTTCAGATAGACGTTGAAGATCCCTGGCACAATTTAAAAAGGGAAAGGAGTTTCTCCCAGTGGCTTGCCTAATAATCTCCCAGATAACAGCCTGTAGCTTAGTGGTTAAAGTACTCACCTCGCAAGTGAGAGGACCTGGGTTCAATTCCCGGCAAGGCAAAACGTTCGGCAAATTTTCTTATGCCACTTGCCTCTGTTTACCGAGCAGTAAGAAAGAACCCAGTTGTTAGTCGATTGGTGGATCACTTTTCCGGGATAATAATTCCTTCCAAAAAAATAATAATTTAATCATTCGATCCATGGCTGTTTGTGGGACACTGCTGTGTGCAAATGGCTGTTCCACAAAAATATACAGTCAATTCATAGGAACATAGGAATAGGAGTAGGACATTCAGCCCCTCAAGCCTGTTCCATCTTTTATTTAGATCATGGTTGATCTGTACCTTAACTAATCCTTTCAATTCCAATTTACCACTTTCTCCCCATATCCCTTAATACCCTGACATACCAAAAATCTATCAACCTCACTCTTGAAGGTGTGGATGGATCCAGAATCCATGGCCTTTTGGGGGAGAGAATTCCAGATTTCTACCACCCTTTGAGTGAAAAAATGTTTTGTGATTTCACTCTTAAATGGCCTGGTTCTAATTTTAAGACTATGCCCCTTGTTTTGGATTCCCCACCAAAGGAAATAGCTTCTCTGTATCTACCCTATCAAATTCCTTTCTCATCTTAAATATCTCAATCAAATCGCCCCTCAACGTTCTAAACTCAAGGGAATACAATCCAAGTCTTTCCTCGTAACTTAACCCTTTTAGGCCTGGTAACATTCTGGTGAACCTGCGCTGCACCCCCTCCAGGGCCAATATATCTTTCCTGAGGGGTGGTGCTCAAAACTGAACGCAATCTCCAGATGGGGTCTGACTAACGCTGTGTACAGCTGGAGCATCATTTCTTCCCCTTTCTATTGCAGGCCCCTTGAGATAAAGGCCAACATCCCATTCGCCTTTTTAATTACTTTTTGCACCTCGGAATTAGTTTTTAGTGATTTGTGGATATGGACACCCAAATCTCTTTGCTCCTCCACAGTTCTTAATTTCTCCCCATTAAGAAAATATTCTGCTTCATCTTTTTTCGGTCCATAGTGGATGACATTGCAATTCCCTACATTGAACTCTATCTGCCACAGCTTTGCCCCTTCACTTAATCTGTCTAAATCTCTTTGTAACTTCTTATTCCCATCTACACAATTTACTGAGCCTCCTAGTTTAGTATCGTCTGCAAACATGGATATAAAACTTTCTGTTCCTTCATCTAAGCCATTTATATAAATGGCAAATAGCTGAGGTCTCAGTACAGACCCCTGGGGGACACCACTTGTCACGTCCCGCCAATCAGAGAACGTTCCCTTTATCCCTACTCTCTGCTTCCTGCCTTCCTACCAATTACCAAGTCACATCACAAAGTTACCTCTGACTCCATGCGCTTCCATTTTCGCTAATAATCTTTTGTTTGGAACCTTATCCAATGCTTCGGAAAGTCCATATAAATGATATCCTCTTATCCACCATTTTAGTGATCTCCTCAAAAAATTCAACTAGATTAGTCAGACACAACCTACCCTTGGCAAACCCATGCTGACTCTCTTGACTAGCTCATACCTGTCCAAGTGTTCAGTCACTCTGTCCCTGATGATGGATTCCACTATTTTCCCTACAACTGACTTTAAGCTGACAGTTCTCTAGTTTCCTGGTTTCTCCCTCCCTCCCTTCTTAAATATAGGGGTGACATTCACAATTTTTCAATTTTCCAAATTCACTTTACAGTATATTCTGTGAAGCGCTTTGGGGTGTCTTATAATAATAATAATAATAATCCTTGCATTTGATATAGCGCTTTTCACGTCGGGAGGACGTCCCAAAGCGCTTCACAGAATATACTGTAAAGTGAATTGACTGTATATTTGAAGTCGTGATAAGGTGCTATATCAAACGCAAGGATTATTATTATTTAAAATTGGTTATTCACTTCATGGCTGTTTGTGGAATATTGCTGTGTGTAAACTGGCTTTCAGGTTTGCCTACAAACATAGTCACTGTACTTTATAGCAAATCCTGTGAAGTATTGAGACACTTCAACAATGTAATAAGGCGCTATATCAATTGCAGGGATTGTTAATTTATTTTGAAATTAAAAGGCCAAAGGTCATCAATTTATTCTCCAGTTATGGAAAGAAATTGCAAGTAATCCATATCTTGACTTGAAACAGGCGGTTAGAATTAGAGGTGAGACGTTTATGATTTACAAGTCTTGTACACTATAAATCAGAAGAAACGTTTTCCTTCACAAAGTACTGTATATAGATTACTCACATCAGAACAAATTGCACACAAACTAGTTTATCTACCTGAAAAAATTAAATACTAATTTACTCATTGATTACAAGATGTATTGCAAAGTCTACAAGTTGAATTATATATCACTTAAAAAGTACTCTCCAAATATCAAATTGGATTTATTTCCTATTAACCCTAAGGACATATCCTATTCCCTGTTAAGAATTCACTTAAGGAACCTCTACTAGATCTCTGTCAGAGCAGCTTCTTAGCCAGTCACCAGAAAGTATACAAGAGTGAAACCAGGTAATTTGTTCTTCAAATAAAAAATAATTTATAAAACTCCATTTCAAGACAACCAAATAAAGTAATAAACTTAAAACAAAAACAACAACTTGCATTTATACAATGCCCTTCACCCACGGTAGCATTTCAGAGCGTTTAAAAGGAAAAGACAATTTAAATTTTGATTTAAATGGTTGGCAAAAGCACAGTATGAATCTACAGTATGGTAATAATGTTTCTTTCCTGCTGCTGAGTTCTAGATCTCTGTTGCATTGCTCTGGGAAACTAGCCGGCTAAGACAAGCTACTCCCCTCCTCACTGCAGAGAGAAAGGGTGAGAAATCAAAGAGAGAGCCAGGCCCTGTGCAATGGCCATATAACAGCCAGCATTCAGAGAGTACCAAAAAGTGGATCAGTACAGGATATGTAGTCCAAGGAGCCCAGGGGGAAGAGCAATAGTTTACATTTATGTAGTGCCTTTCACATTGGCAGGATGTTTTTGGGAGAAAAGAGATTTCGTACATCAATTAAAATATGTCAGGAAAAAATATCTTCTAATTTTTTTGACACTGTTAAGATGAGCCACAAGCCACAGGGAGTTTTGTTTTATTCATTTAATTGGACTTGGCATACATTTTCTGTTGAATTTGTGTAACTCAGTTATTGTAATAGGAATCAAAACCGAGTGAGTACTCATGGGGTTATTGGTAGAATTGGCTTGGAGGAGCTGCACTGCTTGACATTATGAGGGTATTGATTTAGCATCTGCAATGACAGGATCGCTGAAGCAGCTCCAGGCTGATGGTGTTTGGGGGTTGAGGAGGGCATGGGTTGGGCCCAGAAAACAAACGTGCACCAAGGGTTTTAATAACAAAAAGAAAGGTTTATTTTGATAAGGAAGCTGTTGCTTTTTACAGCCGTCTTCTGCAGACACACTCTTCTCCCTGAAGCACCCAGCTATAGATTGGTGCTGATTCATTAACCAGTTAGTGTCCAATTAGCACTTAGGGCTGGAGCTTCAAACAACCCTGTAAAGTGAATTGACCGTTTATTTTGTGAGCAAAACTCAGCAGCCAATTGCTCACAGCAGTATCCCACATTGGTTTACATAGGAACCCAGTTGTTAGTCGATTGGCAAATCACTTTTCCAGAGGTAATAAATATTTTGGGTAATAAATATTTTCCTTCAAAAAAATAATAAATTGATCATTCAATTAACAACTGTTTGTGGATCACTACTGTGCAATTGGATGCTGCGTTTCGCCCACAAAATATACAGTCAATTCACTTTACAGTATAATCTGGGAAGCACTCTGAGACGTCTTGAAGATGTGATATGGAGCTATATGAAATGCAAGGATTATTTATTATTATTACATTCCCAAATTGGTATGCTCTTGATTTCCAGATGTTCTTCACAGGGAAAAACATTGAAGGATGAATTACTTCAGATCCCATACATCAGAGGAATGGATTGTCCACCAATATTAGGAACAGCACCTATTAGTGTCTGCTCAGGCAGCATATGTGTGTTTGTTGGATGGGGAAAGGTAAGAGGGGAGATGATAATTAAGACAGTATCCGGAAACAATAGACTAGATGTAGAACTGAAAAAATACACAAACATGACTGAGAAGTATGAAAGACACGACAAAATCAAGGAATAATTTACAATTCTGTTTGATGTCAGTCAATTCACCTTACAGTATGTTCTGTGAAGAGCTTTGAGACATCTTATGGACGTGATAAGACACTATATCAAATGCAAGGTTTATTATTATCACAAATAAAATGTTTAAGCATCAATGTGGGTGAAGCAAATCACATTGTAATATTGAAAAAAGAGACGATCTGTTTTGTATCTTTATCTCTATCCATCTATATAGTGTATAATCCCGATAAAAGGAACTCACTGAGCCAGCTTTACATCCTCAATGCCAGTTAATAAATATTGTAACCTCTTCTGGTGCAGTTAGACCTTGTTTTTTTATGAACTTCATTAATCTTAATATGTATATATTCCCACTGGTTGGTGAGTCAGTGACTAGAGGGCATCAATTTAAGATAATTGGCAAAGGGGGAAATTAGGAGGAATTTTTTTATGCAAATGTTTTTAGAATGTGGAATGCTGTGCCGGGAGCAGTGGATGAGGCAGAATCCATGTTAGCTTTCAAGCGAGAACTGGATAGATATTTCAAAAGGAGTTATTTGCAAAGGTCTGGGGAAAAGACAGGTAAATGGGCATTATTGCTCTTTCAAAGGGCCATCACAGATATGGTGGACTGAATGACCTCTTCAGTGCTGTAAATTTCTATGATTGTATACAACTTAGATACGGTTCCTTATTAGGGGTCTGGTTCGCCAGCCAATTTCTAATCCACCCTTCTATCATGCTCAGGCTTGACTCTGCCAAACACTGCTCAATGCCAGACTCCCCAGGCATAGAGCAGTACCTACACAAGCTGCAGACGATCCGGAACTCTGCAGCTTAAGCCGTCTCCCGCACCAGGCTCCACAAACCTTTCACCTCCATCTTTGCTTGGCTCCATTGGCTCTCCATCCCCAGTGGATCAAGTTTAAGATTCTCATTCAGACATTCGAATTCCTTGACGGTTTTCCCACCCAACTCTGCAACCTTCTTCAACCCAACGACTCAGCTCCTCTGTTTGCTCAGTGATCACTGGCTTACTTCATGTCCCCAGTCCCACCAGCCCTACTATTGGGGCTGATAGAGCAGGTGACATGAATGCTTTCAGCCATTCTGCCCCCGAACTCTGGAACTCTATCTTGGGAGTGCTTCCAGCTTGCTCCTTTTCTTCTTTCGTTCAAGCACATCTCAAAATGTACCTCTTTGCACGCTCTTTCGATCATCTTTCCCTTCTCCACCCCAGCTCGAGAAACCGGCCAGAATTGTCAAACCCTTTGCGACGTCTTCCCAATGTGAAATGCTTAATCTTTTTAGAAGTCAAATTAACCTTCATAGAAACGAGCAGTAACACACAGCAATGCCTCTAACATCATTGGGTTGAGTGTTCATAAACCAAGCTTCAATGGTTCTCTCTTATAAACAAGAATTTTCTGGAACAGTTAATTTATTGAAAAGAAAATTGGATAATTACTTGAGGACATTAAAGGCTATAGCGAAATATAGAGGAATGATGTTAGAATAAATGTTTCACAAAGAAACTATCAACAACAACAACAACAAAATTACATTTATAGAGCCTTTCACGTCGGGAGGACGTCCCAAAGAGCTGAACAGTCAGGGGTCGGGACCTGAGCATGGGGGAGGGGTGGTGTAGAGGTGAGGGAAGGCCGAGAGGTGGGAGGGAGACCAAAGGCACGGTGGAAGAGAAGGGTCTTGAGACCAGCCTTGAAGGAGGCAAGGGAGGAAGCGAAGCAAAAGGACGGTGGGATGGATTTCCAGAGTGTAGGGGCAGAGAGGCTGAAAGCCCGGTCTCCAATGGTAGGGCAAGTTGGGCGGGAGACATGGAGCAGGCCGGAGCCTGATGAATGGAGGGAGCGGGCAGGTTGGTAGGGAGTCTGCAGGTCAGAGAGGTAGGAGGGGGCAAGGCCATGGATGGCCTTAAAGGTTAGGACAAGGATCTTGAACTCGATTCTCTGGGGGATGGGAAGCCATTGGAGTTGGGCGAGGGTGGGAGTGATGCGGTGACGGAGCCTGGTGTGTGAGAGTACACGAGCTGCAGGGTTTTGGATGATCTGCAGCTTGTGAAGGGAAAAGTTGGGAAGGTCGAGGTCAAGTCTTGAGGTGATGAATGCGTGGGTGAGGGTCTCGGCAGCCTGAGGGGTGAGGCAGTGGCGGAGTCTGGCAATATTGCGGAGGTGGTGGTAGGCAGTGCCAGTCATGGCGTGAATGTGGGGGAGAAAGGACAGTTCAGGGTCAAACAAGATACCCAGGTTCCTGACTGGCTTAGTGAGGTTGTGTGTGCAGCCGTGGAGGCTGATGCTGCCAGTACCTGAGGTGCAGAGGCGCTGGCGCGAGCCAATCAGGAGGGCCTCGGTCTTGCTGATTTTGAGTTGGAGAAAGTTGGCCCTTGTCCAGGACTTGATGTCGGACAGGCAGTCGGTCAGGACGCCAGTAGTCCTGGAGTTCAGGGTGGAGGCAGAGAGGTAGAGTTGGGTGTCATCCGCATACATGTGGAACTTTACCCCATGTCTGCAGATGACATCACCAAGGGGGAGCATGTAGAGGTTGGAGAGGAGGGGACCGAGGACAGCGACCTGAGGAACACTGCATGAGACAGTGCAGGGGGTGGAGGAGAAGCCGTTTGCCGCAACAAAGTGGAGACGGTGTGAAAGATAGGACCTGAACCTTGAAGTTTAAGGTGGGAGGAGAGGTGGGTGGATTGAGTGGTCCACGGTGTCAAAGGCGGAGGAGAGGTCGAGGAGGATGAGAAGGCAGAGGGAGCCCTGGTCACACATGGTCAGGATGTCGTTTGTGACCTTGACCAGAGCACACAGCACGGAAACCCGATTGGAGGTTTGTGTCAGGGCCAAATGGCTTCCTGCTAAGATGGAAACTTTCTATAAATCCATGAAAATTAATTTGAAGAGTTGTACATTACCCTCAAATCAACTGCAGGTCTCTTCATAACCAAATAAACACACTGGAGTCGTTCTTAAAAATATATTTCACATCACGGATTATGTTACTCAGATAACTATTTGTAAGTAATAGAATACCCAGAATTAACCTACATTTGTTCCTGCTAAATCTAAATGCATGGCTAGCAAAATATGCATTTGTTTTCAATTGTAGGTATGTACCAAAGTTCCACAATTTCAGTGTTTCTTTTTTAAGGTTGCAGTAGAAACGTTTTGCCCACAAATGTACAGTCAATTCACTTTACAGTATATTCTGTGAAGCACTTTGAGACGTCTAGAAGACATGAAAAGCGCTATATCAAATTCAAGGATTATTATTATTGTTAAATATTTGCAATGCATAAATTGTATTCCTTGGAAAATTACCAGGAATAGTCTCCTAACTTAGTATACATTGTAAATTCCTAAGAAGTATTCATTAACTCCAAATAAACCTCTGCCTCTCCTATTCAGATACTTAATACGGTGGCTTCATTCTGTCTTAAAAAACTGAGGATTCTTGGAACAAGGCCTAGATAGAATGCAGAAACATTATATAACTTTTTATTTGTGAATAGAATTAAATCCATACTCACATCAACAGCTTACACAGTATTCATACTGTCAGTACTCTGATTTGTATCGATTCAACCTAATTTTGTTATGGATACATTTCCCAGAAATGTTTATTTTCAGATCAGATCTGTATATTGAACGTAAATTGAGACATCACAGTATTTGAAAATGCTGTTGGCATTGTGCTGAATGGATCACTTCTTATTAGACTGTAAATCTTTCAATGTTAAATTCTGCTACTCAGTCTGATTTTCAAATGACACACAAAATACAGTCAATCCACTTAACATCATATTTTGTGAAGCATTTTGAGACATCTTGACAACATGATGAGGCACTATATCAAATATAAGGATTATTATAGAGCTCTCCCTATACATGATCCCTTTCACTAGGAACACACATTTCAAATGTACAACAACATGCATTTCTATAGCACCCTTCATAACAAGTAGCATCTCAGAGAACTAAAAATAGGTGTAGTTTGATGCTGAGCCGGAAGAAAGGGGAATAGTCAAAAAGAAAAGTCTGCAGGTGCGAGCTGAAGATTAAGAGTTCCAGAGTTTTGGGGTGCCGTGGCCCCAATGGTGGGAGGAGGAGTCGAGGAATGTGCACAAGGTCCAAAGTGACCAAGCGAATTGGTTGATAGAGGAGTGAGATATGAGCAGGTTAGAGAGGTAGGGAGGCGAGCGTGAGGACCTTGAGTCAATCCAATCTGCAACTGAGAGCTGGTGAAGCCTGGCAAGGACTGGGGTGATCAGGATGCATAATTTGGTACAAGGACCTACCCTTCATGAAGGCCATGCAATAAATGCAAGTTGTTGTTGCCTCAAAGTATTTATTTTATCTGGGGGATTGTTGGCCAGGATACTGGGAGGAATCCATTCTCTTTTTGGATGGTTCTATGGGATCTTTAACATCCACTTGAATTAAATAGAAATAACAAACATTTTGGTAATCCGTCAGTATTACTTGACTATGGACAATCTAGTACACATACCTCTATATCTAACATTACTGCTCCTTCATGATCAGCTGGCATAGGGGATCAGTGGATCCGTGCATATATATTTCCTTCCCCTGAGAAGTCATTTTTCTGTAGCGTACAGGACAAAAAACCTACTCTGTTTCCATATTAGTCTGAACTGGGATTGAAACGTATTTGTGACTGCTCGGTTGGTGGTTCACTGTTGTGCCATAAAGTTAATAAGACAGCTCCACTTCTGCCACTGTTAATTTGTCCTCAAAGAACGCAGTACAATACAGACAGCAAACAGACTTAAAGCTTGCATGTGCAGCATTATGTAGGATCATTGTTTTTCCTGCTGGAGTTCCATCATTCCTCGAGGAAAATTATTGGAAAGTCAATTCAGCAAAACTGAAAAGTAATTATTGTGCTTCTGCATACTACTCCATCTAGGACTTTCAAGTCAGGTACAGTAAAATCCCAGCCACTTGTAATGGATTTCTTCCTGGAGTTTTAATAACTAGGGAAGATTGTTTTCAAAGGCTTTGAGAGCTAATATTTTACGTTTAGAGGTTTGCTTTGTAAGTAGCAGACAGGCTGGAGAATCCATCATGCTTTCAATTGCACCCATTGTGCATTGTCAAAATTTGCAGAGAAATCTAGAGGTTTTTATGTGGTGTAGTGTGTTCAGCTGCCCAATGTATCTGTTACTTAAGTAGCAATGGAAGAATTCTTAACAGTTGAACAGTTTTCTCTCTGGCATGAAATTTGTTAAATGAGTACTGCACTGTTAGTGACCCGGATGCTCAGTAAATCAATGAGAACAGAAGTTAACAAAAGGTGTGCTTCTCAGTGAAATTGTACTGGTAAAGATATCCCAAACACCACCTTGGGTTGGTCGTGGTGGGCAATAAGCATGTTTTCTTGGAGCTGAGTAATTCCCAAGGTGATGAAATATTGGAATTGGGTCAACTGTGGCAGCCTCATTGTTTGGTTCTGAGGCAGGTGGGACCGCAGTACTCCAGGGTACGTTGACACTCCAGTATCTCGACGACATGGTAAGGCGCTGTATCAAATGCAAGAATTATTATTATAACCCATTTATTTCGCTGGGTTCAGTGAAAGTGGAACAGCTGAAATTGAGTGTATTTTGGTGATGTTCTGTATTAGATTATCAAACCAATCCGTTACGGATGTAAATAAAGTGCAAAAGTTTCAAACACAAAGGCATTAGATTCTTTGCTGCCCAGTATGCCTGTCTAAAATATAATTATCCATTCAGCTGTATGTAACATTCAACAGGATGCCTGAGGCAGAAATGAAATATCTTTCCTGATTACATGAAGTAATGTGATCAATTTCATTTATAATTATAGCCTTAGAGTACACTAATCACAAGCCTTACACAGAATTTCAATGTTATGTTTCACCTGTTGCATTAATATTTTGTTAATTAATGCATGAAAATGGGTGTTATAATAATAATGATAATCCTTGCATTTGATATAGCGCTTTTCACGTCAGGAGGACGTCCCAAAGCGCTTCACAGAACACACTGTAAAGTGAATTGACTGTATATTTGTGGGCAAATGCGGCAGCCAATTTCGCATAGCAATGTCCCACAAACAGTCGTAGATTGAAAATGACCAATTTATTATTGCTTTTGGTTTTGGAGGATTATTATTAGGCTCTGTGTGGAGTAAGGAAACTTGCCCAAGGTTTCGCCCTCTGCCTGGAATTGAACTCAGGTCACTCACTTGCAAAGCGAGTGCTCTAACCACTGAGCTACAGGACTCTTAACCACGCGGGTGTTGTGGTTAAGATCAGTATTATTACGTGATAAGAGACTGCAAAACACAAAAATAGAAATTGCCATTACAAAGTAGTTATTAATCGCTAATTTATTGTAAAAGAACAAGGAAGGAGTATATGATGTCTCTCTGACATGATAAATCATAGATCATTTTGTTAATGAAAGTAATGCCACAAGGATTGAGCAATTTCAAGTTGCCTGCAGGAATACTCATTTCTTCCACTGATATTCAATTATCAGTTGACTGATGTTTAGTTATCTCATCTGTGGCCTCTAGTTATATTTATATGTAAAATCTGTAACACTAGCAGACAGATTATACATTATGTGTTCTAATTGGCTGGCCAGCAGGCAGTCATGTATGTTGTTTTGTCCACTAATCTCATGACACCCTTGTCAACAGCTTCTATTCTGAATGGTTGAAAAAGCTGAAAAAAGTACCATAAAAGAGGGACTCTCGCCCTCAAATTTAAGGAAAAAAAACTTTCTGATCTACATAGGATTGTATTTGATTGATTTACTTTGCTTAAACTATTTATAAACATACGCAGAAAGCTGTTATATAAAATAAAAACTTTACAGCCCTCTGGACAGCCCGACAGTGCGAACAGCCCAGGGGGCTACACCGGGATGGACAGCCCGGTCGGTGCCCACTGCAGCAGGGTGGGACGCTCTGTGCCCTGTGAGGGACAAACGGATACCTGTATCTGGGAATCTGTCACAGCATCACTGCATTTAGCCAGCTTCCCTGCAGATTGTAAAACAAGCCCAGCTTACAAATCAAGATTGAAGACTTAGTGCCCCCTGCAGCCAGGTGGGCAACACAGCGCCCACCACGGCCAGGCAGGTAGCACGGTGCCCGACATGGCCAGGCAGACAGCACGGTGCCACCGCAGCAGTGGGCACCATGCTGTTGGCATGGCTGCACAGTGGGCACCGTACTGCAATTAGCTTTGCTGGAGTATTAATGTCCTAAAATGTTTCTTCCCCCTCCCCCCAGGCAGCAAATTCTCTCCTCTCCTTTTCTGAAGATGCCATCTCTGCCTGGTATCTATCTTCTTGTATTTAAACTAATAAAGCGACAACGTCTGTCTGTGCGTCAGCCAAGATCTCAATAACAAACTGACGTACAGACATGATTTTATACCTCATCGGAGAGGCCTTGCATTTGGGAATGTCAGGAGCCACCTGAACCCCTGTAAAGTCTGCTGGATGGCACATCAAGTGATTCTAAGCATTTTCTTGCAAACCTTGGGAAATATAATTTACGCTTCCAGATGACCATTTTTGGCGCAACTAGAGAAATTAAACAGCCAGGCTATATGCCAACATTTAAAGTGCAAGGACAAGTATATCACTTATCGGGATCCCTAAACACTTTGCCTAATGAGTCGCCAAAATTCTTACAGATCTACTTCATGACGAACCGAGAAGATCAAGCCATGCAGTGTGGAAGCAATGTTCTAGGGTTGAATACAGCCCTTATACTGGAAGACATGCTTCACAACAGTAACACATAGGTCAGGAGCTTCAAGTCCACAATGGAAAGAATGACTGCAGAAGAATATAGAATAATCATCCATGCAGACAAACACCTACTGGCCAGCATGAACGACGGTACAATGCACCAACAACTGACAAAGCACCCGGCCTGATTGTAGGTGAAGTACATGGTAAGCGGGACATTGTGTTGCAGCAATGTGATAACAAACTCAAGAGTGTGTGAGACTAACAGGGCATACGATGCCCTCCAGTACCCAAACCTATTCCCACATGGTGAAGGTGGCTACCATTTCCAGATTATGGCAAACAAATCCCAGGACTAGACAGTCAACTCCTGACTAAAAAGGTGTCTGCTAAGGCTCTTTATGCACACAGGTTGATGCAACGTGAGGGCCATCAATTCATTGTAGACATATATGCCAAGATGGAAGCTGAGAGACTCCTTTTTTTCCTGCATGAACCAGAAGAAACTCAGAGCTGAGGAGTATACATTCATTTGCAGGACGCACTTATAAACAATGGTGATGCCAGCAACGTAAGTCAATTGGTCAGCTTGCCATCCAGTTTCACTGGGGGGGCCACAGTTTATCCATAAAAGAACCCAGGATGCATTGCGCTATGTGCGAGAGTACAGTCGACCTAACCTGTTCATCACATTCACCTACAACCGTAATTGGGAGATCAAGCAGGAACTGTTGGGTGGACAGAAGCCAAAGGACTGCCATGATCTTATAGCCAGGGTTTTCCACCTCAGTGTTTTTAAACTGATGGAGCTCATCATCAAAAATCATGTCTTTGGCAAAGTCTGTTGCTACCTTTACACAATTGAGTGGCAAAAGCATGGTCTTCCCCATGCACACATTCTTCTGTGGCTCAACGGAAAAATACAGCCTAACTAAATCAATAATGTCATCTATGCAGAACAGCCAAACCCAGACCTTATGCTCTTTGAAATCATAAAGAAACACAAGATTCATGGCCCATGTGGATAATTCAACAGAATCTCACTGCACGAAAGATGGGTCCAGCTCAAAGCAATATCCAAGGAGCTTTGTACAGAAGATACAAACGGGTCATGATGGGCATCCTTTGTACAGGCGGAGGTCAACTGGAGGTGGTGGATTCCATGCAGTACTGACAAACAACAGGTGGAACCATTGGGTTGTTCCATACAATCCCTCTCGGCTCTTCAATGATCACATCAATGTCGAGTTTTGCAACTCTGTTAAGAGCATCAAATATGTGTGCAAATATGTGAACAAGGGATGCGACATGGCTGTGTATGGACTTTAGAGGGAAGAAGCCCGAAGTGATACGATACCTTACTACCAGATGGGACAATATGTGAGCACCAATGAAGCAATCTGAAGAACTTCGGGCTTCCACATACATGATCGACAGTTTTGACCAGAATTGTATGCTGTATTCAGTGTGATGTATGCAGTCTGACCAGTGCACTGTACAGCCTGAGTATGATGTCTAGGGATCTAAACTGAACTGATTTAGCAATATAGCCCAGCATCCTGTTTGCCTTGATCATTGCAGACTTGACTGTTTTGACATAGTGAGTGATGAGTCAACTAACATCCCTAGATCTCTTTCAGCTTCCTCTTTGGTATTTTGTCAAATGCCTTTTGGAAATCTATATTCCTATATATTCCTACATCATTTGGATTCCCACAGTCAATTTGGGCTCAAAAATGTCTGGTAGATTAGTCAGACAAGACCTACCCTTTATGAATCTGTGTTGGCTGTCATTAATTAGATTATTTTTATTTGGATAATCTTTCTGATGATTGACTCCATATTTTTTTCCCTATTATTGAGTTCAGGCTAATTGGTCTCTACTTGCCAGGTTTAGTTTTGTCATCCTTCTTGAATATGGGAACAGCGTCTACATGCTTCCAGTCTGTTGGAACCTCTCCAGCCCAGATTGACTCACTCATAATGTCTGGAGGTGCTGCACAAATGTCCTGCCTTGTCTTCCTAAGAACACTGGATTACAGTTCATCTGTCCCAGGAGATTTGATAGTTTTGAGCCCTTGAGCTTATTCAGTATCTCAGCCTCCTCTATATTAAGGTCCTCGAGCTCAAACAATGTTTGTTGGCTATTGGAGGCATGTTTTTAATGTGCTCCCTGGTAAAAAAAAACCTCCAGGAAGTAGATATTTAATATGTTTGCTCTCTCTTGTTCATTCTGCTTTTCAACCCCATTTGAATCCCTTAGGGCTTTATTTAACATGTTCCCTGACTACCCTCTTACTTTTGTAATATTGATAGAATTTTGGGGGTTTATGTTTTGTACTTATTGTTATGTCCCTTATCAATTTGTCTCTTTGCTTCTCTATTCTCTTTTTAACCTCTTTCTTACAAAAGGTAATCAAATGCTGTGATTCTACATCTATTGTACAGGGGTCAATGCGGGCAACATGTAATCAAATGAACTCTGTAAAAGTCGTTTCTTTCCTGCTCTACCATTATGTCATTAATAATGGCACTTGCAATCTGTTTCACTTCTCATTGATTCTCTTCAGTTGGTTTACGTTTTCACTGGAGCACTGATACTAGTGTTAATGTGGCTCCTTGTTACGTAACTGTAGCCCAATTCTCCTCCTGAATGTCATGTGCACTTAAACTGTGGCCGGCTAGACTAAAGGTTTCCTTTTATTGAAGGGCCATAACTTCAATGGTCAATATATCCTGAATAGGACCCCATTAACTATGTTTCATTAAATGCTCTGCAGTTTCTGTAATGGCAGCGTGCAATTCTTTATTATAATGTAGTTCTACATACTCATCCTCAGCAGTTTCAACATAAGATAAAGCTACATGTTGCCCGCATTGACCCCTGTACAATAGATGCAGAATCACAGCAGATCCCCAAATATACATTTCATCATCTTCACACAAATTTGTCATTTCTGTTTTTGGAGAACAGACCAGTATCTATTTCATGTCAAGGTTCGTCTGTGCAATGACATGCCTAGGAGTGCTTTGTGAAGTATAATGGACATGGAAAATCCTATTACTTCCAATTCATAATGGTAAAGATTTTATGAGCTAGTCTTCAATTTGGTAGAATATGTAATTGCTGAAAATATATTTTGTTGTCTTCAAAAACATCATTTTACTGTTTGAATTGAATTCTGCTTAGGACCTGGGTTCGATTCCTGGCACGCGAAAAAGTTAGGCAAGTTTCCTTACTCTACATGTCTTTATTTATCTAGCAATAAGTGGGAACCCAGTTGTTAGTTGATTGCCGGATCGCTTTTCCGGGGATAATAATCCATTCAAAAAAAAATATACGACTTTTTGTGGAGCACTGCAGTGCGCAATTGGCTGCCATGTTTCGCATGCAAAATATACAGTCAATTCACTTTACAGTATATTCTATGAAGCGCTTTAAGACGTCTCGAAGATATGATAAGGCACTATATCAAATGCAAGGATTATTATTATTATCGGAAAGTTCTCAAATCGCATTCTGTATTGTAATTTTGGTACAATGTTACACAGAATTACGTATAATGATACAGAGAGTATTTTTTTGCTTAATATTTGTTTCCGTTGTAGGCTTAGTTACGAAGGAGAAATAAAATCTGGTCTCTGCTAAATCAGAAACAAAGTTCTAATGATGGACATTTAATGAATAACATCAGGTCTAACTCATTCAATGTCCTATTCTTAGGTCATCAAATCCACTATTTATTTTACTGTAATTTGAGCATAATCATAGAAACATTTATAAAATAGTTACTACACTTTATAGTAAATCTTTGAAGTGCTTTGCGACATCCTCCTGGCATGAAAGACATCACATAAAATGCAAGGATTATTATTAAAATGACTACAACAACAACAATAACTTGCACGTATATAGCACCCTCAACCCAGGGTGGTGTCTCAGAGCACTTAAGAGTTCTGAGACTACTATCAAAATATTGTTGTTATATCTTCGGGCCTCTGGCTTCCATTTCCAAATATCCCTAAATGGTAGCCAGTTTTCTAAAGATATTAAAGAACAGAAAGTGCTTCAAGTTGCAGTAAAATACAGAATTTTTAAAAAATCTTTGCATTAGATATAGTGCCTTTTACGTCAAGAGATTGTCACATAATTTACTGTGAAGTTGAATGACCATGTGTTCGTAGAATCAATGCGGTAGAGCAATGATCCTCTAGCATTGACTCCAGGTCCGCCGATGTTCTATCAACTTGCTTGGGAAACATCAGAGCCTGGATGACAGCAACTTCCTGCAGCTGAAAATGGACAAGACGGAAGCCATACACTTTGGCTCCCATCAATGTCTTCACACCTGAGGATCTCAACCTCCCCGGGCTCTCCCTCAGAATCACCAAACAAGTGCACAAACTAGGCGTCCGGTTGGACCCCCAGCTGTCCTTCCCCCCTCACATCCGGTCCCTGACTAGGTCCGCCTTCCTCCACTTCCACCACATTGCATGCCTCCGACCGTACCTTACCCCAAATGCAGCTGAAAACCTTGTGCATGCGTTTGTCACCTCCCGCCTGGATTACTCAAACGCACTCCTCGCTGGTCTCCCCAACTCCATTATTCAAAAGATCCAGCTCATTCAGAACTCTGCTGCCCGCATATTTACCCAGACCAAACTCCGTACCCCCATCTCACCAGTTCTGGCCAGACTCCCCATCACCCATGGATCAACTTCAAGATCCTCACACTCGTATTCAAATCCCTTCTCTCTCTGGCAACTCCCTACCCCTCTGACCTCCTCACTCCCCAATCCACCATCTGAGGCCTTTCGCTCGACTGGCACTGGCCTCCTGTGAATTTCAGGGGCATACTGTACTATCCTGTACGACCCCGAGCGTGCTTGAGATGCGGACAGGTGGGCCACTACTTTGCAGCCTGCACACAGACTGTGTGTTGGAACTGAAAAAGTTTTGGTCACTTGGCAAAAGAGTGCCCGACAAGCAAAAGGTGTGACCTGTGCGGTGAAGCGGGACACCTTTACCACACTTACCCAAGGAGGAGTGGACAGAAACCAGTCCAGACCCATCACCCCAGAGACCAGTTGAGGCAGCAGGTAATAGAGGGAAAGCTGGTAATCACACAAAAAGGGATACTGCAGCACAACAAAGTCTAAGGTGAGTCTACGCAGATTAACAAAAAAGGAGATACGAACAACTTGTATGAGGAGGGAACCGGAAACAGAAGGAAAGAATAAACGTTTGGTCGGGGGTCCTGCCAGCTCTCCCAAAGGCATTGGATATAGATCCGAGCAGGAGAAGGGAAAAGCAGGGGACAAGGAAAAGGTGGTAAGTATAGGGTAAGATGTCATTGAAGATAGGTATCCTGAACGTGCGCAGTGTATATGATAAAACGCGCTGTGTTGGGACACTCCAGTACCTGTCCAAGATAAAGGCCGATGTTCTGTTCCAGTAATGGTGGATCCTGCAGTCCGACAGCTACAGAGCCTGGTCCAAGTGGTGGGATTCTTACGGACCCTCTGCGTGGTCCGGGGGCAGTGACAGCTGTGGCCCTGGAGTGCCAGTCCTACTGTGGGGGAAGAACCTCACTATCACTGACCGTAAGGAGGTGGTGAGGGGGAAACTCCTTGTGGTGGATGTTCTGTATAACGGAGCTCCGATCAGGCTTACTAATGTGTGCACCCCAACAGGGAAGAATGAATGCCTGGGCCTGTTCCAGATACTTTCTCCTATGTTGGTCACATCCAGACCAGTGATTCTAGGAGGGGCCTTTTTTTTATTCATCCACTCAACACCCATAATAATAATAATCCTTGCATTTGATATAGCGCTTTTCACGTCTCCTAGACGTCCCAAAGCGCTTCACAGAATATACTGTAAAGTGAATTGACTGTATATTTGTGGGCGAACGTGGCAGCCAATTGCGCACAGCAGTGTCCTATAAACAGTCGTAGATTGAAAATGACCAATTTATCATTTGGTTTGTGTTTTGTTTTGGAGGGATTATTATTAGGCGTGTGGAGTAAGGAAACTTGGAGTCTGTAGCTCAGTGGTTAGAGCAATCGCTTTGCAAGTGAGAGACCTGAGTTCAATTCCAGACAGGGCGAAACCTTGGGCAAGTTTCCTTACTCCACACACCTAATAATAATCCCTCCAAAACCAAAAACAATAATAAAATTGGTCATTTTCAATCTGTTTGTGGGACATTGCTGTGCACAATTGGCTGCCACAAATATAGTCAATTCACTTTACAGTGTGTTCTGTGAAGCGCTTTGGGACGTCCTCCCGACGTGAAAAGCGCTATATCAAATGCAAGGATTATTATTATTATTATATTATTACTTGCCCAAGGTTTCGCCCGGCCTGGAATTGAACTCAGGTCTCTTGCTTGCAAAGCGAGTGCTCTAACCACTGAGCTACAGGACTCCCATCTCTTAGGTGTAGGAAGATTTAAAAAGTTCCAGGCCGAGGCGCTTTGTTGACTATGAAGTAGATGCGTGTTTTTTTCTGTTTTTTCTGTTATGGTTGTGTTTTTTTCTTACACGAGGCAAGTGGAGTGTATTGTGCATATAGTTGCTTGGGGAACAAAAGGGCGCGGCCATTTGTGCTTTGTCACGGGTTTGAAATGTTTTTGGTTGGCGAAAGTTTTCTTTGTTCTGTCACGGGTGTGTTTTTATTATTATTATTATTATTATGAGGAAAACTGAATATATTTTTTACGTACCAAATAAATATATCTTGTGTATATATATATATATATATCGTTTAAAAAAAAGCGAGCTGAGAAAAAAGAGTTTTCGACACATTGAGTGGGGAGAGCATAACATGCGTGTTTACGTGCGTGTCAGGGGGAAACGTGTGAGAGCCCAGCACCTCTCCGCTCCCTGTACGTTCCCCGGAGCAGCTTACCCCCCACTGCAGTGACCACGAATTTATCGTAGCCTTTCCCCTGAGCCTTACAAAGTTCTGCGATTCTCATACAAATCTACAAGCTGTCCCACACGTTCCTCACGGGAATCAAAGCCAGCGCGCTTGATCAAATCAAATCAAAGCCTGATCAAATCACCAGCTTCCAACAGTAATAATAATAATAATCCTTGCATTTGATATAGAGCTTTTCACGTCTTCTCGACGTCTCAGAGCGAATTGACTGTATAATAATAATAATAATAATCCTTGCATTTGATATAGCGCTTTTCACGTCGGGAGGACGTCCCAAAGCGCTTCACAGAATATACTGTAAAGTGAGTTGACTGTATATTTGTGGGCGAACGCGGCAGCCAAATGCGCACAGCAATGTCCCACAAACAGTCATAGATTGAAAATGACCAATTTATTATTGTTTTTGGTTTTGGAGGAATTATTATTAGGTGTGTGGAGTAAGGAAACTTGCCCAAGGTTTCGCCCTCTGCCTGGAATTGAACTCAGGTCTCTCACTTGCAAAGCGAGTGCTCTAACCACTGAGCTACAGGACTCCACGATATTTTATATTTTGTGTATATTTAATAGTGTATATTTTGTGAGCAATACCCGGCGGCCAATTAATCACATACCACCAATAGCCGTCAAGTAAAAGACCAACACAAAATAATGGCGTCCTGTAGCTCAGTGGTTAGAGCACTCGCCTCGCAAGCGAGAGGACCTGCGTGTGATTCCTGACCCGGGCGAACCATTAGGCGGTTTCCTTACTCCACACGGCTCAATTTACCCGGTGACTAGCGATCCTGTGGTCAGTCAATCGGCGGATTGCTTTTCCGGGGAGAATTCCTTCAAAAAAAAGTTTTACCGGAAAAAATAATTTGGTCACTCAATCCACCACCGTTTGCGGGACGCTGCTGCGCGCAATTGGCCGCCGCCTTTCGTCCGCAAAATATACAGTCAATTCACTTTACAGCATATTCTGTGAAGCGCTTTGAGACGTCTGGAAGACGCGATGAGGCGCTCTACCCGCCCAAAAACCCGTTATTTCCCGCACAATACCACAAAACCCGCCCAATTGAGCGTGAAGCCGCCCAACCTGCCCACATGGTCCTCACTGTGGCCTCGCGATAACCAACTCAGACCAGACCATTCCTCTCCCCCCCCCCCTCTCCGGCTAAATGTATTCAAACTCGGCCTTTTAACTAAATCGTCTTTAAATACTGCTGTTGGATACCTCGTTTCTCGGGAGGGGGGGAAAAAAAACGAACATCGAGTGCAATCTGCACGTATTTTTGGATACTTGACATGGCTTACCCCGCCCCCCTCCCGCGCTGGCCAGTGGTGCGCTCCTCATCGACGGTTCCAGAAGGCAGAGCCGTTGGGGCGGGGCGCCGCTACGCAGGCGCAGTCGGACACTCATCGCCTGAGCGGAGCTGAGCGGCCATCATGTCGGCGATGGGAACTCTCGCTTTCGATGAATATGGCCGTCCCTTCATCATCCTTAAGGACCAAGACACCAAGTCCCGGCTCACAGGCCTGGAGGCGCTTAAGGTAATTCTGTGTTTTTCCCCCCAAAAGAGGGAAGCGAGGGAGAGAGAAAGCGGCACTTTCCTGCTGCCCATGTGCTGCCGTGAGCCGGCGTCAGGCCTCACAAAGTGCCGCAGGCCGATATGTTGCCGTCATGGCCGCTCAGCCTGGCCTCCAGTTACAGCAGGCCGAGGCCCTGGTGTCCCGGAGGGGGCTGTGCGGGAGCCGGGCAGGGGCGTCGTTGAGGTGCGTCCACAGAGTGTCCTGGTCTGGCCCGCGATGTGCGGTGGTGATGAATGAGCTGAGCACAAGCCCGACCCCAGGTTACTCTTTCCCTCTGGGACTGGGAACCAACAGCGGGTTTCGCTCCAACACAAGGACTTGTTCTCCTCTCCGCCTGATGCGGTGAGAAGGGGGAGCCGCGTGGATCTCACTCACCAGCACGTCAGTTGTATAAAATGGAGATTTTACAGTCGAGGGCTGGGCAACTGCTTGAATGGCAGTTATCCACCGCAGGCTTTTGTTTAGCTAATACATGCAGAATAATATTAAATAATCATACATGCATTTGTTATGGCGCCTCATCCCGTCTTTGAGACGTCTCAAGAGCGCTTCACAGAACACACTACACTGTAAAGTGAATTGGCTGTATATTTACTGTATATATCGACTGCAAAATAAGAATAACTCCCATCTAATAATTTAGCATTTCGATCTTGGAAATGGGGGAATGGATTTTTTTTTGCGCCACGGTAAAATGTTCTGTTAATTTAGTGGAAACTTAAATTTAGTAGCTTTAACCACCAATTTTCTTACATTCTTTTGTTCTATTTAATATCAATAGAACATGAGATTACAAAACATTGCAAAATTGTAAAGGGTTGTAAAAATACAGGATAAATTTCCTCCGGAATGCTGTGGAAGTACAATTGAGTGAGCGATATTTAAAAAGGCGATTAATAGTGGAAACCTGGAACAACAAACAAAGTTATATTTGTAAAGTGCCTTTCACTTTGGGAGGACGTCCGAAGGCGCTGAACAGTCAGGGATGGATTTTTTGATCTGAGCGTGAAGAGGGTAGGGTTGGGATAAGGGAGGACAGAGTAGAAGGGTGGCTGAAGGCATGGTCGAAAAGGAGGGTCTTGTGTCGTGCCTTGAAGGAGGCAAGGGAGGAAGCAAGGCCAAGGGTGAAGTTCCAAACGTTGGGGCCAGAGAGACTGAAAGCCCAGCTGCCAATGGTAGGGTGGGTCAGGCGGGAAATATGGAGCAGACCAGAGCATCTCCCTTATTTGGAAATTAATTTGATATGGAAGGGGGTAATATTATTAAATTGATCGTTGCATTTTACAGTATACCGTGAAGCACTTTGGGATTTCCTAATTTGAAAGGCACTATACCAAATGCAGGGATTATAAAAGATTTATAAAGAATGTACAACATGAAAACAAGCCACTCAGCCTAACCACACCGTGCCAGTGTTTATACTCCACATGAGACTTCACCCATTCCTTACTCCCTTCCATTTCTGTGACATGCTGTTCAAGGGATGTGTGCCAACAGTATTTCATTTTGTGAGAGAGATAACTGAATTGTCGGCGTAGACTTTGTGATTTCAAAGCCTGATGTAAGCCTTGAACCCACAACTACTGATTGAGTCAGGCTCAGACAACTCCCTTTTCTTTTTAAGTATTTATTTTGTGTGTTTTACTAGCCCTCTCATTTCATTGAGACACATTTTAACTTGGGAGAGCTTCAGGATAACATTTTTGGGCTGATATTTTGGACTGAAATATATAAATCCTAATTTTAGTTTTTTCATTACAGTCACATATCATGGCAGCAAAGGCAGTGGGATGCACATTGAAGACATCCCTAGGACCCATGGGTAAGAATATGTTTTTATGAAAAAATAAACAATTCAAATTCACAAAATTTAAATAATGAAAAGAAGTGTAATTCATGTTTTCCACAAGTATTGACTGATGCTATGAAATGTCTTTGGACCAATTAAGTAACTTTTTGGGCATCAATTAGCATCAATCTCATGTGAAGCTATTATTGACAAAGCACACTGTCAAATCTGGCTCATAAGTAATTCTTACATGTTTTTATGATCTGCAAAATGAGAGGGAGAAGAATGGATAAACCAATAATTAATACAATATTTATATGTAATTGTTGCACATGACACATTTAAAGTAATTGCTGATTTTAAAGTGGTGGAAATAAAATGCAAAATACATTGTGACATGGAAATTCTATGTCCCATGGTGTGTCTGATGTGCTTTTAAAGCCTAGTGACAAGAAACCAGGTTCACTTTCCAGCTTCAGTTGAAAGTGAAGCCAGTGGCTCTCATTGGCTTAGTGGTTAAAGTGCAGTTTGGTATACAGATCAGACAAGTGCCAAGTTTAATTTTGCTTAACTGCCACACTTTTGGTATTATAGGTTACAATGTAATTGTGAAAAACAATTCATGTATTAAATTAATATTTGCATGTGGGTGTCTCTAAAGCCAGACTACAATTTTCTTATGATTGATTTGGATTTTAATAAATTTAATCTATTGGGTATTGAGCGCTGTCCATTATTAGTGGTGTAAACAAAATGACACATTGCTGTTGCATTGTGTATTTGTGATCGTATTCCTTTTCATTCTAAATCTATTCATCTATTGTAGGACTTGATAAAATGATGGTCGACAAGGATGGTGAAGTGACGATCACTAATGACGGGGCAACCATTCTGAGTATGATGGATGTGGAACATCAAGTTGCCAAATTGATGGTGGAGCTGTCAAAATCTCAAGATGATGAAATCGGTGATGGAACCACCGGTGTAGTTGGTAAGCTGAGAACTATTTGTGTACATGTTTTTCCTTATCTAGGAATTTTTTAAACCTTCCTACACATAAGAGATGGGTGCTGAGTGGATGAAAACAAAAGTCCTACTGAAGAGCTCTGGCATTTTGAACATTTGAACATGTGTGCTGAAGAAAATAACATGAGGTGTTTTTTTACTTGCAGTTATATGAAATCACCATAGTGGTTTCACTTTTAATTTCAATTGTATTACTTCTTTGCAGTTTTAGCTGGTGCCTTGTTGGAACAAGCAGAAGGTCTACTGGATCGTGGTATCCATCCCATACGTATTGCTGATGGTTATGAGCAGGCTGCCCATATTGCTATTGAACATCTGGACAAGATTAGTGACAGTTTCCCTGTTGATCCAGACAAAAAAGAGCCCCTGATCCAAACTGCTATGACAACACTTGGATCTAAAATGTGAGTGACCTTTCTATCTTGCTTCTTTCCTCCCCTTCTGAAATGTATTACTTCTGTACTTTGAAAGGAAAGCTAATGTATTTACCTTGACTTCAAGATCCTCACTCTAGTGTTTAATTCCCTCCACGCCTTGGCACCCCTCTATCTTTCCATCTCTCTCCTCACAGCACTACCTGCTGCCTCCACTCTACTGGCTCCAGCCTCTCCGTATCCCTCTGATCCTCCGTTCCATCATTGGCAGCTGTGCCTTCAGCCACTACACCTCGAAGCTATGGAAGTCCCTCCCTCATTCCCTTCACCTTGCCTCCTCTTTCCCCATTTTCAGGTTGCGCCTGAAGATCGTCCTCTTCGACTGTGCCTGTGATCACCTTGCCCCTCCCCCGACTCGGAATTGAGGTTCTGCCATTGTTTAAGTGCTCCGGGATGATGCCCGGCATGGAGAGCGCTATATTGTTGTAATGTGCAACAAACTACAGATTTTAGCTGGAAGGGAAAAACTAAGAAGCCATCCACAGAGAGAGGAAATGGTGGTTACATTACCTATGCTGTGCATTTGCAGTAGCAATTTCAAAAATGACAAGGGGAGGGCTTGAAGTATATTATAATAATCCTTACATTTGATTATGCTGTAGCACCTTAGGATATTACTGTGAAGTGTAGTAACTGTATATTCAGGCAAACATGGTAGCCAATTGGCGCACAGCATGAAAACAGCCATGAATGAACATTTTTATCTGGCAGATTGTTAACCAGGATACCTTGGTTGTTCCTCTCCTTTTTTTCATGCCAGCCTCAGATAAGACATTGATTCAAGGTTGTTCAGGTGGACATTAAAAATCCAGTGGCAATATTTGAAAAGAAAAGGGAGTTTCTGCTGGTATCCTGGCCAACAATCCCCCGGACTAAGTTGGCAAAAATATAACAGATGCATTACTTTTACTTCATGGTTGTTTGTGGGATATTGCTGTGTAAAAATTTGCCTAGAAAATACAGTCATTACACTTTATTGAAAATCCTGTTAAGCGATTTGAAACGTCTTAACAAAGTGATGAGGCACTGTAATCAAATGCAAGTATTATTATACCAGTGATTTCTATTAAGCCAATAATAATAAAAACTTCTATTCTGTATCCTGAGCTGTCCTTTCTTCCTCATGTCCGCGCCACAACTGGCACCGCCTTCCATCACCTCCGAAACATCGCCAGACTACGGCACTACCTCACCCCTCACGCTGCTGAAACCCTGGTCCACGCCTTTATCACCTCAAGGCTGGACTATGGGAACTCTCTCCTCGCCGGCCTTCCCGGCACCTCCCTCCACAAGCTGCAGGTCATTCAGAACTCTGCAGCTCGTGTACTGTCCCGCACCAGGCTTCGGGACCACATCACTCCCACCCTCGCTCGCCTCCACTGGCTCCCCATCCCCCAGAGGATCGAATTCAAGATCCTCATCCTCACCTACAAGGCTATTCACGGCCTTGCTCCCTCCTACCTCTCCGACCTACTATCTCCCTACCTACCTGCCCGTACCCTCCGTTCCTCTGGCTCCGGTCTGCTCCACATCCCCCGCCCCAACCGCCCTACCATCAGTGGCCGGGCCTTCAGTCTCTCAGCCCCGAGGCTCTGGAACTCCATCCCCCAGTGCCTTTGCCTCCTCCCTTTCCTCCTTCAAGGCCAGTCTCAAGACCTTTCTCTTCGACCGTGCCTTCAGCTCCCCTCTCGACTCTCTACCCCCTCCTTGCTCCCTCCCCTCACCCTGACCATTTCCCCCCTGCTCGGGTCCCAACCCAACTGTCTAGCGCCTTGGGACGTCTTGTTGTTGTTGTCCTCCCGACATGAAAGGCGCTCTATAAATGAAATCTTGTTGTTGTGTAATGCCTTACTATTTTATCAAACTGTCTTGGAGCTTCATAGGAATTACTGTTCAGTGTAGTAACTATTTGTAGGCAAACCCAGCAGCCAATTCGTGCACAGCAATATCCCTCAAACATTCTGATAGTTCAGCATTAAAACTGCAATTTCAAATTCCAATCTCCTAATTGTTTTCTTATGGATTCCTCCTTTTCTTTTTGACTGGCCTGCTCCGTGTCCTCTGCGCCATTCGCCCCATCATTGGTGAGCTGGCATTCAGCCACTTGGCGCTCGCTTTCTGGAACTCCGTTCCCGGATCCCTCCAACTTACTGCCTCCTCCATTGTAACTTTATGGGCTTGTATACACTGATGATGAATATTGAATTTTAAACTTATCAGGAAGCTTTCATTCCATGAATCTGCACTAGATTTGAACTAAGATCCCCAAAGTGACAAGTGTCAGTCTGTTGATTTCTCTTTCTCCAGCATATTCACAAACATTTAACTTTTTTATGTTTATTCACTTTCTATAGTATTAACCGTTGCCATAGGCAAATGGCAGAAATAGCAGTGAATGCTGTCCTAGCAGTAGCTGATATGGAGCGCAGGGATGTAGACTTTGAGCTGATGAAGGTGGAAGGTAAAGTGGGTGGAAAACTGGAGGACACACAGTTGATTAAAGGAGTTGTTGTGGACAAAGAATTCAGCCACCCACAAATGCCAAAGGTGAGTTATTTTAGTATGGTAACATATAAATGAGTTAAATGGTGAGGCATAAGAGCTTATTTTTAAAAGTGCCAGAATTTAGTATCCTTTGTGAAACCTTTTTAACAAATGTTCAGCAGAAGTGCATTTGGGACATTAAAAAAAATTTAAATAGTAACTGGAACTTTATTTTGTATTGCATTTTATCACACTTCTATTGCATCTGTACATCAATGATTGTTTGGTATTCTTTTTAAGGTTGTGAAAGATGCAAAGCTTGCCATTTTGACATGCCCATTTGAACCACCAAAACCTAAAACCAAACATAAGCTTGACGTGACTTCTGTGGAAGACTACAGAGCGTTACAAAAATATGAAAAAGAAAAATTTGAAGAGATGGTCCGTCAGGTCAGTACTTAAATTTAAAAGCCCTACTGATGATGTACAGTGTGTTTTCTTTGGTCTGATTTGTCCAATTGCATTGTTAACCACCGCATTCAGTTCTTCTTTCTAATGGACACACTTATTTAAGCTTCTCATACATTAACCACTTCCCCAGAGAAATAAATGGCAGTAGCTGATGTGCAGCACATGGTTGAAGACATTATTTATTTTTGTAGGTAAAAGAGACTGGTGCTAACCTGGCTATTTGCCAGTGGGGATTTGATGATGAAGCAAACCATTTGCTTCTCCAAAATGAGCTGCCTGCAATACGCTGGGTCGGTGGACCTGAAATTGAGGTGAGTGTGATTCCAGATTTTGGTGCAAATTATAAGTAGTATGTTTTTATTTAGTAAAAATCAGTTTTTGTTAATTTTGTTTCAATATTCTCTAAATTGAGAGAAATAAATTAATTTTTATCACTTTTTTTACCAATGGTTTGAAATATGCAAATTGCTAACTCTTGGTTGTAAGGGCTCAATGGATATCACCCAGAAATGGGTCATGTTTGTAGTCACTGAAAATTGGGTAGGAAAATCAAGGTAAAATAAACATTCCTGTCTAAATTTTTAAAAATTCCAGTAAGTCTAATGACGTGGATGAAGCGGCATGCAAATATTTATTCTATAGAGCTTTATATATTTATTCTATTACTATTTATTTTAATAGAAACCCCTGCCCCTCACTAAGCTCTATAGAAAAAAAAGTTCCAGTTAGGGTATTAAAGTTAGCCATAGTACCTCTAGGTTTGGAGGAGGGAGATAAACCGAAGTTCCCACTTTTAACTGCTATTCGGGACCTGCCAATTCAATACNTTTTTTGAAGTTCAATATGCGAACTTTGTATAAGGACAGGATTAGGCTTGGCTATGGTGTCACTTGGCCCAGGGCTGAATAGCATATTAATTCACTGTCAAAGCTCACATGTGAATAGTGGCCACTTGGGCAAGGCGACAGTCATTCATGTAGTTGTACCATGGTAGAAGAAAAGGGGGACCAAATTCCTCAGGAGAACATTTTAAATGAGTTTCTTTTCATGATTCAGCTGATTGCCATCGCCACTGGAGGTCGCATTGTTCCGCGGTTTTCTGAACTTACAGCAGAGAAACTGGGCTCCGCTGGTATTGTCAAAGAAATGACTTTTGGAACCACCAAGGATAGGATGCTTGTGATTGAAGAGTGCCAGAACTCCAGGGCAGTGACCGTTTTCATCAGGGGTGGAAACAAAATGGTAAGTTTTACGTTTGAGCTTCATAATCTTCCTTTGAAGATAGAAGTTGACTTGTTTTTTTCTTCGCTGTGCATTTTTTGTCTCAAATTGTTTTTTTTTCTAACCATGGGAGAGTTGGTTGGCCTGTTAAAACTGGGGTGGCAGAAGATCTCAGCAATTCTCCCAGTGTGATTAACTAAAATGAACATAGCAAATTAGGATTGTGAGGCAATCCCATTCCATTACAGACCATGGCCCACATACTACAAACGTCTTCTAGTCACATATTCCTTAATATGTTTACTTGCCAAGTATCTATGCATCTTGCTTTAAGTGCTTCACCCAATTTCTCACCTATAACTTTCTGGAATAATGTCTTCCACATTACTGTAAGTTGCATTTACATAGCACCCTTCATTCAGTGTTGCGTCTTGGACCGCCTGATAGTGATTATAAACAGCCTGATTATAATGAGAAGAATTTTTTCTCATCTTGGTCCTTTGGCTCTAATTTTAAAGTTATCATTTTGAACCTGATAGACTCACTTGGAGGTAAAATGTTACAAACTGACTTATTTATTCCTGATCTTAGACTATTCTATACCAGGATGTTACCTGACCCAATTGTCCAGCGCCTTGTGACGTCCTCCCGACGTGAAAGGCGCTCTATAAATGGAATCTTGTTGTTGTTTTCTGTATTTGGCCAATACTGCATTTCATTTCTCAAGTGTGTGGCTAATACAGTAAAACTCTGGTCATATCAGTCGGGACCATAGCATTTAATATGACTTGCGTGAAGTCCAAGTTACAGGCAAACTGTATGTCATATAAAATCTGATTTAATCAATAATCTACACTGCGTAATGCAGTAGCTAATTGGGGATGTGATACTTCGTCACATCAGCTGCTAAGTGCGCATGCGGAGATGGGTCAAGACTATGTTGCCCACGATTCAGTGCACTTTGACCCGCCAACCAGATGCATTTACCGGTAAGCATTGAATCGAGGTAAATGAAATTCGACTTCACATGCGGCGAATGATCAAGATTACATTTCCCAAGATACAATGCAGTTGCCCGTTAACTTTGCACGTATTGGCCGGTCAAATTCTGCATTCTCAGCTGTTGCCAATACTTTGTTGGGGAAAAGAGAGATTCTATAACTCTTGACTGTCTTAAATGTCAGTATATCTTAGTAGCTTTAAAAAAAACTGAAAGATTTATTATTCCAAGATAATAAACATGTGTTTACTATTTTTATATATATATATATATATATATGTATTATGTGCTCCACAATGTTAATGTATTTATTCTCATCTTTAATTTTTTAAATTTAAATGTTTTATCATTATTTTTATAAAACAGAATATGAATGGACATGTCAAATGCATGATACTGCACATTTCTTTGTGGATAGTTTTATGTGATCTACAGATTTAAATTGCTGTAAGAGCATTAATTCAAGCTAAATGAGGATTTGGTGCTAACAATGTCTTTTTTTTCAGCTACTTTTTTTTAATACGCCATGCAATGTTTTTTTTTCTAGATCATTGAAGAAGCAAAGCGAGCGCTTCACGATGCTTTGTGTGTAATCCGCAACCTTGTCAAAGATAATCGCATTGTATACGGTGGCGGTGCTTCTGAGATTGCTTGTGCTTTGGCTGTTAATGAGGCAGCAGATAAGGTATAAAAAAACTTTCATTTGATATAGCGCCTTATTCATTTTGTCAAAACGGCTCTTAAGTGGATTATGAATTTATAATAATAATCCTTGCATTTGATATAGCGCTTTTCACGTCTTCTCAACGTCTCAAAGCACTTCACGAATAGACTGTAAAGTGAATTGACTGTATATTTGTGGGCAAAATGCGGCAGCCAATTGCGCACAACAGTGTCCCACAAACAGTCGTGGATCGAAAATGACCAATTTTTTTGGGGAGGGATTATTATTAGGCGTGTGGAGTAAGGAGACTTGCCCAAGGTTTCACCCTGCCTGGAATTGAACTCGGGTGTCTCGCTTGCAAGGCGATTGCTCTAACCACTGAGCTACAGGACTCCTGTACTGTATGTGTAGTGACTAATTATAACCAATGATAATTATCAAATGGATTCTAAATCTTTAGAATGAGGATATGATGCTAAACTCAAGAAGGCTGAGGATACAAATAGTTCTTACTTTTTTTCAAGTATCTATAAAGGTACAAGAAATTGGAAATCGGTTACATTTTGAGAAATATAAGTGAGCCTGAAAATTGGGAATTGCCAGACTGCAAAAAATGGGATTTCATTGTATTTTGTTTGATATTTTAAGTTTAGATGAAAGTGTTTACTATGTTTTGAATGTTCTGATGTACAAAGGTTACGTAATATTCAACAATTGCAAATTAAATCTATTAAAGAAAAATAATATGTAACCAGTCATATTTTATACCTTTAGCTGATCCATTATTTTTACTTTGCAAGAGGAGTTTTTGGATGTTAATGACTACCTTGTTCTGCACAGTGTCCCACTTTGGAGCAGTATGCTATGAGAGCTTTCGCTGATGCCTTGGAAGTGATTCCAATGGCACTGGCTGAGAACAGTGGCTTTAGTCCAATCCAGACCATGACAGAAGTAAGAGCTAGACAGGTGAAGGAGAACAACTCTGCACTGGGTATAGATTGCTTACACAAGGGCACATACGGTATGTAATGCTTTGTTTTTTATACCTTTTCTGTTGGACTTAAATTAATACAATGTAATCTGCTTAAATTTAGTCATAGTAACAAATTTACATCAGTTTTTTTATATAAAATTAGAAACTAATCTCAAGTTTAATGATCAATAATTAGTCTGTTGTGACTAATTTCAAGAGAAACTTGTGACCTTAGCTCACAAAAAAACTTAACGCTGCATCACTTTTGACTCAAACTAAGGTTATCTGGTTGGTCTGTTTGGTTTTAGTAGTAGCAATTGCAATCAAGTGAACATGTCAGTCTGGAGAGCTGGGCCACATTTTATCCATTGGCATTCAATATTGGCTTTCTGTGTTCACAAACCGCATAGAGCATATTATTCCATAACGCTAACTTTGCAAAGCATCTGATGACACCATGTTTTCATTTCTTATACCAACTATGAAACACCCTGTCTTGCTTATTAAAATGTAAATAAAATGCATGACTGAAACTTGTTACTACAACAACAACTTGGATTTATATAGCGCCCTCCACGCCGGACGGCGTCTCAGAGCGCTTACAAAGCATTGATCCAATTGAGAGTTTTGCTGCCAATTGTAATCTTGGGTTTTGAGTTTCAAAACTGCCTTCTGCATGCTAAACGGTACCAGGCTCTGCACCCCTATCACCCCAGTTCTTGCCATACTCCACTAGCTCCTTGTTGCAGAAGGATCGGATTTCAAGATCATCACTGTCACTTTCAAATCACTTCATGCCCTGGCACCTCCCTACCTCTCTGATATGCTCACACTCCACTACCTGCTGCCTTCACTTAGCTGGCTTGGGAGTTCTACACATTCCTCATCATCCACTCCGATTGGCAGCTGTGCTTTCAGTCACGATGTCTCGAATCTAGAATTCCTTGCCCCAATCCATGTGTCTTGCCCATCTTTACCCACCTTCAAATCATACCTGAAGACTTTCCTCTTCGCCCTCCCTTTCCAGCCCCAAGACATTACCCATGTTAAGGGTGTTGTATCAATGCAAATTATTGTTTTTTGAATTGTCCTGTTGCCAGGACCAAGTTTTTTTTCTAGTTTATTTAGTTATGGCTGAATTTGCTGGTGAGATTAATTGATCATTGATTAATACAATGTAAGATTTATGTGAAAAATGCTTGGAAATGTACAATGGTTACACTAGCCAAATGATTGAACTGTATTAAATGTTCTGATTTTGAATAAGTAATTGCAATAATATGCATTCAAGCCACTAATTCCTTGGGTGCTTCTTGCAGATATGAAAAAGCAACACGTCATAGAGACTCTCATTGGAAAGAAGCAGCAGATCTCTTTGGCTAATCAGGTGGTGAAAATGATATTGAAAATTGATGATATCCGCTCACCTGGAGAAACACATGAGTAGACGGGAGGAGACGAGGAAGTACTGATAGCAGATTTAATGTGCAGAACAGTTTCTGTTGACGATTCTGTATTCGGTTTTCTGTTCAGTTATTTATTTTTGCATTGCCTTGTAGGCTCAGTGTATTAGAAAGGCTGAAAAATAAAAGCTCACTTGGACCATTTCCTGATTTTCTTTGCCCTACTTATTGAAGCTCAGAATTGTCATTTAAAGGGTTAACAGTTCACATTTTAGTAGGTTGGTATTTCAAAATACAATGGTGTTTACAATACAGATTTTCTTTATACAATACAAAATTACATTTGCAAAGTGTCTTCCACGTCAGGAGAACATTCCCAAGGTGCTGAAGAGTCAGGGATTATGACCCAAACGGGGTGGGGAGGAGGGTGGCTGAAAGCATGGTCAAAGAGGAGGGTCTTGAGGTGTGCCTTGAAGGAGGCAAGGAAGGCAGTGAGGCGAAGAGAATGTAGGATGGAGTTCCAGAGTCTGGCAATGTTTCGGAGATGGGGCAAGGCAGAGTGGGTCATGGCATGGATGTGGGACAGTAAGGACAGTTGAGGGTTGAACAAGATGCCTGATAATAATAAATAATAATCCTTGCATTTGATATAGCGCTTTTCACGTCAGGAGGACGTCCCAAAGCGCTTCACAGAATATACTGTAAAGTGAATTGATTGTATATTTGTGAGCGAACGCAGCAGCCAATTGCGCACAGCAGTGTCCCACAAACAGTGGATTGAAAATGACCAATTTATTATTTATTTTTTTGGAGGGCATATTATTAGGCGTGTGGAGTAAGGAAACTTGCCCAAGGTTTCGCCCTCTGCCTGGAATTGAACTTGGGTCTGTCGCTTGCAAAGCGAGTGTTCTAACCACTGAGCTACAGGACTTGACTGCCTCAGTGAGATGGAGTGTGCATCTGTGGATGCTGATGCTGCCAGTGCCTGAGGTGTGGAGGCGCTATCAGGAGACCCTCGGTCTTGCTGATGTTCAAATGTAGAAAGTTAGCTCTCATCCAGGACTTGATATCTGACAGACAGACAGTGTGTCAGGACATCAGTTGTCCTGGCGTCGAGGGTGGACGCAGAGAGTTGAATGTCATCTGTGTATATGTTGAAGTTAACCCCATGTCGCGGATGATGTCACCAAGAGGACTGAGGACAGAACCCTGAGTAACACCGCATGAGACGGTGTGAGGGCTGGAGGAGAAGCTGTTTGTGGAGGCAAAGTGGAGCTGGAGTGAGTTAGGATCGAAACCATTCAAGGATAGAACCTTGAAGGTTGAGAGGAGAGGCGGTAGAGGATGATAGAGTGGTCCACAGTGTTGAAGTTAGCAGAGAGGTCTTTGAGGCAGGGAGCCCTGGTCACAGGTGGACAGATTATATACATTTAAATTTATATAGCATGTTTCACATTCGGAGGGCATTTTTAACTAATACCACAAGATGTGAGTACATTTTACAGAATGCTTTTTGATGCTCTACAAATAATACACTAGCTGATAATTGCATTTTACTCTAATCATCAACACTACAGAATCCAGCATCATGAAATTTAGTTCTGCCGACAATGGGGCCACCTTACTCATCCCACACCTCGATTTCCCAATGAAGTCTTTCTAAAGCACTTTGAGACATTCTCTCACTGAAAAGCACTATGTGAGTGTAAATTGTATCTATAGTTCATTCAGAACTCTGCAGCTCGTGTACTGTCCCGCACCAGGCTTCGGGACCACATCATTCCCACCCTCGCTCGCCTCCACTGGCTCCCCATCCCCCAGAGGATCGAATTCAAGATCCTCATCCTCACCTACAAGGCCATTCACGGCCTTGCTCCCTCCTACCATCCCCCTACCTACCTGCCCGTACCCTCCGTTCCTCCGGCTCCGGTCTGCTCCACGTCCCCCGCCCCAATCGCCCTACCATCGGTGGTCGGGCCTTCAGCCTCTCAGCCCCGAGGCTCTGGAACTCTAACCCCCAGTGCCTTCGCCGCTTCCTCCCTCTCCTTCAAGGCCGGTCTCAAAACCTTTCTCTTTGACCGTGCCTTCAGTTCCCCTCTCGACTCTCTTCCCCTCCTCGCTCCCTCCCTTCCCTCCCCTCACCCTGACCATTTCCCCCTCCTCGCTCCCTCCCTTCCCTCCCCTCACCCTGACCATTTCCCCCCTGCTCGGGTCATGACCCAACTGTGCAGCGCCTTGGGACGTCCTCCTGACGTGAAAGGCGCTTTATAAATGGAATCTTGTTGTTGTTGTTGTTCAGTTACTTGTAATGAGTAGAAAATATTAATTTAAGTATCTACATCTTTTTTACTACTTTATAAAATTTATATAGTTAATCTTGGAGCGTGATTTACCTATTCCTTTCTCTTTCTACCCCCACCCTCCCCCAGGAAATTTCTCTTCTTACTGTAACCATGAATGCAATTTATTTGTTTTGCTAGGTAGCACAAAGATAAGTTTTGTGTGTCAGTCTGGCTCAGGTGGTAGCACTCGCCTCTGAGCTTAGGCCACATCTGGTCCACGACCAGGGATGCCTTCCTCCACCTCCACTGCAATGCCCATCTTCGAACCTATCTTACTTCAAACACTACTCAAACTCTCATACGTGCTTTTATCACCACTCTCCTAGCCTGTCTCCCCAGATCCACTATAAACAAGGTCCAAATGATTCAGATCTCTGCTGCCTATGTCCTCACCCACACCAAGCTCTGTACTCCCATTATCCCAGTTCTTGCCAGGCTCCACCGACTTCCTGTTATAGGAACAAATCAATTTCAAGATCCTCATTCACTTTCAAATACTTAACACTGTGATTTCTACCTATCTCTCCAATAAGCTCACACCCCACCACTGCCAACCAGAACCTTCACTCAGCTGGCTGTCTTAACATACCCCTCGTTCTCTCTGCTTTCAGCCACTATGCCCCAAATCTCTGGAGCTCCTGCCTCAAACCCTCCACTTGCCCATCTTTAAATTACACGAAACTCCCCTGAATTTCTTACCTTTACCCCTTTTCTGAAGAGGCAAAGAGAAATTCTGAATTACAGTCTCTATGATTGCAGTAGGCCTCCAGTAATAATAATACTTGCATTTGGTGTAGCACCCCTTGCATCAGGAGTACGTCTCTTTTTTTATGTGTAATTGGCTGCCGCGTTTAGCCCACAAAATACACAATCAATCCACTTTACAAAATATTCTGTGGAACGCTTTGAGATGTCTCAGTGATGTAATATGACATATCAAATGCAAGAGTTTTTATAAATATTTAAAAAGATACAAAAACACATTTATTGAAATAAATATTTTAAATAATTCTCTTCAGGAAATTTCTAAATAGAACCTTTGTTAGCTGAAGTCAATTAACTTGCGAGTGCATTCTGATCAAGGAAGCATTCACTTCCCTAATCTAATTCTTTTCTCCCATCTTATTATTGTCACAGTTTTTGATAGGGAAAATAAAGTATCAGTGTTCAGCATTAAAGAGGAAATTCAAAGGAGCCCGGGAGTTCTATTTCAAATAAGAGACAATTGTGAGACGACAGATGTACTAGAATTTCTTTTCTGTTTCTTTTCTTTTCTTTTCCGCTGGAAAAGAACTATATCTTAGTACAATGGAGTTGCTGTCCTTCGGATGAGACGTTAAACTGAGGTCCCATCTGCATGTTCAAGTGGATGTTAAAAGATCTATGGCACTATTTGAAAAAGAGAAAGGAATTTCTCCCAGTGTCCTGACCTACAAATCTTCCAAATAAAATTGGGTCACTCACTCCATTGCTGTTTGCGGGCTGTAGGATGCCCCGTGCCCTCGTTCCATAAGTTAGCGTGACCATACGTCCCCAATTTCCAGGGATAGTCCCCGGATGAGGTATTGTGTCCACGGCCAAATTTGCGTATTGAGCTCAGCAACAAAACTGAGCAAGAAAATTTCTAAGAGTGACACCCTAATCAGCGCAAAACCAGCCATCAATGTAAGAGGCTTCTCCAGTACACCTGCAGCAGCAATCGTGATGAGTTCAAAAAGGTGTTAAAAGATATGTCCCCAGGATCTGGTTTATGAAGCCCTGGTCCATCCCCAGCTGTTGGCAGCAGCTGCAGTGAGAGCAGCGGCCGGCACCAGGGCCCAGGAGACAAGCACACGGTCACGTGATCCCATGGCCCGGGCCGCGAGCTGATGGCGTCATCATGGTCCGCCGCACAGGCAGATAGACAGGAAGTGACGCAGTTCCTACTCGCGACTCGTGGGCGGAGTGACCGCAGACAGGAAGTGACGAGTTTGACGACGACCATCGCAAACGGACTGGTGAGAAAGTGTTAGACAGAGATACCGACAGTGTGTCCACAGACAGAGAGACCGACAGTGTGTCCACAGACAGAGACCTGCAGTGTGTCCACAGACAGAGAGACCGACAGTGTGTCCACAGACAGAGAGACCGACAGTGTGTCCACAGACAGAGAGACCGACAGTGTGTCCACAGACAGAGAGACCGACAGTGTGTCCACAGACAGAGAGACCGACAGTGTGTCCACAGACAGAGAGACCGACAGTGTGTCCACAGACAGAGAGACCTGCAGTGTGTCCACAGACAGAGACCCACAGTGTGTCCACAGACAGAGAGACCGACAGTGTGTCCACAGACAGAGAGACCGACAGTGTGTCCACAGACAGAGACCTGCAGTGTGTCCACAGACAGAGACCTGCAGTGTGTCCACAGACAGAGACCTGCAGTGTGTCCACAGACAGAGAGACCGACAGTGTGTCCACAGACAGAGAGACCGACAGTGTGTCCACAGACAGAGAGACCGGCAGTGTGTCCACAGACAGAGACCTGCAGTGTGTCCACAGACAGAGACCTGCAGTGTGTCCACAGGCAGAGAGACCTGCAGTGTGTCCACAGACAGAGACCGACAGTGTGTCCACAGACAGAGACCGACAGTGTGTCCACAGACAGAGACCTGCAGTGTGTCCACAGACAGAGACCTGCAGTGTGTCCACAGACAGAGACCTGCAGTGTGTCCACAGACAGAGACCTGCAGTGTGTCCACAGACAGAGAGACCTGCAGTGTGTCCACAGACAGAGAGACCGGCAGTGTGTCCACAGACAGAGACCTGCAGTGTGTCCACAGACAGAGAGACCGACAGTGTGTCCACAGGCAGAGAGACCGACAGTGTGTCCACAGACAGAGACCTGCAGTGTGTCCACAGGCAGAGAGACCTGCAGTGTGTCCACAGACAGAGACCTGCAGTGTGTCCAGAGACAGAGAGATCTGCAGTGTATCCAGAGAGACAGAGAGACCTGCAGTGTGTCCAGAGACAGAGAGACCTGCAGTGTGTCCACAGACAGAGAGACCGACAGTGTGTCCACAGACAGAGAGACCGACAGTGTGTCCACAAACAGAGAGACCGACAGTGTGTCCAGAGACAGAGACCTACAGTGTGTCCAGAGACAGAGAGACCTGCAGTGTGTCCAGAGACAGAGAGACCGACAGTGTGTCCAGAGAGACAGAGAGACCTGCAGTGTGTCCAGAGACAGAGAGACCTGCAGTGTGTCCAGAGAGACCTGCAGTGTGTCCAGAGAGACCTGCAGTGTGTCCACAGACAGAGACCTGCAGTGTGTCCACAAACAGAGACCTGCAGTGTGTCCACAGGCAGAGACCTGCAGTGTGTCCAGAGAGACCTGCAGTGTGTCCAGAGACAGAGAGACCTGCAGTGTGTCCAGAGAGACCTGCAGTGTGTCCAGAGAGACCTGCGGTGTGTCCACAGACAGAGACCTGCAGTGTGTCCACAGACAGAGACCTGCAGTGTGTCCACAGGCAGAGACCTGC
This sequence comes from Callorhinchus milii, assembly GCF_018977255.1. Classification (NCBI taxonomy): domain Eukaryota; kingdom Metazoa; phylum Chordata; class Chondrichthyes; order Chimaeriformes; family Callorhinchidae; genus Callorhinchus; species Callorhinchus milii. The sequence continues at coordinate 62,505,896 of NW_024704743.1, forward strand.
AGTGTGTCCAGAGAGACCTGCAGTGTGTCCAGAGACAGAGAGACCTGCAGTGTGTCCAGAGACAGAGAGACCTGCAGTGTGTCCAGAGAGACCTGCAGTGTGTCCAGAGACAGAGAGACCTGCAGTGTGTCCAGAGACAGAGAGACCTGCAGTGTGTCTCGAGAGAGAGAGAGACCTGCAGTGTGTCTCGAGAGAGAGAGAGAGAGAGAGAGAGACCTGTAGTATGTCTAGAGAGAGAGAGACCTGCAGTATGTCTAGAGACAGAGAGACCTGCAGTGTGTCTAGAGAGACAGGGAGACCTGCAGTGTGTCTCGAGAGACAGGGAGACCTGCAGTGTGTCTAGAGAGACAGAGAGACCTGCAGTGTGTCTAGAGAGACAGAGAGACCTGCAGTGTGTCCAGAGAGACAGAGAGACCTGCAGTGTGTCTCGAGAGAGAGAGAGACCTGCAGTGAGTCGAGAGAGAGAGAAACCTGCAGTGATTCGAGAGAGAGAGAAACCTGCAGTGATTCGAGAGAGAGAGAAACCTGCAGTGATTCGAGAGAGAGAGAAACCTGCAGTGAGTTGAGAGAGAGAGAAACCTGCAGTGAGTCGAGAGAGAGAGAAACCTGCAGTGAGTCGAGAGAGAGAGAAACCTGCAGTGAGTCGAGAGAGAGAGAAACCTGCAGTGAGTCGAGAGAGAGAGAAACCTCCAGTGAGTCGAGAGAGAGAGAAACCTGCATTGAGTCGAGAGAGAGGGGAACCTGCAGTGAGTCGAGAGAGAGAAACCTGCCGTGTGTCGAGAGAGAGAGAGAAACCTGCCGTTTATCGAGAGAGAGAGAAACCTGCAGTGTTTATAGAGAGAAAGAAATCAGCAATGTGTCTGTAGTGATAGAGAGAAAGATACCTGGAGTGTGTCCAGAGTAAATAGGAACAGAGCAGTTATTATGCTTGATTTAAGTATTTAAAGAGAACAATATTTGCTTGACATTTGTCTTTTTCGACAAAAAATAGATTTGGCCTCAGCAAGAAAATTATCTAATATTATTGCTTTTTACTTTTCTATAGGTTTCGTATAATAACATGAGTGAATATGTTGCCAAGTCTCAAGCTAACCCTGGAAATGAAATAGATGCGAGTGATGGAGCTGTTACACAGCCTAATAATGGAAAGGAGATAATTAAGGGTGATGAAGACGAATCCCAATTGCAAGCCAACAGTGAACAGGACACAGCTAATATTGATGCAGACATTGTGCAACCTCAAGCTAAAACTGCGACAGACGTGGCCAAGAATGACCAGAGCCCAGCCCTACCTCGAGGTAACATCGAAATGCACACAGCAAAGGGTGCTGCAAGTAAAGTCCAACTTCAAGTGAACAGTGAAACAACTACGAGTGAAGCTAACAGTGGAATGGTTATAACTAAGAGCGACTCGGACAAAACCCAACCAGAATCTAATAGTGGAACAGACGTAACTAAAATAGACTTGGGTAAAGCTCAAGCTAACAGTGAAATGCACATAATTAAGGGTGACCCATGGAAAGCTCGCTTTCTAGCTAATAGTGGAATGCATGTGGCTAAAAGTGACCCAGGCAAAACCCAGCCTAAAGCTAGCACGAGAACTGTTCTGGCTCTGGGGGATGAAGATAAAGCCCACTCTGAAGCTAATAGTGGAATGGGTGCAGCTAAGAATGATGCCCACCATGAAGTCAGCAGTGAAATAAATGTTGCTGAGAGTGATTTACACAAAGCCCAATCTCAAACGTGCCCTGGAATGGATGGAGCAAAGAGTGATATAGCCCAGCCTCACGCTAACATTGGAATGGACATAGTCCTGAGTGACACAGACAATGGCCAAGCCAACTGTGGAATGGATGTAGCTAAGATTGGCGCAAGCAAAGTCCAATCTCAAACCAACACTGAAATAAACATAGCTAAGTGTGCCATACACATAAATCAACTTAAAGTTAACCCAGGCAAAACCCAATCTCAGGGTAACAAAGAAGTGGGCATACCTAAGAGTGATGGAAGTATAGCCCCACCTCAAGCAAGCAGTGAAACAGAGGTGACTAAGAGTGACTTCAGCTATGCACAAACTGAAGCTAATGGTGGACTAGATATAGCTAAAAGTGGTTCAGACAAAACTCCAGCTCATAGTGGAAGGAACACAGAGAGTGATAAATGCAAAGCCCATTCTCAAACGAGCTGTGTAACAGATATAGTTAAGAGTGATGGAGTCATAGCTCAAACAAGCAGAGAAATGCATATATTTAAGAGTGATGCTGGCAAAGCCAAACCCCAAGCTAACAGTAAAACTGATCTATTTGAGAGTGACTCTGGTATAACTCAACCTCAGGCTATCAGTGGAGTTGGTATGGCTGAAAGTGACTCAGGCAAAATCCAACTTCAAGCAAACAGTGAAATAGATGTCAGCGAGGGTGATTTGGGTACAGCTGAAGTTAATGGAAAGGAAGTAATTAAGAGTGATGGAGACAAATATCAACCTATCAGTGGAATGAATATAGCAGAGAGGGCCTCGGGCAAAATCCAATGTGAAAGAAGCAATGAAGCAGAGTTACCTAAGGAGGGTGATAGTCAATTACCAACTTACTGTGGAATGGAGATAGCTAATAGCTCCAGCTTAACCAAATCTCAAGTTGCTGAAGGTGAAAAGGATGTTCTAAACAATTATGCAGGAAATGCCCAACTTCAAACTAACACAGCTAACAATGATCCATACAAAGGTGGACTTCAGGTTGGTAAAAGTGGAAAGGTCCAACCTATGAATATTACAAACAAAACTCAGCTTCAAGTTACTAAAGATACAAAAGACACTGCTACAAGTAATGAAGGAAACATTCAAGCTATTTCTAATAGTGGTGAAAAAGGAGTAATTGTAACTGTTGGAGGCAATATTCAGCCTAATAGTGAAAATAAACCTATCAACTTTGGAATTAAAGTTGATCCTCAGATTCGCAAAGTAATCAATCCTAAGAGTGAAAAAAAGATTCCTGGGAAAAGATTCATAACTTATACTGCAAAAATGTTTGGTAAAAAAGCTGGAACAAGATTCCAAACTTATGGTGGAGATAAAAGATATGAAAATATAACAGCTTCCAATAACTCCCAATACCAAACTTACAGGAAGTTTGTGAGTGGTGGACCTCAGAATGATCCAGATGAAAAATATGCGAAGATATTTAGAAAAGATGGAAAAGATGTGAAGACATTTTGGTGTGATGTAAGTAATCTCTCACAGGGAGGTTTTTGTGCATTGGTTGTAATTTTTATTTTGATATTTTGAATATGATTATGTAAGATATCACACAAAAAAAGTTTCAATGAACCTAAGCATAAGAACAGTGGACAAGAATCAAAATGGCAAAAATTTAGAAGTCAGCAAAATCATGGTTGAAGCAAGGGGTATTTGGAAGATTTTTGAAAGCAGAGAGCTGCTGTAAGACAAAGTGGTTATGGAAGAGATTAGGTTGAATTATTGAAGGTGACTACATGAGGGAATTGAATTGATGGAAGATTCAGGTATCCGGTAGCTCAGGTATCTCAGCTCAGTTGGTAGCACTCCCATCTCTGGGTCAGAAGGTTGTTGGTTCAAGCTGCATATTTTACCCTGAAACTTTGAGTTCATAGTCTAGACCGACGTGGTTCAACAGGCATCCAGTGGGTTGCATCCGGCCCGAGATCCTTTCCAACATTGCAACTCCCTACCTGACAAACATCCTCCCGTGGCAGCAGCAGGAGCCGGCAGTTGGGGGGAACGCAGCGGGGAGAGTGGAAATAATGCCAGCCGTTGCTGCAGTCTGTACCTGAGCTGAGGGGAAGGCCAGCGTGTCTCCTTATCCACCGCATCTTATCTTCTGGCTTCTGGCACTGCAGATAGTGAACTGCACGGCTGATTGGGGGAAAGGGGGAGATTGAGTGATTGAGTGAGAAAGAGAGTGTGAGGAGAGAGTGTGAGAGCGAGGTGAGAATGGGGGAGTGAGAGAGTGATCGAGAGAGGGGTGGGGAGGAGAGATACAGTTCTTTAACATTAGCTTTTGATTTTTGTTCTAGATTTGCAAAGTGTTCTGCACGTCTGCTGTGAATCTCCAAATGCATTTCCTTGGCAATAAACACAAAAGGGTAAGAAACTTTTTTAGTATGTTCCTACTTTTTAATTGAACAAATCTGTGTGTTGACTGTATTGATGATTTCATTCCTACTTTCAAGAAGAGATGATCTCCGAAGATGGAATCAATTTAAATGTTTTTTCCTGTGTGTTGTCATAAATTACATTTACAGATTTGAAAAGCTCATTGTTTGAACCTCAAGCTTTCTGTACATCATCAGATTGAAGGATAAGATCCTAGTGTTTTTCCTCTAATCAGGTTCAAGAACTTAGGCTGTGATGCTTTATAGCACTTTGGTGGGTGATTTGCAAAGTGCAAGTTTGAATGTTATGCTTTACAAACTTCAACAAAGTTTGGAGATACAAGTTTATAGTAAATTTGGAGTTCATACGTATTGTAAGCATGTGCATACTCACCAGCAGAGCTAAAAGAGGTATTCGTTTACATTTTTTGATTGCAAAGAGGCATAATACTCATACAGCTCAGTAATGGGTAACACAACTTTGATATTGTCTTCGAAGGTGAAGCCGTGTGTCCTAGCCGCTAACTTACCAAATGATGAAAAGGGAAGCTTCAATCTTTGTTGCCAATAGACTTATATTTTCATATTGTTGTCTAAAATATTTCCTCCGGGCATCATTGCTTGGTCCCAAATATAACCTGCAATTCTCCAAGGAAACCGAGAGGCCTTTAGATTTTTTTCTATCTGTTGTATTTACCGTATATAGCCCAAAGTAAAATTATTTCCCTATCATTGCAATTTTTTTGCAAACTTACAGTAATCATGAAACGTCCATCAGCCAGCACTTCACTGCGATGTTAGAATGCTCCTGTTTGGTAAATTTGCATGTAAACATTTATGTTTAATTGTGAAATTCTATTACCTGGGAGTGTGTTATAGGCTGTAATTTAATTTTAGAGTTTGAATGATTATACATCACTTTTGTTCATGAAACCTTGTTAAATTACAGCCTTTTAATCTCTATTATCTTGGCCAACAAAAGTCTGATTTGAAGGATATACATAAGTTGCCTGGTAGCTGCAGTATCATAGCACTGGCCACTCAACAGGGAGACCAAAGCTTGACAAATATTCACAATGGGCTTCCCCTACAATCGGGAGGACGTCCCAAGGTGCTGGACAGTCAGCGATTTGGATCTGAGCGGGGATGGGGGGCTGGGATCAGGGATATTGGAGGCCAGGGAGGGGTGGCCTATGGCCTGGTCGAAGAGGATGGTCTTGAGAAGTGCCTTGAAGAAGGTAAGAGAGGGAGCAGGGCGAAGAGAATGTGGGATGGAGTTCCATAGGTTGGGAGCAGAGGCTGAAGCCATGAATGCCATTGGTGGTCCAGGCGGGGGACGTGGAGCAGGCCGGATCCTGCTAAGCGGAGGAGCGGACAGGTGACACAATAAGGTTGCCCGATACACCAAGGTTGCCAGTTTTGATTCAATCATCGGGGGAAGGAGGAAGAACCTTCTTAGGAAGGTTCTTGTCCATCACCCTGGAAAGAGTTGACTAAGAAGCAGTAGAAACGGCATCTTTGAAGATCTTCGTGGGTGGACCATCCGGGCTTCCCAGCCGTGGAGGATATTACGGACATGTGGGGAGGGACGAAGAGGAACAACACGACTGGATTATTAGCCAGTGGAAGGCTGGATATCCCTGAATGTCATCACAAGACTATTATAGTAACCCAGAGATTGCATTATTAATGGACCCCTCGAAAAGATGATTTGGGTATCTGGTCGTCGCAAAATATTTTTCTTTGGCTTGGACGCTGAACAAAAGTACATGCGAGACAGTTAAATATTGAATATTGTCATTTTCAACAAACTCACTGACGTTCTTCTCTTGGGACTCAGTTCACTGGGGCTTACAATTTAGTGCGCATCATCCCAACTTTTAATTATTGCTTTGATAATTGTTTTTTTAAAAAAAATGATGTTTCTGTAAAATATACATTTTAAATACTTAAAATTAGTTTAATCTAAAAGCTCAAGGAAATGTTTGAATAAGCCTCTAGTATTACTATACCTTTATCTACACACCCTCCTCCACCCAATGTTGGTCTTTTTCTCATCAGAATTGGTGATTTATAGGGCCATTTTCTTTCAAGGGCAGTGACCACCTGTTCTGCCTCAATACTTTGACTTTCTGTTACAGGACAGCAATATGGCTGTACTGCCGATAGCAAAAATGTTCATTTGACTTTTCTTTGAGGGTTATTTTTGAAGTGAAGACGTTACTCAAAAGGAAAAAATGCCTGCTATGGATAATATATGCATAAATATTAAATCTGTCATAAATAAAACAAAATATAACCCAACCACTGTCTTGTTGGCACAGAGATATTTCTGTGTTGTGGTCTTTTTAAAAAGCGGATGCTGCCTTGATATTCATTGCTATGCTACCTGGTCAGTTTGAAATGTCAATTTCATGTCCAATGTGGGGTTGTCTTGCTCAGCGATCCATTCAGGACAGATGCCTGAAGGAAAACCTCGTCCAATTTCAACAAAGAAAATGAAGGGCAAAGTCTGCAAAAGATGCATTTAATGAAATGTTTCAGTTTTATGTTCCAACAGAAGCAATCTCGCTAACTTTTTTCTGTTCATTTTCCTGGATGATTCTCTCCAAACATCATAATGACAGATTGAAGAAGTCTTAAAATGGAATGGTAAGTATTGAAGGATTCTTTGGGGATCTTGCTCCCATCTTTGTAGGTTTACAAATATAAAATGGTGATGTTTTTAGGTTTCATGTAACGTGTCAGTGAAGTTATTAAAACCAATGAACATTTATAAATACCGAAATTTTTAAATTTAAAGACGTTTTGTAAGAATGCGAATAACATTTAAACTGAATGAGTTATTTTCCTTGACAGACAGTGTTCTGCTCCACTCTAAATAACCCATTTATTTTCAGTACAACTTTTCCAGCAAGTCTTAGCATTGGACTTTAATTGGTCATTTTCTGATGGTTGGGTTTGGTTGACATTGTTTGTGCTTAATTGTCCACTTTTAATGGTCAAAGATCTGTGAACCATAGAACATAACAAATTTAAAAAGTTGCCATTATTCCATCCCTTTTTGTTCTATATATCCTAATTGGACTTGTGCAGTGTCCGGGGTAGTTGCCTGACGGTACAGATGCCTTTTCCCTGAACTCAGCCTCTGCCAGCAGCAGCTGTTTGACTGTGGAGACTTTACTAAAGTTCTGACTTTACTCACTCAATAGTTACATGTTCAGTCTGTTTATCCCCCCCCCCCCACCCCTCCACCACACATACAGCTCCAGGTCAAGGATGTTGAGAATAATTTCAATACTGCCCCAACATCCAACTCAATGCAGATAGATCAGGAATTACATGTATAATACTGTGTCTTAGTCTGAATGACTTCAGAGCCTTTAACCACTAGGTCATCAGAGGGGTCATAAATTGGACCATTTGAAACATTTATTAAGTTGGAGTTTTTTAGGATGTGAGCATGCAACATTTTGATATCAAATTTATATTTTTTCAAATCTGAGTAAGTCTGGTACTTTTCCAAGCATAATTTTCTGGGAAAGATGGCAGAACTATATTTAGACCTATTCTCTGTAAAATTGTAATGGTTAGCATTATTAAATGTGCTGCAGTTAAACTTTCTGTTAATTGTGCAGCCGTTCTAAATGCAATCAAAATATCCAATTCCATTTTACATTCGGTTGCAAAATGATTGCTGGAGTATTTAAAGCTTATAGAATGTTTGTGTAAGCAACATAACTTTTAGTAAATCACTGAAAATTTGTTTACAAATATTGTAAAGATGTATTCATTTTATAGTGGAAAATGGTAATATTGTTAATACAAAAGAATGACAATATTGGCTGAAGTTTGAATCTGACCAGTGGATGATAACAGAAATTGCATATTGAATAATTTGGAGCATAAGTGAAACATGTGTCTACTGGTGAGCATCAAGAGCCTTTGGAGGTGCTCATGAATCAAGACTGGAACAAGCAAAGATCATTTTGTCTATCCACCAGCTCTTTCCACAAACTGTGTCCTGTGTACAAAGTACTATATTGTTGACCATGTCCAAATATGTTACAGCTGGAAAATTCTGCATAGTTTCCTAAAACAATCAAAACAAATTCCAGAATATCCCATTTATTGCAGCGGGGCTTTGATTAGCTCCACCCATCTCGTCTCAGTCTCCACGTTTGAAACATAATAACGTAAGAATTTGCTAGGCAAAAGAAGACCAAGGTCCATTTAGTTTGTCTTCCACCATCCTGGCAGTCGCTTGACATGTCGTGTCCCAAACTATATACTGTATCTTGGGATATTATTTTCTAGCAGAAATCTATCTAATTTGTTCTTGAAACAAACCTTCAATCAACTTTGGAGGACATTGGCTTTGGAACTGAAGAACTACGTCTTTCATAAATGAGGGGATATGGAAGAATGTTTGGGTTTTGGACTTCAAATGGTTGAGGCTGGATTGTCAAAAGTCAAAATGTTGGCATTGGAGACTAAACCAGTCAAGAAAACCTGAAATGGTGTGTTCAGATAATCTGAATCTCACTGAAACTGAATTCCAAGTGCTCATTCGTTCAGTGTCGTCACCGTGAGGAATTTGGATGCAGTGTGGTGTTTGATGCAGCTTAGAGCTAAGCTGTTACAATTGCTGCTGCATCTGAGTCGCCTCTTCCATAATGCTGTTTCATGCAAGATGTGTTGTACAAGTGAGAAGTTGCTGTTGCTTAATGAAGATGACTACTACTTCCATTAAATGCCGAATATCTGCAGGAGAATGTATTGAAAGCATCAACATCATCCACAACAATCTTTGTTATTGATAACATATTTGCAATATTTTAATGAATGGATTATTGATGTAAAGTGACCTCACAAAACCTGTTGAAGCTGTTGCCATATTTTACCGAACTGCAAATTCTGGATGTTAAAAAGCGTTCTTACCAATCTTACTAATTGTGCTTCATTGATGTTTATAAAATTGGGATTTTGTTTTATTACACCTCCCTTTCTAGCTTTCGTTTTGGTGATGGTGATGAGGGGAGAGAGGGGGGTTGAGTCTTAAGTTTTAGTTGAACTAAATTTTACTTATTTAAATAATTGTAAATTCTTTAGCTGAGCTGCTAACAACACATATGTTGCCATTGAACATAAATGTGAAACTAAAATCCTTAGTCCTAATCAGAAGTTACTAAACAATTAATTGTTAAAAAAAACATTTGTCGGAAAATGGAAGGGTGACCAGAAATGAAAGGTTTTTCTTGTTTGTTAAATTGCTGGTAACCATTTAGGTTGTATTAGTGTTAAATCCTTTATATTGGGCTTTTGTGGTTTATACAGTTTGTTTAAATTAACCAGTTCAGTTCTGGTTGCTGATTTATAATAGATGCAATATTTTAATTCTGTAGTCTTCCTCTTAATATACAATACAAATTTACATTTATACAGTGCCTTTCACGTTGAGACATTCAAAGCCACTTAACAATAATGGCTTGGCACCCGAGCTGGGGGTGGGAGCCTGATGGGGTGGGGAAGGAGTGTACACCACAATCTAAAATTGAATTACCTGATTCTTGGAATAGCTGATGTGGTGGAGCTAAATACTTTAATACTTTGTAAACCTGATTCAGGTTAATGTAAAAATGCAAAGAAGTACAGCACGGCAATAGGCCACTCAACCCAAGCAGTTCAGGCCGATGTTTATATTTCACCTATTCCTTACTCCCTCCCATACGTTTCTATTCTCTACTGCAGGTGAAGGTCTAGCTTCCTCTTGAATGCATAATAAATGTAGAAACAAAACTCCCAAGCATAAAGCAGTCCAGTGTTAGGCTACGGTATAAGGTATATTATATAATTAATTAATATAATGTAAAGGGTGATAATAATAATCCTTGCATTTGATATAGCGCTTTTCACGTCGGAAGGACGTCCCAAAGCGCTTCACAAAAAAACACTGTAAAGTGAATTGACTGTATATTTGTGGGCGAACACGGCAGCCAATTGCGCACAGCAATGTCCCACAAACAGTCGTAGATTGAAAATGACCAATTTATTATTGGTTTTGGAGGGTATATTATAATTTACAACAGCCAATAGGAAAGTCTTGCTGTAGAATATTTATTGAATGTAGTTGAAGAATAACATAAAGAATTGTTATGGGTTCTAAATGAAACTTTCGATTTCTCCATTCTCATTTCAGCTACTGTTTTGTAGGTGCACTTGTCTAGCACTTATGAGTGACTACAGGTGTTTTGGAGTTTCTATTCTCTCCTTTGGGTAAACACCCAAGCTTTCTGTAGCTTTTTCCTGTCAGAACAACATATATCTAGACTTGCTTGTTGAGTAACCATCAGAATTGTATTTAGGGCTTTATATTGCATCAATCTACAGTGGGAATCTTAGGTGGCAATCTACTTAGTGTAGTTTATTCTGATGGAGGTTAATTAGTAACGACAGAGTAATAATGGAGCACAAATTGTTTATAGACCACAACTGAAGACAAAAAAAATCAGGTACCTGGACTGTTTGTTTAATTTTTTCATCCTTTTCTATTATACTTCTGGAATAGGATACCTAAGGCAGGAAAAATTAAAAGGGAACTGTGCAGCTTTAAACTAACTTTTATGCTATTATATATGATTATCTATATTAGAAGATAACCCATTGAGTAACCAAAATAATGTGGCAGCTTAAATGTGGAATAAAAACAGAAATTGATTTTATATATACATATATATTTTATATATTTCTGTGCATGCAATTTATGCAAATTAGGGCTATGAATATATGGAAGTAATAATATGATAAGGGAACCAATTTGTGCCACTTGATTTTCCTCGTCCCCACTGGCAAAAGTAAATACCATCACAAGTGCACAAGCATCTTACATGCTTTTAAAATATTTTGCTGCAAGATACTAATTTCAATAAGACCCTGATAGATTTAGGACATAACTATTGGTTATAAAAAATAGTAAAATTTCCTGCATTTGATACAGTGGCAGGAATGTTTCAAAGCGCTTCACAAAGCTTCTGGGGTAATAGAATGTATAATCCATAGGCAAACATCCAGTAATTTGTAAAACTGATGCAGAACAGCATTTTGTATAACATGCTAATGATTCAACTGGGAGCACCAACAAAAAGATTTTTAAGTAACTTTTTTAAACGTATTTGCTCACACATCTTGTGGAGTCACTGTACGTTTTGATTGCAATGTGTTTGAAAGAGGTGGATGAAAAGCAAAGTGGGAGCCGATAAATAATTGTTAGATAGAGAATTTTAAAATGTCGCAGTTAAAACATTTGTTCAATTTCAAATGCTGAGCATTGAAATTTTCACTTGTGTGATGGAAACAGATGGATGTTGTGTTGGCATTGTTTTCTCAGTAGCAAATGTTTACATTGTTCCACATCTACAAGTACTAACTTCAGTACTATATTTGGAGGAAGAGAAATGCATACTTATTGTTTGCCCCTTCTGTAAATGCCATGTCATATTGCCTTGAAAGTTGATTGTTTTGAAATAACCTTTGTCGTACTGGAAAGTAAATGCCCAAATGCATTGGTTGATTCTTGATTAATATTTTGTAGCCTTCATGAAATGCGTTGCAGTAGTGATGAATGAGTAATACTTCAAAAATGAACTGTGCTCTGTTACCATGTATGTATGCCATAGTTTCCAAATCTTAAAAAAAATCATAATTTTGAAAAACTATTTTGGGATGATTAGTGGATTCAACAACGTTAGAATCGTAAATCTATTGGTATTGAACAGAGACCACGTGTAATACATTTTGAACTGTTTGCTGAGGAAGCATTGGCTTTATTATATTGGTTAGTGTTGATAAAATAGTCCTTTTAAAGATAACTTACAATATGTGAGTGACACAATATTTAAAAAAAGTAACTTAATTGTAAATCATGATCAAGCTTTTTATACCAAGTTCGAGAAGATGACTGATTTGATGTATAGTTCCAATGCTTGGTTATTACTTGGTCCTTCGTTACTCTTGTAACTGTATAACTGTGTAACAGAATTAACATAGATATTTTGAATTCTATTTCAAGTTGCTGAAGGAGTTGTTAAAAAGGTTGAGCTGCTACTAACAGAAACTACGGAGCCAAAATCTGTGGAGAGGAAAATTGTGGTGACAAAAACTGTGGAGAGGAAAACTGTGAAGCCAAAAACTGTAGAGAAGAAAACTGTGGCATCAAAAATACAAATACCGACTACAGTGCTGAAACCCCTGGAATATTACCTCAATAAATTGAAGCTAAAGAGGGCCATAGTTGGTATGTTTTGAATCTGATATATTTACAGTGCAAAACTTTCTGTCTCTTGATGTTTGTTTTCTTGTCAAAAAGCAAATCAATTAAGTAGAAGTTGCATAAAACAAATTACTAGTTTTCTCCACTTTTAAACTTCATAAATTTTCTTGAGTGAAGCTTCAGAGTGCTAGAAAATAATAATTGAATTACAAACATGACATATAGTTTGTGATTGATTGTGTAGAACAATGGTTGTTATTTGGAATGGAGATAAATTGTGGTGTCTTACAGGGGTCCATGTTAGGACCATTGCCTTTCTTCATCTACAACAACAACAACAAAATTACATTTATAGAGAGCCTTTCACGTCGGGAGGACGTCCCAAGGCGCGGGACAGTAAGGGGGCAGGACCTGAGCATGAGGGAAGGCAGAGAGGTGGGAGGGCTACTGAAGGCACAATCGAAGAGGAGGCAAGGGAGGAAGCGAGGGGAAGGGACTGTGGGATGGAGTTCCAGAGTGTGAGGGCAGAGAGGCTGAAAGCTCGGCCACCGATGGTAGGGCGGGTCGGGTGGGAGACATGGAGCAGGACGGAGCCCCCTGAACGGAGGGAGCGGGCGTGTTGGTAGGGAGTCAGCAGGTCAGACAGGTAGGAGGGGGCAAGGCCATGGATGGCCTTAAATGTGAGGATGAGGATCTTGAACTTGATCCTCTGGGGGACGGGGAGCCAGTGGAGTCAGGCGAGGGTGGGAGTGATGGGGTTGCGGAGCCTGGTGCGTGAGAGTACGTGAGCTGCAGTGTTTTGGATGATCTGCAGCTTGTGAAGGGAAGAGTTGGGAAGGCCGATGACGAGGGAGTTTCCGTAATCGAGCTTTGATGTGACGAATGCGTGGGTGAGGGTTTCAGCAGCCTGAGGGGTGAGACAGTGACGGAGTCTGGCAGTGTTGCGAAGGTGGTGGTAGGCAGTGCCGGTCATGGTGTGGATGTGGGGTGAAAGGACAGTTCAGGGTCAAACAAGACACCCAGGTTCCTGACTGGCTGAGTGAGGTTGTGTGTGCAGCCGCGGAGGCTGATGCTGTCGGCGCCTGAGGTGTGGAGGCGCTGGTACGAGCCAATCAGGAGGGCCTTGGTCTTACTGACATTGAGTTGGAGAAAGTTGTCCCTCATCCAGGACTTGATGTCGGACAGGCAATCAGTCAGGATGCCAGTAATCCTGGAGTTGAGGGTGGAGGCAGAGAGGTAGAGTTGGGTGTCATCCGCATACATGTGGAAATTTACCCCATGTTTGCGGATGGTGTCACCAAGGGGAGCATGTAGAGGGTGAAGAGGAGGGGACCGAGGACAGAGCCCTGAGGAGTGATGCGCGGGCTGGAGGAGAAGCCGTTTGCAGAGATGAATTGGAGGCAGTGTGAAAAGTAGGACCTGAACTAGTCAAGGACAGAACCTTGAAGGTTGAGGTGGGAGGCGAGGCGGTGGAGGAGGATTGAGTGGTCCACAGTATCAAAGGCAGTGGAGAGGACGAGAAGGCAGAGGGGAGCCCTTGTCACACATTATGTCATTTATAAATTATATATAATAGATAAATTATCTAGATTCTAGTATAAAAGGTAACATTTTTAAATGAAAACAAATAGGGAGCTAATAGTTAAGATGGTGATGAACATCTGGAGAACACAGACAGACAAGTAGATTGGGCAGAGGATGTAGATTAAATTTAATGCACAAAAGTGTGAGGTAAAAAGACAAGTAAATAGGACTGAATGGATTCATCTTTCAAATAACTAGTTGACATGATGGTCTGAATGCACATCTGTACTGAAAATTTCTATCAAGGGTATGGGATAAGGGAAAATGCTGCCGAGTCTGTTATTGAGAGCAGTAGAAAGCTCGGACCATTCATTGTGAAACTGCACAGAATGTTTTGGTTTCTTAAGGTATCACAAATGGAGATCCATGTTTTTCTACCTCCTTGAGTTTCTAAGTCCATGCTATTTCCTTGAGCACTACACCTTAATTAATGTACTGTCACATAATTTCTGGCATAGTAAATTTTCTTTTGATGCTTTCCTTATATTGTTAGGGTTGTCAAAATAGTCCTTTTTAAAGATGATTTATGATGTGTGAGTGACACCACNTTTTTTTTAAAAGGTAACATAATTGTAAATCATGATTGTAGTTAGAATGAAGCTCGAGCTTTTTATACCGGCAAAGAATTCCAAGTTAGAGAAGATGACTGGTTTGATGTGTAGTCACAATGCTTGCATCATTCTTTGTCCTTTGTTACTGTTATAACTGGATAAATGTGTAACAGAATTAATCTATACATTTTGAAATCTAGTTCAAGTTGTGAAAGGAGTTGTTATATTGGTCATCTACTTTTGTGTGCTATTTTTCATTTTTTTTCAAACTGTATAGGGCTGAACTATGTGGTTGAATACCATCTTCAACATTCAAAGAGACAATTTGAGTGTGAACTCTGCCACCATACATCGGATCTCTCTATTTTTATTCAACATATCATTGGGAGTCGACACATGCTGAGATATTTGGTAAGTTTCGTAAATTAGTATTCAATGATCAACGGAGATCCTTAGAAAATCGAGTGTCTCTTTCAGTTGTGGTCAGACTTGCTATAATAATTGTGCAGTTTAATCACACAGAGGGGGGTAAGAGCACTCTCTCAATACAGTTTTTCCCCTGGCAAATGAGGTAATAACCCAATTTTTTTTTGTAAAAAGTAGGCTTATTTTAGCACATCAAAAACTCAAGAAAGCAAACTAGATATTACCTAAACAGTTGCTTATTCGATGAACACAATTATTGTAGAGAACCTATTATCAGCACTGTTTACGACTGGCCTCTTTGTGAATAATCAAACTATGTATAATTGGATAACTTGCAAAATACCAATGGGCTAGAGTTTGTTTATTGTATATATTATATAGTTGGTTACCCTCCTCAGTCTGCCACAGTCCCTTCACTTCACTCCCTCCCCTTGCCTCCTTCAAGTCTCGTCTCAACACCCTCCTCTTCATCCGCCTTTGGTTACCCTCCTACCACCACCCTCCCTGCCCTCCACCCCTCCTGATCCCAACCCTCAGCTCGAGTGCAAATCCATGACTGTCCTCCCGATGTGAAAGGTGCTATACAAATGAATACACAGTAGACAGTGTTGAGGAGTTATACTGTCACTGGTATTGTTTGAGGACTTATACTGTCACTGTGATGCACATTGTGCATCTTTCTTTCTACCTCTTTTTGCTTTTCGGTGACCGAGTGATTTTTAAAAATATACTTACATATCCATACACAATCCACGTTTTTGTGTGAGGTTGCAACAAATGCTTAAATTGCATCACTGGTATACCTAACTGGCTGCAAGGTGACATGCTTGGAAACAGAATGGATTTAACCCTCTGTGGTGGTCTTGGTAATCCAGTTTCTGAGCCAGGTGAGTCCATAGTACTCCAGGGCACTGCTGATGACAGCACATCCAGCCTGGCTCATCTGTAAAACTTAGGGGCACACCTGTTGCTGGGAGCAGGAATTCTTCTCATTCAGCTTCTGTTAACCGTGCACATTCCACAAGGAAATTTCCATGTGTTAAGCGGCATACATATGTGGATCTCTGTCTGTGTTGGATGTCCTCAAGTACGGTGATGGATTTCCACACGTGTCAGGTAACCTGACTGACCAAAACGAAAAGAGAAGGGGGTAAAAGGTGATGGAAAGGAGGGTGAAAGATAGGCCTTAAGGTGGGGTTTATAGGTGAGGAGGCAGGGTGTGAAGCAGAGACAGCCCAGAATAGGATTCCAGGGACCACGGGCCAAATGACAAAGCCAATTACTGATCCAAAACTGACCTATTGAAAATCATGCCAAGTGAGTCATTTTATGCCATTGTATTGCTGTGAAATAAGTATCTGTGTTATTCATCTAATTTTGAAAAAATCATGTACTATTCATACTTCTCCTGAAGTAGTGGTGTAATTGTACATTCTTAATAAGATGGCCCATATGTCATTATTAAACTTCAAACTTCAAGTGCCTTGACATGTGGTAATATTGCACCTACTCGTAGGACTCGTCAAGATGTAAACAATTTATACAGTTTCATGTTACTTGTATATTTCACCAAATTACTGTGTAGCATTGTATCAGTGCTCGTTTGTGTTTCTATTTAGAAAAGACGCCATCCGGATACTTTAAAAGGCCAAAATTGGATTCTTTGTAAAGCTGACTGTAAACGACTAAACAGAAAAGCATTAGAAATTGAAAAATTGTATGGAAGAGGATCAGTAACTGTAAGTACAAAATATGTTTTCGCTAAAATGTGTTCCTGGCTTCTTTATGAAGCTAGACAACTATACATTTTTATCCAGGCTTCTGCTAACATTCTCCCTTATCCAATTGTCGATATACTTTATGAATTTAGGAATGCAAAGCAGGGGAAATTCAATACAGAGAACTGTCTCTTTTTAAAAAAAATTCTGACAATGTGTCTAGGTGGGCCATGATTACAAACATACAAATGCCACAGATATATTGCTAAATTGCGATGTATAGAATGCATTCAATCATGGAGTTGATTGTGTGCCATTTGTAAGGCATGTGTATTGTGTGCCATCATTCTATATCTGCAGAAGAAATTACAGATGCCTTGATTATGTAATTAACCAATGAAAGATTTGGTTTATTCTGGTAAATTATACAATGAAGGGAATCCATTATTCCCTCTGCACACATGCTTTTGCTCTTGGTGCATAATGTACATATTTTCTTATAGTTTACACATGGGGCATAATGGACCTCAATGTCTCATGTGTATGGCATATAAAACAAAACACTAATTGTTGAACATTTGGATTACAACTTTGTTTTTAAAGTTATTTTTGCTTAACTTTATGCAGCTTAAGCAAATTAGTTGAACTGTGGAGTCTTCGGTCTTTATTTTGTGGGGATCATTTATCATGTTCTTTTGGAACATCCACAAAAACTTCCACTGGTGAGCAGAATTGGAAAGTGGGTTTGGCTTGTTTTCTTTTCCTTCTTCAATTTGGGAGCAATAAGGCCAACCATACCCATCACCCCATTTATTCTGTCCTGGCTGCAATCAGTTAACTCAATTCAGACCACCAAATAAACTTGGAGATTCTGCTGGTTTCACTTAAATACCACAATGCAATGCATTTATCCACTGAGCCATCAAATGTTACATAGTAAATTTCGGATTGCCATCCTGCAAATTTGGCACATTTGTTCTCGCTCTTACAGAACACTAGCCTTACCGTCTCCCAATATTACGTGATGATGTATTGTTGTGTAACAACTAGCAAGGTCACTGACCTGTTGGAGGTATTCTTATATACATCTCTAAATTCTGAGAGCAGTCTTTTCAAGGTTGAAGAGTTCTATTTATCTAGTTATTTCATGTGTAGTTAAGTGCCTCAATCTCTTATTGCTATGCTTTCCTGCTAATTTGCACTATACAACACCACCATCAACAGAATAATTGATGTGTTGTGAAATGCTACAACTGTTAATTATATTTGAATTTCAGATTGTCCGTAAGAAAGTCATACCTAAAGTTAATCAACAGAATACTGCAGAACAGAGTAAGTTATTAACAGTGTGTACTTTTGAGGCTTAGTAAACAATATTGAAATGATTGTTTACAATCACTCTCATTTTTATAAACCTATTAGTTTCAGGTTGTAGAATGGATCAATGGGCAATCTTGATCTTAGTGGGAAGCTCCCCATTTATAGCAATTATCGGCCAACTATCTATATATTTAGGTTATATTGTTTTTGCCAATTTCACCTCCACCTCTTAATAGTGACTCGAGCATGGTTAAATCGTACGGCACCAACGACAAGCTAATGGCCTTTCTTTAGGTGTTGACCATTGATGTCAACAGATTATTCGACTGTAGTCAACATCACAATAATACCAGGTCCTGTCTTCACCTGATATTCATAAGTATGCACTTTTGGTTGAATGGCAATGTAGCACAGTGAGATAGATTGATTATTCTCTCAAAGCCATCCTTGATGCATTCAGCTAAGTCGTAGATTGGGGTCATTGGTTGTTTAGTTTCAAATATATCTCCAAATATATCTCTTTACATTTTGACTGTTATTAAATCCCAATGTTTAGCAACAAAGAGGGTTTCTATTTTTTTTCATTTACACATGTTTTCTAGTTTAAAAGTGTTTTTTTAGTTTAAAAGTGGTATTTCAATCTCATTTTTTAAGGTGATTGTATGATTAGTGTTTCTTTTTAATACTTTTGAGTCCGTGGTAAACTTGCCTTTCACAAAAACTGCATGATTGTGTGTTTCAGCGGCTGTGGAGTTGAAGCCTGAAGCAGAAAAATCTGAAGCTGCTTCAGGTGCGATTATTGACATAACAATTATTTAATATTTAACTTTACTCTATGCCTCTCTTCTTCACCCCCCACACAAAAAAAAGGATTTGATTGCTTTACCTTTTAGAATTTATTTTGATATGACATCATGCAGTACAGATGTTTTTGTGGGTTGCACTGGGTACATAGGTATTGTACTTTCTAAGTATAGGCTGCTGTGGATATGTCCTGAACCTTTATATTTATGTTACTTTTCTAATGCACTTTCAACTCCTACAGAACTAAATCAATTGTGTTAACTTTTAGATACATTTAAAAGTTTTAATACAGTAGAATGCTCTGTGGTGTATACAGGATGATCCCGTTTTACTAGTATTTTGGATCAAAAAAGTTAACGACTGTGTTATAAAGGGTCTGCACAAAATGGCCGCCAGTCCTGCTTCTAGTTTGTGAGGTCACTGCTAATGTTGGCACAGACTGATTGGCTTCCAATACATGCATCTGGCTTATTTTCGGTCTTATTTTGTGTTTTCACAAAAACTCTTATGGGTCTATTTTAGCTGCTGTTAAGCCTGTGGCATAACCAGTAGTTATGGTTGCATGAGAGGTGTTCCAAGTGGCCCTGTGGTACAGGATAAGTTTGCCAGGATTCTTGCTCTCACAATACAAATTACATTTCTATAGCTCCTTTTACATCGGAAGGATAGGATGAGAGCCCAAGGGGGTGGGGAAGGTAAAAGATGTCCAAAGGCTCAGTCAAAGAGGTATCTTGAAGCAGACCTTGAATGAGGGGAGGGAGCGAATGATTTGGACATACTCTGGAATGGAGTTCCAGAGAGCAGGACAGAATGGCTGAAAGCCCACTTGCTGACGGTGGAGCTGATAGGGGGGGGACCTGAAACACGCTGCATTGCTCTTGATTGCTATGTGATGATCTTTACTTATACACATGAAGATTCTGGCTTACGTCCTCTCCTGATCAGGCTCCGTTACTCTATCACCCCCAACATCGCACAGCTCCACTAACTCCCTTTCCCCCAGAGAATGGAGTTCAAAATCCTCATCCTCTCTATCAAAGGCCTCAACAGCCTTGCTCCTCCCTACATCTGTGACCTGATAACCCCATACTGGCTTTTCCGCTTGGCAGACTCGCTCATTGGCGCCATTGGCCAATTGACCACCATTGGCTCCATTGGCCAATTGAACACCATTGGGAGAACTCCAACCCACAGTCGCTTCACCTTACCCCCTCCCTTGCTTCCTTCAAGACCCGTTTCAAGAAATACCTCTTTGACTGTACCTTTGGTAATTTTCCCACCTCCACCGCCCTTGCCCTCTACCCCTCTTGATTCCAACCCCCAACTCAGATACAATTCCTTCACTGTCCAGCGCCTTGGGGCATCCTTCCTATGTATAAGGTGCTACATAGATACAATTTGTTGTTGTTCACATAAACTCTTATGGGTCTGTATTTCAGCTGCTGTGAAGCCTGAGCCAAAACCAGTGCCCTCTGAATCCATTCCAGGTACATTCACTGCGCTGGGGTTGAGAGCCCAAGGCGGGTGGGGGAGGGCAAAGATGTCAGAAAGGCTCAGTCAAAGAGGTACGTTTGAGATAGACCTTGAATTAGGGCAGGAAGCGAACGATTTGGACAGATTCTGGAAAGGAGTTCTGAACAGCAGGACAGAATGGCTGAAAGCCCACCTGCTGTTGGTGGAGCTGATAGGGTGGGGGACATTGCTCTTGATTGCTATATGATGACCTTTACTGAACTTGTGCACGTGAAGAACAGAATCTGGCTTACCTGTGAAGCTGCACACAATTGAAAAGTCCGCTCTCTATTTGGTCTCATTTAAAGAATGAGCAGCTGTTAGCTTGCTTATAACTGTAGCTTAGCATAAACAAATGGATTCAGAACAAGTGAGAGGAAATTTAAAGGACTAGAAAAAACCCGGGGTTACGACAATAACTTGCGTTTATATAGCGCTGTTCGTGTAGGATAATATCTCGCAGCTCTTGACAGCGGTGGGGTTGGGTGCTAAGAAGGGGAGATGACCATGCGCATGGTTGATGAAGCAGGCTTTAAGGTACATTTTAAAAACAAGTAAAGGCGATATGGCAGGAAATTCCAGAAATTAAAGGGTGAAATGACAAGGGTCGGTGTGATTTAAGGGGCAGCTACTAACGATGTGGAGCTGGTGGGGGAAGCACAGCAGGCTCGACTAAGGAAAGTAGAAAAGTGAGGTCAGAGAAGCTCATCGAGATAGGGAAATTACACTTACACCTTGTTTGCCGGTCTTCCCAACTCTTCCCTACACAAGCTGCAGATTATTCAGAAACTCGGCAACTCGTGTCATCCTGCTCCAGGCTCCGTGAATTCATCGCCTCCATCCTCGCCCGGCTCCACTGACTCCCCATCCCCCAGAGAATAGAGTTCAAAATCCTCATCCTCCCTATCAAAGCCTTCCATGGCCTTGCTCCTCCCTACATCTGTGACCTGCTAACCCCATACCGGCTTGTCTGCGCACTCCGCTCGGCAGACTCTCTCCTGTTCCACCATCGGCGGTCGGGTCTTCAGCCTTTTAGCCCCAGCTTTAGGAACCAACCCACCGTCCCTTCGCCTCGCTCGCTCCCTTGCCTCCTTCAAGACCTGTCTCAAGACCTTCCTCTTCAACCGCGCCTTTGGTCATCTTCCCAACTCCACTGCCCTTGCCCTCCACCACTTTTGATTCCAATTCCCTGCTCGGGTACAATTCCTTCACTGTCCAGCGCCTTGGGTTCTTCCGACGTGAAAGGCGCTACACAAATGCAATTTGTTGTTGTTCACACAAACTCTTATGGGTCTGTATTTCAGCTGCTGTGAAGCCAGAGCCAAAACCAATGCACTCTGAACCCATTCCAGGTACATTCACAACGACATTATTTTTCTGTAAAATGGTGACACTGATGCATTTCAGAATGTAGATATTTGTCAAATATGTAAAACGCGCATTTCACATCGGGAAGATGTCTCAAAGTGCTCAATACAGCATTGGGGGCGAGAGCCCAAGGGAACTGGGGGATGTCCAAAGGCTCAACAGTAGAGGTACGTTTGAGACAGAACTTGAATGAGGCGAGGGAGTTAATGATTTGGACAAACTCTGGAATGGAGTTCCAGAGAACAGGGCAGAATAGTTGAAAGCCCACCTGCTGGTAGTGGAGCTGATAGGGTGGGAGACATAAAACACTGCATTGGTCTTGATTGCTATGTGATGCCTTTCCTGAACTTGTGCACGTGAAGAACAGAATCTGGCTTACCTGTGAAGCTCCACACAGTTGAATAGTCTGCTCACTATTTGGTCTCATTTAAAGAATGCTACTTGGATGAGCAGCTATTAGCTTGCTTATAACTGTAGCTTAGCATAAACAAATGGATTCAGAACAAGTGAGAGGAAATTTAAAAGATTAGAAGGAACCTGTGGTTACAACAATAACTTGCGTTTATATAGCGCTGTTTGTGTAGGATAATATCTCGCAGCTCTTGACAGCGGTGGGGTTGGGTGCTAAGCAAGGAAATAAGGAGAAGGGGAGATGACCATGACTGAGGAAGCAAGCTTTAAGGTACATTTTCAAGACAAATAAAGAGGATTAGGCAGGAAATTCCAGAGATTAAAGGATGAAATGACAAGGGGCATTGTGATATAAGGGGCAGCTACTAATGATGATGTGGAGCTGGTGGGGAAAGCACAGCAGGCTCGACTAAGGAAAGTAGAGGAGTGAGGTCAGAGAACAACAACATTACATTTGTAAAGTGCCTTTCACGTCAGGAGGACGTCCCAAGGCACTGGACAACAGAGTTACGGACCCGAGCTCGGGGTCAGGGTGGGGTAGGGTGGAGGGTAGTGGAGGAAGTAGGGAGATCGAAAGCACGGTTGAAAAGGAGGGTCTTGAGGTGGGTCTTGAATGTGGCGAAAGAAGGGGCAAGACGGAGGGACTGTGGTCATCTTCCCACCTCCACTGCCCTTGCCTCCAACCCTCTTGATTCCAACCCCCCAACTCGGATACAATTCCTTCACTGTCCAACGCTTTGGGACGTTCTTCCGATGTGAAAGGCGCTACACAAATGCAATTTGTTGTTGTTCACGTAAACTCTTATGGGTCTGTATTTCAGCTGCTGTGAAGCCTGAGCCAAAACCAATGCACTCTGAACCCATTCCAGGTACATTCACAATTACATTGTTTTCCTGTAAAATGGTGACACTGATGCATTTCAGAATGTAGATACTTGTCAAGTATGTAAAACGCGCGTTTCACATAGGGAAGATGTCTCAAAGTGCTCAATACCGTACTGAGGGTGAGAGCCCAAGGTGGTGGGGGAGGGGAAAGATGTCCAAAGGCTCAGTCAAAGAGGTACGTTTGAAAGAGGGAGACGGCTACCAATGATGGTGTGGAGGGGGTGGGGGCAGCACGGCAGGCTGGAATAAGGAACGTAGAGGAGTTAGGTCAGAGAAGCTCATCGAAATAATAATATAAATAATAATAATAATCCTTGCATTTGATATAGCGCCTTATCACGTCATCGAGATGTCTCAAAGCACTTCACAGAATATATTGTAAAGTGAATTGACTGTATATTTTGTTGGCGAAACACGGCAGCCAATCAGTCGTGGATTGAGTGACCCAATTATTATTTATTTTGAGGGGATTGTTACCCCCGGAAAAGTGATCCGCCAATTGACTAACCCCAGGTTCTTACTTACTGCTAACGGCTTTTCCTCCAGCCCCCGCACTGTCTCGTGTGGTGTCCCTCAGGGCTCTGTCCTCGGTCCCCTCCTCTTCACCCTCTATATGCTCCCCCTTGGTGACATCATCCGCAGACATGGGGTTAACTTCCACATGTATGCGGATGACACCCAACTCTACCTTTCCTTCTCTACCCTCAACTCCACGACCACCGATGTCCTGACAGCTGCCTGTCCGACATCGAGTCCTGGACGAGAGACAACTTTCTTTAGCTCAACGTGCGTAAAACTGAGGCCCTCCTGATTGGCTCACGTCAGCGCCTCCGCACCTCAGGCGCTGACACCATCAGCATCCAAGGCTGCACTCTCCACCTCTCAAAGCCGGTCAGGAACCTCAGTGTTCTGTTCGACCCTGAGCTGTCCTTTCTTCCCCACATCCACGCCACAACTGGCACCGCCTTCCATCACCTCCGGAATATCGCCAGACTACGGCACTACCTCACCCCTCACGCTGCTGAAATACTGGTCCACGCCTTTATCACCTCAAGGCTGGACTATGGGAACTCTCTCCTCGCCGGCCTTCCCGCCACCTCCCTCCACAAGCTGCAGGTCATTCAGAACTCTGCAGCTCGTGTCCTGTCCCGCACCAGGCTTCGCGACCACATCACTCCCACCCTCGCTCGCCTCCACTGGCTCCCCATCCCCCAGAGGATCGAATTCAAGATCCTCATCCTCACCTACAAGGCCATTCACGGCCTCGCTCCCTCCTACCTCTCCGACCTACTATCCCCCTACTTACCTGCCCGTACCGTACCCTCCGTTCCTCTGGCTCCGGTCTGCTCCACATCCCCCGCCCCAACCACCCTACTATCAGTGGCCTCTCAGCCCCTAGGCTCTGGAACTCCATCCCCCAGTGCCTTCGCCGCCTCCTCCCTTTCCTCCTTCAAGGCCGGTCTCAAGACCTTTCTCTTCAACCGTGGCTTCATCTCCCCTCTCGACTCTCTACCCCCTCCTCGCTCCCTTCCCTCCCCTTACCCTGACCATTTTCCCCCTGCTTGGGTCCCGACCCACTGTCCAGAGCCTTGGGACGTCCTCCCGATGTGAAAGGCGCTCTATAAATGCGATTTTGTTGTTGTTGTTGCTAGGTAAACGAGAGTGTGGAGTAAGGAAATTTGCCCAACTTTTCACCCTGCCCCGGAATCGAACCCACATCTCTTGCTTGCAAGGCGAGTGCTCTTACCACTGAGCTACAAGACTTCACAGATAAATTAGTGAAGGCAGCAAGATTGGGAAATTACGCTAACACCCTGCCCTCCATCCCTCTTGAGCACTTGCCCTCCACCTCTCTTGATTCCAACCCCCAGTTTGGGTACAGTACCTTAATTGTCCAGCGCTTTGGGATGTCCTTTCGACATTTAATGCGCTATATAAATGTAATTTTGTTGTTGCTACTCCATTACTGAATCTAATTGTGGATTTTTCTTTACATAGTTCGAGTAGTTACTCGCAAGTTTCCTGCATCAAAAATTCTAGAAAAACAGATCAATAGTTATGATGTCAAAGAACGAATAATTGGTATGTTTCTTTCTATATAGTTTGTAGTGTGATTTTTGGACATCCTTCCGGTGTGAAAGGTGCTATACAATTGTGTTGTTACCTCTTCCGCACATTTTTAAAAGGAGCTTATATATGGTAAATATATATTTGTGCTAAAAGACACAGCAGAGTGTGCTTCATAAACTGCTGGGTGTTGCAAAGGTTGGAAAATCAAGTAGAATGGAGGTGTAAAGACTTCTGTATCCATAAAATAGATATTTCAACCACTACCTTCTTAGTGAAAATTGGCAAGTCTTGCTTCCAGGTTCTGCGATTACTGCTAATGTCGACACAGACTGATTAACTTTCAGTGCCTGCATGCAGGAGGCCAGCCAGTCAGCTATGATTGTTGTTGCGAATGTTTCTTCCAATATGTTCATGAGAGCGTTTTCAATGGTCTGTGCTGGGAATGTACCTCACTTCCTGTAACTGCAGATCAACAGGAGACTTGCATTAAAAACTAACTTGCTAACTGACTAACAGGAAAAGTGAGTGAAATTAGAAATTGCAGTTGCAGTTTTTGTTTTGTGATTTGGTCTCTTTTCAGTCTTATTTTATGTTGTTCACATGAACTCTTATGGGTCTGTATTTCAGCTGCTGTGAAGCCTGAGACAAAACCAGTGCCCTCTGAACCCATTCCAGGTACATTCACAATGACATTGTTTTCTGGTAAAATGGAGACACTGATGCATTTTAGAATGTAGATACTTGTCAAATATGTGAAACATGTATTGAGTATAATACTATATATTGTATAATGAGAATTAACAGTGATTATTTCCTATAAGGCTCCAGTGATTATAATGAGATCCTGAGCCATATAGGAAGGGTCGCTGGTTGTAAGCTGAGTTAGCTTGTTTTATTTATGGCTGCATGATAGGTGTTACATGTGTCCTTTGTATCTTTGTGCGATGGGAGATATTTGCCAAGATTCTTCCTCTTACAATACAAATTACCTTTCTAAAGCACCTTTCATGTTGGGAGGATATCTCAAAGTGCTCAACACTGCTTTGGGGGTGAGAGCCCAAGGGGAGTGAGGGAGGGGAAAGATGTCCAAAGGCTGAGTCAAAGAGGTACCATGAAGACAGACCTTGAATGACAGGAGGGAGCGAACGATTTGGACAGACTCTGGAATGGAGTTTCAGTCTGCTTCTGCCCTCTATTTGGTCTCATTTAAGGAAGAATACTTGAATGAGGAGCTATTAGCTTGCTCATAACTGTAGCTTAGCATAATCAAGTGGATTCAGAGCTTGGGAGGAAATTTAA
This sequence comes from Callorhinchus milii, assembly GCF_018977255.1. Lineage (NCBI taxonomy): Eukaryota > Metazoa > Chordata > Chondrichthyes > Chimaeriformes > Callorhinchidae > Callorhinchus > Callorhinchus milii. The sequence goes on from NW_024704743.1 coordinate 62,532,241, forward strand.
AGGACTAGAAAAAACTCAGGGTTACTACAAGAACTTGGTTTATATAGCACTGGTCATGTAGGATAATGTCTCAAAGCTCCTCAGTGGTGGGGTTGTGCTGAGCAAGGAGAAGGACTGATGGCCACGGGCACATTGAAGAAGCAGGATTTAAGATGGGATTTAAAGACAAATAGAACGGGGTGAGGCAGAGAGTTAGAGGGAGGTAGTTCCAGAGATTAAAGGGTGCAATGACTGAAGGGTCGGTTAACAATGGTGGAGTGGAAGGGGTGGGGAATCACAGCAGGCCCCAGTTAGGAGAACAGATGAGTGGGGGTGGAGAGGATCAGAGAGATAGTGAGGTGCTATTCCATACTGTACCTAATTGTGGATTTTTCTTTACACAGTTCCAGTAGTTACTGACAAGTTTTCTGGATCAGAAATTCTAGAAAAACAGATCACTAGTTTAAATGTCAAGGAACCAATAATTGGTACGTACTTTTCCTTTGTGGTGTGAATTCGTAACTCTTCCATACAAGTCATCCAGTTTGTCAGCTTGGCTCAGTGGTAGCACTCTCACATCTGAGTCAGAAGGTTGTGAGTTCAAGTCCCACACCAGGACTCACTTTATTGATGGAGTGCTGGGGGTGTATTGCACTGTCGGAGGTACCATGCTTTGGATGAGGTTTTAAACCGAGGTCCTGTTTGCCTGTTCAGGTGGATGTTAAAGATCCCAAGGCACTATTCAAAAAGAGGAGGGAGTTTCTCCTTGTGTCCTGACCAACAATCCCCCGAATAAAATCGGTCACTTTCTCAAAGAAAAGAAAATTGGTTATTCATTGCATGGCTGTTTGTGAGACATTGCTGTGCGCAAATGTGCTGCCGCTTTTGGCAGATACACAGTCACTATATTTCACATTAAATTCTTTGAGACATGCTTCCAATGTGATATGACACTAAACAAAATGCAAGATTATTATTGTCAACATAAAACCATTCAACTGATACTAGTTGCTGAATATATTGGTCATCTTCAGATTCCTTTAAGGTCAGACAGTTATGTGGCTAGTTCTGCAGCCTCTATTTATATAGCCTATGTTTTAGATAATTCCACATTTTTTGTATTATAGTATTTGAATTTCTTTCACATTATTGCCTCCGATTGAGATTGGCTATTTGGTCATTTTATAAGTGCTTGAAGCTTACAGAGTAATAAATGTTTACTTCTTTGTGCAGGGTTGGATTTTTTGGTTGAATACCATTATTTGGGACAAACAGAAACAATGTACTTTTGCGAACTGTGCAATTTTGAATTGCCACTGCGGTGTATTGTATCACATCTCTATGGAATGAAACACAGGATTGGTTATGTGGTAAGAATATGAATGCCCCCTTCATTGTTTTACTTGACTTTCTCTTGACTAATTATGCATAATTGGCATTTTTAGGACATAATTAAAAATAGTTTATTCGGAGTTCAATGAATAATGTATAATTCAATTGTTTGCACATGCCGTCAGTGATCTGGCCTTAAGGGGAAATTTAGTGAAAATACTTTGTGCAGGGTCATCATTGTGAAATGATTTCTTGATTGGTAACTGGCTTTATGTACATGAATCACAAATTAAATATTTATTATAAGTAGCAGTACTAAAACAGCTCTGAACTATTACACAATACGGATAAATAGGTGTTTTCCAGGCAATGAAACCTTGCCACCTAATGTATTTGACTACTTCTGAAATGCATATTACAATTTGTTGATTTCCACTTTCCCAGTTAATGTGCATTTAGCCAACTGCATCTTCTGTTCTGAAGCCATTTGAGACGCTGTACTGGGCTTCTACCTGATGCAGGTGTCTATATCCCCTCTTTGTGCAGCTGCTGACCTTCCGGTCTTCCATTACTCTTTCATTTTTCTTCAATTTTTGTTTCTAGATGTTGGCTTGTTGCTGGCACAGATTGTCTGCCTTGTTAATCAATGTAACACTCGCTCCATTTCTTCTGAAATCTGCTTTGAGGCCATTAAGCTAATTCCACCCTTTTTTAAGAGCATGACATTTTTAATGCAATTTTCCAATATTTTCTTCGTAAGATGAGGCAAGGCAGAGGGAATGAGGCAGGATATTCCGGAGGTTTGGGGCATTGTGGCTGAAAGCACTTCCGCCAATGATGGAGCGGATTGTTCGAGGGATGTGCAGAAAGCCTGAGCTAACTGAGCGAAGTGGGTGGGTAGAGAAGTGGGATGTGATCATTTCTTGTTTCTAGTTGATTTAAAATCCTTTGAAGTCCAAATACCATGGACATCTTGAATCTTTTACACTTTCTCTGGTAACGCTTTTGGGGATTTTGACTGTATGACTGTAGGCTTTTTTTTATAATGCATAACACCATTGTGTTTGCATTTTATTTTTCAGAAACGGAGGCATCCAGATTTACTGAAATTAAGTGCAACAAAACACAAATTTATCATCAAAGAAAATATTTCAGAGATCGAAAAGAGAGATGGAAGAGGCAACGTTAGGGTAATGCAACATAAGTGCTTATTGGAAACCATGGAAATCTATTTTATCTTACCAGCACAACGGGCAAACTTATTAGCATAAACTTTTAAACGTTTCATTGTTATGCACAAATTGCCATGTTTGCCCACAAAACAATCACTGCACTTTACTGTGACTTGGGATGTTTTGTGACTGAGCACTTTGGGATGTCATTCCACTGTGAAAGGTGCTAAACCAAATGTATTATTATTAATAAGTAGCAACTTGCATTTATTTAGCACCCTTCACACAGGGTAGTATCCCAGCGTGCTTGCCAGGTAATGTGGGCGGGAGTGTTAAACTTCAGAAAGCTGGGGGAATGAGAAAAACATTTGTTTTACTGTTATAGTGAAAGCAGGTTTAATTTAATTATATTTTAAAACAGATTTTATTCAGTTAAGATTATGAATTTTCTAAAAAGTTACTTTATCTGAATTCCAGATTATCTACGGTCAAATTCAACATGAATATAATGAAAAAAGCACTGCTGTGAAAAGACCTGCTGCTGACTGTAAGCTATTACAATTCAGTACCTCGGTTTTAGATAATAAGCGGCTAATCAGTCTAGCGTAGTGGTGGCACTCTCACCTCTGAGTCAGAAAATTATGGGTTCAAGCCCCATGTCGGGACTTGGAATTACACAGTCTGAGCTGACAATCCAGTACAATGCTGGGGGTGTGTTCGGTGCTTTGGATGAGACGTTAAACCAAGGTCCGCCTGTTCAGGTGTTTGTTAAAGATCCCATGGCACTATTCCAAAAGAGAAGGGAGCTTCTCCTGGTGTCCTGGCCAACAATCCCCCAAATAAAATTGGTTAATCACTCCATGGCAGTTTGTGGGACACTGTTGTGCTTACCTGGCTACCAGGTTTTGCCCAGAAAATACAGTCAATCCACTTTACAGTATATTGTGTGAAGTGCTTTGAGATGTCTCAACGAGGTGACAAAGACACTACATCAAATGCAAGTAGAGTGGAATCTGCTTTAGGTGGACACGGTTAACCCCGGACGTTGGGTAAATCAGACAAAATGCCCGGCCCCGAATACTCCATGTTGTTAGCTGTTTTCAGTATGGCGGCTAATCCGGGCAATGCCGGGCGGTCACTGTTGAATGTACTCATTCTGTGTGTCCGCGACTCCATCCGTCCACGAGGGGAGGACCGAGGGCGGGAAGTCGGGATTGATTGACAGCTGAGAGCTGCTTGTGATTGGCTGGAGCCCAAACATTTATAATCGGCTGCAGCTGTCAATCACCTCAGCCATTGCTGATTGGTCCCCTTCCTGTCCAATGGAAACGGCAATGGGAGGGAGGCAGCCCCGCCCCTCTGCTGGGCAGGAAAGTAATGAATAGTTTGTAGGCAAACAGAGGCAAATATATTTTACTGAATCCTGTGAGAGTGTTTTAACTTTAACTCCGAGGTTACAGTACTTGGTGTCCTGTTTGGTTAGCTAACTTTGCTTCAAGTGAAACAACATTATTACATGTTATTATTCGGCATCGGTGACGCTCCTCTGCTGGCCAGGAATGGTATTTCGGTTAACCTCGGACACCTCTTAAGTCGGACAAACCCGCCGACCTGATGTGTCCATCTTAAACGGTTTCCACTGCATTGGTATCATCAAATTACGTTGGTATTTTTTACTTTCCTTTAGTATGGCCGTGGTCATACTATGTCCTTTGTAGTATGGTTATAAATGACACCATTGTATATCCTGAATATCACTGGGTTTGTTGAACCTGAGTGGTTGTGAAATCATTCCAAACAGCACAACCAATCAAATCTGATCATATTTATTTGACACATTACCGAATCTGATTGGGATTGTAACACTGGTCAGGTGGAGTTAGGTCATTATGTAGGAACCGCGGGATCAGTTCAATACTCTGTGTAAATGCTTCTAAGTGGAAGATGAACTTAATTGTACGCTAACTAACATCCCTGCTGCTCCAATCCCTTCCCCTGGTTCCCTGTCCAAGTTGTTCCTATGTGCAGTAATCTTTACATTTTCACAAACATTTCTATTTAATCTCAGATAGTATTTCAACTATCGTACTATCAGAAAAGCGGTTTCTTTGCCTCCTGTGGTCTAAGGGACTGAGGTTGTTTTCAGCTAATCTATATCAGGCAAGGGGCAGTATATTTGAGCAGTAGGTTTGTAAAGAGTATTTGTAGATTACCTCCTTTAATTAATGATGAATTAACATGTTTAAATAGAGATTTCACCTTATTGAAAGACATGAGGAAGATTTGTGATTAATGTAATAATGTATAATTTATCTTAATCACCAAGGATTGTTCCTTATTACATAAGTTGTGAACTCCTTGCGCTTTTTCGTATGCCTAGGTTGAAATTTCCCTAAAATACAAATAGAATGTAATCTTTGTTTAAATGTTACTGTATTTATCCAAAAGTATGTGATGTTTTCTTTATTATACAAGGAATTGGTTTTGGACAGTTATGTGTTGTTTATTTCAGCAAATAAGCAACCAGATGCTAAGGTTCCACGACAGAGCTCGACCACTGATAAACCAAACCAGAGCTCCAAAGATGAAACGTCTCAACGTTTAACTTCTGATTCTAAAACAAAAAAATGTAAAAGCAGCTGTTCAAAATGTCTTAGCAAATTGAAAGACTCCAAAGGTATGTTAATAATAATAATCCTTGCATTTGATACAGCGCTTTTCACGTCTTCTAGACGTCTCAAAGCGCTTCACAGAATAGACTGTAAAGTGAATTGACTGTATATTTATGGGTGAAATCATGTTACTACGATTTAATATTTAAATGCACTGCGGACACTTAATTTCAGATTTAAAATGCGAAATGTTGGTACAGATCTTTAAGAGCCGAGTGTATCTCCTTTGTCTTCAACTCACAATTAAGTTGTTTTTTTTCCTCCCCTCTCTCCCTCCACTTTCTGTGGTCTGTGAATAACTTTTTGTTTTCCTTGTAGCTAATTTCCCAATTTTATTTTGAGTGTTAAGAGACTTTTTTCTTGATATTGCTGTTGACCATTAATTCAACTCTAAATGCAATGATGATCTGAGATGTTCTATAGTGCAATACTCAGAATATAGGTTCCTGTGAGTTTGAGTAGGAATGCTGAAATATGTTCCCTATTCATATATTTAGAAAACGTGTTTTCCAGTTGTCCAAACCTATTTTCATGGAAGTTTCCGAATTCATCTTGCTCACTCCTCCATGGCTCCCATCCCACTATCCAGATTACTGCCACCCTATTGAATCTCTATTGAATATTCAATGGCATGTTACCTTTATTGTGAATTCTGATACAATTTGGTAGGCTAATTTGACCAATTTAAAAATCCATTAGGATAAGTCTCATCTTGCCAGTCATTTCATATATTAAATTTCATAGTTTTGTTGTGGCAGCCAAATTATTTATCCCTGAATGCGTCCACTGATATTTTTTTCTTATTTTCACTGACTCGTGAAACAACTGGTCTTTACATTTTCCTTTAGTGTAGTGTCAGCTGAACGTTGACAAGATGAAAGCCATACTCTGGCTCTCATCAACGTCTAAAATCACATGGTTCTCACCTCCTTCACCTACCTGATCTCCCCCTAAAACTCTCCGAATCCGTATGCAACCTAGGCGTCAGGTTCGACCACCAACTATCCTTCCTCCCGCACAATCCGATCCCTCACCAGCACCACTTTCTTGCACCTACGACGCATCACCTGTCTCCGCCAATACCTCACTCCAAAAGCCGCCGAAACCCTGGTCCATGCCTTTGTCACCTCTCGGCTGGACTATTCAAACGCCCTCCTCACCGGTCTCCCCTCCACTACCATTCATAAAATCCAGGTCATTCAAAGCTCTGCCGCCAGCATTGTTACCCGCACCAAACTTTGCTCCCCGATTACCCCAGTCCTTGCCAGACTGCACTGGCTGCCTGTCCCAGAGAGGATCGAGAAGATCCTCACCCTTGTCTTCAAATGCCTCCACTCCTCTGTCCCTCCCTACCTCTCTGACCTCTCTCTTCACAACAGTGCCCATTGCCTTCGTTCCACCGGGTCTGACCTTGTCCCCCAAGTCCTCCGCTCCACCATTGGCGGCCGTGCCTTCAGCCACTATGCCCCGAGGCTCTGGAACTGCCTTCTCGCTCCCTTCGCCTCGCCCCCTCTCTTCCTATTTTCAGGTCTTGGCTGAAGACCTTTCTTTTCGACCGTGCCTTTGGTCACCTTCCTCCCCCTCCTCCTGGCTCGGTCCCGGGATCCATTACTGTGAAGTGCTCTGAGACGCCGTTCGGCATGGAGGGCGCTATATAAATCCAAGTTGTTGTTGTAATGAATAGATTTGTTTTAAAACTTAACAAAACATTTTTTTTTAATTCATTGGCATTGACTGGAGTTGTGATTTGCTTTGGGTATAAATACCAGTTTTAGTGTGATAATTCAGTAGAATGCGTGAACCTTTTAATATTACAAAATAAAAGCTTGAGAACTGCACTATGAATAAAAATGTAGGTTAGCTTCATCTTATATTGTCTTAATTTATACTAACCTAGACATAAGCAGCACCAAGTTCCTCTTAGTGGCCTTGCACTGCAATTAAACACACATATGATCTACTTTATTTTCAATAAATTCCTTTGTCATAATTGATTGAATATCTTTTAAAAACTGATTGTTTATTTTACATTATTGTTCAGATTCCAGAGGTTTACAACGGGTTTCCTTGAGTAGCAGACATGAGGGCGATCGATTGGAAAGGTCCAGTTCCTATGATAGAGCTGGAGCAAGTTCAAGCCATTCTGGCCATGGTTATTCCTCCAGAGGTACGTACATTACTCTCCAAGATTTGGTCAAATTAACGGGAGATGATCCGCAAAAAACTGTCAGGACACTATCAGGACAATTATCTTCTTCATTTTGAGCAGGCATCTGAACGTGGTTCCAAAACAATAATGTAGATTCCTCTACAAAAGGAAAAGGACAAATCTTATTCACAGTATTTCGTGGTCCCCAACTATTTTTATGTTTCAGTCCAAGTATTTTCTATGTGAGTTCTGAATTTAACAATAGCTCTGAGCAATAACAACAAAATTATGTTTCTATAGCACCAAGGCGCTGGATAGTCAGTGTTTCGGATCAAAGCTGGGGTCAAGATTGGGGAAGGTGGAGGGCAGGCAGGGAATCAGGGAGATCGAAAACATGGTTGAAGGTGAGGGTCTTGAGATGAGTCTTGAAGGTGGTAGGGAGGGGGCTGAGGCGGAGGGATTGCGGGATGGAGCTCCAGAGGGTGGGGGCAGTGTAACAGAAAGCCCGCCCACCAATGTTGGGGTGGGCAAGGCGGGGGACATGAAGCAGGCTGGATTCCGCTGAGCGGAGGGAACGGGCAGAATGGTAGGGGGTTAGGAGGTCGCAGATGTAGGGGGGAGTAAGGCCATGGAGACCTTTGAAGGTGAGGACCAGGATCTTGAACTATATCCTCTGATGGAAAGCCAGTGGAGTCGGGCGAGGATGGGGGTTATAGGGTCACTGAGCCTGGTGCGGGAAATGACAGGCTTCAGAGTTCTGGATGATCTACTGCTTATGGAGGGAGGAGTTGGGGAGGCCGACAAGCAAGGAGTTTGCATAGTCGAGCCCCAATGTTTTGAATGCATGTATGAGGGTTTCAGCGGCCTGCGATGAGAGACAGTGGCGGAGGCGGGTGATGTTGCAGTGGTGGGGAAGGCAGAATGGGTCAAGGCACGGATATGGGTTAGAAGGGATAGTTGAGGGTCAAACAAGATGCCAAGGTTCCAGACTGGCTTAGTAAGGTGGCAATGCCTGAGTTGTGGAGGCACTGACGGGAGCCAATCAGGAGAGCCTCGGACTTGTTGACTTTCAACTGAAAAAAGTTAGCTCTCATCCAGGACTTGATGTCTGACAGACATTCTGTCAAGACAGCAGTGGTCCTGGAGTCACGGGTGGAGACAGAGAGATAGAGTTGGATGTCATCCGCATACATATGGAAGTTGACCCCACGTCTGCGGATGATGTCACCTAGAGGGAGCATATAGATATTGAAGAGGAGAGGGCCAAGGACAAAGCCTTGAGGAACACCGCACGAACGGTGCTGGGTCTAGAGGAGAAACCGTTTGTGGAGATAAAGTGGAGTTAGTGTGAGAGGTACAAACTGAACTAGTCAAGTTCAGAGCCGTGAAGGTTGAGGTGAGAGGAGAGGCGGTGGATGAGGATAGAGTAGTCAACTGTGTCAAAGGCAGCAGAGAGGTCAAGTAGGACGAGGAGCAAAAACAAAAGATTTTGTAATGATATGATTAAAAATAAATTAAGTGCAGTAGTATTAACTTTGCCGTCATGTCGTTTAGTGAGCTGGTCCACAGAATATTAACTCTTTTGAATGTCTGGAATAGGTAAGCGAATTGAATTGGATAGATCCTCAAAGAGGAAAAGAAGTGAAAGCAGAAGCGAGAGAGACCGAGACAGATATTCAGACCGATATATATCGAGAAGGCAAAGCAAATGGGAATCTGAATACAATTACAAAAGAAGGGAAACATTGAGGTAATGCAATGTGCTCTATAAACAATAATGTTTTACTCAACAGTAATGCGTTACTCAAATGCACTCCTCGCTGATCTCTCCAGCTCCACTATTAAACGATCCAGCTCATTCAGAACTCTGCTGCCTCCATACTGACCCTGACCAAACTCTGTACCCCCATCTCACCAGTTCTGGCCAGACTCCACTGGCTCCCCATTACCAAGCGGATCAACTTCAAGATCCTCACATTCATATTCAAATCCCTTCACTCTCTGGCACCTCCCTACCTCTCCAACCTCCTCACTCCCTAATCCACCACCCGGTGCCTCCGCTCAACTGGCACCGGCCTGCTGCTCGTCCCTCACATCCTCCGCCCAACCATCGGAGATTGCGCTTTCAGCCACTAAGCCCCGAAACTGGAACACACTTCCTCAATCCCTCCGCCTTGCCCCCTCTCCCCATTTTTCTGCCTGAAACCCTTCCTCTTCAACTGTGCTTTTGGTCACCTCCCCCCCATCCACCCCGCCCGGTTTGGAGTCAGCCTCCGCCACTGTTAAGCACTAAACAAACGGTAGCGGTTCAACTTGTGTCAAGGAAATTGGGGGAAATAGTTTTTTCTCTCCTGAGGGTAAGATGGAGTTAAGACATGGAGCAAGATTAGAGAATGTGATGCTGACCTAGGGTGGTGTCCTCCCCAGATAAAATTGGTCATTAACTTCATGGCAGGTTGAGAAACTTTGCTGAGTGCTAATTGGATGCTATGTTCCCCTGGGAAACATCGAATCCCAGACAATACCAGCTCCTCTGGAAGTGTGTCCCAATTCCACCCTTGCTCCACAACCTTTTACATTATCAGAGGTTTAGCCTTTCCATTTAAAATATTATCATCTCAGCTTCAAAGCCATTTGTGCCAACAATCTCACCAGGTGAACTGGTCATTCATCCCATAACTGGTTGTGAAAATGGCGGCTAAGTTTTCCTTCAAAAACAAAACACTTTGGTGTTTCAACGTACTGAAGCTCGATAGCAATGGAGCTTTTTCCTATCTTTTTTCTGCCTGACTTAGAAAGGAAATAAAATGGGCTAATTTCTCATGTCAATTATACTTGTGTGTAGGCAGCGATTGGCATACCAACCATTTAAAAAAAAATGCCAAAGTGGTGTGGGTCTGCTTTGATGAATTTAATACTTAGAGATCCGCTGAATGGAAGATGCTGATTCCTGGTATATTGTCTTTTGAGTCAAAGTTGGTGGGTTCAAATCCTGCGCCGGGACTTGGAACTCGTGTAGGCTAAGCTGCCACTCCATTGAAGTGCTGGGGTGTGCTGCATTGTTGGAGGTGCCATCCTTCAGATGAGACATTAAATTGAGGTCCTGTCTATTTGCCCGTCAGCGGTTTTAGGTGCTCTTACTTGGAGTAAGAGATCTCCCAAGTACACTTCTAAAATGTGCATCTTGGCAGGTTACTCTAGAACAGTGGTGGCCTGCAGGGATGTCATGATTAATGCCTAATGGTGAGAAGAGTAGGATATGGTTTGCTGAAAATGAGACTCATCATGTCGTATATATGCTGATGTTAATGCAGTATGTTAGTGATGAATTCAGTATAAAAATGCATTTGTCTTTCAGTTGGAGCTATCGAGATGACCGAAGATCTACTAGCAGTTATAGTACATCTGACAGTGATGGCAGCACATCTGATAGTGATCACAGATCTTACAGTAATCCCAGATCTGATAGTGGTCGCAGGTCTGATAGTGACAGCACATCTAACACAGATTGCAAATATCATGATGATGAAGAAAGGGTAAGTGATGATAAGAATGTTTGCAGTGTTCAGCTTTTCAAAGCCTTATACGTAAATCTGGATTTAATTTTCCAACATGTTAAGAATGTTGTTTGTGCTTTAAATGTTGTGATTAAATAAAATAGTTAAATCCTTTTCTCTATTAGAAGTACAGGTACCATAATTTTGTATTTCTTAACGTTTGCAGTTACATTCATATGAAGTGAGAACTTGTTGTTTTATAATTACAAAGTCCACATTCATGAAGTCGAGGTCCAAACAGTGAGGTGGTTTATGTTTAAAAAGGGGGAAATGCTGGGGTGGCTGGGGGGTTCTGGCCTACACGGACCTGTTGCTGAGCATCCTGGAAATGAATCAGTGTTATGGTGGGCATATCTATTTACCAATCTGCTCACAGGAAAACCTGAATTTAGTAGTTGATATTGAGTAAACATTTGGCATTGGATCTCCAGAATATCAAGATGACTGTCACATCACAAGTTGCCCTGTATAGGTCCTCCCACCACCCTGAATTCAGGGATCCTTTGAGTAGCTGCTGAAGGAATGCTGCAGTTTGGGACGACAGCTGCTGGAAAACATTACCTGCAATCTAAGTTCATGAACACACACTCGTATTCAGGGCTTGGTATGCACTTTGTTTAGTATACAGAGGGTGCTGGTTTGAGTGAGAGCTCAATTGGATGTCAATTTACCAATAATTTAACATTTCCTGGAGGAAGGGGGAGAGGAAAACTGCTTGGCTACAGAATGTCAGAATTTAGTCATCCCTTTGTAGTAGTTCTTGAGCTTGGAGAGTCAGCAGTACTCCAGGGCACTCCAGCCTGATTCATCATTACAATTTGGAAGGGCAGACCAGTCACTGGGAGCAGGGATTCTTTCCACTCAGCTCCCGTTAACCCTGCAAGCCACCTCACCCAACAGGTAAATTGGTCCTAGTTTGGCAGAGTGCTGTATTTGTGACCCCATATTTCTGTGTCAATCTAATCCAACCAGTTCTGAGGAGAAAATATTTCTTTATTTCCCAGCAAACTCATTATCAACCAAAGGACAGCATAAAAGGAGAGTTTATAGATTATTTGGTGAGTACAGATGTTTTAAGTCTTTAATATAATAATACTTATATTTGGTATAGCTGAGGACATTTCAAAATGCTCACAGGATATACTGTATGGTAAAGTGCAGCAACTGTTTTGTGGGTGAATGCAGCAGGCAATTTACATTCAGCAATGTCCTCAAAACAGCCAATAATATAGAAATTCATAAGAAAATGGAACAATTAAGAACTAGAATATTTGAAAATGGAGCATTTAATTAAATGGAGCACTTTTTGTAGAAGTTTAAAGATAGTCAGGAAAAAAGCCAGTTACGGACAATCAACCGATAGGATGTACTTAAAAATAATTCCAAAATGAATGTTAAATTCTACTTTGAAGAACACAGCTGAGCTAATTTAGAGATAAATAGACGCTGACCAACAAAACAGACTTTCAAACTAGTGGCTATTCTACAATTACGATTGGCAAAACTATAGCCCAGTTTTTTGTTTACAATCATTTGGGAATTATATATTTAAGACTAGTAATTGTCTTAACATAAAATTACAGAATTTTCTGGTGAAGAATGTTAAGTAGCTGCTATCTGCAATTATACAAAAAACTGAAGTATATTCCTCCAATTAGCTTCTGAATGAGAAAGCTGTACATCTATCTATTTATTATCATGCATTTAAAAAGTCCATGGGACTGTCCCTTTCCACACAAACAAGCCATGTATCCATGCATCAAAGTCCCACAGGGTAGATGTTCACCGACAAAAACACAGTCACTAAACTTTACAGTAAATCGTGTCAAGAGTTTTGAGATGGCCTAACAGGAAAGGTGCTACAACAAAGCAACAATAATAATAAAGGTGCTACAACAATAATAATATTATTATTTTATTATAGAAATGTTGAATAGTCTCGCAGGATACTTTTGGTGCTGACTCTTTAGTATTCTTTCTGGGTATGGGAAAATTTAGACTGTGACAGTTCTGTTCTCTTAAGCTATTCTTTTGATCTGTTTCTGTAACAATTTGCATTTATGCAGTAATACAATTGAGACAAATAGCAACATTTGACTTTGAAATCGGCCTCTACCTTTAAACACCCTGAGAACTTGTCTTAGGGGCTGATTGTGTGGGAAGGAACAGTCCTGTGGATTCTTTAAATGTTTGACAGTCAATGGATGCAGAGCTGGAAAAAAAACAACTTACAATGTTGCAAGGACAGACCTGGTTTATTTCACTTCAGATCTTTATAGGGCCAGAGACATGATTTTGAAGTATTGCCTAAACCGGTAGGAATGCAGAGCAAAGTACTACCTAAATGCAGCACAAAGTTGTTTCAGGAAGTGAAATTTCTACATATACATTGTAATTTCCCATGCATTATATTTCAGAAACATTTTCATATAATAAGTGATGTTGATGCCAAGCAGGTGGAGGCTCTTATGTATAAACTTAGCAATGGATTGGTGGAATATCGTCAAAAACTCCAGAACATTAAGGTATAGTTAAAGAAAAATGTTTCCTCCAGTATATTCATGTGGCTTTCTTTTTTTTCTCCCTTCTCTCTAATTCTGTCTCCTTATTCCTCCTCTCCTAAAATAATAATAATCCTTGTATTTGATATAGCGCTTTTCACGTCTTCTAGACGTCTCAATGTGAGTGCTCTAACCACTGAGCTACAGAGATAATGCTGGGGGCTGCTTTATGAGTGAGCCAATCCGTTGGCCAAATGGTCATTTCAGACATGAGCTTTGACCCTATCAATAAACACACAGTTCTATCTCGTGATGGGTAGTGATCAGAAACTCCTCTTTCCAAAGCAGGAAGCCACAGACTAAATGTAACATTTCATTATTTCAAGATATTTCAGATTTGCTTGATCTGTATTGATGTGTCCTACTATAATATGCATTCAACCATTGAGCTGTTAAGATGAATTGAGGTAACATTTGCATGCTTTTGTTTTGCTTAGCGTTCCATTCTGAAAATGTGTAAATGGTCTACAGTCTCAACACACATGTCCTACTCTCTCTGAGTTCCATTGCCCTGGTGGGCCAGGATAGTAGGCAGCCTGTTTTGTTCCTCTTGTCGATGTTACTGTTTTGCTAGCTGATGTGTGCTAGCCTGGTTCAACTAATAGCACTCTCCCTTTCATGCAGGATGTTGTGGGTTCAATCCCCATGTTAGAGACTTTGAGTTCACAGTCTAGGCTGTGCTGCAGTGCAGGGGGAGCACTGCATGGTTGGATGTGCCATCCTTCAAATGAGACTTTAAACTGCCTGTTCAGGTGGATGGTAAAGATCCCATGACATGATTCGAAAAGAGAAGGTAGTTTCTTCTGGTGTCCTGGTCAACAATCCCCCGAATAAAATTGGCCATTCATTTCAAGGCTTTTTGTGAGACAGTGCCCTGTGCAAATGGGCTTCCATGTTTGCCAACACAAAACTAAAATGTATATTCCCCCACTTAGCTTCTGAATGAGAAAGCTGTAGATTCATCTACTTTACGGTGTACTACACTTGCAATTTCTACATATATATTGTCATTTCTCATGCATTATATTGCACAGCGCTTTGAGATGACCTAACGTTATAAGACTATACACCAAATGCAAGGATTATTATTAGTTACTGAAGTTCTGAATGTAAACAGGGTGACTTTTCTTTCCTTATTATTGAATGCTCTTCTTGAATGTGAAGTTGATATGTTTATAGTCTTTGCTGCATCTGGTTTTGACACCTTTTCCTTTGCTTCATCTAGGATTCTGTAGAGAAATCAATCGGAGCTTTACAGAGTAGTGCAGGTAATTTATATTTAAAATGGTTGTGAATTCTTTGTATAACTCTGTATATTTAAGACTGGTTTCTGTTTCAAACTGGCTTATTTTGCCTAAGTGTCAATTATAAATATGTGGCGCTTGATAGTGAGTGTCCGTGAGCCATTTAACAATAGGGAGCTGAGCTAAGTATTGTCTTCATTTGCCATTCACACGCACGTGCCTCCAACGGATGTCAGCAATCTGGAGTGTGAAGCCTGGATTATTTTCTTCTCTTTAAATGAAGGGGTTCCGTGAGATTAACAGATGAGACCATCAACTTCATGATAGGATTCAGTCCTACAGCTGAATGCTTTATCACTTTATAGGATATTCTGTGCAGCCCTTTGAAATGTCTCAACGACGTGATAAGGCGCTATATCAAATGCAAGGATTATTATTATTGTCGCCTTTCTGAGAGAATCCCTATGCCCGAACTGACTTCAATTAGGAACAGTCCAGGGTTGATGGTGGACTGCCTGCCTGGCCCATAAATGAGACTAACTTTTGTCTTCAACCCTGAGAGCCAAGTGTGATTATAACTGAATGTGTACAGGTGTGCGAGCATTCAACTTCCAAAAGCTAATAACATGTCCACTTAATTGCAACACACTGAGACCAGGACCTAGAATCTATGCATACATGGATCATATTTCACGTAGATTTTTTTGGGCCCAATTATGCAGATCTCTAGAATTTCCATTGTAGATGGTATGCATGGAACTCTCGGTTTGATTTGGATACTCGTAAGCATGGGTTTGTGCATCTGTCAGACACCTTGCTAACCAAAAAAACTGCAAAGAGTCAACTGGAAGGAATATGAGAAAGGTGGTTAATGTGCATCAGAAAAAAGGGAGAAAGTCAGGAACTGTGGGGCACACTGGGAAAGATGAGGGCTGGTTATATATTGTATTTTGGATGATAATCTGATATCTGGACTTTTTTCTTATCTACAGTATGACAGGTTCCAATTAGTGAGCATTTAAATGGGAAACATTAAAAAATTGATGTTTGTATATTTTTAACATATTGGCTTTAACATCTTTGTAAATATTGTGAACGTGGCTAGATTCTTGCCCTAGCACCTCTTACCTGCTCATACCCCATTGCCCATCACTTTCACACAGCTGGCTCCGGTCTCCTGCACGTCTCTCATCCCCTCCGCTTCACCATTGGTGGTCATGCTACTACTACTACATACACATATATATATATATCCATACACACACACATATATATATATACACATAGAAAATACTACTACTACATCTACTCCCTGAAACTATGGAACTCTGCTTCAATCCATCCTCCTTCCCCACCTGAAGACCTTCCTGTTTGACCGTGCCTGCACTCACCTCCCCCCTCTCACAGCTCATCATTAAACTCTGCCACAGTTAAGTGTTCTAAGATGCCACCCTGTGTGAAGGGCGCTATATAAATGCAAGTTATTGTTGTTGAATGTTTTGTAATCTTAAATATTGCAGATGTTTCTGTGGTGCAAAATACTGATGGGTCAAGTTCTCATAACGTTCTGACCCCAAATCTGCTCAAGTCTTTCCACAATATGGATGTGAGAGCAATTACTGCTACCCTTACCAGGATGGCTGATAATAATCCAGCATTTGAAGGTAAACTATTTTCATAGCTTACAAACCTCAGCTTCTTGATGGCCTAATGGGTAAATAAGGCACATAGCAAATGTTTCTATGTAAAAGTCAAACGTCCTTTTTAAATGAAAATGAGTGCCTTTTTAAATGGGGAATTTGTCATTGTACATTGCAAACCTCCATATATATTGTGCTGTTTTGTCTTTGGCCAGTTTCTTGGGGTTCTGTTCAGCCATAATGTACACCAACAATTTTCATTATATAGCATCCTTCATATAAGGTAATGTCTTGGGAATGCTTACATCTAATGATCTAAGAAATGAATTTTCCCATGGGTATACTAAACTGCAGCAATTTAGGGAAATCCTCATTTAAAAAAATATTACTATTATGGATGAAGATGAGATCTAATCCATTGTTGCCTTCTTTCTAGGTATAAGGATTTCAACTTTGGTGACTGTGCTATTTAAGATGGGTATGCTTAGGAAACCACGAAAAAAACATCAAAAGTGATCTTTCCAGCTGTTCATCTACATAATATTTGGATATGTTGGGCAATAGCCATGAGATTCAATAACTGTTCACCTTTAATCCTGTTTGTATGGTTAGATGTGGAAGAAACTTTATTTTGTGTAATCCACACTGTTGAAATGGCTGTCTAGATTTATGTTTAGATTTGAAAGACTAAACTGGCAAATATTGTTGATTTGCATTTTAGTTGTAGTATACTTTTAATTTTATCTATAAGGATGCAGTTAAAGTTAACTGGCATTTATACTAGATCCTTTTTTTACTGTAATTATTGTATGGCGAGTGAGTAATAAGATACAATATCTGATATGACTGGCACTGTGTTTTCTATAAATGCTGAAAGTTTCGACAAGTAAATGGTGCCATCTTGCATTGGTCTACATGCAGTGGTTTGAACACTAACCAAGAAGAAAGTGTGCAACTGATAAATAGGTGCATCTGTTAAAAACTTTCTTTGGTTGTAATTGATGTTTAATTAACATGAGGAGTTAATAGTGTGGATAAATACCTTTTTTGAAGACTGGAGTAATTTTTGTAAATGTCAAAATGTACATTCTCTCCTATTAAATCTGTAAATTTCTAAAACATTGGTTATACCTCTTGATACAGGTGCCAGTCACTGTTTAGTTAGTCGAGTACTTGGGGTTCTATAATTTAGTGTATGTGAATATTACAAGATTAAATGAGAGAGATTTGTACAGAATTACAACCCAAAGTGCATGATGTATTTGGGGCTGGAATTCCTCTCGCTTGGTATGTAATTCTTGGCCATTTCTGATGTGCAATTAAAGTGATGTTTTAAATTATAATTCATATTTGTTCAATATGTTCTCATTGAAATTAAAGGATGACAAATTTTTAACAAATATCCCTCATTCCATGTCATTTTGATTGGAAAATAAAGTTTTAGCTTTGAAGACATATGCTCTAAATACTTCATACAGTTGATCATGCTTCATCCTTCCATTGGGACTTGTTTAACTAGTTTATTATGACTGGAGATTCTCAAAGGTTAGCTTGTACTTTTGAACAATTACTTTCAGTCCACTCTTGTCCATTGTCTTTGGACTTGATTCTTATCTTGATTGTAAGAGAGGTAAGCACCTACTGGTAAAGCTCTGCACTTCCAGTTGTTCAATGGGTGAGGGAGTGTCTGTCTGGAAAATTGCAACCCTAAACCTGTGTCCTCTTCTGCTGTGTCGGTGCATCTTTAAACATATTGTTCCAGGTTCACTTTTTGAATGCCATTTAAAATCTTGCATCTGTACCTCTATAACAAGGTTGTCCAATATATTACCCACATGTGGCAAATTGCGAATCCAGATTTGGTGAAATTGCATGATTAGTCAATAAAAAATCAGTTATAGACACCCTAAATGGGCATGTGATCTCAGTACTCAAATTTGCACGGAATATACATTTGTACCAAGACCTTTTTCTACATTTATTAGTAAAATGGTAAGAAAAGTAGCGTGTGTGCTTTACTTCCTTGGTTACGTGCTAAAGTAGTGTGTAACATGGGTGAAATGCCAGCTTTCAGCAGCAGTGCCAGATGGAAACACTAGCAATATTGTATGGAGAGAGCAGTCAAACATGGTCAGCATGACCAATCGGAATGACTGCTCCAGGGCAGCAGAACAACAAAACTTGCCCAAGGTTTGGCCCTGCTGGGAATCGAATGCAAGTCTCTCGCTTGCGTGGCGAGTGCTCTAACCACTGAGCTCCAGGACTCCTGTTTTAAGTATACATGTAAACATACATATGAAATATATTTCCCTACTAAACATGGTGCATCTGGCTAAAATGGTGTTGCTGATTAGCTACCGACATAGCTACAGCAATTTCTATAGGGGACACTGCTCTATAAGGTCTCTGAGATATCACTTGAGATACAATACAAATTGACATTTATAGATTGCTCCTTTCCCATCAGGACAATCCAAAAGCATTTGACACTGCAGGCTGAGCACAAGAGTGGAGGATGAGGGGAAATATGACAAGGTGTGGTTGAAGAGATGGACCTTCAATGAGAGGAGAGAGGGAGTGAGTTGGAGAACTCTACAATGGAGTTTCAGAGAGCAGGGGCAGAATTACTATACAGGTAATGAAGCATTGGCATAGTCAAGACTGGATGAGGGTCTCAAAATCCCAAGGAGAAGACAGTGCCAGAAACAGGCATTATTTGAGGTAAGAGAAAGTTGAACGGGTCAGATGACGTGGGGTTTGAAAGTTGTTTGAGAGCCAAATAAGACAATGGTTCCACACCAGTTCAATGAGATGGAGTCTGTATCATGCAGGTTTCTGACTGTCAGTAGTGGCAGCAAGAAGGCACTGATGGGAACCAAGCAGGAGAGCCTTAATCATGGTTTCAAACAAATCTTCCTGGTTTTAGCTGGGTAAACTCCAGCCATACTTTCTAGGTTTCATAGCCTTGGTTCTCACTAACCTACTCCTGATCTCTCTGGCATTACAGAAGCCGGCACATTCCTCCAGGCAGAGCACTCTCTAAACCAGACAGAAACTGTGGAACTCAGTACATTGTAGACTAAAGCAGAGATTATCAAACTATGGGGATCTCCCCGGGGAGATGCCACTTGTGTCCTGTGCTGTGTTTGCTGAGCACGGCTGGATTGGAGGTCGTACAATTGCTGCCTTTGTTTTCAGTATTGATTGCTATCCAAATACACTTTGCTGTAAAGTCTGCCGGAAACTGTGTTTCAGATTTCCAGCATCTATAGTATTGTGCATTTTGTTTGCTGTAAAGTCTGCTATGCAAACTCTTGAGTTGCAAGCGGTATGAGGGGTCTGCCGAGCACATTGCTCACAGTGAAAATAATGAGTTGTTTGTGAAATGTTAACACTTAACATGTTTCATTGGCTACATTCAAATACTCAATCAGCTTCATGCATCCTCCTGTCATCTAAAGTCAGCTTCCCTTTTGAGCTATAGTGACACCAGCCTCCCCTCAGGATCAGAAACTTTTGAGCTTGAGTTGCCAGAGGTCCTTCGTGCACACGTTGTTGTCCAGGGCAGACAAAAGCATCCTGGTGTTCCCACAAGGCACAGGCTGCACATACAACAAGGTTCAGTTTTCCTGCCATATTCCTAGAAGTTCAATTACTCTTTATTTTAGAGCCCTGAGTTATTTACCTAATTGTTTTTTGTTCATTGGCACTCCTTTCCCTCTCAGCACCGAATTCCCACTTTCAACACTTACACCAAATTCCTTTAGTAAAAATGTCACTGTTCCCACCTCCCGCGGTTTACAGGGTGGACTGAACTCTCTGCTCGAGTTTTGGAAAATGGCACTTACGTCACACAGAGGATTTTTTTGTTGGTTAAGGCGGGAGATTTTGAATTTGGCGTCTCTGAGCCATGCCCAACAGATACCTCGATGTCACTCACCGCTCGTCTACCGGCCTCGAATCGACTCTTAAGGCTGGTTATGCCGGTTCTGCTCCACTTCTACGAAGCTGTTTGGGCCTCGAAGCACTGGCTGCCCCGCCTTTATTTTCATTGCATGGCCTGCTTTCAGCAGCCATGGGGACAGAACACAATTTGGTTTTAAGTTTGATGAGCCACAATTTTTAATTCAGGTTTTTGGATTGCGATTTGCTCGAAAACCTGTTTAACAATGATGTAATTTAGAACTCCTTGTGAGGTGGTGTAAGATGGAAGTTAGTGTAGCATGAGGGGATAAAGGCTACAACAATTAGTTAAAAAGTTGTAAAGGTGACTTGAAATAAAAAAAACTACAACTTGCATTTAAGTAGTGCCCTTCACATGGGGTAGCATCAATCAATCATGATCTGGTTCCAGATGCTGTCATCTGAGGGATAGATACTTCTTGGAGTTTGTTATATTTGGGAATTATTGGGCCTTATCAATACACAAGTTTTGGACTAATGGGCATTGTGTTCGACAAGCGTAAAAGAGGCTTGATGGATGCAATGGCTTGGTGCCTTAATGTCTGGAAAACCATAAATTAAGAGATTTTACAACTTCAAGATGATTAAAAATGATTAAATGTCCAGGTGAACCTTTCACTTGTGTTATGATTAAAATATATACTGTATAATCAATCTCATAGTAGTTAAAGCAGTCCCATGAGTAAATGTAATCAAAGCAGATGTAAGCTGTTATCACTCTTATGAGTCAGTTTGTTGATTGAAGAATAATGAGGAGGGTACGGGATGCTGATTAGGGAGAAGGAACGTGGTATTCAGAGACCTTGGCTACACAAGAGTGGGAAGATAGCTGAATGATGGATTGCGGGCAGTCGAGTCTGAACAACAGAACCAAGGTCATGGTGTGGAGTGCAAAGCAGAAGGATGAGTGGGAAACAGGAAGCGGTTGCGTCCTGCACGAAGAAGAACCTTATATGGAGGACAATGGGACACTTAATTATAAATAAGGGAGAGACTGGAATTTTGAACTCGTCTTCGCTCGTGGGTTAATAGCTGTGAACGTGCTGACCATAGAAGGGGAAGTCCTCCAGTCATCTGGTAGTATTGTTTCATTACGCGTCTATTACTATTGCTGTTACTTGGGTTGCCCAGCAGGGAAACTGACTTATGAACTTTTTGTATTAAACAGAATTAGACTTTAGCTTTTGTCTAGTCTGAATTCTTTACACTTGGTGAAAGAATGAGATGAACCAGTCACATGACTGCTTGCCATTTTAATTCTCCTTCCCACTTACACTGTGACCTCCCTATCCATGGCTTCCTGCACCGTTCAAACAAAGCTCAAAGAACAGTGCTTCATTCATTTCCTGGGCACCTTACAGCCTTCTGGGCTCAGCATTGATTTCAATTAACATATCCTCTGGTTATTAAGACACGTCTGTTCATTTTATAATCCCCCATTGCCTTTTGTCTTGCACAATCAACACCTCTAATCTCATTATATTTTGTCCTCCCATCTAAAAATGTTTCCTTTTTCTTCCCCCACACCCTTCTCTGCTTCTTTTTATAATCTGCTTCCTTCTAATATCCCCCAATTCTGACTGAAGGTCATAGAACTGAAACATTAAACTAATTTTCCTCTTTCTATGGATGCAGCCTGACCTGCAACCTCTGTGTTTATACATGGACTAAATTGCAGTATAAGGGAGGGCAGATGAGCTAAATTCAGGGGAGTAAGGGTCAGCGATGGATCTAGCACCACTAACAACCACTAGCACTATTAACAGCACTCAGATTCTGAAACCTTCCCAGATGAGGTAAAACTTGGTAAAATCATCTCCTCTCTGTTCTCAAAAGGTCATGGGGTGTATTGAGGCTCAGTTGCGTGTAGTGCAAGATTGCATGATTTATTAAAGTTTTGTTAAACTCAATTCTGTTTAAAGTATTTTAAAAGTATTGCCTATGTACTATATTTTTTATATAGCTGTGCCACATTCAGGAAAGTTATTGTTTACTGGTACTTGTTGGAATAAATGAGAATAATTTAAGAGAAATAATGCTCGGGCCCCAACACCTGACTGTTCAGCGCTTCTGTCGTCCTCCCGACGTGAAAGGTGCTCTATAAATATAATCTTATTATTGTTGTTTGTGATTGGGTTTGTATCTTAGAAACAATGAGAAGTGAAGGATTGTGACTTTCAGAGCGCACCCGAAGAGCGTGGAATTCACACATAAAAAGACAATGAGTACCATGACAGCATGGTTATTTTAGCAGTAATAGCTTTCGTCCATGCAGCGTTAGCGTTACCTGCAAAAGATGGAACAGTAAAATACAGTGAAAGTCACTTAAACCAGACATCAGTTAACCCCAGATACTGGGTAAATCAGACAAAATGCCTGGCCCTAGTTCATTTATATAATAATCCTTGCATTTGATATAGTGCTTTTCACGTCGGGAGGACGTCCCAAAGCGCTTCACAGAACACACTGTAAAGTGAATTGACTGTATATTTGTGGGCGAACGTGGCAGCCAATTGCGCACAGCAATGTCCCACAAACTGTCGTAGATTGAAAATGACCAATTTATTATTTTTTGGTTTTGGAGGGATTATTGTTTTTGGTTTTGGAGGGATTATTATTAAGGATTATTATTATTTATATTCTCAGCTATTTAAAATATGCTAATTACTTCAGATAAAATGCTGGGCTGGTTAGCGCTGCTTCCACTCACTGTTTTCAGCAACTCCATTCAGCTTCAACCAGCCCTAGGATGGAGTTAAAACTGCAATTAATTGACTGCAGATTCACAACTGCTCTGGGCTGTCAATCAGTGAGGGAATGGGAAGAGTCAAATCCCATTGACTGACAACCCTGGAGTATCTTGTGAACGGAGCCTAAACATTCATAAGTGGCTGCAAGCTGTCGATTACTTCAGAACAGCTGCTAATTGTCCCCCTCCCTGTCCAACGGGAACTGCAATGGGAGGGAGGCGTCGCTGCTGTTCTGCTGGGGAACTGTGGTGAACCTCGAACGTCACTTAAGCTGGACAGAACGGCCTTAGCGGCTTCCACTGTATGTAATATAGTATGGCATAGATAATATCCAGCCAATCAAATAGAAGTTCAAAAGGTTGGCCCCAGCTTCCAAAATGGCTGGTGGAAGCTGGAAGAAAGGTATGAAACATTTGAAAATTAGAGGAAGATTTATTAGAAGAAGCTATTTCATTAGTACAATGCAGAACTAAAAAAAAGTTGGACTATAGAGCCATGAANTTTTTTTCAGACCTGCAGCAAACTGTTAAAATAGCAGAAAGGAAGCATTGGAAAAAAAAGGTTTTCTTCTCCCAATTTTATAGGTCTGAAGTGATTGGAGTTACCATCCTCTTGGTAATTCTTGAGGCCCTCTTGGTGGTTGACCAGAGAAATAAACATCTGGTCTATCAAAGTCTCTTGGTGGTGGACCAGACAAACGAACATCAGATCCTTGAGAATGTCTTGGTCGTAGCCCAGACAGCAGAACATTGGCTCTTTGAGAAGGTCTTGGTCCCGGCCCACAGAAAGGAACATTGCAACTTGGAGAACTTTTTGACAAAGAACCAGGCGGAGCTTCACCAAACATGTAAGATTCATATTTATCCGGTACCTCATCCAACAGAGGTCTCTTGTCTTGGGTCTGAATGAAAATAAAGCATTGCACACAACATTCTACAAATAATACTTGCATTTATAATAGCACCCCTCACGCACAGTACTGTCTCAGGGCACTTGATAATAGCACCTTTTATGTTGAGAGGACGCCTCAAAGCACTTCACAGTTCTTAGGGCAACGTGGCAGTCAATTTGCACACAGTAATATCCCACAAAAAGGCATGAAGTGAATGACCAATTTTATCTGGGATTGGTCAGGACATCAGGAGAAACTCCCTTCTCTTTTTGAATACAGTAAACCCTGGTTGCCAGCCACTGGGTACCTGAATTTCATATTTAGCTACATGCAAATTCTGGATAACCAGTGTCCAGTAAGCTAGAGGGTCCCTGTATTCGAAAAGAATGTGAGTTTATCCTGATAACTCCCTCAGATAAAATTAGTCATATATGTAAGATTATATTTGCAATGCTTAATGTTTAAGGCTTTCGAATGTAAAATACCTAGGATCCTTTACGGTCTGGCCAACTAATCTCATGATGGGGGCTGGTTGTCTCAAATGACTAGCTTAGGAGGTACAGATATCTTGGCTGGACCTGGTTGAGGTCAGTTTCTGATAACATTCTCTTTTCTTAAGGCTGAGAAACACAGAGGCTGCAGAAACAATTTCCTAAAAGTGTCTCATCAGTTCTTTTCTCATGGAAAAATAGTCTGCTCAAGGTCACTGGCAGCTTGAGGATGGAGGGGGCTGCAGCTCCATTTTCTCAGAGGAAAAACCAGAGACACAAAGGTAGGGAGGCTTGTGAATCAGACCATGTAAAGGGAGGCGGAGTTAAGAAACACATAAACGAAAGTAACACTGGAAAAGTCAGAGTCTTCGTAGAGGGTCAGCGCACTTCCCGTGGAATCGATACCAATTTTACTGTATCTGTGGTCTAAGTTTTAAGAATACGCTATTTGTACTGCTTAATAAACTTTGGATTATTATACAACCAATTGGTCTCCTCCAAATCTTACATTTATTTCATGCCTTTTGTATGGAAAGTTCCAGGTTCGCAGTGGAGTTCACACTCTCTCCTAGAGGAATTACCCAATTCCGGAAAATATCAGTCCCAAATTAATAAGAACCCAGAATGCACATTGGAGTACTTCTGGAATTTAATCAGCTGAAACCACTAAAATACCAACGAGAGCACCATCTGATAAGCTTCCTGCTGCTTGTCCAGCTAGGAACACTATCGTTAGAGCTCTGGCTTGCAGGGTTAACAGGAAACCAATAGAAATAATCTGTGTCCCAGTGACTACCCCTTCAAGAGTTTAGGACAATCCAGGTTGACCAGCAGTGCCTTGTAGTACTGTTGACCTGCCACCCTCCAGAACCCAACTATTGAGACTGCCACAAAGAGTTTGACTAAATTCTGACATGCCACGCCATTGCGAAGCATGTCATCTTGGAGCCAGCTCAACCCAAAAGAGACCTGGCTTCTTCAGGAAGTGAAGTCACGGCAACCTAGAAGTTGGCCATTACATAGTATGGCCAGTGCACAGGGTGGAAAAACTGACTACTAATTGTACCAAGCCATAACACTGGTTAGGATTTTATGGATCCCAACTGCTGTTTTATACCAAAGCTCTACCATATTTGCATTTTGAAAGATTTAGGTAACATGGCACATCACCACATGCACTGAAATAAATAAATGTTAACCACATTGGCACAATCTATTCAAGGAAGGATGAGTTTAAAACAGGTTACACAATTAAAGGGGATAAGGTTTCTATCTATGAGAGGTAATCAGATCAAAGCTGTAACTGATATTGATGGCTTTCTTTCAACTATTTTGTGAAAAGCCAATATTGTATTTAACTCTATTAAATCAGTTTTATATGGAATTTATTTTTGCTAAGGCAAACACTTACTAATCCAGTTATTGTCTTGAGGCGATATTCCATCAGTCCATCAGTGAGACTCTGTGTAACCTTTAGGGCAAAGCTGGCATCACGGTCATTCATTATTTGAAAATGTTGCTGAAAATGTAATGCAGAAACTCATGTTTGCACATACCCATTAGTAGTAATTTACAAAATCTGCAACATTGTTAGATCACAAAAATCTGAAGCAAAGTATTATAACATTGATATACATTTTCCTACATCTGAACTCATACGTGAATATTAAGCGATTTTTTTTACACAATTGGACAAGCAGCAAGACCACATAACGAATGGCAATTCACCAACTATTATATTGCATTATTCTTCAACAAAAGCACCGAATAAAAAGCAACAAATCCTGAAACAACTTCAGCTAAAGATCACATTTTAATGAATAAAAATCAGCTCTCCTTCCTCCAAGTCAAAAAATATTGCACTTTAGCAAGAAGCATTTTGCATACCCTACTTCTCAACAAATTTTTGTTTTGCTCTTTATCAAACATTAAAAATTATCATACTCACCAAATACTCAAAAAGTTCCTGGTTTAAATAGGCAGATCTGGAGGAACTTTCTGACTGGTAGGGTTCAAACTGTATTTCCAAGAGAATGAAAAAAGATTAACTCAGGAGTCAAACAGATGAAATATACCTTTGGACATCAAGGTGACCGTGATAACTACACATTTGGTATCATGGTTTGCACATATTTTTTCAAAAATAGAAAAGTAAAATTGCACTTCACAATACAAATTTCTATTTAAATGGACAACAATCAACCAACATTTTTGGCAAATTTTCCTATGTTTCGCAGTTATGCCACTTTTATTTGCATTTCTCTGTAGCTGTTGTATAAATTTGTAACAGTATAAAATATAAATTCTACATATATAGTATCCTACCTCATTCTGCATCCAACGATCATCAATATCAGAACCTTTGCTGTAAGCATCCTGGCGGTTCCTATATAATACAAAAAATTGTTGGAAGCCTAAACTTAGTAGGTTTAGAGAAATAATAAATTTGTTCAGAAAAAATCATGTGTAAATGAGCATACTTTGAAATATTCTAAACAAGAAATAAAAATGGTTACATCAAAACACGGTGAGATACCAATAAATAAGGCAAACCGGATGCTGGGCTATATTGCTAAATCAGTTGATCTTAGATCCCCAAACATCATACTCAGGCTGTATAGTGCTCTGGCCAATCTGCACCTGGAATACTGTGCACAATTCTAGTCACAGTGACAAAAGAGACCTACCAGGACCTAGAGGCAGTTGCAAAGGAGAGCAAGAAGGACGACAAGGATGTCAGAGGAACGAGCTAGAGCAATTAGACAAGCTAAAGCTCTTCAGTCTTTAGAAAAGACGTCCCAAAGAGGACTTTATAGAAATGTATAAAATTTTACATGGGATTGAAAAGGTAAACCCAGAAAATACTTAAAATTATATTGCACCAATGCAGTTGTACGAGGGGATTACAGTAGCAGAGGACAATATCAGGGGAGATACCCAGAAGTTTTTCTTTATCCAGAGGGTGATCAACAACTAACAGGTTACCAGGAAAGGTAGTTGAGTCCAAGATACTGGACTTANTTTTTTTAAATGGGATGATGGCGGGATGAGATCAGACTGTTTGTGGGACACTGCTGTGCGCAATTGGCTGCCGCGTTTCACCCAGAAATATACAGTTGATTCACTTTACAGCAGATTCTGTGAAGCGCTTTGAGATGTCTAGAAGACATGAAAAGCGCTATACAAATGCAAGGATTATTATTATTATTAGATGGCTGAACTAATCTTGTGATCTTCAGTGGCTTGAGGATGACAGATCATAATGGTCTTGGATGGTGGGAACACAGTAATCTAGGGATTCAGATTCACATGATTCTAAAAGTAGCAGCACAGCTGAACAAGGCCATAAATAATGAGAATAGAGTCCTTGGCTTTCTCTTGAAGTTAGACCACACATGCAGTATTGTAACATTGGAGAAAATACAGCACAGATTTACAAGAATGTTACCAAGGATGAGTGGATACAACTATCAAGAAAGACTGAAAGGGTTGAAGCTTTTCTCTACAGCTGAGATGATTGAGAGGGGACCTGATCGAGGTGATAAAGATTATGAAAGGATTCGGTGAATACTCATGGGCGGTATCCATTTGTTGGTAAGTCCTAAACAAAAGGGCATAAATGTAAGATCGCTAAGTAGTAGTAGTAGTAGAAGATCTAAAAGGGAGTTTAGCAAGAACATCTTCACTCAGAGGATGATGGAATTTGAATTCACTGTCAGAAGCTGTAGTTGAAGCAAAAAGCTTGATGCATACGTGAGGGAGAAAGGAAAGCGCTGCTTAGGAGAGGGAAATAGGAAGGAAGGGACTTCCATGGAGTACAAACACTGGCGTACAATAGGTGGTCCAAACAGTCCATTACCATATCATTCTATGTAATTGTATGTAAAATGTTGGCAGAGTTTCTCCTGGTGTCCTGGCTATCAATCCCCCAAATAAAGTTAATCATTCATCTTGTGGCTGTTTGTGGGGCGCCGTTGTGGGTAATTGAGCTATTGTGTTCGTTGACAAATATACAGTCGCTCCACTTCACAATAGTAGATTTTGTGAAACACTTTGGGTTATCTTTTGCGGGACTATGGTGCAAGAGCGGGGGAGTGGGACTAGTTGGTAGCTTTCAAACAGCAGCACAAGCACGATGGGCCTGCTTCTGTGCTATAAGTTTCTATGATCCCCAATATGATATACCAGATGTAAGGATTATTGTGAAATCATCAACTATGAAGGTTACATCAGCTAAACCCAAGTTAGTTTTCATGTTGTCTGCTCAGATATTTGAGATGTCTGGAAAACTTGATAAGGTGCTATATCAACTGCAAGGATTATCATTATATATTCCACATGCAGTGGAAGCCACTTAAATGGGACACACCGAGGCTGGCCGTGTTGTCCATCTTAAGCGGCGTCTGAGGTTAACCAAAGTTCCTATCGCCCAGCAGAGGAGCAGCAGCGCTTCCTCCCACCCATTGCCGGTCCCATTGGACAGGAAGGGGACCAATTCACTGTGCCCTCGAGGTGATTGACAGCCTGAATGGTGAATGGCTGGAGTCCGCTATTAATCAATTTGACCCCTCCCATTTCCATCCCGAACCGCTCTAGACAGGCGACCAGAGCAGCATTTTGTCCAAATTAACTTGCATATTTAAAAGAGCTAAGAATATAAATGAATTGGGGCGGGTGTTTTACCTGATTTACCTGGGTAGGTCCGGCTTAAGCGGCTCCCACTGTGTTTCATAGAGCAGTGCTCAGGACCTGCAATGCTGATTCTTGCTAAGTACGCAATTGGTTAACCGGAAGAACCCAGAGGGTGGTGGAACAGGGAATGTCATCAGACTGGGAAAATGTTACCAGTGGAGTTCCACAAGGGTCTGTTTTGGGACCTCTTGTTTAATATTTTTATAAATGATCTGGAATTAGGAGTCGCAAGCACAGTAGATAAATTTGCAGATTACACCAAGCTAACGAAGGTGGTAGATTGTGAAGCTGAACAAGATAGGTTACAGGAGGATTTGAACATACATAGGATATTGGAGAAATCGAGAAGATACAGAGGAGAGGAACCAAAATGATTGAGGGAATGGAAGGACTGGACTATGAGGAGCGACTAAGTGAGTTGGCCATGTTCACGCTGGAAAAGAGAAGATTGAGAGGCGACATGATTACTGTATTTAAGATTCTAAATGGGCAAGACAATATAGATCATAACAGGCTGTTTCAACTTGTTCAGAATAGTAAAACTAGAGGACAGGGCCTGCGACTGAAGGGGGTAAATTCAAACAAATCTACGCAAACACTATTTCAATAAGTAAATAGTGAACCAGTGGAAGAGGCAGGAAATCTTGATTCTTTTAAACACAGATTAGATTTCTTTTAGGAAATAACATTATGAGATATACTACATAGGTAGTTTGGGACAAATGTGCGCATGCGACCACTAGGAAGATGGAAGGCAAACTAGATGGACCTTGGTCTTTCACCTAGCATTTCTTATGTTCTTCCCAGTAACACAGAGGCTTACTACATCACTCCAAATATTACCATGGCTCAGGAACAACTACACAGAAAGTTAATGTTGATTAAGCACCACATCAGCTAATATATATTTTTAAAGCTAACTTTGTAAACTCTCATTTACTGAGATTTTGGTGTTGAAAAATTATCTTCAACTGATTTGAGATTCAATTGTTGGAATTACCTCACTTGCTCTTCTCTCCTGTAGTCATCACGGGAATCTCGTTTATCATCGCAATGCCAATCCATATGAAAGTTTCCTTCAGATCTGCTAGATTTCCCCCAATCATTTTGCAAAGTTTCATCAAATGACCTGAAATCTGTATAAAAATTACATTTTAAAGTTCTCTTTGGGAAGAAAGATTTACAACCAATTCAAATTCTGCCTCATTCAAAATACATGCAGTTGAACTCAGTTATAACAGGACAGTTGGGGTCCTTATAATCCCAACCTGCCTGTTAATGCCAGTCAGCACTTCCTGATTCACTGGACAAGTGCACAAAATCATGGCTTCCTTTCAGTGCTAAAGGACAACAGGGTACATATATGCAAGAGGTGATATATGCAGCAACCAAATGCCTTTCAAATTGCGCATTTATTAGTGCACAGGTAGCCCGACAGTGAGTGGCAATCCAAAATGCATGGCTTCTAGGTTATCTCCACCATCATTTCATAATCACACTGCATGCACACAGCGTGCATGAAGGGACCTGAGCAGTGACCCAATGACCTAGAAATTGGGCATTTTTAGTAATAACCTGGCTGGTGTTTTAAAATGATGCAACACATTTGAAGCCAGCTGGCAGGCTTTCTTTGTGCATTTAGATATTTTGGTAAGCGAGTCTACACCCCAAAAAGTGTACTCGTGTGTAATGGGGTTCTTCCTTGCACTTTCTTATTATAGGCCAGAATCTCAGCGACTATCCTACCTTGAGACCATGAGATTCTCTTTTCATATGAACTGGAACCTCTTGCGTTACCCCGCTGATCAAAACTATTTTCAAAGTTGCTATGCTGTGAAAAGTAGGGGTCTGATGGCCCACCTGAAACACCAACATTGATAGTAAGTCAAAAAATAATGCCGATGAGAACCATAGTCATTTCATTAAAATGAAAAAAAATTGAGATTCCATTTTCACTTTTAGACTCTAATCAGCCTTCTACATATTTCTTAACTTCACCAGTTTTTCTATTTACACGTCCTTACATGGATAGTAATAGCGGCAATCTGGAAGACAACCTTTAAGCACAGAAGGTGGCCTGTCCATGTCAGAAGCATATCCATAGAGCACCCTCATTAAAAGCAAACCCCCACTCCAGTGAGGATGCCCTGTAGTTTGGCTTGGAAGCTCAAACATAGTGGTGGGTTCTCACATGTGACAAAATATCCAGAGACCAAACATAAAAAAACTCAATTAAAGTCTCACGAGGCATTAGGGAGCACAATGAAAATGATAATAAGAAAGAATCCCCCTCCACAATCAATGCTTAAAGATTAATTTATCCTATTACTAAATGTAAAAGAAGCTGCATATAAGGCAAAGCACAAAGTATCAGTGCTGTTGCTTTTCACCTTCTGGATCCAGAACATAAAACTTAGTGCTTCACACTCTGGAAGCCGCCGCCTCAACGCCAAGCTGGGTAGAGAGGGGAGGTAGCCTGAGGCATGGTTGAAGAGGAAGGTCTTCAGGTGCAATCTAAAGACAGGCAAGGAGGGGGTAAAGTGGAGGGATTGAGGCACAGGGTTCCAGAATTTGGGGCCTTAGTGGCCACAAGTATGACCATCAATAACAAAAGAGAGTGGACAAGGGTGGTGCAGAAGGTCAGGGCCAGATGATTGATAGGGGCAGGTAGAGGAGTAGGGTGTAAGCAGATCAGAGAGCTTCTTGGGCCTGAAGTGATTTGTACACGAGTGTGAGGGACCTGAAATTGATCTGTTCTGCAATCGGGAGCCAGTGAGCCTGGAAAGGACTGGGGTGATGGGGCACTGGTACAGGTAAAGATATGACAATGGAAGTAATTGGATTTTATGAGTGGTGATACTGGAGAGACCAACAAAGAGGACATTGGAAAAATCAAGGCGGGAAATGACGAAAGCCTGGATAAAGTTCCAGCTGCATTGGATGTGAGGTTTGGTTGAAGGTCAGCAAAGCAAGATAACTTACACTCATCTTTACTTCTTTTTAACGGAGGCTTCCTTACATGTTTCAACTCATCAAGGACGATCTGAAACATTTAGAACACGAGTTAGCTAGTACTAATTCTGTCCAACAGTAACACATTAGTGGACCAGGAAATTGTTGCATTGTATAGTTTCAGAGAATTTCATCATTCCTAATTTTCAATCAATGTGACTATCCCATTAAAAACATTTCAAAATACTTTTCTTTTTGTGGAATGGAGAATTGCCTACAATCTTTAAACGTGCAAACCCATCACCCTGCTTAAGAATATCCAAAGCGAACTGTTCCATGCCATCTGCACATTGAAATTGCAATGTCCGGAATGGAAAATGCACCTCAGCCCCACCAATAGAGGGGCACATGCTGCTTGCCAAATTCCAAAGAATATTAGGCACAGGTTGACAAGAGCCAAGGCTAGGGGGACCCTAGGGTGCACTGGAGTTTAACTAGCTCAAAGTGTGCCATTGGCTGTACTGCTTCCCACTGCTTGTCCGGCTAGGTCTGTTAGAGCTGTAGCTTCCAGGGTTAACAAGAGCTGAGAGGAAAGAATCCTTGTTTTGCACCCCACTCTCTCCCTGGAGAATGCACCCAGCTTTACCCAATTCTGGAGAGTATCAATTATTGTAGATATTGAACTGTCTAGCATATTGGTACAAAAAAAATTAAGAGTCATTAAGGTTTCTTGGAAAACGTGTTGAAAATATGTTGAATAGTGGAAAATGAAATAGAATTTCTGTACAACAGGCTTCCATCAAATTCATGGAATTCTTATTTTATAAGCTTGGTAGCCGATGCTTTCTTGTTGCTAAATGCAAACATCAGTGTGAAATCAACTAATTGGTCTCAAGTTAAAGTGATTGTAATAATGATCCTTGTATTTGATAGAGAACGTACTGTAAAACAAATTGACCGTCTTTGTGAGCAAAATACAACAGCCAATTCCGCACAGTAGTGCTTCAAAAACAGTCATGGATTGAAGTGACCAATTTATTATTGTTTTTTTCTGAGGGATTATTATTAGGCTTGTGGAGTAAGGAAACTTTCCATTTCGCCCTGCTGAGAATCGAACCCAGGTTTCTCGCTTACGAGGCGAGTGCTCTAACCACTGAGCTACAGGACTCCACATATAATATTATTAATATATTATAATATAATATTATGCTTCACAAACACCTGTTACAGCCACCAGTTGCTGACAGCTTAAGATCAGAATCTCAGTAGAATGAAAACTGTTTTACTGCTCTTTAGCACTGCAGATGGAATGTACAGCACAGTGCACAAAATTCCTTGATCAGAAAAGGCTATCTATCGCAAGTTCAACTAAAGTTCTTGACCAAAACAATTTTTTTGATCAACAAATTTACCTTAACTTTCCCTCTTCCGTCAAGTTTTTCAATTAATGCGGCTTTTTCTTTAACCAGGGCATTCATTTCCGAATGCTTTAGTTTTGCTCCTTCAAGTTGTAGTGCTTCTGGATACTCTTTTGACTAAAATCAAAAGGGAAATGGTTACCCATGAGATAAATAGCTCCAATTTAACATTCTAAAGTAGATCATAAAATTGGAGTGTAAATAACTGACTCCTGAAACATTTCCACAATGGTTCTGATGTATAATAATCCAAGCGCTTCACAGAACACATTGACTGTATATTTGTGGGCGAACGCGGCAGCCAATTGCGCACAGCAATGTCCCACAAACAGTCATAGATTGAAAGTGACCAATTTATTCTTGTTCTTTGTTTTTTTTGGAGGGATTATTATTAGGCGTGTAGAGTAAGGAAACTTGCCCAAGGTTTTGCCCTGCCTGGAATTGAACTCAGGTATCTCACTTGCAAAGCGAGTGCTCTAACCACTGAGCTACAGGACTCCACAATATAAATCCTATATTCAAAGGAAACCATTTCAAGAAACAACTGCCTTACTATCTCAAAGGATTAAAAAAAGTAATTTACAGAGCGTGGCAGGCAAAGATCTTATAGCTAATTGGACACAACATTACTATCACTGAGGCGTATCATCAAATTATTACATATAGCCAAACTGCTTTATAAATTTATAAACCTGCGTATATAATCCTTATAATGAACTAATACATTCAATGGGTAATGGATGCATTTAATATTCCCACATTTGGAAATACTCTAACTGGGTATATTCCGGTATTTGAATGTCATTTTAATTTTTTTTGTTGGAAGCCCAAGTTTCCAAATAATCTAGCTAAAATACAAGGCAATTCCTTACAAGAATACACTGCGGCTTTTAAAGTTATTGGATTTCTGAAGACTGATTATACAACTAAATGCAGCAAGATTCATACAGGCTTAGGAAAATTTCATCTAAAACAAGAAATGCTTACTATGTACTTTAGCCGGTGTTTATAACCAAATAAATGTGACAGGAACGAGGAAAATCCTCCTCGATAGCCACAAAGCCTGCAGAAGAACAGTGGATCTGGTGCCCCCTCAGACTGATATTCAATCACATGGTTCAGTCCTGCATACAAAAACACAATCAGGTCACTTCGGTTAATTTCTATCCATGCTGATATCCAACACAAAAAGATTAAGACAAATGTTAGTCTTCAGCACAGAAAAAGAAACGTGGTTACAATGATTTCCTTTACTGGAACAAAGATATCAAACAAAGTCAATTTCTTCATACATTCCATTACTAGCAGAGAATAAAGGGTCATTTTGCCAATATAAATGTCTTTAAAATTCAAAGGAACTTCTATGAGAAGTGTTGATACATGTCACTACATTACTATGAAAAGAACACTCAATTTGTAACAATGTGGCTAGTGTTTCTGTATATTCAAGCATATTGAGAAGCAGAGTAATCACAAAAATTAAACTCAACAATAACCATCTTAATTTATGTAGCGCCCTTCATGCAGGGTAGCAGTTTGAAGTGGTTAAACGCACTGAAAGGGAGGAATAAGGAGCATACCAATCAAAGGAACCAATGAGCCCATTTCTTTTAGGCGTTCTTCCAGATATGATGACCCATATTTGTACTCTATAGACGATGTTGGTGCAGATTTTGCATCTAAAACAAACAAGCCAATGTTAAATTGTAGAGATATTAAGCATAATTATGGCAATACAGGATACAAACNAAAAAATTATGACAAAAAAATAAAACTCAAAAATTTGAATCATAAAACATACATACCAACTGAAGAGGCCTTTGCCCCCTTGTTTTTAGTTTCTGCTTTTGATCCAGATGGTTTAACTACAATTAAGATTCCAAAATTAAGAGCAATACAGTCAAGGAACACAATATTGTACTGTAGTCACAACAGTCCTTGAAAATTAAGCTTGGAATATAAAAGATGGACATAAACAGGAATAGTACATGTTTTTGATCGTCCTACTTTACCTTTCATGAAAATTTAAATATAGCATTTTGAATGTTATGCTATCAAGGTCAATGAGGCTTCCCCATATACTTCATGTTGTTCTGTATCACACGAGGAAAATGTCACAGACATGACAAAGAAACACATTTAGGCCTTAGTCTAAACCAGTGGCGGCCAACATGTGTCCACGCGGGGCCGTCAAGAAGCTCCCCTCCCCCCACCAAAACATCAACTTTTGCACGAGTGTAGTTAAGTCTGTGTTCGATCTTTAGTGTGTTTTCAGTTTTTTCTTCATTGAATATTTCTCGATTTATGCCATAAATCAAGAAATATATGATCAAGAACATTTAGTTTGTTGGCTGACCATAAAGGTTGGCCACCACTGGTCTAAACATTTCTCAAATGTTAAAACGTTTCCAAAAGTAAAACTGATTTCTGAACAACTGCCTGTAGCTTCTGTTTTAGATGTAATGTCAAGTCCTTTTTCATAAAGTGTAGCTCAAATTGTT
Organism: Callorhinchus milii; assembly: GCF_018977255.1. NCBI lineage: Eukaryota > Metazoa > Chordata > Chondrichthyes > Chimaeriformes > Callorhinchidae > Callorhinchus > Callorhinchus milii. Next base: position 62,568,206 of record NW_024704743.1, read on the forward strand.
GACAAGGCACCAAACTGCACCATTTTACATCAACTGAGATAATCAACATTGCTCCTTAAAGATTACTCACTTTTTAAAAAAAAAGTTTCAAAAATCCCTCAGCTGCAAAGCAAACCATGTTGGCTCACAAGGTCATTGGAAGGGAGAGTATCTCTCATGCCGGAACACCAAACTATGGTGCTAAAAAAGGGTGGGGAAAATGTTAATAATCTGAACTACCATTTATTCAAAATTGTTATCAACCATGGCATCATATAGTGGTAAATTTAGAATTTCTGAGTTGGGACAATCTATTTTTGGGAGGAGAGAGGGGAAAGGGAGAGAACAGAAAGGGAAGAAAGAGCAGAAACCTCAGTGTAATCCTCCAGAATTTTTTTAATGATATTTTACATATACATAAACATTTCTGTATACTACTTTATATGACACAAGACTTATTTAGATCGATTTAGGCTAAAACTATAATGACTCATGTTGGGTGTGGGACAAAAAACTTAACTCATACCCTGATCAAAACTCGATGGCGGCAATTTTCCAGCTTCTACCAAATTTCACATTTTAAGAAGAGCATCCTTTAGAGCAATCAGAGAGTCCTCATTCTTTAAAACTTGAATGAAGGTCAGTTTCCAAAATCATTTCAGTGATCAAAAACTACAAGCAATTTTGAAGCTATCACTTCAACCAAAATGCCACAGCCAACATACCCATTTCTGGCACATATCCTCCAGAAACGGGTAAACCCAAAGAGAAAAAAAAAACAAGAACCCATCTGTTATGTTATAGCAAGAGGTAGCTAATTTCAATGCCATAGATTAAATAATACACTTAAACACCGGCTACCCGGACTAGAGAGTGGGGCATCTAGAGGTGCCCAGTCCTGTAGATTTAAAATAAATGTCTTTCGGCTTTGTGCCTGGCGCAATCTACCAAAGTGGGGATTGTTATCCAGGATCTACTTGCAATTCCTCTTCTCCTTTACCACTCCCCAACCCCAAGACCAGGCCTGCTTCTAGGACTGTACATAATAACTGATATTTTTACAGAAGAGATTGATCCTTTCATGGATACAGAGTAACAAAAGTTCCTCCCTAAATATGCCATACCTATTGCAGAGCACATATGGAGCCACTCTGATGAGTTTCCATAGACAGTTCTTATACTGTTAAATGATTAAGAACAACCTTCAAATTTTCAAAGGAATAGCCACAGTGTAGGTCACAGCTCTCCCTGCAGACGCTTCCCGTGTTTGCCACAAATTTCACATCACTGCTCGATCCTGGATTTTGCAAACGTGTCAAACAAAGCCTTTCAGCTGCATCCCCAGGAGCTCGGATCCATAAAGGAGAGCTGTTTGCAAACAGGTCTTGTTTGCCACAAGCTTGACTTGCATTGGGACCTTGCTGTCCTTGAACTTACATTTACACAGTGCACTTCACATAGAATAACCTTGACATAACCTCTCATCCAAAGGAAGGCAACTCCAACAATGCAGCACTCCGAGCATTTTATTGGACTACCATTTGAGAGTGAACTCAGAACCCTGACATGGAATTGAACCCAAAATCTTATGACTCAAGAGGTGAGTGTGCTACCAGCTGAGCCAGGCTGACACTAGACACACAAGATGGATAAAAAGTGGCTTAGGCACAAAACATATGGCCACTCAATTGTACAAAGTAAATTCCCCAAGTTACAATTGAATGTTTCTGGTTTTAAGTCAGTGTACATGAGACTTAGAAGTGTCAGGTCATCTATAACATCTGCAATTGTGGTACCAAGATCCATTAGGAATCCTGCAATGCTTACCATCATTCAAGGCTTCCTTAGTCTGTCATATGAAGTTTGGAGAGAATCATCCACGAAAATGAAGGTGGGGGGGAAAAAAAAGTTAGCAAGACTGGCTTCTGTTGGGACATAAAACTGAAAGATTTCATTAACAATGAACCTTTGCAGATTTTTCAGCTCCAAAAGGACACCTTTTCATTTACTGTAAAGAAAAGGTAACTCTGCTGGATATTCTGCAAAAATTCAAGAGAGCTCTTTTTCATACTTTTCTGATAATTCAGAAAAGTTTTAGATGACCATTTCAAAAGGGGTCTAAGAAATACTTTGGTATTTCAGAAAATCGCCTCAAGTAAAATTACTGTAAAAAGTAATTTTACTGTTCAAAAATGTTATACAATTGCAGAGTTGAGATCTGTTAATCACACATTGCTGAATGTTAGAATCCTGTAAGACTTTCTTACATCACTGGGGCTTAAAGCAGTCTTGTACTAAGAACCAGAAACTGTACATCCACCGCTTTGAAGTCTTCCTTGCAACTTCCATTCAATTAGTGTATCCACATCTGAGTTCTAGGACTCTTTGGTTTAAAGAAAAAAACCTCCAAGAGTCCTTTCATGTACAAGTACACATTTTCTTCTTTTTAAAAAAAATACACACACACTATTTAACAACAGTGTGGGTACTACAATGTTTACTGAATTTTTGATAAGTGCTTTGAGGGATTCCTGAGAGTTTAAGTCAAGAAGTTCTTAGTAATAAAGATATCCTCTTCCACAGATATTTTAAATCTATACAAGCCTTGATGTTTCCAGGACCACTGGCCACTTAAAATAACTTTACCAGGACTGCAGGACTATGCCTTAAGCTTGCTGTCATTCCAATTTTATAAAGCAATTCCGTCAAGTTTGGTGAGAACATTAGATGTGGCAGTTTAATGGTTAAGAACAGACATTCAAGTCTGTACTGTATTTAGAAAGTTGCATGGTAAATGAAGATGTTGCTCACTCAGCTTGGCCTGATCTGGTAAAGCATTTGAAGAATTGCCACATAGCAATGTGAAAAGATCGACTCCAAGAGAGCTCTCGTCATGTCCACAGCGAGTTCCGTTGACAATCATAGTTGGAAGATCAATCAATTTGGATAAATGTTAAACAGATTTTTTCAGACAATGACCAAATTTGTAAATCATTACATGTTAACACAAGAAGTGTCAACATATCATGTCTACTGCAAGAAACAGAATCTTCAAACAAAACCAGAACACCACCAGCTAACATTTAGTTATAGCGTTTAGTGGAATTACAACAAAAATATCTGCAATCAATACTTTTGTCTTGGGATAACATCAATCAGACCACGTATCTGTTTAATCTCCCAAGATCAAAGCAATTGAGATTAAGAATCTCATTGCTCACTGATGGTCAAGTTTACAGGAAGTTCCGAAGTGTTCCTTTCTGAACAAGTACACAGTGTTATTACGATGTCACAAAACGTACGCTTCTCTTGAAGCAGGCAAATCATATGTTGGGAGAACATCACCAATGCAAGTAGATCATTGACAAACTAAGTGTTTTTAAAAAACAGATTTCATCTGCATTACTTTGATCATGAATGGAAAGAGGTTTGTTCTTTCAGTAAGCAGATCAACTAGAATCAGTTTTTCTTTTTTTAAAATTTCATTTCTGTATTTGTACAACAGAATTAAAAATGGTTGACCTAAATCTCTGTCACAGAATCTGTCTGTCAATAATTGTAGGCAGAGACTTTACTAGGAAGTATATACATATTCCACGGTTTTGAGTACTTCAAGGCATTCAAGCAATTCAAATTAGTCCAAGGTAGATGAAAAAGATTATAAGAGCTATTTCTGAAACAGAAAGCATTAGCTCTTTTCATTTCAAATCCCATTATGCAGTATTTAGTGCAAGAGATGAGTTTTCTTTCTACCACTGGATGAAACTCATACAGCATTTCTAATACCCATAGTGAATTGGGTTGTCTTCAACAGTAGGATGAAGGAAAGCACACTACATCTAGAAGTAGCACTGGGTTGCTTTGAAACAGCATTGTTAAGTTCTCTGAATAAGAGTTTTGTCCTTTCAAAATTAACAGCGAAATACAACTTTCATTTGACCATTACAGTTTCATGAAATGTATTCGAGCTGAATTTATGACAAAGGAAACAAGCGATTCAAACGTGAAGCCTCATCTTGAGGTGCAATAAGAAGAACTCCACCTGATCAGTTACTTGGCTCTTTACCCTCCACCAGGTGAGGTTGCAAGTTTTTCCAGTCTTCTACAATCCTTTACTTGAGTAGCCAGTTTTATGGGCGTCCACTCGTACCAACTTGAGTACCTAAACATTTGCTGACAAACTACAGAATGCAAAGCAAATTTTGGCAAGTTCCATCTTCTGTTCTCAAGATATGGTCATAAAGTTGAGTATGACTACATATTTTATTGACATCAGGCAATTTACCTGATAGATAGATAAATAAATAAAGGACCCAACTCTCAGGAAAAAGCAGCAAAGTTCCACTGCAACATCATTGCACTTAAACAATTTTCAAAAATACAGCAAGATTACCAAGGCAAGATTTTAAAAAGATCAAAAATGTTCATTAGCTTGGAAGCCCCAGTGGAATTTGTTTTATAGGAAAAGCAATCTGTCTGCCAAGAATTGACATTCAGCATTTAACAGTCTCAAATGTCATTTTGTTCAGCCTCCAGGAGTGGATCAAGACAAACTGCTGAGCAGTGCGTTCAGCAGTACAGGGTAATGGCATTTTTTAGACACACTGTCATTGGGCAACTCATTTGGTTAGAGAAGAAACAAGTGCAAGTAAAAACAGATACAGGTGTTGCCATATTTTGGAACAGCTTTCAGTGATGATACTGATTGTGATATCATCATTCTTGGGCTCACGCTCAGAGCCGAAGCCTGAAGCAACTTCCTAATTCAAATCCTATTGATCTATGCCGTAATAAAATATTAGAGTACATTACCATAAGCAGTTTGATCAATGTTTTCAGAGACTATATTGCAAATATCTCATCAATAACTTGTTCCCAATTCTATATTACCAACATATTACAAATCAAGATTTTTCAAATTTATTTCAGTTTAATAAAGTCATACTACAAATTAGTTCAGCTACATCAGTGCTCTTTATGCAAAATTACTGTTGTACTGAACCAAAAAGGTACTTTATTTGAACGTAGTGCTCTTTCAATTGTCAAAGCTTACTCTGACAGGAAGCATTGAAACACAGAAGACCCGTCAACAGGTCTGAATATATTTCAACCAACTGGGATAAACAAATATCAGGACTCTTACTTAGTAACCTTAGTGGATTCAGTAGGCCTATTTCTTCGATCAAAATTTGCAGGATCAGTTTATTAATATCTAATTTTTTTCAATACAGTAATGAATCATCAGGATTTTATATTTGTTGAAAGATTAGTTCATGAATGTAAGTAGCAATGGCTGCTCTTACCTTCTTATGTTTCATCCCAATCAAATGCATCTTAAGATTCATCTCAGAAGTACAATGGACATTACATACCTAGAATCAAAAGAAAATGGAGGATTTTCCAACTCAAGAGCAAAATGCTACAATACCATTCTTTAACAATAACTTACATTATGTAGCACTCTGCATGCAGGAAAGTATATCTGAGCACTGCACAAGACAGAGTTGGCCAACGAGCAAGGGAGAGGAGGGAGAAGGTGACAATAGGCATGGTCAAAGTGGTCTCAGGGGTTTGATCATGATGCAATGATTACCATTATATAGAATGGTCAGAACTACTATATTCTCAAAATCTCTTAACTATTGACATACAATATACAGCTTATTTAGTTTGACAACTGAAGTAAATTAATTGTTATAAGCATGATTAATTTGGTCAAATTTAGTAGAAAGCTTAAAAGCACATCTGACTTGTAAGCACATTTTTAAAAAAAATTCACACTGCATTTTAAACAGTTTTTCAAAGCACAAGAAGCTACTGCTGTGACAATCTGAAGGGTCTGACTTAAGTAAACTATCACTCCAGGATAGTCCAAATTACAGTCAACCAGTAACTGTCCAAATTACAGTCAAAATGGAAATCCCAAAATTAAAGCAGTTCACCCCTTTTTAGCCCATCCTGCAGGGTGGGGGAAAACACTCACAAAAGAAGCACTACCCATAAACCCCTCTATTCTTGAATGTTTTGCTAATGCTTTTCTTTGGTTGCAACTTCAAAGTATTAAATGGTTTAAAAGATAAACTAATATAATAATCCTTGCATTTGATAAAATAATAATAATCCTTGCACTTGATATAGCGCTTTCCACGTCTTCTCGACGACTCAAAGCGCTTCATAGAATATACTGTAAAGTGAATTGACTGTACATTTTTGTGGGCGAAAGATACTGAATAAACTGCGGCAAAGATCCTTTTCATTCATTTGTTATCATGGACATCAGTTATTTTATCTACCTACAAGCTATATACCCACAATCCCTTCCAAATACATTGGTTGTTCAAGATTAAGCGATTATTTTCAGAACCTTTTCATTTTTAAAAATATATATTCTTGTGATTTTGAACTTATCTTTGTTCATTCAGTCTCCAATTCTAAGTTTTAAGCTTGAATTGGTAATTTGAAAGCTTGCAATTTGTTACCGACAGCCGTAGTTGACTACTGCCATCATCTTTCCAATCAGAAATCACATTGTGCGCCTGCCTCTGACCGTACCTTATTCCAAACGTAGCCGAGACACTTGTCCATGCAGTTGTCACCTATCGCCTCAAATACACCGATGTTCTCCTCCGCTCCACTGTCTACAAAATCCAGAAATCTGCCATCTGCATAATCACCCACACTAAACTCCATACCCCCATCACACCAGTTCTTGCAGACTCCCTATCCCTAGGATTGATTTCAAGATCTTCAAATCCCTTCATGCCCTGGCATCTGCTTTTTCCGCAATACACTATCTGTTGCATACCTCGACTGGCTCTGGCCTCCTGCTTGTCCCTTGTGCCCTCTGTTCCACGATCGGCACCATGGTTTCAGCCACTATGACCCAAAACTCTGGAACATTCTCCTTCAATCCTTCTGTCTTGCCTCCTCCTTTCCTATCTTCAGGTTATGCTTGAAGTCCTTCGACCTTGCTTATGGTCACCCCCCACCTCCTGGCTTGGCATCGTACTTGACACTGTCAAGCGTTCTGAGACACTGACCTGCAGGTACAAGTTGTTGCTACCCATAAATTTTAAACAAAAATGGGTGTGGCATTAATGTCACAGAGTTTGTTTATCCAAACAGATAGATGGGATCTTGGGTTAAAATCTCATCCAAAAGAACAAATTAAAATGTAATCCATATATTTTTCTTTCTACCCATCTAATCAGGGGGTTCGCTTAAAGCACTTCACAGAATATACTGCAAACTGTCGTGACTGCACATTTAGATGAATGCTGCAACCAAATTGCACACAGCAATTTCCCCACAAACAGCCATGAAGTGAATGGCCAACTTTATTTTGGAGATTGTTGATCAGGACACCAGGAGAAACTTCCTTCTCTTTTTGAATCGTGCCATAGGATCTTTAAAGGACGACTTGGGAGAGGCAGACAGGACCTCAATTTAATGGCTCATCCAAAGGACATCACCTCCAACAACGCAGCACTCCCTCAATACCGTGTTGACATGTCAGCATAGACGGTACGTCCCAAGTCCCAAAGTGGGGTTGTGAACCCACAACCTTCTGACTCAGAAGTGGCAGTGATTCCAACTGAGCCAGCCTGACACACACAAGTTACAACACAACAGCCAATTCAGCCATTGCCATCTTATTGTCATCTTATTATTATTGTCACCAACACCCATGTCGCTGTCTGTACCCATTCAAAATGGCGGCTTGGGTCCGGCCTGTGGACAACCTGCACTGAACCGAGTCAGCGAGTCGACGAGAGGGAGAGAGAGAGCTGCGCCACAAAAGGTCCCCTTCATCAGCACTCACTCACTCACTCACTCACCTTACAGGTAAACACGTTGGCCGTCCCCGCGGTTTTGCTCTGGTGGACCGCTTGCTTTTTGTGCTGCTTCTTATCGGCCTCACTCATCGTCCTGACGCGCTGAAAAACAAAACCCAGCAGCAAATGAGCAGCAAATGAGCAGGGCCTGTCACACACTCCGCCCACACCCGGCAGGGCAGCCAGGGCAGGGCGGGCCGGGCAGGGCGGGGCAGGCAGTGCGGGGCAGTGCAGGGCAGGCAGTGCGGGGCAGTGCAGGGCGGGCAGTGCAGGGCGGGGCGGGCAGCAAAGCAGCACATCTTCTTTTAACGGGGTTCAAGCTTCGCGCTGCGTTCGGCCTCCTCCCCCTCCTCCCCTCCCCGGTGCGGGGTCTCCTCGATTTCCCTTTACATCAATAGGTTCACGCCCTTCACACACACTCCCGCGGACAACAGAAACGTACTTAAAATAAGCGAAGGGAGAAGCGGGTTGTGTTTGGTTTGTTTCTCGGAGAGCGTTAGAGGCGGCGGCGGCGGCGGTGATGATGATGATGATGATGATGATGACGACGACGGAGCTCGAGCCCCAACCGCTCGCGAACAAAACCGTTTTTCCTTCGGCGTCGACGGCGCCCGCGAGCTTCCTTTATTGCGTCTCTCTGACGCGGCGGCGGCGGTTATCACGTGGTCGAGCCGCGGCGCGCGGAGCGAGCGCTGACACGCATGCGCGCTCGCACCCCCCCCCCCCCGGGAAGGTGACAGCGGCGAGTTTCGTTCCTTCAACTTGGCGCTCGTTAGGAATTTTTTTTTCCTTCCCCCTCTCCCCCTCCCGCAAAACACTGACATCGGCAGATCACAAAGCTTCGGCAGCATTACATCGAACGGAGTGGCTCGTCCTCGCGAACCTGTCGAGCTCCTGACGTGACGCCGTCGCCGTTGCCAAGGGAAGCGCTCGAGGTGAGCGCCAGCCAGCAGTGACGTCAGCGCGGCCGCCGGAAGTCGTGGCCTGAGCCGAGGAAGAGGAAGCAGCGAAGGTGGTGGGGTGGGGGGGTGGAGGAGCCGGCCGAGCGGCTGCTTTGTCCTCGGTGCTCACCGCCGGCCATCGCCGACCAGTCAAGGCAGCGCTCCGGGGCCGCAGCACCGGCCCGGGCTCGAGTCGAAGCGGTGAGCTGCGCGCGACTGCTGACCCTCGCGCCGCGCCGCGCCGCTCCGCTCCGCTCACCGGGAGCGGGGATTACTCTACCGCCTAATGCGGGCTGTGGGCAAGTGGTCCATCCCTGCACCGGAGGGTTCACAGCGATGCTGGTCAACACTGCAGCAATGTGAATCCCGCTCCAGACACACACACACAGTCATTTCATGGTTATGTGAAACGGATCTCGTTTGTGGTTTTTAATGCTTTATTTATAACCTTTTACATTTTGATGGTAAAGTAGGAAGATATTTTTAACCTGTGCGGAGCCGGGCAATGCACATTCAGGACCGTCCCAGAGCTTCAGGAACGGTCTTCCCAATTCTCCCTTGGTGAGCATGAACCGTGAGCGGTGGTCAGGATGCTACAGTTGACCTCAGTGTCCCAGGCGTTGGAAAAGGGACAATCAGAATTCCTATTCATAATTGTTATCCAGTGATCCTATTGGAAAATTCTATTGCATGGATAGAAAATGAGAAGTTGAGCTCGGTTGTGAAGCCGCTTGAATTGGAATATCCGACAGACAATTATATGAGCTCCCAGGGATACTGTATGTAATGGTTTGTTTTTTCAAGAGGAAGGATGTTCTGATTTTTTTTATTGAGAAACGTTACACAAAATAGTAATATTTTGGGGAATTTGTGAATTATAGGTTGTTAAAGCACAGCATCCATCCAATCCGGTTAAAGCAATGAATCGAGCAGCATTTCCAACCAACAGTAAGTATACTTTATGTATGGTTTCTTGCATGTTACAATTCGTAATGTAACAGGAAGTTTATATGTATCTATTTCTGTCATTTTACATGTCTGGCCTGGCTCATGTGATGGTGGGGTTTCACTCATGACATCTATTTTCATATGTTGTCTGTTGCGTATTTGGTCAGATAAACCGATTCATGTTAGTCACACGTGGATGGTGGTGGATAAGATTGGGAGCCCAGCAAGCAGGGGTTTAGAAAAATCAAGCCGGGTCGAAACATAGAAACAGGAGTAGGCCATTCAGCCCCTCAAGCCTGTTCCATCATTGTATAAGATCATGGCTGATCTGTACTTCAAGTCCAATTACCTGCCTTTGCCCTGGATCCCTCAATAATACCCTGACCCAACAAATATCTAGCCACCTCAGTCTTGAAAATGTTAATGGATCCAGCATCCCCAGCCTTTTGGGGGAGAGACATCCAGATTTCCATTGCCCTTTGGGTGAAAAACTGCCTCCGGATTTCACTCCTAAATGGCCTAGCTCTAATTTTAAGACTGTGCCCCCTTGTTCTGGATTCCCCACCAGAGGACATAGTTTCTCTGTATCTACCCTATCGAATCCTTTTATTTTTTTAAAAACCTCAATCAGATCACCTCAACCTTCTGAACTCAAGTGAATAGAAACCAAGTTTATACAACCTGTCCTCATAATTTTGCCCTCTAAGCCCTGCTATCATTCTGGTGAATCTGCACTGCACCCCTTCCGGAGCCAATATATCCTTTCTGAGGTGTGGTGCCCAAAACTGAACACAGTACTCCAGATGGGGTCTGACCAAGGAGGTAAAGCTCTCCATGGCCTTGCTGCCCCCTACCCCCAGCTTGGCTCCGAAACACTGATTGTCCAGCACCTTGGGACGTCCTCCCGATGTGAAAGGCACTATACAAATGTAATTTTGTTGTTGTTGTAAAGGCATGGGTGAGGATTTCAGCTTGTCGAGGTTAACTTGTGCAAAAATAGAAGATGGAAAAACAGTCAGAGGCTGTTTGAGAGTTGAACAAAATGGTAATGTTTCTTCATGGCCTATGAGTTCGAATGAGGAATCAGCGTGATCAGTTCAGGAGATAAGAATGGCCAATTTATCTGGGGGCTTGTTGACTAGGACATGGGGAGAAACTCTCTTTGAATTGTGTCCTGTGATATTTAATTTATACCTTCTAGGGTCTCAATTCAACAGCTTATTAGATGGGCCACACCTCTAGCAATACAATGTTTCCCCTGTACTGTACTAGAATGTCAGTTGACACCAGGCGGCTCTTGGGCTGGCACTGGACCAGCGGGTGATTTTACGCGGCCTGCAAACCATTTCAGACTTCACAGTTTTATCACTCTCTTCTGGTCAGTCTGCGCACTGCAGCAGCATGAGGCAACAACAACAGAATTACATTTGTACAACGTCTTTCACGTCAGGAGGACGTCCCAAGGTGCTGGGCAATCAGTGTTTCGGACCTGAGCTGGGGATCAAGGAGGGTGGAAGGTAGTGGGGGGGGGCAAGAGAGTGATCAAGGCATGGTCGAAGAGGAGGGTCTTGAGATGGGTCTTGAAGGGGGCGAGGCAGAGGGACTGCAGGATGGTGTTCCAGAGGGTGGTGGCAGATTGGCTGTAGGCCCGCCTTCATGGCCTTCATGGGGCGGACGAGGCAGGGGATGTGAAGCAGGCCGGAGCCCGCTGAATGGAGTGAGCAGGCAGGTTAGTAGGAGGTTAGGCGGTCGCAGGGGTAGGGCGGGGTAAGGTCATGGAGGGTTTTGAAAGTGAGGACAAGGATCTTGAACTACATCCTCTATATGCTGTGGACAGCACAGAAACCAATTGGAGGGGTTCATAGAGGGAATGGCGGGAGGAAACAGCGAAGCTGGGACACGACTACTCATTCCAGGGCCTTGGAGAGGAATGGGAGGTTGGAGATGGGGCATCAGCTGGAGAGTAGGGATGGGTCCAGGGAAGGTTTTTTGAGGATGGAGGTGATGACAGCTGTTTTTAGGGGGGTGGGAACAGTGCCAGTGGATAAGGAGAAGTTGATAATGTCGGTTAAAAAGAGGGGCCAGGAGGTGGAGCTGGGAGGTGAGGAGCGGGGTGGGGATGGGATCAAGGGAACAGGTGGTGGGCTTTATTTTTGAGATAATGGAGGTGAGGGAAGAGGGGGAGACAGGTCGAAGGTATGTAGGGAGGGATGGGTGTGGGGCGGTGGGGGAGGTGATGAGGGGGTGTTACCGGTGGATGGGAGACAACTAGCTGAATGAATCCCCTCGATTTTGGATTCGAGAAGTCTAACATCTACTCGCAGTTGGAATTGGAGGAGAGAATGGGCGAAGCGTGGGAAGGTGGATAGAGGAGGCAGTTAGTGGTGTAGAAGAGGAGCCTGGGATTATCCTTGGCCGCCAAGATTATCTTGGAGTAAAAGGATGATTTGGCGGAGGCAAGGACAGAGTGGTAAGTCTTAGTGTGGTCAAGCCAGATGTGCCAATGGACCGTTTGGTTTGATTGGTCCAGGTGTGTTCGGAAGCCCGCACTTGTACCTTGAGGGATCAGAGATGGCTGGTGTACCAGGAGCATTTATGGGGATATCAGGCAGTTTGAGAGGTGAGGAGGGCAAGGGTGTCAAGGAAGGAGGAGAGGGAGAAGAGAGATTGAGGAGGGTAGGGCACTGTGAGAGGAGGGCCAGAAGGGCAGGAGTTCGGATGACTCCAGGGCAATGGACTGGGAGTGGGGGGAGATTTATTCCAAGGGCGGTAGGTGAAAGAAGTGGGTTGAGTAGGGGGAAAGGGGACGGAGGTATTAAGGGAGATGAAGTGGTGATTAGAGATGGGTTTATCAGTGATGGTGAGGTCTGAGAAGAACACAATTTAAAACATCATATTTCAATATGATTCTTTATATTTCTGGAAGGGAAAAAAAATATTGCTTGTGCAGCCTGCTGACATCTCTCACGTGAAATCTGGCTATCGACACCAAAAAGGTTGGTCCACCCTCATCTAGACAATGACCTCTAGTCCTGGTGATATGCAAAGCTAATAGCATTGCATTTGAGGTTCTTCTGAATCCGGGAGTTACTGGGTCTGTGGATTAGAAAGTCATTCAATGCAGCTTAGAACATTCTCTGCTCCTTGTGAGTCAATTGGTAGCATTCTACTTTACTCATTCAAGTTTCTTTCTTTTAGATTCTTGTGCTCCTTCTTAAAACATTTTCTTTTCACAGTTTTCTTGGATTTTTTTCTGTTTTTTTAAGAGCATACAAAGCTCTATTGTCTTCATCGAGGAGCCAAAGGTGATGTAGACTTTGGCAAATCTGTTCTGTCTTGGTGCTTAGGATCACCTTAGTTATGTTTTTGTTTCATTACGTTTTGCCCACAAAATATACAGTCAATTCACTTTACAGTATATTCTGTAAACCCCTTTGAGATGTCTCGAAGACGTGCTAAGGCGCTGTATCAAATGCAACGATTATTATTAGTGAATCCATATAAAATTCCTCTACTTGTAACACATAAAATGCTTTCGGTATGACTACAAACCAAATCATCCATAATTAAAGAATAAATAAATAGTGTATTGAATTTAATTTCTGAATACTGTACATTTTTAAAGCAATATTTTAAAATATTTGAACTTTTTGAATTTGCTGGAGTAATGGAAATTCAGCTTCTTCCAGAATGTCTTCCAGCTTTTCAAAGCATGTTCATACAGAGTAATGTATAATAATAATTCTTGCATTTGATACAGTGCCTTATGTTGTTGAGACATCTCAAAGTGCTTCACAGAATATATTGTAAAGTAAATTGACTGTATTTTGTGGGCGAAATGTTGCAACCAATTGCGCACAGCAATGTCCCACAAGCGATTGTGGATTGAGTGACTAGATTTTTTTGTTGACCTTGACGTCTGTTTGATTAATCTATTGGTGTTAGTTACTTGTACTCAATATATTTCATAACTTCTTCCAATTTATTGTTTGTTTTTGGAGGAGGCTGGCAGCAAGATTGGCAAACATCCCCCTCAAGGTCAGAATTAAATTTAATGGAAGAAATCCGAACAATCCGAAGGGGTGACCAAATTGTGAGCAATGAGATGGGCTATTCATCTGAAAGAAGAGATGGTGGGGTTCAGTATGCATTTGATGGCAGAGATCCGAATATGTATCCTGATTGGGGAAGGGATAGTAAAGTTTCATTCGTACAGAGTGCTGGAGCTTTAGATAGATACTCAGACATGAGAAGTGTTGATCGAGGACGACATGATGATGGTATTTCAAGTGGACATGGTGACTGGAGACGAGAGAGCAAAGAACAATATGTAGATGGTACCGTAAATTATGATCAGTACCCTAATCGCAAGGGTCCTGATCTTCGGTATCTTGATCAACAACACCCCGATCGTCCATTTCCTGATCAGCAACATCCTGAACATTCATATCCTGATCATCGCCATTCCGATCAGCAACATCCCAATCAGCAATATCCTGATCGGCGGTATCCTGATCAACAATATCCCGATTCTTGGCGTCCTGATCCTCGGCATTCCGATCAACAACATCCTGATCCTCGGTATCCCGATCAGCAACGTTCCGACCCTCGGTATCCCGATCAGCAACGTTCCGACCCTCGGTATCCCGATCAGCAATGTTCCGATCCTCGGTATCCTGATCAACTACGTTTTGATCCTCGGTATTCCGATCAGCAACGTTCCGACTCTCGGTATCCCGATCAGCAACGTTCCGATCCTCGGTATCCTGATCAACAACGTCCTGATCGCCAGTATCCTGATCAGCGAGATCCTGGATATCCTGATCAACTACGTTCCGATCCTGGATATCCTGATCAACAACGTTCCGATTTTCGGTATCCTGATCAGCAACCTCACGATCGCCGCTATCCTGATCAGCGAGATTTTGATCCTCGTTATCCCGATCAACAACGTCCCGATCCTCGATATCCTGATCAACAACCTCCTGATCCTCGTTATCCCGATCAACAACGGTCCGATCCTCGTTATCCCGATCAACAACGGTCCGATCCTCGTTATCCCGATCAACAACGGTCCGATCCTCGATATCCCGATCAACAACGTCCCGATCCTCGCTATCAAGATCAGCGAGATCCTGATCCTCGGTATCCCGATCAGCAACCTCCCGATCGCCGCTATGTTGATCAGCGAAACTCTGATCCTCGGTATCCCGATCAGCAACCTCCCGATCGCTGCTATCCGGATCAGCGAGACCTCGATCCTCGATATCCCGATCAGCAACGTTCTGATTCCCATTATCCCGATCAGCAACCTCCCGAACGCCGGTATCCCGATCATCCATATCTTGATAAGCAACATCCTGATCACCAGTATCCTCCTGATCTGAGAACAGAAGACCGAGGTCAATATGGGGATAATGTCCAAGATTCATATAGATATAGTGACTGGAGACGAGAAAACCCAACACACTATGGAAATAAGTTGGGGGATTTAGGCAGGCATTTAAATGATAAGCAAGGGCGCTATCAAGATGACGCCGGAAGTTCAGACTGGCGGAAAGATGACCAAAATCAATATGAAAATGAACACAGTGAAAGAGAACAGACTGGGTAGGTTTATATCGTATGTTAATAAATATAAATATGTACAATCATTCAGTGAAACAAACTCATAGTGTCAATAAATTATTTGAGTTTACTTCATTCTTCAGATTTTCAGCATTCTCAACAATGAGAATTTGCATTGTTTTGTAGAGATACTAATAAATTCCATCTTGTGCTTCTGCATGGATTGTTCTATGGTTTGTTTTTAGAATTAAATATGGTTGTATTATTATGATGTTATTCTAATATACTGTTCGTCAGTTATTGCTAAACACAAAACCAACACCAAAGCTCAACATTTTTCATTTGAATACTTTTCAGATTATAGTGACTGTATGTTTGAATTATTAAAACGTTTGAACTGTATTGTGGAAGTACAGATCTAGTTATTTTTGTATTACAGGAAATTTCATCACTGGAAGGTGGACAAGGTAGGTCAGAATAATTTCACTCCTAGTTTCAGATTAAACTCCTGTATTCCAAAGAATTGATGGAAAGTATTGAAAGGATCAGACCACAGCAATGAGGCCGATTCTCTGTTACAGGGTTGAGCAATGATTGCATAAATTGGTGCTCTAAAGCACTTAAAATCAATAAATAATTGAAATTATTGCCTGAAAGGGTGGTGGAATCAGATTCAATGATAACTTTCAAAAGGGAATTGGATATTTACTGAAAGGAAAAAAAGATATGCAAGGTATCTCTTTCACTAATTAGGTAGCTCTTTCAAAGAGCCGACACAGGCACGATGGGCCGAATGACATCCTCCTGTGCTGTAAGATTCTGTGATTCTATAAAGTCTCCAAAAACTGTTTATGAGGAAATCTCTTGGGGTTTATGCTTTTAGGTGCACCATGGTATCCATGCACAAGAGCATAATTTAAAGATTATGAGGGAAAATTTTAGGAGCAATACCAGTATATAGTTCTTTACACAAAGAAACCACTTGATGCTATTGTTGATATTGTAGAAGGATTAGATCAAATGAGCTGAAGGACCTTCCTCATTTGGAACTCTTGCAAGAAAAAAATCTGTTGTATGTCTCCCTACATCTATATGATTGACTATCTAGAATATAAAAAAGTTTTCACATTTTTAAGGCATATTTATGCCCATATATCCCCAGGCGCTCTGGGACGCTATCCTACATATATAAATGCAAGTTGTTGTTGTATGGGATAAATAATAAAGATGTGTGATGTACTCCACTTGTGACTTTGACCATAACTGAGACTTCTGAGTTTTCTTTCGTAGGATAATTATTCCAGGACAGAAAGTTTATCAGATGTAGCTGATATTAAAAGAAAGAAATTGTATGACTATTTGGTGAGTAATTTAGGTTTTATATAAGATGTATATTCATTTTGCTGATTAAAGTTAATAGTTATATCCAAATTGATAGTGAACTTTTAAAAAATAAGCAATTAACCTTTTTATTTTTCCAAGGTTAAATCAAAAAATGTTTTGTTTATGCATTTTGTCCAGTATATTAAGGTATGACTTTTTTTATTTAAGCAAAACTTTCAGATAAAAAGTGAAGATGATGCCAGCTTTGTTCTGAAAGTTACCAAGGCTTTCAAGGATGCAATAATCGGCTACTACAAACGGAAAGAAACTGTAAGTATTTTGAAATTGCTTTACTGTACGCAAGTTCATGGAACCAAGTGAAATGAATTGTGAAGATCTCTGTTGTTAAACAATTGTTAAGAATGAAAATTAATTAAGAATGAAAATTGAAACTTCATTAAAAGATTTTGTATTTTGTGGAATGTATTATAGATGCTGTTATGAAACAGCACAATTTTCCATCTGTTGAACATATCTGTCTTTGAACCTGCAATACAAATAACTACTTCTTAAGCCTTGGGGTTCTCATCATCTTCACACACAAACACACTGCCTCAGAGAAATCTGAATATCAGATATAAGCTGCAATATAAATTTGCAGCAAGTCTTTCGGAAATGTTGACTTTGCATTCAGTTGGAGTGTCATCTGGGTTTATAGCTTTAATTGACTGACTAGCAAGTAACAATTAGAGTAAAGTTACTTGCACTGAAAAATTAAGAATTCTGAAAATGTACTGTTGATGCACTTGATCATATCTGACTGATCACAGTTGGGGTATTACAGAGATAGTAGTTTGGGACGTCCTCCCGACGTGAAAAGCGCTATATCAAATGCAAGGATTATTATTATTATTATTAAAGGTAAGGTTCTTTTGCAGAGAAAGGTAATCAGGTGAGTCAGTACAGCTTGATTTGGGATATTTCTTGTTAATTTTGCCTTCGGTCATTTCTCAGTGATGCTGAGAAGAGGTAAAGAAGCCAAGGGGCGATTTAAAAAAAAAAGGCAATGAATAATCAATTTGAAGAATAAAAAATTACTTATCCCAAACTAAAGAAATTAAAATGTTTGATGTTTAGTGGTTCTACGTATCCCATCGGAACATAATTTAGCTAATCTCAAACCAGCTCACAGCAGACACTGCCCTTCAACATTGTCATTCTTACATGATGTTTGATGTAGAAAGTAAAAACAACAACAACAACAACAACAAGATTCCATTTATAGAGCGCCTTTCACGTCAGGAGGACGTCCCAAGGCGCTGCACAGTTGGGTCATGACCCGAGCAGGGGGGAAATGGTCAGGGTGAGGGAGGAAGGGAGGGAGAGAGGAGGGGGAAATGGTCAGGGTGAGGGGAGGGAAGGGAGGGAGCGAGGAGGAGGAAGAGAGTCGAGAGGGGAGCTGAAGGCACGGTCAAAGAGAAAGGTTTTGAGACCGGCCTTGAAGGAGGAAAGGGAGGAAGCAAGGCGAAGGCACTGGGGGATGGAGTTCCAGAGCCTCGGGGCTGAGAGGCTGAAGGCCCGACCACCGATAGTAGGGCGGTTGGGGCGGGGGACGTGGAGCAGACCGGAGCCAGAGGAACGGAGGGTACGGGCAGGTAGGTAGGGGGATAGTAGGTTGGAGAGGTAGGAGGGAGCAAGGCCGTGAATGGCCTTGTAGGTGAGGATGAGGATCTTGAAATCAATCCTCTGGGGGATGGGGAGCCAGTGGAGGCGAGCGAGGGTGGGAGTGATGTGGTCCCGAAGCCTGGTGCGGGACAGTACACGAGCTGCAGAGTTCTGAATGACCTGCAGCTTGTGGAGGGAGGTGGCGGGAAGGCCGGCGAGGAGAGAGTTCCCATAGTCCAGCCTTGAGGTGACAAAGGCGTGAACCAGGGTTTCAGCAGCGTGAGGGGTGAGGTAGTGCCGTAATCTGGCGATATTCCGGAGGTGATGGAAGGCGGTGCCAGTTGTGGTGCGGATGTGAGGGAGAAAGGACAGCTCAGGGTCGAACAAAACGCCGAGGTTCCTGACTGGCTTTGAGAGGTGGAGAGTGCAGCCTTGGATGCTGATGGTGTCAGCGCCTGAGGTGCGGAGGCGCTGACGTGAGCCAATCAGGAGGGCCTCGGTTTTTTGCACGTTGAGCTGAAGAAAGTTGTCTCTCGTCCAGGACTCGATGTCGGACAGGCAGGCTGTCAGGACATCGGTGGTCGTGGAGTTGAGAGTAGAGGAGGAAAGGTAGAGTTGGGTGTCATCCGCATACATGTGGAAGTTAACCCCATGTTTGCGGATGATGTCACCAAGGGGGAGCATATAGAGGGTGAAGAGGAGGGGACCGAGGACAGAGCCCTGAGGGACACCACATGAGACAGTACGGGGGGTGGAGGAGAAGCCATTCGTTGAGACGAAGTGAAGACGGTGAGAAAGGTACGACCTAAACCATTCAAGGACAGTGCCTTGAAAGTTGAGGTGGGAGGACAAGCGGTGGAGTAGGATAGTGTGGTCGACCGTATCGAATGCTGCCGATAGGTCGAGGAGGACGAGGAGACAGAGGGAGCCCTGGTCACAGATGGTCAGGATGTCATTGGTGACCTTGACCAGGGCAGTTTCTGTGCTATGAGCAGCACGGAAACCTGACTGAAGGGGTTCAAAAAGAGAATGGGTGGAGAGGAAAGAGCGCAGTTGGGAGGCGACAACTCTTTCCAAGACCTTGGAGAGAAAGGGGAGGTTGGAGATGGGCCGGTAGCTTGATAGCTGCGACGCATCAAGGGAGGGTTTTTTCAGGGTGGGCGTGATGATGGCAGTTTTTAATGGAATGGGGACAGAGCCAGAGGAGAGGGACAGGTTTATGATGTCAGTGATGTGTGGGGCAAGAAAATGGAGCTGGGAGATAAGGAGTGGAGTGGGGATGGGGTCAAGGGAGCAGGTGGTTGGTTTTAGGGATAGGATGAGTTCAGTGACAGAGGGTGGGGAAACGGGTACGAAGGTGTGTAGGGGAGGATGGGTAGGAGTCGGAGTGTGGGAGGGAAGGGGTGGGTGGTGGGTGGAAGTTGGAGGGGAAGTGACCGCGGAGCGGATTCCCTTGATCTTGGATTCAAGGAAATCCAGCATCTCCTCGCAGTGAAGGTTGGAGGAGATGACCTGCGCGGGGTGGCGGGGGGGACGGAGGAGTCGGGATGTGGTGGAAAAACGTCACACTGTTACAGCAGGGTGCTTTTTTAGAGTTCTGGGCTGAAGTAGATTTTTGGGCTAGAGTAGAGGGAACAACTTTGCTTTAAGTTTAGATGTGTGTTGATTGATACTACTGCTGGATCCCAAAAGGAGAAATGTATTTGATTTCATTTCCTTTCTGCAGCTCATTTTTAGACTTACTTTTTTTCAAAAAAAGAAATATTTTTTGCCTTTTAAAAAAAATCTAAAGGTAAAATTATTGTGAACATTAAGAATGATCCAACTCCTTTCCTGCTGCTTTAAGTCCCTATTTAAGGATAAAATTGTACAGATATTTTATTCAAAGTTGTTAAATAGGTTATGTAGAAAAGTGGAGGCATCAACACTGGTAATGAATAGACATTTTATCAAAATATTTTAATTAACTGTTTTGGCTTTCTCCCTTGCTTTTTCTTTCTTATTTAACAGATCAAAGACAGAATTTAAAAACTACATCCATTGTGAATAGAACTACACCAAGAAAGATCAACACTGTTCTTAGGATCCAGCAGGCTAAGGAGCCTCTCTTCAGTTATTTTTCAAGATAGGATCCTTCAAGTGAATATATTCACCATACCTTTAATCATAAACACATTTAGTATAGAAATCCATCAGTATTGAAGCTTTTCCTTGAATTCTTGGTTCCACAGACACTTCTGGACAGAAACTGAGCTATGCCTCAATCTCTGTCCTTGGGAATTACAATCTCAACACATAGAACCATGGCTAGCTGGCTACTGGAAGCATTTTAATGAACCCACCTCTTCTACACCTCTGGTTCTTTGACTTTTGGCTGGCTAGGAATTGTTTGTTCTTCATCTCATTTTTCTTTAACACAGATGTCAATTCTACTTAGCGCAATGTAGTGCCTGATATTGTTATCCAAGGTATTTGGTACAGACCTGGCTACTTTATTCTATAGTCTTGGCTGAACCATTGCTATGATGCAGAAATATTAGCATAATTCTTTCTGAGATTCTATCCAAATATCTCTTTTTTTTAAGGTTGGCCTTACCATGTAGAAACTGCTGCCATGCTTAAAACTATCTGAACCAGACTACGAGTTTATACATCTATAAATATGCCATCTTCAAATGGAAATGCCACTGTCTGGAATGGAATGTGCACTCTCTTTGGAGGGTAGTAACATGCTAATCTAATTCCAGAGAGTATTATGTGCAGGTTGGCAAGAGCTCAGATATATTTTGGGGTACTGCTGGAGTTTAACCAGCTAAAACCATACAGCATGCGATTGAAAGCACTGTCTGGCAATCTCCCTGCTGATTATCCACCCTTTCTATTCGGGCTTTAACTTGCAGGAATAAAAGGAGCTGAGGGGAAGAATCCATACTCCCAGTGCCTTTACAGGTCCAGCTAATAAGGCTGGCTGGTCTATCATCAGCAGTGCCCTGGAATACTGCACACCCATCTGGTATAGCTATAGAACTACTGAGACCACCACAGAGGATTGACTCGACTCTGACATTCTGTTGCCAAGCATGTCACCAAGGAGACTCTACACTTGCATTGCTCTCCTCCACCCCCACCCCTCCGCCCCTGAGGATTGTATCCCAAATATATATGGATTGCATAAAGTTACTAAAGTCTCTCTGGATAATGTAGCCAGTGCAAGTAATTAAGAGGCCTTTCAATGAATCATAAGTCTTAAACTTCTTTGCCAAAAAAGAAGTGGAGCACTGGTCATCTAATGGGTTCTGACTTGAAAGAAGGATGAGTACCTCTGCCATTCTTCCCAGAGTTTGTGGAAGATCCTTATCTGGATCTTGAGAGTAAGAAACCTGGAAAAGCATACATCTGTTGTGCCCCAGGTTTCAAGACACACACCAGCAAAATGACAGTCATGCTAATCATCAAGTTTAACTCAGCGTACTTCATTTTCCTGTTGTCAATTTTCCTGTTATACTAAAGAAACAAGGAAAATTGATCTCTGTACAGGCATTGCTATGTGACGAAAATTTATAGCTCTGGGCTTGTATCATGATGCATCAGCCTGAGCCTTTATTAGGACGCAGTGAAATCGCTGTGCGTTTCACAGAGTAGTCATTTGTTTCAGCAAGTTCAAGAAAAGCATTCTTTGAAAGATGTCTATTTAGTCTCAAGTTGCAAAGACACTGAGAGATCTATTCAAGTACTACTTTGATGTGCTTTGGGTAAGTTCTAACCAATGCAAATAATTTACCCATCACCATTCCTACCAATTTTGCTTACTTAAATTATCCTCTGTGGTACCTCGAGTGCACTCTATCGCCTAATTTTTTGATTTTGGGCTTCAGGACAAGAAAAATGCAACAACACAACTCCCTGGAAGGAAACCTAGAAGCTATAAATAACGTATGAATACTGGGTGCACTACCTTTTGGTTGTGTAATCAATTTTATTTTTTTTAAGAAAGGCATCAGTTACTTAACAGTTGCCTATCCTACTTACTCAAGAATATATTACATTAAATAATTTTCCTGTTGCAAACTGTTACAAAAGTTTGGACTTAGTGAAAAGATCAGATCCGTTTTGCACTTCACTTCAGGATTATATCAGTTAGTGACATACCAAAGCTCCATGCAGTTAAAAACTAGTTGTTTTTAGACTGTAAAGTGTGATCACTAAATATTGCTTCATATTTCTGATGACCCTTTAGACATTTTTCAATTGATTGTATCAATTTTGAAGAACAAAGGAATTGTTAGGTTTTCCATGCTTCTAGAGTTTTGTGTGTCATCAGAAAACATTTTCTAAGATTAAAGGCATTTGCATTTACATTGTCTATATGATTGGTTGTTGTTGACATATTCTCAAAAGTAACATCAGGATTTTGAACTTTAGGCTGCCACTCCAATGCAGTGCTGGAAGAGTGCTACATTGTTGGAAGTGCCATCTTTCACAATAAGATATTAAACTAAGATCTTTTCTGCCTGTTCACATTGAAATTACAAATCATGGCACTATTTGAAAAGAAAAGGGATTTCCTCCCTGTGACCTGGACAACAATCTCCCAGATCAAATCGATCACTCACATTGCTGTGTGAAAATTGCTGCTTTTGCCTTCAAAATACACAGTAACTATACATTAAATCCCATGAAGCTCTTTGAGATATCCTCCCAGTGGGAAAGTCGCTATGTTAAATATAAAGATTATTGTCTTTTTCAACATTTTATTCTGATCGGCAACTGGAAGAAGTTTGTTTTCCCACTAACTTAATATGTGGTTCAGCCAGGCTCTCAGTTCCAAATGGGATGATACAGTCAAATGTAAATGGCAGGAAATGCAAGATGTTGCTGGGTCCATGAAATAAGATATTGCATTATGTAGTATGGCCCATCATCGCTTTCATAATTTTGACGTTGATGATGTTGCTGAATGACGCATGTAGGACACCAGCTGAGAGCGCTTCCAGTGGTTGCCCGGATGTTGCTAATTCCAAGTGGGTATGAGAAGTTGCCCAGTCAGCACTAGAAGTCTGCCTATTTCCAGTATACTGGGAGTCCACAGTACACCTGTTTTCTATATAGAGGGGTGTTATAGTGATGAGTCCAACAATTAACTGTAAAGGACGCTTTTCTTCCAACTTGTTCATCAGTTGGAAGTGAAGGTTTTCACCTTCGTGCTTTGTTTCTTACGTGAATTTTGAAACGTGCACAAGAAAGGTTTGAACTGCAAATGGCCATTTGATCTCTTGTTTCCAGAAAACCTTACCTTTTTCATGTTACTCCATCGAGCTGTTTCTTAAGTGAGACCATTGCTCTGATCTCTACTACCCATCATTGTATCTTGTTTCAGCTGGCCCTGAGAAATAGTCGCCAGCTGAGGCAAGAGACAGCTGGTATAAGAAATACTTCCTTGTGTTTGCCCCAAAATTAACTTTCACAACCGTGGAAGCAGAAAATGTTGTTTGTTTCAAGAACAAATGACATAGATTTCTGTTAGAAAATAATATCTTGGAATACAACATATGGGACATGACATGTCAAGTGACTGCAAGGATGGTGGAAGGTGAACTGGGTGCACCTTGGTCGTTTTTTGCCTCGCAAATTCTTAGTTCTAATCTGAACCTCTACTCTCTTGGCCTCTGCCATGGTGCACCTGGGATTCTTAAGGCTGAAGAATCGTAGCCAATCTAGCCATTTTTATAGATCATCCCTGTTTTAACACTGAATCAAACTAGTTGCACTGTCTATGCCTGTGCAACTTCCTTAAGTTGTCACGTCAAGAACTGTACACAGTGCTCCAGATGCAGCCTGGCCCGAGTACTGTACAGTTTGAGCAGATTGACTTCTGGGGGATTTGAAATGAACTGATTTAGCAATAATAATTGCATTTAGCAATACAGTCCAACAACTTGTCTGCCTTGTTCATTTTAGCATTGGACATGGTGGGCAGTGAATCAACTAATGCTCATAGGTCGTTTTCAACTTTCCCCTTAGCAATTTGTATTTCTCTTAGTCTTACATTCTGTATGAATTAGCTTGTGTTTGTTTGTAGTGAGGTTCATTCATGTCTCTCTACATATGTCTGTTTGGACCTATATCTGTGTTTGCACTTGGATGCCAGTTATGGTCCTAATATGGAGAGTTTTGGAAGTTTTTCAAATCTATTTTTGAGTATTATACTCAAACTTCATTAATTATCATTGATGAATATAGCGAGAGAACCCATGAAGTGCTATTATACCTATGATTTTTGAGTCTAGCGTAATAGAAATTCTATATACTGTTTTCTTTTGAACTCTCCAGCTTATCTTGACAGCACCTATGAGGGAAAATGGTACTTCAAAGAAATACCCTTATTGCAAAGTTTTAATAAACAAACTAAAATGTTCATTCATTTTAGAGCTTAGCGGTTAGAACACTTGCCTCATAAGCAAGAGGACCTGGGTTCAATCCCTTGACAGGATGAAATGTTGTGTAAGTTTCCTTACTCCAATTCCTCTGTTTACAGAAAGTGGGAACCTGGTTGTTAGTCAATTGGCGGATCGCTTTCCCAGGGGTAATAATCTCTTTAAAAAATAATAATATGGTCACTCAATCCATGACTGTTTGTGGGACACTGCTGTGCGCAATTGGCTGCCGCGTTTTGCCACAAAATACACAGTCAATTCACTACAGAATATTCTGTGAAGCGCTCTGAGTCTCAAAGACGTGATAAAACGCTTTATAAAATGGAAGTATTATTATTTTAACCGTAGGATTTTATGTTTTTAGAATTCCACTAAGTGCGTCAAGTAGAGGAAAGTTACACTTTATTTATGAAGAATTGTCTTTCACCTTGAGAATCATTTTCTGATGGTCCAGCTTGCCTTCCTATCAAATGCTTTTCAAATAATTCTCCATTTTCAATTGCACTATTTGTAGGATGTCATGAGTGGAATGGAAAACTGGACATCTTTCTGCTTTCCTCTTTGGTCACTTTCCATGCCGTTTCTTGGATACTTAAGAGAATTTTTTTTTTTTTAAAAAGCAACCATTTAAAGGCTACAGTTCCTAAATTAGACATACGCTTGACATACACTTGAAAATTCAATTGCTGTGAAAGGTTTTGATTATTTCAATAAAAACAAGTCACAGATGTATTTTGTGTGCAATGGAGAAGCTGGACATCAAATCCATTTGGGATCTGACTTTGTTTTAATGCTTCTGTGAATGCTGTGATGTAATACTCTTCTTGGGATAAAGGTATTACATTGCATTGCCTTCGGATATCTTTCCGATGTGACAGGTGCTACATAAATGTAATTTTCTTGTTATTTTAAATGGATTACCAAGGTTACTTGAACTGTAAAAATAGCAGTGAACTTCATTTTCTGGTAGTTCAAAAATAATCGGTAATCTTAAACTATTGCTGGGTTTCCTTTTACATAAATGGATCTGAAATCTGTTTTATGAAACTGAACTGTAGTATCTGCATAATACTTGCTGTATTAAGTGGTATAATGAAAGGACCTGGGCATTGCCATTGAAAGATCTGCCAAGATCTAATACACTTTTGGAACAGGCTTGATGGGCTCAATGGTCTTCACCTGTTTCTGTTTTTCTATGTTCATATTGCGTTTCAAACATTTTTTCCTTGCCAACTTCAAAGGACCCACCAATGAGGTTATCACTGGATCAGGGAAATGCAAGATACTTCAAATCGCCGGATGACTATTCCAGATATAAACCTGATGTGTCAGCTGCAGATCTACAAGATTCAGAAAGCCGCAGAGGTAAATTAGATTTGAAAATTATCTGCAGCATCTGTTTACAGGTTTAACAAAAAACAGATTGCCTCTTGCACCTCATCTGTGCTTTTGCATTTATCAATCCAGCATTTTATCTGAATTTGTTCAATTTGGATTTCCAGCTGAGTGTGTTAAGTTTTCCTGTTGACGACATTTGAATGTAAGCTTCACCCGCCTCCTCCAGCCTGTGGCCCATTAAGATGCAAATTGCACTCTGCCGTTACATTGTTCTCAAAATAATGTCAATCCTTTCCAACAATTCCTGGAGTGGGTTCAGGCATGATTTCTTGAGAGCAGCACTCTCTTAATGTGGTTTCCTTCCTGTAACGAATGTATCATTTGCCGCCCCCATTCTTACCCGAACCAAACTCCGCTCCCCGATTACCCCAGTCCTTGCCAGACTGCACTGGCTGTTTGTCCCAGAGAGGATCGACTTCAAGATCCTCACCCTTGTCTTCAAATCCCTCCACTCCTCTGCAACCCCCCTACCTCCTTGACCTCTCTCCTCACAACATTGCCCGTTGTCTTCGCTGTACCGGGACTGGCCTCCTTTTTGTCCCCCGAGTCCTCCGCTCCACCATCGGCGGCTGTGCCTTCAGCCAATATGCCCGGAGGCTCTGGAACTCCCTTCCTCACTCCCTTCGCTCACACCCTCTCCTCACTTTCAGGTCGCGGCTGAAGACCTTTCTTTTCGACCGTGTCTTTGGTCACCTTCCTACCCCTCCCTGGTTCGGCCCCGGGTTCCGTTACTGTGAAGCACTCTGAGATGTCGTCCGGTGTGGAGGGCGCTATATAAATCCAAGTTGTTGTTGTATCATTGCAGACTCTCAAGAAAGTTCCAGACTGAGCTCACATGCAACTAGGCTGACTGAGGCAACTCCACAGTTTGCTTATACTTGCCAGTCTTAATGTTGCCATCTTAAATATCACTTGTGGGAAATGATTGTTCAGGTATCTGTGAACATTGTTCCTTGCAATCTCTGTTTATTCTTCTTGTGCAGTCACAACTTTTTAGTCCAAATCCCTAAAAGTTCCAACAGACAAAGGGTAGTTTGAGGGATGGTAACACCATTGGGGATAATCCAATTGCCTTTTCCCAATATCCTGGATACTTCTCATCAGCATGATTGAGAAAGAGCTTATCCAGAATTTATTCTTCTCAGTGAAGAAGACCAAGGTCATAATGCAGAGATGAATGTGGTAAAAGTTTAATGTCTTTTGACCACTTTAATGTACAAGTATTTTCAATCTTGAATTGGAACACCTGAGAATCCCAGACTGGGAGAAATTGATGCTGCGTGTGACCTTCTATACTCATTGAAGCACAGTTTTCTATACTTTGCAATGACTGTATTGATGGAACGTGTGGTTGTCCAGGAAGTTATACCTGGACAGATGGAGGAGGGTGGAGAAAAGCAGTTCCCTGGGAACCTATTCAATGATTTATTTTAAGGCTCTGTCAGCAGAATTCACTTCTGTCAGAATTTTCGCTGTCAAATACAAAGGAAAAGCCCATATTGTAAAGGCATCTTATAGCATTACAGTAATGTGATGCCTCTTAAATAATGGGTCTAAATTTTATTTGATACAGCATACTGACTGAAAATTGTTTCCCACTCGGTGGGAAAGATAAAATGTGGTTTCTAAGCACAATCTGCTTCAGACATGAAGAAACCACCTGGACAATATTATTCAGAGCTGAACTTGCAATTGTAGATATCAGTTGATGAGTGTAACTGGGGATATCAAACCACTTTGGCTAATTTTCCTACACTGCCATACTTGTGTGTTTTGATTCCCAAATGTTGCTCATAGCCTGATGACAGTTTGACCATTGGCAAGTGGCCTTTTGGAAGACGTCAAAGACTAATCTGCTGCACAGAGTTCTGAACCAATAAGGTTTTTGTAAAATGAGATGGCTTTGAGAAAATGGTTCCTTCTCTGTCAGCTCAAATACACTGAATTCAATCAAAGGCCCCTAAAAGAGAGAGATCCAGCAAAGTTGTGCTAGAAGCCAATACCGCTATTCAATTCCTTTAGACCTTAACGGATATTGCCACTTTCCTCTCTGTGATTGAAAACCAGTTTCGGTCCAGGAAACCATGATCATGAGACCGCGTTTGTCAAAGTCACAAACAGCATTCTCTCTAGCTGTGACCATGGCTCCCTCTGCCACCTCGTCCTCCTGGATCTCTCTGCTGCGTTCGACACCGTCGACCACACCATCCTCCTCCACCGCCTCTCCTCCCTCATCTACCTTAGTGGGACCGCATCGCATGGTTCGAGTCCTACTTAACCAACCACCTCCATTTCATCTCAGCAAATGGTTCTTGTCCCAACCCTGGCTGGTCACCTGCAGGGTACCCCAGGGCTCCATCTTTAGCCCTCTTCCTTATCTACATGCTCCCTCTGGACGATGTCACCCACAGACACGGTGTAAACTTTCACATGTATACGGATGACACACAAATGTACTTTGCCTCCTCCAGTACCAACTCCAGGTCTGCCAGTGTTCTATCAGCTTGTCTGGCAGATATCAAGGCTTGGATGAGTGTAAACTTCCTGAATATGGACAAGACAGAAGCCATACTCCTTGGCTCCTGTCAACGTCTTCACTCCTGTGGATCTAAACTCCTCAACCTTCCTAGGGTCTCCTGCAAACTCACCGAACCAGTGTGCAATTCAGGAGTCCGGTTTGATCCCCATTTCCTTCCTCTCCCACATCTGGTTCCTGACCAGGACTGCTGTCTTCCACCTCCACCAGGTTGCTCGCCTCCAATTGTACCTTACCCCAAATGCAGCCAAAACCCTTGTGCATGCGTTTGTCACCTCCTGCTTGGATTACTCCCAACACACTCCTCGCTGGTCTCTCCAGCTCCACCATTCACAAGATCCAGTTCATTCAAAACTGCTGCCCACATAATGACAGGGAACAAACTCCGTACTCATATCTCACCAGTTCTGTCAAGGGTCCACTGGCTCCCCATCACCGAACGGATCGACTTCAAGATCTTCACTCTCGTGTTCAAATACATTCACCATCTGGCACCTCCCTACCTCTCCGATCTCCTCCCTTCCCAATCCACCACCCGGCGGTTCTGCTCGACTGGCACCAGCATCCTACTCATCTTTCGCACCCTCCGCCCCACTATCAGAGGTCGTACTTTCAGCCACTACACTCCAAGACTCTAGAACACTCTTCCTCACTTCCTCCGCCTTGCCGTCTCTCTCCCCTCTTTCAAGTCCTGCCTGAAGACTTTCCTGTTCTACCGTGCTTACAGCCACCACACCCCTCCCCGCGGGTCGGAGTCAGGCTCCGCTACTGTTAGCGCTCTGAGACGCTACCCTGCGTGGAGGGTGCTATATAAGTGCAAATTGTTGTTATGATGGATTGCTTCTTGTATTTTGATGGGAGATAATGCAAATTTTAAGGCATCTTGCCTCTGATATTGTGGGGCTGGCCAAAGGATATGAAGAGAGCTTGGAAAGTTAATTAGACTTTCCATCATATCGAAATGGCTGAAGGGCCGAGCGGGTACAGGGTTTATTCCGGTATCTATTACTTGCCACGGAGACAGATGGATTTAAACCCATCTGGAATCTAGAGATGCAGAACAGATTCCTTGGAATGGAAATGTTCATTCAGGTCAATTTGGGCTTGTAACACCCTAAGACCACAACCTGAAGCCATGTATATGAGATGCAGGAAGTATCTTCTCTTTCAAATGGCCAAAATAAAGGCAATTTCTTTCATGTTGATGCACCGATTTCTTGTGTATCCTTAGCATGGCAACCTTTATCCAGTTCCATACACAGATGCTGCCCCTCATTGTGATCTTTCTAAATTATGCCAATGATCACTTGACAAGGCTTCCCTGTGAACAAAGTGATACCTGCAACTTCCCTGAGATATCATGTTCATTGATGCCTTTTGCCAGGTGGGCACAGGAATGGTCTCCTACATAACATTTAATTTTGTGTAACCTTTTGCGGCTCAGAATAGCTCAAGAGCATTATTACATAATTTTCCCAAAATTGTTTCAATCAGTCAAACTTTAGAAATCATTGGGTGGCAATTTCAGATTTCCTTTTTTTACTTATAGCTTTGATGCTTTATTAATTTTAAAGGATGATCTAACACTTTTGTTGGGTGTTTTTTGAGGGTCAGCTGGGTGTCTGACACATTCGGAAACCCATCAACATACTTAAGAGTATCCAAACCAAACTGAAAATTCCAGGCATTCCACCTAACCGTGGAAATCCCAGAGAGAGATTGTTGGAATGGAATGCACACTCTCTCCCTGGAGGGACATATCCTGCTTACCTAATTCTGGAAAGCATTCGGCACAGGTTGGCAAGAGCCAAGGCTTGGGGACCCCAGCGTGTGGTTGGGGTACTGCTAGAGTTTAACTAGATAAAACTGCATAGCCTGCCATTGACATTGCTCTCCGGCATGCCTTCCCAAGGCTTGTCAAGCTCGGATTACCCTATCCGTTGGGCTTTGTCTTGCAGGTTTAACAGGAGCTGAGTGGGATGATTCCCTGCCCTCAGTGACTGGTCTCCCTTCCAAGTCCTGCCAATGCCAGGGCACTGCTGATGACAG
This sequence comes from Callorhinchus milii, assembly GCF_018977255.1. NCBI lineage: Eukaryota > Metazoa > Chordata > Chondrichthyes > Chimaeriformes > Callorhinchidae > Callorhinchus > Callorhinchus milii. The sequence goes on from NW_024704743.1 coordinate 62,598,882, forward strand.
CACAGGCTGGTTGTGCTGTTATCAGCAGTGCCCGAGAATACTGTGTATCTGCCTGGCTCAGGGACCGAACTATCGAAACCGCCACAGAGGGCTATAGCTCGATTCCGACATTCCGTTGCCAAGTATGTCACCGTGGAGCCAGTTCATCTCCAAGGAGATCCCCCCACCCCACCCCTCCCTTGCCTCCCAAGAATAATAGTCACTCGTCCCTTGTTGATGCTGAAATTCCAATGAATATTTAATCTGAAGACTTGGAAATGCAAGTGAAATTGTCTTGTCCCTTTAAATGTGATGTTTCGGCATGAAGCCTGGCATTACAGTTCTTTCGGTATACCAAAATCTACTCAGCTTTTGTCTTGGTTTTCTGCATTCTGTATTTTCCAGGTGGCTGTGACTGGAAGCAAGATGCACCGGCAAATGTGAGACCTCCACTTGATCATCCATCATATGTTTCCTCTTCTACTTCTGCTAGGGATTATGCTTCCACTTCAAGCAGAGGCTATGAATATGATTTCAGATTTCAAATCCAGAAATAATGATTTTAACTGGGTCAAGAGCACAAACAATAGTTATTGTGGTCATTGAATGTAACCGGTTGGTGTATGAAGGTTAATGATTTGTTCGGAGTGGAAAGGTTCGAAACTGCCATATTCAATCTCCAAACGAACAAGGTGCCATGTAAACTGTCATTTGTATATTTACATATTCTCTAATTATCCTTTTAAATATACAGAAAGCCTTTTGTTTAAGCCTTTTAGAAATGGAAAGATCTGATCAGAGGATGTAATATTTATTACTGGTAGGTCACAAACTGTTCTTGTTGAGCTTTTTCCCAAATTATTCCAATATGCTACAGTGTAGTGATAAGGTATGCTGTGTTTCATTCTTTGTGGAGTATATTGTATTATACTGTTCTTATAGTGCCGATATACTCTGTAAAAACAAGAAGCAACAGAGAGAACCAAAGGAACAGAAGAGATGGAATGCTGTAGCATTTTGGTTAAGAGCACTCACCTCGCAAGCGAGAGGACCCGGGTTCAATTCCTGGGCAGGGCTAAACCTTAGGCAAGTTTCCTTATTTCACATGGCTCTGTTTACCTAGCAGTAAGTAGGTACCCAGTTGTTAGTCGATTGACAAATCGCTTTCTGGGGATTGTACCTCAAAAAAAAATTAGACACTTAATCCCCAACTGTTTGTGGGACACTCCTGTGCGCAATTGGCTGCCGTGTTTCACCCACAAAATACAGCCAATCCACTTTACAAAAATTCTGTAAAGCGCTTTGAGGCATTTCAACGACATGCTAAGGATTATTAATTAAATGACCCTAAATCTGCCTGCCTTTTTTAACTGGACTACAGGCAGATTATCTTGAAACTGATCCTTGTGGGCAAAAGATGGGCAAACCTTCCCCCCCGCCACCAACTATTTTCTTTTCAGAAAGTGGTAATTTATGCTTACACTATCAAGCCTTGATAGTGTCTCTGTGGTACTTGTACCAAAGCAGTAAATCTGAACCTGATCCCAAACTATTTTTGCCAAATAACCTGAGTATCCACACAGCAACAATTCGATTGCTGCCCTGGTTGAACTCTATTAATTCAGTACTCCACCGGTTGGTACATTTACTTGGTCATTAGGTTAGCAAAAAATGTAAATGCAGCAGGCATTAAATGGATAAAATGCACACCTACTGATATTAGCCATTACTCTGTATTGTCCAAAATAGAATACACTGCATTTGAAGCTTGAATGCATGTGTGTCTCTGTATATCTAATATATGTGTGTGCGTATATATATATATATATATATATACGCTTTTTTTTTTCCCTCAGACTTTCTCATTTGAGCCTGGTCTCTTGAATTTGTTGAAATGTTTCTCTATTCTTTTTGCTTAAAGCCAATGAAGGCTGTATAATTCGCATATGGGCAGTTTGAAAAAAGTTTTAAGTTATCCCCCAGTTAGTAAATAATACCTCAAGGAAGCAAACCACTCTCCTAAGAAGAAAGGGTGGCATTTTATACGTGTGGGCTTCAGGAGTAAGTACAGAATCTGTAGTCTCAAACTAATGTTCATAATTCTGTAGTTGTATTTCAAGCAGCTGCACTCTCAATGGATAGAGGTGATGCACCTAAAGCTGTTCATAGTATGGCTTTGCAACTGAACAAATAAGATTAATTCTAAACTCAACTTACAAGTAAAATCGATTCCCCTCTTTGACATTGGGGAGAGATGAGTATGAAAAAGGCATTTGTTGCTCGCTTGAACGTGACTAGATTGTAGCGGAGGTTAAGCAGTCATGATGCAAATTATAATACAACATAACTGGCTTTTGGGAAGATTGCCAGGTTACTTACTGTGTGGAACCTATAGAAAAAACCTTAAGTTTTCTTTTGAAAAAATAACAAGAGAAAAACACCCTTTGAAACTTGACAAAAATGAGCATGTCAGAGTTTGTCTTATTGTTTCTGATTAGCTTTTAATACTTTAGTACCTTTTAAATCCAATACATTGAAATAGAAGTGATCTTCAATGTTAATGGACTTGCTATCTGTGTTATCTTTTCACGTGTGAATGTTTAATTACCCCTTTCAAGTATTAAGTTTTCCTGATAGCGTTGAACTATTTTCTGAGAAATGTTTAAAATTCTGAAGTAGAATTGATAATTTTCTCCTTTTATGAATTAAAAGAACATAAAATTAAATTTTAGATTCTTTTAATTCATAAAAAATTAAATATTTCAAAAGTTTCTTCAAAACTCCAGATTTGAAACTGATTCATTACAGAGTTGGGCATTTTGTTTACTTGGTAAATTATACGATTGTTTTGACTTGAATGTGGTTAAATGCACATTGGAATGTTAATTGCCCAAGTCCTAAATTACATGCTTATGTTCTTTATTAACTGTAACCTCAATGAGTAAGGTTTCTAGTCCTGAATTTATGAGCTATGTTTGCTCAGTGCAGTGATCACCTGACGTTCTTGAGAAGACAAGTCATTTCTTGGAGCATATGACTACTGCAATGAGCATATCCATTATCATTGAGCTATGCTCCCAGTGACCAATGACTTCCATCAATGAATAGAAGACTGTTTTGCCCAATATTTCCTACATAGTATGGTCGAATCATTACCTATGTAATTGGGGAAACACCAATTAAATGGAAAACACCAATTTATTCCTTAGGATGATGAAAATTGATGGCCGAGGTTTCTTGGCTAACTGTCTTGTTATAGAAACCAGAAGCGGGCAAACTCCCTATTCCTCTTGGCTATGAAATGATACTGGAGACCGAGGAAGGGATAATATACAAAGTTTGGATGAAGTTAACAATTATTTGTTTGTGATTGGTAAAAGATTATATAGAATTGAACCGCAATTAAGGAGGAATATTTGTTTAAAATATTGCCTCCTCAAGAAACTGCACACACTCTTGTCTATCTCACATGCACTTCAGATTGGAAGATAACCAGAAGTAAGATATCTTTGACCTTGCAGCTTCAAAATTATACGACTGTTTCCAGCAACAGGATTTTTAGAGAATTACAGTACTTTTTCATGGAAAAATGATTGTATTTAAAATGGAAAAAAATACTTGATTATACAGCTGAATAGGTTAATTGATTTCATTTAAACGATATATTGGCAGTGTATTTGTGGAAATTACTTGTATTCTACCATACGAAAGCTTGGTAAGCTGACTCTCTGACTCTCTTCACTTGAGATACTGAAAATGCCAACTACGTATTTGGTATTCAGGGAGGGCTGATCATACAAGTTCTCTGAGTGGTTCAAAAATCTATTTCATCAATGCTTAAACATGGCTGTTACTTTTTAGTTTGTTGCTATAATAATAAAGGGCAAAAATAAACCCAAAATGCAACTTTTCTACAGGCCAGTATTTTTGCTTCTCTTCTTTGATTGCTTTTTGATGAGTAAACATGTTTAGAAGTTTTTCACCATTATGATGAGGTGGTGGGGGCGCGGGGGAGGAAAGTTGTGAAGCAACATTTCAGCTTATTCGTTTTCAATATCCTTCACATCACATTCTAGGATTGGAGTCTACAGTAATATAAAAATATTTAGGAATTTACACAAAGATAGACTCTTGGAAGATTAAAACTTTACCCTCATCTCCTCACCTGGCTATCAGATTTGGAGGACTCTTCTTCAAGGCTGTTTAGTTGTTGATAGAAGTTACTAGTTTTGTGTTTAGTCAGTCCATATATAGGAAGAAAGGAGAGGTGGTGGATATATCACAGCCATACTGATGCTGTTTTATATCATCTCTGTGGCAAGGTGAGGGGTGGACGATGACCGGGCGGAGGGGTGGGAGGTAGACACGAGACGGACTGAAAGAGTTTGCAATAGATGAGCAGTTTCTGCCTCTACAATACATAAATTTTGAGAACATTTATAGCTTCCCTGCTAACCACCAAGCAAACCTGTAAGCTTTAGGGTTTAGGTTCCCCAACTTAGATTCACTGCTTCTGGGGAGGCACATTTTTTATAATCCAAAATAGTTTCATCTGGCTCAGTGGCCAGACTTTGGTTTACCAACAACCAAAGTTACATTTATAATTATGTCGGCAGAACATCCCAAGGAGTTGGACAGTTAAAGTTTGCCCCCGTTTTTTAAAAAAAAATCCAATCCTCAATTCTTCACAAAAGAAGTGTAAACTTGGTTCAGTGAGTAGAACTTCCGCTTCCCGAGTCAGTTGTTATGGTTTCTATCTGCTGAAAGTACTTGAGTGTTGGCACAGCCCAGTCTAGGCTGATACTCCAATAGTGAGGGATGCAATTTTTGGGAGGGATAATCCTTTGGATAAACTGAAGTCCTGTCTGCTTCATGGCCCTTTTGCGGGATATTTTGTACAGAGTGGCTGTTGCATTTGTTTACTAGTCACAAAACAGTAGAATCCTTTGAAGCGTTTTGAGACATCTCAATGAAGTGAAAAGGCCCTATATCAAATCAGTGATTATTTTTTATTAATTAATTCCTTCTTGTGCTTGAGAACCTAACAATGCCCCCCCATTAACACTCACTAAAACCATGCTGCCTTCAATGAAACAAGTTTTATTTCCCTGCCTTGTTTCCCTGCACAAATGTAGGAAAAGAGTATGCAGTAATTGTTGGCCACTGAGCCCTGAAGTGCCCGGCTCCGACATTGTCTCACACATCTTCATTACAACAGCTTGACTATGCAAACTCACTACTTGTCGGCCTCCCCAACTCCTCCCTCCACAGGCTGAAGATCATCCAGAACTCTGCAGCCCTTGTCCTTTTCCGCACTAGGCTCCACGACCCTATAATAATAATAATAATCCTTGCATTTGATATAGCGCTTTTCACGTGGGGAGGATGTCCCAAAGCGCTTCACAGAACTATCACCTCCATCCTCGCCCAACTGCACTGGCTTCCCATCACACAGAGGATACAGTTCAAGATCCTGGGCCTCATCTTCAAAGCCCTCCACGGTCTTGCTCCCCCCTAACTCTACGACCTCTTAACCCCCTACCATCCTGTTCGCTCCCTCCGTTCAGCGGTCTCAGGCCTGCTTAACATCCCCCACCTTGCCCGCCCCACTATTGGCGGGCGGGCCTTCCTCCACTCTGCCCCCCCCTCTGGAACTCCATCCCCCAGTCCCTCTGCCTCACCCCCTCCCTCGCCACCTTCAAGACCCACCTCAAGACCCTCCTGCTTTCGATCTCCCTGCTTCCCCCCCCCCCCCCTCTCCACCCTCCCCCACTAGCGCCTTGGGACGTCCTCCCGACGTGAAAGGCGCTATACAAAGGTAATTTTGTTATTATTCAAACAGTGGATACAACAGCTGAACCAAAACAAGCATTGATGGATTTTGGCGCGAAACACGGCAGAGAAAGGGGTCACTTTCATTTATTGTCCTTGGAAAATGACCGACTCCTAAGGAGAGAAAATCAAAATACTTTACAAATGCACCAAACTGATTACTCCCACACACTGGATTTCATACACTGATTCTCAGCCTTCAGACAACTTTGGGAGCATTCCCTCCTTAGTTTAGAGCAAGTGGGACGACACACACTCTCCCAACTGAAATACAGAGAGGACAATTCCATGTTTAATCTGAATAACGTTCAGTTGTCTCATTTGGTTTTGACTTGGCAGTTCACCAGCCATGGGAGAGAGGAACAGGACTGATGGGCTGAGAGCTGCTGACAGTAGTTGGGTGAAGGGACTTTGCAGTAATAATAATAATCCTTGCATTTGATATAGCGCTTTTCACGTCGGGAGGACGTCCCAAAGCGCTTCACAGAACACAGAAGTGAATTGACTATATTTGTGGGCGAACGCGGCAGCCAATTGCGCACAGCAATGTCCCACAAACAGTCGTGGATTGTAAATGACCAATTTATTATTGTTTTGTTTTGGAGGGATTATTATTAGGCTCTGTGTGGAGTAAGGAAACTTGCCCAAGGTTTCGCCCTCTGCCTGGAATTGAACTCAGGTCTCTCACTTGCAAAGCGAGTGCTCTAACCACTGAGCTACAGGACTCCACGAAAAGGGAATGGACGTGTGTTGTGAAGCCTCCCCTCCCCTCATATCAAACAGCTTTCTGTACTCGCTCAGGAGGCTCACACGTGAAAAAACACAACCATTTCTGACCCACAAGCTCAGCCACCAACTATATATTTATGCCTCTCGTAAGAATTTTCTGCGCGTCGATAAAAAACGACTAAAAAATATCACTCCCACGCGGTCCCGCTCCACTGCTGGGATGAAAGACTACAATTCCCAGCAAGCTCAGCGCGCGAGGACCCCGGCTTCAACGCCGAGACGAAGCCACAAAGGTGTCCCAAGAGCAGAGTTTTCTGTGATCTTCCCGTGGTCAGTGAGGCGGGGGCGGGGCGGGGGGCCTGGGCTTCCCTCTGGCTCAAGCGCCTGCGACGAAATGAATTGGAAAATGTAGAGGAGAGAATTGCAGGCAGTGACCCGGAGGGCAGCCGTGGCGCGTGTGCCGCTCGCGAGGGAAGGTCCCCGACTCCAGGCGGCTCAGCCACAAGCGGCGGCGACCACAGCGGGGAAGGTACCCGCCGCCCCGGCCTCCCCCGCCCCGGCCTCTCCCCCCCCCCCCCCCGCCCCGGCCTCTCCCCCCCCCCCCCCGGCCTCCCCCCCCCCCGGCCTCCCCCCCCCCCCCCGGCCTCCCCCCCCCGCCCCGGCCCTCCCCCCCCCCCCGCCCCGGCCTCCCCCCCCCCCCCCGCCCCGGCCTCCCCCCCCCCCCCCCCGCCCCGGCCTCCCCCCCCCCCCCCCGCCCCGGCCTCCCCCCCCCCCCCCCCGCCCGGCCTCCCCCCCCCCCCGCCCCGGCCTCTCCCCCCCCCCCCCCCCCCCGCCCCGGCCTCCCCCCCCCCCCCCGCCCCGGCCTCTCCCCCCCCCCAGCCCCGGCCTCTCCCCCCCCCCAGCCCCGGCCTCTCCCCCCCCCCCCGCCCCGGCCTCCCCCCCCCCCCCCCGCCCCGGCCTCCCCCCCCCCCAGCCCCGGCCTCTCCCCCCCCCCCCCCCCGCCCCGGCCTCCCCCCCCCCCCAGCCCCGGCCTCTCCCCCCCCCCCCCAGCCCCGGCCTCTCCCCCCCCCCAGCCCCGGCCTCCCCCCCCCCAGCCCCGGCCTCCCCCCCCCCCCCAGCCCCGGCCTCTCCCCCCCCCCCCCGCCCCGGCCTCCCCCCCCCCCCGCCCCGGCCTCTCCCCCCCCCCCCCCCGGCCCTCCCCCCCCCCCGCCCGGCCTCCCCCCCCCCCCCAGCCCCGGCCTCTCCCCCCCCCCCCCCCCGCCCCGGCCTCTCCCCCCCCCCCCCCGCCCCGGCCTCTCCCCCCCCCCCCCCGCCCCGGCCTCTCCCCCCCCCCCGCCCCGGCCTCTCCCCCCCCCCCCCGCCCCAGCCCCGGCCTCTTCCCCCCCCCCAGCCCCGGCCTCCCCCCCTCCCAGCCCCGGCCTCCCCCCCAGCAGCGGGGAGGGTACCCACAGCCCCGGCCTCTCCCTCTCCCGCTTGTTGGTGCCCCCCATGAAGCGCGGTCTGGATGCCCATTCACTATTTATTGCAGTGCATTAACTGACTGTCCCCTTTTTTCACCTCCACAAATAACTACACTTTAAACCAGAAAGTAAATCCTGTGAAAGCGCTTTGAGGAGTCTGGAGAACACTTATATAGCGAACTCCACGTGAGGCCGTGACTCTGAGCGCTTAAGCCACGGAGAGAGGGGCGGTGACTGTAAGCATAGTCAAAGAGGACGGTCTTCAGGTGTGATCTGGAGACCCTCACCCTGTTCTCACAGTGGTGGTGGTGCTTATACTTCCATTTGAAATTACTTTACCAACCCCTCCGCCTTGCCCCAAGGGGTTGGTAAAGTAATTTCAAATGGAAGTATAAGCACCACCACCACTGTGAGAACAGGGTGAGGGTCTCCAGTTTGACCAGATATCATTATGGCCGACAGTCCTCTGTAGTAGCTACGCCCGTGAGTCCGGCCAGTGCCAGACCTACCCGAGTGTGAGCGGCCATCATGTTGCTCAGGAATGAGAAACGTGCCCCCATTTGTCCTGGGGCATTGAGACCAATCTGCCCCAAAACGTTGGCAGTGAATTTAAGAATGATTGTGTATTACAGAGTAAGGCAAAATGAGTAAGAAAAGAAAACGACAGGACGACTTTCAAAAGGTGAAGTTAAAAGTTGGTAAAAAGAAACCAAAATCAGACAATGCAACCAACACCAACTTTAAAACACAAGCTGTTCATGTTCCGGAGCAACTCAAGACTGATGCCTCTTTGCCAACGAATAATCGCAAACTCAATGTTAAGGTAAGGCCTATTCTTGGTCTGTTGCCAGACCAAACAAGGTAGTAAATGTACTATTCATTCTTGCCATTTTCTAAGGTTTTATTTTCCAAGAAGCATGGGTCTGCAAGAAATATAGTTATTTTTTGGAACCTGTGCTAGTTTTGATGTGAGTTAACTGTTATATTCAGATTTTCATTAAAGAGAGGAATGGACAAAGTATATTCATCGAAAATATGTAGGCAACATTTTTTGATTGTTTATTACATATTGTTACAACTTAGTTTTGTAGAGGTAGAACAGAGTGGCTGAATATCACCCACTGATAGTGGGTAAGAGTGAGTGGGGGACATAAAGCAGGCTGGTGTTTGCTAAAGAGGAGGGAGTCATAGAATAATAGAATATTACAGTACAGAAGGAGGTCATTTGGCCCATTGTCCCTGTGCCGGCTCTTTGGAAGAGCTACCAATCGGTCCCACTGCCCTGTTCTTTCCCCATATCCTTACAATTTTTTCCTCTTGAAGTACCTCTTCATCTGGCACTGTTCTTTCCGCCCTCAAAACAGCCACTATCACCCCTATCTTGAAGAAACCTTCCCATGACCCATCACAGCTATCCAGCTACCGGCCCATCTCAAACCTCCCGTTCCTATCCAAGGTCCTTGAGAGAGCCGTTGCCTCCAAGCTTCGCTCTTTCCTCTCCTCCCACTCCCTCCATGAACCCCTCCAATTGGATTTCTGTGCTGCCCACAGCACGGAAACTGCTCTGGTCAAGGTCACAAACGACATCCTGACCATGTGTGACCAGGGCTCCCGCTGCCTTCTTGTCCTCCTCAATCTCTCTGCTGCCTTTCACACCATGGACCACTCAATCCTCCTCCACTGCCTCTCCTCCCACCTCAGCCTTCAAGGTTCTGACCTTGACTCGTTCAGGTCCTACCTTTCACACCGCCTCCACTTCGTCACGTCTTCTCCTCCAGCCCCCGAACTGTCTTGTGCGGTGTTCCTCAGGGCTCTGTTCTCGGTCCCCTCCTCTTCACCCTCTACATGCTCCCCCTTGGTGACATCATCTGCAAACATTTGGAGTCCTGCAGCTCAGTGGTTAGAGCACTCGCTTTGCAAGTGAGAGACCTGAGTTCAATTCCAGGCAGAGGGCGAAACCTTGGGCAAGTTTCCTTACTCCACACAGACCTAATAATAATCCCTCCAAAAAACAAAACAATAATAAATTGGTCATTTTCAATCTACGACTGCTTGTGGGGCATTGCTGTGCGCAATTGGCTGCCGCGTTCGCCCACAAATATACAGTCAGTTCACTTTACAGTTATTCTGTGAAGCGCTTTGAGACGTCTAGAAGACGTGAAAAGTGCTAAATCAAATGCAAGGATTATTATTATTATAACATGGGGTAAATTTCCACATGTATGTGGATGACACCCAACTCTATCTCTCTGCCTCCGCTCTAAACTCCAGGACTACTGGCGTCCTGACCGACTGCCTGTCCGACATCAAGTCCTGAACGAGGGACAACTTTCTTCAACTCAATGTCAGCAAGACTGAGGCCCTCCTGATTGGCTCGCGCCAGTGCCTCCGCACCTCAGGTGCTGGCAGCATCAGCCTCCACGGCTGCACACTCAACCTCAATAACATCTCTATCAACCTGTCCTGTCACCTTCAAAGACTTGTGTGTATAAACCCCTAGATCTCTTTGCTTCTGAACCCCCTTTAAAACTGTACCATTTATTGTATATTGCCCTCCTCATTCTTCCTCCCAAAATACATCACCTCACACTTTTCTGCATTAAACTTAATCTGCCATGTGTCTGCCCATTTGACCAGTTTGTCTTTGACCGACCCTTGGGGAACACCACTGTATCCTTCCCTCCAATCTGAAAAACAACCATTCACCACTACCCTCTGCTTTCTGTCTCACAGCCAATTTCTTATCCATGCTGCCATTGTCCCTTTTATCCCATGGGCTTCAGCTTTGCTAACTAGTCTTATGTGGCCCCTTATCAAATGCCTTCTGGAAGTCCATATACAATACATCAACTGCACCTCCTTCATCAATCCTCTCTGTTATATCATCTAAGAATGTAAGAAATGCTAGACGAAAAAAGACCAAGGTCCATGTGGTTTGCCTTCCACTTTCCTGGCGGTCGCATGCACATATGCCCTGAAGTACCTATGTACTATATTCCATAATGTTATTTCCTAAAAAAAAACTATTGAATCTGTAAAGACCTCATTTGAGTTTGTCAGACATGATTTGTCTGGACTGTCATTAATTAAAATTTGTGTTGACTGTCATTAATTAACTTCTATTTTTCCAAATGAAATTTAATTTTGTCCTGAATTATGATCCCTAGAGGATTCCCCACCATCGATATTAGGTTGACTGGCCTGTGGTTACCAGATATATCCTCTCCCTTTTTTTGAACAGAGATGTAAAATTTGCAACTCTCCAGTCCTCAGGGACTATTCCCATATCCAAGGAGGATTGAAGCCTCCGCTATTTCCACCCTAACTTCCCTCCTGGACTTGTATGAAAATATAAACTTGTGGACTGATGCCTCTATGTCAGAGCAATCTGGCTTGGCTGTCAATCCTCTTAACTGGACCAGCATCACAAGAGCTGCTTCCACTGACCGATGCTAAAGAGGAGGGAGTGACCAAGGCAGTGGGGTCGCAGGGTGAGGTGAGGCCATTGAGACATTTGAAAGTGAGGTTGAAAATTTTGAATTTGGTTTGCTGGGGTTACAAGATTAGGTATCTCAAGAAATTTATCCTGGTAGCTAAGCGCACAGAAAACTGTGGAGAAATTGGACTGGGATAATGAGGATATAATACAACAGTGAATTACATTGAGACGTCTTCTCGCTTCATAGAATATACTGTAAAGTGAATTGACTATATGTGGGTGAAACGCTATAGCCAATTGCGCACAGCAATGTCCCACAACAGTCGTGGATTGAGTGACCAAATTGTTTTTTTTCTTGAGGGATTATTGTCAGGCATGTGGAGTAAGGAAACTTGCCCAAGGTTTCACCTTGCCGGGATTTGAACCCAGGTCTCTTGCTTGCAAGGCAAATGCTCTAATCCTTCAGGGCCATGCATGAGATAGACAACCAGTTGACAGACTGTGGGTGAGAGTTCCTCAGGTAGTTGAAAGACTGAAGTTTCATTAACATTACCTCCAGCTTTTTGGATTGATATAGAATTTACAGGTGTAACAGTTTAAATCAGTGGAGTGGGTATGTCCATCCAGGTCACTATGCATTTACTATGGAGCTTTTCATCAAATGTAAAACACAAGTTTACACTTGAGAAATTAACTTTTTGTTTTTCTTTTAATAGGATCTGCTGACACAGTTGCACCATTATAATTCAGGGGTTAAACAGAGTGCACTGACTGGCCTGAAGGACCTCGTCTCCCAGCACCCATCAGTAATTACCTCTCATCTCTCCAATATTCTCAGTGATGTCTCAGCTGTGTTCACAGATAAAGACCCCACTGTGAGGGCAGCAGCTGTCCGCCTTTTACACTTCCTTGCTCCCAGAATTTCTGGTGAACAAATGGCACCCTTTTATCCCCTAGTTAGTGCACACCTTTCAAGTGCAATGACTCACATAGTGGAAGGCATACAGGAGGATGCATTGAAGGTGCTGGACGTCCTGTTGGAACATTACCCAGAGTTGCTCACTGAGAGTAGTAACGTGCTGCTGAAGAATTTTGTGGAGCTCATTTCACACCAGAAGTTTTCGAAAGAAATGAAAGCTGGAGGGAAGACATCGTCTTGGATTCTGTCCATTAATCCAAATCGCCATATCACCTCTCAGCAGTGGAGGCTTAACGTCCTGACCAGGTTGAAAAAGTTCCTGCAGACAGTGGTTGAGGGCTTAAGCCACTCGGTGGAGAATGAAGCTATTTTTGAGACGGATGACAGAACTGGGTCTGAATACATGTCCACTTTAGAAGTGAATTGGGAGCAGTATATAAATGGACAACAGCAAATACAGTTGTATGAGCACTCTGGGTCCCAACCTTGCATAGCAGCTCCATTCAGGCTCAGGTAAGAAATGCTGAGCAAACTTATGTATTTTGGTTGATCATTTGCGCCAAAACATAGTATACTGTAAAAAAAACACAGGAAGTATACTGGCAATATTATACACATCACAGTAGTAGTTCTGCAATCTTCTGCTACCAGCCTGTGCCTCCCCCTTGGTGACATCATCCGCAGACGTGGGTCAACTTCCACATGTATGCGGATGACACCCAACTCTATCTGCCTCCACCCTCAACTCCAGGACCACTGCTGTTCTGACAGAATGTCTGTCGGACATCAAATCCTGGACGAGGGCAAATTTCCTACAGTTGAATGTGAACAAGACTGAGGCCCTCCTGATTGGCTCGCGCCAGCGCCTCAGCACCTCAGGCTCTGATAAGATCAACCTCCATGGTTGCACACCAACTCACCAGCCAGTCAGGAGCCCAGGTGTCTTGTTCGACCCTCAACTGTCTTTTCTTCCCCACATTCAAGCCATGACCCGCTCTGCCTTCCCTCACCTCCGTAACATTGCCCGACTCTGCCACTACCTCACCCCTCAGGCCGCTGAAACTCTTGTTCATGCCTTCATCACCTCCAGGCTCGACTATGCAAATGCCCTGGTTGTCGGCCTTCCTAACTCCTCCCTCCACAGGTTGCAGATAATCCACAACTCTGCAGCCCATGTCCTCTCCTGCACCAAACTCTGTGAGCCCATCTCCCCCACTCTCGCCCGACTCCACTGGTTCCCTATCCTTCAGAGGATCCAGTTCAAGATCCTGTCCTCACCTACAAAGCCCTCCATGGCCTCGCCCCACTCTACCTCTGTGACCTCCTAAGCTCCTACCAACCCGACCGTTCCCTCCGCTCAGCTCCACATACCCCAACCCACCCGCCCCACCTTTGGTGGGAGAGCCTTCAGCCACTCTACGCCAACCTTTGGAATTCCATCCCGCCTCACCCCCTCCTTAACCTCCTTCAATTCCCACCTCAAGACCCTCCCCTTCGACCATGTCATCGGCCATCCCCCTTCTCCTCCCCTGACGCCAGCTCGGGTCTGAAATGCTGTACACTGTCCAGCACCTTGGGAAGTCCTCCTGACGTGAAAGGCACTATACAAATGTAATGTTGTTGTTGTTTACATCATTGTATGAATAATTTTACATTACCACTAGTTGATAAATGCAGCTCTGATCTTCCCCGTGCTCACACTTATGCTTGGTGGTCTGAAAGGATGAGATCAAATGGCCTGAAGGCCTTTAACGGACTGGTTTTCCTAATTTTAATGCCTTTTATTAATACATTTCTAAATTTTTTCCCTTTTTTCACCCAAGATGTATTACTTAAAATACAATCTTTTTTCACTCATTAAGAGTGGGCTCAGATAACTTATTGCGAATTAGATTACACTTGTTTTATAAACAAATGATTTTGCCTCACCCTCCTTCAACCTCACTGACTAGCTGCTCGCTTCATTCAGCAAGCACCAGTCTGCTTAGTGTCCCCCACCCTATCCACTCTATTATCGGTGGTCAATTTTAGCCATTATGTCCCTGTTCTCTGGAACTCCCAGCTTTGAGTCCCTCCAATTTGCTTCCTCCCTCTTTCAAGGTACGTCTCAAACCGTAGTTCTTTAACTGCATTTTCGGTCCTCTTTCACCTTCCCCGCCTCCCTAGGATCCCATTCCCAGCTCTGGTGCTCAAACAGCGCTGTGAAGCACTTTGAGACATCCTCCTGATGTGAAAGACGCTATATAAATGTAAATTGTATTTGTAGAGAGAGAAACCCAGGATGGCACTGGTCCGTCTATAGGGCAAATGTACTCAGGTCACATATTAAATAAATGCATATTATGGAAAAAAGAGATAAGGAAATACAGGACTATGAAGGGAGGCTAGGAGAGAGGGATTAGGATGGGTGGAGGCTCGTGGAGTATAAACACCAGCACAGACTGGTTGGGCTGAATTCATCTTTTCCTCCACACTAATGTGCACCAGGTTCGGTGCCCAAGTACTGAGAGAGCTTTAAGAAGACCTGATGTGTGAATGTGCTGTATAAATGTAAATTGTTGTTGAAGTGACTTCACTAGTTACCTGATGATCCAGTAAACCGTGATTTTTTGCACTTCATTTTAGCATGGGGCCTGAGACGTTGTACCTGGATGACCATGTTATAATGTTGTATGTTGTATATTGATCATTCTGTGCAGCATACTATACTGGAATGTATATCCCTTCCTGATAATGTTTTTAAAATTACTATACCCAGATCACTTCTAGGCATTGGTGTTGGTACAGAAGATGGTTTATCCTCCATAGAGAATCTAAAGGCCTTCATTAAGACGTTGGTCCCTCTACTTTTGGACTGTTGGGTGGAAGCTTCTCCTTCTCAGCTTGTTGCCCCCATCCCTGGTAACCTGCTTGAGCCTGAAGCCATGATGCTCATGATGCAGGTTCTCAGTATTATCCAACTCTTGTGGAAGCTGATGCACCAACAGGACGAGACTCAGAAATTGGTAAGGAAGGTACTCCTTTGATTTTATATTGAGGCTAACATACTACAAATTTTAGGAAAAGACAGAAATGCTTTCTTCATATAAAAACAAATTGGGTGTGCGGAAGGCCTAAAGAAAATTAAAATTTGATGGAAATTGTATCACATACGGAAGAGAGTAAATGACAACAGCCTGAACTCCGAAACATTGCTCGACTCTGTCACTACCTGTTGGGTCGCTGAGACCCTCATCAGTGACTGCTCTGCTCATTGGACTCCCCAGCTATTCCCTATACAATCTCCAGCTTGTGTGAGTAAGAGCAGGGAGTGCAGTGAGCAGATCATGTAGTCAAGCCCGGACGTGGTAACTTGGCAGTCATTGTCCTCTCCCTCCAATCGCTCTGCGAATCTAATACCCCCATCTTCACCCTGCTTCACTGGCTCCCCATTCTCCAGCGGATTGAATCAAGATCCTTGTTCTTACGTTCAAATCCCTCTATAGTCTCGCTCTACCTTACCTCTGTTGGCTCCCATCACTCAGCAAGCACTAGCATGCTTCATGTCCCCTGCTCTATTTGCCCCACCATTGGCTAACGATGTTTCATGCATTCTGCTCCCACTGTCTGGAACTCCATCCTGGAGTTTCTTCAAATTGTTTCAAGGCACATCTCAAAACATACCTCTTTGACATGCTTTTGGTCATCTTTCCCCTCTCCATCCGCTTTGGCTTCCATCCCCTGCTCAGCTTCCAGTAATGCGGTGCTCTTTGAGATATCCTCCCTGCGTGTTAAGGAGCTATATAAGTGTAAATTGAATTGCAAAGACCTATTCCATCAGTTAGAGCAGAAAGCAAAAATTATTGAATCTCATATTGAAGAATTAAAATAATACCATTCAATAGTTCAGAAAGGACTTTATCTGTGAAATGCCAACTGGAGACATTCTAGTATGTTGGGGAAGAAACTCGTATCTCTTGGCCAGTTTTGGGAAGCAGTGGCAAAATTCTGAGAGCAGGATGCATCCTGTCTTCATAGCAACAGAAATCTGAAAGCCAAAAGTACTGGGTTTGAAAAAAATATTTTTAGTTGAATGAACCATGGACAGTTACTGTGATGTCCTCCCGATTTGAAAGGCACTTTGAATCAGGCAGGGAGCTGATCTGAATCTGCCTAACTAACCACAGCTGTAGTTAGATACACAGGTTATTTCAAGATTGTATGCCCCTATGGCTCACAAGTAAGTTCAAAAAGCTGCCCTCCCCCTATTCCACTGAATGAAGCCAGGCTGAGATGCACATTTCAGCTCCCTATAACCAATGACCAATAAAGCCACTTTTTAATTTATGAGTTAAAAAGAGTAAAAAGTAGAATTTTTTTACCTATCAACTTCACCAAAACCCTTGTATATTTATTACTACTTTAAAGGGCTCTACCCAAAACTGCCTTTGCTAAACAGCATGTCTTTACATTAATTTTATTTTCTATCAGATAATAGTTTGAACCTATCATTTCAAACACGGGTATGGGATCATTTTTTTCTGAAGCAACTGATTTTATACATTTTAATATCTATTAATAATAAATTGCACGTTAATGATTGGGATTTGTGATGGCATAGGAAAAATATGAACTTAAGCATGTTTTTTTTTTCTTGAAGTTCATTGTTTAGAAATTGAGTCTTTTTTCCCCACAAAGAACAACTTCATTATATACTTTTGTTTCTATGTATGATTTTTCTGTGTAATCAAAGTAATATCCATGATAGAGCGAAGATGTAAATGGAATAAACTGTATCCACTTATTCTGTGTTTTCCAGGAGTCCTGGCTTCGAAATCAGTATCTCAATGATTTTAAAAATCATTTCATTAGAAATTTTCCATACTCTGTAATGGAGACTTTGAAACCAAAAAAGAAAGATGGAACTAAAAAGTAAGTAAATAATGGTACTCTAATGGATTAAAACTGTAGATAACATAAAAGTGACTAAAGGGCTTCGATGGTATAAGTGTTTGAAAATTGTCCTTTCACCTTTGGAACAAAACAATTTGTGCTTTTGATGTAGCATAACATCTGGAAGTGTTCTATTGAGATGGATGGAAAACTTGATCATGGGAGGGTGGTGGAGAGATAGGTAGGAGGTTGATGACTGAGGGATTTGTAGAATGAAGAAGTAGCCATTTGTGGGAGTAGGGTGAGAACATGGGTTCAGGTTGTGAGGCAACCTTGGTGAGGGAATCCTGTTCATTGGCTACCTCATTCACCTACATATTTATTTGCATTCACTACATTTTACAGTAAATCTTGTGAAATGTTTTGCGATGCCCTCTTGATGTGAAAGGTGTTAGAGCAAATGAAAGATTATTATTAAAAGGGTTTAGGCAGTGGTAATACAAGTTTCAACAGGACTGTTGTCTACATAACAAAACTGCCAAGAATGTCCAATAGTTGTCTCATTTGAGACGCCACACACTCGAGTACATAGCGAGAGTAGGAAATAGGAATATTATGGTGAAGCAGGAATTATAACAGTTTGAGAGTAAAAGATGTAGAAATTAATCTATCTGTTCTACATTTTACCCGGAAATGCTTGATAATAATAATGATCCTTGTATTTGATCACTTCGCTGAGACATCTCAAAGCGCTTCCCTGGATATATTGTAAAGTGAATTGACTGTATATTTTGTGGGTGATGCTAATATTGGGTGAAATTTGGGTTCAATTGCCCAGCACTGACAACTCTTTGATAGTTACAAATTCATTAAAATTACATCTTATCTAAAGCAAATACATGGTGGACAGAATGAAGTTCATACTTCCATTGCAACACCATTATAACTATAACAGGCTGCTGCATTTCAGCACATGCATCACTTAAGTCGTGCTTCACTTATGTTTGTACCCCACAACATGTAATAAACAACAAATATTGTTCCCATCCATCTCTGGGAAAGCCACTTTGCTTCAGTTATTTATTTTACTAAAATATAAAGCTATTGGAAAATAATGATACTGAAACAGAATAGCTGCTATTTTGAGTTTGCAGCTAAGTAGAATAAATACATCAGGTTTGTTTCAATAGCAAATGTGCATTTGTGTTTTTCATTAAATCTGATCTGTTGGCAACCAAACAATATACAGTAATAGGTTCAGATTTCTGAGGGATGACTGTTTGCAGATGGTCAGCTTATACACTTCACTGAATAAGTATTTTGAATAAAGAACTCAGTCATCAGGATAGCTTTATGACGGTATTATTAATCCTAACATACTCAAGCAATGAAACAAAATTTATAATAATAATCCTTGCATTTGATTTAGCTCTTTTCACGTCTGGAGGACATCACAAGCACTTTGTTGGATTTACTGTAAAATGTAGTGACTATTTTGTAGATAACCGCAGCAGACAATTTGCACACTAAATGTTCAATTTAACTGAAAATAAACATAACAAAAGTTTAGCACCCTCTGCATTTTTTTTCTTCTATTAGCTTTTCCTTAAGACATTATTTCCCTTTTTTTTCTAGCTATTTCAATACATTTTAACCTATTTCTAATTTTAAAATCTGTGTGGCCTTTCTTTTCTGCTGTACCCTATTGAACATTTTGAAAAGTAGGAGCTTTCTCCTAATTTCATTATGTACAGCTTTTCAGCCAGCCTTTGAGATGTGGGGGGAGGGGTGTGTGTGGCAGAGGTAAGCGGGGGCTCCTTGTTGCTGAGCTGGCTCCAAGCTGATGTACTTTGCAATGGAATCAAGTCAGTCCTCTGTGGCGGACTTGGTAGCCTTGTTCCTAGCCAGGAAAATTTCCTCTGGGACACTGCTGATAACAAACCAGTCATCCTGACTTATCGACAGGACTTCGAGAAGCAGTCCTGGACTGGGAGCAAGGTTGCTTCCCACTCAGCTTCTGTTAACTCTGCAAGTCAGAGCCATGATAGGTAAGGGTGGTCCTGGCTGGACAAGCAGCATGAATCTAGCCAGACAGTGCTCTCGATGATGAGCTGAACATTTTTTGGTTAAAATCCAGCAGTACCTCAACAAACCTTTAGTTTCCCCAACCGTTGGCTCGTGTCAGCCTGCACCTAATATTGAGAGTCTTGACTGAAGGGCTCCAGGACGTCACCAACTTTTGCATCCCGGGGCCTCCACCGCACACACACACAGGCACACACACACACAGAGAAAGAGACAGACAGAAAGACACACACACACAGAAAGACACACACACATGCACACACAGGGAAAGAGACACACACACACAGACAGAGAGAAAGAGACACACACAGACAGAAAGAGACACACACACACAGACAGAGAAAGAGACACACACAGACAGACAGAGAGAAAGACACACACACAGACAGACAGAGAGAAAGAGACACACGCACACAGAAAGAGACACACACACACAGAAAGACACACACACACACAGAGAAAGAGACATACACAGACAGAGAGAAAGAGACACACACACACAGACAGAGAGAAAGAGACACACACACACAGACAGAGAGAAAGAGACACACACAAACAGAGAAAGAGCCACACACAGACAGAGAGAAAGAAACACATACACAGACACACACAGGGACGCGAACACTCACAGATAGAGGCACACACACTCACATAGCCAGAGAGACGGACACTCACATAGTCAGAGAGAGTCATACACACACAGACAGAGACACAGAGAGAGACACACAGACAGACAGACAGACAGAGAGAAAGACACACACACAGACAGACAGAGAGAAAGAGACACACGCACACAGAAAGAGACACACACACACAGAAAGACACACACACACACAGAGAAAGAGACATACACAGACAGAGAGAAAGAGACACACACACACAGACAGAGAGAAAGAGACACACACACACAGACAGAGAGAAAGAGACACACACAAACAGAGAAAGAGCCACACACAGACAGAGAGAAAGAAACACATACACAGACACACACAGGGACGCGAACACTCACAGATAGAGGCACACACACTCACATAGCCAGAGAGACGGACACTCACATAGTCAGAGAGAGACATACACACACAGACAGAGACACAGAGAGAGACACACAGACAGACAGACAGAGACACACACACACATACAAACAGACAGAGGAGAAGGACACACAGACAATCTCAACAGAGGGACCTCGGAGTGGAATGAAGCCCATTTCCCACTCGTGTCACACGGTGCATGCCTGTTTGGAGCCGCTCCATCCACAGTAGTGTTGAATAAACAGCCGGCAACAGCGCCAGAGCCCAATGTGTTTGTACAGGTTTTTAGCAGTGGATGTTGTAGCAGATTTCGCAGAAAAACTGCGGCCGCACTTTTCTATTGGCCTTGGTCTTCACCCACTCCTTATTCCCTCCCGGACCTTTATATTCCCTTCTTCATGTGTACATCTAACTTCTTAAATGCATCTTTACTATCTGCTTCAACCTCTGATTCTGTCACCAAACTCCACATTCTCACTACCCTCTACATGAAGAAGTTCCTCCTATATTCTCATTTGGATGCCCTTATCACGATGTCAGTGTTTCACACAGGTATATGGCACAGTGTTTTGTGGGCAAACACAGCAACCAATTTGCATGCAGCAATGTCTAACGAACAGCCATGAAGACAACAACCAATATCAGCATGAAAACATGCTAAAGAATGATTTGCAGCTAGTGCAGAGTGTGCAAATAAAGCTGACCCAAAGTCCTAACAATAAACAACTGATAAAAAAACCTGTATAGTTTGCATCTTAAATGATTTTTGGTGAATTGCCAGTATGACAGCTGGAATCTGTTAAAAATAACTACAATTTTGTGCCTTAATAACAACAGTCATTTTATTTTCATGAGGGATGTATAATAGTTATGAGTTATATTTTTCTTCATTCCCAGGGAAAAGCAAGGAGCAGCAGTTTTAAATGGTGCAGATCATATTCTTGCTTTGAACCTGGCTCTGTGTCAGGTTATGGTGTTGCTCACCAATACTTCGACGGTCCATCTGGATACCGAGTGGCTGGAACAAATTAGAAAGTTTGTGACCGAAAGTTTATCAGATGGCAGGAAGCTGAGCTCTCATCAGCTGAGTGGACTGTTAATGGTCGTGTGGCGACTTGTCCTCATACAGCGGAACAGAGGTGAAAGAAATGATCAACAAAACAAATATTCTGAAGTCTTACATTTGACAGATGAAGTTTTGACCAAAGTACACATGAAGCACACATTATATATAAAACATGTTAGTAACTTCATGGTTGAGAAGTTTGGACTGATTGCTGACTCATCATGCAGTGTTAACAAATATTTTCTAAAAATAATAATATAATAATAATCCTTGCATTTGATATAGCGCTTTTCACGTCAGGAGGACATCCCAAAGCGCTTCACAGAACACACTGTAAAGTGAATTGACTGTATATTTGTGGGCGAACGCGGCAGCCAATTGCGCACAGCAATGTCCCACAAACAGTCGTAGATTGAAAATGACCAATTTATTATTGTTTTTGGTTTTGGAGGGATTATTATTAGGTGTGTGGAGTAAGGAAACTTGCCCAAGGTTTCGCCCTCTGCCTGGAATTGAACTCAGGTCTCTCACTTGCAAAGCGAGTGCTCTAACCACTGAGCTACAGGACTCCACAATAAAAAATAACTAGTCCCAATGCTTATTGTATTTTTATATATTTCTTTAAATTGTGCTTGAGGCTTCTTGTTTCCCTCTTCCACCCAAGCACATTGCCACAGGCACTGA
This sequence comes from Callorhinchus milii, assembly GCF_018977255.1. Lineage (NCBI taxonomy): Eukaryota > Metazoa > Chordata > Chondrichthyes > Chimaeriformes > Callorhinchidae > Callorhinchus > Callorhinchus milii. Next base: position 62,620,978 of record NW_024704743.1, read on the forward strand.
GCACCTAAGTGAGTATTAGTTGTGTGTGAATTCTGACATTCTGAGTATTAGCTGGCTATTCATTCGTTTAATGCATTAAATGGTATATATTTGTTTGATGCATTAAATGCTATATAAATCGTCAATTTAAATTTACTGTGAAGAAAATGTGATAGAATCAATTTCAGCATTAATTATAGTTGAACTGCCTGTATAAACTTGGCTTTGTCTTAATCAGCAATTACTTCACAAACCTTTGCTCATTTGTTTTCTACTTGTCCTTAGGTGCCTCAGAGGAGCTGCTGAGAGCAGTTTATACACAGTATCAGCAACAAGGCCTCACACTCTCAGTTCGCACCCTTTTGCTCCATTTCTTTAGTGGTCTTTATCTGAGAGAGAAGTCTTCCAACCTGTTGATTTCTAGGTAATCTGGTTATTTTTCCTTATCCATTGAATGAATGAAACCTTTTCCTTTCTCCCTAATATATTCCAAGTTTTTCATAATGTTTTAATTTACAGCATGCTCTCTGTTTTGGAGATCCAGGAAAGCTCAGTGTGAATTTTGTCATAATGAGGATAAAGTTGTCAGGAGGTTTAGTTCAATTGTCTGAACAATTTCCTCTGTCCCAGAGAAGGGATGTCTTCATTTTCAAGCTATCACCTCTCTTTGAACAGTTCTCTGCCCGCTAAGAACTATGCAGTTGTTCGGAGGAGCATGAGTTTGGACCATCATGAAACTAATGAGATCAGAATTCCCAATACTATTCATTGAGGGAGACCATTTTACTTGGGCGTAGGACTGCTGAAAGCAAGAAGGCCTGCCTTTCTATGATGGAGATTGAAGACCCAACTCACTAAAGTATCTATTTTAACACGCATGCAATACTGTGAAATATCAACATTTTTAGCTTGTAACCTTCCCTACATCCCATCCATCACAGCTGATATTTTGGTTCATCAATTTTCCTATTTATTTGCCTTGTTTTAAATGTTTTTAAATAGGAAATGTTTTCTCTCCCTCGCATTTGTTGGAAGTTGTTATCAAATTACTTCAAAAGATGCGAACTGCAGGAATCTAACTACAGTCTCACCCCATTATAACAGTGTATTTGGTGATTTTATGAATCCCAAACACCAGGTTACAACAAGGCTCCACTGTTTTTAGTACTCAAGTCAGGCACTAATACATGTGTATGTGTTTCAAGAGTCCTGTTTTTCCAGGTTTTCTTCAATAGCACCTGTGTTACTTGTAGATTGTTGATGTTTCTTTCCCCCTCTGTTTGGACAGAAGCAAGTTGCTGACTCGTTGGCTAGCAGGGTTGCCATTACAGCTTGCTCAACTTGGTTCGAGAAACCCCCTTCTGTCAGCACAGCTTATTAATGTAATACATGCTGCAGCTGCTCGTGCAAACAAAGAGCTGCTTCAGAGTCTTCAAAGTAATGTCTACAGATTGTATGGTAAGTCTGCTTTAAATCTGTATAGTATTGTAGGAGCTTATTATTGTGTGCCAAGAATGAAAAGGTTACAGTTTTTATATGACTTGCAGAAAAGTTTGCGAATCACCTCTACCTTTTATTCATGTAAATGTTGCACGCTTCATCCTTCAGCCTGGAGGTCAGTGGTTTGCATTTCTGCAGTATGAAATTGACACGTCTAAACTCCAAAACCTTTAAACAACAATCTTGTTTGGTGCTAAAGGCAGCATAATAAGGAATAACTAAATGAGATGTCTGAGAATGACTAAACTTCTGTGCCTAAACGAGGCACAGATGTACTAAGTCCTATTTTATTTTAATTATTTTTATCATATACATATCTCAATATTTTACTTTGGAATTGGCCAGATCAGATGGGGTCATTCTATTCCTATGTTCCTAATAGAGCTCTGGGCGCTACCCTGTGTGAGGGGTGCTACGTAAATGCAAGTTGTTATAATAGAATCTTAAGGCACAGAAGGAGGCCATTTAGCCCATCGTGCCTGTGCCGGCTCTTTGAAAGAGCTACCAACCTGTCCCACTGCCCCATATCCCTACAAATGTTTCCTTTTAAGTACCTATCAAATTCCCTTTTGAAAGCTACTATCGAATCTGCTTCCACGCTTTGAGGCAATGCATTCCAGACAGTAACAACTCTGGGCAAAAAAATATTGTTGTTAAACTACTACTAATAATAATCCTTGCATTTGATATAGCGCCTTATCACATCTTCAAGACGTCTCAAAGCACTTCACAGAATATACTGTAAAGTGAATTGACTGTATTTTGTGGGCGCAAAGCGGGAGCCAATTGCTCACAGCAGTGGATTTTGTGACCAGATTATTATTATTTATTTTTTTGAAGGAATTATTACCCCCAAAAAAGCGATCCGCCAATCAACTTAACAACTGGGTTCCTACTTACTGCTAGGTAAACAGAGGCGAGTGGAGTAAGGAAACTTGCCCAATGTTTTGCCCTGACGGGAATCAAACCCAGTTCTTTCACTTGTGAGGCGAGTGCTCTAACCACTGAGCTACAGGACTCCAATTATTACAGCATTGTTTCTGTAATAATTAGTTTTTAACTAGTACTAAGTTCCTAGGTTCTAATTCTGTACACCATTCCTGTGCAGCATTTTTTTTATAGTTATTTTCTTTGCTCGTCTTACTGTTTTTTTTTAAAAAATATAGTTTTTAAGTTTCCCATTTAGTCTTGTTGAAAGTTGAAAGAAACATTTGCTCAAGGCTTGGCTCAATATACTTAGTGGGTTTCTGTGAAGTCGGGAAAATTACAGGGTAATACATTTTTTTTCTGTCAGTTGTATAAATACTAACATGTTTATCTAGGCTGTGAAAAATATTCAATGCTACCACATGGAAATGGTGCTCTTTAAACTTTAGCAGACTTTGTCAACATTTTTACCAAACCTCAAAATTCTGTTTAGACTATAAAGTATTTATCCTTACCGCAGAGCTTTTGAAATGGATTTGGTGCATTGGTGCTTCATTGATACATTGTTTAGGCAGAATTAGCCACTACTTTCGTATTGATTTGATCTGACCACTTCACATTTACTCATCATACATTAACAACAACAGCTTGCATTTGTGTAGCGCCCTTCACTCGTGACAGTGTCTCGGAGCTCTGAACAGTGGCGGAACTTGATACTGAGCTGGGAAGAGGGGGGAGGAGGCAAGACGGAAGGATTGAGGAAGAGAATTCCATAGTTTCGGGGAATAGTCTAGTATCCCATATGCCCTTTTTACAGCCTTATCTACCTGTCCTGCCACCTTCAAGGATTCATTTACCTGCACCCCTAGGTCTCTCTGTTCTTTTACCCCCCTTAAGATTGTATTACCTAACCTACATTGCCTCCCCTTATTCTTTCTACCAAAATGCATTACTTCGCATTTCTTCACATTGAAACTCATCCGCCATGTGTCTGCCCATTTTACCATTCTGTCTATGTCTTCCTGCAGTTGGCTCCTATCCTTCTCACTGCTTACCACCCTACCTAACTTTGTGTTGTCTGCAAACTTGGAAATGGTACTTGCTATACCCAAGTCCAGATCATTTATGTGTATTAAGAAAAGCAGTGGTCCTAATACAGATCCCTGGGGGACGTCACTGTAAACTTCCCTCCAGTCAGAAAAGCAGCCGTTCACCACAACTCTCTGCTTTCTCTCTCCCAGCCCGTTCTGGATCCATGCTGCCACTGTCCCTTTTATACCATGGGCTTCTATCTTTCTTACAAGTCTTTCATGTGGCACTTTGTCAAATGCCTTTTGAAAGTCCATATAAACTACATCAACTGCACTACCTTTATCCACCCTCTCATTACCTCATCGAAAAATTCTAATAGATTTGTTTGACAAGATTTGCCTTTACCAAATCCATGTTGGCTGTCCCTAATTAACCCATATTCTTCTAAGTGAAGATTTATTCTGTCCCGGATTATAGTCTCCAGGAGTTTCCCCACTACTGATGTTAGGCTGACTGAGCTGTAATTCCCAGGCTTGTCCTTCTGACACTTTTTGTACAGGGGAGTCATATTGGCCACTCTCCAGTCCTCTGGCACCACTCCTGAATAAGCAGTATACGGGTATAAGCAGGTCAGAGACGTACAGGAGTGCCAGGGTATAAAGTGATTTGTAAACGAGTGTGAGGATTTGGAAATCAATCTGTTCTGTGATAGGGAGACAGCGGAACCTGACATGAACTGGGGTGATGGAATTTGGTGCTGGTGAGGATATAGGCAGTGGAGTTTTGAATTAGTTGGATTTTGTGAATGGTGGAGCTGGGGAGAACATCACATTTATCCAAAACCTTTTTGAGTCTGTGTGAAAATTCAGCAATTTCCTAAATTACAGTAAATGAAATTTGTTATTGAAATATTTTATCATAATCAACTTAAGAACAAAAGATAGCTGAGCAAATTGTTGTGTCCTATAGCTCAATGGGTTGAGTGTCTTGCCTCCCAAATAGGTCTTGAGCGAGACTACCAGGGCCAATACAGCAGAGAGAAAAAAATGAATAGAGTGAGCGAGGTTCTAGGCTTTTTCCTTTCCATCAGAAAATGCCATAAACATTCATTTTCTAAGGGAAATGGCCAGAACTTAATTTGCTCTATTGTAACAATGTCTCCTATGGGTGATTGAGAAGTGGAATTGAGAGTGGTGTATTACTATTCTGCACCATTGCACCCTCTTTAATGAAGAGAGTTGAGAGTTAAACCAGTACTATATTCCTAGTTTATTTTTAAAACATCATTGTTTGCCCGCATTCCTCTCTCAAAGGCAATGGATTGTTGGTTTGTTCTGGGGTTTGATTACACAGTCACAGCCTTGACCAAATTGCCATTTTTGTGAGAATGGTGAGTGGTTTTAATGTTTGCAGTTGCAATTGTACGTTAATACTGTAATTTTTGTTTAGATCCACAAGATGGCACTCTGGTTCTTCTTCCATCTGACATGCAACATTGCTTGGTGCAGCTGGTGTACTTTCTACCCTGTATTTCACCAGAATTATTGTCCTGTTTAAGTCGGTGCTGCACCATGGGAAGGCTGTCCTCCAAACTAGCCACATGTCTTATCCGGATATTACACACAAGGTAGGAATGCAATTTCAAATGTGGAGATGGGAAATGTGCTATCCTTTTGCTGTGTCGAGTAAAATATTGCTGAATTAACTTCAAAATAATTTTATTGTCTTGAGCCCATTCCGTTGGTGCAACTTTGAATGTTGTAGAAATCTTTTATTCAAATGAGATTCTGTGCAATAATGTACGTTGCATGCTAATTATCCATCCCAGTCATATATGGAGGAAATTGAATTGATTTTAGGTGTTTCTTTGGGGTTGGTTTGTTCATTGTCCTAGTTCGCTATGGTTGCTTAAAATTGGTTTGAATTATAATCGAACAGAAACTAAATTTGGGCAGAAAATGAAGTTGGATAGTTAGGGTTAACATCTGACAAAGTACTTGCAATTTTATTTAAAGGATCCAGATAGAAAATGTGTCCACTTGTTAACCAAATCACTTATTTTCAGCTGGATAGATGTGTAGCCTACTTGTTGTATCTTGCTCCCAGCATGTGGACAGAATTTCGAGGCTTGTCGTCTTCAGTGTAGGTTGGTGCTACCCATAACTGAAAGGAGCTGCCCTGCTTTGAATCTTATACAAGTTTATATAAGCACCTTTCACGTTGGGAGGACGTCCCAAGTCACTGGACAGCCTAAGATTTGTGCCTGAGCTTGGGTTGGGCGTAAGTGGGTGAAAGATTGCCCACAGCATAGTCAAAGATGAAGCTCTTGAAAGAAGGTTAGGGAAGGGGTGAGTTGAAGGGACTCCAGCATGGAGTTCCAGAGAGTGAGAGCAGATATGCTGAAAGCTCGACTGCAAGATGGTGCAAAGGGGATTATGTTTGATGCTCTGAACTTCCAAACCTTTTTTTTGCATAAGTGAGGTGTATAAATATAGTTGTAATTGTGCATAAATATAGTCTAAGTCTACATGTGTATGAATACATATTAGGAAAGCACGCTTTCATCTTACAGACTGCCACTGGCACAATCCTGACATTAAAGGAATATTACTTACGAAAGTGATTTAGTTCATTGTACATCTGTCGACAATAACTAAGCCTGACTTTATTTAGGTAATGTCACTTCATTCTATTGATTTTTTTAATCGTGTTGAGGTAAATCTGGTAGCTGCCTCCATCACATGCAACTTTTCAGTGACGCCTTTTCGCCTAAAATCTTCAAGCAACAATGTGGTGAGCAAAGCTGAGGTGATTATCCAAAGGGAGGGAAGGAAAGGTAGAGGGAATTCAAATAATTTCCACTGAATCATTTTAGAATTTTCTACCTTGCCAGAAACTGAATGATGGGTAACGTTGGAGAGGAAGAATTTAAAGCATTGCGTAGAAGGAAGGGGATCAAAATACCGAATGTTAGTTTCTGTACTTTATAGAACATTATAGCACAGAACAACAACAACAAGATTCCATTTATAGAGCACCTTTCACGTCAGGAGGACGTCCCAAGGCGCTGGACAGTTGGGTCAGGACCCGAGCAGGGGGGACATGGTCAGGGTGAGGGGAGGGAAGGGAGGGAGCGAGGAGGGGGTAGAGAGTCGAGAGGGGAGCCGAAGGCACAGTCAAAGAGAAAGGTCTTGAGACCGGCCTTGAAGGAGGAAAGGGAGGAGGCAAAGGCACTGGGGGATGGAGTTCCAGAGCCTCGGGGCTGAGAGGCTGAAGGCCCGGCCACCAATGGTAGGGCGGTTGGGGCGGGGGATGTGGAGCAGACCGGAGCCGGAGGAACAGAGGGTACGGGCAGGTAGGGGGATAGTAGGTCAGAGAGATAGGAGGGAGCGAGGCCGTGAATGGCCTTGTAGGTGAGGATGAGGATCTTGAATTGGATCCTCTGGGGGATGGGGAGCCAGTGGAGGCGAGCGAGGGTGGGAGTGATGTGGTCCCGAAGCCTGGTGCGGGACAGTACACGAGCTGCAGAGCTCTGAATGACCTGCAGCTTGTGGAGGGAGGTGGCGGGAAGGCCGGCGAGTAGAGAGTTCCCATAGTCCAGCCTTGAGGTGATAAAGGCGTGGACCAGGGTTTCAGCAGCGTGAGGGGTGAGGTAATGGCGTAGTCTGGCGATATTCCGGAGGTGATGGAAGGCAGTGCCAGTTGTGGCGCGGATGTGAGGGAGAAAGGACAGCTCAGAATCGAACAGAAATAGGCCATTCAATACTAGTCTGGTGTATATACTCCATTCTTCTTAATCCTCTCTCCTATATCGCTCTGTTCCCTTGTTCCTCGTGTTATGCATCTAGTTTCCTCTTAAATAAGTTGATGCCTTTTTGCTTTGAGTACAGCTTCCAGCAGAGAGTTCACATTCTCACTACTCTCTGTGTAAAGAAGTTCCTCCTAAACATCCTATTGGATTTGCTTCTCCCTCCCATATGTATGCTCCAACAAGTGGAAACATCCCATTAATGTCCATCTTATCAAATTTCACCTTACTGAATCGTGTCCTCCATATCAAATTAAATAATGTTTGAATAAGTAACAAAAGTCCTTTGTGTGTTATAGTCTCAAAAACTAATGTTTTGTCAGTGTACAATATCATCTTAAAAGACTGACGAGTAATCTTTGGAGACAAATGGTGTAGGACAGATTGAAAACTGAGTCATTTACTTATTGTCAGGGCTGACTTTTACGCATTCATTAATAAACACTGGTGGTCTTTAAGCTAGATTTCACTTTATAAAGCTTAATGTGCTTGAATAGTAAGCTCTTGTCTGTTTCACATACTTTGTAGCTGCTGGTACAACTTGCAGCCTGAAATTTGAAGCCAGTACGATAGGCGATCAGGTTACAGCTTCTAAAAATACTTGAAGTGTTGAAGAGGGGATCCCTTGAAATGACAGCTGAGCATAATTTTAGAGACATTGACGTCAGCAGAGATACAAGAACCGATCTGAAATTAGAAATTCCATGACCGAGTGCACTGCATATAAAACGTCTTTGTCTGATAGCAGATAAATCTTTCAGTGGGCATGGATTACCTGGAAAACCTGTACTTCAATTTCAGTACAATGACTGACTCTTAGCCAGCCAGGTGGTTTGCTATTTTGTTTTTAATCTTGCGATTAGCATGACAGTTTGACAGTGCTAACAGTGAACAGGTTTTGTTGATTGTTTTTGTTTTTCTACTGAGCATGTTAAGAGTACCTAGAAAAAAAGACATTGTTTTCTAAATCGTAACCATTTTTTCATCAAGGAAACCAATCCAAATGATTTAAGTTTGAAGAGAAGTATTTCTTCTGTCCTAAAGCTGCTCACTAACACCATAAGTGCTGGTGGTACTCAATGCCTTGCAAGAGTGTGTGCACTTGCATCTCGCCACTCATTCTCTGCTTTTGAAATTCCATCTGAAGAACTATCTCTTTGACTGATCTTCAGCCACCTCCTCTCGTCTTTCCCAGTTTGGGCTCCCGATCTGTCTTTGTAAAGCACTTTAAGATGTCCTTCCTATGTCAAAGGTGTTGCATAAGTGAAAATTGTTGTTCTAAAGGGTATTAAAATGTTTTATAGACTGTTTTGATATCTGCCTCTTTGGTAGTCCAAGTCCTCCCTCTTTTTTACCAGGACTCTACATTCATCTGTTCTGAATGTAACCCAAGTACCTCGTAATCATGTTGATTATGGCATGGTTATTTAGCTTTTATTACTTCTATTTTCTAAAGGTCTCTGAATTCTCAGTTGAGAAATATCTGTAGAAGAGCTTCCTTTATTAAAAAAAATTGGTTGTTTAATTATTTTAAATGAACTATTTTCTAATTTTCTCCCCATTAGCAAATGTCTGCTCCTAAACCCCACAGATATGGTTCCACAGGTGCTGGGTACCCTGATACCCTGTCTAAGTGACCATTGTTCATGTGTAAGCCTTGACAGTGAGTATTGGCGGACCACTCGACTCGAGAGAGCATCACAACTGAGCCTGACCTCTCCTCAACTGGCTGTCACACATGCAGGTTAAATGTAATAATCCCAGCATTTGATATCGCACCTTTCACGTTGAGAGGCTGTTTTCCAACAGCACTACAGGATTCACTGCAAAGTGCTGTGTCTGTGTATTTGGTTGGCGAGTGCCAATAGAGGGTGCTCTATGGAGACCAGGAATAGCAAAACAATCTAGTTTTCCCCTTCTTAACTTTGGGAAGGCTGGGCCAATTTATCCTCCCCGTGCAACCAGGCTGAGTAAATAAACTTGAGAAGAACTTTTCTGAAAGCATCAAACCTTTAAAAATATCCAAAAATCTTTATAATGAAGTTGCTATTTCTTTGCCAGTGTGAAAGCCTCTTGTTTGGCCTCTTGACTGTACAAGTTTCTTCTATTCCATTCCCAATCTATCTATAGTAGTGCAAGGTATAGGATGAAAAATGTACCATTTACAGTAAACACCCGGAGTTCCTATAGATGGCAGTATTCTCTTTTTAAATCACATTGATCTAATTTGATCAGAAGTGTTTTTCATACACTTATGAGCATTATGGCTATTTTCTTGTCTGGCAGTTTTGTGGTATGTTTGTAGTGTTTGGTAAATTTGTGTACTGATACATGCTGGATTTAGTGTATTTCTGTTTCTTCCATGTAACCAGACTTTGATTTACAATAGTAAGACATTCAGGGTTCTGCTAATTTGACAGCTATTTTAACCGTTATAATCTTGTGGTTTTGTTTTAGCAATGCAACTGTAAGTAGTCTGTAAGGTTGAAACAACTTTGAACTCCTTGAAGTGCTTTAGCTTAACCTCCTTTTTATTTTTTTTTAAAAAATGCCTGGAAGACTAATGAACCTTATTTAGTTTTGCTGTCCTCCTCACTTTGGTGTGATCAGTGAAACATCACATTTGTGTGACAGTTTGTTAATGAAGTGCCTGAGGGATTAGAATCCATTAGAATTTGACTTGGCCTTTTTAAGGAGTGACACGCTGGGATTGTTTTATCTTATTTGTATCCTAATATTTAATGGTTTGATTCTTTTAAAAAAAAAGTTTATATAATCTTTCATGAATGTGAACATTGTTCATGTGAATAAAATTATAAAGCGGATTCATATATTTAAGTAATGTTTCTCATTTGGGCGCCCTGATGCCTTGGTTTCCAAATTGTTGCATCTTAAAAAGCCTAGAATGACGTCTTTCATTCATCCTTATGAATAGAGTAGGCATAGATTTTATTGGTTTGTTAACGCTTAAGCTAATTATAAATGACGGATTCGGCAGATTGTCTTCTAAACAGCCTATGTAGCTGTTTAGAAATGCAGTTGGATGCAAAGACATTTCTTATTAGATTGTCCTCGTTAACTTAAAAAACACAGAATTTTTAAAAAGATAAAATCTTTCCTCAGTACACTTGATTTTTTTTTGTGTACTGCTTCCAAACTTTAATTTTCTTCTTCTCCTGAGTATGGTTGCATAAGGACCTGCTGTTTCTCAGTACCTCACCTGAGTGGCGTTATATACTGTTTTTACTGAATTCTGTTTTTAGTAGAAAGTTGAACCTAAGGGTATCTTGATATGCATATACATAAACCCTTCCAGCAAAATCTATCTTCACCTGACATGCACACACATCAGAGCCCACTGGATGACGTTCAGAAATGGGAATGTGGAATTTCTCCTCTACCTCACTTAGTGTTAACTGTGGTTAAGGGCTTTTAATACTATATCAACAGACGTCAATTCATTCAGATTGAACCTAAGAAGCTTCTAGTCTGCAAGACTCAGTTTTAGACTAGGTAGTGACCTTACCAATGTTGAGCTATTGAGAGAGCTGTTCCCAAATTTTGTGGAACCTAATGCAATACAACAACAACTTGCACTTATATAGCATCCTCCATGCAGGGTAGAGTCTCAGAGTAACAGAGCTTGACTTCGAGCCAGGGAGTGTGCTTAAGCATGGTTGAAGAGGAAGGTTTTCAGATGGGACTTGAAAAAGGGGAAAGAGGGGGCAAGGCAGAGGGATTGAGGGAGAGTATGTGGAATATTATTTTCTTAAAATGCATTTTTCAACTCCTTGTTTACACTAGACATTAATGAATATTAGCCTTGTGAATGTTGGTCTCTGACAGAAGATGGTGGGTCAAGCCCTTCATTGGCTGATATTCCAGTGTGTGCTGGGGGAGTCCTGTATTGTCAGAGTTGTCATTCTTAGGATGCCATGGGATCCTTAATGTCCACCTGAACAGGCAGACAAGACCTCAACAGAATGGGAAGGGAGTTTTTCCCAGTGTTTGGCCACCAATCCCCCAGATAAGATTGGTCATTCAATTCATGGCTGCTTGTGGGACATTGCTGTGCACAAATTGGCTGCTGCACTTGCCTATAAAATACAGTCACTACACATTCCAGTATATCCTTGAGACATCAATTTAATAATCCATGCATTTGATATAGAGCCTTATGTCATCAAAGTCTCAAATGCATTTCACGTTATATATTGTAAAGTGTAGTGACTGTTTTGTGGGCAAATGCCCCAGCCAATTTATGTGTAGCTATAGTGAGCGCAAGTTGTTGTTGATTTGTACTTTCTCCTTGGCTTTACTTGAGCTGTTCCTGATTTACCGATTCAGGTGTCACAAATTTCAAAAGACTTCATTTCTAGCATTGTCATCATAATGATGAGATTCAAATATGTTTTATTTAAAAATAAAAAGATTGTCAATAGTTGTTGATCAGTGCTATTCGCTAATAGTCAACAAACAAATAGAAGCCGTTTTTGTTTTTCTTTGTTTATCTGTTCTTTTGTGTTTGTTTGGGTCATAATTGTGTTTTTATTCAGAATGTTTGACATTCCCCATCTTATCTATTCCTCTTGTGCATGTGTGAAGGGCAAGGATTTGATATTGGTGGGGGAAAAGAAAATATCAATTTTATAAACAAAATGCAAACAGTGGGGCTGAAAGCAAATTGAAGTCATGTTCCTCATCCAGCATTAAAAATGCAAAATCAATTTTTAAAAACCCTTCTAAAGGTTTTGCTAAATTTAGGATAAGGCAGTAGGTCAAAAGTGGAGTTAACTGAGCGTAACAAAAAAGTTGATTTGTTTTACAGTCATTTGCGTTGATTTCAATTTGTAGAGCGTTAGTTAATGTCCTGCCTTTACCCCATTTCCTACATATCAGAAGAAGATATTGTGTGTCAGGCCGGCTCAGTTGGTGACACTGTTGCCCCTTGAATCAGAAGGTTGAGGGTTAAAGCCCCACATTGGGACTTGAACTCGTGTGGTCCAGCTTGACCGTGCAGTGCAGTGCAGTGCTGGGGGTGTGCTGCATTGTAGGAGGCGCTGTCTTTCGTTAGGTTGCTGTGTATGCCCAAACTAGGAAGTGATGTTGGTGGTGACCTATTAAACTAGAGATGTTAATCTGAGGTCCCACCTGCCTGTTCAAGTGGACATTACAAAATCCCATGGTACTATTTGAAAAGAAGGGAGTTTCTCCTGGTGTCCTGAACATCTGGTTGCCAACCTCCCCCTTGTTGTTGACCTAATACGTCTCACTTCGGGAGGCCATCTCAAATTGCTAATCTGCTATGCTAGAATCTTTACATAAGTGTTCCACTTAACTTACGTTGTAAATTGAAAAATTGTTTTAAATATTTATGTGGTATAAAAGCCCAAGTTTGCAAGTTAGCAAATGTCTGCAGCATGGAAGACATTCTGTAGATTTTGTATATAACGTGATGATGAACTTGTGTAAATTGTAGTGTTTAAATTTGTTTTTATGATGCATCAGCTTGTTTTCTGCTTCTGGTCAAATTAGCTTGCTTTATTAACCAGTGATACATTTTGAAACCAGTCTTGAGCATATCTGGAGGACTGTTCTTGTTTCTTTATCTCTCATTTAGTGCTCTGTTCTGATGATCTCATTGTTGATCCTATAATTTTATAGGTTCCTTTCACAGATTAAAACGTTTTGCAAATGAATGAATGTTGCTGGACACTTAACATTACTCCTTATTCCTTTTTAATTATAGGTCGTCTTTCGGTGGATGGACGACTTCACTTCAAGACAGTGTTGTGAAGGATGTGGATTACTTCAGCTTTCTGTTTTCTACACTTACTGGTACCTATTGATGATATAATAATAATAATAATAATCCTTGCATTTGATTTTGCGCTTTTCACATCTTCTAGACGTCTCGAAGCGCTTCACAAAATATGCTGTAAAGTGAATTGACTATATATTTGTGGGCGAAATGCGGCAGCCAATTGCGCACAGCAGTGTCCCACAAACAGTCGTGGATTGAAATGGCCAATTTATTAATTTTTTTGAGGGATTATTATTTAATTTACAGTGAAATATTAGGAATATTAGATTGAGTTGTCAATTCTAGAGATTGTCAACTCTTCTCAAGTTATGATGTAGATTTTTTTGCTTTTGGTACAGCCACCTCCTAATTCTATTCACTTATGAATACTTCATGAGCCCCTTGTCACACAAGTGAGATACATTTTCAAAGCTCTTTTTAAATGATTAATGTCATCACAATCTTTGTAAAACTGTAATAGTAGGGGCTCCCCTTGTAGTGGGATTTCTATTAGTATGATAGTAGAATACTTTTAAAAAGTTTTATTTTTTTTGGTCAGCTGTGGGTCTGACAAGTATACAAATCCATCACCATGCTTAATAGTATCCAAAACAAACTCAAAAGCTTCCCATGGAAATTTCCGTGTAATGGAATGCACACTGTCTCCCTGGAGGGATGCATCCTGCTTACCTAATTCCTAATTAGGCAAAGGTTGGCAAGAGCCAAGGTTTGGGACTCCAGTGTGTGTGATGGGGTACTGTGGGAGTTTAACCAATTAAATCTGCATAGCTTACCGTTGAGAGTACTGTCTGGCAAGCTCACTGCTCTCACTGCTTGTTCAGCTAGGACCCCCTCCTATCCATTAGGGCTTTGGCTTGCAGGGTTAACAGGAGCTGAGTGGGATGATATCCTGGCCCCAGTGACTGGTTTGCCTCTCCCAAGTTCTGTTGATGAGCCAGGCTGACTGATCTGTCATCAGCAGTGGCCTGGGGTTGTGGACCTGCCTGGCTCAGGAACCTGTCTATCAAGACGGCTACGGAATATTTTATACTCAAACGTGAGTTAAAACTGTATTGTAATAATGGGACAGCACTTTGGAATACAAACATAAAGCTCCAGGGTAGAGGGAGTGCAGGTTTGATTCTTCATGCTGCTAATTACTTCTCGGTCATCCTGTTTGCTGGTGGTGCCAAGATCCCTTTGTAATGGGATCAGGCAAAATTAAGTGGAGCGTCTTTCCCCAACGGTTACTGGGCCCCTCCAAATGACTGACTCAAATTGTCATTGGCCGAGGTCTGGGAGTAGGTTCCCTCTACTCTGTGGGCTATACATGGTGCATTGGGCGGAATGAGAGGAGAGAAACCAAAGGAGCTCAACCCCTACTCCTTTTCCTCCCTCTACCATAATACATTATAATAGACCAAATTTCTCTTTTGTTTCAAGCATACTTCCACTTGGTTTGTTAACATAAAAGATTCAATACAGAGTCGCTGTACATGCAGCCATAGTAAATGCCCTACTAAATGTCAGAAATTGTTTTGGCTAACCATTCTCTGTATGTTAGTGCAAAGCCCTCGAGTAAAGAATCATTTATGAATGGGAAAAATAAGATTTATGACTATATAGCAGGTCTGTTTATATGAGGTTGTTAATGGTCAGTGTTGTGCTCTTGTTGCTCACCTGTATTCTAGGATTCTCAGGAGACGAGTTGGCCTGGCTCCAAAACAGCAACAGTAATCCTCATGTAAGACAGACCCAGTTTTCACCCGTCCGCCTTTATGTGACTGACCTGGACCAGTTTGTACATCACTGGACTTTGACTGAGGTAACATTAACTTTGCAGTGACGCTAATACTGAATGACAGCAGGCTGATCCGCGGCTTTATGGTATCCCTTGATATTGGCAAAGGCACTGTGCCTTAGAAAGCACTTAAACCCTTTTTACTGTCAAACTCTTTAGACTTTGTTCTACTGTCAGTAAGCTCCACAGAATGTGTTCTTAACCCTTTAATCACTTGTGAACTTTGCAGCTTTTAAGATGCACATGTTTGATTAAACACATGCATCTCATATTGAAAACTTGTTTTTATATGTTTCTCTATCAGGAATTGGTAATTTATGAGGAAACATTACTACTTATTTAATCATGTGGAGAGTTTAAGAGGAGTTTTTACAGAGCTGAGGGGGTGATGAGGAGAATGTGGCCCTCTCTGACAGAAGCTGCAGAAACCATTAATACATCTACGAAGATGTATTAATGCATGGGGTAGAAGAGAATAGAGGAGTATGGAGGGGAATAAAGAGAGGGGGTGAGGAGGGGTGGAGGCTCCTTTAGAATAAAAGCACTAGAACGGACTAGTTTATTGTACAGTTTATATAGTTCTGTGTTTAGTTGGTACTGTTACAATGTGAATTCAATGTCAATGCTGTGGTTAATGTCACAATATCGTAAAATTATTGGTCATTCACAGCGTCTTATTTGTGCTCTTATCTGTAAGGCAAGTAGACTATATTTGTCCTAGTTCATGTGACTCCATAATAATAATCCTTGCATTTGATACAGTTCCTTATCACTTCTTCGAGACTCTTCACAGAATATACTGTTAAGTGAATTGACTGTCTATTTTGTAGGCAAAACGTGGCAGCCAGTCGTGGCCAATTTTTTTTTAAAAGGGATTATTACCCCAGGAAAAGTTGTTTATTCAAAGCAATATCACATAGGTAACTCATCCCACAAAACATTTGCAAACATTTCTGTATAAAAGTACTTCAGACGTATTACCATATCCCTCTCCACACTCCTACTGAACAGTTTCTCCTTCATCAACTGAAATGTTGAAATATGGCTGGTTAACACTATTTAACATTTTACTGTACACCTGAACTTTACAGTCCACCTGAACTTTACAATCCACCTGACAGGCAAATGAGACATGATTCATAGTCTTACTTGCTTCCAAAAAAAGCAGTGCTCCCCCACCACTGATTTGGTGTGTCCAGCTAATCTATGAGTTCAAAGAGGCCTTCTGTAGAGGAAAGAGTTCTACCAATTGAGCCAGCCTGATGGATAAAGATACCTGTTGCTTGAGCAGAAAAGTCAGTTACTGAGCTAATTCCAAGAACAAATTGGTTCCTGGTTTCCTAAATTTATAGGTAGCATTGACCAATCTAAAAATTCTTTGAAGGAATAACAGAAATTGAAATAAACGCAGTCGATTTGAGTTACATGGATTTACGAAAAGCGTTTGATATGGTACCGTGAGAGATGCTTATGGCAAAGGTTATGGAGAATATGGACACATAAATTGTGAGATGGTTGGAGGGCAGAAAGCAAAGAATAGAGGTAAAAGGAATTGCTTTTGGACCAAGAGGATGAAGTGAGGGATGTTCCACGGTGGTCTGTTAGGGCAATTCTTATTTACGACGGATATCAATTATTTAGACATGGATTCTGAGGAACCGTGTCCAAATTTGCTGATTATGCCAATTGCTTTCAGATTTGGTATCCTTGTAATTAAGGAACATTTCTTAGTGTCCAGTTTTTCTTTCTGAGGGCAAGACTTGCCATATTACAGCTTCCTTTCTCCCTGCTGCATATCATCTGTGCCAGGAGAATAGTCAGTGATCACTATCATTGAGGTTTCTGTTCCTATGCAGTATATTAGCGCCCAGTAGGTGCGTGTTCGAGAGGAAACTTGGGATGGAACAGTAACTCAATATTTGGTAAATCACAAATGTGAACACTTATTCTACCTCTGTGGTGGAGACATTTGTATTAACATTTGTATTAACTGTGCCAACCACTGCACTATGTTCAGTGGCTTGTGCAAAATCTTTTTATTTTGTTAAAACGTATTATGTGATTAATTCATTCTGATCCTTCTTGTTTTTTTGAGGTATTTTGTTTTTTATTGTGTTAATCAGGTCTATAGCCCAGGGCTATGTGAAACATTGGTTGGTTGATCCTGACTGTATGAAATTAAGCAGTTAAGCACGGAATACTGATTCAGATGAATTAGCAACAGTGGCTTAATACTGATCCTACTGGCCCCAAAAATACAGCAGCCTCCTTCCTTGGTTCAAATACTACTGTGAACCTCATCAAGTTTTATACTAATTGTGCTATAGAAAACAAAACATTGAATAGAGCAAGTTTCTATTTTGTTAATGCTTGTTAAATGAGAAAGTAGTACTGAGAGATGAGGAAGCTGTGTTCAGTTGATTTGGCATATTAGATGTATGATCGAATGGTTCAGATTACATTGGGTGTTATCTTCCATTATGGTTCATTATCACAGCGCCTTCCTTGGGGGCTTACTCATATGAAGCCGTTGATAATTTGTTATAGCTGATAGGAGGAAAGTGGAAAATCAGTTTCCATTGCATCTAAGCTCAACGCATAAAATGCTTCAGTAAAACTGTCACATTCTCCTGTAATTGAATTGCACTCTTGGTGTTAAATGCAACAGCATCAGACAGACTTGAACAGCTTAGCTGGGCAAATGCGATAAATCTTGTGCTTGTGAATAATTTCTTTCCCGCTGAGCCTTGAGGCTTTCTCCACCTTAAGAGGAAAATAAACCTTAGGAAGCTTTTGGAGTTTTTAAACTACGCCTGCCAATTTTTATTTTAAAAAAAGGAGAGTGTTACTATAGAGAAATGAAGGGTTTTGCACAGTATTACATATACTTGTGCGTGTCAAATTCCACTTACTTTGTAGTTGAACTGGTGAAATTAAATTCCATCTGAATGTGCGTGTGTATTTCTGTGTGTATATGAACTAAACGGAGATCATGAAAGGCACACGGAAATAATGACTGAAGGAAATGTGTTCCTAAAAAGGACTCAAATACTATCATGAACAAAGTTAATATTAACAATAATAATACTTACATTTGTTATAACATCTTTCATGTCAGGAGGACTTACCAAAGTGTTTCACAGGATATACTGTAAAATGATTGTTCTGTGGGCAAACACAGCAGCCAATTTGCACACAGCAATGTCTCACAAACAGCAATGACGAATTTTATTTGAGAAATTGTCAGCCAAGACAGCAGGAGAAACTCCCTTCTCTTTTCAAATAGTGCCATGGGATCTTTAATGTCTACCTGAACAGGCAGATGGACCTTGGTTTTCTGCATCAGGATGGCAGCTCTAACAATGGAGCACATTATCGCCCAGCACTGTATTGGAGTGTCAGCTTATACTATGTGAGTTCAATTCCTGACATGGGGCAACCTTCTGACTCAAGAGGCAAGAGCCAGGCTATGTTGGGGTTAGGAGGTGGGGCGGGGTTGGATCTGCTGTTGTTTGGATTAGAAGCAAAACAATATCCCATCTTCTCTGGGAATGAAACTTTGTTCGAAGCAGTCACACTTCATCAGAGTGCTTCTTACTGTGAGGTGAAATGGTTGGAGAGTTTTGTACTGAATTAGAATATATGACGGTTTTTAAAAAGAAACGTTGTCAACAATAGCAAAACAAATTGCATTTAAACAGCTCCTTTCACGTTGGGAGGAAGTCACTGAGCTCATGTTAACCTTGTAAATCAAAGCCCCAACAGGTAGCAAGGTCATAGCTAAAACAAACCAGTGGGAATAATAATCATCTTTGGATTTGATATAGCACCTTATCATGTCTTTGAAACGTCTCAAAGCACTTCACAGAATGTACTGTAAAGTGAATTGACTGTATATTTGGTGGGCGAAACAAGCTTGCCAGCCAGTGCTTTCAAATGCAAGCTGTGCAGTTTTAGCTGGTTTACGTAGTATGGCTACTGTCAAGCATGGTGATGAGTTTCCTCATGTGTCAGAAGCTATCCCCCCAAAACTGAAAAAAGTACTGTTTTTACTTTTGGTAAAATCTTAAATTTTTCTATTGTGTTTATTTTGTTTACTGCTTTTAAAGTCAGGTTTTGTACATAAAGATACCTATTATAAATGTATAATATTCATTCAGAATTAAGTTATTTTTTTATTTGGAAAGGAGCTGATGTGATTGTTAATATATTTCCGTACTTATTTTGTGGCGACTGAAGAGTGATTTCCGTGTTTTATTGTTAGCCTGGCTTATTCTGAGCTTGATTGTTTGCATCTCTGTAAACAGCGAGTCGAGTCAGAAGGCTCAAAGTCAGGTGCAGCTGAAATTTATAGTGACCAAGAAAGGAACTTCTCAGGTTATTCAATAGAGATAAGCAAGACAGTTGGGAAATTTGACAGAATAGATTTGTTTTGCAAAATAGCCCTCCAAAGAATTATCTTCAGATTGTTGGATTTCATATAGGACACTATATGCCAGCAGAGACAAAATGTCTAAAACTGTATGGAATTAAATAAAGTGTAAAGGCAAAAACTCCTGTGTACATCTGAGAAGATGCATCTGGAAGTTTCCAAAAAAATAACTGAAGTAAACATGTTAAACTGTATGTAACAGGCTATCCAGCAAATGATGCTCATTGCCATTAGCGAGGGCTGTATTCACACCAAGCCCCAAAGCTGAGAGAACAATGTTTTATTCCATTGGGTCATCCTAATGATTTTTTCAGATTGATGTGTCATCGTTGCTGCTGTATTTTATTGTTATGTTGAAATTTGCTCTATTTTACTCATTTTTCAAAAATAAAGACTGTTAGGGCATAAAGTCTTCATCAAAATTTGTTTACCGTGCAATATATCTCCCAGGTTCTGAATTGAAAGTGCCTGTTATATGAATCCTGTGATCTGTGCAAAGCCCCTACAATGAAGACCTCTTGTTATCAGCGACTTACACGAGCAGCTAAGACTTGCTAATATTGGCCTGTCAAACCCATTTACTTCAGATAGTGTAAGCAGCACCTAACAGTATATGTGTTGTGGTAAGACAGGGAGCCCCACGGGCAGTGAGACTGGCTTTGGGAGCTAAGCTTCATCAGCTGCTCCATCACCTGGAAAGTTCCAGCTTGTTGTAATTCCACTGAGCATCATATGCTGGATGGAGCCTCTGACCCACTGGTTAACAACATGTTTACACCGGCTGCTTCATAGGGTCTTTTTAGAACTACACAGGAGTTTTGACTTATTTTTTATTTAATTCTATACTATTTATAGACATTTAATTTGTTTCCCGCTTAAAAAAAACATTTAGTAATCCATTTTAGACATTGAACTTCATAAATTTAAAGATTATTTATGAAATAAGTGCTGTGTACATATATGTACCTGTTAAACTATCCTGACACTTGGACTTTTATTAAACCTCTGAAACGTATCTCATGATTATTAATTACATTTTCAGCATAAAGCATTTAAAGGGCTAAGTTAAATACAGTGGTTTCCCCAAATTCAAGCATAGAACAATAGACACCAATAGAAAGATAGGGTGATGATTATTTATTATTATGAAATAGAGAAAGTATTTGTTGTATATATCTAGTAATATTAGGTGATTTTAAGTTATCAGTTACAAATAATCAAATTGTCACCAAAATTATTCATGAAACATCCAGGAAACAAGACTGTAAGCTCTTTAACTGATTCTGCACTTGAGTACTAAATATGATGCAATTTTGTTTTTAGTTGTAAGTATTTTATAAATCATTTTATAAAGCCTTAATGGCTAAAATCCCAAATGTCC
This sequence comes from Callorhinchus milii, assembly GCF_018977255.1. Lineage (NCBI taxonomy): Eukaryota > Metazoa > Chordata > Chondrichthyes > Chimaeriformes > Callorhinchidae > Callorhinchus > Callorhinchus milii. The sequence goes on from NW_024704743.1 coordinate 62,641,641, forward strand.
TTGAAAAATTTCTAAACTTATTATTTTATTCCTCTGCAATTGATCTTCTTACTTCCTATCCACTGGAGTACCATGCTGACAATGCACCATGTTTAGTGACACTTCCTCGTCTTTTCCTCCAAAAACCCATAGATTCTATATCCAACACAAAAGAAATGTTGGATCTATTGTTTTGTTGAATTTTAATAATTTACAGGGACTACAGGGACCTGCAAGGAAATAATATTTCAACTTAATATTTGTAGGATTTTTAAAACAAATTACATGATGCCTAAGGAATATAAGCCTATGATAAAATCATCCCTTTTCCATTACAATTAAATATGTCTGAACCAGTGAGACTCAAGATTTGTTGAATGACATACTGCTATTGAACACACACTAATTACAGGTTCAAATTAGTTCAATCTATCATGTTGCTATTTATCTATTTAACATGGTCCATACTTGTCTTTTTAGCTAAACTCTAAAATAATGTAAGCAACAACGGTTTTTATTTTTTTTCATAAATATAAATGTAATTTCCCTCCTTTATTTAAAAACTTATTTTAAATTTGGTGGAAAGCATACAGGTGGTGCTAAGTGACACAAACATTTCCCTGGCCTGTCATGCTTGGTTCTGTGTTTTTCATCTCAGCCTTCTGTTAAGTTAACCTGTTACCCTGTTACTCCTGTTAACCCTGCAAGCCAAGGCTCAAACAGGAAGCGGGGTCCTTACTGCATGGCAACTTGTCAGACAAGTTCTCATAATAGCATCTGTTTGTTCAGGTGGACATTAAGGATCTCATGGCACTGTTCTAAAGGAGAAGGGAGTTTCTCCCGGTGTCCTGATAAACAATCCCCCAAATAAAAATACTTACTGCGAGGTAAACAGAGGCGTGTGGAGTAAGGAAACTTGCCCAAAGTATTAAAAGTACAAATACAGTCAGCAGTTATTCAACATTGATCATCATCTACAAAGAAAGCACTTTGAGACATTTCTATAGGCTCTATGTCAAATGGAGTCCTGTAGGTTAGTGGTTGGAGCACTCGCCTCACAAGCGAGAGACCTGGGTTTGATTCCTGGGCAGGGGGAAACGTTGGGTGTGTTTTGCAGCTACTTTGCATTGTGAGGAATTAGACTAAAGTATTGAAATGAAGCTTCAGATAAGTAATGGTTCTCTTATTAGCGATTATTACATGAAGCTGATTTTAATTTACTTCAAATTAAGCAAACCTTTGAGTCTGATCCCATGAGCTGGTCGACAGGAAGTAGATAATTATTCTTCAGTGACTGACACGGTTATCAATCAGATACAATTAAACACATCCCACTTGATAACTAATTGGGAAGCTATTAACTTATTGGCTTTAATAGGCAGGAGATGCCATTTCTGGAGGAGGAAGAATCTGAAGGAGGTTACATCTGGCTGGGAAACCTATCGTGTGGGTCGTTGTAAGAGTGCCAGATTTTATTTGCCAGCCAAGTTCTGATGCGCACGGAAATCCCATCACCATGCTTCAGCGTATCCTTGCCAGCAGATTCCTTTTTAGTTAGATACCTATTCTTTCTGTGCCAGAGTCTAGCAAAATATTTAGTAAATACCATAAATTAATGATCACTGGAGCAAGCAAGACTCTAAATGAGATTTCTCAAATACTTTGCATCAAGGGGGCATGAATTATAGATGGGAGTTTAGCACGGGCTGGAGTGGGTGTGGTATGGGGGGTGGATGGGTTGCAGTGGGTATTCAAACACAGAATGCGAAGGGGTTGAGGGAGGAAGTTCCAAAGTTTTGAGGCGTAGTGGCTGAAGGCACGGCTGCTGATGGTGGAGCGGAGGATTTGGGGGACACGGAGGAGGCTGACCCAGTAGAGCCCTGGTCACAGATAGAGAGGACATCGTTTGTGACTTTCACGAGTGCTGTCTCTATACTGTGGGCAGCGTGGAAACCAGACTGGAGGGGTTCGAGTAGGGTGTGGAGGGAGAAGTGCGCGCGAAGTTGGTTGGCAACAATGCATTCCAGAGCTTTGGCAAGGAAGGGCAGGTTTGAGATAGGGCGGGAGTGGCCGAGGTTGGAGGAATAGAGGGTAGGTTTTTTAAGGAGGGGGAGTGGGACTAATCCTGAGGAGAGAGACTGGTGAATAGTGTCTGCCAACGTGGGCAGAGGAGGGGAAGCTGGGTGATCAGCAGTCGGTGGGGAGGGGTTCATTGTGGTGATGGTGGATGAAAGGGAAGGAGAAATGGGGACAAATGAATGTAGGATGGGGGCCATGGTAGGAACTGAGGGTGGGGTGGGTGAGGGAGACGGAATGGGAGTGGTGGTAGGCGACATAGGGCAGAAGGATGAAGGTGCCAGGTAAGGAAGTCCATGACCTCTTCGCACTTGGCATTAGATATGATTGAGGGTGCTTGAGGGAGCGCATGGAGGAGGTGGTGGAGAATAGGATTTTGGAGTTATTGTTGGTCTCCAGTATGATGTTTGAGTAGTGCGCAGTTTATGTTTGCGACAGAGAGTGGTGGTAGGTGTGAAGATGCTCGAGCTACAGCTGGTGGTGAGCCGTGAGGCTAGTTTTCTGACACCTGCGCTCGAGCAGCCGGGTTTGGGATTTTAGAGAGTGAAAATGGCTGTTGTACCAGGGGGAGCGGGTGGGTTTGGAGACGGTACTGGATTTCAGGGGGACCAGGGAGTTGAAGTTAGAGGAGAGGCGATCATGAAGCAACTTGACGGCTGCTTCGGGATCACTGCGGGTGGAAGACCAGAGGGATAGGAGGTGAGAAGATGAGAGGGTCTCGGGGAGAAGTCTTTTCCATGGGCAGAAAAGTTAGGTTACAGGAGACAGCAGGGCTTTCTCTCCTTTTGGCTAATAAACGTGTTAACAGCGGTCTTTATTTTTAAAATCTGCATAGCAAACCCTTTCTGCCAAGTGATCAGTTTTCTGTTATTTTACTCCTCTGGTATCAGATATGTGTTTGATTGTGCATCTCTAACATTGCTCCTTGGTCTAGCTTGGTTTTATACCATTCTAGATCTATTTTTTTTGTCAGTTGCACGGTTTATTTACCTGGGAACTCGACTACTGCTGTACAAGTAGAACCTTACTTTGTGTACAACTCAGTAATAAGGGCAATTGGCTCTTCAGGCCACTTTTCTGTTTTTTTTTTCAATTTGATGGTGAAGGTGACCATAATCCCAAACTCAGTAAGGCGATACCAGTATTAAGAGCAAAAATGGGCAGTCTGTCTGTAACAGTCTATCTGTAACAGCGAATTTCCACTGTATTATGTGCACTTTTTTTAAAATGGAAGTTACAGTAACCAATACTGTAGTTGACAAAATGAATCTCAGAGATGTACAAGATCATTGTTGATATTTAGCTAGTGTTTGTTCTCCATATTCTGGACAAATGTTCCCTAAACTAGGCAAGTATTCTGTACATCTCTGTAATCCTTGCATTTGACATAACATTATCAGCAGTGGTCCCACAAACAGGCGTGGTTTGAATGACCTAATTTTTTTTAAGGGATTCTATCCTTTATATGTAATTGTTTGTAAAATCCATACAGGTTTGGTTAACGTTTAGTCCAAATGCCAGTTGCTGTTTTAGGAAACTTAAATAGCATTTTGGAGAACGTCGAAAATTAATAAATCCCTTCTGTCAAGTTATACATAAGGTATGTATGCTTGGACCATGTTGTTAACTATACTTGTATTATCTATTTCAGGTTGTGTGCCATTGCCTGTCATCTATACCTTCCCGAATCCAGTGCTGTGACATCTTGCAAAGTGCCATCTGCAAACATCTGGTGAGCCCAGTAACCCTATGATGGCTGGACAGAGAGGTTGATAGCGTGATGGCTGACAGAGAGGGATATAATAAAGGCTGGACAGAGAGAGGTTATTGTCAAGGCTGGACACAGAGAATATTGTCATGGCTTGAAAGAACTGCAATTCAACATCTTGGTGTAGGTTTGAGTGAAAAACTGGGAAAGAAATCAGGGATAATAATGATATGAAGCTTTGAATTAGGCAGTTGTGAGGAGACAGCAGATTAGAATCGCAGATAATTGCTGGGGTTTGGCCCTCTGACCTGTACAATTCTGTATTCCTGCAATTTGCCACTAATTGAGCTTATTAGACAATAAATCTTCATGGGAAACCTTAACAGGCCTTGGAACAGGGGCGTCTCCAATCGCTGGCTACAGGCAACACAGAAGCAGTGAAAGTTTCCAAAGGTATTCATTTGTCTGGTAGTAAGGTTGTCACAGTTCAGGTTCACCCGTATGCCCCTCTACCGTTGATTGTTGGTGAGGTGATCGGAATACACAGAGAAATGGAACAAAATGACCCACGTTCTTTTCTATTTCTAACCTCCCTTGTTCTTTGCTGCATTTTAAAAATTATAGTCCAGGAAGTAATAAAGGAATAAAGGAAATAATACTGGAAACCGTTTTCAGGCCACACAGTAAATTATATCTTGTCAAGTTAGAATTCAGCCTTGTCATGTGTGGTATTACCTTGATAACTTCTGAACCCCTTGGGTCATTTAGCTGTTTAGCCTTGAATTACAGTTGTTAGTTGTGTGAAGAATGTTACATTAATACTCTTGATTTGTATGTTTATTTCACACAAGTGTGAGGGATCTATTGGAAAATCAGTCGCATAACACTTCTAAAATCCACCTGTTTGTGTAATTCTGTGCTGGTGTTCTATTTGTTTCCTACATAAGTCAGAAATCTGCTTTGTTAGTTTGGTTGAATGGTTATTACAGTATAATAGTATCAATCTGCAATGTTCTGTGAAAATGTACTGACTACAGGCAACACAGAATCCATGACTGACATAGATTAACACCTGTTAAACAAGCCTTTTGAATGGAAGCCTAGGATTTTAGTTTCCAGGTCTAATCTCATTCTCTCATATCATTTACGATTGATGTATTATAGAAATATCTAACGTTGGGTAAAATGGATTCCTTTTCACTTTCTCATGTTTTTGATTTGGTTGGCTATGTTTAGTTTAAACTAGAACATTTATTTCAGAGTAATCAGTTGATTCATAAATTAACTTTGACTTCTGTCCCGCTTTAGGTGGGTGTGAATCTCTTGCCAGACAGCACGGCAGGATCTGTCCTGACAGCTGTTAGCCAGCTCATAGATCCAGCCTTTATTCCCAATGAGTGTCTGTTGAAGTTTCTCGCCAGTTGTTGCTACAGCCTCCTTTACTTCATACTAACCTTGGAGAAGAACAGCAGAGGGAACACACAAAAGTGGTAATTAAAATTCTCCTTGGGTTTCTGCTCCTATTCCTCTTATATTGAACTATATTATTCCATAGCTCTGTTGGATCAGGTTTGTTTTAGAATTCTCTGTTGACTGTTGTTTTCTTACTGGTGTAAAAGCGCTATATCAAATGCAAGGGTTATTATATTATTATAACATAAAAAGCCTGAACTTGGCACAATTGAAACACAATTGAAACTTTCTGCACGGAACAGATTTTACAGCTACAATCTCACTTTAAAAGAACCTTTTATTCCAGTTTTTGCTGAAGATTCAATCTGTGAAATCTGGTTTTATTTCTATCAGTACAATATTTATTTCAGCAATTGATCATGTAAGCATCTTTCCTCCCTACTGCCAATTTTTAACAAAGGCAGGAAAATCCCAGCTCATCCAATTTCATAACCGAGCTTCTTCAGTCTCCATCCCAAATGAACATCACATGAACACCAAAGATCCTCTAGCACTCTCTGTTCTACTCTATACTCTTTTATTCAAAAAGAGAAGGGAGTTTCTCCTTGTGTCCTGGCCAATAGTTTCTCCCTCTCCCCCCCCCCCCCCCCCAATAAAAGTTGGTCACTCACTCCATGGCTGTTTGTGGAGAATGGTCTATTGTGAGCAAATGTCTGCTATGTTAGTTTACATTAGAATATACAGCACAGACACAGACCATTCAGCCCAACTGGTCAATTTGTATCAGGGTTTATTCTCTACATATCTCACCAACTTCCCTAATCCCCTCTCCCATACTACTTTATTTCCTTCTACCTCCCATACTATTTTATTTCCTTCTACCTCCCTTATCCCTCCTTCCCTCGTTTAGATTACGACTGAAGACCTTCCTCTTTGATCATGCTTACAGTCACCTCCTTCCTCTGCCAGGCTCCGCCTGTTAAGCACTCAGACACTGCCCATGTGAAGGCCACTATATGCAAGTTGTTGTATGCATCAAATTCCCTCTTAAATATGTTCATCCTTTTTGCTTCAACCGCAAATTCCGACAGTCTGTTCCACATTCTCACCACCTTCTGTGTAAAGATGTTCCTCCTGAACTCCCTTTTAGATCTGCTACTGGCTATCTGATTTATTCCCCCTTGTTTTGAATTCGCCAACAAGTGAAAACAGGCAATTAAGAGCACATAAACCTAATGGTCTTCAAAAGCTCAAATGGAGCGGAAGATTCTCCAGTTTCAGCTCAAGATAAGGCCCGGGATACCTCCCGTCATTTTGGGTTCACAGCACAATTTCTCACACCCGATTGGCAACCAATCAGACTGTCTAAGCTGAAAGGGGAGGCCTCTGGATATAACACTGTGGGACTCTAACCCTGAGAAAGGCCAAACTTTTTTTTAAACCTTGCGACACGATGCACAACCATTCTCTTGTCCCACTTGTTTAATGTGTGAAGGGTGAACAGTGGACAATGCACAATGAATGGGTTATGCGTATACTTTTTTTCTGTATTCTGGACTTTTTTTTCTTTTTGAAACACTCCTAGGAAAATTGCTTGTAAATGAAATGACGAGCTAAGATGTGTCAAACTGGATTTGTGTCCACTTGTATTGTGACCCACAGCTAAACAAGTCGATATGGTCTTGATTTAATCATCTGATCACATTTATTAATAGAAAATTCTCTTCAATTAGAGAATCCTTAATAAGGAACTTTGAAAAAAGTTCCACTATTCATGTAAATATATATTTACAAAATTAACAAGTTGAGAACCGAATATACTTTGCAGATTTCAACTTTGCAGGTTTATATATTATAAGAAAAATGTAGCTTTTGTTTTCATTTTTAATTCAACTCCCAAAACAGAATTAGAATCTTGAAATTCTCCATGAATTATATTCTTAAAGAGAGCTTTTTTAAAAATATATAGTTTTCCAATGAATTTTACACTCAAAACTAGTGAAATATGGATGTTGAATATTCCACTTATGAAATATTTAATATTCCACTTCTGTCAGAATTAAGTCCTCTAAGCTCAAATATAATTGGTATAGTTGCAGCATGAACGTCTCTTATGTTCTCGCTACCTCGCCCTGTAATGTGTCATCTCTAGTTTCAGAAGAAATTGTGCAGTAAATTGTTTCAGTACTTATATCAGGCATCTTTAGAATCTTTCCGAAGACTGCCAATATAATAATAATCCTTGCTTTTGCTATAGTGCCTTATCACATCGTAGAGACGTCTCAAAGCACTTCACAGGATATACTGTGAATTCAGTTGACTGTATTTTGTGGGTGAAACACAGCAGCCAATTGTGTACAGCAGTGTCCCACAGTCATTTTTTAATTTAACTTTAATTTTAATTACGGCTGATCTGTGTGGTGGTCTTGTCCTCACTTATAATGGAGTTGAGAGAGCCCAAAATTAATAATAATCCTTACATTTGATATATTGCCTTATCAGATCTTCGAGAAGTCTCAAAGCACTTCACAGAATATACTGCAAAGTGAATTGACTATATTTTGTGGGCGAAACACAATCTCTTTAATGGAATTGTTACAGAATAAATGCATGCAGTTAGAAAAGAGACTACTTTCATTTGATCAATATAGACTACGTTTAAAACTGGATTTCGAAGGAGAAAGTTCAAGTGTGATGTGATGGAATTATTTAAGATACTGGAAGGGTTTCAGTTGGTCAGGGATTCAAGGACACGAAAATGGTCAAAGGGGTACATTTTGAGATTGCTTTGAATGGAGAGAGGAAGCGAGTGAGGGACTCGGATAGAATCCAGAGAGCGGCGGGAGAATGGTTGAACCCCTACCCACTGCTTGGGACGTCCTCCTGACGTGAAAGTTGCTATACAAATGTCATTTTGTTGTTGTTGATTGTGGGGCAGATAGGATGGGGGAACATGAAGCAGCCTGAGCGAGGAAAACGAGGCCTCTGTATGGTTAAAGGAGTGAAAATACAATAGTGATTACAACTAATAGGCATATGAAATGGAGCTATGAACTAACTAGCTGTTTTGGTTTGTTTTACTGTGATATTATCTCTGTCTAACACACATTAAGAAATGAATGACTGTTTATGCAGGGATTTGCTGTGGTCCTCGTGCCTCACAGCACTGATCCACATCCCCCGTCTACTGCGCCTGATGCTGCAGGGTGTGAAGGTGAACGGCAGCAGCCAGGAGGAGCTCCCTGTCATCGCACAGGTCCTTCGTCTTCTGCTCAAGCAGGCACAGCTCAGGCAGCACATGGTGGCAAACGCTGCACTGTTACAACAGGTCATACAGGATATCACGGTATGTCAACTCTCTGCATTCAGGACTCCATCAGCTGTTGTGTCTTTCATTTGCTTTTAACAGCCTTTTTATTGAAGTGTTTTCCCAGATACTGTAAATACTTGTCAGGAGTTGCAGGTCCCACCTATCTCTGCACACCAGCTCCAACATCTGATAGCTTTGCTACTTTCTATTGTAGGTTTATAAATACAGTACTGTATATGATTTAGATGAGTATTTCATGTAAGGATAGATTATATAATGCAAGAGCTGCAAATAAAATGTAGTTCATCACTAAATCTTATACAAATACTGAAAAAAGTAAAGAGGAAAACTACTTTTTACCTTGCAGCAGTGTTTCTATGGTTTATTTCCAAGAAATACAAGACTAGCGCGAGTTTCACAAGGCCATCCCCCATCCTTGCTCAGATTCATTGGCTCCCCATCACCCAGGGGATAAAATTTAAAATTCTCATCCTCACTTTCACATTTGTCTGTGGTCTCACCCAACTTTGCACTATGATCCTATTCCCCTGACCCCTCCCTCCACTCAGGAAGCCTACCCCACCCATTCTGCCCCATTGGTGGCTGAGCTTTCAGCTGTTCTGGAGTTTCTCAACCTTCTTCCCCTCCCTCCCTGCGATAAGACTCATCTCTTTGACTACATGTTTGACCACCTTTCTCCCCAGTTGTATAAATTTGCAATTAATGTTTTGTTTTTAGTTAAGTGAATTTGAATAAATCGTATGGGTTAAGGAGAAATTAGGTAACTCTTTGGAAAACCTGTTGAGAAAGGACCTTATGACTTCTTTCCATGACATTTTAAGTCTGAATTACTTTTTGGTTTTTTTAGAACTGTAAAACGGGAGATGGTCAAGAACAGTGGCTGACAGAACTTCATTACTGGTTCAGTATCTCCATAACAGCACGGCCTAGGGGAACCACCAGTTTGCCAGTGACTTATTAAAATTTGCTGAATCCACAAAACAGACACTCACTTGTAAATCCTTGTAGTGGAACACATTTGAGTCATTGGACCACTGCTCAAGCAATGCTGAAGATAATTCAAGCCGTAATTTGTGAATAAGAATAAAAACATGTTGTGCTGGACCATTTTCTCCTTGCCTTTCCAAATAAAGTGGAACCCACACATTTGTTATGTGAAGAGTACACTTAAAATGTAAGCATATCAAATGCAAGGATTATTATGATACTCATTACTTTGACATGTAAGGGAGTATTGAACTGGGACAAATGCACTCCTGTTGAAGTTTGCATGGGGAGTACCCTCGCTGTTTCCACAAAGATTGTGGAAGTGTGAAAATATTTTATTGATTAACATGCAAAAACCTCTTACATTCTACAAAGATCAATGTTTTATTTGTTTAAAAATGTGCCATTAGTGCTTTTGCTTCTCCTTGGATTGACTCTGAACATTGTAAATACAATGACATTCAGATTAGAAGAATACCTTGGCATTTTTCTAAGCATGCACTGCAAATCTCCACAGAATATTCTACTGTGAACATGATTGTATACGTTCAACTCACACCTGTTTCTTTACAAGATATGTTGGGTTTTGTTTGATCATTTATTTTATTACCAAATAAATCCCAGAAAAATATTACTTTCTCCAAATCTTTATTGAAAACCGTATAATGTAGTAGATGCATTTATATAAAAAAACTACAAAAATAAATGTTACAATGTGAAGTATTTGATACAAAATATGTTTATCTACAGGATGGATACATATTTTACATACATAGTTCAACAAAGGTGAATCATCATGTAATAAATAGCAATGCGATCTTGTAAATTGTTGAAACCCATCATTGAGGGTAGATGAGATGGTTGATAAAGCTCCAATGGATGTAAATGTATTATTTGCCTTTGTGTGACAGCACACACCGGAAGCTGCTTGTCACAAAAATATGGATTACTTCATTTGCATTGTTTTTTGATACTGAGCATGTGGTTTCCTCTTGCAAACAATCATCATTTAGATGCTACCAGGGACCTTACAGAGTTCTGATTCAGTGGCATATTTCAGAGTTCAGAAAATTAATGTAAATGGCTGCTTACAGGAGTCATTTTAATGACAAATCTTGGGTTTGTGCTATTTATGTGCAGCAATAGTAACAGAAGGAAACTTGTAGCAGTTAACAAATACCCATAAGTCTGAGTACCTGAGAGACCTTTAACACAGTTATGTGGAACATGAGTAAAGTTCCATGCATTTTGTTTATACACAGATTATAAATAATATACGTAAATTATATTTGTGACCAGAAATGCTTTTGAAAGAGGAGCTGAATTCCTGAAAAACAATGGATGTCCTGCTAAGAAAATACCTTTTTATATACACAGTGGAAGCTAGTTAAGATGGACACATCGGGGAAGGCTGTTTTGTCCGGCTTAAGAGTTGTCTGAGGTTAGAAGAAATATCATTCCCACCCAGCAGAGGACCAGCAACAGCTCTCCCTGCCGTTGGACTGGAAGTGGGTGGGGTGGATTAGAGGTGATTGACAGTTTACAGCTGTTTGTGAACGGCTGGAGCACAAATATTCACAAGTAACTCAGCTGTCAATCACAATTCCCCTCCCTTATTCTTATTCCAAGGTATCTGAAATGTTTGTGTTGTATCCACTTGAAATGTGAAGAGAGTTTGAAGTATAATAATAATTATAAAAAGGTCACTTTCAATCCACGACTGTTTGTGGGACGCTGCTGTGCGCAATTGGCTGCTACGTTTCGCCCATAAATATACAGTCAATTCACTTTACAGCATATTTTGTGAAGCGCTTTGAGACGTCAAGAAGACTTGAAAAGCGATATATCAAATGTAAGGATTATTATTATAATCCTAGATCTTGCCCTTTCAAACAGATTATTTGGAGAGAGCATTCTAAGCTTGTATAACACCAGCCTTCTATAAAACTGGGTGTACGGGTTTGTCACTGCTTGTGGTGGGAGTCATTTGAAGTGATTAAAATAGCACAAGATTATTGGTACAACCTTCAAGCACGTTGACTCATGTGGATTGTTTTTCCTTAGTATATAATGCAACCAGTAACAAGTATAGTCTGTCTTCCATCTTCATTCTTTTGTTCTGGCTTTGTGGGTCTTTGTTGAAGTGTGTGGCCTCATGTTGTACGAGAACTCTTTGGACTTCTTTAGGTTTACCAATCGTTGAACATGTTGCAAGTCACTCACTGTGGATAGAAGACATATTGAAGCTATCACACCTGCTTCTCAGACTCCAGAATGCATCGGCAGTTCTACATTTTGTCCTATAACTTAGGGCATTTTGTTTTCTCTATCTTATTTTGAAGTAAGGTTTTTAAGGTTCATTTTCCTATTCCAGTTGGGTCTATTCTGGCCTCAGAAGGCACCCTGCTTCCAGGCTTCTACCACTGTATCTCTGTATAAGGACCAATTGGAGATGATAATATCCCAGGTTCACCTCTCTCCCTTGTATAGGGTGTTGTCAGGACAACCCACCAAGCTACTGCTTTGTATCATGCCTTGCTTGTTTGAATCTAACTTGCCACTTTATTTATAGATAATATTGTAATCACAATAATTTGATCCAAACGAATCTGATACACGTGAGAAACTGATGCTAGTTTCCCAATGTGTATACAATTCAGAATAACTTCATGAAGTCAGTTTACAGCACAGAAGCCATTATATCTGCTGGTGATAATTTCTGACTTAAGTTATCCACTTTAATTCCATTACATAGTTGCACAGAGTTATACTGGATGGAAACAGGCCATTGTGGAGTCCTGTAGCTCAGTGGTTGGAGCACTCGCTTTGCAAGTGAGAGACCTGAGTTCAATTCCAGTCAGGGCGAAACCTTGGGCAAGTTTCCTTACTCCACACAGAGCCTAATAATAATCCCTCCAAAAACCATAATAAATGGGTCATTTTCAATCTACGACTGTTTGTGGGACATTGCTGTGCGCAATTGGCTGCCGCGTTCTCCCACAAATATACAGTCAATTCACTTTACAGTGTGTTCTGTGAAGCGCTTTGGGACGTCCTCCTGACGTGAAAAGCGCTATACCAAATGCAAGGATTATTATTAATTGCCTGTGTTTATACTCCACACAAGATATTCCCCTCCTATCTCTCTAAATCCTCCCTCATGTATGCAAATGACGTGCATTCCCCTGCTCTGTTCTTATACCCTTTAAAATTTTAAATATCATAGTGTCAATAAGATTGAAAATATCAGGTATAAACATAATTCATTGTGTAAAATAACAGAGCGGGACCCTTAAAAGGCTCTCCCAACATGCCCCATTTCTGACGAAGGGTCGTGAACCCATTGACTCAATTTCCTTTTCCATAAATGCTGCCTGATCTGCTGAATTGTCTTAAAAGTCCTGGTTTAGGGATGAACCTGCACCTGATTTATGCAGAAACAAATGTCTGAAAAAAGTTTTGAAAGATTTTTTGTTCTATGATGGTTTTCACAGGATGAAGATGATGACTGAAATGGTTGTTACAAGTATTTTATATTGTGCTGCAGTTTTGCAACTGGACAGATTGTATGTTAGAAAGTACTTTTGCAGATTTTTTAAAAATAGCAAAGCATTTCTGAATCCTATTAAGGTAAAATTTACACACATATTTGGTCTTTTAGCTATGATCTGCTGTGAACTTTTCAGTGATCTGTCAGAAATATGCAACATATTAAAAGTGCAAGGATAATTAGAGGAAGAAGAGATGGGAAATAAAAGTAAAGATTAATTGTTCTTTTACAATTTCAGCTCTGCAGTACATAATGCATTGCAGAAGACCAAAATGCCATTCAGTTCATATTGATTTACACTGTGCCCAATTTACATAATATCTGAGGTGATGTAGTGAAATACTGAAGTTTCTCTGGCCACTGAAAGTCCTTGAGGAGTTTAATGCTTATCCCAGCAGAAACAAAGTAGTGATGTAGAACATCATGTCTGTCACAATGTGTGAGTGTCCAAACCAGATACAACAATTTGCATTTATATAGCGCCCTTTACACGGGGTAGTGTCCCAAAGCGCTTCACAGTCTGACAAAGAGCCAAGGGTAGAGGGAAGTGACCGTAAGCACAATCAAAAAGGAAGGTCTTTCGGTGGGATTTGAAGGTGGGAAGGGAGGGGGCAAGGCAGAGGGATTGAGGGGGAGAGTTCCAGAGTTTTGGGGCGTAGTGACTGAAGGCATGACCACCGATGGTGGAAGGTACGAGGGAAAAACAGGAGGCTGGAGCGAGTGGAGGCAGTAAGGTCAGATAGTAGGAAGGTGCGAGGGAATGAAGTGATTTGAAAATGAGTGAGAGGATCTTGAAGTCGATCCATTCGGTGATTGGGAGTCAGTGGAGCCTGGCAAGGACTGGTATGATGGTGTTACGGAGTTTCATGTGGGTGAATATCTGGGCAGCGGAGTTTTATATTAATTGGATTTTGTGTGGTGGAGCTGGGGAGACCAGCGAGGAGGGCATTGGAATAGTCTAGCCGGACAAAGGCGTGAACGAGTGTTTCGGCTAAGGTGGATGATGGAGGACAATGGCGTGGTTGACTGTGTCGAACACAGCAGAGACGTCCAGGAGGATGAGGAGGCAGAGGGAGCCCTGGTCACAGATAGAGGATGTCATTTGTTACTTTGATGAGTGGTCTTTGTGAGTCTCTGTGCTATAGGCTGGGCAGAAATTAGACTGAAAGGGTTCGAGTAGGTGGGACAGATGTGCGCGAAATTGGTTTGCAACAATGCGTTCCAGGGCTTTGGCCAGGAAGGGCAGGTTTGAAATGGGACAGTAATGCATGAGGTTGCAGGGATCAAGAGTATTTTTTTAGGCAAGGGAGTGATGACAGTTATACCTGGTGGGACACACACCGCTTACCTAATTGCAGAAAGTATTAGGTGTAGGTTGGGAAGTGCCAAGGCTATGGGTCCGCAGATTATGTGTTGAGGAACTGGTGGAGATTAACCAGCTAACCCTGCATAGCTTGCCATCGACAGCACTGCCTGCAAAGCTGTGTTGCTTATCCAGCTATAAGATGATTACCCTCTCTGTTAGGGCTTTGACTTGCAGGGTTAACCGGAGTCAAGTGGGAAGACTTCTTGCCCCCAGTGATTGGTCTGTCCATCCCAAGTCCTGTCAATGATCCAAACTGTCTGGCCTGTCAGTGGTGCCTTGGAGTACTGCAGACCCTCCTGGCTCAATCAAAACTGCCTCAGAGTCAACTCAATCCCGACCCGATCCTGACATTCCATTGCCAAGCGCATCACCCAGAGGAGAGGCACAAATTGACTATATCTGCCAACGGAGGCAATTGGGTGACAATGTGTGAAACAATGTCACATATGAAAGGATAATCAGAGGATGAAGAGATAGAAAATGAAAGTAAAGATGAAATGTTCTTTTACAGCTTGAGCACTGCACTACACAACATAATGCAGAGTAATTACTGTTAACATTAATAAAAACTAAGCTTCAACTACACAATGACAATGCTGATCCTATGTGCTCATCACTTTCTGCCTTATTATTGTCCAAAGATGATGTAGTGCAGTGCCCTGCACTGCTCCCAGTGTGATACTTAAATGTGAAACCAACTTTGGTTCTTCATCAAAGCACTCATTTATTCAGCAGTTTGAATACGGATCAAATAATAACTATAGGCCAGTCAGCTTAAGGGTTCTGCTTGCAGTCACTTTCAATCAGCTGCCCAAGTTATCTGGTAAACTCAGCTGCTGCTTTGTTGCAATTCAAACAAACAATCTGAATAAGAGTATGTTCTGGGTTTCCCTTTACTCTGCCCTCCAAAAGGTGCATATTTTTGCTACGGTACAGCTCCACAGGTAGTGGTTGCCTTCTGGTACCATGCTCCAAGTATAATAAGTGAGTGAGGGGTTTCATAGCCAACCTTGATCCTGTCCTTAAATGACATACACACACGAACCTATTTTTAAACGGATTTGCTGGTTAGACTCCACTAGTAACCAATGCACACTCTGAGGTCCCCAAGCCTTGGTTCTTGCCAATTGGTCCCTAATACTCTCCGGAATTAGGAAAGCAGAATGTGTCCCTCCATGGAGAGGACGCATTTCATTCCAATAAACGGAAATATCCATGTGTAAGAGGCATACATATGTGGAATTTTGTTTGTTTGTTTTAGATACTCTTTAAGCACGGTGATGGGTTTCCATGTCAGACACTTTGCTGGACAATAACAAAATAATTGTGTCTGTTAATAGTGATTAAGTGTGGAACCTGAATTGATTTTTCTTTCCCTAGAGCACAGCCGATTTTCGTGGTCCAATCGCTACCCCTGCTGAGGTCAGTTAATATAACAAAGAACTCAAATAGTTCAGATCTTTAGGTCTCAACTTTCAGCCCGGGGAGGGGGGAATAAATTACGTAATACTGAATGAGCCAACAAACATTTTTCTAATGATATTTGCGTTATCTATTGGAAAACATCTATAGGAGAAAATGAATTTTAAAAAGAGCAGATTGAATTCGGTATTCAGAGTTAAACTAAGAATAGTGCATTGGGAACAGACAGGATATTTCTTTGTGTGTGTTACTTTTTGAAGGAACCACATCCGAAGATAAAATACCACTTCAAATACAAAAATAATAAATCCAAGAACTGTAGTTTGACGTTTAGCCCAGAAACCACATTCTGTGCACTGGTTAAAGAGGGAACCAGCAACTAATTTAGCCACAAGAGCAATTGAAAGGATAAGGAGCATGATACCCAAAGTGTCTGTAAGGCAGGCTAGGGTCAAGGGTCTTTTAGAAAAATGTCCCTATGTGACTTTAAACATCTTCCTACATATACTGAATACTGCCTAAAAAGGTATTGCCTTTGTGCTTTGCTGTACGAAGGGCACTATATATGTAAGGGCACTTTCTCAAGCAAGTTATTGTTTTTTGTTAGGACAATGCAGTTTGTTTCACAGCGAGTTGAAAATTCAGTTAAATAATAACTTTCCAACCCAGGTACAGTGCTTTGCTCCTCAGTTGCAACGTTACCAACTCACCCACGTTTAGTCTTATTGACCACTTGTGCGATTAATGCTGAAAACCTTGTGATATTTGCCACTATGTTAATTAACCTGGCCTCAGTTCCCATGACCTTTGTTAAAATGGGAGGTTAATCTTCTCTATACTAATAAAATGACAATGTCTGTCTGTGTGTCAGCCAAGATCTCAATAACTGATTGATGTAAAGACATGATTTCTACCTCATCGGAAACGCCTTGCATTTGGAAGTATTATTGGCATATTTGTTTTTTGGGGATCTCCTAAACAAGTCCATCACACATAGAGCAGTTTTGCATTGCAGTTACACCTGGTGGCCGAGGCAACTACCAGTGGCGTTGCGGCATCGTGCGGTCACACAGCAGCTCAGACGAAGCCAAGCGATGGGAACAAGATAAGGATGCCTAAGCGATCATCAAGCCTTTCAAATACAAATAAAAATGCCAGACAAAAGAAAGGACGATTAAATGAAACAGAAGAACAAAGAATAGCATGGCTGCATTGCAATAACTCGAGGGCCTGCAAAGGGGTTCACACAGTCTACGACTCTTCGTCAGAACTGGGGCATGTTGGGAGGGAGAGGCTTTTAATAGCCCCTCTCTGTTAGCCTTTAAAAGCCTCTCCCTCCCAAAATGCCGCAGTTCCGTCGAAGGGTCATGCACCCGAAACGTTGACTCACTTTCCTTTCTCCATAGATGCTGCCTGACCTGCTGAGTGCTCCTAGCGATGTATGTTTTTGTTTTATGATTTTGTTACATTGAAACTGATGATTATCCACTCTAAGCTTGGCAACTCATGGGTTGGAGCACTTTCCACCATAGGGAAACCTTAGTGAAAAGCCAAGATCCAAGTGTAAGAGAGAACAAGACGACAACAATCAAAAATATGTATACACATGTGTATGCATGTATGTATAAGTGGAAGTGGAGGAGGGGGTTAACTGAATAATTCCCTTCTATTGTAACAATCCATACAGCAACAGTAAAAAAAATAATTTCAATAGACAGTGAATATCCTCTCCTGAAAGGATTACAGAATAATATGAAACAAGGAATTCATGAATGCGGAGGAAGAGGACATCAGTGTAATTGTCTTGTATTTTCTCTGCTCATTAAACCAAGATTAAATATAATCTAAGAATTAAATGTCCGATTAGTTTGGTTGATGATGCTTAATAGTTGAGTTAATTACAAAATAAACCAGAGCTAAAGAAAAAAACATCACAGTACTGTCCAAACCACACCACTGTTCCTTGCCTGGGAACCTCCATATGCATCTCACCTTCTACTCCTGAACCCTGCATACATATTAGTTTACTGATTATGGATTCTAAAGCATAATATTCATAACAGGAAGTTAGAAGCAGAAGCTCCTCAAGTTATAATATTATTACATTGTTGAGACACCTCAAAGTGCTTCACAGGATATAATGTAAAGTGGTGTGACTGTATTTTATGGGCGAATGCTGCACATCAGCTGTAAGTGTCTCACACACATCTGCCAACTGTTCCTCCTTGCACCTTCTGATTACGAATATGGTATTTGCATCACCGATACTTTCACTTGAGATCAGATCTCTAACTGTACTCTTAAGGAGTGATTGCTTAACGGGTATAATTGGAAAAAGGTAGCATTTCCTCAGCTTGTGGATGTATTCCGAGTAAGATACATAATTCAAATAAATATGTTGGGAGTTGTTTTTCCCACAGAACGAAGTACTTACAGTGAGTCTGGCGAAGCATAAGTTGAGTGTGGGTCCTCACATTAAGAAGGGTGTTGCAGGCTGAGCGGTTTCTTTGAAATGTATCTTTCACATGGGATTCAGCTGTGGCAATACAGAATGAGAAGACAGTCACAAACTGTACCACACAGCTTTCATTACCTTTCAACAACAACTTGCACTTTTATAGCACCCCTCACACAGAGCGCTTGACAGTGGCAAAGCACGGCGTGGAGATGGGGGAGGTGATCGAAGGCATGGTCAAACAGGACCGTGCTTTCGTGGGGAAGGAGGGGGCAAGGCGGAGAGATAGAAGAAGAGTGTTCTAGAAGTTCGAGGTATGGTAGCTGAAAGCGCCTCAGAGATCTGTCATGTCCATCACCAAACCACATTCCAATACATCAATAAAAATCTGAAAGGTTTATTAAGTGGAACAGATCTCTTAGCATTATACTACACCACATCTCTGCTACATCACTGCTTGTCTGGCAGAGTAATATGAAACTGCTGATCAGTGACAATTCATACTCAGCCAATTAAACTTTGAACAAGATTATACAAAATTGGTCATTCATAACTGAATAGGAACAAGGTCATAAAAAGTGTTTGTATTGATTAATATGGCTAGCAGGTACACATTATGACTTGGTATAGAATAGACCAATTGGTCAAGACTGTAGCTGTTTTATAAACTTAAAAAGTGTCAAAAAGTATAAAATAAGATTAAAATTACAACAACTACTTAATTCAGTTCTGGGTCCTTTGTTTCTGCTGACAGGGGGTCAGAACAGATGTTGATTTGTCACCGATTTATGACAACATTAAGATTAAAAACTGAGATGTCAGTTTATTGAGGAAGAATCTGCTAATGATCAAAGATATGTGCAGGACATCTTACAACAATTCTCCAGCCAAAGTAAAAGTAGACTTGCAATAAACGCAAAGTGCTTCTTGCCAATTAGGTGAGGTTGATCCAATTACACCTTTGTGAAAGACCAGAGCAGCTCCAATCACACTTTCAAATGCAAATAATAACAGTATAAACAGTACCTCAGTTCCATAAAGTAGTCTCAAGCTTTGCTTGCTTAAGACTAGTTTCTCTGTTGCTACAGAGAAGAGAAGATTACTGTTGTGTCCTATATACCTACTTTCTGATAACGAATATGAAACCCAAGGTTACCTTTACTGACACTAGATTGTTCTGGTGAGCTAAATGAAAGACTCCAATATTCATTCAATAGAAACTCACACACACATACCTAACACAGAGCTAATTATATTAGGGGCAATCCCAGGAATCATGAGACGAATGCTCAGCTTTAAATATTTTAACACATCTCAGCTTTAAATATTTTTCATCCTGTGGGAACTGACATTTTCCTCAGTGACTTAACTGTGAGCAAATTCCCCAGAAGAAATGGTCTGAGATGGGACATACAATATAATAAGTAATCGATTCTTACAGCATTCATGATAGAGAATGCTGATTAACTGATTGAACCCTAGAAAACTATCTACAGTGAAGGTAGCCAACTTGTCAAAATGCCAATAAATATACTGCAAGCTTGAATTTGCCACATACAATACACACCATTGCCATATATAAAGTTTTACTTTTAAAATTACACGTTCATTACACAAAAGTAACAATTAAACAGATATTGCTGATAGATCAAATAATTTAATTTGTTGGTCAGTACATTGAGGAAATATATTTTATTCCTAGCAACAGCTGAATAGCAAAGGCAAGCAGATTTCCAGGATGCCTCGGGGCCATTGGATCTGTTCAGTAGAAATGAGAAAATCTAATTGCTGTATAAATGGCATCTGGTATCAAATAAAATATGCAGCTTCTCTTTGGCCTTATTAACACCGGAGGGTTTGACAGTTTGGTGCAGGACAAATCACATTAGTTTTCCCTTTATGTTATCCAGTACTGTGCAAACCGATTGTTATTGAATGCCCCATATGATTATTTAAATCGAATATTTGGAGCTGGGTCTCATTCAGTGTGACGTCAAAATGTTACTGTACAAAATGCTGAAGGCACAATCAACAAGGAAGTGGTACAAATAACTCGTCTTTCATTTGTTTGAGCCAATACATCTGTCAATTGCTGATTCAATAGATAAAGATTAAAAGTTTTCAGTCCGACTTGTTAGCCAATGATACCAGCTGCAGTGTAGGTTCTGTACGAGCAGATCAATGCAGATGAAGTACTGAATTTCCCATATTGGCTACTTCAACGATAAAACATTCACAGAAACAATGTAGCCTTTTACACAACGTGTAGGTTATTTTTAAATGACCAGCTGTAAATGCATCACTACACAAACAGTTAAAGCAGCACTCGAACATGGTGAACATTCTCCAATGCCCTCCTCACTGGCCTCCCCAGCTCCACCCACAAAGTTCAACTCATTCAGAACGCCGCTGCCTTTATCCTCACGGGTACCAAACTCTGCAGCCCCATCATCCCAGTCCTTGCCAGGCTCCACTGACTCCCAGTCACAGAATGGATTGATTTCAAGATTCTCACACTCAACTATAAATCACTTCAATTCCCTAGCACCATCCTACCTCTCCAACTTGCTCACACTCTTACCATTCTAACCCGCCTCTTCGCTTGGCTGGCTCGGGTATGTCCCCCGACTCCTCTGCTCCATCATTGACAGCTATGCCTTCAGTCCCAAACCTCTGGAATTCCCTGCCTCAATCCATCCAACGTGCCCCCTCTTTTCTATATTAAATCACAACTGAAGAGTTTCCTCTTTGAAAGTGCCCGTCACCTCCCCTTTCTATCCGCTTCAGCGGCAAACTGCTATCATTCAGCGCTTTGAGATGCTTGCTACCCTGCGTGAATAGGGTACTTATTTTGTAATAGCAAACAAGTGCGAAAGCGACTGCACCAAAGTGTAATAAAGTTATTTTTTCCCTTCTTCTGTGAAAAGTTTCTGAACTGTTACAAGTTTCATTGTGAAAAGACACAGTGATCCTAAGAATTTAATCATGTACCAAGCATGAAATAGGCAAACATTTTGCAAATACGATATAACACATTCAAGACTATTCATTATAGCAAAAAAAATCACAATTAGTCAAACTGTAAGCCATCACTGCTCGTTTAGTAATACTGCTAAATGAAGTGCACAGTTACTCCCCAAGCCTGATGCATGAATTGACATTACTTGCTGTACAAGCTTTTCTGGTTTTGGTGTTGTAATTTTTTTTACAATGAGCACAGATCATCAGGAATTGTATGTGGCATTACTATTGACAGCCTTGAACTTTTCAGACGGTTCCTCGTGCTGTCACACGTGACTACGGTTGAAAGGAACTCCAAAATTCTGCTTAATACAGACCGAATGCTTCCCGGGCTTCAGTTTATTCAATATAACCAGTGGATTGTATCAGATGTCAGCAGATTCTCTTCACCAAAGTCCTATCATAGTTATATCAATTTTATCTTTTCAAACATCAGGCTGCAATGACTACAGATACTAAAATTTCCGAAAATATATATTTAATATATTTTGTCAGTTTCTCCCTATTTATATTTATCATCTCATGCTGTTCTCCTTTGAAAAAGGAGCTAGGAAAGTGGGGGCAAGAAAATTATACTAATGTCATATGATGACATGGTAGATGATGCCGGTTACAAACCTGGGATATATGCCCAAAATGAGTGAAAACAAATCATTGGCAGTATACTACATACAGCATTATTTCATCTCAATGTACTGTATAGGGGTGAAGTTTGTCATGTTTAAAGTTTTACTTTTGTTACTTTACACCAGCTAACAACCGCTAGGTGGCAGCAGATTCCTCCCTGTACCAGACTCCATTTTTTAGACCAGATCATCACCATATTACTGAAGCGAGACATTTCTCCTGTAAATTGTAGGCCCCAGAGTAGCTTCTAAGTTGACTGCTTGACTTCATATTTATTTTTTAAGGTTGATCTGCTGATGAGGGGCGGAATCCACACTCCCACACTAACATGACTGTGACACTTCCTGACTGAGGACAGTAGAGGTTTACACTATCGCTCTGATGCAACTTCAACTAACTTGACATAAATATCTGGTAATTGGCAGTAAACATCTGGAGCAAAGTAGTCAAGTCATAACTGCACCAAAAAGGAAATCAGCTCTTCTAATCTCCGGCAGATACCCGTTTACTACTTTGGACCCTTCTTAAATAGGACATAACAGAATTTGATCTGTCATGATCTGTTTATCTGATATTATCTGAATTTGATAAACTGGAAGTAAAATCAATCTCTCAAATTTATATTTAATTATTTATATTCATAATAATGATTCACTATAAGGCAGCAATGAACACTCAGTGCATCAGACATAAATGAAGTACATATTGTTTCAAAGTCTGATTTTGAAAAAAGAAAACACTTCGAAGAGTTATCTTAAACACCTACTAGCAGTAAGATCGATAGATATTTGTTTGGTAAGCATATCAAGGGAGAAGGAATGAGGGCAGTAAGACAACTGAGGTACAGATCAGACATGATCTAATAGAATGGTGGAATAGGCTCAAGGGTTTGAATGGTCTCCTCTTGTTCTGATGTTCGTAATCTAATAATAATAATTCTTGTATTTGACATAACGCCTTATCAGTTTTACTTGTGTAAGCAGTCATTGAATATTTATATTAAATCTGATTATGGAAGAAGGATGCTATCCATTAATTAACCAAAACATAAAAGTTTGAAAGATCTTTCTGGTGCAATACATTTTGCTGGAATAAACTTTTAAATATTTAAACCAATAGCATAGGTAGTAGAAAGTAGTTTATATTGTAAGCATGGAACAAGATTTCTTTGTATTACGAAGTCCTGTAGCTCAGTAGTTAGAGTAATAGCCTAAAAAGCGAGAGACCTGGGTTTGATTCCCAGCAGGACCAAACCTTGGGCAAGTTTCCTTACTCCACACCTGATAATAATCCCTCAAGAAAAAACCCAATAATAAATTGGTCACTTCAATCCACGACTGTTTGTGGGGCACTGCTGTGCGCAATTGGCTGCCAGATTTCGTCCACAAATATACAGTCAATTCACTTTACAGTTTATTCTGTGAAGCGCTTTGAGACGTCTGGAATCGAACCCAGGTCCTCTCGTTTGCAAGGCGAGTTCCCTAACCACTAAGCTACAGGACTCCACAATAACAGGCCTCCCCAACTCCTCCCTTCTTAGGCTGTGGATCATCTCATCCTGAACTCTGCAGCTCAAGTCCTCTCCCGCACCAGGCTCTGCAACCCTATCACCCCCATCCTCGACTGACTCCATTGGCTTCCCATCACACAGAGGATACAGTTCAAGATCCTGGTCCTCACCCTCAAAGCCCTCCATGGCCTTGCTCCCTCCTACCTCTGCGACATCCTAATCCTCTACCAACCTGCCCGCTCACTCCAACCAGCAGCCCGCCCCATCATTGTCGGGCGGGCCTTCTGACACCCTCTGGAACTTCATCCCATAGCTCCTCTGCCTCGCCCCCTCCCTTGCTGCCTTCAAGACCCATCTCAAGACCCTCCTCTTCGACCGTGATTTTGATCACGCTGCTTCGCCCCCTGCCCTCCACCCTCCCCAATCGCCCGAGCCCCTGCTTCGGTCCGAAACACTGACCTTGGGACGTCCTCCCGCTGTGAAAAATTACAAATGTAATTTTGTTGCTGCACATAATGAACAGCACCTTAACAAGCAAAGGTGGTTACATTAGAACTTTAACTATATTGGGTAAACAGCTACACTGTTTACAATTCCTTCCATAGAACATCCGCATTTATAGCCTGAACCTGTTCTCTCCCCTCCTTCACCAGTGCCAGACATTGCTGAATATTTCCTCTTTGCATTCTGTCCAGAATGTGCTCGTGCACAATGTCAGCTATTCAGTGAAAAAGAAAGTTGACAGATGAGAGCTAATGACAATGAACTGGCATGAACAATATTTTTAAAGAAATAGAGATTTAAAAAATTATTTGAATCAATTGTGCTCAATCAAATCCTGGTCCTCACTTTCAAAGCCCTCCAGGGCCTTGCTCCTTCGTACCTCCGTGACCTCCTATCCCTCTACCTACCTATACGCTCCCTCCACTCAGCAGGCTCCGGCCTGCTTCATGTCCCCCGCATTGGCGGGCGAGCCTTCAGCCACTCTGCCCCATCCTCTGGAACTCCCAACAGTCCCTCTACTTCACCCCCTCCCTTGGCTCCTTCAAGACCCTCCTCTTCGACTGTACCTTTGGTCACCCTTGGCCTCCTGCCTGTACCTCGTCCCTTCTGAAAAGGCGCTATATAAATGCGGGTTGTTGTTGTTAAAGAGGGAAAATACAACAAATGTTATTCATCTTACCTTTCATCTCTTAGTTTAAAAACTTACATTAATTTCTTTTTAAACTATCCAACCTAATTCTATTCAAAATATCTTGAAAATGTGCAGAGTTTCATTGGATCTTGGTCTGTATGTACATTTTTAAGTAAGACAAGAGCTATCTAAGATTGTCACATAGCATTAAAGCAGCAACAATCATTTTATATTTTTGCTGAACATGGTGAAATGAAAAACAAAAAGCAAAGACTCAGACCAAACGGGAGAGGCAACAACAACAACTTGTACTTATACAGCACCCTTCACGTTAAGAAGTCGGAGCAAGGCTAGTGAGGGAGGGAGATGTGAACATAGGTACAGTCAAAGAGGCATGTTTTTAGGTGGGATTTAAAGAGAAAGAGGGTACATGGTGGACAGATAGAGGTAAGCAGTTCCAGAGAATGGGGGCATATTGACTGAAGACTCGGGCACTGATGATGGTGTAGAAGGGGCGGGGACTGTATTAGCTGTATTTTTTTTGGTCAGCCAGATGTCTGAAACATGTGGAAAGCCATCACCATGCTTTTGAGTATCCAAACCAAACAGAGTTCCATGCATCTCACCTACATGTGGAAATTGCAGAGATATTCATTGGAATGGAATGCGTACTCTCTCCCTGGAGACACATATCCTGCTTACCTAATTTCAGAGAGTATTGGACACGGGTTGGCAAGAGCCAAGGTTTGGGGACCCAGAGTGTGTGTTGGGGCACTGCTGGAGTCTAACCAGCTGAAACTGCATAGCTTGCCATTGAAAGCGCTATCTGGCAAGCTTTCCCGCTGCTTGTCCAGCTAGGATCACCCTACCCATTAAGGCTTTGGATTGCAGGGTTAACAAGAGCTGAGTGGAACTGCCATGTTCTGCTCACAAAATATACAGCCAATTTACGGTATATTCCTTGAAGCACTTTGAGACTTCTCAAAGACGTGATAAGGCGCTGTATCAAAATGCAAGCATTGTTATATTAGGCAAGATATTAATTTTGTGGTTAGAGCACTCACCTAGCAAGTGAGACACCTGGGTTCAATTCCAGGCAGGGCGAAACCTTGGGCAAGTTTCCTTACTCTACAAGCCTAATAATAATCCCTCCAAAAAACAAAAACAATAATAAATTGGTCATTTTCAATACACGACTGTTTGTGGGACACTGTTGTACGCAATTAGCTGCCGCATTTTGCCCACAAATATAGTCAATTCATTGACTATTCATATTCTGTGAAGCGCTTTGAGACATCTAGAAGATGTAAAAAGCGCTATATCAAAGGCAAGGATTATTTATTATTATTATTATAAATGAGTGTGAAAAATCCTTGCTCCCAGTGACTGGTCTGCCCTTCCAAGTCTTGCCGATGTGCCAGGTTGGGCTGTCATCAGCAGTGCCCTGGAGTACTGTGGACCTTGCTGTCATAGGAATTGACTACCGAGACTGCCACAGAGGGTTGAATTGATTCTGAGATTCCGTTGCCAAACATGTCATTTTGGAGCCAGTTCAGCTCCGAGGAGATTCCGTTTACCTCTCCCCCAAGGAGGAGAGCTAACTGAACAATCAGCTGTGTTAACTAAACAGAGGCAAGATACACAAAGTGAGAAAAAATGAACAAAAAACAAAAGCAGTTCAGTGAGAATAAATAAGACATTTAAGAATAATTTACTTTTTTTAAAAAAAGCACAGAATTAGAAACTTATAGGGTTTTGAAGAAGGATCACATCTAAGTCTTTAACCTTTTTCAGATGCTGATCCACATGCTGTAGATGTTAACCATTTTATTGTTTTTATTTTAGGAATAAAGGTAGCCTGATGCTTTGTAGCTCTAACAAACTGTGCTAAAGTAGATGGATGTAGTAGGAAACAATTTTTTTTCTATCCAGACACTTGGGAGAGATTTTGCACAGCTAGAATGATTAATGAGGCAAAGGGGGAGATGAGATCAAAGGAGATATAAAGACTGAAAAATGTTCTTTCATTCCATATACTTCTCTAAATCTTTAGATTCGTTTTTGTATGTTCTATGCAAATATATGTGAATTTTTAAATCAAGGACAAAGTACGTACACAAAGGCTATGGAAAGCCTTAATAATGCTGATTGGATCCTTAGTAATATACAAAAATCTGGTTGTCTGCCTTTCTGAACCAATTCTGTGAGAAAGAAAAGATGAAGGATCAAATAAGGAAATAAATTGGTGATAAGCATAGAACTGAGTGAGGCAGATTTCAATAAATATTTAATTATAAATTCTTTGCTCACTTTTTAATTTTTTTCAGAAAAAAGTTGAAAGAGGGATTGCCTCAATTGGGTAGAGGATAGTGCTGCAGTTTACTGACAAGGAGTCTGTTGGTTTGAAACCGAGTACCTGTTGAGTTTGCTAGTCTCATCTGGGCGGGGGGGCTAAATTAGCCCCACCAACCCAAGGTCCAAGGTTAGGTGAGGGAGAACCAGCCAGGCTGTGACTCCTCTACAGCCGAGTGGCCTGTTAACCCTCGCTGCAGAGGTTCACACATGAACAATGGATAATTGTGCAAGGGTACGAGAGGGCAACGAGTACCTACGGAACTGCACCCGAGCAAGAGGTGCAGAGAATCATATGCCAATGGGGGGATAAGTATAAAAATAATTGGACACACTAAATCTATTAAAAAAAGGAGAAATCACAGTTTTCAGCCCAAAGTTGCACAAGTGGTGTGAAAGGAATGATGAATTAATTAAACTGCTAAATCATGAACAGATTATCTAAAAAGAAACAGTTTGCATCAGTACTTACAGGTTCCTTGGAGCTGAACATAGACTTGTCCGCTCCTTAAAGTGGAAGATCGCCGGCCATTGCACCCTTTTCCATTCTGTGTATTTCCTGATATTTCAACATAAGCAAATCATCAAATTCCTTGTGCATACCCCACAAGTTCTATCCGAATTCAAGTTCCTGGCTGCTACGGTACAGTAATTTTCACACAGATACCATACAAATAAATGTGCATATGGCACTACATCAATATCCACATTTACAGGACTATAATCATTCTCCAATTGAAAGATGATCATATTTTAAAGAGATTCAATCTGTCTTTTTGATCCTTTTGCCCATTACATGCATAAATGAACCTCATTAACATAATGTTGGTGAAAATAAATTACCATAAATTTGCTTTAAGACTGTGTGTTGCTTGGCTGTCTTGATACGGGAACTCTTGTTGCTGAATGTTTTGATGTTTTGGGTGGAAATGACATGCAGCTCATTGTCATCCAGATACTTCCTCCAAACCAGCTGGACAGTGAAGGCAGCCAGCTCCTGTTTCCATGTCTCATCATCATTACCACTGACCCCATTCTTCTGACGCTCATGGAAGATCTGTAACAGTCCTTTATGTATCTTGTAACTGCAAATGTGAATAAAAATAAAATAATAATCCTTGTATTTGTTATAGTGCAGCTGTATCAAAGAGCTTTACGGGATACACTGTAAAATGCAGTGCTAGTATATTTGTAGGTGAATATGTGCCATTTGAGCACAGCAATATCCCACAAAGAGCCATGAAGTGAATGGACAATTTTATTTGGAGGATTGTTGGCCAGGGATCAGGAGAAACTCTGTTCTCTTTTCGAATAATGTCATCTTTAACATCCATAAACAGGCAGATGGGACCTTAGTTTAAGGTCTTATTCGAAGGATGACATCTCCAAAAATGCAGCACACCCCCAGCAGTGACTGTGATTATCAGTAGACATATTATAGCTGTGAATGTCACACAAGTTTCCAAATTAAAAACAAATTATTGTATAGCTTCTTTCGATGGTACATTGCCTAGTGGGAAACAAAATATACTAGACTAGTTTAGATGAAGAAGGCCCTTCAGTCCATTTGATCTCATCCTTCAGATTATCCACCTTGCCATCTTTCTGTGATTTTTGTTACAATGTCAATTAATAAATAATGTGGTTGCAGATCTAACCAATCTTCAACAGGAACCTATTGTCAAGCTTACTGCAACTACAGTATTTATTAATTGACATTGCAACAAAAAACGCAGAGGAACTACATCATGTGAGCCGCCTTTCTCCCACAAAGTACACAGTCAATTCACTTTACAATATATTGCTGTGCGCAATTGGCTGCCGCGTTCGCCCACAAATATACAGTCAATTCACTTTACAGTGTGTTCTGTGAAGCGCTTTGGGACGTCCTCCCGACGTGAAAAGCGCTATATCAAATGCAAGGATTATTATTATTATTATTATTATTATATATTCTGTGAAGTACTTTGAGACGTCTCGAAAATGTGATTAGGCGCTATATTAAATGCAAGGATTATTATTATTGTTATCATCAGTTTAAAGATAAATGAAATGTACCGTTTTGGATGTAGGATTCTAATCACCACTGAAACAGGTATAACCATTTTGTTTCCAACCGACATAATCATCCTGCTCAATATTTAGTCAGAAAATACTATTAGACCAGAACAGATTTTAGTCCATTGCTTTCAAAGCTATAAGTTAAAAGTTTAAGAATTTTTCAAATTATGACTGAACTGAATATTGTGAATATCTATTAATATGAATATTTGGATATTCCATATATAATAATCAGCCTGCTGTGGTTTTGAGTTGGCAGATATATCTGTGCCCTATAAAGTGTAAAAGGCTTTCAGGATTTAATATTATTCTATATCTTTGCTGAAAAGTAAACAAATTTGGGGGCTTCAGTGGACTACAATGCGACTTGGCAGATTTTTTTTTGACTACAACTGCACGCTTAAAAGTTTTATGTCAAAGAAGATCAAACAGCAAGTGACAAGATCTCCCTGGAGCTGTCCTGGCTGGAATAAATATGCACTTGAATCATTTCCCTTGTGTTACTTGCTACTATTCTAAAAATGTGAACTGAAAAGCACAGCTGTTCCACAGCAATTTTGAAAAGGATTCCGAAATCTCTGTAGACATTTATCAATGGGTTATAATGAATGCAGTTTTGTACATCTGGGTAAAACACGCACAATGTTGCTCCTGAATTATTCTGCTCCCATCCTCAAGCTGAACTATACTTTCCTGATGTGTCTCCATTTTAAGACTCAGCTTTGGGATATTCATGATTAACAGGAACTTTGTTTACCTACAGAGTTGGTGATCCAGGGCAAAATCAGGGTTTGGCACTTTGGACTTGGGCATATTTTTGATATAATCAGCTGAAGGAGAGAATAGCGATTTAATCAATTTGTATTGACAGGTTCCAAATGAAGGCCATTCAATGAAACTCAACCAGACTGCTTCACCCTGATCGTTTTAATTCACAGAAAGATAAAATTAAATTGCTTTATTGCCGTAACTGATCCTACATCACGCACACCTGGTTGGTTACGTTTAAAAGCAGCACTTAGAAAAGTTATTGTACTTTTCCTACAGTGCATGCACATACAAAGCCATTATATGAATACCTGATCAAAGTACCTTAACTAATGTCATCTGTTACTAAAAGACATGGTTTCAGTAACTAGATCAAAGAAAGTAAACCTGCCACAAAACACATTTATGAGTAAGACCCAGAAAGACATACTGGAAATCTGAAAGAAAAACAGAAAATGCACAGCAGCTTGATTGGCATATGAAAGAAAAAGAAGGGCTTCACGTCCCCCAACACACATAGGCATACCATCAGTGGGGGAGCTTTCAGCAACTTTGCTAGCTCCTCTGGAACTATCCTCTGAAACCCCTCTGTTTGCTTTCAAATTAGTCCACAAATCTTTCTTTGACTGTGCCTTTGCTCTTCCCCCTCTCCAACTCATTCTTTGTAAGGAACTGAGATTTTTTCCCTTTGTGAAAAGTGCTATAGAAGTGTAGGTTGTTGTTGGGTGTGACCTGAAGAAAGGTCAACCCCAGAATGTTAATGTATCTTCCTCTTTCAGATATTCATGAGTAACATGTAAAAACACCTTGGAACAATCTACTTGAAAATTTCTTACGAAAATATGGTATAAGATACATCTGAAACGAGAAATTACCACATTTTCCATCCTACTTAGATCATTGTCTCGTTATTCTGATTGCATAATGTCTTCCCTCAGTAATTTTGTCTAATGAAAACAAGCCCATTCGTCTGCATCTTTCTTCATAACTTAGTCCCCATAAGGGATCAGCCTTTTTACTTGGCAGAAAAGAACCATCAACCTAGACCTCATTTTCCAATCAAGTCATTCAGACTATTTAACATGTCATGGTGCACATGTAGATTATGCTGCAATTTATTCATTGTGCAAAAGAGTTTTCCATATACTAATAATAGTAAAATGGCCCATCACTGGTTTGGCAATAAAGCGGAGACATTACCTAGGAAACAAAGTTTATCAGAGAGAGATGTTGATAGTGAGTGTAATTATTGTACACTTTGTGAATTAGTCTATTTCTCTCAAGATGTTTTTCTGCATATTTCTTTCTCACTTCATGTTTTTGTCCCCTTCTATATGCCTATTCTATCTCCCTATGATTACCTGCCATCCACCTAGAGAGGGCTCAAACCTGCTCGGATGTTAAATGACCGACTAGTCCTCCTAAGGGATGGGGATGGTAAGAGGGGGCTCGTTGGAGCTGAACTGGTTCCAACGTGACATGTTTGGCATGTCGGAATCAACCCTCAGGTTGTCCTTGGTCGTCCAGTTCCTGAGCCAGCACAGCCAGCCAGGCTCAGTGCAGTATCTGAAAGGGCAAGCCAGTTCATGGGGGTGGGATTTTTCCCACTCAGCTACTGTTAACCCCGCAAGCCAAAGCCCTAATGGGTAATCCTAGTTGGACAAGCAGATGGAAAGCTTGCCAGACAGGGATTTCAATGGCAAGCTATGCATTTTTAGCTGGCGAGACTCAAGCAGTACCTCAACTTACACTCTGTGGTCCTGAAGCCATGGCTTCTGCCACACTGCACCTGATAATAATACTAATATCTCCATGCTGGTTTGTTTTATCTATGTATTCACTCTGTCTTTTTTCTCTCATTGGTCTTTCTCTGTGAGTCTTTGCTGGTCTCAGTCTCCTGGAAATTGTTTGTCACACTCATTTGGTCTTTCCCATCTCTTTCCTCTCTCAAACTTAATCTTCCCCATTCTCACTCTGCTGTACCTCACTCCTCTGATCTGCAGAAATTTCCAAGATAGATTTTTTTCTAATAGGCCTATATTTCCATATAGGTATAGCTATTTCCATTATCCAGTATAGGTATTTGTAGGCAAACACGGCAAGAAATATGTGCACAACAATGTCCCAGAAACAGGCATGAAGTGAATGACAAATGTATCTGGAGGATTCTTTGGCCAGGGTAAGAGTTGATCAGGCCTGCAAGGCCACCATTTAATGTCTCATCCTAAGTCTGGCTTTCCTACCTACACCAAGTGCCAGTAACATTAGAAGGAATAATTTGATCTGAGTAGTAAATTGCCTTTCACTGCAATCACAAGTGTATCTGAAACCATTAACTCCTCCTAAATCTTTTAATCCAACAGATTTGGGCTGCATTAAATAATCCTTTCAGTTTGTGCTCAATTAACAACATTCTTAGTACCACAAATATATTACACATATATTGCTTAAATTTCTTTTAACGTCAGGTTGATTCAGTTGGTAATATGTTCATGACTTAAGCTCACAGTATAATATTGACTATGCAATGACATTTCAATGTGAAAAGACCCTATAAAACAAGACCTTGTTTGTGTTTTTACACTGAGAGTCAAATCATCTATACTTTACTTTCTCATCCTCCTAACCACTTTGTGGATTTCCAGATCAAAAACTTTTTTTAAGAAAAGTTGCGGTGTGAAATATTATGCAGATATTTAATTTATAATTCTTGTTCCAATTAGAACTGAAACAACATAATTTCAGGCAAAAGAGGGTTAACTCCAGCATGATCTTGTGACTTCTTAAGCTATGGATAAAGAACATTTTCTGTCTGCATTGCTATTATCAACAACAAATGAGGGTGTTTTTCTGGAATCAGTATCAGATGTACTTTACAGTGATGACGAATTTCAGTTTTAGGATATGTAGGTTCATGTTTAGGCGGTGACAATAGATTGTGCCGCAGGGTGGAAACGTACTGTTACTTATAGTCATGTTGGCGACGGTCCAGACTCTCATGAGCAGGATGTGTTTGCAGCATTTTGAGCAGTGCACGGGAGGCAGAAATGTAAAAAAAAACCTTCCACTGAATATGTTTCACAAGAAATCTTCAGAAAACATCTTCAGAAAAGTAATTTTGTGAACAACATAAAACAGACTGTGCAAGGTGGGAATTTTCATATAGAAGGGAGGTGATTGAAGGCCCAGTCAAAGATGATTTTTTTTTTAACAAGGGTTTGAAGACATGGAGGCAGTGAGGCACAAGGACTTTGGAAGAGAGTTCCAGATAGTGGTGGCAAAGTGGCTGAATCTCTGCCGCCAATGTGTAGTCGGGTGACGGATGTGCTCCAAGTTTGCAGAGTGGAAGGAGGGATGGGAGAATGCGGCTGGAGGAGACTGCAGAGTTGGGAGGGATAGGGCAGGTCGAATTTGAAGGTTAGAATGAAGATTTTGAATGTGTAAAGGAATGCAGCAAACTTCATTCCTCAACTTTACCCTGGTTTACACTGTTAATCAGGCTCAGATTGCTGAAGTAAAAAGCACTCGATCACTGAAGTAAGGTATGCTTCTCGACTATTAGGTTTCTGTTTCAAACTGACATTGACTTGTAATATTAGATGGATAGCTTTTAATATCAGAATTAAAATGGTCTTTGTTGAAATAACTAAGAAAGACTGTAAAAAATATTATCAAATAAACAAGCCGGAGATTTTGTTTTATACAGGGCAATATTTAGGAAAGCATCCAGGAAAATAACACCTACATTTCTCATGACAATATCAGCAGTGTACTGTATAAGGCTGGAGGACGTGACAGAAGCATAGGGAGACACAACTCAGACCATTCTTGCAATGTGAGATTGATTTCCCTCTCACTATACTTGTAAGGACAAAGGTTTTGCAGAATAAGCATCTTTGAGATTTTGTTCACATCTTCAGAGCAGGCAGCTAAAATTATTGATGAAAGATCCCATTGACTTCCAGATAAAAATCTAAGAAGTGATCTAAATAAGGGGCACAATTCTGCTGCTATTCCTTCAATTCAAGTAAACACAGAGTTCTCATAGAACAAGTACACCGTACAATGCTTAAATTATAGGGAGAACTGCATCTATTTAATTCTTGAGATGAAAGCTTGACCACTGGGAGCACTAGGAGCATAATTGCAAGTCCCAAAGTAAATCAAGCATTCAGCGTTTAAACTGGAAAAGGCAATCGTATTCTTATGCTTTTGAACCTCATTGATGTGGCAGAACAATCGGTGGGTTGTGATGAGTTTGTTACAGTATTTAACTAGAGATCCTCTGAGAGCTGCTGAACTGACTGCATCTATTTCACTGTTACTAAGTACACATGCAGCCAGGAGAAGATCTATTACTTTCATTGCTTGCTAACTCCCAGCATCATACTTTGCACATGAAATGGGAGAATGGCTTAATTTAAGTGAAGTATTCATTAGTCTTCAATATTTTATATTAAAAAAAGATTGTGGTCTTAGCACTAGAACTATGAAGCTCATGATAATTCTATGAAAAGATTGTAAGCAGGAGGATTTTGGAAATCATTCAAAATCTGGTTCTCAATGAAATGTGAAGACTGCAGGACAAGAGCTATCAAATATCACTGCAAACGAGAGCAGTAAAAATAAATCACTAATGTAAGTCACTGAATGATGATAGCCTGCACAGTATAACTGATGATTGTTTGTGTTGATTTGGTCCATTCAATAGTTATTTAGATTAACCACTAAGTGGTTAAACCTGCATTAAAAACTCCAATTAAAGAGTTGGATGACAGTGAAAATTATGAGATGTAGGCACCCATACATCATTCGCTATACAGCACACATGTGATTTGTGTGCAGGCAGCCCCCTCTAGCATCACTTCCTATGCATCAACATTATCCATGCCGCCAGAGAGCAGAACACAGGAAGTGATGTCCAGCCCCACTGAGCAACCGACATTAGGAAGAGATTCTGTCCTTTTCTGATTGTTTTGAAACACAGCCCCCATTTTCAGCATAGTCCTGCATCTAAAAATGTTTTAGAGTGGCAAATCAGTCACATGCACAGACAATTCGTAACATGAAGAGTCATCTGTGAAAGGATTTTTAAAGTTATCCATGTGACAACTAATAAGACGGACAAAATCAGAGTAAGGCAAGTCGCATGTAAGGACTGGTGCAAATCCAGCAAGCCTCGTTAAAGTTAGTCAGATGAGAATTTGGGATTTGTGAACTCATTGCTTCTGGAAGATCTGTCAGAAACATTGATTTCGGAGCATGCCTGTTAGCAACAGAAATCTAGAGTCTGATTAAAGGAGATCAATCGTTTCTCCAATTCTGAAAAAAATCTCATTATGTTTTATTAAATTACTGAGATGACACGTCGGTATTCACAGCACACCGACAGATTCAGACTCAACATACCCATTTGGAAAACAGAGCACTTAAAATAAATTATTTTTGTGAAGTTTTGGGGATTTAATTTGCCTATCCTCCACTTTTAAAATTACACCTATGCTACTCACTAATTTCTTTGCCAAGGAACCCACTGATACCTCTCCCTAATCACGTATTACAAGCTGCTGAGGTTCACTCAATCCCAATTTCCCATGGCCACAAACACCACAGTATTTCCCCTATTCAATACACAGTGGTGCAAATGTTAGGGGGCATCCAGATTGGCAAAAGGTCAATCACCAAGCCACTTCTTCTATAGTTGTTTTTTTTCAAATCATAAATGCAGCATTTGACCTCAAGCATCACTCACAGGGAATCAAAAATGCTGAAAATGAAATGTTGCACGTTACCCATTTTTTGTCACTAGATGTCACTGGAGGACTTTACAGACAACACTTTGGCCACATCTCATAAGTTTCTGGAAACAATAAGAAGGGGGTACACTGTACACCATATAAATTGTTCTAACATGCTGGGTCACGCAGCTATAAGGTAAAGCATTTGTTGACAATTCCCCAAACACCAAATTTCCTCATTTAGTTTTGGTCAGCTGGGTATCTTCGACACATGCATTGCCATGCTGACACTCCAATGCAGTATTGGGGGCGTTTTACATTATCAGTGGTGCCATCTTTCAGATGAGACATTAAACCGAGGTCCCATCTGCCTGTTCAAGTAGACATTAAAGATCCCAAGGCACAATTTGAAAGAGAAGGGAATTTCTCCTGGTGTCCGAGCCAACATTCCCCCAGATAAAATTGGTTACTCACATCATGGCTGTTTGTGGGGCACTGCTGTGTGCAAACTGCCTGCCACATATACACAGTCACTTCACCTCACAGTAAATCCTGTAAAGCGCTTTTAGACCTCCTTCTGACATGAAAGGCACTGTGCAAATGCATGGGTTATTATTATTATATTGAGTATTTAAACCAGACTCAGTGATATATATTTTTGCCACTTACACATGGGAATTTCCCCCTAGAATGGAATGTGCCCTTTATCCCTGGAGGGACACACCCTGTTTAACTAATTCCAGAGATTATTATGCACAGTTTGGTAAGGTTTAGGATCCAAGTGTGCATTTGGGCACTCCTGGAGTTTAGCTAGCTAAAACTGCAAAGCTTGCAATTGAGAACACTGTTTGGCAAGCTTCTGCTGTTTGTCCAGCTAGGGGCCCCCAACCCATTAGGGATTTGGCTTGCAGAGCTAACAGGAGCTGAGTGGGAAGAATTCCTGCCACCAATCTGCCTTTCCCAATTCTGCTGATGAACTGAGCTGGCTGATCTGCCATCAGCAGTGCACTGGAGTACTGCGAGCCTGCCTGGCTCAGGACTCTAAGACTGCCACAGAGGGCTGGCTCAGTTCCAACATTCAATCATCAAGCACTTCACCCTGTAGCCAGTTCAGCTGCAAGGGAATTTTGCTTATCTCCTCACTAAGAAGGATAGTCACTAGCTTGCCAATTGACATCCGTTGGGAGGACATTTCAAAGCACTTCACAGGATATACTATGAAGCATTGGTGGCCAACCTGTGGCCCGTGGGACGGAAGTGGCCTATCGGGCTGTCAAGAACCCCCAATTTCCACCCCACACCGAACATTCGCATGAGTCCAGATGAGTCCGTATTCAATTGATAGTGTATTTCCATTTTTTTCTTGATTGAAAAGGTTGGCCACCACTGCAATAAAGTGCAGTGACTGTGTATTTTGTAGGCGAATGCAGCAGCCAATTTACTCACAGAAGTGTCCCACAAACAGCCATTATGGGAATGACCAATTTTATTTGAGGGATTGTTAGCCAGGACACACTCCCTACTGACCAAAACATCAAGATAAACACGTTTTTGTGTTTTTTAAAAGCTTCACGGGATTCTTAAAACACCCCCAGAAATATATTGAAAAGAAAAATAAGATAAAACAACAGGAATGAACATCTGAGCACCATATGCCTAAGGCAAGATGTAGCTTTTTTTATTTTCTCATCCTCCCTTTGTTAAAAGCATTTTAATTATAAACGATTAATTGTACCTTCTCCATGCCTTCTGTATCACTGTAGCTGCCTGGTTCTTCTTTCGAAAAAGCTCCTTTCTAATTCTCTCCTTTTCCACTAATCGTAACCGGACTTCCAATGGAATAAGCTGAATATTTAAATTGTGTCTCTTCACGGAAATGTGAGGGTTGTCTTCTGTGAAAAGAGATTGAGAAATGCTCATTCTGTCTTGTGCACTTTCGTTGGTACCATTTAGGTAATCATTGGCTGGTATGTTTGGTGTAGAACTGTCAAGAACAGGAACATTAATGTCAGAAGTCTGGTTACCATTATGCATGGTAAAGTCAGCAGTATCAACACTATTTAGGACAACAGGTTTTGCACTTCCAGGCCGGCTGGAGCCAGCAGGTGAGAACCGACCACACTTCAGTCCTGTATCAGGTCCTCCAAGTCCTCGTGGTATTCCTGGTATATGGTATCCATTTTCCATTGATGGTGATGCACTTGGCGGTTTGACCATTTTTTTCATTGTGCTGGCTGACCTAAACCCAGCACGTTTGGGATTCCTGCCTTTGAGTCTATTAGTAGTTTTGGAGAGTGTTCTTTCACTCCCAGTCCTATCACTTCCACTTTCTGAAGGAATCAACTGTCTTGAAGAATGCGGTTGAACAGAGGTGTTTTCTGCACAGGTGGGTTGGTGATCAACGATACAACTGCTCTTGGAGTAACTTCTGGGTCGCTCTAAATTAATGACAAATTAACTTTGTTTTAAAACCTCAATGATAGTTTATTACATTTTTGTAAAAGTATCACTAACTACAATACAATAAAAATGACAAGTAGAATACTTTCGAAAAGGGAAGCTAAACCTATTCATGAACAAATGTGACCGATGCTGCTACTGCTAGGAAGAAAGACAAACACTCACTGAATCATAGTCATTTTTTTTAACACAAAGATTAAGAATGCGAGAGTGCTCAGTGCTGGGAAGAACAACACTCTGGCACTCAATGTCAGCTTTACCACCTCCAGGTAAGGTATTGCATTGGTCAGATGGCCAAACAACATAACAACAACAACTTGCATTTATATAAGTCCTTCACCCAGGGTGGGGTCTCGAAACGCTTAAAATGTGGTTGACATTAGAATACAGCCTATACCCATTGCACCGATGTGGCAATTCTATAGGGTGTCAGCAATCCACCCTTGTAGTCTTGTAGCTCAGTGGTTAGAGCACTCGCTTTGCAAGTGAGAGACCTGAGTTCAATTCCAGGGAGGTCAGGGGGAAACCTTGGGCAAGTTTCCTTACTCCACACACCTAATAATAATCCCTCCAAAACAAAACAATAATAAATTGGTCATTTTCAATCCACGACTGTTTGTGGAACATTGCTGTGCGCAATTGGCTTCCGCGTTTGCCCACAAATATACAGTCAATTCATTTTACAGTGTGTTCTGTGAAGCGCTTTGGGACGTCCTCCCGACGTGAAAAGCGCTATATCAAATGCAAGGATTATTATTATTATTATTATTTATTATATGGTCACTTTGAGTGTGATTTACTATTCAGTGTTAATTGATGGTAAATTGTGGACAAATTTGTCTTGGTGCCTCATATCAAATAGATACTAGAATGAACCTGCCTGAACCCATTTCATACAGACAGAGAGGCGAGACATTCAACCTACTAGAAAAGGCCAGACAACTTTTAAACTCAGGTTCCAAATCGTAAGAAGGCAGCTTTCTAACCCGTGATACCACCCAGCCACAGATTTAATTTTCATCTGAACCAAATATATGTGTTACAGTTGAAACAGATGATCCCCAGATCGAACACAAATACTATGTCACAAAAAATAGGGCACCAAGTCATTAAAAGAAAATATGTTAACACTAGTCGGTTGTCTGTTAAGGTTTCCCTCAAGGAACATGTTTTACTGCACAATTGCAACACTGTTTACATATGGGCTTTTCACAGTTATGAAAGCTCTTCAAACTTACTGTTACTAGTGCAAGATACACAACTGAAATACACATGTATAATATTTAGTTCAAACACAAGATTTTCAAACGAACCCCTTGACACTTTATTTTCACCTCCTCTTCAGAGGGTGTAATGCATGCTGGTGTATGGTTCTACAGGCACAGAACACCATTTAGTATCTTGCCTTAAGTGGCTATTTTTCATGTGTGAGTCTACATTGTGAATGTTGGCTGGCCATTAGGTACCCGATATAAGGAAAGACTGCTGTACTTGGAATTGTTCACATTNAAAAGAAGACAAAAGGAAGGTCTTATTAAAGTATTCAAGATCTTATAAGGATATAGACAATATGTTTAACATGGACAAAATTCTAGAATCAGACCCAAAAAGAAAAGGTGATCAGACACTTCTAATTACTTTACACGAGTGGTGAATATTTGAATAAACTAGTTAGCAAAGTGGTGAAGGCAGATTGTGTCAACTAATTAACGAAAGAACTAGTTAGTTGTTTGACAAAAGTATTCATTTAAATTTATGATTTTTTTAATAAACAAAATTGTACTTTGGAACCAGCTAGATGGACCAATAGTCTTTTCTTATGCCATCATTCCCATGTTTCAACCACATCCAAATATCCACTTCCTATCGATGATCCGGAACAGGAAATCTTGCTGATATCCCCTTCCTTTCTCAGTGACCCTGATGCTATTTAGATCAGTTAACTCAGTACAGATCTAGGACCCATTTCTGGCTGATTTGCACACTCAGCATTAGTTTTATTAACTGAGCTATCAGGCCATTTTTTTCTAACTTCTCTGAAGCATCCAAATGAAAACCTGAACAGAATGATCAATTTCTATCTGGGAAATTGGATTCTCAGTTTTCAGTTAGTTACCATGGGCACAATATCCAACAATGAACAGCAAATTGTTGTCTAAAATTATTGTGATAAAAGTTATTTATCAGACTGATTTCCACATGTGTAGATTTAGAGAAGGGTCAAGCATTATTCTTACATACCATGTATACCCAAACATTCTGATGCACAATGCAGGTACAACACATTGTCTATCAGATCCCAGGTTATAACCTGGGCTATAGAAAAGTACGGCTGCAACTGTTCCGCTGAATCTGCTAAAGCGCCACCCTCCACTACAAATCGCTAAAAACTCTAAAAATGCAATGTGTTTGGCCCTAGGCTTCTGCACGCAGCTGCCACCTGTTTACTCAATGTCCTCTGTGCGTTTCCTGGACAGAGGGAGTTGCCTCTGCACCTCCTCCAAGCCCTCAACATCATTCCTGAAATGAGATGCCCCAAACTGAATGGAGTACTCCAGTTGTGGCCTACCAATGATTTGTACAAACTCAGCATTATTGCATTGCCTTTATAATCTATGCCCCGATGTATAAAACCCAGAATATTATTACTTTTTTTGTATAGGCCTTTACACTTGCGCTGCTACTTTCAAGGAATGATGTACCTGCGCTCCCAAGTCCTCTGCTCTGTGCAAGACATTGCCATTCAATATATATTCCTTTCCCTAGTTTTTTTCTAGGGAAGAATGATCAATTTCTATCTGGGAAATTGGATTCTCAGTTGTCAGTTAGTTACCATGGGCACAATATACAACATTGAACAGCTCAAAATGCATCACCTCACATTTCACTTAATTAAACTTCATCTGCCACTGATCTGCCCATTTTGCCAATCTATTTAAGTGCTTCTCCAGTCTCTTGCCATCTTCCTCACTGTTGTTTCTAATTTATTAATCTATACCTTGATTTTTGTAAGGTACAAACATAAGCACACGTGCAAATATATTTTTAAAAATTACATTGCTGGACAGCCTGCTTTTTCCTCAGTTTTCCTCAAGTAGTATTTAACTTAATCATTTATTTTCAATACTCCAGGTCTGTGCATTTGTGTATAAGTTATGTGTAACAAAGTGACCTTACCTTTTTTCCTTTTCGTCTCCCCTGTCTCAGTTTCTGCAGTTGGAGGTCGACTCTGAGTGGTGCCTGTAGTCTCGAGAGATCGAAGTGGAGATTCTGTGCCAGATGTTTGCTGAGATCGGCTTTTAAATAGTCTGTTGGATTCGGTCCCTATTCTCAGCTCCAATTGGTCACATTCTGAAGTGGAGCTGCAAAAGTTTTTCCTATTCAGAGGAGGGCAGACAAGCTCCAGATTCCCAGGTGGTTTCTCTGCATCCAATTGGGATTCTAAACTCCTTTTTTCCTTCTGAAGCGCTGCCTCTTTCCTTTTCTCTTCTCCACGCTTCCTTCAATAAATAGACAAGAAGAAAAACTATGATTTTTTTTTTCCCCTTCCCTTACTGCCTCCTGCTGAAGGTGTTCCACAGGTGCTACATCAAAGGGATTATTCTAACTGACCTAAGTGAACCAGGCAGTGAGTGTCATTCCTTCCTGTGTTCTTACCAATATTCATCAACGTTTCAGCAGGGGATACTGAAATGCACTCTGGCTGATTTTTCCACTCTCCAACCTAGGGATGCTGATGTGAACTATTGCTTCCATATTGCTGAACTAGAGATTGGCTAACTCAGCACATGCCAATGATAAAACCTGGCACCTTCTTGGACTCAGTATTACACCAGTTACTGCATTAATCCACAAACAATGAAAACATGTGGTTTAAAGAACAAAATAGATAGCAGAGCAGTCAAAGGATAGTTTTAACAATTTGATATGTCTTTGATCAAATGTCAAAGCACTTTAATAATCAAAGATATTACATACGCATTTCCTATACTGTCAGAAAGGACTATATAAAACAACATAGTGAATTAATGTACATGTGTGTTTGGGGAATGAAATCTTCACTGTAAAAGACCAATTATTCTCCAAACAGATTAAATCAAATTAACCAATGCAATGTTTGAAAGTGAATCGATTCAGTCTGAAAACATTAAATCTAGTAAACCGAAGATGTGGAGCACTTCAGTTTCCACACTTGGTTATATAACCCATCATCATAAAAAGTGCAATGCAAATATTTAATTTTCTGGCCACATGCCATATTAAAAGAGAATCAACAAGATTGAATTAATACAGAAGAGTCATGCATAATTGATGTTAAACCATGTCTATGAACCTCCAATCTCGGTCTGCGCTACATTTTACACAGCACAGTTCTTTGACTGCACTGCAGGAGGTATGTGCTTGCTAATACATTTGGAAAAAAAAGCATACACATCGCAATTTAATAGGTGTGCTTCTGCCTTTAGTACTCTATAGCATTTCTTGCAATTCATCACTGACAGATGGTATGTGTCATTATGTAGAATTCTGTTGTCCTGGCGAATGATTGATTAATGCTGGTATATCGTATTTCGACTGTCACCACATTAGCACAAACCACAGCAAATGACAACCTACTTATGTAATGTGTCACCACCATTTCCCAAGATCCATGTCAATGACAGCTGATGTCAGTTCAGTGTTACCTGTCAAGGCAGAGTCCAAACTTTATCTGTCATTGCTATCTGATCTTACCTTCTCCATGGAGGGGGACAATTAAATCTTGGTATCTTGATACCAGCCAATTGATCTCAACTTGGGTGTCTGGCAGTTGATGCCGTCCACCAGTCCCTGTGGTTCTGATCAGAATGTCTGCCGTTATACAAACTATTGACCCGATACAAACAGATTGCGATTGTCCTTCCCATTGATATGGAGGGTAGACTCGCAAGCTTGATCTCTTTTTTGTCTATCAGTGAAATCAATCTCCAGTACTTCCAAATGAGTCTTCAAATTGAGACAGAAACAAAAAGCCTGAAGCTAAATGGATTCCACACGAAAAGATAATGCATAAATAACAAGACCAACCTATGAACATTATCTCATTTGGCATGAGCTAAATATAGTAATGAAAGATAATTACCCATAACAAATGCTCACATTGAATACACTACTGTTTAAGCCAAACAAGGCCACAAACTAATCACCCGACAAGCTGATATCAATTTTGGATTGAAAGTGGTCTGAGAATCTGGTTCCTCATAAAATTCGACTTGTGTGAGCTTCCCACAAACCTTTCAGCTGTCAGTCAGCTGTCTTTGCTTCGAGAGCTCTGTAGCACAGATCAGTGTAACAAGATGCTAACTATCGCTTTGCCAGCTGCCAGATATTGCCCCTTCCACTCTCCCCAAAAATACTACACAGAGAAAAATGATTGCAAATTGGAACAAAAATGAGTATGAAAGGTAAAGTATTGAGTTCCAAGTCCCAATGTTCAATATAGTTAAGATGTAGGTTTGCACTTGCCATTCCTGCATGA
Organism: Callorhinchus milii; assembly: GCF_018977255.1. Lineage (NCBI taxonomy): Eukaryota > Metazoa > Chordata > Chondrichthyes > Chimaeriformes > Callorhinchidae > Callorhinchus > Callorhinchus milii. Next base: position 62,685,118 of record NW_024704743.1, read on the forward strand.
TGATTTCTTATCACTTACCTGAACAGGAAAATAAAGACCTCGGTTTGTTACATACAAAAGACAGCCCTTTGATAATATAAGGCTGCTGCCCCCCAATACTCCACTGCAGTGTCAGCTTGGACTATTGGGTCTAAATTCCATGCAATTCTCTATCAACAATACAATTTGAAATTAAGGGAATTTGGGGGAAAATGTAATATGTATTTCATTAAGATACACACATTAAATTCCAAAGACATTTTTCGCAGTGCAAAAACTTCCACATTATTAGGGTAAAATACTAAATGGGTTCTCATTAACAGGTGAGGTTCAGACCAACATTATTTTCTAATTTAAATTATTTTCTGAGGCATTTAACACCAATGTTAATATAAGCTTGCAGGCTACTCTCCCCTTATCAATAGATTTATTTTTCAATTCAGAACAACGAGATTCTTTATTCCCACTGAGAAGCCTTTGCAATGTAGAGTTTACGACCTCAAAATCAAGCTACTATTGATAACACTGTTTCATTACCTAAGTTTTAATATGTATGACATATTCAGATACTAGTTCACAATTTGTTAGACACGTGAGGGGGAGGGGGTGATATGCTGAGTCTTTGTTCAAACTACCGATTTCTGTAAGTAGCCATTTTGGAGGGCTGCTAGAGCTTTGAGAAAGCATCTGCATGACTCGATCAAAAAAGACCAGAGCGAATACTCTCTTTTGACACAATGCACCTAATGAAAATGCCTCAACAACAAAGCAATGAAATTATATTTAAGTGTGTGCTGGCTGTTTTGTTGGAGGCAATAGAAAAAATAATTGACCCTCTTGGTAGGCCAAGACTTTCTTTCAAAATGTTCGGCGTCACTCAGGGTCTAACGGCTACTTCTAGTGCTTCAAATAATGGCACATACCTCAACAACCAGGGACTGATGGCTGCTTGCAAAAATGGTATTTTAAATGGGCAATCTTCCCTTGAAGATGCAGAGGATGATCAGCCTGCAAGTGGAGGAAGGGTTCCAGCCAGCATGCATGGTGTACATCGCCATATTTTTGGTAGAGGCACGTAGAAACAACACTTCTTCACCTTCTTAAAGTGCAAACTTCAAACTGAAGCTGACTATGAGGATAAATTACTTTGATTAACCGCACTGCTTATGGCTGCCACCTCTTTGCCTTGATTTACAAGCTCCTTTACAATTCACAGATTTCACAGACATTTGCATTTTGACAGTATTGGAAAGGTATATTATCTAAAAAAAATCCAACAATAGAATTCTGCCGTATACTCAACCACATTAAACACACTTCCCCCCAACACATCAATTCTCGCTAGGCTCCACTGCTCCCTATCACAGAACGGATCAATTTCAAGATCCTCTCACTCGTCTACAAATCCCTTTACGCCCTTGGACCTCCTAACTTTTCCAACCTGCTTTCTCTCTACTCCTCTACTGGTTGCATCAGCTCGGCTGGCTCTGGTCTCTTGCTCATCCCTTCGCCTCTCCGCGGCACCATCAGCGGCCATTCTTTCCACAATTATGTCCCAAAGATTTGGAACTGTCTCCCTCAATCCTTCTGCCTTGCCCCCCTCCTTCCCCTCTCTTAGATCAAGGCTGAACACCTTCCTCTTCAACTATGATTATGGTCACCTCCTCTCTCCCCCCAGCTTGGTATCAGGCTCAGCCACTGTTAAGCGCTCTGAGACGCTGCCCCACACGAGGGCACTATATAAATGCAATTTGTAATTGTTGTGATGCAGATATGATGCAGATATGGGGATACGATGGTGTTATAGGCATTATTTATTCTACTTTTAATTAACCAAGAATGTATTATTAACAATTAAATTATGCCTTTAAAGATCATCATTGTGCCATGCAGTTCGATATTGATTACTTGACCCCCTCCATCGTTGTTCAGTGACAGGAACATGTTAATCTCGCTCACTGGACAGAAAAAGCCCTACATGTGATGGGCTGTTTTACTTTCCACTTGCTGGAAGTTTCTAGGGAATGTGTAGCGCCTCTCTTAGAATATTTCAGCATTATTGAATCATAAACTTAATTATTTCAACAGAATTTGGGCCCATTTAGGTTCAAATCCTGAGGTGGGAGCTGAATCAGAGGGGAAAGTGCTACCTATGTCAATGCGGAAAACTAATCAGCAAGTAGAATTTAAAGCAGGCAACAGAAAATAGTTTAGGCTTGTGTTGTGTAAAGGAATCATAGAAATTAGTTGCTAAACTGGTCAAAAAATTCTCAAACTAGTTGCTATGTCCAGATTCTGTTCTAAAAAAACAGCAACATGTGGTGTGTGCCGGTGCTGCAACATGCATCAGGGGTCTGTGCATATCAAACTTCACTAAGTGTATACCGTGGCAGTTGGGGATCTTTAAAATGAGACCCGATGTTATATCAGGTGTCACTATAGTGCACTCACTAGTCAAAACTTCCAGTGTCATCAGGTCACTGCTGATGTCACTGAGCTAGACTGCATGCACACAATATGCAGAAAGCTGAGCAGTCAGTGGTGAGTTAATATTGGGAGTTTCCTCTGGGTTTGCCATGCACAGGAAGCAGGCCATTCAGCGCTGGAAGCAGGTTGCGTACTGCATTTCCATCTAATACGGATCTACTGCACACCCATGTTATAACTGAACCCGCCGTATAACAGGGTGCACTATATTTAGTGATCTCAGCCGTGGTATCCTGGGAACCCATGAAAATGTCCGCAGTGGAAGCTAGGAAAAAACAGACATGTTATGGGAGACAAGAGAACAGGAAATGGAGACAACAGTAAATATCTACCCAAAAATAAATATGCAAGATTAATTAGTTCACAGAAATTAATCACAAAAACATGTACACATAAAATTGGCCAGATAACAGTGTCTTCCAATCTAAGTGAAATCAACAATTGGACATTATGTGCATCATATAAATAGGACCATTGAAAATCATGTCAAGGCTTTTTTTATATCTGTGCCATGTAATGTCTTTCTGACTCTTAAAAGCTTTAAAGGAAGACAGTAGCTTTAGGCACTGAAGCATCTGACTGCAAGCCAAATAGCCTCAGAAACTGCCCACTGAAACAAACCAGATCACAAAACAATATAACATTCAAATGAGAAGTATGAAATAAGCCTTTCTGAATTAGGACTAAGCTAAATCACTGAAAATTTTCCACCTTTTAAAATTATAGAACCGGAGTAATTCATCTATTTCTTTACTGCAATTCTGATCTCAATGGTTCTTTAGACATCAGAGCATTTGATTATTAGTTCTGCTGCTACATTCCTTATTTGGTGGCGTAGGAAATTGACACCCCAAAATATGACATTTTTGTAAACTCATAACTAAAACTCACTTGGCAGCGTCTTTCCTCAGTTGTTCATGCTTCATGAGCAGATTTTTTCTCTCCTGAAAAGCTTTGCGGACTTTGTAACCTTTATACACAGCTTGAATTTTGGAAGCAGCAATATCTTGAATTGCAGCAATAGAGAGAGCTCCATGTTCCAGCATGTACTGGATCACTTCCTGATGTTCTCCAAGCAAGGCATAATCAAGGGGTGTGTACCTGGAAGGCCAGAGAGAAACACTCAATGACATATAAGATGACAAGATTGTTTTTGGCTGAAGAAGGCCTTTCAGTCCATTTGATATCAGCTTACCAACTCTATCATCTTACCAACTCTACTTTCTTGCCATCAGAGCATCAAGCTTTTTTTAAAAAAAGTCTAGTGTGCTGACCTCATCCATCCTGCCTGGCAACCTGTTTAGTCATTAATTATAATAATCATTTCATTTGATATAGCGCCTTATCACGTTGTTGAGACATCTCAAAGTGCTTCACTGAATATACTGTATATTTTGTGGGTGGAACGTGGCAGGCAATTGCGTACAGCAGTGTCCCACAAACAGTCGTGGATTGAGTGACCAAATTATTAATTTTTTTTGGGGGGGAGGAATTATCAGCCGCGGAAAGCAATCCGCCAAACATTGAATTCTTTGAAGAGTAACAGAAAGTGTAGAAAAGGGTAATGCAGTAGAATGTAATATATTTGGATTTCCAAAAGGAGTTCAATAAGGTACCGCATAATAGACTAATGAATAAGGTCAGAGCATATGGAATCAGGGGGAAAGTAGCAGAGTAGATAGCAAGCTGGCTACAAGACAGAAAAGAGAGAGTAAGGGAAAAGGGTAGCTACTCAGACTGGCAGGGGGTGGGCACTGGTGTTCCACAAGGATCGGTATTGGGACCACTGTTGTTCACAATTTACATTAACGATTTGGACACGGGGATCCAAAGTACAATTTCAAAATTCGTGGATGAAACCAAATTGGGGGGTGTAGTTAATACTGAGGAAAAATGCAACAAATTACAAGACATTAGTAAGCTTGCTGAATGGGCATTTAATTGGCAAATTAATTTAAATATAGATAAGTGTGAGGTGGTACATTTTGGTAGGAGAAATAAGGAGGTCACATACTGCCCGGAAAATAAGAATCTAAATGGGGTAGAGGAGCAAAGGGGTCTAGGGGTACAGATACACAAATCCCTTGTGACAAGGGAGCTTGATAAGGGTAAGGCTATGGATGTTGAATATCTGGATTTCAGTAAGGCCTTTGATACAGTTCCTCTTGAGAGGCTGATACTGAAAATAAAGAAAGCGAGAATCAATGGAGGTATATTACAATGGCTACGCAACTGGTTGACTGGAAGAACCCAGAGGGTGGTGGCACAGGGAATGTCATCAAACTGGGAAAATGTTACCAGTGGAGTTCCACAAAGGTCTGTTTTGGGACCTCTTTTGATTAATATTTTTATAAATGATCTGGAACTAGGAGTCGCAAGCACAGTGGTTTGCAATAAATTGAAGCTCTCCCAACAATGGTCTGTTGCAGTGAGTAAAGCAAACCAGATGTTGGGATGTATCAAAAGATCAATAGCAAAGCCAAAATAGTGGGGTAATCCTGCTACTCTATAAATCATTGGTGAGACGTGAGACCATACTTAGAGTACTGTGTACAGTTCTGGTCGCCACAGTACAAAAAGGACATTGAAGAAATCGAGAAGATACAAAGGAGGCCAAAATGATTGAAGGAATGGAAGGACTGGACTATGAGGAGCGACTAAGTGAATTGGGCATGGCACATGAGCGGCGACATGATTGCTGTCTTTAAGATTCATTCTATAGGGGCAAGACAATATAGATCATGGCAGGCTGTCTCAACTTGTCCAGAATAGTAAAACCAGAGGACACAGCTTGATTTAGAAGAAAGCATTGTTTCAGTGAGCGAATAGTGAACGTGTGGAACAGGTTCCCGAGGGAGACGGTTGAAGCAGTAAGCGTTGATTCTTTCAAACACAGATTAGATAGTTTTCTTTTAGGAAATAAAATTTTGGGATACAATACATAGGTAGTTTGGGACATACATGCATGCGACCACCAGGAAGATGGAAAGCGAACTAGATGGACCTTGGTCTTTTTTCATCTAGCATTTCTTACGTTCAAATCGCTAAAAGTAGCGATGCAGGTTAATAAGGCCATAAAAAAAGCATACCAAGTGTTGGAGTTCATTTCTAGAGGGACAGAAGTGAAAAGCAGGGAAGTTATGCTAAACTTATACTGAACCTTGTTTAGACTCCACTTGGAGCACTGTGTACAGTTCTGGTCCCCATATTATAGAAAGGATATAGAGACATTGGAGAAGGCACAAAGAAGATTTACAAGGATGATACCGAAACTGCAAGGTTATACCTATCAGGAAAGCTGAACAAGCTTGGACTCTTTTCTTTCGAAAAAAAAGGTGAGGGGTGACCCAATGGAGGTCTTTAAAATTACGAAAGATTTTGATAGGGTAGACATAGAAGATGTTTCCACTTGTGGGGGAGACCAAACCAGGGGACATAAATATAAAATAGTCATCAATAAATCAAATAGGGAAGTCATAAGAAACTTCTTTACCCAGAGAGTGGTGGGAATGTGGAACTAGCTACCACAAGGAGTATTGAGGCGAAAAGCATAGATATATTTAAGGGGAAGCTAGATAAGTACCTGAGGAAGAAATGAGGGTTATGCTTGAAGGCTTAGTTGAGGAAGGGCAGGAGGAGGCTCATGTGGAGCAGAAACGCCAACATAGACCAGTTGGGCCGAATGGCCTGTTTCTGTGCTGTATATTCTATGTAATCAACTAACAATTGGGTTCCCATTTACTGCTAGGTAAATAGAGGGATGTGGAAGGAAAGTAAGGAAACTTGGCTAAGGTTTCGCCCTGCCCGGGAATCAAACCCAGATCCTCTCGCTTGCGAGGTGATTGCTCTAAATATGCTACAGGACTCCACAACTCCACAAGGTGTTCTTTGTCCTCTGGGTAAAGAACAACTTCCTGGTGTCTATCCCAAGATTCTGGGTTATTGTTCTGGGTATACATTTCAATCCCATTCAAAACGTTATTCAGCCCTATAAAGGTCTCCTCTGAGAGGTCTCTTTTCAAGATTGAAGAGTCGTAGCTTGTCTAATTATTTGTTATTTTTATTTACTTGCCCTCCTGATCACCACATTCCCCCAATTTAATAGTTCTAACCAGTAAAAAGATAACTGTTTAACACTAATCTATTTAAAATGCTGACATACTAAGCATTAGAAAAGGACAAGAGGTTACTGCTGAGAGGACAACTTGTTAAAAACATTGCTTGGCAATGTAGCTTGTGCCCCAGTAAACTCAAGTCAAGTTAACTTAAGTAGGGCCATCAAGTCACTTTCATACTCTACCTCTCTTCATTGGTCTCCATATGATTGGGAAAAGAATCGTATCCCAGCAACAGCTTCACAGCATCCAGGTAACCATTGTTGCAGGACCAGTGCAGTGCCGTCCGTCCCTTAATAAAAGACAAAAATTTCCTGTCATCTGCTGTTGAGTTGCACATTTGAGAACAGAGACACTTAAAGAACCACCACATTGAAAACACAACAAACCCTCGGAAGCATTGAAACAATAAACTAATAGCTAGGATTATTCTCCTTGGAGCATAGAAGGTTAAGAGGACACTTAATAGAAGTTTTCAAAATTATGAGGGGATTTGATAAGGTGAACAAGGAGAAACTATTTCCACTGCCGGGTGGGTTGGTAACCCCGAGGACACCGATTTAAAATAGTTGTCAAAAGAAACAGAAGAGGTGAAATGGTGAAGGGAAATTTTTTCACACAGCAAGTTGTTCGGCTCTGGAACGCATGGCCTGAAAGGATGGTGAAAGCCGATTCAATTACATCTTTTAAGAGAGAAGCAGATAATTACTTAGGGAGGACACGTTTGTAGGGCTATGGGGAGAGCGCAGGGGAAGTGGGATTGAATTGGATAGCTCTTTTCAAAGAGCCGACACAGACACAATGACCTAATTCTCTGCTTCTATGATAATTCCACAAAAGCAATGTTTCTCGGAAAGTGCTTAATAATACTAACTCCAAGATAGCTAAATACTCTCATCACTGATGAGTCATCAGTACACTCATCATTACAAACTATCTTGGCGCAAACATAAAAAGTAAAAAGATAAATTGTGGGACACTGGTGTGTGCAATTTAGCTTCTACATTTCGACCACAAAATGTACAGTCAATTCACTTTACAGTATATTGTGTGACGTGCTTTGAGACGTATCAACAAGGTGATAAAGGGCCATATCAAGTGCAAGGATTATGATTATTATTAAATGTCTCAAAGAGTTTCACAAGTAACTGCTGCCATTGAAAATGTTTCTATGTAGTCAGGTCTTGTTTACACAGTTAATGTAAGTGCGCTGAGATGCGTGGAGGGCGCTATATAAATCCAACTTATTGTTGTTGTTGAGGAGCTTTAGACAATGTTCACTTTTTTTAGTCTCCACACTTCACAATCCATCCTTTGAAGTGCTTTAAAATCTCCTCCTGGTGTGTAAGGTGCTATATCAAATGCAAGACTAATTTATTATTAAGGCAAAAATGGCAGCCAACGTTTGCAGAACCTGACCACAGTCATGAAGTAAATAATCAATGTATCTGGAGGATTGTTGGCCAGGACATTTGGAAAACTTTATACTTTTTTGAAGTCATATGTTCTCTCAATGTTCTTTTAAAAGAATTGAAACTTGTTCATTTAGTGCTTAGTGGAGTACAAAAAAACAAAAAGTACTTTAAAGTACTTTGTGGTTTACTAAAAGCACTGAGTAAACCTTGTCTCAATAACTCATTCCTCATTCTATGCCACAAACTGTGCACTCAATGTCATCCAGAAGTTAATTATCTTGTAAATCATGGAGTCCTGTTAGTTACCTTTGGGTAATATACAAATGAAAGTTGCATTTCTCCAAATGCTCCCATAACATTTCTGATCTAACATCTGGCTACGTGACAGAGACATACTGAGAAAAAACATGGGGACTGTAATGGCAATGTGTCTACTCTATCATGTTAATTATATTATAATACTGCTTGTACATAACATCATAAACAGGAAATCCATTGCTAATAAGAATAATAAAATAACAATAATAATCCTTATATTTGCTGAAGAGCTTTTCATGTCGGGAGGACTTTTCAAAACACTTCGCAGGATATATTGTAAAGAGGAGTAATTGTGTGTTTTGTAGGCAAGGGATAGCAAAGAGTAGCATTGCATGAAATTAGAAAATTTCAAAGATCTCACAGGTAATTCAGAAAACTTCTTTGTTAAATCACTGCAATACATGTGGTACAAGAGCATTCTCAATGTTAATAGATTACCTCTTTGTCTTGTATGTTGGGATCAGCTTTGTTTTCCATGAGGACAGCCATGCAGTTGATGTAGCCTCCATAAGCAGCACACTGCAGAGGGGTTCTCCCAGCATAATCCTGCACATTGGGGTTAATCTGATTCTGAATCAATATCTGACACACATCTGCATTTCCTCCAAGGGCAGCCCAGTGCAAAGGGCTGTGACCATCCTGGTCAACCAGGTCCACTCTGGCACCACCTGTAATACCATAATAGTTGCACAGTTTAGAAAATTCCTGCAATAGTTAATACAACGACATGCATTTATATAGAGCCCTTCACACAGGGTTGCGTCTTGGAGCACTTAACAGTGGTAATTAATACTTGTTCATATAAAACAGTCCACTCTTATTGCCAATTACTAAGCGGGGTCTCCTTGGTGCTAAACTGCCAAATATGCCAAGTTTGGTATGGAATGTCAAAATCAAGCCAACCCTCTGTGGGCTCTGCTTCACGCCCCCACCACTGCCCATCGCTGGTCAGGCTTTAAACCTATCTGCCCCCATTCTATGGGGTGTAAACCCCCGACTGTACAGCATCTTGTGATGCCCTCTAGATGCAACAGGCACTATGTAAATGCAATTTGTTGTTATAATCTAAGGATTTCAGTGCAGAATACTAGTTTATCTCAATTTTAAACATCATTAGCAAGGGAGAAAATTCTGATGATGTAATCATATCACTGATGATAATTCTCACATCAAATGTCAGTTTCCAGCATCTAAGTACTTCATTTTTGAAGTACTTCTGTTACATTTGATTCATCCAAGTTTGATGCAATCTATCAAATCATTTGAAAGTTGCCAAGGGACAGATCAGTAATTTTTAATCTCCCATCAGCTTGAACCTCACTCTACCAGATCTCTAATGCACCAATGTAACCAGGAACCAAGGCTATTTATATAGACTAAATATGTACTTTACATTTTCAAATCTTTATTCTTCCCATGTTATTTTGATATCTTGTTTCTATTTATTGTACATGAACGAAAACATGAGCAGCATAACATCTATGACAGGAAAGGAAAGTGTAGACTGATTTGTATCAAGAGGCAGTAAAATAATGATTATATTTTTGGCTTTCAGAAAACATCCTTGTAATTCATACTTTGACACACTATTTGGTGCCATCCAATGCATAATGTGACGGAAATCAAACATTTTCTCTCTGACTTTGATTTTCAAGAAAATTCCAGAAACACCTGTAAATTTTCACTTAAGTTTGTTCTCAGCCCCTTTCTGAAGTTGATTTATTGTGTCAATTTTGTGCTTTCTCTTACATATATATACATCCACAAATATTCTGTGAAGCACTTTGAGACGTCTAGAAGATGTGAAAAGTGCTATATCAAATGCAAGGATTATTATTATTAATAATCCAAATCCTAAAATTAAACATTTATAAATAATACTAAAAAATGTATTACATTTATAATTGTTCAAACTAACAGACACGTGGTATATTATACTAATGAAACTGGGAGCCTTTCACAACTTCAGGCTGCCCATCACATGACTGACTCCAAGGAGTTTGACTGGCAACATCCCTGAGCTGCTTGGAGGGTGCTAACTGGTCACAGGCAACTTGGTTTGATTTATCAAGCTTGGCTAACTATAATAATCCTTGCATTTCATATGGAGCCTTTTAGGATAAGAGGATATCTCAAAATGCTGCAGTCACTGTGTTCAGCGCCTTGGGACGTCCTCCCGACGTGAAAGGCGCTCTATAAATGGAATCTTGTTGTTGTTGTTGTTTTAGGCAATTGCAACAGCTAATTTGCATACCTCAACATCCTACAAACAGTCATGAAGTGAATGGCCAATTTAATCTGAAAGATTGTTAGCCAGGATGTTGCGAGAAACTGCAGGAATTTTTTTAATGCCCTCCATAATGTCATCCATAACTGGAAAGGCATCCAAGACTTCGCAGCCCGATCTGCACCAAACTCCATATGTTCATCACCCCAGTCTGTGCCAGGCTCCATTGGTTCTTTGTCTCTCAGCTGATTGATTTCAAGATCCCCAACCCCAAGGTTTAATTCTTCCTACATTTCTTTCTAGAAGTGTTATTTTCCTCAGATGTGAGCCCTCTATACTGGCAAATTCCATCTCCTCCTCTTAATTGCCCAAGTTATCTTCCTACTCCCCAGCCATGACAACAAGTTCTTTGTTCCAAAGTTACAGGGCTTGTTTGAGATGTGGATGATTCATATGTGGGGATATAAACACAGGAACTCTGAATCATAACTTTGTACTGTGCATCATCCGAGATTTTTGAACTCAGTTTGCTATCCTTTCAGAAATGCACATTCAAGCAAATAATGCTTTAACTCATTCTTGACAATAACTGAGTAGTGTACTTTAATAGGTATATACTTTAATAGGTATATCTGATTGTGTAAGAATACCACTTAAAGAGTCCTATCACTTCCACACATAAGACCATTTAACTTTACTATTTAGCATTTCATATTTCTTTCCCCGCCTTGAGCTTTCTCTCCCTATACAACTTGGCTTTTATCTCTCCTCCTTCCATTTCTCCCCATATAACATTCTTCCTTTCTTAAACTGTGATACAGGTTCTTAAAGTTTCCCAATGTATACATGTTTTTGTGATAACCATCTCAGTTCTTCTCACATACTTCATTTGTATTCCACACTATTTCCACTTCATATGTAGTAAAAAGAGAAATGTGCAATATATTTTATTATTGTCATGTCACAGCCACATTCATGCACTACGAAGCCTGTCTAAATTTCAGCTCGAGTTAACCAGGTATTCCATGAAGTGGCTTGAAATGCCAAGTCCTGCGAATAACAGCAATAAAGGTGGCATTGAAACCTTCTAATCGTTGTGTTGAAATCATGCAAGTAAACAGTCTTTAATTATCAAATTATATCAGATTTGACGTGTTATTTAACACATCCCAGCATTTCATGATCTTACCCCACTCTAACTGCAATCTCCTCCAGCCCAATTCTTCTGCTTGTTCTCTGGTCTATTCCCATTCATCACTACCTCCCTATTAGTGAACATCTTTCAACCATTATGCCTCTCTATGGAACTCTCTCCCACTTCAAGATATTACAGTGTGAAAAATAAACTCTACAAGTGCAAATTATTACTCTTGGATCTTTATTCAACTCTTCCTGCGCTAATTCTCATAATTATATATGTATGTCCCATGTATTTCTACCAATGTGCATAGTTTTACATTTATCAATGTTAAATATCGTTTGTATGTGTCTCCCAAATTCCAAAATCAATCTAAATCCCTCTGGAAATCTTTTGCTGTATCCTCTGTCTCTACATTTTCCCCCTATTTTTATATTGTTAGGAAATTTGACCAGCTTTATACTTGTAATATACAGTCAATTCACTTTTCAGTATATTCTGTGAAGCTCTTTGTGATGTGTTGAAAACGTGATAAGGCGCTATATCAAATGCAACGATTATTATTAATAAAGGTTCAAGAAATGAACCTAGTGAGATTCCAGTCTGATATATATCCTGAAGTATAACAGAGTTATTTGTTGTACAGTGGAATTGAGTCAATAGATTTGGAACAACTGAAGAGAATTCCTGGCTCTTCTGGCAGCACTCAGCAATTCCAAAGGTGTACTGACCACTCTCCATGCCACAATATGAAAATACAGTTCAATCAGTTTGAAGGAATGGAGCTGCAATTCTTGGGTCTTCTCGAGATGAAAGGTGCTATTTAAATGCAATTTGTAGTTGTTGTTTGCACTTGTAACATCTTTTCAACATGTTCTAGCAAATTACTAAAGTCCTCCAGTTCCCTTGCTCCTTTCTTCGTATAATTGTTTTTCCTAATTATTTACATTCTAGTTGATCTACTTACCCATTTTAGAGAATGCTTAGTTTGTACATATTCTGCCAATTCACTGAAGGAGTTACTATCCTTATACACTATATTCACCTTTTATGAGTGTCTGGATAACCTCTCTGTGTCCCATCTCACAGGCCCGGAAAAGTGGTGTGTGCTTCATCACGTCCAAGGCATCTACCTGGGCTCCGTATTCTAACAATAACTTCACTGTGCTGACGTGACCTGACAGTGCAGCAGCATGCAGAGCTAGATGTAGAGAAATAAAAAAATAGAAGCTTTGAATTAGACAATTAGATTTTCAGCAAAAATGTTTACGCTGCTTGAGCAGTCTGACATTTCAGATAATAACAATCCTTGCATATAGCACCTTTCACATTGGGAAGGACGTCTCAAAGTGCTACACAGGATTTACTGTGAACTTATTCAAAAAATATATAAATATAAAGCACTTAGGCAATTCCAGGTAACGTTTAATATACATCAGCTTCTTTTGTTTAGAGTCCTGATACAAACACAATTTATCATTCAATTGTGGGTGTAATGTTTGACTCATTAAATGGCCGTTCTTTCCTCACTCGATCTTTCTGAATGTCAGCTTTAGTTTGGCTCGATCATTCATGCAAGTCATTATCAGTTCTTTTTATAATTTTCAGTGTACAACAGTGCAGACTATGTCCCAATATGTGGGATGGAGAAATATCACCAACTCAAGCCTGCCTCAGCTGGTTCAACTTTTGGCCTTCAATAGAAACTAGCAATTGATTTGAAAATTTGCTTTTGATGTGGATCTTTTCAGTAACTGATATCCACAATGAGGTAAAACGTATGACCTTGCTTAACCATTTTCCTTGTGCTAATTAACACAGCCGGACATGGAATCAGATCTGCTGGGTTATTAGAAGGAAAACGGGTTGGGTAAGTAAAGGCCTCAGGCATGGCACTGATCACACAAGATCACAAGATTAGTTTGGATGAAGAAGACCCTTTGGTCCATTCAATCTCATCCTTCCAGACCACCACCACACTGTTCTTCACACACCCCCCATCCCCACCCCACCCCATCACAGCATCAAGCTTCTTTTTCAATGAGTTGAGTGTCCAAGCCTCTGCCACTTCCTAACCACACATGGATGAATATCTAATGAATAGATATGAATTGGTGCTCCCATGGCTAGAAATAATGGCAGGACTCAGCTCCTTGCTCAATAAAAAAACATGTTGGCAAATGGAATATTCAACAGGACTGGGCGTAGCATCCTGAGGTGGTGATAGTGGGAGAAATAATATTCAGGACCAAATCAGTTGCTAATGATAGGTTTTAAGATTTTAACAACATTTTCTGTCCTGGGGATGATTTTGGACAGTTGGGCAATATATAAATTCTCATTTGACAATTTCTTATTTTTTTTACTGGAGGATAGAAATATTAGTCTAACAATGATCAGAATGTCAGAACATAATGGCTTTCAGATATCCACATTTCTAAAAGGAGAATAGAATTGTACATTTCCTCTAGGACATATCTAATTCAATTTTCACCTCTGTGGTAATTAAATAGCATCCTTGAAACCTGCACCTCTGAGAGATACATTAATGGGATCCTGGGTAGTGTGAAACATTCTAGCTCTGTATTTATAACTATCTCTGTATTTGTATTAAATAACAGTTTGGTTTCCTTGGGAGGTTAATTTTCACATTAGTGCACATTAGACTGTGTGAATGGATAAGGAAGGAGGATAAATGTCAGGATGCTGGGGAAAAAAAACAAGCTAGAGCTGGAGAGAAATAAAAGCAAGTCTGCATTTGGAGGGAGAGATCAATTTGTGCCAGTTGTGAACGATTGTGAACTGTGACATTTTGAAACTGCCTTCTGAAACTGATAAATTATTTTGTGAATAAATCCTTTTAATATTTTTTTCACCTTTTATCAATTATTTCATTCTTGAACTGTATGTACTGTATTAATAATTTATTCTGCAAAATTAAAGATTAATGATCAAAAATCATTACTGATTGAAAAAATATTGATACTCAGAGTCATTATTATTGCAAGTATTGATCCTGATTCATAAGTAGCGTAGCTGCTGGAGGCATCAATAAAATGTAACCAAGACATTAAAATTGTGGCAAAACCAGAAATTAATATTGTGGCGCTAATAAGTATCACATATCTCACTCCCTCTATATTCCTTTTAAAAAAAGATTGTGTATTGGTGAGTACAATCTGTTTCTTCAGGAACACATGACGAGGGACAGATGTCAACATGATTGACAGGGGTCTGGATATTTACCTCAGAAGTATGTTTTAGAAATCATTGAAACAACAACTTCTGCGATCCACAATACCCAGAAGGCCTTCACTATTTGAGATCTCTAAGTTTAAAGAATTACAGTACATTCCAGAGATTAGAAGAACTGAATGTTTGGCCACTGATGGTGGCCCAGAGAGGTGGTGGCTGCACAGTAAGCCTAAGTTAGCTGAGTAGAGGGTGCAGGCCTAGGAGTACACAAGAGGAGATTGGAGAGATAAGGGAATGCCAGAGAGTGGATGGATTTGTAGCGGATGAGAATCTTGAAATCAATCTGCTGGGAGAGTGAGAACCAGTGGGGACTGGGTGGGACTCTGGTGATGGGCTTGCATAGTTTGTTGAAGGTGAAGACGGGGCTGGGGAAGTTTTGGATGCATTTTGTGAATCCTGGAGCTAGGGAGACCAGCAAGGAGTCCATACACACCTGGCTCAAATCCAACCTAACGGTTCACTGCCAGATTTGGCTGGACTGCATCAAACCTATCGCTTCGGCCTTGCCTCTGCCAAATCATACTCCAGGTTTGTCCGGGAGGCTAAGGACATCTCCAAGCTCCTCTTCACCACAAACCAGCTTCTCATGCATCACCCACCTTCCCATGCATCGCACATCCTCTCCTGACAGATAGCATTAACCTATATCTGTCCACCAGCACAATTCCCACCCCTTTAAAAACCACTGTCATCACCCGGACCCTCAAAAAAACCTTCCCTCGACCCATCTCTATTTTCTAACTACTGTCCCTTCTCCAACTGTCAGCCTTCCTAACTTTTCCCTCCACAAGCTGCAGATCATTCAGAACTCTGCAACTCATGTCTTCTCCTGCTCTTGGCTCCGTGACCCTATCACCCCCACCCTATCGCCTGTCTCCATTGGCCACTCATTCCCCAGCGGATAGAGTTCCAAACCCTCATCCTTGCCTCCAAAGCCCTCCATGGCCTCGCTCATCCCCACCTCTGTGACCCGTTACTTCCATATACATCCGCCCGATCCCTCTCCTCAGTAGGCTCCAGTCTGCTAGATGTCCCCTGCCTGGCCCACCCCACCATTGGCAGTTGGGCCATCAGCCTTTCTGCTCCTACCCTTTGGAACACCACTCCACAGTCCCTTTGGCTTGCTCCTCGCTTACCTCCTTCAGGCCATTCTCAAGAGCTCAATCTTCGACCGTGCCTTCGATCACCCTTCTACCCCCAAGCTCCCTGCCTCCACCCCTCCTGATCCCAACCCCCAGCTTGGGTTCAAATCCATGATTGTCCAGTTCCTTGCGATGTCCTCCCGATGTAAAAGGCGCTACACAAATGTAATTTGTTGTTGCTGTTGTTGTCCCATCTCCAACCTCCTCTTCCTAGGTTCTGCAATGAGTCATTGCTTCCCAGCTTCACTCTTTCTTTTCCCGACACACCTGCATGCACCCCTCCAATCTGGTCTCCATGCTCCTCAATTTTCAGTCAAAGTCACAAATGATATTCTGTCCACCTGTGACTAGGGCTCTCTCTGCCTCATCATCCTTCTTGATCTCTCTGCTGCCTTCGACAACTCTATTCGTCTCTACCACCTTTCCTCTCAGCTCCACCTTCACAGTTCTGTCGTTGCCTGGTTTCACTCTTACTTTTCCCATCAATTCCACTTTGTATCTGCCAACTGTTTCTTCTCCAGATCTTTCAATGTCATATGTGATGTTCCTCAAGGCTCCCTCTTGGCATGGGATTAACTTATAAATAATATAATAATCCTTGCATTTGATATAGCGCTTTTCACGTCTTCTAGACGTCTCAAAGCGCTTCACAGAATAGACTGTAAAGTGAATTGACTGTATATTTGTGGGTGAAATGCAGCAGCTAACTTCCATTAGCATGCAGGTTAGCATGCAGATGACACCCAACTATCTCTCAGCCTCCATTCTAGACTCCAGGACCGCTGCTGTCCTGACGGATTGTCTGTCAGACATCAAATCCCGGATGAGAGCTAACTTTCTCCAGTTGAATGTTGGCAAGACAAGAGACCCTCCTGCTTGGCTCCTGTCAGTGCCTTCCCACCTCAGGCACTGACATCATCACTATACATGTATGGAGCCTCGGTGTCGTATTCGTATCTCACCTGTCCTTTCTACCCCACATCAATGCATTGGCCCATTCACCTTCCCCCACCTCTACAACATTGCCCGCCTCCACATCGCTTTAATCCAACCCTCAGCTCAGGTGCAAACCCTCAACTGTCAAGCGTCTTTGGATTGTCCTTCCCACGTGAAAGGTGCTATATAAATGCAATTATTTGTTGCTGTTAAGAAAGTCTAAGCGGGATGTGGAGAAAACGTGAATGAGTGTTTCAGCAGCAGTGGCACAACACATTTACAAAAAAAAATTTACAAAATTCTTTTCTGTCCTTTACCATTCTGCAGAGTACTATTTTTAGGCCTTGTAGAAATACGAGATATTCAAACAGTGTTTCATTCTTCTCCTGTTTATCATGTCCTCGTGCATGTCATCAAAAATGACGTTCGTCTCCTGATAACATCACCCTCAACAAAATAGTTAAGTCTCCATATGAAAGACAAGTGGTTATTCAATCACTGAGGACAGATATAGACACAACTGTACAATGTTGTGTTAATGCCAAGTTGGGATAGACCAAGTCAATATTTACGTCAAGTAAATTTGCCTGTGATGTTGTCCACCAACCTCCAATCTATAAAGGTTTGCAATCTCTCTTCAGATGCAAATGTTCAGTGTTCTCTCTGCTTGGCATCCAGCAGGATGTCTGTAAAGCACTCCGAGATTTTACGTCTACGTAAAGGGCACTAAACAAATGCAAGTTGTTGTTGCCTTGGTTTGCTAATTACATCGAATCTGTGCTTTGGCAAACAACAACAACAAGATTATATTTGTATAGCTCTTTTCACATCGGGAGGACGTTCCAAGGCGCTGAACAAATAGTGAAATGACTGGAATAGATGGGAGAAGACTGAAAGGCCTGACCTTTGTGGTCACTATCTACAACTGTGGCAGTCTACCCATGTCTACATCTCACCAATAACAGAATAACAAAGCCTCACAACTCATGCTTTTTGTGTCAGTACAGTGCAAAGCCATTGCAGACCAGTGAACAATGTTCATGGTCTAACTCGATACCAGCATCCGGTCCAATCTATAGATCAGAGAGGTGACCAGCCAGTGCTTCAGAATATTATAATAATAATAATAATAATCCTTGCATTTGATATAGCGCTTTTCACGTCGGGAGGACGTCCCAAAGCGCTTCACAGAACACACTGTAAAGTGAATTGACTGTATATTTGTGGGCGAACGCGGCAGCCAATTGCGCACAGCAATGTCCCACAAACAGTCGTAGATTGAAAATGACCAATTTATTATTGTTTTGTTTTGGAGGGATTATTATTAGGCTCTGTGTGGAGTAAGGAAACTTGCCCAAGGTTTCGCCCTCTGCCTGGAATTGAACTCAGGTCTCTCGCTTGCAAAGCGAGTGCTCTAACCACTGAGCTACAGGACAGCAATTAGAGGATATGGAAAAGAGCAAGGAATAAGAATGGTTGGCTTCTTGAAGGAGCAAACTCTGACATGGAAAAATGGGCAGTATAGTCTCCTACTATGTGGTATGTTTTAACAATGAAAGGAAATACACATACACATGAGAATTAAAACCGTTTCCAGAATTTTTGAGAAGTTACTTACTGTGGGTCCACATTGTACAAAGAGCCAGTCACTGCAACAGTGATTGTCAGATGGTCCAGTCCTAACCCTAACCCTGGTTTCAGTTCCAATTATAATTGGAACAGTGTCATAAAAGCTCTTAACACTTAATTTGGATCTCTGCTTTTAACACCAGAATCATAAGAGTGCCACGTGCACATTTGTCCCTCAACATTTTGTACCAATAAAAACATCTGCACAAAAAAAATAGTATTAGAACTTCACAGGATATTTTACCAGGCTACTTTGCTTACTTGTTTAATTGCCTTCCACATACAGGACACAGGTTAGGTCACAGGAAATATACTGAATGGAAATCTAAGCTTTCTGCTTAAGGTCAACTCTGACTTTTTAAAATGTTTAATCCTTGCATTTGATACAGCGCTTTTCACGTTGGGACTTCTGTCATTGTTACATTCATGTCTAGATAGACCTTGTTCCACCCAATGTATTTTTTAAAAAAAACACTATCCCTCCAGTCATACTCTGTTTCATCATTGTTAGTAATAATTCTTGGATTATATATTTTTTACTTTCTGCTCACTTTTTTCTTTTTGATAAGTTACTTTGGGAAAGGATTCCAACTGTGCCAACAGAATTGTAAAGCCAAGACTTATCCTTTCCTCATCCAACATTCACCTACACAAACTTTACAGCAGTGGGTCAGGGTCAATGATCAGGAATAAGAATCTCAGCTGAATTTTCCCCTCACATTCTAAGGGCACAGAGCATAATTGTGATGTTCCAATTTCTGCCGTATCTGAGATGAGTAAACCCAACATATACAACAAATCAAAACCATAATTATTTTCGTGAGTCTGATTTAAGATATTCATCCACTGAGCCGCCTGGGGTAGCCCTATCCCCATGTTTACTGAAACCACTCTTTTATAATTGAGGGTGACTATTGCATCGATATGTGCTGATTTGCAATATAGCCCAGCAGGCTGTTCATCTTGTTTATTGCTGCCTCAACAACAACAACAACAAGAAGATTGCATTTATAGAGCGCCTTTCACGTCGAGAGGACGTCCCAAGGCGCTGGACAGTTGGGTCGGGACCTGAGCAGGGGGGAAATGGTCAGGGTGAGGGGAGGGAAGGGAGGGAGCGAGGAGGGGTTAGAGAGTCGAGAGGGGATGTGAAGGCACGGTTGAAGAAAAAGGTCTTGAGACCGGCCTTGAAGGAGGAAAGGGAGGAAGCACTGGGGTATGGAGTTCCAGAGCCAAGGGGCTGAGAGGATGAAAGCCCGGTCACCAATGGTCGGGTGGTTAGGGCAGGGGCTGTGGAGCAGACCGGAGCCGGAGGAACAGAGGGTACGGGCAGGTAAGTAGGGGGATAGTAGGTCAGCGAGGTAGGAGGGAGCAAGGCCGTGAATGGCCTTGTAGGTGAGCATGAGGATCTTGAATTCGATCCTCTGGGGGATGGGGAGCCAGTGGAGGCGAGCGAGGGTGGGAGTGATGTGGTCGCGAAGCCTGGTGCGGGACAGTACACGAGCTGCAGAGTTCTGAATGACCTGCAGCTTGTGGAGGGAGGTGCCGGGAAGGCCGATGAGGAGAGAGTTCCCGTAGTCCAGCCTTGAGGTGATAAAGGCGTGGACCAGGGTTTCAGCAGAGTGAGGGGTGAGGTAGTGCCGTAGTCTGGCGATGTTCCGGAGGTGGTGGAAGGCGGTGCCAGTTGTGGCGCGGATGTGGGGAAGAAAGGACAGCCTCACACTGTTTTGACATAGTGAGTGACTAATCAACAAACATGTCTAGATATTTTTTAGTTTCCCCCATGGTAAGTTCTATCCCTTTCATAGAGTACCTGCGTTTCCTATTCTGACATCCTATATGTAGTACCTTGCAATTTGCCAGTAATTAATCTTCATTTACCAATTATCAACCCACATGCATACCCAATCAAGCTCTCTTTGTAGGACCTTTGCTGCCTCTTCCATTTCCACAGTTCTCCCCAACGTGGTGTCACCTGCAAACTATCTTACATTGGGTCTGCGAATCCAGGTCATTAATATATGCAAGGAACAGGAGGGGTCTCAGTACAGTCCCGAGGCATCCCTCAGCCCAATGGTCACCCTCTTTTTCTACAAACTCGATCAATCTAAAGAGTGTTGGTGAGAATATCACAGAAGGAGAAAAAATATCCCAATGGAGCTAAAATTTTAGTTATTTGAATTATTTTCATTTGAAGATGACTCCCCCTCAAGCTATTTTAAAAAGATTCTGCTTCCTTTTTTTTAAAAGTCTTCTTTCACACACCATGCTGTCCAAGAGAGGGTGAAGGAACAGTTCCCAAGCTTCTTCTGAGACATTCTGAAAACAACCTGGGAAATGAATGAGATTAGACAGGGAATGGCTTTTGCCTATTGTACAGCTGAATCACTCTGCCCATGGAAGTCAAGCTGAATGGATAATAGAAAAAAAATAGCATTTTGTCTTTCTGAAGAAAAAAAACACACATGCTATTTTCTCAATCTCACAAAGGATGATGAATGCAACTCCTAAATCACTTTATTAATCTATTTTTAAAAATCACCTTTTGCCTGTGCATTAATTGGCTTTGTCGTCATGGTGAAGCCAGGATTATCATAACTCAGTTTATGGCAGACAGTTGTGGATTTATGCCAAATGAACGACAGGCTTCGTAGTTGGTAAGAAATGGAGAATTGGATAAGAGGCAAACTCCTGCTGTTCAAAAGATTGGGTACATTAAAGCCCTCCGTTGGCATGTTCTGACCCTCTTCTGAACCCAATTCTGTTTTCTGTTCCTCCTTTTATGAAAAAGACGGTGCTAAGCTGTTAAACAAGGAGCCCTTGGGGTGCCAATAACAGCACAACAAAAAAGAGCTGCTGTATCAGCATGGTCTGCTTCTTTCCACTATCAGTCATTCAGAAGCTGTTTGCTTGTTTCCCACTCAAGTACACAAGTCATCTTGTAATACAGATTTTCAATGATGGAGTCACAGTGACCAAGGGGATTCTCAGGCCAGCCAACTACAAAAAGGGCTTTGTTTGCACAGCTAGCGCAGCTACTGTCATGCCCAATAACTGACGACAGCACTGTACAGTGGCTTCTGCAACTGTGCTACTTGTTTCCTACACTAAGGAGGAGGAATTTCACATTCACCATTAACCTACACAATGGAAAGCTTTCAGCACTGTCAGCGTCTATGGACAGACACACAGATTGAATTTCTTGTGGAACAGTCTCTATCTATCACCATGGAGCTGTGTAATGCCAAACAAGTCTTAACAGCGAACACACCCCAATTCAAAGCTGCACCACTTCGTATGCAAGAAACTGCATCCACCAAATACAATAATTTTATCGATGCCAGTCGTTACCACAGAGGGCAGCCTAATCCTTCATGCAATCACTTCTTCCCCAACATTCAACTGGTGTATGAACATGCACCCATGCTGTTCACTGTAAATGATACATCTAATAAAACATGAATGTATGCACCATACAAAACAGTATTGTTTAAACATCAAACTGAAATGCCTGACTCCAAGCAAGAAACCAGATTCCTTAGCTCCTCTCAATTATGGTTAAAGTTAACTGCACAAATAACAACAAATTCCATTAAATTTGAACGATCAAGTACTTATGGGTATATAAAATATAATAAAAACATAGTGAAAGGCACTAAAGTAAAACTCACATAAATCATATCAGTCAGACCATAACACTTAATATGACTTACGAAGTCCAAGTTGCAGGCAAACTGTAGAAGTCGAAGAAAATCCGATTTAATCAATAATCTACACAGCGCATGCAAAATTTATTGCAGCCGGTAAGTGCGCTTGTGGTGATAATAATAATAATAATCCTTGCATTTGATATAGCGCTTTTCACGTCGGGAGGACGTCCCAAAGCGCTTCACAGAACACACTGTAAAGTGAATTGACTGTATATTTGTGGGCGAACGCGGCAGCCAATTGCGCACAGCAATGTCCCACAAACAGTCGTAGATTGAAAATGACCAATTTAATTATTGTTTTTGGTTTTTTGGATGGATTATTATTAGGCT
Organism: Callorhinchus milii; assembly: GCF_018977255.1. Taxonomy (NCBI): domain Eukaryota; kingdom Metazoa; phylum Chordata; class Chondrichthyes; order Chimaeriformes; family Callorhinchidae; genus Callorhinchus; species Callorhinchus milii. The sequence goes on from NW_024704743.1 coordinate 62,707,796, forward strand.
CTGTGTGGAGTAAGGAAACTTGCCCAAGGTTTCGCCCTCTGCCTGGAATTGAACTCAGGTCTCTCACTTGCAAAGCGAGTGCTCTAACCACTGAGCTACAGGACTCCACGGGTTCTGGGTGATGGGTTAAGACTACATCTCCTGTGATTCAATTTGTCTTCACCCGTTGCCGCATGCACACTTACCGGCAAGCGTTGGAATCACATTGAACTATGAGAAATGAAGTTTTTCTGTGAATAAGTCGAGGATCTACGTTTCCTGCGATTCAATGCAGCCAGCTGGTAAAGCCTCCGGGAAACACGGGTGTAATGGAGGGTAGGAGAGCAGCAGTATGAGTTAAAAGCAGAATAATACGAGTCGTGCAAAGAAATCTAAGTGCTTTTAATGTGAATATACGACTTAGGTGCTTATACAATTTATAAAGATAAGACTTATGCAAGTTTTACTGAATTTCCTGAATATAAATGTAATAATGTTGTTGTTGTTATTGGTGTTAGTTTCAGAGACCCTAAAGTTTAGGCATTTGTGAATCCGAAACCTAATAAGGTAAAGTAATGCCAGAGTCTCCCTAAACCCTGAGACTTTTCAGAAGCATCGCTGCTGGTCTCCCTAACTCACACCCATCACTCCAGGTTCCAGTGTTGCCCTGTCTCCCAGTGGATCGACTTCAAGATCCTCACCCTGACCTATAAATCCCTTCACACTGAACCTCCCTATCTCTCTGATCATTTTCTACCTCACTCCTCTGATCGCTCGTTATGGTTAGGGAACTTGAGGTTGCGCTGCTTAAACTGTAAAGTTCCCTGCTCCCTCCATGTCACCATTAATGGCCAAGCCTTCAGCTGCTATGTCACTAATCTCTAAAACTCTCTCCTCTACATCTCCAGCTTGACCCTTTCTTTCTGACTTTAAATTCCATCATAATACCTATTTCTGACTGTGGTCACCTCCCCTTATCTTTCTTCCTTTTCTTTCTCCTATGCTCAGGTCCGACCTCTCCATTGCAAAGCAGTCCAAGATGTTATCCCACATAAATGGCGCTAAATAAATAAAAGTTGTTCTCATAAACCTCATCAAGGTGGCCAGTACCTAGACACGTGCTGAGATCCCTACCACTACCATCTCTTGAATGCCTGGGATACCAAACCAAAAAGTTTGTACTTACTACATACACCTATCCCTTTACTGGGCTATAAGCCAGTGAGAGACAAAACAAGAGTGAGGCAAACAGCAAGAAAGCAAAATAGAAAGCAAGAATACGAACATATGTGAAGAGTCATCATGGAAGGTTAGAAAGCAAAAAACTTTCATCAAATACATAAGCAAAGAAGGCACACACCTGTAGGGATTAAAAAAAGGGTAATTTTCTAAGAAAAATATATCTAAGCAAGATTTATTTTCAAATTCTACAAAAGACAGACCGTAAGAGAATCCACAAGCAATCTAATCTGATTGCCCGGTTAATTCAACTTCACAGCTTGAAATTCTGCTTCCTGTTGGCAGATTCTGACTGATTTTTCCCTTTCTGGCACTGATTCATCTTGAGTACAGTTTTGTGAGCGCTGGATACCTACAGTAAGTGATCATTCTTCCTTAAGTGGTCATTCTTCAGATACCAAGTTTTGGCAGGTTATGAGACCATGAGGGCCTCATACCCTTTTCTCACTCATTCTCTCCCACCCCCACACACATCAAGGATTACTTTTGCAACAACATATCATCAGTAGGGTAAAACTAATCAGTCTCACAACAGTCTAAACCCAGCTAACGTTCCCTATTTGTGGGTGAACAATCACACACACAGACACACACTTTCCAGCAGGGCCCACTGCATAGAATTAGGAACAATGATTTTTTCCAAGACTTCAAGATGCCATTCTAACAAAGAAGAACCTGTCATCCTAATAAAGCAGCCTGACGAAGAATATCTCAGTGGGAGGTGAGATCTCATTGTGATTTTCAGTAAATAATACTGGAAAAAAAACAAATTACAGAAAATTTGCAGATTAACACACACACAATACACAGTCTGTACAGAGCCATCAACATTTCTGAAGTTACATCTTTAAAAAGTAAAGGACAAAAAAGCACAAAAAAGTAAATATACGTACTACCAATAGCTCCTAACAAATTATTTAAATTTAGAAAGGTATTAACTAGGAACATCTATAAGGTAGCAACTACAAGAATAAGGTATCAACGAGGGAACCAAAAGAAAATTTAGGATAAACATCTTCACTTAGAGGGTAGCAAGAATATGAACTTGTTACCCAAAGCGGTGGTTGAAGTACAAACACCAGCACAAACTGGTTAGGCCGAGTGGTCTGTTTCTCTGCTGTACAGTCATGTAATTTATGTAAACGAATTATCTGACCTCCCACCATACAATTGTCAATGCTGAAGTCTGGATTAGGGCTTTCAACGTGGGCTAGTGGAATCAGGGCTTTTGGGTAAACAGACCACAATTCTCAGAAAAAAGCATGATCTTGACATTCAGAAACTGTGATCTGCATGGACTTCCCAATTCTTTCCTCCGCAAGCTGCATACCATCCAAGACTCCCTATCATCCCCATCCTCGCCTGGCTCCACGGACTCCTCATGCCCCAGAGGACTGAGTTCAAGGTCCTTGTCCTCATTTTTAAATCCCTCCATGATCTTTCCCCACCCTACCTCTGCGCCTTTCTTGATCTATCCACCCCCCACACCCCCCAACCTCTCGGCAGGCACTGACCTGCTTCCCGTCCCCCGCCCTGCAGGCCCCACCATCAGCGGCTGAGCTTTCAGCCTGTCTGCCCCCACTCTCTGCTTTCCCTTGACTCCTTCAAAGTCTGTCTCAAGATCTTTCTCTTCTGACTGAACCTTCATCACCAATACCCATACAATTATCCCTCCAAATAATACCTCCAAAAGAAATAATAATAATAATTTGGTCAATCAATCCACGACTGTTTGTGGGACATTGCTGTGTGCAATTGGCTGCTGCGTTTTACCCACAAAATATGCAGTCAATTCGCTTTACAGTATATTATTGTGAAGCGCTTTGAGACGTCTCAAAGACGTAATAAGGCGTTATGTCAAATGCAAGGATTATTATTATTTTATATTGTTACAATTAGCTTTGCAAGCATATGGAATTCTTATTATGGACTACAAGTGTGCCATCTTATTCTTAAATAGGTGAAACCACAAATGGGTCTCCACACAATAATGTAAGTGCAACCAGTGATTTTTGTCTCACTAACCTGTTCCGCCATACTTGTCCGATATGTTAATATCAATGTCTGACTTCAGCCTCAGCATTGTCCGCATGACATCATCACTACCCTTTCCTGCAGCCCACATAAATGCAGTTCGTCCCTCCAGGTCGGGATCATCTTTCACGGATGGATGATTCAAAAATACTTCAACAGTCTCCTGTAAAGTGAGAATTTAGAAGCTATTCAACACTATTTGTATTCAATGGTTTGTAAAATGCCTTTCAGGCACCTTCAGCCTGTCACATGCATTTTATTCTGTGAAGTACTTTCAAGTGAATTTAAATGAGTGGTGTGTCATAACTAGCATTGCTGGGTAACCAATCAATACTATCATTATTTACCAATCTGTCAATTAAAAATATTACTATTAAGCAGAGCTCTACTTCTGCTATTCTTCCAAAAAATACTTTTTAAACCTGTGTGTTTTTCACCCACTTGCAGTCAGTCTGTGGGTTCCCCAAGCACCCTTTGGGAGCTTCTATGAACACATTAAATGGCAATGTAGGCGTAATGGGCTGGATATCTACTTCTGGCAACATTTTAACACTGAAACACTGGTCCATGCCTTTATCACCTCAAGGCTGGACTATGGGAACTCTCTCCTCGCCGGCCTTCCCGCCACCTCCCTCCACAAGCTGCAGGTCATTCAGAACTCTGCAGCTCGTGTCCTGTCCCGCACCAGGCTTCGCGACCACATCACTCCCACCCTCGCTCGCCTCCACTGGCTCCCCATCCCCCAGAGGATCGAATTCAAGATCCTCATGCTCACCTACAAGGCCATTCACGGCCTTGCTCCCTCCTACCTCTCCGACCTACTATCCACCTACTTACCTGCCCGTACCCTCCGTTCCTCCGGCTCCGGTCTGCTCCACACCCACTGCCCTAACCGCCCTACCATCGGTGGCCGGGCCTTCAGCCTCTCAGCCCCGAGGCTCTGGAACTCCATCCCCCAGTGCCTTCGCCGCCTCCTCCCTTTCCTCCTTCAAGGCCGGTCTCAAGACCTTTCTCTTCAACCGTGCCTTCACCTCCCCTCTCGACTCTCTAACCCCTCCTCGCTCCCTCCCTTCCCTCACCCTGACCATTTCCCCCCTGCTCGGGTCCTCACCCAACTATCCAGCGCCTTGGGACGTCCTCCCGATGTGAAAGGCGCTCTATAAATGCAATCTTGTTGTTGTAATGTTTTTAGAATCACAAGGATAAAACAATAAAATATAAACTGAAGCAGACTGATCTTTAAACAAATGATAACCAATGTTTTACTTTTTTGGTCAGTAATGATGAATAAAGTAGTGTCTTTACTTTTTTTGTCCTTTTTTGTCCTTCGAAAACACATCACCATATGACCCGACCCATACCAACCCCACCATAAGAGTTTCCACGTAGCCCACCTGTTCATGGAAATTCAGAGTTCCTTATTGGAATGAAATGCGCACTCTCTCCCTGGAGGAGCATGACCCTCTGACATATATGTGGAGGTTATTAGGCACAGGTTAGCAAAAGCCAAGGTGTGGGAATCCCAGTGACTACTTTTATACAATTGTACTTCCTCCTGGTATCCTCCTCACTATTTGATGACCCAAACGTGACCATGAATTTGCAGAATGATCCAACCAAGAGCAGGAATTTGTATCATAGTGAACACCAATCCTACCATTCCATGGAACAGTGCAGCAATCAAATACTGAACACCTTGGTCTCAGGGTTCTCAAGGAAACGGGACACATTCTTCAGTTTGTAGTTCTGCTCAGCCATGCTCAGCCCAGTTCAATATTGTAAATTATGTCAGAAGTGCCAAAGTCACTCCTAATTATTTAAGAACAGGAACTATTTAATTATTAAATTAATCAATTAATTAATTAATTTAATTAATTATTTAAGAACTATTACTTTGCTCCTTGAAGCCCAGATTTGGCAGATCACACACAATCTGGTTTATTCGGATTTTGCTCCAACTGTTTAATCTCTCAAGAAAGATTCTGCAGTCTTTCTCCAGGCTTCCAATACAGTAAACAATACAGTACCACAACATTTACTCATCTTACATTCTCCATTATAAATCCTTCAGTTGCCTACTTTGCAAAGACAAGTATAACTTTTAATAAAATTTACAATTTTAAAAACAACTTAAAAATGCACAATTGTATTCCTTTATTTCCCACTCACCTAATGTTCACTATATACAACAATACAATACAAATTTAGATTAAAAAAGTGCCTTTCATGTCAACTGTTAACACCTTTGACTATTAAGTCGACTGTTAGGACATCCAAAGATGCTCAACAGTTCTCTGGCCTACATCACAATAAATTCCCTCTCAGAAATAAGGCGCTTTAACAAGTAAAAGCCATAGATTAGAACAGGACAATGGAATGTTGAGAAAGTGCCTACATTACTGTGTAGGTAGTTGGAGCTGATTCCACCTAAAAATAATAATAATCTTTGCATTTGATATAGTGGCTTTCACATCATTGAGGCGTCTCAAAGCGCTTCACAGGATATACTGTATAGTGGATTGACATGTGTATTTTGTGAGCGAAACGCGACAGCTTATTGCACAGCTTTGACTATGCGAATCATCGGCCCATCCTCGCCCCACTCCACTGGCTTCCCATCACACAGAGTATACAGTTCAAGATCCTGGTACTCACCTTCAAAGCCCTCCAATGGTCTTGCTCCCACCTACCTCTGCGACTTCCTAACCCTCTACCATCCAGCCCGCTCCCTCTGCTCAGCGGGCTCCGGCCTGCTTCACGTCTCCCGCCTCGCTCACTCCACCATTGGTGGGTGGGCTTTCTGACACTCTGCCCCCACTCTCTGGAACTCCATCCCAGAGTCCCTCCACCTCGCCTGACTGTCCAGGGCCTTAGGACATCCTCCCGACATGAAAAGCGATCTACAAATGTAATTTTCTTGTTGTTGTTTTCATGTTCCTACCTGGGGATTGAACCCACAATCTTCTGACTCAGAGGTGAGAGTTCTACCACTGTGTCAGATTGACACACAGAAATAATCATCACTTGAGAGAGAAAAACATGATCACAGAGAGGAGATTCTCTTATCATAAGGAAAAATAAGCTTCTTCTGGTTGTTAAGGTGGGTTAAAATATTCCAGGGCACTACTTAGAAGTGTTTCATAGTTTCACTGACAAACCTTGAAAGAGTTGAGAGAAGGAGTGAATCGGAAGGACTCAATGCAGCTCCAGACTTATGTATCAGTGAGAACTTTTTTTTTAAACAATACACAGAAAAAAAAGCAATCAACATTTTATTGTCATCATCAGCCAGTTTTGTGAAAGATTTCCTATTTTCTGGAAGAGATAATGTTTAAAGATAATAAATAAATGAATATTTGACTTCATCACGGCTTTTTGCTGTGAGCTAGTCATTGCTACAACATACAATAAAGAGGACACAGAGTATGAGCATATTGGTTAGTATAAATTATTATTATTACACAGTTTAAGGTTAATTATCCCCTTCTGAGTAAAGTAGTTATTAATCATTGTCCAAGCTGCCAATCTGTTCCTTGATGTGTCTGCCTGCCGTCTGTCTTTTATGAAGTTCTTCTTCTCCTGTCATTCTTCTTACTGATCTTGTTACTTTTATATTTGCTGATGCTAGATACTTTGCAAACCTTCAAAATTCATTGTTTATGCCCATAAATAAAAATAATCCTTGCATATAGTACCTTATTAACTTGAAACCTTAATTTTTCTGTTTGATCCTCAGTTCTGTTTACTTCCTGACTAAGACAGCTGTTTTTCATTTTCGCCACATTACCGACCTCCGTCCTTGGTTCATTTCCAATGTAGCCAAAACCCTCATCTACGTCTTTGTTATGCCCAGATTCAACTCCCTCAATGCCCTTCTTGCCAGCCTCCCAGCCGACCATCCACAAGCTCCCGCTCATCCAAAATCTGACTGCTCGCATCCTTACCTGCACTAAGCTTGACACACCTGTCACCCCTTTCCACGTCAGGCTCCTAATCGTCTTTTTACCTCTTTCCTAAGTTTGCATATACACTTCTGTTTCCCTCTCTGTTATCTATTCTGTACTTTTCCAATGCTTTTTTTCCTGAGCTCCAGTTTTGCCTTCACCTCCTTATTCATCCAAGGCATCCCACTATTAGCTAATTTTCCCTTATTTCGTAATGGAATATATATAATTTGCATCTTTTCTATATTGTGCTTAAAAATCTTTCATTGTTGCTCAACATCTTTGTTTGTCAATGTTTCCCTCCAGTCTTCCTCAGCTACTTCATTCTCAATGGTAGGATGAAGAAATTCCAGGCAGAGTCAATGCTACAACATAGTCAAAAAATCTAACTAGATATTCCATGATTGCTGGCTTTTCTGGGAGTAACATCAAATGATGACTATTCGCTTCTATGTACTATATAGTTCAGTGAGTTTTTGCAGCAGTAGCTGCAGCTGTGGCCATTGTCTACTCAGATCCCTGCATCTTAATTTGCCACTGAAGCTAACTTGTCAGCATATCAGAAGTTAGTTAAATGTGTTCAAAATTTTCAACCAACCGACAGAATCTAGTATTCTGGCAGTAAAGGGAGTGAAGAAAATGCCAAAAAAAGACACTAGGAAACACAAGGAAAAACATGTTTCAGTTAAACAAAACTGTTTGTTTAAGGAAAACAGTGCATTAATTCAAAGGGTTTTTGGCATTAAAAGAGCTGGTGAGTTCACATTAACTTTTAAAATCTTAACAGCTGAAAACTTCAACTTTGAAGCTCTGTCCAAGTCTACCTCGGTTTCCATGGCCTCCATCTCGCTTTCTGCAGCATTTAATTAATAATACACTGTTATTGTGAGGCTGTATATCCAAGGCTGATATCATCAAGGCATGCACGTCAACAGCTATGTTGAAATCAAAACTCAGTCCACCATCTCATTTTCCCAGAACCTCCCTTAGCGTGCCTCTTCTTTACAATTGACAGGTTTATAAAGCTCAAGCTTGGCTTTCTCAATTTATCCTATCTTTTCTCAGGCTCTTTTCTACTGACAACTAAAAACAATTCACAGCAAGCAGGATCTATAAGTGTTGAACTTCATTGCAAGANTTTTTTTCCCCAATGAGAGACTTAGTGATGAATCAGACACATTATTTAATCAATTGTAAAGATTATAGTGTAATTTTTTTCACCTCCAATCCCCCTGAGCATTTAAGTTAAAGCATACACATAAACCACTAAAGGTATTTGCGGGTACTACATGTTTTAGACAGCAGCAAAACAACAAGAAAACAAAATATTAATAAAGCACCAATTGATGGTCTTTGGAATTTACATTTCACTACAGTTAGTGTTACAATGTTCAAAAATAAAGTTTTCTAGAAATAGGTAACAAAACTGTCAGTAACTTGTAACATCAGTTCGCCCACAAAATACCCAGTCAATCCACTTTGCAGTATATCCTGTGCTTTAATCTTTACGACGTGATAAGGCGCTATATAAAATGCAAGGATTATTATTATCCGTGTTTATTAGGATTATCAAAGGCCCTATTGAAGACAATTGTTCTAAGGCCTGGTCACTTGATTTTTCGGATATGAAGTGGTTGTAAAAGAGGGTAATAAAAGAACAAGTTGAAAATCAGCTAGTCTGGAAGGTTGGGTCATCTGAAATAGGTGCAGTTCAGGTTCATATGAAATAAGCAGGGTTAAATTCCACTTAGGTCTAGATTTAATTTATTATTGTAGTATTTATAAACAATACAGAATCTGGTAAATTCTTAAATACCATCATCATTTTGAAGCTAGTTTTCTGTAAGTTCTAGAGAAAACCAGCTTTAAAGTTAAGATTGAATCCCAACAAGTTGTCAAATCCTGGGCATTCTGAGATGCTACATTAATTAAGCAAATCTAGATCCATGCTGTGGATCCACTTACATGCCTTGACCTGCTCAGCTTTCTCCCACATCTACAATACTGCTCGCCTCTGCCACTACCTCTCCTCTCGGGCCGCCATACTTTTATCACGTCTAGTCTTGATTTCGCCAACTCGCTGCTCGTTCCACTTCCCAGCTCTTCCTGCCACAAACTGCAAACCATGAAGAACTCTGCAGCTCGTGTCCTCTCCTGCATAGACTCCGTGAGCCTATCACCCCATCCTTGCCCTGCTCAACATCCCCCAGAGGATTGAGTTCACGATCCTTGTCCTCACTTTTAAATTCCTCCAGTCTTGCTCCACCCCATCTCTGTGATCTTATAAAAGCCTAATAACCCGCTTGCTCCCTCTGCATTGGCCTGCTTCATGTACCCTGCCCTGCTCCCTCCACCATCAGGCCTTCAGTCTTTCTGCCCCACTCTCTGGAATTCCACCCTTTGCTTTGCCTCTTCCCTCAATTCTTTCAAGGTCCATCTCAAGACCCTTACCACTCCCTTACCATCTTGGCCCCCACCTCTCCCGAATCCAAAGCCCAGTTTGCGCGTAAACCCGACTGTCCAGCACCTTGGAATGTCTCCCGACGTGAAAGGCCCACTACAAATCAATTTGTTGTTGTTGTAATGCAGTTAAAGCATTTCATTATTTGGTCATTAGTTTGCAGCTGAAATTTATAAGTTCTCGATAATAGTACAAATGTTATTCTCCATCATCACAGGTAAGAATCAGAAAAGTACAATTCCAAACTGCAGAAAGGTTACTAAGGTTCTGTGCAATAGTAAGGTGTTGCTTACGGCAAAATTGCTCTGAGCAGCATAGTGCAATGGTGTAGCTCCCTGGCTATCCGATGGAATAGTGCCAGACTTGTTCCTTTCCAGAAGAAGGTGTCCTATTTGAGCATGACCTAAAGATAAATGAAAAACAGTTCATAATTACATCCTGGAAACATGAAAGGAAAAGAACAGCAAATAATGAATTTTAAACCATGCTTTCAGGGGCATCACAGTTTAGTACATTATTAGTTTGAAGAATACAAAGGCCCAATATCTATTCTGTGCCAAATTCATTGATCTCATTCAGGACAACAATGAGGGAACTACAATTGGCCTTGTGAATAATCTCCCCACCCATATGGTTCAGATTGCAATGTTTCCTGCATGTGTGAAGATCAGGATCAGCACTGATGTTCTCAAAGAGTTGAACAACCTGCTAAAAATCATTCGCTGGGAATTATGCACGAAGAACAGCCACTTAGGTGAATTGCACCATCAGGAAAGGAGCGCAGGAGAAAATTATAATCTTGCACAGACATTATGACCCTGAAACATTTCTGCACATAAAATAAAAACTTGAAATTCCAATTAAGAATATGGATTATATTCCAATTTCACAACTACCGGAAAGAGTGTGCAACAAAATTTACATTTACAACACAATATACAGAATATATAGTGCCTTTCACGATGAAAGGGTGTTTCAAAGAGCTTCACAATGCTGGCTGGTTACTTGAAGGGATGGGAGCTGAAGGGTGTGAGGAAGGGAAAGAACAACAACAATTTGGATTTATATAGTGCCCTCCACGCCGGACGGCGTCTCAGAGCGCTTTACAGTAACGGATCCCAGGACCAAGCCAGGGGGAGGGGGATGGTGAAGGTGACCAAAGGCGCGGTCAAAAAGAAAGGTCTTCAGCAGAAACCTGAAAATGGGGAGCGAGGGAGCGAGACGAAGAGAGTGAGGAAAGAAATTCCGGCATAGTAGCTGAAGGCACGGCCGCCAAGTGTGGAGCGGAGGACTTGGGGGACGAGGAGGAGGCCAGACCCGGAGGAACGAAGGCAACGGGCAATGAGGTTCGTCTTGAAGTGAAGGGAGCGACTGGGTTGGTAGATTTATTGGAGGTCGCAGAGGTAGGGTAGGGGAAGCCGTGGATGTATTTGAAAGTGAGAACAAGGTCTTAAGTTTGATTACCTGGGAGTGGGAAGTCAATGAGGCTGAGCGAGGATTGGGGTGATATACTCAGGGAGCCTGGTGCATGAGAGGACATAGGCTGCAAAGTTCAACATCTTATCCAGAGGTAACAATGCAGGACTCCACCAGCACTGCACACGAGTGTCAGTCCTGCAGTACTGCACAGAGGTGTGTCGCAACCTTCTCCCATAGATTGTAGAGTTCTACCAACTTGAGCCATCCTCCTTTTGGGGGAGGGGTAGGGGGCGGGGGGCGAGGTGCAGGGGAGGAAGGTAATCAGGGGTTTCCTTGAAGCTGAGCTGCTTCTAAGGTGATGTGCTTGGCAACAGAATGTCGGAATCAAATCAATCCTCTGCGGTCTCAGTGGACCAGGCATTATACCAGGGCACTGCTGACAACAGACCAGCAAACCTTTGACATTGACAGACCACACAAAACAACTGTGCCAAACTATCTAACCATTAATAATCAAACATATAATTTCAATCATGTGTTTGTTTATGTGTTTACATATTTTTAAAGAATGTTACTTTGGTACTTTTCTCCCAAGGAGAGGGTGGAGAATGGCAAGAATCTTACAGGTCAATACCAGGAACTGTCAGTTCGTTTGAAGCTGCTCTTCTAAGGCTGGTCAATAGGATTCTGTATATACTAGAAAGCAAAGAGTTTTCAATTACACTGGGAGGAAGGCCGCTAGTACAACATGAGTGTAGTGAATAATTGGATAGATTTTCCCTTATGCATCTTTTACAGTAAGTTTCGAATCTCAGTTGAGCAGTTAGGCCACGTAGTTGGGGAATACGTGGCCTACATGGAAGGTAATGCACTTCCCTGGTAGTAGGATAGGGAAAATAAAGGGCTGTAAGATGTGCAATGCCTAGGAGGGAACACAAATGAAAGATTAGCAAAACAATAGAAACATTACTTGGTTCCACACCCTTTTGATATGGTAGCAGAACTAGTATGGGGATACCCAAGAAAGTGGGTAAAAATAAAGTGGATGCACGGGGAGGATGAGAGTACTTTCTTTTGAAGAATGTGATTTTTTTTATTGCACTTTGCTGGTTTAGCATTTATTATACGTGTCTGGTTTGGGAAGACCAAGAACATTAAGCCAAGAACCATAATAATAATAATCCTTGCATCTGATATAGCGCTTTTCACGTCTTCTAGGTGTCTCAAAGCGCTTCACAGAATATGCTGTAAAGTGAATTGACTGTATCTTTGTGGGCGAAACATGGCAGCCAATTGCGCACAACAGTGTCCCACAAACAGTTGTGGATTGAAAATGATCAATTTATTATTGTTTTGTTTTGGAGGGATTATTATTAGGAGTGTGGAGTAAGGAAACTTGCCCAAGGTTTTGCCCTGTCTGGAATTGAACCCAGGTATCTGTACTCTAACCAGTGAGCTACAGGACTCCATGATTCTTGACGGTTTTGCACAATTGAATAGTTTTTTTTCAAAAGGCGATCAAAGAATTGTGAAAGCAGATGTTTCGTCTTGTATAGTTTGGGACATGTGTCTATTCATTAACTGGCTATATTTTACAATACAAAATAGGCCATCAGGACATTTCCAGAGTTACCCATTAGTTTCACTGACTTGCCCTTTATATTTTTTTATGNTTTTTTTGTTTGCAGATTACCTATTTTAACCATATGATACAATACAAATTTCTGTAGCGATTTTCATGTCAGGAAGCTTTCCCAAAGCATAATCCTTAGTGTAAAGAAAAATCCGAACTCTCCNTTTTTTTTGAAGGATCTTAAATTTATGCCCTCTGGTTCCTGACTCACTGACCAAAGGAAATAGTTTCACACTACATTATTGAAGTCTCTCAAAATTTTTAAGACCTCTAACAGTGCTCCTTTCAAACAACATTGTTCAAGTGGCTACAGTCCTAACTTCTTTGGCATCTCATCATAACTAAAGCTCAATGATAGTAACATTCCTTGAATCCTCACAGAATTGTGTATTTTGTAGGTGAACAATTTGTGCACAACAAGGCACTACAAACAGCTATGAAGTGAAAGACCAGTTTTATGTGGGGGACTGTTGGTCAGAACAATGGGAGAAACTCCCTTCTCTTTTCAAACAATGCATGGGATCTGTAATGCCCATCTGAACAGGACAACAAGCCCTCAGTGGCACCTCCCAAATGCAACATATCCCAGCACTGCGTTGAAGAGTTAGTCTAGACCAGCGTGGTCCAACAGGCGCCATGTGATTTTATCCGTCACTCGACCATTTCCACCATTCCAATTTCCACTCTCTTCCTCCCTGGTGAACGTCCTCCCAGGGCAGCGGCAGGTGCCGGCGATTGGAAGGACGCAGCGCGCAGAGACTTTACTGCAGTCTGTCTGGAAGGCAAGTACGTCTCTTACCAACCGTGTCCTTAGCAACCAACTGCTGGTTCCTGCCGCTGCAGATAGTGACCCGCGCTTGGAAGAGAGATTGGGTTGCGGCCCATGGACCTTTCCCAAATAGGGAATCCGTCCCGTGGCAGCCAAAAGGTTGGACCGCCCTGGTCTAGACTGTAACAACAACAACAAATGACATTTGTACAGCGCCTTTCACATCAGGACGTCCCAAGGTACTGGACAGTCAGGGATTCGCACCGGCGCTGGTGGTTGGGATCAGGAGGAGTGGAGGGCGGGGAGGGTAGGGATAGGAGGGTCACCAAAGGCTCAGTTGAAGAAGAGGGTCTTGAGACAGGTCTTGAAGGAGGCAAGAGAGGGGCGAGGATAAGGAACTGTGGGATGGAGTTCCAAAAGGTGGGGTAGAGAGACTGAAGGCCTTCCCGCCAATGGTTGGGTGGGCAAGGCGGGGGACGTGAAGCAGGTTGGAACCTGCTGCGCAGAAGGAACAAACAGGTGGTTGGGGGTTAGGAGGTCACAGAGATAGGGGGGAGCAAGGCTGTGGAGGACTTTGAAGATGAGGACCAGGATTTTGAACTGTATCCTCTCTGTGTTGGGAAGCCAGTGGAAATGGGTGAGGCGTGGGGTGATATGGTCGCGGAGCCTGGTGCGGAAGAGGACACAGTCTGCAGAGTTCTGGAGGAAGAAGTTTGTGGAGGAAGAAGTTTGGGGAGGCCGACAAGCAGGGAGTTTGCTTGGTCAAGCTTGAATGTAATGAATGCGTGGATGAGGGTCTCGGTGGCCTGAGGTGAGAAACAGTGGCGGAGCTGGGCAATGTTGCGGAGGTGAGGAAAGGCAGAACTTCATATGAGTTCAAAGTCCTATCTTGGGGCTTGAACCCACAACTTTCTGATTCAAAGGTGAGAGTGCTATCAAATGTGCCTGGCTGTCAACAACAACAACTTGCACTTATATAGCGCCCTCCAAGCAGGGTAGCGTCCCAGAGGGCTTAACAGTGGTGGAGGCTGATTCCGAGCCGGGGGGGAGGTGGGAGGTAACCGTAAGCACGGTCGAAGAGGAAAGCTTTCAGAAATCCACATGGAATAAGTCTGCCAAGGTCCACAGGTGAAAGGATGGCTCATTATAGATTACAAAGGGTGGTTTTGTTGAAAAATACAAAGATCTTTAGCACTTGTGATCAACTTAGAAAGTTAACAGCCAAATTTGAAATTCTCAGATTTAAAAATGACATCATCATTTTAATAAAATGAAAAGGTCTTTTTGAATACAGAAGAACATTTTTAAGCATAGTTATTCCACTCTTTGATTAATTACCTAGTAAAGCTGCCCAATGAAGAGGTGTTCGAAATAGGTTATCATAAGAAGTTATGTTGCATCCTTCGTATAGCGTCAACACATCAACTACAGCTTTGTTTCCATCAGCAACAGCAAAATGCAATGGTGTTCGCCCTTCATAGTCCTGCCAGTTCAGCAGTGATTCGGTTGGAGCTGCTTCCTATCGCAAGAAAAACACAGAATTTCATAATGTACATTACATGCTGTGTTTTGTTTCAACAATTATTCCCCAAACTATCTTGCAAAAGGAATACTGGACAAAAAAGCATCCTTAAACTATATAAACTTATAAGAATAAAATGTCATGACTCAAAGTAGAAAATTTGGTAAAAAGTTTTGCTTTCAAACATAATATTAAAAACAAGTCCTTGCATTTGATACAGCACCTTATCACATCTTCTAGACATCTCAAAGTGCTTCACAGAATAGACTGTAAAGTGAATTGTTTTATGGGCGAAACGCGGCAGCCAATTGCACACAGCAGTGTCCTACAAACACTTGTGGATCGAGTGAACAAATTATTATTATAATTTAGCATTGCTCTGGAACACAACCCTAAGATATAACACCAGGAAAGGTGCTTCTTTTCCAGCTGAAATACTCTTATCACACAATAGAGGAGGGTATGGCCTGAGCACTGCATTGAGAATGAACTATTGAAATGTACGATATAAAAATAGGGGTTGAGTTCCCATCTAATGAACAATTCACAGTGTAAAATAAGCATTAAAGGTTATCTAAATAACTCTGGACTCAAATCAATCATCAAGCTCTTCACATATTCAAGAGTATTCAGGAATGAAAGTGTAAAATGAAACTGTAATTGTATTCACCAATAAAACGCTCCAGGGTCAAATTTAGAAATTTAATATTCTAATTGTATTCTAAGAAGAACCAGTCTCTCAGAACATGGCTGGCTGTGGGTGTATAGTGCTTCTATACAGGATGGGAATTTCAATGTTTTTCCAGTCGTGCGTTTGAGACTTCAAAACCAGTTATTTTATACAGGATCGACGTTCGTCCGCTTAAATACATTAGCTTTATAACTAAACAAATTATTAGAAATAAGCAATAAGGACACCAGATACTTTCCAACGGAATTTAGAAATGCTGGTGTTAAGAATCTTTGTATTAGTTAAAACATTCTGATATTACTGTAAACACAGAACAAGTACTGCACTATGACAAGATAAATCGTATTTAAAACCATTCTATATTTATTTAAAACTGCTGTGCGCAATTGGCTGCTGCATTTCACCCACAAAATATACAGTTAATTCACTTCACAGTATATTCTGTGAAGCACTTTGAGACATCTCAAAGACGTGATAAGGCGCTCTATTAAATGCAAGGATTATTATTATTATTATTAGTTCCTAAAGGTCAAATGAGCTACTCAGTAAATTATTTGTCAAAAATAAAGGCTAATAATAACATTTAACTATTTTCACATGGGAATGATTTAGCATGGTGTCAGTACACTGACAGGCTAAAAAAAGGTGTCCATTGGTTGCGTTAGACAGGTGTTTGCTGAATAGTGGTATATTATGGAAAATCAGTCCGAAGCGTTCTAGGGGTGATTTTTGACAGCAGAGACGGTTGCTTTAATAAGTTTGATTATAGTTTCATATGATCTTTAATGACCACCTGAACAAGCAGACAGAATTTTGTTTTCTACTAAAGTTTTGTGGGCCCCAGTAATATGCTCAGTCACAATCTTTGAAGAACACCATGAACTGCGTCCATTTCCTATCCCGTGGTTCTCCTTAGTGAAATTGCCTATGAAGTGCTAAATTAAGTTTTAGGCCGGCCCCCCAAAACAATCGGTCCTGGGTTGAGACTGCCCGAATCCATTTCCCATAGGATCCTTAGAGTCAAATGACTGAAGAATCTTTCATCCCATAAATAGTAGCTAGATTCAAAGCAAAGTCCCAGGGGTGAAAGACAAGTGTGCTAACCTGCAACATCTTCCCACTCAATTATTTAATGTAAATTCTCATGCTGTAATTAGTAAGTGTGAGTCAACATCATCATCATCATTACCAGAATGCATTTCACAGTGTGAATGGCTGTGGCATCTTTGTTATTGGCAGCCCAATGGAGTGGGATTTTGCCCTCAATGTCTGGAATTCCTATATTGGAATCATGTTTTATCAGTAGCTTCACATGCTCGGGGTGGTTGTAGTAAGCACTCCAGTGCAAAGCTGTTTGCTGCAGAAATTAATAACAAAATAACATTGTTAGCACAGAACATATTATATCATTGTCACTGCAGAACATACTTCATCATTGTCAGAAGAGTAATTTTAGGAAGGGTTAAAGATACATGGGATATTATACGTAAATATATTAAAATCAGTTTACAGTATGCTTTCTGGGGTGGGGGAGAGACAAAGAGAGGGTGGCAAAAAAAGCTTTTAAACTTTTTAGAAAAAAATAATAATAATGGATGTCCCTTTAAAAGGAAGGGAAAGTCTGACTGGAGTAAAGCAAAGGTAAGTGAAAATTACTTATTTTTATACTGTACTTATCAATGTAAACCAATGATTATACTGAAGAGGCAATTTTCCAGTATTTTTGAAAAAAAACCTCAGCAAGTTTTAAAACTGTATGAACACAATATACAAGTTATATAATAATAAAAATGATCCTTGCATTTGATATAGCGCTTTTCACGTCTTCTAGATGTCTCAAAGTGCTTTACAGAATATACTGTAAAGTGAATTGACTGTATATTTGTGGGAGAAACTCGGCAGTCAATTGTGCATAGGAGTGTCCCACAAACAGTCGTGGATTGAGTGACCACATTATTATTTTTTTTAAAAAGGATTATTATCCCTGGAAAAGTGATCCGCCAATCGACTTACAACTGGGTTTCTACTTACTGCTAGGTAAACAGAGATGTGTGGAGTAAGGAAACTTGCCCAACATTTCGCCCTGCTGGGAATCGAATCCAGATTTCTCGCTTCTGAAGCAAGTGCTCTAACCATTGAGCTACATGACTCCACTTTATATATGATTATATAAAAGAATAATCATAATTCCTTAATTATTTAAGTTATATAATTACAACCAAGCAATAAATTACTTTGAACTTGGAAGCCGTTTTTAAAGTAAGAAATTACTTTAAACACAAACAATTTTTTACAATGTCTTATAATCCTAACTACAAAGCATTGAAATAACAGCAGTCACAAAGTCTAGACACTGGACCATGTCATATAGAAACACTCCACACAAAGCAGAGGAATACACTTCATTATTCTAACCTCTTAAACTACCTGGTGGGGTGCTGCACAAATCTTAGCATAACATATTTTGCAAGCATTCCCTGATGTTAGTATTGTAGATAATAGTTCAACATGCACTAAAATAGCCTTAAAACAGAACAAAGACAGTTAGAACGGAGGTCAGGGAGCATTTCTTCACGCAAGAGGGTTGTGAAGATGTGGAATGCTCTGCCCCAGGAAGCTGTAGAGATGGAAACAATAGGGATGTTTAAAAGAAAGACAGATATTTGCGTAATTAAGATATTGAGGGGTACGGTGAAATGGCATGGCTTTGGGAATACAAGATCTAGCAAGATCCAATAAACAACGCAGGCTCGATGGGCTGAATGGCTTCCTCCTGTGTCATCTTTTAGTACCTTGTTTCTATCCTGTGTGTCAACCTCTCCTGGTGCCATAAATTTCAGTAGCAAAGCCAAACACTTAGCACTTTTGTGGCGTGTGGCCAAATGAAGTGGCGTCATCTCTTCCAAATCCTTCTGCATCCAGTTTGCTCGACGACTAAGCAGCAGCTTCATGAAGCGGTAATTTCCCTGAGGAAACAGAAAAATCATCAGCAAACCCTTTTCTTTAATAATTTAAACCCATCCTTTTACTTTAAAGAGGAACTTTTACTTTACTTTACCATCATTTTCCAGTGCATTCCCACCAGCACCAAACAGGAATCATCAATGCTACTTTATGACAGAAACTAAATTCCATTCCGTAATATTTTATTTCTCAGGTTTTTCTACAATAAATTGAGGCAAATGGACTAAATAATCATCAAACGCTTACAAACTGTTTCTTATTAAAACAATAAATCAGTGATCCAGATTCATTTTTCATACCACAAAAATTTGAGTAATCTCTGAAATATTGGTAAATTAGCCACAAGCTCTAAACTTGTTAATAATCCTTACATTTTATATAGCACCTGTAACGCTGAAACATGTCAAAGCATTTCACAATAATTGCTGTTAAGTATAATGGTTCTATAGACACAGGGAAAGTGAAAGGAATTGGGATAAGGATGGATTGCTTCTTGAAGGAGCAAACACCAACATGAAGAAATGGACTGAACGCTCTGTACTGTACATTTCTATGGTTCTGTGATAGTAATGGTGTACTTTTGCCCACAATCACACTGCTGTTCAATATATCCTGTGAAGTGCTTTGAGACGTCACAACAATGTAATAAAGCGCTATATCAAATGCTAGGATTATTATTGTATATAGGCGAACATGTCAGCCAATTTGTGCACAGTAGTGTCCCGCAAACAGCCAAGAGTTAAATGGCGAATATGACAGGAGGATTGTTGCCTATGACACTTCTACAAATGAAACAGAATTATATATTTTTATATACATAGATTTTAATTTTATCAAAGAAGTTTAAAGCTTGTAGTGTCTTACCAGAATTCAGAGGTGATTTAAATCCTATGCTATGAAAAATATTCTAGGATTTCTATCAGAATAATGCCAGCGAGTCTACATGAGCAGACAGAGCACATGTGGGGTGCTCAACCCTGGCTTAACTTGTCACTACCACTTAAGTCATCATGCTGTTCAATATCCTGCTCACATATATGTATTTATACATATGCCTAAAAAGAAAGCACACGTGGCGATCTAAAGATATGTAGAAAAATACTTAAGCAAGCATATATAGAATAACTGTATTGTGTTTCTGTCCATTGTGGTTTCTGTGGTCTTCATCCCTATTATTTCCACGATTCTTTTGATAATCTTATACTTGCTGCACCTTACTTATGGAGAATAAAGATATAAAATAAAATATTTCTGCTGATCTACAAGAACGTATCAAGAGGGCATAATTAAGGATTACTATGGTACAATTGTAATGGCTGATTGTTTTTCTTCTGCATTGGAATTTCTATACAATAAACTCCTGATAACTCAACCCTGGCTTAACTTGTCACTACATCTTAAATCATCATGTTATCAACATCCTAGTCACATTTATTTATATATTTATAGATATGCCTAACTCCCCACTCTGGATAACTTGTCTCTCAGCCCTTTTCACTTGGAGTGACAAGTTATCAGGAGCCTACTGTAATTCTATAAGTCAGCTCCCAATAGTAGAATCTCTATCCGCTAGCTGTGGTTACAATTCTTTTCTTTCACCTTCTGATAAACAACCAGACAGTTCAATCAGATGTAAATTAAAGTCAGAAGAGATGCCTCAAGTAGCTGAACACATGACTATCATTCCAAACAGGAAAGTCATGAGCTCCAGCCTCAGGAATTACTTTCACTTCAATTGCCTTAATTGGACAGCCTTGATCAACACTCAGTAGGTTTACTAAGCAAAATGCCAATAGCGTCATGTTCAATCTGAAAGGAAAGAAAAAAAGTGAGAGTGCCTTGCTTAAACAGCATTTCCAGTTAAATGATCATTGGGCAGTGAATTTAAGGAGAAAACGCAAAATACTGCAAATGCTGGAAATCTGAAACAAAAACAGAAGTCGCTGGGAACACTCAGCAGATCAGGCAGCATCTATGGAGAAAGGAAAGTGAGTCACTGTTTCGGGTCCACGACCCTTCGTCAGAACGGATCATGGACTGAAAAGATTTGGGTCCATGACCCGTTCTGATGACGAGTCATGGATCCGAAACGTTGACTCACTTTCCTTTCTTCATAAATGCTGCCTGATCTGCTGAGTGTTCCCAGTATTTAAGGAGAACCCACAGCCAAGGCTATTTTGGCTTGCTCAGGAAGAAAATCACAAAGCCATGTAACCAGTAGAAAGAAAAAGCTAATGATTTCCTAGGAACTCACTGCAGGAAAGATCAACCTTGCTTGCTAACAAATAGTCATGTTAACTGGAGGGTTCCCAGTTAAAATGTCTTATGCCAATTCTAAAGACAAAACCAGATGCATGTGCTTTACATGTCAAGCCTTACGTAACCTGAACATAAAGTGTATAAAGTCAATTCAGTCAATAATAGTTTATTTTTCATTATGAACTCAATAATAAAGATAATAAGTGTCTTGGCCAACAATGGCACTATTTGAAACAAGGGAGATTCTCTCTGTATCCTAGCCAACAATTCCCCAGATAAAATTGGACATTCACTTCATGGCTGTTTGTGGGCCATTGCTGTGTGGAAATTGGATTCAGTGCACTATATTAGTAAATTTTGTGAAGTGCTTTGAGACATCCTTCCAATGTGATAAGGTACTATATCAAATGCAGGGATTATTATGGTTCATTATGGTAAATATAATGATGCTATAAAAGTACTTTGACCAATCCTCATCTTTAAGAAGGAAATATTAATTTATACTTTCATTATCATATTAAAGTTCTGATCAGTGCCAGCAATAAAATAGTTCTAATACATAAAAATAAATTTGTCTAACAATTTTATAGCAACATCTTACACAATTCAGTAACAAAAATTAGTTTGATCAAACTTGTGGGTCAGCAGCAACAAGGGAAACATTTTCATCTTCTAAGTTGTCACAATTAGCTTTATGAAAACACCTGACTGGTAGCAATCAATAAGACCCAATTTCCTGCATGTTCAAAGACCACTTTCTACTTCCAAATTTTAAGATAAAAACATTGAATAGAATACTCAGTGCCTCCTCTTGAAATGAAGCTGTACTTTTTCTGTTTGGTTGCCATAGGGAGTCTAACTATCTCATTCCTGTAACTTCTGAAATATGAGTCGGTCTCATGGAAATTAAACTTTATTTCACAGGAACACAATGAGCATCACCCCTTTTCCTGCACTGAATACGGTGATAATTCTTATTTTCAATGAATGTTGGATAAACAGATATACTATTGTATTGTGCATATGTGACACCCACCTCCTTTCAATGTTACTGAAGGAATTTTAATAAGTCAACAAACACATCACCATTACCGTAACATTATCTTCACTTGGGAGAGCTGCTGCAAACTCAGATTTTCTTTATGGTGTTTTTTGATGAAAAAAATATACTCAAAATGAACAGGCTATCTGTGCATTTCCCTGGCACTGGCAAAATGCCATGCATGAATGCCAATCACAGAAGACTGACAGGCATGCTATACAATGATAAAAGTGCCATCTGGATAGAACATTTTCCTTTATTTTATTATCTAAATCACCATGACGACAACATGACTGGCTAAATTTTAATATATTCACAGAGCTGTGAATAGATTTTGATCCTTTGTCCCTACCCAGCACAATCATCTATCTATATGCAGTTGCTGCTTGCCTTTGTGCCTATATTAAATTATTTCGACCTCAATGGTACACACACAGCGTGTTCTCTTGCACTGTCCAGAATACATTATTTTTGTCAGTTATTATAATGGATTAAGATGGCATTCGAAAACATTTCTGCATTGTACTATTAAGATTAAAAATGCACAAGTAGCAAGTTGCTTGACATTAAATGGGAAGAATTTTAAAACAAAAGGAAATGTTATACCAACAAGAGAGCAAGGGCCAGCACCACTACAGTCACAAGCATCATCTCCAAATCCTGCAGAACTGCTGAGTAGAGATTTTTTAAAAAAAGTAACAGCTTTTTAAAAAAAATCTCAGTTTAACTATGCTGCTTAAATGAACTTTTACTGCCACAGTAACCACAGGAAGTCTTTGCATGACCCTATATAGGTTATTTCATTGGTATGAAAAGATTCTGAACACATTTAAAAATCCTGATGAAACGCTAATATTTAATTTGTGATTGACCATTTCTTTAATAGTTGAAACACTTTCAGAATGCCAAATAAAGTTATTACTGTACACCTTTCAATTTCTTTGAAGCGGTCTCAGGATTCAAAAATAAATAAAAACAAAGGCATTGAATCTCACGTATTGCTTGCACCACAATCCTTGGAGCTCATTAGAACCATAAAGTTGCTCTCTTGCAAATGAAGTTGCAATTGGCTATTTCATGTGGCTCTTTGTGATGAAATTTAAACAGACACTGCAAAAAAAAATCCATGCAATTCTGTCTCTGGGGACTTCCAACTCCTCCAGCATCAAATGGAGATGCTAAGTCACATTATTTCCTTTCGTGTTCAATAGTTCTGGTAACTGCACCTTTTCTGAATCATTGGGCAGTGAACAAAAATTTGAACTTCATTCATATCAACTTAAAATCTATTCTTTATTATGTTTAGAGGACAGTATATTTCAAAATATTTAAAAACATCATTATGTATTCAAGGCACTTCCATGTGAAATGTTTAGAACTTTCATGGCACAGGACCTCTTTGGAGTCCGATGTGAAAGGCGCTATATAGTGTAAATCCTCTGTAAGTAGTCTAAATCAGGGCTCCCTCTGCCTCCTTGTTCTCCTTGACCTCTCTGCCGCCTTTGACACTGTCGACCACTCCATCCTCATACACCGCTTCTCCGCTTTACTCAATCTTCGCGGACCTGCCCTTGCCTGGTTCGATTCCTATCTCTCTCACCGCCCACTTTGTTGCCTCTATCGGTTTCTCCTCCAGCCCCCGCACTGTCACGTCTGGGGTCCCTCAGGGCTCTGTCCTTGGCCCTCTCCTCTTTAATATCTACATGCTCCCCCTTGGTGACATCATCCGCAGACATGGGGTCAACTTCCATATGTATGCGGGTGACACCCAACTCTACCTTTCTGCCTCCATCCTCAACTCCAGGACCACTGCTGTCCTGACAGACTGTCTGTCGGACATCAAGTCCTGGATGAGGGCAAATTTCCTACAATTGAATGTGAACAAGACCGAAGCCCTCCTGATTGGCTCACGTCAGCGCCTCTGCACCTCAGGCTCTGGCGACATCAACCTCCATGGTTTCACACTACAACTCACCAACTCACCAGCCAGTCAGGGACCTGGTGTCTTGTTCGACTCTCAAATGTCTTTCTTCCCCACATCCAAGCCATGACCCGCTCTGCCTTCCCTCACCTCTGTAACATCACCCGACTCCGCCACTACCTCACCCCTCAGGCCGCTGATACTCTTGTTCATACCTTCATCACCTCCAGGCTCGACTATGCACTCTCTGCTTGTCGGCCTTCCCAACTCCTCCCTCCACAGGCTGCAGATAACCCAGAACTCTGCAGCCCGTGTCCTCTCCCGCACCAAACTCCGTGACCCCATCTCCCCCACTCTCGCCCGACTCCATTGGCTACCTCTCCTTCAGAGGATCCAGTTCAAGATCCTGGTCCTCACCTACAAAGCCCTCATGGCCTCGACCCACCCTACCTCTGCGACCTCCTAACCCCCTACCAACCCGCCCATTCCCTCAGCTCAGCCGGCTCCAGCCTGACCCACCATTGGCAGGAGAGCCTTCAGCCACTCTGCTCCCCACCTCTGGAATTCCATCCCCCAGTCACTCCGCCTTGCCCCCTCCATAGCCTCCTTCAAGTCCCGCCTCAAGACCCTCCTTTTCGCCATGCCATCAGTCAACCCTCTTCCCCTCCCCTCCCTTACCCCCCTGACCCCAACTCGGGTTTGAAATGCTGTGCACTGTCCAGTGCCTTGGGACGTCCTCCCGACGTGAAAGGCGCTATACAAATGTAATCTTATTGTTGTTGCAAATCAGTGATAGCCTCACCTTTCTGGTTGGCAAACAAAATAATCATGGAAATGACAAAGTAGCATAGATTTATGCCAGAAATCAAGAATTATTCAATCAAGAAACATTTATTTTGTTGGCCAACCCAAAAGGTTGTCACTGGGGGAAAGGATGAAGGCAGTTATGTCTGAAAGTGTTTTTATTATAGAAACAATGCTAGATTTCAAGCGATGTCATTGGTAAGTATGAAGATTGCTACAAATGTTCTCTGCAGCTTAATTCACAAACTGAAATAAGCTTGAAGAAGATTGCTGGCAAATTATCTAACAATTCTCCAAATGTCTAAGTGCAAATCCACATCCTTAGGTGAAATACAAAGTTGTACAAATATTTAGGGTGCAGATCAGTATGTCCTATTATTGTAACAATAATAATAATTTTCCTTGCATTTGATATAGCGCCTTATCCACATCTTTGAGACATCTCAAATATTCTCCCATCAAAGCAAGTTGCCCACTGACACACATCTGCCTCACCCAAATCAATAGAATCAATACTAACAACTGTTTTGCACCAGTTAACAATAAACTCATTGGATAAAGGGTATTGGTTCGCTCAGAGATGTAGGAGCTCAAAGAAACCAATGAACAAGTAGGACAAGTTAATATTTCGGAAACCGAAATTCGTGAAGTAAACAGCTGCTAATAGCATTGGAAGCCAAGAGCACAGCTTGCAGGGGTATGTGATCTTCAATAATAGAGATCACTGTAACATACAACTCCTAGGGATCCCTGTGGGGTAATAAAAGAATAATACTATTAAACAAATTGCACAAACACTGAAAACACTAGTAGCTTTAGAAGATATTGCAGACCTATGGACCAAATGAGCTCCTTGCATTCTAAACTCACACTGCGTTGATCCTCAAAAGTCCTGTGGCTTTGCAACTAAGATAGTAGACTTTAAAATAAAAGGTAGCATCATATAAGCCTCTAGATCTGACTGAGACATTGGACTCTGAGATACATCGGCATACATCTCTCAATGGATTTACTTCACTAGTGAATTCAATCCAATTAAAAGCAGTATTTTATGGCAAGACCATAGCTTGCAAGGGACAATAACTAGCGTGTTTGCTTATCCAACATAAATCAGCTTAAAGCCCCTAACTCTTCACAAAAATGATCCTGATCTTTCAAGAACAAAAGTTCTTTCTCCACAAAATGAGGTTAGTCCAAACCAGGAGAAGAGGATAACATTCCACACTTAAACTGAATGAATGAAGAGCACTTTGTTCGCTCACTTTTGTAAGGTTGAACCTGTCAAACCGTAATGAGTAAGACAAACAACAGACAAACAAAAAGCTGTAATAAATGTGTTTGATCACAGCCTTTCAATATGGATCAAGTTCAGCAGAATATTTTTATGTTGTTGCTTCCAGCGCCTTGGGATGTCCTCCTGATGTGAAAGGCGCAATACAAATGTAATCTTGTTGTTGTTATTGTTGATTATTAATACAATATCTAAGTGGACTGTTTTACATTAAGAATTGTTTACTTTCTTGGTTGCTTTCTTGAAGACCAAGTCAGAGTAAGGAATATATATGCACTGAAATGACACCGCTGTTTCACAGCATAAAGCAGCTTTCTCTCTGCTAGAGTTTCTTTATTTAACGTTTATTCCTGTTTTTAATTATTATAAAGTCTTTTCCACAAACCCGTTTGAAGGTCTTGATAAAAAAATGCAAAAAAAAGCTTAACTCTCTTTTTACACCACAGAATATCTGACATGAATTCAGTCTCTTTAAATTTAGTTCTAATATTCCGCTGATAATACAGTTCAATTTATGTCCAATAACTTTAGCACCTATAATCAGCAGCAGGTGCTATCTTCTGAGTTGCACAATTATCCTAAAAATCTATTTTTAAGTGTTCAAAACTGTACAAAAGCAACACAATTTTGAACTCAATTAAATGGCAGTTTCTGGAAGTCATTATGATTATGGGTATCCACAATGGGAGTCATGATCTCCAATATTCATCCCATTTCCATACACAGTCGGTTATACCAACCGTCATTTTTGGACGCTTTCTATCTGGAACTCCAAAGGTCATCAGTCTTCAGAGGTCTTTTGCAGAGAAAGCCCTTACATAAATCATGGGAGAACTGTCAGTTCATCATTCATTTTTTTAAACTTAGGAAAGATTGCCAGATGGATTACAAGTCTTTTTGGCCTGTACATTTCCAATGTCTCCATGCAATCCATGGTAATCCTTCTCAAAAATAAAAACATTATGACAATTATGCACCATGACATATATATGTACTACTACGTTCCACTACAGCAACTCCAAAACATAATATTAAATTTTCTGGATCTTGCCCGTCTCCATTCCTGCTTAATGGCATTACCTGCTTTCTCAGTGTCAAAATGAAACCCTAAAGCAGTGTTGGTCTTTCATTTAATCTTTGCTTCACAATGTTCTGTAAAAAATAACAGCATTTGCATTACTCATCTCAATAATTATTTTGCACACCTCTCTGCTTTGTTAACTGAAAAAAATCATACTTGAAATGATTTCTTTAGACACATTATATTATGCTGTAATTAAAGTGTTATCTATGCAAAAAGCTTCAATTGGGAGAGGTTTAAAAACATAATAGATGAAACTACATGTCATAATGAAACATTGTAATGATGGGTAGATCTGACCACACAATAATTGCAGAACAAATTCCTGAGTTAGTTAAGCACACAAATGGTTTAAATGTAATATGACACTCACATGGTGCTCTATAACTAGAAGGGCAAAGTGATTTTAGTTTTAAAACTTTTGGAGTAATCAAAGAAAATGTAAAGAAACGATGGTGCAACTTTTTATTTCTGCATGCAAGTGGAGAAGAATACAATAAATTGCATATATATAGCATGTTTAACACAAGATAGTTTCTGGGAGGACTGAAACTGCAGTCTCCTGTGGTGATGAATACAGATTTTGCATCCTTGTGGTTTTGAGGATTATGTAAGTAATGAGTTTTAATGCAATTATTCCACAATTTAAAGTTCTGCAGTTTAATTTTTTTTAATGTTTATATGCATAAGATACAATATAACAAACATACTGATTTACAATTATATATTTTTTGTCAGCCAGGTGTCTGATACACACTGAAACCCACCACCAAGCTTAAGAATATCCAAACCACTGTGAAGCAACAGGGCAGTGTAGGCCAGAGCCCTCCCTGCTCTGCAGCTACGTTCCCTATTTACAACAAATTAATCTCAATGCTTGATCATGGACTCCTCACCATCACTTGACTGGCAATGTCACTGCACTTGTGCGCAGAAAGCTGGCAAAACTCTATTGGCACCATATGCTTCCAAATGTGTAATCGCAGAAAAGTACCCTTTGAAGCGTAACCCATACAATTTGAAGTGTGAAGGCATGATATCATGCTTCAAAATGTGTCATCAAACCTCTCAACCTCTCACGTTATGTACGATGACACAATTTTGAATCACAACAACACTATTTGAAGCGCAACACACACAGCTTTTGTTTTGGAATTTTTCATACCTAAATGTCAGAATCCATGCTGTATTTAAAATGATGAAGGGTTTTGATAGAGCATGGGGAGAGAAATTATTTCCATTGGTCAGTATGTCAGTGATAAGAGGGCATCAATTAAAGATGTTTAGCAAAAGGGAGAAAATTAGGTATTTTTCTTTACAAGAATTGTTAGGATGTGGATTGCCTTCTGATTGTTGTCATCGAGGCAGAATCCACCTGAATCATAAGGCAGACAGGTCCTGCATTATGGCTCAGTAATAAATGGATTGATGATTTATAAATACCAAAATTATAGTGAATATAAAGTGTTATGTAGGCAAAACACGGAGCCAATCTGCATCATTAATATCCCACAAACAACAATGAGATGAGAAATCAAAGTAATTGAAACACAACTAATATAAAAAAAAGAACCACTATCTTCCCCAATGTATTGTAGACCTGATAAGCCTTTATCACTATTAACTTTGAAGTTTGGAATCTGCAGCACTGTTACAGTGCAGAAAATGTATAGGACTGTGCAAATGTTAAGATGCTTCCCAAGCCGGGTCTCCTTGGAACTGAACTGGCTCTGAGCTGACATGCCTGGCAATGGAATGTTGGAATGTCGCTCGCCCTCTCTGGCGGCCTCGGTAGCCCGGATCCTGAGCCAGGCAGGTCTGCAGTATTCCAGGGCATCGCTGATGACAGCTCAGCCCAGCCTGGCTCATTGGCAGGACCTGGAAAGGCAGACCAGTCACTGGGGGTAGAGAGTCATCCCATTCAACTCCTGTTAACCCTGCAAGCCAAAGCCCTATTGGGTAGGGTGATGTTAGCTGGACAAGTAGCCGGAAAGCTTGCCGGACAGCAATATTAATGGAAAACTATGCGGTTTGAGCTGGTTAACTACAGCGGTTGTGTCAAAGTACACTCTGGGGTCCACAAGCCTTCACCTTCCCTTTTTTTGCCCATGCTTTCTGCTATCTGTCCGCTCCCACAGCCCCTTAGCCCCCAACCACTCTTGGGTGCTCAGCCAGCAATGTCAAGAACTTTGATACATCTTCCAGATATGAGATGCACTATATAAATGTAAATTTATAGTGTACTACATTGTAAAGCTAGGAGCAATGCACCTGATGACAAAGGATTATCTGTCAACTGAGTTGCCATTTGCTTGGACTTTTATACAGTAGTTATATGAGGGTTAAGCATTGATGGTGTACTGGCACGAGTAGCCATTGAGTATCTGAGAAACTTTATTCTTGGACACAAAACTTGGTAGAGCTCTTCTTTTAGAAATCTCTGCGTAAGGTGGTTTTAAGTGCAGCCTGGCTGTCCCACAAACAGTCATGGAGTGAATGATCAATTTTATTTGGGGGATTCTTGGCCAGGACACCACACCCTTCTCTTTTTGAATAATGCCATGGAATCTGTAGCATCCATCGGAACAGGCAGTTGAGGCCTCAGTTTAATGTCTCATGCGAAGGATAGCACTTCCAACAACGCAGGACACCCCCAGCACTGCTTTGGAGTGCTATCCAAGACTGAGTTCCAAGTCCCTCAGCAAAGAGTAGAAGTCGTGGAGTCCTGTAGCTCAGTGGTTAGAGCACTCGCTTTGCAAGTGAGAGACCTGAGTTCAATTCCAGGCAGAGGGCGAAACCTTGGGCAAGTTTCCTTACTCCACACACCTAATAATAATCCCTTCAAAAAAAAAAAAAACAATAATTAATTGGTCATTTTCAATCTACGACTGTTTGTGGGACATTGCTGTGCGCAATTGGCTGCCGCGTTCGCCCACAAATATACAGTCAATTCACTTTACAGTATGTTCTGTGAAGCGCTTTGGGACGTCCTCCCGACGTGAAAAGCGCTATATCAAATGCAAGGATTATTATTCAAGGATTATTAGTACCAAATGAGCCACTCTCAAACAATGGATGTTAGTGAAGTAGGGCAAATTCAGTACAAATCTCGCTCTCCAATTCACATCACTAAAGTCCTAGAACCAAAGCGGCAATATAAACTCAATATTTGATCTTGTACCCTTGGATTTGCATATTTTTAATTTTCTTCCATTCATTTTTTTGCAAATGAATCATCCTCTTGAGCTAATCCTCAGTCACTCTGTTTTCACCCTTCTGTTCAGATCATTCAGTTCTTTTTGAAGGGTTTTACTAGTTTGAGTGAATAATACTTGTGGTCATAATTCTATAGCAAGAATGGGATTTTCTTCAGTGTTTAATCGTATTACCTATGTATCCAATTGCTAGTTGAAAGGAAGAGGAAAGCTGAGTGTTATTACAAGTTTCAAGTTCAGGGTTTCCTGAATCCAATGTCTCCTTCCTGGAATCTGGGGCTACATTTCCCTCACTTAGTACAGTGTTTCGGCTTGGGTGCCATTCAGCCATTCTCAATATAATTAGCCAAAGGCAGTTTATGTTTCGTCAATCTCACCTGAAATCTAACACAATATGCACGGTGCAAAAAAAATTACGATCCAAAAAGACACTAAGTACATTGGTGATGGTAAATTATAGAAAAAACCTTCTAGTAGTAAGATGCAAATGTGAATCCAAAATTTGACTATATTTTAACAAGAGTTGTGTTAAAGTCAACAGTCAAAAATCATTCAAGTAATTGAGAGAGGAGCGATTTTCTCACTTGTGGGCATTTAAACACTTGACTGTTCGAAAGCAGGAAGTAGATTCACTTACTACCCAGGCAAAAACAATTGCAGATTTCAATATGCAGTTTACTGCTGGCGGCAAGTTAAGACACTAATCAGATGTTGGGCTGACTTGTTCAAATGTTCTGCCTCAACCAGCAAGAATGAAGCACTTTAAGTATGGTAATATATTCTGAAGAATGTGACAGACCTATGCTGGTGGCGGCAGAGATAACAAAATGGAGGCCAAGGCTTAATGAAAAGGCAATCATATTTTACAGAAGTAGAACGGTTTATTTTAGTTGAACAATTCCTGAAATTCAAAGATACATCCTTTGGCATGAAAACACAACCAACCACACTAGGATAAACATGTGTTTGGGCTAACAAAATCCACAAATACCACTGATTTGTAGGAATAACGTCACATAAATGGTAATTAAAAATAAATTTAATACAATAAAGTCCAACGTATTACACAGGAGCTTATAATTCTTCAAAATATTTCTGCCAGGCTTCCACCACCATCTCTGGTGCCCAACCAGCATTGTTAAAGTCTTTGAGATTTCTTCCACACGAGAAAGGCGCTATATAAATGTAAATTGTTAAATCATACTGTATCTGGTTGTCATCACAGCTCACCATGAAATATGTGACAGATAACATTGCCCCCAACATCATACGACAACTCGGCCACAAATCCCTACCTCATGAGCGATGGTTCTACCAGTTGGAAATGCAGAACTTGAGCAACAGCTGGTTTCCTCTCTGCATACAAATTAAAATGCAACTGAGATCTTACACCCAATGCACCCGAGACACTCATCCACGCGTTCGTCATCTCCCTCCTCGTTTATTTCAATGCCTCTTTGCTGGACTCCCCAGTTCCACTATCCACAAAATCCAACCATTCCAGACCTCCGCTGCCTGAATGCTCACCCGCTCTAAACTCTGTAACTCCATTACATCAGTCCTTGTTTGGCTCCACTGGCTCCCTACCACAGAACAGATCAACTCCAAGATCCTGACACTCATTTACAAATCCCTTCATGCTCTGGCACCTCCCTAGCTCTCTGACCTGTTTTACTTCCCACTCCCCTACCAGAGCCAGTTTTCGCTCGCCTGGCTCTGACCTCCTGCTTGTCCCTCCTTTCTACCCTCGGCGGCTGTGCTTTCAGCCACCTTCCCCTAAAACTTTCAAACTCTCTCCCTCACTCTCAAATCATTTATCTCGCCCACAAATATACAGTTAATTCACTTTACAGTATATTCTGTGAAGCACTTTGAGACATCTAGGAGACGTGAAAAGCACTATATCAAATGCAAGGATTCTTATTATCATACCTGAAAACCTCCTTCTTTGACAGTGCTTACAGTCATCACTTCCCTCCTGCACAGCATCAGGCTATCCAGCATGAAGGGCATTATATAAATGCAATTTGCTGTTGTTGTAAAATGGATACCAAGCCCTGGATAACTGAGCATGAGTTCACAATCCCAATTTCCAGCTAACGCCTTCCAGCAGCTGTCAGCCCAAATTTCAGAGTTTGCTCCCCAGCTATTCAACAGACATTTGCCTTCAGTGTTGTGGAAGGAATTACAGGGGCAGCTTGTGGCATGCCAACCACCTTGATGAAGGTTGAAATCCATTGCTGCGTACCATTCTTATTCATTAACTGCTTAATTTAGTGAGGGGCTTTGGCAAAGAGACATACCCATCTCTGGGTTGCTCAGAAACAGATCATTGTAAGCCTGTTATCTCAGATAGGGTGAGATAGTTTCACCAATTTTCACCTGTATGGGAGTATTTTAACCACGGTGATTGCTCCATGTTGGAGAGAAATAGTGAAGAGAAATAGACATTGTGTGACTAGTCACACATCCTGCCAGCCAATAACAACATAATCAATTTGCCAAATACATCAAAGTCCTGTGCTCTGAGATAGAATATAAAGAATTCTTCACCAGCTACTGTTTTGAAAAAAAACAGTATGTCAGTGTTGTATATACAATATTGGGATATTTTAAAACATAGTACAGATCACAATGTCAAAATATTTGTTCGTCCTTTTAGTTGTATTTGTTTTTACTCTGAAAGCAGAAACAGCACATGGCTGGTCACTCACATACGTAGTTGAGATCAGAACATCCTTTAACCTGTATAAAAGCAGGGAATCAATAAGCATTGATTGGATCCTGCTTGGGGAGACAGGTGAAATGATGCATTTGCTGTGCTGAACCATTGTCCTTTGCACGAAATCAAACAAAGGATATCAAAAAAATATTCTATCTTGGTTATAGATATGTATGGGAGTATTTGTGAAGTTGCAATTAATATTCAGTTTCCAGCTCATCTTTTCTGCTCCTATTGACTCATATTCCTACACTGCTTTTCAAAAATGCTCATGCACAAGTCCCTAAGCGCTTTCCACCTAGAACTGCAGCAGAGCATCTTGCTCATAAATACAACCAAAATATCAGTGACAAAAAAAAGCTCAACCACCTAAAACAGCATTCTTTCAAGTCTAAATTCTTGTATTTCTCAATAAGATTCTTAACAAATCCAAGTTCCCAAAAAGGACTTCTCCGGTAACCAACCCATGAGATCTCAATGTTAACATAACATAACATGTAGGAGCAGGAGTAGGCCATTCGGCCCTTCGAGCCTGTCCCGCCATGTTATTATGTTACATATTTCTAGTTATCCAAGGGACCTTATTTGCTTATTAAAGTCATTATTAAGAAACACCATTAAATATCACAATTTAAACATTTATGCAATAATCTACCACTGTGTTTAAATGGATTTATCAAATGCAAGGATTATTATTATTTTCAAAAATTATACTACTTGCTGTATCTTAAAATCATAACATCATTAATTTCCCCTATAATTGCTGCTGCACTTCTCCTGCTGTGCAACTTTACTAGCATTTATGCAAAGCAAATGTCATAAGTTACGTGAACTAAATGTGTGGATTTTTGGCAACATTCAGCCATTCTTTTGATATACTGTAATGAAGGTTGTTTTCTGACATGAATTTGAAATCCATAGTGTCTAATTAACAGCTGCACAGAAATTAATAATAATCCTTCTATCTGATATTATAACAAGAATAATCCTTACATTTGACATAGCACCTTTCAGGTCGGGAGGACATCTCAAACCCTTTCACAGGATTTACTGTAAATGTAGTGACTGTGTACTCTGCAGGCAAACATGAAATGAACTTCTCTGAGTTGAATACTCTTAATCCACAATGATGCTTGAACTTTGTACTGTATTGGATTTTCCGTATCCACAAAACAGAGTATTCACAAATTTGGCTTAACGTAGGCAGCATATGGAATATATATCACAATAAAATAGAGAAGATCACAACTAGCAAAAGGTTTCTTTGCATTGCTGGACCTTACAAATTCAGAAACAGATCTCCCCGTCCATGAATAACATAGAACAGATGGACATGCAGATGTTTATGTTTAATATTCCCTAATCGATAATAGGGCAGTAATGGTTCAGGAAAGGCTGCCAGTCCTTTTGAAAAATGTGGACATTTTTTGCCGCAAGGAATGCATTCATGCTTTCAATTGTATGATATCCTAAACAATTCAAATCCACAAAACTCCCTTGGGCCGGCTGTCTGAAACCTACAATCCTGTAAAACATCTCCAAGTTGAAAAAAGTGGAATCTTACCCAATTCATTGTAATAATTATTGATAATCCCCAGCATTCAATGGTAGGATCCAAAGATGCAGATGACATTGCCATTTCATTGAAGTAATGGATGGGAATCTCTACATAGTGAAAGATTTCAAAACATACATAGCACTACTTTTCTGCAGCCTTTCCCATACTCCAAGGATGCAAATCACTTTATGTTTGGCCAGGAAGCAAACAGAGTTAGAGTTTAAAATGTGTCTTTTTAATTTTATTACACAGGGACACTGAATAGGCAGATCTCGACATCAATCACCCAACAGTCCTCAAGGTTTTCTTCCAGCTCCTGCTTCCAGCCTTTTTTAACTGACTTTATGTTCTCGTGGATCATTTCAATGAAGACACTAAATTCTGGTCGGAAGCTTGTACGTGTCCAGTGTTAAGCACAAAGTTCTCAGAAAGTGGAATGCAAAGTTTAGAGTAATTTAAAGACCAAAGCGTTTAGTATAAGAGGGCTATTTTCCCTTTATCAGTGGATTTATTGAGCCTAACCTTGTCCACGTGTTGGTAAATAATTTAGCACGCCAAGGTCAGTAAATGTACCATCAAGAAGTGAACAATATGACTCCAGTTTATGATTGTGACTGGCATTCAGACGGTTTCTCAGGCCAAATAAAGGTCAGAAAGCAAAATAGTTCAAAACCTACAAACCCTGTCACTCCCTCCATTCAGCCAACGCTGTCCCGCTTCACATCCCCTGGACCACCATTCGTGGTTGGGCTTTCAGCATATCTGCCTCTACCCTGGAGCTCCATGCCAGAGTCCCTACCACTAACCCATTCCCTCACCTCCTTCAAGATCCGCCTCAAAATCTTCCTCCTTGACCACGGCCATCTTTTGCTCCCCACACATTCCTTCGACCCCCCACCCACCCCCAGCTCAGATGCAAACCTTGTCAGCACTTGGATGTCCTCTCGACATGAAAGGTGCGATACAAATATAATTTTGTTGTGGTTGTTGTTGGGACATCCTCTTGACACAAACTGAAATTAAGTTATTATTAGTGCAATGGTTTTGTGTTTGTGAATGCTGCATTTTCATCTCCAAAGTAAACTAAGTGTGCTCTTGTTATTGTTGGAATAGAGGTAACATGAAAGGGACAATGAATTGAAATAGGTAGCTTCCATTGCTGGCTAGAAGTAAATTGGGGGTGTGCACTTTATTCCAAATAATCATTGACTAACTGAGCAGGACACTATTAATACTTTCAATTTGGGGCTCTTTTCCAATTTCCAGGAGAGTTGCAACTTACTAAGGCAAATAGATTCCAGTGTTAGGATCTTAATAGTGAAACAAATAGAGGAGTTTCAGTTGGTATTCATCTCGAGTGTATTGACCTTTACAAACAAACAATTAGAAGACAGAATAACATGACAGGTTTTCCTTAATGCTCTTCAATAACATTTTCTATGCCACTGTTACTCAGATATAGGAATCTCTTGGCTACACAGCTAAAGAATCAAAAGTCCATTAGCGAGTGGCTGGTACACAATGCACTCCAATAAACTCAGATAAGAGGAAAGAGTGAGAAGCTCTCCAAAACATTTTCCTTCCCTAAAGTACGCATACATTCACGCACAAATGCCTATCACCAATCCATTTTTTCCACGAATACTAAATTATAAAGTCAGGAAATATAATGATCTGAGCTTTTTATTACCTCATTTGAAGCAAATTACTGCAGTTTCTTGCTTTTCTTATTCTGATGCAGACGAAAAATACATCAACAACAACTTGCATTTACATAGCGCCCTTCATGCAGGCGGCCGTCTCAGACCACTTAACAGTGGCAGACCTTGACAATGAGCCAGGAAGAGAGGGGAAGATGACCATAGGCATGTCCAAAATGAAAGTCCTTGAAAAATATATTTTTAAAAAATTTCAGTCATTGCATTTTAGTTCATTTAATTTACCTGTTATTACAGGTAAATTAAGTGAACTCCATCCCGCAGTCCCTCTGCCTTGCCCTCTTCCTTGCCACCTTCAAGACCCATCTCAAGATCCTCCTCTTCGACCGTGCTTTCAATCTCCCTGCTTCCCCCCCTGCCCTCCATCCTCCCCGACCCCTGGTCCGTAACTCTGTGCCGTAACTCCAGTGCCTTGGGACGTCCTCCCAACATGAAAGGCGCTTTACAAATGTAATTTTGTTGTTGTTGTTTATTGCTGAATACCTTACCACAAAGATCCACACTTCAGAATTTTTTGGCAAACTGGGGATAGTATTAATAATCAAGCTCCATTATAATAACAGTCCACCCATTCTGCAATGACAACTTTGGGACAGAAATCTTTTTGTAGATATCCAACCTCATGCATTATACTTTGCTTCCAAAACACTGAAAGTTCTGCCCGTCACTGCTCTCTCAGGTATGAATAAGGATGACAACTGACAGCTCCACAGCACTGACAGGGCTGAGCAACAGCCCACCTTTGCTATTCTCAATCCAATTAGACCTCTAATCCTCCAGATGAAAGGCCCAAGTACACACGTTCCACATGACAAGGACAGGTATTGATTATTTGTCACTACAGTTAACACTGCCCCTGTTGAGGCCACTCTGACAGAAGCAAACCTCTCAAATTAGACAGCACTTCAGAGGCCCAGAGGCCAAATGGCACAACAAGAGAAGGCTAATAAAAGGTATAAAAATGAACAAATCATAACATTATGACAGGTTGATTGTTCCCAGCAGCTCAGGCTGTATGCTCTGCCAGACTGGCAATAGGGCCTGCTCCTCCTCCTTTTCCTGTGCTGCTTTTCCAACTTTCACTGAATTAAAGGCCAGAACAATTAAGGCATCTGAGCCGCAAAGAGAAACTTGAATGGTAATTATCATCAAGGGACACAATATCAAAAATAGGCTGCATTTGTCAATAGGTGCCGACATGACAGGCGCATATCTCAACCATGATTCTCCACCATGTAGTTTTCTCAAGTCTTGTTTTCACCTTTTACTTAAAATCACACTTTGCTGTCTTAGGTTTTGAAACTGGTTAAGAACTCTCAAAATCCAAATCACGTTAACAGCTCTGCATGGAGCTTTTAAGTTTAAAGATGCTTTACTTCATGGCTGTTTGTGGGACACTGCTGTGCGCAATTGGCTGCTGCGTTTCGCCCACAAAATATACAGTCAATCCACTTTACAATATATTCTGTGAAGCACTTTGAGATGGCTCAATGACATCATAAGGCGCTATACCAAATGCAAGGAATATTAATATTATTATTAATGAAAGAAAAGAGATACTGGGTTCTGATCACTGTCAAATGACAGAAACACAAAATACAGCAACAAAACTGTGTTAGGTACAAAATAGAGCAAGTCACCATTTCTTACATTGCTGCCAGCAATTTCAATTCACTCTTCAACTAAATTATATTAAACTGGGAGTCTTGACAGGTCTATCTGCAATCATACCAAATCTTCCTAAAACAAGCATATAATTCTTATTTGAGTGAATGGCACAAAGTGACATTTCCCACAGCATGTTTTATAAATGGTTTCAATGTGAATACCAGAATGGAATAGTTCCTTGTAGAAACAAATAATAATAATAATATAATAATCCTTGCATTTGATATAGCGCTTTTCACGTCGGAAGGACGTCCCAAAGCGCTTCACAGAACACACTGTAAAGTGAATTGACTTTAAATTTGTGGGCGAACGCGGCAGCCAATTGCGCACAGCAATGTCCCACAAACAGTCGTAGATTGAAAATGCCAATTTTATTACTGTTTTTGGTTTTGGAGGGATTATTATTAGGCGTGTGGAGTAAGGAAACTTGCCCAAGGTTTCGCCCTGCCTGGAATTGAACTCAGGTCTCTCACTTGCAAAGCGAGTGCTCTAACCACTGAGCTACAGGACTCCACAATGTACACTTGCAGTATATGATTAAAATTCTAAAGACATACCATGCATCTCCTCTATTGCACTGCAAACAAGTGAAAATCCACTGTGCCAAATGTACCATTGGGCAGCTGAAGATTTCATTGCACTGGTGATCAGTATTATAAAAATTTTAACTGGTGCATTTTTCCTGAAACAAATTAGAGACAAATGTTTAAAAATTATACCTAGTGGAATAATTGGGAATCTTACTAAAGATAATTTGAAAAAATCTTGAAGGATATACAGTATCTTTTAGCCACATCACAATTTCCTAAGATGATTTCCAAAATTCTGTAAACCTTCTAGATTTTGCTACTTCTTTTAAAAAAACAATTACTTTATTTATAATGGTATTTGGTAAGAACTGCTCCTAGCAGACACAAATGTGTACAAAGACCTGGTCCTGAATGTTTATATGTACTGTATACACTTGGGGCGAGAATTCCCAATTTCTCCAAATGAATACCGACGATGTGTGAACAGAAGCATATAGTGGAATTCCCAACCTTAGAAGTGTGAAGAATTTCCTTGTGTTTGCTCTTTTCAGATGGTAAAAAAAAGAGTGACTGGAATTCAATCTGCTTTTCAATGAACAGCATGAATGCCCACACATCACTAAAACTACTGTTTTCTGCGAACATACTGAATGTACTTGGTGCTTCTTGTAAAACAGTGAAACAACAACAACTTGGATTTATCTAGCGCCCTCCATGCGGGCGGCATCTCAGAGTGCTTATATAGGATGAAATATAGGATGAAACACTGACTGCAATTTACTTACAACAGTGCTAACATTTTTGTCGTAGCTTAAATCAACAGTCCTCTAAATCCAGTTTTTTACAGATATGAACATAGGAATGTACAGGCTGATAAAGACACTGATGTTCATCTGGCATGAAATGTATTCATAGATTATTCTCATCTCTCAGATCCCTTCCAGATACCCTGAGTCCAGTAAGCCATCAATTTACTGTATTTTCCAAATACCAAATTTCCAGAGGAAATCTAATTCTACATACAGTATTTAGCACTAGCTGTATACTGCAATAGAATATAACATGGATTTAACTCATTCAGAATTATTCTACTTAAATGCTTAAAGTAGGACACAAGAAACCAATTCTAGGTAGCTTCAAACTGTATGCAACAGGAGTATAAAGGGAATGAAAAAGATGATCCAATCATCCAAATATAACCAAGGCAGAGACTTCAAACTGCAGTAGAACTGAGGATTTGACTGAATATTTGGTTCCAGTCAGATTGACCATCAGCAAGTGCTGACATATGCTACATAATTCACAACATTGAATCAGCAACTTTGACCTGACTGAGTGAAGCCTATGTGCAGAAAAGCATCGCAATTTATACATAACCAATAATAAATCAATAACACAGTTAACACTGACACTCCAATGCAATACTGCGGGGTGTACTGCATTTTTAGAAGTACTGTCCTTCAGATGAGATGTTAAATCATGGTCCCATCTGCATGTCATGGTGGATGTAAGAGATCCTATCCCAGTTTCTCTGGTGTTGTGGCCAACAATTCTCCAAATAAAACTGGTCACTCATTCCATGGCTGTTTATCATGGAGACCTGTAGCTCAGTGGTGAGAGGAGTCACCTCGCAAGCGAGAGATCTGGGTATGATTCCTGGCAGTGCAAAATGTTGGGCAAGTTTCCTTATTCCACACGCCTCTGTTTACCTAGCAGTAAGTAGGAACCCGGTTGTTAATCAGTTGGTGGATTACTTTTCCGGGGGTAATAATTCCTTCAAAAAAAATAATAACAAATCGGTCACTTCAATCCACAACTGTTTGTGGGACTCTGCTGTCTGCAATTGTCTGTTGCGTTTCACCCACAAAATATACAGTCAATTTACTTTACATATATCCTGTAAAGAAGCACTTAAAGAGATGTTTCAGGGACGTGATAAGATATATATCAAATGCAAATATTGTAATAAAACAATTTTTTATTGAATAATCCTACGGAATACAACAACAATCACTGTCGTGATCTGTCAGCAAACCTGTTGGTGTTACTGAGTAAAAGGTGAAAAAAGATATTACCATAGCAAACCAGTAATTACAGGAAGAAAATTGATCGAGATGGTAAATTTGTTCCCATGCAACATTTCGAAATTAAAGCCAAAGTATGTGGCTCTGCATGAAGGAGTAGATATCACAAATGTGATTGAACAAATCAATTGTTAAAATCTGATTAAACACACTTCAGATCTATGTGATCTATATTTCTGAAGCATTGTGGCTCAACCTACTGAAAGAACAACACTCTTGATGAAACAACAATTTACATGTACATGGTGTCTGTTTTTCACATCAAGGGGGCTTCTCATAGTGCTTCACCCAACTGAGAAGGAGAGAAGTGTCCAAAAGCAGTCATAGAAATGGGTTCATATAAGAAGGCGCTGAGTGACGTCCCATGGGATAGAAGGTGCCAGGACAAGGGAAGGAATTCCCAGCTTCTTCTTGCTATTCAAATTCCAGTGTAGCTGTCTTCTTGCCCTCAGGTAGAGTAAGCGGTACAGGGAGACCAAGAAAGACCTTGAAAGCCTTTCTTGATCTTACTGTAACAGTCCTTATAATCGTTTCATTCATTGTAGCGCCTTACCACGTCGCTGAGAAGTCTCAAAGTGCTTCACAAAATATATTGTAAGTGGATTGGCTATGTATTTTGTTAAACATGAGCAGCCAATTGCGCACAGCAGTATCCACAAACAGTTGTGGATTGAGTGACCATTTTTTTTTTCTTTTTTGAGTGGTTATTACCCTGGAAAGCAATCCGCCAATCGACTAACAACCGGGTTCCTACTTACTGCTAGGTAAGCAGAGGCGTATGGAATAAAGAAATTTGCCTAAGGTTGCGCCCCGCCTGGGAATCAAACCCGCGTCCTCTTGCTTGCAAGGCGAGCATGCTAATCTCTACGCTATGGGACTCCATAAGAATGAAATACGGGCATGTCATAAAGGGATTAATAACATTTAAAAAATGACTGTTCCAGAAAATGCAGCTCTCATCCTGAAGTACAACTTGAACATATTGGAACAATTGTGAAACACTGTGATTGGGTTAATATGTCAAATCGTTGTTCCCAAGACAGTACAATACTTTCAGATGGTATAAAATGCTCCAGTCTTGCTTTAGCCAGATGTTTTTCTACTTGTTACTGCAAGACCAAAATATATATTTTTGAAAATACCACTTATTCCCCTCCCCATATCTTCTTTATATAATCCAATCCAGCACATAACAGACAAACAGACAACAACATCAAATGACATTTTTGTAGCGCTTTCACGTTCTGAGGATGTACCAAGGCCCTAGAAATTATAACTGCAAATTACAATTTGTGGTCACTAACCTTTAGTGATGTTAAAAGCAGATAATTCTAACAAAACTCACTTTTTGTGCCGCAAGATGTAATGCTGTCCTCTGACCTCGATCTGCTTTGTTAACATTAGCTCCTGCCTTAAGAAGTGCTTCAGCACAGTCCAGTCTGTCAGCAAGCACACAGTACATGAGTGGTGTACGGCCAAACTGGTCCTCTGTGTCTTTGAAATCTGGATTTCCTAGATTTAAAAAAAGGAATGATAAATTAAAATTTTAAAACAATGTCAGATTAAGCACTTCACTGATTTCTCTACAGTTTAATGTTGCACCATTCCACATATTTATATCAATGAGTTACACCATTGATATGCCTAATTTTAGGAATGTTACAAGTGAGGATATCCTAGGCTAGCATAGCTTGCTGTAAAAACTCACATTGGCAGGTGTCAGCCTGCCTGGTTCAATTGGCAGCACTCTTGCCTCTGAGTCACGTTGTGGATTCAAGGCCCACATCAGGACCTTGAACTCACCAAGCAGTCTTATCTGCTCTTCAAGCGAATGTTGAAGATCCATAACACTGGTTAGAGTGTCAGCATAGGCTATATGATTCGAAGTATCCATTGTGGGGCTTGAACCCACAACCTACTAACTCAGAGGTGAGAGTGCTACCACTGCGCCAGGCTGACTGACATATGGATACCTGGGCAGTAGAGGTATTAAAGAGTATGGTAAAAAGAGCAGGACATTAGGTTAAAAGATCCGCCAAGATCTAATAAATTGATGGAATGTATTATTTTGAAGGATTTAGATAACGTCATAAAGCTGGAACCTTGCTTTAGAAAATATTCCAGCAATTTGTTTCTGTTTATTTTTTGTATCCTCCTTGGGTGATGTAAGCAGGGTCTCCTTGGAGCTGAACTGGCTGCAAAGTGACATACTTGGCAACAGAATGTCTGAATTGAGCCGAACCTCTGTGGTGGTCTTGGGAGTCCAGTTCTTGAGCCAGCCGGCTCCAGGGCACTGCAGATGACAGCAAAGACAGCCTGGCTCATCGGCAGCACTTGGAAGGGCAGACTAGTCACTGGGGCAGGGGCAGGGATAGAGTCTTGGGGTACCCTGCAGGTGACCGGGGGGGGGGGGTGGAGAGGAAAAAACATTGGCCAAGATGAAGTGTTGGCTGTGGGTTAAGTTGGACTCGAACAATGCGAATGCGATCCCACTAAGGTAGATGAGGGAGGAGAGGTGGTGGAGGAGGACTGTGTCGAACAAAGCGGAGTGGTCCAGGAGGACGAGGAAGCAGAGAGTCGGAGGGAAAGGACATAATTTGTTACTTTGACGAGCACTGTCTCTGTGCCATGGGCTGGGCGGAAACCAGACTGGAGGGGTTCAAGTAGGGAGTGAAGGGCGAGGGGTGAGTGAAATTGGTTTGCAACAACACGTTCCAGACCTTCAGCAAAGAAGGGCAGATTTGAAATGGGACTGTAGTGCACGAGGTTGAAGGGATCGAGATATGTTTTTTTCATGGAGGGGAGTGATGACAGCTGTTTTGAATGGGAGTGGAACTGAGCCTGAGGAGAGGGACTAATTTATTGTTCGGTCCTGGATTTCAGGGGGACAAGGGAATTAAAGATGGAGGGGAGGCGACTGTTTAGTAGCTTGACGGCTGGGTCCGAATTGCTGGGGGTGGATTGCGAGAGGGAGAGAAGGTCTGAGGATGAGAGGACATTTGTGAGGGACTCAGAAGCTTTTTCTATGGGCGGAAAAAGATGGTGGAGGGCTTGGAGGAAAGGAGTGGCATACGGAAGGAGAGGGAGATGAAGAAGTGGTCAGAGATGGCCTTGTCTGTGATGGACAGATCAGTGATATCTAGGGCATGGGTGATGATGAGGTCAAGGGGGTGGCCACAGTTGTGGGTTGGGGATTTAATATGGAGGGTTAGGTTTAGGGTGGAGACGAGGGAAGTGAAGTCAGAGAAGATGGGGTAGGAGGAATTGAGATGAAGGGTGAAGTCGCCCATGATGAACAGGCATTCAGTGCAGAGGGGCAGGGATGAGAGGAGAGAGGAGATATCCTTGAGGAAGGAGCCAGGAAGTTTGAGTCTCCAAGCCTTGGCTCTTGCCAATCTGTGCCTTCCAGAATTAAGGCTTTACAGAATTAGGTAAGCAGGATGCATCCCTCCAGGGAGAGAATGCACGTTCCGTTCCAACAAATATCTCTGGAATTTCCACATGTAGGTGGGATGCATGGAATTCTCAGTTTGGTTTGGCTACTTAAGCATGGTGATGAGTTTCCGCATGCGTCAGACATCCGGCTGACAAATAAAAATTGTTTCTTCAGCATTTTCACCAGAGTTTTATCAAAGTCTGTTTATTTTGCTACTTTTGTCAGTTTATTTTTTTTGTTACTGCCACAAATATTTGCTTTGCCATTTGACTCCAAGCATTATTGGGATGTTGGACTTTAGTTAGAGCAGAGTCAGTTATTCGGTAGAACAGGCTTTAAAGTGATTTTACTTATATGTGTAGACTTTATTATTCTATGCATTAGGTTGA
This sequence comes from Callorhinchus milii, assembly GCF_018977255.1. Classification (NCBI taxonomy): domain Eukaryota; kingdom Metazoa; phylum Chordata; class Chondrichthyes; order Chimaeriformes; family Callorhinchidae; genus Callorhinchus; species Callorhinchus milii. The sequence goes on from NW_024704743.1 coordinate 62,752,169, forward strand.
CTCAGATGGTAGCACAATTGCTTGTAAGTCAGAAGGCTGTGGGTACAAACCCCACATCAGGGGTTGACCTCACAATCTAAAATGACACAAGTGCAGTACCATATTGTTGAACGTGTAGCACGTCTGAAAATATTTTGGATGAGACATTTAACTGAGATTCTACCTGCCTATTCAGGTGGACACTAAAGATCTCATACTATTTGAAAAAAGGAAGAGATTATTTCCTGTGACCTGGTCACCTATTCTTCAGATTAATTCTTCATTCGAAATACTGACCGTTTATGCATGATAAGGTGCTTTGAGGAAATTCAACCTAATAAGGTGTTGTAAAAATGAAAATTCACAAGTTCTTCGAATGTTTCTTTGCGATTTCCATGGCTAAAAGCAACTCAACTCTAGTTATTCTGAATCAGTGTTGGTACTTAATTTTATAAAACAGGCTTTCATTGTCATCACTTATGTGAAATTAATTCAATAAATATGTTACAGCACACGTTGTCCACACAAATACCAGAATTGACTACCACTAAAGTAAGCATAGTTTGATGCAGTTTTGAAAACTGTCCCTGAGATTGTAATAATTCATCAATAACAACTTGCATTTATATAGCACCCTTCATGCAGGCTAGCATCTCACATCAACATCATTCACATCAGCACTTGGATTAAATGACAAGAATTGAGGTTCCAGAGATGTAACAGTATCATACAATATTAACTGCTGGGAAAGGAATTCATCTTCTATATAGCGGTATTGTTTTAGGCTTCAAATAAAGAATTTTTTAAATATAAATTTCCCACCAAAATACACAATGCTCCTATTGAGTTTTCTTGATTAACCTAATGCACTGTAGTTTAGTTATTATTCCGTAAATCATTTTGCTACAGATCAGTCTTTCTTAGATCCATAGCATTCAAACAAACAGTGAATAAGATCTTTGTAACTCAGTAAGCTAGCAGTTAAAGATGGAAATAATTGACAGCTTGTGACTTCAGCCCTTTTCTTATCCTGAACAGAATAAGAGCTGCAAACTATCAAAAGCATTTTGGAGAAAAATTGCAAAAGCGTGTTGAGAAATAATCTGTGCCACTTTTCTTAAAAAATATACAAATCCAATATATTACATTTGAAATAATAATAATTCTTGCATTTGACATAGCACCTTATCATGTCTTCAAGACATCTCAAAGCGCTTCACAGAATATACTGTAAAGTATACTGTAAAGTAAAGTGAAATGTAAAGTATATTTTGTGGGCGAAATGCGGCAGCCAATTGCGCACAGCTGGGTCCCAACAGTCATGGATTAAATGACTAATTTTTAAAAAAAAAAGGAATTATTACCCCCAGAAAAGTGATCCGCCAATCAACTAACAACTGGCTTCCTACTTACTGCTAGGTAAACAGAGGTGTGTGAAGTAAGGAAACTTGCCCAACATTTCACCCTGGCAGGAATTGAACCCAGGTCTCACGCTTGTGAGGCGAGTGCTCTAACCACTGAGCTACAGGGCTCACACATGAAATGTATTGCACATTTAACCAATTTGTCAGCCTTTAATGAAAAACTCGCACCAAATCATACGCACTCGTCTGTAATGACCACATGTAATATGTTCATTTATTTCAAGTGCAAAGACAGTTTTCAAAGCGGTCTTGATTTATGACTATGAATATTCCCATGATGGTTCCATTACAATACCAGGGTTGGTCCAGCTATGTTTCACCATTTTACTAGTACAGACAGAAAAATGTTCCTTAGATTATATAAAAAAAACAATTTGAGACAGTGGTTGAAAAGAAATTACCTGTTCTGCAGTCAGTTTTAATACAACCAGCACAAGAGCTCAATGATGCATGATGGACATTCTTCAACGCTGGAGTCTGAGGACAATGGGGGGGTTAGGGTTAAGACATGGGGGGAGAAGAAAGGTGTGCCAGTGCACAATGTTTCAGCTCCAATATACTGTGCTGCAGAGCGGGAGGGGGCAGATTAATATCCATGATGCCCTACCCAGGTGATGAGTTGGTAGCTCTCTCGCCTTTAAGTTAGAAGACTAGGTTCAAGCCCCACAATGGGACTTTGAACCTCAATCTCATCTGACACTCCAAAGCAATATGGGAGAGAAGTGTTCTTATCAGAGAAGCTGTCCTCTGACAAACTCCCTGGTCTATTCGAAAAGACAAGTGAGTTTCTCCCAGTGCCCCTCCCAACAATCCTCCAGATCAATTGGTCACGTACTTCGTGGCTGTTTATGGTACTTCGCTCTGTGCATATTGACATTGTCAACAAATACACAACTGAAGTTCAAGTTGACGTTCTTGACTTTTATACCAGCTATATGAAATGCAAGAAGTATTATTACAGCCAGTTCTCTTAAGCACTTTGGGATGTCTTCCTGACATGAAAGGCAGTAATATAAATGTAAATTTGTATTATATTGTATTATTATCATTATAACAACTTGCATTTATATAGTACCCTTCACATGGGGTAGCATCTTGGACCACTTATTAACTAGTTAGTTCCTAATTCTAATTTAACTATCAAGGGAAGCATCAACTGGATTCCAAACACTTTCTTGCAGAGACCAAAATAAGAGTTTACCATCAAGTTGTCAATTTGTCACTTGGTAGGGTGTGGTTGGGCAAGACCAAGAGCCTTCAACATGCTTCCTAGTATAATTAACATAGATTACATTGGGGGTAATGACATACAAATTTTAAAAAGTATCAATTTGGAGGATATTGGACACTATCCGACACTATTCTCAATTCAAACATTCTTGAAGAGAGTTTCTCCTGGTGTCCTGGTCAACAATCCACCAAATAAAATAGGTCATTCACTCCATGGCTGTTTATGGGACACGCTGTGTGCATTCACCCATAAAACACACACAGACACACCATTTTACAGTATATTCTACAAAGCACTTTGAGATGTTTCAATAACATGATGAGCTATTCTATCAAAATGCAAGTATTATGACTAAAATTGGCCATTTTAGCACCACGGAAATTTGATGCTATCATTATGAAACTGTACAAGATTAGCTGATACTCCAGTGCTGGAGTGATGCTGCATTGTCAGAGATGCTATCCTGCGGGTGAGACATCAACCAAGTCCTATTTAGGTGGATGGTACTATTCGAAAAGTAAAACAAGTTTCTCTCGGTATTCTGGCCAACAGTGCCCCAGATAAAATCTGTCAGTCATTCACTTCCTGGCTGTTTGTAAGACAATGTTGTGCACAGTTCATTTGTCTAGAAATATAAAGTCGCTAAAGTTTACAGTAAAATCCTTTGAAGTAAATTGAGATATTTTGACCATGTGATATCAAGTGCAAGTATTATTATTATTATTATGATTTGTTTACATTCATATGGTGTCTTTAATAGGCAATCCAGAAAGTGCTTAATAGTGTTTCAAGGAAAAGAAGCACTATACATTTGTGTGCAGGTGGGGGGGGAGGGGAGCGAGAAAGTGTTGCTCGTGGCACAAAACAATTGAACTAAAATCACTGTTTTACTGGCCAAACATAGCCTCCCTTCATTACACACATGTACTAAGGTTTTAAGAGTCAACCAATTTACAACCGTGTTCATCTCTTAGAATCACATCAGCCATTGTTGTTCCTCGGCTTAATTACCATATAGTGGAATTATATCAGATATTCTTAAGCACGGTGATTGGTTTCCGCGTGTGTCAGACACCCAGCTGACCAAAAATAAAAATTTTGTGATAGCACTCTCACTTGTAGCATACACTTGCATGTCGTCCCTTCACTGCACATAGAGCCCCAAAAATGTTGTAAACAACTATTTACTGTCTCCCTAATCTATAATGATACGAGAAGTCCCCCTTCACGTCGGGACATTCTCCCGACGTGAAAGGCACTATACAAATGTAATTTTGTATTGCATGAGAAACACTGTTCATAATCATGTTTCACTCTTTTCACTTGTAGTACCAAACATGAAAAAGTATAAGCAGTGCAAACAATCTAGAAATTCTCTGTACGGACATAGAAATACAGACATAGAAATAGATTTCATTGAGCACAAGTAAAAAATAATATACTTTACAATTGCAAGCAAATTGCCAGCTGTTTACCTAAACACCACTTATTCAACCAGATTGGTTAACTGAATGGAGGCACTTCCTGATCCTTGCGGATAAACAATGGGAAGTCCTATTCTAAACACATGAAAGATTGCTTATATTAGGAATAATCAAGTGACAAGACTCCAGGATTCCATTGTAACAGAACCTTACTGAATATGGCACTGTAAAGTGAAGGTCAAATTACATTTTATTAGGCATCAACAAAAGTCATGTAGGGGTCCAAATGAACCAAACAAACCATTTTAGTACACAAAGCACCTGATGTGCAGGAAATGAGTGGGCTGGCTACGCGCATATGAAATGAAAAGGGTCCATAGTGCAACCATGTTTGCATTCTCAGGAATTTCATCCTGGAGTCCCTCTAATTCACTCCCTCTCACCCAACTTTTAAAGCCAGATGTGTAAAGCTCTGAGACATTCTCCTGATGTGAAAGGTGCTATATAAATGTAAATTATATATTGTGTCTATATAGCACTGAGATATTATAATCTAAGGGAACAAAGTTAAACTATTATAATTAGCAAGTGACTCCAAGATTCAGAAGTTTATTACAAGATCAGCATATTTGTCATGAAATTGTGTATCTGGATGTGTGTTAGGGTAGGGGAAAAGCAGAAGAAAAGGCAAGACAGGAAGAAAGAATTTGGTTTCACCAACTGTGTTACATGGCACTCAACAGCAATAATAAATTACATTTGTACAGTGGCATTCATGTATTAACATTAATACAAGCCGTTAATGACAAAATTACTTCCGGTTCATTAAACAAAATCTGCTTTTGATTACCTGTTAATTCTATATTCAGAGATATTCCAAAAATGACTACACAAATGAAAGTTTACAATAAGCAAACAACTATTATCCAACTTATTAACTAGTCTGATGAATCTATTGCCAGTTTTCAGCATTCAATGAATCTGAACACTGATGAATTGTTAGTGAAGTTTTTAATCCACGTTAAATACGAATGACAGAAACCTTAGCAAATTCACAAAATAATAGTGCATGTAATATGTACAACAACATTACATTTCTATAGCGCCCTTCACGTCGGGAGGGCATCCTAGGGCACTGGACAATCAGTGTTTCGAACCCAAGCTGGGGGTCAGGATCGGGGAGGGTGGAGGGCGGAGGGGAGGAGGGTGACCGAAAGCACGTTCGAAGAGGAGGGTCTTGAGATGGATTTTGAAGGAGGTAAAGGAGGGGGCGAGGCGGAGGGACTGTGGGATGGAGTTCCAGAGGGTGGGGGCAGAATGGCAGAAGACCCGCCTGCCAGTGGTGGGGCGGGTGAGGCGGGGGACATGAAGCAAGCTGGAGACCACTGAGCGGAGGGAGTGGGCAGGTTGGTAGGGCGTTAAAAGGTTACAGAGGAAGGGGAAGCAAGGCAGTGGAGGACTTTGAAGGTGAGGACCAGAATCTTGAACTGTATCCTCTGTGTGATGGGAAGCCAGTGGAGTCGGACGAGGAAGTGGGTGATAGGGTCACAGAGCCTGGTGCGGGAGAGGACACGGGGTGCAGTGTTGCGAGGAGTTGGGGGGTCCAACAAGCAGGGAGTATGAGTAGTCGAGCCTGCATGTTATGAATGAGTGTATGAAGGTCTCAGTAGCCTGTGGTGTGAGACAGTGGCGGAGCCGGGTGATGTTGCGGAGGTGGGGAAGGCAGAGCAGGTCATGGCATGGATGTGGGGTAGAAAGGATAGCTGAGGGTTAAACAAGAAGCTCATGTCCCGGACTGGCTTAGTGAGGTGGAGTGTGCAACCATGGATGGTGATGCTGTCAGCGCCTGAGGTGTGGAAGTGCTGACGGGAGCCAATCAGGAGAGCCGCGGTCTTGTTGACGTTCAACTGTAGAAAGTTAGCTCTCATCCAGGACTTGGTGTCCGACAGACATTCTGTCAGGGCAGCAGTGGTCCTGGAGTCGAGGGTGGAGTCAGAGAGATAGAGGCAGTGTTATGCTCCTGGGTTGGGTGCAGCACTGTTGGTTCACTTTAGAAGTTAGTTCCTCCAGCAATCCCCTTTATGATATGACATGTCCTTTCAATCACTGGGCTGAATGTAATAGGCTTACTTGTCCAAGATAGGGATGTGATCACATTTCAAATAGTCACTCTCTTCCACAATTACATAAAATAAATTCTTACAAACTAACGTCCAAAGCATTTACATGTATTTAAATAATTTTAAAATATTCTACACTCAATTTTGTCAAGTAAATACTGGAGTATACATCTACCTCTCCAATCTGCTTACTGCCCACTCCACCATCTGCCATCTCCGCTCGACCGGCTCCTGCCTCCTGCTTGTCCCTCAAACCCTCCACCATTTGCAGCTATGCTTTCAGCCGCTACATCCCCAAAACTTTGGATTGCTCTCCCATAATCCCTCTGCCTTGCCCCCTCGTTTCAGATCACACCTGAAGACCTTCCTCTTCTACCATATCTAAGGTCACCTCCACACCCCGGCTTGGCATCAGGCTCCGCCACTGTTAAGCGCTCTGAGACACTACCCTGCATTTAAACACAAGTTGTTGTTGAGTGAAACTTTAAATTTGGGGATAATATTTTTTTCTCCACCATAATAATAATAATAATCCTTGCATTTGATATAGCGCTTTTCACTTCGGGAGGACGTCCCAAAGCACCATACAAAAATTTACAAAGAATGTACAGCATTGGAACCTCCCATTCACCCAACTATTCTGTGCTGGTGTTTATAATATTTATCCTCCACACGAGTCAAGGTTTTTTCCGTTTTCAGCATGTCCCTGCCACATCCTCCCCTCTCTGTATCACATTGCTTTTCTTCCCACTCTCCTATTAGAACTTAAATTGTCCGTTGCAGCCCATTATTTCCCAGCCAAGAGATTGGTGCCTGCCATGTGCAGGTGTAGCTTATGTTCATGCAATGTTCATTCCATACAGCTCATTCCTGTCCCAGAGCTGGCCTGAATGTTCTAAGAATCTAAACTCTTCCCTCCTAAGCCACCTCTCCGACTACAAATTTACCTGCCAGATCTTCCTGTTAACAATAAAATAACAATCCTTGCATTTGATAGAGTCTTATCACATCTTTGAGATGTCTCAAAGTGCTTTACAGAATATACCATAAAGTAAATTGACTGTATATTTTGTGGGTGAAATGCAGCAGCCAGTTGTGGACAAGCAGTTGTGGATTGAAGTGACCAATTTTTTTTTTTTGAAGGAATTATTACCCCTGTAAAAGCGATCCGCCAATTGACTAACAACTGGGTTTCTACTTACTGCTAGGTAACCGGAACCGTATGGAGTAAGGAAACTTGCCCAACATTTCACCGTGCCAGGGATCGAACCCAGGTCTCTCTATCATGGGGCTGCAGCAAATCTGCACTATAAACAGACCCACAATAAATTACAGTATCTTATAATGGGGGAGTATTGTAACTTGCATGGAGGCTGTGAATCACGATCAGGTATGTATACAACTCATCACTTGTGTCTCTATTTATATGCAATAACATAAGTCAGAACCAAAGATTGCAAGTAAAATGATTTTGGATGGGGCAAGAGGAAATAGAACACCACATCTTCTCGGCTTCCTTTAGCTACTGCTGCCCTTTTCCTTCAAGGCATATTTTTATTACTGAGAGCCTTGGGAGAGGATTGTCAAAATAATGTCCAGTCTGTTCTTGATTGCCCGTTAAAACAGTTGGAACTGTAAGTAGGATTACAATTAACTGGAACATTTTGTAAGTATTGAAATACGTTTGCCTCATTTTTGATCATAAAAGCTATTCAGGTTTCCCAAAACTAAAGCCGACCACAACCAGCAGCAAGCAATTTGTTGGGATAATGTACATATATTTTTAAAAAATTCAGTGGGGATGGTAAAAAAAAAGTGGTACTTTAACATGTTAGTAGGATAAGGGTGTACACACACAATATTCTTTGAGCCAAGTTCCTGATTGTCAATTGTATAGTCAGGGGTGGGATGGGGTGGGGAGTTATTGAACAATAATTATGTTTTTCACTGTAGGAAGAGATTGGGCAAGCAGAATACAATTTAAAAGCAGGATTGGTAGAAGACTAGGAGGAGAATTAACTGATTGTTCTCCTAAAGTATTACAAGAGACGTTTGGATGAAGAAGACTCATCTGATTTTGTCCTTCCAGAGTACAAATTCTACTCGATGTAGCTATTGTAAAGAAATACTTCCTGGTACCTGTCTTAAACTTATCATTCACAACGATGAACCTGTGTCTCTGGTCATGTTATCTTGGCATAAAGAGGCATTGTTCTGGATTTCCTTTCTCCATCTGTTAAGCACCTCTACAAGGACGTCTCGATGATTAGGCGAAACAGCATTTGTCTATCTAGCTTAACTGTTGGGTTGGTGGTGAGCAAGGTCTCCTTGGAGCTGAACAGGCTCCAAGGTGACATGTTTAACAATGGAATGTTGGAATCGAGCCCTCTATGGCGCTCTTAGTAGTCCAATTCCTGAGCCAGGCAGGTCCATGGTATCCCAGGCAATGCTGATGACAGCACAGCCAATCTGGCTCATCGGCAGGACATGGACGGGGTAGGGAATCCTTCCATTCATTTCCTGTTAACCCTGCAAGCCAACACGGTAATGGGTAGGGTGTTCTCAGTTGGACAAGCAGCATGAAAGCTTGCCAGACAGTGCTATCAATTTGCAGTTTTAGCTGGTTAGACTCCATCAGTATCCCCAACGAACACTCTGGGGTCCCCAAGCCTTGGCTCTTGCCAACTTGCAGCAGAATTACGTAAGCGGGATGCATCCCTCCAAGGAAAGAGTGTGCATTTGATTCCAACAATCTATCTCTGAGATTTACATGTGTAGGTGGGATGCATGGAAATCTCAGAGTCTTAAGAATAGAATGTGTTTTTTTTTAAAAATGGCAGACAGCTATAAATTCCAAATCATAAATAATTCACACGGTTACAACAGACATTCTACGAGTGGTAAAAAACAAATATCCTGATCAGGTTCCGCTGGTGAATGGTTATTTATCTGCGACTTATCTCTACTCTCCAACAACCACCACAGGAGTCAACTGAGAACTATCAAGACAACTAACAGTTAGGTCCCCGAGATATTGAGGTCAAGGTTCTGAGCACAAACAAAAATCTGACTAGATTTATATACCCTACTTAAATTTTAAATTTGGATTTATTGAGGTTTGTCCAAGTTGCTGTGGTTTGCTCTTTTGAGGCATTTTCACAGAAAACTGGAATTTTCAACTCGTGTTCCTAATCACTATCCAAGACTCCTGCTGGACAGACTCTTGCATCCCTAATCTGAGCCATGCTGCCTTGGGGTGGTATTGTGTTGAGACACAGCTTTTCCTACCATGAGGGAGACACACCTTGAAAAAAGGTCATACTTGGGCTTCTCTTGGGCACTCTATTGTTTGTATATATTGAATGAGAAGAGAATTGAGCTTGGCTGTGGTGCCCCAGGATTAAATAACATTCCAACCCTCACCATCTAATCTCATATATTAAGAATATAATCGTAAAATCATTGAAATTTACAGTGCAGAAGGAGATCATTCAGCCCACGTAGTCTGTATCAGCTCTCAGAGCAATGAGTGAGATACTAAAGGGCTGCTATGTGTGCGTGGAACCATATCCCAGCAAGTCAGTGCCTCCAGGAGAGCAGGAAATAAAGAGACCGGCTTAAAGCCAGAATGAAAGCTCGTAGCCAAAATACATTTAATGGGTTAATGAATCTAGAAACGTAATGTAGTGCACACTAATCATACACTAAATTTACTCTTTGAATGGAATGAGTCAGAAGTTAATCCACATCATGGGAAGCAAAACTTAATTAAACGCTTTAGGGCAGTTTCTTTGAAAATGTCTAAATAAATAAGGGCCACATCTAGGTTATGCAACAAAATCCTGAAGGTGGCTCTGTTCCCTTCTAACAACATTTGCAAATACACACATACACACACAAGCGCACAGAGGCTTGCTCAGACACATACACAGACTTTTTCAAACCAAGACCAAGCCAGCTGCTGTGAAGTATGGTGGAAATAATGCTCTGTGATCCCTGGGCTGCTGTTATTTATGCATTTGCGTCACTAGAAAAGGAAGTATGGAACTAATTTCTCCAAAAAAACAGATACTTAAACAGCTTTGACAAACACCACCCCCTCTTTGTGACAACGCAATCACTCTTCATAAAATTACTTAAAAGATAAACAAACATTGCAATTTTGCTTTTTACACCAAACAGAATTTTTAGTTTACTCAAATAAACTCCAAATTCATTCTTCTGAAGAGTATAATAACTAGATTCATTACATCTGAACAAGGTTCTCAAATGGGATATGAAAGTGGACCACAGATACTTGCACAAAATTGAAATACAACACAGGGCTACTTGCAAATTATCAATAAACCATTATAATGCTGAGGCGCCATACACAAGCATCCCTAATCTCAGCTGTGCTGCCTTGGGGTGATATTGAGATGCAGCCTTTTCCTACATTGAGGGAGACCGAACTTGAAAGAAGGTCATACTTAGGCTTCTCTTGTCCACTTGAGTACTGTAATGTTTGAATAAGTAATCCTTACATGGTTTAAATTATTAGATACATTTGGCTTGTGTAGTCTTGCGTGATTTTTCAGAGACAAATATCTCTCAACTCTTAAGGACTGAGCTTTACCCTCTTGGTCATGACAAATTAGGGTCGGCTGCAAAGTTCCCTCATGGTTGATTAGTTCGCTGACATCCAATTTAGTCTTACAGATTAAGAAAGGCCACTTGGGCTTGGCACTGGACGGCCTGTATCTGTGGAACCTCACCCCAGCATGAGAATACACTATCAAGAGAAAGCAGAAAAGAGTTTGAGACAACAGGCATACATTTTGCGATGCAAATGTTGACAGGCAAGCACAATTTAGCTCAAACATTTACTGAGTTAAGAAAAAAATATTGATAAGATGTTAGTAAACCTTACATGGCTATTACAGTCAAGTTCTGGAGAAAATTTGTTTTTGTTCATTTTGTCCTCTCTCTAGAACTATGGTTCCACAAGTGCTTGCAACTTTCAAATACCTTACTCCAACGGCCATAAACCCTGGCAGAGTTATCTCTTCCCTAATTCTGAAACAAAGACAAATAACACAATATTTGTGTTTCCAGCGACTTTTGTGTTTATACTAGATTTCCAGCATCTGCCTTACTTTGTCTTTTCTTTAGTTTAATTTGTTGAGGAAGAGAAAAGAGATTTGTGATAGTTCTCATGTTGTTAATGTCTCACTGTAGTTGGTGTCACCTTGCAAATCAATTGTTTTCATCAAAATTGGCTCATTCATTTTGCATCAATACAATACAGCAACATCATAATATGGCAATTGTGATCCCATCCAGGGTTATAACGGTGTATAATTTCTGGTCAGTGCATCCTGATTCACTGTGCATGTGGGCACAAAATCCCATGTGCAGCTAACTTCCTAAAAAATAACCAACTTCTGACTCATCAGGTTACTGTCATCGCTTGAGCAGTAAGTTCGATCACTGGCATCATGGAAGTTGGCTGAAGTTTTGCACGCAAGAAGATGGCTGGCATTTTGAAATGAAATGTCAAACTTTCTGCACATATCTTAGATTTTCTGGTAAGTAAGTGTTGGGATCCATGACCCAATCATGCTATCACCAAACTTGATTTTAATGAGTTCCAATCTATTTCGTACATCAGCCCAATAGCCAACTTACCCACTATTAGCTTCTGCAATGCAGCTTTATCTCCATTGACCGCTGCAGCATGGATCTGGGATGCTAGAGTTGACCCATTAGGCAGCCAGTTCTCTGTGCTATTCATACTTCTGTCAGATCGAGTCAGGATTCCAGCCTAGGTAAATACCAATGAAACTTCAATCAATTAATATTGTAATCACAGAAACAGCATGCACTTTTAAAGTAAAGTTCCTAAATTTAAACTCCAAAATCCCTAAAGATTGGTCTAGGATTAGGATTTTTTTCAAAAAAAGGACAAAATTGGAACCACTGGGAACTTTGTATAGTCATGACAATTTATTGGAGCTATTCTACTGTTATTTCTTGGAACACAGAAATAATGAAAAGTAGTCTGGGGCATTAAGAGAATATTTCAGGAAGATGGTGCTATACAGCTAAAGATATGGACCTTTTTAAGGTGAGTATCGGTTCCAGTTAAGAACCACTGAAACTGAAAATGATGGGACCATGTACAGGGAAACCTGATTGCAAGAGTGACAGAAGCCAAAAACATGAATTGATAAGAGAACAGGTCTTCTCAAGGCTGGGCTGGTTCCAATGTTACATGCTTTGCAACAATATTGGAATTGAGTTGATCCTCTGTAATAACAGTATTCATAAGTACAATTATAGTGGTTCATATGAAAGGAAACAGTTGGGGAAAGGAAAATACCATAATGTTGGATCCAGCATGCTCATGTTGGTGTTCGTAAACAAAAGTGTTCAGTCAGTTTGTATTGGGTTATCCAGACTGAAGACAACTCATACAGAACAGTACATTATGAGAAAAACATAGCTTCAAAGCAAGCCTGGCTCCAAAGTGAAGTGCGTCAGAATTGGCAACATCTTTTGACCTTGGATACCCCCTCTGAAATCCAGTTCCTTATGTGCGCTACAATCTGAAGCACTTAGTTTTTCCAGGGTGACATACATCAAAGCAGATAGATTTTTAAATCAAAATGCATGAGTGACATAAAGACTGAATCGCATCTGTGATTATGTGTGAAATTGATTTTAAAATGTTATGTGTGTAATCATTATGATTACACTATACCCAAGGTTTCGTCCTACCGTTAATCAAACCTAGTTCTCTCGCTTTCCAGATGAGTGCTCTAACCACTGAGCTACAGGATTCCTTAGCTACAGGATGTTTTGAACAGATTGCCTGTCTATTTTCTCAATTCCACATTACAACTGGTTGGGATAAAAGAAGTGTATATCATATCCACTACCCTGATCTGGTACAATCACAACCCTGGTCACAAAAGTTGTGCTGCAATTCTCAGGAGCATTTTAAACTCTACAGGAACCAAAGAGTAAGCAGGCCTACCGGATTGACTGACTACCAGTGAGCATTGTGAGAAAATTTGGTTCAACTTTCCATCTCTGCCAAGATTTATAATATAAATAATATTGTGCAAAGATTCTTACAACACATAATTGAGCACTCCAGTCAAACACTGAGAAGAGGTTGTAAACCATTTATGGGGTAAGCTTTCCATTTACCCAAATACAATGACTGAAGGACTATTTAGAAAACTATAATTTAAAATGCATTGGTGAATTACCCTTCTTTTATCCCAAGAATGTGGGATATTTTAATGTGGAATTGAGAAAGTAGACAGGCAATCTGTTCAAAACATCCTGTAGCTCAGTGGTTAGAGCACTCGTCTGGAAAGCAAGAGACCTAGGTTCAATTAACGGCAGGCAAAACCTTGGGCAAAAAACACAATAATAAATTGGTCACTTCAATCCACGACTGTTTGTGGGACACTGCTGTGTGCAATTGGCTGCCACATTTTGCCCACAAATATGCAGTCAATTCACTTTACAGTATATTGTGTGAAGGGCTTTGAGACGTCTAGAAGACGTGTAAAGCGCTTCAAATGCAAGGATTATTATTATTATTTATTATTCTTATCTGGTAGACTGCTTGAGAATTTCTGCTGGAGCTTTGTTAGACTCATCCTGAGAATTTCTCAACTTTTCATTTTTTTTTAAATAGCTGAGCGCTGTAAGCCTAGAGAAGGAAATCAGCACTAGGACCTAGCACATCCATTCTAGTTACTGACAGGCTGTGATTGAAGTTTTGCAAATTTTCCCAGATGGTAAGGCTCAGCAGGATTCCCGGATACTGTAGAGTAGACGGAGCATTGTGCATTGAGAGAATAGTGGAAGACAAACGAGAAGTGGAACACAATTAGAATAAAGAGAAAATGAGAACAGCAGCAATAAAGATGCAACTGAAAAAAAGTTTGTTTTAAAAATGTTTAATTAAAAATAATAGATTATGATTGCTTTCTATTAAAATGAATGCTGCATCCATTTCCATAGCTAGGTGCTAAAACATGACACACACGTTACTAAACCTTGGTTCCCTTCACAACCTGTAGCTCTGTTGCAAGTATGTCAACCTGGCTCAGTTAGTAGAACCCTCACCTCTAAGTCAGAACCTTGGGACTTCGAGTTAAGTTCAGGCTAACTCTCTAATGAAGTACTGGAGAGATGTTGCATTACTGGGGGGTGTTGTGCTTTGAATGAGACATTAAACAGAGGTCTCACTTGGCTATTCAGATGAACATTAAAGATCCCATGGTACTCCTGTATGTATTCAAAAAGAGAAGGCAGATTCTGCTGGTGTCCTGGGAAACAATTCCCGAGATAAAACTGATCATTCACTTCAGAGCATTTTGTGGGACATTGCTGTGTTCAAATTGGCTACCACATTCACCTACAAAATACAATTTACACTTCACAGTAAATCCTGTGAAGCGCTTTGAGACATCACATGAACTGAGAGGTGTTTTGTCAAATGCAAAGATATTTATTATAAAATTAATGTGCGAAGAGTACAGTGGCAGGGGGAGGAGGGAAGAGCATAAGTCAAACACGGATAGATCAATAATGCAAGAGCAGTTGTATAGCATCACTGGCAGAAGCTGGGAAGCAAATCTCTGACCTACCTGTCAGTTTAAACAGGTACAAGGTGTTGAGAAATTGGGGGACAAAAAGAGTAGGAAACAGAAATAAAGTAAAAAAAAAGAAATAAAATAAGTAAAAAGTGAAGTTGACACAGTAAGATGGATAAAGAATGGTCGCCACGGTTGTTGCACTGTACCTCTTAAGAGAATTTAGTATCTTGAGATCTTTGAGAGCAAAGCTGACCTTTTAATTTTATTAGCTCATTTTCTAAGAACATAAATATACCAAAGTTGATCATTTTCAACCAGTTTTATATAGGTCTTCCTAAAAATGCTTACATTTGATATAGCACTTTATCACATCATTGAAATGCTTCAAAGTGTTTCACAGAATTTACCGTAAAGTGGAGTGACTGTATTTGTAGGCAAAAATGAGTTTAAACAAAATATCAAAGTTCCTGTACAAGTTTTGCTCTTGACCCCTAATTTGCCCACAGTCTGAGGTAACTTTATAACCAGAACAATTAAACCCAACATAACCAAGCCAATAAACAATTAAAAAAAAATTCCCTGGCCCAAAGAATATCTGTGGAGACATGCTCTCTAACCCATTTATTATCTGCATTAACATTACTATTCAGTTTGAATGAATCTCATAAAAACAGTAACAAGTGCTAAAAAAAATCTGGGATTTCCTAAATTCTTTTTCCATGCCTATTTTCTGCTCCTGTAATTGCAATTTAATTTCTGTGCAATTATTAGATGTTTTTCTTATTAATGCAATGGAATATATGAAAAACCTAGTAGGGAGTCCACATACTTTTGGTATTTTGTGAACTTTCGTCATTTCTGATATGGCACTGAACTACCCCAACCAACGTCATAGCTCTACCACATCATTACCAGAGCATTCACATTTCAGCACAATTGCGTGACAGCAGCTCCTCAATTACTCAGCCTTCCTCCCACTGCCTTGAACCTTAACAAATGCTCTGGAATGCAGCAAGACTCCACAAGAAACGGTTGAGACACATCTGTGCCAAAAAAAAGTTTTAAAGGTAAACAGCGATTTCTACAACTGTACAGCAGAATTGTCATGTTGTTGGGTATAAAATACTCTACAAATTTTCTTTCAATTGTGAGCTTTATTTCAAACCCAGCAGTTATTCTCAGACAACAATCAAATCTACTCAAAGCAGGTTAAGAGATCCCCATCTACAGAAGCCTTGAGCCCAACTGAACCAAGTATAATATTAGAATCACTTACGCTCAGTCTTGACCAACTAACGATAGTTTAGAGTGTCAGAACAAACATTTCACAGGTAACCTTGCACTTCATCTTGAAGGCCAAATGTTTATGACAAACAGGAATGTCAGGACAACCAACCTTTTCTCTACTCAAAACGTTTAAAGAAACAGTGGATGCACAAGGATTTGACACCTTTCTGCTACTCTCCTCACAAACAGTTTTCAATATACAGTGTAAGCCGGATACATCAGGGCTGGCTGTTATGTGCGTATTAAGCGGCATTCAAGGTTAACCGAAATACCATTACCTCTTCCTGCCAGCAGAGCCTCCTCCCTCCCAATGGACGGAAAAGTGACCAAATAGCGGCAGCTCCAAGGTGATTGACAGCTGAGCTGTGCGTGAATGGGTGGAGCCCAAACATTCACAAGTAGCTGCAGGCTGTCAATCAAACACAATTTTATTCCTCCCATCCCCTCTCTTGTTGTTCCCCATTCCTTCACCCACTCATTGATTGACATCCCAACTCCAGCGGCTGGCGTCCGCTGTCAATCAATCGCAATTTGACTCCTCCCATCTCCATCCTGGAGCCACTCGGCTGAATGGAGTCGCTCAAGACACAGAGTCCGCGAGTGAGTACACTCAGCAGTGACTAGCGCGGCATTTTGTCCGCATTAACCGGATTGTATTATGAATTAACCAAATTTTTAAAACAGGTAAGAATACAAATGAATCGAGACCAGGCGCTTTGTCCAATTTACCCGACGTCCAAGGTTAACCGGCATCCAGTTAAAGCGGCTTCAACTGTACGTAAAAGGAAGGTGAAATGTCAAATTCTCACATTGTGAAAACCACAAAATCTCTCATCCACTGATGAACCTTCCACTTGCATTTCATTGATAAGATACTTCTCATGGTTTAGTGCTACAACAATGTGGAAATCCGTCTCCCACGTGTTCACTCTACATTTACGCTGCAGGAACTACAATCTGTTTCTGAATGTACTCGGATTTGAAGTCCAATGCACTTCAAGGCAAAGTTCCTGGCAATTTTTCCATTTGGGACAAAAAACAAATTGGGAATATTATTTCTGTCTCTGTGGACCCTCATCCCCGCTGGATGGGAGGAGACTTGCTTCAGCTTTCAGTAGGTCTATCTATCCTCAACCCCACTGGTTAGAGCAGCACTGGAGGATACCTAGAAGAAGTTATCTCCATGCTCTCTTACCAGCTGCTTGGAAATGTGTAACAGCTTGGGCTGAGTTATCTCTGGTATTTTTCCTTTCTTTGGCCACCATTCTTTGGTGGAGTCCTGTAACTCAGTGTTTAGAGCACTCATCTCGCAAACGAGAGACCTGGGTTCGATTCCCAGCAGGGCGAAATGTTGGGAAAGTTTTCTTACTCCACAGTCTCCGTTTACCTAGCAGTAAGTAGGAACCTGGTTGTTAGTTGATTAGTGGATCATTTTTACGGGGATAATAGTCCTTCCAAAAAAAAAAACACACACAATAATAATTTGGTCACTCAACCCACTATTGTTTGTGGGACACTGCTGTGCATAAAATGGCTGCCACGTTTCGCCCACAAATATACAGTCAATTCACTTTAAAGCATATTCTGTGAAGCGCTTTGAGATGTCGATAAGACGTGAAAAGTGCTATATCAAATGCAAGGAGTATTATTTACTATTATAAGATGACTGTCCAGTGCATTGTAGGGGGCACACTGCATTGCCATATGTGCTATCCTTTGGATGAGACACTAACTTATTCGTTGTCAACAATTTTTTTTAAAAATTCTTTAGATAAAGTATAAGAAACACTATTATCAATTTACAATATTTAAGACGTAATCCTTTCTGTTTTCCCGTTATTAATCAAGAGTATTCCATTACTTTGGTTAAAAGGGTGTTATAAAACACCAGCAATTTCCCATATTTAACTTGAAAATAAGTTAACTAAGTTGGAATTTGAAAACTAAGGTTTTATAACATAAACAATGGCCCAAAATTAAATTGATCTAAATTTACTGTCCAAATCAGAAGCTTGCTTTGACTTTGATTTACAACAGATGCATAACATTCTTTTTTCCCATTCTTTGCACACTGTCATACGCCATTTACATAAAGGAAAATTATTGTAAGCCCTGGATTGCTCAGTAAGTGGAGTATGAGACCTTAACAATACTTACATTTAGTGTAGTGTCTTTCCCATCTCAAAGGGAGGAAGTCTCAAAGCGCTTCACAGGATGACCTTAAAGTGTCATGACTGTCTGAGTGTGTTGACTTTGTGGGCGAATGTGGCAGCCAATTTGCACACAGCAAGGTTTCACAAATAAGGTTACCAAACAGAAAATTTAAATGAAATGAATGACCAATTTTATTTGGGCGATTGTTGGCCATGACACCAGATATAACTCCCTTCTCTTTTCAAGTAGTCCCAAGGAAACTTTAACATCCAACTCAAGAAGCAAACAGGACCTCGGTTTATCGGGACGGCACCTCTGACAATGCAGCACACTGCCAGCACTGCACTGGAAGGTCATCTTAAGACAACAGGAGCTCCAAGTCCACATGTGGAGCTTGAACCCACAACCTTCTACCTCAGTGCTACCAACGGGACCATGCTGACCTCTCTCTCAAATAACCCACACAGACCCCAAGCATACTCACTCTGGGAAATCTAGTAATCATAAACTTAATGAACAAATAGTCCCATCAATACCTTTTAAAACCTAAACAATAAAGAATATTAGGATTAAATTTAAATAGAGAAAAAAAAGGAAGAAACTCTAGTAATGAATGTACAGTGGATACTCCCATTTTGGTCAATACATTTAATAATAATCCTTGCATTTGATATAGCGCCTCATCACATGGTTGAGGCGTCTTAAAGTGCTTCACAGAATCTACTATAAAGTGAATTGACTATGTATTTTGTAGGTAGCCAATTGCGTACAGCAGTGTTCCACAAAGAATTATGGATTGGGTGACCAAATTATAATTTTTTTTAAAAAAAGGGATTATTGCCTCTGGAAAGTGACCCACCAATCAACTAACAATCAGGTTCCTACTCACTGCTAGGTAAACAGAGGTGTGTGGAGAAAAGAAACTTGCCTTAGGTTTCGCCCTGCCTGGGAATCGAACCTGGGTCCTCTCGCTTGTGAGGCGAGTACGCTAACCAATACACTACAGGACTCCATTTCAGTTCTTCTGAAACTTTAAAAATAATCCCATTTTATGGGATCCTCCTCCCGTTCGTGCTTTATTTGTGCATAGAAACAGTGAAGAACACACGCATCCATAACATAAATATGGAACCCACAGACTTTGTTTTTAAATAAAAAATAGTTTCCTCTGAATGAAGGGATTTTCCTGAGGAGATCCCTCAACTGTATCAATTTCACTCAGACAAGTTTTTCAAGATAACTGTATTGAGATTTTAAAAAATTGAGTGGCATGAGAAGATAACTTATGTTTTCCTTTAAATCAATTAGAGCTACTAAATTGTAGGAACCAATTTATAAACTTCATGTGCTCACACTCTCTACCTCTGTGAAAATAATCCTTGCATTTGATATAGCACCTTATCACGTCTTTGAGACGCCTAAAAGCTCTTCACAGAATATACTGTAAAGTGAAATGACTGTATATTTTGTGGGCGACACGCAGCAGCCAATTGCGCACAGCAGTGTCTCACCTACAGTTGTGGATTCAGTGACCAGTTTTGTTTTAAAGAAATTTATAACCCCCGGAAAAGCGATCCGCCAATTGACTAACTACTGGGTTCCTACTTACTGCTTAGGTAAATAAAGGTGTGTGGAGAAAGGAAACGTTCCCAACGTTTTGCCCTGCCAGGAATCAAACCCAAGTCTCTTGCTTGTGAGGCGAGTGCTCTACCTCTCCAGGCTCAGGCTTCTCCTAGGTAACTCATTCCTAGAGTTTCTTCCCTTTTCTCTCTATTTAAAATAATCCTAATCTCTTCATTGTTTAGGTTTTAAAAGGTAATAATAATCCTTTCATTTGATGTAGCGCTTTTCACGTCTTCTAGACATCTCAAAGCGCTTCACAGAATAGACTGTAAAGTGAATTGACTGTATATTTGTGGGCAAAATGCGGCAGCCAATTGCACACAGCAGTGTCCCACAAACAGTCGTGGATTGAAGTGACCAATTTATTATTGTGGTTTTTTTTCTTGAGGGATTATTATCAGGCGTGTGGAGTCAGGAAACTTGCCCAAGGTTTCACTCTACGGGATTTGAACCCAGGTCTCTCACTTGTATAGCAAGTGCTCTAACCACTGAGCTCCAGGACTCCACAGGTATTGATGAGATGCCTTTCTCTTGGCAAACTTGGGCCCGCTGCATGTCCCCCACCCTCTCTGACCCACGATTGGCCACTGAGCCTTAAGCCAATATGCTCCTATGCTCCGGAACTCCCTCCAAACTCCTCCATCTCACTCACTTCCCACCCATCTTCAAAAACTATGAAGCCATGCCTACAGTCTCCTACCTCCTCCCCACACACACCCTGCTGAATGTCTGTAAAGTATAGTGACCATATGGCCCCAATTTCCGAGGTCAGTCCCTGGATGAGGTGCAGTAAAACTCGCACAAGTCTTATTTTTATAAATCATATAATCGCCAAGTTGTGCATTCACCAGAGTTCCATTCAGTTTCCTAACAAAACCACTTAGATTTCTTTGCACTACTCATTAATCGCCTCTGAACTCGTAATGCCACTCCCCAATCCTTCATTGCTCCCGCACTTACCGGCTGCATTGAATCGCAGGAAATGACGTCCTGACCCGTCCACACACACACTCCTACCGGCCGGCTGCAATGAATCGTGGAAAATGTAGTCTTCATCTGTCGACGCATACGCAGAAGAACTTAATTTTCAGCGATTCAATACGATTCCAGGGCTTGGAGTCAAGTGCTCATGCGCTGATGGGTCAAGTGGCATTGAACCGCAGGAAACTTAGTTTTGACCCATAAATGCATTTGCCTTTACTGGCTGCAGTGAGGAACCAATGGATGCGCACTTAGCTTCTGCATTGAATTATGGGTGTGCAGTGTAGACTGTTGATTAAATTGGATTTTATGTAACTTATAGAATTTGCCTGTAACTCAGATTTTGTGCAAGTCATTAAATGTTAAGGTCCCAACTGATATGATTTTTGTGAGTTTTATCGTATTATGTCCCTGGCCAAATTTGCTCTGCATTGAGTTCAGCAACAACAACATATATTTGTGTAGCGCCTTTCAAGTCAGGAGGACATCCCAAGGTGCTGTGCAAACTAAGCAATAACAATAAAATTCTGAAACCATAACACTCAGAAACACAGCCCTTAATCCAACAAGCTTCTCCAGTATTGCCAGCAATTATGATGAGCTCATGGTTTTTATATGTGTTACCGGATTTGGTTTACAAAATATGGTCACTCTAACCTAAAGTATTCCAAGATGTTACTCTTCATGAAAGGTGCTGATTAAAAGCAAATTATTGTTGTTGTAACATCTGTAGAGATTAATCACTAACCCAGGGTTCTTCAGCAATCAGGCCATTTCCAATGTATTTGTTAATTCAGTTCTCCCACGTTAGTTCAGTTAGGCTGAATAAGACCACGTCACTTCTTCCCCAATAAGCTACAGCATTTAAACAATATATATATATAAAATATATTTTTAAAATCATTTAAATAGATATTGGAATGCTTTTTGCCCACAAATACTCAAAATTACCCTTTAGTTGGGCTTTATATTGTTATTTACAACAACAACTTGCATTTACATAGCATCCGTCACGTCAGCGGAGAAGGATATTTACTTTGCATGCTACCTGACCATTGAGCGGGGCATGGGGAGGGAGAGACACTTAATGTTGAAAGTGAGTGGAGGAATATTCCATCTGCAAACTTCAATATTCTTCACTGTAACAAGCATCAAATTCACTCCAAGAAATCAGTACAACACCCAGAAAGGCTAAAGGACAATGCCACAAAATCATTTTGTGATAAGTCTATCGAGCAATCAGTATGAACATACTTAACTTCATCAAGTATATACTTCCTAGAAGAAAGCACTATTCAGTTTACTGATAAGAAAACTGGCTAAATTACTATGCCATGTGTTGTTATCCCAGAAATGTGTTTGAAATATTCAAGAAAATTCAGATTCAGCCATACTAGCATCAGTTTGGCTATATAACAGCTCAGGAAAAAGGTAATACAATACTCAACCAACACCAAGATTGTATCTATCCCCTTGTAAGTGGCAGCAGGAGGCAACTCAACAAAGATGAAAGTTTCCTGACGATTACAGTGAGCGTAAATAGACTTGGAGAAAGGAATAGAAATTAAGAATTAAAAAAGTGACTTAAAAACAGTAATAGTGGCATATGAGCAATGAGCTGAATGGCCTCCTTCTGTGCTGAAAATTTCTGTTTCCATCTTCCAACGGGCAATACAAGTTCTAGCAATATTGGCAAGAAAGATGTCCTCAAAGCTCTTCACATAACTGAATGGGAGCTTGAGCTGGATAACATGAAATAAACTGCTCAAGCGTTGTGTGAACCTTTGCTGCAGGCATTCCTTGTGGCCTTTTTGGAATGATGACAGGAATATTTCATACTCCAAAGGAAGCTTTTTTCCCCCAAAATAGTGTATTACACAGCATGCTGGGGCGGAGGAGGTTGAAGAAAAAATAGAGAGAAGGAAAAATAGAAAAGTTGCAAAGCTGTTCTTGTGCCCTCCTAGAAGCTAGATTCACATTAGTCAAGGCCATAAGTGAAAAAGTAAAGGAGAAAATAACTTTTTTTTACAAAAACGTCTCACTTTCAGGAAAACAAAATTCAAAATAAAAGTCTCAGTGACTTGGCATGAAGCAGAAGTGGCAATGCACAAGTGGGAAACTATAAATTCACAAGCAATTTTTGGTCTGCCTCATGAGTCTGGCCTGGAAAAAAACCTCTCCCTCACTTCCTCTCGGCTGCCTTGAGAGTCATCTGAAAGCCTTCCCCTCTGGGCTTCCTCCCACAATGACCTATCTTCCTCAGTCACTCTTCTCCGCAGCTCTCTCTCCTCCACTCTCAATTCCCTTACTCCCCTCTCTTCCCGAACCATCTCCTATTCACGTAAGTCACCATGATACACCAGCCACCTCCGCTCCCTTAAAGCACAGGTGCGAGCCGCTGAGCGCACCTGGCTTAAATCAAACTTAACGGTGCATTGGCAGATGTAGCTGTATCTTATCAAATCCTACCGCTCCGCCCTCGTTTCTGTTAAATTGCCATGACAATCTTGGAGGCTAAGGACAACCCCAGGCTCCTCTTCTACATCATGAACCGGCTCCTCCGCCCACCCTCTCACACCTCGCCCATCCTCACCTTAAATGCCAACTGCGAGGCGATGCTGGACTTCCTTGAATCCAAAGTCGAGGGAATCCACCCAGCTGCCTCTGCAACTGCTAACCCCTCCCCATCCCGGCCTCCACCCATCTCTCCCTCCACACCTTCGAACCCATCTCCTCCTCCTCTCTCATCACCACTATAACCCTCATGAAACCGAACACCTGCTCCCTCGACCCCATCCCTACCCCTCTCCTTACCTCCCAGCTCCAACTCCTGCCCCTCTACTCAGTGACATCATAAATCTCTCCCTGTCCTCTGGTACTGTTCCCACTCCATTAAAAATCACTGTCATCACTCCTATCCTTAAAAAACCCTCCCTGGACCCATCTCTATTCCCAAACTACCGCCCCATCTCCAACCTCCCTTTCCTCTTCAAGGATCTGGAATGAGTTGTTGCTTCTCAGCTTCGCTCCTTCCTCTCCCGCCACTCCCTTCACGAACCCCTCCAATCTGGTTCCAGTGCCGCCCACAGCACAGAAACAGCCCTGGTCAAAGTGACAAATGACATTCTGTCCATCTGCGTCCCTCTGCCTCCTCGTCCTCCTTGACCTCTCTGCTGCCTTCGACACCGTCGACCACTCTATCCTCATCCATCGCCTCTCCTCTCACCTCAATCTTCACGGCTCTGTCCTTGACTGGTTCAGATTGTACCTCTCACACCTCCTCCACTTCATCTCCACAAACGGCTTCTCCTCTAGCCCCCACACCGTCTCGTGCGGCGTTCCTCAGGGCTCTGTCCGTGGTCCCCTCCTCTTCAACATCTATATGCTCCCTCTTGGTGACATCATCCGCAGACATGGGGTCAACTTCCACATTACCCAACTATACCTCTCTGCCTCCACCCTTGACTCCAGGACCACTGCTGTCCTGACAGAATGTCTGTCAGACATCAAGTCCTGGATGAGAGCTAACTTTCTTCAGTTGAATGTCAACAAGACCGAGGCTCTCCTGATTGGCTCCTGTCAGCACCTCCTCACCTCAGGCACTGACAGCATCACCATCCATGGTTGCACCCTCCACCTCACTAAGCCAGTCCAGAACCTTGGGGTCTTGTTTGACCCTCAACTGTCCTTTCTACCCCACATCTGCGCCATGACCCGCTCTGTCTTCCACCACCTCCGCAACATCCCCCGGCTCCGACACTCTCTCGCACTGCATCGAGGCTTGACTATGCAAACTCATTGCTTGTCGGCCTCCCCAACACCTCCCTCTACAAGCTGCAGATCATCCAGAATTCTGCAGCCCGCGTCTTCCCATCGCACAGAGGATACAGTTCAAGATCCTGGTCCCTACCTCCTCAACGTTGCCTGACTCCACCACTGCCTCACTAACAGTCTGCCGAAACCCTCATACATGCCTTCATTACATCCAGGCTCAACTATGCCAAATCGCTGCTTGACGACTCGTCCCTCCACAAGCTACAGATCACCCAGAACTCTGCAGCTCGTGTTCTCTCCCACATCAGATTCCGTGAACCCATCACACCCACCCTCGCCCGGCCTCACTGGCCCTCATTCTTCAGAGGATCGAATTCAAAATCCTTATCCTCAACTTCAAGGCCCTCTGACCTACCTCTCCGACCTGCTGACCCCTTATCAACCTGTCCACTCCCTCCACTCAGCAGGCTCCGTCTGCTCCATCTCTCCAGCCCGGCCCGTTTCACCATTGGTGGTCGGGCCTTCAACAACAACAACAACAAGATTCCATTTATAGAGCGCCTTTCACGTCGGGAGGACATCCTTCAGCCTCTCTGCCCCCACCCTCTGGAACTCCATCCCATATTCCTTTCGCCTACCTCCCTCCCTTGCCTCCTTCGAGGAACGCCTCAAGACCATCCTCTTCGACCGTGCCTTCGGCCACCCTCCTACCATCTTTGCCCCCCTTTGGTATTGTTACCAGGAGTTTACTGTAGCATTCCTCTGAAATGGCACAAGTTACCCAATACATCTCCAAAACTCAACCACCAGTATTCTCACCCATAACAAACTCGGCATGCCCATCACCCCAATCTTCACCAGGCTTTACTGGCTCAGAAAGAATAGATTTCAAAATCCTCACCCTTGCATACAAATTCCTTCATGCCCTACCACCTCCCTACCTCTCTGACCTCCATGTATCCCACTCCTCTGCCCACGCCTTCACTTTGCTGGCACTTGCCTGCAATGCATCCCCGATCCCTCTGTGCCACAGTTGGTGACTGCGCTTTCACTATGCTCCTGAGCTTTGGAACTCTTTGCTTCAATCCCTCTGCCTTGCTCCCTCTTTAGCTATCTTTCAATCCCACCTTAATACTTACTTGTTCGGCCATGCTTGTGTCCCCTTCCCATATCGTCCAACCCTGCCAACATGCAATGCTCTGAGACACAATATAAATGCAAGTTACTGCTGTTGTACATTATAAAGGTTCTGAGTTGCAGAATGCAATATTCACGTGCATTTATAAAATGCTCTATATTTGTTTCAACATGGAACCATTTCTAGAATAATAATAATCCTTGCATTTGATACAGCACCTTATCACATCTTCGAGACGTCTCAAAGCGCTTCACGGAATATACTGTAAAGTGAATTGACTGTATATCTTATGGGCAAAACAAAGTGAATTGACTGTGTATTTTGTGGGTGAAACAAATGAGATCTGTTCTTAATTGGTGTGAACCCATAAATTAGCGTTTACTGATGACGTCCTCATCATAAGCAAAAAGAAATGACTCCCATACTGGCCAATAGATGGAGCTATGCGCTAATTTTGTTTCAACTGTGTAACTACAAAAACACACACATTTTAAAGGTAATGCATGAAAGTCTACTTGTGATGATGGGCCCAGAACTCACTCACAATTTCAAGGGTTATTAGATCCGAAACCACTCAATGGTCTATTATCCAAATAGTATCACCTTCCATATTTGGAAATACTTTTAAAACTATTTTTTGCATCTTATCTGAACATTTCCATTTTATTGCATTATGAATACAATATGTTCTCAAGTTGTCATTTCATAATGACTATTTTACCTCCTTTTTTAAAAACTTAAAATAGGAATAGAGAATTATTTTGTCTAAAACAAAGATTCAACAAGGTGATATTCTGCTAGCTATCAGGTGCAAGATGTCCAGTTAGGGGATTCTCCGATTGTAACTGATTTACACACAATCCATGGATTTTAGTGTATTACAGAAATCATATGAATTAGATTGAACTAGCTGTATTAAATTTAATAGAATAGTAGAAATTTTAGGTTAGAAAGAGGCCATTTGGACTATTCTTCCTTTGTTGGTGCTGGCTCCCTACTTGAGGTTTCCTTCCCTTTGGAATTGCTCAACCCCATTCCCTTTTATATCTTTATTCTTCAAGTGACTACCTAATACCCTTTTCAATGGGTTAATTGACTTGCTTTCAATAGCCACTTATGGAAATGTGTTCCACATCCTAATAATTCTCTGTGGAACAAAATGGGTTGTCTAACTTCACCACGTATCCATCCAGTGACCCAGTGACACCAGCATGAAGTAAGAAAATTAGCAAGGATATCCGATTAACTTTAAATATAACATTAGATTTTCAGGCACCCCATTTTGTTTTGCAGACCTCTGTCAACAAAACATTGAACCAAATTTTCTGAAATAAAGACATGAGCTAAACTATTCAGCAATCTGAATGAACAGGCTCATGTGCTCGTGAAGGAGGGAGGAGAGAGAAGAAAAGGGGCATGTGGTTTGAGATGGGATACTGTCTGTCAATTTGGAATCAGTAACATGGAAAACGACACTATGTCGGTTAAAGATCACAGCAAGGCGTGGATATCGAGTGGGACATTAGGGAAATAGGACAGGACCTGCCAATTGGTGGGAGGAATCGGGTGCACATAAGACATGCACTGACAGGGGAACATAGTGCAGGGATAGATTAAAGTCCAGAGATCAATACAGTAATAAAGAGAGGCAGAGGGAAACACCAGAACTTGGTCCCTGAAGTTATGGCTTCTCTTTTCTACAAAACAATGACCATATTTAGTATACAATGAAGTTAAAGTGAATTTTCTCTGCTTGAACACAAACCTTAGCTAACATCCTGCGCATGCCTTTTGAAGTCAAATATTTGAGCGAAAGTGATTTGAATACAAACCCCTCAAAAATGCCAACAATTACATTTGAATATACATTGTTTAGACTCAAATAAAAAAAAGAAATGAATAGAAGAAAGAAACAAGAACAAAACAAAGCGTGAAGGTTGTGTTCAATTAGTCTTCACTTACTGTACTAATTGTGCTGATCTGAATTCGCAAATGGAATTGCTATCAGGGGTACACTTGGGAGAATTGCTGTAATTAACACTTGTGCCCAAACACATTTTATATCTTATTACTATTCAACTAATCCAATAGAAAAAGAACAAAATTATAAAATCCACGTCTCCAATACTTTTGACTAAACTGCTCAAAACCATTATTGAGACATTTTCTGACAGCTATACTATTTGTACAGTAGGAAACTAATGTTTTTTATATTAATAAGTATTCATGCACAATGTCACAAGTCACCACTATATATATATATAAATTTAAAAAACGCATAAATAACTAAACCCCACCCCCTAACAACACTGTCATTGGCAGCCAAACATTTGGCTAGTTTTAATGAGATGCCAGTTACAATAGAAAATGAAAAGATCAAGAACCAAGATCCATTCTGCAACGTTATAACAGCATTCTAACTTAAAGTGGCATTGTACACACAAACACTAACAGAAGAACAAAATGAGGCTGAAGAATATTATATTATGAGGTTACCAAAATCTTTTATTGTCTATACATTTCCAGGTTATGCATTCCAAAGAATTGCCAGGAATTTACACGCAGTCATATTGCTGCACTAGAAAAAACCTAGCAACGTTATTCATCTATCTTCCGATGGCTTTTTAAGCCTGGGTACACCAATTCTCTGGAAGATTTTATTTGGTGGTTTCCTTCAAAATGGAAGATTTGAATTATTACAATGCATTCTTATTTGTTAGCTCATTAATTCATTCACATTTACTACCCTAAATTTCTGCCAGCTCCACCCACAATTCTCTGGCTGAAGGGATGGCAGACAGTGTTCTCAGCCTTCTGTCAATGTTATATTGGAGAGACGCAAGGTCAACTCACTCTCTAAATCAGCATTACAACGAAAAGACAACATGAGGGTATACATCTGAAGTCTAATGCTAATAAATATAAGCCAATTGTTCTAAAATATTTTTGGCCTACATATGCTTAGCCTACTAAACAATTTTAATCAAAACTAATTAAGCTTGTTATAAGTTTGTAATTCTGTTTTACAGACATTTACAGCAGAGAAGGAGGCCATTGTGTCTGTGCTGGCAACTTGAAAGAGCAATCCTTTCAGTCCCATTTACCTGCCTTTTCCCCATAGCCCTTAGAATATTCATCTATAAATATCTATCTAGTTCCTTCTTGAAAGCTCATATAGATCCTGCCTCGACCACAGCACTCAGAAGGGCATTCCACATCTACTTTTCAACTTCCAGTCTTCATTCCAGGTCTTTAAGCACTCCGATACAATACCCTGCGTAAAGGATACTATACAAATATAAGTTATTGTTCTCCACTGATGTTCTGTCAGCTCAATGGTCAACAACAACTTGCATTTATATAACACTCTTCATATAAGATAACATCTCAGAGTCCTGTACGGTTAGGGGGTTGGATGCCAAGCAGAGGAAAAGGTGAGCAGGAGGTGACCATAGGTGCAATTGAAGAGTTGGGTTTTCAGGTGGAATTTGAAAGTGGATAAAAGGGTGAGGCGGATGGATAGAGGGTAGGAAGTTCCAGAGGTTAGGGACATAGTGGCTGAAAGATGGTAACGCAGAAGGGCAGGGGTCTCACAGCAGGAACTGTGTTAGCTGAGCAGACCAGCAGGAGTGCATTTGAGAAATTGAGGCGGGAGGTGACAAAAGCATGGTTGAGTGTTTCAGTGGCATTTGATGTGATATAGGGTCAGAAGTGGAGGAAAGCAAACTTTCAGGGACCAAATGTGGGGAGAAAGGATAGGTTAGGATTGAACTGGTCACCAAGGTTATCCACTAGTTCGTTAAGTTTGAAAGACAGGCTTGGGAAGTTGATGAGCTTGGAGCTAGAGATAAAGAGACGAAGGCAGGAGCTGAGGAAAATTGCTCCCATCTTGTCCTTCCAGATCTTGATGTCTGACAGACAGGTCGAACATCAGTGGACCTAGGATTGCCTCAGAAGTGGAAAAGTAGATTGGAAAACATCAGCATACATGTGGAAATCTTTTGATGGTGAAAAGAGCCCCATGGATAGGTAATGACTCTCTAGCAAGAGTGCACCCAGCCATTGCCCCGATCTTGAATTACCATTGCCAAATCCGCCAACATTAACCTCTGGGGTTCATTACTGACAAGAAGCTTAACCGAGCCAATATGGTTATAAAAGCAGGGCAGAGGCTTCAGTTGCATTGTTTTGCAATAGATCGCTTCCACATGATATATTTATGAAACTGAATATGATTCAATATTATGCGTGGAAGTGATCCTTGGAGAAGCATTTCATAAAGTCCTAGTGATCAATGCTGGGATGTGCTGCCTGCTTTCAGAAATTCTGGTGGGTTCTGGGTGTCCAGCTTGACAGTGGCGGAGTCTGGCCTCGAGCCAGGGGGAGGTGACTATAAGCACGATCAAAAACAAAGATCTTTAGGCGGGATTTGAAGGTAGAGAGGGAGGGGGCAAGGCAGAGGGATTGAGGGAGAGGCTTCCAGAGTTTCGGGGCATAGTGGCTGAAGGCATAGCCACAGATGGTGGAGTGGAGGGGATGAGGAACGAACAGGAGGCCGGAACCAGCCAAGCGGAGCAAAGGTAAGAAGGGCATGAAGGGATTTGAAGATGAGTGAGAGGATCTTGAAATCAATCCGTTCAATAAATGGGAGCCAGTTGATCCTGGCAACGACTGGTGTGATGGGGATACAGAGTTTTATGCAGATGAGAAACCGGGCATCAGAGTTCTGAATTAGTTGTATTTTGTGTATTGTGGAATTGGGGAGACCAGCAAGGAAGGCATTGGAATAGACCACCTGGGAAGTGACAAAGGCATGGACAAGGGTTTCAGCTGCTTTGGTTGTAAGGTACAGACGGAGGCCGGCAATGTGATGGAGGTGGAAAAAAGTGGTCTTGTTCAGGGAACGCATGTGGGGTAGAAAGGAAAGCTGGGGATCAAACCTGATGCCTAAGTTGCGCACAGGTTCGGTTGATCTGAGTGACCAGTTGTTGTTAACTGTAGTAATACATGTAGGAAATACATTTAATTGTGTTCCTGTTGTCTGGAACTCTATCCCAGAGTCCCGCCCTCCACCTTCTATTTCAAGCCTACCTCAAAGCATACCTCTTCCCCCAACTCACCAGCAGCTCGGGTACCCAGACAGCATTGTCAAATCCTTTGAGACATCTTCCTGACATGAAAGTGCAACATAAATGTAAATTGTATGAATTATTCCACATCTACTCTACATGGCGCAGATGTGGGGTAGAAAGGACAGTTGAGGGTCAAACACGATGCCAAGGTTCTGGACTGGCTTAGTGAGGTGGAGTGTACATCCATGGACTGTGATGCTGTCAGCGCCTGAGGTGTGGAGGCGCTGACAGGAGCCAATCAGGAGAGCCTCGGTCTTGTTGACATTCAACTGAAGAAAGTTAGCTCTCATCCAAGAGTTGATGTCCAACAGACATTCAGTGAGGGCAGTAGTGGTCCTGGAGTCAAGTGTGGAGGCAGAGAGGTAGAGTTGGGTATGCTAATACTTGAGGTGTATGTTAGAGCCAGTATCTGTCTTTCTATCTCCAGCACCAGACCAGAAAAGTAATATTACTGACAAGTGCATGAACATGTCAACTGCAGTTGCAATATTGACTGTAGATGGCATCTGGTGCAAACTTTAAATGTACTCTTCCCCATCTCATTATAGTTGAACCCTCAACTTTAACAGCCAGCTGAGCTGGTCAGCTGCTCAGAAATATCTCTACCTGTAGGCAAACTAGCAAGATTTGTATTAGGGCTACATCTAATGGTTCTGACAAATAGACATACAATACAATATTACATTTGCATAGCGCCTTTCATCAGGAGGATATCCCAAAGTGCTGGACAATCAGGGGCGTGCATCCAAGCTGGGGGGGGGAGGGTGTTGGGAGCGGGGGGGGGGGGGGGGGAGCAGGGAGGGTAGGGTGTTTGGTTAACAAACATGAAGTTGTTTTTTGAAGAGTTCGGTGGAAGTGCTGTATTCAAAATAAATTGTTAAACTGCCCAAAATAAATTACCATTGAGCCCTTACTGATAGTAAATTAAAATATGCAAAATGCAGATGTCCATCCAAAATACACATTTCTATCTATAAGAAGTAAAGTGGGAACAGGAAAAAGACACAAGTCAGAGTAAGATTTTGTTTGTGTTTCATCCCCCAGAGCAGCTCATCTCTACACATCCTAAGGCAGCTGAAAGACTGGATAAGCAAAGTCTGTTGCAGTTTAAAAAACACAAAGTTATCTGACCATCCAGTCCAATTTTTGACGGTCTAAATCCAAGGGAAAGATGTTAATTGGTATGGCTTCAGGCCTTTAAAAAAATAGACAGCCCAATCCAAGCAGTAAAAATTGTATTTGCCACAGCCTATTAGGTGATGTTTATTCTATAGTTTTTTTTTGTGACTGTGACATTCTATCTTTAACTGTGTGGTTAATTATATGGATATTGAGACCCATAGGGCTTGATTAACATCATTAATCTTATATCTGTTCTCAACAGCAGTCTGATACTCCAGGTAACGCACATACTTGTATGCATTTCAAAATGTGTTAGTATGTTTTTGAAGCTACACTGCCTGTTCTGCATGTATTTAAAAAACATTAGGTTTTGAGAATTTGAGTGGCATACTGGCCAACAGTCTGTCATGGAATGGAAAACATTATGAAATCCCCATTTTACATTTTTTATTCTGGCAGCCTGATTCGGGTGAGAAAGAAGTGAGGTCGTCAGATCAGACCTAGTCTGATCAGATGCTCTTGCATCCCTCCTGAAATTGGTTACAGAGCTGAATAGCCAAAGGTCTAGAGTCAGACTGTGTGCCTGCCTATCCTGTCAATCAAATTTCTGTACAGGAGGATCTAAAGCAGAGGTAACAAAGGGATTATAAAAAGTGAGGTGGGAAATATAAATACAAGTCCAAAAATCTGTACAAAACTTGGTATTTAAAAGTATTCATATAATCCAGAGCGCAAAGATGTAGCTAAATGTCTACAATTCCCTAAGCAGCAAATTTCTGGTCTCAGCCATGAGACCTCAAGAAACGTCGAGTGAAAATAAAAATCTACCGTAGGGGCAGAATTGTCAGCATCTGACATCTGACAAGAGGCTTCCGTCAGCATCTTGTAGCAAGTGACTACACAGCACCGAAGAACTATGATCAAGTGAACTATCTAAATGTTTTGATTAGGTCTACTGAGTTTTAAAAAAGCAACATTACTTAATATCAAACATCTCTGTACAGAGCTCAACTGAAAATGGACAGAGGTCAAATATTTGATGTAATTTCTTGATCAATAAGTTATTTGGCAGATTATATTCAGAATCTACATCTGGTAAAATTAGTGTTCTAATAAAAGTACTTCAGCTTGATGGGGTGGATCATCCTACAGTTATTAATTATATTATTATTAATAATAACTAGAGCTACCCTACGTGAAGGGTGCTATGCAAGCTGTTGTTGCATAGCAATCGAAGAGAGATCTCACACTAAAAGGTGGAATTAAGTTCAAACTGTAACAGTGCAGGAAGCTCCAAATGAACAAACAACTAAGGCAGTGGTATGATTGGACTCTGAGCAAAGGAGAAGGAGGTGACCATAGACATAGTTGAAGAGGTAGATTTTAAGTTTGGATTCAAAGAAACTTAAACAACAGGAGGGAGACAGATAGGGAGTCCCAGAGTCTAGCGGCTGAAGGCTCGGCCACCAAAGGTGATGAAGAGGGGCAGGGGACATGCAACAGTGTTGTGGTAGCTGGGTGTATGGAGTGGCAGAGTGGGATACAAGAGATCAGATAAGTCGAGAGGTGCTCGTCTATGCAAGTGTGAGGAAATTGAAGTCAACCATTTGGATGCAGGAAGCCAGAGGAGCCTGACAATGATTGAGATGATGTACCTGTGGAGTTTGATGTGGATATAAGCGGTGGAGTTTTATATTAGCTGAACCTTGTGGATGATAAAACTGGAAAGCCCAGAGAGGAGTGCATTTGAGAAAACAAGGCAGGAAGGAGGAGGAAGTATCGATAAGTATCGATAAGTCTGGTAAACATCTCTGGTCAGGCTAAGGTTGATGGCACAGGTTCAATGATGCAATAGGAAGGATATGCAATTACAATGATATCATAAATAAGGGATTTTATCCCAAATAAACTCGGAATTCTTAATTGTAGTTATAGGAGAGGGGATGAGAAGGCACATTTCCATCTTGTAATACAATATGTAATCCTGTGTATCACGGTCCCCAATAGGGGTAATCAGATCTGGCTCTTATCAGGATAATATGTGATAACAGTGGAACCTCGAGCAGCCAGTGAACACATTATGATAACAATTAAATTGATTTGGCTATCACTACAGGTTTTTACTCTAAAAAATAAGGATCAAATTAAAATAAATTCATTGTTGAATAATGCTGATGAAAGTCTTCTCAATGTGAGGAAAAAAATACAATTAACAATATGAAGAGAAATGTGATGTTTCAGAACAGATTGATATGATCAATTAAAATTAAGATACATCAGAATTTCAATCAATAATTAATTGGATTTGTGCGCAAATCTTTCCCGCCCAACAAACTTCATCATAACATTTGGCCTATAATTAACCTGCAACCACTATCTTTGTTTCTGTTACAGCCACTGCCATTTGTCATGAGGTGTTTTGATAAGAGTAGATAGGGAGAAACTGTTTCCACTGGCAGTTGGGTGGGTAACCAAGGGACATAGATTTAAGATTCAAGATAATTGGCAAAAGAACCAGAGGGGAGATGAGGAGAAAAACATTTTTACACAGAGTTGTTACAGTCTGGAATGCACTGCCTGAAAGGGTGGTGGAAACAGATTCAATAACAACTTTTAAAAGGGAATTGGATAGGTACTTGAAAAGGAAAAATTTGCAAGGATTTGGAGAAAGAGAGGGGGAGTGGGGCTGATTGGTAGCTCTTCCAAAGAGCCGGCACATCCACAATGGGCCAAATGACCTCCTTCTGTGCTGTAATATTCTGTAATTCAGATAATGTTCAGCCAATACTGTGAAGCAATCAAAACGCTAACATAATGCTATGGTGAATAATCGGTCCAGGATAGTAAAATACAAGTTTACAGAAGATCATTTAGAACACACCCATTACAAAACCATTTGCACTAGCAAGATCTCACAAACAGCTGGTTTGTGACCAATTAATCTGGAGGATTTTTGGCCAGAACCCCACGAGTATTTTCTTTTTAAATTGCTTCAAGGGATCTTGGCACCCACCTCAGACTGATTTAACATTTAACATTTCATATGAAAGACGGCAACTCTGACAATGCAGCATTCTCCAGTACAATTTCAAATGCATTTCTCCTCAACAGTAAGGGCAAAGCAGTAGTACCTAACCCAAAACACCCTTTATGCTAACTACTTGATCTTCACTTATTTGACTTTCTTCATTACATGTCATGTCATATTGTTATATCAGATGTCACAAACCCACAGGTACACACCAACATTTGCAATCTCCCTGAAAAATTCCCCCATCCCAGCTTAATTCTGTTTGCCCTGTTTATTGCTGCCTGGATATAGTTTTAATACAACAACAACATTACATGTGCACAGTGACTTTCATGTTGGTAGAATGTCCCAAGGCGCTGGTCAATCGGTGTTTCGGACCTGAGCTGGGGGTTGGGATCGGGGAAGGTGGAGGGTAGGGCGGAAGAAGAAGGGTGACCGAAGGCACGTTCGAAGAGGAGGGTCTTGAAGGAAGCTTGAGGTGAGAGGAGAGGCAGTGGAGGAGGATAGAGTGGTCAACGGTATCGAAGGCAGCAGAGATTTCAAGGAGGACGAGGAGGCAGAGGGAGCCCTGATTTGTCACTTTGACCAGAGCAGTTTCTGTGCTGTGGGTGGCACAGAAATGAGATTGGTTCGAGGGGTTGTAAAAGGGAGTGGTAGGAGAGGAAGAAGTGAAGCTCGGAAGCAACGACTCGTTCCAGGGTGTTGGAAATAGGGTGGTAATTTGAGAGCAGGGATAGGTCCAGGAAGGTTTTTTTTAAAGGATAGGAGTGATAATGGCCGTTTTTTTAACGGGTGGGAACGGTGCCAGTGGACAGGGAGAGGTTTATGACAGCTGAGTAGGGGGGCAAGGAGGTGGAGCTTGGAGGCAAGGAGAGTGGTAGGGATGCGGTCAAGGGAGCAGGTGGTCAATTTCACGTGGGTTATAGTGGTGGTGAGAGAGGAGGGGAGACAAGTGTAGAGGGAGGGATGGGTAGGGGCCGGGGTGTGAGGGGGAGATGAGGATGGGGTAGTAGTTGGAAGGGCAGAGGCAGCTGAGCGGATCCCCTCGACTTTGGTTTTGAGGAAGTCCAGCATCTGACAAATTAAACTTATCTGACACATTAATGCTGTTGTTTTAATTACTTTACTATTGCTTATTGTATCCCACTGGGATCAACAAGATCAAACTCTTTTACTGAGACAGCTATGTCTCTGTAATTACACAGATCAACCGCTAATTGCAGGGCTGTAAACAAAACCTGGTGTGCTGGTGCTCTGTGCCACTCAAGGATAGGATATGGATTATTGGCTGCCATTTCCGCAAATAAGTTCCAGAACTCAGCTGGGTGGTCCGCAAGCAGAGATTGAACAATCACAACAGACTGCGTAAAATGAAGGAGAAAAAAGACAGCAATGCTGAAAAAAAAATGCAGTAATATTCTGACTTCTATCTCAATGGATTCAAGATCGCCTCTAGACATCAAAACCTTCTGTAAACATGCTGATTCCAAATTCAAAGTATTTTCTTCCTCTAGGATAAAATACTTTTTTTTAAGTAGTTACTAAAAAAAACATGGCATTTGGAATTGTACTGTAGAATGTAAACAATAGGTCAGTATGAAAAGATAAGCTAAAACCAGTTTGCATTTAATAAGAATGGCCAGAGTAGGCCCTACAGTCAGGAACAAACTGATCACATATTTAATCTTTGTTTTGAGGAGAAGGAAATCAGCCACAGAATTTGCTTCCATTAGGGTTGAATCCATTGGAATTGGGTAGCTATTGTACTCCCAAACTGACTGTGCCTGCAGATATGAAGCTATTGCGCGAATAAAGTAAAATGCAAAACACGCTGCAACTAATTGTTTTGTTATCATTCTTCTGCAGATCCTGGACATCATAATAGGATCCAAATGGCAAGGATTAATGCAAGTGGGCATTCAGGTATTACTTTGACTTTATTATGTTACAATGCATTGACATTTCTCAACTTTCAAGCAGCCTGAGGGTATTCTCTGGTTTAAATTGTACAGGATATAATCCAGTCCATTTTATGTAAACAGAGCTCTTTATACTCCAGGTGAAGAAGGTTTTCCATCGAACATCAGTGTGTAACAATATAAATTCCTCCACATTGTGTTGGATTCAATGGTTAGATATCCTGTGCATTATCACTGAACAATGGCAGATTGAACTGAGGTTTAATATTTTTTTCAAAAGAATTCTACTAACTAGAGAATGGCTAGACTAGTTTTCATAATTTTCACCTTCAATTGTGAAATGCTTTGATACAAACTGAAATAAAAGATGGGCTCAATTAGGGTAAAGTAGGGGAAATTCCCATTGGAAATAA
Source organism: Callorhinchus milii (assembly GCF_018977255.1). Taxonomy (NCBI): domain Eukaryota; kingdom Metazoa; phylum Chordata; class Chondrichthyes; order Chimaeriformes; family Callorhinchidae; genus Callorhinchus; species Callorhinchus milii. Next base: position 62,789,521 of record NW_024704743.1, read on the forward strand.
GTCTTCAGAGCTTGCTGAAGGTAGTTGTGGAAAGTTTGGGGGTGGTGGAGAACAGATAATAAGGTTTTATTATAGTATATGAAAAAAAAACATCCTTAAATGCTCTGAGTCATTACTCGCATGAAGAGCGGGAGTTATTGTTGTATATCCTATGAAGTACATCGGGATGTCCTCCTGACATGAAAGGCACTATACCAATGCAAGGATTATGTCTCATTCCCAGCTCAATGGTGACTTTAGCATTGAGAGTTTACTAGTAAAGAGCCATCCCTCAATAATTTTACTGTAAGCATGAGCAATATTTCAATTGAACAGTCTAAACATTGCATTAAAAACTTATCCCAATGTATCATGGAAAGAAAATAATAATTATATCTTTTCCGAATGGTGCACTTTAAAAATATAGCAAAATAGCCCCCCCACTTCCCACTGTGGATCTACGTACAGACTCAGAGCAACTCCCAACATCACAACTTATGTTCCAGTTAGTATGCTGACCAACATTTTTTATTTTCCATAAAAGCAACATCGCATTTATACTGTGCCTCATGCATAGTTGAACCTCTTAGGACTATAATAATATTTGATTTATCAAGCATTTGATATATCAAGTCTTCGAGACATCTCAAAGTGCTTCACAGAATATACTGTAAAGTGAATTGACTGTATTTTGTGGGCGAAATGCAGCAGCCAATTGCACACAGCAATACATGCATTAACCTGACATGCATTTTTTTTTAAATGACAACTTAAAAACTTGGAATGAAGGAAGGAGTAAGTTCTTGTTGAAGTTCTGGAATGGCTGGCATATCAGTACACTTGTAACTCAGTGGTTAGAGTACTTGCCTCACAAAAAAAATAAATTGGTTACTTGAATCCATGACTGTTTGTGGAACACTGCTGTGCGCAATTGGCTGTCACGTTTTGCCCACAAAATACAGTCAATTCACTTTACAGTATATTCTGTGAAGTGCTTTGAGATTTCTCGAAGACGTGATAAGGCACTGTATCAAATGCAAGGATTACTATTATTATTATACTTCATTTTATTTATTATCATTAGTTTGTTCAGGCGGATTACTACCCACATCAAGTAACAATGAATGAAAAAAGCAGGGAGCCAAGAGACAATAGCAAAATATTTCTGATGGTAAAGATCAAAAAAAAATGAAATTAGCAATAAAAGATAAATTAGAAAACTCACATACATTTTATAATGCAACATCAGTATTTTTATACATACATTTTATAATGCAATTACAGTATTTTTGCAGTCCTAAGTGACTTTTTATGCATTTGTACATGAGGAGACATTCGCTAATGATATTAATTAAGGATATTATAATTTCTGATGTCAAAAGAGTGATAAAGATTTATGTTATGTCAGGCAAACAGTGGATTGGATACATGACAGTATTGACTACATATATTATATATATATATATAGTATATCCGAAACACTGAATGTCCAGAGTGCCAATGGATCTGCCAAAAATTTCAGTTGGCATGATGGATCAGGGTGCAGTCAAAAATGCACAACAGCCATGTGTGCAGATTATTGAGTGACAAAGTGCCAGATGTAGCTGTTGAAAAAAATAATGTATTTATTTAACCTACAGGCAAAATGAAATTTATAACATTTTCGAAGGGATGTGTAGCAAGGCAAATACTGAACCCCAAGTGCTACAAATAGGGCTACTTTGAGAATGCACAATTTTGAACATGCCACAGATTCAGTTTTGTCCCACTCTCCCATTCTCACCAGTATCCATTCTCAGAGAAAAGGGTCAAATAGAGCCAGGGGCAGGGGGGAGGGTTCATTGTTGAAGGTGCCGTTTTTCGGATACGATTCTAAATCAAGGTCCCTTCCGCCTGTTCAGATGGACTTTAAAATACCAATGGCAATATTTGAAAAGAGAAGAGTTACTCATTGTGTCCTGGCCATCAATCCCCCCAAATAATATTGGTCATTCACTCTATGTCCATTTGTGCATTTGTGGGATATTGCTGTGCACGACTGGCTGCGCCTTCACCCACAAAATACAGTCACTCCACTTTACAGTATATCATGTGAAGCACTTTGAGACATTGACAACATGATAAAGCATTATATCAAGTGCAAATATTATTATTATTCCATTTCGCAAATTGGTATCTCAGTTGCCTGCTTCCAAAATACAGTCATGGCAATTTACAGGAAATCTTGTGAAGCATTTTGAGATGTCATCCCAACATGAAAGGCTCTTTGTCAAATGCAAGGATTTTTTTTACATGGAGGGAGCGCATTCAAAAAATATGCAAAATTCAGAATTTGTTGTAACTTTCTGGTGGCGAGTTCCAGAACAGCATTGAAGGAGAACTGCGAATAGGTGACATGAGCATCTCTCCTAAATAAATAAAATTAGGGAAAGAGGAAATAAAAAATAATTTCAAAGGAACAGCAAGTCTCAAGGGTGGAAAGAAATATGCCAATTTAAATAATTTCCTTCCTTTGTCCATTTATCATCAAACAAAATATTTTACTTTGCAGAGAATATTGTAAGTGGAGTCCTGTAGCTCAGTGGTTAGAGCACTCGCTTTGCAAGTGAGAGACCTGAGTTTAATTCCAGGGAGAGCGAAACCTTGGGCAAGTTTCCTTACTCCACACACCTAATAATAATAATAATAATAATCCCTCCAAAACCAAAAACAATAATAAAATTGGTCACTTTTTTATTATTGTTTTTGGTTTTGGAGGTTTTGGTTTTGGCTGCCACGTTCGCCCACAAATATACAGTCAATTCTCTTTACAGTGTGTTCCGTTTATTCCAATGAGGTCATGAATATTATGCTTTATTATACAATAGCATAAAAAGTTAACTTTAAGCATTTTTAAACAATATAAACAAAATAAAATAGGCCCTGGAACAAGTCATTGCGTCATAGCTTCACTCTTTCCTCTCCTGCTATTCCTTCTATGAACCCCTTCAATCAGGTTTCCGTGATGCCAACAGCGCAGGAAGCAACACTGGTCAAAGTCACGAATGACATTCAGTCCACCTACATCCAGGGCTCTTTCTGCCTTCTTGTCTTCCTCGACCTCTCTGCTGCCTTCGACGATTCTATCCTCCTCTTCCACCGACTCTCCTCTCAGCTCAACCTTCCCTTGTCTGGTTCAAAACCTACCTCTCCCACCGTCGCCACTAATGGCTTCTCCTCCAGCCCCTGCGCCGTCATGTGTGGCATCTCTCAGGGCTCTATCCTTGGTCCCCTCCTTTTCAACATTTACATGGTCTCTCTTGGTGAAATCATCCATAGACATGGGGTCAACTCCCATATGTATGCGGATGACACCCAATTCTACCTTTCAACCTCCACCCTCGACTCCAGGACCACTGCTGTACTCTAACTGTCTGTCAGACATCAAGTCCTGGATGAGAGCAAACTTCCTCCAGTTGAATATCAACAAGGTTGAGACCCTCCTGCTTGGCTCCCATCAGTGCCTCCATACCTTGGGCCCTGACAACACCATCCTTCATGGATGCACTCTACACCTCACGGAGCCAATACGTAGCCTCAGCGTATTGTTGTACACTCAAGTATCCTTCATCCCCCACATCCATGATGTGACCCACTCTCCATTTCCCCACCTCCACAACATTGCCTAGCTCCGCCACCATCTCTCACTGCAGGCCGCTGAGACCCTCATCCATGCATTCATCACATCCAGGCTCGACTACACAAACTCCTTACTTGTCAAGTCCTGTAGCTCAGTGGTTAGTGGTTAGCTCACCTCCCGACGTGAAAGGCACTCTATAAATGAAAGCTTGTTGTTGTTGTTAGAGCACTCGCCTTGCAAGCGAGACACCTGGGTTCAATTCCAGGCAGAGCAAAACCTTGGGCAAGTTTCCTTACTCCACACGCCTAATAATAATCCCTCCAAAACAAAAAAAATAATAAATTGGTCATTTTTAATCCATGACTGTTTGTGGGACACTGCTGTGCGCAATTGGCTGCTGCGTTTCGCCCGCAAATATATGGTCTATCCTGTGAAGCGCTTTGAGACATTGAGAAGTCGTGAAAAGAGCTATATCAAATGCAAGGATTATTATTGTCAGCCTCCCCAACTCCTTCCTCCACCAACTGCAGATCATCCAGACCTCTGCAGCCTGATCCTCTCCTGCATCAGGCTCCGTGACCCTATCTCCCCCATCCTCACCCGCCTCCACTGGCTCCCCATCACTCAGAGGATTCAGTTCAAGATCTTGGTCCTCAACTTCAAGCCCTCCATGGCCTTGCTCCTCCCTACCTCTGTGATCTCCTAAGCACCTGCTGACAATTTGTATCAATTTGATATAAAAATAAAACTGAATTTGAGACTAAATTATCCATCCATGTCTGACAGATAGATCTTTCAGACAGGACAGTTTGATCATTAATCTAAGACTGGATACAGATAACCTAGGATTAAAAACTTTACAATCAATAATCATCTTGTATTAATGCTTGCATATGTCAGAGACATGGATCACATTGACAGCTACTGCAAGTGCAAAACAGAGTAACACTCCATAACAAATCAAAACATTATGGATTATAAATAGCAGAAGCGACTGAATAGCTATAATCTAAACTTAAAAGTGCAACAGTTTATCACATTTTGCCGAGTTATCCAAAATGTTCCATTAGTACTGTCTTGAATTTATCCACAGGTAACTATAATCTTTGATTCATGGCTGACAGACACCCTTTTCATTCTCTTCTACTAAAAATGTAAGAGTAGTTCTGAAGCACAACCTCAAAAATGTTTGTATCACTTTTTTTTCCTGAGCTGGCCATCTGACACATGCGGAAACCCATCACCTTGCTTAAGACTATCCAAACCAGACAGTTCTATGTTCGTTTTCTACACGTCGAAATTTCAGTATCTAGAATGGAATGCAAACTCTCTCCCCAAAGAGGTGCCTCTTGTTTTCCTAATTCCAGAGATTATTTGACGCAGGTTGGAAGAGCCAAGGCTTACAGACCTCTAGTGCATTGAAAGCACTGTCTGGCAAGTTTCCCGCTGCCTGTCCTGCTGGGTCAATCCTACCCATTAGGACTTTGTCTTGCAAGGATAACAGGAGCGGAGTGGGAAGAATTTCTACCCCTAGTTACTGGTCTATAATTTCCAAGTCCTGCTGATGAGCTTTGCCTATCTTCAGTAGTGCCCTTAAAATGTGGACCCACCTGGCTCAGGAACCAGACCATCAGAGACGCAGAGAGGAATGATTTGTTTCTGACATTCTGTCACCAAGCACATAGCTCTGAGCCGATTCAACAACAACAACAACAAGATTCCATTTATAGAGCGCCTTTCACGTCAGGAGGACGTCCCAAGGCGCTGGACAGTTGGGTCAGGACCCGAGCCATGGGGGGAAATGGTTAGGGGAAGGGAGGGAGCGAGGAGGGGGTAGAGAGTCGAGAGGGGAGCTGAAGGCACAGTCGAAGAGAAAGGTCTTGAGACCGGCCTTGAAGGAGGAAAGGGAGGAGGCGGCGAAGGCATTGGAGGATGGAGTTCCAGAGCCTCAGGGCTGAGAGGCTGAAGGCCCGACCACCGATGGTAGGGCCTTCAGCCTCTCAGCCCCTAGGCTCTGGAACTACAAGACCACCCCACTTCGCCCCCCATGGAAGACAGTTACTAAATCGCCATTTTAAATTACTATTGGCCCTCGGTGGACTATGTAACCAACCTTTAGTGCCACAACAGCAATAATTTGGGATTGGAATTTACTTCACAGGTCCCTCAATACTTCAACACATCTTTCCTGTCAGTAAGGATCGTTAAACCCAAGTCTTGGAGCTGTGGGTGCACCTTTTCAGTTGAGGATTTGAAAAATGATGCTAATAATAATTATGCTGAACATAATGTGGTCAATTTGGACAAATGTGCAGTTTTGTTTCAAAAGAAAAACATTGCTGTTTGGAACCATAGAAATTGACAGCAAAGAAGACTCAGTAATTGTCTGTGCTTTTTTTTTTTGAAAGAGCAATCCATTCAGCCCCATCTCAAGATGGGTGATGTATTGTCGAGAGGTACCCGACTTTGGATGAGACGGGTCCTGTTCTGGAAGGAAGTTTCTCTCCCAGTGATCCATCCAACACTCTCCCCCCCCCACCCCCACCCCTCCCCCCAGACAAGAACTGGGCACTCACTCACTCACTCACTCTCCAGCTGCTGGAAGGCCATTTGCTGTGGTTCTGCTCCGAACAACATCGAAGAGTCAGTACACTTTGAAGGAAACTTCTTTGAAAAGCGAGAGGCAAAAGACGTTTGGGGGCCGCCTCGACGCAGGTCCTTCCACACCACGTCACTTAAACCGCGGCAGTTAGTTTTCTTTCCATAACTCCCGACCTTCACCGGCGGTGTCCCACACCGAGGGGTGTGTATGGCGTTCACGCAATTCCCTCCCTCCCCCCCTCCCCTCCCCTCCCCGCCGCCACGGGGCGGTTTTAGTGCAACGGTAACGAGTGGCGAACCTTTGACAACAACAACAAACTGCATGTGGGAAGGAAGCCCTTCACGCCGGGAGGACAGCCAGTGGGGAGAGGGAGGGAGGGAGAGGGAGGGAGGGAGGAGGGCGGGTGTGAGAGACTATTCAGCCCCACAGCTGAACATGAATCGTGCAGCTCCGGTTCCCTTCGCGCTCTCTCGGTCCCAATGTGACACTCGTTACTGATACCGATCAGCGAAGATTATCAACTCACCCACAGAGCACCTCCTTCGCTCACTCACTCACTCACTCCCGTCCCGTCCACAGGCCTCGTAACGGCTCTTCAGACCCCGCCCCCCTCGCGCGCCGCATTCCAGCGTTTGTAGTCTCTCGCGCTGCCAACGGCTCGCGGCCCGCGCGGTGCACTCCGGTCATAGGAGTTCTGGCGCTCTTCCCGACGGCCGGTCGCCACGCCGGCGGGGGAACTACACTACCCGGCGTTCCGCGGCGCGCTGCCCCCCCCCCCCCCGCCGGATGTGCCTGCGCGCGACGCGCTCGAGCAGAGGCTGTCCTTGCGCCGGGTCGTGGAGCGGTTGCTGTGCAGCGAGCGCCCGGTTGCGGAGCGAGCGGAGGGTCGGTCGGTCGGTGTTGGGGCTGAGGGAGCGAGCGAGCGAGCGGGAGGACGTTTTCGGGCAGAGTGTCACCGAGGGCGGAGTGCGGCCACCAGGCTCCAATACCATGACAGTTACAGCGCGGCTTCTTCGCTCTGGCTTTATACGTTACCTCCTCGTCCTGGTGGTGAGTTTCCCCCTCCGTTTCCCCCTCTCCCCCCCAGTCATTTTCGCTTCGTGTTTGCCGTGCGGGCGGGCGGGGGGGGCCGCGGCCTAGTGCCGGGTACCCTGCGGGGAGAGGGAGAGGCCCAGCTCGCCGCTCACAGCCTGGGCGGCAGAGGGGGAAGGACTGACTGACTGACTATTATGTTCACCACCGGAGCCCCGGCGTTAGGCCGGGAAAGCCATTTGCGGTGTCCAGGGCCTCCTCTCAGCTGCCCTTCACCGGGTCGGGGCTCTTAACCTCCCTCTCACCCCCCCCCCCCCCCCCGGCTCTGCTTCAGCCTCGGGGACCTGCACCGGGCCTGTGTGTGTGTGTGTGTGTGTGGGGGGGGAGGAGAGAACCCCCTGATTTTCCTGCAGCCACTTCACTACCAGCAGCCAAATGGGTTCCAGGCATTTCATTCACCCAACAATAACACATCGCAATTTCAAAAACGGTTAATTAAACTGGAGCCTTTTTTCTTTTTTTTTAAAAAAAACAATGCACCACATGAGTCGAGATTTTTGCGCCGAGAGAGTTAAGAGCACTGCATTGCGGAGGAGGAATCGGCCACCGGGTTTTAGGGCTGATTTACCGCCTGGAAATAGGGTGATGATGTTTTAGCAAATCGAAAGGGGTTGAATTATTTTATGATCTCTTGAGCACTAACACCCGGAACTGATGGATTGAGCCTTTTTGAGTTTCCGCATTTGAGGGCCGCACTTAAGTGTGTTGTCTGTTCCTCATAGGTTGGCAGCATCGCCCTAAGGCACCCGGAAACTGAAGTGTATGTTAGATATATACACATACATATATATATATATGTATATATATGTGTGTGTATATAGCAGTGTGAAACCAAGGTGGATTTCAATTGTATTCTGAATTTTATATAAAATAAATCTGATCAGTGACTTCCAAGAAATAAATTGTTAGGTTCTTTATCATTCTTAATCTTTTCAGAAGTGGAAATGTGTTCGGAATACAATATTTTGTCAAACATAATTGTGAAGAAGCTTAAGAGTCTTTTAAGTCGTTTTTTTTAATATACTTTTCAAAATTTAAAACTGCATACCTGTACCCTCAAATCATGCGTTGGTGATGTTCAGCTGTTTTTCAGACTTCATGAAAGCAGCCTTAATATTTTAAGAAAAATGCTCACACTCTGGGTTTGGGACAGAAAATGTTAAAGTCTAAGATATTCTGACTAAATCGTATGTTGAACAGTGAAGATCCTGTTTGATAAATTGTCAATCATGACATGTCATAAATTAGGAGGCTAAGTACTGTAGCTTGTGTGTGAATGCAGGATATGGAAGTTAAAGTGTGCTTAATTCAGGCAATAGTGAAACACATTAATCTTTTGTGTGCATTTGGTAGCGCAGTATGCTGAGCACACCATGATTAAGTAATAGATATGTTTGTGTCACATAAAACATGTAACTCTGTTCATGTAATTTTAAAACTTTGGGAACCCAATAGGATTTGTGATCGAAAAATAAATGCAGGCACTTATTTGAGCTTCTCCAAGTAAACAAGAGCAACAAACTGCATTAACACAAGTTATCAAAGTAACAGAAGAAATCAGAGGCAGACTGAGTAGGATTGAAACAATTTTATACAAAGAAAAGATATGCATTGGAATGAGTAACTTTGTATGAAAACCTTTGTGTGTGTATGTGTGTGTGTATATACACTGAAATACTTTTATCCATTTCTCACAACACATTTCTCACTTGTAATGGTTCTGCACTTCCACAGGACTAGCCATTGGACTGCATAGGTTCTCTACATTGCAATGTTACTACGATGCTTGTCAAAGTGAACTTCAAAAAGTTATATGTAGAAAATGCTCTAGCATTCTCAGTAGCATTGGTAGTATTCTCGCCTATGAATCAGACGTTTGTGGGTTCAAGCCCCAAAGGGGATTTGAGCTCATGGCCTAGACTGACATCCAGTCACTATTTGGGGAGCCCTGCATTGATGGAGGAGCTATCCTTCAAGTGAGACATTAAAACCTAGGTCTGCCTATTTAGGTAAGCATTAAAAATCCCATGGCACTATTAGGAAAGAGCTGGGAATTTATTCTGATTTTCTGGCCAGCAATCTCCTAGATTAAATTGGTCATTCACTTAATAGCTGTTCATGGGACGTTAGCTGCTGTGTTTTCCAACAAATGTCACTGCACTTTACAGTAAGTCTTGTGAAGCACTTTGAGAAGTCTCAACAATGCACTATCAATTGCAGGGATTTGTATTTATTATTTATAATCTTTGATGCATCTGTTCTTCTGAAGTGTTCAATTTTATGGCACTCCCTATCTATTGGATTGTGTTCAGATTTTAATTAGACTTAAAAAAATGAATTTCGCCGATCAAACAACTGACCTGAAATCTCAGTTGGCTGCCTTTCCTTCCAGCTGAAAAGGCACATGCTGTGAATATCCTGGATTTGATGTAACTCAAATTAATAAGTAATGCTGTTTTCTCTGGATTATATTTGAAAGCTAGTGGTGCCTATATTAGGAAACTATTGTTTTAATTGTTGGACCAGTTGATAATGTAGCTCAGTGGTTAGAGCCATCGCCTCTCAAGCAAGAGACCTGGGTTATATTCCCGGCGAAACCTTGGGCAAGTTTCCTTACTCCGCACGCCTAATAATAATCCTTCAAGAAAAAAAACAATAATAAATTGGTCACTTCAATCCACGACTGTCTGTGGGACACTGGTCTGCGCAATTTGGCTGCCACATTTCGCCCTCAAAATACAGTCCATTCACTTTACAGTATTTTCTGTGAAGCACTTTGAGGCATCTAGAAGACGTGCTATATCAAATGCAAGGATTATTATAATAAGGAACTATTTTGCATGCTGGGTTTCTTTCCATATTGGGTCTGTTTTCTTGGGTCATGCTATTATATTCAGAACTAAAAGCAAACCACAGACCAATAGTTTAAAGACTAAACACATTGGCTTTATTTGCAATATGGCGTACAAATAACCATATTATTGGTACAATATCAAAGCAAAAAATTTCAATGGCCATTTTATTCATTTTGACAGCTGAGTGCTTTGGGTCTTTTAAAATTGCAGCTGATTTTAACTTGATGGTCACTTTTAAAATGCACCTTTTATTTTTCCACCCACCCCCACTTCTACCTTTTCACTCAAGTACAGCTTGTGTGAAGTTTAAATCTCTGCATCAAATAGATCACAGAGGCTCCTTTAATGCACAAACCTGAACTGTCAAATAAAGCTTGGTGTTGAACTGCTGTTCTGACGAGAGGTAAGTGGCTGACAATCATTCTGATCACACTAAGGCTATCTTTCCGCAGTTGGGAGCTTACTTTGATTCCTAATTAGAACTGACATGATCTTTGTTAGGAAATCCGCCACAGGTTTAACAATGACATTTAAGGATTGATATAACCAAGAATCATTCTTCAACAACTGTATTTCGGGTCTGAATGTTAAGTGTAAAACAAGCCCAAAGGCGCTAGAAAGTCTCAGGTTTGTACCCGAGTGTTACTTTAGGCGCACAGGCACAAGATAGTTGAATTAGAAATAAATCTTTTGCTACAGGCAGCTTTAAATAATTTATCCAAACTATTGCCCAACGGCAGAACCATTATGTTAATGATAATAGAACAATAGGCTTTTTAATAACCTTATACAAGTGTTCAAACAGGTCAGTATGGGTTAGAACAGATGGACTGCAAATGAGTCTCTTATTGGGCTGAACAACTGCCTTGTGGGGAAAAAAAGAAACAATTGCCTTCCTGAATACTCCTACAACAACAAGATTACATTTGTATGGCGTCTTTCACGTCGGGAGGACATCCCAAGGCAGGCTCCTAATTTGTTTAGTTTTCTTTCAGTTATGCAACCTAATACAGCGTATCATTCACAGACTAAAAATGCGTGGCTCTTTGACACCCTGTTCAAATTTACCTGTTTCCACTTCAGTAGTTTCAAACGTATCTCTAAGCGCCTATGCTTTATGGGACCTCAGGTGCTTGGGCTGAAAGTTCACTCTGTCCACAATTAGAATATAAAGGTTGCTGTTGTCACTACAAGTAGACAGAAGGAATTGATCATTTACCCGTTTGCCTTCAAAGTAAAAAAATAATAATTCTTGCATTTCATATGGTGCCTTTCACATTAGGAGGATGTCTCAAAGTGCTTCACAGGATATATTGTAAAGTCAAGTCACAATATTTTGTATGAAAATGTCTACAGAAAATAAGCTCTCGGGGTGTCTTCATCTGTGCTGTTTGCTGTGCAGGGCTGTCATCAACAAAATTAGAATACTTTCTCTAGTGAACTTGTTTTGTCTACAAAAACAGTCACTACAATTTTCAGGAGAACTCTGAAGTGCTTTGATACATTTTCAACTTGATAACAGCAATAAATGACATGTATGGCGCTCTTCATGCAGGGAACTCCTCAGAGTCCTTAAAGGTGCTGCATCAAATGCAAAGATTATTATTATTTAAAATTTCCAGTGACATTTAGATGTTTAGTTTCAGTTAGGATGTGTTTTTTGATCCAGTCTGATTTTCCTTGGGCCTCTGTCATAATCCTACAAAGATTTTTAAAAAATAGAGGGATTATGGGATATGGGGATAGGGCAGATAATTAGTTAGGTCTGAATGGCCTACTCCTGCTCCTAATTCTTATGTTTTTATGTTCTTAATGATACAATGGTGATATGTCTTAAATAAAATGTTAGTGATATGCGCAGAGTTTAGATACTGAGTAGCATGGCAATATGATACGGGTACTTTGGTTTCAACATGTTTGATTATTGGTTAAATGTTGTAACACGAACAGTTGTTCCACATATATTCAAATTGCAATAGGACTTTTTATCAATAGGTTAAGTATCCTTCCTCACGTGCTACAATTGATTATGTATAAAATAATGACGTCTTAGTGTCTTGTTCGAATTATTTTCCTCAAGATGACCAAAGTAACATCACGTTCCATACAACTTAATTTGTTGGTTCCTAAAGAAGGTACATGTTTCTCAAACAGAAAATAAATGTAGGTTGCGTACATCACTCCAAGACTATGCTGCATCAAGAACACTATATAAATGTATTACTTTTAACATAGCTGTTTTTAATTTTTCTTCATAAAGATTTAGGTACTTTCAATTTAATTGAGAGTGTGTTCCCCATTTGGAAAAGTGTCTTTTATGTCAGGAAGACATCCCTAAGTGCTTTGCAGGATGTATTGTGAAGTGGCGTGGCTGTGTATTTTGTAGGCAACCGCAGCAGCCAAATTGCATATAGCAGTGTCTCACAAACAACCATGAAATGAATCACCAATTTTATTTGTGCAATTGTTGGCGAGGACACCCGTCTCTTTTCAAATCGTGCCATGACATTTTTAACATTACCTGAACAGGCAGATAGGACCTCGGTTTACCGTCTCATCAGAAGGACAGCACTTCTGACAATGCAATATACTTCTAGGACTGCATTGGAGTGTAAGCTTAAATACAACAACAACAAGATTACATTTGTATAGCGCCTTTCACGTTCGGAGGACGTCCCAAGGTGCCGAACAGAGTACAGCAATTCAGACCCGAGCTGGGGTCAGGGGGGGTAAGGGAGGGGAGGGGGGGTGGTTGATGGCATGGTCGAAGAGGAGGGTCTTGAGGCGGGACTTGAAGGAGGCTAAGGAGGGGCGAGGCGGAGTGACTGGGGGATGGAATTCCAGAGGTTGGGGGCAGAAGGCTCTCCTGCCAATGGTGGGGTGGGTCAGGAAATATGGAGCAGGCCAGAGCCGGCTAAGCGGAGGGAACGGGCGGGTTGGTAGGGGTTAGGAGGTCGCAGAGGTAGGGTGGGATGAGGCCATGAAGGGCTTTGTAGGTGAAGACCAGGATCTTGAACTGGATCCTATGAAGGATAGGGAGCCAATGGAGTCGGGAGAGAGTGGGGGAGATGGGGTCACGGAGTTTGGTGCGGGAGAGGACACGGGCTGCAGAGTTCTGGATTATCTGCAGCCGTGGAGGGAGGAGTTGGGAAGGCCGACAAGCAGGGCATTTGCATAGTCGAGCCTGGAGGTGGAAATACACCTCCACAAGTTCAAGTCCTAATGTGGGTTTGTACCCACAATCTTATGACTCGGAAACGAAAGCGCTACCACTAAGCTAGGCTGACAAGGTTGTTTCAGGAAAGACACCAGGAAGTATTTCTTCACATAAAAGATTATTGATGTTTGGAAAGGATTAGTAGAAATCCTGGTTGAGGCCTTATTCATTTGAGAAACAGCTTGACGATGTAATGGAAGGAGGTAAGGTGGGTATTCTGAAAGGATGCGATCAAATGGGCTGGAGGGCATTCTCTCTTGATCTTGTGAGTGACTGTGTAACCAGGTATCAACAATAAACTACTACCATCATACCTGATGCTCAGCATCCTGGAGATGGAATCAACTTCATGGCGGACAATCTCTGATACTTTCCAGAATTAGGAAACAACAGGGTTTATTTTTGGGGTGTAAATGTGCAAACTCCTTTCCAACTAAATGAGTAATTTCCATATGTAGTACAGCACTCTTCTTTTGGTTTCAGTGCTATCTATTAGTCACAAGATAATAATAATCCTTGCATTTGATATAGCGCTTTTCACGTCGGGAGGACATCCCAAAGCGCTTCACAGAACAAGATCAAGAGAGATGTTGAGATGAAGAATGCCCTCCAGCCCATTTAATTTCATCGTTCAGAATATGCACCCTACCTCCTTCCATTGCAGTATCAAGCTGTTTCTCATGCTTGTTGAATTTGTCATACCTGTGTGGAAACTACTTACTTACTGATCAGCCATCTTGTGATTCGTATGTTATTGGGAACTTTTGAGTGTGTGTGGAGATAGTATCCCACTGCTTAATTTGCACATGAATCCATCTTATTGATAGGATATTGCAAGATACCAAGGCAGTACCTTTATTTTTAAGTTGTATATAGAGTCCAGGCAATGGCAATGGAGGGGGAGTGGTAAGAGTATTTTGATTGACAATGATGGGGCATATTAGGATAGGTAGCCAGGTGAGGAATGCTGTGGGATTTTTTGTTTTAGAGTAAATTGATATCCTTTCTATCTGTGTAATTAGAAATGTCTGATGTAGCTATTTGTAAAAATGAAAGTGCCACTAATCCTTGTAAAAATCCCTGTAAAACAACTCCATATGTTGGCATTACTTAAATCATATTAGATATGTATTAGAATATATTAGACAGCGTATTAGAAGCCCAAAGTCATTGAGGCTGCTCATAATTATATTCAGGTTGCATGGTGTGGCAATGGTAGAGTCCCGATACCTGAAAAGGAAATCGTGCTGGGTAGGAATCCAGTTTTCCTTTTAAGAAGCAATTCATTGTATTGCTACATAAAAATAACCTGTTCAATAATTCCTGACTAATGGTATGGAACCAGAACACATTTTTGAATACATTTCCTTGTTACCACATCAAAGTGGGTGTGGTACAAGGAACAAACCACATCCACATTTTTTCCTTGACAGAAGTAGCTTTACCGGTGTGGTGGTTTACTGTTTTTTTTTTAAATGGAGCCATGTGATCTTTAATGTCCACCTGAACAGACAGAAAGGACCTCATTTGAATTCATCCGAAGGATAGGAGTACCTCCTGCGTATCCACTGCATTGCACTTGCACAATGTGAGTTTAAAATCCTGATGTCAGGCTTGAACTCACCACCTTCTGATATACTATCACCTGAGCCAGGCTGACACCCAACTTATGCACGTTGGACTTTGTGATTCACAGTCACATGTGAGATCGATTGGTTTACGTTTATGATGCAGCCCTTTCTTATCTTTTTATCATTTCATTGGTTGGAAATCTGGTTTTGAGTCAACCAAGAAAGCATTTAAATTTAAAAAAAACTTTTGCTTCCATCTTCCAAAATAGGACATTTGGTGCTGGAAATGTACCAAAAGTTTTTAAATGCTGAAAATTAAAAACACAGAAAATAGGGCTTTCAGACTATTAAATGCCTGATTAAACTCTGACCAAAGTTTAGAGTTTGCAATGATGATCTGAGAGTTCTCGCTTTCATGCGCATTGGGGACGGAGAACTTGATTAAAGTAGATATACGATTGCCTGGCATGACAACTGAGGTGGTTGTCCTTGCGCCATGCCAATATATTGCAAACATATTCTACTAGTGGAAATCCATTGTTGAATTGAGATCATACCATTACCTTAACCTTAATATTGATGTCCCTGGAATGCACTGGCTGTACCCTTGCATGGTGCTGTCCATGAAATCCATGTTGTGTTGGTTCCAAGAAACCAATGAACTGTCTCAGTACTGGAGAATGAAGAGAACAATTATTGTATTAAAAAGCAATCCCCAGTAAAATAATAAGAATGTAGTCATCCATTTACACTCAGGTGCTTGCCTTTAGATTAGATCTCACCAAATATTTAAATTGCACATTTTTTTATTACTTCCTCGCCATTATCTACAATAAAAATCTTTTTAGTATGCATGTTTGAGCAGTAACATCACAGATTGGGATCCAATATGTAGCTGCTTGTGAGGTGTATACAATATGCAGTGGAGATGAAAGGACAGTGATACAATACTAAAGTTCTCATTGTGCCAAGTGTCCGATTAGTGGTCAATTGAAAAGAATTATTGGAAGAAGCTTGATACTTGTTTGGGAAATGGTCTGATGGTCTTAGGGGGAGAAATTGACTTCTGTGTTGAGATGCTTTTCTCTTATTAGATTTTCATCTAGTTATTCTAGTGCAATACTCTTGAATGTTTCAAGAAAGCTCTGCTTGGAACTAATAATTAGTAAAGTTAATATTAGTTTCAGGTAGAAGCAGACAATCAGTCCAGCTAATCACGCAGCCCAAAAGATTCATTAGACACGCGTTTCTCATCTTGTAATCTAGAAAAGTATCTACCTCATTACCTTATGACCCTGAGTCCCTTTAATTTGTAGAAAACTTTTCTCGACTGGAGGCTACAACTCATCCAAATCTCCACTGCTCTCTTACCCACGCCAAACCCTGCAACTGCATGCCTATCGCCACAGTCTTCACCAGGCTCCACTCACTCTATATCCTATCAGAACAATTTCAAGATCCTCACTGGCACCTACAAATCCATCCACAGCCTTCATATTGCTCTAATCTTTTTCTGCACTGCTCCTTAACTCAGCTAACTTGCTGTGTGTGCCCTGCCATCTGTGGTACCATTAAAGCCTTCAGTTCCCATGTCTCTAAACTCTGAAACTCTCTCTATCCCTCCATCTCACCCCACTCTTTCTACCTCAAAACCAACTAATGGTCACCTCTCCCCATCCCGTTTGGTATCTGACTCCATCCTTGAAAGCATTACGAGACATTTCTTGACATGAAAACACACTCTTAAGTACAAGTTATTAAAAAGTTGTTGTTGTAGATTAATATCACAGACCATTGATCAACCTTCAGACACCTTTCTGTTCTTTGGTTCGCTACTTTATTATGCTGTTCATTTACCCACTATCTTACCAGTAAAACCCCATATTTTATAAGCAAAGCAGTACATTTCGACACCATTGCTGTATATGATAGTACGATAGTTAAACGTTTGTGTATTTTAAAAAAAAGTACGCATTGGAAAACTTTACATGTTTTTTTCTTTAAAATCTGATCTGGCTTCCAATGCCAGATTTTGCAGTATGTTTATGCTGTATAATTCAAAAGCAGAAATATGTCAGCCTGGCTCAGTTGGTAGCTCTCTCGCCTCCAAGCGAGAAGGTTGGGGTTCAAGCTGCACATCAAGACTTAGAACTCGTTTAATCTAAACTGACACTAATGCTTTACTGGGGGTGTGTTGCATTGTTGGGAGTACCATTCTTTGGCTGAGAAGTTAAACCGAAGCCCTGTCTGTTTAGGTAGACATTAAAGATCCCATAGCACTTTTCGAAAAGAGGAGGGAGTTTATCCCGGTGTCCTGGGCAACAATCCACCCAAATAAAATTGATCATTCACTCCATGACTGTTTGTGGACATTGCTGTGTGCAAATTGGCTACTGCATTCAACAAAACAGTCATTCCACTTCATTTGAAGTGCTTTGGGATGTGAAACGCGCTGCACCAAATGCAAGGATTATTATTATTAAATGAATAATCCTATTCACTTTTTACATAAAGCTTGCAGATATTAGAAAAGATAGACAAAAGATTTGAGCAACAGATTTCCAGAATAAAAGTGGTAAAGGCCCTCGTGGATTCAAGTGATTTCGTGTAGAGATTAAACTGTTTGATATGGGGATTAATCTGTTTGTACTGCAATCTTAAAATACCCCTTTAAATTCAAAAGCACAGTTGGTTCTTACAGTAAAATGTCTGTGCACTTTGTTGTACTTCATAATTGGAACTCACAGAGACTCTTTGTTATAATTCTGTGAGGTGGGGAGTGAAGAGTGAACTTAATAATTGATGATTGGGCAATTCAAGCACTTTGCCCTGACTAGTTCCCTTTTCTGCAATATTTGATTCAAGAGGTTCAAATCTTTGTAATTTATTAACATTTATTTAGCATTCATTCATAAGATGGGTTATAAATCTTGTTCAGCTTCAGCTTTGTTAGTTTGCTCAAGTAAATAAATACACAGATCTTTCTATACAGAGTCCTGTAGCTCAGTGGTTAGAGCACTCGCTTTGCAAGTGAGAGACCTGAGTTCAATTCCAGGCAGAGGGCGAAACTATGGGCAAGTTTCCTTACTCCACACAGAGCCTAATAATAATCCCTCCAAAACAAAACAATAATAAATTGGTCATTTTCAATCTACGACTGTTTGTGGGACATTGCTGTGCGCAATTGGCTGCCGCGTTCGCCCACAAATATACAGTCAATTCACTTTACAGTGTGTTCTGTGAAGCGCTTTGGGACGTCCTCCCGACATGAAAAGCGCTATATCAAATGCAAGGATTATTATTATTTATTATTATACGGTCCTACTTCAGAACTTTTTGAGATAGTGAAAAGACTCCAGATGTAACAGAGTAATTTGAAATGTGATGATTATTATTGTACACTACAATGTGCATGTAAATACTGCCCTGGATAACATCTTGGAATGATGCACAAAGATAGGGCTGGATGCCAAGGCAAGGGGGAAGACAGAAGTAGCCACAGGTACAGTTGGAAGAGGGAGGTTATCAGGCAGGATAGAGGGTGGGAGTTCAGAGGTTAGGGGAAGAAAATGTAAAATCTATGATAATGTGGACAGGGTGAGCACATGCAGCAAACTCATTAGCTGAGCAGAGGAGTCGGGGTGAAGAAGTTCTGAGAGATGAGCAATTTGGGTGTGAAGGGATTTGTAGGTGATGGTGGGCCTTAAAATTGATCCACCGGGAGACTGGATTTTGATGAGGACTGGAATAATAAGTGTACAGAGTTTGATGTGGATGAGGATACAGTCAGTGGAGTTTTGGATAATTTGGAGCTTATGAATGGTGTAGCCAGAGAGACTAGAAACTTTATTTTGCTATGAATGTTTCTATTTTATACAAGGGGTTGTGTTTTTGGTTTGTTTTAGAGTAATGCTAATATCGAACCTCTTACATCTGTTCTATAAACATCCTGTTGAAGAAGTGGAGTATTGATGTTTGAGAGGCCACAGCCTTGTATAACCTGTAATGGAAGGTCCAGTGATGAATGGTAAGTGTCTGCTCCTACACAATGTAAAGGTCAGCAGGGCAGAACATTTTTTTATTTTGTACTAACGTTGAATGTTCTATGCACAGCATTTAGTATATTAGATTTTCTTGAGTGCTGGTGATGCAGTCTATTTAATCAGTTTAGTTCACAGATGTCACCCTGACCCTTAAATTAAATTCCTGCATTATTGCACTCCTCCAGATTTTCTTGCAATCACTATATAATCTGCATTAAATTATATGTCTAATTTTAAGTACCTCCTGTCCAAATGAAGTTAAGGTTTAATCTGGGTTATTGGTGTAGGTTTATACACAAAGTATTGCTGTGGTAACAAGGCAGCAAATTTGATTTTGTTAATTTTGCTTTGTCCACGTATGGAATGATTGAATTGATAGCCCAATGAATACTTTGATTTGAACTTGTTTGCCGTTTGTATATTATAATGACAATAGCAGAGAGGATCTTGCTCTTGCGGTTCATGCAACAAAAACATTTTTTTATCCTAGTTGTAGTCTTCCAGCTCATTCCCAGCATTAAGCAATTAATGCTAATGATAATCATTGCATTTGATCTAGTCATTATTGGCCTAAAGTTCTCCACATTTTGCTTGCAGTTAGCTGTTGTAAAACCTGAGTTCTAATATCCCCTACCTTGAAAAAGTAACAATTGTTTATAGCGAGGTCAATGTTGACATTTTAGTTCTATCAAAGACATTACAAGTGAAGTTTTCTCTAACAGTGGAGTCCAAACCTGTTTTGAGTTCTAGATCTATGAATGTTTAGTGACAAAACCAGCACACAAACTCCAGAAATGGAGATAATCATACTTTTTTTTTATATAATGGTTTAAGTGACTTAAACTCCAAAAAAACAAAACAATAATAAATTGGTCATTTTCAACCCATGACTGTTTGTGGGACACTGCTGTGCGCAATTGGCTGCCGCGTTCACCCATAAATATACAGTCAATTCACTTTACAGTATATTCTGTGAAGTGCTTTGGGACGTCTAGCAGACGTGAAAAGTGCTACATCAAATGCAAGGATTATTATTATCATTAAGTCCCACAGAGCTGCAGCTGTCGGTGACTATCCTGGCACAGTAATTGATAAAAACCAGTGGAGGCCGACAGGGAAAAGAAAATTCATTTGTTACCATTATCGGTCAATCAGGATATATATGATCATTCTTTAAAGGCGTCTCTTCGATGTAAACATTCCCAATTTCTATATATTTCTATTTCCAATCCCATCTACATCTTTGCTCATCGGTGTACCTTGTCCAATGCTTGGATAACCAGAGGGTGGACCTCAGTGTGTTCAATGACTGCTTCGTCATCCATTTCTGCAGCCAGTGACTAACCCTTTAGTTCTGCACCCTAAAAATAACAACAAAAACAACAACTTGCATTTATATAACACCCTTCGCGTGGAGTAGCATCTTGGAGCGCTTAACACTGACGGAGCCTGACGCCGAGCCGAGCTAGAGGGAGGAGGTGACATAAAGCACGGTCGAAGAGAAATGTCTTAACCCTTAACCATCAGATTAATTTATTCACTAGGATAATGAAATAATAGACATGATTCTTGTGTGAAGGTACTATAAGGACTTGCATTTTTAGATAGATATCACATAGAGCATCTCAATGCACTTCAAGTAATTATTGTCAAGTGTAGCAACTATTTTGTAGGCAAACATGATGACCATTTGCACCACTGAGGCCCACAAACAGCAATACAGTGCTTCCTTGTTTACCATATACTGTCTAACCTGTTCCAATGTCTCAGAGGTAAAATTTTCTTCAGTACATCCCCTGGTTTAGGCAATGAACCAGACTTTATTACGCTAACCTGTTTCCTGCAATAGGTTGCTTTGACGCATTCCAAAACCAACTGTTTCTCACATTAACTAACCCCTGTCTGCCCGGAGCGGAGCTCGTATCAACAATACTCTACTATTGACTGCTCTTGGGTCAGAACCTCATTGCCATGGTAACTAGACAAGGCATGTTGCTAAGGCAATAACCCCTGCATTTGTCTTGTTTTAATGATCATTTAAGATACAACATGGAAATCGGTGACCAAAGATAGCATAGTAAAATGATTTTTCATAGTCCTGTATAGAAAGTTGGAAACTTATGTCTAAATTAAATTCCATTGGCTCATTACACTGTGATTATTTTCACCTCATCTAATCTGTGCTCCAATAATCTATTAAAATACATTAATTATACATACACAATACCTAGAGAATGCAACATTCTGAATCTTGGCATGGAGTATAAGAAAATTTCTATGTGAAACCTGCAGCTACTTCAGAATATACACCATTCCAAAACAATGTTGGGGTTTCTTTAAGGCACGTCATGGAGTGTCAGGAAGAACAGTGTTGGTGTGTCAGGAAGAACACTGTGCATGCTCACCTCATAGTCTCAGCTGTGCCAATATTGGAAGGTCCTGAACAGAACCTAAGTGCTTTCCACAGGGATGGAAAATTGGAGGGAGTATTACCTTCATCGAACCCTTGCTCATCTTTCTGGAGTTTGTTTCATAGATGTGGGAGCAGAACCATTTATTCACCTGGGTATATGCAGAGCAAGATTCAAAGATCATAGGTAAAAGCGAAAGTGCCTTAAGTGTGTAGTAATACAACATCAAATTGCATTTATATAGAGCTTTTCACATAGGGAGGACATGCCAAGGCACTGGACATTCAAGGGTTTGCACCCGAGCTCGGAGTTGGATTCGGGAAGAGTGGTGGCCCAGGGGGTGGGGGAGGGTAAGATGACTGAAGGCAGTCAAGGAGGAAGCTCTTGAGATAGATGTATGTTTCACTGATGCCAGGTGCCCTTTGCCAAGTGACCATTTTTAATGTGTGCTGGCAGATCTTTCGATTGAACAGCATTACAGTCAAGCTCACGTGTGCAATTTTCATCAAGGGAAGATTGGATGGTTTTCTTTCCAAACCCAGGACATTGGTTTGGGATATGAAGCTTTCTGGGACTACATGTTGCAGCTTTTCGCTAAGCAATCATTTTAGTTGCTGGAAAGCTAAGGCATTATACAGTTTCATATCGCAAGAGAGTTCTAGAAAAAAAAACTTCAGCACATTTGATTTCATCCTTCCAAATTATCCACCCTACCGTCTTTCCATTGCAGCTTAAAGCTGTTTGTTGAATGTATCCTGTCTTAACAAGCCAAGAAACTGTTTCCAGCCGTGTAAATAAATATTTCTTGGTGTCTGATCTAAACTTACCCTTTAGAACTCTGAACATGTAACCAACTGTTCTCCTAATGTTATTTGAAAGTTCAATATTGTCAATACTGTCAATACTGTCCTGGTTTACTTTCTTTACTCTTTCATCTTGTATATCCCCCTATCTACCTGCCTGTACCCTCCGTTCCTCTGGCTCCGGTCTGCTCCACATCCCCCGCCCCAATCGCCCTACCATCGGTGGTCGGGCCTTCAGCCTCTCAGCCCCGAGGCTCTGGAACTCCATCCCCCAGTGCCTTCGCCGCCTCCTCCCTTTCCTCCTTCAAGGCCGGTCTCAAGACCTTTCTCTTTGACTGTGCCTTCAGCTCCCCTCTCGACTCTCTACCTCCTCGCTCCCTCCCTTCCCTCCCCTCACCCTGACCATTTCCCCCCTGCTCGCTCCCTCCCTTCCCTCCCCTCACCCTGACCATTTCCCCCTGCTCGGGTCCCGACCCAACTGTGCAGCGCCTTGGGATGTCCTCCCGACGTGAAAGGCGCTCTATAAATGGAATTTTGTTGTTGTATATTTCTATAAGGTCTTCTGCAACACACAATTTTCAGGTTCAAGGCCTAGTTTATCGAGTTCCTCATAACTCTTCTCTCTGTGATTCAGCTTTGCTGCTCTTTTCTGCCTGTAGTTCTGGTTCCCTTACTCCTCTCTTTACCCCCACCCCACACCTCCATAACAGCACTTTATTTCACCTGTTTCCTGTATAGACTTGTATTCAACCCAAAAAATGCTTTTCTCCTCAGATGCATTGTTAATCTTCCTTTCGGTTTATACAATTTGTCAATTTATAATACCTCATTTCGGCATTTGATAGATGTACATTTTTCCTCACCAGTATTTATAATTTACTAGTAATTACTAATTTACTTTCATTCTATGTTGGTAAAGGTCCCCCTTCATATTGAATAGGTTTGTGTGTAGTACATAAATTTGTTTCCTTGCTTGAATAATTTCACAAGTTAGATTGAATGTTGTCATGCTGTGATTTCTAGGTCCTGACAATTCAGCTACTCTCTTCCTGAATTTAGTCTGGCTACGAGCAAAAAAACAGTTTATAAGAAACTTTGTAGTCGTATAAATAATCTTGCATTTGATGTAGCGCCTTATCACGTTGTTGAGGCGTCTCAAAGCCCTTCACAGAATATACTGTAAAGTGTAGTGTAGCTCACAGCAGTGTCCCACAAAGAAAAATGATCAAATTATTATTATTTTTTTTGGAGTGATTAATACTCCCGGAAAGCGATCTGCCAATCGACTAACAAGCGGGTTCCTACTTTACTTCTAGGTAAAGAGAGGCAAGATAACAAAACTTGCCTTAGGTTTCGGCCACCTGGTAATCGAACCTGGTCCTCTCGCTTGGTGAGAGTGCTAACCACCACACGACAGAACTCCACTCCTTCAAGTTGGTTATTTTTTTTACCGATTTTCACTGACAAATATCTGTTTGTTTTGGTGAGAGTTAATCAACAAAAAAAAAGGTTCCTCCTGAATTTGATTTTAATTAATGACCTTTTATCCACACGGTTTTGTTATATGCACTGGGGCTAATCTGAATTCATGCAGATAATCTGCTCTCCAGTGTATCAATAATGCAACTATTTTGTTAGATCCAGTTTGTTTGCTTGAGATTACATTGTTCCAAAATTGTTTCCGATTTGCACTGAATTTATCTTTTTTGCAATCTTATTCCATATCCCCCTCCCGCCCACCATCCTCAACTGTGATTTTCTTGCATTTTTAAAAACAAAATATAAGCTCCAAAGTATACATCCACCTCAGCTTCAGCAGAAAGCATGTGTCTCAGATAATTTCTACTGCCAATTTGCTTACAAAGACACATGCATACCTATTTAAATGCATTGTATGTATGTGGTGAAAATTTGGTCTTTTCATATATTCAATTGAAATAGTCTTTAAATCATACTTATCTGATTTATCGAACAAAATTAGTACACTCAATTGGTACATGTCGTAGATGTGTACATTAAACAGACAACTCACACAAACTGTTTCCATGTATTTTGAATGAATATAACTTGCGTTTTGCCCACAAAATACAGTCAATCTACTTTAGAGTATATCCTGTTGAGACATGTGATAAGGTGCTTTATCAAATGCAGAATTATTATTTATTTATCTAATGTCTACTCTTTTCGTATGTAAATGCGCGTCAGTTAAATATTAGAAACTTTTTCAACCAGTATGGCTCACGCTGGCTTCACATGTGGGACAGATGGCGCTAGTTTAGAACTATTAAGAATGGCTGAATAATGGTGATTAAAGTTCTTTGAAAACAGAGATGCTGCCTTTTGCAACAGACAGTAATAGGGGAACAGTTTCAAAGCAGGAATAGATCTCTGGTCCATCTAACCGACCCATCCGTTTTCCCAAAAGATTTGTTTGTCACATCTATCCCATCTAATAACCCTGAATTCCTTCAAGTGGTCCGAGAGGGCTGACCTTCGGTAATTAGGTCAACCAAACTCCATGCTACTACTAAGTTGATAAATGAAACTGGAAGAAAACAGATATTTTGGTGTGGCACCTGCATTTGTTATGTTTTTTCGCTGTTCTGTTCTCATAGAGCCCTGCTGTTTGTTAAAATGCTTCAAGGAATTATAGTGCATTATATGCTGATTGACGGCTTTCAAACAAAACTTCAGGGGTTGCTGTAACAACTCGGGTCATTTTCAGTGCGTATTACTCCTGAGACTATTACATTAAACTGGCAGACAACAGGAAAATGCAGGTCTATTACTTGCCTCTGGAGATTGAGATCCTCCATCCCAAAGCACAGCGCGATTAGCGCATGTGGAGGAGCTGGAGTGCATCAAGGACTTGAGCAAGGCATGGACTCCTGCGGATTTGCAGCTCACGGCAGTATCTTCGACATGTCAATCTGGATTAGGATTGTGAAGATGACTGGTGGGTTCTTNAAAAAAAAGTTGCTTTTCGGTGGAAGAGTATCTTGCTTTGGGGCTGTGGCATCTCCCTGCAGAAGGAAAGTCAGATGAAAACAGATTTACCAGAAATTAGCCCTGTTATTAAGCTGGGCTGTGCACCAGATGTAATGCTAATTAGAAGAAATACTGCCAAGGGGAGAGTGGATTACTAATATCCCCCAGGCACCATACATTAGAAGTGAAAACCTCTGTTGCATGATATGAATTTTTATATGCTTCGAATCAGAAGAACTCCTATCATTGCTCCATTATTGACAGCACAGCATGTATCTGCTTCTAACCAAGTCAATTTAAAAACTGCTCCTGAGGTAAGGGTAAACTGAATGGTATAGAGGAGCTGAAATGAAGCTTGGCTTTCCATATTCATACACACTATAATTATTGTACTATTAGTGGAACTAACTAACGTTTATTATAATTAAACTACAGCTGAATTTGAATAATACAATTAAGTGATATATTAAATTGATAATTCTTAGTATAAGTTTATTATGTGGCTAGATTGCAGCGTGAAGACCAAGCTGCAGTAAAAGACAGCAATACTGAAACCATGCCTTGGAGGGAATAAAGAGAATATTAATACAGTGTAATCTGTGGTTACAGGCTGACATTGCTGCACACTAGAGGGCATGATTTTTATGTTTTAAACATTGCAAAAACAAGTTTATTTCAATGTTGTTACTGTACAAATCTCTTTAACTCTCTCCAGACTACAGTGGCATTTTGAATATTCGAACAGTTGGAATACACTGATATTTAGTTTTGTGCACTTGTGGCATAATTAATAATAAAATGCATTTACTTTTGAAAATGCATCGCTGAAAAACAGTAGTAAAGCCACAATCCGCTTTCAGTCCTTGGAGTTATTTACACACGTACTCTCAACACCCAGTCAGTTTGAGTTAGACACTTTGAAAAACAGCATAATATAAGTTAATAATATACTCACTGAAGCCGATCAGAGAAATTCACAAAATTTGGTCACCTGATCTGGCTAATGATTATTAATAATAATGATGATGGGGAGGATGTGATAAATAATGGGCCTTAGATTCCACCTCATCTTATCATGTAATTGAATGTTGTCTTACAATATAAACTGGCACAGAAGTGTGGAAAATTTGAAAAAAAACAAGACTTAATTTGGAAGTTGGTTTCACACAGTTCTTGAAAAAAGCATTGTTATTCAAATTAAGACAAATTTAAAATGCTCCACAATTCTGCGCTGTCTTAGGTTTTACAATAAAATCACTAAGATTAAGTGGAGTTTCAAGCTGAATGTTTTGTTTGATTTTTTTTCTCAGTCTTGTTAATAATAATACTGTACTTGCATTTATGGTACAATACCGATTTGCATGTATAGTGTGTATCACATCAGGAGGAATTTCCAAGGCCCTGGACATTTGATATAGCATCTTATCACACTGTTAAAACATCTCAAATTGCTTCACAAGATTTATTGTAAAGTGTAGAGTTTGAGCAAACAAAGCAGCCAATTTGCGCACGGCAATGTGCTATTGAAATGAATGAGCAATTGTATTTGAAGCATTGTTGGCCAGGACACCAGGAGAAATTCCTTTCTCTCTGAATAGCCACTTCTCTCTGAATAATGCCACAATCTTTATCATCCATCTGAACAAGCAGATAGGACCTTGGTTTAACATTTCAACCGAAGGATGGCATGTTTGACAACACAGCGCTTCCCCAGTACTGCACTAGAGTGTTAGCCTTGGGTTCAAAGTCCCAAAGTGAGTCAGGTTGACTGCTCTCTCTGATTGACTCGCTAATTTACAGAACAGGAGTGGATGTATAATAGAGATGGAGGAAATGGAAAAGAGCTTTCATTCTTTCCTGCTTAATGACTGGCTTTTGGGAAGTATGATTTTTCCAGATTTTACCTTCAATTTAATCCAGTAATTTTTCCACAAGGTTTGCTGTGACAAATCACTATCATTAATGGTAGGGGTCCATCAATTGATTTATTTGGACAATAGATGATAGTGTGTGTTGAGCAGGATTTTATAAACAAACATTTGAAATAGTTACTGGTTCAGTGAATCAGCAAGTACTGTTTATCTGCTTATAAAGGAGTGCAGTTCGCTAGAGTTACTGGACCATCTGGAAAATGAGCTATTTTTAAAAATCCACAATCACCAATTGCCCTGGACACCAATATTCCTAGATGGTCTGACTTTTTTTTAACATGGTACTTAGCAGGTCAGGCCATTAAATGGCCCAAGCTTCCTGGAGGTTTCTCTCTTGCAATGTTTCATCCCACTGGAGTTTTTTATAATTACCTTTTGATGTCTGTTTGAATTGCCTAGGGATTGTTCTGTCTCAATGCTGAGGTTTTGACGCAGATGAAGTTAGTGTGGAGAATGTGTTGCCAAAACAACATATTTACTTCCTCGCCTTTCACAGGACTATCTGAACGAGAATCATGTGCTAAACACTTGCTCTGCAGCTGTCAGTTCTTATCAGATCAACTCAAAAGGAGCATTCATGGGAAACTGGAACTTGTCTTCCCAAAGGCTTTTCCTCCCTGTGCTGTGTACTATTTGCAGCAAAGAGGTGAATGGTCAACGTGATTCTAAATCCCATGCATTGCTTCCCTTGGTGCAGTCTGGGAGTAAATACTAATAATAATACTTGCATTTCACGGAATATACTGTAAAGTAAATTGACTATATTTTGTGGGTGAAATTTTGATTAGGTGACTCAAGGTGGCTTTAGAAACTTAATTTTGAAGTAACTCACATGGGCTTTCTCTATTTTATTAGTTTATGGCAGTTTTGTATTTCTTAATACCATTTTCTTACCTTTTCACTATTTACCTTTTAAATATCCTTACTTCCCATGAATGCATCTATCACCCTCTTAAGCACTTCAATTAGTCTTCTGGAGCAATGCATTCTCCAGTGTAATATCCCTTTCCCATCTGAGAAATGCCTGGTGTCTTCAATATCTGCAGTATGGCAGAGCTAAGGTCTGGAATTATACATGTGAAATATGATAAGCCTGAACTTGGATTTCCCCATTCTGTAACTGTGTTGGGCTCAGTAAGAGGCACAGTTCTGGTTGGACTGTTTAAAAAGGCACATGTGCCAATTAAGACTTCAGATTTGTTTTGTTATGGTTCTGGCTGTTACCCTTATAATACAAATCCTAGCTTCAATTGTCGTGCATAAAACTGAAAGAGCTGGTATGTTCTTTTCTGTCCCCCGGAGGTGATCCCTGATGGGATCCAACAGTGATGTTAGCTGAGCATTTCCGAGCTCTTGAAATGTCAATCTGTAGGTGGTTACAGAGCTTTCATTTATTTCAGGATTATTCAGATTGAATTTAGAGACCTGGAAGATATCAAGAGTAGATACATTTACCATCAGTAAAGTTCACTTACTGCAAATGTTTTAATTTCTAATACAAAAATAGATGTAAACTAATAGTTTTGGGTGTGAAATTTCTGAGTTGGTAAATCTTTCTGATTCCCTTTGCACGCATCACTTTAATCCATTGAGGGAGGCGCTCAAAGTCCTTACGTGGAGCTTGAACCCACAATCTTCCTACTTTGAGGCGAGGGTACCACCAACTGCCAACCAGTATATAATACAGTAAAATTCACATAATTTGTATCAGTCGGGACCATAACATTTAATATGACTTATGCAAAATCTGAGTTCCAAGCAACAGTACGTCGGATAAAATCCGAATTAATCAATCTAGTTAAGCATGTGTTTTTTTAAAAAAAAAGTTTAATAAGGTGCAATCAGTGTAGATTGTAGCATCAGTACTTTCTTGAAATAACTATTACCAACAAGTTTTATTGCTGCAATATTTAAAAAATAATTCTAAAGCACAGTACTAAAACTAACAAGCGTACAAATTGATTCCAGAAAGCACTACATTTTATATCTGTTACTGAGAGCTGATAAAGACCTTCAGTTTTTCTGCTTTCTAATATATGCTGCAATGACCCCCAAATTCAAGAATAGATTATTTCAGGTGAATTATTTCTGGGTGATTTTGTGCCAGATGAGAGAATTGGCCCATTGGTTACAGGCCTCAGATATGAGACAATCCCGTCAAAGGTTGATTGCTGAACTGACCATCTTATCTCCTCATTACAATTCTGGAACTCAGGTGGCAGCATCATTCGGTAGTGCTTGTCAGTCAATTAAACAAAAATACCTTTTGTCCCAGTATTGTTTGTACCGAGACCAGGGTGGTCCAACTGGAGTATAGGAGTGTACAATAATATTTGTAATATGATTATAAACATTACCTCTGTTGAGCAGAAGTAATGCTTAATATTATTAACTTTTAATTTTTTAAACAATATAGAAATAATACAAAACAATAACATTTACATAGCATCTTTCACAACAGGAGGACATCCCAAGGTGGTTAAATATCATAGTAATAAAGTTGCGCTTGTCATTTATGAAAAGTACTCTATAAATGCAAGTTATTTGTTTTTATAATACTTTATTACAACATATGTATGAACTAAAAAAAGGTAAAAAAAAATGAACAGTACAGGAAGCCTGGAATTTCCCTGTTGCCACTGGAAGTCTAAGTGTTAATGCGGAAGCATCTAATAATGTCGTTAGTTACTTTGACTCCCCAAGAACAGATCCTAGCCTGAAGTGAAAGGGTGCATTGTCATTTATATTCACTATATTGTAATAACGTTCCAGAACTTTCTTCAAGAAGATTCAAAAATATCTATTTTGGTTTTGCTAATGTCACTTTGTAAAATTGTTGTAAATGATTGTTGCAATCCCTAATAAATAAAATAATTTTAACTTTTTCTGTCATTCTAAAGTACTTTTTTTTCTTTCAGGCCATGTGGTTTAGTACTCCAGCTCATAGTGAAATATTAAATCTTGATAGTGGAAATATTGATGACATCTTAGGTAAGTGCTCTTTCAAAATTATGTAGCTTTTACTTCAACTTTAGAATAGGAGGCAGGCTTGTAGATGCTTAAACTTTGGTCTTATAAGTCATTGGCTGAATTACTCAAAATCTGCAATTTTGCAAAGTGAGTGACCAAACATCCCAACACTTCAGCAAGTATGTTACTTCAGCAAATCTCTTTCCACAGTGTCATGCTTGGATTGAAACTTTCTTTGCCTTTTTTTTGTATTTCCCTCCATCCAATCCAAAGTAATAGGGTGTAGTCACCATGCGCACAGAAAGCTGTCTCACCTCCAGCTGCCTTTACACATGATAAAAACATGTTCAATTTCTTGGTCACCAAATCATGCTGAAGTCCATTCCTGTGTCTGATGTTGGCAGCAATAAAAAGTTGGAAGCGAGCTGGTCAGCTTTCTATGTGCACTTGTCTTAAGCTTGAATGAGACTTTCTCGTATTTTCTTTTACTAGATTGTTAAATGGCGTGCTAATTTCACCAGTCGTGTTGTGATTGGAATCAGTAAGATCATGTTCTTAAGGAGATCTTGCTCAGTGTTACAATTTTTTTAATTTAAAAAAATCAAGGCATTATGCGTTTGTCGTGTATGCGTGTTTAAAGAAAATCCCCAGAGGTCAACAATAATGGCTCCATTGTGTCTTCCAGAGAGTTGAAGTCTTCCAAACTGTTCATACTCTGGTATGAACATGCTTGGATTAAGATGTTCCTTGGTCATTGTCACAGACACTGGTGATATTTTTTCTCACCTCAAATTGAATGAGTAATTTGAAGCTTCCCAAAACTCAGATCAATGATTCTTTAAGTTCAGTCATCTGCTATGAGGAATTTTCCAAAATAATGTAGTTTATTTGGCGAACATCACAAGAGTTCAAAACAGCAGGTTGGAACATTATAGAATGAACCTAGAAAGAGAAGAGATCTGCCTGATTGTTTTTGTTTCCTGTACAATTATTTTCTTTAATTGCAAAAGTATCTGGTTAATACATTGCTGATATTTCTCTTCTTATTTTGTCCTAAGCCAGGCAATCTAAACCTTGAGATTGCCACATTGTGGTCAGATCACTGAAGGAGCACAGGTGCAATATTATTAGACCACAATATTGAAATGTTTTGTTCCCATTTGTGAAGAATTCAGACACTTTATTCAAGACAAGAACGTTCGTTAGATACCGACCACGGTGGTTAGATACAGCACTGATGTGCTGCACCATTAAATATTATAATAATAATATAATATTAGATCCTTTGCAATTTCCACATGGCTTGTTCATGTTTGCACAAGACACATTTATGCGAGAGCAGTTTCCAACTTATAGTTAATTAGATAATTTTTTACAGTACAACTTTAAATTGGTGTCCATCTATATAATTTAGATTTCGTATTGCTTTAATAAAAGTAGTACTTTAACTCCATGTTTAATCTAATCAAGCATGCAAAATTATGCTTTTGAGTTTGTATTCATCTTAAATCTATGTAAATGTAATTTTTTTTTCTTCCAGGCAATGCAGATGTTGCACTAGTCAATTTCTACGCTGACTGGTAAGTACATATAAAAGCTGCATTTCTAACCCTGCATGATTACCCGTAAAAGCTTCTGAAATTGACTTAGCTAATACCCCTTACTATAATAATAATAATCCTTGCATTTGATATAGCGCTTTTCATGTCTTCCCGACGTCTCAAAGAGCTTCACAGAATATGCTGTAAAGTGAACTGACTATATATTTGTGGGTGAAACAAGGCAGCTAATTGCACACAGCAATGTCCCACAAACAGTCGTGGATTGAAAATGACCAATTTATTATTGTTTTTGGTTTTGGAGGGATTAATATTAGGCATGTGGAGTAAGGAAACTTGCCCAAGGTTTCGTCCTGCCTGGAATTGAACCCAGGTGTTTCGCTTGCAAGGCGAGTGCTCTAACCACTGAGCTACAGGACTCCATCCGGGTTGAAAGGGCTTGGATATAATAAGAGGCTTGGTAGACTGGGATTATATTCCTTGGAGCAAAGGAGGTTAAAAGATGATTTGATTGAGGTGCTTAAAATAATGATTTTGGGCTTGGTATCTGTCTTGTCTTGGCTCTACCAAGGGAAAGAATTGGTCATTATCTAAATGTGTGGGCAACTATTTCCCTTGATAGAACTGAGGTCAGAAAGCATTTCTTCACATAGAATTTTATAAAAATGTAGAATATTCTGCCCCAGAAGGCTGTAGAAGGGGGAATTGATAGAAACGTTTAAAACCATGACAGATATTTGGATTGTAGAGGTGTAAAAGGGTATGGTGAAAGGGCAGGGCAATGGGATTAAAAGATCTGCCTATTTCTAATAAAAGTGGTGGTTCAGTCAACTAAATGGCCTTCTCCTGTTCCTATGTTTGGGTAATCTCTCAGCTAGTTACTGGTGAACCTGGATCAACTGCACAAAACTGCTGAGCAAGCCGTAAGTCCTATAAGATGACAGAAATATTGACATTGGTGTACCTAGCATGGGAGTGTTTGATTTCCCAATACTGATGCAGTAGAATGTATACAACTCAAAGAAGGGTCAGACAGTACTATTGAAAAAACGATGTCACGGCAGTAACACCTCAGGAATGTAGCCACATAAAAGTTGATGGTTGTTATCGAATACTCTCCTGATTTAAAAAAATGATTGTGACATGTGAAAATACTGTATGCCCTTGAATGAGTCACTGTTTCGGGAAGAAGAGAGGTGAATTGCAAATGGAAATGTAATAACTGGAATTGTATAATACCAGTCTCATGAACAGTGCAGCAGTCAGTTTTTTTTATAAATGTGATGAGTTTGGTATCTACTTTGTAAAAGTGTTAAGATCGTCATTGGAAGGATTGGTTTTCAATCCATCTTAGCTTTTTCTCAGTTTAGTGCTTTTGATCCGGTTTGGTTATATTGACTGATCACAAAACCATTAAAAAAAACTGAAGTAAATTGTAAACCATTTTTTCTGCAAATCAATAGAAACTTATTCTTGTTAACAATGTGCATATAATGTGGTTTGGATGTCCGTGTTTAGAATAATACTTTGCATTAAGTTATTGCACACTAAATTTGATTATAAACACACACTAAATTGTAATACAAACTTTGTTTTTCATGCTATTTGATTTAAATCTTAACAGTCATAGACTGCTATCATCAATAGTAAGTGAAACATGTGATTGAATACCATTTGCCAGCATTGTAACTACTTTAGTGTTGTACACGTGGACAAATGGAAGTTTGAAAGAAATGAGCAAGTGTCCTTGTCAGTATTGACTACTAACTTAAACTCTTTTTCATCCTTTGAATGCTGTAGCATGCGTGTTCAAATACTGCAGTAGTGTGGAGAAACTGGATTAACATACCTGTGGTGTGGGTCAGATCAAATCCCTTCAAACCAGAATATCTGATATTAGCACTCTTTTCAAACAAATATTTGAGAGGGCAGAATAATATTACAAGGAAATAAAATAGTTAAAAGCAGTAGTTGAGATCCATAAAGGTGTCAACATGTCTCAGTTAGTAGCACATTCATTTGAGTCACAAGGTTGGGGGTTCAAGCACTCAAAATGGGACTTGGAACCATATAGTTTATGCTGAAGCTTCAGTGTAGTGCTGGGGCTACGCTGCATTGTCAGAGATGCTGTCCTTCGGATGAAATATTAAATCGAGGTCCTGTCTGCCTGTCCAGGTGGCTGTTGAAGATCCCAGGGTAATCATTGAAAAGAAAAAGGAGTTTTTCCTGTTGTCCTGGCCAACAATTCCGCAGATAAAATTGATCTCTTATTTGATGGCTTTTGAGAGACTGCTGTGTTCGTCCACGCACCATTTCCTGTAAAGAGTATATCCTGTAAAGAGCTTTGAGACATCTCATTGATGTGATAAGCTGCTATATCAAATGCAAGTATTATTATAAACTACAGTGTCATAAAATTTCAACCAGCTTTATAACAGCAATGAAATGGTGCAAATGAGAAATGTTGGAAAGACGGGAAGTGGGAAAACTAGTCAACCTAGACCATGTGAGTTCGAAGTCCCAATGTGTGGCTTTGTGAAGGTGAAGATTTTAGATTATGTGAAGGTTTTAAGGGTAGCTTGAAATTCCTAAGCAATTTTTTTTTATTATTGTGCAGCACTATACAATACAGAACAACCTGCTCACATCCCCTTTCAACCTGCCTCCTTTGCTTGGCTAGCTTAGGCCTTCTGCGTATCCCTTGACCTCTTTGCTCCACCATTGGTGACCGTGCCTTAAGCCACTATGCCCTGAACCTCTAGAAATCTCCATATCAATCCCTCTGCCTTTACCTCTCTTTGCCCGCCTTCAGATCGCACTTGAATACTTTCCTCTAGGACAGCGACTACAGTTCCTTCCCCTGTCTCCAAGGCTCAGCATCAATTTCTCAGCATTCCCAGACAACTCTATATAAATGCAAATTGTTGTTAATATTCTATAAACATTTTATACCTACTCTCACTTTTTTTGACAGGTGCAGATTCAGTCAAATGTTGCATCCCATCTTTGAAGAGGCTTCCACAATTGTGAAAGATGAATATCCAGATGCAAAGCAAGTGGTTTTTGCAAGGGTTGATTGTGACCAGCATGGTGAGTAAGCAGGTTTCAAATATATTTAGACTCATGGGCTTGAGAACACAAAGGAAAAGCTAACACTAATTCTGGTGGCACAGCTCATTGGTGCACTTATAGTCAATTTACTGTCAAAGATTATCTAGATTTGACTTGCTTTAGTCTGATCACTTGTAGCTAAAGTGCAAATTTTACAAGCTTTGCTTTGTTGCATTTGCATTGCACACTGTACAGCAAACTGAGGCATGCTACAAATAATGGTGAGAAATAGTGTAATAAGGAGGTTTTCAGAAATTGCAATACCCAGGTAAAATTGGCCATTCACTTCATTGTTGTTTGTGTAAACTTGCTGCCATGTTGGCCTACAAAACCCCCTGTGCTTGCACTTTAAAATGAATCCGGTGAAGTGTTCTGAGGTGTCCTGATGACATGAAAGGCAATTATTATTATGTATACCTCTAAAAGTCTCACTGGTAAGCTAGACAAGATTTTGACCATAAATTGTGCCTTGAATGACAGCCTTAGCTGTCTGCTTTTGCCAGGATTATCCTTAGAGACGTTGACCCTGTATACTCGTTACATTCCTATTATATCTTTTCAATGTGAAATGGAAGAAAATCTTATTTGGTATTTAAAATGTAATTTGGGTATGTCCTCGCCTTGATCCGAGGTACATCCGGCCATTTCCCTCTGTACGAGTCGCAAATTCCATCAAGTTCCATATGTGCTTTTACCAAGGCTTTAATGGTACTTCAGCTGCTATTTTAAATGAACAATAGCAGTTAGTCTTACCAATTAAATTCATCCTTCCAGTATGGGATCTAATTTTGGTGCAATCTTGTGATGGATTGGAAGCAGTCATGACATGTGAAATTAACTTTCTCTTGTGTTCCTGAGAAATCGGAAAAATTAACAAGCTTTCTGCTGCAGTTAAATTTTCCTATTTACTCAATTCGTTTAAGGATCATGTTTTATCCTCCCTCTTAAATTCCTCCTAAACGTTATGACTTTCTATATTTTTCCGTAATTCCTATCCTTGTCTCACCCACTTAGCATCAACTCCATTTGGGGGGAGGGTTAAAGGAGGTGCACGTATTTGGTGGTACAATGGCAGATGTCTCCCCATATGTGTCTTGTGGTCTTTGAAACTCAAATGTTTGGAGAAAGTGTATTGGGATATCTTAAGTTGACAGATGCTCCCTAGCATAATGCATGTTCTAGCAACCCTGATTTCAGCAAGTGGTTGCATTTGAATTCCTGCACACAGGGACAGGATTTCTCTGTGTAGATATTTTAGATAAATATCAGCTGTTGAAGCATTGTCTTTCTGACATATGCAGGGAGGCATGTCTTACGTGCCAGCAATCTGCACAGCTTGAATCATGTTCTGTAGAAGACTGAAGG
This sequence comes from Callorhinchus milii, assembly GCF_018977255.1. Lineage (NCBI taxonomy): Eukaryota > Metazoa > Chordata > Chondrichthyes > Chimaeriformes > Callorhinchidae > Callorhinchus > Callorhinchus milii. The sequence goes on from NW_024704743.1 coordinate 62,825,637, forward strand.
TCTTTTTCAAATTAGAGCCTGGAAATTGTGCTCAGAATTTTGACATTTTCGTCCGATTTCAGCATTTCCTTTTCAGCCCTCCATTTATTTTGTGTACAGTATTTTAAATGCACTGGGGCAATGCATGTATTGTTCTAAAATTATCTAGTGATGGTTGAAGATTGCCATGTCTTCTGGCAATGGACCACAACCTTTTAAATTCCAGATTACATTTTGTTCTTATAATCGTTGCATTTGATATGCACTTTTCATATCAGGAAGATTTCTTTAACATCACAAGATAGGCTGTAAAATATAGTTACTATTTATTTTGTAGGCGAATATCGCAGGTAGATGGAGCTCTCATTGGTAATCATATTACAGACCTTGGATAAACAGACCTCTCGTTCAATTTATAGCAAAGTGGACACACAGGTCTTCAACTGAGAATTTCTCCTCTTGGAGCACTGAGTTTTCTTCCAGTGGCTTGGGATGTCCTCCCGACATGACATCAAAGGTGCTATATAAATGCAAGTTGTTGTTGTTGTTTCTTGAAATCGTCCAGCGTTCTCTAAGAATCCTTGGCTGGTGTTAATTCTGGCTGCCAATATTGCAGCCTTTCTTGTATTTGAGAACGAGTTCCACAAAGGAAGGAAAGAGCCAGCAACATAAATTGTGGTTCCAGAAATCTAGAGCATTTTGTGTGGTTCTCAGCTTCAAGTCCATTGGTCATGTGGCTCGATGCTTTTATGCAGATTAGCTTTCAGATTTTCCTACGTAAGTCAAAAGTAACTTGTCATGCATGTGCTGTGATTTAAAAATGTTCAAAATAATAAACTGCTATATAAAATATAAATTATTATTGCTTCATTGCCTTGTTGTCTCATCAGTGCATCAGTCATCACAAGAACATTTTTTCTTGAAATGTAAGTTTGAAGTCCACTAAACCCCTGACTAATGAGGGGGGAGAGATACGGTCCGCAAACCGGATTATCTGGCTAACTGCTAATCCTTATAGCAAAAATTTTTAATGAATTTTAAATAAATAAAATAGACAAACCTCCCCAAAAATAACAATAGTTCTATACTCACCATTGAGGTGATGCATCTCTGTTGGTGCATTGTCGAGCTTTGGCACCACATGGGCTGGTGGGAGTTTGAGAACACGGGCTGAACTTTAGAATCGCTGAATTTTTTTTCAGACCTGGTCTGGGTAATTCTGGATATGCAGGGTCCGCATAGCCAGGGGTATCCTGTGCATCAGTCTCACACTGTATGTTACAGTAACTTCAGATATGTTCAATTGTCTGGTTATTTTTCTTGTGCCATGCTCTTACAGCGGATATAGCACAAAGGTACCGGATAAGTAAGTATCCAACGCTGAAACTGTTCAGGAATGGGATGATGATGAAGCGAGAGTACAGAGGTCAGAGATCAGTGACGGCACTTGCAGACTTCATCAAACAACAGAGAAATGATCCTATTCACGAAATCCAAAGTCTCGATGAATTGCAAACAATTGATGTAAGTCTAAGAACAAAACTTGCATTCTAGTTCAAATCTCAGCAGTGATATATGATGTGTTTTTAACAAATCTGTGACAAATTCATTCTTACTCATTTGAAATGGTCGTTTCATTTGAGTAATTGTATAGGGTAAAATATTAAACTTTGTTTTCTAAAGGTACAAGTAAGGGCTATCTTTCTCACAGCTAATTTAAATTTAATATGAGTGCACCAATCATCCTCAGCTGTGCTGTTAACGCAAAAATTTGATGAATTCCATAATGCATGCATTCAGCTAAAGCTGTAGAAACATCCACAGTATAGTGTCGTACTTCCTGAGTTCTTTCCACCTAAACATTCTTATTATAGCTATTATTGTAAATTATGATTGGGTTTCTTGGATCGATTCCATGTCTCTAATCAACTGTAATTTATTTTTCAAGTGTGCTAAGTATTGTAGTAATGCACCATGTGTTCACGTCCGTTAACTTCCTTCCCGTTTACAATTTGTACAGTGTTCCAAAAATGAGGTACTTTTTTTTTCAATTCAATAATTTTCAATTCCTAGTTCTTGGGTATAGTAAGGTAATACAAAATAATACTGATATAATGTTACAACAGGTGTCCTTAAAATCCAGCAAGAGTAATAACGGGGCAAAATCATCATTCAGTTCTTATGTATTTACTGCATGTGTGCTGAAAGTGGGTTGGCGAGCAGAATGTCAACTAGCATTCCACTCTAAAATGTCGCCGACTTGCAGGTCATCGGTTTTTTTGTAACGTCACTTCCCACGTGCAGTTTGTAGAAAGTGACCTGATAATGTGGGAGTGGGCTGTTGTTTGGCAAGTGAGAAGCAAATTGACAGCTTGAAGTGAGCTGGCCTGGTTTGTGGGAACAGTTTCTTTTTGTTAGTAATTGTTAGACCCCACACACCATTCTGTCTCAAAGCAAACCAGTATTTTAATGAAACTCGCTAAGGTGGTTGGTGCACTCGAATGTAGTTTGAAGGGCTTCTCTTAATTTTGGACATTGACCACTCTTTTCTCTAGTCAGGATTAGTGGTCATTAAGCATAAATGAGTAAAATAAATTAGCTGTTTTGTTGCTCACATCACGCACCCGTAATCCACTTCTAATGTCTACTACTTATGAAATCACATATTATTTCACCTGCATTCTTTCAGGAGACCCCAATTTCACATGCATGTCCTAGGTTCTGCAGTCCTAGGTTCAGCAATAACTACTTCAGTAGAGGATGTCAAAATATCTGTTTAATTGAGCAAATTAAATCTGATCTGCGATGCTCCACAATGTTTCACAATGATTATCTTCAATATTTAATTGTGCTCCTTGTGTAATAATACAATTGTTCTGTTTAGAAGGACAGTTTTGTACAGGGTGACCAAAAAGTCGTGAGACCATTACAATGATACCTTTAAAAAATGATTTTTTTTAGATAATAGGGTAGTTATCACGACTTTTTGGTCACCCTGTATTTAGCTGCAGATTATAGTAATGATTTTTTTTAATTCAACTCTTTAAAACCTGGAGGATAATTTTCATACATGGCAGAATGTTTTGAGGTTAGTCACGACCACCTCTTGTGCTAAACACAGAAAAATTATATAGAAGCACTGCATTCTGAAGGATTAAAGAACATGCTAGATAATTCTTGAAAGTGTTGTAATCCTGTTATTACTTCTAGCATTTGTGTAAATGGTGAAGTACATTTTAACCACATTAACAGCCTATCATTTGTTGTGTAGTAATATTTGTTACTTTACAAAATCTGAAGGAGTTGTAAAATCATCAAAATCTGTTTAAAGGGACTGGAGGACAATGTTAGAAATCAGTTATTTAAAGACATGTAATGAAACTTCAATCATTTAAAATTACCAATACTTTATTAGCCAGAATAAATTTTATGTCGAGTCTATACACTAACCACGACTGGGCATTAAAATTATTTGCTGGAGATGTACAGCTATATGGTTAAGAGATTTTGAAGTGATGCTGTTGATTTCTGAAATTGCACCTCACTTATAGTTTGACTCCTTTGTAATGAAGCAGGAAGAAATTTCAATCTGCAATTATCCTCTTGTGTGGTCAGTTCAGAAAATGCAAATATCTTTGTGAGATTTGGCTTGAATTTAAAATGTAAATAGTTTGCTACCTTTTTTAAACCAGGTTAGCTCAGATGTGGTGCTGGCCGGATGGCGGAGTTGCCAGGAGTGGTATTTTGATTGAACAATCCATTACTATTGTTGCTTTGTCTTACAGCGCAGCAAACGTAACATCATTGGATTTTTTGAACAAAGAGAGTCAGACAACTACAGAACCTTTGAAAAAGTGGCCAATATATTGCGGGATGATTGTGTCATTCAGGCCGCTTTTGGGTAAGTGTGAGCTGATATTCACATTTTTGTATTGGCAGGAATTATGGGACCATATGTAAAAATACAGATGTTGCTTCATATCTCCTCTGCTGCTAAGTCATGTATCCTTTCCAAGCCGACTCCAATGCTGCTCTGTAAGCAGTCCATAAGAGATGCACGAGAACAGCTCAGCTGGAACGTTTTTCCAGTGTTTCCCTTTGGCAAGTGAATCCTCCTATGACTCTCATCACTTCCTTCTGAGTTCCTATTTGCTGCTTCACCTTGGCCTTAAAGTACAATTCCATTTTGGAAATGGTTGTAAATACTTACCATCTCGTGAGTTTTTAAATGTTGGCTTTAAAAACATTAAATAGTTTAAATTGAGCAGAGTGTGCTGCAATGATTTCCAAATATTTTGCCTTGTAATCAGTAGTTTAGAAGACCTTAGTATTTAAAATGCAGTGGTCACTGTTATAAATGGTTTAAAGTTTGTTTTAAAGTGAAATTATGCAACTCGCTGATAAATTTGATGAAAACATTGCTTTCTCAAGCACGAGCCTATTTTGTGACAGGTATTTTGCTTCCTGCCCTTTGGTTGGTTCAAAGAGTCCACCAGGATGCAAAATATTAGCCACAAATCAGTTTTGTCGCCTGTCACGTTGCCAAAATGTGCCATTTCAGTCACAAATCCGATTTGCAATTAGAGCAGCGACTTCCAGTTTGTGACTGCTGTATTTTCAGCCCCATTTTTGCGTGATGCAGCTTTGACAATACCCACATTTCTTTTGGAAAAACATGCAGGTTGAATCTCTGCCTTTATTTACATTTATTAATATAAGATGTGTTGATTAAGGGTTAGAATAAATTAGGGTTCTAGATGTTCAAAAATCTTTACACATCTCTGCACACTAATCAGTTCATTATGGTGACATGATGGGATTAGTGACAGCTAATAACACTGTATTTAGAACTGGTAATTAAGTGTCGCTTGCAGCTGCTGTTATACACTTCCCTAGAACAAAAATCAAGACTTTTTTGCAGCAAATTAACTTGTATAAATAGGCAGTCCAATCGTGTGCAGCGCAGTGCTTAGGAATGAGAATCTGCTCTGGATCATGCTGTCTCTGGCTTTGTTTTTAAGTGTTTTTTTTCCTTTAAGTTCAGTTGAAGTAAATGTTGATCTCTGTGCCAGGGGAGACTACTTGTATCAGCATAGACATCAATTGTATTAGACCCATTTTAGAAACTTCCTCATGTCGGCTTGTGGCAGGAATCCCGAAAGTAATCTTACAAGAAAAATACCTTGGATAGTAGTACTATACATATATATAGTAGTACTTGGATAGTGCTATAGCACGTCAAGAAGCCTTGTAAGCGTTTTACAGGAAATTACTGCTTTTGTCGGCAAATGCTACACCAGCAGAGTCCCACAAATGGCCACAAGGTGATTTATTTCATCTGCAAGATTGTTGTTCATGGTCCTGGGAGGAATTCTCTTCTCTCTTTATATTGTCGCATTATCTTTAAAAATACTGTAAACTACTATGACGTGCTTTGAGACATCTTCCCGACATGATTATATGGCCACAGGGCAGGAGAATTGGTCGGAGGGCAGAAAGTAAAGAATAAAGGAAAATGTAAGGCTGACATCTAGATTTTTAACCACTGAAAAACTCGTTAATTCAAGATCCTCGTCCTCACTTTCAAGGCCATCCATGGCCTTGCCCCCTGCTACCTCTCTGACCTGCTGACTCTCTACCAACCTGCCCGCTCCCTCCATTCAGCGGGCTCCAGTCTGCTCCATGTCTCACGCCTGACCCACCCTACCATCAGTGGCCGGGCTTTCAGCCTCTCTGCCCCCACAATCTGGAACTCCATCCCATGTTCCCTTCACCTCGCTTCCTCCCTTGCCTCCTTCAAGGCCGGTTTCAAGATCCTTCTCTTCGATTGTGCCTTTGGTCGCGCTCCCACCTCTCTGCCTTCCCTCACCCATACACCACCCCTCCCCCATGCTCGGGCCCCGACCCCTGACTGTTCAGCGTTTTGGGACGTCCTCCCAGCGTGAAAGGTGCTCTATAAATGTAATTTTGTTGTTATTGTTAATATTTTCACCAATCTGTCCATCACCAAACAAGAATTAATAACAGTAAAATCTACCAACTCTGAGTATCTGTAGACTCTGTTGATTAAAATTCAGTGGAAAACCACCAGTCCGATTCCATCTTCATAATTACAACAGCCTCGGAATTATATCCGAACCCTGACTTCTCTGTGAGAATCCTATAGCGTTAATCTTGTCCACGCAGATGCCCGAGCTGAGCAAGACAGTTGTGTAGAACGTGTCCATACTCAGGGGGCTGAGTTTGTGCCAACAATAGAATTATTTTGTGTGTGTCTTTTTGTAAGTCTGTGGTCCACTTGTCTTTTACATAAATTGTGATACTGTATAAACTCCCAGCTGAAGCTTTACTTCCAATTATAAGCAATGCCAGTAAGTTCTCCACCATTCCTGGTGAACCGATCAAAACGCAGGGTGTTTTAAGCTCTGTGTTTGAACAACAGATAGAATGTAACTTTTATTTGGAATCAGGAATTGCAGCCGCAGAAACTACAATCGCTATTCACCTCACACTGTCCTTTATTCCTTGAACTGATCACAACTGTGATCACAACTGCAAGTGACCCTTCATAATAAAGAGCTGTCCTATTGACTTGCAGCAGATAATTCTATTACAGAATAGAAGTATTGTATGAGATAATTTTATTGAGTAATATCTCTTGAATGTTCTTTTTCCTTTTTTAGAAGTGTTGCAAAACCTGAGAGGTTCAGTGGTGATAACGTAATATACAAACCAATTGGGGTAAGTTCATAGCCCCTTTTGTCATATTTAGTGTATTCTTTACCACTTGAAATTCATAATCAATATTTGTATACAGTAGCCTGTTAATATTTTAAAAGCATTATATCCTGCATTGCAATCAGTCTCATGGTTAATTCAAAATTGACATATTATTTGGTTCTGTCTAACCTCATGTAACATGTTTTATTCCTTTCCCCTAGGAGAACAGTCCTGACATGGTGTATTTGGGTTCGCTGAATAATTTTGATCTGTCGTTTGCCTGGACTCAGGATAAGTGTGTGCCATTGGTTAGAGAAATCACTTTTGAAAATGGTGAGGTAAGTCCAAGTTGGCTGTGAAAAGAACTATTTATACAATGCCCTGATTTATATCAGTGAGGAGTCCTGAGTCAATCACTGCACTTGAAATTTGAGGAAAGACATTCACATCTAACCATTTGAAAACATTTGTATTACAGTTGTTTCTCAATATCCATTTTTGTCTAAATCTCTTCTCCCCCATTCCCCTTCTAACGCACATTATACACCAATCCTAACTGAGGAAACAGGTGGGTGAACAGCTTCAGGCATCCACCAATACAGCTATGTAACCTGCCATCGAGTGTGAGTGATGTAATTGAGTCCTTTTTTTAAAAAAAACTTCCTTCCCTCCGGGGAGAAGCACTCTGAGAATAAAGCTCAGTGTGGGAGAACTGCAGAGACAGACTAGGTTTTGCTGCTCAGTGTTGCTACCAGTCCTCATTTTACAAAAGTACATTGCAAACAAACCAGTTGATTTTTGTAGCTTGGGACAAAGTCCTGCTTAATATTTTGACTCCATGTGGTTTTCATACATAATGGTATATACTGTAAGAATCAGTAATTAAACCATGCTACTAATGTTTTAATGAAGGCCACTGCAATGCTGTGCCTTGGAGTGATGGGATGTGGATCTGAATGTTCATTTCCTGATTCAGTGATCCCTGAGTTCTGTGTTGCAACTTGCCATGGAAACCTGAGAAAAAAATATATGATCAATCATTATTACCTTTTGCTAAAGTCCAAGACAGGGGATTAGTGCTGTATTTCAGTTGAGGAAACATTCCACAAATAGGAAGATTGAGATTTGATTCCAGAGATGTGTGGACACATTCTCAGGGTCAGACATGAAGCTGAGATATGCCATCCTGGGCATATTGTGGGTATGATGGGTTTGTAGGAAAACATTCTTAATTTTAATGTTCAGAATAGTTCAGCATTGTATGCTCAAAACGTTCAAAAGATGAATAAAAAATTATAATCCTTACATTTGATACAATGCCTTTCAAATGGGGATGATGTGTCGACACAATTCACAGGATTTATTGTAAAATATAATGACTGTATTTTGTAGGCAAACACAGCAGACAATTTGCTCACAGTAATATCTGATAAAAAGCCATGAAGTATAGAACTATTGAAATTTGGTGTACAGAAGAAAGTCAATTGGCCTATCGTGTGTGCATTGACTATTTTAAGAGCTAACCTTTCAGTCCCATTTACCTGCCCTTTCCCCAAGCCCCTTGTAGTATTCTCTTTTAGGTATTTATTTAGTTGTAGTCCTGTAGCTCAGTGGTTAGAGCAGTCGCCTCGCAAGCGAGTAACCTGGGTTCAATTCCCAGCAGGGAGAAACTATGGGCAAGTTTCCTTACTCCACACACCTCTGCCTACCTGGCAATAAGTAGAAACCCGGTTGTTAGTCGATTGGCGGATCACTTATCCGGAGGTAATCATTTCTTCAACAACAACAAAAATGATAATAAATTGGTCATTTCAATCCACGACTGTTTGTAGGACACTGCTGTGAAAAATTGGCTACCATGTTTCGCCCACAGAATATACAGTCAATTCACTTCACAGTATATTCTGTGAAGCGCTGTGAGACGTCTCGAAGATGTGATGAGGCGCTATATCAAATGCAAGGATTATTATTATGGTTCCCTTTTGAAAGCTGATATGGATGCTGCCTTAACTACCACAAAGCATTCCATATCCTAACTACTCTGCGTGAAAAAATTCTCCTGACCTTCCCATTTGCTAACTATCTTGAATTGATGCCCTCTAGTCCCTGAAATGAATGATCAATTTTATTTGGGGGATTGTTGGCCAGGACACTGGGAGATAATCCCTTCTGACCCCTGAACAGGCAGACAGGTTCTCAGTTTAACTTCTCATCTAAAAGATAGCACCTCCAACGATGCACCCCTCCCCCCCCCCTCCCCAGAACTGGACTAGAGTGTCAGCCTAGACTAACTTCAAAGTGCAGATGTGGAGCTTTAACCCACAACCTTCGGAAATAAAACAGAGGTTTCAGTTATGTGACGAGGATTATCAGAAAAATGACTTTTTTTAATCACTGAAGCCTGTTAGAATGTACAATACCTTACCACAAATGAGTGCTGAAGCCAAATGTGTAACTGTGTTGAAAGGGGAATGGATACATATTTAAGAAAAATAATAACTGTGAGGGCAAAAGAGCAGCAGAGGAATGGGTTTTGGATATCTGCTGGGGAAGGATTGGCTGTTGGGATGAATGGATTCCTTTTGTGCTGTGAAGTGTCTGTGATTCTCTGATTACATTTCCTCAATGACCTGGGTAATGAAAACTGTAAGTTATTATACTTCTGACAAGTTCTCGAACAGAAGAATACTGGTTCTGAATTTCTTTGTGATAGTATACTATGTGCTGTACATTTGTACTGCCATGTGTTTGCAGATAGAATAGTAAGCAGTGTTAACACATATTAACATCAGAAGTGATCATTTGTTCAGCATGTCTTGTATACCAATATGCTAAAAAGATGCCAGATGTTACATTCAGTGTGAAGGCTTCCCAGTGTACTTTTCCCACAGTGAAATTAGGTTTCCCTCAACTAACCCTTAGAAACAGTGTTCTATTGTTTAAAGCCATGTTCTAGTCTGGTGGCTTAAACGGATGCTTGTGTTTACATAGGCAGGTGCTTAAGATCCAGCTTCATTCCAGTTTGATGACCTGCTTAGCAACATGTGTAAAATATCTGTTGATGCAGCTCCAGCCCAGGCATGCTGCTGCGTTCCTCCATTCCCTTTACCTTGATTTGTGTTTTGTAAACCAAACCCGTGCACCACATATCCTGCATTTTAACCAAAACATTATAATTTCATCTTGGAACGGATTTGATGATTATCTGCTATTTACACAAGCCTATTAATATTGATCTTCCCTGACCCTCTCTAAATTAAAATTTACATTTTAAAAAGTAAAATTATTTAAGATTCTATTACAGGCATGAAAAACTATCCAGCTTATTTTGCAGAGTAACTACCCTGCCATCTCCATTATAAATATATTTCCCTGAAATCGATCTTGTACACACATACTGCCTTTCCCCCACCATACACAGCAGTATTTTCACCCAAGTTGAATGATGACTATTGCATGGAAATCTGTTCTCAAATTGATTTGTCGTTGCCCTTCCAGTGCCTTGACACAATGCTTCTGGTCATTTCCCCTCTCATTCCTCACCCCCATTCTAAACCATGGAATATTTTATGCTTAAGGGATCAGAGTGAAATTTTCTTAAGCAGAGTGTGACATCACAGGATAATTGAGAGGTATCTTGAAGTGTTGCTCCAGTCAACACATCCTAAGCTTGAAGCCAGCCTGGGCTCTTAGCTTGGGAAATGCTGATCTAGAGTGATGGCACAATATTATTGTATTAAAACCAATCTGGTATGAGAGACAGAATACAATTAGTTTTAACACACACTTATTTGATTCTGTAGTGTTAATGGCATCTAATACATGAACTTCTTTTATAGTTATGTGATTGAAATGCATGTACTTAAAAAGCTAATACTAATACTGTAGTGTGGATAATGTAACATTTCCAATGAATCTGCATTATCTTGCTGCTCAGGAGTTGACTGAAGAAGGCCTTCCATTCCTTATACTGTTTCATTTGAAAGAAGACACTGAAAGCTTAGATAAATTTCAGCATGAAGTTGCAAGACAGTTGATCAGCGAGAAAGGTAACTTCCTTTGCTTTTTCTCCACTCACTATATTGGATTTTCTATTGAGTAACAACCATTTACATGTTTTAACGTACACTGTTAAGTGGTATAAGCCATTTCTGACTTCTTTACATTTAAAGGTTAATGGGAAAGAATTATGATTTAGTGTGTTAATACCGGGAGTTTTTATTTTGTAACACAACTCAAGGTGCAATTCTCATCAGAAATTAGAGGTAATATGGTATTTCTATTTTAAGACAATTTCTCTGCTCTCCTCACCAGTAAATGGCATTATTGTTCTCCACATGAAAGATCAATGTCCTAAAGTGCTTTTAGGAATAAGGCCTCTTGGGCCTTTGTAAGTAAACACTGACTCACTGAATAATTTGAAACCTACAAATGCAAATCTATCTGAATGAACAACTGACTCATATACATCGGACAGAACCTATTTAAACACCACAACATTAAAGAATCCATGGTGGCCTATTATTCATCCTCCTGCAGTACCAATGTATACAGATAAAGTGTCTTTGCTGTTTTATCAGTTGATAACATCCCTTGAATAATCGTTGAGTGCACTTCAGCACATTTTCATACTAAGTGGCTTCCCCTTGTCATACACTGTAGGTGAGAAATTCCTTGTTGCTAAGTGTAGCAACTTTGATGGTGCGCACTTCTAATGCAGTTGTCCCATTTTATGTGCAAATCATCAAACACTACTCCAAGTTAAGAAGGGTTTCTCTGCCTTGTATGCCTTTTGAAAATAATAGGCTGTAAATATCTGCTCTATCCATGTACACACTGGCCTGAAGCCTCAGCAAATATAGCAAAAATTGCATTACTATAATGTCCTTCATGTTAGCATAATGTCTCAAAACATTTCACAAGGACAGGGTTGTATGCTAGAGAAGGGAGGTGCAAAGGTATTTATAGGTGAGTGTGAGAACTTTGAAATTGATCCGTGGGGTGACATTGGAGGCTGGTGATGCAGTATCATGTAACCACATTCTATAATTAGTTACCTTGTCAAACTTTTCCAAGTTTAAAAAAATTAATAGAAGTATTTAGAAATGTGGTAGATCAGTTAGCTAATGGAAGCTAATCTAATCCTACTTAAGAGAATTAACAAAACCAACGCATAAAATACCCTGGAGTGATCAGTTGTTATTGGTCAACCGGATGTCTGACATGTGGATACCCCAAGTTTAACAGTTTCCAAAGCAGATTCCGAATTCCACGTTTATGCCACGTTTATCTCTGGAAGGGAACACTCTCTCCCTGGAGGGATGCATCTGTTTACCCAATTCCAGAAACTATTAGATACAGGTTCACAACAGCAACTTGCATTTATATAGTACTCTTCACGCGGGGTAGCATCTTGGAACGCATAACAGTGGCAGAGCTTGACTTGATCTGAAGATGGACAATGAAGGGGCAAGGCAGAGGGATTGAGGCAGAGTTGCAGAGTCTCAGGGTAAAGTGGCTGAAGGCACAGCCACTGGTGGTGGGAGTGGAGAGATGAAGGACATGCAGGAGGCTGGAATCAGCTGGGCGGGGGTCGGGGTAGAGGTGGGATGTAAACCCAGGGAGGTGAGGTGCCAGGGCATGAAGTCATTTGTATGTTGGTGTGGAGATCTTGAAATTGATTTGTTTTGCAATAGGGTGCTAGCGGAGCCTGACAAGGACTGGGGTGATGGGGATAAATTGGATTAGAGCTAAAGTAGAGTGTGTGCTGGGATATTCCTATTGTTTAACCAGCTCAAACCACATAATTTGCCATTGAGAGCACAGTTTGGCAAGCTTTCCCACTGCTTCTTTCCCACTAGGACCACCTATTAGGGATTTGGTTTGCAGGATTAACAGGAGCTGAGTGGGAGAATCCCTCCCCTATTTCTGCTCATCTGAGCAATTGGAGTCGGGGAGCTTGAGCAACAGCTACTTAACTCTGTAAATACCATTCAAAGTGGATATCAAGTTTGGGATTTATGAGTATGTGCTCACAAACTCAAACTTCAAATAACACCTTTCAGCAGCCGTTGCCTCAAGCTTAAAGTTTCCTCAATAGCTATTTTCTACCTTTCCCTCACCCATATTAATAGTATAATAATTCTTGCATTTAATATAGCATCTTATCATATGTCAAGACGTGTCAAAGCACTTCACAGGATTTTGCTGTAAAGTGTGGTGACTGTATTTGTAAGTGAATTCATAGTCCAATAGTCTATAACTGCATGTTGTCTATACTTGTGTATAAGGAATAAACATTTAGCTGAGAGGGCAGAGAGCTCTGATGTCTGTGGAGCTATACCTCAGCAAAAGGCTTTACTTTCAGGGGAGGAGGATGGAAACCAGTAAAACTACAAATATATTTACAGCCAATAATTTGAAAGTTCTGGGAAACTGTTGAGTTAGGGAGGAGACTTGCACTTTATCAAAATTTGTGGTCTGTTGGAACCTTACAGCCCATATTAACTGGCATCCCCGTAAAGGGAAAGGGGGAGTCCCAACCTTTACACTTTGCCTGGATGAGAGTAAATCAAGAGAAGATATATGCCAGTTTGACATTTTTCCAGGGAATGAAATATATGAAATTCTTGTCAAATCAGTAAATTGTATGAAATCGCACATTGGTGTAAATATGCTTACAATTAAGATCTGTTGAACCAGGATGTGATTGAAAAATAATGATAATCTTTGCCTTTGATGTAGCACCTTATCATGTTGTTAAGACGTCTCAAACTACTTCATAGCGTATACTGCAAAGTGAATTGACTATTTTGTAGATATTTTTAAAAACTTAAGAATATCCATTTTGTTTATATAGAGCATAGTCCCTTGGGAAGAGCTATTCAGGGAGAAAAATGTCTGCTGTACAATTCCATGTAAAGGAAGAATAAACCTGTCTTGAGTACTGGATAAGTTAATGTACCAGCAGTAGCCAGAGCTAGTGTAAAACCTCACTGGAAAGGCTGTTTTTGCTTTCCAATTTAGTGACTATACAATTACAGTGAAATTAGTAGGCTTTTTATTTAAATGAAAACTTTTCTGATCACTTGAATATGAAGCAAAATTCAACTACAATTACTATAGTCTTGGAAGATGTCCAAATGATGCTTCATGTGATTAATATTTGGGCTGCAGGGTTTTAGCTGTGATGACAATTTTCCCTTCACAGTTTTATCACTCCATTGGTATGCGGCATTGGACTTTAAACTGAAGTTATATACCTTACAGTGAAGGAGATTATGGTCTGATTTGATTGAGGTATTTAAAATATTAAAAGCAATTAACAGATTAGATAGTCGATAACTTCCCTTTGGTAAAAGGATCCATTATAAGGGATCATGGCTTTAAAATTAGAACAGAGGCAGGAAACATTTCTTCATATAGAAGAAATGAAAACAGAAGTCAACATGAACAACAGAAGTGCTCAGTTCTGACGAATGGTCGTGGACCTGAAACGTTGGCTCCATAGCTGCTGCCTGATCTGCTGAGTGTTCCCAGTGACTTCTGTTCTTGTTTCAGATTTTCAGCATCTGCAGTATTTTGCATTTTCTTCATATCGAGGGTTGTGGAGACGTAGAATGGTCTGCCCCAGAAAGCTGTAGAAGCAGAATCAATATCGATGTTTAAGATAAAGATACTGGGTAGTTGAGAGATAAAGGTGTGTGGTGAAAGGACAGGGCATTTCAGATTAAAAGATCTGCCAAGATCTAATAAACTATTGCAACAGGCTTGGTGAGCAGAATGGTGTCCGGTTCCTGTTTCTCAGTGTGCCTGCTAGCACACAGTTGTTTTACTGCTGTCTTGATCAAGACATTTGTTCCATTTCACAGGTAAATTGTACGATAGCAAATAAATAAATAACTTGTAAATCACTTAAACTCTCCAAGGAATTCAACAGCATGGTAAAATTCAGAATAACAAAACTAGACGTGTATCTGTTTGTTTCCAGAATCACTGCTTTTGGTTTTGTAAAGTGTTGACATAAAATAAGACATAACTGAAGCCAGTGTCAGACTGAAAGTGGGCATGTTTGTACACAGCACCAATCTAGGAAGTTTATACTAGTTGCTGCCATTTGATAAAGCAGAAGTGCGAATCAATCCAAGTTAATTGTCTTTGGGAGATTTGGTATCCCGGAAGCCCAGCTTGCCCTAAGGGGAAAATGGAGAAATCTTCTTGTTTTATATTAATAGTACTAGTTCATTATGCTGTGTTTAGACAAATTGTCTTGTGTTTTGTGAATATACTAAAATATGGATAAATTCTTTTAGGTACAATAAACTTCCTACATGCTGACTGTGACAAGTTCCGTCATCCTCTCCTCCACATACAGAAGGCTCCAGCAGACTGTCCTGTTATTGCTATTGACAGTTTTAGGCATATGTATGTTTTTGCAGACTTTAAAGACTTAGCGTAAGTAGATATTTTCTTTTATTGATAATAATAATCCATGCATTTGGTATTGCCTTTCATGTCGGGGGGGGGGGGGGGGGAGTGCATCCCGGAGTGCTTCACGGGATATATACACTAAAGTGTCTGTTTTGTGGATGTGCAGTGTCCTACAAATAGCTGTGAAATGAATGACTAAATTTATTTGAAGGATTGTTGGCCAGGACACCAGGAGGAACTCTGTTCTCTTTTAGAATAGTGCGAGGGAATATTTAAGGTCCTCCTGAACAGGCAGATGGGGCTCGAGTGAATTCCTGTATGAGTCTTAAGTGCCAATGTGGGGCTTGAACCACAACTTCTGACTCCCGGAGGCAAGAGTGCTGCCAACTGAGCCAGGCTGACACACATACACTTCACACTTTTCTGGGAAGGTTGTGACTTCAATTCATCGAAAGAGGACTTTTTTAATGTAGTATTTGCTGGTTTGTGATTTGCCATTTTACAGAATCTTGCAAATGATGCTCTCAGCTCGTGGGTTGACATTTTCATTCAATTTGTAAATATCTAAGTTTTAATTGCAGCACAATCCTTAACCTTTTAAAGTTTATTTCTTTAAAATATTTAAAATTTCTTCTCATTATTGCCTCCCTCAAAGAATTTAAACATATACTTCCTTAATCTTCAAATTAATAGTCAATCAATTTAATTAATACGTGTAACAATGAAGAAGTGTGATGGTTGGTTTGAAATACACAAAAGTCCTGTATTCCAATGTGTTTCCAAAATGATAATGAGAAATCGGGGTCTCTCTCCCCTCTCTCTCCCTAACTACACCTCCCCCCCCCCCCCCCCCACACACACACCAAGGATTTGGTTGAATGATGAACAGCACTGTTGGCTGTCTTGTCCTTTTTCAATTTTTAAAAAAAATGTTATTAGTAAATATTTCAGAAATATTACACATAATTTCTTTCTTGTTCTTTGAGCATTTTTGTTAGCAGCTTCCTTTTAACTCAATGTATAGTTCCAACAGAACATAGAGCTTCAGAATTAGTGAAGAGTGTGGCTTCTATTAAAAACGCCCATCAAAATATTCCTTGAATTATAGACTAAATTCTTTCACAGTCTTATGATTGAACCTTTTATCTTGTATTGCTTGCATCTCATCAGGACACGTTAAAAAAAAGTAAGGATATATATAATCAATCTAATGTAATATGTGATTGACTTACCCCTGACTTTGTAATTTGAAAACTAAACCAGAATATACATATATAAATCTCTTGCCTACCTGTAGTTTGTCTTCTCCAATTTTTTCTGATTACAATGAAGTCTGGTGCTAACAATAACCCCAATAGTCTGTCTTTCTTGTTTGAACAGTTCATAAATGGAGAATAAATACAATAAGAAATACTTTGTTTACAGTGTAACCGATGAATGCAGAGATGTAGAAACTTACTGTATAAATGTCAGTCTTCCTATTACCCGTGTCCATTAAACTGGAGAACATATTTGCCCAATTCTTTTCTCATTTTAACACACAAGATATTTTGGCAGCTAATCATATTTGTAGTTGTATAAATACATTTTCTCTGCTCAAATTGATCTTTTACAACTCAGTTTAAAGCACATTTCTATCCTTTATGAGGGCCTCCACTGACTTCTGATGTCAGGATTCAATTTTTTTTAAGGTTAGTTGGGTATCCGACATGTGGAAACTCATCCCCATGCTTAGAGATTCCAAATTAAACTATAAAGAGTTCCACACACTATATGTATGGTTTCAGATAGGTCCACTTTAGGGATTGTTGAAGCGCCCTCAAGAAATGATTCCTTTAGAAAGATGATTTTTGGGGGGGAGGGAAAGTTGATGTTGCGACTATTTGATGTGAGCTTGTTTAGATTGGTCATAAATTGCTGTCTGCAGCTTGCCATAAGACAAACTGTACAAGATGTGATGTATTCTTCAGAGCTTTTGAGACCAACTAGCAGCAGTCTGTGTGACTGCAGCACATTTGACATTTCATAGATAAAATTGATTGCTGGATTTTAGCACTTTGCAGTAGGTGACAACAGATGATCTAAGATGAAATTTAAATTGATCTTCCCTCAGCGTTTATCTCTGGTATGTGTGCAATTACTTTTCGCTCTGGAGGACCTTTTGAAAGCTTTTCTGTCAATACCGACTACCTGACTAGTGCTTGTATTTGTAAACTGTGTGTTTGACACCTGCTGTTGGCTGCTACACAGAAGGGCTAATGCAGAGACTATGCACTGTGGGAGCTATCAAGGGGCCGCAATGGGCTGTCATTGCTCCTGTATCCTTGGGGGGATAGGAAAATCACAGTAGCCGACAACCAGTGCAAACTGACACTCTCTTCTGCCTTTTAATTAAATCGCCTTCAACTAACCAAAAAAAAGAAAATCAATTAGGATTGATTTTCTAACTGGTTTGTTTTATTCCCTGTTTCATGCTTTGCTCAGACAGTTGACTATTCTTTTGATTACAGAATTCCAGGTAAACTGAAGCAGTTTATATTGGACCTACACTCTGGTAAATTACACAGGGAATTTCACCACGGCCCAGATCCCACTGATACAGCTCCTGGACAGGTAAGAAGCGCCGGGTATAGTGAAATAGTGATGGTGAGTTAAGGGTTAGAATAATGGTGCCTGCAATACACCCTCTGATGTTCATAAATGTTATCCAACTAATTTCACAATCACTAAGAACAACAAACTTACATTAATATAGCACCTTTCATATTGGGAGGACATCTTATGGATTGTTTTTCTCCTCTTTTGACCCCAACAACTCAGCTTCTGATTACCCAACAATCAATCCATTTGTAGTCAGTCCCTTGAGAGCTGGCATTGTTGTCCACTCCCTATTTCAAAACTGCCTTGGTCAATGTTTGAATCTGGATGGTTGTTTAAGGTACATATAACGTGTGAACTGTGTCCAAACAGACATCCTAAATGGTTAGTTGGAATGAATTTTATGTCATCCAACAAATGTTTTTGGTAAATTCAACTTTACAGAGAATGATGCATTTTAGGCATTTGCCTTTATGTTTGGAGGACGTCCCAAAGACCTTCACAGGATACAGTAAAATGGAGTGTGTTTTACAGCCATAAAATAATCTCTGAGCACTTTACAAAGATTTATTAGACGGTGGGGTGGCTAGAGGTGTGGTCAAAGATGTAGGATTTAAGGCAGGATTTACAGCAGAAAGGTTAGGAACGTAATAGCTTAAAGCTTGACCACCGACTGACAAAGGAGACATGCACAAGCTTGAATTCACCGAGTGGTGGGGACAAGCGGAGGTGAGGAGCCAGAACTTGATCCCATGGGAGAAGCCCAGGACAGGGTGTTGGGCGGCAGAATTTAGTGTGGTTGAGGTTGTGGGAGACAGAGTTTTGAATTAGCTGGAGCTTATGGATAGTGAACATAGGAACACCAGCAAAGAATGCATCTCAAGTCTAGACGGGAGGTAACTGAGGCGTGAATAAAGGTTTGGGCTGTTGCAGTATACGGACAATACTGATGCAGTATCATTTCTTTGGCTTTCATATAAATTCCATTTAAGTGGTTAGATGGTGTAATTCAAATTATGAGGTATTTACAGATGAGCACAATGAAAGTTCAGTTTACTGAAAATCTGGGTTTTACAGTTTGTTGATGAGTGGGATTTTCTCTTGGCAGGAGACATGGTCTGAGAGTTCAGGAACATTTGGTGATTTGATTGGTGTGGATCTTGAGATTCACACCTTCCCATGCAAGGCTTTGTTTCAGGTCCCTTACCATAAGGGTGGGAAGAGACTGTCAAAGATTTAATGTAAACACATATTAGTACTTAAATCCTGCACCATGTGGAAGATATTGAATAGCAGAATTACCTACTTTGTAAGGTGGTCATTCTTTAAACCACATTCCTCATATCACACTCTATCCCCAGCGATCGAGCTGCTCTGTCCACTATCATTCTTGGAGATTCCCATCTGTAAACATTTGTTGAAAAACATTTATCAAACTGACATCAGCCCAGAGCAATGCTTCAGTTGGCCTGGCAAGGAAGAAATGCATCA
The DNA here is from genome assembly GCF_018977255.1 of Callorhinchus milii. NCBI lineage: Eukaryota > Metazoa > Chordata > Chondrichthyes > Chimaeriformes > Callorhinchidae > Callorhinchus > Callorhinchus milii. Next base: position 62,844,855 of record NW_024704743.1, read on the forward strand.
GTGAATTTTTTGAAGGAAATTATATCCACGTTTTCCTTTTTTTCTCCTCTTCCTCCCCCCCCCCCCCCCCGGATAATTTAATTGAAAATGTGATCCTAAAAGATAGAGCTTTACTTTATTATATAATTGAATTGTTAATTTGAATGCTACTATTAATTCTCTTTTTTTTCTGTGTTTGCAACTAATTAACAGCAGCAAAGTGAAGAAGTCCAAAGTAGTCCCCCAGAAAGTTCATTCCAGAAACTGGCTCCCAGTGAACACAGGTATACCATCCTCAAGAGAAGCCGAGATGAATTATAGATCTATTAAGGAACTGTACAAGACCAGAAAACAAAAAGCTTTGCCCCATGAGTGGCAGAAATACTAAGCCTATATTTTCATAAGTCTGTGTGTACAGTTTTTATTTTGGATAAAACTAAAAACAAATTTCCAACAAATCGTGGTGTTATTGTTCTTTGCTTCCCTGGCTTGTGAATACATTAATGTATACTATGGTTCAGTCTGGTCAATTTTAATAAAAATAAACTCTTGGTAAATGTATAGATGTCAGAAAACATCAGCTATTTCCTGATCCAAACTTTTCTAATAAAAAGGCCATATCCTTGAATTTATCACAAAGGATTTGCCAATGATGTTTACCACATACTTGCACTGTCCCATTAAACAGGCCTCATCTTTTGATGTTTTATCTCCAATTTGTCAAACATGCTTTTTTTTCAAAAAAAGGAAACGTTTCATTTAACAATTTGCTATGTGGGTGACGTGAGCTGTGATGGTTTCAGAATGTCCACGTTGGAGAGGGTGTGTTGCCCTCATTTTGGAAAACAAAATAAAATTTTAAGTGGCCTAGTATGATGATGTGGTTTGTAAGATTTTGTTCAAATGGGAATAGTAGTTGCATTTTCATTTCATTTCTTAGGATAGTAAACATTTTATTCATAAAAAAATTAAAAATGTACAAAATCAACATTCCAATTACTGGAGCTAATAGATATTTATAACATGGCTTTGTAACATTCCTGTTCACATATTTGTTTGAAGGCAAATGTCAATATTAGTGTTCAATACAGCTTGTGCAAGCCTTCAGTCTGAATTTCAGATGCCAGCACTGTCTCTGTTTGTAGGTAAATTGTACTGACATCTTGCAGTACAATATACACCTTCACTAAACATCGTCTGCTCAGCCTGGAGACAGTTGTTTGCAAATTATTTCTTTAACCCTCCATCCTCTTGGTGTTCAATTTGTTGTGGCCTTGAATTCAGCCAGATTTTTCTGAAGCTTCAATTCTTCAGATCTGGGCAGCTTGAAGAAAGTTGAACTTCTTTGTCTATCTTCTGCTGCCGTTTCTTCTGCAACATCTTGCCACCTGTGAAGCCAAGTACCCCTCCACTGACTGCAGCTGCAACTCCCATGATTTTGAAGCCAGCCAGGAGCCCAACAGGACCCCCCACCAACCCACCAATGAGAGCACCTGCCACAGGCAACATTGCCAGTTTATATTTAGCGGCCTGAAAAATCAATGAGAAACAGGTTTAAAAAAGACACAAGCCAGATTGCCAGTTACTGTGTGATTTCTTGCTGTCTAAGAGCTGGTACCAATCCATCAGGGTAAAGTCTCTTTTAGTGCAGCTGTTCTGTGGATGATTACTATGTGCAGAACAGTGCTCGCTAGTTTCACTGCATGAGACCATCACAATACAGATTGATTTTTTTTTTGACAAGCAGTGTGTCACTTCTCCCTTATTTCCTTAATTGCTGGTTCCCTTAACATTTGAGAGCCCAGATCAATCAATTGGGTTAATTCAGAGTATTGCTGGCAGGCAGAGCTGCCATTGATTACTCAGCAGGCACAGATCCCTACCTTAGCTAGGCTCCTGGTTCCCTCTTCAACGTTCTCAGCAGCAGTACTGACATGGTCTTCAATGCTGTCAATCTTCTCCTGTTGGGTCTAGATGCAAAGGAATTATATGCTTGCTTTCCAGCTGGGAAACAGCAGTCAACCACTATACACAATTATAATTCCTATAATCAGAGCTTACAGCATCTTTCATCTACTAGTCAATGCATCTACAATTCCTAATGGCAATTTCTTAACAGTGATCCCTCTGCCCCCTTTGTCTACAGATAGTTTGCTGACTGTTTAAATATTTACCAATATCAAAATCTCTTTAAATGGTGTGAGATCCGTGCCATTTAATCCATTCAGTATTATTAGTGTTTTTTCTGTAGTAATTGTTTTAGTCCAAATCATTTAATACACATTTGCCAAGCGGGGTGGAGTGTTTGGAGTATCAAAGTAGCACTATGCTGTGCTGGAACGCAATCTGATCAACTTGACCGATTTCCTTATCTGAACTGTTTACCTAGAGCTACCAACTCGAGGTTCCTTGCCCCAAAATGGCTTATGTAAAGCCCAGAGAAGAAAGGATAGATTGTGTACTCTCAAGGAAAATATATAACATAAATAGACAACTGCTTAGAATTAAATATTTATTTGCTCCTGATAAAATTTTGGATTTTCTTTTAAAAAGTTAGTTTAAATAAACTCTAATACTCTCCCCAGATTCAAAGTGTTGTATTACATTGTCAACTCCAACTTAGAAGGAACAGTGCACCTATTTACTCCCTACAGTTGCTCTAATGTAGTATGATTCAGGAAGAGAGGGTCACACTTGGGAGTCCCTCTCAGCTGTGCCATTGTGTAGAGTCTGGGCACAGTGTTAGAGGCAGAGACCCAGGCTCCCTGGGCTTTCCTCACATGCACAATGGAGGAAAAATACTGCCAGAAACACTTGAGAGGTAAATTTCAATATTTAAGTTGTCACACATGCTGCAAAATTAGTTCAAAAGCACAATTCTTGCACAGCCCGGACCTAGCATTTTAAATACGCACATCCAGCCTTTCAAACAGCTATTATCCCACCCCATCACATTGACATTTCCTGTTGCATGCTCAGCCCAGTTTGTTCAATACAAAACCACCGATTACTGGCAGAAGTTTGAAATCACAGAAGGAAAACAGTTGGAAATATTTCCTGAGTGTTTTATGGCAGGTGCAACTTTTAAGATGGATCGAAATTGGAATCTTTCAAAATTAATTACAAATAAATTGCAACCCAAACTAAATGAAGACAAGTTAATCCCGACTGAAACTGCACTTTATTGTTTTGCTGTCTTGATACAGCAAAAACTGAATATTGAATCCAGCAATATAGCCATGTGGAACAAGGAGCCTCACTTTTACACCCACTCACTGTATCTCATCAAGACTGAAAAACTAACACCCAATTTTGGAATTCTGCACACATTCACTGAAATAGTTTTTTTGATCAATTGGTTAAAAACATTAAACTAGTTAAGGTTCTATAAATGCAGAACTGGTTCTTGTAGCCTTGTCGATGACTAGGGAAGAAGATTATTGACCACTTCACTGTATGTGTAGGCTGAGCCCAAATATAGCACTGCAACAGGAGGCTATGTTCTGTTTATCTTTTTCTGGCCACCAGAACCTGTTTAGGTTCCTGGCAGCAGCAGAGTAACCTCATTTCTATTGTTGCTTTGTCACAATATCATTGAAACAAGCCAGCTTTGGGAACAAAGCTCCACACCAACATGCTGCTTGACCGAGTAGAGCAATCTTATCAATGGGGTCCAAGAAAATTTGATGCACAAATCGCACGAATATTAAGACTTTTCACATGTTGCTGGCTTTCAGAAATCAAAATGAAGCATTCTTCAAAATCCCAAATTTAACAACTTTAGAAAATTGAACCTGCCACTTAGCGCTTTCAGTTCCACTGCAAAGATTGTAAGTGGATGGAGGGCACAAGACAAAGAATTTTGGTAAGTATTCCAGAGACCAGAAGCAAAGTGACTGAAGGCTCACCAGCTGATGGTGAGAGAGGGTTTGGGGTACATGGTTAGCAGACTGAGGCAGTAGGTAGGAGAGCAAGATCACAGCAGATCAAAGAGGTAAGGTGGGGTAGGGCCATGCAGGCAACTGGAAGTTGGAACAAAGATCTTAAAATCTATCCACTGGGGAATACGGAGCCTGTCGAGGATGAAGTTGATGGGCTTGCAGAGTAAGTATGAAAAACGGTACAGCATAAATACACATTTTCTAATGTTATTTCTAGCAGTTTACCCAATCAAACAAAAAAAGTTTTACCACTATTTCCCTGCCCATCTTATAAACCTACAGATCTCAAGCCTGAAATTGCACACAGTAACAAAACCAAAGAAATTACAAGTTACCCAGATGAATTTTAAATGACACTGGTATCATTCATGCCAATACTGTTAGATATCTAGAATTATACAGCCTATAAAATAATTACAATCAAGACAAGTGGGTTATTACTAGGAGTACCGATTCCGATTCACTTTGTCTCAGCACCACTGGGGAACCTACATTCACAAGAATACGATTTTAACAAAATACCTTAACAATGATTGTGAAGTCAAATCTCTGATGTATTCCTGACATTTACATAACTGTCCACATAACTGTCTGATAACAATATTGCCCACATATTACGGTGGGTAATATTGTTGAAACGTAATGTATGAAACAATTCTTCCTACACAGACACAACTACAACATATGAATACAGGGGACCAAAAAAAACAATATGGTCCCCCTGTGAGGTTCATCCAGTATAAATTGCAACAAAAAAGCAACCGTCTCATTCATGCCTCTGAATTGAACTTTTCATCAAATACCTATCAAATTCTCTCTTGAATTTGCTGACTCAATATCCCTCCACGACCACAGCGGGTACACACTATCGTCATAGCAACAGTTCCTAAGAGTCTTTTGTTCAGACAATCCAGGGAACCGCGACTGCTGCGAATCACCATCAAATAGTTTCTAGCAAAGTGCTGCTCCCCTTTATCAAACAGACAAGCAAACTGTTGCTTTGTATATTGGCTGCCGCCAAGAGGTCCCCACTGTTGGTCACCATATGCAAGACTCCACAATATAAATCACTATTTCAGTTAATTGCTTGCAGACGCATCCTTTGCCTCCTTCAGAACGTTCACATAAACCAAATATTCAATTAAAAGCTTCATCTTTTCACAGATTTTAAAAAGCTTTACTACTATTTTAGATGAGAATGGCCACCGAGCTGTAGATTCTGACAGATCAGTGACTGATGACTCTGCTAACTCCTAAATTTTATGATGACAATAGAGGCAGCGAGGGGTCATGTGAGTCTGTTTTTTTTGGGGGGATATAGTAGAGGCAGAGATAGAATTGGATATTATCCACACAGACCAGGGGGAGCGTTCCCAATCCACAGCACCGACAATGCCCTTGTTAAAGTCACCAACTATATTCTCTCTATTTGTGACCAGGGCTCCCTTTGCTCTTTGTTCGAGATGTCTCTGTCTGCCACCTTTGACAACATCGACCATTCCATGCTTCTCCACCAGCCTTCCTCCTTTCTCTACCTCCACAGTTCTATCCTGGTTTAATTCTTACCTAACCCAGTATTTTCATTTAGTCTCTCTCACTGATGTCTTTCCTGCCCCCTACAGTGTCCTGTGGTGTTCCTCAGTGCTCTATCTTTAGTCCTCCTTTTTACTATTCCGGGTAAAAATATTACTCCTAAGTTTCTCTTTCACTCTTCTTGAGGTTATCTTATAAACTATGTCCCCTACTTACTGACTCCCTTATCAATGGAAATAATTCTTTATTTGCTCATGATTTTATACACCTCAATCAAGGTCCGACTCAACCTTCTCTGCTCCAATGAAAACAGGCCCAGCCTATATAAATGAAGGTGCTATATAAATGTAATTGTTGTTATTGTTTTAGATTGCTAAATGTGGCTGGATCAAATACTGGCTAAACAAATTCAGGATTAAGTTCCCAGATTAATCAAACAGTATTTTTTTAAATAGATTTAAAAAATATATTTTTAAAGGAGCTGTTTCATAAAGACAGCAATCACCAGTGGGAATGAAATAAAAGAGTTGCAGCTTCCGTGAGTGAGCCAAGGAGAATGAAAAGCAGCGCACATCAGTGTGTGTGTTGTGAGTAACCAGTTGTGCCTGGAAAAAAGATGCGGTGGTGTGCAGCACAGGGGTGTACTGCTGGCACAAGGTGCTACAGAATGAATTCCACATGTGTGCTTGTATTAAATTAGGTCATAAAAAACACTTCGTAGTATAATTGATCTTAAAGTCAAGCTTTCCAGAGTCAAATCCTTCTGTTCATCTAGGATGCTTTTTTGCATGCAAAAATCCCCATTGTGTTAGCTTGCACAAATGAAAACCACTACAATAATATCACAAACTCCTTCCCTTAAACTACAGCAACTATTAACAGAAGAATCAGCAACCCCTCATTTCAGTAAAAAGGAGTAATTGGAAGATAAATACTTACATGAACCAGCTGAGAAAATTCAGTTACCAAATTGTTAAGCTCAATTAAGTTCTGAAAAATAAATATGTAAATGAATATTACAAGCTACTCTAAAGGCCCCCGGGACAAACTGTTAAATACAAACCTCAAATCAGCTTGCATTAATCCTTTCCGTTAACCTACATTTTTTTTAATGAAAATGAAGGTAGCAAGATGTATACACTCTCGACATTTAACCACTTGTATCATTTTTGATGTATGTTTTTGAAAAGTGTCTGCATTTTAGACAATAAAAAATAATACAATAATAACATTAATAATAAAGTAATAGATTTAGCTAGTATTCTGATGATTATAACATTTTAGAATTACAGAATAATTTTCATCAACGTGTGCGTATGTATCACTTGCCTTGTAGAATGAACGTCTCAAAGTGTTTTGTAAGGCAGTAGAAAAATATGGAAGAAAGAAGGGGGGAAACTTACGGGAGTTGACCATAAGCAGAGTCAATGATAGACAGTTTAAGAGTGTTTTGTAGGTGGAGAGAGAGGGTGCAGGTAAAGGTATGTAAATCACTTGCCTCTTCCAACATCTCCCAAGACTCTGCAGCATCTTCTTGCTGAGGAATGACTGGCAGTGGCATGTGCATCTGGGCTAGGGGTAAGTCTGAGCTGGTTTCTTGGGAACGAATAAATGTGTCTAGAACAAGAAAAGCCACTTACAGCAAGGATCATACAAGTTCCGGTCACAGCATTTCTCAGTCTTAATGTTTAGCACAAGATCACATTGTCCTCTTTCTTGTTCTTCTGCAAATTATTTCATTCAAGTAGATTTGTCTCCAAGGTTTTGATTTTACAGCAGCAGACAAAGCCAGTTTGTGTACAAATATTGGTTGCTTTATAATTGATAAAACTGTCAGGTCTGGCAAAATAACAATACCACAGTGTTAATCTTAATGTAATCTAAATTATAAATCTTCTTAAACTGGCAAACTCCCCACCCCCCCACCACACACACACACACACCAGCTAAAAGCAACATTTAGGCTCTTGTGAACTGAATCAGGTAGCGAGGAAGTAGCAGAATTACACTGTAGTCAAACAGTAGCCAGGAATCACACTGATATTGAACCTGAACTGAATCTAGGCCCTTGTTCCTCTCAACTCTCCTTTCTCCCCCAATTCCATGCCAAGACCTGCTCTGCCTTCCCCCGCCTCTGCAATATTGCTCGACTCCACCACTGCCTCACCCTTTAGGCCGTCAAAACCCTCATACATGCGTTCATTATATCCGGGCTCAACTATGCCAACACCCTGCTTGGCGGCCTCCCCAACTCTCCCCTCCACAAGCTGCAGATCATCCAGAATTCTGCAGCTCGTGTCCTCTCCCGCACCAGGCTCTGTGACTCCATCACCCCCACCCTCGCCCAACTCCACTGGCTCCCCATTCCCCAGAGGATAGAATTCAAAATCCTCATCCTTACCTTCAAGGCCCACCCACCCCTCCTACCTCTCCAACCTGCTAACCCCTTATCAACTTGTCCACTCTGTCCGCTCAGCAGGCTTGGCCTGCTTCACGTTCCCCACCTGGTCCCCCCATCATCGGTGGTCAGGCCTTCAGCCTCTCTGCCCCCACCCTCTGGAACTCCGTCCCACATACCTTTCGCCTCGCACATTCCCTTGCCTCCTTCAAGGCACACCTCAAGACTTTCTTCTTCGACTGTGCCTTTGGGCACCCTCCTACCCGCACCCTCCCCACCCTCCACCCTAACCAGCTGTCCTCCCAGGGTGAATTTAACAATGAGAGTGATCCTATCTGGATCAGCAGCAGGAAGCTTGCCAGGCATTGCTCTCAATGGCAGGCTAAGTATTTTTAGCTGGTTAAACTCCAATAGATACCCAAACAACATGGCTGACCATAAAAAAACACATATCTTGGGTCCTCAAGCTTTGGCTCTGTCCAACCTCTGGAAGCAGGGTGTGTTCATCCTGAGAGTGTGCACTCCATTCCAGACACAGGGAAAATTTCATGTGAAGGTAGTGTACATATGTGGGATTAATAATAATAAGACTTGCATTTGATACGCCTTCTAGACGTCTCAAAGATCTTCACAAAATATACTGTAAATATACTGAATTGACTGTACTTTTTTTTGTGGGCGAAACGCAGCAGCCAATTGCGCACAGCAGTGTCCCACAAACAGTCATGGATTGAAGTGAACAATTTCTTATTGTTTTTTTTCTTGATGGATTACTATGAGAGGTGTGGAGTAAGGAAACTTGCCCAAGGTTTTACCCTGCCGGGAATCGAACCCGGGTCTCTCGCTAGCGAGGCGAGTCCTCTAACCACTGAGCTACAGCACTCCATGTAGCAATTCCATCTGATTTGCACACTCTTAAGCATCGTGTTGGATTTCTGCAGGTGTCAAGACACTCAACTGAACCAAAAAAGCATTGATATTTTATTTGGGGAACTGTTGGCCAGGAATCCTTTCTCTTTTCGAAAACTGGCAAGGGATCTTTAACATCCACCTTAGTTTTAACATCTCATCTGAAAGACAACGCCTCCAACAATGCAGTGCAACACCAGCACTGCAATGGAGTGCCAGCTGAGACCGTGAGTTCAAAGCCTCAACATGCGGATTGAATTCACAACCTTCTGACTCAGAGGCAAGAGTGCTACCAACTAAGCCAGGAAGTCAGCCTGTGGAAAAGATTGCTAGTTTTAATTGTCGGTGTATGTTAGCTATGGGAGCTATAACGAGTGTATATTATGAAATTCAGGTCAGTTTACACTGGAATTTCATGTGCGATGTATATATCATAGCACAGAAGTAAAAGGATACCATTCTATCTTTCTTGCCATATTATGAATGTACTGCACCAGGAGCTAAACCAGTGCTCAACATAAAGTAAACAATTACTCACAGCTCAAAGATGAAAGATAAAGCAGCTGTAAAAGAGGATAAGTTTCATTTCACATAATTACAATCTTACCGTCCAAGCTGTGGGACTGCAAGAGAGGAGATCCAGGTCCAGGTGGTTGGTCGCCCACATTACACTGGGGATTTGACACTTCTTCAAACTCCGAATGGAGCTTCAGAAACTCTGTCACTGCTGCTGCTGCTTGCTCCTTTACGGGACTCACAATTCTCTCCAAAGCTTGTGAATCTTCCGCTCTTACTCGCAAGAACAACTTTTCCATCTCTTTCATGTTAGCTCGCAGTTGCTATAGGAAAAGGTGAAATGTCACACCCACAACACAATGTCTCCACATTTCATTTTTTGGATAAATATTTGTGCCTATCGCTGCTGGGAAACAGAACTCATTTCCATTTTTAGAATCATAGAAATTACAGCATAGGAGGCCAATCGGCCCATCAAGTCTATGTTAGCTCCTCCACTCAAGAAGCAACATATACTAATGCCAATTCCCTGCTCTTTTTCAGTGATCTCTCATATGCAGTTTAGTTGTAAATCCAGTGTCAGAATTAAGAACCCCCACAATCTGTGTGAAAGTGTCTGCTCCACTTTTGTGAAGGATTTCTGGATTTCAAAACCCAAAGACAAAAGCTGTAGAGCTAGAAAATCTACAATAAAATGTTGTTTATCCACATCTGGATGTTGCACAAAGGCTAGGAGACACCGGGAAAAATATTGCTGTGTGCATGTGTGAAGTTGTTCATGAGGTTTTTAGAAGACTTTGAGCCTGCATATGCACAACGTTGTACACACACCAACAGGAATATTTTTGCCAGTAGTAAAGGCAAGTCCTTGTATTGTTCATTGTGTACAGCTTAGGGATAGGGATAATGTAGAGACAGTTGAAAGAGGAACCAAAAGTTAGAAAGATTCTCAGAGAGAGAGGCAGAAAGAAAGGAAGAAAGAGACACTCAAAGAAAAAGAGAGAAAACGAAAACGACATGAGTGAGAGAGAGAAACGGGTAAAGGAAGAGACACACAATGTGATACCACAGTGATAGTGTGACTTTAGACGGAATCATTTTTTAGTTGATCAGTCCCAATTAGTGCAGATAATCAGCTCTCTCTGTAACAAAATGCTAGGGCTGGGAGTGAATAATATCTATCGCTTTGGTCTCTGTATGCAGACTGTGTAATTGTGCAGAAACAAATGGCCCTCAAAGAGATTCATAAAGAACCAGGAAATCACAGAAGGTTAACAGAGCACGTGGGAAAAAACACAAGAGCAAAAATAGTCAGACCAATCGAAAGCCACGAGACAAAGTGAGGCAGCAGCTGAATGCATACAGTGGTTAATCTCACAGTTGGTAATAATGAATCTCTTTGGTCACAACAGGTATTCTGCCGCTCATCACTGCATAAGCTGAAACGTGATAATTAGTGTCTCTATTTAATCAGCTTCACGTGGATGTGTTACTCTAAACCTCACAAAGTTAAGAAACATTGGATGCTGATAAATGAAGGCAATTATTTCAAATTTGAGTGTTTTTCTCGCTTACGTTTGTCACAAGGACATATAACTTCCTACTGGAGCAAATCTTACAATGTTACAAAATATATCCTTCGCCAAATGGCTCATGCGCAGGGCCAATAGAAAATTGCGGAAATATTTGCCCAAAATTCAGGGGAAATTTGACAAATTTGAGGAGAAATTGCGGGGTGTTGGTTGGTGCTATTCAGAAGTACATTTTACTGCCAACCTACATTTTTTCACTTTATTGATAAGAAATGAACATGAAAAAATAACACGTATTAGATTGTTGTAAGAAAAATGATAAGTACTCTTAACAAAAACTGGGTGACCCACGGGGCTTGGGGTGTGGGGGATTAGTTCTGATTGAAGAACTCCAGGAGGTCACCACCTCATGCCTCCCGGCTCCGCCATTGCCCACAGACCCAGAGATAGGTAACAATCAAACCAAACGATCGGGTGTACAAAATATCAACTTGAGAAATGATCAACTAGTGACTATCTTCCTTGGGAGGAGGTAAGCTGAACTGGATCCAAAGTGACATGTTTGGCAAAGGAATGTTAGATTTGAGCTCACCATCTATGGCAGTCTCAGTTGCCCAATTCCTGAGCCAGACAGGTCTGCAGTATTCCAGGGCACTGCCGATGACAGCCCAGCCAGCCGAGATCATCAAGAGAACTTGGAAGGGCAGACCAGTCACTGGGAGCAGACTCTTCCCATTCAGCTCCCGTTAATCCTGCAAGCTAAAGCCCTCACAATGAGGATGTCCTAGCTGGGTAAGCTCTCTCAATGGCAAGCTATGCATTTTTAACTGGTTAGACTCCAGCAGTACCCCAATCCACACTCTGAGGTACCCAAACCTAATATTCTCTTGTTAGGTAAACAGAATGAGCCCCTCCAGGGAGAGAGTGCACATAAATATCTCGGAAATTTCCAATGTATAAATGGGATACATGGAACTTTCTGTTTGGTTTGGATTCTCTTAAGCATGTGATGGGCTTCCGCATGTGCTTGACCAGAAAAAAAATGAGAAATGATTGTACAATAGCCTTTAAATGAGTTATAGATGATACATATCACATTTGTCTTTTCTTTTTAATTTGCTTATTATTGTAATTCTCTTTAGTAAAGCTCTTTGAACTTCCTGAACTAGACCAGAATATTCATGATTTTAGCTATGCTTGTTGAATTTAATTTCCAGAAACAAAAGCAGATTTTATATTTCTCAAGTTTGTTTATACATTCCAAACCTCAGACTAACACAATATCAAATACTAGCACTCACATCACTATCAGCATAAGAAAACCATGAAGTAAACAAATGTATTTACTCCAGTTCCTCTCACAGTTGCGAATGTTTATTTTAGTTAAAGCAAGAGAGAACTTACTGCCATCTAAATGTTTGCAAATGAATGACCTCATACCTATGATTTCAAAGTTAAAAAGGTTGTCTGAATTACATCTAATAATCTCCTTGCAACATTAGTACAGAGTAGGTTACTGCAAGAGGTTTTGATAAGACGTTTTTAGAAAAAAATGCATTTTTGTACCCATGTTTACCTATAAAAAATCACTACACTTGACAGTAATCATCCGTAGAGCACTTTGACATATTTCAATAGTATAGGCGACCTAACAAGTGCTAGAGATACAACTTATATTTTATACAATGTAGTGTCAGGAGGAAGTCTCAAAGCACTTTACATAGCTGGCTGGGCACCTGGGATGGGGGGTGGGGGGAGGTTGAGTTGAAGGAGGGGGAGAGGAGAAGATGACCGAGAGTGCAGTCAAAGGTCTTAAGGCGTTTTTTAAAAAGTGGGGAAGGAGGGGTGAGTTGCAGAGGCTCTGACATAGAGATCCAGAAAGTGAAGTGGAGTGGCTGAAGGCTTGTCACTAATGCTGAGGCAGCTCAAAGATTATTATTACACACCTCAAGCACTTTACAATAAATTACTGTCCCGTAGAATGATTGTCTTTGTAGGTAAGCATTTTGCGCACTCCAAGTCCCATGAACATCCATGAGGTGAACAACCAATATATCAAGACAATTGTTGGCAGATTTTAATAAAAGGCTTCCACTGCTGTGCAATTCTCTTATTGTCTTGAGTTCTGTACTATACAGTGCTTTGATGAACATACCCATAAAACCATCTAACAAGTTAAAATCAAAATTTAGAACCTTCACAACAAAAGATACAACATCTAAACCTGTGTTGAATGCTACAATTCCTCTCCACCAAAGCCTGTAAAATTACATTAAAAGAAGCTGCAGTTATCACAATGCTTTTTCCTAACAAGATTCCTCTCACCCTGATCTCTCTCAGCTGTAATGGATGGTTTATTCTTCAACTCTTTTCCCAGAAGAGTTCCAGAAATTAGGGATGTAGAATGTGAAGGCTTAGCCATTGATGGTAGCCAGAGAGGATGGAGGACATGCAGGAAGCCCGAGTTTGGAAAAGGTCAATGGTGGGGTGGGGGGGGACAGACAGAAGATTGGAGACAGGTGCTACACATGGAGGGATTTATAGGTGAGGATCTTGAAACTGATCCATTGGGAGACTGGGAGTCAATAGAGTATGCCAAGCACTGGGATGAAGGGCATACACTGTGGGCATACACTGGTGTGGGTGAAGATAGGGGTGGCAGAGTTTTGGATGAGTTGTAGCTTATGAATGGTGGAGCTAGGGAGACCATTAGTCATCTATCTTGTTCCCTCTTGAAAGCTAATAAGTAGCACTGAGAGTCACCTAAAGATATACAGGGTTTATTTAAATCATGCATCTCTTTTAAGGTAATCATCTTGGTAATTTGATATCAACAATTATTTTTGAAAATTATTTAATAAGGTAACAATACTATAGGTACAACTGGACAGCAAATCATGTGGTGATCAGGGTATTGTATCATAGAATTTAATAAAGGGAATATATATTTGCCTAGATTTGGATACACTGGAGATTTCTCTTTTTACAGTGTCAGTAATACTGAGAAATGTCTTCCTTCAATGGAAAACTGATGGGAACAGATATTTTATAATTTTAACTGTACTATTTTAAATTTAAAAAATGAAACATGAAATCTAGTTACTTTTAGCTACTCATTTATATTTTATAGTACATAACCAGTTTAGAATACAAGGGGCGGGAAAGGTTTTCATATCATGTACCCGTAACATAATTTGTAAATCAGGTCAAAGATGAATTTGAGGGAGTGTATCATCAATGTGTCAGCAATTGTGAATCCGTCTTTCAGAAGGTAACAATGGAACAAGGTTCAAATTTATTCTTAGATAAGACCATAAGACTATAAGACGTAGGAGCAGGAGTAGGCCATTCGGCCCCTCAAGCCTGCCCCGCCATTTAATAAGATCATGGCTGATCTTCTAACCTAATTCCATTTACCCGCCCTATCCCCATATTCCTTAATCCCTCTATCCTTTAGAAATCTATCAACCTCAGTCTTGAGTATGTTCAAGGACTGAGCATCCACAGCCTTCTGGGGTAGAGAGTTCCACAAATTCACTACCCTCTGAGTGAAGAAATCTTTCCTCAACTCAGTTCGAAAAGGCTGACCCTTAATCTTGAGACTATGACCCCTAGTTATAGATTCTCCATCCAGGGGCAAGTCTCATGGCATCTACCTGTCAAGACCCTTAAGAATCTTATAGGTTTCTATAAGATCACCTCTAATTCTTCTATATTCCTGAGAATATGGGCCTAATTTACTCAACCTCTCCTCATAGGTCAACCTCCTCATCCCAGGAACCAACCTAGTGAATCTACGCTGCCCCCCTCTAAGGCGAGTATGTCCTTTCTTAAATAAGGAGACCAAAACTGCACACAATATTCTAGGTGGAGTGTCACCAAGGCCTTATACAACTGCAGAAAAACTTCTCTACTCTTGTATTCTTAACCCTTTTGCAACAAATGCCAACATGCTATTAGCCTTCCTAGTTGCTTGCTGTACCCGCATACTAAGGTTTTGTGACTGGTGTACAAGGGCATCCAAATCTCTCTGAACGCTAACACTACCTAGTCTCTGCCCCTCCAGAAAATAATCCGCTTTTCTATTTTTACTACCTAGGTGAATAACTACACACTTCTCCACGTTATACTCCATCTGCCACCTTCTTGCCCACTTACCTAGCCTGTCTATTTCCCTTTGCATTCTTTGTGTGTCATCCTCACAGCTTACTCTCCCACCTATCTTTGTATCGTCCGCGAATTTAGATATATTAAGTTCTATTTCCTCATCTAAATCATTGATATAGACTGTATATAATTGAGGCCCAAGCACTGATCCTTGTGGCACTCCACTAGTCACATCCTGCCAATCTGAGAAGGACCCGTTTATCCCTACTCTCTGTTTTCTTCCCGTTAGCCACTCCATGGGCTCTAATCTTATGTAACAGCCTTTTACGTGGCACCTTGTCAAATGCCTTCTGGAAATCTAAGTACACCACATCTACTGGTTCCCCCCTATCTAACCTGCTAGTTATATCCTCAAAAAACTCTATAAGATTTGTTAAACATGATTTCCCTTTCGTAAAGCCATGTTGACTCTGTCTAATCATGTTATAATTTTCTAAGTACCCCATGACGACATCCCTAATTAAGGACTCTAGAATTTTCCCTACCACAGATGTCTGATTAACTGGTCTATAGTTCCCCATTTTTTGTTTCCCTCCCTTCTTAAATATCGGCGTTACGTTTGTGACCTTCAAATTACTGGAAACCATTCCAGAATCCGGGGAATTTTGGAAGATCAAAAATAAAGCATCCACTATCTCTGCAGCCACCTCCTTTAAAACCCTAGGATGCAGGCCATCAGGTCCAGGGGATTTATCAGTTTTTAATCCTATCAATTTCTCTAGTACTATTGCTTTACTGATGTTCATTTCTTTAAGTTCCTCACTAGCATTAGCCTCCAGGTTCCCCTCTATTTTTGGTAAATTTTCAGTGTCCTCTAACGTGAAGACAGAAGCAAAATAATTGTTTAATGACTCTGCCATTTCTTTATCCCCCATTATAATTTCTCATGTCTCTCCCTGCAAAGGACCCACATTCAGTTTTGATAGTCTCTTCCTTTTTATGTACTTGTAAAAACTCTTACAATCTGTCTTTATGTTCCTAGGTAGTTTACTTTCATATTCGGTTTCTTGGTTTTCCTTTGCTGATCTCTAAAGCCCTCCCAATCCTCAGGTTTACTGCTCTTTTTGGCAGTATTATAGGCCTCTTCTTTTAATTTTATACTTTCCCTAACTTCTCCAGTTAGCCAAGGTTGAATCACTTTTCCCGTGATGATTTTTTCAATACATCTTGAATTTATTTTTCAAGATGTATTTGTTTCACCCTCAAAATATACAGTCGATTTAATTTACAGAATATTCTGCAACGTGCTTTGAGACACAAAAATGTGATAAGGTGCTATATCAAATGCAACAATTAGTTTTATTATTATGCTTCAGTAAGCAGAGTACCCAGGAGGATTAGGGTTAGGGTTAGGAATATCCACAATCCTTGCAATGTGATCAAGAGTGGAACGTTTTAGGACTGGGACATTTTGTACCTATTCAAAAGCAATCAAGATTTTTCTTATATGTGATGCCAATGTCAGACATTCTTGTACTCTACCCATCTCATCTGTATGTGTCGGGAGATTCCACAATCTGCTCATATTGGGATCAGCTGTTATTTTCAGGTTTCCACCTACTTTCCACCTGTAATAGGGGTTCTTAAATTCACCACAGGTGATCTTTTACAGAAGGCTCTTATAATTTTCCTGTACAAGGTTTTTTACCTGTAGTATTGTACCATGAGAATTTCATTTGGATTTCATATGTGGTAAAATGCTGTGTTTTGTGGCACTTAATCTTTAGTGACTCGGGAGTAAAGAGGTGGCTGTTACCTCATGCTGTCTCTCTTTGTGAAATTCTGAGTCACACAAGCTGCGCAGTGCAGTGCAGTGTGATATACATGCATATGGATTTGGTGGAACTAGCCTTTAAAATGCATAATTCAGCTTCTTTTGCATTTTATTATATTGCATGAAATAAACAGTTTAAAGGAAAGCTTTAGGATAAGGATGTACCACTGTTTTTTTACAGACCTCACCATATGGAAGCAGGTCTCCTCAATCGTCTGCTCTGTCTTTGCAGCGTTTGCAGGCAAGGTGCTGAAACATGACGTTTCTCCCCTCCTCCTCGGCTCCCAGACCTCTGCCCCACATTGCTCCACTATAAACAATCAGCTGAGCGTGCTGGGAGCAGAGGGTTAGCAAAAAGAGTGTTTCCACACCTAGCAAAAACGTGATAAAGATGGCAACCTTGACTTGGAACTCAGCCACGTTGTGGTGACGTCTGAATAAAAATGTCACTTAGCATTTTTATGGACTTCGGAAGAGATATGTGGACTTAGATGTAATCCTCCCCACCCACCCCCCCTCACACAGTTGAACAGCCTGCCAAAACTCACCATCTCATACATGGACAATAGTTGTTTGAGTGAGATACCGGAGGGTGCTTGGAAGACTGTATACCCTAAGCAAAAAGGAGTCAATCAGTTTCAAGAGAGGAGAAAGAAAGGAGATGAAAACTTGAAATTTAGATCATTGCCAAGCCTCATTTTGTTGGTTTATCAGGGCTTTTTGCTATTTTATTTTTCACCAATTTGACTTCCAGTAGCTTTTATCACTATCAAATTTCTAAGACAACTCATCCATTTGTCTTTCTACAAACTATAATTCTGCCTTTAATTTGTTTTTCCTTTCAACTGCCCGAGTAATAGAGTTGTCTTTAATCTGTAAATGTTGATCGGTTTTGCTTTCTCTCTCTACCTCATAGCTCAGTTAAAATGGCTCAAAATAAAGATCCCCACAATTAAATTTTAGTGCGAAATGATATTTATATTTTCTTCTATTACCTCCTATCATGTATCTTTAGCTGGGAGGATGAGTCAGCATGATCCACATCTTTCATGTTTCAGCACCTGCAGCACTGAGCAGTTGAAAGATGCATTTCTACACAATAGTGATCCTAATCCTTGCATTTGATAGAGCCAGTTACTAAATATTTCAGAATCCTGGCAATCTATTAGTAAAGCTACCCACTGTATATTCTAACTATTCATTTCCCTAAGGACTGCCAGTTCATGTAGACCTACATCTGTGCAAGTCTATTTGAAGGAAAATTGTTTTAATTATTCTTCAATTTGATTTTACAGGTTATTTTAAGTTTAAAGTCCTCTTTAGCCCTTTAGACCTTCCCCCACCCAACATGCCATATATCAATTTCCAACTAAGAGAAGCTGTTACAGTCCTGTGGGCATTGCTGTCCCTGAAACAGCTCCAGGCTCTACCAACACCTTGGGGTGCCACAGTCTCCTGATTTCTCACTAAAACACACTCTCCTCATGGACACATGCTCAGATCCAGTCAGGTGGAATGAATAAGATCTGGAGCTATGTGTGTGATGCATTTCTCAAATGCCCAGCTCACTGGACTCCCTGAGTCCTCCCTACAGGCAGACTATCTAACATTCTACAACCCACGTCCTCGGCCGCACCAGGCTCCACTAGTCTATCTCCCCCATCATTGCTCAGCTCCATTGGCTCAGCATCACTCAGCGGATTCAATTCAAGATCATCATCCTCACATTCAGATACCTCACCTTACCTCTGCAACGTTGATGCCCCAGTCGCTCCCTCATGCCATAGTATAATAATGATAATCCTCCCATTTGATATAGCACCTTATCAAAGGGCGAAAAGCCCACAAAATATTAGAACATCAGAGCCGTTTGCCACTTCTCAAACAATAATTCTCAAATATTAGTATATGATTCTTGATGTTACAGCAAATAGGAAATGACAACTGTGGTGACTTAATGAAATTGATCATTTTTTGCACTTTGAAATGGGTCTGAGAAATTGGACGCAGATAACATTAGAACATTCACACTTGCCCTGATTGCATCTCCCAACTCCATCTCCAAATCAATTTAAATCTTTGAATCTATTGATGTTCAGCTATAGAGCTGTTCAGTTTGATACTTGTCCTCAATCCTGGTCATGTCCGCACAAGATGTCTGACCACTAAAAGCGCAATTTGACACAGCACATTTTAGATTACCAAACAATAATGTTAATCTCCACAAATCACTAGAGGGGGATTTAATAAACTGAGTTTATAAAGAATAAAACACGAGATTTCTAATCAATAACAAAAAAATCTGTTTAATTTCACTATGTATGGCTGTAAGAATACAGAAATCACACAGTTGAAGTGGAACTGGAAGCACAGTTCAGTGCTCCAAGATGACATGTTTCAGACTTGTGATGAAAACCCTCATGACTGTGCTGTCAGCAGAGGCTGAGTCTTTCAGCAGTGAGTGGATGGGAAAATTGAGGGTATTTTTGCCTTTGGTCACCTTCCTCCCCATCCCCCTGGCTCAGCCCCGTTACTGTGAAGCGCTCTGAGACACTGTCCGGTGTGGAGGGTGCTATATAAATCCAAGTTGTTGTTGAATTCTCAGCTTCCAGCCCATCCCTCTACCCATAACAAGTTTTTCAGTGTACCAAAGTTTTTCGGTGTATTAAAGAAATTATGCAGTTAGAATTTTAATTAGAAAGTCAGCGAACAGACTAGGATCAAATTTGTACCACAAAACAACAACAACAACTTGCACTTATATAATGGCCTCCAAGCAGGGTAGCATCTCAGAGCGCTTAACAGTGGCGGAGCCTGACTCCGGGCCGGTGAGGGGGGAGGTAGCCTTAAGTATGATCGAAGAGGAAGGTTTTCAGGCAGGGCTTGAAAAAGGGGGGCAAGGCGGAGGGATTGAGGGAGAGTGCTCCAGAGCTTCGGGGTGTAGTGGCTGAAAGCGTGACCTCCGATGGTGGGGCAGAGGGTGCGAGGGACGAGCAGGAGGCCGGTGCCAGTCGAGCGTAGGCACTGGTTGGTGGATTCGAGAGAGAGGAGGTCAGAGAGGTAGGGAGGTGCCAGAGAGTGAAGGGATTTGAACACGAGTGTGAGGATTTGAAGTCGATCCGTTTGGTGATGGGGAGCCAGTGGAGCCTGGCTAGAACTGGTGAGATGGGGATATGGAGTTTGGTCCGGGTCAGTATGAGGGCGGCAGAGTTCTGAATGAGCGGAGCTTTTGAATAGTGGAGCTGGAGAGACCGGCGAGGAGTGCGATTGAATAATCCAGGCGGGAGGTGACAAACTCGCACATGAGGATTTGGACTGCATTTGGGGTAAGGTATGGTCAGAAGCAGACAAAGTGGCGGAGGTGGAAGAAGGTGGTCCTGGTCACCAACAAGAGTCACCAACTTCCATTTTTCTGGATAGATTTACACAGTAAGCAGCTATCTATTTAATTCAACTCAAAATGTTATCCTATTTAGTTATAAAGTGAATAGGTACACCAGAATTTTTTTTTAGTACATGAAATTTTAGTACATCTGAGTTCATGTCCATATCCTTTCAAACATGTTCTGTTGTCACATTTGAACAAAATTATGGGCATGGAAAAGGCATCACATGGTCCCTTATCATTATGTCCTGTGACCTGCCGCTGGTTTGTATCTATCATTGCTAATAGAGAATTTCCCCAATGACACTAAGTTGAGGGAGAAGACATGTAATAATAATAATAATAATAATAATCCTTGCATTTGATATAGAGCTTTTCACGTCAGGAGGACGTCCCAAAGCGCTTCACAGAACACACTGTAAAGTGAATTGACTGTATATTTGTGGGCGAACACGGCAGCCAATTGCGCACAGCAGTGTCCCACAAACAGTCGTAGATTGAAAATGACCAATTTATTATTGTTTTTGATTTTGGAGGGATTATTATTAGGCGTGTGGAGTAAGGAAACTTGCCCAAGGTTTCGCCCTGCCTGGAATTGAACTCAGGTCTGTCACTTGCAAAGCGAGTGCTCTAACCACTGAGCTACAGGACTCCACGGAAATGTAGGAAATTAGGTAAATATAAACTTAAAGAATGTTCCTCGGCAGCCAAGTAACCTCACACAGAATGTAGGACACCGGCTTCCAAGCTACCCGGGCTTTCAGCCACCTGAACCAGCCAACCACTGTGGCAAACCTGGACAGTTCTCGGCTGAACCACTAGATGGAAGACCTCACCCTGGTGGGACGGCACATCTGAGTAAGGAGAAGGGGGTAATTGGAGAAGGAAAGACCCATCGTTTTGAAACCAGATATGTGAGAAATGTTCACAAAATTTCCCTACAAACAATGTCAACAGTGAAGGATGTGAAAATGATTCAAAAGTAGTCAAAATGTCAAGAGACACAGATGTCCAAATGTCACCACAAACCCAAAGGTCTCATTGTTCAAAAATATAATTCTTACAAAAAAAATCGTTTTAGTGCAAGACAGAAACTAGTTCAAGTGCTATTTTTAAATGTGTGTTTTGGGCTAGCTATGAACTATAGCAGCTACTGTATTTTACACAGAATAATTTTAGTACAATCTTTAAAGGCTAAGTTAATAACCAGACAAAATTGGAAACTTTTCATTGCCAATGTCTATTTTGCCATTGATTCAGATTAATGCAACACTTGATTGACATCTTTAACTCAATAAGCAAATAAGAACCTAAATATATGGAGATCAGATACTAACAGGGCAGCATTTTCTTCAATTCTCAATACCAATCCGGGTTCACGTTTCTTGCGTAGTGCTTGAAATGCAAAGTAAAGGTCTAATTCAAATTTTTTAAAAATAGTATTCATAAAAAATATAAAGGAATAGAACTGTTCATCAAAATATTTCCCCTTTAATATTTACCCAATATATTTACAGAGCTATGGTCACAAGAGAGGTTTAGATGAATGTATTCTTTAGTCTGTTTGAGCTCATTCTTCCAGAATACCTACCTACTTTCTTCTTAACCTCCTACAGGAAGCTCTCTCTTAAATAAGTCCAGCGCTTTGGCCTCTACCAACCTTCCTGTTAATCTGTTCCAACCATTGTGCTTGTTATTATTTATTAATATAATATATACAATTATTTATTACTATTAATATTAACCCTTGAATGTGGTATGGCACCTTTCACGTCAAGAGGTCATCCCAAAGCACAGGATGTATTGTAAACGACAACAACAACAAAATTACATTTGTAAAGCGCCTTTCACGTCGCGAGGATGTCCCAAGGTGCTGGAACAACAGAGTTACGGACCCAAGCTGGGGGTAGGGCTGGGGGAGGGTGGAGGGCGGGGGGTATGCAGGGTGATCAAAAGCACAGTCGAAGAGGAGGATCTTGAGATGGGGCCTGAAGGTGGCAATGGAGGGGACGAGACGGTGGGACTGCGGGTTGGAGTTCCAGAGGGGGGGGGCAGCAGCCCTGCCCACCAATAGTGGGGAGAGCGAGGCGGGGGATGTGAAGCAGGCCGAAGCCCACTGAGCGGAGGGAGCAAAGAGGATGGTAGGGGTTTAGGAGGTTGCAGATGTAGGGAGGATCAAGACTGTGGAGGACTTTGAAGGTGAGGACTAAGATCTTGAAATGTATCCTCTGTGGGATGGGAAGCCAGTGGAGTCGGGCGAGGATGGGGATGATAGGGTCGCAGAGCCTAGTGCGGGAGAGGACATGGGCTGCAGTTCTGGATGATCTGCAGCCTATGGAGGGAGGAGTTGTTGACGATCAACTGAAGAAAGTTAGCTCTCATCCAGGACGATGTCTGACAGACATTCTCTCAGCACAGCAGTGGTCCTGGAATGAAGAATGGAGGCAGAAAGGTATAGTTGGGTGTCATCCACACACATGTGGAAGTTGACCCCATGTCTGTGGATGATGTCACCAAGATGGAGCATATAGATATTGAAGAGGAGGGGACCAAGCACAGAGCCCTGAGGAACGCAGCATGAGAAGAGAATTCGTTTGTGGAGATGAAGTGGAGGTGGTGTGAGAGGTACAATCTGAACCAGTCAAGAACAGCACCATGAAGATTGAGGTGAGAGGAGAGGCGGTGGATGAGGATAGAGTGGTCGATGGTGTCGAAAACAGCAGAGAGGTCAAGTAGGACAAGGAGGCAGTGGGAGCCCTGGTCGCAGATGAACACAATGTCATTCATCACTTTGACCCCTAGAGCAGAGTGATTGTATTTTATGGGCAAATGCGGCTGCCAAGTTGCACACAGCAATATTCTACCAACAACCATGAAATAAATGACCAATTTTATTTGGGGGATTGTTGACCATGATACAGCAGAAACGCCCTTCTCTTTTCGAATAGTGCTGTGGGATCTTTAACGTCCACCTAAACAGACAGCCTCTGTTTTAATGTCTCATCTGAAGGACGGCACCTCCAACACGTAGCACCACAACACTGCATTGAAGGGTCAGTTGAGAATGTATGAGTGGGGCCTGAACCCACAATCTTCTGTCTCAGAGGCAAAAGCCAGCCTGACACACAATTACCAACTGAGCCAGCCTGACACACATTCAACGGCTCCCTGTGTAAACAAAAATCCTAATGTCAAATTGCTATTTGCAACCATTAACCTGACTTGTCTTGGAATATCTGAAAGTATTGTTCTAAGTTTACTTTCACTATCCCATTTAGCTCTCTAACAATCCCTTAAGACTAATAATCCTTGCATTTGATATAGCACAATATCATGTCTTCGAGATGTCTCAATGCGCTTCACAGAATATACTGTAAAGTGAATTGACTGTATATTTTATGGGCAAAACGCGGCAGCCAATTGCACACAGCAGTGTCCCACAAACAGTCTTTGATTGAAGTGACCAATTTATTATTATTATTTTTTTTGGAGGAAATATTAACTCCGGAAAAGCGATCCGCCAATCGACTAACAACCAGGTTCCTACTTACTGCTAGGAAAATAGAGGTGTGTGGAGTAAGGAAACTTGCCCAACATTTCACCCTGCCAGGAATCGAACCAAGGTCCCTCGCTTGTGAGGCAAGTGCTCTAACCACTGAGCTACAGGACTCCACAATCCTATCTTATCTAGTAGCTCCTCATAGCTCATCTATCAACATGCTTAGCATTTCTAGTATGCTCCTTTGAAAAGGATTCACAGAAAGATGATGAGCAGAATTCACTTTTCGTGAAGTATCCAGAGGTTAAAACGTTTTGTTTTGGTCAGCTGCAGTCTGATAACTGCAGAAACCCATCACTTGTCTTGCTGACTTGGAATATCTGTAAGTATTGTTCTGAGTTTGCAATTGGCTGCTGCATTTCGCCTACAAAAATATGCAGTCAATTCACTTTACAGTATATTCTGTGAAGCGCTTTGAGACGTCTCGAAGACACGATAAGGCACTATGTCAAATGCAAGGGTTATTATTATTAGTATTATTTACTGAGTTGAAACACAATGGGTCAAATGACATCCTTCAGTGATGTAAGCTGTCTATGATTCCTTTTTATTGAAGGGAGTGAAACCTTCTATTTGTTTTTGCATTTTGGAAAACATTTTTAATTCTTCAGATGAAATGTTAGCATTCACATAAACCAGTCAATAAATCAACCTTAGCCAGGAGAACAACAGGAAATATACATAATGACATCACAATTCTCTGCTTCAGAGAAGGGAAGTGTTTTTTTTAAATCAACATTTGTGAACATTATAAGTTTTTCGCTCAAAAATGTAGGAAACTCCAAACTTCTGCTTTTAGAGAAATCTCTTGCTGCTTTGATCTAATTTATTCAGAAAACAAAATGCCTAAGCATTAATAATCTGGTTATCGACCTAAATAAGCAACTAATGCATACAATGAACTAAAGCAGGAAAAGACACCTACTGAGCACTCACCATGGAATTCTGGTGAGGAAGTCTTAACTTTCACCTGCCCTTTTCTCCAGGTACAGCCAGTGAAAGGGATCAGATTGTTTGTTTTTCCAGTGTAACTGTTTGTTATATAAATGCAAGTTGTTGTGTTGCTGCTGCTGTTGTTGTTAGAGAAAACAAGGACAAGCACAGACATTTGACATCCCAACTTGCCATCGTTAAAATTATTAATTACAGCAAAAAAACAGTAAATCAAAAGGTGAAAGTGGAGCCCAAAGCAAAGGTTAATAAAACAGCACCAGAAACAACACAAAATGATAGCATGACAAAAGTAACTATATACCTGAAAAATCTTAGCAGAAATACGTCTAGGTTTGATTCCAATGTGTTCATAGATATATTTTGAGATATTTTTAATGTATTAAGTCAGGTTTCCTTTCTTTGTGTGATCTCTCCGAGGTTAAACACCAACAGCATTACACTGGGGCACATACTTGCTCCCTCTTTGCCACCAATGCTCTGAGACAGCTGCTGCAAGATACCTGAGAACAGGCCAGGGCCAAATACTGGGGCTCGAAAAGCAGTGGTTCACTGTTAACAATGTGAAATTCTGCCTGAATCTGGCTGACTCACAGTATCTCTGCAACTCCCAGAGCATCAAATCCAGTTTGAAAATATCACAAATTACACCCCATTCTCACGGATAAACCCAATTTACCTACTCTAGTTAAATCCATAATTTACAAAGACAGGAGAAGGGCTGCTGACTGTCAGTAAAAAAGAAACCCTAAGTACAGTACCTGGAAACTCATCTCTCAATACTATATTGAATTTGCATTGCACTGTTCACATCATTGGCTTCATTGTCACTGCACATTCCAGAGTAGAAAACAATCTGGAATTTACCCCTGAATAAGATCATCAGCTTACAGTGCAAGCCATGTTCAGTAAGACAGTTGAGTAGGACAGCTAATTTTAGATATAGGCATGCTCCCCAGTCACCAGTCAACATACATGCCATTCAATCCATACCATCAAAGTAAATGGTTTGTCATCACTTGGCTCACTTTGTCATCACTGTGTCCCATGATGAGTAAACTTTCCTATGTAACAGTAAAGCACACACCATCCGTCAGCTATTCGTGCACGTGGCCAGCCAGCCTGAGCCAAAGGCAGCCCTGAGATGGAGTTTCGTCTTTATTTATGCAGCAGCTATTGCAATTGCCGAACATGTGCCCTACTGTCAATCGAGAACATCAAACAAGGAGGGGACCAGTTCAGAACTAAGGACTCGATCTCTGGCATTGCAAGTGTTTGACTGCTGGTCACAGTCACAGACAGAATCAATTTTGCAAAGGACAGATTCCAGAGGTGTTCTGCTTACACCACGTGAAATGATGAAAGGCTGTGCAGATTAAAACAAACACACTGAATTAATTACGGGTCAGATAATGAACAAATTAGTTAACTTGTCATCAAGTTAGCCAGTGCTAGCATGGTGCCGGTACTGTACGCACGTCTAATTCAGACACACAGAAAACAGCTGACATTGTTGAGATAACAGAACACTGTGATATATTGTCAGCCTTTATTTTGTTCACTGGCAACAGACACATAGTGGCAGAAAAATGCAATGCAAACGAGCAGGGGGTTCATTCTATGTGACGACTGAGCAAGTCGTCAACTCCACAATCACTCATGGCACTGTAACATTCCAATTTGAATATCAAAACTAGTTGGCACAGCCATAAATGGTTCCATTTAAACTTGTCATCCATTTATCCAGCCTCCAGAGGACACATTTTGGCAGAATGACCACTCGGCAATTATGCCACCCAGTGAGTCATCTCGTCTGCCATATGCCCTCTCTTCCACGAAAAGCATTGTATATCAAGGGAAAGGTAGGGAATTTTGAATTGCAAAACTACATAAAAAGAAGCAACTGGCTCAGATAAGGTTTTACAAAAACAGAACACTACAAATTACTTTAAATAATAATAATAATAATCCTTGCATTTGATATAGCGCTTTTCACGTCGGGAGGACGTCCCAAAGCGCTTCACAGAACACACTGTGAAGTGAATTGACTGTATATTTGTGGGCGAACGCGGCAGCCAATTGCGCACAGCAATGTCCCACAAACAGTCGTAGATTGAAAATGACCAATTTTATTAGGGATTATTATTAGGCTCTGTGCGGAGTAAGGAAACTTGCCCAAGTTTTCGTCCTGCTATAAAGTACTAGAATAGGATTGTTCATGACCCATGGATCTTCCATATTCTCCAAAAACAATTTATTTCAACATGGATTATTTACAATGCATGTTTTTCTTTCAACCCTATAAAAACATGTCAAAACTGTTTTAAAAGCAAACTAAACTCTCAAAAGTACTAGTTACTTGAAAACCCTAAATAGTTCTGGTATTCAATTACTGCTGACACCACTATCAAAAACTGGAATTGACAGTCCAGTTTTTAAGGAGGCTAACAGAAAGTTCTAAAATATACAGCCTGCCAGGAGTGGCAGTGGATGAAGCAAAAGCCATCTGGTCTTTCAAGAGGGAACTAGATGTATATCTAAGAAAAAGAGCAATTTCCGGGGGTTTGGAGAAAAGGCAGGAGCAGAAAGGGCTTCTCTTTCAAAGAACCAGCATAGACTTGACAGATCGAATGGTCTTCTGGCAGAAAAGTTCCATGGTTCCAAGCGGGCTTTTAGCCTTTCTGCCCCACTCTACGGAACTCCATCTTAAGAGTTCTTTTGACTTGCCCCTTTTCTCATCTCCTTCAAGGTCCATCTCAAGATCTTCCTCTTTGACTACACCTTTGGTCATTTTCCTACCCCCACCCCAACCCCTTAGCCCCAATCTCTTGAATCCAATCCCAGCTCAGGTGCAAACCTTTGACTGTACAGCACCTTGGGATGTCCTCCCGATGAGAAGGCACTATATAAATGCAAACTATTGTTGTTGTTAAAGAAACATAGCTGACTTCTGGTTAATCGGGTCACTGCCACATCACTTCACATTTTTTGCAAAACAGGAAGTTACAATGACCTGATAAACCAGAAATCTGTAAATTGTTAGCACAGGAATCTAAATATGGCTGACTTACAGATCATTAGGTTCCTTTCAACACAGCAAAGCAGGAAATCACATTGCATTCAACCTACTGAACTATTTTCATATATAAATAATAATATATATTATTAGGGTCAGTTATTTTATTGTGGAAAGCGAGTAAGTCGGCTATGCACATGTGCAGTGAACAGGATCAGTAGTGCAACTGTGTTATAAGCAAATCTGAGCTATAGTGGAGTACACTGTAGCAGGGTGCACAGTATTCCAGTTTAAAAAATCCCAGGACATTATAGCTGTCACATTTGCCTATATAACATTCACTTAATTTTAAATTATTCCCATTCTGTGAAGCGCTACAAAACATTCTGTGATGTGAAAGCATTCCATTAATGTAAGTAGTTGTTGTTGAGTACCTCTTGGAATTGTGTTCAGTATTGGACCTTATTTGTACCAAATAAAGATGCTTTCTCAGTGACAATTACAATCAGTATTTGTAGAACAGATTATTTATATATTTAGTGAAATCCTATACTTCACTGATATACTTGAACACATGCTTCACTGGATCATGGAAATTAGTTATGGCACTTTAATGTATTGCAAGTTAAGAAGATAATATCTAGAAATACAGTATTACCGATAATAGCTGCATCTCACATGATTAACTGTGTATAGTAACATTTGAGGAGCACTCAATCCTCATTGTTTATACATTTGCTTCCATAAGATGAGTAATAAAGGACTTCATGTAAACGTTGTTAAAGATTGTATTACCTAATAGTTATTTCAGAGGCAGTTTGTATAAGCTTAAGTGAATGCAGCAGATCTGAAGACTGGTTGGAAATTACCTAATGCAACTGCATCAAGATCCAAATGATCTGCTGACTAGCCATTTGAGATGTTTCTTTTAAATGAAAGACACTATATCAATGTAAGTTGTTATGGAGAATCTTGACAAAACTCAGCTGGAGTATTGTGTCCAATTCTGGGCACCACATATTAGAAAGCATATCAAGGCTTTTGACACAGTACCGCATAAGAGATTAATAAAAAATTAGAGGCCCACGGTATTAAGGGGACAGTGGCAGTTTGGATTAAGAACTGGCTGAGTGACAGAAAGCAGAGGTTGGTGGTTAATGGGTGTTTCTCGAAATGGAAGGAGGTGTGCAGCGGTGTCCCCCAGGGATGGGTATTGGGACCACTGCTCTTTCTAATATGTATTAATGATCTGGACTTGGGCATAGAGAGCACTATTTCCAAGTTTGCAATGATACAAAGTTAGGTAGGGTAGTAAATAGTGAGGAGGACTGTAACCAACTGCAAGCAGACATTCACAGAATGGTGGAATGGGCTGACATGTGGCAGATGGATTTCAATGTGGATAAGTGTGAGGTGATACACTTAGGTAGGAAAAATGATAGGAGGCAATATAGACTTGGTAGCTCAATCTTAAGGGGGGTGAACGTACAGAGAGATCTGGGTGTTCAAGTAAGCGAATCATTAAAGGTAGCGGGGCAGGTAGATAAGGCAGTCAAAAAGGCATTTGGTGTACTGAGCTTTATTAGTAGGGGCATAGAGTATAAGAGTAGGGAGGTTATGGTTAATCTATGCAAAACACTGGTTAGGCCTCAGCTGGAGTACTGCGTCCAGTTCTGGGCACCTTACTTCAGGAAGGACATTAAGGCACTGGAAAGGGTGCAGAGGAGATTCACGAGAATGATACCAGGATTGGGGAACCTTAGCTATGAGGACAGGCTGGAGAAGTTAGGACTTTTCCCATTAGAGCAGAGAAGGTTACGCAGGGACCTGATAGAGGTCTTCAAGATCATGAAAGGTTTCGACAGGCTGGATAAGAAAAAGCTGTTTCCGCTGGTAGGTGTGTCTGTGACCCGTGGTCACAGTCTTAAGATATCTACCAAAAGAAGCAGAGAGGAGGTTAGAAGAAATTTTTTCACTCAGCGAGTTGTTCGAATTTGGAATGATCTGCCTGAAAGGGCAGTGAAGTCCGATTCGATAACAGCTTTTAAAGGAGAACTGGATAGGTATCTGGGGAAAACCAGTTTGCAGGGTTATGGGGAGAAAGCTGGTGATTGGGGTTAGTGAAAGTGACTTGCTCTGTCAAAGAGCCGGCACAGGCTTGATGGGCCGAATGGCCTCCTTCTGTGCCGCAACATTCTATGAATCTATGAAAATAAGGTCTTGGAGAGGGTGCTTTACCATGATGGTACCAGGGATGAGGTACTTTTGTTATGTGGAGAGACTAGATAAGATGGGATTATTCTCCTTAGAGCAGGAAGGTTACGAGGAGAATTAATATAGTTGTTCAAAATTATGAGATGTTTTGAAAGAGTAGCTAGGGAGAAACTATTTCCACTAGCTGGTGGGTTGGTAACCATAGCTTTAAGATAATTGGCAAAAGATGGGAGATGAGGAGAATTTTTTTTACACAGAGAGTTGTTACTGTCTAGAATGCACTGCCTGAAAGCCTGGTGGAAACAGATTCAATAACAACTTTCAAAAGGAAATTAGATTGGTACTTGAAAAGGAAACATTTGCAGGGATATGGGGAGAGCGAGCGAGGGACTGGGACTGATTGGCTAGCTCGATGGGCCGAATGACCTCCTCCTGTGCTGTAGTATTCTATGATTCTATATCAAAATCTTTCACACTTATTAATTCCACCTTAACATAATATACTTCTTTGCTTTGATACCACTTTTGCGCTTCTGATTCCTTTTATTTGCCCTCCTTTAATCCAGGCACTTCCAGAGTCAAATTGGAGCGATATCCCCTCCCCGCCGCCATGTCCCCAACAACTATAGCTACGATCTAAGAGTACAGTGAATGCTAAGAAAATCAACCCGGTAATGTGCCTTGTTGATTTCATTCCTCGGATCTGGAAATCGCTATAACTGCAGGTCAAATTGTTTGTGGTCATGTGGTCAACTAACTCAATCAATGCAATTACCCAAACTAGTTATACAGGTGCGAATGAAATCGACTCAATATTTTTCATGCGACTAAGCGAATTATACAATTATCCAATATGCATTTGAGTGGAGTGCAAAATCATACAAATAAATAGCAAATTTTCAGTAACTGGAAATTGCATTGCAATTAAATAGAGTAAATCAATTATCTGATATGCAATTAGGTGGAGTGTACTGTATTCGAAAAGAGAAGGAAGTATCTATTTCCTGATGTCTTAACCAACAATCTCCCAGATAAAATCAATCATTCACTCCGAAACATTGCCAGACTACGGCACTACCTCACCCCTCACGCTGCTGAAACTCTGGTCCACTCCTTTATCACCTCAAGGCTGGACTATGGGAACTCTCTCCTCGCCGGCCTTCCCGCCACCTCCCTCCACAAGCTGCAGGTCATTCAGAACTCTGCAGCTCGTGTCCTGTCCCGCACCAGGCTTCGGGACCACATCACTCCCACCCTCGCTCGCCTCCACTGGCTCCCCATCCCCCAGAGGATCGAATTCAAGATCCTCATCCTCACCTACAAGACCATTCACGGCCTTGCTCCCTCCTACCTCTCCGACCTACTATCCCCCTACCTACCTGCCCGTAGCCTCCGTTCCTCTGGCTCCGGTCTGCTCCACATTCCCCGCCCCAACCACCCTACCATCGGTGGTCGGGCCTTCAGCCTCTCAGCCCCGAGGCTCTGGAACTCCATCCCCCAGTGCCTTCGCCGCCTCCTCCCTTTCCTCCTTCAAGGCCGGTCTCAAAACCTTTCTCTTTGACTGTGCCTTCAGCTCCCCTCTCGACTCTCTACCCCCTCCTCGCTCCCTCCCTTCCCTCCCCTCACCCTGACCATGTCCCCCCTGCTCGGGTCCTGACCCAACTGTCCAGCGCCTTGGGACGTCCTCCCGACGTGAAAGGTGCTCTATAAATGGAATCTTCTTGTTGTTGTTGTTATGGTTGTTTTTGGAGCACAGCAGCGAGAAAATGTAGCTGCCACATTTGTTTACAAAATACATTTACAGTAAATCCTGTGATACGCTTGAGATGTCCTCTCAACATGAAAGGCACTACAGCAAATGTAAGGATTATTATTTTTATTAGTTCTGATGTTCAGTATTAATACTTTCTTTTCTTTTCACCTTAGCTCTGCACACAATGTTTTTCCCCTTATTTCTCCTTTATGCACGAGTTAAGACTAAGGTTTTCCTCATGTCATTAATTTTGAGTCAGCCTGACTCAGTTGGTAACATTCTCATCTCTGAGTCAGAAGGTTGTGATTCAAGCCTCCCATCGGGGCCTTTGAACTAACAGTCTAGCTTCGACACTCCAATTCAGTGCTGTGGGAATACTGCATGGTCAGAGGTGGCGTCCTTCAGATGAGATATTAAACTGAGTTCCTGTCTATCTATTCAGGTGGATGTTAAAGACTCCATAGCAATAATCAAAAAGAGAATGGTGGTTCTTCTAATAAGTGAAATTTATTTAGCACCTTTACGTTGGGAAGACGTTTCAAAGTGTTTGTGTCCTGCCCAAAAATACCCCAGAAAAAATTGGTCATTCACTTCATGGCTATTTAATAATTATAATAATTCTTGCATTTGATATAATGCCTTATCACGTCTTTGAGAACTGAACATACAATATAAAATTACATTTGTATAGCGCCTGTCACGTCGGGACGACATCCCAAGGCGCTGGACAGTCAAGGATTCAGCCCCGAGCTGGGGTTTGGATCAGGGAGAGTGGAGAGCAGGAAGGGTAGGAGAGTGGCTGAAGGTTTGGTCGAAGAGGAGGGTTTTGAGATGCGCCTTGAAAGAGGCAAGGGAGGGAGAGAGGCGAAGGGAATGTGGGATGGAGTTCCAAAGGATGAGAGTAATATACTGTAAACTGTATATTATGTGGGCGAAACGCGGCAGCCAATTGCGCACAGAAGTGTCCTACAAACAGTCGTGGATTCAATGACCAAATTATTTTTTTTGAAGGGATAATTACCCCCACAAAATCAACTAACTAACTATTGAATAACTGGCTGTTGTTTTCAGCTACAAAATCATGTGAAGTGCTTTGAGATGCCCTTCTGATGTGAGAGATGCTAAATCAAATACAAAGATTTATATATTTTTTCCCCCCTTTAGTTACTATGGTTCTTATATTCCTCAAGTCGATTTAATGCCAGTCACCTTGATGGGCTAAAGTCCAAGTCCAATGCCACAAACCAGGTTTACTCAGCACCGGGTGATTAATCCAGGTCCTCATATCAGGAACTTTGGCAAATGGACGTCCAAATACCAATGGGCATACCAGTGTATATTATGGATCAAAAAACTTGGATGAGATTATCAGAGATCGTGCTTTCAGCCACTGTGCTCCCAAACTCAGGAACACGCTCCTTCAATCCATCCGCCTTGGCCCCTTTCTCCCCTTTTTCAAGTCCCACCTGAAAACTTTCCTCTTCGACCATGCTTATGGCCTCCTCCCCACTCCTCCTGGCTTGGAGTCAGGCTCCGCCACTGTTAAGCGCTCTGAGACGCTACCCTGTTTGTTGTTGTAGGATTTATTGCATATTATGCTCATAGACTAGTTGTTTGTTTAATGAAGGCAGTATCTTACAGGATATTTAGACCTTCCAACATATTTAGAATTGTTCTATATCCATTTCTTCCACATAAACATTGAAATACATTACTGCCTAGTAGCTCAGCACACCATGAAACAACAAGCTATGGGTTTATGCTCACAGCTCCATGCCTTGAGAGTTTCCTATCACATACTGTTCCATCAAGAGGAGGCACAGAGTAGAACAGATGTGGGGTTGGGGGAGGGGAAGGAGAGCAAGTCACCCTAGCATGTTTGTGTACCTTCTGGCAGATGGTTATAGAATACTAATAACAGGAGGGATTAGTATGTGATGTGGGGCAGGAAAGGAGGAAGATGACTAGAAAGAGAAAACATATTAAAAATTAAAACCACAATTAGACATTTCATTGTACCAGGATCACGCTGAAGAGGCGGGAGATAAGATCAGAGAGTAGGTTGGACAAAGCTGTGAAAATTTAACCTGTATGGAAAATTTAACCTGCACCCACAGTAATTCGAAGACTGAGTGATAATTAGACAACCATGTGTAATTAAATATTCCAGGGACAATAATTGATTTAGCCATAGTCAGGTAGCCAAACAACTTAATAGCATCAAATAATTCCATGTTGTCGAAGGTAGAGGCAATTTAACTAATCACTAAAGCCTGTATGCACAAGAACAAGTGATTTGAAAGGAGACCTTATAATCAATTCAAAATGAATCTCTGTGTAACATAAGAAAGCACCACCAAAATACAAAAACATGACAGGACTAACTACGATGGGCAGGAAGAACATTATTTTCTGCTGGTATTATGGTCATTGCCAGCCTGAAGGTCTCATTAAAAATACACTCAAGATAATTTTTATTATAATATAATTGTCAAAGTATATGCTGAGCACAACTAACCAATGTCGAATTCAATGCCTTGTGCACATTTCAGTATATGGGCATTCAATTTTAGAAAACATATTTACCAAAAATATGCAGCCATATGCATCAAATAATAGACGTATCATTACTGAAATGCTCAGCATTGTAGAATATTTTCCAACCACATCATTTTATAAAGAATCTACACACTTTGTGTCCTGGCCACCAATCCCTCAAATAAAATCGATCATTCACCTAGTTATTTGCTGGGACATTGCCGTACGCAATCCGTCTGCCACAGTCGCCCACAATATACACAATCACTACACTTTACATTATATCCTGTGAGATGTTTTCTCGACGTGAAAGGCACTATATCTAATATAAGGATTGTTATTATTGTATCTGGAAAGCTCATGCAAAGTGAATGACTTATTCAGACACATAGTTCACTTTAAATTCACAGAAATGTGGCATCCATTCTCTCACTTCTGGAGAGACACTAAAAATGCTTGGGAATAATATCTTTCTTAAATAGTTCAAAGGTTATTTTAAGTTATTGCAAGTTGTAGTGACATACATGGGATTAAGTGGAGGAGATGCACTTTACAACTCAAATTGCTTTTTTCTGCCTCTCACATAATTTACAATGAGGTTTCTTTATCTGAGTGCTTTTTAATCTCATTGTCCATCAGCTGCATTTTATTACTGGCTACAACAACAACCTGCATTTATATAGTACCCTTCACGCAGGTTAGCGACCCAGAGCACTTGACAGTGCACGACATCAAGCCGGGAGGAGGTGACTGCAGGTACGGTTGAAGACGAAGGTCTTCAGGCACCACCTGAAGATGGGGAAGAGGGGACAAGGCGAAGGGATAGAGGAAGAATGCTCCAGAGTTTCGGGACACAGTGGCTGAAAGCACGGCCACTGATGGTGGAACACAGGGCATGAGGAACAAGCAGGAGCCAGTCGAGTGGAGGAAGCGTGTAGTAGGTTAGGAAGTAAGCAGGTCGGAGAAGTAGGGAGTTTGCTAGGGTATGAAAGGATTTGAAAACAAGTGTAAGAATCTTTAAATCCATCCTTTCAGTCATAGGGAGCCAGTGGAGCCTGGCTCGAACCGGTGTGATAGGGGTACAGAGTTTAGTGCGAATGAGTATGTTGGTGGCAGAGTTTTGGGTTAACTGGATTTTGTGGATGGTGAAACTAGGGAGACCGGCAAGGAGGGCATTTGAATAATCGAAGCGGGAGGTGACAAGCTCATGGACAAGGGTTTCGTCCGTGCATTCGTCACCTCCCGCCTTGACTACTCATTTTAATTATGAAACAAAGAAGGCTGAAACAGAGAGGAAGATTATGAATACTACATATACTTTTGAAGTTGTGCCATTTTAAGATAACTTATAATAGTAATCCTTGCATTTGATAAAGTGCCTTATCACGCCATCGAGACGTCTCAAAGTACTACACAGAACATACTGTAAAGTGAATTGACTGTATATTTTGTGGGCAACACAACAGCCAATTTCAGCAGTGTCCCACAAACAATCGTGGATTGAGTGACCAAATTATTTTTATTTATTTTGAAGGAATAATTACCACCAGAAAAACGATCCACCAAATGACTAACAACCAGGTTCCTATTTACTGCTAGGTAAACAGAGGTGTGGAGAGTAAGGAAACTTGCCCAACTTTTCACCCTGCTGGGTATCAAACCCACATTTTCTCACTTGCGAAGCGAGTGCTCTAACCACTAAGCTACAGGATATCTTGCATTGATATAGCACCCTTCACCCGGGTAGCGCTTTGGAGTGCTAAGCAAACACAATCACATTTTATTCACACTTTGACAAATGGTGCATTTTCACCAGTGCCAGGAAGTCCAATTTGATATTAGGTAGATGAAGTAAACTGATTGAGCAGGAGGACAGTCAGAAATCTTCCTACAATAGTCAATTGGTAACAAGTTTATAATAATAATAATCCTTGCATTTGATATAGCGCTTTTCACGTCGGGAGGACGTCCCAAAGCGCTTCACAGAACACACTGTAAAGTGAATTGACTGTATATTTGTGGGCGAACGCGGCAGCCAATTGCACACAGCAATGTCCCACAAACATTCATAGATTGAAAATGACCAATTTTTATTATTGTTTTTGGTTTTGGAGGGATTATTATTAGGCTCTGTGTGGAGTAAGGAAACTTGCCCAAGGTTTCGCCCTCTGCCTGGAATTGAACTCAGGTCTCTCACTTGCAAAGCGAGTGCTCTAACCACTGAGCTACAGGACTCCAGGACTTTATTGCTTGTAGCTACAGGACTTTATTGCTTGTAGCCACAATCACTATCTGAATATAATGCAGTCAATTTTGTTTCTTCTTCTGCAAGCTGCATTTTTGTAAAGCCTTTGACTCCTTTTTTCCTTTTACTGGCATATGGCTCCTTTTGTACCTCGCCCAAGTGGCCTTTATTCATATATGAATGTTCACAATGAGTGTTGGCAAACAAACATGGGATGCATCAAAGCCCAATTCTGTCCTTATGCAACGTGCACCTTTCAGCAGGGGATCTATGAATTGCAGTGAGGAACCCTGGCTGAATTCCCCGTAACCCCAACGATGAATTCCTCACCAAGGTTAGCTAACAACAAAGACCGTGATACCAACCTGCAACCTGTATGGTCTCGTGCTACACTGATCAATGTCTTTACCTGCTACAATCTTAAATTAGACCACTGAAATCCAAACTATGTTTAACAGTACTCACTGCTTTAATAAATATCTAAAATTAAGAAGCATGGGGTGGAGTATTGCAACTTTGAATTAATGAAAACGTGCGCAATAAACTGGAATTATCTAAAGAAATCACTGATGTATCAGCAGAATAAACATGACACAGTAAATAGAAATACTGTAGAAATTCAAAGACACAGATCAGAACAAAACCTATTACCATCCATTTCCTTCCCCCCCATTAAATTAGCAACTGTCAATGAGCTCACTGTTGGTGTCATGCTTCAGGCACTTGTTATTTCATCAACTTCTCTGAGGTACTCTGAACATCCTATACCCAGTATTCTCTCTCGCACCAGGCTCCGCACATTCATTACTCACGTCATCACTGGTAGATCAACTTAAGGTCCTTGTCCTGCTCTTCAAATACCTTCATGTCGCATCCCTCCCTACATAGGCAAATTTCCTCCAAACTTACTCTCCTGCCTGTACCTACAACTCTGCCAATCCAGATTTATTGCTCGTTTGTCATTTTCAGCCTTCAACCATTACCCTTTTCCCTCTGGTACTCTCTTCTAAAATCTCTTTACCTGGCTTCTCCCTGCCTTAATAAATTTTCCTAATAACATATCTTTTTAACCATGGATTTGGTCAATACATTCAATCCTTTCCTTCTCCCTATCATATACGTAAACCAACTTGAGACATTCATTCTACATAAAAGCCAAGTGAAAATTATTGTTCTGTACATTTTCTGTTGCACACCTGGAAGCATGGGGCACACACTTAGTATTTTAGGTATGCTTAGGATTTAGAATCTAACTATTTACATTTACCCTAAAAACCCCACCCTCATAAAAAAAATCTTCCCTGGAACCATCCGTGCTCACAAACTACCGCCCCATCTCCAACCTCCCTTTCCTTTCCAAAGTCTTTGAAAGAGTTGTTGCTTCCCAGCTTCACTCCTTCCTCTCCTGCCACTCCCTTTACGAACCCCTCCAATCGGATTTCCTGGTCAACAGCCCTGGTCAAGGTGAAAAATGACATTCTGTCCATCTGTGACCAGGTCTCCCTCTATCCCCTTATTCTCTTCAACTTTTGCTGCCTTCGACACTGGACCACTTGATCTTCCTCCACCACCTCTCCTCTCACCTCAACCTTCAACAACAACAACAACGTCACATTTGTATAGCGCCTTTCACGTCGGATGGATGTCCCAAGGTGTTGGCAAGGTTCTGTCCTTGAATGGTTCAGATCCTATCTCTCACACCGGCTTCACTTTGTCTCCACAAACAGCACCCACACCATCTTGTGTGGTGTTCCTCAGGGCTCTGTCCTCTCCTCTTCAACCTGTATATGATTCCTCTTGGTGACATCAACAACAACAACAACAAGATTACATTTGTATAGAGCCTTTCATGTCGGGAGAACGTCCCAAGGCGCTGGACAGTGTACAGCATTTCAGATAGATGACACCCCACCATCTCTCTGCCTCCACCCTCAACTCCAGGACCACTGATGACCTGACAGACTACCTGATACCAGGTCCTGGATGAGAGCCAACTTTCTACAGTCGAACATCAACAAGACTGAGGCTCTGCTGATTGGCTTGTGCCAGCGCCTCCGCACCTCAGGCACTGGCAGCATCAGCATCTACATCCTGCACACTACACCTCACCAAGTGAGTCAGAAACCTTGGTGTCTTGTCATTTCTCCCCCACATCCGCAACATTGCCCGACTCTGCCACTGCCTCACCCCTCAGGCCGCCGAAACCTACATACAAGCCTGCATTACATCTAATCATCTACATCTCCACTATGCCAACACCCTGCTGGTCAGCTTTCCAAACTCTCCGCTCCACATGCTGCAGATCACCCAGAACTCTGCAGCTCGTGTCCTCTCCTGCACCACCACCACCAACAATAATTTAGATTTATGTAGCGCCCTCAATGCCGGATGGGGTCTCGGAGCGCTTCACCAGCCTCTGTGATGCCATCACACCCACCCTCGCCCAGCTCCACTAGCTCCCCATCCTTCAGAGGGCCAAGTTCATAATCTTTTTTCTCACCTTCAAGGCCTTCCCTGGCCTTGGCCCCTCCTAGCTCTCCGACCTGCTAACCCCTTATCAACCTGTCCGTTCCCTCTGCACAGCAGGCTCTGTCCGATCTGCTCCATGTCCCCTGCCCAGCCCGCCCCACCATCTGCGGTTGGGCCTTCAGCCTCTCTGCCTCCACCCTCTGGAACTCCATCCCACATTCCCTTTGCCTTGCTCCATCCTCTTCAACTGTGCCTTTGGCCAGCTTCCTGTCCTCCCTGCCCTCCACCTTCCCTGATCCCAACAACCCCTGCTCGGTTCCTAATCCCTGACTGTTCAGGGCCTCCCGACGTAAAAGGTGCTTTGCAAATGTAATTTTGTATTGTATTGTATTTAATGAAATTGAAACGTAACTTCAAGGAATATACATGAGTGTGGAGTGTGTTATAATTATTTTCCGAAATTCCTATAATAACCCAAAATACTCACTCAGCAGCGTACTGATGTGGTGGAGAAAGGACAGCCTAATCATCTATTCAAGAGCACTTTTTCAAACTTTAAATAATGCGGTTTTCATCAAAGAGTTTTGACTTGAAGATTCCATCTTTAAGATTTCACTGAAATGCTGTTACTGTAAAGGCAATAACAGACACCCAAGCTAATCCAGTGTTCAAAGCAACTGCCATAATTGGTCATCTCCTTGTCAGGATTTAGAATATTCCTTTTAAGCCTTTCCGTACTGAATTATCTTTTGTAAATCTTACAAACTATAGTATACATAGCATCTGTAAAATCGCTTTCCGCGAATTTCTGAGGTAGAATGAAAGAATTATGTACATATGACAGAGCGAGAGCGAGAGAGAGGGAGAGAGTGTATGAACCGCTGCTGCCCACCACAGTTAGTGCAAGAGCAGCAGTCGCCCGTTATAACTCAGTGCTTTCAATAGTATGTGTAAAAACAATACAAGAATATTTAATCAGCTAGAAATGTCAGCTGCAGTCAAATAAATCTATCCGCAGCTCTCCAGATGTTGCCGCTGGAGAAAGTTGTGAAAATCATTGAAAGAGTTTGCACAAGTGCCTTAAAAATGTCACCAAAATCTAAATGGGGCTGATTTTAAAAAATGACACACAAAGTAGATTAGCTCAGTTATTCCTTTAATGAGTCTCTGCTATTTTAAAGCATAATGGTCAATTTTCAATGTGTTCTTGGAATCATATCCAGATTAACATAAAAATGAAAGTACACAATTAAAAAAAAGGCATTTGGCACATCAAGTCTGTTTCTTTCAGAGATTGCATACAATTTGCTCTGCTGTAGAATGTACCAAATTCACCACATTCCTTTTATACTACAAAAAGCAATGTGACAACTCTTCCGGTGGTCAAGCAATGGGAGCAGGG
This sequence comes from Callorhinchus milii, assembly GCF_018977255.1. Taxonomy (NCBI): domain Eukaryota; kingdom Metazoa; phylum Chordata; class Chondrichthyes; order Chimaeriformes; family Callorhinchidae; genus Callorhinchus; species Callorhinchus milii. The sequence continues at coordinate 62,885,136 of NW_024704743.1, forward strand.
AAAATTACACTGCAAAGTTCTGGATGATCTGCAACTTGTGCAGGGAAGAGTTGGGAAATTCTGTGAATAGAGCATTGGCATAGTCAAGCCTGGAGGTGATGAAAGCTTTTAGTATTTTTGGAGGAAGGGGATTTATATGTGGAACAATTACGATCTACATTTATATATGCCTTTCACCTTGGCAGTGGTGGTTTCATTATGGGGTGGAGGCAAGTGTGATGTGGTAATTCCCATCTTCATGCACAATTTCTCAACAAAAAGGAAAAGAATGTATGCTGTTTCAGAACTCGTCAAGAATTACTCTGAAAGACAGCACTTAGAGAGCACTAATCCTGGCAAGAAGACCCGCATGAAACCGACCACCTGCTCCTCAACCCCATCCCTACCCCTCTCCTTACCTCCCAGCTCCATCTCCTTGCCCTCTACTCACTGACATCATAAACCTCTCCCTGTCCTCGGGTACCATTCCTATTCCATTAAAAATCGCTGTCATCACTCCTATCCTTAAAAAAAACCCTCCCTGGACCCATCTCTACTCCCAAACTACCGCCCTATCTCCAACCTCCCTTTCCTCTCCGAGGTCCTAGAATGAGTTGTTGCTTCTCAGCTTCGCTCCTTCCTCTCCCGCCACTCCCTTCACAAACCCCTCCAATCGGGTTTCCGTGCCGCCCACAGCACAGAAACAGCCCTGGTCAAAGTGACAAATGACATTCTGTCCATCTGCGACCAGGGCTCCTCCCTCTGCCTCCTCGTCCTCCTTGACCTTTCTGCTGCCTTTGATACCGTTGACCACTCTATCCTCACCCACCGTCTCTCCTCTCACCTCAAGCTTCACGGCTCTGTCCTTGACTGGTTCAGATTGTAACTCTTACACCGCCTGCAGTTCATCTCCACAAACGGCTTCTCCTCCAGCCCCCGCACCGTCTCGTGCGGCGTTCCTCAGGGCTCTGTCCTTAGTCCCCTCCTCTTCAATATCTATATGCTCACTCTTGGTGACATCCATAGATATGGGGTCAACTTCCACATGTATGCAGATGACACCCAACTCTACCTCTCTGCCTCCACCCTTGACTCCAGGACCACTGCTGTGCTGACAGAATGTCTGTCAAGCATCAAGTCCTGGATGAGAACTAACTTTCTTCAATTGAACATCAACAAGACCGCGGCTCTCCTGATTGGCTCCTGTCAGCACCTCTTCACCTGAGGCGCTGACAGCGTCACCATCCATGGATGCACACTCCACCTCACTAAGCCAGTCCAGAATCTTGGGGTCTTGTTTGACAACTAGCCTTTCTGCCCCACATCTGTGCCATGACCCGTTCTGCCATCCCCCACCTCTGCAACATCGCCCGACTCCACCACTGTCTCACACCGCAGGCCATCGATACCCTCATACACGTCTTCATTACACCGAGTCTCGACTATGCAAATTCATTGCCTGTCGGCTTCCCCAACTCCTCCCTCCACAGATCGCAGATCATCCAGAATTCTGCAGCCCATGTCCTCTCCCGCACTAGGCTCCGGGACCCTATCATCTCCATCCTTGCCCAACTCCACTGGCTTCCCATCTCACAGAGGATACAGTTCAAAATCCTGGTTCTCACCTTCAAAGCCCTCCATGGCCTTGCCCCTACCATCCTGTTCACTCCCTCTGCTCACCAGGCTCTGGCCTGCTTCACATCCCCCGCCTCGCTCGCTCCACTATTGGTGGGCGGACCTTCTGCCACTCTGCCCCCACCCTCTGGAACTCCATCCCGCAGTCCCTCCACCTCGCCCCCATCCCTTGCCAACTTCAAGACCCATCTCAAGACCGTGCTTTCGATCTCTCTGAGCCTTCCCCTGCCCTACACTCTCCCCGATTCCGACCCCTAGCTCGGGTCCAAAACTCTGTCTGTCCAGCGCCGTGGGACATCCTACCGACGTGAAAGGCGCTTTACAAATGTCATTTTGTTGTTGTTAGAGCTTTGCAAGTGCAATCCGCGGCTAGCTGACACCTCACTTTACAATTTCCCATGTCTAGTTTCCACTCTCTGTTTCTCCTCAAAACCCCTATCCAGGAATTTGTCACATGAGAATTGTAGGCAAAAACTAGTGCTTTACCACCCTGCTACCCTGTACATTGGAGCTCTATTATCTGCCTAGACTAATCTATATATATGTACCACTTCTGACACCAGCTGATTTGTTCAATACAACCGTAACAGTAAGTAGCCTTTTAATTTATTAAAAGATTGAATGAAGTGGAGCAGTCCTTTAACTATGCAGTCCAACTTGTCAGTGTCTTGCTGAGAACTATGAATTACTGAACCAACATGCAGCTGACGATTCCTTCTTTGATTATGAGTTTTTCTAACTATTTGCTTTGATTTCTTTTCTTCTTTCTCAAAGAACAATGAATCTGCAGCAGATGAGAGATTTAACTATGTTGAAACTAAACTATAGAAGAATTTAGCATCAGCATTAATGACACTCCTTGACTTTTAAGTCCCAAAACCAGGGAGGAGTGTGGATCCAGGAGAAAATTCAAACAGAGGCAAACATGCAGATACAGGTTCTCTGAGAAAATAATTTCTGAGATTTCTGCCTCCTATGAGTCCAATACCTCATAGATGTCTTTATTCTATTGATTTAATCCTGCAAGAAAGTACCACAAAATCTGATGTATTTATCACACTGTTGTAAAAGTTATTCCCATGGATTTAAGTAATTTAACAAAAAAAACTGTACTAGTGTATAAGTCAGACACCCAAGTTTTCTGGGATAAACACTTGAACAAAGGTGTGATTTGTGCAGTGGAAGCAACAGACCCGATTGACTGAAAGGTTATGGGGAAGAGAAGAGTTATTGTACTTTCAGTGATAAGCAGGAAAAGGAAACTGTTTTCTCTAAACAGGAGTAAAGAGCTAGAACTAGACATGAACCTCACATCCTGAATGCCTTCCGAGTGACAGTAGGGAGCTTTTTTATTAAATCTTTAAATGATGATTGGGAGGGGAGAGAAAAAAAACAAGTTTGATTTGCTTGGATCTCTTAAAATGGGAATTCCAAATGGGAATTCTATCAGATTTAATGTACCAGACTAGAAAACACGCCATCATTTATTACCCCCAGTTGTCAAAATGAACTCCATTATACACAACATATATTTAAAAAATTGGTTTCACTGTAGCATCACAGCAAACAAGTACATCTAGAAGAAAAAGTTCTTCATCCTGGTACTCTATAGATTTTGAGAAAAATCAATATGACTCTAATAGAAGATGCTCAAACACTACTTACCTGCACAGTACGACTTGCATTGATGTGCTCCTGGTGCAGCTTGCCCCACTGACTCCATCGATGGTACTGAAAATAAAGGTTTACAATGTACAATAATGAATCTGTATTTTGAGTTAAATTATACCATTTACATTTCAAATTTCTAAGATTAAGGTGATATTTTAATGTTTTATTTTTTCGTTTAATTCTGAAGATGTTCTGTAATTCTATTTCCCTAATTTTCCTTTACACTCTACATTTCAAATATCAACGACTGTTTATTGAAAACATAGCACCGAAGAGGGTATACATTAAAAACATTAAAGTACATTAGGTTTATAAAGATTATATCAGAATCCAAACACTTCTGAAAGCATTGTGTACCAAAAGTATTGCATTTCTTCATAACTAATTCTTATTAATGTATTAGTATCGCATTTAAATAATCCTTAATCCATTGTACACTGAATAAATTAAAATAGTTTTGTAAACGTGCAATTTCAATTACATAAAAAGTTTTTAAATTATGTTTCAAGATTTGAATATTGCATTTAGTGGTCAATACTATAATTAAAATCCTGTATTTACCAATTGGTCCACAGAGAGAAATTAATAATTACAGAGAAATTTGCGCTTTCTTGTGATGAGGAGTAATGGAAATTATATAGTGTATTCGAATTGCAAGCTACAACAACTTGAAGTTGTAGAGTACTTTTCATGTACAATAATCTCATAGAATTACAGACTGTACAGCACAGAATCAGGCGATTCAGCGCAACTTGTCCATATCAGTATTTATATTCCCCATGACCCGAAATCCCCCTAATTCCCTCTCTCGGACCTTCCCTTCCCCCTCATTTATGGAAAAATAACTTTACAGAGACAATGGGGATTAATGAGCAAGATGAAGAGGAGGAGTTTGAGGATACGTAAGTTTGTAGGAGGTTTTGAAGGAGATCTGGAGAGTATTCTAGAACACTCATTGATCAGTCACAGAATCATAGACATGTTTAGCACAGAAGGAGGCATTTGGTCAATCACATCTGCACCCCCTCTCTGTGCAAGGTGTTCGTTGAATTCCACTTACTTCCATACCCTTTCAACCCTCTATCCTTCATATACCTGTCTATTTCCTTCTTGAAATACACAATGGACTGTTTCACTACCACCTTATCTGGCAAAGCATTCCACATCCCGACAACTCTTTGAATGAAATATTTCGCCTAAGTTCGCATTTCGCTCTTTGTGTGACTATCTTATAAACTGAAGCCCCTCGTCACTGACTCCCCAACTAGTGGAAACAGTTTCTCCCTATTTACCGTCGAAACCCCTCATACATTTTACATCTCTATCAGGTTCTCCCTCAATCTTCTCTGTTCCAATGAAAATAGCCGTCTTCTCCCCCTCAGCTCTTTCCCTTCCCTCCACCCACCCCCTTGAGCTCAGGTGCCCAGCCAGTTGCATAAAGCATTTTAAACGTTTTCCCAAACATGACATTCAAAAAAAAATTAAAATGTGAATAACATTCAAGGCTATTTTCAGGATATCACTCAGATGTGGATGGAAATATTGATCATTTGATATTTCAGCATTATACACAATATTCTTTCAACTTCCAAGTAAATATTTCAAATTTGAAAAAGTTCTTTTTTTTTGATTCTGTAACGTAAAGTGTCTATATGAGGCAATGACAAATGTGTTGATGTGTAAAAGTTAATTGGCAAAGCATATTGGAAGATTTCACTTCTGGACATCAATAGAATGAAAAGAGCACTTGCTCCCTTCACAATCTATTGACATGAGCCCAAGTGACATATCCCTTCTGTCGAAGTACATGATGAAGTGAAGCAGTGTCACTCTATGTGAGAATTATCCACCCCCAGCCCAGAATCATAATGCAGTGATATTTCTTTGACATAATACTCTGTGGTAACAATTAGAAAAATACTTTGAAGAGAGCAAACATTGACGTAAAACAACATCACATAAAAAGAGCATTTATGGAAGCCTGGCAAAGACTTAGCCAACTGCTCCAGAATTTTTAAACATCAACATTTCTTTGACTAACAGATAAATTGTTATTTAGCATTGGCATGTAAGTTGCTTGATTGTGACAAAAGCTGAAGTGCCTAAAGTTATTCCTTATGCCACAGAATTAATTAGACAGGTGAGGAGAAAAGAGGTTAGATTAAGAAAAAGCAGGTCAAAAATAATGGGAGGATACAACCCCCGATTCCTAGAGGAACATAGGAATGTACAAGTCAAGTTCGCTGTGATCTATGTCGCTTTTACCAAAGGAGAGCTTGCACCAACACAGATTTAATGGAATGAATGACCTCCTTTTAGGCTATAACATTTCTATGATTCTATGATTCTGAATCCTTTACAAGTACCCTAAAATATCCACTATTGCTCCTAAAATACAGCAATTTTATAATAAAGCCTACATTTAAAATATAAACTTATACTGTACATCAAAATATTGCAAACGCTTAACAGAGTTACTTTAAAATGGCGGTGCAAAATTATTATGTAGGCAAATAGTGAAACCAAATATTTTCTCGTTGCCAGGGAAAACAGCGAGAGTACAACAAAATAATTAAATTTACATCAATGTCACAAACCTTCTCAATATTTATCTGATGCTTCTTTAACCGTTCCAAGTCTGTTGGAATTGCGACTTTAACAAATTTCTGGACAGCTGGTTCCAGACGGCGAAAGGTCAGTTTTGCCAGCTCTTCTGCCATGCTGTCCCCAAACAACAACTACGGTCTTTCAGATGGAAGACACATCAGGACACTAAGTCAAAATAATAAAAAACATGGGAGCAAAGAAAAAGCCATTTAGATCACATGGTCTTTCAGAAGCTCTTCCCTTGATCAACCACTGTTGTTGTTGTTGTTGATCAAGTTAAAAGTTAGTTGATGGCAAAATGTCACAGTACGATTTTTCAACAGCACAAAAAACCCTTTGAAAAAGGTTGCAACATACTCAGAACCCGTGTCCTCTCCCGCACTAGGCTCCGCGGCCCTATTACTCCCATCCTCACCCCACTCCACTGGCTTCCCATTACACAGAGGATACAGTTCAAGGTCCTGGTCCTGGCCCTCCAGTCTTGCTCCCCACTACCTCTCCAACCTCCTAACCCCCTACCATCCCGTTCGCTCCCTCCGCTCAGCGGGCTTCAGCCTGCTTCATGACCCCCGCCTTGCTCGCCCCACTATCGGTGGGCGGGCCTTCCGACACTCTGCCCCCACCCTCTGGAACTCATTCTGCAGTCTCTCCGACTCACCTCTTCCCTCGCCACCTTCAAGATTCACCTCAAGACCCTCCTCTTCAACCGTGCTTTCGATCTCCCTGTTTCCCCCCTTGCCCTCCCCCCTCCCCGACCCCGACCTCCAGCTCGGGTCCGTAACTCTGTCTGTCCAGCACCTTGGGACGTCCTCCCGACATGAATGGAGCTATACAAATGTAATTTTGTTGTTGTTGTTGTTTCATATTCACAATAGAGTCAGTCCCAATGAACGTGGATATAAAGCTGTCTACCAGTTTATTTTTCATGCTGTCCTATAGGTCACCTTGTGCTACCCATCATTTCCTTCAAACAATAATGTGGTCAGGTTTTTGGTTTGCAGCCCTTTGCCACTCTGAACGGCTGCAACCACAGCAGCTTTGTTTTTAACTTAAATTAGGCAAAATTTCAGATAGGACAAATCTGCTTCATGTCCTCCCAAAGTGAAAGGTACTATATAAATGCAATTTTTTGTTGTTGTTTTCAATGTTTTTTTCACACCTTGCTCTCCACTCCCTATACGAGCTCCTCCAGGCTGGGTTCCGCCTTGCCCACAATGCAGATACAGCGTGTGTCAAAGTCACAGATAATGTCCTCTCTCTCTGTGACCAGGGCTCCCTCTGCCTCCTTGTCCTTCTGTACCACTCCACTGCATTCGATACAGTTAAACACCTCCTCCATGGCCTCTCCTCCCTGATCCACCTCGTGGGACCGCTCTCGAGTGGTTCGAGGCCTACTTAACCAACCGCCATCAGTTTGTCTCTGGAAATGTTTTCCCTCCAGTTCCTGCCTGGGATCCCGAAGGCTCCATCCTTTGCCCCCTCCTTTTCTTTATTTTCAGGCTCTCTCTCAATTATGTCATCCACAGACAGAGTCAACTTCCATATGTATGTGGATGACACACAAATCTACTTCTCCTCCAGCTGCAAGTCCAGGTCCACTGATGTTCTGTCAGCTTGTTTGTCAGACATGAAGGCCTGGATGAGCACAAACTACCTGCAGTTGAATGTTGACAAGGCAGAAGCCATACTTCTTGCACATCTTCTCTCCTGCAGCTCTGATTTCCTCAACCTCCCAGGCCTTTCCCTCAAACTCAATGAACCTGTGCATAACCTAGGCATCAGGTACAATCCACAGCTGTCCTTCCTATCCCACTTCCAGTCCCTGACCAGGATCGCTTTCCGCCACCTCCGCCACATTGCCCGCCTCCAACCGCACCTCACACCCAACACAGCTGAAACACTCATCCACACTTTTGTTACCTCCTGCCTCGTTTATTCCAACGCCCTCCTCGCCGGTCTCCCCCGCTCCACTATCCACAAAATCCAACTAATTCAAAACTCCGACCCATTATTATTATTATTATTATTATTATTATACTCATCTGCACCAATCCCTTTTCACCAGTCCATGCCAGCCTCCACTGGCTCCCTATCACAAAACGGATCAATTTAAAGATCCTCACACTTGTTTACAAATCCCTACATACCTCCCTATCTCTCCGATCTGCTTACTCCCCACTCCACTAACCACCACCTCTGCTCTGGCTCCGACCTCCTCCTTGTCCCTCGTGTCCTCCGCTCCGTCATCAGTGGCCATGCTTTCAGCCACTACACCCCAAAACTGTGTAACTCCATCCCTCAATCCCTCTGCCTTGCCCCTCCTTCCCCATTTTAAGGTCACGCCTAGAAGACCTTCCTCTTCAACCATCCTAGGCTCACCTCCCCCAGATCAGTGTCAGGCTCCACCACGGTTAAGTGGTCCAAAACATTACCCTGCATGAAGGGCACTATATAAATGCTAAGATCTTGTTGCCAAGTGAAGCAAGTGCCCTGACAACGGCCAGCCGAGGACCAATATAAGCAGTACTAAAAATAGAGGGAAAAGGTTACCAGCAGCACATTTTCAAACGATCGTGCCAGAAATAGCACTAGTCAACTTGTATTAATATCCTTGGGCAAGGAAATATCCTTCCATTTGGTCTTTTTTTCTTGTCTTAAATGCCATTATTTTTTCCTTCAATAATTTGCGCACACATGGTATTACTCAGCTGAGATGGATAAACGCACAAACTGCTCCTAGGCCTCATCAATGTTACTGTGCAATCCATTACCAAAATGTACAAACCATCCTTTCCCCCTTTACCTCTCTGTGAAAAGCCTTCGCCCTTCATTTGATATCTTCTCACAAGAACCCAGCCAAGATTGTTAATGCTACAAGGATCGTGGGTGTAAACCTGCCTTCATCTCGCTCTGGTACAGCTCATTGTACACCAACGCACTCGCTGCTAGACTGTCTTTGCCCAATGTCTATAATGACATCCTGCAGAATTGCATATATGGAGAGCAGAACTGTGGTCAGGGCCCTTCCCCAACAAAGTCCCTGATTTAGAGGGACAGCCCCTACATTTGTTCTATTTTCAATTGCCTGAAATACATAGAGGCAGGAAGAAAACATACAACTGTTGTATAGTGTATAGACACCTTAGTTTCAATCTTTATCATATTTGTTTCATCGAGGACTTTCAATATTTCCACTTCTAAAGCCACTTCTTAGAGCAGATTATTTTATAAAGAGATTATTTTAATATTTGTGTGAAAAGCAATCGTTATATTGGCATGTACTATTTCCAAACTACAAAATTATGTTTTTGATATAAGAGATCAAACTTAACAGATTGAAACCAAACATAATTACACTGAATTTTACAATGCAGAAGCAAGCAACTCAGCCCAACTAATCTGGACCAATGTTATTTTGCATGAGCCTCCTCCCTTTCTAATCCTCTCGTAAATACATAACACTACGGGGGAGGGGGGCTGGTAACTAGAGAAATGACAGGCTAGGGGGTACCTACAGTAATGACAGGTTAGGGGGTACCAACAGTAATGACAGGCTGGGGGGGTACCTACAGTAAAATGATAGGCTGGAGGGGTAACTACAGTAATCACAGGCTGGGGGGTAAATACAGTAATGACAGGCTGGGGGGGTAACTGTAGTAATGACAGGCTGGGGGGGTAACTGTAGTAATGACAGGCTGGGGGGGGAAATACAGTAATGACAGGCTGGGGGGGTAACTGTAGTAATGACAGGCTGGGGGGGTAAATACAGTAATGACAGGCTGGGGGGGTAACTGTAGTAATGACATGCTGGGGGGGTAAATACAGTAATGACAGGATGGGGGGGTAACTGTAGTAATGACAGGCTGGGGGGGTAAATACAGTAATGACAGGATGGGGGGGTAACTGTAGTAATGACAGGCTGGGGGGGTAAATACAGTAATGACAGGCTGGGGGGGTAACTGTAGTAATGACAGGCTGGGGGGGTAAATACAGTAATCACAGGCTGGGGGGAAATACAGTAATGACAGATTGGGGGGTAACTGTAGTAATGACAGGCTGGGGGGGGAAATACAGTAATGACAGGCTGGGGGGGTAAATACAGTAATGACAGACTGGGGGGTAACTGTAGTAATGACAGGCTGGGGGTAAATACAGTAATGACAGGCTGGGGGGTAACTGTAGTAATGACAGGCTGGGGGGGTAAATACAGTAATCACAGGCTGGGGGTAAATACAGTAATGACAGATTGGGGGGTAACTGTAGTAATGACAAGCTGGGGGGGGAAATACAGTAATGACAGGCTGGGGGGGAAATACAGTAATGACAGGCTGGGGGGATAACTACAGTAATGACAGACTGGGGGGTAACTGTAGTAATGACAAGCTGGGGGGTAACTACAGGAATGAAAGGCTGGGGGGTAGTAATCACAGTAATGACAGGCTGGGGGGTAACTACAGTAATGACAGTCTGGGGGCAGTAATAGTGATGAAAGGCAGGCAGGATAACTACAGTAATGACAGTTTGGGTGGGGTAACTACAGTAGTGATAGGCTGTGGGGGGGTAACTACAGTAGTGATAGGCTGTGGGGGGGGGGGGGGGTAACTGCAGTAGTGACAGGCTGTGGGGGGGTAACTACAGTAGTGACAGGCTGTGGTGGGGGTAACTACAGTAGTGACAGGCTGTGTGTGGGGGGTAACTGCAGTAGTGACAGGCTGTGGGGGGGGTAACTACAGTAGTGACAGGCTGTGGGGGGGGTAACTACAGTAGTGACAGGCTGTGGGGGGGTAACTACATTAGTGACAGGCTGTGGGTGGGGGGTAACTACAGTAGTGACAGGCTGTGGGGGGGGAACTACAGTAGTGACAGGCTGTGGGGGGGGGGAACTACAGTAGTGACAGGCTGTGGGGGGGATAACTACAGTAGTGACAGGCTGTGGGGGGGGGAACTACAGTAGTGATAGGCTGTGGGGGGGTAACTACAGTAGTGACAGGCTGTGGGGGGGGGGTAACTACAGTAGTGACAGGCTGTGGGGGGGGTAACTGCAGTAGTGACAGGCTGTGGGGGGGTAACTACAGTAGTGACAGGCTGTGGGGGGGTAACTACAGTAGTGACAGGCTGTGGGGGGGTAACTACAGTAGTGATAGGCTGTGGGGGGGTAACTGCAGTAGTGACAGGCTGTGGGGGGGGTAACTACAGTAGTGACAGGCTGTGGGGGGGTAACTACAGTAGTGACAGGCTGTGGGGGGGGGTAACTGCAGTAGTGACAGGCTGTGGGGGGGGTAACTACAGCAGTGACAGGCTGTGTGGGGGGGAACTACAGTAGTGACAGGCTGTGGGGGGGTAACTACAGTAGTGACAGGCTGTGGGGGGGGTAACTACAGTAGTGACAGGCTGTGGGGGGGTAACTACAGTAGTGACAGGCTGTGGGGGGGTAACTACAGCAGTGATAGGCTGTGGGGGGGTAACTACAGCAGTGATAGGCTGTGGGGGGTAACTACAGTAGTGACAGGCTGTGGGGGGGGGGAACTACAGTAGTGACAGGCTGTGGGGGGGATAACTACAGTAGTGACAGGCTGTGGGGGGTAACTACAGTAGTGACAGGCTGTGGGGGGATAACTACAGTAGTGACAGGCTGTGGGGGGGTAACTACAGTAGTGACAGGCTGTGGGGGGGGGGGGAACTATAGTAGTGACAGGCTGTGGGGGGGATAACTACAGTAGTGACAGGCTGTGGTGGGGGTAACTGCAGTAGTGACAGGCTGTGGGGGGGGTAACTACAGTAGTGACAGGCTGTGTGTGGGGGGTAACTACAGTAGTGACAGGCTGTGTGTGGGGGGTAACTACAGTAGTGACAGGCTGTGGGGGGGTAACTACAGTAGTGACAGGCTGTGGGGGGGTAACTACAGTAGTGACAGGCTGTGGGGGGGTAACTACAGTAGTGACAGGCTGTGGGGGGTAACTACAGCAGTGACAGGCTGTGGGGGGGGGTAACTACAGTAGTGACAGGCTGTGGGGGGTAACTACAGTAGTGACAGGCTGTGGGGGGGGTAACTACAGTAGTGACAGGCTGTGGGGGGGTAACTACAGTGGGGTGTGTGGGGGGGGTGGGGTGTGTGGGTGTGTGGGGGGGGTGGGGGTGTGTGGGGGGGGTGGGTGTGTGGGGGGGTGTGGGGGGGGTGGGGTGGGTGTGGGTGTGTGTGTGTGTGGGTGTGTGTGGGGGGTGTGGGTGTTTGTGGGTGGGTGTGGGGGTGTGTGGGGGGGTGCGGGTGTGTGTGGGGGTGTGTGTGGGTGGGTGTGGGGGGTGTGTGTGGGGGGGTGTGGGGGGGGTGGGGGTGGGTGTGGGTGTGTGTGTGTGTGGGGGGTGTGTGTGGGGGGGTGTGGTGTTTGTGGGTGGGTGTGGGGGTGTGTGGGGGGGGTGGGGGTGGGTGTGGGTGTGTGTGTGTGTGGGGGGTGTGTGTGGGGGGGTGTGGGGGGGGTGGGGGTGGTGTGGGTGTGTGTGTGTGTGGGGGGTGTGTGTGGGGGGGTGTGGGTGTTTGTGGGGGTGTGGGGGGTGTGGGGGGGGGGGGTGGTGTGGGTGTGTGTGTGTGTGGGGGGTGTGTGTGGGGGGTGTGGGGGTGGGGTGGGTTGGGTGTGTGTGTGTGTGGGGGGTGTGTGTGGGGGGGTGGGGGTGTGTGTGGGTGGGTGTGGGGGTGGGTGTGGGTGTGTGTGTGTGTGTGGGGGGGTGGGGGGGGGTGGTGTGTGGGGGGGGTGGGGGTGTGTGGGTGTGTGTGGGGGGGTGTGGGGGGGGGTGTGTGGGGGTGTGTGTGTGGGGGGGTGTGGGTGTGTGTGTGGGGGGGGGTGTGGGGGGGTGGTGTGTGGGGGGGGGTGTGGGGGGTGTGTGTGGGGGGGGGTGTGGGGGAGGGGGTGGAGGTGCAGTACCTGTTGTCCCGGTGTGTGGGAGAGGTCACGTGCCGCTGATATTTGAACCAAACCGAAAGCTGCTCACGTGGCACTTCCGGTGTCACATCAAACCCCGCCCCCCCTCGCGCTGGGCGGGGCGGCCCTGGGCTGTGCTGTGCTGTGCTGCTGCAATCCCTGGTTTCCAACCACCGAAACCTCTCACAGATGGAGTTTGGGTACTTCAGGTTTTCGCTGCAGAGGCTTTTGAACGGGTCTCATTTGCAGCTGTGACCGAGAGTAGAAACATTGACAGTCACCAACACTGAGGCCGGTTCTGGTGCTGCAACACCAGGAGCAGAGCCATAATAATCTTTGCCTTCGGTATTGCGCCTCATCGTGTCAGGTGGACATGTCAATACACTTCAGGTTTCACTGTAAAATGGAGGCAAATGTGGCAGCGCACACTTGCGCACAGACTTGACCAAATGATTGACCGGTTTTATTTGAGAGGTGGATGGCCAGGACACCAGGAGAAACGCTTCCCTTTTTGATTAGGACCCGTGGGAGCTTTAACGTGCACCTGAACAGGCAGACGGGACCTCGGTTTAAAATCTCCTCCGAAGCACTGGTGCCTCCCGACAATGCGGCTCACCCCCAGCACTGGATTGGGGTGTCAGCTTAGACTGGGACTTCCAAGCCCCGAGGTACAAAGTGATGGAATTTGTCCCGAGCAAATTGGTCTGGGGGATGGAAGTTGGACTTGGCTGCATTCCACCTCCACCTTGTGTTCAGCAGATGCCACTGAACTACCCTCCAGTTACTTTGGGAGGTAAAGTCCTTCCGGACCAACTTAGTGGCTGAAAAGTGGGACAGTTTGTAAGGTCCTCAACTCCTGAGTGGATGGGTGACCTGCCATATCATTCCACTGGTGAGAGTAGGATGAGTTTGACACAACCCATAGGAGTCACAGAAAATCATACTCTTGTTGCTTGATTCTCTCCCAGGTTGTTTCACTTTCCTTTCCAACTCGATCAGTGAAGAGACACACTGCTTCATAGGGAGGACCTCAGCAACAATAACTTGCGTTTATATGGTGCCCCTCATGCAGGGTAGTGTCCCAGAGGGAATGTAGTGGGGCACCACGCCGAGCCGGGGGAGGTGACTGTCGGCACGGTCGAAGAGGAAGCTCTTCAGGCACCACCGGAAGATGGCTAAGGAGGGGGCAAGGTGGAGAGATAGAGGAGGAATGTTCCAGAGTGTCAGGAAATAGTGTCTGAAAGCGCAGCCACCAATGGTGGAACGGAGGACATGAGGCACAAGCAGGAGGCCGTAGCCAGTTGAGTGGAGGCAGTGGGTAGTAGGTTGGAGAGTAAGCAGGTAGGGAGGTCTAGGGCATGAATGGATTTGACGAAGAGTGTGAGGATCTTGAAATTGACCCGTTCAGTGAGGGAGCCAGTGGAGCCTGGCTAAAACTAGTGTGATAGAACGGTCTTGCTCCCCCCTAGCTCTGTGACCTCCTAAACCCCTACCATCCTGCCCAGTCCCTCCACTCAGGGACTCCAGCCTGCTTCACATCCCCCGCCTTGCTTTCCCCACTATTGGCTGGTGGGACGTCTGCCACACTGCCCCCACCCTCTGGAACTCCATCCTGCAGTCCCTCCGCCTCGCCCCCTCCCTCGCCACCTTCAAGATCCATCTCAAGACCCTCCTCTTTGACCGTGTTTTGACTGATCTCCTTGCTTCCCCCCCCCCGCCCTCCACCTTCCCCAAACCCTGGCCCCCAGCTCGGGTTCGTAATTCTGTCTGTTCAGCGCCTTGGGATGTCCTTCCAACATGAAAGGTGCTATACAAGTGTAATTTTGTTGCTGATGGCGGTACGGTTTATTGCGCTTCTGGACCACGATGGAGGTGGATGGCCAGTCTGCTCTCCTTTATCTCCAGAGTGCAATATATGGCCTCTGCCAATCTGGGCTGCCTGACCATGACAAAGGCTTTGCAAGCTCTTGGGCCACGTCTTGGGTCAAAGCCATCAGACTCCAGTTCTCAGTTTTCTGCTCTCTTACATTCTCGTTCAGTTGCTGCACAAATCCCTTCTATTGAACACATCAAAATCTTCAGCAGCCATTGGGTTCCCATCCAGCACAGCCCTTTCAATTGCCTGCATAATTGCTGTGGCCTGCGTTAGCTTATAGATCTGCACTACCTAACTGCCCCCTCATCTCTGCAGTGCTCAATGTACCACAAGGTGCTCTCCCCTCAATTAACTAACTAACCCTAACCCTTATCTAATTGTTTTTCTGTGTGTAGTCTTGATTGTGATAAACTGAGGTGCTGGGAGGAAGACACTGGGGGTACAGAGGTCTGATAATGCTCATCTTCCCAGAGCTATGAACCTGTGAGGTGGCAGGTGGGCTTTCCCTCTGGGTCTTCTTCACGTGTTGGTAACTCTGCAGGGAATCGTGGTAGATGTGGACTCCTCCTGGTCCCCCCTCACCTCCTCGCTGCTGGAGGCACTAATACTGGTTGGTGACCGAGAAAGGTTTGCTAAAGAAAAAACAAAAGTTTAGCACAATTCTTGATGCGGATACTATCAATAATGGCAACTATATCAAAGACTGAGACAAAATCTTAATACACAACCCACATGAGTGTCTTCTATGTCTATTGGTAAAGGTACTAGACATGTCTCAAAATGTACTTCTGTGACTACGCTATCAGTCATCTTTCCTCTCCGCCTCCCTCGTCTGCCACCCCAGCTTGGATGCCTAGTCAGCAGTATCAAGTGCTTTGAGCCTCAGTTTTAGTGAACTGCTTCAAAGGAGCCATGGTTTGGCAGACGAAAGGAGGAGAAACTTTATTTAATTAAGTTGTGTAAGTTATTTAAACATTATTTTGGAGCAACATAAGTGATATCCCATTGTGTGCAAGAGAAAGGAAGTTTTCCCAGGACACTGGGTATCAATCCCCGAGTAAAACTGGTCATTCGTTTTGAGGCTGTTTGTGGGATATCGCTATGCACAAATTGGTTGCTGCGATTTGCCTACAAATACCCAATCAAGGCATTCATGAAGCGCTTTGAGATGTCTCGAAGACATGATGAGGCATTATGTCAAATGCAAGAATTATTATTGTTATTATAAGACATCTCACATAACTAGCTGTAATTGCAGTTTTTATTTATATCAGTGAGTGTTTCAAGATTAACAATAAATGTTAGTAAAAAAGGTTATTTTAGGTAGGTACTCCACTGAGATGCTAGTTTGTTGTGATCCATGATGGTTAAGGTGTGATCTTAATCTGAAACTTATCTGGCACTTGGTGTATTGCGTGCAATACTTACAACTTTTGAAACCCACAATTATTAAGAGCAAGGCAAACAGCATTTTACCTTCAGAAAATTAGTGGGTGTACGGCACATTGGTGTTTTCAAATAAAGGTCATTTCAAGTGCAAAGGCTTCAGGAGTTTTATTGCAAATTAGAATTATTTCATTTAATTTATTTTTTTGTTGTTTCAGACTTTGCTTCCTGCAGAATCTATTAAGAGTTAAAGGTGGTTAAAGAGATATAATTACCTGCACTTTATTTTAGTTTTCTCCTTTTTTAAAACATTTTTTTTTCTTTTTTTCCTTTTTTCTTTTTATGTTTTTATTTATAATTAAATTTATTGATAACAAAAACACCAAAAAAAATTACAAGCAAATATACTAACGAGAGATACAAATGTCCTACGCACAAACGTTTTATATACATTGCCAACAGATGCTATGCAGTAAATTTCTATTTTTCTCCTTTAAGGTTGTCACCAGCATTCACTTGCTGGGAAGAGCAGGCAGGCGACCTGAGTCAGTTTATCTCTAATGTTTTAGACAAAGATCTAAATATCTTGATGCTGATATGACCTGTCACTGAGCGAGCTCTGTCTAGTATCAGGCTGCCCACGTGTGTGATTCAGGATAGTGCCTGTGTCAGTTATCCAGATGACAAATGTCAGAATAGCTCAATAATCCAAATTTAGAAAAATGTATTGTCAGGGTAGGTTACGATGGGCACCCACAGGCCTGAGTTGGTTTCAGACTGAATCATGAAAATCTAGCTTATGCACTCATGCAAATACTGACCTGAGAAACCAACAAGGGGCATCATATACCTCAGTAATTTATCTCTGGCATTAGTTATTTTAAACAGTATCTGCTTTTGGGTAAGGAATGTTATAGACACAATAAACAGTTATACTGCATGAATTGATTGTCAAAAAACACAGAGTCACATGTTGCATTTATAAAGAACAGAGAAATTAATGATATTGGAGACATCAAATAAAATTTTAAAAATCTTGACATCAGAATGTGAAAATTGCAGGATTGTTTAAAAAAAATCACTGTTAAATCTAAAGTAAAAATCTCTTTATATGTAAAATAATAATAATCCTTGCATTTGATATAGCACCTTTCACATTGGGAGGATGTCTCAAAGCGCTTCACAGAAATTTACTGTAAGGTATAGTGTCTTTGCATTTTGCAGGAGAACAATATTTTGAATAGATCAATATTATACATAACATATAATAATAATCCTTGCATTTGAGAAAGCGCTTTTCACGTCTTCTAGACATCTCAAAGTACTTCACAGAATATGCTGTAAAGTGAATTGACTGTATGTTTGTGGGTGAAATGCAGCAGCCAATTGCATCAAAGGATTAGATAGGGAGTGTTGATGTTCTGTTCCAACATGTATTTGGCTGTAGTAGACTTACCTAATAATAAAATATTAATGTTATTTTAGTAGGCTAATTTGGATACTATTACAATAATAAAAAATGAGTAATTTGCATTTAAAATAATAGTTTATCGTGCCATCAAAATGTCTCAAAGCATTTCACAGGTTTTATGGTAGAGTGTACTGACTCCATATTTGTAGACGAACATGGCAGCCAGTTTGCATACAGCAATATCTAATAAACTCATGCAATGGGATCTTTAACATCTAGCTGAAGAGGCAGATAGGACGTTGATTTAAATTCTCATCAAAAAACAGCACCTCTGACAATGCAGCACTCCCTCAGTATTGCACTGCAGTGTCAGGCTCGACTGTGAGTTCAAAGTCCACATATGAGGCTTGAACCCACAATTTTGTTTATGGTAATGTGACAAAGACTGTACTGTTAAATTTACGCAGTAGAATTATTTATAAGTGCATTGGGATAAACTTGCTAAACTTACTGAATGGAGTTGGTCATAACACATCAACAATCAACACCACAAAGAAAAACCCTGTCACTTTATTTTATTAAATGGCTTAATCAAATATTTGAATTCACAGTATTTTATAGGGGTCTGAAAACTATGGGAAAATAATAAAGCTTGCATTTGATCAGTGGTGTGCAATGCTGCAGTAAAATCTGTCTCTTTACTGTATTGCTCAAAGTACCATATAAGTTGGCTGAGTGGGTGGATGGAAAATGTGAAGAACAAAAGTGGTTAAAAGAAAGGTTAATTATGTGCTGATACCATAGAAATGATACTGCTCTTAAATACCAAATTGTAAGGAAGGGTTAAATTCCATAAATTGTATATGCCGATGATACCTACCTCTACTTCACTGGCTCCATCCAACAATTCAAGTTCTGATTGACGGCCTGTCTGACATCAAGACCTGAAAGAACCATAATTTTCTGCAGTTAACCATCAACAGGGATGTTTGGCTCTCACCAGTGCCTATGTGTCTTTGGCTGCAATTCCAGTGACCTCTCTGGCTGCTCATTCCGGCTGAACCCGGTGATGTGCAGTCTTGCTGTTCCATTTTACTCAACACCAAGATTCAAACCCCAAATCCAGACCATCGCCAAGACTCCTTTTTTCCATCTCACCTCCACTGCTGCTGAAATGTCTTCATCATGTGGAGGGTAGATTCTTCCAGTGCTCTCCTACATGGTTTCTTTTGCACCATTCTCCAGACATTCAACTGGTTCTCTTCAGTACAAGACCCACGTAGGCATTACAATAACAAAAACTTACATTTATATCACGTACTTCACACAGGTTAGGGCACTGGAGGCCAGTCTTTTTGGTCAGCCAACAAAATACATTTTCTTGATTGAATATTTCTTGATTTATGGGATTCAAACAAGAACATTTATGCCGTAAATCAAGAAATATTCAATGAAGAGAAACCTGGAAACCTATTACTGATCTTACCTAGGCTGGCACAAATGTTTGGGGTGTTCTTTTTGGAGGCCCCGCAGGCCATAGTTTGGCTGGCACTGGGTTAGGATCTCAGAACAGATTTATTCCTATGCTTGCCAAGCAGCATTTCCCCCTCAGTAGTTTGATGTCTTAACAATGTGATAAGGCGCTATATCAAATGCAAGGTTTATTTTTACCTTCCTTCATTCCGCTCCACGCATACAGGGAAATTACAGTGAGAAATCTTTGTAACTGAACAGTCAGGCATCCCAAAAACAAAAGTTTTGTTATTTACTGATTTCAAACTTTCAGCTCTTTACCCTGTCTATCATGATTGTTTGAAAGTGTATCAGTGACCCGGAAGGGCATCAGATTTGAAAGTGGTTAACAGCTTGAAGCTTCATGGTATCCAAACATCATCCTTTGTATAGCTGGTTCTGTGGTAACTCATGGGAGGTATATTCTCACGGTGTCCTGGCCAACAGTCCTCCAGAAAAATGATCATTTTATGGCTATTTGAGGGACTTTGCTTTCCAGAAAATGGTAGCCACGTTTGCCTGGAGAAAATAGTCCTCACACCTGACAGCAATTACAGGGAAGTGCTTTGGCATATTTCAGCAATTCTTTCTTTTTTGGAGAAGGATTGTGGTGGCCAGCCACACCCTGAGTCTCATCTCTGGGAACATGGTTTGAATACAGACCACACTAGTGGCATCAAAGTATCTTCTCACTGATGGGTGAAATCTCAGCCCACTTCGATGTGTAAATAGATATGGAATATATGACACATGCAAATCACGTCCCAATCCATGAGTACAGAGGGGATTAATCATGCAATTAACAACCATTTAAAAGGATTTATTATGAGTGAAAGTCAGGTTAAATATTATCAATGTTAACACATTGTGCTGAAATCAACAATTTTCCAAATTCATGTTGAAACTAGAATAAACGTAGACCCAGGGGCATTTTCTCTCTCTCTCATTGCCTTCAGGAGAGTAGGGGGGCAATTAGAAGGAGGGAGGGGAGGAATCATACTTGAATTCCTTTAACACGCGTCACAGAAATATGATAACTTCAATACAGTAATGAATTAACACAAGGTGCTGAACAATAAAGTAAACATTTAATTTAAAGTGCTCCTTACACATTGAACCAATTGACCTCGACCCGATTAGTGTAGCATTCTGTGGCAGAGATATTTTTTAGGCGTAACAGATGGATGTTGAAGAGGTGCAGAGTTACACAGATGACAGCAACAAGCAAATCCAAGAGGCTGTAATTACCAATGAGAGGCTTTTTTTTCTTGATGTCAGGTCATCGAGATACAGTAACTTGTTAGACTGATCTTTCCTGTGGGTCTGGTGTTGACAGTTTCTGTTAAACTTCAATAGCAAGAGGGTAGGGCACATGCTGTACCTTTCATTGGACACCTGTGCCTGTAGGCAAGTAAAGCCTGGGACTCAAACAAGAAATGCCAGATTTGGGTGGAAGACAAGAGTCTTAACAATTTAGGCGCCGTGAACGGTGAGAGGGAGAAACAGTGGACGATAAACCACAACATTACAAATGTTTTATTGAACTTTAAGCGAGCTCTTTTATGCTGAACACTACACTTCCAACTATAATACATGACACAGGCCAATACCATTTTTTCGAATTGGGATATGTAACAGGAAACTATCTCCTGTTGTATGTGTCCGACCCGCAATGCACCCCTCACCAGTCACACAGTATTTATTCCTGACGTGCAGTGCCTCAGCAATCACTCCACAAAAAGGCTACAAAGCTTCTTCCTGTTCAGCCAAAAGATTTTGTATCAAACTCGCCTCAGGGCAAAAACTTCAATCAAGCACTAAGCTTTAATGAGATTAAAAAGTCAGAGGACAGATGTAAGGCTTGCACAGAACATTTTAGTCAATACGTTAGATAACTTAGGATGCATATTCCTCTGACCATGAACTTTTATTGAAAGTACAGCAGAAAGAGTGGAAGATTGAGACTAAATGGGTAGCTCTTTCAAAGAGGCAGCATGGGCACAATGGGCTGAATGGACTCTCTGTGCTGTAAATGTCTATGGTTCTAGTGTACATGAATTGCTTTTATTAAAGAGCCTGCCATTATAAAATTAATCACTTTGCACCTACTACATTAATAGCTTCAATTGATCCTCCACTGAAATTCACCAGACCATTGGTCTTCGTAAATAGTCAGAACGTTGTTAATTCAAGTTTGACATCTGGACTTTGAGCTCACAGTCTAGGCTGATACTCCACTGCAGTACTCAGGGCGTATTGCATTGTTGGAAGTACTTCAGATGAGATGTTTATCAGAGGTCCCGGCTGAGTGTTCAGGTGGACATTAAAGATCCCATGGCAGCATTCGAAAAGTGAAGGGAGTTTCTCCAGTTGTTCTGGCCAACAATTCCCCAAGTAAAATTGCTCATTCACTTCATGGCTGTTCATGGGACATTGCTGTGCGCAAATTTGCTACCGCATTCACCTACAAATTCGCAGTCACTACACTTCACAGTGAAATCCTATGAAGCATTTCAGCATTCTGTTAGAACTACAGAAAATTGATTTCAAAGTTAAGACCGAATTTAACAATTTCCCAAATTCTGGGCGCTCTGAAATGTTACGTTAATAGAGTAAATGCAGACTTGGGTGAAATTTCTCTTGCATCTTTAGTGACAAGATGTTTCACAATTACAAGAGAAAAACAGGAAAAAACAGCTGGGAAAAGAAAAGACATGCAACGCAGAGACTTAAGATGAAAAAACAACCTACACCCTCAATTTGTATAAAGAATAACGTTCTTCCCAAATGAGTTTTTTTCTTCACTTTTTGTGATCTTTAAGGGACTAAGATAATTTATTTGTTTATATGAAACAATTGCCTGTTTTTGAGCTAATAACAGAGATAACTTTAATCGTATTATAATAGATTTGGTCTTATATAAAAAGGACATTGATAACAAACAACTCCAATAATGCAATACAGAAAACCATCATTTTCACTTGTTGATCTCGAATCATAGAAATTGCAGAACAGAAGGAGGCCATTCGACCCTTTGAGCCTATGCTGGTGGCAGATAACCTGCTGGAACTGACTATTCCAATGTGCTCTTTTCCTGTAGCTTATTAGAATCATAGGAGTGTAAAAAAATGGATGGTATTTCATCAGAATAATATATTTTCATATTAAGATGGTCATTCAATCCACGACTGTTTGTGGGACACTGCTATGCGCAATTGGCTTCCGCATTTCACCCACAAAATACAGTCAATTCACTTTACAGGATATCCTGTGAAGACCTTCGAAACATCTCAACAACATAAGGCACTATATTGAATGCAAGGATTATTATTAATAAGGTAACACTATTGAAATCTGCCTGGTGGTTTGCTGACAGCTCATTCATACAGGAAATCATTGCAGTGGCATTATCAGTGTAGTATTACAAGACACAGCAGGCAGCAGCTTGCAATATTGTTCTGTTCAAAAATACTAGTCTCATGGAGAGGGGTAGGATGCTGTTTGATTTCATTGTTGTTAGTGATGATGCCCTCTTTCTGTTCTATGGTAGGGAGCAACCAAGCAGAGACCAAGTCATCCTATCACGAAGAACTGGAAGGACAACTACTTCAGGCTACTCTTCCTAGAACAACTACAGTCCTGGGCTAATATAGAGCAACCTCCACTTAGTTCCTAGTGGAGATCTCCAGCTATTCAATCAACATATCGTGTCATGAGTCTTCGGAAGGAAGAGGGAAGAAAGCATGAACATGAAACCCGAGCATTGATTTTCGGTGGGTTCATATTAATGTGTTGCTGAAATTTAAAACCATGAATTCTGTATTTATTTACAAGGCGTCATCAGAATGTGGTATGCTTTAGCATAAATAGCTGCTGAAATGGGTACACATGATTTGAAAAGGTATCGGATAATAATGGGGAAATAATATTAAAGGGTACGGAGAAGAGCAAGGGAATAAATAACAATAATCTTTGTATTTGGCATAGCGCCTTATCATGTCGGAAGGATGTCTCAAAGCAACTTCACAGGATTTACTATGAAATGGAGTACTGTGTATTTGTAGGCAAATGCAGCAGCACAATTGTGCACAGCAATTTCCTACAAACAAACATGGAGTGAGTGAGTAGATGGCTCCAGTAGGGAAGCTAGCACCAATATGGAATACTATGGGCTGAAACCATGATGCAATTCTAAGTGTGCGTTCATGGCATAACTGAAGGTCTCTAAAGAAAACTCCCAAACCATATATTTTCTGATAAAATGTTATTCAATTTAATATTTTAATTTACATTTCTGTCTATGTACAATGTACTCAACATTTGAAAACGCACAGGTTAACACAATAAAACACTGTTGGATGCTAAAGGAGCACAGAGATAGTTTATGAATACACTCTGTTGTCAAAAGCAAGGCACTCCCCCTTTAACAGCTAGGGTTCCTGAATTCAGCCTGCAGAGTTACTCTGAGCAACTGGCAATTGTCGCAATAAATACAGGCAAAGCCATTACAATAACATGCATTCAATCTTTATACAAATAAAGACGTTATGCAACACAAAAAAGTTTTGTATTAGTATATGGCATCAACAGTATAAACATCATACAAAAACTTTTACGGACACGGAATGTTTAATGCAGTTGTGACTGCATTCCTTCCAGCACCTACATTCTCAGCACTCTGCACTCAGCCCTTCTGTGCCTGCAAGACATGCGGATCTTTCAGTCCTGATTCGCATTATCTTCACTTTACCGTGCTTGAATCCTCACCTCTTAACACCTTCCATCATCGTCTAAAACGTGTACTCAAAACTCTTGTTTAATTAAAATGCCTCTAAAATGTTTCTCTCTCTCTCTCTCTCTCTCTCTGAGGAACTTGTGTAAGTGCTGCCTCCTTCCGATTCACAAGGTGTCTGTCCCCGTGCCGCTCATATTATTGATCAATACAAACATCACTACAGAGATTCAAGTTCAGGTAACTTTGTCAGTAAAGTTAGTGCCAACGATTCGTTGAAGTTCACCAAATTCTTTTAGTATTAAAATAAATTAGAGTTTGAAAAACAAACGGCTTTAACACCATAGCACTTTCAAAAAATTGCACTTGAACATGTGAGCTAAGAGCCTTTGTCACTGCATTCTAAAAACAGAATCAATTATTTTGAACTTTTTTCAACAGAGGCGCGTTCCTTGCACCACCAGTCAGTCGCTGTACAAATAACACATTATGATTTCTACTAAAGGCATCAATCACAATAAAAAGCACTCTACCTTTGTAACAACTTTGTTGTTAACATCATTTTTTTTTTAAGAAAAACATTTCCTATGAATCACCCAAGTACATTGGGACGACATGTTACAGACTAGAAAGAAGTCAGATGAACCTGTCATGACAGGTTTCGTTCCCCGGGTGCTATGTTAGCATTCCCAAAAGCAGCAAGCAGACATTTTTTTTTATAAAGTACAGGATTCTGCAAAAAAAAGCGCCAAAGTCCTTGGGCATTGGGCAGTTAGAGCTGCTTTCTAGGGACAGAGGCCAGAGCACCAGCTTTTCACGTTACAATCTGCCTGGCCACTGGAGTGTGCGGTTGCCAAGAAGGAAGAGGCAAAATCTCTCAGAAAGGCAGTGTGTCCAGAAAGAGCTTGTCAATGATGGCAGGTGGTGGCACCAGGTCCTCCAGCTTCAGATAGAAGATACGTTGGAGCCCTTGTGTACGTAGGGAATGCAATTGAGGCAGGACGCCCAACACCTTGGACAGGGACTGCCCTTTGTTCTCCCCAGGACTGCTGAAGGATGTGTGTTCCTTCAGGCAGCTGATGATTCGGCTTTGCAATTCTTCCAGTTTCTTTGGTTCTTTTAACCCATGGCGCTCTGTGGAAACAAGGCAGAGAATCTTTATCAATACACTCCAGGATAACAAGGCTTTTTCCCGGACATTAAGTATACTGGAGTTCAAGTACACTGCTCACTAGCTCATTGGCATGGTTAATTATAAAGCTCTCCTGAACTGCAAGAGATTGAATGATGCATGCTGTCATATAATCTCTGGGACTTGCATTTGAATCAATGGGATATGAGGTTTCTTGTAAGTGTAAGGGTTCTCACACAAAATGAGTTTCATCCAATACAGGGTGACTAAAAAGTCGTGATACCATTATGACGTCTAATAAGTCTTTAAAAAATGATTTTTTTTAAAAAGATAATAGGATAGTTATCCCTACTTTTTGGTTACCCTGTATATCTGAACAAATAGCACAAAACTGCCTACAACTTGGCACAGATGGAAATCTGACTCTTGAGAACCCCTGAAGCCGTCTGGACTAGTTCACACCCCTGCTGTACAGGGACAATCTTATGATGTTTAGATTAAGGTAGATCCATAGGGCAAAATTAGATTTTAAAAAAAGTGAACATGCAAATTTTAAGTGCCATTTCATGTTGAAGCTTCTCAAAGTGCTTCACACGTAACTGCTGTTAAGTGTATTGTAGGCAAACACAGCAGCTACTTGGGTCAGCAAGTCCCCAAAACAGCTATTTGGTGGATGTCCAATTATTCAGGAGGATTGTTGGGTGGAAAACTAAGAGAAGCACTCTTCCTTGTCCCTTTGAATAATGCCATGGGACCTTTAACATTCACCTAACCAGGCAAACAGGACCTCAGTTTTCCCCTCCCCTCCTTCAAATCGGTGTGCTTCATTGTTGGTTGGCACTCCATCTAGTGGCTTGGCTGAGAACAGATACCCTTGTAACTGTGCCAGGATGACTGACCAGCAATTCTATCCTGTGACCTTGCCCAGTTGGGTCTGAAGATGTCAACAAGGCTTGGTTGGTGTTCGAGAGCAAGGAAAACAGCCTTTCAGTGCTTATTTTCAACTGCAAATTACACAGTCACTACACTTTTCAGTATATCCTGTGAAGTACTTTGAGATATCCTATCTATGTGAAAAAGTGCTCCAAAACACTATCCAGTGTGAAGGACACTACATAAATGCAAGTTGTTGTTATATCAAATGTAAAGAGTATTATTCATGGGCTCATGGCATAATTCAGATTCAGCTAGGCCAGTGTCCCCAACACTATTTTCAACATCTGAAAATAATTCTCACTAATAATACTAAAACTACAGTTACTAATAATAATCCGATATACCATATTATCAGGTTGTGGAAACATCTAAAAGCACTTCACAGGATTTTCTTGCAAAGTCTAGCATCTGTGTATTTGTAGTCAAATGTGGAAACCAATTAGCTTACTGTAATGTCCCATAAACAGCCATGAAGTGAATGCGTAATTTTATCTGGGAGATAATTATTTTGGGGAGGACAAGTTTGTAGGGCAATGGGAAGAGAGCAGGGGAGTGGGATTGATTTGTATAGCTGTTTCAAAGAGCAGGCACAGACACGATGGGCTGAATGGCCACCTTCTGTGTTGTATAATCCTATGATTGTTGGCCAGGACACCAGGAGAAACTCCCTTCTTTTTTCAAATAATGCTGTGGGAACTTAAATGTCCAACTGGACAGGCAGGCAGGCCCTTGTTTTAATGTTTCATGAGAAGGACAGCACCTCTGACAATGCAGCACACCCCAAAACTGTACTGAAGTGTCAGCCTAGACTATGATTTCAAAGTGTTGATGTGAGGTTTGAACCTACAACTATTTGACTTGGAGGCAAGATTGCTACTTGCTGAGCCAGGCTGACACCTTAAGTGGGAACCCAAGATGATGGTGCCCGGCTTTTCAGACTGAATAGCGAACTACCATTCTTCAGAATTGAGAGGGGTATTTTGATAATTTTCCTTAAATAAAGAATACAGTGTATTCTAAATTACTGCACATTTGACCCCAGTCTCCTTGAGAAGCTAGTATGCAAATGTCTGCACCACTGTTATGGCAGCTGAGCTGAGACACGAGTGGGTCATCTTGTTGGACATGCAATATCACCTGGAAGGGACAGCTGAGCAGACATGCTTTCTATCAGCTGAACATAGAGCAGCATTGACTTCAACATTTGTAAGCGAGCATGTGCCCTCCTTAATTATTATTATTATTAATTCTGTTTCTTATGGGTGAACTGAAGCAGAAGATCATTAAATGGGGAATTTATGAATGAATTTAAATGTTATGATATCTAGTATTTCTAGGTTACTTAAGGCCACAATCACTGTAATAATATAGTAGCCACTATTTACGCAGCATTCAATTCCCAGACGACAGTCCAGCTGTCAGCATCATAAACACTCAACCAGGAATTCCTCATGGAATCCAGAAGTGGTGCAGGAATGAAGCCAAAGGCTCCCAATGGTTGTTTCGCCCTCTCTAATTGTGCAGACATAACTTGCATCAAATTGTTTAATTGTCTGTAAGTTTCAAGTGTAAAATCAGAATAATAAGAAGATCGGAACCTATAGAGGAAATCGTTATCACGTTTGCCGCTCTCTGGCAAAATGACCATCTGCAGAGATTGCCCACACCTATCTGGGAATCTGACTGAACAGCTGGACATCTGAATTGACTTGTCTAAAATGAAAGCAGGGAACAAAACCACAATCTGCTAATGCATATTCAACAGTCGCCCAAGCAAATCCTACAATGTATAATTATCAGGCCAGAAAAATAGTTTGCAATTGTATTCAGTCTTAAAGCTTAACAGGAATTGTTTTTATTCCTATAGGAATTGGCAACTGTGGGTAAAAGTCTGGCTCTATAGGGCAGGGAGATGCTAAATAGAAATCAGACCTGGAAAAAAATGTATGGTCAGTCCATCAGAGTGTTCACAAAGAACGTACAGCAAGAAAACAGACCGCTCACCTCAACCGATCTGTGCCAGTGTTTATACTCCACACGAGTCTTCATCCAATCCTTACTCCCTCTCATACCCTTCTATTCCCCTCTCCCTCGTGAAGGTCCAGCTTCCTCTTGAAGGCATCTAAACTATCTGATTCAACCACCGCTTCAGACAGCGAGTTCCACTACTAATCTCACTACCCTCTAATAAAACAAAATTCAAAAACAGTATAAATTATTCTTACCTGTGATCATAACCAGAGTTGCTAGACATGCAAAAGCTGAGACATCAAGGTTAAGGCTTTGTAAGTTTGAAGAAAATTCCTTGATGGTGTCAAGCCATTCACCAAACCCACGAAGGCACTGAAGTCGATGCAAAACAAGTCCGTTACAGAATATAAATTTATCTTCTGCTGGAACGGCTCTGTAAACAATAGTTAAAATTACAGTTAATGAACTGTAAAAACAGAGAACAATCATAATCTTTCCAATATACAAACTGAGGAGTTACACATTCTACAGCACTTAAAATAACAAATCTGTGCTCCTCTGTACAACAAACAACAACAACTTGCGCTTACATGAATGGGAATTAAAAATAAGGGTAACTTTGAGGGCATTGATGTTGACCAAAGGTGCAATTAAAAGGGTTTTTACAAATAGCTTTGAAGGCAGGGAGATAAGGAGCAAGCTGAAGGGAGTTTGGGAGAGCGTGCCAGAGAGTTATTTGGCTACAAATGGCTCAGGTTGACTGGTGTTCGGCTTTGCCTGCTACCTGGTGTTACCTCAAACCAAAATTCGAGGAATCACCAGTATATTAAGCATAAGAAATAAATGGTAATTATGCAGCTAAGATCAATTTTAACATCTGCTCCACTTTCCTTTAATCTGTTGTGTCATCTGTAAGTACAGGAAGAAATTTAATTCTGAGTCATTGCTAGCATCCTATGTAGTCTGCTTTATTGTGGAATGAATTACTCTATATTAATGTTTTTTTTCTACCATCATATGACATAAATATCCTATTGTGATTTGTTCAATAAGGCATCATGGTTTAATTTTGTGTACTTCAAAATACATTGAAATCAGCAATAAAATTGGATCAACATTCGATGGGAAACAATATAAAAGGATGCAGGAAAAGAGCAGGGAATTTGGATTAGAGTGGTTAGCTCCATTTTAAAAACAACTCACATTTAATAATAATCCTTGCATTTGATATAATGCTTTTTATGTCTTCTAGACGTCTCAAAGTGCTTCACAGAATATACTGTAAAGTGAATTGACTGTATATTCGTAGGCGAAACACAGCAGCCAATTGCACACAGCAGTGTTCCACAAACAGTCATGGATTGAGTGACAAACATTTTTTTTTTTTTTTTTTGAGTGATTATTATCCCCTGAAAAGTGATCTGCCAATTGACTAACAACCTGGGTTCCTACTTACTGCTAGGTAAACAGAGGCGTGTGGAGGAAGGAAACTTCCCCAACATTTTGCCCTGCAGCAAAATTTTTACATAAAATAAATGTTTGAGTGCTTTATAGAATGCAATTAACTGAAAACTCTTATGTTGTTACATAGGCAAAATCAGATGCTAATCTCCACCACTAACATTACCATCTACAAACAACAATTGTAGCCAATTCAGTTTTTGAATTTGTGGTAATTTGGATGAAGCGTGAATATAAACTAAAATAACAGGAAGGAAAACATTTTTATTTGAAACAGCACAGAAGGGTGTAGAATAACATCCACCTCAGGGTTGAATCGTCTCTTCCTACACAGTAATTTCTATAATTCTATGATGCAATATATTCAAGGTTCACTCTCTTCTTCACCCTCTCTCGTACTCAATTCTTTGCATTTTACTAGACTTGAAGTTTTATAGTAAGAATATTGTGTTTGTGTCTGAATGTTGAAAGGAACAGTACCATCAAGACTTGCATTGTAGTTTAACCACAATATCACACTATGTAACAAATTAGATTTCATGTGTTGACAATATGTATCACCTATATGTAGCAGGTTTATTCCCACATATTAAATGGCCTTTTTATAAAGTGTAAGATCTATGTTATGTACAAGAAGTTTGAATTTGATGATTTTTTGGGGGAAAAGGTGTACCTGTGGGAGAGTCTCAGTACAAAGAGTTCCAGGAAGGCCGATTCGATAAGTAGGGTCTGATCTTCCTTGGGGAGCTCATTAAATCCTGGGATCTTGTCAGCCCACCCTGCAGTGACTTCCATAGAGGTGGTGAGGAGGCCGTAAAACTGATTCACATGTTCAGCACCAGTGCCTGCTGTAGGCTGTTCAGTAGCACAGAACTGCAGGAACAAAGAGCAATACATTACTCAGAGCAGGTCCACTTACATTAATCTCAATTCCAAACCCATTACAGAAAATAAAGCACCAGATTGGCAGTTTAAAGCTCTCCTGAAAGGACCAGTTCTGCTGACTCTGAAAAGATCTGTACTGGAGACTTCCTCCATTAGTAGAAGAAATTATTTCCAGGTTTCCTGTATCAATCCTCAATAATTTCCAACTGAATTTTTAAAAATTATTCCCTCTCATTTTGTTCCCCTCCTCTCTCTTAAGGTGGTGTATGGTTAGTTCTACAGGTCCCCTCTGACACCTCAGCCAACCAGCCATTCTTTATGCCTGAGTCTGGACAGTGAATATTGACAAGGTGGTGTGAACACAAGAGGGGGGTTATCACAGTCAAATCTGATCATGTTTTCATCCAAAACCCAGACACAGCAATGACAAATTGCATTTATATAGTACCTTTCATGGAAGGAACATTTCTCTAAAGGGATCACAGAGACTGAGTAGGAGCCTGAGCTGGGAGAGAGCCAGAGGGGGAGGGAATGTGGCCAAAGAGAGAGGTTTTTAAAGAGAGAGGCTTTTGAAGGTTGAAAAGGAAAGATGCAACGTGAAGGAATTTGGGAAAAGAGTTCCAGAGGGCAGGGGCAAAGTGGCTAAAACTATCCCACTGAGGGTGGGATGGAGTAAGCGGGCTGGGGTGCACCAAGCAGAGTTAGCAGAGCAGAGGGAATTGCTAGGGGAGTAGGGACAAGAGCTTGTTATGGGAAAAGATGGGGTTTGTGGAGTTTTGGATGATCTGGTGCTTTGGAGGGTGAGGTTGGGGAGGCCATTGAGCAGGGCATCGGAGAAATTATGTCTGAAGGTGATGAAGACATGGATCGGAATTTCTATGCATTAGTCAGTCCCTAATTTGTGGTGCTTCAACATCTTAAAATAATTAGAATTGCTTTTGATATCAGTAGCCTGCAATGATGTTCCCGTGATTTGCATGGCAAAATATTTAACAAAAATCTGTTGTTTTGCAGCTGTGTAGATTTATGTAGAGAGGAAAGTGTTCCAGTATTTCACAAATATACTCTTAGCATTCTTAGCACTGCAATTATACTCTTAGCGCTGCATAAGACCATATTTCCCAAGGAAGTAGTTTTGGAAAATATCTAATGCAAAAACAAATCAAAATATCACCATCAGATCTGCTATTTTACAATTAGGGAAGCTCATCAAAAGTGTCTTTTGAATAAAGCATAAAAAGGTTTGCATCAATGAACAAGTCAGGTTTCTCCATTATTCTAAATACAAACTTCAAGCACAGAACTATGTGCTAAAACATACATATATATAATATGGCATATTCGATTGATTAAAGCATTGCACCATAAATGAAATACCATGATCTGACACATCACAGAGATTTCTGCTAACGCCACCAATTTAAAGTGTCATTAACAAGTTTTCTAGCTGGACTGGATCACTCCGTGGGAGCTGCTGGAGATGTTACTATTCATGACACCCATGTCCTGGATTAGATTATAACTCAATCTGGGGGTTAACCTGGTTGCCTTTAGATTTCAGCCCTGTCAATCTTCCACATATTAGCTTTTCATTAGCTGTAAAACTGACCTGTATCATCAGCTTAGCAAGTCACTTTTCAGCCAATGAAAAATGTTTTTTTAAAAAAAGGTTCCTTCCACCTTTGAAAATAGACAGTGCTAACTGGAAGCAGAAGTATAAATGAAAAGCTTTTAGAATTGAAAAATTGGAAAAAATGTTAAGAGTAGTGTAAATACAGGTAGAAGGACTGAAATTCCACCTATACGGAGCAACTTTCACAATGATATTATAATGGAGAAATTCCATTGATATGGGACAAGGCCAATGCCACAACACATAACGCAGACTGGAATTTCAGCTCAATTAGAGTAGGCAGAGCAAAAATAAAGAGAATAGAGTAAGGGAGGCTAACAGCCAAACAACAGGCAAGCACAGATAAATTAATTTATTTAATTTTATATTATGCTTTATATTTCAGTTTCTTTGCAGAAATTATAGTCAATGCTGCCGAATTAAAGCTATTCCAAAGCTAATAATCCCTCCAAAACCAATAATAAAAATTGGTCATTTTCAATCTACGACTGTTTGTGGGACATTGCTGTGCACAATTGGCTGCCGCGTTCGCCCACAAATATACAGTCAATTCACTTTACAGTGTGTTCTGTGAAGCGCTTTGGGACGTCCTCCCGACGTGAAAAGCGCTATATCAAATGCAAGGATTATTATTATTATTATTATTTGAGTAGGTTTATTTATTTTTTATTTATTTGTTGAAAATGCACGGAACCAAAATTAGCCCATGGATACAGAACTTTCCATATACAGTCTATCCTTTATAATGGTTAAAAGAGACTATTTATATTATTGAAACACAAGTAATTCCATTGTTACTACTTTGAGTCCTTTCTAAAAACTGCACGTATTATCAAAAAGGTTAATTTGGTTTCAGTTACAATATTCTGTTTACTTTTGTAAGATACTTTATCCTTGGTTTTGACTGAAGTCTTTGGTTATGAAGAATTAATTTGAATATAGTAACAGCAAATGTTGATGCTGCACAAACTATCATTGTGAGAAGAGGGCAAATAAAATCACATTAAATGGATGCTTGGCATGTTAGAATCAGAAACGTGGCTGATTCACTAAAAATGACTCAAGCCTTTATTTACTGCTCTACTCATACCATGGTTGCACTATTGACTCATAAACCAAAGTGCAGCTTTTATAAATGCGAAGTACTGGAACGTTTTTCTCCCTACATATACAACAACAATTTGTCAAACATTGTTCCATGCAAAATCACCAGAACTTCTACAGAGACTTTCATATTATACAAATAAGTAATGATCATTCACAACAAAGGACATACACTTCATAAACATATGAAGATAAAACAGTGACCATTTTAGTGCTCTTTCGTAAACGAACCATTGCTGCACAGTCAATTTACAGTACACCTTAATGTCCAAGCAAAGGTCCAGAGAGGTACATCCTGTAACTGCAGTATTCACTAGTTAAAAATCATCTTGAAAATCTCGGAATTAGATCTTTATCTACAAATTTGTGGAGCACAGCAACATTTTCACATCGTGGAATAATCTTATTGAAAACTAAGCTAATCTGCTACTGTTGATGGAGCTTCCGCTGGGATCAAGGAAAATGCTTTTTTTTTAAAAAAAGCACCAAAAAGCTGCTGAACAGCTATTGTTTACATGGGTACCTCAGTATTTATACTATTCTGTGGTTGTAAAATAGCAGATCTGAGAGTGATATTTTGGCCTGTTTTTCCATTCAATATTTTACAAAACTACTTTTTCACGAAAGATGTACTTATGCAGTACTAAGAATATAAAGCTGTTTAACACTTAAACTGATTGTTAGTTACATTTATTCTACGAAAATGGAGTATTTTGGAACTCCATCCCAGAGTCCCTTTGCCTCGGAGCTTCCCTAGCCTCCTTTAAAGTCTGTCTCTGGACCTTCCTCTTTTCCATTCCATCGGTAATTTTCACCCCCCCACCGAATCCAACCCCAGCTCAAGTGCAAACCCTTGGCTGTCCATCCTTGGGACATGGGACATCCTCTCGACATGAAAGGAGCTCTATGTCCTTCCTCTATTCTCTGAATTTTTTTTGATCAATGTAATGCAACATACTGCTATAAATAAAAACTTTGAATTTTAGATTATTTTTCTAAAAGATCATAAAAGACGCATGGTATATAAAGAACAACGTGGAGGTCGAGGTCTCTTTAGACACTCAGCAGTGTGACTCGTTGACACATCGTGAGCAGAACGTCCTCCACATAAAATAATGAAGTGTAAAAATTTTTCAGCAGTCAATACGTGACAAAACACAAGAATTATTTAAGCGAGCGTGCTGCAACCAACATGAAAGTGATGTGGTTACTGTGTTAATAGCTTCTGATCTGATAGGGTCACTCATTATACCGTCTCATCACACCCCACCCAAGACTGATGCAATATTGTGGGATTCCATCTATGGCAGCTCATGCTTACCTGGGAGTAATTGAGGCTGCTTGGAGTGGAATCCACTAATGCCCTCACAAGGGCATTCATCATAGTGATTGGCGGTGAGGGCGGTGATGGCTCCTGAGGGGGGCTCTTTGGTTTTGAGGGCAGACGACCCCTTCTCCCTTTTAAACTATCTGTACGGACCACTGGAGAAATGAAGAAAGAGAGAAAGGTCAATAAGGACAATTCACGGAACCTGTACAGTTTCAGATTTAACTCTCCAGTTATCTGAGGATCACATCAATTGAACAATCCATTGACAACATGTCATGTAAAAAAATGTTTCAGTCAATTTATAGATTGTTTAGAAAATATGCTAAAATGTTAATTGCATCTCTGTACTTTTTTTAAAAAAAGTTTCCAGCTAAAGAACATTGATAATTTGAAAAAAAACGAATGCAAAACACTTTATGCCTATACATTGAACACTGTGTATCAGGAGTGCAATGCGCAGTTGCTTCTTGCAGTTCTGGTTTCCTGTTTGGCTCATCCAGAATGGTCTATTACAGGACAGTTTACCAGGGTGAGCAAACGATATTTGCAGCATGGCTTTTGAAGATTGCGAAAAAAAACCAACAGGAAATGTACAAAGTGTACTGAATTTGGAGAAACCTGGTCAGTGCATTGGTTAAAGTGTCAGAGAGTGACATTTTATTGCCTTCTCGGGCTGTTGTTCAAAATTGTCATGGGTCATAAGTACACACAAAGGGGCTCTGAGCAAATTTACTACTAACTACACAATGAATGATCAAGTTCAAGACAAGACGGTGTTCTTTTAGCTTTTACCATTCTGCCAGAAAGAGGGGTTGTATAATTGAAAACCAAAGTCAGTTCTCACCTTCCTTAACCATCCCCACAGTGAGACATTTCTGAAATCTGCAATATTGGCATCGATTACGCCGCCTCTTATCCACCGGACAATTTTTGTTTGCCAGACAGACGTATTTAGCATTTTTCTGGACCGTCCTCTGCAAAACAAAAACACAAATATTATTAGATCATTTTCTCTCTCCCTTCTCTCCCCCTCCTCCCCACACTACAAAATTAGAAGCTGACAAAGCACATTGTAATTACAATGTGAAATGCGGTAGCGCCATTTGGATAATTAGATAAAATTAATTTCCTAACACGTTAGCCTGCAGGAAAAACAATTTTACTAGTGTTAGCTCCTGACAATGAAAATCAGCCAGATTCGTGCTGGATAAACTCTCAGGAGACAAGCAGCTTTGAATGATAAAATTATTTCTGAAATTACGGGGTCATCACATTATACCTTTGGGGATGTTATCCCTCTCTTTTAATATCCCTTTGGGGATAATTTTCCACTTGGCTTACTCCCACGGTGATTACTGACCTTATTAAAAGACATGCAAAATGATTCAGGAAACCTTCCTTTTATCAACAACCCGCCCCCCAACCCTCTTTTTTTAAAAAAACACACGAGAAAGAAACTCACAGCTTGAATTTCGACAGAGAAGACTGATTGGTACAATTTAAATCACATTCACCATTAAAGAGCTTAATTTAACACTATACATCTTGATTAAAAAAGGTTTATTAATCCCAAATAGAAATAGGAGTACAGTATTGCCCAGAAAGCTTCTTTACAATAGATCGCCAAACAGATTGCACAAGTTATAGTTTCAGATCACAAAGCCAAAGGTTTGTGTTTATTGCCACAGTCTCATTCAAAAAGTCGAGTTGAAATGACTCATTAAGATAATTCATTAGAGGTGCAACCACCACACATTCTGTAGTATTTGGTACATTTATTATTATCAGGTGAGAGTGAACATCTGCGCATCTCTGTGAGTGAGACTCGCCGGGACATCAAAAGCAAACAAAGCAGTTGTCCACAAAATGGGGTCACTTGGCTAGGATTTTCTTTTATTCCTAAATCATAGAGCATTCGCCTGTGTGTTTCCCATTGCACTTAGTTGACTGCTATCTTGAGCACGACAGTGAATGCGGTCATTACCATCACCAAGTTGCTGTTTAAACGAGTGAAATTGCCATTGGCAATTTCTCACTGTGGCCAAATTATTTGTTTATAACACGGGAGGCTTGCTTTGGACGAATGTTAGAGGCTTACTACTTTCTAATGTGTTCGCTTTAAATCTGACAGGAATTATAAACCTTTTTTTAAAAAAAAATAGACTATTCCCTTGCCATTGCACGCCTGGTGACAACTCGCTGCCTATTTCCGGATCTCGCCTTTCTGAAAGTTTTTCCAGGTTTCAGTCCTGCACCTGCCGATTTAACACACCCCACAGGAACTTTCTGGCCAAAATGTGAGACTTTAAAGTGATGCTTTAATCGATCGAAACTATTTCCCGTCTGCATATTTATTTATTTATGTATTTATTTATCTTCTGCTTTGTATCCTTTCCAGGTGAGAGGAACGGATATTTCAAACAATACAATGACCCAGAGGTAAAAAGATAAAATGCCAGATGGTGAAATGTGCAATTAAAACACAATCGGCTGGAAATCCACAAATGGAGGAGATAAAACTAAATAGCTTAGCGATTCCTGAACAGAGCCTGAATCTCTCTCTTTCTCTCTCTCTCACACACACATATATGCTTCTGGACTTCCTGTGAAATGTCAGTACATTACAGCACTGGGCAATACTCTCTTACCTGCCCTCTCAGTTACACTAAAGAGACTTCTTCTATTCACTCACAAATGTTCATTTACACATGCCCATTATTGCGGGTCTGTTCGCTACGGAACTGCAGTTTCATGTTGCATAAAGCTCTGCACTGTTTGACAGATTTCATTTGCTGATGTAACCCTTAAACAAGTCGGTCTATTTTCATCTCTAGGTAATTGCATGTGTTTAATTGATTTAGACGACCTTCCCTTAGTCGTCCTGCAGCGCTGACGTTAAATGTTAAATGTAAAATACCAAAATGTTACAAGGTGTTAAATATTTATGCTGGATACATTCATTGATCTTTGAAATTAAAATATGTTTTTAAATATATGTTGGGTCTTTTTGAATGGCAATTTTTTGAACAGCAATTTGATCATGGTAATTACAGCACCAGCCGGCATTCTCACTGTTGCCGATTGCGTTGCATAAACAGTTTAAACTGAGTCAGGTCTTACCTTAAAAAAGCCCTTACATCCCTCGCAGGTCCTCACCCCATAGTGCTGACAGGCCGCGTTGTCCCCGCACACAGCACACATGCCCTCCCCTGAGGAGGAGCCCCGGCTGGGGGGAGATGGCAGGCTCTGTGGGCTGTGGCTCAGGGGCAAAGGGTGGAAGCCCATGGGCGAGCCCTTGGCTACATGCAGGGAGTACTGACGAGTGTCCATCACTGACTGTCCAGAAGCGCTCTCAACTCCCATAGGCATGTTCAAGGCAGGTTCGTAGCACATCTGGCTGCCGGAGGCTGGAGTGTGAGTGGGAGATTGTTTGAAAGTAAACAGCGGAAACCTCGGTGGTGCTGTCTTCATGGATACATCCATGATGTGGCCTGTGCCCATGCAAGCCTGGGTCACCGAAGGCAACGTGTGAGCCTCGTCCCACATGGAGCTGTGTGGGGTGGAGAAGTGAGGCGTGGTGGGGGTGGACGGAGGAGAGTGTTTGAAGTAGATGGAGGTTGGAGGCAGGAGTTCCTGGGTTTGGTGCTGGATGGATGGCTGGTAGCTGTGATGGGGTGCATCTTCCAGTTTGATCAGGGGTCTGTGGGAGGAGGAGGAGGTGGTGTGCATTTGGTACACACAGGAGGGCTTAAATTCATAGCTGCCCGAGTAGCCTCCCGTCTCCATGAAGGTGCTGAAGCTGGGAAGCGAAGTTGTGGCTGCTATTTCAGCGCTGCCCAAGTCCATGCCAAACTTCATATAGGGCGACTCCCCGTGCGTTAAATCAGGGCTGTAGTCCCCACAGTAAGCGTAACTCTGAGCTGCAAAACTGGCACCTTGTGGTGAGGAGCTATATTGGGCCTGCACACAGGGCATGTCTGAAAATCAACAGGAAAAAAACACAGTAATAAAATGATTTGTTAGTACATCACACACAGTCCCGCGTGCTTGCAAATAGCTGGGGCCAGACTATGGTGAGCCACTGACATACGCCAAGTCTAGGCTCATCACTGACTGATTTGCTGTTTCCTGTTACTTCATTATCAAGTGAAAATAATCCACTGTCCTTGACAGCTGCAACATTTCTGCCCGTGATTGGTGTGTGCGCGTGCGTATATAGTTGGTGTTAAACTGGGTGGTACTAGGCAGACAGGCAGGCTGCCCCAAGCTTGGCATGTTTCCGCACGGTGAGAAGACAGATGAGCTGAGTGTCTCTATGTATGTGTGCCGGGAAGCACAGTGTACAGGGAAGGCTGGCAGTGTATTTGTACACGGGGGGGGGGGGGGAGAATGCTTGCTGACTAAGAATGTATGCGCTTTATATCTGCTCCAGTCTGAGTCGAGAGCCGCCAAACACAAACCGAAAGAGAAAGGTACCAAAGTTTGACAGACCAATGAGTGAAACATTGACAAAGTAACAAGAGTTAAATATTGACTGAAGGATGACCCAGGTCTACTCTGTGCATTTCTCTGCATATTTTTAATGTTTCTATGTACAGACTAGAGGGTACACGCAGGTTTCTATGTACAGAATGTATACACATAGTCTTGCTTTGTAGAGATTGGTGTGAATACACACACTTGTATGTATAGACTGGTGTGTACCAGCAGTCTTGCTGTGTACAGGTTGCTGTGCACAAACAGGTTTGTATGTACAGACTGGTGTATACAAACAGGCTCGGTGTGTACAGATGTCTGTGTACAGGCAGGTTTGCACCCTAACCTGCGTGTATCATCGTATTTCCCCTCAACCTGGAAGGATGCGCAGATGGGAAAGCTATTCCCATGATCTCTCCCCGTCCGCGTTCACTGTACGCAGACATTCCCCGTCACCGATACAGCGAACAGGGGATGAGAAGAACAGCAAATACAGTGCAGGCAAATGGGACAAAAATAGATCAGAGGGATGATAAAAGGTCAAACGAAAAAAAAACACACACACACAAAGGAACTTTCCTCCTCTAACGTCACTTGGAGCCGCACAGCAGGACCCCTCCCTGCACCCCACCCCACCCCACTAAACCGCACAGGTTTCCATTATCCGCAGCAGCTGCTGTTACAGGTGTGTTGCAGGTGTGATGCGGGTGCACACGGTGTGTGCACACCGGCGGGAGGGTGCGGTGTGTACCCACCTGTGTGTGCTGGGGGAGGGAGGGGTTTGGTCCGCTGAATGTTGGCTCGGGGGGTTGCCAGAGGCGTGCCCGCTGGGGAGGGGGCTCTGGTGGCCGGGCTGCACTCTGGTGGCTCCGGGCTTCCCTGGGAGAGCTCTTCCGAACCAATATCTGCAACAAACAACAACAACAATAATAATAACGATAACGATAATAATAACGATGATGATGATGATGATGATGATGATGAGAATCGAAGCTCATGCGAATCAAAGGGGAGAAGAAGAAGAAGAAGAAGAAAAACATACGCACGAAATCCCCGAACACTGAAATAAATCGGATCGTACAAACACAACCAGAGGGTGAACTGTTTACAACCATTTATTATAACAACAACCCACTGACTGACTGACTGACTGACTGACTGACTGCTCAGACAGAGTTGTCACAATTGTTACTCGGCACAAATACAGCTATGTATACATATATATATATATATATACACACACACACACACACGTTTATAAACACTACAACGGGACAGGTTCACGTCCCACACAGTCAATGACCTCTCGATGTACTCAGAGCCGAGCGGTGAGTGTCGGCGCAGCTGAAACTTGAGTTGGATGAAAAAGTAGTGTCAAACTACCAGAGCTGTCACAGAGCGCCTCTCCCCGTCCAGACCCCCCCAACCCCCCCACCCCACCCCACACCCCACCCCACCCCACCCCCACACCGGGGGTCCCCGGCTCTCATTGCTCGGTTGCTTGAGGGTCAGGTCGTTTTAGAGGTGGGGGTGTGGGTGTGGTGTGGGGGGGGGGTGTGGGGGGTGTGGGTGGGGGTGTGGGTGGTTGTGGGTGGGGGGGGTGGGGGGGGGGGTGTGGGGGTGGGGGGGGGGTGTGGGGGGGGTGGGGGGGGGGTTGGTGAACTGGAGTGAGGGTCGCGCCTGTCTGGTCCCCTCCGGCGATGTGCGGGGCTGTGGCTGACAGCTCTCCCTTCCCTGCGCCTCTGACATCTCACACATCTCTTACCCTCTCTCTCTCTCTCTCTCTCTCTCCCCCCATCACCATTCCCACATGGCTCCAAGTCACCCGCAGTCACTGTGAGACACCCCCCCCCCCCCCCCCGACCACCACCACCGCCACCCCCCCGGGGGGTGGGGGGGGGGTCTCAGCACCACCGACACAAACCCACCCACCCACCTGCAGCGTTATTCACGGCATCCGATTGAAATGCTCTTCGCTGAGTCCCCACCATTCACGGCAAAGCCATCGGGACCTGATGGGGTGGAGCTGCAGCGCCCCCTCTCACACCGCATCTCCCCGGTCCCCGGGTCCAAGTGTCAAACTACTTCCCAAAGTTACCAGAAACCGCCCGATCTCTCTCTCACACTCACTCACACTCACACACTCACACACTCACTCACTCTCACACACACACACACTCACACACTCTCTCACACACACTCTCTCACACACTCTCTCACACACTCTCTCACACACTCTCTCACACACTCTCTCACACACTCTCACACACACTCTCACACACACTCTCACACTCACTCTCTCACACACTCTCTCACACACTCTCTCACACACTCTCTCACACACACTCTCACACACACTCTCACACTCACTCACACTCTCACTCACACTCACACTCTCACTCACACACTCACTCACACACTCACTCTCTCACACACTCTCTCACACACTCTCTCACACACTCTCTCACACACACTCTCACACACTCACTCTCACACACTCACTCACACACACTCACTCACACACACTCTCTCACACACTCTCTCACACACTCTCTCACACACACTCTCACACACTCACTCTCACACACTCACTCTCACACACTCACACGGGGATCCAGGGCTTGGTCAACAACAACAACAACAAGATTCCAAGAGGCGGGACAACAACAACAACAACAACAACACGCCCGGGGGATAGATATATGCGACTGGAAAAAGGACTGACCGCGGGGCGAGCGGCTCTGGTGCGTTTATAATAATAATAATAATATTAATATTATTATTACTATACGAAAAATAATCGGAAGCAGAAAACGTTTCGAGTTACACTTCGTGGAAGAGGCGAGTCCAGTCCTGAGGGTGTGGGCACCAGGACAGACCCCCCCGACCCCCCCCGCCCGGTGCCAGCCTCCCCCCGCCCGGTGCCAGCCTCTCCCCGCCCGGTGCCAGCCTCCCCCCGCCCGGTGCCAGCCTCTCCCCGCCCGGTGCCAGCCTCCCCCCGCCCGGTGCCAGCCTCCCCCCGCCCGGTGCCAGCCTCTCCCCGCCCGGTGCCAGCCTCCCCCCCCCGGTGCCAGCCTCCCCCCGCCCGGTGCCAGCCTCCCCCCGCCCGGTGCCAGCGGGACAGCCCCCACAGCGGTGCCGGTGTACCCTCCGGTCGGGCGATTCCCATTTCAATTCCAACCTGAGATGTCACCGCCCGTTGACAGTCAAATGCACTCAGATCCACCCGCCGTCTGTGCTCCTCCACCGCAAACTCCGGGGATGATAATATTCGGAGCGAACCGGGAACTGCAGCGAAGCCTTTTCTGCAAAGCACCGGTCTGCAATCTCCTGTCCCCGACCCCCCCCCAAACCAGGGCACTGTCTGGGGCATGAAATCCAGCCGGACCCAAGCCCCCGACTGTCCTGGCACTCACAAGACCGACATCACTAAACCCTCCGAGGGGGGGGACTCCGAGGCTGAGGTGTGTTGCATCGCATCGTTGTGTGAGCAACAGCCTCTCTCACGGTGACTTCTCACTGCCACAGTTACTGAGGTGAACTCAGGGCTTCCCGGGGGGGGGGGGGGGGGGGGGGGGCAGAGCGGCAGAGAACAGCCCGGAGCTGAGAAGCTCTCCCCGACCCGCGCTTCTCTCTCTCTCTCTCACCCGCCTTACACAAGACCAGACCAGAGCAGACCATCTCCCCCCCCCCCACCCCCCACCCCTCAGGCACAGACACAGCCATCTG
Source organism: Callorhinchus milii (assembly GCF_018977255.1). Classification (NCBI taxonomy): domain Eukaryota; kingdom Metazoa; phylum Chordata; class Chondrichthyes; order Chimaeriformes; family Callorhinchidae; genus Callorhinchus; species Callorhinchus milii. The sequence continues at coordinate 62,927,516 of NW_024704743.1, forward strand.
CACCGCTCACTCTGGGTGTGGGTGTGGGTGGGAGCACCGTCTCCGCATTACCTGCTCCCGGAGCTGTCGTGGGGACGATCCGCGCGTCTTAAATAAAAGTTCTGTTGTATTTTACTACTGACAAAATCCAACTCAGTGTCTTTCTCACACGGCTTGAATGAGAGACCCGGTTGCCCTGCCCTCCCAGTGGGGCTGCTCTGCACATCATTTCTCCCCGGGATGAATGGTTTAAATCAGTTGGTTACCTAGAGAACAGCCAATGTGTCTTTAAACATCCGTCTTATTACATCTCGGATACAGCAGCCCACCGAAAAACACCCGGGGGCGGGGCACACAACCTTCCACTGGTGCAAAACTAGAAGAGGAAAAAGTAGCTACTGGGGGCAACTTGTTTTCAAGAAAGTGAAACATTCTCGATCCCGACCGCAAAGCTCCTTCTCTCTCTTACTGGAAATCAGAGTTACACCGGCGATTGCCGCCTCGAGCAATTTAGAGTAGTGACAGAGAAGTCCGAAAAAAGATATCAAACGTTGCTTTAGGTCACTTCAGGGGGAAAGATCCACTGCACCCTGAGGTTGTCCTGGGATGGCTGCAGGACCAGCTCTGCCTACACACCACTTGCTCACACACCGAAACAGTGCGAAACGGGATTATGAAACACTCGGGACACTCGGATACATTGAGCCCTCGGCCACAAGGATAGATCAGGGGCGATGTCTGATTCATTTCAACAAGATGCTAAATAAAGCAGCTTATGTTTAATAGCCGATTAATGCCGCCATCAGGAATGCAGCCACAGAAATTAAACTATTTGGTACCACGATAACCTATTGAGTGAGCGGTGCTCGGCAACATCATCAGTGCAATCCCACTTGCGACCCTGATTTGTGTAACATTTGCAGCAGATCCACAAACTCTGGCCGTGTCATGTCATGTAACGCTTTGCTGTGTGTGTCCCGCTCGGCACCGCGTCCACACACACAAACTTTTATCTTTTAACAGCTGACAACTCCAGACTGGGAGGGGGGGGCAGTTGACTTCTTTTTTTGTGACTTCAACAGCTCTTTTTTTTAAAAAAAAAGTGAGTGTCTTTTGCGGCGTTAAAACCGAAGCGATGCGCGTCTCTCCCAACCCGATGTGCTTTGGGAGCGAGTGAAGCAGCACATGGACACGTTAACGACGCGTTGCACTGACTGCAGCGGAGGGTTTTGCTTCAGAAAAGTAAAAGTTAACAACAAACCCACATCTGAAAGTGAAACTATTAGGGATCGAAAACAAGTGACAAAACCCTGGAAAGGAAGGACAGCCGTGGGAGCGGTCACCTCGGAGGGTCGCACGTGTCGGGTCAGTGGAGTGTACAATCAGGATCTCTGGTTATTTCTTAACTGGAGCTCCCAAAGCGCAGCAGCGCAGCAGCAGCGGAGCAGCAGCAGAGCAGCAGAGCCCTCCGTGCGGAGTGGTAATCAATATTAATTCTGCTCCGAAGCGCCGGGTTTCAACTTTATAAACAGGGCCACCGCTCCTACCCTCTCTGCTGCCGTGCGATCGCGGTGCAGCCCAAATAGCCACTAACCAACGGCGCACTTTCACTGGGGGGGGGGGGGACACGTCTCTGATGATACGCGCCGAGATCTGCGAGACGGATCGCATCCCTCCATCGCCTCTCACCTCACAGCAAAACACCCCGCCGGCAGCATCACATTACCATGACAACTAACAGAAATACCTTAATACCCGCTGCTCTCCGACTGTCACACTACACGGAGCCGCCGATTTAACCCGTAAATTCTCAAGATGCGACGGGGCAAAGGCACCAATGCACACACGCTCCAAAGTGAGATCCAAACCACCGTTAAACAGTCACACGCGAGAGAGAGAGAGAGAAAAAAAAACCACTCGAGCTCATCGCAGCCACTTCTATGGCTTATGCCCCACACAGTGGCTTTCGGGATGTCCCATTGAGAAACCGATTGATACGTACTTGATTGCTGTGACGGTTCCGTCTTTACATGTAATCCAAAAAAAAACACTTCCAAGTTGCGTGTGTCCAGACGGTCCAGAGTCCTCGGTGCGGATTTTACATGTAAAGTGTTTCTTCTAAAAGAAGTGTGTGGGGGGGGTGGGAAACAAATGACTCCCCGGCCCCTAGGGTTTGGGTGCAGCGCAGATCCGGATCCTTCTCCTTTGCGAGTTCATTGGAAAGTGTGTAAAACTCTTCCCCCCGGTCTGTCCTCGGCTTGCAATGTGCCTTTGTTTATGTGCAGACAGATAACAGTCCCTGCTGCTGAACGTCATTTATGTTCATGTAGGGGAGGTATTTTCCTCCCCTCCTCTCCACCCCCCCACCCCCCCCCCTCCCCGTGCGCGAAAGCTGCGCGCCTATAGGAGGGACGCCGGCATCTCCATCCAGAGCGGCAGGAATGCAACCGACGTCAATCGTGACGCCGCCGGGGCCGCTCACGTCGTGCGACGTCACGTCTTTCCAGTTGTGTGTGTGTGTGTGAGTGTGTGTGTGTGTGTGAGAGAGAGAGGTTCACAGACACACACACACAGAGAGAGACAGTCACACACACACACAGAGCCCTCACCCCCCCCACCCCCCCCCAGTGCTGCTCGGGGCCGCTGACCCCCTCCCCCCTCCCCCCTCTGTCTGTGCTCCTCGCGCCCCCCCATTCATTATCATTCATTAACCCGGCGCGCCGCCGCGTCACGGCGCGGAGCCGCCCAATCAGCGGCCGACACCCCTTTGTTTCCCTCCCCCCCCCACTCTTCGCCCTCGCCTGGAACACCATCCCGCGCGCCTACGTCACGGCCCCGCCCCTCCCCACCTCCCCCTCCCGCGCGCTGTGTCTGTGTGTGTGTATGTGTGTGTGGGTGTGTGGGGCCAATCGGTGCGCGCGGCGCCGCCAGACGAGGGCGGGGGAGCCGCGCGCGCGTGAGAGCGCCCCTGCCCTGCTGACGCACGCCATTGACGCAGGCTGCAGCTAAAATTAGCCCGAGCCGGGGCCGGGCCGGGGCGGGTCCCAGATAGCGACACGCAGCTCATTCATTCTGGGGTTGGGGCGCACCGTCTATTTCGGAAGCTGCTCCGCGATCCCCCAGTGAAACCAAATATAGTCGTGGCTCGGGTTATTTTTATCCCGCGGAGGGCCGCGACGCGTTGCTCTTCGCGTTTCGCGAGTACTCTGGGCTGTTTTTTTTAAAAAAAATAATGAAACGCACAGACACAAATAACCACACACACACACACACACACACTTTGTAAACCCTCTCCCCCAGATCCATGTGATGGTTAGTTACTCTTGTCTGGAGTTACGTTAATTCATCACGATGCTGCAGTTGCCCGAAGAACAATAACAGCACTGTATTTAATAGAAGACCGTGGAAAACTTCGTAATGTATTTGGAAATACACATCTTTTTTGTAATGCATTACATAAACTACACTCAGTAGATGGGGTGGATCCCCCCCCCCCCCCAACCCGTTCTGGGCTTTTATGTAATGCAGAACAAATCTACATTTATTTCATGAGCCGTGTAACGTTCGGAAATTGAATATAGCAAGAGTTGAGAATTTTCCACACCTTAAAATTTTGGCTTTAGCAAAAAAAAACCTAGAGACATTCTTTGTAACTTTGCCAATACGCCTTCGCCTTTCGCAGATTTATTACGCATTACGAATTGCGTACACGTCTCTTTTGTTGTTGCACGTTTAAGTGGAGATGAGTGCATTCGGGGATATTGCTTCATGGCATGTTCCCTCCCCTCTTTGCTGTACGAACGTGGGAGGATTTTTTTTTGAGCCCTTTCTTTCTTACATACGTGTGTGAAAAAAAAATTGTGAATGCAGCAGTTCCATTACTACGTTAAGGGCCCTGACCATTTTAAGGGAGAGTCTTATTTATTTAGGAAGCACTGTGGTTTTGGCGAGTCTCACCTCACCGCAGCGACTGAGGCTTTGGCAGGTGACTGAGGTGGTGAACCCTTGTTCCACGTTATAAATAGGGCTCGCGGAAGGGAACGTTCCGATGACGCACATGCGCCGGATTACGTAAAGGGAGCGCGGTCACATCAAAGCGACGCACGGTGACGCAGGGACGTACCCACGCCACGCGCTCCCTCCCTCCCTCCCCTCCGACTTCCGGGCCCGAGTTGCAGCAACTTTTCGCCTGAACTTGCAGTTCTCTCCTCCTGTGCAGTTGCCCTCTCCCTCTCTCTCTCTCTCACACACACACACACGCGCGCGCGCGCCTTTTTATATTTTGCCATTTGATCTTTCATTTTTTAAAAAAAAATCTCTTGAAACTAAAGTGCAACCCAAGAGGAAAGGATCGATCAACGAGGTTTTTTTTAAAAAAAAACCCCAAATAACTTAATTCCCCGTTGAGCAACTGGAAGGAGAAATCCATCTTGTGTGATTATGCATATTATACATATTGCATGTGCGGTTCACGTGTAAAGCAACGAGGTCGTGGGGATCGCCAAGATGGGTATCCCGCTCGTCCAGTTATGTTTAGGGAATCTAGACTTTATTTTGCTGAGACCTTATTTCGATCAGTCCCATTCTCTTCAAAGATCACTTTGTTGGCGAAGGAGGAATGATCGCGCGGCTGTGACTGAAGGACTTCCAAATCGTGTCATTGCTCATAAAACAAACAAGAAATAAATGATAGCACAGATCTAAATGTGTGACTGTTCCAGGACGCAGCAGGTGTAGTGCATTGTGAAAATAAAACATCCCACTTACCTCCCAACAGTTTCGACGGACAGAAATATGAAGATTACGAGAAGGTACATTATCTAATAAAACCATAGTTTCCATAAAATGTCCCATTGGTGAGAGAAACACAACTGCGTTGCTTAATTTCCAGTTATTCACTTACTTTCTCAACACTTGGAAGGAAGGTAGGCTCGTGCTGGAAAAGGTTTCAAGAAAATAGATTTTTTATGTTTCCTAACACACAGAATATTGAATGCGTGGGAGTGATTGCGGGCAATAATCTAATTGAAGAATATGACAGCATGAACCGTGCGTGTGAAGCTCCACCAATATACACCCATACCTTAATCCACAGCACCTTTAATGTTATTAATGCGGTTTAAGGTAACAGCAGCTGTGGATAACCTATAACCACGTGTTTCCTACTGGGTAGAATGGAGTACAATGCTCGACATTAACAATTTCAGCACATCACTGTGTTTGAGAAATAGTTAGCAGGCGATTCCCTGGAAATTCCAGTGTAGATTGTAGAGACGAAACAGAAGACAGCAATCTGACGAAGGAAACTATAAGAGAGAATCTTCAATGGTTTATGTAGCATTATCTGCAACCCCAAATCAATATCCGATTTAATTCTAATAGAATCTGTATGAATTCCTGCTATTCGCCCTCTGTGCTCGTCACATCAAAAGACTCATGTTTCAGAGTTAACAACCATTGTGGTGTACTTAGTCCCATTTTATAGGAAATACAATGACACTTTATTCTTGCAACATGCTATCCTACTTATCTGTTACATTATTTCAACACATTGTATTGAACCATCAATACAAACGTTTCTTTTGGGAGACTTTCACATGCTGCTTTCTTTGCTCGATTTGCTCAGATGTATGCAGCACAAAACATTCAGAATCGCACCTCAAAGCTGACCCCATCACCTTCATACAATCTATGAACCATATATACTTAACACCATTTGAAACAGAAAATAATATATATATATCTATATATACATACATATGTTACACCTAGATATGAAAGAGTTAATACTATATCAACAATCTTCCAAATAAGGACAAGTTAATAGGGACGAGGAAGTATAGGAAGTGTAGAATTGCTCACAATTTAGGAGTCACAGGGGCAAGTGGAACAGACTCCCAGCTGTGTGATGGACAAGGAACTTTAAAAAGTCTCACAATGTACTGGATAGGTTCCTGAGAAATGAAAACCTTAACATACGATGAGATTAGGTGCGTGGAAGGAAACTTTTGGAATCAGTGGACAAGGATGGGCCATTGGTCTATTCCTGCCTGAAACTCTTACTGTGTTATCCCAAACTATCTCTCCAGTTCAATGGACTATCTCCCTTGGTCTTGGTCTTGGTCTGATCAATGATATCATTGTAGTTGATGCAGAATTACCAAGATGCCTGGGCGCAAACGACGCATTATACACCAACCCCCCCCACACACACCCCCCGGACGATTCCTGATCGCCAGTGCCCTAGTTATCGTGTGTTTTTCTTCCCTCCGTTGAAATTTCGAGTCACCAGCGGTCTCTGATGGATCGTATTTTAACGCAGACCATCACCAGCCGCAGCCTCCGTGACGCACGCGGCGGATCGAGGAGACAATGGCACTACAGTGCGAAGCGTCTTGAACTCCAGGGAGAGAGGGTGTGGGACAGTGCCGCGCTCTGTGCCGCACATCAAAGGGACACCACCGCCAGATTTGGACCTTGGGAGCTTCCACGAGCAAAAATGAACAAAGCTGCTTAATCTGCACCGCTCAATTGCTCTGCTGTTATCATGCCTTAAAAACACTGAGCTGCATATATATACCCCCCCCCACCACCACCCCATCCACACACACACCCCCACCCACACACACACCCCCCATCCACACACACACCCCCCACCACACCCCCCCCACCCACACCCCCCCCCACCCACACCCCCCCCCACCCACACCCCCCCCCACCCACACACACCCCCCACCCACACACCCCACCCACCCACACACCCCCACCCAGACACCCCCCCACCACACACCCCCACCCACACACCCCCCCCCACCCACACACCCCCCCACCCACACACCCTCCCCACCCACACACCCCCCCACCCACACACCCCCCCACCCACACACCCCCCACCACCCCCCCCCCCCCCCCACCCACCGCCTCCAAGTGCTTTAACTCAAAACATTTTAATGTCTCCCAAAGAGTGTGTGTCTGACTTACAGTGAGTGAGTAACAGTGGCTATAAACCTTGGGAGCCAACAACCATTCTGCTGATGGACGTTTTCCCCGCTCTGTGGTGTTTGGTATTTTTTTTTAAAAAAAACATAACGATCGACCAGGAGACGTTTAAAATGTTTACAGACCGCCCCCTCCACCCCCTCCACCCAAAAGATGTCCCGAGTGCTCACAAGTGCACCATAAAACAGCCTCTTCACTCTGTAATTAAAAGTCATTTCTGGCCAGAAATGGTTGTTATGTGATGGTTACCAAACCCTAATGCCGGGCAGTGGGTGAGGGTCTCATGTCAGTTGTCCCACAGCGCAGTCAGACGATATGTTTCTGACATCAAGTCCCTGATCTGAGTCGTTTGGGTTCTCAGCCACACAGCAACCCGCCCAGTGTGAGAGTGACCTCCCCCTGGCACTGCCCTCCTGCTGCACAGCCACCTGAAGAAAACTACCGGTACTTACTTAAAGTGCCACCGTGACACACATCTCCACGGACACCGCACACGTTAAACTAAAGCAACGCACGAGATCTTTCACTCCACATAATGTCGACAATAATTATTTCACGCTGCGGCGAATTGGTTGGTTTACGTGTTGCCGACTGCCAACCAAAGCCCTGCTCTAATCGTGGGCGTGAAATGCCCATTGATTTCCTTATTATAAGAGTCTAGAGGAATGCACGAATTGTTTAAATCAGGAACCAATATGATTATTCACTCTGCGCTTTGTGGATGATGCAGTGAAGTCTCTCCTGATTATTATTAATCAATACACCCGGTGGATGATTTGGGGGGTTCCCTGGTTGCTCGCCTTTCTACCAGCACATTATCTATCCCACTAGAGGTTCCTGAATCTGGAGAAAATGAAGAATGGAAGAGGACACAGTGCTCATTCGATTCTGTCAGGAAGGTAAAATGAAGTTAAGAAAAGAACATAGAAAAGATTGTAGTGACCACAAGAGGGGTGAAATGTACTACAGTGTTCAGTGGAACAGAACAAGTAGTACAGTATCTTCTGATGAGACAGTATGAGGTTCTGAATGGGAACTTGGGCAGGAATGGGGGTACAGAAACAAGGAATTTTGTGGTAAATGGGAAGGCAGTAGATTCAATTTTATGAATTCGACCACATTCATCATACGATTGGAGCAAGTAGAATGATAATATATGCGACCGAATTGCTGGGAATTTTAGTTTTTTTGTTGATTTACAGTTCCCTTTAACTCGATACCAGAGAACCAAGACAAAAAGCAGTATCTCTGCGGAGAAATCACACCTTTAATAATAATAAAAATAATCTTTGCATTTGATGTAGTGCTTTATCATGTCTTCAAGATGTCTCAAAGCACTTCACAGAATATATTGTGAAGTGAATAAGTTGTATATTTTGTGGGTGAACTACAGCTGCCAAGTGCACACAGCAGTGTCCCACAAACAGTTGTGGATTGAGTGACCAATTTCTTAATATTATTTGTTATATTTTTGAAGGAATTATTACCTCAGAAAAGTAATCCGCCAATCGACTAACAACCTACTTACTGCTAGGTAATCAGAGGCATGGGGAGTAAAGAATCTTGCCCAACATTTCACCCTGCCAGGAATCAAACCCAAGTCTTCTCACTTGCGAGGTGAGTACTCTAACCACTAAGCTACAGGACTCCACCTTAACAGGACCTTAACCTTATAATATCGACCATGTCGGCTTGTGACATATCATAGGATCCCCTTTGGCCTTTATCACATTTCATCTCCACTTCTAGGTGTTTCACCACTAATTATTACCTCAAGTTGTTTTCTTACTGACAAATCTAAGTGAAGTGCCCAAGGTCTATAATATAATGCAACAAAGCTCTCAACAAGTTTGAGAAGAGAAAACAGAACAAAAGAATTTCAGAAAAAATGATGTGGTGACACCAATTTGGGTCCCAAAAACTATAGATTGTTATAAGAAGAAGGGAAGACTGAGGGAGTCAAGCAGTTCCTGCTGGGAAAAAATGAGTTAGAGCAGGAGACAGGAATTTAGATTTTAGCAAGTGAAGATTTAGGGGAAAAAAGGAATGAGCAGCAGAATATTTGGAGCTTGGATGCATGAAGAGAGAAACGGTTAGAGGAGGGACAATTTTAATGGTACCAACAACAACTTGCATTTATATAGCGCCCTTCAGGCGGGTTAGCGTCCCGGAGCACTTGACAATAGCAGAGTCTGATACTGAGCCGGGGGAGAGAGAGGGGGTAGGTGACCGTAAGCACAATCAAAAAGCAAGATCTTTAGGTGGGATTTGAAAGTGGGAAGGGTTGGGGCAAGGTGAAGGGATTGAGGGAGAGCGTTCCAGAGTTTCGGGCGTAGTGGCTGAAGGCATGGCACTGATGGTGGAGTGGAGGGGATGAGAGACAACCAGGAGGCTGTAGTCAGCTGTGCGGAGGCAGCGGGTGGTGGACTGGGAGGGGGGGGGATAAGCAAATTGGATAGGTAGGGAGGTGCGAGGGCATGAAGGGATTTGAAAATAACTGAGAGGGTCTTAAAATTGATCTGTTCAGTAATTGGGACCCAATGGAACATAAGAACATGAGAATTAGGAGCAGGAGTAGGCCATTCGGCCCCTCGAGCCTGCCCGGCCATTCGATAAGATCATGGCTGATCTTCTGACCTAACTCTAATTACCTGCCCTATCCCCATATCCCGTAATCCCTCTATTTTTAAAAAATCTATCAGTCTCAGCCTTGAAGATGTTCAAGGACTGAGCATCTACAGCCTTTTGGGGTAGTGAATTCCATAAATTCACTACCCTCTGAGTGAAGAAATGTTTCCTCAACTCTGTTCTAAAATGCTGACCCTGAATTTTAAGACTGTGACCCCTGGTTATAGATTCTCCTACCAGGGGAAACAGTCCCTTGGTGTCTACTTTATCCAGCCCTTTAAGAATATTATATGTTTCAATAAGATCTCCCCTAATTCTTCTGTACTATAGAGAATATAGCCCTAGTTTATTCAACCTATCCTCATAGGTCAGTCCCCTCATCCCAGGAACTAACATAGTGAATCTACGCTGCACCCCCTCTAAGGCAAGTATGTCCTTTTTTAAATAAGGAGACCAAAACTGCACACAATACTCTAGGTGCGGTCTCACCAAGGCCCTATACAGTTGCAGCAAGACTTCCCTACTCTTGTACTCTAAACCTTTTGCAATGAACACTAACATGCCGTTCGCCTTCTTAGTTGCTTGCTGGCCTGCAAACTAACTTTTTGAGACTGGTGTACAAGGCACCCGAATCCCTCTTAACACTAACACTATCTAATCTCTCCCCCTCTAGAAAATAATCTGTTTTTCTATTTTTGCTACCTAGGTGAATAACTTCACACTTCCCCACATTAAATTCCATCTGCCACCTACTCACCCACTCCCCAAGCCTATCTATATCCCGTTGCATCATCCTCAGAGCTTACTCTCCCACCTAGTTTAGTGTCATCCGTGAATATAGATACGTTACATTCAATGTCCTTGTCTAGATCATTGATGTAAATTGTAAATAGCTGAGGCCCAAGCACTGATCCTTGTGGCACTCCACTAGTCACATCGTGCCAATTCGAGAATGACCCGTTTATCCCTACTCTCTCTTTCCTACCCGTTAGCCACTCTTCAATCCATGGAGCCTGGCAAGGACTCGTGTAATGTATCCAGGAGTGATAGAACAGTGCTTCAAGATCTTCCCCACATCAACAACAACAACAAAATTACATTTATAGAGCGCCTTTCACGTTGGGAGGACGTCCCAAAGTGCTGAACAGTCAGATGTTGGGACCAGAGCATGGAGGAGGGGTGGTGTAGGGGTGGGGAAGGCAGTGAGGTGGGAGGGAAACCAAAGGCAAGGTTGAAGAGAAGGATCTTGAGATCGGCCTTGAAGGAGGCAAGGGAGGAAGCGAGGAGAAGGGACCGTGGGATGGAGTTCTAGAGCTTGGGGGCAGAGAGGCTGAAAGCCCGGCCACCAATGGTGGGGCGGGTCAGGCGGGAGACATAGAGCAGGCCAGAGCCTGATGAACGGAGGGAGCGGGAACGGAGCGGGAGCATCCATATGAGGTGGACTTGGCTTTATAGAGAGTTTATGCTGTGTATTTTGTGATCATGTGATTCACTGCAAAACCCCACATTAGAAAATGGGGTAGGCACAATTCAAAAGCAAATTTTGCTGGAGCTCAGCTGCTGAGATAACCTTGAGGAGGTGGTTTTGTAAAGGCATCAATTTATAGTATTGTGGTATAAATGCAGACAGCCTTATTTGTTTTGCTGTGAAATACAACTATCCCTTAAAGGTGTTGAATGGTTCACTGAACTGCTCTTCAATAACATTAAGTAAATCACAACCAATATCAGAGTCCTGTGCAAGTGCCAAACTTCTCATTTTTATGGAGGCGATCATGTTGAAACATCTGAAAACACTTTACAGAAATTATTAAGTTGTTAAGTGTAGTGACTGTTTCTTCGGCAAAATCAGCAGCCAGCAAACAGCCATGAGGTGAATGATTAATTCATCTGAAGGATGTGCAGAATTGGCCTCAGGCCTCAGTGCGAGTATTTGAGAAATATCAAAACTATAAATCAGGCTTCTTACACCAAAACACCTGACCATTTGAAGCAATATCCCTTTGCAGCTGAGTATCAGAGGCAGCTTTCTCAATGGAAGAGATGTGTACATCTTATGGAGACACATGTTGAGGTAATACAATTTGTTTAGGGAAAAGTAATTTCCTCATGATCTCACGTAACAAATTCAATACAGATATTGCACTAAGCTTCTCATGTAAAACAGTTATTCTCTTTTGAAGTGGTTTGCAATAATAATAATCATAACTCTTGCATTTGATATATCGCCTTATCATGTCAAAATGCCTCAAAGTACTTCACTAAATTTACTGTAGAGTGTAGTGACTGTGTATTTTGTAGGCAAATAATACAACGTTTCATAATGACATCAATGCATGCTTATCAAACTAATCAGCTTTCTGAACTATCATAGTTTTATTCAGTAAAAAATGTTCCTGAACGTGTCACAGCACAGACTTATAATGTAGGTTTAGACATTTCACTAGTTAGTGTTAGTAATGCTCAAGGCTATTTTTCACAAATATTTCATTAAGTTAGACATTTAAATAACAATGTTGAAGTCTAGCCCCATCAATAAAGATTGCATCAACTGAAATTATTTAAAGCCTCTGGTGAGGTGACAAAATGAATATCACACTCAAATGTTCTTTTTAGTTTAAAACTGGGTCAAGGAGAAAAAGGGAGGAAATGCAACTGAGAGGAAGGGAGGGTAAAGTGCAGTAAAAGTAAAACAAAAAACATTTGTCATGATCCAAGGTTTGGTCATACTTTGTACAGTGCCAAAGAGTTTGGCCTTTTTCACTGGTCCTGACTGTGATACAACACTCTTCCTTCAAACAATTTAACCAGGAATTTTGCAAATAAACAGCCCCAAATCCAATATGATCCTTAAGGTATCACCCACAAAATCCTCGTTTTACACCTCAACTCAAATTTGCCTGTCATCAAATTTATCTGACAAGAACTATTGAAGGTAATAAAGAACAGCAGTGTGGTAAGGCCTTGTGGCATATAAAACAGCAACGAGGCTCTTTTGAAACTGGTTACCTTCATAGTTATAATCTTGCATTTGATATAGCACCTGATAATGATACCAAAGTGTCTCAAGTGCCTCTCAAGATTTACCATATCTGGTTAATTTGCAGGATCCTATTGCACAAGGGAGGTAATGTAACCAGGGAAGCATCCATTTGTTTTATCATTTCCCAGGTGCATACTTTTAGAACAAAGTAAGGAGACAACACTGCCCACTCCACCCCCACCGGCTAATACAATAGTTGCCATGATCTTTGTTGTGTAGTTAATTTCCCAAGCAGATTATTACCCAAGTTATTTGATCCACAGGATAATAACATTTTGTGACCTTGTTATTGTTGAATAATATTATCACATGATTGACAGAAGGGAATCATTAGATTGTTTTTGGCAATATATTGCTCGGAAACGTACACAGCTCCAATTTCAATGGCCCTCTACAGTCATGCCTTATTTGAATAGTAAAAGCTAACTGACGAAGTGTATCTTACGTGAATAACAGAATTAGAGTTAGGTGTTCTTTCAACTCTATATTGAGGAGGGCTATATAAACAGCACAGTATTTCATTTAAAACGAGAAGTAGAAATCCCCTAAAAATATGGTCATAAAATATTAAAATCTCCATGGTGTCATTTGGAGTCCCTTACAGTAGTGGTTAGCACACTCGCCTTGCAAGCGAGAGGACCTGGGTTTGATTCCAGGGAGGGGTGAAACCTTAGGCAAGTTTCCTTACTCCACACGCCACTGTTTACCCAGCAGTAAGTAGGGACCCGGTTGTTAGTCAATTGATGTATTGCATTCCGGGGTTAATAATCCCCCACTCGAAAAAATGACTGTTTGTGGGACACTGCTGTGCGCAATGACTACCGCGTTTCACCCACAAAATAATTAATCTATTTTACAATATATTCTGTGAAGTGCTTTGAGATATCTGTAAGACACCATATCAAGTGGAAAGATTATTATTGTATTCTACAGAGCTTCCTACAACTGCTAAACCGAGACTTAGTTGTACATTTTCCTTAACTTTAATTTTCCCATACATGGTTTGGATAAATAATAACAATAAAAATTATTTTTAAACAAAACCCCATATCTTCCTAGAAAGCTTCTAATAATATGTGAAACTGTTTTTTAAAATCAAAACTGCTCTCAGTTTTTAACATTTTTTCCCTCTTTTCCAAAGACTTATCTGGGTTACACTTAACAAACAACCTTGGGAGTATCTTGCCTAAGCGGCTGTGTTTCACAAGTGAACCTAGACAAGTATCAGTAGGCTGCGAGCCCATAGGTAATATTAGAGTTAATCCTGATCCTGTCCTTATCCAACCGCGACAGTCATTTTCCAGCAGCAATCACTTGACAATGATCCCTGACACAGACACAGGATCTTGGGGCTAAATGTTGCAGATTATCACTACCTTAGCTGAGATCAGATAACAGCATAGACACTGGATCAAACCTAGGTCCTTACTGATCTTTATGAATCATCTTCTCAAGCTCCCCACCTTATTTGGCTACCACGCCCCACTCCCCATCTGCCCCTTCCCCAGCTTGGGTGCCCAGCCAGCAGTCTGAAGGACCTTGCGATGTCCTTCTAATATAAAATGCGCTATATCAATGTAAATTGTATTGCAAAATGGTTAGGCAGGTGCTGGGAGTCTTCTGCTACCAAACCCCAGAGGCCATTCAATCGATGAGATACAGAGAGTAATTGTCAGCAGGCGATTAAACCATGGAAGGCACCAGAGCAGAGCCCATACTGTTCTTATCTGATATCCACACACATGCGCTTTCCAGCAGATTTCAATGGATACCAGCCTGAAGTCGGAAGCCGACTCCATGACCACAATGACTTTTCAGTCAATTCAGGAATTTTCATAGGAATATTATTGTTGCCATTTATTGTTTTATTGTTTCACATGAGGAAGTCAAAGAAGTAAAGGAGTAAGTTACAGGGGTATGGGGAAAAAGGCAGGTAAATGGACCTGAAAGAATTGCTTTTTAAAAGCAGCGAAGCAGGCATGATAGGCTGAATGGCCTTCTTCTGTTCTGTATATTTCTAAGGTTCTCTAAGAACGTTATCCAACAACATCAACAACAACTTGCTCTTATACAGCACCCTCCATGCAGGGTAGCGTCTCAGAGCGCTTGACTGAATTGGCAATGCAGCTATCCCTAGCTGCATTGGTTACTGATTCTCAGCTACTTTTCTTGTGTCTGAGTAGGTAGCACAAACTTGATGGTCTCTTTTAGGCCAGCAGCATTTTTTTTGTTGAAACCAGTGAATGTAACTGTTGAACTTTCCAAGAATCTGCCCAAAGAACAGCCGACTGAGTACCTGAGTATATCCAGTTCAACCTGAGTCAGAGGCACTAGACATAAAATGAACAGCTCTGAATTTACTTGCAGACATTATTTTCTCATCAAATCTCTTGTGATCAATTGAGTTGATCAATTGAGGGTCACGATTCCTCTTCTTTCCCATCTTCAGGTCGCCTGAAGATGTTCCTCTTCGACTGTGCTTAACAGTCACCTCCCTCTGATTCAGCATCATGCTCCACCACTGTCAAGCTATCTGGGACACTACCCTACGTGAGGGACGTTATATATACACTGTCCAGCGCCTTGGGACGTCCTCCCGATGTGAAAGGCGCTATACAAATGTAATCTTGTTGTTGTTGTAAATGCAAGTTGTTAGCTCTCATCCAGGACAGAATGTCTGTCAGACATTTATTTATTTCCTTGCATTTGATATAGCACTTTTCATATCTTCTAGACATCTCTAAGCGCTTCACAGAATATACTATAAAGTGAATTGACTGTATATTTGTGGGCGAAACGCAGCAGCCAATTGCGCACAACAGTGTCCCACAAACAGTAGTGGATTGAGTGACCAAATTATTATTTTATTTATTTCATCCAGGACATCAAGTCCTGGATGAGAGCTAACTTTCTTCAGTTGAACGTCAACAAGACCGAGGCCCTACTGATTGTCTCCCGTCAGCGCCTCCTCACCTCAGGCGCTGACAGCATCACCATCCATGGTTGCATAATCCACCTTACTAAACCAGTCCAGAACCTTGGGGTCTTGTTTGACCCTCAACTATCCTTTCTACCCCACATCTGTGCCATAACCTGCTCTGCCTTCCTCCACCTCGGCAACATCACTCGGCTCTGCCACTCTCTCACACCGCAGGCCGCTGATACCCCCATACTTGCTTTCATAACATCCAGTCTCAATTACACAAACTCCTTACTTGTCGGCTTCCCTAACTGCTCCCTCCATAGGCTGCAGATCATCTAGAACTCTGCAGCCCGTGTCCTCTCCCGCACCAGGCTCCGTGACTGTATCACCTCCATCCTCACCCGAATCCACTGGCTTCTCATCACACAGAGGATACAGTTCAAAATCCTGTCCTCACTTTGAAAACCCTCCATGGCCTTGCTCCTCTGCAGCCTCCTAATCCCCTACCAACTTGCCCACTCCCTCCGCTCAGTGGACTCCGGTCTGCTTCACGTCCCCTGCCTCGTCTTCTTCACCATTGGTCGGCGAGCTTTCAGCCACTCTGCCCCTCTGGAACTCCATCTCAGTCCCTCCACCTCACCCCCTCCCTTGCTTCCTTCAAGACCCATCTTAAGACCTTTCTCTTTGACCTTGCCTTCGATCACCCTCCTTCCCCCCCTGCTCTCCACTCTCCCCGATCCTGACCCCCAGCTCGGGTCCAAAATACTGATTGTCCAACACCTTGGGATTTCCTCCCAAGGTGAAAGGCACTTTACAAATGTAATTTTGCTGTTGTTGTTGTTGTTATTGTTGTTGAGTTAATTGACAATTCCATTAGGTCACAGTAACTACATACATTTTTACTGTAGAGTCAATAACGAGAGACGGCTTTATTAGGGAAAATTACCTAATGGGAATTTAGATTTGAACTGCATCAGAGATAACAGTTGCTGATCATTGAGCTATGGGTGTGTCATGAACATCTATCTTTATTGTAATCAAATGCATGAGAGATTGAAGCACAGTTTACTCCAGCTCACTGCAGTTTTTTTTCTCAAGTCTTCAATGCTCTTGTAAAATTGTCAGTAAACCTTTCTCTGGTCACAGCTCATGTCATGTTAGGATTACTATTGTGGGAAACATCCTTATGTAATAATATGGAGACACAGTTAATTGTAGGGACCTGCCATTCCTTGTGTTCTTAATCTTAAAACCAGTGTCTTAAAACTTAATATGCTGAGTTTTGTAAAATGCTTGAATCTTAGTTTGGAAGCCAATTCATTGTGATCCTTTTAAACCGGCTTTGATCTTTCTTTCAATTCACTGTAATTACAACAACAACAACAACAACTTGGATTTATATAGCGCCCTCCACACCGGACAGATAATTAAATCATGCAATAATGTATCTGTTATTCCATAAATCTTGCCCCATCCAATCTCTGTGATTTGCAGTCCTTCCTACTTCTCAACATAATCTCATTGGGAAGGAGGTAAGATTCTTTAGACCGGAGCTGACTCCAAGGTAACGTGCTTGTCAATGGAACTTTGAAATCGAGTTTATTGACTGTATTTCACAGTCAATAAACTCCCCATCCTCATCCCCATCACTACCCATCCCCCCTCTCCCGCACTAGGCTCTGTGACCCCATCCTTGCCCAACTCTTCTGGCTTCCCATCACACAGAGGATACAGTTCAACATCCTGGTCCTCATTTTCAAACACTTCCACGGTCTTGCTTCCCCCTACCTCTCTGACCTTCTAACCTCCTACCATCCTGCTCACTCCCTCCACTCAGCGGGCTCCGGCCTGCTTCACGTCCCCTGCTTCGCTCGCCCCACTATTGGGGTGCAGGCCTTCCACCACTCTACCCCCACCCTCTGGAACTCCATCCCACAGTTCCTCAGTCTCGCCCCCTCCCTCGCCAACTTCAAGACCCAGCTCAAGACCCTTCTTTCCAACCGCGCTTTCAATCTCCCTGCTTCCCCCTGCCCTCCACCCTCCCGCACCTCGACCCCCAGCTCAGGTCGGCAACTCTATCAGTCCATCGCCTTGGGATGTCCTCCCGACGTGAAAGGCGCTATACAAATGTAATTTTGTTGTTGTTGTTGTATTTGTGCTGAACATGGTTCTCTCAAAAAGTTATGAATTCGATGAACAATTTTTATCTGGGGGTTAGCTAGCCAGTACACCAGGAAATTCCCTTTTTGTTTCAAACAATGCTATGGGATCTTTAACATCTAGCTGAAATGAGAGATGGTACCTCAGTTTATTAATAATAACAATAATAATAATCCAGCATTAATACCTCTATCACCATAACAATGTAGCTAAATATATCCACTGGACAACCTTTAAACACTTTAATATTGACATAAAAAACATCTGGTATGAACATCAACCAGCAAACTTGACATGAAAAAGTAACATCACAGTAATTTCAGACTCACACGTACATACAGATAGTACAGTTTAAATCATTGATGAGACCATCCTTAGAGTACTGTGTAGAGATCTGGTGGCCGCAGTACAAAAAGGATATTGGAGAAATTGAGAAGGTACAGAGGAGGGGAACCAAAATGATTGAGGGAATGGAAAGGCTGGACTACGAAGAGCGACTAAGTGAATTGGGCATGTTCACGCTGGAAAAGAGAAAATTGAGAGGCGACATGATTGCTGTCTTTAAGATTCTAAATGGGCAAGACAATATAGATCATAACAGGCTGTTTCGACTTGTCCAGAATAGTAAAACTAGAGGACACGGACCGCAATTGAAGGGGCGGAAATTCGTAACAAATCTACGTAAACACTATTTCAGTGAGCGAATAGTGAACCTGTGGAACAAGCTCCTGAGGGAGACAATTGCAGGAGGAAGTGTTGATTCTTTCAAACACAGATTAGATAGATTAGTTTTCTTTTAGGAAATAACATTATGGTATATAGTACATAGGTAGTTTGGGACATATGTGCATGGACCACTAGGAAGGTAGAAGGTGAACTAGATGGACCTTGATCTTTTTCCATCTAGCATTTCTTATATTTCTTATGTTCTTATGTAATCTGTAATAAACCAGATATCATCATAAAAAAACTAGATTGTACATGAAGTAACATTGATGTGGCCATTCCAAGTGACTACAACATACTCAAAGGAACTAGAGAAGATCAGGATGTATATTGACCTACAAATTGAATGCGGACTCCTGTAGCTGTACAAGACAAACATAGTTCATACAATCATTGGTGCAACCGGGGTTGTTAATAAGACAATTCAGAAATGGCTTTACAAGATACCTTGTGCACAAAATGTTCACTTCCTGCAGAAAGTAGTTGTTTTGGGATGTTCAAATATACTAAAAAGAGTAACATCCATTCAAGTGTAACGTGGTAATGTTATTGGTCTGACTGACCCATCACTGAAAACCACTTATAAACCACTTCTATGGAGTGATCTAAACTGCAATAAAATAATAGTAGTACTTATATTATGGTATAATGTCTTTCACATTAGGAGTTTCATAGGATATCTTATAAAATGCAGTGACTGTGTGTTTTGTGGGTGAATGTGTCATCCAATTGTGGTCAGCAAGATCCCACAAAAAGCCGTGGAGGTCTCGACAACTGTTCAGGTACTAAAGATCCCATGGTACTATTTGGAAGGATAAGAGTGTTTCTCCCTGTGTCCTTGCCAACATCCCCCATATAAAATTAGTCATTTATATCTGCTGCATTCACCTAAAAAATAGACATTCACTGTACGTTTCAACAAAACTCTGTGAAATATTTTATTATGTTTTCACATAATAGGTCCTAACAATAATTCTTGCATTTAATAATAAATAATAATATCCTTGCATTTGATATAGAACCTTACCTCGTCTTCGAGACGTCTCAAAGTGCTTCAGAGAATGTACTGTAAAGTGAATTGACTGTATAGTTTGTGGGTGAAACATTGCAGCCAATTGCACACAGCAGTGTCCCATAAACCATTGTGGGTTGAGTGACCAAATTATTATTTAAAACTTTTTTTTAAGCGATTATTATCCCTGGAAAAGCGATCCCCAATTGACTAACAACCAGGTTCCTCCTGCAAGATAAACAGAGGCGTGGGGATTAAGAAAACTTGCTCAAAGTTTCGCCATGCTCAGGAATCAAACCCAGGTCCTCTTGCTTGAGATGCAAGTTGCTCTAACCACTGAGCTACTGGACTCCATTTGGTACAGTGCTTCTAACTTTGGGAGGACGTCCATAAAGTGGGGTGACTAAGTATTTGTAAACAAATGCGGCAACCCAATTGTGCACAGCAATGTCCTACAAACAGTCATGAAACAAATGACCAACTTTATTTGGGGGATTTGTTGGCCAGGGTAACAGGAATAACTCCTTTCAAATAATGCATTGAATCTTTAAAATCCACCTGAACAAGTACCTTAATTTAACACCACCAGAATTGTATTGGAGTATCAATTTAGACTATATAAATTCCAGATCCAAATGTGAGGTTTGAACCCACAACCTTCTGACTCAGAGGTGAGAGCGCTACAACTGAACCAACTTGACACTAATATCTTATCCGAGAAAATATGTACCTTATTTAATGAAGCCGGGTATTGTTTTTTTTATCAGTAACCGTGTTCATGCCTCTATTTGTCTGCATAACATTGACTCTTTTATGGCAATATTGTGCAGCATGTAGCATAGGATAACAAATTTACTGCTACGGATTTTGAATGATTCAAGCAATGAAATCAAATCACAGAGGGTTGACAACTCTGTTGCACAATTATGTACATCCATCTGGGGAATTAGATAAAGGTGTCATGAACCATGGGATTTAGGTCACACCCCACATCACTGATGATCTACCCAGATGAACAGATGAAGCATGCAAAATGTACGCATTTTGTGTTGAAGTAGGAAAACGTCAACAGACATGTTAATTTTGTTCTCCCCATCACAAAACTTGAATTTCTATGGTGCTTTATCACATTGAGATTTGGAAAACGGTTGGCAGTTTTTTCATAGGAAAATATAGCTGCTTAACAAAAAAGCCCCACAAAGAGCCATAAATTGAATGATCAATTTACCTGGAGGAGTATCAGTTAGGGAACTCATGTGACAAATAGTGTCATGAAATCTTTATTGTCCACCTAAACCAAGGCAGATTTGGTTTTGATTTAATGTCTCATTCACAGGATGATGCCTATGATATGTAGCACCACCCCTTTTGAGGGTCATCTTAGTCTATGGACACCAGACCTGATGTAGGCTTCAACACATAACTGTCTACCCCAGAGACGAGAGCACTATCAACTGAGGCAAGCTGACACCCAGTGTTTCATTTGGACATTCACATAAAGTCTTTTCAGTTCAGCTATGCCAATGAATTGTGAATAGAGGGTAATCAATGTCTGGAAAAGTTTGCCAAGAAAGGTAATTGAGGCCAGGACACGAGACTCATTTAAAAAGCCGCTTGATTCTGAGATGGAGGGGACGGTAGTGTGAGTGTTCTTAGGGATGGGATCAGATGGGCCAAAAGGCTTTCTTCATCCAATTTCCAACTGCCAAGGCACTACGTTTACTGATTGGTTGGTTGATGTCAAAGTTGAAAATGTGGCAACAACCAGAGAGCGAACCATTTAATTTATGCCCTAAATATTTTTTTTTTTAAAAATCCAATTTAATGTCTGGCTTCCATTTTTGAAATGTAGTCACTTCCCCATGTGAAGGGGAAAGAAATATGAATGGGTCAATCTAGGTGGTACACTATAACTAATCATAGTAGCTGATGTAGGAACAATTTTTTTCCAGCTGGGGGTTGGGTGTGGGGTGTGGGGGCGGAGATTTGGGGGTGCAGGTGGCCAAGAAATTATTTATAGGACCCGATGGAAAAATAAAAACAATACAATGTTTATTTGTGGAGTCCTGTAGCTCAGTGGTTAGAGCACTCGCTTTGCAAGTGAGAGACCTGAGTTCAATTCCAGGCAGAGGGCGAAACCTTGGGCAAGTTTCCTTACTCCACACACCTAATAATAATCCCTCCAAAAAACAAAACAATAATAAAATTGGTCATTTTCAATCCATGACTGTTTGTGGGACATTGCTGTGCGCAATTGGCTGCTGGTTTGCCCACAAATATACAGTCAATTCACTTTACAGTATATTCTGTGAAGCCCTTTGGGACGTCCTCCCGACGTGAAAAGCGCTATATCAAATGCAAGGATTATTATTATTATTATTATTACTGTTTTAAAATATTATTTTATTACTAATGTATACACAGTAGTAATAAATTATTCCACATGTGTAACACACAATCTTTTCAGAAGAGTTTGGAACTTATAAAGTGGGGGAGGGCAAACATTGGTTTGTTGTAGGATCTAATAGTGAGTGAAAGGGTAGACATGTCCTCAGAGGGAAAGTTGTCAGAGTTAATATGGGTGAACATCTGTGATAACATGGGTAGGAAGCTAATAATAAGGAACTGCAGCAGACCTCAGGGAAGATCTGTATGCATTTGTCTGACTAGATTAAGGGGTGTCTGAGAATGGGAGAGTTCTAATCATGGAGCCTAATTATCTGTGAATTGAAGTGGATACAAAGGATTCACTTTTAGTGCACAAGAACACTTTCATTTATCCGGTGCAGGCACACTTCTTAATACGTTAATACGCATGTTAATCAAGGTAGGGAACAGAATACATTCATTATTAATAGTAAATCTAAAGCAAATGGAACTGGGTTGATGAGGACATAGGTACCAGTGAACAATTTTGATAGATTGGAAAGGCAACAATAATAGTTTTAAAATAGCCGAAGTCTTGTATAGCTTTAAGACCATTGTCTTAAAATTTAAGCCGAAATAAATTTAGAAAATTCTTAAATTCAGTCTTAATTTGGAATTTTTTTCTGCTGTTCTTTATAAGAAATTAAGACTGAATTAAAAACTTTTCCAAAATCCGAACAATCTTAAATTTTAATGCTAAGCATCATGAGAAATTTTAGGACTCCGATTTGAAGATGTTGCACCACTCAGTTTATAGACAACAGATATTAAAAATTTATATTTAACACCTTTCACGTTGGGAAGACATCCCAAGGCGCTTAAAATCCTAGTTTGGCACCCGAACTGGGGTTGGGAGTCGAGGAGGGTGGGGCGGGAAAGATGACTGAAAGCATGGTCAAAGAGATAGATCTTGAGATGGACCTAAAAATCCATTTCAATAACATAATTTGGTGTACTTCAAACTATTCTCTTACTGGCCTGTTGACAAATACAGGTGTTAAAAATACAATAATAAGAGAATAATAGTGGCAATGTTGGTCAGTCTGCAGTCTCAATCTGCAGTCCCTGTCAGTCTATAGTCTGGGGTCAGTCTACATCTTCGGACAGTAGGCAGTATCAGGGTAGTTTGCAGTTTGCTTTTCACCCATTTTTTTTAGAAAAAGCATTGCCTCTCTTTACAGTTTGTATGTAATGAAGATAAGGACCTCTTACCTTTCCTTACCATTTCTTATTTACGTAAAATCCCAACTTGCATAAGACTAGCATTGCTGCCTGAACTCTACAATGAGTGATTCAAAGTGAAAGTAAGGCATCATACTAGTGCCTACAGTTCCTTAAGTAACAACACATGACCCATAGTGACACTAAGATCATTTATGTAGCAAGACATTTTTTTGCAAAAAATCTCCATTTAGACAACTTGAGGCATTTTTCTTGTGAATATCTTATTTCTAGAAAAACTTGGAAGGAAGTGATATTAGTTGTTGTCAGGAGCAGAGGCACGAGAGCGAGGCGCGGAGCCGAGATCTAGCAGAGGGGAAACAAGCAGAAAGTTGTAGTAATTGGGGACGAGACTATCAGGCAGACAGACACACTTATCTGCAGCCACAACCAGGAGACCCAAAGGCTTTGTTGCCTTCCTGGGGCCGGGATGAACGATGTCTCGGCAGGACTGGAGGAGAATCTAAAATATGAGTTTGAGGATCCATTGATGGTACTTCACATAGGTACCAATGACATAGGTAGGGTTAGTTGTGATGATTTGAGGAGGGAGTTCAAGGAGCTGGGAACTAAATTAAAACAAAGAACATCAAAGGTAGTGATATCAGGATTTCTGCCTTTGACATGTGCAAATTGGTACAGGAATAAGCAAATTAGAGAGTTAAATGCATGGCTGAGAGAGTGGTGCGGAAAGCAGGGGTTTCATTTTATGGGCCACTGGCACCAGTATATTGGGGGGACAGGGGTCTATTTCAAAAAGATGGGCTCCACTTAAATCGGGCTGGGTCAAATGTCCTAACAAACCGAATACATAGGGAGGTAAATAGGGGGGGGGGGATACAATTAGAAATAATCGCAAGCCAGCAATATTAAAAAAACTAAAGGTGGCAGAACAAAATAGCGAGGGAGATAAACAGAATAGGTCAAAGAGGGGTAAGAAGCTCAGTAAAGAAGATAGAGAATCAGAGAGTAGGGGAAATGGTAAGAAACTAAAATCGCTATATCTGAATGCACGAAGCATTCGGAATAAGATAGATGAATTAAAGGCACAGATAGATACAAACAGGTATGATCTAGTAGCCATTACTGAGACATGGTTACAGGGAGATCCAGGGTAGGAGTTAAATATTCCGTGGTTTTCAGCTTATAGGAAGGATAGACAATGTGGAAAACGAGGAGGAGGGTGTAGCCTTCTTAATAAAGGATGGAATAAAAACAGTAGAGAGGAAGGATTTCAAATCAGATAACCAGAATGTAGAGATGGTATGGGTAGAATTACGAAATAATAAGGGGCAGAAAACATTAGTGGGATTAGTTTATAGACCCCCAAACAGTGATCACAGCATAGCGCAGGGTATTAATCAAGAAATTATAGGAGTATGTAGCAAAGGTAATACAGTAATAGTGGGTGATTTCAATCTTCACATAGATTGGGAAAACCAAATCGGCAAAAATAGAGTAGAGGAGGAGTTTATAGAATGTACGAGAGATAGCTTTCTGGAGCAGTATGCTGAGGAACCAACTAGGGGACAGGCCATCCTAGACCTTGTTTTGTGTAAAGAGTCAGTAATATAGATACTAAGGCTCCTCTAGGGCAGAGTGATCATAACATGATAGAATTTAATATTAAGTTAGAGAGTGATGTAGTCAAATCCGAAGCATGGGTCTTAAATTTAAATAAAGCTAAGTTTGCAGGTATGAGGGAAGAATTAGCTAAAATAGACTGGAGAACTGGATTAATGGATTGACAATAGACCAACAGTGGCAAACGTTTAAAGATATAGTGCAAAATTCTCAGCGGTCACATATTCCCTGAGGAATAAGAGTATCACAGGGAAAGCAGTTCATCCGGGGCTAACTAGAGCAGTTAGAGAAAGTATAAAACTAAAAGAAAAGGCCTATAAAACTGCCAAAAAAGTAGCAAACCTGAGAACTGGGAGTGTTTTAGGGACCAACAAAGGAAAACCGAAAAGCTCATTAAGAGTGAGAAAATGGATTATGAGGGCAAGCTAGCTAGGAACATTAAGACAGATTGTAAGAGTTTTTATAAATACATTAAGAGGAATAGGCTCGCAAATGTAAATGTGGGTCCATTACAGGCAGATACAGGAGGAATTATAATGGGGGATAAGGATATGGCAGAGTCCCTAAATGAATATTTTGCTTTTTTTTTCACGTTAGAAGACACAAGAAGTTTACCAGAAATAGAGATGAACCAAGGGGCTAATGATAGGAAGCAACTTAGTGAAATTTACATCAGCAAAGAATTTGTGCTCGAGAAATTGTTGGCATTAAAAAGTGACAAGTCCCCTGGCCCTGATGGTTTGCATCTTAGGGTTTTAAAAGAGGTAGCTCATGAGATAGTG
Organism: Callorhinchus milii; assembly: GCF_018977255.1. Classification (NCBI taxonomy): domain Eukaryota; kingdom Metazoa; phylum Chordata; class Chondrichthyes; order Chimaeriformes; family Callorhinchidae; genus Callorhinchus; species Callorhinchus milii. The sequence continues at coordinate 62,953,000 of NW_024704743.1, forward strand.
GAGGCCTTGTGTCTGATCTTCCAAAATTCTTTGGATTACGGAACGGTTCCCATTGATTGGAAGATCGCAAACGTCACACCACTATTTAAGAAGGGTGGGAGAGAAAAGATGGGGAACTATAGATCGGTTAGTCTGACATCAGTGGTAGGGAAAATTCTAGAAGACTTAATTAAGGATGTTGTAGTGGGATACTTAGAGGATCACAATATGATTAGACAGAGTCAACATGGCTTTACAAAAGAGAAGTCATGCTTAACAAATCTTTTAGATTTTTTTGAGGACATATCAAGTAGATTAGATAGGGAGGAAGCAGTGGATGTAGTGTACTTAGATTTCCAAAAGGCATTCTATAAGGTGCTGCATAAAAGGTTGATTCACAAGACTAGGGCCCATGGATTTAAGGGGAATATATTAGCATGGGTTGAAGAATGTCTAACGGGAAGAAAACAAAGAGTAGAGATAAACGGGTCCTCCTCAGATTGAGAGGATGTGACTAGAGGAGTGCCACAAGGATCAGTGCTTGGGCTTCAACTATTTACTATCTACATCAACAATCTAGATGAGGACATCGAACTCAATATATCCAACTTCGCGGATGACACAAAACTAGAAGGAAGAGTGAACACCGAGGATGACATTAAAAAAATGCAACGAGATATAGATAGGCTGGGTGAGTGGGCAAATAGGTGACAGATGAGATATAATGTAGGGAAGTGTGAGGTCATCCACCTCGGTGGCAAAAACAGTAGAGCAGATTATTTTTTAGAAGTGGAGAGACTAGATAGTGTTAGCATTCAGAGGGACTTGGATGTCTTTGTACACTAGTCACAAAAAGTTAGTTTGCAGGTACAGCAAGCAATTAGGAAGGCTAACGGTATGTTGCCATTTGTTACAAAAGGGTTAGAATATAAGAGTAGGGAAGTCTTGCTGCAATTGTATAGGGCCCCGGTGAGACAGCACCTAGAGTATTGTGTGTAGTTTTGGTCTCCTTATTTAAGAAAGGATGTACTCGCCTTGGAGGGGGTACAACATAGATTCACTAGGTTGGTACCAGGGATGAGGGGGATGAGTTGTGAGGATAGGTTGAGCAATTTAGACCTATATTCTCTAGAATATAGAAGAATGAGAGGTGATCTTATAGAAACTATAAGATTATTAAGGGGCACGCAGAATAGATAGTGGGAGACTTTTTCCCCTGTTTGTAGAAACTATAACCAGGGGTCACAGTCTTAAAATTAGGCGTAAGCCCTTTTGCACTGAGTTGAGGAAAAACTTCTTCACTTAGAGGTTAGTGAATTTATGGAATTCTTTACCCCAAAGGGCTGTAGATGCTCAGTTATTGAACATATTCAAGACTGAGGTTGATAGATTTCTTGTGGATAAAGGGATTAAGGGATATGGGGATAAGGCGGGTAGGTGGAGTTAGAATAGATCAGCCATGATCTTATTGAATGGTGGAGCAGGCTAGAGGAGCCGAATGGCCTACTCCTGCTCCTAATTCTTATTTTCTTATGTTCTATGTTTGTGACCCATGTGGGTTGGGTTGGGGCACATTAGATACAAGCTGAAAACAAGTGCCTATTGATTGAAAGAACATTCCAACTTCAACTTCATACCACACTTGATTGTACATCCAGGAAATGTAGATATCTCCGTCTTAAATATGTGCTTACAGTGCTCCAACTATTACGTTTCTGACTGTATCATAAGGTCTCACTATGGTCATCACAAGATTACCTCAGAGAGGTTTGGATGAACAATGCCCTTTGGCCCATTTGATGTAAATTTCCAAAATACCAATTTTACTGTCTTTCAATTGCAGTGTTAAGGTGTCAGTCTGGCTCAGTTGGTAAGACTCTTGCCTCTGAGTCAGGAGGTTGTGGTTTCAAGCCCCAAATTGGAACTTTCACACCAGTCCAGCGCTGCATTGTTGGAGGTACGTCCTGGGGATGTTAAATCAACTTCCCGTTTACCTGTTCGGGTGAACATTAAAGATCCAATGACATGATACAAAAAGAGAAGGGAGTTTCTTCCAGTGTTGGGTGGGCGAGCTTTCAATCTTTCTGCTGTACTCTTTGGAACTACAAACTGGAGTTCCTCTGACTTGCTAGATGTTCTTCCATCTTGAAAGGCGCTATACTGCATCAAATAAAAGGATTATTATTATTTTTATTCCCTGTAATATTCTATGTCCTGATCATGCCGAGACTCGTGCGAATAGTCGGAGGCCACTTCTGGATGGCCCCATGGGCCGATTCCGTCCCACGGGTCACAGGTTGGCCGCCATCACTGTTTTAGATAGTTTGCGGGCGACTACCATATCTTCAATAAACAGGTGCAAAATCTGGCAGAAATTTAGGATGTACAAATTACATTTGCCATTTAAATTTACATAATTAGTGTTCAATATGGAAATGAAGGGCCCAGGAGTTCACACAGGTGAGCCTAGACTGCGGAGTCAAAAACACGATGTTTTTGCAACCTGGATTCACACCTTTTAAATTCACATCAAAAATATTGAATCCTGACTGTAACCAGAAGTCTGTTTAGCTAGCCAACCAGCTCTGACACAACAACAAGTTACATTTATGTAGCACCTTCATGCTGGGTAGCAACTCGGTGCGCTTAACAATGGCGGAACTTGACGCCGAGCCAGGGAGAGACAGGAGCTGACTGTAGGCATGGGTGAAGAGGAAGGTCTTCAGAAGTGATCTGAAGATGGGGAAGAAGGAGGGATTGAGGTAGAGAGTTGCTTAATTTCAGGGGATCGTGGCTGAAAACACAGTCACCAATGGTGGAGTGGAGGGATGAGGAATGTGCAGGAGGCCAGAGCCAGCTGAGCGAAGGTGGCAGGTAATGGAATGGGCAGTGTAAGCAGGTCGGAGAGGTAGGGAGGTGCAATGGTTTGAAATGATTTATACATGAGTGTGAGGATCTTGAAATTGATCTGTTCTGTAATAGGGAGTCATTGGAGCTTGGCAAGGATTAAGGTGATGGGGGCACAGGGGGTACAGGGGGTACAGAGTTTGGTGTGGGTGAGGATATGGGGGAGCTGCAGAATCTAAGTTTACTTTTTAAAGTACTTTACTTTTAATCCACAATTTACTGTTAGTCTTGACAGAATGGAGTTGCTGCAGGTCTGCTTGATCCACAACTGGTTCCTGGGAAGATTCAATATTTACAAACCTAGGTTGCGAATATTGCATTTTTGACCCTAGTGAGGTTAGAGTTCCTAGTGACCCTAGGCTATTTGAACATGAATAAGCATTAGAGCTAAGCCGAATTCAGTCCTCACCCAAACACCACAATTACACATATACACATTCCAGGAGGGTCAATGTCCAGGAACACAAAGCTTCCCTAACTAGAAGGAGCTAAGGCCAAATGTAATATGTCCCTGGCTAACCCCGCTAACCCTGCAAGCCAAAGCCCTAATGGGTAGTATGGTCCTGGCTAGATAATAATAATAATAATCCTTGCATTTTCCCAAAGCGCTTCACAGAACACATTGTAAAGTGAATTGACTGTACATTTGTGGGCGAACGCGGCAGCCAATTGCGCACAGCAATGTCCCACAAACAGTCGTAGATTGAAAATGACCAATTTTATTATTGTTTTTGGTTTTGGAGGGATTATTATTAGGTGTGTGGAGTAAGGAAACTTGCCCAAGGTTTCGCCCTGTCTGGAATTGAACTCAGGTCTTTCACTTGCAAAGCGAGTGCTCTAACCACTGAGCTACAGGACTCCACAGTAGCAGGAGCAGGAAGTAGCAGGAAGCTTGCCAGACAGAGCTTTCAAATGGGAAGCTCTGCAGTTTTAACTTGTTAAATCTAGCAATACCCCAATGCACATTCTGGAGTCCCTAAGCCATGGCGTTTGCCAACTTTCACCTAATATTTTCTGGAATTAGGTAAGGCATTTATATCCCTCAAGGGAGAGAGTCTATGTTGCATTCCATGCATAGATGGCAATGGTTTTCCATGTGTCAGACATCTGGCTGATGAAAACAAAAGGCCTTGAACTGAGATCAGAGCACAGAATAGAGACCACTGTATAAATACAAGTTGTTGTTCTTCTCAGTCAGACAGTCAATCCACGGTTATAACAATCTACACTACAATTTTTAATCCTTGTTGTATGTGTTCTGCGGAAGAAGGAGTATTTCTCTGTGTTTCCCTCTTTCAGGTGACCCAAATGAGATGGGTAATCTCATCCCACAAGGTCAGTTAAGACTGGGATTTTAATCTGGGCGTAACTAATCGACAGTTTAGCTGCCAGCATAACAGTCATTCGAATACTCTTGATAGGCCAGTTTATGAGAACTAGATGAATTTACAGACACTTTTCACTTCAATGTTAACCAAATTAGCATCTCCCCTTGGATTAGTCAGTGTGAAGTTGACGTTCTCCTTGGCTTGTAAACAGCACTGTCTCTCCTCATCCAGCACCATCTGTCATTTGGCAGGGTTTGTTGACAGATACTCAATACAGGTTGATGGATATACCTGTTGAGCGATATAATCTTTCTTTCTTCCCTGGTTGAACAAAGCATTTAGGTAATTCAATGGATCATAATATGGTCAAATAAAGAAAGTCTTTTATAAATGTGTCCTACAGTCAAGAATTCCACTTTGGATTAATACTAGTTTATGAAATTGCCTTAAAGAGATGATTCTTCATCATGTTTGCAATAAATTGAAGTCCATTCACAAAGCTTTGATTGTAAAAGAGCAATGAAATGCCAGGATCAGAATTGCATTATTTCTTAACAGGTTTCACTAATAAAGAATCTCCATTACAATTGCAGTCCATCAGCAAGAATTTTACTCTGAAATGAGATGGCTTTAAAATTTGATATAATGCATTTGATATAATGCCTATAACATCCCAGTGCACAATCTGTAAAAATGACTGCATTTGTAGAGATGTAGAGAAACTAATTTGCACTTAGCAACGTTGCACCAACAGCCATAAAGTTAACAACCAATTTTATCTAGAGGTTTGTTGGCCAGGACATCAGGAAAGATTTCCTTCTCATTTTAAATAGCATTGGGTCATCTTTAACTTCCACCTAACAGAAAAATTAACCTCAGTTTAATATCTCATCTGAAATACAGCATCTCTGAAAAATGTAGCCCTCCTCAGTACTGCATGCAGTGTCAACCAAGACAATGTGTTTGAAGCCTCGATGTGGGTCTTGAACCTACAAACTTCTGATCCAGAGGTTAGAGTGCTGTCAACTAAGCCAGGCTCCGGATAAATTACCGTGGATTGAGATGGCTAGATATATTATTGGTTACTGGAAGGAGTCCCCACTGACTTGATTTAAATTCCTTATTAAGCAATTATGAGTATTCCATTAAAAAATACTTGAATTTAGACCCCACTTAACTGGAATAAAAGGATATTTCCAATTTTTATTACGCTTGTTGGATAATCAGAATCCTTTCAGGCAGCTTCATAATCATATGACTTAAGAGTTTGGATATTGCCTTTTAATCAATGCTTCCCACAGAGTACAGGTGAAGGGTCAACCTTCCAATTTTCTTAAAGTTCACTTTATTTTCTGTGGTGTTCTCTTTACACAGTATTGCTGTTGTGAACAGGCCCTTGTGTACCCCTGGGAATGAGCAAAGAGGTTCTGACAGACTTCTCTCCTGATAGTATTTTGGAGTTAATAGAAGACAAAGGGATTCAGAAAAAACATGGCAACCTAAGATAATTTAACCTCAAATCCAACAATTTTTATAAGAGTTTTATAATTTCATATCAATCATAATATTATTTTGTAGCTCAGTGGCAAGTTTCCTTACTCCACACACCTGATAATAATCCCTCAAGAAAAAAAATAATAATAAATTTGTCATTTCAATCCATGACAGTTTGTGGGACACTGCTGTGTGCAATTGACTGCTTCGTTTCGCCCACAAATATAGTCAATTCATTTTACAGTATATTCTTGTGAAGTGCTTTGAGATGTGAAAAAAGCTTTATCAAATGCAAGGATTATTATTAATGTGATTGCAATTATTATCAGTTTCATAATTTTAAATGGAAAATGTTTGAATGTCACCTGGTTTTCAATGACAGTGTTTGAGCTATACAAATGTAATTTGTTGTTGAGTATTTGATCCGTGAAATGGCATTCATCTCCCAGTTCTTAGGGTTCCTATTCTCACTGGAAAACAACAACAAAATTACATTTGTATTGTGCCTTTCACATCGGGAGGACGTCCCAAGGCGCTGGACAGACAGAGTTACTGCCCCGAGCTGAGGGTCGGGGTGGGGGAGGGGGAAGGGTGGGGAGAAGCAGGAAGATCGAAAGCATGGTTGAAGAGGAGGGTCTTGAGGTGGGTCTTGAAGGTGGCAAGGGAGGGGGCGAGACAGAGGGATAGCAGGATGGAGTTCCATAGGGTGGGGGCAGAGTGGTGGAAGGCCCGCCCACCGATAGTGGGGCGAGCGAGGCGGGGGATGTGAAGCAGGCCGGAGCCCGCTGAGTGGAGGGAGTAAACAGGATGGTAGAGGGTTAGGAGGTGGCAGAGGTAGTGGGGAGCAAGATCTTGGAGGGCTTTGAAGGTGAGGACCAGGATCTTGAACTGTATCCTCTGTGTGATGGGAAGCCAGTGGAGTTGGGCGAGGATGGGGTTGATAGGGTCACGGAGCCTAGTGAGGGAGAGGACATGGGCTGCAGAGTTCTGGATGATCTGCAGCCTGAGGAGGGAGGAGTTGGGGAGGCCGACAAGCAATGAGTTGCATAGTTGAGCCTCAATGTAATGAAGGCACGTATGAGTGTTTCGACGGCCCGCGATGTGAGACAGTGTCAGAGCCGGGAGACGTTGTGGAGGTGGGAGAAGGCAGAGCAAGACAGGCTCAGATGTGGGGTAGAAAGGATAATTGAGGGTCAAACAAGACCCCAAGGTTCCGGACTGGCTTAGCAAGGTGGAGTGTACAACCATGGATGGTGATGCTGTCAGCGCCTGAGGTGTGTACTATTGGAGGCTAGAGGAGAGGTAAGCAGGGTCTCCCTGGAGTTCAACTGGCTCTGAGAAGACATGCCTGGTGAGACCAGTAGTCCTGCAATGATCCAAGGTACCTCTGATAAAAAAAATCCTTGCATTTGATATAGCATCTTATCACGTCATTGAGATATCAGAAAGCTCTTCACAGAATATACTGTAAAGTGCTTTGACTGTATATTTTTGTGGGCGAAACACAGCAGCCAATTTGCGCACAGAATAATTGACCAATTTGACTGTTTCATTCATAAAGCTTTGAGGTGTAAGACATGTCCTCAGCCATGTGAGTCAGACTTAATGGGTATGGCCAGCTGTACAAATTCTATGGCTATCTGTATCTCTAGCTCATTGATACAAAAGGTAGTAGAAATCAGGAACTCTCTCCCCCTAAAGTCTGTGAATTTCAAGACTGAGGTAGATAGATTTTTGATAGGTCAGGGTATCAAGGGGTATGAGGCAAAGGTGGGTAATTGGAGTTGAGGTACAGATCAGCCATGATCTTATAGAATGATGGAACAGGTTTGAGGGGCTGAATGGCCTACTCCTGTTCCTATGTTCCTATACACACATATATATATATTGAGTCTCTCTAGTTCTCATCTTCCCTTCATGTTTCTTGCTACCCCTTTATGTCCCTCCACCAAAGTTAAGCAGTCAGCACAAAGACATACATCTGCACATTCAACATACAGAAAGACATTGACACACCCACACACAGGTAGACAGACACACTTATACACACGACACATCAACACTTACAAACATAAAAAACCCACACAAACACATCCACACACAGCCCCATAGCTAGACACAGACACACCACCACAAAGACACAGATAAAGATACTGACACAGCCATATACAGGTGCATGGAATAAGACACATTTACACACTCAACATATATTGTACTGGTCTTGAGTATCCTTCCTGGTAATTTATCCCAACTATTAGTGATTTGCTGGGTCTAGAAATGTAATTGTCCTTCACAACCCTGAACTTATGCTCCCTTAACCTCCTGCCATAGTGTATGTGAAAATATTATTTTGGACTTACTTTCTTCACTTTGGCTCAATATGATCTTCTCCTAGCCTTCTCCACTCGTCCCCTGCATTTGGCTAACTCAGGCTTCGCTCTGTGCCCCCTCCCCTCCAACAACCAGTGGTGGCCGAGCCTTCAACTACTAGGCCCCTAGCCTCTGGAACTCCTTTCCTCTATTCATTCATCTCGTCCCCTCTCACGTTTTAAATCCCATCTTAAAACCTACCACGTTGACTGCACCTCGACCAGTTCAACCTTCCTCTCTTTCTTGTTCGGCATCCTGCTCCTTCATTGTAAAGTGGTCTGAGAAGTTATCCTATGAGAAGTGCATTATATAAATGAGAGTTGTTGTACTGATGGCTGTGGAAGTAGCACTTGTATTGCCTATGTTGTGGCTGCCTCCAATTATACTGGGTCCTATTCCTTCTGGCCACACTAGCCTCTTGTACCTGGGGGAGCAGCTGGCATTGTCAGGGATTAAGCTTGAACTGTAGAGTAAAAGCAGCAAAGATTCTGTTTCAGATAAAATCTGTGGATGAGTTTGACGAGGAGCTTGACTTGTTGACACACTGCCAGCAAGAGCAGCTTTTTCTTGGTACTAGATTTTAATGAGTAGTTTATTGACCCATTTTTGGATTAAACTAATTTAATTTAGCATTAAGACAAGAAACCTGTCAGATACACTGTTAACAGCAGATCTGACGCTCCTGAAGTTTTTGTGTAACATGGAATACCAATCCCTTTGTGACAGATTATGTGGGTTACACATCTTCTAGTTTCAGTTGAGCAAAGGAGATGGAAGAATCCAAACCCTCCTGGTAGGCAGAATCATCTTACAAAGCAAATTGACATAAAGTGCTCCCAGCAATCTGAGTTACCCAATAATATCACTATGACTATGTCCTAAAAGACGTGACTATCACAATAAAAATCATGAATTTTCCTGTATCTCTCACTGCAGGCGAGATTACTGAAAGAGTCTGTAAATCTGTACCTGTAGTGCTGGAGAGGGAGAAGTCGAAGGAAGCGAGGGTTTTGTATTACAGAAAAGTATTCTTCAGGCTATTATTTTCACCCCCGAAATATACACTTTACAGTATATTCCTTGAAGCGCTTTGACATGTCTCAAAGACGTGATAAGGCACTATATCAAATGCAAGGATTATTATTATTATTATTCACTGAGTGTAATTATTTTTCCACAGGATTGATTTTTCACGTGTGTGCATTCTCTTGTATTCCTTCTCCCCCAACCACCACCCTGTTTGTTCTGATTACTCTCGCGTTGCTCATATCTCCCACCCTTTCATACCACCGTTGGGGGATGAAATTTTGTACTTCGACCCCAATGTATGGATCTCACTTTCAAACTCCCTCTGCCTCGCTCCTCACGCCTATGATAACAACAAGCAAATGGGGAGGTGAGAGAATGCTTTCACGCAGAGTGGTTAGGATATGGAATGCTCTGCCAGGAGCAGTGGTTGAGGCAGAATTTAAATTAGGTTTCAAAAGGGAACTAGATAAATACCTAAAAAGGATAGAACTACAGAGGTATGGGGAAAGAGCAGGTAAATGTGATGGAAAGTATTGCTCTTAAAAGAGCCAGCACAGATACAATGATCTGAATAAATACATTTCTATGATGCTATAATTTCTATGGTTCTCGCTCAGCTTTCAAAACTAACCTAAAAACGCATCTCTTCACCTGTGACTTGGACTACCTTCTCTCTACTCTCCTCCTATCTTGGAGGAGAGTAGAGAGAAGACTTTGTAAATTGCTTTGAGACATTCTCCTATATGAATGGTACTTTATTGTTGTATGAAAACACAAGATATAATTCCTAGGGTTAAGATTTAATGGTCGGAGTCACCACTCAGTATGCTGGAATGAAATATAATAATAATCCTTGCATTTGACAAGCACTTCGTTGAAATGTTTCAAAGCTCTTCATAGGATTTACTGTAGAGTGTTGTGACTATTTCTAGGGCAACAGGGCAGCCAATTTGTGCACCGGAATGTCTCACAAACAGCCACAAAGTGAGTGACCAATTTTATCTGAGGGATTGCTGGTCAGGACACTGGAAGAAACTCCCTTCTAATTCCCAAATAAAGAAGTGCTTAATTTCCCTGATGGCCTAGTGTGTAAAAGCCCTGCAAAATACAACATAGGCCATATAGACTGCAAGATTGCTAGTTCAATTCCTGTCTGTGCTGATTTATCTGCTCTCAGCTAGGGCAGCAATTGCTGATGCTAAAATTGGCCTCAAGGCTCCTGGGTTAAAGCGGGGGAAATTAGACAGGGTTTCCACTCCTGATCACCTTCAAGGGACCCCTACTAAAAGGTGCATGAGTAAGAATAGTAGAGGTGAGGAAATGATCATGGCTGGCTTCAATGCCCCCCCTTCTCCCATAGTTAAATATCTTGCCAGCATTCCATGAATGAATAATGGTTTGTCCACAAAATACACAGTTACTCCACTTGCCAATATATTCTGTGAAACGCTTTGAGATGTCTCAATGCTATGATAAGGCACTGTATCAAATGCAAGTATTATTATTATATTATTATTCTTATTCTGGCGAGCTATCCCAATAGAAAGGAAAATTGAGTCAGATACATTAGGGCAGGAGAAGGAGAGAAGAGAAAGTTAGAGGGGGAAAAAAAGGGGAACCATCCAGATTTGTCATGTAATTATAAATGTTTTACAAGGAGACATCAGGATATGTATATATGTCTTATTTCTGCCTTCTTTGACTGTAAACTCCAAATCAGGAGCAATGTGGGAAAAAAGATTTTGTCAGGATTTGTTCTGTTGTAGCATCCCCTGTAATAAGTTCAGGAATGGGCTGTGCTGCCTTTGGCTCATTGTTTGTATTCAAGATGTTGCTGGAGTACATGTTCACAATATCACCACCAAAACTATTTCACACAAAATATTGCCTCAAAGCAGAAGTAAACTAAAAAAAGAGATACAAGCTCTTACACGTAATTGTACAGGCAGCTTCTTTATTGGGGTATTTTCCTCGACCCTTCCTGCATACCAACAACAATAACAAAATTACATTTGTATAGCACCTTTCACGTCAGGAGGACGTCCTAAGGCGCTGCTCAGTCAGAGTTTCGGACCTGAGCTGGGGGTTGGGATTGGGGAGGATGGAAGGCAAGGGGGAAACAGGGTGATCGAAAGCACGGTTGAAGAGGAGGGTCTTGAGTTGGGTCTTGAAGGAGGCAAGGAAGGGGGCAAGGTGGAGGGACTGCGGATGGAGTTCCACAGGGTGGAGGCAGAGTGTGGCTGAGAGGTGATCTCCTAGTTAGAAGTGGGAATGTGGGATATGGAGTACATCTCTTAGTTTGAGATGGGTGTGTTGGACCTGGAGGTAGACCTATTGGTTAGAGGTTATTGTGTGGGCTCTGGTAGAAGATGTTTTGATTAGAGCTAAGTGTGTGGGCTCTGGAAGTAGACCTTTGCTTTGAGGTGTGAGGTCCCAAGAGAGAAGCGTCTTGGTTGTAGGTCGATGTGTGGGATTGGGGAGGAGTCCTGTTGGTTAGAGGTGGGTGTGTGGTACCTGAGAATTGACCCTTGTTCAGAGGTGGATACATGGAATCAGAAAGGAAACCTTTTGATTAGAGGAAGGTGTGTAGGTCTTTGGGGGGTTTTTGGGGGGGGTAGTGGCAATGAGATTTGAGAGATTATACACAGGAAGGAAAATATTAAACTGAACACAATTATTTTGAAAAAGTTCTCTATTCTAAAAAGGATCGATTTTGGAATTAAATATATTTTAAACACATTGCTCTGTCTAACAGAGATGTAATTGCAAGAAAAATGGGCAGATCACACATAAAAAAAATTGAATTATAAACAGTTGTGTGACTCAGTGGAAATTATTAAGCTATTACTTCAAGCTTTCAATGAGTCAAAGTATGCAATTCTTGTAATGATACTAATATCAACTATTGTGGTTTGGTTCAACGAATGATGTAAGAATTTCGTGGTATAAAACCTGTAGCCTGTAGGTCCTTTGCACAATCTTTCATTTTAAGGTAATGGCTTTAAGGCCTATTTCATGGTTTTTCAAAGTTTGAAAAGAATTGGAAAGAAGATGAGATGAATTAAAAATAGTGATTAGGTGTCAGCAAAGTGATTAGGTGTCTTGGAAAACTTGTAGATGGTAGGAGTTAGTGAAGCCAGAAGATATAGGGAAATTCCACAGATTGAGGTCCTGAGAAAATATGTAGCATATCACAAGATCAAAAGATTGCTCTGAGTGATAAAGGCCTTTCAGCTCATCTAATCTCATCCCTCCAGAGCACCCATCCTATTCGTCCCCCCATCACTGCATCAAGTTGCTTTTTTAATGGATATAATATCCTGGCCTCAACCACCTTTCCTGGAAAATTGTTCCAGTCATTGATTACTCTCTGCGTAAAAAAAAACTTCCTGATATCCATCCTGAATTTGCCCTTTACAACTCTAAACCTATGACTTCTTGTTCTACCATCTTAAAGCATCCTAAAGTATTGACCTGCGTTTACTTTTTCAATAAGAATATTTGTAGTGCTTTGCCTGCCCATGTTGCAATTTGTGATAACAACCCATTAATTTCAGTTGCATATTGCTAGAGATGGAATACACAGATATCATTCTTATAACATCAGCAAATAACAATACTTGATTTCTTGAAGAAAGTGAGCATACATAATATAATAATCTTGTATTTGATATTGTGGTCAGCCTGGCTCAATGATAATACTTTCACCTGTGGTTTTCGGCCTGCCCACAGCACAGAGACAGCACTTGTCAAGGTTACAAACAACGTTCTCTCTAGCTGTGACCAGGAGTCCCTCTGCCTCCTTGTCCTCCTGGATCTCTCTGCCACGTTCGACACTGTTGACCACGCCATCCTCCTCCATCACCTCTCCTTCCTCATATACCTTTGTGGGACCGCACTCGCATGGTTCAAGTCCTACTTAACCAACTGCCTCCAATTCATCTCAGCAAATGATTTCTACTCCCGCCCCCATCCGGTCACCTGCGGAGTACCCCAGGGCTCCATTCTTGGCCCTCTTTTTCTAATCTATATGCTCCCTCTGGGTGTTGTCATCCACAGACACGGGGTAAACTTCCACATGTATACGGATGATACACAAATCAACTTTGTCTCGTCCAGTACCAACTTCAGGTTTGCCGATGTTCTATCAGCTTGTCTGGCAGACAGGCATGTCTCCCGCCCAACCCGCCCTACCATTGGTGGCCGGGCTTTCAGCCTCTCTGCCCCTACACTCTGAAGCTCCATCCCGCGGTCCCTTTGCCTCGCTTCCTCCCTTGCCTCCTTCAAGGCCAGTCTCAAGACCCTTCTCTTCGACCGTGCCTTTGATCTCCCTCCCACCTCTCTGCCTTCCCTCACCCCTACACCACCCCTCCCCTATGCTTGGGCCCCGACATCTGATTGTTCAGCGCTTTCGTTCGCCCACAAATATACAGTCAATTCACTTTGCAGTATGTTCTGTGAAGCGCTTTGGGACGTCCTCCCGACGTGAAAAGCGCTATATCAAATGTAAGGATTATTATTATTTGGGACGTCCTCCCGACGGAAAGGCGCTCTATAAATGTCATTTTGTTATTGTTGTTGTAAAGTGCAGTGAATGTATTCGTAGGTGAATGCAGCATCAAACCGTTATAAATGTCCAATTTTATCTGGGGTATGTTGGCAAGGATAAAGGAAGAAACTCACTTATCTTTTCAAATAGTACCATGGGATCCTTAGCACCTGAAGAGGTTGACGAGATCTTGGTTTCATTTTATTGAAGGACAGCACCTCCTACAATGCAGCACTGCCCCAGCATTGCTGGTGGAGTGCCAGCTAGACTATGGGTTCAAAGCCCTGAAATGGGGCCTGAACCACAACCTTCTGACTTACATAGGTGAGACTTACCAATTGAGCCAGGCTGACATAGGGTGTTACAATTTGTTTTCTCGTCAATTTTCTCCCTTCTCTCCTTTAGCTATTGACTCATTGAGAGTAATGCAGGGATATAGTTGCATGGGCACTAGCAGCAGTCTGGTGCCTTAACCAACTGACCATTCTTCATTCCTTAGTCTAACCTGGAAATGTTGGAAGATTACTTGATTGAGAGGGACATGACAATCAACCCAGATCTTGCTCTCACTCAGTGTTCAGATACATGCTCTTCAAGATGAGGTTTACGGGATATCCATTAGAAGGAATGCTGACTATTCTTTGTATTCCTAGCCAAAGGTCAAAGACAGCAACATAGTGACCCTCCTGACATCCCCATTTGAGATCAGTCAACCCATTCATCTCCTGAGAAACAAGTAGGTGAGGTTAATCTACGCCCCCCCACCCCACATCAAATTATATATATTCACCACTATTCTAGAATAGGCATCTAACCTTATATCCTGCTAGTTGCTTTCCATTCCCATGGTCCTTGCAGCTTAAGACCCCTCATATTCCATTTGGTGTTTGACTGTATCTGTTTGTCTGTACTTAACCTCAACATCTGTAAATGTAGCTGAGAACCACAGTACCTTGAGCAGAACACGGTTTAGATCCACCAACATCGAGGTTGTGGGCTCAGCAACTTTCCACTGTACCACAGCACCACTCATTCTCTGCAAAATCCTTTAATATTTCTTCACCTGCACACTAAAACTGAGAGAGAAATTTGCATTAGTAATGGCTTAATGCACAACAATCATTTGTAAAGGACTATCAGGTAGTTAAAGAGGCCGAATATTATAATGGTGGTGCTTTCCTGACTCTTAAGTTTTTTTTTGAGATCCCGCAATGACTCGACCTTGATCTTCTCCTATCACCTTCAACAACAGCTGAAACATTATGGCTGAAGGACTTCAATCTTTAAGGCACCAGTTTTGACCTTGTGCTGTTATTATACCTTAATACAAAAAGTCATAGCGTGTAAAGCACCCAGTCAAGGATGAATAATGGAAGCGTCAAGGTGAGATCAATATCCTGCAATTTCAGTTAGTTATATTTAGAGTGAGGACAAAAAATATTACAAAACTTTCTCTCAAGAGATTGTGTTAGGTAGAGCCCACAATAGTGCATGTTTATCAAGTGTGTGTGGATGGATGCATTTACTAGGCTCATTCCATTTTTTTAATGCTACAAATAAGGGAATGGATTTGATCTTCTATTTTCTACAGAGATGGGAGAAAAGTTGCCCTGATATAAAGAAGAGATTTAAAAAATATTTCCTTGGTATGTACCGTCCCTTGATTTTCGGTTTCACTGTTTTCTCAGGCATGTTGGGTTCTCCCCGAGATCAACTCCATTTGCATGTTCTCTCGTTGGGACAGTCCCTTCAACTAGTGTGACAGAACAGGGTCATGAAATGGAGGAGAGACATTTGTAACTTTCAATTATAATGGTTCCCTATGGCATCAAGACAGGTAGGAAATAAAATGATCTTTTTTATATAAGTGTCAGGGCTTTGTTTTAAAAATGGTTAGCAGAATGTTGCCCCCCTACTGCTTGCAGGAGTTCATTTTTCATTTGTCTGTACACACACTTTCAAAATACATAATCATTTCCTGTTTGCACATACATGCTTAGATATTGTTTAAAGGGGCCATATTGTATCCTCAGGGATATGAACCCACAGACTCATTGAAGCACCCATGCACTATACTAGCGTTCAGGTCTAAAGTTTCTGTTCTAATGTGAAGTAAGTGCTTCAATTTAGTTAAATCTTTTGTGGACTAAATAAATCAATGGGTTATGCGTTCCTTTAATATTACAGCCTTCTGTTAGTTATTGGAAATATTGGATTTACAATGTTTCAGAGAAAGAGTAGTAGCCTGGGTGTTTCAGTTTGCACATTGTGTAAGTGCCTGGTCCCAGTGGCGTCAGAGCTTCAAAGGCATCCAGGCTCCCAGTGTTGTCAGTGGCTGGTTATTCATTTCATTACACTTTACATTTGTTTAGAGACTGTACAGTGCAGTCAGTTACCATGCTCAGAAGATGATACTGCCATAAATGTTTGAAAATTCTGCAAAATATATTTGCTTTCTTCATCTCAGTGAAATAGACTTTAACATGGCTGCAATGTAGTGTTGGTTTGCAGGATACCAGCATAACTCAACTTTAAAAGCAAAGCTGGAGAAGGAAATGGATTTGAGTATGATTATTTTCATTCATTGATGTGGTTTCCAGTCAGTATCAAACTCCTATCAACAAAGCTAACCAAACAATGGGCTGCATCTTCAAGGCACTCGTAAAAGTGGAAAGAAGTTATCCACAGAAGTTATACTAATTCATCATTTTGAATATTCTGTGTATTTTTATGCTAATAAGAATATTAGAAGGGTGATTTTGATTTTACAGCTGTAGAAAGTTGAAAGAGGTATTTTTTTTCATTCTGTGTCCAAATTGCATTGTATTGTGAAAAGAGGAGGGATATGATCCGATTTTCATTCGCCTCTATATATGCAATGCTTACATACACCTATACAGTAAATATATGAAGGCTTTGAGATGTTTCGACAATTCGATAAAGTACTAAATAAAATGCAAGCATTAAAATGATAAGAGACATTGATGACACAATTGTAAGCAGCAGCTCTATTTGACTTTGATTAGGAGAACCTTTAAATTAGAGACAAAATTACAAAGTCTCAAGCAGGCCTGGAGTTGAGAAGCGTTTTACTGGTCTATAGACAGAGTGGGCTTGACAGACTGAATTTAAAAAAAAATTCCATTCTTCATTATATTCTAATATTCAAAAGTACTTTAGTGTGTCTGCCATTGGTGTATTCCAAATAAATTTGTATTGTAAAATAGTAGCTCTGTTGTGTTCTTTTAGCAAGTAGTGAGTTTGCAAGGGACCAGGAGTTTGTATCAATAGTGGATGCTACTGTGTGAAGCTCCCAGTGTAAGGAAATCATCCAGCATTTTCTTGGATTGCCTTTATGCTCTGCTTGAATAGAGACACAATGGTGAAAACTTCAGAATAAAAAAAGGAAAGTTAAAACTAACTGGAGATCACAAAACTGCAGACCATTTCTAATTGCCAAAGACAGTGCCTGAGCCTCACAGAAGCAGCACTGTAGAAATAATAATAATAATCCTTCCATTTGATATAGCATCTCATCACGTCTTAAAGTGCTTCACAGAATATACTGTAAAGTAAATTGACTGTATATTTTGAGTGCAAAACGCAGCAGCCAATTGCGCACAGCAGTGTCCCACAAACAGTTGTGGATTGAGTGACCAATTTATTATTATAATTTTTTATTGAAGGAATTATTATCCCCGGAAAAGTGATCAACTACATCAACTACAATCAGGTTCTTACTTACTGCTAGGTAAACAGAGGGGTAAGGAAACTTGCCCGACGTTCTTCCCTGCCAGGAATCGAACCCAGGTCTCACACTTAAGAGGTAGGTGCTCTAACCACTGAGCTACAGGACTCCTTGAAATGAATGCACATGGTTCATGTGGAGAGAAATACCAATGTGGGCTTGATGGGCCAAATGGCCTGTTTCTATTCTGTTACAATCTATAAGTTGGTAACAGATAGTTTTGCAAGAAGACACCTCAGTTCCTGTCCTGGAACTGATTCATAATGTGTCTCACAACCACCTCCATACAGCACAGTCAGAAAAGTTTCACTACCAACAGATACAATATCACCAGCTGTTTCAAATACAGTATTTGCAGAGAGCACTGGTGAATTAAGACATTATGAATATAACCACTATTTCAGTCCCTGGATATCAGAATGTGACTGGTCATTTCAATATTCACAGATATAAAAAAGAACAAAATCAATATATTTATGTTTTTACAATTGTTTATGTATATTCCACAAAATATACAGTCACAACACCAAAAACAACAACAACAACAAATTGCATTTATATCTCGCCTTTCACATCAGGAGGACATCCTAATGTGCTGGACAATGATTGGTTTACACCCGATCTGGCAGTAACTACATTTTACAGTACATCCTGTGAAGCATTTTCAGACTTCCTTCCGAAGTGACAAGCACTGTATTAAATGTAATCATTATAAATAGTGCCTTTTATGTCAGGAGATCTTAAATCTCTTCACAGCATTCACTGTAAAGTGAATGAATGTGTATCTATAGACAAACACAGCATATTACTTTCCATTTCTAATACTTAGTAGAAATGCAATAGTGTGCAGCAATGTTTTACACTGATCTTGTTCTGTCCTTGTGATGTCCAGTGGCACAACACAAGCTCTTAGCAATTCCCTAATAGGTGCAGGGAAAAGATCAGAAACACTCCTGAAACAATAATACCTGACACCCGACTGGCAGCCTCAATTATTTTTTATTTTCTGTTGGGGGGAGCTATCCTCCTTGGAGGAGGGTTAAATGGGATCTTCTTGGAGATGAACTTATTCCAAGGTGACATGTTTGGGAATGGAATGTCAGAATTGAGCCAGCCCTCTGTTGTGGTCTCGGTAGACTAGTTCCTGAGCCAGAGCACTGCTGACGACAGCATAGACTACCTGGCACATCGGCAGGTCTTGCAGGGGCAGTCACTGGAAGCAGGGAATCCTCACACTCAGCTCCCGTTAACCCTGCAAGCCAAATACCCAACAGTTAGGGTGATTCTAGCTGGACAAGCAATGGGAAAGCTTCCCAAGCAGTGCTCTCAATGGCAAGCTGTGCGGTTTTAGCTGGTTAGACTCCAGCAGTACCCCAACACACACACTGGGGTCCCCAAGCCTTGGCTCTTGCCAACCTGCACCTAATACTTTCTGG
Source organism: Callorhinchus milii (assembly GCF_018977255.1). NCBI lineage: Eukaryota > Metazoa > Chordata > Chondrichthyes > Chimaeriformes > Callorhinchidae > Callorhinchus > Callorhinchus milii. The sequence goes on from NW_024704743.1 coordinate 62,971,840, forward strand.
GAATAGGTCATCAGGATGCATCCCTCCGGGGAGAGAGTGCGCATTCCATTCCAACAATCTATCTCTTTCCATGTGTAGGTGGGATGAATGGAATTCTGTTTGGTTTGGATACTCTTAAGCATGGGGATGGGTTTCCGCATGTCAGACACCAAAAAAGATTCCTGTTGGGTTATTTAATTCCACTTGAGGTGAAAACAATTATGTTGGGATTTTAGGTTAAAGAAATGAAGAAAGCCTGAGAATATAATTTTTGCTGTTCTGAAGAGCTTGAAATGCACTGATGTGAGCTATAAATGGAACACTGCTTGTTCATATTAAAAACCTAATAGCAGGCAACCAAAAGCAGCACAGTTCAAAAAAGAGGTGGACAGGAAGCTCCTATGGAATGGGGTCATTTAATACTGTATATCCAAAGTATCGAGGTCAAATTAAGAAATAATTCTTTCCTGTTTTGCTATTTGCAGACAGAGGAACGGTCTGTGCTTTCCTGTGTTATTTTACACTGTCTTGCAGATGAAGTCAAATAATGATTAAGCAGTTTCTGAGCAGTGATGTGCATGAGATCATCTCATGGAAAGACAAAAAAGCTTTTATCCATTAATTTAAGTAACTCAATGTTCAGGAGCGTTGAGGTAACATCTCGTGGCAGTTTGTGGAACCCAGGTGGCTGTGTCTGTTGACAGTGTTCCAAATGATAAGATAATTATCCTACACTGTGTACTGACTGTATTCTTTACACATAATCAGTTTGGGATTATAATTTGATAAACCCACGGAATTTACGTCACAATTGGTAATCTTTCAGTCAGAATCTCTAACAACAAGCAAAGTATTGACCCACTTACCATCAAGGTGTATATTGTAAAAAATAATAGATACTCTCTGGTGAGTTACACGTTCAGTAACATCAATGAATTTTGTAGCGTTGTAGAGTGTTACAGTGCAAAAATAGGCTGTTTGGCCCACCAAGTCTGCGTTGGTGTTTTCTCTATATGAGTCATCTTACCTTATTCCGCTCTCTTGCTCACTCTCTCTATACCCTGTAATATTCTTCCTCTTCAACCAACTATCTAGTTTCCTTTTGAAAGAATTGATGAACTCTACCTCAACAATAGGATAGTGCCAGAATTCCACATTCCCCCAATTCACTGTGTAAAGACATTTTCTCTACCTCCCCCTTTAATTCCTTTTGTGATCAATTTAAATTCGAACTTTCCTGTTACTGACTCACCAACCAGAGCAAATAATTATTGCTTTTTGCCCTATCAGGACCGTTCATCATCTTAAAGGTTAAGGTCACCCTGTAAACCTCTCAGTTCTGTGAAGAAGTCCTAAAGTATCACAAAAGATAGAGCGAATGTTGAATTAATGACTGCAGTTGAAAATATTTTTTATGCTTAAAATAATAAAATAGTTTCTCCTGTCTAATGGGTAACAGCAGTTCTCCAGGAAAGTAATAATTAATTGCATAGCTTTTTAGAACCTTGATCTTCACAAAATAACTATTGTATTTTCTTAGAAACCTATGGTCACGTGAAATCAATTAGCTGTGAAGTGCTTTGAACCATTTTGACATTATAGGCACAACATTAAATGCAAATATTATTATTATGTTTATTATAGTTTTTCCTTTTGTTGTCTTGTCTGTTGGGGAGGCAGTTGTGCATCAACAATAATAATAACAAATTATATTTGTATAGTGTCTTTCACGTTGGGAGGATGTCCCAAGGCGCTGGACAGTCAAGGATTTGGACCTGAGCTGGTGGTTTGGGATCAGGAGCGGTGGAGGATAGTTTGAAGGGTGACCGAACGTGCAATTGAAGATGAGGGTCTTGAGATGGGCCCTAAAGGAGGCAAGGGAGGGGGTGAGACCAAGGTATTGTAGGATGTAGTTCCCTATTATCTCCTCTGGTTAAATATATCAGAAAGGGGACTGTGTGGTGCAGTGGGTTGGCGCAATGACCTTTTACCTCTGGACAAGATAGCCTGAACAACTGCAAGTTGAGGACACAGAGAGCTGCTAATGCATATATTATGGAAAAATAAGCCCCAGCAGCAGAGAAATAATTTAGTTTTTTATTGGTTTAAGCATTGTTTTTCTTGATGTGATAGATATTGTAAAACCAGTTGAAAATTAAGAATTGCTAAAATCTTGCCTTGGGTTTAGTTAGTTGCTGGAAATGAAATTCTGACACTTGCAATATAAAGAAGTGTCGGAGAGGCAGAGACCTTTGTGGTGTGGTGTTTACTTTGAATCGCAGCCAAGGGAAGGAAGCAGAAACACTTCGCTCAACAGTTTCTCTCCTCTGTGTACTGAAAATGAAAATTACTGGAAATAAAAAGAGTCATTTCAATTGTGTTTAAAACAAAATATGGCTGCGACGCTTATTAAGATGTGCAAGATTTAAAAAATTAACTCTATTTTTCTTAAAGATATTTAATTTTGGTGAAGTGCATTAAGTCTAAGATATATTTAGGTATTTAGACATATTTAATATACATTTCTAAGATATATCTAACATAGAGAGATTAGGAGGAACTATTCTATGCAGAGGGTAGTGAAATGTAGAACTCATTGCCCTAAGCCTGGTTGAAGCAGATCGTATAAATGCATTTAAGAGGAAGCTAGGTATACACATAAGGGATAAGGAAATAGAAGGGTATGGAAGAGAGTGAGCAGTGGGTGGATACTTATGTGGCATATAAACTGTAGTACAGACTATTTGGGCCAAAACGCCAGTTTCCGTGCTGTATGGTCTATCTATCTGGAGAGAGAATAAACTTGAAGTAACTGATTTTCGTTGGTTTTCATATGTGTAAAACATATTTGCTCCCACTCCCTTGCCTCCCCTACCTTGCTCTTGTGAGAAGGAAATACACTTGTGCTTTGACTCAACCATCTTACAGAGAAGCAGCACATGACTTGGAGTGCAGTTGGTCCACTTGGTTCCCTCTTCTGGAGTAGCAAAGAACTTGAGTTACAAGTAAACATCCACCTCGTGCACATCACAATACATTTTAATTCCCACAAAACAATCATGCTCACTAGCATTCTGATACCACTGGAAATCTTTCAGCATCAGAGTGTTTGCCTTTTCCTGCTATTTTTAAAAAACATTGGTTTAAGTTGGTTAATGCTGAAGACATTACTGGAGGAACTGACTGGGAGCATTTCCTTTGTCAGGCGTTTGATTTTGATGCAGATATGATGCAGAGAGAAGGAAGACTCTGTGGGACGATATACTTAAAGCTTGGGAGGAACAAGAGAGGAACTCTTGGTATGACAGACAGGGAACCGTAGAAATTTATTTAACTATAGAAATGTACAGCACAGAAGAAAGACATTTGACCCCTTGTATAGTAAAGGAAAGCTCAAAATGTACAGCCTGATGGACACATAGTGGTGTCTATTATGTGAGTAAATATGACTGAAAGGGTGGTCAATAAGATAGGTCTTAAGACAAGCTTTAAAAGTGATAAGGCAGGAGAGAGGCTGAGAAATTCCAATGGAGTTCCAGACACCAGGGGCAGAGTGGATAAAAGCTGGCCCAAAGATGGTGGGTTGATTGGCCTAGGGAAATTAAGCAGTTTAAGGTATACGTACTTTATATAACTCACATAATAGACTTCAATATTTCCGACAATCTTTCACATTCTTTTGTGCTTGCCTTCATGTAGCTACAATTTAATTACAGGAAATAAGTTGGGCGCTGCAACTTGAAATAGAATTGCTCTTGGTATTCTCCAAACCCCTTAACTTGCAGCGTGGCAGCAAAACAAATAGCTATTTTTTGAACGCAATTCATAGACAAAAATACTAATGATCCTTGCATTTGCTTTAGGGCTTTGTCACTTTGTGGAAACTTCGCCCACGAAACATACAATCACTGCAATTTACAGTATATCCCGTGAAGCGCTTTGGGACGACCTTCTGACATAGAAAGTGGAAAGCAAATATAAGGATTATTATGATTATTATTAACATCTCAAAATGCTCCACAAGATTTACTGTAAAGTGGAGCGACTGCATATTTGGAGGCAAAAGAAGCAAACAATTTGCCCAAAGTAATGACCCACAAATAGCCATGGAGTGAATAACCAATTTTATGTTGGGGATTGTTGGCCAGGACACCAGAAAAACTCCCTTCTCTTTTCAAATAATGCCATGGAACTTTAATGTCCACCTAAAGAGGCACAAACAGGATCTTGATTTAATATATCATCCAAAAGATGGCACTTCTAGCATTGCAGCACACTCCTGCACTGCACAGGAGTGCCAGCTTTGATTATGAGCTCAGGTTTTGAGAGTGCTACCAATTGAGCTAGGCTGTCAGAAGGAAAGAGATTGACAAACCTATTTATAATCATCCTTTTCTTCATAGTCATGATTCCAGTTTTTTTTCTCTGCTGCAATCTTAGTCTGATAAATGTTCTTCAATAATTTTGGTCCTAATGTGAGCTCTTTCCTCTTGTGGTTAGGCAGCTTGATTAACATTAATGAACAGCAAAGTGGTTGTCAAAGGTGCTCTGAGCAATTTTCACTGAAAACCTCAGAAAACCTTGGTAATTATGAATATTGCGAGGGGGAAAAAACCAGCACAAAACGAGCACAGGAAACATTAGTAGGCATGACTGGAATACGTGTTTGGAAACTGCTTTGAAGATGAGTCTGTCTCTCTTATCCATCCTCAGACGGATGAAGTTGATTCAAATCCTGACTCTCAGTCAATCCCGTTTCAAGAAAATGACAGGAGCCTTTTATAAGGATTGGTTGGTTTGGATCTCAGCACATGAGCTCTGATTGTTAATGACCTGCTGCAGCCATCAGTGTGATCTGACATCCTGAACAGACAATGGCAATTGCGATGTGTCAGACTTACTCAGTTAGTTGCAGTCTCATCTCTGGGTCAAATGTGAGCACAAAGCCCACTCCAGCAATTGATCCAGTGCAGGATTGCAAGGGATTGCAATGTTAGAGGTGCTGTTCTTTGGATGAGACAAATGAAGGTCTTATCAACGGGTTCAGGTGAACAACAAAGATCTCCTAACCCATCCAGATTTCCTTCCTCATCCACATATATGCAACAAACACATTATATTTGGTCATTCAGCACATTGCTATTTGTGGCATTTGCTGGAATAGAAGAGCTGCCTATGCCTAAGTAATGTAAAATCCTGCAGTATATTGATTAGAGTACTCGCCTCACAAGCGAGAAGACCTGGGTTCGGTTCCTGGTCAGGGCGAAAGCTTAGGCAAGTTTCCTTACTCCATTCGCTTCCGTTTACAAATAGTAGGAATCCAATTGTGAGTCAATTGACGGATCACTTACTGGGTGTAATAATCCCTTAAAAAAAATTTGGTGACTCAATCCGCGACTGTTTGTGGGACACTGCTATGCGCAATTGGCTGCCACATTTTACCCACAAATTATACAGTCAATTCTCTTTACAGCATATTCTGTGAAGCGCTTTGAGACATCTCAATGATGTGTTAAGGCGCTGTATCAAATGAAAGGATTATTATTGTAATAACAGTCACTACACTCAAAGTACAGTAACCTGATCACTCGTCACTCCAAGAGATGGCAACTGAGTCAGTTGCAAGGGGAAAGGGCTCAGCAACTAGTCAAATGGGCCTGAGAACCTTCTTCATCCAAACGAATCTTGTGATCACGTGAGCTCATGATTTAGACAGGCTTAGAATTACCCCCTTTGCTTTTTCAGTCTCTGCCCTTCTGGGTCACTTTCCAGTGATGCAATTTAGAGATTCCTGAAATAGATATCACTGAGGGGAACTCCCTCCAACAACATTTTCAATATCCATCTCTATAAAGCAAGGTTGTGCAGTTGACTTTTTACTGAGTGAATTTGAGTAGAGCCATTGGCGCACAATAACTGGCAGTCTAAACCCAGGATCCACAAGCTGAATATTGAAGACCCGACCCAGTTCCATGGACTTCAGGAAGGAAAATGGGGTTGGGGAGGCAAACTGTCTCAACTTCCGACATATTTAGGTACAAGTGATTCGACGTGTAAAGCATTTCTGTATTTCAATTGAATCTTAGATCTGAATATACTAAATAGTGCCAGGAGATGTGATCTGTATCTTAATTCCACTAGTTACCCATCCCCCAATGAATAAAATTGGATTAAAATCAATTGACTCATGTGGAGTATAAAGACTGGCCTGGACTGGTTGGGCTGAATGGCCTGTTTCTGTGCTGTACATTCTTTGTAAATCTTGGTAAATTCAAAATCCTTGTCTTCGCGTTTAAATCCTTCCACTGCCCTGTCCCTCTCTGTTTCATGTCCCCCGCCTGACCTTTATCACTAGCGGTGGGCGAGCTTTCAGACATTCAGTCCAAGTTCTTTGGAAATCAGGCCCCTCTCCCTGCAACTTTAAAGCCCATCTCAAGACCTTCGCACTTTTTGTCACTTGCCCCCAACTTATCTTTGAGACGTTTTCCAGATGTAGCTTTGAGGCATCATCCTGACTTGCACGTAGCTATATAATTGTAAAATTGTTGTTATTGTTGTTTGGTGCTGACAATAATCCCAGGTCAGCTCCCAGGTGTGGATAAATTGTGTTTCACTGCTTCTTGTCACCAAGACACTGTAGACTATGGGCTAAGCTCTCTGAAAAGCTACCCTTCGTGAGAGGCACTATATAAATGCATGTTGTTGTTGTTGTTGTTGCCGCTGACATTTTACTGACATTGTCTTCATTTATGGGTGTCCAAAATCACAATTGCAATTTAAGCTGCACCTTGTGAAGAAATTTTTCCAAACCTGTTTATCCAAACCTATTTGGATAATTTATTGTTGAAAAGTCAAGATTTACCAGTATTGTACGTTTTGAAAATTCTTAAAGATTAATAATTTAAGAATGGAACTGCAGTTGAATTCATATGCGTTCCAATGAACCACTTCCTTAATGGTATTGTGAAGTGTGGTCTCACTATTTTTTCAACACATTGCATAAATTTCAGATATATGATGTGGAACAATCACACTTAACCCATTGCATTTTTTATGTGTTATGCAAATATGTATGTAGCACTTAAACTATCACCTCAGACTGTTGAACCACTACTGCAAGTCCTCCACCCTAGTTTTGCATAACTCAAAGTGTTCTCTTCAGACCCCAGGCTTGGAAGGCCAAAATCTACAGTTTGCGTTGCTAAACCTAAGCGAATGTTGTGTGAGAAAGTCAGTCTCACCCCCACGCTTCACTGAACCCCAGTGAAGTTAATCAAGGATTTCATCTGCTCACCAATACAAGGATTATTACTATTACAGATTAGGGAGATCCAAGTGACAACACTGATATGGCTTTATGTGTATACTAACACTGTAGCCAAAAATTCTGTTGGCAGAAGGTGTGACCTGATCTTTTAACATTATTAATCCTTGCATTTGATCTTGGGCCTAATTACATTGTCGAGATGACTCAAAGTGACTTTGTATTTGTCAGCAAACACTGCAGCCAATATGCACACAGCGATATCCCTCAAACAGTGCCACGTGACAATGTGGTTATGGTCAGACAATCAGAGGAATAGGCTTGTTTACCTATCTACCTACATCAGCTCCATAGTATTGCCCATCCACAGTGTTCAACACAGTCGCAACAAAAACTTGCATGTAAACAGCACCCTTTAAACGGAGCGATTAACCATGGCAGAGCCTGATGCCGAGCTAGGGAGAGTATGTAATCTCTTGGATGGTCAGAGAGGAAGGTCTTCAGGTGTGATCTGAAGATGGACAAGGAGGAGGCAAGGTGGAGGGATTGAGGCAGAAAGTTCCAGAGTATTGGGACGTAGTTGCTGAAAGCATGGCTGCTGATGATGGAGTGGTAGGGGATCAGGAACATGAAGGATGCCAGAGCCAGTTGAGCAAAGGGTGGGACATGTAGAGGAGTATGGTGGAAGAAGGTCGGAGACGTAGGCAAATGCCAGGGCATGAAATGATTTATACGTGAGTGTGAAGATCCTGAAATCCATCTGTTCTACAATAGGGTGCCAATGGAGCTTAGTAAAGACTGGAGTAACGGGGGTGTGGAACTTTGTACCTACACATCATGGTAACACATCTGTGGCTGGGACTGTATAGCTGAAGTGAAACTTTGATGTGATAACCTCACTGATCAGTAAATGCAAAAGAAACATTATGTTAAAGTAGGCAAGGAAAAGGTTTGTTTGATTTTTGAAAGAAAGAAAAATATGTTTATCCTGTATATGTGCTGTATCTAGAATTATTTCATGAGTATTTGCTGTTAAGCCTCAAGGCTGTTTTCGCAGGCAAATTCAGCAGCCATTTGCACCAGCAATCGCCATGTGTTCAATGACCAATTTAATTCTTAATAGAAAAGGATTACCACAAGCAAAGTTTGGATTTTATCACACAAGCCATGTGCTGCTGTACCAGCATTTTTTTATGAACAGGATGTTACATGAGTCAACCTCAGCAAATGAACATTTAAATTCTTGTAATTGTCAATAAATATTAAACCATGGCCCATGACATTCAGGAACTTGTACCAATGTGAAATTAAGTGTAAAATGAATGACTGAAGATCCCAAGTGGATCAAGTGACATTAAAAATAGCTAAAATCTTGGTCGACGCACAAAGTAGTTTTTTTAGTTCCACTATTCTATGGTATATTTAGGTAAGGTTTGCGTTAACAGCAGCTTGAACCTTTCACTGGAAAATTCTGGGGCAGATAGGTTAGGCAGGTAGAATTTCTCAGAACTCCACTAAGTTCCTGCTGCTTTGAAGTTACCAGTTATTACCTTTGCTTCTCAATTACTAAGAATTATTTTTATATTTCATTAAAATTTGATTCACATACTAATCTCACATCTATGAGATTTCATGCAAAGAAAGGTAAACAAATTGAAAAGAAAGAAGTCAGGGAGTTATGAAGAGCTTCTGGATTGAGTACAGTGTGAGTGTGAATTATTAACTTGGTAAAGATATTGTGAAAATACAGTATTCAGCAGCAAAATATTAACTGCACTCCACAAATCATTGTCATCACATTGAATCTGACTAATTCACTGTGTCTGCATTGTCCTCAGTGAACAGCAACTCACTTTGTATTAAATATCCTCCACAACACAACTTATATTTATTTAGAACCTTTCACTTCGGGAGCACATTGCAAAGCTGGAAAATGCTGGATGGACACCTGAGCTGGAGATGGAGGCCAAGGTGGGTGGGGAGGGGAAAGATGACTAAAAGCGCAGTCAGTGAGGTGCATTTTGAGATGTGCCTTGACTGAGGGGAGGGAGGGAGCAAGTCAGAGGGACTCTGGGATGGAGTCCAGAGATCAGGTGCAGTGCCTGAAAGCCAGCTCATTGGTGGTGGTGCGGATAAAGCAGGGATATGAGGCAGGCCAATGCCCAATGGAGCAGCTGGATAGGTGTGGTATAGTACATTATAGTCCTGTAGCTCAGTGGTTAGAGCACTCGCTTTGCAAGCGAGAGACCTGAGTTCAATTCCAGGCAGAGGGCGAAACCTTGGGCAAGTTTCCTTACTCCACACATCTAATAATAATCCCTCCAAAACCAAAAAAATAATAATAAATTGGTCATTTTCAATCTACGACTGTTTGTGGGACATTGCTGTGCGCAATTGGCTGCCGCATTCGCCCACAAATATACAGTCAATTCACTTTACAGTGTGTTCTGTGAAGCGCTTTGGGACGTCCTCCCGACGTGAAAAGCGCTATATCAAATGCAAGGATTTTTATTATTATTATTATTATTATGGAAAGTACAGCACAGTTTATTCAGCCTATGCTGGTGCCAGCTCTCCCACCAGAGCTACCTACAGTACTATCTACAGCACTAATCCCAATGTGCTGCTCTTTCCCCTCACCCTTTTACATTGTTTCTGTCCAAATATACTCACTGAGCTATCGGAGGAGCTCAGAGTGAATTTTTGTTGAGAATAATACCGCAACATATATAATAACCACTGGGGCTAAGCAACTGGAATGAAAATACTCTCATTCTCACACTTCAAAGCATAATAAACTGGGTAAGATTAGTTTTCTTTTCTCTTCGATTATTTATGGCTTTGAACCAAATTCTATAGGATGCAGGAAGATGAATACCACATTTGATCAGATAATTAGCACCTTTAAAGATTGAGCGACACATTGCAGAGTCTGGATTTCTGCAGACTATGCAATCTCTAGGGACTATTTTGCAATCTAATTCCAGGTTCCAGAGCCCATCATTGATGGCACTGGCTGCATTAATACCTGAGCAGATGCTCAGTTTGTTGAATTAGGAAACAAATCTAGATAATCTTAAAGTTAGGCCCCCTCACCAGGTGCACAGGAAAGTCAAGTCATGGACATAACATTATTCTGTCTGAGTTTAAAAATAATTTGAAATCCTTCTCTGGGGCTCTTATGTCATTCTTTTGCTGAGAGGAGGAATGGACAATCTCATTCTAGAGTCTGAGTCTATGATGCAACCGTACAAGAAGGGTGCTACACAAATGCAAGTTGTTGTTGTTGGAGGAATTTCAAAGCAAGCTCCTAGGGGACAAAGTCCTGGGTGAGTCACTCTCTAGCTTTACAGTGCACTCTAAAAACCATGGCAACTCGACCAAGATCTGTGAGACTCAGTTTTTTGGGAATCACAGGCCCGAACCCGTGTCCTACTCTACACCATGATGATTCAGTGGCATATTTTATTGCAAGCTGTGCCTCAATGCCATCACAGCCCTGATGCATTAATTTAATGGGGCCATGGTAATTCAAGATCAGAGCAGAAAAGCTTGTAACATTCGGCCTGTAGTTCTCTTCAAAATGAAGAGTACCTTGTCCTGGCTGTGGGGGAATGCTTCTGCTGGGGACTTTCCCTTTTAACAGAAATTGTGGGCTCGGTATAACTTCAGAAAGGTTTAGTGGTTTATTATTCACTGAATAACAAATATTAACAATCCTTTCATTTGATATAGCACCTTATCACATCGTCGCGATGTCTCAAAGTGCTTCACAGCATTCACTGTAAAGTGGAATGACTGTGTATTTTGTGGGCGAAATGTGGCAGCCAATTGGCACAGCAGTATCCTACAAACAGTTGTGGATTGAGTGACCAAATTATTATTATTATTTGTTTATTTACTGAAGGGATTATTAACCCGCCAATCAACTAACAACCAGGTTCCTTCTTACTGCTAGGTAAAGAGAGGCGAGTGGTTGGAATAAGGAAACTTGCCTAAGGTTTTCCCCTGTCTGGGAACCAAATTGAACCCAGGTCCTCTTGCTTGCGAGGCAAGTGCTCTAACCACTACCCTAATGGGACTCCACAACCTAGAGAGAGAGAGGGAGAGCGAGAGAAATGGGAGGGGGTGAAGGATCTTTGCTGAGAGCGAGGAAGGATCCTGGTAGATAAGTGAATGAATGAATGAATGAATGAATGGGATGAAATGGAATGAAGATACGTTGTGAGAGTATGTCTAAAGAAAGTCAACTATTAACTGTTAGTTGACTCCTGGACACATGTTATTGATTTGAATCCGGACTATCTTCAGACAACATAAAAACAATTGCAACACAACAACCACTTGCATTTATATAGCTCTCTTCACTCAGGATAGCATCTCAGAGTGCTGGCTGCACAGTGGTGGGGTTGGATGCCAAGCAATTAAAGGTTATGGGGAATTCTTGTAGCCCCTGTTAGCCGTGCGATGTTTGAAGCATTCAAAAATATGCTACTCACAAGAAAATTGCTTTATTATTTCTTTGTTTTCCCTTTATTTCAAATTATTTTTCTCCCTGTTTCTAAATTCTATCCACATAGGCTTCCTTTTGCAGGTTGTTCCACAGGCGTTTGTTCTGTTTCTGAGTCAATGCAGAACTTACCCCAGGTACGTGGGTGGACGGGTGGAGTCCATGATAGAGTGGAGTTTGCAGTTACACATGGTCTGTGTTCAGAATGGGGTTAATGGACCAAATTGTCTTTTGTCATTCAATTTTATTATGGTCCTTCTGATCTTCAAATCCCTATGTTAACTTGCTCTATCCCTAACTCTGCCATCATATTCCCATGTTTTCTGGGATTTTCTTCCTAAATCCACCCATCTTACACTTTTCTCATCTGTTAATAATAATAATGCCTTGCTTTGTATAGTACAATTTACCATGGTAGGTGGGAATAGCATCAGATGAGGATTTGCCTTGGAGTTGAAGGGAAGCTGTTTGTTAGCACCTTGCTGTGTTGGGATCGTTCACTCTAACAATCCCAGAGCAGGAGACATTAAGGGTAATTCATTGGGCTGTGTGTGTAATGAGCAGAAAGGCAGCATTGAGCAAGGGATTCAGGGTTCAGCCATTAGTTTGAAATCATAACATGTTTCTTACTCAGGGACATCTCATTGATTGCCAGAATCAAACAAAACAGCTTGAAAGATTTGCGGTGACTCACATCACTTCTGCTAATGGCCTCATGCAAAAACACAGACACACAGACACACACACAGCTCCACAACTGTTTCTTTGGAAATATGTGTAGGGGGCGAACAAGATTAAAGCAGGAATGTCAGCAAAATGTTACAAGTTGCCATTATGTGCTTGCTATTCCGTGCCAGCTGTTTCTCAATGTTACTTGTGCACTTATGAAAACCCAGCCTCACTCCATTCATTTGTCTCAATTGTGCCATTTGGAATGAATGCACTGAAGAGAGATAGTGTAAACAGAGCTGATGTATCTCAGCCCTCCTTTCTGTGTATGCGTGGTTAAGATGGGCATTTGTTGTTTCAGTATTAGAGCCTTGTGTGTTTATCTGAAAGCAAAGCAAACATCATCCTGTAAAACATGCTCATTAATATACATTAATATTATTAGATGAAACAGAAGTCTGATCTTAATGCTGTATTTTAATCACAGCTGTCTATCTATCTGTGCCTGCCTGCCTATCTCCCACCAGTTGCTTTTGTAAGTGCCTTATGTATATCGATGAGATATACTTATGCGAGAGATGTACACTGCTTAGCAGTAAGTGCTTGTATGTGCCAGTATGGCTGTAGAGATTTCTGTTTAATGTTTCCGTAAACCACTGAGAAAGGTGGACGGCGATTAAGACTCCTAAAGCACTGTAGCTAGATGATTTTCCCACTAGGTCTCCGCAGTCTGCAGGTCTGAATTGCTTTTAAAGTAACAGAAGAAAGTTAGTTTGATACCAGGTGCAATGTAATGGAGAAGACGACAACTTTGACATCTCTTTTTATAAGAAAAGAACATGGACAGAGAGAGGTTATGCTTTATATTTTGAATTCCCAAATGCTGGCTGACTCACACAATGCAGAGACAACAGGATGGACATGAGCATGCCTGTGCTGTAGTGTACACATTAAGTGTAATGTTTAAGAGCACCTGTCAGTTTACAAAGCAGTGGCTTTCAAAGCGCTGTAGTTATGGGTTACAGAGATCAAACAGACCATCCCAGTTTCCTGCAGTAAGCAAGCATAACAACAGACTGACCTTGAAACAGTCTATAAAATTTTCGTTGTGAGGCAATTAGGAAGAGGATAAAGAAGGAAACAGATGTGTCTCTTAAAAACAGACAAATGCAAGATCTTGTTACACAAATAATTAATTTGCATTTTTACCTTTATGTTGGAGTGAGGTGTGGAGTGGATTGGGTCCTCTGTCTGGGAGTTGGTGTTTGGAGCACTATTCCTGAGCAAGGTACCATTTGTTGGTCTTCAACAGAAATCAGTGAACTGGATCAACTTGCTGAAAATCTGACGTGGTCCATGTTCAGACTAACTAAAACCATTGTAATCTTGAGAATGAACCCAGTTCTTTTTGAATCCAAATCACAAATAATATAGTCCTTGCATTTCATACAAAACATATAATGGCAAAATGTGTCAAAGCACTTCCCAGGTAATTGTCATGTTTCTTTCTGGCTGTAATTTTAAGCAGATCCAGAAGCCAATTTTGCATATACACATAAACAGCCATGAGGTGAATAACCAATATATCTGGGGGATTGTTGGCCAGGACACCAGGAGGAACTCCATTCACTTTTTGAATAGTGCAATGGGATCTTTAAAAGGCAGATAGAAACTTGGTTTAAAGTCATCCAAAGGGCAGCACCTGTGACCATCCGGCACTCCTCCATTACTGTGCTGGAATGCCAGCTTAGACTGTGAGCTTAAAGCACTGACATAAAAATTAAACCAACCACCTTCTTACTCAGAGATAGGCAGAGACCCACTGAATTAAAGTGACACAGCGTGAAGTTAAATACATAGTGTATATGAATTGTACATGTCATTTATTGTACGCTGTTTATTTAGGGCGGAACGAGTCTATCAGTCACAGTAAAATTGATGTTGCCGACGTTGTGGCAAAAGGAGGATGCAATTTCTGTTTAAAAGTTTATTTTGCAAGGTCTCCATCATATGTCATTTATTTCGTTTTTTATACAATCTTGTAGGAGATAACAGCTAACGAGATAAAATGAAGACAGACATTTTTGAGACAATGTTGGGAGAGAGCATCAGAGAGACTAGGCTCAGTGGTTTAAGGCTCTCCTGCTAATAGTGGGGTGTAGCAGCCTGGGGAGGAGCGGGGTCATGAAGCAGGCTGGAGTTGTCAGAGCAGAGGGAGTAGGATCGCAGGAGATCACACGGGTAGAGTGACTCAAGGTTGTGGAAGCATTTGAAGGGAGGACAAGAATCTTACAGTTGATCCACTGGGGATTAGGCTGTTAGTGGAATTTTAGGCTTGTACAATCCAAAGAATACATTTACTGTAAGGTTGATAGTCACAAGACAAAATAGGTTAACAATGCATGTGCAAATTTAGTAGGTTGGGCTAATGGGCAAATGGATAGAGGTGCTTTTAATCATAAGTAAATCCTACCACCGATAGGAAGGTGCGGAGCGTGGTCCAGGGTGTTAACCCTTTCACATCCTTTGGCACTTCTCGGGCAGGTAAGATCGGTTATCCTGGAACAGGTGAGAGTTGTGTTCCGTTTCAGGCTGCACTTGACTGTTGTGCACAACTCAATGCAGATACAATACAATTTTCATTTATATAGTGCCTTTCACATCAGGTGGACTTCTCAAAGTGCTTGATTGACCAACTGTGTGGATGCTCTCAGTTATCTGATTAATAACCAATAATCCTGTAGCTCAGTGGTTAGAGCACTTACCTCGCAATCGAGAGATCTGGGTTCTATTCCAGGCAGGGTGAAATGTTGGGACAGTTTCCTTACAAGCATCTGTTTACCTAGCAGTAAGTAAGGACCTGGTTGTTAGTCAATTGGTGGATCACTTTCCCGGGGATAATAATCCCTGAAAAAAAATGTGGTCACTCAATCCACGACTGTTTGTGGGACGCTGCTGTGCGCAATTGGCTGCCGCTTTTCGCCCACAAATATAGTCAATTCACTTACAGTATATTCTGTGAAGGGTTTTGAGGCGCCTAGAAGATGGGAAAAGCACTATATCACATACAAGGATTATTATTATTAAGAATAGAAAAGGTTATTGAAATCCCTGGAATTCTTATCATTAGCTGTTAATTAATTAAGAGCCCTGCAATTGTCTCACTTGTAAAACTGCTAATTTTCCCACAAATTGGACCCACATCATCAGATAATAGTTTTTACATATTCCATGTATAGAAGCAGATTTATAGACATAGGAGGAAGTCATTTGTCTCATCAAACCACTGCTGGTGCTAACTCTTCCACTGTTGCTTTAATCCCAATTGCTGCTCTTTGTAACACAAAGATGAGGTGTATCGTAAATCATTTAAACAAAACTACATAGGAGTGAAAATACATCTGCATAGCAAATGCTAAGATTATTTTACGGGGCAATACAATTTATATTTATATAGGGCCTTCCACACTGGGAAGATATCCCAAAGAGCTTCATTAATATCCTTCTGGGCATCTGAGCTGGTGGGTGGGTAATGGAGAGGGTAGGGAAGAAAAGATGACCAAAAATGTGGTCCAAGAAGTAAGTATTGAGGCAAGCTTAAATTATTGTCTAATAGAGGCTGTCAGTTATAAAGTACACCACCAGTTGTACAAAGTGTAGGATTAAAATGAACAGGATTCCTCCAGAGAACAACAATGAAGATACAAGCAGATTAATAATAGTTGTTAGTGGATATAGAATTAATATCCTACTTTAGATAGTGATAATAGTGGTATATAAGACTAACATTCTAAGATTATTACAAGACTGTCAGCACTTAAGTGTATAGTTGTGATTTTTGAAGCTGAATGACATTATAAATTGTTTCGTATCTGTCCCAAACATGGTATGAAGCAGAGGCAGGTACAATAAGGATATTGTGAATCTACATTTGCTTTTCATTGCTCACCAGATAAAGCACAGAAAATTTATTACTTGGGATTGCTCAAGGCTGTTAATATTTATTACGGATAAATATACAGGATCTATTTCATGAAATTTGTTCATGGAATTCCGCAACAGATTCTCATTGATGACTTTGGAAGAAGATTACTTCAGAGGCAGCAGTCGGCAGACACACACACACACACACACATTTGCAATGGTAAGGGTGAAAAATGCAGAATGTGATGTGTTTATTACAATGTGGGCTGTTCCCTGAGATATTATCTGAGGGACAGACACCTTCCAATTTTATGAATGTGATTTTGCCCAAATATTTCAGGAATGCCATCTTATACTCAACATTTAAAGACATGCAGATTTGTAATGTGTATCAAATGTTATTGTGCGTAGGCCTTTTGCATAATGTAAAATACAAAAACTTCCATCGAAGAACACAGCATTTCTATACCTTTAAAAGCACACATGGAATCCTGTAGCTAATTGATTAATGCACTAGTCACGCCCCCAGAGTCCTGGGTTCGATTCAAAAATAATAATAATAATTTGGTCACTCAATCCTCAACTGTTTGTGGGACACTGCTGTGCACAATTGCCTGCCACATTTCGCCCACAAAATGCACAGTCAATTACTTTAGAGTATATTCTGTGAAGTGCTTTAAGACGCCTCAAAGAAGTGATAAGACGCTGTATCAAATGGAAGGATTATTATTATTTTTGCTCCTGTGAGGCTCAGGCACTGTCTTTGGTAATTAGAATTGGTCTGCAGTTTTGTGATCTCCAAAGCTAAACTCAAGTTAGTTTCAACTTTCCTGTAATATTCTTTAAAGCGCTTGAGATGTGCATGATAAGGCTCTATATCAAATGCAAGAAATATTATTATTATATTTCATTCACAATGTGCATTTGTAGTATATAATGCTGACATTTATTTCTTGCACAATTTTGGATTATAGAAGTTGTCATCCTTCTATATTTTTCAGTTCAGTTGTTGTGTTCATGTACATATTAGCTCAGCTTTTGTTATGTTAATAAACATATCATTGAACTTGAGACATTTTTCTGCTACTTAATTTGAATAAATGGTTGTTTTGTTCTGGTGATTTAAATATTAGGTCATTGTGAGAGATCCCAGGGAACTATTTTTCGGAAAAGCAGGCACAGAACAGATCTCATAGGAACAGTGGGATGAATCCTATTAGTGGGATATTTACCCTCTAAGGCATCAGGGAGCTGTGGGTGAAGTGTTTTGATACTTTTTAATGTGATAAATAATAAGTAATGATCTTTGCATACAGTGCTTCAGACTGTAACTCAAACTCTTCACAGGGAATTGTATTTGATATCTGGAGAAATACACTTCTCTTTTTGAATGGGATCTTTAACGTTCTCCGAAAGAACAGGAATACAGGACCTTGATATAAAATTTCAGCCAAAGGATGGCACCTCTGACAAAGTGCCCCCTTGGTACTCAGTGCAATACCAGTCTGGACGTGGGCTATACAGGGCACAATACCAAATACAAATGTTATTATGGGCTATACCTCAAGCACAGATTGTTAGTCAAGTGGTTTGTGACGTTTTCAGCATCAGGGAGGCTAAAAGATGCATGGAATTATAAATATAATAACTAAACTGTTGTTCTATGGCACTTCCTGTTTGAATTAATTCACTTATCTCACTGGTCACGCACTCCAACTCCCTCAGACAGGAGCAAGCCTTCTGCTTCTGGTGATGTTAGTACTGCTCCATTTGTAAGAATGGAATATGAAACTTATTACAAAAATAACTTGTGCCTGTTGGGGTGTGCATTTTCCGCAGAGTCTACAGCCCAAATCAGAACAACATTGTTCACAGCTTCTCATTGTGCATTTCAGTAAACTTGGCAGAGAATGGTGAGGTTGATGCCTCAGGTGGCTTTTGCTGCCTATAACAGAGAGAGAGAGATGAGAGATATAACGAAAGCAGGCCAGAAATTCTAGAGATATGACAGAGACATGAGAGATACGATAGAGACACAGCATAGACATATGAGAGATACAAGATTTACAAGAGCGATACAAGACAGTTGAGTGGGAGATACACAAGTGAGAGATAAATGGGGCAGAGGGGGGTTTCTGTGTGTGACAGTAAAGGAAAGAAAGGGACAGAGAACATGAGGCAGGTGAGTCAGACAGACAGAGAGAGAGATGAGGAGATATACAGAACAGAACTATTCCATAAATGCATTCTTCAATATAGGCGGAAGTTAAATACAGTGTAATTCTTCAATTCAAAGCATTTTATTTCTTGCTCCATTTGATTTGAATATGTTGATGTTAGTGGATGCTGATATTCGTTGACATTGACAATGATACATTAATGCCTGCTGAGTGGATTTACCAGACTTTTCATATTTTATGGCAATGACAAGCAGCAGAGCAACAACAGTTAGCACTTATAATAGGATGACCGTATTTTGTAGACTAAATCCGGGGAAACATATATGAAAAAAACTGAACTCACCACAATTGCTGATGCTGGCAGTACTGGAGAACCTTGTTGGTTTTAATGGCTGTATTTCTCTGAAGAATGTATCTGCTACAGAATTTTACTGTTCTTCCTCAGTTTGTTGCTGAACTCAAGACAGGACACATTTGTCCAGGGATACAATACCTCATCCGGGAACTGTCCTCAGAAATTGGGGACTTATGGTCACCCTAACTTATATAGCTCTTTTCAAGTAGGATAATGACTTTACAAGACAATGTAGGTCACTGAGCAGGATAGGAAGAAGGCAAGGATTTGAGGACTTTGTCCGAAGGCCGAATCAAAGAGATAGATCTTTAGAAGGCAGTGAGAGAGATTGGAAGACAAAGGGATTCTGGAAGAGAGTTCCAGAGCAGAGAACTGGGAACCGGGTTCAAGATCCAAACTCTGGTTGGGATCACAATCCAGAAGTTGGGCTGATGTCTGGTGATTTGCTTTCAGGCTGTTTCACTGCAAGAAAATTTGGCAAAAGGTCAGAAATGTGATGAAGCAACCTTTGTCAGCCTTTGAGATTGCCATCTTTTTGCTTTGGGATAGTTTAACAAATTTCTTAGTCAATCTCACGATTTTAGTCACTCACCTGCCATTGTCTACCACTGTCTCGTCCCTCCTGATTCACAAAATAACATTTTGAAATGTTTTGACACACTGCCCGCAAATGTCACAGAAGAAACAAAAGACAATAAAGCTACTGCATGTCTGAATCCCTCATTGAGTGAGAGCCACTATAGGAGTTAGAGCGGAAGAGTAACATATGTGGGAAGAATGGTTTGTACAGCAGTGACATAAGCTGACATCTTCACAGCATCACAGTTACTGCAAGTGACTATAAAAGTATGAGTCAGCGCCTCCTAGCGCAGGTGTCACACTTGCTCCTCATGACATCAGTATGCTGTTCCATTATGATTTTGAGCTGCGTTGCATGGGCTGTTGTCCTCCAGAGAGCTTCGCATGAAGTGTCACACACTCGTTGCTACATATTTACATTCAATTGATTTGCAAACAATGCTGTTGCTATGGTGTTTGATACCCAGCAGCAGAGTTACTGCTGATGCAATAAAGTACAGTAAATGCTGAATGACTGTTAGTACCGTTTGGAATATAAGTGGCCTTTATTTCTCCAAATAGGTCACCTCTAGAGTTTTAAAATTCCATCTGGTGTTAAAGTGTAGGACCATTTTGTCTTAAAATTTAAGATCGTACAGAATTGTGGCAAGTTCTTCAATTCAGTCTTAATGTGTCCATGAGTGTTTGTGGAATAGTGTGTACAATTGGCTGCCGCGTTCCGCCCACGATTACACAGTCGATTCACTTTACAATATATTCTGTGAAGCGCTTTGAGACATATCAACGATGTGATAAGGTGCTTTATCAAACAATAATAAAAATAATAATAATCCTTGCATTTGATATAGCGCTTTTCACGTCTTCTAGATGTCTCAAAGCGCTTCACAGAATATGCTGTAAAGTGAATTGACCGTATATTTGTGAGCAAAACGCGGCAGCCAATTGCGCACAACAATGTCCCACAAACAGTCACGGACTGAAAATGACCAATTTATTATTGTTCTGTTTTGGAGGGATTATTATTAGGGGTGTGGAGTAAGGAAACTTGCCCAAGGTTTCGCTCTGCCTGGAATTGAACCCAGGTGTCTCGCTTGCAAGGCAAGTGCTCTAACCACTGAGCTACAGGACTCCTGTAACTCCAGGACTCCAAATACAAGGATGGTTATTATTATACTATATTTACAAGATGATTCTTTTTAATTTTGCAACTTAGTTAGTGCTGTGATTTACAGTTTGATGCTGTGAAGGTGGGTTGGGGTGAGGAATGATGGGTGTTCTGGAGGATGAGACCAGATGGCCCGAAGGTCCTTCTTGATCCAAAACAATTTTGTGATCTTGTGAAGAAAATGGCTTCCAAAGTAACACCGAATTGACAATTTTTTCCCAGTTCTGTACAATCTTAAATTTTAAGGCAAAATGGTCTCCTAGTCTAAGACTAAGTGGAATTTTGGACTTCCAGCATTTTCTGCTATTTCACGCCCTGTATGACTGTGCATTTGTATATAACACAACACAGGGCTTACTGAGAGAAAACTGCTACGTCTTACAAAAGAGGCCATTAAGGCTTCCCACATGGAACATTTGATTCTTGTTGATTCAATTAAACTGAAGCCTCACTTTGTTAGCAAGTCACTGTGATATTATTTAAACGCAGCTCCAGAATCAAGAACATCCAGGCGCATTCAAATGGTAGCATTAATTATAATTTGATAGGTATTAATTATAACAGGGAGGACATTTCATAGCATCTTCATATTAGCCTTAGTGAAGACTTGGCAGAATCCTGCAAGCTCACATTGTATTCTCTTTACTTTATTTCCCATCGTTTTCAAATATTCTCAGTCTGCATGCAAAGAGAGTGTACAGCTTGCCAAGCAAGCTTGCTAGGTTGGAGGAGGCTCTTTCTCAAATAGCAGAGTGTTGGATGTCAGAATTTCATGCTTTCAATTAAAATGATTGTGAAGTCTGATGAACAGTTATGAAGCAAACTTGTTGTAATCAAAGTGTTCTGGCTCCCCGATGGATAGAGGGACCAGGTTTGTAGCCCATGTCTGTGCTCAGCTGTCAGAAAGTTGTGGGTTCAAACCCCATTTTGGCACAGTGAAGTCACATAGTTGAGGCTGATAATCTAGTGCAGTGTCTGGAGTGCACTGTATTGTTGGAGATGCCACCCTTCGGATGGGATGTGAAACTGAGGTCCTGTCTGCCTATTCAGGTGGTTATCAAAGATAAGGTGACACAATTTGAAAAGAGAAGGGAGTTTCTCCTGGTGTTCAGGCCAACAGACCCAGAATAAAATTGATCATTCGTTTGATAGATGTTTGTGGGGCATTGCTGTGCAGAAATTGGCTGCCATATTCGCCTACAAAATACACAGTCACTGTACATTACAGTAAATCCCACAAAGAGGTTTGAGACATGCACCTGATATGAAAGGCACTATATCAAATGTAAAAATGCAAGAATCATCTTTTCCTTCTTTTGCTTCCCTCTCCTTGCTCCCTCCTCCTCACCACCAATGACACGGCTGATGCCGAGAGCTCGTGGCGATGGTAACATAAGAACATAATAGAACAGAATGTAACTGCAGTATCCTGTAGACCCTGACATCATGGGTGACCCACGATGAGCTGGAGGCAAGATTTTCTCAGCTCTGTTGGTAGCTTGCTGTGCAGATCAGGAACTGACACGTGTACAACACGCTTCATTTGATCACAGCTTCAAATCCTTGAAAGTGACAACAACAACTTGCATTTATGCAGCATCTTTCAGTTCAAAGAAAGTCTCAGAGCATTTGATAAGGCGGACCAAGCAGGCAAAGAAGAGATTTAAAGATGTAGACCAAAGGCACGGATGATGAGATTTGTTTTATGAGGTTTTTGAAAGCAGGGAGAGAGCAGCAAGGGGAAATGGATTTAAGAAGGAAACGTAGGAGAGGGGATGGTGGAAGGTTCGGCCTCTGATGATGGAGGGAAGAGCGTGGGGAATAAGTAATATATCTGTCTTTCTATTCCATGACAGTATGTTGGCAACATTGCTCTTATAATTGCGTCGGTATTCAACAATTAGAACTGGGCAACATGTCGCAGGACTCATTTGTCTAATGATCAGGATACAATGCCACTCAGATCACATGCCAGAAGCTATTGTTAAAGGGCTGTCACCCCCACCCTCCACACACGCATGCATTATTTCCTGAAAGGCGTTATTTACACAGTTGGGTTATTAGCTTGTTTAAACTTTCATGGATTACAGAATGGTTGTGATCTTCTTCTGGCACAAACGTTATCATCCTTCGCAGTGATGTTAATGGTTAAACCATTGTACATACGACAGTATGTTCTACAGACATTGCTCCACCAGCAATTGCAGGTAACTGCGTCATTCTCACTACCATCCAGTCATTGTTAAACACGCCGGTTTCAGTCTCTCCAGCAAACCTCTCAGAGCAATTTCCTGCTAATGATAGCTGTTTGGAGGATAAGAGATGATGGGTCGGAGGATCGGAGCAGGAATTTCCTCTCGTTCCCTTCACCCATGACAACCCACCACTCAAACCAGGAAGCTGCTCCTTCACAGCATCAGATATGTACAACTCAGGGGTCCTTGAGCACCCGTGCCATTGCAGTGGGAAGAGAGGCCAAAGACCAACCTGCCTCTTCATTGCTGACGATATTCATCACAATATTACTATTTTTCTGAGTGACTATCAGGTCTGACTTGAAGAACAGTTTAGAAATCCGAGATAAGTGGTAGCATAGAGACCCTGGCTTGCAGACTTGCAAGATTGACATTGCAGCACCTGAACAGAATTTCTCTTAAAATGATTGTGAGGAGCTTGATCGGAAAATTGTAATGTTTTGGCAAATGCTGCATCCCAGCATTTATTTTTGCTGAGGACCGTTTCAACATGGTAGTGCTTGTGTGCAACAGTATCAGTTGAGTCATTTGTATCATTACGTATTGCAACATTTAACTAACAGACTGCTTAGATAAAGCCAGGAGATTTGAGAACTAAGGCTACATCTGCCAAGGCTGTCAAGGGTGGGGGTAATGATGAAGGGCAGCCAATTGGCACTGATGAACAAATACACTCTGTTGCTCTGCTCTGTCTTTCAAAGCCACACAGAAACATGCATTCAACATCTTACTGGTAGGTTGTTTTTTGAATCCTTTTTTTTCTGTTAATGTGAGAATTAAACAAATTGCTTGTCATAATTATTTTCATACCCCAATGTGTAGTGAGGAACTGCTGTATTTTTATGCACAAATAACATTTAACAAACATTTATACAGGAGTATTATTTTACTTGGTTTTAGTTGTATGGTTTAAGGTGCAGGAAAATTTACAATTGGTTTCAAAACTGTAGCTGAGATTTAAAAATCTATTCAGTCTTAGCCTTTACGATAATTTTGTCCCAAAAGTTATGATTGCGTAGAATTGTGGAAAAATCTTAAATTCAATCTTCATTCTAGACGCCAATTCTTTTCAAACCTTGCGGAAAAACAGCCGACTTTAAGAGTGAATTTACGTCTTTTTTTCAACAATTCTGCACTGTGTATCAGCTTGCCTTAATGGTAGCACTCTCTTGTCTCTGAGTCAGAAGGTTGTGAGTTCAAATCTTTGAATTTAGATAGTCAAAGATGACACTGCAGTTCTAGTGTGTTGCATTGTCAGAGGTGCCGACCATCAGATAAGTTGTTGAACTGAGGTCCCATTTGTCTGTTCGGGTGGATGTTAAAGATGCAGTTGCACTATTTGAAAAGAGGTGTTTCCCCCAGTGACTTGGCCAACAATCCCCCAAATAAAATTGGTCATTCATTCACTTCATAGCTGTTTGTGGAACATTGCTGTGAGCAATTGTGCTGCCAAATTTGCCCACAAATACAGTCACCTCATTTCACAATAATTACTGTTAAGCACTTCGAAACATTCTTCCGACGTGATAAGGCACTATACCAAATGCATGTATTATTATTATTACCTTGAATTTTAAAACAGGCTGAGATTAAGTGTAATTTTGGGCCTCTGGAGCCTGTGTGGATTAAGTACAAGTTTGACTCAGTTATGAGCATGCTTGCTGCTGGGTCAGAAGATTATGGGTTCAAGTCCCACATTGAGGAATTTGAACCCAGTGTCCAGGCTGATACTCTGTGCACTGTTGAGGGAGCTATTGTCAGAGGTGCTGTCCTTTGGATAAAACATTAAACTGAGGTTTTGTCTGACTGTTCAGGTGGACATTAAAGCCTTAAGACCTACTTGAAAGAGAAGGGAATTTCTTCTGGTGTCCTGACTAACAATTCTCCAGTTAAATCTACTTCATGTCTGTTTATGGGAAATTCCTATATGTAAATTGGCTACTGCGTTCACTTAGAAATGCAGTCCCTACACTTACCAAAAGAAATAGCAACAGACCAGAGTTGGAAGAGCAGAGGAGATGGGCTGGGATGCACAACTGGAAAAAAAAATGCATTCACCACTTACATGAATGTTGAGCTAAATACAATAAATTGGACATCACCCTAAATTGAAAATATAAAGAAGATACTGTACATGAATGGATGTATGGGTAAACAGAGAGAGTGCAACC
Source organism: Callorhinchus milii (assembly GCF_018977255.1). Lineage (NCBI taxonomy): Eukaryota > Metazoa > Chordata > Chondrichthyes > Chimaeriformes > Callorhinchidae > Callorhinchus > Callorhinchus milii. The sequence goes on from NW_024704743.1 coordinate 62,996,891, forward strand.
AAGAACATTATTAGTGCTTCAAGACATTTGTCGTACATGAAAAGCTCAATATAAGTGCAAGTCGTTGTTGTATTTTCTGGCAGCAGGGATAAAAGTAATCAAAAGTGATGGAGTAATCTATTATCACATCAAGATATATAATGCTTCTTTCCTGCTGGTATTTGCCTACAAATATAGTCACCTCATTTACAAATGTAATTTTGTTGTTGTTGTTCACAATAATTCCTGATAAGCACTTTGAAACATTCTTCTGACGTAATAAGGCACTATACCAAATGCATAGATTATTATTACCTTGAATTTTAAGATAATTTAGGTGGATATCATGTATTTGGATTTTCAGAAGGCATTCGACAAGGTGCCACATAAAAGGTTTTTACATAAGATTAGGGCTCATGGAATTAAGGGTAATATATTAGCATGGATCGAAGAGTGGTTAACGGACAGAAAACAGAGAGTAGGGATAAATGGGTTCTTCTCAGATTGACAGGTTGTGACTAGTGGAGTGCTGCAAGGATCAATGCTTGGGCCTCAACTATTTACAGTCTACATCAATGAATTAGATAAGGAAATAGAACTTAATGTATCTAAATTCACGGATGATACAAAGCTAAGTGGGAAAGTAAGCTGTGAGGAGGACACAAGGAGGATGCAAAGGGATATAGACAAGTTAAGTGAGTGGGCAAGAAGGTGGCAGATGGAGTATAATGTGGAGAGTGTGAAGTTACTCACCTAGGTAGAAAAAATAGAAAAGCAGATTATAGACTAGATAGTGTTCATATACAGAGGGATTTAGGTGTCCTTGTACATCAGTCATAGAAAGTTAGTATGCAGATACAGCAAGCTAGGAAGGCTAATAGCATGTTAGTGTTTATTGCAAAGGGGTTAGAGAAGGGAAGTCTTGTTGTAATTGTATAGGGCCTTGGTGAGACCGCACCTAGAATATTCTGTGCAGTTTTGGTCTCCTTATCTAAGAAAGGATATACTCGCCTTAGAGGGGGTGCAACGTAGGTTCACTAGACTAGGTTGGTTCCTGGGATGAGGAGGTTGACCTACGAGGAAAGGTTGAGTAAACTAGGCCTATATTCTCTAGAATATAGAAGAATTAGAGGTGATCTTATAGAAACCTATAAGATTCTTAAGGATCTTAACAGGATAGATATTGTAAGACTGTTTCCACTGGTTGGAGAATCTAAAACTAGAGGTCACAGTCTCAGGATTAAAGGTCAGCCTTTTCGAACTGAGTTGAGAAAACATTTCTTCACTCAGAGGGTAGTGAATTTATGGAATTTTCTACCCCAGAAGACTGCGGACTGAGACAAAGATTGATAGATTTTTAAAAACTAAAAGGATTAAGGGATATGGGAATAGGGCGGGTAAATGGAATTAGGTTAGAAGATCAGCCATGATCTTATTAAATGGCAGGACAAGCTTGTGGGACCGAATGGCCTACTCCTGCTCCTATTTCTTATGTTCTTATGTACAACAACAACAACAACAAAATTACATTTATAGAGTGCCTTTCACATTGGGAGGACATCCCAAAGCGCTGAACAGTCAGGTGTCAGGGCCTGAGCATGGGGGAGGGGTGGTGTAGAGGTGAGGGAAGGCAGAGAGGTGGGAGGGAGACCAAAGGCACGGTTGAAGAGAAGAGTCTTGAGACCGGCCTTGAAGGAGGCAAAGGAGGAAGCGAGGCGAAGGGACTGTGGGATGGAGTTCCAGAGTAAATGGAAATAAAGCATTAAGTCTCTTTGTGGGTGTATGGCTTGTCTAGGATAATGAGCAGAGTTACTTTTATTTGTGAACCATTTCGTTGTCTTTGCATTCAAATAATGTTTACAAATTCATCATAAAAGCAATGTATAAATGTGTCCAATGATATTACTGTCCTTTCCATCTTTTATATAAGAGAGCACAGAAATTCCCTATCCCGTAGGACAAAAATCCTTCATTTCTTCAATATGATAAAACAATTGATTTCTGTAATTATATTACCATGCAATTATGGGATGTTTATTTACATCAGAAGGGGGGAAATGTGATATGTGAAAATATAATATATCAACAGTAATAATTATCACTTGATCAAAAAATAGTAATAATAATAGTAATTCTTGCATTTGATATCATGTCGAGAGGATGTCTCAAACCATTTCACAGGTTAATGTGTAGTAACAATGCATGTAAACAGGGCAGCCATTTCGCACACAGCAATACCCTAGCAATTTCCCAGAAACAGCAATGAAGTCAATGATCAATTTTACCTGGGGAAATGTTGGCCAGGAAACCAGGAGAAAACTCTTTGTTTTGGTCAACTGGATGTCTGACATATGAGGAAACCCATCACCATGCTTAAGAGTATGCAAACCAAACTGAGAGTCTCATACATTCCAGCTATTTGCTGGAATCGAATGTGTCTTCTCTTCGTGGAAGGATGCATCCTGCTTACCTACTTCCAGAAACTATTTGGCACAGGTTGGAAAGAGCCAAGGCTTGGGACCACAGAGTGTGCATTTGGGGGTATTGCTGGAGTCTAACCTGTATAAAACTGTATAGTTTGCCATTGCTATCGCTGTCCGGCAAGCTCTACCACTGCCTGTCCAGCTAGGACCACCGTACCCGTTAGTTCCTGTTAACCCCGCAAGCCAAAGCTCTAAGTGGGAAGAGACTCTGCCCCCAGTGACTGATCGAACCATCCAGGTCCTGCCAATGAGTCAGGCTGGCTGGGCTGTCATCAGCCCTTCTCTGTGCTGTCCTTCAGGACAGTGTCCAAGCAAAAGTTACCCTCAGATACCGATAAGAATCAGGAATTAAGACTGATGCCCCTTGTATCTTCCCATCAACATGCTCAATGTCTTCTGTTGAACCATGCAGAACTATGGGGTCACCAACCTTCATGTCCCACCAGTTGGCCCAGTGTTCAAGGTGGTGAGTGGAGCGCAAAAGGTCCCCCCCCACCCAGGTTAGTCCAGCGGCACAATATGGTCCACAAACAGAAGTGTCACAATGCTGTCAGAAAGGCCTGGAACAGATACACCAAGTCCATTCCCTCAATGCCATACAACATGTCATTGTCAATGGGGAACCAAAGATATGGCCATGTATACTCCCATGACGTCCAGTTTCACGATACAAGGATCATTATTGCGAGGGCCTCATGAGCCACTTGATTGAAAGCCACACTAACCGGGTGGTAGTTGATGTAGGTGGGTTTCCCCTTATCTTTATGATATTCTGCAACCTCATACAAAGACAGCCTGTCCCACACAATGAGAATGGAAACCAACCTGTTCCTCCCTGATCACATCACAAACCTCCAATGTGAGCGAATCAAGTAGTGTCATGGGATCTTTAACATCAACCGAACAGGCACAGATGGGACCACTCCAGCACTGCAGTGGAGTATCAGCGTATTTACAATTCAAATTACAGGCTAAGAACTGATTTTGTGATGGGAGTCACCACACATTTTAATTCAAACAATACAATCAAGGTTCAAGTGCGGCTAAAACATATCTTCGAAAATACATCCTTGATCCTAGGTTTGGGCCTGAATCCCGCTCCTCCACCACCCTGATTTTGGGAGAATGATTTTTCCATCCAACCTCTCCAATGTCTGATTGAAAAAGGAAATGAAAGTGGTGCTGGATCGCTGCTCCAGTGGCTAAGAATAAATTCTCAAAGAAAAAAATCTTGAAAATCCACCAAATGAAATGTTCCAGCATTTTTGTACCTTTCCAGTTCAAAATGAAACCCTTTTGAATATGAGCTCTGAAAATAGCTCGGAAGGAAGAAAGGAAATAGACTGAGCTCAATTTGAACAATTTTCACGAAAGCTGAATGGTGTCAGCATAAGTCCTTTGACAATCATCAGGATCCACAGTTGTGTACAGGGCACTGATCTGCTCTCGTACTCAGGGCTGTCAAATTCTATTCACCATCTGGCAAGGGTTACGTTACTTTCATCGATCACAAGAGAAGTTCGGACTAAGAAGGCTGCTCAGTATATTTGATCTCGTATTCCACATTACAAACTTTACCATCTTCCAATTACAGCATCAGGCTCTTTCCTAAAGGAAGCCAGTGTCCTGGCCCACACCTGGCTGCTAATCCACTATAGCTGTTGTAGTAGCTATATCCCTTTGTGTAGGAAAATACTTCTGCTCTGAGGGCTCTGAGATGTTACACTACAGGGAGAATACTATATAAATGTAAGTGGTTGTTGTTGCTGCTCGTGCTAAAGTTGCTCTTCAGAACGCTAAATCTGTGATCTTGTTCTGTTGCCTTGGTGTATTTGTAGCTTGCCTGAGATGTACAAACATGCAGCGGTCACAAGTAACCAGCAGCTTTTAATTCAAATAACCACTGTTCATAGTTTCTCTGTTTTCACTAGATTGCAAAAGCATTTTGCATCTATAAGGGCCTTCAACCCATTTCATCTCATCCTTCCATAATATCCATCCTCCCAGCTAACCACTGAGCTACAGTGGAGTCCTGCAGCTCAGTGCTTAGAACACTCGCCTCGCAACAACAACAACTTGGATTTATATAGCGCCCTCCACGCCGGACGGCGTCTCAGAGCGCTTCACAGTAATGGATCCCGGGTCGAGCCGGAGGAGGGGGAGGAAGGTGACCAAAGGCCCAGTCGAAAAGAAAGGTCTTCAGCCGAGACCTGAAAATAGGAAGAGAAGGGAGCGAGGCGAAAGGAATGAGGAAGGGAGTTCCGGAGCCTCAGAGTGTAGTGGCTGAAGGCACAGCCACCGATGGTGGAGCGGAGAATTCGGGGGACAAGGAGGAGGGCAGACCTGATGGAGTGAAGGCGATGGGCACTGCTGTGAGGAGAGAGGAGGTCAGAGAGGTAGGGGGGTGCAGAGGAGTGGAGGGATTTGAAGACAAGGGTGAGGATCTTGAAGTCGATCCTCTCTGGGACAGGCAGCCAGTGCAGTCTGGCAAGGACTGGGGTAATCAGGGAGCAGAGTTTGGTGCGGGTAAGAATGCGGGCGGCAGAGTTTTGTATGACCTGGATTTTATGGATGGTAGTAGAGGGGAGACCGGCGAGGAGGGCAATTGAATAGTCCAGCCGAGAGGTAACAAAGGCATGGACTAGGGTTTCAGCGGCTTTGGAGTGAGATATTGGCGGAAACGGGCGATGCGTCGGAGGTGGAAGAAAGTGATGCTGGTGAGGGATTGGATGTGGGGGAGGAAGGATAAATGGGGATCGAACTTGACGCCTAGGTTGCGTATGGGTTCGGAGAGTTTTAGTGGGAGGTCGGGTAGGTGGAGGAGGGAAGAACCATGCGATTTTAGACGTTGACAAGAGCCAAAGAGTATGGCTTCCGTCTTGTCAACATTTAGCTGAAGGAAATTCGCGCTCATCCCGCTCCTGATGTCTGACAGGCAGGCTGACCGAACATCAGGGGACCGGGGATCGCAAAGTGAGGTGGAAAAATAGAGTTGGGTGTCGTCCGCATACATGTGGAAGTGTACCCCATGTATGTGGACGACAACCCACTTTATTTTTGGTGGTTCGTGAGGTAGGACTCGAACCAGGCGAATGGGGTCCCACTGAGGTGGATGATGGAGGAAAGGCGGTGGAGAAGGATGGCGTGATCAACTGTGTCGAAAGCGGCGGAGATGTCCAGGAGGACAAGGCAGAGGGACCCCTGGTCACTGATAGAGAGGATGTCATTTGAGACTTTCACAAGCGCAGTCTCTGTACTATGGGCAGGGCGGACACCGGACTGGAGGGGTTCGAAGGGGGAGTGAGAGGAGAGGTGTGCGCAAAGTCGATTGGCAACAACGCATTCTAGGACTTTGGCGACGAAGGGCAGGTTTGAAATAGGGCGGTAATGGCTGGGGTTTGAGGGATCTAGGGAAGGTTTTTTGAGGAGAGGGGTGATGACAGCAGTTTTGAGGGGGGCAGGGACTGATCCAGAGGAGAGGGACTGGTTGATGACATCAGCCAGTAGTGGGCAGAGGAGGGGGAACTGGGTGACCGGCAAATTGGTGGGGAGGGGGTCGAGGCAGCAGGTGGTGGGTTTCATTGAAGTGATGGTGGGTGAGAGGGAGGAAGGAGAGATGAGGAGGAAGGAATGTAGGATGGGGGTCATGGTAGGATCTGATGGTGGGGAGCGTGAGGGGGATGGAGAGGGGGTGGTGGTGGGTGACAAGAGGCAGGTGGATGAGGCTGCTGGGCAGATGTTATGTATTTTGGTTGAAAAGAAGTCCATGACCTCCTTGCACTTGGCATTAAATGTGAAGATTGAGGAGGCCTGAGGGGGCGCACGGAGGAGGTAGTGGATGGTGGAAAAAAGGACTTTGGGATTGTTTTTTGCCTCCAAGATGATGTTGGAGTAGAAGGCCGCTTTCGCACGCGTCAAAGAATGGCGGTAGCTGCGGAGATACTCAAGCCACAGTTGGTGGTGAACTGTCAGGCCAGTTTTCTGCCATCTGCGCTCGAGCAGCCGGGTTTTGGTTTTTAGGGAACGGAGATTATTGTTATACCGGGGGATCGGGTGGGTTTGAAGATGGTCCTGGATTTCAGGGGGACGAGAGAGTTGAAGGTGGAGTAGAGGCGATCATGGAGCAGTTGGACGGCTGCTTCAGGATCTCTTTGCGTGGAAAGCCAGAGGGATAGGATATTTTAGGATGTGAGGGCCTTTGTGAGGGTCTCAGGGGGTAGCCTTTTCAAGGATGGTAGAGTATGGGGCGCAAGCCAGAGACCTGGGTTTGATTCCTGGCAGGGCAAAATGTTGAGCAAGTTTCCTTACTCCACACACTTCTGTTTACTTAGCAGTAAGTAGGAACCCGGTTGTTAGTGAATCACTTTTCCGGTGGTAATATTTCCTTGAAAAAAAATAATAAATTGGTCATTCAATCCACAACAGTTTGTGGGACACTGCTGTGCGCAATTGACTGCCACATTTCGCCCACAAAATATAGTCAATTAACTTTACAATATATTCTATGAAGCGCTTTGAGACGTCTCGAAGACATGATAAGGTGCTATATCAAATGCAAGGATTATTATTATTATTATTATTATCTTCCCATCACAGCATCAAGCAGCTTTTTATACAAGTCCAACCTGCAGACCTCAACCACTCTTCCTGGTAACCTGTTCCATAATTATCCTCTGGGTAAAAACATATTTCCTGGGTCTGCCCTGAAATTGCCCTTTGCACCTCTAAACATGTTCTGCTGACTCGGCATATGTGAAATTGTTCCATTGTTACTTTCTCAATCCCATTTAAGGTCTTGCATTACCTCTATAAGGTCCCCTCTAAGATGTTTTCTTTCACAACTGAGTTGTCTTGGTGCTCCTGATCCTAAATTCATTACTGCACTCTTCCCCACCCCACAGACACTCCTCACCCACACCAAACCTTTAATTAGTTTCCTTTTGTTTTTACTTGTTTTGTTGGGTTGTGGTAGAGCCCAAGTCATATAATAACAATAATAATAAACCTTGCATAATTGCCTAATCATGTCTTTGAGACATCTCAAAGCATTTCACAGAACATACTGCAAAGTGAACTGGCTGTATATTTTGTCTGCGAAACGTGGCAGCTGACTGCACACAGCAGGTATCGCAGAGAGATACATTGAGCAAATTACATAATTTTGTGCTACTTGCTAACAATACTTACCGAGGTGTTGACAAAGTTTAACCTTATTTATCAGTACAATGAGCCTTACGCTGACCAAAATGAGTCAGTTTAGGAGCTTTGTGGGGCTTTAGTGTAGGTGGGGTTGATGTGTGACGGTTTCTGAGAGTAGTTGTGTGTAGAGAATTAGGGTCTCTTCAATTGTTTCCTACAAGCCTCTTTAGCAACTTTTTTCTAGCCTTGTCCAACAGTACAGTTACAGTTACTGAATCCCAAACATGGGTGCACACAGGCTCAAGCTCAGTGTCACGGGACAGGTTGAGGTCACTGCCTCAGCCATCATGTGAGTGCCTTATATATTTCACAGAATTTCCCCTCACGAAATAAATAGCAATAAAGCCTATTTGTAAAGGTTGATGGTGCAGCACAGAGAGCAGGTGTTGCAGCACAAAGTCTCCTCAGTGACCAGAACGCTGGAGTTTTGAGTGTAGGCTGCTCCAGGAAATGAGAGAATCTGTCTCAAAAACTCCCCCGATCACAAGACAATGACCATTTAACAGTGAGATGTTCCATCTGCTCTTTGCCGTCATCGCCTCTCGCTGTAAAAATCAGATTTGGTAATGGGGAAGGTTTATATCCTGCTGCCTCCCTCCCTCCTTCACATTTCCTCCTCAAAGGTCAAAGATGGACAATCTGGGTTGTGTCAGTCTGGCTCAATAAGGTTTAGCTTGGGACAGTCTGGATGTGAACAGTGGATGTGGACAATCTGGGTGCGGACAGTGGGTGTGAACAGTGGGTATGGATAGTTTGGATGTGAACAGTGGGTGTGAGCAGTCTGAGTGTGGACAGTGGGTGTGGACAGTCTGGGTGTGGACAATTGGTGTGGTCAGTCTGGGTGTGGACAATTGGTGTGGTCAGTCTGGGTGTGGACAATTGGTGTGGTCAGTCTGGGTGTGGACAATTGGTGTGGTCAGTCTGGGTGTGGACAGTGGGTGTGGATAGTCTGGGTGTGGACAGTCTGGGTGTGGTCAGTCTGGGTGTGGACAGTGGGTGTGGACAGTCTGGGTGTGGACAATGGGTGTGGACAGTGGGTATGGACAGTCTGGGTGTGGACAGTCTGGGTGTGGACAGTGGGTGTGGACAGTCTGGGTGTGGACAGTGGGGGTGTGGACAGTGGGTGTGGGCAGTCTGGGTGTGGACAGTGGGGGTGTGGACAGTGGGTGTGGACAGTCTGGGTGTGGACAGTGGGGGTGTGGACAGTGGGGGTGTGGACAGTGGGTGTGGACAGTCTGGGTGTGGACAGTGGGGGTGTGGACAGTGGGTGTGGACAGTCTGGGTGTGGACAGTGGGGGTGTGGACAGTCTGGGTGTGGACAGTGGGGGTGTGGACAGTGGGTGTGAACAGTCTGGGTGTGGACAGTGTGGGCTGTAGTTATATCATATGATCAAACAATTGAATTGAAAAAGTAGTATTTCACAATGGAATTCATTGATAATAACTCAGAATTTGTAATGGGGAAGTAGCCAATAGTATGACACAGATGACTATCACACTTGCTGAATCCCCAAGTGAACCAATGTATTTGTGACCCTCGTGCCTTGGTTTGACTGATAGATGTGATTACAGATTGGAGGGAGGGTGGGGAAGAAAGGGGAAGTTTGGCTCAGTTGCTAGCACTCTTGTCTCTGGGTCAGAGGCTTTAAACTCATACAGACGACTGATGGGGGTACACTGCATTGTTGGAGGTACCGTCTTTCAGATAAGACATAAAACTGAGGTTGTGTCTTCCTGTCCAGGTGGATGTTAAAGATACCATGGCATTGTTCGAAAAGAGAATGGAGTTTCTCCTGGTGTCCTGGTTAACAACCCCCAAAATAAAATTGATCACTGATTTCATGGCTGTTAGTGAAATATTGCTATGCGCAAAATTGTCTGCTGTGTTCGCCCACTAAATACACACTCACTCCACTAGACAGTGTATCCTGTGAAGAGCTTTGAAACACCCTCATAAGGTAAAAGGCATTATACGAAAATGTAAACAATTTTATATTATCAAGTTTCTCTTCCTGTTCGAAAGGGACACATTGTCTTTCATTCTATCCACACGACTTATACCCAACAATCTTTTCCAAACTGAAAATGTCATAACAGTAGGAATCCTAGTCCGTCAGCTTCTGGGTTATGCATTCAGTACTCTGTTACCAGAACCACACAGACATTTTAGCCATTTACTTTAAGCGGGGTGGGTGGGGCAGGGTGTGTTGGGGGAGAATTTATTTTCACATTATATAAATAGGAAAATAAGTGAATCTGTTTCTTAGAAACTGGTGCCCAAAGTGTTAAAAGAGTTATTTCGATAAATTACAAAAGACTGTTAACATGGAATAATGAAAAGTGATAAGTATCTCAATGAAAACAACGACGTGCACGGAACCAGTTATTAATAACTTTCTGTGATGTCAGTGGGTAGTTTGCTTTGTGACTATAGTGGGCCAGTGAAGACAAAGAGGACCTATTTTCTCTAATGAATGGAAAGTCATGTGATAATCTAATGGTATTTTCCGAGTTCCTCTAAAACCAAGGAATTGGGAACCCGCAGTGACGACTATGACTTGGTGTCATCCTCTAGCCTGTCTGCTCTGTGTTAAAACCACTTCCTCTTCATGTAGGCTGTGGGTCGCATGACAGGCAAATGCTCCCCAGCCCTCAGTGCCGTGATGTCAGTCCCCAGTGAAGCTCTCGCCTCTCACTGTGTTTACTGAACCAGGGAGAAGTTGCGTAACCATAAAAGACGTTAGTTGTGCTGAATGAGATACTGTTCCGTTGTCAAAAAAAGAGATAAGTAGCTGCGAGCTGAATCTGTTAAGCAAAAAGCCAATATATGCTTACAATCGGAAAGTCTTGTCATACGAGGCAACAGTTAAGTAATAGGTTGGTACAAAGTGGGCCACGGTTTAAACAGTGAGAACTGGGTATTGTCAAATGTTCGTAAACCATAATTCACGTCAATTAATATGAACTCATAGGAACTCATAGCCGCACTCTCTCAGTTTGAGATATAATGCAATGGAAAATGTGCAGAATTTAAACGCACAGAGTAAATGAATGCTCAATTTACTACGATTTAAGGTGTACTTTTTGGGAGGCGGGAGAAATAAACAGAATATGATCACTGAGTAAATCTGCAAAGCAGGAAGGTTTATGCTGAAACATAGGAACATACACATTTTTAGCACTGAAGAAGGCCATTTGATCCTTCGAGTCTGTGCCAGCTCGACCTGTTTTGCTAAATGTAACTAAATGGACTGTATTTTACTTGAAACCTTCTTATCTGTTGGTTAATATTCGTAATCGAGCCAATGGAGGTACTGTCTGTTTTGCAAATGAAAATCAGTGTTATTTTTCAGCTAGATCTAGGCTGCATTTTTAAAAAACATATATGGCATTCTCAAATATATAATAAAGAACGTTTAAAAAAATGCAGAAAGAATTTTATTGAAACATAAGAACATACACATTTTTAACACTGAGGGAGGCCTTTTGGTCCTTCGAGTCTGTGCCACTGCCATTTGTTTTACTAAATAACAAGAGGAGGCCATTTAGTCCATCGAACCTGCTTCACCTCCGAGTCAGAAGGTCACGGGTTTATGTCTCATGTGGGACTTTGAAGTTATAGTTTAGGCGGATACTCGAAAGCCCTCCAGGGCGTATGCTGCATTGTTAGAGATGCTGTCCTTCAGATTAAACTAACCAAAGCCCTGTCTGCCTGTTTAGGTGGATGTTAAAGATCCCATGGCACTACTCGAAAAGAGAAGTTTCTCTTGCCAATCATAATTCCCTGAATAAAATTGATCATTCACTTCATGGGTGTGTGAGGTAGACGTATGCAAATTGGTTGCTGTGTTGTCCAACAAATACATAGTCATTACATTTTACAGTGAGATCTTTAGGGTCCACCTGAACATGCAGATAGGACCTTCATTTAACATCTCATCTGAAGGACGGCACCTCTGACAATGCAGCACACCCCCAGCACTGCGATGGAGTGCCAGAGTAGATGATAAGGGTTACAAGTCCCAATGTGTGTCATGAACCTGCAACCTTCTTACTCAGAGGCAAGAGTACTACCAACTGAGGCAGGCTGACTTAGTGCTGATGTCAAATCAATGAAAGTGACTAACTGCTAATGATAGTGTGAAACTATGATAAAGGTGGTGTTATGGGTATTCAGTTTCAGGAGACAACCAATTGCAGAGACTTTACTTGAGCTACTGCTGGGAAAGAGGAACCAGTGTCAACAAATGCTGCTACCCTGCTTGAGGGGCGCTATATAAATGCAAGTTGTTGTGCAAAACCTTGCACTGCTTTTCAATCATGTGATACATATCTCTGTGATATTGTTAAGGTTTATCTTTGTCTTTGAAGTCATTTCAAAAAGGTATTCAGCATCTTTAAATACAAGTAATTCTTCCGTCAATGAAAATCAGAATTGTAAGCGCTGTAAATACCTGAGATGGAAGCGGGCAAAAGTAAACTACACAAGGGTCTAGAGTAAACCACACGAGGGGCTAAAAGTAACTGCATGAAGGATTGAGAGAACATGTACAACATAGCACATCTCTAGAGTTGAGGATTAGTCAAGTTGAGAATTAGTCAGATTTTAACATCATTAAAGAATCGAGAGCATGACCAACTTTTTAACAACGCTAAAAATAATCCCCCACGAGTCCAACCGAAAAACCCTTCAGATAACCTTCTGGATTGTAGAGCAAACAACTTCAGGTTTGAATGCCCAGTCTGTGCTGAATGAGCTGAACTCAGCCATGATGGTAGTGGGGTGGTAAACCTGGCCTTGGTTATCCCTAAGTTAGAGAGGGGAAATTCTGCATTCTTCATTATCTAGAACCTCTTACAAGAAGCTGTGTATGTGTGTGTTGGGATCAGTTGAATTGCCTGCCTGATCTCTGTCAAGGTTCACATTTGAATAATGTGGAAGAGATACCAGAAGACAACCTGTGGAAGCATTGTCTGTAGAAGTAAAAAGGAGTCAAATGCCTTCAAGAGAGTAGAAGGGCAAGAAGGCAATGAATAATATTAATAACTTTTGTTCATATGGCAAATTATTCATCAGACTTTAGTGTAGACTGAATTGATCCACCCAGTTGATGTCCTGCAATCGATACCACCTCCCGAGGCTGGTCTCATGCCCCAGGTCACTTTGCAATCACAAGCCTCCAACACAATTTATATTATATCATGGGTCAATTCTGTGGTTTTCTTGCTAAATAATTGTGAAGAGCAAAGCTAAGAATCTGAATTTTATCCCACTCAGATCTGTCTGCTGAGCTCCACCATGCTTGACGGTTCCTTCAGGCGCAGGTCTGTTTTGGGCAATGGACTAAAATATTGCCCACACCAGGGCAAGCACAGCCCTTGTATACAATGAGCCTGTTTATTCCTGAGATCCACCTATTAAATTCTGGGCATCTGATCTGGGTCCACACTCATCACAGCAGGTGCTTGAGACTCTATCTTGAGTTCAACAAGAACACAGTCACTTCACTGCTATTAAACACTCTGGGATGCTACCCTGCATGAGGGTCGTTAGATAAATGCAAGTTAGTGGTGTTGTTGTTTTGGAGGCCTTTGAATTCCCAGGCCTTTACAGGCAGTGGTGAAAGTCATTCAAATCCACTCCGTGTTCTTGAAAAAGTCCTTATTGAGTACAGTCGTTGCTTCTCCTCCATCTTACACTGCTGCACTGTAAAGGGACAGCACTGTACTTAAGCCTGAACAGAGGGAGACATTTAACAGGAGTCTGGACTTGCACTTTTTTCTCAGCATTTCAGAGCATGCACATTTGATTAATTCTTAAATTCACTTTTAATTCTGAAGCTGAGAATTATCCAAAATTTACATGCTAAGAACATTCAGATGGACGTTAAAGATCCCATGACACTATTCAAAAGCCTAATGGAGTTTCTCCCGGGGTCCTGGCCAACAATTCCACAAATAAAATTGCTCACTCGTTTCGTGGCTGTTTGTGGTACAATTCTGTGGAGAATTGTGCTGCCGCTTTAGCCTATAAATACACAATCACTCCATTTCACAGTAAATCCTGTGAAGCGCTTTGAGACATCCTTCCAACATGATGAGGCGCATTCCAACTGCAAAAATTATTATTATTATCCATGTAATTCTCAAAAGTATGTAATTCCAATTCTATTTGCATGACGGGACAATGGCTTAAAAATGATCTTTTTATTTACAAGCAGAGTCTTTTGTCATGTTTGGTTGTTGCTCAGAATAGAACAGTGTCCCAACGAGCTATGGACACATGGTGGAATATTTGCTTTGGAATATAAGGGACGAGGAAAACCTGTGGAAATTGCGGGGTATCTTCCAGGACGAGTGGAAAAGACTTTGATCACTCCATTAGTTCATCGATAAGAGGAAGATATTGGATACATCACAGGGAAGGGCGCAATGTAAATGTTACCACTTGAACAGCGGATTTGACTGGCATTAAATGTTCATTTGCCTAATGTCTATATTTAGAACTTCCCGATTCCTACTTTGAAAATAATATGTAGAGGGGATGATGGCAGAACAAGGGCAGTCTGTGTGCGTGTGCCAGCTTATGAAGAGATCAGACATTTGGATTGTGTCGCACTGAATTCATAATTATTTGGAAGTGCCGACACAATCTGTCAATGTATTTTTTGACGTTTATGTTAAAGTAACGAATGAACTGAAATCCTATTTTAATGAAATGAAATCGCTGTTCAACAGAGAACACGCTTCATTACCGTGGATGTGTTTTTTGCAGGAAAATACAAGTTTGGCAGTCATATAAAATCAGTAAAACGTACTACTGCTGACTAAGTCTGGGCCGGTTCTACACTCTAACTTTCTGTACTAATGGTCAACCATGCTGGAGGCGATTTACATTATGTATAAATGATTGGAAGTGGGGACAGGAACCAAGCTATCTAAGTTTGCAGATGATGCCAAACATAATACAATTTACATATAAAACTAGGCTCTTGCCCCACCCTCTCTATGCATCCTCCTCAAACCCTACCAACCGGGATACTCCCTCCACTTGCTGGGCACTGGTCTGCTTCACATCCCTGCCCCACCCAACCTACCATCGGTATCAGGCTTTCAGCTTTCAGGAGGATGTCTCAAAGCACTTTGAGGGGCCAATTTATGGGAATTACAAATAACAGGCTGAACATATACCTATATATACAGATGATGATAATATTAATAATAATCCTTGCATTTGATATTGTGCCTTATCACATCGTTGAGATGTCTGAAAGCACTTCACAGGATTTACTGTAAAGTGGATTGACTGTGTATTTTGTAAACAAAATGCAGTAGCCAATTTGCGCACAGCAATGTCCCACAACCAGCCATGGAGCGAGTGACCAAATTTATTTGGAGGATTTGTAGGCCAGGATACCAGATCTGAATAGATTAGTGACTTGGGCTGGCTTGCGGCAAATATCATTTATTGCCCTGAGCGAGACCCTTCATCGGGCTTCAAACTCCATTCTGATGCAGAGCCTTTACCAAGGCACGAATCTCCCTTTCTCCTTCAGATGCTGATCGACCCTGCTGTGCATTTCCAGCACTTTCTAATTTTATTTCAGATCTCCAGAATTCACATTTTTTCTTTTTCTCTCTGATAGCACTTGGTGCAGTATAAAAGGAATATATAAAGTAAAGCCCTGCTCCCTGTGTTGGCTGTAAAGATCTTAAACTATGATACAAGGCTACTCATAATTGGATACAACTTGGCAGTAAATTCACAATCTCACTCGGAAAAGGCACAAAGGTTTCTGCTGTGCTTAAAGATGAAAAGTGATCTGTTCCCCAGTGCTGACATCCTCCAATTGATCAACACAAAAACATATAAAAAGAGCCATACTCCAAAAAGCATGCTATTAGCTATCTTTCCTGTGAAATTCACCCCTGTGGCACAGTAGGCTAACATTGTCAGGAGAGATGACTTGTGTGGTGAGGCAAACACATCATTTTCAAATATGTCAAGAGCCAAAGCTTGGGGACATCAGAGTGTGTGTTGGGGTACTGCTGGAGTTTAACTAGATAAAAAAGACATGGCTTGGCTGTCTGGCAAACCTTGCTGCTTGTCCAGCCAGGTCCATCCTCACTGTTAGGGCTTTGGCTTCCCAAGAAAAATCCCTACCCTCAGTGACTATGCTGCTAATCCAAGGCCTGACCATGGAGCCAGGTTGGCTGGATCATCATCAATAGTGCCTTGGAGTACTGCGGATCTTCCTGGCTCAGGAACCAGATTACCAAAACACCTTCCCACCTCAGGCGCTGACAACATCCAATCTACTTGGATATACTCTCCGCTTCACAGAGCCAGTACAGAAGCTTGGTGTCTTGTTCAATTCTCAACTGTCCTTTAAACCCCATCCCTAGTGAGAAGCACATGCTCTGGGCGGAGTTACAGCAACATCACTCACTCCATGAGGTGCTCCACACCAGGTCCTGATAGTTTGTGGAATCCTGTAACTCAGTGGTTAGAGCACTTGCCTCACAAGCGAGAAGATCTGGGCAGGGCGAAACCTTAGGCAAGTTTCCTTACTCTGATGCCTCTGTTTGCCTAGCAGTAAGTAGCAACCCGGTTGTTGGTTGAATGGCGGATTGCTTCTGGGGTAATAATCCCTTATAAAAGTAATCAGTTACTCAATCCACAACTGTTTGTGGGACACTGCTGTGTACAATTAGCTTTATACAGTCAATTCACTTTGCAATATATTCTGTGAAGCACTTTGAGATGTCTCAACAACGTGATAAGGTTCTTTATGAAATGCAAGGATTATTATTATAGTATAGGTTATTATTATCGCTATCTTATACTTTTGTTCCTTGGTTATGGATTCCCCAACAAGTGGAGACAGTCTATTTGTTAACCTTATCAAGCACTTTCATGATTTTAAACACCTCTATCACGTCCCCTCTTAAGCGGCTCTTCTCTAAGGAAAAAAAAGGCCTGTGTGCAATTGGTGTCACGTTCACCTACAAATAGACAATCACTCGACTTCACAGTAAATCCTGTAATGGGCTTTGAATGTCTTTCTGACGTTATACCAAATGCAAGGATTATTATTATTTATCTATCACATTTAATATGGCAATGCAGATGCATTCACATGGTGTCAGAATTTTTGTTCAGATCATTTGGGTAGCACAGTCTGTTAGTGCAGCTCTGAACTGAGACTCCTAATTTAGCAAAACTATTGATTTCTCTCTCATTCTCTCTCTCTCTCAGTCCTCCACTCACTGTCTCACCTATAAGCATTTTTCATGGAGTTTGGATCTTTAAGTGAACTATGGGCCTGGATTTTGTCATGCCTTTAGCCAAAAGACTAGACAGTTGTCTTAGAATTTAATATTGTGCAGAGTTTTGGAAAATTCTTAAATTTAGATTATTAATTTGGAAGATTTTTTTTCAGCAGATCCTAAGCAGAACCAGCTTTTAAATTAAAACCGATATTAAGAATTTTCTAAAAATTGTGCACAATCTTAAATTCCTTGTTAAGAAATCCATTAGAAATTGTGCATTTCATACCCCGAGATGTCATTCTCTTTTGTGTTAACAAGTGCTGAAAACATACACAGATGTGGATCTGATCATTGTATGTGTGTGTCTCAGCCCCGTCCTAGGAACAATAGTTTCCTCAGAACACTGACTGGGGTGGAAGGGCATTGAGGCTCAGGGTGTGATGAGTTAACGCCCCTTCTGTGCTGTGGTGCATTCAGTTGTGGTTGATTCAAACTGTTTTCTGGTTACTTCAGTGCCTGTCAGCAGTGACAAGAAACTCAAACTACAAACACGGTGATGCCTGAGCAGGTTCAGAGCTTGTGAAAAACAATTACTCATTGCCCTTACTCTTCAGACAGATACTCAGAGCAAACCGGTGAAGATAGCGAAGAAAATGTTAGCACTGTTCCCTGTCCAATGATCCTGCTGTTGTCTCATGCACTTTCCCACCTGTTATGCAGCTTTAAATGCTTCAATCTAGCTTTTTGAAGGCACAGGTCAAAGTACTGTAGTTTTTATGCGTAATATATTATATATACAGGATAATAATTTATACAGTGTAGGATGCATGGTACAATACCTATTACAATAGGATACAGTATATGTCTTACTAAGTACATTGTAACATTTTTTTACAATGTGGTAGAATGGGAGTCTTATTTGCATTTAATATATGACCTATAATTATCTCAAGACCCTCCTCTTCAACCGTGCTTTCGACCCCCAGCTCGGGTCCAAAACACTGACTGTCCAGTGCCTTGGGGCGTCCTCCCGATGTGAAAGGCGCTACAAATATAATTTTGTTGTTGTAATTATAATGTCAATATGTTTCACGGATAATTGCTGTTACATGTAGTGACTATGTAGGCAAACATGTTGTGCTACATTGTAATGGTTTGGTCATGAGCATAACACAGAGTGTAAGTGATCTGAAAGATATTGGGGAATAAGTCGCTGACAGAAACCATTACAGGAGACCAGATATCAGAGAGTTTCTCCCGATTTGGTCTAAAACAATACATAATATTCATTTGACTTAGTGTTTCAATCCATGTTGAACAAGTGGGGTCCATCTTAGTGGATTGCAATGCCAAACATCAGTTAGGAGGAATCCCAGGATCAAGTTTGTTTTTGAGCAGAGGGTGAATGTAAGGGGAGCATGCTGAGTCAGTGGGCTTGTGTCTGGATTGTCTGTGTACTTTATAATCTCTTTGGTGTCATGCAGGACCTTTCATCCTTAAGAGTTCAATCTTTATCTCCTAAAGATGTGGAAGATTGATATATCCGTAAGGCGATGATGATTTTCTCTTTTCCGATCGATTGCTGATTGTAGATGGTTTGAGACTGTTTGAGCCTGGGTGTGCTGCTTCGCAAATGGTCCCAGACATTGTCACACAAGGCTCGTTTGAGATCTGTCTAACACAGGCTGTTCCTGTGTTTGTGTTTTGAGTTCAGAAAAATAAAGATTGCATATGCCTACAAACCTACCAGGGTGGTGTCTTTATCATAATAATAATCCCTGCATTTGATACAATGCCTTATCACGTTGTTGAGATGCCTGCACCAAGACCAGGCTGTTTGTAAACAGCAACGTGTCTCAATGAATACACTTCAGTGATGGGAATGTCATCTTAGCTGCCTGAGATTCACAAACCATTGCAACAGTCATCTCAAGTAACTTACTCATGAGAGTCAAGAATTTACCAGCCCTTCCCCCCTCCCCTTCTCCCCATAAACGGACATGCATCACTGCTCTTTAGTGAGGTCTGGCAATCTGTGCATGTGTGCTGCATCACATGATGTCATCTGTAAAGCATACAAATGTCATCATCACATTACGCTGATTACTTTGCTTGCAAGTGAAAAAAGAAAAATGACACACAAGCCTATAGAAAGCCCTGCAACAAAGTCAGGATTTATTATGCATCCTTAGTGTTGATGGGAGAGGCTGCCTTGTCTGGATATCTTTCAACAGTTATCAAACTCCGTGGCTGCTGTCTAGCACCGACTTCAGATCTTTGAGCTGCTAACCATGACATATTTCATATGGTGTCTGTCAGAAGCAATCAGCTCATTGCCTCAGTCCTGCTCCTTCCTGTGTGCCACTGGGGTGTAAATATTTGACAGCTCCTTTGCTAAGCCATCAAACCGCGCTCACAAACAAAAATTGCAGTAGCTCAGCGTCCTAATACAAATGTAGGCACAGTTTATAGAACCAGGTTTGATCAATACTTTGCCCGCTGGTGTGCATGTGGGACGTGAACAAAACTTATGGTAGGTTTAATCTGCAGTGTCTTTTGCACTGCCCGGTAATCCCTGCATTTGATATTAGCACCTAGAACTCCAGAGATTTCACAGGTAAATGCTGTCTGTGTATTTGTAGGTGAATGTGGCAGTCATTTCACACATACACAAGGTGCCAAAAACAGCCATAAAGTGAATAATTTTATCTGAAGGCCTGTTGACCAGGTCAGGGGGAGAAATTCTCTTCTCGCATAGTGCCATGGGATCTCTATAGCGCCTGCCTGAACAGACAGACAGGGCCTCGGCTCAATGAAGCAAACGTCAGTATTTGCACGTTATCTCCTCAGGAGGTTTAGGACAGGCCGGTGTTTTCAAAAATCTAGGAATTGCAATTTTTCCCCAAATATTTCTTGGGTGAATGTGAGGCTCGTTCAGGTGAGGAATTTTAGTGCTGAGCATTGGGAAAATTGCTATGTTTCATACTCAGTGTCGATATCAAATGTTCTCAAGTGAATTGACACTCGTCAGGAACTGAGTTGAAACTGCCCTAATGGACATCACTTGAGGATTCTAAACAGCCATCAAGGTCCGTCGTCTCTCCTGCCACCAGCTGGGCTCAGGCTTACACCAGATTCAGAGGACAGAGGATAGTTTTTAACCCACTCCGTGCCTCCGAATCCTTGACCTGTAGTAACACAGTTACTACTCAGTTATTGGGGAGGACAAGTTTGCAGGGCTTCAGGGAGAGATCGGGAGAGTGGGATTGATTTGGAAGCTCTTTTCAAAGAGCCGACACAGACACGATGGGCCGAATTCCCTCCTTCTGTGCTGTATAATTCTATGATTCTATGATTATATGATTCAGTGCTGAATCCATAATGTAACCTAGTGTTAACCCATAGTGTAACACAATGCTTAACACACAATGTAACCCAATGCTTAACTTGCAGTCTAATCCAACATTTAACCCATTGTGTAACCCAAACTCAACCACCTCCATAGAGAGCAATTTTGGAACTGAACTGGTCTTTAGTACTTCCACATGCAAGTTCCCCCACTCTTGTTAATATTCAAGGTCTCACAGCAGAGACAGAATCTCATGCTGACCTTCCAATGCCTCCATGACCTTGTCCCATCCAATCTCCTCCAATATACTCCAGCCATAGTCTCTCCCTCTGCTTCAAAAACTTGGTCTTGCTTCACGTCCCTCCATTCCTCTGACCCACCATCAATAGCTGTTCTCTGTCATCATGCCCCTGCTCTCTGAAATTCTCTCTCAAAATCCTTTCATCTTGCACCCTTTCTTTCTTTCTTTCTTTCTTTCTTTCTTTCTTTCTTTCTTTCTTTCTTTCTTTCTTTCTTTCTTTCTTTCTTTCTTTCTTTCTTTCTTTCTTTCTTTCTTGCTTGCTTGCTTGCTTGCTTGCTTGCTTTCTCTCCCTCTCTCTCCCCCCTTCTTTCCTTCCTTCCTTCCTCAAAATACTTCTAAGAATGTGCCTTCTAAACATGTACCCTCCTTCATTTCACCTTGCCCACCCACTCCCTCCATAACCCATGAATGTTATGTTACGTTCTGGAAGAGAAACACAAAAATATTGCTTATTCGACTTGGGGACGTTTTTCAAATGGTCATCAACAGCCAAAAGTTTGGCACACGCTGCTTTAAGTAAACATGGAAAGGCCATTTCTAGTGCTTGTAAATGATCCTCACAAAGCGGAAATCCACATTGATAGCAACCCAGGGTTCTCAGCTGAGTTTGGGCGCTACAATCAAGAGGATGCCTCAAAATGCTCACTGAAAAGTGTAGTGACTGTGTATTTTGTAGGTGAATACTTTACATAAGGAGCAGAATGTGTATTCAAATGCTACAGTGTTGACCCAATTGAGATTTGAGTTAAGGGGTTTGTTTTGTATACAGTACTACAGTCTTGATATGAATTCTCACTCTTTTTCAGGTCCTGGTTTTACATTTCTTCCTATTGCTTCCCCATATTGCTCTTTTTTCAAATGGGTTACTGTTGACTATAGACTCTCTGGAGCCACCGCTCTGCAGCTGAACAAAAATAAGTGCTTGTGCTGGATGCAGGGCAGGACATGTCAGTTTTATTGTGTTCTGCCTTCTCAGGAACTGAGATAAAGTATTCCACGTTTCTACAGTGATCATATGTCATGGTCAAGATCCAATTAAGGTGAGTTTATATTACTAAGGATGACCTACTGCGTTGAAGACCAAGCTTTTGACAATGTTGGACACAGCTTTATTGCGCTAAACCTGTATTTCTAGCAGCCTTAATACCACTGAACAATGCTGAGCCTTGATACCACTGAACAAAGCTGGCTGCATAAGTAAGTATGAGGCAGATAGATACAAGTGGATTTAAGAAGACTGCTTTCTACTGAACTATTACAGAATGAGGTCTAAAATGCAGGTTGGGCTAATAACCCACAGGCTAACCGTGCCATGCATGCAGCAGCCTTTATTGATGTTATTGACCACCAATTAAAACAATTACATTGAATCTACAATCTTACCCATATAATTTGTGTCATCCATTGTTGGAGAATCTGTCCTTTGAATGAGATGTTAAACTAAGGTCCCGTCTGCCAGTTCAGGTGGACATTAGAGATCCCATGGCACTATTCGAAAAGAGAAGGGAGTTTTTCCTGGTGTCTTAGCCAACAATGCCTCAGGTAAAATTAGGCTTTCACTTCAAGGCTGTTTGTGGGATATAGCTGTGTACAAATTGGCTGCCGCATTCCCCTACAAAGTACACAGTCACTGCACAATGGAGTAAATCCTGCAAAGCACTTTGAGATGTCTTCCCAAAGTGAATGGCGCTCTATCAAAATGCAAGTATTATATGTTTTAGCGCTCAGACCAACAACTGACCATTACCTAGCCCAGTGATGTACTAGAACTGAGGGTCCCATGACACCTTTTTTTGCACTCTGGCTAATAGAGACAAAACTAATTTAACCTTTTCCTTTAGGCGGTTTTGATGGAACAAGTGTCATCAATCAATTTTTGACCCCAAACCACCATGGAATCTATCACATCTGATATATTCCTGAGGTGTGACTCTTCAGTTTATCTTCAAAACCCCACATGACCAATTATCTGCAAGAGAGTACTGCTTTCCCCTCACATCTCCTGCATAACTCCTTTCACACAAACCTGCCACTTACAAGCATATTCATTTCAGTAACAGAGAAAGCGCTTGTATTGTTTTCAGCCTTATCATGTTGAAATGTTTCAAAGAGCTTCACAGGAAATTACTATCAAGGGTAGTGACTGTTTGTTGTAAGCAAGCAATTAAGTTCCATTAACAATCATGAGTTGAACGACTAGTTAGTCTACAATGGAGACTACTGTGATGTATAACCATGTGTCCGTGTCCTTGCCAGCACTGTGGCCTTATCTCCAGATCCACCCCTATTGTTCAATGGGTGAAGGTATTCAGGTCCCTCGCATTTGTAGATTTAAGTCCAAACATGTGTATACAGTTTAGAGGCTAAGTGGTTTCTATTAGCAGATTCTTATAGAAAGTTGCCAAGTAATGTTTTGGCGATTTGAGACAAAAGTGCTGTGGAGCCCTGCATTGTCAGATAAGCTATTCAACTAAAGCCCTGTCTGCCTATTGAGATGGATGATAAGATGGCATGGTACTGCTCAAAAAAGAGACAGAAGTTTGTTAACCAACAATCTCCCACATCAATTGGTTATTCTGGTTGTGGTACACTGTTGTGTGCAAACTCTCGACTGTCCAATGTTTTGGGACATCCTCCAGATGTGAAAGAAGCTAAATAAATACAATTTGTTGTTGATATTGCAAACTAACTATTAAATTTGCCTACATACAATAATACAGTAAACCTTGCATTTTGGTACAAATACAAAGTGACTACATTCAATAGTAATTACCGTGAAATGCTTTGGGATTTTTCAACAATATCGGCACTATATCAGTACAAGGAATATTACAACAACTTGAATTTATATAATGCCCTCACACAGGGTAGCTTATCGGAGCACTTAACAATGGTGTAGTTTGACGCTAAGCCGGAATCAATAATAAAAGAAAATTTACCTTTACCCCTGAAGGCAGTTAAGCAAAACTCTGTCTTACTTTACGTCATTGGTTTATTATTTTTAAAGGCTGGCATCATGTTGCTCTTTTACTTTTCCTTCCACGTTGATCCTTGACTGAGACTCTACCCTGCGTAGAAGCTGCTTTATAAGTGCAAGTTGTTGTTGTTTTTAATGAAAACTTTTCAGACAACACATTAGGTCAGAACTCATCAATACGTGAACTATGGTTTATCCAGCAGGTTTTTTGCTTGTATGCTTTTAAAGTGCTGCTCATGTCATCTTAAACTCCACATCACTGGGGGTTATCTTACACTGATACTAAAAATAGCAATCATTTCACTGCTTCCTCATTAATGGGGAAACCCGTTTTAGATACACAGCAAGACAATTTCTATTCTTAACAATCATATAATGTAGACCTCACTGTGACAAGGCGATCCATTGCCGCATTCAGAATTGGGTTCCTGCTGCACGTAATTCAAACAGCAAATTAGTTGCTGTGGGTTAAACACTATTCTTGTCTGTTCAGTAAGTTCTGTGAATTTGTCCCTGTGTGCTGATAAATAACTGTAATGAATAATAATCCCTCCAAAAAAACAAAACAATAATAATTTGGTCATTTTCAATCCATGACTGTTTGTGGGACATTGCTGTGCGCAATTGTCTGCCGCGTTCGCCCAGAAATATACAGTCAATTCACTTTACAGTATATCCTGTGAAGCGCTTTGGGACGTCTAGAAGACATGAAAAGCGCTATAACAAATGCAAGGATTATTATTATCATTATTATGTGATTTTAAATGTATAATTTAATTTTACATTTATAAGATAATGTTATTTATAAAGTCAAAATTGCATTATTTATAAGTGTAGATTTTTTCCCCCCTTCAAACGTAATGAATGGAGCAGAGTAGCTTTAATCCAGAGTAACAAATTTGCTACATTGACTAGAATAAGCTTCAAAGTCTCTTAGTTACAGCTTTGTTGTGTGTCCCTGTGCCAAAGACATTTAACACTCAAAACTGGGGGAAAAGTCTGAATACCTCAACTACTTCCCAGCAAGGATTCACAATGTCATGCGTGATAAAGTAACTAAATCATGGCTACATTAACTTATTACCGAGAATAAAGTCTTTTATGAAATTGCTCTTTGAGTAAGCGATGGCAGAGTAAATGTGATGACATACTTATGTCTTTTCCTTCACATTAATACAAAAGCAATGTTTAAGGTGATGTTCTTTAACACAAAGGGTAGAGTGGATTCATAAACGTCTAAATTATAATAATAAACTTTGCATTTGATATAGCGCTTTTCACGTCGGGAGGAAGTCCCAAAGCGCTTCACAGAACACACTGTAAAGTGAATTGACTGTATATTTGTGGGCGAACGCGGCAGCCAATTGCGCACAGCAATGTCCCACAAACAGTCGTAGATTGAAAATGACCAATTTTATTATTGTTTTTGGTTTTGGAGGGATTATTATTAGGCTCTGTGTGGAGTAAGGAAACTTGCCCAAGGTTTCGCCCTCTGCCTGGAATTGAACCCAGGTCTCTCGCTTGCAAAGCGAGTGCTCTAACCACTGAGCTACAGGACTCCACAATTACAACCACTGAGCTATAGGACTCCTCCAATTACAAGTTTGTTGTTGGGATTAACTTGGATCAAAAATCTATTTTAACGCCTGCTTCTTGATGGCTCGGTCAACGAATAGACCATGTGATGTGGCACTGAGTCATTGAAAAATCAGGGTCAGAAAGGTCTGCTAAGATTATCGATCTAACATTTTCTGATTTCCAGGATCTGCAGTATTGTGCGTTTTGTTTATAAATTCTGTTTTATTTTGGAAGCCAATTTTCCACAGTTTGTTTGTTCAAAATCGGGGTCAAACGACTTCCGAATTACAACCGAGTTTAAGACTTCTTTCCAAAGTTTGGCAAGATTTTACATTTTAAGACAATGGTCTTATGCCTAAGAAGATGAAAGTATTGAGCTCCCCAGCAGTGTGTTGAGCCAACTGGGGGTAGAGCTGCCACACTTCAGTGAGTCAGGTCTGTGGTCCTGGCCTACAGAATAGATCAGCTGAAGTTCCTGCTCCAAACTGTGGGAATGTAGGAATGTTCAGGCCTGGAAAAGTACATTACTAACTATCTGACTGGCCCCACAGTAATCACGTTCTGCACTATTCTATCTCTCATACAACTCAATTTCTCATTCCCTCTTGAATGTTAAATATACTGGGGTACATTTTGCAATATTTCTTAATCATGTAATCCTGAAGTGTGTGGAACACCGCTGAAACTCGATTTTTGTAGAGATTTTCCTCACGTCAGAATGATGTGAGTGACATCCTTTTAATTACAATAACAATAATCATCCTTGTAATTGATTATTATTTCACATCTTTCATGTCAGGAGGACGTCTCAAAACATTTCACAAGATATACTGTAAAGTCTAGTGACTGTGTATTTTGAAGGTTATCGGGGCACCTAATGTGCACATTTGGGGGATTGTTGTCCAGGACACCTGGAGAAACTCCCTTCTCTTTTCTCTTTTGGGATCTTTAACAATCCTGAACAGGCAGAGGGCACCTAGGTTTAACATCTCATCCAAAAGACGGCACCTCCGACAATGCAGTGCTCCACAGCTCATAGACTATATAAATTCAAAGTGCTGGTATGGGACTTGAACCCACAACCTACTGACTCAGAGGCGAGAGTGCTACCAACTGAGCCAAGCTGATTCTCCAGTTACCCAAAAGAAATCCCATTCCTATTTATTCATTAAAAAAAATTGCGTAATGAGGAAATCTGCTAAAAAAAAAGTTGACTATATTATTAGGGGTCAGCTTATCCACGTCATTTATGATCCTAAATATTTCAGCAAGATCTGCCTGAGTCTTTACATTTCAGTGTGAACATTTCCAGTTGGAGAAAAAACAAAGAAGCAAAAGTAAAGCCAATACTTCATAATCAAAATCGAAGTTTTAAAAGTTTTGGCTGCATTATTTTGTTGTTGTTGTTGTGGTTGTTGTTGTATTACATTTACCCGTACGCTTCGCATTCCTTCCCTTTCAGCGCTCTGATGTTGTTGAGATTCTTTGACTGTCCTTATTCCCAGACCCGGTGCAGGAGTGGCCATAACTTTGAAATCAGAAATCCTTTCTGACATGTTCCTTCCAGTGAAATGGAGCTGCAGGACACAATCCAGCAGGCGGGGATGAAGGCATCTCTCTGGAGGCTGCCACTAGGCGATATATGGGAGGTCTGTGTTATGCTGCGGTAGACTGATAGACTGATCGACCCTGCAAACAGCAGCCTAACATATCTGCCGAACAAGTCATCTGGAAGCCTGCCCTCTTTCCTTAAAAAGTTTCAGCTGAATTAACACAGATCCTCCACTTGAAAAGCTTGAGAGAGCCCAGAGAATGATCAGTGACAGCTTTAACAAGATTATAACTGCTAAATCGCCTTTCTCAAATGTACCTTAATAAAGACTGAAGGCTTATATAGGCTTCTCATGTCCCCACGGCAACATCTTTTCTATCATGTTGCCATAGGGACAGTGAAGGCCTTAATAAACCAGTGGTAAAATACATACTCTCCCTTGAAATAGGAATGATGATGTGCAAAAACACTTCTCCCGAGAGTGGAAATCAGAAGGAATGTTCTTGAAAAGGAATGAAAAATGATTAGCCAAATGAAAAGCTATATATCATGTAGCGCTGTGAAATCTGTTTGTGGTTGTATACTCAGACTGTGTGTGGCTATAAAAAGCCTGGACTGCCAATGTCATGCAGTGCTGGAGTTGGATATCTTACTAGGCTGACAGAATGGAATTGCTCAGCTTTTTATTGCTAAGAAGCCCACTGTTAGCTATTGTTCCTTCAGCTTTTCTTCTGCTGTTAACTTTCCTTGGTGCTGTAAAAGCATGCCTTTAAATTTGTATTTGGAAGACTTTTGAGATGAATGTCTTTATCAGCCCCAAATAATGCAAACAATTTTACTGGTTACGAAGTGGGAGAGGGATAAAAGTTAAACTCTATTTTAAAGATCCATTATGACAGTTTATATTGTTACGTTAAAGAGAAATAGTAGAAATATACAACACGATAGTAAACTGGAAGAAGAAAGGTAGGTTAATGTTCCTGGGTTCACCTTCACCAGAATGCATTAGAATGGGAGTTTTTTTTTGAAGGGGAGTAATGTTTTTATCTTTAAAGATGGTTATGCAGTTTTAAACAGGAACTTTCCTTTTGGATTATGTTTCCTCAAGGGTCTAGATTGGCAATACATTAATACAGCGGAAGCCTGTTCAATACAAAATGCTGACTTGCAAGTACTGAAGGTACCCACTAGTGGTGGGTTGTGTCTACCATTCAATAATCCAATAGTTTAGTCACCCACCAGGAGACACAAAGACAAGCCCACCAGACTCTTGAGACAGCCTCCAGTCAATTTGTCATTATCAGAGCTGGCCATAAAGTGTCAGTTTTGGGGATACCGGCTGAATATATTGTTTCTTCTGGTGCTGGGAAGGTGCTATTCTCCACAGCTGGTAAATCAAATAATAATAATCCTTGCATTTGATACGGCACCTTATCACGTCTTCGAGACGTCTCAAAGATGTGATAAGGATAAACTGCAAAGTACAGTGACTGGGTGTTTTGTGGGCGAAAAGAGTATTCAAAACAGAGAGCTCTACATATGTATGCCACCAACACATGTCCTCGATTTATATTTTTTCTAAATAAATTTCAACTGACTAAAGTTGGACTGATAAGGATTTTGAAAATATTACTGGGATGTAATTCCACTCTCTGCAAAGCAATGACTTTGACAATGTGCAGTTACAATGGGAATTATTAAAATGGTATGAAGGAGGTTAGGAAACGGAGGGTGGTATGATCAGTGCAGTCAAGAACTTTCTTATGATGTGGAAAGTAAGAGGGATGCTTTTATCAATGTCTGGCTGGGATACGTAACTTTCATTTCTTTATCTTATCTGACAAGAATGTGGGAGCCTTCATAGAACGATTCTAATTGTTATCATAGGATCTTACAGCACAGAAGGAGGCCATTTACCCCATCATTCCTGTGCCGGCTCTTTGAAAGAGCTATCCAATTAGTCCTACTCCCCCAATCTCTCCCTATAGCCCTGCAATTTTTTTCTTTTCAAGTAAATATCCAATTTAATTTTGAGTTATTATTGAATGTTGCTTAGACTTTAGCAATTGCTGGGAGGTATTCTCCAGCTTGGGGCTCTAGAACGCTAACCTGCAAGTTGTTGTTCCTGCTTTGTGAACTGAGCATGGACACTTAACTGCTGACTTCACTCACTTACACACAATAGGTACATGAAGACTGAATGTGATGAAGAGTGAGAATACCTAGGACTGTCAGGTCCAGTAATTTTTGTGGACTCGCAAGATTGTTGATTGTCCTGGTGACTTCTAGTGTTGCAATCTTACAGACAGACAGACAATGGATTTGGCTCTTCAGGAATGTTTACATGTGCTCTTTAAGAGTTATTTACCCTGTCCTGATCAATCTTGAAACATAATTGCAAAATAAGTACTGGACTGTTCGTGAGCATGCTGGCTCCAAGCCACCTGGGGACCATGTACACCTAGGAAAGACATGCCTCATTATTTCCACTCTTTATGTATATAGATCTTTGGGTACTTGTGGTCCACCCTTAAGGAGTTCTGCAATGAGCAATTACAGATAGACTCATCAATCGATCCTCAGGCAGACATGAGTTCAGCCGTTTCCTTCAGAGTGTAAAATCTCAACGATACAGTTTGTAGGAAACATCAATAGTTTTTTATAGCACGATAAACGTTGTTGAACAGTTATTAATATTTGATTAGAGTTTCAAAGAGAAAGAAAACTTTTGTTTCATCAACAATTGTTTGTAATATCATATATACACTTGTAAACACCCAGGCTTCTATATAATTAACATGTAGGACCAATTTGCATATACAGTGCAGTGAAACATTAAAACAATTTTCCATAAAATTAGTACAATTTTACATTGAAATGCAAAAATTCAGTTAGAATTGAATTCTGAATTTCCCACCACTACCTCAACCATCCTCTCATACTCTCTCTGAACGCAGAACACCTAGGGTCCCAAATAAAATTAGCTCTGAGATTGAAGTCTTAGTCTATCAGACCATTTTATTTTATTGGGGCAAATTCTTGATGTTGATCTTAATTTGGAAGCCTTTTGTTTAAAATAAAGGAGAAAAGCAGCTTCCAAATTGAAACAGAATTGAGGAATTTTCTACAATTCTCTGTGATCTTAAATTTTAAGATGGAATGGTCTTACGGTTGTAATTTTGAGCCTGAGGTGAGGAAGGGAATCTTTGGGGGAAGCATTCCTGACAGTCACTGTGTATGAATAGCGCCATAGAAGAACAGGCAAATAGGAAGCCAGGAATAGAAAGCCCCTGTAGCACCAGGGAAATTCGACCACTGATACTAACCAATGCTGACCAGGGACATAGACACCAGAGATGCACAGCTTTGTGAAAATAAAATCTAGTAGACAAACACAACAGAAAATACAAAAATACTTGAAAAGATATGTTCAGACGCTCCTTCTGAGCTGTCGAGGTGAAGACAATAAGGCATCACAATTATGCAGAATAAATAAAAGTTGGGAAATGTTTCACTGCACTCTATATGATAAATGGTTTAACACACAATTCCAAATTGGTCCTAAATTTTGATTTTTCTAAGTAAATCTCACCATTGATTGTAACACAGTACAGTACAACAACAACAACAAGATTTCATTTATAGAGCGCCTTTTACGTCGGGAGGACGTCCCAAGGCGCTGGACAGTTGGGTCAGGACCCGAGCAGGGGGAAATGGTCAGGGTGAGGGGAGGGAAGGGAGGGAGCGAGGAGGGGGTAGAGAGTCGAGAGGGGAGGTGAAGGCACGTTCAAAGAGAAAGGTCTTGAGACCGGCCTTGAAGGAGGAAAGGGAGGAGGCGGTGAAGGCACTGGGGGATGGAGTTCCAGAGCCTCGGGGCTGAGAGGCTGAAGGCCCGGCCACCGATGGTAGGGCGGTTAGGGCGGGGGATGTGGAGCAGACCGGAGCCAGAGGAACAGAGGGTACAGGCAGGTAAGTAGGGGGATAGTAGGTCGGAGAGGTAGGAGGGAGCAAGGTCGTGAATGGCCTTGTAGGTGAGGATGAGGATCTTGAATTCGAAGACAGTACCCTGTCTTCTCTCTTTCCCTCCAGCTACTGTTGCAACATGCTCAGCTGCTGGCACAGGCAGATCATTGCCTCGGAGATCTCTCTCTCCCTGTGCGGACCTTTGTTTTCTTGTCAGAGTTACAGCATGCATTGGGTTTGTTTTCACAAAAGAAGAGAAATTAAGTCAGATCGCTCTCACCAATTTGCAGCAATATTTCAGAAGATGCTGAAATTTCTGTTAGATCCATACTGTCTGATTTTTAGTCTAAGTCGGGCACATTTAATTTTTTTTTCTTGGTTTGTAAGATTTAGTAGGTAAAGAGATAACTCTAAATTTTAAGAATAAACTTTATTCTACACCTTAATTACCTCTAGACTTGGATTCTCCAATGCTCTCCCTGTCAACTTTTTGAAAAGTGAACAGAGTTTCCTGACAAATTTCCCCAAATAAAATTGGCAATTCATTGCATGGCTGTTTGTGGGCCATTGCTGTGTGTAAATTGGCTGCTGCATAATACAGTCACTAGACTTTACAGTATATATGACTATCACATGCTCCTGACATGAAAGGCATGATACCAAAGTTAAGGATCAGTTTATTACTTGTGTCATCTGTCTTTAAAATACACTTGAAAACGACTTATTCAACCATGCCTATTGCTACTTCCCTCTTCCTTTACTCCACTTGCTTAGTGTCCAGCAACAGCTCCGCATTTCTTTATGTGAAAATGTTGTAAAAAGGCAAGCGGTTGTTCTTTGAGACCTGGAAAAGAATCTCAGCAATAAAACACAATGCAGTGATCTGGGTGCAAATGAATGTTGAGTTGAAGAATTTCTATGTAACAATACTATGTTCCACCAATTTACATGAATTCTTGATGTTTGTTGGTTGTATCTAGTATGGTATCATATAACCGTCGAACCACAGAAATTCATAGCACAGAAGAAGATCATTCAGCCCATTGTGCCTGTGCTGGCTATTTGAAAGAGTCCCATTTACTAGCCTTTTTCCCATACATTGTAATCCATACATCAGCTCTCTAAGATACACATCATGACATGGAAATCTGTGACCGAATCCCGGAGACATGATGAGTCAGGATTCTGTAGTTCTATCAGGTGGCTCCAGACCAAAGTGTTCAGCCTTGTTCCTCTGCTTTCTCTCGTCTGTTACTATCATAAGGTTCCAAACATGTTCTGTATTTCTGTTTTATTTTTACCCTTCCTTCTCCACAAAGCATTGACTCATTGCGATGTGGTTTCATAAGGGGGGAGGTGTCATAACAACAACAATAATAATTGGCAATGATATAGCACTTTTCAAAGTGGGAGAACAACTCAAAGCATTTCATATAACTGATTGGCAGGCACACTGGGAAGGGGAAAGGTAATTGTTGAAAGCACCTTCGAAAAGATAAGTGGTGGAGAGGGAGGGGAGAAGGTGGAGGAACTCTTGGATGGAGAAGAAGGGTTGAAAGCTTGTACATCAATGGTGGGATGGAGTAGGCAGGGGATTTGCAGCAGATTAGTGTTGGTTATCAGCTGGGGAAGTAAGGTGGCAAAGATAGGGTAGGGAGAGGCCATAAAGGAATTTGAAAATGAGGACAACAACGTTGATTTTGATTTGCTGGGAGTAAGCAGAGCTAATGGAGCTGAGTGAGGGATTGAATAATTGAGCCTGGGAATGAAGGAACCTAAACCAGTCAATAACTGTCCATTGAATTTCTGCCATTGTGAAACACCTCAAGTGCTAATATAAAACATTCAGAATTATTCCTGTTACCTCCTTGACTATTACTGGTATTTTTTTGTCAGCCGGGTGTCTGACGCATGAGTGATGCAGACACATCACCATGCTTAAGCGTATCCAAACCAAACCTCGTTAACAGAAAATATCACTGTTAAATTAGTAGAGGTTGCTTAGGAAATATTTCACACATCTTCAGAAATATTTAAAATTATTAATTAAGAGTACCAGAAAATAGGTTTGGATGCTGGATTACGATTAAAACCTGTAATTGTACAGTAATGGAATTTCTGACTTTGATGGTGTCTTGCTTCCTCCCCATGCGACCACATGACACAGCCTTACTCGATCAATTCCTGCACTGCTCAATAACCTGTAATGCTGGGGAATTTGCACTTTCCCACTTGAGGGACTGAGCTTTAATCACCACCAGGTGCAAATGCCTTTCTAGCTTGCTGAATTAGCTGGTAAGGGGGATGTCAGCAGCCAGCCAGCAGGAAAGAGGCACGCTCCAAGGTAGCTAATGAGCACATTGTGAGAAAGAGATCCGTTCAGAACTCAGATGCTGTATTATCATTAAGCGCTGTCTTGATGTACCAGGCTGAAGCCCCGGGGTCCCAGCTTTGTCACTAAAGAGCAGGTGGCAGTAGGTGTGAGTTCATTAAAAAAATATTAACCACACAATCTTCTCCAAAACCGCATCTAAGCCTCATCGAGCGATGGACTTGAAAGTTCATTCCTTTGCGGGTTTGAATCTCTCTCCCCGCTTTGCAGGTTCACTGCTGATGTGAGGGTGTTTTCCCTCACATAACAACCCCTCCACAACAACAAGATTACATTTGTATAGCGCCTTTCACATCGGGAGGACGTCCCAAGGCGCTGAAGTCTTGTTAGAGCAGGTGTGAAGGCTGTGTTTTTCTAGTAGTCAGTGGCTTTCTGAGAGTTCCAGTCTGTGTGCAATACCCAAGAAATTCCAGAGATACGGTTTGTGTTTTTATGAGAAATCAAAAGTAAGCTTCAGTCTGACATGGTTTTACACTTGAATGCTCAGCTGAAGGCAACCCAGGGTGTACAAAAGCCAAACTTCCAGCTGGCTGCTTTGTCTCCATTTTGCAAATAACTGCCGCACAGTAAAGTGGAGGTTTAAAGCCCACACTTGCAGTAGGAATGAAAGCTGGGATAAGCCAAGGAGGTGAGGGAAATCTTAACACAAATGGGAGGAGGAATTGGGTTTGTATTTTGTGGGTGAAATCCAGCAGCCAGTTGCACACATCAGTGTCCTACAAACAGCCATGGAGTGAATGATCAATTTTATTTGGGAATTCTTGGTCAGGACACCAGGAGAAACTCCCTTCTCTTTTCTAATAGTGCCACGGGATCTTTAACATGTTTAGATATTTTAAAGTCTCATCCAAAGGATGACACCTCCAACAATGCAACACTCCCCCAGCACTGCATTGGAATGTGATTCCAAGTCCCAATGTGGGGCTTGAACCCACAACCTTTTCAGAGGCAAAAACGCTACCACTGAGCCCGGCTGTTTGGTCTTCTGGAATGGAAATTAAAGTCTGGACATAGTTAGGTCTAAAACACAGCAATGTATAGTCAAATTTCTCCTGATGTCCTGTCCCCAAATAAAATTGGTCATTCTTTTTGGCTATTTGTGGGGCAGTGCTGTGTGCAAATCGGCTGCCACATTCGCCTACAAAATACAGTCATGTCATTTCACAGTATATCCTGTGAAACACTTTGAGACATCCTCTCAATGTGAAAGGTGCTATGTCAAATGTAAGATTTTTTTTCACAATCAAATACC
The DNA here is from genome assembly GCF_018977255.1 of Callorhinchus milii. Taxonomy (NCBI): domain Eukaryota; kingdom Metazoa; phylum Chordata; class Chondrichthyes; order Chimaeriformes; family Callorhinchidae; genus Callorhinchus; species Callorhinchus milii. The sequence goes on from NW_024704743.1 coordinate 63,031,189, forward strand.
ATCAGCCAGTATGACTGACTATATAAAGGACTAACTGGCTGTAGGGAACATAGGCAGAGTGCTGAGTGCAAGTCAGTCTTCATTAAAGAATGGTGGTGCTAATCAAGCAATATGAACAAGTTTGCATGTTTTTTTAACCCATTCCTTATATTAACAGCAGAAACTACAACAAATTGGTGACAGTGATAAAGAGAAAAAGGGTAACTTATATTGTCTTCGCCCATTCAAAAATCTTTATACACCAATCCGTTCATATATTAATATGTTGTGTTGACGGAACATCTGAAAACACGGCAATTTTCTCCTTCCCCATAACTGTGCTGGGGCCAGGCACACTGCACTGACATATACAGTATCGTGCTCAGTAAACTGAACACCCGGAATTATTGCATTAAAATGCCACACACTGACATGCAACATGCTATGCATCACGGCGTTCCCCGAATCCATGCCACAGGTGCCATCATATTGATGCATTAATACATTCAGAGCTGTTAGCTGACTGCTCTGATCATGACTGTTATTTCCTATTTCTCTAACAACTGAATGAATTTCATCTCTGTAGCTGAGATGCAGTAATTGCTACCAAGCTCTATTGCAGATGCATGGCTGGACTTAGAGACATAAACATGATGTATGTTACAATGCTGTGTATCTATACAAGTCTGACTAAAAAAAACATTTTCAATGCATTTTCAAAATACGCTCAATGTAAGGTTCTCCGTGAACACATTTGAAACCAGTCAGCAAAGTACACTTATAACAATATAGATTAAAACAGTGCAGCAGGTTGGGCATGTGTGTATGTGGGGGGAAGTGAGGGAGAGAATGGGGAAGGAGTATAGCATTTAATGTATTTTTAATGTACTTCTGCTCATTATATACCATCAGACTGAAATCTATCATCCAAAGGTATCATCTCCAATTAGCAAGCAATCAAGAAAATGATCAGCCATTGTTTGATCTATTTTTAATGGCCACATCCAATTTGTACCTTGTTAAGGGGAGACATCAAGAGGTACAAACATCCATTAAAAAAATGGTGAACGTTAAAAATACAGTTTATTCTGAAATTCCTGAGGAATAAAAGAAGGCTACAGAGGATGTGTTTTGCAGATGTGCGTAGCTGATAATGGGGTGAGCATCATTTTCTAGCAGCAAAACAGCTTCACAACCCAATTCTCTAAACGCAATCTTAATTTAATGGTCCGGCTTTTGATGAAGGAACAAAATAGTTTTTTTATTAAAAAAAGACTGAGCAATTTATGGAACAATAAACATAATTTTTCTTTGTAGTAAAAATGATTTGAAATGGTGCTAATTGAACCAGTGAACACTGGTGGCTGTGGCAGTCTTATTAGTGCTATATGATATAAAAAACACATTCTATATTATAGTCCATCTCTTGTTCATCCAGGTGACATTATATTAGCATGTCTAAGATCACAAGAGACGTTCAGATGAAATCTGCCCTTCATCCATTTGATCATATCCTTTCAGAATATTAAACATACTATCTTCTCACTAAAACCTCAAAATGTTTCTTGAATGAGTTCCATGTCCAGTCCTCAAACACCCTTCCTGATAACCTGCTCCAGTTCTGTAAAGAAATACTTCTTGATATTTGTTTAAAATTTCCTTCCCAGCCTGTGGTGTCTTATCCTGCTGCCTTGGTATATCTGAAAATATTGTTCTGGGTACCTTCTCTATCCCTATTGCCAACTAATATACCTCTCGAAGGTCTCCTCTGAAACACTACGTTCAGCTTATCCAGTCATTCTTCCCAACTGCCCTCCGATACTGAGGGATCAATCTCATGGATCTCCTCTCCACTGCCTCGAGGATCTATGTGTTATAGAGAGCAGACTGTTATGGGATACTGCACATGCTGCCTGTCCAGAGCCCTGAAAACGTGACACAGTCATATATAACTTGCTCTGCTTATGTTCCAAAGCATACTGTAACTTGTGGCTTTTCTAATAGTTAAAAGCAGGCATCGAAGATCACAAAATTTGGCTGGAAGAAGGTCCTTCGGTCCATCTGATCGGATCCCTCCAGAACACCCACATACCTTATCCCCATCACTGCATTAAGCTGCTTTTTAAATGAAAAGATTATGTCCATGACCTGACTTTTCAGTATCTTACAGCGCATCTGCTCTCCAATGTTCCAGATATCCTTCCCTATTTTCAAAGTAACGAGAATTTCTGCAGCAGAGTCTAAATTTCAGAATCGATATGAAAAGTGATCATTAATTACAATTCTACCCTTGAATTGCTGCTCCACTGTCTTGCTCTGTCACAATTCCTCTGTGAGTGGTGGCATTTCTCTTACTGTGAAGAGGACAGCAAGTGACTTTAAAAGGACAATAGCCAGACTAGTAGATAGAGATGGTAGATGAAATTTAATGGAGAAAGGTGTCATTTTGGGAGGAAGATTAAAATACGGAAATATGCATTAGATAGTAAAATTTTAAAAGGAGTGGAAGAGCAGAGAAGCCTGGGATTAATATGCACACATTTTAATTATAAAAGGGCAAGGTTGGCAAAGCTATAAAAATGGTACAATGATGCCATATAGAGAGGGTGCAGAGGAGATTCACTGAGATTATACCAGGGACGAGAGATCTAATGTGTAAGGAGACACTGGGGGTGATGGGATTGTTTTCATTAGAACAGAGAAATTGAGAGGAGACGTCCATAAAGGTTTTTAAAATGATGAGGGGAGAAATAAGTCAGTGACTCAAGGGCCTTTTTAAGTAGATTTTGAGATAAATACGATTTACAACAACAACAAATTACATTTGTATACCGCCTTTCATGTCAGGAGGATATCCCAAGGTGCTGGGATTTAAGATTTAAGGTAAATATCAAGAGGGGAAAGAAAGAGTTTAAGACATTTTTTTCACATAGAGGATCGTGATATGGAACATCCTACCAGGCATGGTAGTTGAGGCAGAATCTACATTAACGTTTAAGAGTGAATGAGATAAATAAAAGTATGAGAAGTAAGATAAAAGAATATGAGGAAAAGGCTAGGGAATGGGACTAAACGGGTAGCTCTTTCAGAAAAACAGCATAGGTAGGAGGGGCTGATTGGGGCATATGTGGCAGGGTGAAAATGGTAGGCAAACTAAACATATCTCTGTTTACTTGGCAGTAAGTAGAAACCTGCTTGTTAGTCGACTTGCGGATCGTTTTTCAGGGGTAATAACCCCTTCAAAATAAATAAATAAACAAATAAGTATATAAACTATTTATCTCTTTGTGGGACACTGCTGTGCGCAATTGGCTGCCACGTTTCACTCACAAAATACAGTCAATTCACTTACAGTAAATCCTGTGAAGCCCTTTGAGATGGCTCAACAATGTGATAAGGCGCTATATCAAATGCAAGGATTATTATTATTATTGACCTCCGCTGCTGTAAATTTCTACATCTAAAATGATACCCTAACCCTCAGAGCGCTCTTGTTGAGTGTCAGTAGGCGAACAGCAATAACATGTAAATCTTAGGACAAGGAGTGTGGCTTCTTCACACTGAAGGCAGTAAAAGGGAAAATAATCGGGTGTGGAGACTATTGGCTAAAATGACTGCATGTGGAAACAAAGAAGAGTCCTGGGTAGCAGATGCCGAAAGCAGTGCCATGACAACAGGTGCCTGATGGTTCGTCTTATGTTTCCAATCACTTGCGGCGCCCTGCTCAGCTCTGCATATTTCAGGCACTAAAACACTTGGAAGCGGAGTTATTCTTCCCTTGTTGGGTAAATTTACTGACCTTTGGCGGCATGTGCTTTTAACGGGACTTAAACACACAGGGTCAAAGGTCGATAAATTTACCAACAAGCAGAGAATAACTCCAAAATTTCTCCTTGTGATAGGTGATTTTTTAATGACTTTTGAGTTTCTGTCAAAATCCATTTATTCAGCAGTACACTCTAGCTAAGTTGCTTACGTCTATCATTGTTGCTGTTGACTGTAGATTTAGGATCCTATTAATGTAGAGAGACTGTGTGATGTGCTCTTAGTATGGACCATTAATTAGATTACGGGTGAGCATAAAGAACGATTAGATGAAAAGTGTTGTTACAAACCTCAATAAACTCCCATTCATTCCCCTCAGGAAACTCTTGTTCTGCATCGGAGCTGCAGCTGTGAACTCAAGAGAATCCCAGGCAACTGCTGAAAATAAACCACCAAATATTAAACAGATAAATGTAAGTGCACGTACTGGCAATAAAAAAACTTAAATTTCTCTTTATCTATCTGTCAGCACACCATGGATTGTCTTACCATCCAGCTTCACCTTGTGTGGGGAAGGAGGAAAAAACACAGGGTAGAAAGAGCCACAATAAACACAACCCTTTGAGTTCTTTATTTTCTAAGACTGTAGCCTGATGTTAGGCTTTTCTCTCTCCCCTCCTTGCCTCTCCCGGTAGTCACTAATGTAATAAGGGTTGTAATTCATTAAACCAATAAGCCAACCCACTACCTTTTTGGCATCAGGTGGTTCATTGCTATGGGGATGATTCCAGCAGTCAGTCACTCACTCATGGTAAAGAGCAAGTGACATGACTATGGGCGAGCAGTGTGGTAATGGCTCAATGGAATGTCACAATCTACGCATTCATTTCCTGTGTACATGGTGGTGGTAAAATATTTGGCTGAAAAGCTGTGGTTGTCAGGAAAAGTCACAATCACTGAGCTGCTGGTTCATAGAGTCCCGCAAGCTTTCGTCTGACTTTGAAATATCTCTGTGCCTTTGACGTGTCAGTTTGAAAAGGTTAATATATTGACACATATGTTCGGATATAGAGTGGTCGTTCAATGAGCAAAGAACTACCTATGCCTTATTTTTTAAATTGAGACATCTAATGAAGGCCAAGCCCCATAATATTTGACACTGGGCAAGAATGAAAAGAGCAAAAGAGGGACTGAGCTGAACAGAGAAGCAGTGGTTAGGTGATTCCAATGTTAGGATTTGAAAGGAATGCAGTTTTAGGAGAAAGAGAAGACTGAGGGGGTAAGAAGCTCCGCAGTCTTTAAGTGCTGGATAAGAATGAATTATAAAAGCAGACAATGTCACACAGGGTTAAGACAGTTAATATATCATCCTAAAATTAGTGCAAAGATGATCGGACGTGAGATCAAAAGATTTTTTTCACACGATGGAAAGAAATATGCTGCCCTAGAAGGTGTAGATTGCAGCCTCAATCACATGTTTTAAACGGGAGATAAGATACCTGGAAGTAAAGGTGTTAAGAGATATGGAGAAAAAAAATTAGAGCAATGAGACTGAAAGATAAAATAGCATTTAATAATCCTTGTATTTGATATAGCGTCTTTCACATTGGGTGGACATCCCAAAATGCTTCACAAAATTTACTGCAAAGTACAGTGACTGAGTAGTTTTGCAGGCAAACAGTATCTACTGTGATCTAATACAATGGCCCAACAGGCCTGATGGACTGAATGGCCTTCTCCTGTTCCTATGCTCTTTGAATGAGTTTATTTTATACAGCGTAGTGCAGGGAGGAGGAAGAACATGTAGGCTGTTACACTTGGAGCTTAGGGGGAACAAACAAAGAATTTGATCTTTTGTATTTCATAAAGTGCCTTATCACTTCTTTGATAGTCTCAAAGCACTTCACAAAATATACTGTAAAGTAGTGTTAGTAAATCAAAGAGAGATGACAACAATTCCTCCTGGTTGAATATTTTGACGCTGCAGAGTAATTTTATAGAGCGTGCTATCCCTCTCAGTGCAGAGAGCACTAGGCAGTGCTCAACCATGTTAGAGCTCACTGACAGCCAAGCACAGTCACTTCCTCTTCAATTAATCACCTGTCAGATGCAAAATTCTATTCACTTATCAGGAATGCACAGCGATGAGTAAGAGGTTGTGTTGCACAATTGCTTGCGTCTGTGCTTTCAATTGTAACGGAAGATCTTCCCAATTGTGAGCTGTTCCTTTTATTGCAATTTAGAGAAAATAGCAAAAAGCATTCCAATACATAATGTAGAAGGTGACTGTCCAGTTGGAGGCGTAGTCATGATCAAAATCCAAAATATGGAAGCAATCTAATTGCAGGAATAGGACATTTTATTAATTAGAAATTCCATCGAAATTATTCGGTTAATAGGAATCGATGATTAGCAGGGACGACTACCGTAGGTGTGTGTATGTAGGATAGGAGGAATGCAAATTTTCGGGATTTCAACAGAATATAGATACTTTCTTCATTCTTTGCTGCATAGCACTGGGATTGCTTATAATAGTATTAACATCATTTTTCTCGGGTATTATGGTCTTTACGGCCCTGAGGGTCTCATTACTGTCCTTCACTTTGCCGGGGTCGGTAATGAGCTCCTCAGGGCTGGTAATGACCATTGTGTCCTCCAAAACCATGCGAGTCCTGTTTTCTAAGAGAAATTAATTTGCAGAAGTTTATTTATTCTGTGTCAGTGAGCATTATTGTCACTGGCCAGACGAGTGATAATTCCCTTGAGTGGAAAGTCAATCCAAAAAAAAAGACAACACACTTGAGGGAATTATCACTTACTGGTCTGCACCATGCGCCACATTGCACGATGTCTTTAATCACGACCCAAACAATGCCCTGTTGAGTCGGGTGCAAAATGGCACCTGTGGTGATGACTTGCGGGTGTTCTTCCACATGACACAACTCGTCCAACTGCACACCATCGCGAGGGAGACTTGCGCAGTGATGCCTGGATTGGAGCATTTCCATTATGAGAGTGGAGATTTGCCCTCAGTTTACACAGACACAATGGGGTGACTGGCCTTCTTACTGCTTTAAATTTTTATGGCTCCAATTTTTTGGAACTGTAAAAAGATGCCTTTTTAGGCATTTTTCTAGTTCCCTTTTGAAAGCTAATGTGGATTCTGCCTGAACCACCACGCCCGGAAGAACATTTCATATCCTAACCACTCTGTGTGTAAAACCAATTCTCCTAACTTCCCCATTTGCTTGTTTGCTAACTGTCTTAAATGAATGCCCTCTAGTCACTGAGTTCCATTAATTGGAAATAATGCCCTCTGAGGGCATCAGTAAAAATGATTTCTCCCCGTTGCCTTCGTTCAATTACATAGAATTACATAGATTGTACAGCACCGAAACAGTAAATATTAATAATAAATAATAATAATCTTGCATTTGATATAAATAATAGTAATCCTTGCATTTGTTATAGAGCTTTTCATGTCTTCTAGACTCTCAAAGCGCTTCACAGAATATACTGTAAAGTGAATTGACTGTATATTTGTGGGCGAATATAGCACTTCATCATGTCGTCGATAAAACTGAGCTCCAAGGCCGCAAGAAGTTTCAACCACACAGAATCCCAAGGGAGATTTGCATGAGTAATGCATGAGATCGAGATTGAGAACTACAGAGAGATTTCACTGATTTCAGTGGGTCTTAAAATAGTGCTTTGGGTAGTCACTGCACCTGTGTTGCATTGCATTGGAGCAGGCTGGCTTCTGTTCTCGTGAGGAATGTGTGGGATAGGTTGTGGCTTTGTATGAGATCACAGAACGTCATAAGGGGAAGAGGAAATCCACTTATGTTTCAGTCATCGACTTCTGCAAAGCTTTTGACCTAAAGCCTCATGAGACCCTCATGATCAAACTGAAAGCTAAGGGAATGCATGGCTGAATCCTGGATTTTATCCGGAATGTGTATTCCAGCTCCAAGATCTGTGTAAGGGTTGATGGTGGACCCACTGAGCCCATCTCTCTTGAAATGGAGGTAAGGCAAGGCTGCCCATTGTCACCCATCCTGTTTGTTGTATTCAAATCAATGATGTTTTGGATGGCAGCGATGGGAAAGGACTTGGTGTATCTGTTCCAGGCCTTCCTGTTTGTGATGATATTGTGCTGCAACTGGACTCACCTGGGGACCATCTGCGCTGCACCCACCATCTTGAACACTGGGCCACCCAGTGGGACATGATGGTGAGTGCCCCCAAGTGCAGAATCATAGGTAGACCAGTCACTGGGGGCAGAGAATCCTCCCACTCAGCTCCTGTTAATCCTGCAAGCCAAAGGGTGGTCCTAACTGGACAAGTATACCAGACAGCCATATAAATGGCTGAAAGTACCCCAACTCACACTCTGGGGTCTCCAAGCCTTGGCTCTGGCCAACCTGAATAGGTAAGCAAGATGAGCACTTTCCAGAATTAGGTAAGCAAGATGAGTCCAAAGAGAGAGTGCACATTCCATTCTAATAAATATCTCTGGAATTTCCATGTGTAGGGGGGACGGATGGAACTGGGTTTGGTTTGGATAAGCCTGGTGAAGGGTTTCTGCATGAGTCAGACACCCAGCTGACCAAAATAAAATCATGTCGTCAAACCAAAACCCTTACCTCCCTCCTCAAGGAGGATAGTCACAAGTTGATCATTTGACCATCCGATAAGCACTATCCACAAAGCTTCCCATTCCTTGCCCTATCAGGACACCCTTAGCCGTTTGGAGTTTGACTTACAGAGTTGACAGGAACCGATTGGGAATAGTCCCGCTGATGAGCCAGGCTGATTGGTCTGTCACCAGAAGTACCCTGGATTACTGCAGACCCATCCGATTCAGGAACCGGACTACCAAAAGTTCCACAGAAGATTGACTTGTGTCCGATACCTGTCACGTCATCTTGGAGCCTCCATAATTCTAACACAGCTCAGAATTCTGTGAGAATATAAAAGGCATAATTTGATTTTTCTACTTCTGTTCAGAGATCTTAAGCGTTGCTCAAACAGATAAGAGACAAAAAGGAGGGAGAACAAAGAATAATGCTCTACCAAAAACACTGTCTGAATCAGGATCCTAATCCTTTTTTAGAGGGAATTAGACAGATATTCTAAAAGGAAAAATGTAAAAGGTTATCTGGAAAAGTCAGGTAAGTGGAGACAAACAGATAGCTCTTTAAAGACCCAGCAAAGGCACGATGGCCAAATGGGCCTCTTCCCTGCTTTAAAATTCGATGGTTCTGTAAGTATTCTGTAACATTTTTCTTAGAAATAAAACTATAGAAATTTACAATGCAGAAGAAGGCCATTTGGCTCATCGTGTCTGTGCTGGCTCATCCTTTCAGTCCCATTATAATAATAATAATAATATTACCTGCCCTTTCCCCATACCCTTGTAGTTTACTCCTTTTTAGGTATTTATCTTGTCCCCTTTTGAAAGCTAATATGGATTCTGCCTCAATCACCACTCCCACCAGGGTGTTACATATCCTAACTGCTCTGCATGAAAAACTTCTCGTAATCACTAACTATCTTAAATTGATGCCCTCTCACCAATCAGTAGAAATAATTTCTCCCCATTGACTCGATCAAAACTCCTCATAATTTTAAGGACCTCTATTCGGCCCCCCATTTTGTTCCAATGGAAGCAGTTGCAGTTTCTCCAGCCTGTTCATAAGCTAATCCACTCATCCCTGGAAATATATATTTTTGACCCTGCTTTTGTCAGCACACCCAATACTCTTTAATCACTGCTTGCTATCATGCCTGTTAAGCTCTTCAAGGAACTCATCTTCTGTGAAAGGCTTGATATAATTGTGAGGTATTTTTGTTGTTAAATGGCAAAGTCAGAACTTGTGTTGTCACAGATCTTTGGGTTAAAAACAGTGACTGGGTTATTTTGTTTGTGCAGAGGTTTTACATGACATACTAGGTACAAGCCACTACCTCCATCAGGCAGGAGAACAGGGACAGAGGCCACTGATACTTGCCATGAGAAAACCAGAACTGGTCTCACCAGTTTTTATCTCCTGCTTCCAATAATATGACAGTTTGCTCCTGTGCAGTGCTCCATCTAGTGATGTTAGTGGGAACTGCAAATTGACCCATGGTGATACCAGAAGGATCTGTCAGTCAAAGATGGGCTTCATGAACATAAGAAACCATGGCCCAAGAAAAGGCCATTCAGCCTAACAAGTCCTCAACGTCTATGATAAACTGACTCCGTTATGAACTTCACCACTCTTTTTTCTCCTCTGGGAAAGTTCAGCACAGAGACTCCCTGATCCCTGAAATCATAGATGCATGGAATTTTTCAGCAGAACAGAAGGCCATCCAGCCCATCGTGCTTTTGCTAGCTCTCTATAGTAGCCATTTGTTGTCAAACTCCAATAATAATCTTACATTTACTCACTCTAGTTACTGACTCACTGTTCAAAGTCAATCAAGCAACTACATTTACAATATCCTTGTAATCTGACATCTGTCGCTCTCAAGCCGGCTTTTCTTCTCTCCACAGATAACATTCCACACTCAATACATCAGAGTCGTGTGAATAATTTGTTCTATGCTGCATATGGTCCAGAACAAAGGTGAAGAAAATAAGTCAGTGTTGATGCTTGTATCAAAATCAGGGCCTCTTCTCCAGCTTCCCCCTGTGTTTGGGCTGTACCTCTCAAGAGTACACGATCACCAGTTAGTCGAAGGTTGAATGCCACCAAGTTAGGAACTGAGTGTGATCCATTGAGGATAACAGTGCCTAAATCCACTGCTAGAAAAAAATAGAATTCAAATTTAAGTCTTTTTCTATGGAGCTCAACACTTCAGTGATCACAGTGCATTTGTGCGTGTGTGCACATGCATGTGCATTTCCATGCATGTATTTTCCTCTTAGTGGTGTTGAACAAAATACTCAAACACAGTCGCCAGCACAAAATGTTTCCAGCAGGAAATCCCCTGTACATTACACCAACTTGCGAGGCTTCAGCTGTGAGATCTCACTGCAACCAAGTCTCACAGTTCAGCGTGACGTACAAGGGTTATTCTCCTGATTAAGACAGTTTATGTTCCGGTGGGAATACAGGAACTTGAGCAGGCCATTCATCCACTAGTCTGTTAGAATCATGGTGGATCTTTTAATCCCATTTCTCTGCCTTTTCTCCATACTCCGTAATAATAATAATCCTTACATTTGGTATAGAACCTTTGATTTCAGGAAGATATCCCAAAGCATGCGGCAGGATATACTGTAAAGTGGAGTGACTGTGGTTTCTCTTTGTGTGGATAAACATGGCAGCCAATTTGCACACAGCAATGCCTACAACCAGCAATGAAGTGAAAGACTAGTTTGTATTTTGGGGGATTGTTGGCCAGAACACCAGGACAAACTTCCTTCTCTTTTTGAATAGTGCCATGGGATCTTTAATGTCCATCTGAACAGGCAGACAGAACCTTGGTTTAACGTCTCAGTCGAAGGACAGGACTCTTATTTTCCAAGTAACTAAATTTCTCTTTTAAACATCCCAATTGATTCTGTTCTACGACCTTCTGGGGCTTCACAGAATAGACTGCAAAGTGAATTGACTGTATATTTTGTGGATGGAACAAGGCGTCCACTTGCACACAGCAGTGTCCCACAAACAATCGTGGATTGAGTGACCCAAATTTTTTTTTAATTTACAATTTTTTGGGGGGGAGATGGATTATTAGCCCCGGAAAAGCGAACGGCCAATCGACTAACAACCGGGTTCCTACTTACTGCTAGGTAATCAGAGGAGTGTGGAGTAAGGAAACTTGCCCAGGTTTTTGGCCTGCCGGAAATCAAACCCAAGTCCTCTCACTTGCGAGGTGAGTGCTCTAACTACTAAGCTACAGGACTCCACACATTAACACATATTAACATGGGTGAAAGGCCAAGACACATATGATGCAGTTTGCCCTCACTGGGATTAAAGAGTAGAGAACATTGTATAAGTCAGCAACATCCAAGTGATGTCAAGCTTAGAACTAAGGAGTGTCCATTCTTGAGGTCCTGGGCAGAAATGAGTTAGAGTAGGAAACAGGAACGATTTTTAATTACCAGACAATGAGGATGCAGGAAGAAACAACAAATTTACATTTATATAGCACCTTTCATGTCGGAAAGACATTCCAAAGTGCTGGAAGATCGAGTGTGCATGCAATGAATATGACCAGTGGGAATATGATTCTTATTCCTAAAATTGACTTTGGTCCAACAATGATCATCCATTGCCCAAGTGTGTACTCGAGGGACATTTTCATCTTTGAAAAGCCACGTTTCTCTCCAAAATGTTAGGCTTTTTGTACAGATAACAGAGCATGAGTGGACAGCCACCCCCATTGCACTAAGGGTTCAGTGAGCGCAATAATAAATTGGTCATTTTCAATCCATGACTGTTTGTGGGACATTGCTGTGCGCAATTTGCTGCCGCGTTTTGCCCACAAATATACAGTCAATTCACTTTACAGTATATTCTGTGAAGTGCTTTGGGACGTCTAGAAGACATGAAAAGCGCTATATCAAATGCAAGGATTATTATTATTATGACAGAGAGAGAGAGAGAGGTGACAAACCTGATGGAAAAACTAGACGAAAAATTTGAAGGAGCAATGGCCATGGCAGTGTTGCTAAAATGCAAGGATGCAATGAAGATTGAAAGTTTTAAAGCAAGAGTGTAAGATTAATATTTTCCAGAATTTAGACTGCTACAAAAGTAGAGATCTATTTTCTACTTTAATAGCATTTACACCAATCTTAAAGAGGAAAATGATTTGCATGAAAACAATGGAGTGTAAATAGGGGTACTAGAGATTGAAATTGAAAGATTACTAATGGGATTACTTTATTAAGAAATCCTATATTATATCCTATATTCTATATTATATCCCCTGTTATATGGTACCAACATCTACATCTACTTCATTTAAGTAGCTATGTAACATACTATGAACATTACCTTGCCACAATACCTTGCCAAGCCTGCTCCAGTGCATCTCTCTGCTATCACAAGCACAAGCACACATGCTCTCACACAAAAACCATCTGACAAATGTTTGTCGACACACAGAGGCAGACGCTATCTCGGTTATTTCCATTCTCATACTATACTTACTCTCCTCTGAAGTAGAAGGAAATCAGAATTCAGTAACCTCTTCAAAGAAATAAGATTAAAAAAGCAACACCCATCATAGATCTAAAAATAAATTGCACATAATTAAAATACGGTTTGGTATACACCAAACAATTTCTGTTGTGTTCTTAAAGTGATAGTTATTTCAGATTTACAATAATAATCCTTGCAATTGATATAGTGACTTATCACGTTGTGAAGGTGTCTCAAACAAAGTGATAAGGTGTTATATTAAATGCAAGGATTTTGACTTTAAGGATTTTAAATGTTGCAACTGTGCATTTGTAGACAAACAATACAAATTTATATTTATATAGTGCTTTTAATGTCAGTAGGATGTTCCAAGGCACTTAAAAATCCTGGGTTGGCACCTGAGCTGGGGGTGGTTGGAAGGAGAAAGATGACCAAAAGCGCAGGCAAAGAGGTAAGTCTTGAGATGGAATAATTAAATAAGAATACAAAAGAGCTAGAAGAAAAACACAGATATTGCAATTTTAAGATGAGAAAACAGAAAACACCTTCCTCTTCAGTGCTTGAAGCATCTCAGGATAGATGCTAGAATGCTTCATGGGAGGATGATATGCCGAGAATCAGACAAGTGAGCAAAAAACACAATTTGACTTTTTGCCACAGGGGTAATGAAGACGGAGATGAATCTTGACAGGCACACACACGACAAGACTTGGGCAGAGCAGAAACTGGTGACTCATAAATCGTAGTGGCACATTCTCTCTAAGGGCCTCAGTGCATCAAACTGCCTGAAACAGTGGTACAAGACTCATGTGACTAGGCGAGGTCGAGCAATCATTGACCCGAAACAATCAAACAGATCATGTACAAATGCCACAGGTAAACGCTACGGTCCACAATAAAATTAACAGAAATCCTGCTGACAGCAGCTTCGTATTACTAAAAAAAGGTGCTACATCTCTCTGCTTGAAGGAGATACTCACATTTTTCTGCAGTTTTCTTCCTTAAACACACACACCCAATGAAAGAAAGAACATGCATTTATAACAGTGCTTATCATGCCTAAGTCTCAAAGAGCTTTACAGTAATCGTAGTGATTGTTTTTGTAAGCAAGCGAGATATAGTAACCATTTTTGTGCTCATGAAGGGCCCACAAACATCCATGAGGTAATTGACCAATTGAACTAGAGGGTTGTTGGTCAGGACACAGGGAAAAACTCCCTCCTCTTCCTGAATGGTGTCTTGGGATCTTCAACATCCATCTGAAAAGGTAGATGGTACCTCAGTGTAATGTCTCATCTGAAGAATGGCATCAAGGATATCGTGGTGCTCCCCCAAATAAATCCCCAAATAGAATTGGTTATTTCCTTCATGGCAGTTTGTGGGACATTGCTGTGTGCAATTGCGCTGCTGCATTTGCCCACAAAACACACATCACTACACTTTACAGTATATCCTGTGAATCTTCGAGAGGCCTCCTGATGTGAAAGGCGCTAAACCAAATGTAAGGATTATTTTTGTTGTTTATTATTTCGCTCTGCTCTCTCCTATAAATTGGCAGCTCTACGTTTCCTGCAGAGTGATCCTGCGAGCAGACCCACCTTTCAGGTTATTCTTTTGATTGTTTTTCAGTGAGAGGCAGCTTCCCCAGTACCAACCTTCACTTACTTTAACCTACCTTTTCAAGTCATTTACCTGCTTTTGCATTTCCTGGGATGATCTCTGGCTCCATGTCCTTGAATTTACCCAGAACATCACGTCCTGCCACCCATGCCTTCACCTTAGGACATTCGATGCCTTCTTCCTGCCCAAAACAGGTTCTGCCTGCTCTCTTGAAGCTTCCTTTACTAACGCCTGATGGGCAATGCTGCTCAAGAGACCTTGAGTCTCCTTTTCACTCAGCCGTATTCATAGCTGGTTGTACTCCAAGGTATTTTCATACGCAATTTGGAACAAATTCAACCAGTCCAACAGCATTGTGTGCTATTGGCACGTGGGAATAGATGCCGGCAGAAATAGTGAATACTCCTACTTGGCAGGTATAGCTTTAATGTTTCTGAATTCAGCCATATTGTCAGTTGTGCCAAATGGTGCCTGCTATTTCTGGACTCCACAATTTTCTCTGAGCACGCAAAATATTTTATCATGTTTAAAAGTCCTTTTCATAAAAATAAATTATATTTATTACTCATTTTTTTATGACCTAACTGTTTCTCCATGATTTCTCTTTCAGATCTCCTCAATCTCCAGTAACATGGTTCCCAACTCCTTAGTCATCTGTTCCAGTGCCTTGGGACGTCCTCCCGACATGAAAGGTGCTATATGAATGTAATTTTATTGTTGTTGTCTTAACAATTTGTGCTCCATATAAACTACTGTTGCTGCAAAGGTTTGGTTTGGTTCTGTTTTGAACCACAAACAGATTTATTTATCCGTCCTGGTGTAACTCTAATTGAAACGACCACCAAGTTGTTAGACTCTTTATTTTTGATGTTTGGTTCACTATTGAAATCTGTCAAAGACTAACATTTTACCAAGCAGCCTGGAATGTTTTTTGGCTGAGATTCTACCCCTCCCCTTCCTCAGTGGATCAAGGCTGGAAAATAAATGTTAGGCAAAAGCAAAACGACTTTGAGCCTGATCTGGGACTTAAAAATTATAAAACAACAATCGCTTACTCTAGATTCAAAACCTGATGGGTACTGGGATCTGTCGTGGAAGCGAACACTTACCTGGAGGGATGTACTGCCACCTGATGGTCAAAAGTGGATGCCGACATTAATTAAAGAACGCTGCAAACATTACCCCATGGTTGTAACACTGCCTCAATTTCCAGGCACCATAAAGTTAACGATTTTAAATAACCAACTATTTTGCATTGCTTTTTTTCAGTGTAAAGATTGATAAATAAATGCAAATCAGGAAATATTTATAGTACTATGTCAGCATGGCCCATTGATTTACATCCAGAACATAGGACTATTAAACAGGTGGGTTTCCAGCAAGTACCCAGATCTGTAATGCAGTTCATAGTATGTTTCATAAATGATTTTCAGTGCCTTTGAAATTACCTTGATCAGCCTTAAAATGGCTAAGAATTCCTTTTGTGCTCATTAAGATGAAGAACGATAATAATAATAATAAGAAGAAGAAGAAGAAGAAGAACAATAATCTTTTGTGCCCAAGGAATGAATCAAGTACTTGTAGGCCAGGGATGGCCCAGATTAATTGGCATTCAGAGTCATTTGTGTTGTGTCCCATCTCAGGTATCTCAGGTATCAGGACAGCTCAGGGCTGAGCTGAGTCCCTACCAATTTGTTTTCAAATAGTGCCTTGAGATCTTTAACATCCACCAGAACAGGCAGACAGGACCTTGGTTTAGTGTCTCATTTAAAAGATGGTACTTCCAACAATGTAGCTCTCTCTCAATGCGAGATCAAATGCATTGTTATCATCAGGGCTCTATTCAGTTTGTTTGCTTGCTTCAAGACATCACTGGGTATCAAGGGCAAGATATGTTGGGCAAGTTTCCTTACTCCACATGCTTCTGTTTCCCTAGCAATAAGTAGGAACCCAGTTGTTAGTCGATTGGCGATTCGCTTTTCCAGGGATAATAATCCCTCAAGAAACAAAAGCAATAATAATTTGGTCACTCAATTGACGACTGTTTGTGGGACACTGCTGTGTGCAATTAGCTGCAGCGTTTCGCCCACAAATATACAATCAATTCACTTTACAGTATATTTTGTGAAGCGCTTTGAGGTGTCTAGAAGACATGAAAAGCAATATATCAAATGCAAGGATTATTATTATTATAAGATATGGATTCTTAATTGGCTGAAGGGAAGGAAGCAGAGGGTTGTTGTTAGGCTAGCTAGCTAAAAATAAGGTAGGTATTGAATGGGGTGCTTCAGGGGTCTGTCCTCCTGTTCCTTATATACATTAATGATCTGATTCACAGAGTCAGTGTAAGATATTTAAATTTGCAAATGACACAAAATTGGGTAGAACAAAGGAATCTGAAGAGGCAGTAAGTGACTTACATAAAGAGCTTGACAGGATATACATGTTGACTGATAACTTGCATCTTAAATTCAAAACTGATAAATGCAAGATATACATATAGGAAGCAAAAAATATAAAACACATGTGTTTGGCCAAACATGCCAAGAGGGAAGCTGAAAAATATTTGGGGGTTTTAGTTGACTCGTTGTTCACCATATCAAAACAGTATGAAGTTGCAGTAAATAAGGCAAACGGAATTCTGGCTATATTACTAAGTCAGTGGAGTTTAGATTCCTAGACGTCATTCTCAGGCTGTACAGTGCTCTGGTCAGACCTTGAATACTGTATATGATTATGATTGCTGCAATGCAAGAGGTCTGCTCAGGCTTGAGAGGCAGTCCAGAGGAGAGCAACAATAATGATCCCTAGTGTTGGAGGAATGAATTTTGAGCAATGATTAAACAAGATAGTGCTCTTCAATCTTGAAAGGAGGCATCTCAGAGGAGGACGTAAAGAGATATATAAAATCTTAAATGACACTGAGAAAATAAACCCAGAACAATACTTTAGGATGCACCAAGACAGTGCAACAAAACAACACAAGTTTATAGTTAAAAAGAGCAATTTCAGGACAGAGACCAGGAAATATTTCCTTACCCAGAAAGTAATTAACAAACAGAACAGAATACCAGGAAGGGCATTTGAGGCGAGGACCTTGGATTAATTTATAAACAGTTTGAAGTTGTGATGAGAAGACAGTTAGGTGGGTATTCTGGAAGGGCTGGTCAAAGGGCCTTCTTCATGCAAACCAATCTTGTGATCTAGTGAATAAGCAAGTCTGGTATCGAGACAACAGTCAAACTCTAAACTCCAGTGAAGGCAATGGGTTACCCATAGGAAAATCCTTTGGTTCATAACGACACCAAAAAAATGTACATCTGTATTTTACGTTCATCATCAAGTTAGGCAGTTTGTCTGTGCTCCACGGTTCTCCTTTGACACTGATAGTAGTCAAAGGCTCATGAGGTTAAACGTGCACCAACATGACCACTTAGTGAAAAGGCTTGTATTAAAGCAGCGGCCAGTCAGTGATTGAGCCTCGCTGGCCTCTAGCATATGTTCTGATTTGTATTTCATTTTCACAAGGTGAATTGCACAGAACAGATGGCTTAACATATCCCTCATACAGATTATAAACTGAAGTCCAGTGGTAGGTTCCTCCAGCCATGAGTGTACCTCAGTGACACAGCCCCCCGAAGCTTTAGAGCTTTGCATTTGAACAGGGTCACTGCTTAACAGAGCAGCTAACTGAAAGTGACCTAATTGGACTGCCTCACAAGCAAATACAAACCCACTGCAGGGACAAATCAGTTTCAGTTTGTAACTGTAAAGTGCAGCATTGGGTTTCTTTCACAAATATTAAAATGAGCTGCGTTAGTGTTCTTTTGAGCAAATGTGGAAAATGACATCAGTTATTCAGGGCAATTATGACATGGTTCGGAAAGTGCAACACTGTTGTGGAAACCTCTGCGCTAAGATATGAGGATGTTATCTTCTGAAATTAAAATTGCAGTTAGTTACACTCTAACTGTTGGGTATGTACAATGGGGTGAAAAGCATAACATGTGATGTTATTATTAGTACATCATAGGAATTTCCCCTTCTCGTGATGATGCTCCTTCCCTTCTTACGTTGTGAAAGTAGTTGGACCAAAGTTGCTTGCAATGGCAATTGAGTCTTCTGTCAAACGGATTGTGGGATTTCAGCACTAAAATAACAGTACAATCATTGAAGGTCTTGATCCAGAAGCTGAATGTACTTAACAATATTCCAAGACCAAATGTAACTTTGAGCAGTAACTTTTAATAAAAAATGTACTGTTTGCACAATGAAGATAATATAAATAAATAATAATATACAATATAAATATAAAATGGAATATCCCATTGATCAATCCAGGGCCAGGGCCTCGTCCATTTAGACAGCTTCTCCCAATCTGTTATCATCTGCAAATCTACCTTGCTCTGAGTGTGCAGATTCTAGTCATTTATGTTTAACAGGAGAGCTGTTCGGAACATAGACTCTGTGACATCTACCTTAATACTTATCTCCTTCTGCCCCATTTTGACTTGACTCCCTGTATCATTATTCTGTTCCCTGTCCCCTAGCCTGTTATTTCCCCTTAATCCACTTCCATGTCTTAACCTCAATGTTTACTGGAATCAGTTTGTAAAGGGGTCTCGTGTGTTACTTTGTCAGGAGCCTTGTGGACGTCTACTTCATACAGTTTCTCACTGTCAGTTTGAGATGTCCCTCGTCAGACAAGATCTAGGGCTTGTGAAATCACATTTACTGTCATTTTGGGAATATTTTCATACAAGTAATCTTCCATTTCTCTTCTGATTATTGATTTCAATAGTTTATACCAGAGAAACAAAACCTAATTATAATGGGAAATCTGAGTAGTTTGGTTCAGAGACGATTAAATCTGGTGATGGGTTTCTGCAGGCAGATAGGTTTGTGTATATTTAGTCTGTTGGAAACCTCCACAGTGTTCAATGACTGCTTTACAATGTCTGCCAGTGCTTCCCCAATCACACCTCACGTATCACTACTCCAAATCCATTTCAGGATTTGAATCCATTTCACATTTTTTTTTAATTTGCCTCGACTGCAATTAGATATTAGATAACCTACAACAATGGTTTTGAAAGATATCCATTTACCTTGGGTGGATTGTTTTTAACCCTTGAGTGGGGAAAAATAGGATTTGTCTTAATTATCACATCACACACAGCATCTTTCACCCTTTTGCTTCTAAGCTCGGCCCTCATCTCCCTGACGTTTGCTCATCTAAGGTTGAATGTTAGGGTTCAGTGAGTGGGTTGTGCTGTTTCCCAAGACAGGTTGAATGCTATTGTGCTATGGTCATTATTACCTAATGGTTTAGCCATTTATACTTCATGGACAGTGTCTGAATCCCTCACAAGAACCAAGTTTAGGACATAGACAGAGTTTACGGTCCATCTCAAGACATGACATACTCTTTGACTGAGCTTTCAGTCATCTTTCCCTTCTCCACTCACCTCAGCTCTGGACCCCAGTTCAAGTACCCAGCCAGCAGTTTGGGACATCTCCTGACATGAGGGACATTGTATAAATGTAAATTCGTATTGTGTTGTACCTTTTGCTGGTACTCAATGAAGCAGTGCAAACAATGGCCAGATTATTTCTCAGCTGTTTCATTGCAGAAAACTTCACCACAAAGGTTTCTCTAGATAAAGCCACATGATATTGGAGTGAAAGCCTGCTTTTGTCACTTCGAACTTGTGTTGTACTTTTCTAATTGGCAATAGGAATCTGCCATACACATTGACAACATACAGCAGGCAGCCACAGTCAGGCAGAAACTAACAGCACTGAATTGCTCTGAGCAATACTTACAGAAACTGTGTGACAGAAACCAAGATTCATTCATTGCCTCCTGACATGAAGCCTTTCAAGGCAAACATCTTTATTTTATAATCATATGTTCAGGCAGTGTAATTTTTCCCACAAGTTTTGATAGTGCCAGAAGAAGTCAAATATAGCAAAGCGCAATTCTATATACAGGATACAGACACTCCAAGGAAGATATCTGAGAAATATAAGTCAATGACTGGAGAATCCTACCTCCCCACCTCCCCATGTTCACTCCCTCATATGATTTCTGCCGTGTGGGCTTTCTGTAACAGAATCAGGTTTACTTTGGTTGTTTTTCCCTGCTTTTGTTTTTCCTGGTGTGAGAACTATATATTACATGTGTTTTTGCTGTGTTTTCAGGTATCTCAAGTGAACAGCAAACCTCCGCCAGTACCAAGTGTTGATAATCCACATCACCACACAGTCATTAGCTAAATGAGACTTACCCACACATAGAAATTTTGCTGTGTCTGGAATGGAAAGCTTTAGCAGACATCTGCCTTCAGCTTGGTGGAAGGACTTATACATGACAGTTTATGATGTGTCACTCAGCTTGATGCTCCAGAGGTCCAAGTCCAATATAAGGTTTATTCGAGGACAGCTGCGTAATCCAGATCCTCACGCTATGGGTTTTGGCAATTAGATGTAACTCTGATGATGGCTAATCTACCTCAGTATCAGGTCAGTGTAGGTCAGAAACCTCTCTCTCTGCAGACACTTGCCATTTTTATCACAATTTTTTTTTACCCCTTCAGATAATCCAAACTGGGAATTGCCTCAGCTGCTCAGTGGGGTCTTTTGGGGGGAATGTCAGCCAGTTGCAGCAGCCCATTTCATGAGGGCTGTGAGCTGCACCCTCTCCCACAAAACAAGTGTAGCTCTGTATTCGGTAGAGTTGTGCTGTATTTTGTGTAACTGTTGCGTGCAGACAGTGCGAAACATTCACCTCCCCCACTTTAACAGCAATATATAACGTATACCTGCCATTGAGGAGGAAGTACGGTCAAATCAGAGTGGTGCCAAATCATCACTTTATCTGAACAGAAAGGGCAGTGGCATTCACATAGAATGGGGTTTGCTAAGGCCTTGATGCCACATTATTTCAAGTATTGGTGTCTCCTTCTCCCAATCCAGGGAATGTTTGTGCTCAATGTCTCATGTGATATCTGGGCTTGTTCAGCCATATATTTTGTCACTTACACTGCAGTTAGCTGGTTAAATTGGCAAGGCACAGAGAGTGTAAAAGCAGCATCTTTAAATAACATGTCATTGAGGTGTAAGTGGTTTTGCCATTAGTACTAAGAATGTGACCCCATGTGGAATGCCCAGACTCTCGAGCCATTATGTAACTCCTGGTCTTGATTCCTTATTTAGACTAATCTCGTTCTCTACGTGACAGCCACCAGTCAATCACATGGCTTACACGGTGTAGTGGAGTGTGATGCTGACACCCTAGGCTCTGTTATGTGTTGGTATTTAACTGATTGCATTAAAAATATTTAAGATTTTAGTTCTATTTCAATTCTTGTCTGGTTGTTTTTAAAGATCAGTTTTAACATGGACATCGGGAGGTTTGAAATACAACCAGGCTTAGACTTTTGTCTTGCAATACATTACAAATTTACATTTATATCACACCCCTCACTTCAGGAAAGTGTCCCAAGGTGCTTAACTTGGTACCCGAACTGGGAGGGGGGAGGGGTCGGGGTCACATGAGCTGGGGGGGGGGGTGTTACCCAAGCTGGGGGGTGGGCATATGAGCTGGGGGGGGGGTCACCTGAGCTGGGGGGTGGACACACGAGCTGGGTGGGGGTGGGGGCACACAAGCTGGGGGGACTCACGAGCTGGGGTGGGGTGTACACAAGCTGGGGGTTTTAAATGTTATGCTTGAGCATAATATGGATTCACTATTGATTCGGGAGCTGTTTTTCTGTCATTCACAAAAAGATTTGTGGGAAACAGGCTTCAAACTTATAATTGGATTTAGGAATATTTTGCACACTTAAGGCATTAACCGTAAGCCTAAAACAAGAAGGTATTTTGGGCCTTTGGCTGCTGAATGTCTGTAATTGTCACATTTCGTAAGTTGTGCTACTTCTGATATTGTTACTCTTATTACCATTCGTCTTTGATAAAACGGAGCGGTTTGACTGTACTATTCTTACTTCTCATTACACACCACTGCAGATTAATGAAGACTTTGTGTTACATGCTCAGATCAGACAAAAAAAACAAGATATTTAACAGATAGGATTGTTTTGTTGCTGCTGGTTATGAAATTGCCAATGCAGGACTACAAAAAAAGAGATAATATCTCCTGAAAGGACTTTTAATGAGAGCACCTCATACTGCCTACATTTGTTTTCTATATATAGATCAAGACTGTGAATGTTCTGCTTTCTTTCCAACCCACACAGTTCCTTTTCATGAGTGGGTCCAAACGGTTCTTTTGCTTCTTGCTTGCGCTGGAGCTTTCTTGTAAGCAACTGACTTGAACTTGACTTTATCTGAGCACAGTCTGATAGGTACAGAACCTCTGCAGTGGTGAGTAGGACAAGGAGGACAAGGAGAGAGAGAGAGGAAGAGAAGGCTAGGATGATGGAAGAGCCTTATCGACAGATGAAGTGCATGACAACAAAAAGGCTGTGTTGTTAAAATGAAACCAGGACTCCCCCACCCAACAAATTGCTGACATTCCGGGAGGAGGTGACACTCACGGCACATCACACGACGTAACCAGAAATCCCAAGGATTCCCTTTGGAGTATTCACAGGATACGAAGGAGGAAGGACTGTTCTCCTGTTGTAGTTGACCATCGTCTTGGGATGTCCTCCTGACATGAATGACGCTATACAAATGTAATTTTGGATTGACTCAATTCTTTACCGGGGATGTAACGGTTCTTTTGTTCCATTTCACCCACAAAATACACAGTCACTCCAATTTACAGTACATCCTGTGAACCGCTTTGAGACGTCTCAACAACATGATGAGGCGCTGTATCAAATACAAGGATTATTATTATTATAACTAGCTGGTATGCTAATTGAGTTATAGTCAAACCTGTTTAAGCAACCATCTCCATGTAGCAACCAAACCCCTGTTAACAACCACCCTGGAATAGCCTGGTCAACTTAGTTCACACATCAACAAACCCTTATCAGAAGCTGCCCTTGCCACTTTGGCCCAGTCGCCCTGAGAGATTGTTGAAGACGGATTTGACTGATTATTAAAGGGATAATCATAACATTCAGTTTTCTCTCCTCTTAGTGTTTTGGGACAGTGCGATCAGTAAGTTGTTACTGAGATCAGTAAGTTACTGAGATAGTTGTTATTGAGATGCATGATTGAGCTATCTGATTGACCTGAACTCACTGTACAGATCAGTAAGTTATTACTGAGGGCAGTAAGTGTTACTGAGATCAGGCAGCAAGAATGCATCTCAAACTCTCTTGTAAACTTAGTTATAAACTACTGCGCGGTGGAACACAAGTACCTTGTTGCATCTTAATGATATTCTGATGTGCTACTGTTTGTAAACTGCTTTAATCAAAACAGATTTAGTTAGATAAACACATCTAAAAGACTACAACTCTTATGCCTGTCGAACTCTTGATAATATCAATTAAACAAACACTCATGTTCTCTTTGCTTTGTAATTGTTTATGTTTAGCCTGAACTTCACTGTGTGATGAGAATGGGTGGGCATTTCTTTGAGCAGAACTTTGAGTCTCTTTCAAAAAATACTTATTAAATATATGTGCCTTTTACAAAACTGTACTTTGAGAAGTCTCAATGTTCTGATGAGGCTCTATATCAAATGCAAGCATTATAATAATCCTTGCATTTGATATAGCGCCTTATCACGTCGTTGAGATGTTTCAAAGCGCTTCACAGGATATACTGTAAAGTGAATTGACTATATTTTGTGGGTAAAATGCGGCAGCCAATTGCGCACAGCAGTATCCCACAAAGAGTAGTGGATGAAGAGACCAAATTCGTTTTTTTGAAAGGATTATGACCCCCAGAAAGCGATCCGCCAATTGACTAACAGTCGGGGTCCTATTACTGCTTAATAAACAGAGGCGTGTGGAGTAAGGAAACTTGATTAAAGTTTATATATATACATTATATTTATTAAATATACAGGTTACTATATACACTGCACTGAGCTGGAGAAGGACAGATTTCAAACATGACTTAATAATAATAATAATCCTTGCATTTGATATAGCACCTTATCACATCGTCGAGACGTCTCAAAGCATCTCACAAGAAAGACTTGGGATAACAGTGCACTCATGCCCTGTAGGCTGGTGCACAGTGAGTTCAGGTCAATCAGGTATCACAAGGACATTTGCACCCCAATCAGAAAAGTACCTCCATCCAAACAGCTCATTGATCAGCAACATTGATAGGTCTAGAAGGCTAATATATTGGCCTTATCTGGTAAAAACAAAGCCTGTTAAATCATCCCCTGCTGCACCTCTTCTCAAACAAAGCTGAACAAACATTCCTCTTCTTTGTGTTTACCTGAACCTGCACTCAGCTGTTTTTGACACAATGCCAGACTCTAATGCCCTGCCTCACAAAAGAAGACAAGTCTGTGGGCTGCAGCATCTGCTAATGCCTTGATGTGGTGGGGCGGTTCTCTTGCCTCGCTTTCTCCGTCCGTCTACCTCCTTTCATTTCCTACTCCCAAGAGCCACAGGTCATAAGTCACAGGCTGGACAGTCCCGTGTCTCTGGCTTGCATGTCACCCACAAAATACAGTAATCAACTTTACAGTATATCCTGTAAAGCGCTGTAAGACGCTATATCAAATGCAAGGATTATTATTATTATCATTATTGTTATTATTATCCTTACATTACATGAGCACACGTAGCTCAAAAAGCTGAAGTACCCACGTTCCCTTCCTTCTGGAAAATACAAGGCAAATTGCATTTTTTCCCTCTCTAGATGCTAATTCTGATTTCAGCTTTGCCAGGAGCGTGACGCACCTGCCTATTAGGAGTTCATGTTTGTCTGTGTAAGTGCTCCTCCAGTAAGGTGATACTACTACTATATTTACATCCCTTCCACATTTAGACAAAGGCTATTTTGGAGCTGCCTGCTATTTGCAGAGCTGCCTACGCCACTTCAGGTCCACGTGCACTGTACACATTACAAACAGGTTATTTTTATTTACTGTCTACACGAGGCAGAGGAGAGGATTGGCTTGAGAGACACGGTGTATTGAAGTGCAGGGTGCTTGGCTGCTGGGCTCAGCATGTTTAGCAGAAGCCAAGCCCTCGCTGACTGTGTTTTCGACCTGTCAGGTCCAAGCAGTTCTTTCTCCTAAACAGACAGCCCTTCCTGCTGCTGCCTTTGCTGTGACTCTGGAGGGCTGACAGTTGCTGCCACATAATCAACGATACAAAAGCAGTTTCCTGGAAAGACTGAACGAGGGTAATCTGCATAAATCCTCTCATTGCCTGATCCTTTCCAGGAGTTATAGGCACAATCCGGTCTCTCACAGGGTGTCACTTTCACTGTTAATGATTCCAATTCTCCTCATTTCACTTCTTCTGATGTTATTTAAGCTGCTCGTTTCCTTTCATCGTCAGGCTGCAAACAAACTGACCACTTTTTCCATTTCATGCCTATCTGCCATGACTTGTTCTTATTTCTGCCATTGTTTGCACAGGGTTTTGTTTGACTGTGCACCTTTCTTATTTTCTCTCCCCTTGTATGAGGTCTCATGTCCTGTTACTGGTAGCATTGGGCCTTCCGCAATGAGAAGAAGGTCTTGAAGAGGCAATAATAATAATAATAATCCTTGCATTTGATATAGCACCTTATCACATGGTCGAGATGTCTCAAAGCGTTTCACAGAATATACTGTAAAGTGAATTGACTGTGTATCTTATGGGTGAAACGTGGCAGTCAATTGCACACAGCAGTGTCCCACAAATAGTGGTGGATTGGTGAGTGACCAAATTATTATTATTATCCCTTTTTTTTGAAGGGATTATTAAACCCGGAAAAGCGATCCGCCAATTGACTAACAACCAGAATTCTACTTACTGCTAAATAAACAGAGGTGTGTGAAGTAAGGAAACTTGCCTAAGGTTTCTCTCTACCCAGGAATCGAAGCAGGGTCCTCTTGCTTGCTAACCACTACACCATGGGACTCCACAGTATGGTGGGATAGGTTGGGGCGGGGGTTACACCATGTCCTCTCACTGACTGGGGGTGTAAATAGTTGTGCTGCTGTTATCATGGCTCAGTATTGTGACTGAGGAAGTTGTCTGGTTTGCCACATGTTCTCAAGCGGAAGTCTATCTAACACCCAGCCCTTTCTTTCTCTTCCTCTCAGGGTCAGTAATGTCTGTAATGATTCTGTAAAGCACTTCAAGACAAACTGCACTGTCAATCCGACTGCCCTGCCCTATCCCCGTTCTATTTCAAAGTATGTCAACATATTTTACATTGTATCTATCATTACTTTGCCACAAAATTTTACCTGCTGAGTCGATTCTGTACATGTGAACACAATTCTAATCCCAAACGTTGTAATGAATCCAGTTACTACAACACAGTGTACTCCATTCTGCAGTGCAATACATACAGTGTGGTCTATAAATACCTTACTTTTTCATATTGCTTTATTTTACAATAGGTGTTATAACAGATGTTGGATTATGAAACGAGCTTGGGATTTACAGATGCCATCTTATTTTTATGGTGTCTGCCATGCACTGTGTTTTTGACAGCAATAAACAAGTCAAACAAAATGCTGGGCCGTATTGTTAAATCAGTTGGGAGCTCAGATCCCTAGAAGTCGTACTTAAGCTTTATAGTGCTTTAGTTGGGCCGCACCTAGGTTACCGAATTCAGTTCTGGTCTCCACGATATGAGCAGAGGCTCCAGAGTCATTGACAAACTTGTATACCCCTAATAATGTCCACTCTGAGACATCTCCTTTCAAGACTGAAGATTGAAAAGCTCTGAAGCAGCCAGTTTTGTGTCAGGAGAGACCTGAAAAGTGTTGAGACAAACAGCAGAGTGGAGGACATTAGGCTGGAAGCCAGCCCATCAGCACACGTCTTATGTTTGCCTTCAGCGCCCGAACCTGTTGCCATGGGGATCATTTAGTTCTAATTATATCACATATTGGTTTGTAAAGGCCCCAGCAGAGAAGGGAATTTGGAAAATTGGGGAAACTGTGAGTACACAGATAGTACACTGGAGAGATTTTGAAAGCCACTCAAAACCTATCCTGTTGTAACTTCATCTCATTCACTCTATCTTCTGGAGAATTATTCTCCATTTACACTGATTGCCAAAATTGATCAAAAAAGAGAACAGTTTTTCTTTGTGTCCTGACCAACAATTCCCGAAATAAAACACTCATTTGTTTCATGGCTGTTTGTAGGACATTGCCATGCACAAATCAGCTGCTGCTTTCACCCACAGAACACAGTTACTCCATTTTACAGTATATCCTGTTAAACACTTTAGGATGTCCTCGACATGAAAGGAGTTTTACCAAATGGAAAGATTATTACAACAATGACAACAACTTGCATTTACATAGAACCCTTCACTCAGATAACAATGGAGGACATTGGCTGGAAGCCAGCGCATTATAATAATAATAAAAATAAGAAGACAATTCCCAGCTTACTTATCCATCTCCACATGTCCCTATTGAAAACGTAGACTCATTCCCTCCTCAGAAAGTATTCCTTTCTTTCCAGCCGCAGTAGCTCGCAAACCATTATCTAATTGCCTGATTCTGTTCCCAAAACAGATTTTATCTGTCTGTTTTGGAGGAGGTTTATTGTAGTTCCTTAGTTCCTAAAAAGAAAGAATGAAGGGGCAAGGGACATGACTGTTAGAGAAGGTGAATTCTCCCCTCCAGGTCTTCAATGTTGTATATCTTGATTTACATGGTCAATTTTGGAGGGTATATTCATAGGTGAATACGGCAGCCCAATTGCATACAGCAATGTCCCACAAGCTGCCATGAAACAAATGATTAATTTTATCTGGGGCATTGTTGACCAGATTGTGGGGAGATTAATGACAGAGCTTACTTTTACCACCCACTGTCCAGCTTCCATCTCTTATCTTGTGTAGTGAAACAGATACCTATAAAATACATATTTATATGTGGGTTTCTGACTGTCTGCAATAGAGATGTATATTGAGTCATCCTAAGACTATTTATTACAGTCCTTTGAAGTTTATGTACCATCATTTATAGATATTCAATGGATTATTGCCAATGGAGATAAGATCACCTTTTTTTTAAATTCCCTTTGATTTTGGTAAATTTGAATGAAGTCATCCTGTCCTTCCTAAATGCGTACTTTTGTTTACTCATCACTTCTGTCTTCTTTCCGAATGAATGAGTCTCATGCCTACTCCGTCACTGTGCTTTATTTAAGAGGTAGCTACAAACCTAGCAGATTTAATGTACCTGCTCCTTGAACTATTAAAGTATGCCAAACATGAAGCAAATTGCAGCACTACATTATTTTTTCTTAATTGGGAATTATTCCTGTATTGGTTAGGTACTAGTTAGAGATCTGCTTGCGGTTAGAGCCATTGATGGTAAAGCACCATTTATCCACATGACATCTTTTCTGTAGACTGCTGTCTTTTTATAGCCCAAGTAAGCCTTTGAAACCTCAAAGCCGATTTTGTTTTGAAGTGGAGAACCACGCTACCGCCTGAGCAAAGAGTTCTTCAGCCTATTTCAGTTAAATATCCTTGAAATATAATTTGTCGATCCTAATAGGATGTCTTTAGATTATCTTTTACAGAAACAAATGGTGATAGTAACAACAAAATACACGGTAACTAGGAAATCCTAGGAAGCGTTTTGAGACAACCGGCCTCCCTGATGTGAAAGGGGCTATGTCTAATGTAAGGCAAATTAAATTGAACGGTGTCTCTCAGTGCACTGTAGATGCAGAATCTGTTCTATTGGTTTTAGAACAATTTAATTTATCTAAGACAACCAACTCCCAGACCACTCCCCCCCACCCACTCTACTTCGGGAAATATACTCTACATTATGTACAGGACATGCATAGCATACTGTCAATTCACTTTACAGTATATTCTGTGAAGCACTTTGAGATGTCTTGGAGATGTATTAAGGCCCTATATCAAATGCAAGGATTATTATTATTATTATTTCAGAGTCCTGGCTGCCCGAGAAAATCTGTACTCCCTGGACTGGCTAGTCTTTAAGTTTCCTGCTGAAACACTATGATGCTAAAACAAACCCTAATATCACAGTAACAACCCTACTCAGAAGTCAGTAATAGCTTTTCTCACAATAGAATTCATATGAGTTTCCTATAATTAACATAATTTCAAATGAAATTAGGTAACGTTTTAATGGGGAAGTGTAATCTGCTGAATTACCCCATATTCCTCTGAGTGGTAAAATTCGAGAAGCTACCCTGTGTGAGGGGTGCTGTAGAAATGCAAGTTGTTTTTTTACAGCAACCTCAGACGCAGTACATTAATAATAATTATTGGATTTGACATAGGGTTAATAATATCAAAACATCTCAGAGAGCTTCACAGGGAATTTCTGTGAATTGTACAGTAGTGACTCTATATTTGTAGGCAAACTCAGCGGCCAAATTGCACACAGCAGTGTCCCACTAATAGCCATGACGTGGATGATCACGTTCTGTTTGAATGGAATCTTTAACCTGACCTGAACAGGCAGCGTGTCCTCTAGGTTTAACATTGTGCTCCCAGAAGTGCACTGTGTAAGCCGAGACCGTGGTGAACTGGAGGGACGTGAAGAACCATTAAGTTAGTGCTGAACTATTATTACTGGGCAATTGGAAAGTTTAATTCAAGGTTTTATTAATTTTTGAAGATGTATAAAACTAAAAATACCGAATAAATGATATCATACAATGCGATTTTGAGTCAGCTTTGGTTTTGCTATGAAATTTGAGATGTAAGATGTTGTGTAGTGAATTTGATCCTTGTTGTAATGAACCAGAATTTATGTAAATGCGTACGATACATCAGTGTATTGTGCTCTTAATCAATTATCTCTGAGGTCTGAAAAGCCACATGCTGGGTGGATTCCATTTCATCCTGTCAATCACTCACTTCACCTAATGTCCTGTCAGTTTGGCTCAGTTGGTAGCACTCTGGCTTTTGGGCCAGAAGGTTATGAGTTCAAGCTACACGTTGGGACTTGAGCTCGTAGTCTTACACTGACACTCCAGGGAAGAACTGCATTGTCAGAGGTGTTGCCTTTCAGATGAAACATTAAACCACCGCCCTGTCTGTCTGTCCTTGGGTTAGAGCTGACAATCCAATCACTTTATCTGAAGGGAGAGAGGATGTTCTCCTGGTGTCTTGGTCAACAATCCTCCAAGTTATTGGTCATTCACCTCACAGCTCTTTGTGGGATCTTCCTGGTACAAACTTTTGCTTACAAAAATAACTCATCCATTTGACAATAATTATATGTGAAGCACTTTGACTTGTTCCACTTCTTAAAAAAATGCAAATTCTTCCCCTCTCTACATTCTAAAGGCAAACTGGGCCTTTTATACCTATTCTGACACAAAGTTGTATCAAC
Source organism: Callorhinchus milii (assembly GCF_018977255.1). Lineage (NCBI taxonomy): Eukaryota > Metazoa > Chordata > Chondrichthyes > Chimaeriformes > Callorhinchidae > Callorhinchus > Callorhinchus milii. The sequence continues at coordinate 63,062,158 of NW_024704743.1, forward strand.
AACAACTTGCACTTATATAGCACCCTTCACGCAGTGTAGCGTCTCAGAGCACTTAACAGTGGCGGAGCCTGACTCCAAGCCCAGGGAAGGGGGGAAGGGGGAAAGTGGCTGTAAGCACGATCAAACACGAAAGTTTTCAGGCGGGACTTGAAAGAGAGGAGAGGGGGGGCAAGGTGGAAGGATTGAGGGAGAGTTTACCAGAGTTTTAGGGCACAGTGGCTGAAAGCGCAACCTCAGATATGGGGCGGAAGGTGCGAGGATCGAGCAGGAGGCCGGTGCCAGTTGAGCGGAGGTGCCGGATGGTGGATTGAGGAGTGAGGAAGTCAGAGAGGTAGGGAGATGTCAGGGAGTGAAGGGATTTGAACATGAGATTGAGGATCTTGAAGTCGATCCGTTCGGTGATGGGGAGCCAGTGGGGCCTGGCCAGAACTGGTGAGATGTGACCAGGCTCCACTGGCTTCTCATCACCGAATGGATCGACTTTTATTCAGTATCAAGCTGAATAAAAGATAAATACAGCAGGCCAACCACCACAAAGGAATCAGATTTTTGCTAATGCAATGTGACAGGCCTCCTTGCGCTGCTGGTATTTTCTGTTTTGTCCGATGAGAATGGCATGAGACAAATGTGCCTGAATTATAATCCAGTGGTACTACAAATGAATGGATCAGCTTTAATTGCAAAATAGTGTTTGCGCAAATGCTTGAAATTCATCCTGCGCCCAATATTTTGCTGCAACCAGTAAGGGCATTTTTAATGTTTCCTTTACTGGGTAACACTGGGCTCGGAACTGTTCTTGGACACTGCTCTGCACAACCGCCTGCTGCATTTCACCCACAAAATACACAGTCAATGCACTTTACAATATATTCTGTAAGACGCTTTGACATGCCTCAACAACTTGCTATATCATATGCAAGGATTATGCCTATTGTTATTATTACAACTCCTAGGATGCCAGATGGTCAAGAGCAATATCAGTCTCTCTGATCCAGCCATTTTTTAAAATGCTTTTTCAGCTACCCTTTACAACCCTGAACTTATGCGCTCTTGTCCTGCTACCTTGGGTGCTGGAAAGTGTTGTTCTGGGTTTATTTTCTCACTCCCATTTCGAATATCACAAACCTCTAAAAGATCACCTTTGAGGCATCTCTTTTCAAGGTTCATGAGCCCTGGGTTAACTTGATCTCATTCTTACAGAAAACACACCCTACCAGCCTCCCATTACATCATTACGCTGTTTCTTAAGTGTCCTGTCTCAATCACACTTTCTGGTAATCTGTTATAACTGTTACTTACCCTATGTGTAAAGATAAACTTCCTGATGTCTGACCTACAGTTACCCTTCATGGTCCTGAACACGTGCCCTCTTGGACTCTGAAAGTATTGTTTACTGTCTTTAACCGCTTTAGCATCTTATATACCAATTATGTGTCTTCTCAGGATCCAGTTATAATTAATTTATTTAGTCATTTGACATATTATCAGGTTGATGTGAATATATAGAGTGTTTTATCTTCCTCTTTATCAGTCATTATTTGGCCACAATCAGCCCCCTGCTTTTAACTTCGCTCTCTTCTCAGACCCCTCTCTTTGCAAAGATTTTGATGCCTACTGGAGAGGAGAGTGATAACTTTGCAATAGTCATTAAGGCAGGAGAGGTGTGCCCTCTTCCCTATCAATGTTTTTAGATCAATTAACCTTCCCAGTGAATATCAGAAGAAATACAGCTACTTATTAATGTTTTAAATTGTATTGTTTTGAATAATTAATGGCGAATGGCCGATGAGACATATTCCTGGCAGATCATAGAATTCCCACATTCAGATTAAACTCGAACAGTTCCCAGTTCACATTTACAAGAAGTTTGATGAATTATACAGGAGTGGAAAAGATCCTAATTTCACCTAACTGGGCATTTCCAACGATCTTCCTTGCACACATTTGTCTCCTAATTACATGAGAAATCTTGGATACTGGAATTCTGGGACAACAATGGAAAAAATGCTAGAATGCTTTCAGCCTCTGAAAGAGAAAGACAGATTAACACTTTGAATGTGATCCTTCAGAACTTGATTCAGTTCCATAGCGACCTGAAAGGTCTATAATGTGTGTATGGATATGCATAACATGTATAGTACATCAATAATAATAACTTTTTCAATAATTACAATAATAATAACCCTTGCATTTGTTTTAGCACCTTATCACAACTTCAAGACATCTCAAAGCGCTTCACAGATTATACTGTAAAGTGAATTGACTGTATATTGCGGGCAAAACGCGGCAATCAATTGTGCACAGCAGTGTCTCACGAACAGTCGTGGATTGAATGACCAATTTATTATTTTTTTAATAATATAATAATAATTTGTGAGGACATCTCAAAGCACTTCACAGAATTCCCTGTGAAATCTGTAAAGTGTAGTATCTGTGTTTCTATAGGCAAATGCTGGATGTCTTTGTGCAATACATGAGCAATAAGAATAATTGTACACATATATACAGTAGAAGGTAATGTGCATCCCATTTTGCCACACTGCATGTAGATAATTCATCTTGTTCATGCATGGCTATAGATCAGTCACTCGAGTTCAGCATTAACACTATCATTTGCTATGAAGTGCTGTCTTTATAATCCTTTTGGATTACAGGCACCTCAGGCTACGTTTTGAAACTTCATAATGAACCAATGGCATAAATCACTAATGTCACTACAAGTCAGAGGGGTTTCGTATATATACAAAAGCAGCATTAATGGCTGCTTTTTTGCATGGTGTATTCCTGCCCAATGTATCTTGCATCTGTTTTTTAAACTTGATGGTTTGAAGTACAATGAAACACAGAACGTGGAACCATAAGCCAACTTCAAGAGTTTTTGGGGGAGAAAATCAGAGTGAAAAGCATGGCAGATACAGAGTAGTGTTTAAAACACGTGAGCAGCACAGTAATGAATCATACAATGGTACAGCATGGAAACAGCCCATTCAGCCCAGCCAGCCTGCACTGTTGTTTCCCTCCACATGAGACACCTAGTTTAATCCTTGTCCCCAAATCCTTTCATATTCATATTGTCAAGCATCTATCTAATTCCTTTTTTATACAAAAATATAGACTCTCTGCTTCAACAACTTGGGAATAACACTTATATTTTTATTTCAAGTAACTTATGAAACTGAGCACTGTGTAAGCAATACATATAATTCAAGTACACTAAAATCCAGATTGACAGTTGAGGATTGAATAGTAAACCCTACCATCTATCTGAGAAAGTACAATTTATGTTACACACCCAGTAATCTCTGTCATTTCATATCCTTCCAATTCTATTCTAACGTGCAATGGATTTTTAGATACTTCCAGAACTGAAGGCCAACTCATAGAATATAATCCAGCTCTAAGCCCAACTACATAGACCATACTACCTAACCAATCAGTGCCAGTGTTTATGTCTCACTTGAGGCTTCAACCCTTCTAACCACCTTTCCCATTACCTCTCTATTCCCTTCTCCCTCATCATGAGTTCAGAATTCTTGTCTCAACCACAATTCCTGGCAACCTGTTCCAGTTGTTAAAACACCTCTGCCAGTTGTTAAAACAGCTTTTCCAGTTGTTGATAAATAACAGTAGAACCTCTCGCAGCTATTGCCATTGGTTTTAACAGCAAATGGCTATTTTAGGGCAGATACCAGGAAGTATTTCTTTATCCAAATGGTAATTGTGGAGTCCTGTAGCTCAGTCGTAAGAGCACTCGCTTTGCAAGTGAGAGACCTGAGTTCAATTCCAGGCAGGGCGAAACCTTGGGCAAGTTTCCTTACTCCACACAGAGCCTAATAATAATCCCTCCAAAACCAAAAACAATAATAAATTGGTCATTTTTAATCTACTACTGTTTGTGGGACACTGCTGTGCACAATTGGCTGCCGCGTTCGTCCACAAACATACAGTCAATTCACTTTATAGTGTGTTCTGTGAAGCGCTTTGGGACATCCTCCCAACATGAAAAGCGCTATATCAAATGCAAGGATTATTATTATTATTATTATTATTAATTAATGACTGAAACAGATTGCCAGGAACGGTTGTTGAGGCAAGGACACTAGACTCATTNAAAAACAGCTTGATGCTTTGTGGGAAGTGGGTATTCTGGAAGGTTGAGATTAAATGGGCAAAGGGCCTTCTTTATTCAAATCTCTCTTGTGATGTGATGTGATCTTGTGAAGACATTTCTGTTCACTCAGTGCCAGTTTACCTTCTCTCTATCAGTGCAGATATGATCGAGTGGAGAATTTCCCTGGAACAAGTGAACCTGTCACAAGAAACAAAAGTGGATGAAAAAAAGTTAGCCATTCTCAGATACTTGCCTTCTTTTTATCCTCTTGGATGTCGTTCATTAATCGAAAGTGGGATTTGTCTTTGGATGAGACATTAAACCAAAGTTATGTCTGGCTGTTCAGGAAGATGCTAAAGATCCCATCTTCAAAAAAAGAAGGGTTTCTCTCAGTGTCCTGGCCAATAATCCCCCAGATAAAGTTGATCTTGCACTCCGTGGCTGACTGTTGGACATTGCTGTGTGCAAATTGATTGCCGTATTCACTTTCAAAATACACATTCATTATACTGTACAGCAAATCCTGTAAAGTGCTTTGAGAAGTCCTTCTAATGTGGAATGTGCTAATATCAAAGGATTATTATCATTATTTTTGCTGTATTCATACTTAGAAATCTTCATTTACTTCTCAACAAGATCATATTATATTGTGGTTAAATGTGAGATCCATAACTTCCACATAACTGAATTTAATAACTTGATGAACAAGTGTAAAACAAATCATACTTCAAATAAACTTTGAGCATTTTCAATTTCTCTTCCCTTCATTTTGATCAACACATCAATGTTTATGACACCACTGAAACTGTTGTGGTATCGATTTCACAGTACAAATATTAAAAATGAAAGTGAACCTTCCAAATTAGCATTATTATATCACAAAAGTTTGCTGTGAATAGACAAATCCAATTAGCAGCAGTCAAGCTTGGGTAATGCAGTAAATTCAGCATGTGCAGGCAGCCCAGTGAACATGAAATCACACTGCACAGCTTGTATGATTCATTCACTTCAGCTGTCAGTCTGCGGCCACTGGGAAGCAATATACCAGCCTTGTTCCTTCTCAGCCTCTCTTGCTTCATCTCACTTTTCACCATCTCTTCAACAACAACAAGCCCTTCTCGCAGGATAGAGTCTCGGAGCATTTGGAGTGCTCTTCCTCAGTAAACCTCGGGGGTGGAGGGGCTTACAGAGATGTATAAATGACATTGAGATGGTAAAGACAGAGTAATACTTTCAGATACTCCAAGGCAGTGGGGCAAGAGGGCACATGTTGTGAAGCGTAATTTCAGGACAAGCACTGGGAAGAATTTATTTATGTAGAGATTAATTAATGATTGGAATAGGTTACCAGGAGGGGTGGTTGAGGTTGGGTGACTGGAAACATTTAAGGAATAACTAAATTTATCTAATTAAATTTCTATGGGAAGACAGTGAGGTCAAATGAACTGAAGGGTCTTCTTTATCCAAACTTCTCTTGTAATTTTATGATCTTGTGAGCTCCTTCTGGGTTCAAAGTAAATTTATTAAATTCATTCTTTCTCAGGACTTCAATACTGTGGACTGCATCACTACCTCACTTGTTACTACAGCTCAGGACTTTTAAACACCAAGATCGCATAACCACTTACCATCACTTAACCACTTAATTTGTCTCGTCGTCTCTCCTACTCTTTCAACATTCCTACTCTGGCGACTCTTTGCCTAGATTTTTCATGAAGAAACGCGTGACAAATATTTGTGCCTCAAAAAGCTATTTCTTTAATGTTTAATGGAAGATTCAGAGGGCCATAACCACAACCTTCTGATTCAGAGTGCTACCAACTGAGCAAGTACCAACGTATCTACAATTGTAAATACATAAATCTACAAGTCAGATGCTATCCGGGTAGCTCCACAGCTCATATTTGTTTCTTAGTTTCTCTTCTTGCATATATGTTGTGTATATGTGCTGTTTATATATGTGTGCATGTGTATGTGTCAGAGAGATCTGAGAATGTTTAGAGAATTGTATTGTTAACATAATGGGATCTAGCTTTGGTGCATATGTGTTACAATACAATCTTACGTTTACATAGTTTGCACGGAACAAAGTACTTAACAGTCCTGGCTCGAGGTAGAGCTGGGATTGAAGGCAAGGCACTCACCTGGAGCAGGGCTTTGAGACCTACAGACGAGGTGCATACCTGGAGCTCTTGTGCTCATGGCCTCCCGCAGCAGGCGCGTCTGGAGTGGGGATCGAGGACAACACCGGCGTGGGGTCTGAAGCCCCCCTCAACAATAACCAGATCCAATGCAGTGACCAAGGCCTGCCGGCGGTGCACGGAACCAACGTGGGATCCATGGCCTCGGCTGGCCCAGGCGACAACACGGCCATTTCAGAATCAACGAATTACCAGTAGGCTGCTGTGTGACGTCCCTTCCACTTGCCACATTAAAAACTCTGAGTCTGGACTCACGATGACTACCACGATCACTATCCTTCATCTTCCCTCTTGCCTCGCAAGCGAGAGGACCTACGTTCGATTCCCGGCAGGACAAAATGTTGGGCAAGTTTCCTTACTCTACACGCCTCTGTTTATCTAGCAGTAAGTAGGAACCCAGTTGTTAATCGATTGGTGGATTGCTTTCCAGGGGTAACAATTCCTTAAAGAAAAATAATAATAATAATTTGATCACTCAATCCACGACAGTTTGTGGAACACTGCTGTGTGCAATTGGCTGCAACAACAACAAAACAACTTGCACTTATATAGCACCCTCCTCACAGAGTAGGGTCTCAGAGCGCTTACTAGTGGCAGAGCCTGACTCCTAGCCGGGGGGAGCGGGGCGGTAGCCGTAATCACGATTGAAGAGAAAAGTCTTCAGGCGGGACTTGAAAGAGAGGAGAGAGGGGCAAGCCGGATCTTTTGAATAATAGAGCTGGGGAGACCAGCGAGGAGTATGTTGGAGTAATCCAAGTGGGAGGTGACAAACTCATGCACGAGAGTTTCGGCTGCATTTGGGGTAAGGTATGGTCGGAAGCGGGCAATGTGGTGGAGGAAGGCTTCTTGGTCAGGGACCGAATGTGGAGGAGGAAGGACAAATTGGGGGTTGAACTTGATGCCTAGATTGCTCACTGGTTTGGTGAGTCTGAGGGAGAGCCCAGGGAGGTTGAGGAGTTTAGATCCACAGGAGTGAAGATGTTTACAGGAGCCAAGGAGTATGGCTTCAGTCTTGCCCACATTCAGCTACAGGAAGTTTACACTCATCCAGACCTTAATAGAAGCTGATCGAACATCGGGGGACTTGGAGTTGTTACTGGAGGAGGCAAAGTAGATTTCTATGTCATTTGTATACATGTGGAGGTTTACCCCATGTCTGTGGATGACATCGCCCAGAGGGAGCATATAGATAAGGAATAGAAAACGGCCAAGGATGGAGCCCTGGGGAACCCTATAGGTGACCAGGCGGGGGCGGGAGGAGAAACCATTTGCCAAGATGAATTGGAGGCGGTTGGATAAGTAGGACTTGAACCATGTGAGTGCGGTCCCATTAAGGTAGATGAGGGAGGAGAGGCGATGGAGGAGGATGGCATAGTCGACCATGTCGAACGTGGCAGGAGGACAAGGAGGCAGAAGGAGCCCTGGTCCCAGATAGAGAGAATGTCATTCATAACTTTGACAAGCGCTGTATCTGTGCTGTGGACAGGGCGAAAAACGACTGCACGGGCTTGAGGAGGGAGTGGAGGGAGAGGTGTGTTGTCAACTGAAGTTGACCTGCAACAATACGTTCCAGGACTTTGGAAAGGAAGGGTAGGATGGAGATGGGATGGTAGTGTGAGAGATTAGAGGGATCGAGGGTGGGTATTTTTGAGGACGGGTGTGATGACAGCGGTTGTCAGGGGGAGTGAAATAGAGCCTGAGGAGAGAGACTGGTTGACCGTGTCAGCCAGCAAGGTAGGAGAGAAGGGGGAGTAGAGTGATCAGCAGCTGGGTGGGGAGGGGGTCAAGGTAGCAGTTGTTGAACTTCATCCAGGTGATTGTGGTTGAGAGGGAGGAGGAGGAAATGGGGCAAAGGAGTGTAAGGAGGGGTGAGTGGCAGAGCCATGGCGGAGTGAGAAGGCGGTGTGGATGGTCTGGGTGGGGTGGAAGGGGACGGTGGGGGTGTGGTAAGATGATGTAGCCAATGTTTTAAATTTTTGAGGCAAAGAAGTCTAGGACCTCTTCGCATTTGGTGTTTTACATGAGGCTAAAGGGGGCTTGAGGGGATGCACGGAGTAGGTGATGGATGGTGTTTTTGCCTCCAGGATGACTTTGGAATAAAAGTTAGTTTGGGCCTATGGAGGGAGAGGTGGTAGGTGCGAAGGTGCTCAAGCCACAGATGGTGGTGAATCCTGAGGCTGGATTTCTGCCATTTGCGCTCGAGCATCCAGGTTTGTGTTTTGAGTGAGCAGAGATGACTGTTGTACCCTGGGGTTTAGCAACAACCCTGGATTTCAGGGGAACTAGGGAAATGAAGGTTGTGGAGAGATGATCATTCAGCAGCTTGATGGCTGCATCAGGATCACTGCAGGTGGAGGGCTAGAGGGAGAGTAGGTCTGAGGAAGAGGGGGCATTTGTGAGGGACTCTGGGGGAAGCTTTTTCCAGGGGCAGAAAAAATGGTGGAGGGCTTGGAAGAGGGGAGTGGGATGTGGGAGGAGAGGGAAATGAGGAAGTGGTCTGAGATGGCCTTGTCTGTGATAGACAGGTCGGAAATGTCAAGGCCATGTGTGATGACGAGTTTGAGGAAGTGGCCACAGTGGTGGGTCATTGAGTTGATGTGGAGGGTGAGAGGAGAGAAGGGCAGTGAAACCTGAGGAGATGGTGCAAGGGGAGTTTAGGTGGAGGTTGAAATCAACCATTATCAGCAGGTGTCCTGTGAGGGACAGGGATGAGAGGAGAGGAGATATCGGTGAGGAAAGCACCAGGAGGTTTGGGGAGATGGTAAACCGGGAGTATTTTGAGGGAGAGAGAGAGGAGGGATGGTAGAGGGTGAGGTGCTCAAAGGAGGAGAAACAGCCAGAGGATTAGTGGGATAGACTAAGGGAAGCTTGGAAAATGAGGGCCACTCCACCGCCACATTGGTTGGGGTGTGCGGTGTGATGAAAAGTGTAGCCAGGAGGGGAGGCTGCAACGAGGGCAACAGGGTCACCGGAGGAGAACCATATTCCTGTAAACCCAAGAATATCAATGTGCTAATCTGGGATGAGGTCATGTTTAGTAAGGGCTTTGTTGGAGGGAGCGGACATTTTGGAGGAAAATGCAGATAGGTTTGCTGGTGGGGGGCGGTGATGGGGGGAGAGGTATAGAGAGGATTTAGGGTCGTGGGAGAGAAGCGACCATGGAGTTTGACTGCCGCGTTTTACCTACGAAATATACAGTCAATTCATTTTACAGTATATCCTGTGAAGCATTTTGAGACGTCTAGAAGATGTGATAAGGCGCTATATCAAATGGAAGGATTATTATTATTATCATATCCACACAAGCAGGCTCACCGTGCCACTCTGAACTCCCACCTCCCATTCCCTCTTAGTCTCGGTGAGTGCATCTTGGCTGCTGCCACCAACCTCAGCCGCTTCTTCCCAAAATGCTCCCACCCCTATCCCCTACCATCCATTACTCCCGCTCAATCCTCTTTGACAGTGCCTTTGGTCGCCCTCCTTCCCCTTCTGCCCCCCACCCTCCCCGATCCCGCCCCCAGCTCAGGTCCGAAACATTGACTGTCCAGTACCTTGGGACATCCTCCCAGCGTGAAAGGTGCTAAACAAATGTAATTTGTTCCTTGGGGAAGGAAAAGATGACCAAAAGTGTGTCAAAGAAGTAAATCTTGAGATAGACCTTAATGTTCATCAACTCTGGGATGGGTATGATGTCCAGGGGGAGAGACTGTCTGCTTTTGTTTTTGTATTGTACAAAGTGAAGGGATGAAGCACAGGTTAGAATAGATTGAATTCAGTACAGGGCCACAACAGGCATTAAGCTGCAGGCAAAGCTGAGCACCCAGCCTACCCAGGCCAGGCTCCACTCTTACCAACAGGACTCCTTCATTTTCACACGTCATCTGCGAGCCAGATTGTTGAATTAGTGCTAATCAGCGTCAAACTCCTGTTTTTTCTGACAAAGAGTATTTCTCGTGAAAATGTAATTCTACTGTGCTTGGGTATAGTTGTCAACTCCTATGTGCACATTTCCATATACATGTGGGGAAGAGGGGAGAGAGAGGATATGGCTTCAAGCTCCTGTCATTTTGATGGAAATCGTTCTCGGTGCCAACTTGTCAATAAAGCAGAGGGAGAGGTCAGATAGCCAAAGGCCAGTACAGTGGGAATGACGTCTGACCTGGCTGTCATGTGGGGAGCCAAGAAAGCTTACAACAAACTAGCCATCTTAATATGGAAGCAAAGGAATTCTCCTTTGTTACTCTGATGGAAAGCTTTTACTTCATTTCACAATCAGTTAGACCATCACATTGCCCGCCTCCGTCCGCACCTCACAACCAATGCAGCCAAAACCCTCCTCCAGGCCTTCGTCACTTCTCCCCGGCTGGACAATTCAATTGCCCTCCTCGCTGGTCTCCCCAGCTCCACCATACATAAAATTCAACCAATTAAAAACTCCGCTGCCCAGATACTCACCCGCACAAAACTCTGTACCCCATTACACCAGTCCTTGTCAAGCTCTACTGGCTCCCAATTACCGAATGGATCAATTTCAAGATCCTCTCACTCGTTTTCAAATCCCTTCATGCCCTCACACCTCTCTACCTATCCGATCTGCTTCCCCTACCATCTCCCCACTCACCACCCACTGCCTCCGCTCGGCTGGCTCCGGCCATCTGTTTGTCCCTCGTCCCCTCCACTCCACCATCGGTAGCCGTGCCTTCAGCCACTATGATCCGAAACTCTGGAACTCCCTCCCTCAATCCCTCTGCCTTGTCCCCTCCCTCCCCATCTTCAAATCCCACCTTAAGACCTTCCTTTTTGATCGTGTTTACGGTCACCTCCCCACTCCCTCTCCCTTTAGCTCAGTATCAGACTCTGCCACTGTCAAGTGCTCCGGGACCCTACCAAGTGTGAAGGGCGCTATATAAATAGAAGTTGTTGTTGTTATAGACCACAGTTAGAATATAGTGTCCAGTTTTGATCACCCCACTTTAGGAAAAATGTCAGGGAAAAGAGGTCGTTCAGAGGAGATTTACTAAGATGAACTGTCCAGTGCCTTGGGATGTCCTTCCAAAGTGAAAGGTGCTATACAAATGTAATTTGTTGTTGTAGGTTGATACCGGGGATGTGCGGTTTGGCCTATGATCCGAGACTAGAGGAACTGAAACTATTCTCACTAGAACAAAGAAGGTTGAGGGAGGACCTGATAGAGGTCTTTAAAATTATGAGGGGTTTCGATAGTCAACAGGGAGAAATTATTTTCATTGATTACTGAAGATATCCCTGAGGGTGAGTTCAAATGTGAATTTCGAACCATTGATGTAGCAGAGTACATAACTTTATTTAAAAAGGAACTTTTAACGTGCAGGGGAGCAAGCAGGAGAATAGATTCAATTATTTGGCTCAAGTGGAGAAAAACACCAGCTCAGACCTGATGCACCAGGTGAGTGACCTATCAATTTGCTATGACATTCTATGATTCTAAATAGGTTTATTATTAGTAGTATTATTATTACACATTGATCCCAGGCAAGTGCATATAGAGAGTTATTGTCATCTGCTTAAGTGCTCCATCTGCCTATGCCGCATTGTTTAAGAGCCTGAGTAGCTGCATTGAGTCCAAGGTATAACGGTGACTTAAGAGAAAACAGAAAAATAATCATAATAATCCTTACATTTGGCACCGAGGTGGGGGGAGAGGGGAGGTGGGGGGAGTGGGGAAGTGACCGGTAGTTCCTTGAGGAGGAAGGTCTTCAGGCGGAATCTGGAATGGGAAAGGACTGGTGCTTTGGGGGTATGGGGCTTAGAATAGTTGAGTGAGTATACGGGTGGTGGAGTTTTTAATTAGTTGGATAAGAAAGCTCTACAAATGTAATTTTGTACTGTATTTTGTAAGGAACACTACTAGTCCACCTTTAGAGCTCAACCCTTTCCCTTACTTACATTGCTTGCCAAGCTTCTCGATTGAGGATGACCAATTTCTTCTCACTCTCGCTATGTAAAATGATCTTGCTTTCTGTACTAAGTGTTATTCATCCATTGCTTAATTTGCTGAATTTGACATGAACATTAAACACTAAAAGTCCAGTGTTTCAAGCATCAACATTTTGCTTTAAATGTTTTTTGTTAATGCATTGCACGAGCAAAGTAGTCTACCTTATATTAATTATACATCCAGTTCCAGATTGGAATGATTTAAGTGGGTGAGGTACAACTAGTAGAACTTGGGCCTTCCCGTTAAAAGATTTAAAACCATTTTGTCTCAAAATGTAAGATGGCGCAAAATTGTGAAAATGTTTAATTTCAAACTGCATTTGAACATGTTCTTCAATTCCTGCAATTTTTAAATTTTAGGCAAAAGACAGTTTTACAGGCTAAAACTAGATGGAATTTCATGCCTAAAGTCTGTGGAAATCCTGATCCAAGCATGGAATGTCTTATTAAATTACCTGTGAAATTGTTAGAATTCAGAACTCAAAATTCATATTATTTTATAGAAATGTGGAGTAAAAAGTGAGATGTGGAATAATGGATCAAAACTGACAAAATTATAATGATTTTCTCAGGAATCACACTCACACAAACACACAAATTATAAGACAATAAAAAGTGGGAATTAAAACGCTTGGAGTTGACACCGTGATAGCGGGGGGGGGAACAATGTAGAAGAGTTAATAACAGCAAGCCAGGACGACGATAAACTGTACAGAAGTAAACAGTGCAACAACAGCAACAACTTGTACTTATATAGCGTCCTCCATGCATGGTAGTGTCTCAGATAACAATGGCGAGCCTGACTCCGAGCTGGGGGGAGGTGGAGGTGACTGTAAGCATGGTTGAACAGGAAAGTTTTCAAGCGGGACTTGAAAGGGGGGAGAGAGGGCGTAAGGTGGAGGAAATGAGGGAGGGTTTCCAAAGTTTTGGGGCGTAGTGGCTGAAAACACGACCTCCGATGGTGGGGCGGAGGGTGTGAGGGACGGGCAGGAGGCTGGTGCCAGTTGAGGGAAGGGTGGTGGATTAGGGAGTGAGGAGGTCAGAGAGGTAGGGAGGTGCCAGGGAGTGAAGGCATTTGAAAATGAGTGTGAGCATCTTGAAGTGCAGAGCATACACTGCACAGAACATTCACTTACAGTAAAGCCCTTTATTTGTCTGTACCTTAGTGGTTAGAGCACTTGTCTTGAAGTGAGAGGATCTGGGTTTGATTCTTGGACAGGACAATACGGGAAGTTTCCTTACTCTACACCGCTCTATTTACCTAGCAATAATAATAATAATAATCCTTGCATTTGATATAGCGCTTTTCACGTCGGGAGGATGTCCCAAAGCACTTCACAGAACACACTGTAAAGTGAATTGACTGTATATTTGTGGGCGAACACGGCAGCCAATTGCGCACAGCAATGTCCCACAAACAGTCGTAGATTGAAAATGACCAATTTATTATTGTTTTTTGTTTTGGAGGGATTATTATTAGGCTCTGTGTGGAGTAAGGAAACTTGCCCAAGGTTTCGCCCTGACCTGCCTGGAATTGAACTCAGGTCTCTCGCTTGCAAAGCGAGAGCTCTAACCACTGAGCTACAGGACTCCTACAAGTAGGAACCCGATTGTTAGTCGATTGGTGAATTGCTTTTCTGAGGGTAATAATCCCTCCAAATTAAAAAAAAATGTGGTCACTCAATCCACGACTGTTTGTGGGACACTGCTGTGCATTTCGCCCACAGTTAATTCATTTTACAGTATATTCAATTAAGCGCTTTGAGACGCCTCGAAGACATAATAAGGCACTAAATCAAATGAAAGGATTAATATTGTTAAAGTATAGAAATGTCTGTAACCCAGTCCAGCCTTTGATTCACATTCTCAAAATGGAGCTTTCAAATGGCTGTGAAGAAAGGTTTTTTTTCTCTGGAAACGATTACTCATGGGCTGTGGGTTCAGGTTACAGTGACAGGATGGAGCCTGCTTTCTTTCCAGCTGGTGCATCAGCAAGTTAATCCTCCACTCACTGTATTGAGCTTCTCATATCTGCTCACGTAACTCTCAGAGAGGCCAGGGATTAAATCACAGGGTTTACGCCACACCAGCCAATGGTGTGAAGTTATTTACACTGATTTCACTTCCACCTTTTGACACCAGATGGGAAACTAGTGAAGCTACACCAGGCTGTTGGCCCCCAGGGGAGGTTCACATGGCCTGTTATTTAGCAATGCTGTAAATGTTCTAAATTCCATGTTTTCCAATCCGCTGGTGAGACACAGTGTCAATGCTCAGGAAGGCCATGGGTGCAGAATCAATGGGGAAGGTTAAGACAGATACCTGGGGAGCAGCGGCAGATGTCCACCTATTTTCAGTTACACGGAATGGACAGCATAGCACTGTGTCACCAGCAGACAGGAAAACGTGGAATTATATTAATAATAATAATCCTTGCATTTGATATAGCACCTTATCCTGTCTTCAAGACATCTCAAAGCGTTTCACAGAATATACTGTAAAGTGAATTGACTGTATGCTTGTGGACAAAACCCAGCAGCCAATTGTACACAGTTGTGTCACACAAGCAGTCGTCGATTAAAGTGACCAATTTATTATCACTTTTTTGAAGGAATTATTACCCCCAGAAAAGTGATCCGCCAATCAACTAACAACTGGGTTCCTACTCACAGATAGGTAAAAGAAGCATGTGGTGTAAGGAAACTTACCCAACATTTCGCCCTGCCAGGAATCGAACCCAGGTTTCTTGCTTGCCAGGCGAGCGCTCTAACCGTTGAGCTACAGGACTCCAAACGTTAGAGAATGTTTACAGCACATTTGACCAATTGCAACTTTGGTGATGCTCACTCTCCCCAGTGGCCCATTCCTCTGCTCTTTCCCCTTTGAATATCATTTTCCCTCAAGCATTTATCTGATACCTTTTCAAATGTAATTACAGACTCAGTTTCAAAGAGCTACTGTATCTGCGGTAACAACATTCTAACAGGATGAGGGGAGGTTGAGAGAGTTTGCATAATCAATGTTTTTCTCCATATTCTTATTGGGATATTTATGCCGAGTTTGGTCTTTCTTTAATTTTTGCATCCGCATACCAGTTTATTTCATTCTTTTCCACTATGTGTTTATCCTAACTGAGAATGTTTGGAGGATTACTCTATCAAAGACCTATAAGTTCACATGATCTTAGCCTTAAGTTCATTCCACTGTCTCAAAATACATTAAAAAAACTACAAATATGTAGTCATTATGCTTTACTAAAAACTCTGTGAAGTGCTTTGAGATGTTTCAATGTAATAAGGCACAATGCCAAATGTAACGATTATTTTTTATTATTTATTTAAGATTGTGCAGAATTTGTTAAATTGAGCCTTAATTTGTAAGCCTGCTTTCCTCAGTTACAATAATAATAATAATCCTTGCATTTGATATAGCACTTTTCACATCTTCTCGACGTCTCAAAGCGCTTCACAGATAGACTGTAAAGTGAATTGACTGTATATTTGTGGGCGAAACGCGGCAGCCAATCGCGCACAACAGTGTCCCACAAATAATCGTGGATTGAAAATGACCAATTTATTATTATTTTGTTTTGGAGGGATTATTATTAGGAGTGTGGAGTAAGGAAACTTGCCCAAGGTTTTGCTCTGCCTGGAATTGAACCCAGGTGTCTCGCTTGCAAGGCGAGTGCTCTAACCACTGAGCTACAGGACTCCAGTTCTTAAAAAGCCCTACAAGAAGCTAGTTTGTAAATTAAGGCTTCACAAAATTGAAATTCTGTTTGATCTTAAATTTTAAGACAATAAATGATCTTAAGGCAAAGAACCAATACATTTTAGGTCTCAGGTGAACTGGGGCAAATTGGTTACTCACTTCCTGGATGCTTGTGGACACTGATGTGCACAATAGGCTCCTGCGTTTTGCCCACAAAATATACAGTCAATCAATCCGCTTTACAGTATATTCTGTGAAACACTTAGAAACGTCTCAACGGTACGCTGTATGCAGAGATTATCATAATAATAATTAGAGTTTGTTGGTGAAATCTCAGGTATTAAGAACAATCCTTATATTTAAGATAGTGCCTACAATGCTGAAATATCTCAAGGCACTTCACGGGTAATTGCTGGCAAGCGTGTTGTATTGTATTTGTCGACAAAAGCAGCAAATTTGTGCACAACAAAGTCCCACAAACAGCTATGAGCTGAATGATCAGTTCATGTAAAAGATTTTGTTGGCTTGGACACTGGGAGAAACACTTGTGTCTTTTCCAATGCACTTAACTGCGAGTCTCCAGCTACTTTCTTCCTCGGGAAGCCCTGGCATTAGAATGGTGCAAGTACTACGCTTATGTAAGTGTGTCGTGTTCTAAGCCAAGTAAAACTAAAACCACAGCATCAGCCAGTAATCGAATCCTGTCCTGCATCTGTAAATAGACCAGGACAGAGGGGAATGTAACGCTGAGTAAGAGCATAGCCAATTTGCATCCTCCTGATCTGAACTAAATGTGATCTCCTGAGAGAGACACTGGAATATCTACGTGATTCAGTCTGAATCCCTTTTTTTTCTGATCTGAACATTTAGGTGTCAGGAAGATGGGTTCTACTCTTACCCCTCTTCTCCTGAAAGGGTTGCCTTTTGGGTATGATTCCACAGAAAAATTGCTACATGTGAATATACAACAATATTTAACAACAGACTTGAATTCTTACCAAATCCATTTTCTTATTTTTGCTTAGGATTTAAATATTTTTAATTTAAATTTAATGTTTGGTATTAAATTTAAATTTAAGATTATTATCCCCAAAAACAAAGGAAACATTGTAAGAGAGGTTTTTAGTGATCAGAAGTAAGAATTGTGGTCAATTTTCCTCATTCTTTCCTGGAAACATGAAGAAAAATACTAGCAGTCCCAATGCTGTGCTGACTAAGATCAGTGGACACAGCACTCACTCAATGGGACCTTCCCTGTTTATATGGGCCAATGCTACAACAACAACAAAATTACATTTGTATAGCGTCTTTCACGTCGGGAGGATGTCCCAAGGCGCTGGACAGACAGAGTTACGGACCCGAGCTAGGGGTCAGGGTGTGGGACGGTGGAGGGCAAAGAGGGAAGCAGAGAGATCAAAAGCACTGTCGAAGAGGAGGGTCTTGAAGGTGGTGAGGGAGGGGGCGAGAGGGAGGGACTGTGGGATGGAGTTCCAGAGGATGGGGGCAGAGTGATAGAAGGCCCGCCCGCCAATAGTGGGGCGAGAGAGACGGGGGATGTGAAGCAAGCCGGAGCCCGCTGAACGGAGGGAGCGAACAGGACGGTGGGGTGTTAGGAGGTCGTAGAGGTAGGGAGGAGCAAGACCATAGAGGGCTTTGAAGGTGAGAACCAGGTGAGTGAATGTGAGTGCTACACCATAAGGTAGAAAGCTCTCTCAGATCAACTCAATCAGGAGTCTGTTAACTCACTTTATATTGAAGTGAACTATGAAGAGAAAAATGTTGAACTGAAATCCAAAGTGGAACATTTATATGAGAAGGAAACATAATCTGGTTAGGCCTCAGCTAGAGTACTGTCTTCAGTTCTGGGCACCACACTTTAGGAAGGCTGTCAAGGCATTGGAGAGGGTGCAAAGGAGATTTACCAGGATAGTACCAGGAATGAGGGACTTCAGTTATCAGGAGAGGCTAGAGAAGCTAGGATTATTCTCCTAGGAGCAGAGAACGTTAAGAGGAGACTTAATAGACATTTTCAAAATTATGAGGCAATTCAATAGGGTGAACAAGGAAGGATCGGTAACCCTAGGACATCGATTTAAAATAGTTGTTAAAAGAAATAGAGGGGAGGAGAGGAGAAATGTTTTCATACAGCGAGTTGTTCGGATCTGGAATGAATGGCCTGAAAGCGTGGTGGAAGCCGATTTGATAAAAACTTTTAAGAAATAGATAATTATTTGGGGAGGACACGTTTGCAGGGCTATGGGTAGAGAGCGGGGGAATGGGATTGATTTGGATAACTCTTTTCAAAAAGCCGGACAGACATGATGGGCAGCATGGCCTCCTTCTGTCCTGTATAATTCTATGATTCTAGGATATAATAATAATATAATAATCCTTGCATTTGATATAGCATCTTATCACGTCATTGAGACATCTCAAAGTGCTTCACAGAATATACTGCAAAGTGAAGTAACTATGTTTTTTGTGGACAAATATCCCCTCCAAACTATACAAACAACTTGGTGTTATAGTGGGAAGGTGGTATGGTGGGTAAACTGGCAGTTTGAGATCAAATGAATACTTTAATCGCTACAGAAAACTGTCTTCAATACTAAGAGAACGGAAGAGAAGAAAACGGTATAAAGTTGAATAACTGACAACGGAGGAATTAGAAAAAGGAATTCAAAGATGTGGAAAGGATTGAACACTGGTTCCAGTGACTCTGTGCTGTTACTTGAGAATCTCATATTTATTGCTGGCATCCACAGGACAGTCAGGCCTCTTTTACGCATTCAACTCAACCTCACGCCAAAGGGAAAGAGCTATATTTTACTATAAGCAACTTGTGATAGAGGCAGCTGCTGGTGGAATGGAATATCACACCTAAAAATACATCACCTCGGACGGTCACACAGATCTCTGGTAACAGTGACATCACAAGGCACAAGACTGGGAGGCTATGACAAGGCAGATGTCCCTGGTATTTGCGCTGCCGTATTTAGAGCCACGAGCCAATGCCAATATTCATGATCCCCTGAGTTTAATCACATGTTTGTGTTGGTCCAAGACTCACTGCTGCCCCAATTATGCTGTGAACATAATCCCCTCCTGCTTTGAATATGTACTTAAGAGGAATACCATGAAAGAACTTGTCCTTCAGGGAACTACAGATAAACTTACAAGTGGAAACTTCTTGACTTGCTTCAAGTGCCTGTTAATATTGTCACAATGCCCAATAGGTGAGTGATATATTAAGATTCTGTGCTGCGCTGTGAAGAAGAGAAGAAGCGTGTGACTGCTGCTGGTAAGGGTTCAACAGTATCTAAAAAGTGTGTAACCCTTTGCTTCCCAAACAACTCTTAAAAAGTTCATGAAAGGACTCCAAATTCATTGATTAGTACAAAATCATTGGTGGCGAGAACTGGTGGTAAGTAGTGTGAGTGCTTTTGTCAGTCTGGTTCCTACCAATTCACCAGAAAACATAACTTTTGACACTGTGCATGTGTGGGCAGCTGTGTTGGTGAAACACCATTTTTCAAATAAACAGTGGGGGTGGTGGTGGGGGGGAGAATTTAATTTATGTAATATTTCAGAATGTTGGGAATTTGGCAAATTGTTGAATTAATCCTTAACTTTTTAAATCATAAAAGAACTTATAGCAAACCAGCTTCAAAATTAAGGATGTATTTAAGAATTTGGAAAATTCTGGATGCTCTAAAATACTACACAAACAGAGTATAACTAGACCCAGGTTAAATTTCTTCCCAAACAGTACATATTGGAGTAAAAACAAATCTGACCTTCAGTGTCAGAATTATTACTGGCGACAATTTTGTAAGTTAAATTAGGGTGACATTCCGCAAACCAAATAATACTAATACAACATAATTTGGTATTGTGCCTTCTATATCGAGAGGACACCTCAAAACACTTCACAGCATTCAATGTAAAGTGAATGTAATTTTGTAGGTGAAATTGATTTGAGCTCTAAGATTGTGATCTTGTCTGGAACACACAATCTGCATTAGCTGATATTATTTAGGATATCTGTGGTCTGATTTACAGGAGTTTGTTTAAACTACCACTGTACCTAAATGTTTGTTTTTGGTTAGAGTTCTTACTCTTGGTAACTTTCCACTGACCCCTGCTGGAAGGTGCAGGTCTGGACACAGGGTAGAGATAAGATCAGTTTCGAATATCATGTCCCATGTCTGAAAAGCTCACTGATGTCCACTAGCCAGGCTCATCAATAACTTTGGGTGAGCTCCCTTCAGGAGAAAATGAATAAAAGAAGAAAATTGGGAAAAATACAAAGATATGAAATGAGCAACTATGTAATTATAATAATATCTAATAATTATAATCCTTGCATTTGATATAGCACCATATCACGTCTTCGACACGTCTCAAAGCCCTTCACTGTAAAATGAATTGACTGTATATTTTGTGGGCTAAACCCAGCAGCCAATTGCACACAACAGTGTCCCACAAACAGTCGTGGATCGAGTGACCAAGTTATTATTATTATTGTTTTGATTTTTTTTGAAGGGATTATTACCCTTGGAAAAGAGATCCACCGAGCGAATAACAACCTAGTTCCTAAATTTCATTTTATAATTTATTGGCAAGGATGACTTCATAGCTTATGTGCAGTTTTTCTGAATGGGACAGGTTGGAACTTGATGCAAGCATAACAGTTAGTTAGAGGAACCTTAATCTCTGTCAGTGGTTTGCCTTTAATATAAGGCAAACCGCCTACAGGGATTACGGACAGCAGGACTCACAAGAGGAAAGAGCAGCCAAGTATCACTGAACCTTACAGAAACTGTAACATTGGTACTCAGGAAGATGAATAGCCAACTTCACAACAGCTATTAATCTACACATTGAAAATTGAAATGGAAGGGGGAAAGAAATCTTGGAGTCAAGGTGGGTGAAATATACATTATATATCATATGCATTATAACTCAGTTTAATTATCTTAACTAAAACCTGAAATAATACTTGTAAATAAATAAGAAAACATGATTACAGATAGATATTTGATATATTTTGGGATTTGCTGTGTAATGCCACAATGTTTCTAGTCATGTCTATCCACATTTGAGACCTGCTCATGGTTTTAGCCTTAAGACAATTGTCTTATATTTAAGATTGTGCAATATTTTGAAAACAATCTTCTATTCAGTCTTAATTTGGAAGCTGTTTTCCACAGGAGTTTTTGATGATCTTAAAGTTCTGAGGAATGTTAAAGATAAACATTTATACTGTGCCTGAGCTATGAAATTGTTTTGTTGGCTTGTCACAGATACTTGAGTTACATTACAGTTCCAGATGGGAGTACCCTGTTATAGGAACAGAACACTTTGCACCTGACATCCCAACAAATTGAATGCTTGAGGCAGAATGATATATGGGATCAGATGCATCAAACATTGTTCTCTTCTGTACAGAGCTCAAATTCAGTTTACCGTTGGGCAGCCCAAGCTGCTGAGAGCTCGATCAGATTTCCCGCGATGTATAATGTTCTGCAGTTTGTAAACATTAGCACTCTGAAGAAAAGTTTTTGATACATTTGTGATCAGGGCACACTTTACTGTCCAAGGCATTCTACTGAAACATGTCGGTTGCATCTGCTGTATTTTAAGCCCTACAACATTTACTGCCTTGACTCTGGGATGGTACAGCTTTGATAGCTTTGAGGTTGGGGGTGTGGTTGAAAGGAAAATTCTGAACAAAAAAAGCTAACTCAAAAAAAATTGGGTTGCTCAATTCATGACTGTTTGTTGACACTGCTGTGCACGATTTGCTGCCATGATTCGCCCACAAAATATACTGTCAATTCACTTAACAGTATATTCCGTGAAGCGCTTTCAGACGTCTAGAAGACGTAATAAGACACTCCATCAAATGCAAGGATTATTATTATTATTATTATTATTATTATTATTATTATTATTATTATTATTATCCTGGCCTGCTGTTCTTCAGACCAACCAGCTTCTGCATTCTTCACAGAGGTTCTGTGGAAGATCTGTGTGCAGACAATCACATGTCTGGGTGGCATGTCTTCAATAACTATTATTGTATAACCCTCACTTAAGGATTTGACGTCCTCTTGTGTAGTCCTACTGTCAGTGGATGTTAATGAAGGCAGTTCATTTGTGGAGTCAAGGACGCTGTTCTATCAGTGACTTTGATCTAGACAAGCATGTGAAATGCAGCAAGATTGCTGTAGGCACCAGAGAAACACAGGATAATTTATATGTCATTCAAGTATAATGGAAGACTATGTACACACAACCTTTTCTTTATGATTTCATCACAACCTGATATTAGCAGGCAGACTAAGAAAAGCATTATGAAAGATTCATACACTACTGAATAGGAGAATACATTTACCGCAATCCTGTGTGCTTCATGCAATTTTAGAAATGCTGTTGACTTTATGTGCAATCATGATCTAAGCCTCCTTTGTCCTTCCAGAGTTGGGAGATAAGAATTTCCCTCAAAAAGAGCATCTTTAGATTTGATGAATTGTTTGGGAAGAACAAACAGTTCATCTTCTGAAATGCATTCCTCTTGGCACTCAAGGTTTGGACTCCATTATTGCCCTTTAGTGACACCAGCGTACAACGTCACGCCAGGTAACATGGGTCAAGTACTTCATTTCCATTCATTGAGGTGGCACATTTCAGTCAATTTAGATAACAGCAAACATTAGATTAGTGGGTGTCTTACTACAGGTAATAATGCAGGCAGTTAAGATGCAGGGTTGCTTG
This sequence comes from Callorhinchus milii, assembly GCF_018977255.1. NCBI lineage: Eukaryota > Metazoa > Chordata > Chondrichthyes > Chimaeriformes > Callorhinchidae > Callorhinchus > Callorhinchus milii. Next base: position 63,084,937 of record NW_024704743.1, read on the forward strand.
CTTGACACTCAATGAATGGATGTACTTACCACCAAATAACTAACTGAAGTTGCTTAATGCTTGACAACCCAAAAGTTGATGGATTTTTAATGCACAGAATTTCTATCATAAAATCCTTGTGTTATTAGCTGGTCTTGTGTTATCACCCTATTGACCCATGAGGAGAAAACATTTCATTTAAATTGGTGGTTGTTGAAGCCTCATTTCCAACTGTAAAAATATAATAATAATAATAATAATAATAATCCTTGCATTTGATACAGTGCTTTATCACATCTTTGAGACGGCTCAAATCGCTTCACAGAATATATTCTAAAGTGAATTTACTGTATATTTTGTGGGTGAAACAAAGTTAATTTTATACTGGTGTCACTTAGAAGTTATAAAAGGGACCATATAATAATTAATCAAAAACAGAAACTTGTACAAGGACAATATTTGTCAAATGTTGCAATATAACAGTCATTATTATTTATTAATCACCTAGACCTAGATTCACAAACCCTGTGAAAGTTGTAAAATTTGCAGATGACATTAAGTTGGGGGAAAATGTGGTGTTAGAGAAGGCAACAAAGGTCCAATAAAGAGAGCTTGACAGGGTATTCACATGAGCTGATAACTGGCAGATTAAATTCAATACAGAGAAATGCAAGGTACTACACATAAGAAGTAAGAATAGATTATTTATTACTAATAACAAACATACTCCATAAATGGGAAATAACTTGCCATGGCAGAAGCTGAAATAGATCTAAGGATGTTAGTTGACTAATCGCTCACCATATCCAAACAATATGATGCAGCAATAAACAATGCAAACAGGATCATGGGGCATATTATCAAATTTATTGAGTTCGGATGCCCAAAAGTCATAATCAAGCTATATCATGCTCTGTTCAGGCCATACCAAAGTACCACATACAGTTCCGGTTGCCATGACATAGGGGTGGAGTGCCCAGGCCTTAGAGGCAGTGCGAAGGAGGCCAATGAGGATGATCCCCAAAATTAGCGGAATGAGCTATGGTAACAACAACAACAACTTGCACTTATGATGAGCAACAATTAGACAAGCTAAGTTTCCTGTCTTGAAAATAACCTCAGAGGGGATGGGATGTATAACATCTGAAACAGGATTGAGAAAGTTAACCTGGAGCAACACTTTTAGATTCACCAAGACAGTAGAACAAGAGAATATGGATTGCACAGAACAATTTGAAGAAGTACCAGAAAGTTTTTCTTTACTCAGAGAGTAATTAATAACCAGGACAGCAAGGGTGGTTGAGGCTAGGAATTTGGATTAATTTAAGGGAAAGTTTGATGCTGTGAAGGGAGGACAGTGGGGTGAGTATTCTGGAGGAATGAGATCAGATTGGTCAAAGGACCTTCTTCACCCGAACCAATCTTATTATTTTATGAATACGTATCGTTTGTTTTTTACTATAAGCTCCTTTTAAACACATATATGTAACCTATATGAAATGGTCCATTTAATATACCTGGAAGTGAACTAGGATTTAAACGACAACAACAAATTACATTTGTATAGTGCCTTTCATGTCGCAAGAATGTCCCAAGGCGATGGACAGTCAGGGATTTGGACCTGAGCAGGGAGTTGGGATTAGGGGTAGTGGAGAGCAGGTAAGGTAGGGGTAGGAGGGTGACCGAATGTGCGGTTGAAGAAACCATGAAGTAACTCATAGATGTGTTCTATTAAGGCAGTTTTATTATGTTACCCAATTTAACACTAATATATATTCCAAACACTACAAAGCAGTAGCTGCCTGAGGAAATCTTCACAGCTTGTGTGAACATTTGTCTCCTCAGTGCACAAAGTAGAGTTAACTGGAGAATCAATGGAAGGTCTCTTCACAATTGCACTCTCTACCAACCAGATGATGAGGGAAATATACACCTCATCTCCTTGTGGCAGGCTCCCTAACATAGTGTGAATGTTAAGGGACCCAACTTCACCCGATCTAAGGTTATTTGTGGCTCACAATTTCAGAGGCCCGAAATTCCACTTAGTCTAAGCCTCCATATCTGTTTTGTCTTAAAACTAAGGTGTCACAGAAGTTTGGAAAATTCTTAGTTCAGACTTAATTTAGAAGCTTTCTTTCAGAACAGTGGAAAACTGGCTTTAAAAACTGGTTACGAATTTTCTACAATTTTGCATTAGCTTGAATTCAGTTTTAATTTGAAGAACTGCAGAGAACCAGCTTCTAAATTGAGAATGAATTGAAAACATTGCCATAAATCTGTGGGATCTTAAATTAAGACAACATGATCTTACGGGCTTAGATTAGACAAAATATCAGGTCTTAGGTGTCTCAGCAGCTCTACTCGTTGAAACTGGAGGAGAATTTATTGCAGTGAGTAACCTAGGGTGTTGTGATTAAGTTGCCCATTTCAAACCAATGTTGGACAAATCTGATGGTTTACAACAGACCCAAGAAGACACCCTTGAAGACTTGAGGAAGTGTTATGCTGAGTTACCAACTTGACTCAATAGGCTGATGTAGAGATCCAACAGTGTGAAGATTGGTCACACTGGTGGAAAGTGTGGATTCAAGGCCTTAATGATTCAGGCTGCTGCGAAAGGGAAGGCTGCATTTGGATGATATTAATACTAGGCTTCAAAATGACAGATTCAAAGCTTTGAGATTCACTGGTGAAAGACGCTCTATGACCAAAGTAAATATGAAACTCCTCCCACACCCTAAATAAATAAATACCACAAGCTGAAAAAGACATACAGAACCACACAAAGTTTAAGAATGGGAGACAATTTAAACTCTGATAAGGTCATCTCATCATGTCAATCATCAAAGAGTCTGTTTGAACATTTTCACAGTATGAGCTACTCGTGGGATGTTTGACCTGAAGGTCTGACCCACTTAAAGAAACAGATACTGTATGTTTCTCAATGCATGCTATGCTCATCTGGCTGAGGGAGGCTATTGCTGATCTACAAGCAAAGAATGGGGAAGGGGAGGGGGGAGGGGAAAAGGGGAGGAAGCGGGAAGGGGGAAGGGGAGGTGACCCTAGGCACAATCAGTGGTAGGGATTGAAAGATAGATAGAGAGGGGGCGAGGCTGAGGGGTAGAAGGGAGCGAGTTCTAGAGGTTGGGAGGCATAGAAACTGAAGACGAGGCCACCAATGATGGTAAAGAGGGGTAGGGGCACCTAGACGGCTGGAATTAGCCAACAGGAGAGGGAGGACAGCAGAGGAGTGAGATAGAAGATTGGAAAGTTAGATAGGGGCTAGGGAGGGGAAGGATTTATAGATGAGGGTCAGGACCCTTACATCAATCCACTAGGAGCCAGGGAGCCAGTGAACCTTCGTGAGGACTAAGGTGATGGTTGTGCAGGGTATGGTGCGGATGAGGTTGCAGGTGTGGAGTTGTTTCAGTAAAAAGCTTGACTTCTGAGGGATAACTGCTCACTAATAAGTCTTTTATCAATCTCCACAGCAGTTGCTAAGTTTTTTATGGAGGTGGGGAGAGGGGAAGGATGGAAGAGAGACGAGAATAAAAAGTAAAGAGTGCTTTGGTCACACGGGTATACACAAATGATCACTTCCCGAAAACAGTGAGGGTTTTTATGAGGGTGGAAATGCTCAGTTTTGTATTTAACACACTGATCGGCTTTCATTTTACACCAAAGGAGCACAAAACCCACACGATTATTAGGTTGTTTTCTTGAGGAGTATTTCTTTAAAGGCCTCGGGCTCTGACTTCCCATCTGTTCTGAACTGCACTTATCTTCAGCAAGAACCTGAGAAAAGAGCAGGAAAAGGAAGGAGGAAATAGCAGGAAGGAAATTCAATGAAATTCAAAAAGAAAGGTACAAGAAACGTTGAGGAAAATAATGAATGCAAAAATAATTAGAAACGAAAGTGAAAATTAAATATTGTTGCGAAGTCAATGGTTGAAATATATAATCTAAAAGCTTTTGTTAACTTTAGAGCATAAGAAAACATCACTAGACGCTACAATAATAATCCTTGCATTTGATATAGTGCTTTTCACGTCTTCTAGATGTCTCAAAGCGCTTCACAGAATAGACTGTAAAGTGAATTGACTGTAAATTTGTGGGCGAAACATGGCAGCCAATTGCGCACAGCAGTGTCCCACAAACAGGCATACATTGAAGTGACCAATTTGTTATTTTTTTCTTGAGGGAATAAGGAAACTTGACCAAGGTCTTGCCCTGCCGGGAGTCGAACCCAGGTCTCTTGCTTGCGAGGCAAATGCTCTAACCGCTGAGCTACAGGACTCCTGTATACAAGCCTGACAGGTCTCAGAGTCAGCTATCTGCTACCGCACGAGAAGCCCGAATTCTGCCAGTTCTTAGTTTATAAGTCAATTTTGTCTTCAGTTAAGATTGTGTAGTATTGGAGAAAATACCCCCAAATTCACCTCATGCTGTTTGCAGGACCTCTATTCAAAATAACTGTTGTGTGTTGTTGTTTAAAAAAATAATGATTATACTTAATAATTAGTGTAAAACACTTTGATACATGTTAATGTGATAGGCTCAACTTGAATGTAGAATAGCATAGGACTTAACGAGAAGAAGAAAATAACTTATGAAATAGAAGTAACTTTTTCACACATTTTGTTACATGTCTTGAATAATGGACACATTTTACAAATCCTCCTGAACTGTGGTATCTTATATCTTTTCGTCTGCGCTACCTGTTGTGACGAAGTGGAGAAGTTGTGATAATACACCACAGTGAAAGCAGAAGATTCTGAAAACAGCTAATGTTCCAGCAGTGTGGTTAAAGGAGATTTGTTGAGAAAGTGTTTGCTTTGCTGGGATCCTTTGCACTGTTAGATGGGCTTAAGTTAAAACATAAGCTGTCAATATATAAGCTTCACATAACAGGCTCTTGCCACACTGAAATGCTTCAAAGTGTTTCACACAATGGAGCTGATTTGAAACATGAGCTGATTTACTATAAAAAATAATTGTTTCTCTTTGCCTTTATAATACAACTTTTAGCAAGAATTGTAAGGCAGATCCAATGAGTTTCTTTGAAATGCAGTAACACCTATGTGGGTGATCGGCTCATCTGCCCCAGTAACATCCCACAAACAGCACTGCTGTGAATTAAAAGTGAATTTGTTATGGTGAGGAAGGTCAAGAGAAGGATGTGAGAAGAATGGGAATGGCCCAGATTGCCTTCTCTTTTTTGAGATCAAGTCATGTGATCTTTAATGTCTATCTAAACCAACAAACTAGATTTCAACAACAACAAATTACATATATACAGCACCTTTCATGTCGGAAAGATGTCCCAAGGTGCTGGACAGTGAAGGGTTTGCACCCGAGCTGGTGTTTGCAATCAAGAGGGATGGAGGGAGTGGAAGTGGGAGTAGAGGTAGGTGCATGTGCGTGTGGAGCTTCATTGGAGGTTTAATTGGAAATATGACTATATCTCTCAATTGTTGAGATACTTCAGTTAAATATAACTAGATAATTACTCTAACGATAGTGTATTTGTAGACAAATGCTTACAAGTATTATACCACCTGTAGTGTACCACTATGATTTATTTACTGAGAAAACAAATGGAATTACTTTGTAGAGTAACTGCATGTTACAACAGCTAAATCCATGCACCAAAACAAGGGATGTCATCTTAAAATTTGAGCTAAACCAGTTAGAAGTGGGACCGGAAAAAAATTATTGACATTAAGGGTTGTGAAAATGTGGATTGTGGCTGTAGGTGCAGAATCAATTGGGGTATTTAAATGGGTGGATAAATAATACTCCTTGCATTTGATATAGCGCCTTATCATGTGTTTGAGACGTCTCAAAGTGCTTCACAGATAATACTGTAAAGTGAATTGACTGTATTGATTGAAACGCGGAAGACAATTGCGCACAGCAGTTTCACACAAATAGTCGTGGATTGAGTGACCAAATTATTATTATTATAGATAGATACTTGGGAAGTTAAGGTAACCTCTAGCTCAGGTGCAAACCCTTCACTGTCCAGTTCCTCGGGACGTCCTCCTGATGGGAAAGGCATTATATAAACGCAATTTGTTGTTTGGTGACGTTGTTGTTGTTGCATCGAGGAATTATGGAACAAAGACAAGAACATCGGATTAAAAGATCTACTGTGGTTTAAAATAAAAATGGAATGGGTTCAATGTCTTGAATGAGCTCCTCCTGTTCCTGTGTTTCTGAATCTACGTGGTCGTGTGCATGTGCAGCTTCATTAGAGGTGTCGTTGGAAACATGACCATATTTTAAGACAACATGAGAAAAAAATGTGGTTTTATTTGAAAGGAAGTTCTTTGGTCTGCCGTGGTGTAGGTGGTTCCGAAATAATGAGAACTAGAGGCCACAAGTTTTTTAAACCATCTTTCTTTGATATCTAGAATCATATTTTTGCCTGTTTCTGCTGTATTTTATTAAACCACGGTTCCAACTTAACGTTTGTTCAAAGGGAGCTCGACTAATGATGCTCCATTACTGGGATGTTCCCATTAGCCTGGTATGTAAAATAATTCCACCAGTATTGTTTCAGGCGTCTTTCTTGTTGCCTGCATGTGAAAGGTCATGCTAATTTCCTTACTGCTGGAAGGATGCCCCATTCTATGCAAATGATGCTTGTGAACCCGCTCGCTGCTGATCTCTCTCTCTCTCTCTCTCTCGGCAGAGCTTGCTCACAACTGCCCTGATACAGACCTGCAGACTAACATTCAGTCGTTACGAAATAGCTCAGCTCATTGTGAAGCTATGAGTTGCGCAGAGAGGTTTCCAATGGAAATTGTGATTGAATGGAGGTGTTTTTTTTGTTGTTGTAAAACAGGGAACTTGGTTATAATATGATAACGGTCATAATCTGGTGGAAGTTGACAGCCAAAGGCACTTTCCATGTCACGTCACGAGTGCTGAGGCCACATCCTGCAAGTGCCATGGGTTTTTTATTTTGTAGAGTCTAGTACAGTACTGGGCAGACAACAGGAACTCACAGATCTCTCCCCCTCCTTTTCAGAACCCACCAGCCCTGCCCACTCAGTCTATCAGCACACGACCATCCAACATTTTCCGCTGTGACTCACCTTTACCCGATTGAGAAAGATTTCTAAAGCGCTGGTAGAAATGAACAAAAAAAATTCATACACTCTGTTTGCCACACACAAGGTTAAAGGGTTTGATATAATTTCAATATCTCCATTGCCGCTGTCACAATTGCTACAGTACTTATTAATTAAGGCCTTCCCCAAAGCTTCAGACACGTCTGCAGTCTGCTGCCTCCAAACCCTCTGAGTACGTCACCAGCGCTTTTTAAAATAAGATGACATTTGCTTTAAGTTTATTTAAATGATGATGTGAATTAAGAAATCATTTGCGGCCCATATTTTCTTCTTATTCACAACTTTAGGAATCTGTGAAATCATTTTTACACTTTAGGGACTATCTTCATCACTTCGGTTTGCATTTTTGGGTATTTTTATGCATGTTTTTGAGGGAATTTTGAACTTAATACTGTGCATTTATTCCTGATAATTTATCACCCTCCCAAACCTCCTACCAGTTTCCTTGTTGATATCAATACCCTATCTCTCTCTTTGTCACTCTGTCTCCCTTTTCCTGCCTCTTTCGCTACCTGTTTCTCTCCTCTATCAATGTTTGTACTGAGCACTTCTTCATAATGAGTGACTTCACCTTCCACTTTAATTCTTCCTGTCCCATCTCCTCTGATTTCTCTCCTCTCCTCTCTTAAACTTACCCTCTATATCACCCTCCCTCACCCCCCCAACCCACATCCATGGTTACCCCCTCAATTTTGTTAATACACAAGGTTTCAACATGTCTGAGCTCACCATCTCTGACCACTTCATCATCTCCTACACACAATCTCCTTCACCAAATCCACCACCCCCTCCTTCCAATCCTTGAGAGAAATTCCCCCATTAATCAATTAATCCCCCTCAAATGCTGTTTGTCCTGTGAACTTCTCTCCCTCTGGTTCCCTACCTGATTTGACATCGACATCAATTTGGCATCAAGCTACTCAACGACTGCCACTACATGAATGACCAATTTTATTTGGGGGATTGTTGGCTAGGTCACTTTTTGAATAGTGATGTGGGATTTTCACATACACATTGGAAACATTCACCTGAACAAGTGGACAGGATCATATTTTAGCATCTCATACTCTAACTATGCAGTACTCCCTCATCACTGCACTGGAGTATCAGCCTAGACTAGTCAAGAGTCCTGATCTGGGACTTGAACCCCAACCTTTTGACTCAGAGACAAGAGTACTACCTACTGAGCCATATTTGACTACTGACAATTGAATACAGATTGCATAAATCTGGTCTAGTGCTCCACCTCCAAATACTTCAGAAACTACCATGTTTCCCTCACCAAACTCCAAGATACTCCTATCTACCACTAATTCTCTCTTCCTTAAGTCCCCTCCATCTTCACCTTTGACTCCAAATGAGAAGATCATGGACCTCCTTGTGAATAAAGTTGAGAAAGTCAGTTTAGCCGCATCTTCCTCCTTCACCCCTCTCTCTATTTCACTCCTCATGCCCTTTCTACCCACCACTCAAACCCTGCACATTTTTGCCCCATTTCCCTTTTGTTGCTTTCTGCCCTCATCTTCCACTGCATGAAATCCATCACATTTTCCTTTGATCAGCCCTGCCTGTCTGCTCAGTTGTTTCTCCTGTGCCCCTTGCTTGTGGACCTAGTTACCCTTTTCCTATCTTCTGGCATTGTCTCACTCCCTTTCAAACTCGCCATTAGCATCATCACCCCCCATCCCTCCCTTTTTTTCAAAATATCTCTCCTGGACCCTTCAAAAGTCTCTAGCTACTGGACAATTTACAACCTGCCTGTCCTAACCAAAGTCTAGCTCTGTACGTCGCTCCACAAATAGGAAACTTGCCAGACAGTGCTTTCAATGGCAAGCTATGCAGTTGTAGTTGGTCAGACTTCAGCAGTACTCCAATGCATATTCTGGGGTCCCCTAGCCTTGGCTCTTGCCGACCTGTGCATAATACTCTCCAGAGTAAGATAAGCAACAACAACAACAAAATTACATTTATAGAGCGCCTTTCACGTCGGGAGGACGTCCCAAAGCGTAGGACAGTCAGGGGTCAGGACCCGAGCATGGGGGAGGGGTGGGGTTGGGGTGAGGGAAGGCAGAGAGGTGGGAGGGCAACTGAAGGCACGATCGAAGAGGAGGGTCTTGAGAACAACTTTGAAGGAGGCAAGGGAGGAAGAGAGGCAAAGGGATGGTGGGATGGAGTTCCAGAGTGTAGAGGTAGAGAGGCTGAAAGCCTGGCCACCGATGGTAAGGCCGGTCGGGCGGGAGACATGGAGCAGGCTGGAGTCCGACGAATGGAGGGAGTGGGCAGGTTGGTAGGGAGTCAGCAGGTCAGAGAAGTAGGAGGGGGCAAGGCCATGGATGGCCTTGAAAGTGAGGACGAGGGTCTTGAATTCTATCCTCTGAGGGATGGGGAGCCAGTGGAATCGGGCGAGGGTGGGAGTGATGGGATCACGGAGCCTGGTGGGTGAGAGTACACGAGCTGCAGAGTTTTGGTTGATCTGCAGCTTGTGAAGGGAAGAGTTGGGAAGGCCGATGAGGAGGGAGTTTCCATAATCGAGCCTTGATGTGACAAAAGTGCACTGTGACGCTGTGGAGGGCACTATATAAATCCAAGTGGTTGTTGTTGTTGAAAGCTTGGGTGAGGGTATCGGTAGCCTGTGGGGTGAGGCAGTGGCGGAGTCTGGCAATGTTGTGGAGGTGGTGGTAGGCAGTGCCAGTCACAGCGCGAATGTGGGGGAGAAAGGACAATTCAGGGTCAAGCAAGACACCCAGGTTCCTGACTTGCTTAGTGAGGTTAAGTGTGCAGCCGTGGAGGCTGATGCTGCCAGCGCCCGAGGTGTGGAAGCCTGGCGTGAGCCAATCAGGAGTGCCTCGGTCTTGCTGATGTTGAGTTGGAGAAAGTTGTCCCTCGGCCAGGACTTGATGTCGGACAGGCAGTCAGTCAGGACGCCAGTAGTCCTGGAGTTGAGGATGGAGGCAGAGAGATAGAGTTGGGTGTCATCCGCATACATGTGGAAATTTACCCCATGTCTGCGGATGGTGTCAGCAACGGGGAGCATGTAGAGGGTGAAGTGGAGGGGACTTGAGGAACGCCACACGAGACAGTGCAGGTGCTGGAGGAGAAGCCGTTTGCAGAGACGAAGTGGAGGCGATGTGAAAGGTAGGACCTGAACCAGTCAAGGACAGAACCTTGAAGGGTGAGAATATGCATTCTATTTCAGATACAGACAAGTTTCCATGTGCAGATGACATACATTGTGCAACTCTCAATCTGGTTTGGATACCCAAGTATGGTGATCGTTTCAGCATGTTTCAGACACCAATTTGAAACAAAAGCCCCTCTGAATAATGTTGAGTTTTAAATCCAAGAGTCATCCCTTGCTGCTGGCCTCTGAGCCCTTTCCAATGCTTCAATGTTCCCACCAGTGGTCTTCTCATTTTGGTTCTCCCCCCACACATACACAAAGCTTTTGCCGCCTGTGTGGATAATGAGGAGGGTAGACAAACTCACAATGTTTCCAAGAGTAACATCAGTGTCAGTTAACCACATTTGGTTGAGGGAATCATGGTTTTTATGGGGGAAATAGACAGATGGGCTTTTCCAACCTGCATAAGAGGAACATTCCACTTATTCCAGAGATAAGAGTGTGTCATGGAAAACAAACATAATTCTGATGCTGAAGGAGTTCCTGTAATAGTACCCCGGTAAACAAATCTGTGTATTAGCATAATGGATTACATTAGAGACTGCATCAAATATGTCCCATTCAGTTTCTATTCATATAAATTCTGCATTTTAGAAATTTTGATTTTTTTTAGCTAATTGGAAATGTTATAGAATTATAGAATCATAGAATCGTACAGCACAAAAAGAGGCCATTCGGCCCATCGAGTTTATGCTGGCTCTTTAAATAGAGCAATTAATGTCAGTCCCACTCCCCAGCCCTTTCCCTATAACCCTGCAAACCCGTCTTCCTCAAATACCCGTCCACCACGTTTTTAAAGTAGTTATCGAATCAGCCTCGATTTCCGGCAATGCGTTCCAGATTCGAACAACTCGCTGCATGAAAACATTTCTTCTCACCTCCCCTCTGCTTCTTTTAGAGACTATTTTGAATCTGTGACCTCGAGTCACCGACACACCCAACAGTGGAAACAGTTTTTCCCTTTCTAACCTATCAAATCCCCTCATGATTTTGAAGACCTCTATTAGGTTCTCTGCTCCAATGAGAATAATCCCAGCCTCTCTAGCCTTTCCTCATAATCAAGGTCCCTCATTCCTGGTACCATCCTCGTAAATCTCCTCTGCACCCTTTCCAATGCCTTAACATCCTTCCTAGGAAGGATCCTTATCTAACATCCTTATCTATGCTTGTTTGTAATAATTCTTGCATTTGATATAGCATCTTGTCACGAACATCAAGACATATTAAAGTGCATCACAGGAATTACTGTAAAGTGTAGTGACTGTATTTGTAAGCACCTCCTTCAATAACATGTCAAACAGAGATACTTTATAAAAGCAGACTGCCTTGAAATGTGCACTTGCATGAATGATTTGTTTGTGGTGTTGATGTTGAATTGAGGTGGGCTGGTTGGTGGTGGGAGGATGTCAATTTTTCAATATAGAATACTAGCATTCCCTCCCCCTGATTAGAATTAACTGTGAGAAACCAGAGTGAGGGTAAAATTACATCAGAAATGAATCACTCTTTCTTGAATGCTGACATGGGTTCCTGGAGCACATTCATAGCACCATATGCAGGCTGGATAGACTGAACTGCCTCCTCCTGTACTCTTATACATCTCTGCACCTGAACAGTACTATGTCTGGGGAAACCGTGTGCGTGGGAAAAGAGCTTCAGTATAATTTTTGGTGGCATCATTCTCCAGGATCCAGCCTACTGTAGGTGAAAGCCTTACCTGTAAATTCCAGTAGGGTGCATTGGATCAGCATTCTGTGACACACTTCCCAAAGCATCAATATTTGACATGTATGAAATGATTAAGATCATCAGGAGAGTACTGTTGCAGAATCTATTTGAAGATGCACTTAAGCTTCTTGCCATGAATTTCATACCCCCCTGAAAAAAAACAGAGCTTCCGAGGAGCATTAATGAGATGGCTTCGCTTGTGAGGTCTATGCATATTCATACCTGTAGAATTAACCAGGATAGTGAGTTTCAAGAGTTTATTTCTGGGAACCATCAATTGGTTCAAACCTCATCTGCAGTTCATATACATTTACCAAATCTCCTGCAATTTACAATCATCTGTGAAATAGCTTCTATTTAGTAAGGGAATTGAATGTATTTTAAACAGTGACTACTGTCAAGCCTTCTTTGTTGTGCAGTTAGTAACCATCTAGAAACCAATCCTAATGAAAACGCCAAAACTGAAACATTGGGGGCAAAGGTGTTACTTCAAATTAGAGAATGAAAGGCTATAGCAGCAAAATAATGATTCCGCATTTTAAAGGGAGACCCTGAATAGGAAAGCCCCATTAACGTGGCCTTTTGAAGATCCTGCTTCACTTTTTGTCTTCCACAAAGATACCAAATGTATCATTTTAATGACCAGGTAAATTCAATCATATTACAGGCTGTAAAGCTGTGTAGTCAAAGTCTATACCCAGGCTGGTCACTCAACTCCCCCTCCTATCCCCCCTGCTGGCTGACACAGTCAACCAGTCTCTCTCCTCAGGCTCTGTTCAAATCCCCCTGAAAACCGTTGTTATCCTTTTTCAAAAAACCCACCCTCGATCCCTCTAATCTCTCACACTACCATCCCATTTCCAACCTAGTCTTCCTTGCTAAAGCCCTGGAACGCATTGTTGCTGGTCAACTTCGGTCACACCTCTCCCTCCACGAGCCCCTGCAGTCTGGTTTTCTCCCTGCCCACAGCACAGAGACAGCGCTTGTCAAAGTCACAAATGACATCCTTTCTATCTGTGACCCAGGGCTCCCTCTGCCTCCTTGTCCTCCTGGATCTCTCTGCCGTGTTCGACACGGTCAACCACGCCGTCCTCCTCCATCGCCTCTCCTCATCCACCTTAGTGGGACCGCACTCGCATGGTTTGAGTTCTACTTAACAAACTGCCTCCATTTCATCTCAGCAAATGGTTTCTCCTCCCGCGCCAGTCTGGTCACCTGTGGGGTACCCCAGGGCTCCATCCTTCGCCCTTTTCTTTCCATTATTATTTTTATTATTATAATAAAGGATTATTCTTATTCTTCTTATTATTTATATGCTCCCTCTGGGCGATGTCATCTGCAGGCACAGGGTAAACTTCCACATGGCAAAATCTACTTTGCCTCCTTCAGTACCAACTCCAGGTCCCCCAATGTTCTATCAGCATGTCTGGCGGACATCAAACTTCCTGCAGTCGAATGTGGACAAGACTGAAGCCGTACTCCTTGGCTCCCGGAAAGGTCTTCACTCCTGCGGATCTGAACTCTTCAACCTCCCTGGGTTCTCCCTCAGACTCTCCAAACCAGTGCACAATCTAGGCATCCGGTTCAGCCCCCAGCTGTCCTTCCTCCCCCACATCCGGACCACCTTCCTCCACCTCTGCCACATTGCCCGCCTCCGACCGTACCTTCCCCCAAATGCAGCCAAAACCTTCGTGCATGCGTTAGTCACCTCCCGCCTGGATTACTGCAATGCACTCCTCGCTGGTCTCCCCAGCTCCACTACTCAAAAGATCCAGCTCATTCAGAACTCCGCGTACTGATCTGGACCAAACTCATAACCCCATCTCACCAGTTCTGGCCAGGAACCATTGGTTCCCATCACCGAAAGGATTGGCTTCAAGATCCTCACACTCGTGTTCAAATCCATTCACTCCCTGGCACCTCCCTATCTCTCCGACCTCCTCGCTCCCCAATCCACCACCCGGCACCTCGCACTCTCCGCCCCACCATCGGAGGTCATGCTTTCAACCACTACGCCCCAAAACTGTGGAACAGTCTCCCTCAATCCCGCCTTGCCCCCCTCTCTCCCCTTTTTCAAGTCCTGCGTGAAAACCTTCCTTTTCGACCGTGCTTACCATCACCTCCCCCCTCCACCCCCTGGCTCGGAGGGCACTACCCTGCGTGGAGGGCGCTATATAAGTGCAAGTTGTTGTTGGTTGCGTTGCTCAGTCTCAACTTATACTCAACAGTTGATAAATTCAGGACCACATGGTACAAATTGAATATACTGAGGTTGAAAATCAAATTGGATTCTGTTACAAATCAGTGGATTGTTACATTTTCGGGCAGATTAGACTAGGAAGTAATTTAAAAAGCTGCAAATTTTTACTCCAGCAAACGACCAGAATTTCTGAATATATCAAAAAGGCATTTGATTATTCACCACAGAGTATAAAGCCTGATGTTCCAACATAGTCTAACCTGTACGACAGTACTCTATGCAATGAGTGGAAGTGGGTGTGTTTTCACTTGGTTCACAATGATTAATACTCCAGCTGGTGGCACGTGCCAAGGCAGACAGTCAGTTTCTAAATTTAATCATTTGAACTGAGTTTTAATCAGGTTTCATTTATTTCATTGCTTGTTTGGGAATGGTAGCATGTCCTGCATGCATTAAGTACAGGAATTAAGCTCCTTCAACTACTGGGTGAGAAATTTACCTTCTCCAGCAAAATGAGTGGTGAAACATTTTTTTACAGGTGTTCCATCAGGAGTTTCAAGAGGATCTTGACAAATGATGGTCACCCCCTAAATGAAAAGCTCCAAAAACCCATTGCTACTTAAGAGACATTTGGTGCCAGTTTATATATTAAAGCACAATGGATTTACATCAAGCTGAAAAACTGTAACACTAAACAGATTACTCTGCATTTTGTCACTGGGAGCTAAGATTCTTCCAACTCAGCTGCTGTTAACCCTGGAAACCAAAGCCCCAATGGGTAGGATGGTCCTAGCTGGACAGCCAGCGGGATGTCTTGTCAGACAGTGATATCAATAGCAAGCTATTCGGTTTTAGCTGGTTAGACCCCAGTAGCACACCCCAAAGCACACTCTGGGGTCCCCAAACCTTGGCTCTTGCCGACCTGTGCTTCATACTTTTCAGAATTAGGTAAGCAGGAAGCGTCTCTCCACGAAGAGAGTACACATTCCATTTCAACCATCTTTTCCTGGGATTTCCATTTGTAGGTGGAATGTATGGAAATCTCAGCTTGGTTTGGATACTCTTAAGCATGGGGATGGGTTTTCACATGTGTCAGACTCCGGGCTGAGCAAAAATATTACCCAGCTAAAACGCATAGCTTGCCATTGAGAGCACTGTCTGGCAAACAACCTGCTGCTTGGTCAGCTAGACCACCCTACCCGCTAGGGCTTTGACTTGCAGGGTTAACCAGATCTGAGTGTGAAGAATCTCAGCTCCCAGTGACTGAATGCAGTAACCTGTTTTGTGGTTGCAACCGTCCAGGAAGAGAGTGTGGTTTCCATTTCAGATGGAAATTCCCATGTGTGGTTGGTATACACATGTGGAACTCAGTCTGATTTGAATATTCAAGCATGTTGATGTGTTTCCGCATGTGTTAAGACACCAGACTGACACCCAAAAATCTACATTAACAGATTGCTATAGCCTCTTGTCCCTTCTGTATTTCTGAACTATAGGCTTTTGAACTTGAACACTGGAAAATGAATTGATTTCTTAAACAAACTCCAGTGTAAGGGAAACAGAAAGTAGGCAGCACAGGAAGAAGCCATCGTATCAGTGTTGATTCCAGCTCTCTAATTGGATATATCCACTTTAATCCCATTCTCCAGCATGATATTATTTTTCTTCAGGTATTTATCCAACTCCTTTTAGATGATGTTACGGACTCAGCTTCAATAGAAATTTGTGGTCAAGCATTCCACATTCTAAGAACCTGCTGGAGAAAAAAACTTAACCTCCTCTTTCTTTCTCCAATATTCCTCACAATATGCACTTTTTATTACTGAATCAAGCCCTAACACCTCCCTACCTCTCCAAGCTGCTCACACTCCACTCCTCTACTTACCCTCTTTGCTCAGCTGACTCGGCCTTCTGAGCAACCCCTGAACCAACACGGTCAACCAGTCTTTCTCCTCAGGCTCTGTTCCACTCCCCCGGAAAACCGCTGTTATCACACCCCTCCTCATTCAGAACTCTGCTGCCCACATAGTTACCCAGACCAAACTCTGTATCCCCACCTCACTAGATCTGGCCAGGCTCCACTGGCTCCCCATCACCGACCAGATCGCCTTCAAGATCCTCACGCTCGTGTTCATATCCATTCACTCCATGGCACCTCCCTACCTCTCTGACCTCATTTCTCAATCCACCACCCGACGTCTCTGCTCAACTGCCTCTGCTTGTCCCTTGCACCATCCTACCATTGGAGGTCATGCTTTCAACCACTACACCCCACTGGACCACTCTCCCTCAATCCCTCCTTCTTGCCCCTCTCCTCTTTTTCAAGTCCCTCCTGAAAACCTTCCTTGACGACCGTGCTTACAGTCACCTCCCACCTCTCACCCCTCGGCTCGGAGTCAGGCTCTGCCACTGTCATTTGCTCTGTGACGCTACCCTGCGTGGAGGGCGCTATATAAGTGCAAGTTGTTGTTTTCTGTTTGCCCTACCAAAAAATCTCTATATGGCTTTCAAATCTCAAACATAAAACTCAGATAGAGCTTGATGACTTTAGAGACAGGCGCTGCTAATAGCAATTATATAATGATGATTTTTTTTTCAGTAATGACACTGTTTTCCTCTTTATTCCAGAAGGGATTGAAGCACAATTCAGGGAGTGTGCTTGTTAATACTACAGCAACATGCCAAATTTACCTACTTGTTGCCAGACTTAAATGTTTACATTTTCTTTGTGAAAACATACAATTTATAACTGAAAACTCACCTTTTGCTTTGATTTAAACATTTGGCTGGATAATAGGGCCAGAGCAAATGTATAGTATCTGCAGATGAAAGGTGAAATAAAATTCTAGGAAATACATGATCAAACGATTAGCAAAAAATGTCAATGGCACCTCCAATCCATTCGTGATCAAGATAGATCTGATTAAAGATAAACAGCACAAGATTTTTTTGATATTAAACAGCACCTTTGCATGTGGAGATGAACTTGCACTGAATAAGGGCAAAGGCAATGCGTGTACTGCACTAATAGAAATTACTGATCAGCATTTAGAGAGCAATGTGAACTGTAGGATGATGACTGATTGATTCCCACGGGGAGGTGGCAGTGGTTTATAGTAACAAAAGGGGAAGTTGCTGATTTTAACTAAAAACCATTGGAGTCTTTTGAGCTGATCAACAGTATGTAGGAAATACACATAAAGATTACTATAGTGTTATCTATATTAGTTATACCAAAGTGATCCAACCTTTTGAATGCAGAAGCAATATTTTATCCTGATTGGTTTGGTACCTGTGTGTCGCCTGCATTTGCTCAGTGGATAATGAAGTGTCTTGTTTTTGAAAACATAAGAAGCGTTATTAAAGCATTAAAAAATTTAGACCGGCAAACGTTCGTCCAAGAATACGATAAAAACAAACTGTATATTGAAATCTGCATTCATTTTTTATTGCAAAACACTTGTGATTGTTTTACAAAAAACGATGATGAAAAATAAAGATACGAAAGAGACTTGTAGTGAAGACGATCTTAAACCTGCTCCTCTCCTCTTGGTAGTTGGAGAACGAACGGCTGAGCCCCTGGAACCATTCCCATTGGGGATTTTCATTTGATTCTTTATGAGTAAAAAGCGATGTTTCAAAATGCATCAGAAACTAGTTCACATAAAGACTGGCATTTGGTCCAAGATGAATAGGTTAAGTTGGCAGGAGGGAAAGTCACTGATGTCTTGTTTATGAGCGGGTATACTTGCCCCAGATGTGCAGCATGAATACTGAAGCGATGAACAATAGGCTCATAACCAGCACAGGAACTGGCCCACTGAGGAGGAAGAATAAAACAAAAGTCAATAACAGTACACAAGCTACTGCTTGCTTTTATAGTCTTCATTCTACAACGTCAATATACTGATACAAGGCACAAAAGAGACACCTAGTGGTACAGCATGAGAAGCCACTGGCTGCAGAAGCTTATTCACCAATGCTGGAAAGCAAAAACTCGTACAAACTTGGTCTCATTTCTTTTTATCTCAGCCAGAAACTCAGCCAGGGCATCGTTTCTCAAATTATTCACTTCAGATATATTGAACTAAGGTCCTGTCTTCTTATGCAGTTAAAATCCTATAATGCTATTCAAGGAGAAGGGAGTTTCTCCCAATATCCTGGCCAACCACCTTTAGGGCAGAGATTCTGATATCTGGGTCAACGGGTGTCTCTGTTACTTCCTTTGCACATCAATGGAACTACATGTAAATTCTCAGCCACATTAAAATTATTCCAAACAAGGACTAATGTGAGTCCTGAAAGCTGCTAATTATTCAGATATTCTTTTCTAGTAAAGAGTTAACATCTCAAAAATCATAAAATCACAGTGGCTGAATATCAGCATCATTGTTCAGTGATAGGAAAACATTCTCCCTGAACTCCGGAGTCCCACTACAGTTATTAGATGAAGAATGGAGTTTGACATGAAGTTCCTGTTTCATTTCCCAGGAGTGCCATAAGCACACAGAATTGAAAGCTACAGATCAATGTGTGCATATATTCTGAAATACAGTCAAAGCTGATCAACTCATCTGCTGCTGACATACCCACTCCACAGACTGACCTTCAAGGAGGGCTGATGATAAGACCCTAGAATCCCTTTCTACTATCCTGCACACAACCAAACCATCCAACTGTTAGCAGGAGAATCCTGTCAACCAAGGCTTCTGGATTAACTCAAAGGTGGTTTCAAGAAGGGGAAACGTGTGTGGTATTTGCAGCAGACACATGCTGGAACTTGTGTAATGTTTTCAAAATGAGAAGGAAGTGTCCTGGCCAACAATCCCCGAAATAAAATCGGTCGGTCATTTACTCCATGGCTGTTTGTGGGGCACTGCTGTGTGCTAATTGACTGCTATAAGCGCTCCAGGACACTATCCCGCGTGAAGGGCGCTATATAAATGCAAGTTGTTGTTGCCATTACAAAATGTTCAGTCTCTACGCTTTATAGTATACCCCATGAAGGGTAAACCTTAAAACCTTAAGACAAGAGTGGATACACACTGGAACTAGCTCTCTCTAATAATAATAATCCTTGCATTTGATATAGCGCTTATCACATCTTCGAAGCATCTCAAAGCGCTTCACAGAATATACTGTATAGTAAATTGACTATATATTTTGTGGGCGAAATGCAGTAGCCAATTGCGACCAGCAGTGCCCCACAAACACTCATGAAGGAATTATTACCCTGGAAAAGCGATCCGCCAATCAACTAACAACCGGGTTCCTACTTGCTGCTAGGTAAACAAAAACTTGCCCAATATTTCGCTCTGCCGGGAATCAAACTGAGGTCTCTCGCTTGCGAGGCAAGTGCTCATTGAGCACTTGAGCACTTGAGCACTACTGAGCTACATTCTGTCGATTGTGCCCATGTTATTTTGTTTAATGATTCAATCAGGCTTGCTTCATTTATCACTTCTCTATCCTATGAGTCAACAAGACTAAGTGTGTAGGTGGTAGATGCTCTAGATGTTACTTGGACTTTGTTATCTAGGAACCATATGGCCACCTCATTGATGCTCAGGTTCTTGCAATGCTCTCTGCCTTATACAAGAGCCACCAGCTCAGTGGAAGGCTTTGAATGAGTCTGAAAGCTATCCATAATTGTTCTATAGATGTACAATATTGCTATCCTGCTTGCACTAGTAAGGTAGGCTGTGTACTGCCATGATACATAACATAACAAAACCGACTAATGCAAGCAGGTTACATAATGTATATGCTGTGAGGAAGCCTGTTATGGGTACACAGGATCGTGATAGTCGGATTTCACTGCCCATGTGTACAACAACAACAACTTGGATTTATATAGCACTCTCCACGCCAGATGGCGTCTCAGAGCGCTTCACAGTAACGGGTCCTGCGGCCGAGCCAGGGGGATGAGGAGGAAGGTGATCAAAGGCGCGGTCGAAAAGAAAAGTCTTCAGCAGGGACCTGAAAATAGGAAGAGAGATGAAGGGAGTGAGGAAGGGAATTCCAGAGCCTCGGAGCATAGTGGCTGAAGGCACGGCCGCTGAGGGTGGAGCGGAGGACTCGGAGGAGGCCAGACCCGGAGGAACGAAGGCAAAGGGTACTGTTTTGAGGTGAGAGGTCAGAGAGGTAGGGAGGTGCAGAGGAGTGGAGGGACTTGAATACAAGGGTAAGGATCTTGAAGTTGGATGTACAGCCAGCGACTGACTTTTTTTTGGAGGGGGTGGGGGAGGGTGGTCTAAATGTATCTTAATATACAGGCAGAAATGCTACCCATGTCTGATTTACTCTATTTATTCAGAATTTCAGTGTCCTCAACTTAATTCTTAAAAACAACCTTAATTTTGAATCTGTTTTTCTGCAAGTTTGTTTAAGAACTACATAAAACTGATTTTAAGGTATAAAATTTAATTCGCCAATAAGAGTAAATTTGGACTCAGTGGAATTTTTCTCCCAATGGTATAAAGGAATTAAAAATCCTCTTTTATCAATTCCCCTCTGGTTACACGTGGGAAATGTTATCAGTATGATACAATTAACATCTATATAGCATCTTTCATGTCGAGAGGACTTCTCCAAGTGCTTCACACAACTGACTGGGCTCCAGCTTAATAATAATACTGTTAATACAATAACAGCCTGTAGCTGAAAGGGTGGGTGCAGGGGGGGTTGAGAGAGAAAGATAAACAAAAGCTTAGATTAAAAAATATTTGAAACTGGAGAGGGAGGGATTCCAGGTTGAAGTTACAAAGAGCAGGGCAGAATGGCTGAAAGCTTGCCCACCATTAGTGGAAAAGATAGGACAGCGGACATGAGGCTGGTCAGTGTTCACTGAGCCCAGCCTCTCCCTTCACTCAGTGAACATTGGTCGGCTTCATGGCCAAGCCTCCTAGGGTTGTAGGAGGTCACAGAGCAAGACCATGGAGGGATTTGAAAGCAAGGACAAGGATCTTGAATTCAATCTGCTGGGGGATGGTGGGCCAGTGGAGACTGTTACTGAACCCCTTGCTTCAACTGCTCTACAGAAATCAAACCGAATGCTGTTCATACTGAGAGGAGGTTCAAACAATCTTTAACCTTACTTATTTAAACCCCCACTTATTTAGACCAACCTCCCCACCCCTCCAAAAAAAGATTCTTACAATATAACAAAATGGCGTGGGATGAGATTTTCACGATCTAATCATAGAAAATCTTATCTAATCAGTTAAAACTTTAGGTTAGCACCACTGCAAAAGATGTGCCTTTTTTAAAAATAGAGATAAAAGAGAAAATCTGAAAGGTCACTAAATGTGGGAGTCATTACAGTGAAGGTTTCGTTTTTTTCTGTTTGTCTGACAGTCTGGAATCTAAATTTCAGTTTGCACAGCATCCTGCTTAATCTCCTTTCACCTTTTGCAGCACTCAGGACTCTACATTTAGCAGTCACATCCCTTACTAACCACTGATGCACAGTTTGAGAAACAAGAAATAGCAACTCCAGTTACTTTCAATTCAGCCATCAGCAGATCGCAAAATGTTTATGGAACTTTATTTTACAAGCATTGAATCCTGCACATTTAATTAAAATCAACCCTAGTCCGCTCAATGCACTACACATTAGGTTTGATTTCAAAGAATAAGGATAGTGGGTAAGACAATTGCCTCTTAGTCTCTTGACCAACAGATATTTAATCAGCAGGCAGTCTCGCTTTTAAATATGGTTTATGCACATTAGAATATTCAGTTAAAAAACATTCAACTCTCTAGACAAATGTAAAACTACAACAACTTGCATTTATACAGCACCCTTCACGCAGGACAGTCAAGGAGCACTACACAATGGTGGGATTGGACATTGAGCAAGGGAGAACAACAACAACAAAATTATATTTGTATAGCACCTTTCGCATCGGGAGGATGTTTCAAGGCGCTGGACAGTCAGGGCTTTGGACCTGAGTTGGGGGTCGGGATCGGGGAGGGTGGACGGCAGGCATACGAGAGTGACCAAAGGCATGGTCGAAGAGAAGGGTCTTGAGACGTGCTTTGAAGGAGGCAAGGGAGGGAGCAAGGCGAAGGGACTGTGGGATGGAGTTCAGAGAGGCTGAAGGCCGGCCCGATGTGGCTGACTTGCAGATAGTCAGTCCACTGGCTGTATACATGTACAGTGAAATCCAACCATCGCAGCCGATGAACGCCAAGAAGGGGGTGTTCAAGTTCAAACAAAATTAAAGGGACCTGGCTTGTCACTGGGGAGACATTTTATATAACCATACATATTTTGCCTTTCAGAGAAGATGATATCCCTTGAATAAACCCACGTGCAAAGTGCTATTGTGTTATAACCCAACCAGCGCAAAAAAGAAGTGCCTTAAGTAGACCTGTAGTGTATAATGTACTGAATGAGAAGCCATTACTTTTTGGGTGAAGATGAGTATAAATAGAAGCAGATTTTCTATGACAGACTTTGCTCTCAGAATCCGAAGCTGTCAAAATGTGCTCAACTGGAGTCATTTTTTAAACTAACTTCAGAACGACACTGGTCTTTTGATGCAAACCAAAACGTAACTCAACACCTTCCATTAATTCAACAGCTGAAATTCCACACCAGTCACATCAGAGAAATGATAGGAATCATTGAGTCTGGAATAAAAACTTAAAAAACTTCTGAGGTCTTTTAAATTAGCTGCATGAATTTCTGATTGGAATTAGACTGGAAGACTCATCAGACACTGCCCAAAGTTCACAAGTCAAAATCTTAGTCACCTATCATTGATTACATAAATATATGTGTGCGTGCGTGGGGTAGGGGGTCGGGGGAAGAAAGCAAAAAAGATGAGCAAACAAGAGCACTGAACGTATTTTCTAGTAAAGTTATTCTGATCCAAATTAATGCCAATTTCCCAGTCTAGACGGCAATTATGAATATGTGTGGAGAGGAAAGGCTATTGCAGGGAAACACATTTCATGTTTTTCAATATAAATAGCGAGTACTTTTGTACATAAACGATCTCGTCCTTCCTCTGATGACCCAGAATGCACTACGTCATACAGATCATAAAATAGCAGGATCAAACGTGTGCTGAGTTTGGTGATCTCAACGGTCAGTGTGCTACAATTGGCCCTAGTCTTTGGGTTAGGGAGGGGAATATCATCCAGTGTGCGCTCTTTCAATTAGTATCCAAAGAATACTGCTAAAAGGCATGTGTGTGGATATCAAGCGAGAACAGTGTCGGGCTTGGGTGCGATGTTTCTGTGGCTGACCACACTGCTAACTATAAAGGCTCACACATAAATAATGGCCTTTTGGGTGAGATACCAGAGGGCATTGGATTTGTGGACTCCTTATACCCCAGTAGAGGGTATAAAGAGTCATAGGAGATGGAGAGGAAAGGAAAAGTATAACATTTTCATATGTGGCAACATACCACATATGAAAATCTGAAATGAAAAATCTGTTACAACCAAATACTAATACAAAGACCATACAAAATCCCAAGCTTTGGAGTATGAGCTATGTAGCAACAGTGGTGATTCCCTACCAGGTTACTTGCACAGAAAGATTACACACGATAAACTGCACTGGGATGATGCACTTCAGATAACTAAGTGAGTGGGCGGCTCTCAAACCCAAATGTTGAGTTGTTTTCCCTTTAATGTTATGCTTCTGGTTGCTATTCCATTTGCAAACTCAAAGCATCATTGCATTTTATGTGTCCTGAGCTGAAGATTTAATACAGCAATTGATTTGTTTACATACAAAGCAGTAATGGCGTTTAATTCTCCTGCAGATTTGGGTTTTACAACTCACGTTTAATTGATCTGACCTTTCCTGTACTTTAATTATGCCATTCTAACATTGGAAACTCCTACTGGGGCTATTCTGTAGCAATATATGCAGATCTCTATAGGTCAGACCTTTTACCATGGCCTATATTCATTACTGCTTCATCGATATACCATGAGAGCTATATTCCTTCGCCCCAAAACGGCAAAGTAGTATTAAATGTTAGAAAACAAATATAAAAATCTTTCCTTCCCACATGGAACTTTCCAAATGGAATATGTCAGATTTGAAGATCAATAAAGGTCAAATTGAATAAACCTTTCTTGCAAAAAGTCAATGAGTATATAGCATTCATCTCGTGAGAAAATAATTATGACTGGAAATCAAAAAATTTGCGCATAAGGAATATTTTGATCACTCAGCCCCACTCTCAGCTAAACCCTGATGTTGTCTAAAAGGTTTCCCTTTCTCTGCAGTGTACCTAAACTTAAACTGTATCACAACGCATTTAAATCAGCATATCTCAACAGTGCTTTATTAATGCTGTGTTCAGCACTGAAGCTGGTTCACTTACATTCTGACCCGAGATCCTGCTAATCCATCACTTCTCTGTGGTTGAGACACTGAAAAGCCTTATTGTAATCCTGATCAGGAATACAGGCGGTTTTAGCCTTGGAAGGTTTGAAATAAAGAATCACACTGCCTCAGACAGAAATCCATTCATCGCTGACCTCGACTCAGAGTCTGCTAGGTATGCCTTAACCCTGCTCAACACTGAACCCATTACCCAACTCACCTTAGGCTTTGCTCACACCAAATTCTCACTCCCTCTGCTCTGATATATCCTCAGTAAGTTTACATTTGGGTCGTATGAATGAAGCAAAATAGAAATTCTGTATAAATGCTGTAACGCAATTTATACCATTTGAAAGAGCACAACTAACACGGGCACAGTTACTCAACGCTCTTCCATTTGTTCAAACAAAGAAAAATGTCAAATCCAATCAATAAACATTTTTTATTGAAAGTGGTGGCTGCTTCTCAACTCAAGAGTTTCACTTCTGAACAGAAAGACAAATGCTGATTGGAAATGCTGATCAGTCAGAACTGGGAGGTCAATATTTGCTACATGCCACAACAGAAATGATGAGCACCAATGCTATTATATACTAAGAATTCTTTATAAAGTTACCAAGATTTATTTACTAACAAATGGAAGTCAATATGGCAATGAGACAAATACAAAATACAGTAATCCCCTAATGACTCGACCCTGTTTTAACTTGTCACTACCACTTAAGCCATCATGCTATCAATATCCTGGCCACATTTATTTACGTATTTATGCATAGGCCTAATGCACCACTCCAGATAACCCTTTTCCCTTGGAGTGCCGAATTGCCAGGCGTTTCCTGTATAAAAAGCTATGTCCATCAGAAGACTTGGAGTTTTACAGCAACAATTGATGATGTGGGTAGAAGTATAAAACATTCTGTTGCTGGACTTACACTTTGAGCCCAGGAGAATCCTCGGTGTAGAACCTCCACATGCCCCCAGTGCCCGCTGATGTGGTTCGACCAGCACGGCTTACAGCACTGCTGGCGGCCTTCCTGTGACACAGAGGAACAAAGAGAAAAAGTTAGACACAGCCAGATCATTAAAACCCAAATCAACTCCTCTCTACAACAGATTGATAATAATCTACCCAATTCAACTCCACTTGACAGGCGATTTTTTTTTTTTTTTTGACATTCGATTGTAACCTACTCAATACCAGATTATTGTAATCCACTTATTTCAACTCCGCTCTATACCAGCAGCAAGTAATGATGTCGGAGACTGGATGACCGGGAACTGTGGGAAGCTAGAAATGGCTGACTTCCTGGTCTTCCCATCACCAGGTCACTAGTGAGGTCACTTTGCCTACATCAGCAAAGCAGGAAATAGTATCGATAGTGACCCAATGACTCAGAAATCAGCCATTTTAGCGCAAAGAGCCGGCCTTCACAAAGGAAGTGAGCAGCCAACGGCTCCTGAGTGCGGTGAATGGAGTCCAGAGGCTATCATACTATTAGCAAATTTGCCCTACGTTGTACTCAATTGTTCGCCCACAAAATAGTCATGTCTTTTATAGTAATATCCTGTGAAACGCTTTTTAGACATCTTGTTATAAGGCATATATCAAGTACAAGGATTATTATTATAGTGAAATACATAACAAGGTTGCACTGTATCAATTATTCATTCGATTTTACAATATGTCAGAAGGAACTTTCCCTTCTGCTCAAGACTCCAGTAATTTTGACATGATTTTTCCTTTTAAAAAAATTATTTCTTCACAGATCTTCTAGAATGGTCAAGAGAATAAATAATGCTGCCATTGGATTTTTGTTACCAACCCAGAATTTGAGCAGTTAAACATATTTTCAAGGAAATGACCTCATCCCCTAAATTTCACCCTTCATATTAGTACAAAAATACTGTGGTTAACACTGCTCAACCATTCAGGGTTTACGGTCAGATCCTGTACAACAATAACTTGTATTTATAAAGCATCCTCACGCAGGGTGGTGTTTTCCAGCATCACATTTGTCCTGAATTTGCAATTAGAACGCCGTTTTGAAATTAAAATCTAAAGGAAAATAATACCTCGTCAGCATGCTTTTTAAATACAAGATTTCAAGGAAGATTGACTAACTAGTGTGCTATTACTGTACCACAATCCTACAAGAGGTTTGCACTGAACATTGATGACTACATTTTCTGCAAATGTGAAGTAATATGGATTGTCAATATTCAGTGGGTTAATAAGTGCAATCAGATTACTATGTGCAAGGGAACAAGTACAAGACAATCTAATTGTGGGCTTCAGAGGAGGTAAAACCAAAACACCCAAAGGTCAAATAACCTGAATACCTAAATGAGATTGCAATGTTACCCCGCTGTATGATTAATATTGTGCCCTTTTACAATAACATGGGAGAATGCACGATCAGTTATTATAATAATCTATACAGGAGCACAAGATAAAGATACAGAGGAAGTCTTTATCCATTGCATAATAACCCCTGGATCTGATATCATGCTTATAATGTACGATATAATATGGGATATAATAATAATCCTTGCATTTGATACAGCGCTTTTCAGATCTTCTAGACGTCTCAAAGCACTTCACAGAATAGACTGTAAAGCGAATTGACTGTATATTTGTCGGCAAAATGCGAATATAGTACATAGGTAGATTGGGACACATGAGCATGCGTCCGCCAGGAAGGTAGTAGGCGAACTAGATGGACCTTGGTCTTTTTTCGTCTAGCATTTCTTATGTTCTTAATGTTGAAGCAGTTCACAGGCAATTGCTGTCAAGTTTTGTGACTATGTTTTTGTAGGCAATGAACTGTGCAGAAATATACTTGATCAAAATATTTATATTAAAATGATCACAGATTCATTTAGATAAACTGTAGTCACTCATTCACTAGTCACTACGTGAAGTCTCCAGTCACATGCATTCCAGTGATTAAGTCTTCACTATTCCTGTACTGAGGCGTGAAATGAGAAGAGGGAAGGTCATCAGACAGTTTAGATTCAATTACTTTACAGAGAAAATGACGAATATGTGTAATTTGCTACCTTGGGAGATGGAGTCAATAGATTCATAGCAATTTGGCAAAAGAATTGATTGAGGGATACGACAAACAATGTAATGCAGACTTTGTTTACAAAACTTTTGAGTCCAGCCACATGATCACCATGGTTTTTTCCTGCCTTGTACATTCCCATGCACATCCAAGCATTTTGGTGAGGTTCAATACATCACTGTTGGGAGGTACTTAGGAACGCACAAGAAAAGATGAGTGCACTCCATCTGGCAAGTCCATTAGTGAAATAAAGAAACACCAATCCTGATACATATACAAACATTACTTCCAGGGATAGTTCCATTTATCAGTAAATTACGATGTTCATGTCACATCCACTTTCCAAATCACTTGCACTTTGGATCAACTACAAAGTGCAACATTCCTAGATTTCCAGATAAAGCTAACAGCGGTGGAAGATTACTGAATCCGCCCTTCAATCTAATTACTCTATGAACACACATGACATTTTTTTTACTTATGAGTTAGTGCCTGAACTTGTCAAAGCTCCCACCAGTTTACCTTGGCCCATCAGACTCCAAAATAAGTCAAGTAAAAACAATCTGATAAATACAAGTCCGAAGTGCTTGCTTGTGAAGCAAATATTAAACAGTTATGGGTGACAGAATTGCAGCAATACACTAGAACTGGGGCAGTGTATTGATCCTTCACTTTGGTGAGTTCCCAAGTAGAGATTGAAAGCTGTGTGTGGAGAGGACAAGGCAAGTTGTTGCAAGGCTATTCAATACACCTCCTAGTGGCGACTTGCAGCATTGGTGACATGACAATCAAGGACAAACTGGGGAAGCAGATTTATTTTGAAAAATATGATATATATCCTCAACAGGAATGATGAAAATTCTCCAATCTCAGACTTGAAAATGCTAAATTATGTCATTGCTTTAAACACAGGTTGGGTAAATATTGATACTGATTGCAAAGCGATGCTGAAAAACATAACCCGGGTTGCAGAATGGGTGGATAGGTGACAGATGGAATTTAATGTAGGCATATGCAACGCGTTTGACTTTTGTAGGAAGATTAAAGAAGTCAACTATACCCTGAATGGTAGAAAGCTAATGGGGCTTAGGAACAAAGTGACCTAGAGGTTCAGATTCACAGCATTCAAAGCAGCAGCACAGGTGACAAGGCTATAAATAATGCAAATAAACAATGATTTTATGTGCAGAGGAATAGAGTATAAAAATAGGAAAGAAATGTTAAATGTATATTCAGAAAAACCTTGGTTAGACTGCTTGTGAAGTACTGTGTACATTTCTAGCTATATTACAGGAAGAATATTGTAGTATTGGAGAGTGCAGTGTAGATTTACAAGCATGTTACCAAGGATGAGTGAATTCAGCCATCAAGAAAGATTGGACAGGTTGGAGCTTGATAAGCTGTTTTCACTTATTTGTGAGTCACAAAAAACGGGGCATAAATATGATAGCTTGTAGTAGATCTAATAATAATAATCCTTCCATTTGATATAGCGCCTTTTCATATTGTTGAAACGTCTCAAAGAGCTTCATAGGATACACTGTAACTCAAATACAGGGTTTAGAAGAAAGCTCTTCACGCAGAGGGTGGTGAGAATGTGGGACTTACTGATGGAAGCTGCAGTTAAAACAAAGAGCATCAACATATTTAAGAAGAAACTTGATGTATACATGAGGGAGAAGGGAATAGAGACATATAATTGGATTGTGTATAGTTTAAACACTGGGACTGAACGGATTGTTTCTATGCCACATCATTCTATGTAATTCAATACAAGCTTTACAGTATCCATACTGTACATCAAATACCAGAGTGGATTTTCAACAACATCTTCATCTTGCCTTCATGTTGTATAACGTCTTTGAGGGTTTTACAAAGCAAGATTGGACACTGAGCCGAGGGGGGGCTGGGGTTTCGATCCAATTAGTAGGTTTTAAGGTGGGACTTAGACAGATATAGAGAGGACAACATAGAGGAGTACGGAACTGCAGTAATCCCAAGTTAGCTGAGTGGAGGGGAGTGGGGTAAGAAGATTAGAGCTATAGGGAGGCATGAAGGGATATTTGGATAAGGGTGAGGATCTTGAAATCGATCAGCTGAAAGATAGACAGTGAGGGCTGGAGAGGACTGCACTCTGAGACGCCGTTGTTGTTGTTGTTATTGACTGAGGTGATGGGTGTGCGGAATTTGGTGTGGGTGAAGATGCAGGGGGCAGTTGGATATGTTGGGAGATCAGACATTTCAAAAGTCCAGACGGAAGATAACAATGACCTGGATTAGGGTGGAAAACGGCAATGTAGTGGAGGTGAATAATCCAGGGACCAGATGTGAGGGGGAAAAAAGGGAACCGAGCTTCCATCCAGTGACCAAGATTGCACATTGGTTCAGTGGGTTTAAGTGAGTCCGAATTAAACACAGAACCAACCGAATAACCAAAGCAAATCAGAAGGAAGAGCTTGCAGGGCCTGATCCCGCTGAACTGTTCCTAAATGGTTCACAAATAATTACTATCAAGGTTAGTGACTGTTTTTGCACACACAAGCTGCAGCAAGGTCCGAAACAGCTAATTCATCTGGATGATTCTTGGCCAAGATACCAGGAGAAACTCCCTTATTTTAGTAAACGTCACGGGATCTTTAACATCCACCATAGAAAAGCGAGAAGGGGTACAAGTTCAATACTCACTACAAATAAGGCATCTTCAGCATCTTGGTAACTTGGCTTGCTGTTCTCTTTGCGCTGTAGAGTTGCCTGTTGTGCTTTTGGAGCATATCCTGCTAGACGTTAACCAGTTTTTTTGTTTTCTGATTGGCTCGATGTAATGGTCACCACTTTTTTTTTGTGTATTTCAGATTTTCAACTTTTTATACATCTGACCTTCAATGTGGTTTTTGCAACAATGACTCACCTCTGTCTGACTGTGCCTCCAGGAGCTCGCTGAGCCACAGCTTTACTGGGCGAGCGGCCAGAGACACCAACATTTGTTGAACTTGCAGCTGGACCAGGCTGAAAAACAACCAGCAAAATATTAACAAAATGGGAGTTACAGTAGTTCACATATTCACATATGTAGTACTGTAGCTCAGTGGATAGAGCACTCGCCTCGCAAGAGAGACCTGGGTTCTACTCCCGGCACGGTGAAACCTTGGGCAAGTTTCCTTACTCCACTCGCCTCTGTTTACCTATCACTAAGTAGGAACCTGTTGTTAGTCAATCGGCGGATCGCTTTTCTGGGGGTAATAATTCCTTCAAAAAAAAAATGAAAATTGGTCACTTAATTCATGACTGTTTGTGGGACACTGCTGTGCTCAATTGGCTGCTGTGTTTCACCCACAAAATAGAGTCAATTCACTTTACAGTATATTCTATGAAGCTCTTTGAGACATCTCGATGGTGTGATAAGGTACTATATCAAAAGCAAATATTATTATTATTATGTATTACAAACATCAACGTATCCAGTGATACCAAGTCTGAGGTAGAAGTTTGTAGGTTCATGCCACACTTCAGGACTGCAATAGTCTAGGCTGACAACCCAATGTGGTCCTGGGCCTGTGTTACACTGATAGAGATGTCACCTTTCAGATGAGACGTTTAAAAAACCAGAGGTCTCATCTGCCTGTTCAGGTGGACATTAAAAATCCAATGACACTACTCAAAAAGAGAAGGAAGTTTCTCACGGTGTCCTGGCCAACAATCCCTCAAAATGAAATTGGTCACTCATTACATGGCTGTTTGTAGGACACTTCTGTGAACGATTAGGCTGCATTTCTATCTAGTCACTTCACATAGTAAAATCCTGTGAATCGCTCTGAGATGCTATACATGAGATGCTATACCAAACCCAAACACAAGGATTATTATGATTCTGAACTTCCTCTATGATCGGAGATCTTAAAAGGAAACTGAACAGGATAAACAACAGCAACTTGCACTTATACTTCACACAGGGTAGTGTCTCAGAGCGCTTAACAGTGGCGGAGCCTGACCCCAAGCCGGTCGGGTGGGGGGGGGGGAGGTGGCTGTAACACGGTCGAAGAGGAAGAGGACTTGAAAAAAGGGAGAGAGGCAAGGCAGAGGGATTGAGGGAGAAGGGAAAGTGTTCTAGAGTTTTGGGGAGTAGTGGCTAAAAGTGCGACCTCCGATGGTGGAGCGGAGGGTGTGAGGAACGAGCAGGAGGCCGGTGCCAGTCGAGCGGAGGTGCCAGGTGGTGGACTGGGGAGTGAGGAGGTCAGAGAGGTAGGGAGGTGCCAGAGAGTGAAGGGATTTAAACACGAGTGCGAGGATCTTGAAGTTGATCCATTGGGTGATGGAGAGCCAGTGGAGTCTGGTCAGAACTGGTGAGATAGGGGTATGAGTTTGGTCCGGGTTAGTACGTGGGCGACAGAGTTGTGAATGAGCTGGATCTTTTGAATAATGGAGTTGGGGAGACCGGCGAGGAGTGCGTTGCAGTAATCGAGGCGGGAGGTGACAATCGCATGCACAAGGGTTTCGGCTGCATTTGGGTTAAGGTACGGTCGGAGGCGGGCAATGTGGTGGAGGTGGAGGAAGGTGGGTGGTCCTGGTCAGGGACTGGACGTGGGGGAGGAAGGACAATTGAGCGCCGAGATTGCGTACTGATTTGGAGAGTCTGAGGGAGAGCCCAGGGAGGTTAAGGAGTCGAGACCCTGATGTCTGTCAGACAAGCTGATAGAACATCGGCAGACCTGGATTTGGTACTGGAGGAGGCAAAGTAGATTTGTGTGTCATCCGCATACATGTGGATGTTTACTCTGTGTCTGCTGATGACATCGCCCAGAGGGAGCATACAGATAAGGAAAAGAAGAGGGCCAAGGATCCTTCTAGTACCTCAGCCGAAGCGCAGTACCTCTGTAAAACGCAGCGATCTTCAGTACCGCACTGGAATGTCAACCATTATTGTTAGCTCAAAGTTTCAAAGTGGCACTTGACCTCACAACATTTGAACCCTGAGGCAAGAGAGTTACCAATTAATCCATGCTGACCGCATCAGCTCCCCCACATATCAAGAGAGGGCTGGCATCCAGAAAAGGAAAAATGTCATACACACTGCATGATGTAAAAACAACAGCCCATATAACAACAAGAATAAACAACAACAACTTTCATTTATATAGCACCTTTTACTTCGGGAGAGTATCCCAAGGGGATGGATAGTCAAGTACTTGCACCGGAGCTGGGGGTTGGATTCGGGAGGGGTGGGGGCCATAGTCGGTGGGGGCCAAAGGTGGTGGGGGTGTAATAACATAGTTATTCCGAATTTATTGACAATGCTATGCAGTCCGCCCTGTGGTAGAACCAAGGGAGAATTCCATTGGAAACATCATACATTATGGAATGCATTTGACATTGTACACTCACTGAAGTCCATGGAATAATTCTTGAACAGATTATTCAGCAATTGATAGGTAGACTAGTAGACTGAGCAGATATGGCAGAAATTGAACACAGAAAAATTTGAGGTTATATGTTTTGGGAGGAAGAAAAGAGATCTGTGCTAAATTATAAAATTTTAAAATAGGGAGAAAAGTAGAGAAACTTAGGTGGTTAAAGCACATATTAATAATCCTTGCATTTGATATTGCGCCTTATCACGTCTTCAAGACGTCTCAAAGCACTTCACAGAAAATAACATAATGCAAATTGACTGTATATTTTGTGGGCGAAACATGGGAGCCAATTGCGTACAGCAGCGTCCCACAACAATCGTGGATTGAATGAGCAATAATAATAATCCAAATGTATTTATTTATTTGAAGGAATTATTACTCCCGGAAAAGCGATCCATCAATTGATTACTAACTAGCTCCCTATTTACTGTTAAATAAACTGAGGCATGTGGAATAAGGAAACTTGCATAATATTTCGCCCTGTACACACTACAGGACTCATTTACATAAATCTTTAAAGATGGGAAAGCAAGGGGACAAAGCTGTGAAGAAAACTAATGGGAACATAGGTTTTATAAATAGGTGTATAGAATATAAAACAAAACAGATAATGTTTAACTTGTATTAATCATTAGTCAGTCCACAGTTAGATTATTGTATCCAGTTTTGGTCACCCACTTAAGGAATAATATCAGGGTACTGAGGAAGAAGAGAACATTTATTAGGATGATACCGGGGACCAGTCGTTTTAGCAGAGACCAGAGGAAGTGGGCCTATTCTCACTGGAACAGAGAAGATTGAGAGGAGATAACAACAAATAAAAATAAATTACATTTGTATCGTGCCTTTCATTTGGGGAAGACATCACAAGGTAGGGGATTGAGGAGTCAGGGTTTGGACCCGAGCTAGGGGCTGGGATTAAGAGGAGTGGAGTGTAGCAAGGGTAGAGGTAGAAGGGTGATCGAAGGTGCAGTCGAAGAGGAGGGTCAATCAACCAATAGAAGTCTTTAAAATTATGAGTCGATAAGGAAATGTTATTTCCACATGTCAGTGATTTAGTGTTTAGAGGGCAACAATTTAAGATACTTAGCACAGGGGGCAATTAAGAGGTATACTTTTACACACAAGAGTTGTTGGGATGTGGAATGTCCTGCTGGAAGCAGAATTAGATAGATATCTATAAAGGTTTGCAGGGTATATGAGGAAAAGACAGGTAAATGGGACTGAATGGATTGCTCTTTCAAACAGTCAGCACAGACACGATGGTCCAATGGCTTTCTTCTGTGCCATAAATGCCTATGGCATTATGGTGGAGAACATCAAATTCAACCCGACTGACTCGGCCGCTCTCTTTGCTCAGTAACTTGCTTCATCTCCTCAGCCTCTCTGCCAGTGGGTGGGCTATCAGACATTCTGTGCCTGCTCTCAGGAACTCCAACCCAGAGCCCTTTGACTTGTTCCTTCCCTCATCTCGTTCAAGGACTGTCTCAAGACCTACCTCTTTGACCATGCTTTCAGTTATTCTTTTTTCTCCTCAATCCCCTCAGCTCCTGTCCCTAAATCGGGTGGCCAGTCAGCAGTTTTAAGCACTTTTGAGACATCCTCCTGATGTGAAAGGTGCTGTGTAAACCTAAATTGTACTGTACCACACGTAATAGTTATGGGAGACCAAAGGTAGTCCGCAGAATTCTATCTTTCCATAATTACAGACTATAAATAAACCTAAAAATCCCATTCATTAATAGGGTTAAAGCGCCGGGAGACGCTATCCTGCGTGGAGGGCGCTATACAAGTGCAAGTTGTTGTACAGTAAATAGTTACAAACTACCCCTATTTTTTGTACCAGAATTCGAGCGCGCGGCAGAGGTTGGCTATGTGGCGGAATTCTGTATTTCACATAATAAAAGGGCAAGAAATTCTCTACTTTGAAGAAATTGTGGAGTCCTGTAGCTCAGTGGTTTGAGCACCCACTTTGCAAGCGAGAGACCTGAGTTCAATTCCAGGCAGAGGGCGAAACCTTGGGCAAGTTTCCTTACTCCACACAGAGCCTAATAATAATCCCTCCAAAACAAAACAATAATAAAATTGGTCATTTTCAATCCACGACTGTTTGTGGGACATTGCTGTGCGCAATTGGCTGCCGCGTTCGCCCACAAATATACAATCAATTCACTTTACAGTGTGTTCTGTGAAGCGCTTTGGGACGTCCTCCCGACGTGAAAAGCGCTATATCAAAATGCAAGGATTATTATTATTATTATTAAATGATCCTTCAAGCTACGATTGCAGTGTCCCCAGTGCTGCACGCCCTGCAGAGAGAGCGAACACCTTACAGAGGACAACCCCCCGCTGCCTGTGCTTTACTGCTGACGTGGCTTTTGCTGACTGCCATCCCGGAACCGTGGCCCTGACCAGACAACCCCCGAAACAACTGCTCCTTTCGGCTCTCTGGCAAAATAAACAGCCCAACGCTTACAACCAAACAGCCAACACCCCTGTGCAGGGCTCTGAGGCGTCTCGGCGCGCTGATAAGGCGCTATGTGTGAAATGGAAGGGTGACAGACGGGCTGAAGTAAGCAGGGCCTCCGGTGTGGCTCAGGCTGTGCAGTGCAGTGCAGTGCTGTGCTGTGCAGCGCGGGGCCTGGACAAGGGCGGCCCTGGAGCGCGCGGCGCGGAGCACAATGGTTACCATGGCGGCGGCGGCGGCGAGGCTTCTCGTCCGGGGAACGTTCCACTGCGGGGCTGCACACACACACACACAGAGAGAGAGAGCGCGAGAGAGACGGCGGCGGCGGTGATGGAGGCGGCGGGTGAGGTGGGGAGGGGGAGGGGGGGAAGGGGCGGGGCCGCGGCTGCTGACGAGTCCTAAAAGCAGCCACGAAACACAACTCAGGACCTCTTCCGGACCCCGACGGCCAGCGGCGCCTGAGAGAAAAATCACAAGTAGAAAAGGGCTTCCACACCGATATGTATCAGAAAGTTTAAAACCAGACCTGATGGACCTGTCTTCACTGGAGTGTTGGGTGCAGTAGCGCGCGGCCGGATCGCTCCCGCTACATTTCTGTCAGTCAGGCTTGCTGGAGGCCAGCCCGGCCAGGGTTGGTGGTAGGGGGGTGCTCCCGGGTGGTCCTCAGTGAGAGCACTGCGCCTGCGCGGTGTCTGACCGGAGGCCATGGTGACCGCCGTGTTCCTGCACCCGGACCTGGGCATCGGCGGCGCCGAGCGGCTGGTGGTGGACGCGGCGCTGGCGCTGCGCTCCCGCGGCTGCCGGGTGGAGATCTGGACGGCTCACCACGACCCCCAGCACTGCTTCTCGGAGACGCGGCCGAGCGGCGGCCTGAAGGTGGTGTGCGCCGGGGACTGGCTGCCCCGCTCTGTGCTGGGCCGAGGCCACGCCCTGTTCGCCTGCCTGCGGATGCTGTACCTGACCTGCTGCCTGGTCTTCCTCAGCGGCCTCGAGTTCGACATGGTTTTCTGCGACCAGGTGTCGGCCTGCATCCCCGTGCTCAAGTTGTGCAGGAGGCCCAAGAAAGTGCTCTTCTACTGCCACTTCCCCGACCAGCTCCTCACCCAGAGGAGCAGCATCTTCAAGAGGCTGTACCGGCTCCCCATCGACTGGCTGGAGGAGTACACCACCGGCCTGGCCGATCTTATCGTAGTCAACAGCAAGTTCACAGCCGGCGTCTTCAAGCAAACCTTCAAGTCTCTGAGCCACCTGGACCCTGATGTCCTTTACCCATCTCTGAACTTCGCCGCCTTTGACAATGACCCCGCTGACCTGAGCGGTCTGGTCCCAGCCCAGAAGAAGTTCATCTTCCTTTCCATCAACAGGTACGAAAGGAAGAAGAACCTGCCTCTGGCCATGGAGGCGTTGCACGATCTGCGTGGCAGGTTGACTTCTGGAGAGTGGGAGAAGGTCCACCTGGTCATGGCAGGCGGTTATGACGAAAGGGTTTTGGAAAACGTTGAGCATTACAAGGAGCTGAAGGAATTGGCGAGGAGATTGGATCTGTCTGATGCAGTGACTTTTATCAGGTCTTTTTCAGACACGCAGAAGATTTCCCTTCTCCATCGAAGCACCTGTGTGTTGTACACACCGAGCAATGAACACTTTGGGATTGTTCCCTTGGAGGCCATGTACACAAGGTGTCCAGTCATAGCAGTGAATTCAGGCGGTCCTCTCGAGTCTGTAATAGACCGTGTTACGGGTTTGCTCTGCGAACCATCGGCAAACTGTTTTGCGGAAGCCATGGAGAAATTTATAAACATTCCCAGTCTTCGAGCACAAATGGGAGAAGCTGGAAGAACTAGAGTCCTAGAAAAATTTTCTTCATATGCTTTTACAGAACAGTTATACCAATATGTGTGTAAATTAACACAATAAAAAGTTCACCACAGTGGTTTACAACAGTAATAATGTTTAAAAACCATTACAGATTTGCACTGAAGAGAGTGGGATCTGATTTTTGATGTTTGGGAATAAAGAGCTGTTCTTGTAAATTGCAATTTTTATTTCTACATTTATTAAGTTTACAATACAATCTGTTCTGATTCACATTTTTTTTATCAAACGCTATGAAGAAGATTGATCATTGCGTATGAAACAACATCTAGTGTTCAAATGTCTCAAAGCACTTCATCCATAATTGCTGTAAAGTGACGATATATTGGTAGGCAAACATGGCAGCCAATTTGTGCACAGCAATGATTCACAAATAGCCATGTTGTAAATGACAATGTGTTCTAGGGGATTGTTGGGCAAGGAGACTGGGTGAATTTTCTTTCTTATTTCAAATAGTGTCTTGGAATCATTAACATCCACCTGAACGTGAACAGACAGAGGGGACCATGATTTAACGTCCAATCTGAATGATAGCACACAAAGCAAAACAATACTTCCAGAGTACTGTACTGCAGTGTCAATCTAGTTTTGAAGCATCAAGATTGTGAGTTCAAGCTCCATGTCAGATTTTTGTACTTGAAGTTGATGCTCCAGTGCAGTGTTGGAAGAGCGCAGTATTATTGGAGGTTTTCAGATGAGACTTTAAACAGCTGGATTTTAAAGAATGCATGTCATTATTCAGATAAAGAAGGGAGTCTATCCCAGTGTCCTGGGCAACAAAACCTCCAAATTAAATTGTAAATTAAATTATTCTGAAGCGCTTTGAGATGTTTTGACATAGATGCTATATCTAATTCAAGGATTATTATTAAATACTGAGTTCCCTATATACAATACAATTTATATAGTTTTTCACGTGAAGAAAAGTATGTTAGAACCTTTTGTTTTAAAACAATACACGGTCTTGCTCCCCCCTTACCTCTGTGACCTCCTAACCGCCTACCATCCTGCTCATTCCCTCCGCTCCGCGGGCTCCGGCCTACTTCATATCCCCCGCCTCACTTGCCCCACTATTGGCGGATAGACCTTCTGCCACACTGCCCCCACCCATTGGAACTCCATCCTGCAGTCCCTCCGTCTCGCCCCCTCCCTTGCCACCTTCAAGACCCATCTCAAGACCCTCCTTTTCGACTGTGCTTTCGATCTCCCTGCTTCCCTGCCCTACACCCTCCCCGACCCCCGGCACGGGTCTGAAACTCTGAATGTCCAGCGCCTTGGGATGTCCTCCCAACGTGAAAGGAGCTATACAAATGTCATTTTGTTTTTGCATAGAGAAAATATTTTTTCTCAGAAGTGGAACTGGTTGTAGAATTCTAAGATTTGATTAAATTATTTGTTAAGCTCCAAAGTTCTGTTACTCAATGTAAAATGGGAATAGTGGTGGTTTCTAAAATACATTTGTGTTAGCCAGTTCTCTAAAAACATAGCCAGCTTGCTGCAGTATGCAAGCCACTCATCCATAAAGCAGGACCTTGTGAAGGTAACTGCAA
Source organism: Callorhinchus milii (assembly GCF_018977255.1). Lineage (NCBI taxonomy): Eukaryota > Metazoa > Chordata > Chondrichthyes > Chimaeriformes > Callorhinchidae > Callorhinchus > Callorhinchus milii. Next base: position 63,123,889 of record NW_024704743.1, read on the forward strand.
AGGGAAAGAGCTATTAAGCAAATGCAGTGCTAGAACTATCAGACCAAGTTATGACTGCTGAAAATTTAGTTTACGACCAAGCATCACATGAGTCTAGAAAGGTGATAAGGGAATTGAAGCAGGATCACTTACTTCATAAGGGATCACAAATGCAAAAGAACAGTCCCAAATGTTCTGCTGGCTAAAGTCTGTCATTGGTCATGGCTGAAATGTTCCCTCTGGGCTGATACCAGTTTTGGACAAGGCGGAAAGAGTCCGGCAGTGGGACTGATTAGGTAGCTCTTCCAAAGAGTCGGCACAGGCACGATGGGCTGAAAGGCCTCCTTCTGTGCTGTGCTGTCCGTTCCCTTTCCAGCAAAACGCTCACCTCATTGTCAACGAAAATATTGATATCCTTGCCCTCACCGAAACCTGCTTCACCCCAGGCAACACATTCCCCCTGGTTGAGGCCACACACGGCTACACCTTCCACCATACCCTACGACCTAACCACTGTGGCGGTGGTGTGGCTCTCATCTCGCACTCTCCGCTCGGCCTATCCCATTACTCCTCCAGAACCGTCCCCTCCTTTGAGCACCTTATCCTCTGCCATTCCTTCAACCTTTCCCTCAAAATCCTCTTTGTTTATCGTTCCCCCCCAACCCTCCCCCACCTTCCTCCCCAACATCTCCACCCTCCTATCTTCCCTCTGCTCTGAACACTTCTTCATCCTAAGCGACTTCAACCTGCACTTCACCCTATCGCGCTCTAGCTCCGCTGACTTTTCACTCCTCTCCCAATCTCTCCCTCCCCATCCACTCCACCACCCACATCCATGCCCACCCGATTGACCAATAAAGCCATCTAGGTAGGACCATTACTTCATCTCCCTTACTTCCTCAATCCCTTCCCCCTCTCCCTTGGAGTCATTTGAACTCCTCTCCCTCTGGGCTTCCTCCTGCAATGACCTATCCTCCTCGGTCACTCTCCTCCACAATTCCCTCTCCACCACTCTCAATGCCCTTGCTCCCCTCACTTCCCGGACCACCTCCTACTCACGAAGTGACCCTGGTAGACCAGCCAACTCCGCTCCTGGGAAGTCATTGCTTCCCAGCTTCGCTCCTTCCTCTCTCGCCACTCCATTCACAAACACAGGTGCATGTCACTGAATACACCAGACTTAAACCTAACATAACAGCCCATTGACAGATCTGGCTGGACCTTATCAAAACTTACTGCTTCAACAATCTTGGAGGTCAAGGCCAACTCTACGCTCCTCCATCACCAACTGGATCCTCCGCCCACCCTCTCACGCCTCCGCCATCCTCTCCAACACCAACTGCGAGGTGATGCTGAACTTCCTCAAAACCAAAGTCGAGTGGATCCACTCAGCTGCCTCTGCAGTTCTGACTACTAACCCTCCCTCCTCACATGCCCCGGCCCCTACCCATTCCTTCCCTCACACCCTCAAACCTGTCTCCCCCTCCTCTCTCACCACCACTATAATCCACATGAAACCAACCACCTGCTTCCTCGACCCCATCCCTACCCCTCTCGTTGCCTCCCAGATCCATCTCCTTTTCCCCCCCTACTCACAGGCACCGTTCCCACCCATTTAAAAACAGCCTTCATCACTCCTATCCTTAAAAAGCCCTCCCTGGACCCTTCCCTGCTCTCAAATTACCCCCATTATCTCCAACCTCCCTTTCCTTTCCAAGGTTGTGGAACAAGTCATTGCTTCCCAGTTTCGCTCCTTCCTCTCTCGCCATTCACAAACCCCTCCAATTGGGTTTCTGAGCTGCCCACAGCACAGAAACAGCTTTGGTCAAAGTGACAAATTACATTTTGTCCATTGGCGACCAGGTCTCCCTCTGCCTCCTCGTCCTCCTTTACCTCTCTGCTGCTTTCGATATCATTGACCTCTCTATCCTCCTCCCCACCTCTCCTCTCACCTCAATCTTCATGGTTCTGTCTTTGAATGGTTCAGATCCTACATCTCACACCGCCTCCACTTCATCTCCACTAATGGTTTCTTCTCTAATCCGCGCACCTTCTCGTGCAGCATTCCTTGGGGCTCTGTCCTTTGTCCCCTTCTCTTCAATATCCATATGTTCCCTCTTGGTGACATCATCCGCAGACATGGGGTCAACTTCTTTACGTATGCAGATAACAAACAATTCTATCTCTCTGCCTCCACTCTCGACTCCAGGACTACCTCTGTCCTGACAGAATGTCTGTCAGACATCAAATCCTGTATGAGAGCTAACTTTCTGCAACTGAAAGTCAACAAGACTGAGGCTCTCCTGATTGGCTCCCGTCAGTGCCTCCAACCTCAGCCACTGATGGCATCACCATTCATGGATGCACACTCCACCTTGCTAAGCCAGTCCGGAACCTTGGGGTCTTGTTTGACTCTTAACTCTCCTTTCTACCCCACATCCATGCCATGTCCTGTTCTGCCTTCCCCCACCCCCGCATCATCGCCTGGCTTCGACACTTTCTCACACCCCAAGCTGCCAAAACCCTCATACACACATTCATAACATCCAGGCTCAACTACACAAACGTGTTGGCCTCCCCAATTCCTCCCTCCATAGGTTGCAGATCATCTAGAACTCTGCAGCCCATGTCCTCTCCAGCCCCAGTTTCTGCGACCCTATCAACCCCATCCTCACCTGACTCCCCTGGCTTCCCAACACACAGAGGATACAGTTCAAGATCCTGGTCTTCGCCTTCAAAGCCCTCCATGGACTTGCTCCCCACTACCACTGCGACCTCCTAACCCCCTACCAACCTGCCCACTCCCTCCACTCAGTAGGCTCCGGCCTGCTTCACGTCCCCTGCCTTGCCCACCGCACCATTGGTGGGTGGGCCTTCAGCCACTCTGCCCCCAACCTTTGGAACTCCATCCTGCTGTTCCTCCCCCTCGCCCCCTCCCTTGCCTCCTTCAAGACCTGTCTCAAGATCCTCCTCTTTGACCTTTCCTTCGGTCACCCTCCGAGCCCCCCCTGCACTCCACTCCCCCATCCTGAACCCCAGCTTGGTTCCGAAACGCTGACTGTCCAGCCCCTTGGGAGGTCCACCTGACGTGAAAGCCGCTACACAAATGTAATCCTGTTGTTGTAGTTGTAATATTCTATGATTCTTCCCGCCCAGCAGAGGAGCGCCATTGCCTGCTCCTCCCTCCCATTGCTGTTCCCATTGGATGGGAAGGAGCCCAATTAGCGGTGGCTCCGAGGTGATTGACAGCCTGCAGCCGCTTGTGAATATTTGGGCTCCACCCAATCGCAAGTGGCTCCAATGAATTACAATTTGACTCCTCCCATTCCTTTGTTTCTTCCCCGTTTCTCCGCACCCCCACACTGACAGCCCGACTCCAGGCACTTGTGAATGGCTGGAGTCCGCTGTCAATCAATTGCAATTTGACTCTTCCCATCTCCAGACTGGAGCTGCTCGAGGCACCGAATGAGTAAACCCGGGGGTGATCAGCGCGGCATTTTGCCCGCCATACCTATTGTGAAGCTGACTCTGCCTCAGTGTGAAGTCCTGTCACTCAATCCACGACTGTTTGTGGGACACTGCTGTGCGCAATTGACTGCTGCGTTTCGCCCACAAAATATACAGTCATTTCACTTTACAATATATTCTGTGAAGCGCTTTGAGACGTCTCACTATATCAAATGCAAGGATTATTATTATCATTATTATAAACAGCCATGAATTGAATAACCAATATTATTTAGCGTATTGTTGACCAGGATACTGAAAGAAACTCCCTAAACTTTAAAATATTTTGATAGTACAAACAAATTAATGAATTAAACATTATAGCAGACTTGCTTATAACATTTACCCAGAACAAATCAAACTTTTTATTGAAACATTTTACAATTTTAATAAAGATACATTCAAATAAAAGCTTAATGGCAACATGGAACAGGTCAGAGTTAATTTGACTGATTTTCATTTTCTGCCTGTCTCACCTTCCAAATAATTTTTCACTGACTGTTGTTACATGGTTATAATGAGCGAACCAAATAAGCTCCATTATTTCTCCAGGGATCAGTATTCCTCATTTTAACACTAGGGAAATTACTGGCTGCAGGAATTAGTACTTCATGTCAACTGTCTCGATTAACCTTAATAATAACCACTAACATTATCATGTCTCAGTGTGTCAGAGGATTATGTTAATTATTCCAAGCTTCCTTGGAGTTTAGTGTGTTTTCAGTTGAAAATCGAATAGTGATCTGTGTGAAGTAAAGCATCATGGAATTTCTCCTGAAAACACTGTATCTGGAGATAAAAGGATCTAACATTTGTCTTAAATTTAAAAATTCCTGGAATGTTGGACAATAATGAACCAGAACTTACCATTGATAAGGCTCACCCATCCCCATGCTGTTCTCAATGTTGACCCCCGTACAGCTAGATGGTGCTTTTCTCTTCCAGTTTGTGGGAATAGTGGCTTTTCCCCCACTAATTAGCGGTCAAAAGACCGTTGAAGTAAAGTTCCTGCTGCATGGTTTCAAGGATTTTTAGTTAGGAGCATCTTGAAGCTCTTAATCTGAGCTATTCTTGTGATGTTGCGATGTTATGCCATTGCTCCCTGTCAATGTCATTCTCCTGTCAATGTGCTGTATTACTGGTCACAGGGAGGAAGAGAAGGGGTGCACAGGGGTGCATTGTCTTCTGATTCCCTTTCTTTGAGAGAGGACGTACCTGGTGTTCATCCACATTGATCACTAAAGATTTACTACATCTTTTTAACGTGATTTACCATTGTGAAGATGCAGCAGAGATTGCTATTTTTAGCAATCAACCTAGGATAGAACCAAGTGCCTCTCTATCAGCTTGACTTAGATCAGGAACTACATTGTAAAATGAGCACATTTACATTCAGAGCAAGTTGTGCGTGTGAATAACTACATTTTTAGAATTGGTTTTAAAATAGCTTGTCATCGAAATCTTAAATAACTTATTATGTAAATATGGAGGGAATGTGTTTTCCAATTCAGTGCACAAATTGTATGTTATACAGTGAATTACATTGGGATTAGAGAGGTTGTATAACAAAGACTAGATCAAAGGATTACTTTTGCTTTGTTTAATTTATGTAAATAAGTCTATTCTTATTCCACAGATGATATACTCACTGAACACAACCAAGTCTTGTGTTTTTAATTCATGCAGATAAGGCAAAATGTATTCGGTAGACAAATGCCTCTTTTTGCCGGTAAATGAAATATTAGCCAAATATTCTTCATTCAATGCTTGTATTCAGCAGTATCTGTTAACTGTGAAACATTCTGTCTTCACAGCCACAAGGGACTGCGTCGTCTGGGTGTTCTTTAATGTTTTTTATGTCAAACACAGATCTTATCTGACTGCTTTTGAACCTTTTGAATGGAATAGTGTGTTACAGAGGTAATGTCTGCGTGGTGAATTAAATAATATCTGCTATTCAGACGTATTATTAAATGCTTTTGGATATGTTAATGTACAAGTATTTTTGGTCGAAGATTTTTTAATAGTAATTTTGTATTTTAAAACAATTGATTTATTCATTCTCTTATTCCCCCTTTCATTATGTAATGTATGATTATTTTCTACTCTGCTCCTTGGGGTTATTTACAAGGAAAATTTGCATTTATATAGTCCTGTTCACATAGGAATACACCATGAAGCATTGACCCCATATTGACTATTATTGTTGAGGAAGGCAGGACTGTAAAATATTGGAGACTGCTCCACGTGTGCCATAATGCTGTATCCTGATTGAGGTATAAAATATTAATCACCTGCGTTCTAACAAATATCTTAAAAGGCTGCATCAATGTGTATTCAGAACATGTGAACCATTCACTATCATGTGAACTCTGAGTCCCTATGTTTTACTTCCTTATGCTGAATGCAGATCACTGTAGCAAATCTTGAAACAACAAAAACAACTTGTATTTATATAGTGCCCTCACGCAAGGTAGTGTCCCAGAAACACCTATATGTGCTTGTGATATACGGATGTAAACATGGTGGCTATGGTGGCTTGGAGAGGGCAGAAAATGTAGTCATTTTTGTTCTGTATTTAGCAGATTTGAGGAGTGACCCCCGCTCCCCCACCCCGGAATTACCTGGGGAATGTTTGCACTGCACTCACCATCTTGAACAGTGGGCCACTCAGTGAGACATGATGATGGGTGACGCCAAGTGTGGAATTATGGTCAAAGAGGGCCCCTCAAAGTTATTGTTTGAAAGATTCAAGGGGCATCAGTCCCAATTGTTGGTTATCAGTATCTGTGGTGGACACCAATGTTTGCTTAGAAACTGTCCAATGGGACTGCTCTGAAAAGGAGCAAAGGCCATACTTGTCTTTCTTCAAGGACAGCAATGTCCCAAGCAGGATTAGTTTGCGGCAAATAAGATCTGTGTCCAAACAGTTCTACTTTATGGTTCTGAGCTCCCAGGGATGCAGCGGAATGTATTGAAGGGAGTGTGCTGTGTCACATGTGCGTGCAGCATCTCTGGAAACTGTGAGAAACTCAAAACCTTTTGAACAGTAAACCAAGAGCTGAAGTAACATCTCCAATTTTAACAGTCATTCCCCTTCGTAAAAGTACATTATTTATATTGAAGGTGCACTATAAAATCTATCATCTCTGAGAATGTCCTTGGACTCTGTTAATTAAAATTCTGTAGAATATCACTGACCAATTCAGTCTTTGTCAGTACAACAGCCTCTGAATTAGACTGGAAGTGTGACTTATTTTTGAGGAAGTACTCAATCCCTCATGTTAACATCGTCCATGCTGGTGCCAAGCTGAGCAAGACAGTCAAGTAGAACTTGTCCATGCTCAGGGGACAGGGTTGGTGACACAGAGAGAGAGAGAGATGTGGAAGTTAACCCCATGCCTGTGGGCGACATCATTGAGCGAGAGCATATAGATCATGAAGAGGAGAGGATCCTGAGGAACGTGTGTCTGTGCGGGGGCAGGATGAGAATCAGGCCATTTGGCTCATCAACTGGTGCTTTAATCCACACAAACAACTCAGTTGAGGCTCTGCTCCAAACAGTTCTACTCGTCCTCCTGACATGAAAGGCGCTATGCAAATGTTATTTTGTTGTTGCTCTTCAGCTATCAACCTGGAATGTGCTACCATAAGAGAAGCTAGGAGGATTCAATGAAACACAGCCACAGCTCTTAATTTGATAAAAGGACCCTGCAATGGCAGAGAGTCTGCTGTTTTGTAACATGCCTATGAGATCAAATAAATCAGCCTTGCAAATAAGCTAACGACGGGGAGTAGAGCATGTGACTAGGGAGTGTTAAAAAGGAGAATACATAGAAGAATAACCCATTTAAAGCAATATTTATTACAGTCACTTAATGGTGCTTACAGAGTTAATGGGAAGTTAAATAAGTGATTCTTTCCCTTGCTTTCTCTCTTTACTGATGTCATATAATCTGTATCACTGCACTGTTTTTGTGCACTAACTAGCAGTGTTATACTGAATACGTGTAAAACTTTACTGCAGCTATAAAATACTTTAATCCTTCGGGGCATTAAGATTTATTATTCCCACAAAGCTAGTGATTGAATAAGATGATTGTAATTAAGCCAAAATGGCCTTATTTTAATGCATTAAATGATAAGAGAAGCTAAGAAAGATAGATCATTTCACATGAGTCTTTATTACCATCTGTGATGTGCTGATAGGACATTTTTAATGTATAAAAGAGGTTCTGTGTTAAACGGAACTGAGACTGCACAATGGGTTTAGCCTCAGGAGAGAGATTCTGTTTTCCCATGGGATTATGTTGAATAGTCTTAAAATGTACCATGTGAAACTTTTTGGGAAGAGAGGTTCAAGATTTTGCCCAATCGACAATGCAGAAACGGTGACAAAGGTCCAAGACAGGATGGTGAGTGACTTGGAGGGGAACCTGGACTGTGATGTAACCACAATGGTGTAAGTGGTACAGTCGTGTGGGGGCCTACCTGGTTATGGGGGTCCATCCCATTAGCGGTGGGAGGACTCGTGTTCTCTCATTTCCCATTTCAATATCACCCGTGTGCTTCATCACGGAGAGAGAGAACACGAGGAGACCGGAATGTTAAAGGGAAGCAAACTTTTAGATTTTAGAATTGGGAAGGAACCTATTCCACCGGGGCCTCTGAGGCCTTATTACACCACTGAACTGGGAAGTGGTGGTGTTCTTGTGACACTGCTGAGCTAGTTCTGGATGTGGGGTTCACTGGGTTGAGAAGCACTGTTAAAGCAAGGATGGTGAGTTGATGCAGTACATTCTGGAAATAGTCCACACTACAGCCAGAGTGTGTTTGATGGAGAGGGAACGGATGGTATCACACTTCTCCTGTCAAACTTCCTCACTGCAGAACAAGATTTTAAAAAATGAAGAAAGAACTTGTATTTGTATAGAGTCCTATTACTAATTCAAGTTAGGACATGTTCGTAGAACGCTATAAAAATGGATTCTTAAGCTTTTTCAATTTGTTCTGGAGTGAGGAAGTATGACAGCAGAAGGTATACCAGCTCCATCAAAAGTATAACAAAGGTCTCAGGTGGTACATTGAAAAGTGTTTCACAGGTAATTTCTGATAAGTACAGTGGCAGTTTTATAGGCGAATGTGCCAACCATTTGTGCCAACTGTTCCCATAAACAGCCTAGAGTTAAATGGCTAATTAATTTTGAGTATTGGCCAGGATACCAGGAGAAAGTTTCTCTTTCCTAATAGTGTCAGGGGCTTTTTGACATCCAACAATGTAATTTTAACCGGTTAAACATAAGCTTGCTAGACAGGGCTCTCAATGGCAAATTACAGTCAAACCTGTTCAAGCAACCACCTCCTGTTAACAACCACCCTGGAACAGCCAAACAGAAATTCTACACACATCAAAGAACCCTTACTCAGAGACCATCCTAATATAAAAGCCACTGAGGGCCAGTCCTCTGAGAGGTAGTTGAAGGCAGGTTCGTCTGTATGCAGTTTTTAGCTCATTAATCTCCAGCGGTAGTACATTGCACACTCTGGGTCCCCAACCCTCTGTTCTTGCCAACTTGCACCAAATATTTTCGAGAATTAGGTAAACAGGTTGAATTCCAACAGGAAATGAGTCATATTCCAGTCCCTAATACAGAGAAATTTCAATGCATAGGTGGCATTTTCTTTAGTCAGCCAAGTGTCTGTCACATGCAGAAACCCATCACTGTTTTATTTACTAAAATGCTGCGAACCAGCAGTCAAAGGTGGTGATCTATGAGCTGGAAATCCAATGCCATCCAGAACTCTGCAACTCATGTCCTCTGTGGCTCTGTAACCCTATCACCCCCACCCTCACCCGGCTCCCCATCCCCCTGAGGACAAAGTTCAAAATCCTTGTCCTCACCTTCAAGGCCCTCCACGGCCTTGCTCCTCCCTACCTCTGTGTCCTACTAACAACAACAACAATAAGATTCCATTTATAGAGCGCCTTTCACGTCGGGAGGACTTCCCAAGGCACTGGACAGTTGGGTGAGGACCCGAGCAGGGGGGAAACGGTCAGGGTGAGGGGAGGGAAGGGAGGGAGCGAGGAGGGGGTAGAGAGTCGAGAGGGGAGCTGAAGGCACGGTCAAAGAGAAAGGTCTTGAGACCGGCCTTGAAGGAGGAAAGGGAGGAGGCGGCGAAGGCACTGGGGGATGGAGTTCCAGAGCCTCGGGGCTGAGAGGCTGAAGGCCCGGCCACCGATGGTAGGGCGGTTGGGGCAGGGGATGTGGAGCAGACCGGAGCCAGAGGAACGGAGGGTATGGGCAGGTAGGTAGGGGGATAGTAGGTCGGAGAGGTAGGAGGGAGCAAGGCCGTGAATGGCCTTGTAGGTGAGGATGAGGATCTTGAAATCAATCCTCTGGGGGATGGGGAGCCAGTGGAGGCGAGCGAGGGTGGGAGTGATGTGGTCGCGAAGCCTGGTGCGGGACAGTACACGAGCTGCAGAGTTCTGAATGACCTGCAGCTTGTGGAGGGAGGTGCCGGGAAGGCCGGCGAGGAGAGAGTTCCCATAGTCCAGCCTTGAGGTGATAAAGGCGTGGACCAGAGTTTCAGCAGCGTGAGGGGTGAGGTAGTGCCGTAGTCTGGCGATGTTTCGGAGGTGATGGAAGGCGGTGCCAGTTGTGGCGCGGATATGAGGAAGAAAGGACAGCTCAGGGTCGAACAGAACCCCGAGGTTCCTGACTGAGAGGTGGAGAGTGCAGCCTTGGATGCTGATGCTGTCAGCGCCTGAGGTGCGGAGGCGCTGACGTGAGCCAATCAGGAGGGCCTCAGTTTTGTGCACGTTGAGCTGAAGAAAGTTGTCTCTCGTCCAGGACTCGATGTCGGACAGGCAGCTGTCAGGACATCGGTGGTCGTGGAGTTGAGGGTAGAGGAGGAAAGGTAGAGTTGGGTGTCATCCGCATACATGTGGAAGTTAGCCCCATGTCTGCGGATGATGTCACCAAAGGGGAGCATATAGAGGGTGAAGAGGAGGGGACCGAGGACAGAGCCCTGAGGGACACCGCACGAGACAGTGGGAGAGGTACAACCTAAACCATTCAAGGACAGGGCCTTGAAGGTTGAGGTGGGAGGACAAGTGGTGGAGGAGGATAGCGTGGTCGACCGTATCGAATGCAGCCGATAGGTCGAGGAGGACGAGGAGGCAGAGGGAGCCCCGGTCGCAGATGGTCAAGATGTCATTGGTGACCTTGACCAGGGCGGTTTCTGTGCTATGGCCAGCACGGAAACCCGACTGAAGGGGTTCGAATAATGCATGGGTGGAGAGGAAAGAGCGCAGCTGGGAGGCGACAACCCTTTCAAGGACCTTGGACAGGAAGGGGAGGTTGGAGATGGGCCGGTAGCTTGATAGCTGCGACGCATCAAGGGAGGGTTTTTTCAAAGTGGGAGTGATGATGGCAGTTTTTAGGTGAATGGGAACAGAGCATAACCCCATATCAACCTGTCCAGTCCCTCTGACCAGCAGGCAATGGCTTGCTTCATGTTCCCTGCCCTGCCCGCCCCACCATCGGTGGTTTGGCATTCAGCCTCTCTGCTCCCAACCTTTGGAGCTCCATCCCACTGTCCCTTTGCCTTGCTCCCTCCCTTGCCTCCTTCAAGGCACATCTCAAGACCCTCCTCTTTAACCGCTCCTTCGGCCACCCTCCTACCCTTACCCTCTTTGCCTTCCACTTCTCCTGATCCCAATCCTGCTTGAGTCCAAATCCCTTCTGTCCAGTGCCTTGGGACATCCTGTGAAAGGCGTTATACAAATATAATTTGTTGTTGTTGCTTTCACTAGCTGGCTTTGTCAACATCACTTGAGCAATACACTAAGCAAGTTGAGATCACCTGGATCCCATACTTCGGAGTGATTTCCATTTAAGTTGCTTGTGAGCACTTCGCAGGTAATTGCTGTCAATATTTGGCAGGAGGTCAATATTAAAATGAGAGCAACAGTATCTATTTCTCCCCTGTTAATTCCACAGCTTATTATGATACCGAACAATTAGATAGTTTGTGATGCGACACCCTGTATACTAGCCTGACTAGGAAAGGAATCCTTCTTTTGGGAAGAAGTTAAAGCTACAGAGAGAGTGTGGAAGAGATTTATTGGGATGATACCAGTGATAGAGAGATGAATAGAGACTGGAGGAACTCAGCCTATTTTCACCGGAACAGAGAAGATTGAAGGGAGATCTGACAGAGGTATTTAAAATTATGAGGGGTTTTGATTAAGTCAATGGGGAGAAATTGTTTCCACTGGTCAGTGAGTCAGTAGTTAGAGGGCATCAATTTAAGATAATTAACAAAGAAGCAAGGGGGAGTTCAGGAGACTTTACCCAGAGAGTTGCTGTGGCAGGTGTGTGGTTGGGACAGATTCCATATTAGCTATCAAAAAGGAACTAGATAGATATCTGAAAATAAGTAATTTGTAGAGCTATGAGCAAAAGACACGTGAATGGAACTGAATGGATTGCTCTTTCAAAGAGCCAGCACGGACACGATGGGCCAAATGGCCTGTTTCTGTTCTCTAAAGTTGTATGGTTCCATGGTTCCTTATAACTTTCAGTCTGAGGAATCAGTGACTCAGCCACCTGCATTGCTGTGTGAAGCCACTTCCATCCTCTCACTTTATTATAAGAAGCCAGACCACCTGCTGTTGAGATTTGTCTTGCTGAAGGGTAAGTACTTTGAGGAACACAGAATGCACAGACAGAAGTATGGCAGGATGGAACAGCGTAATGGTCTTCAGTCTATCAGATGTTGACAGATGTGACAGAGACAATGTCACGCTTTTAAATGAATGAGGTGAAGGTCATAAACAATGTAATGGGTCAAAAAACAATATAATAGGAGGTCCAGAATACCAGTGTATAGTGGCTTGATCAAATATCAACTCTGACAGCAATTCAGCCTTATCTGCACAAACAGCTCGCTTGTCAAAGATGATCGATGGTACGAGCAACTTTAACCCCTTAGTTTCCAAAGAAATATTTCCTTATTTTAAAAACACAGCTTATAATACAATCGCATTGTGGATCAAATATATTATCCTCTTCAAAGTGATCTCTGTATCTTTCTCAATGACATGTGTATCTGCTATGCTCATACCACTTTAACCAAGCTTCCTTGTCAGGTCTGCTTCATAGATAGAGATTTCATGATCATACCTGGCATCTCTCGCCATTGAAAGTACAGCACCAGCTTTCTAGTACCTGTGTGGAAAGTCTTCACAGTATTAATAAGAAGTCTATTGCAGTCTTCCATAGGAGTTAAAATAAATGTCCACAGTTTAGTTTCACTGATAAGATTTTCTGTTTGTAATCTTCAGAAACTTTTTATTTTCCTGCATTTTGTAAAAATGACCCTGTCATTTACTGGACATTCGTAAATTAGAAGGTGCTGATTGTTTGCCTGGATTTTGCCCCATCACCTTTATATTGTGTGTCAATTCACCTCAGTTGGTAGCACTCGTGCATCTGAGTCAGAAGGTTGTGGGTTCACGTCCCACGTTAGGACTCGAACTGAGATAAAACTACATTTATGACCAGACTATCCAGCATTTTGCATTTACATGTACACTATGAGCATTGATATTTGTTCCAAAGGCTGGGAGCATGATCACAGGATCACTAGAAAGGTTTGGATGAAGAAGTTGCTTCAGCTCAATTCACCCTCCCATTACGCCTTACCCGTGCTCAGGGATTTTCACGTTGTGCTGGAGGATGAGACAGAACACATTATGTATCTCTACCTACACTGCTCCACAAGTAACAGAATCTTTATGTTTGTAGCCCTAAAGGCTCTTTTGTTGGTTAACACGTGCAATCCTCATTCACATAGTTATGCAAAGGATTGAAGAACTTTATTTCCTATAATCTCATAACAAGTTGCAGTAGCAGTAATGCTAAACTAAGGCATTTCGTTTCACCCACAATATATACAATCACTTCACTTTCCAGTATATTCTGTGAAGTACTTTGAGACGTCTCAATGACATGATAAGGCGCAATATCAAATGCAAGGATTATTATTATTATATTATAATTTGAATAATATTCCTTGCTTTCGATATAGAGCCTTTCACATCACAAGGATGTCTCAAAGTGCTTCACAGGTTTTACTGTAAAGTGTATTTTGTAGGTGTCTTTTTTATTTGCAAGATTTGTTGAAAAGGACACTGAGGGAAACTCCCTTCTCTTTTCAATAGCAGATAGCAGGAACTGAGAAAATAAAGGACACTGTGAGCCTCAAGCACAATTTACCATCAACTCCCAGCCATTAAATGCATGAACTGTAATAGTCCAAATATTGTATTTTCAAAATACATCAGAGTTTTGTAGCATCCGCAAATTCATTAATACATTCCATTTACTTCAACACATTTCCTTTTTTTAGATTATGCAATTCATTCATGAAATTATCAGTCATGGCATAGCTATGAAAGTAAATATGCTCTCCGGCTAAGTCGAGTGGTTAATGCTTTGGCCAAGGGCACATTGCTCGAGAAAAAACTTCATGCTGCACCTTGGCCACTTTGGCTCTGTAACCCTATCCCAGGTCTCTATACCACAAACAATCTCATTTAAAGCAACAAGCAAGCATTAAGTAAGGGAGAAAATCTGCTAGTCAGGTCGTCCTATTGTATATTGTGACATGTTCTGTGACATAACAAATAGATCAGTAAATATTAACAATGACTTCTCAAGCAATGCTGATATTCACAAGGTCAGTAGACCTTGAAATATTGCTGCAGTGATATTTTCATTCAGCCAGTGATGCATTCCTGTGCCAAAAAAAATCATGGAAAGAAAATAAACACGATAAACACGGAAGCATCATCACAACCAATCTTCTTCATGGGTCAAGGAGCAGCATGGCATGCCACACAGCAAAAAGATACCAAATATATATAAAGACCTACATCAATATTTTTCTACAGACCTTTAACAATTGTAAAGTAGAAATTGCACCATTTTAAAAAACTGCATCCAGCCCTGCCAATGTACAATGCTATGAGACACCATCCTGCGTGAAGAGCGCTACAAAAATGCAAGTTGCTGTTTAATTGATGTTGTGATAGGAGGACATTAGTGTTGGCAATCTGAAAAGATGAGATCAAGATGAAAACTTCATCCTAAACTCTCCCGTGATCTACATTTACTTTATTTCTTAGCATTTCAGACCATCCAGAATTTGGGAAATTCTAAAACTGTCTTTATTTTGAAGCTTGTTATATGTAAGTTTGTTTTAAGAAGTATAGAAGACAGCTTCAAAGTTAAGACTGAATGCAACAACTTGCCAACATTTTGGATCCTCTGAAATGCACAAATAGAGTGAACTTTCTGTCTTCATATGTGTTATTCATGTGGTCTGCTCAAGTGACCTGAGAGCCCATAAGGTAAATTATTGACTCAATAGGACTTGTGGTAAAATGTATTTGAGTTACTAATTGCGACTTTGGTTTGCAAATCTGAGATTGCGAGATTGACCAAGATTCCCAAATCATTGAATTGGCAAATTGACACATAAAGTCCGGTGAAGACAACGCCAGTGAAACACTGTTCATCACCAGGAGTTTTCAGACAGCCTGAGTTCGTGGAACATTATAATAATAATCCTTGCATTTGATATAGCACTTTGTCATATCACTCAAAGCGCTTCACAGAATATATTGAAGAATATGTGAGAAACCCTCCTGTGTGAACAGCCAGGAGCAAACTGGCTAAATGGAAAATCAGGAAATTTCCTGAGCACCCCCATCAATAGCTTTCTATGATTACCATCTCGTGCAGCTTAGTTTAGAAGTTCCATTTCAGACCGACAAAGGTTTTATATGTGTGGACGTTTTATGCTATTTGGCAATCACATCAATCAGCCCATTTTACCTGACAATCCCGAGTCCTTTCGGGGAACCAGCCCCTCACTATAAGTGGCTGACAGTTCTTCCTGTGCCACACTCCCTCCCCTTTGCACTGTTACCTTTTTCAGTGTAATTAAAACATTTATTGGTCCACAGTTTGAATGAAAAGAAGGAAACTAGGGACTATTATGCCCCATGTGTAAAGCATGTGTAAGCAATGCATTAAGTTTCAGTTCCAGATGCTATCGGTGGTAGTCATGTGGGACATTGTATCATGGAGGAGGAGAAAATGAACTTCTTGGCTCATCCAGTTGAATCACCCATTCTGCCATTATTCACAGAGCTGCTTCCACTGTCCTGGAAAGGCTAGTGGCCCTAACTCCTGGTAGGGAAGCAGATATGATGTGGCAAGTGGCCTAAGAATGGAGGGTAAAACATGCCAAACAAATAAGTGTTTTTTTTACAAAAATCTCCAAGATCTATTAATGCAAGGGCTACACAGGTGACCAGCCGTGATCGTGTTTACATTAATGATACCAGTTGGAAAGGAGTCTGTAATTCTCTCTCAGTAACGCCCGGAACGAGGAAGTTAATTCCACTTTGAGAAACGTGCATCGTTTGAGTGCCAGCATTAGTAATTGAAAGGAAGTCTCCAGTGATTCCTGATAGGAGCTGTCATTGGCCCCAGGGATGAGCATCCAAGAGCTCATCTGATTACAGTCCAATAAACAGCTCAGTCCACCCGCTAGCCATTGTCCAATTGCCATCACTTAATAATCACCACATCTTCATTTAGCCCTAGACTGACACGCACAAAAATCCTCAGAATATTCATCACGCATCTGTGCAGACCAGATTACGCATTAGCAAGTCTAATCTATTCAAAACCCAGGCAGCCTGGGCTAAGGCGTCTGTTTGGGTGAGCTGTATTGTTGCCTGTGATGGATAATAATATAACCGAACCCAATCACAGAGAACAATCAACTCATCTTTGGGAAGGTGAGTGACAAACTGTGCCTGGGCCCTGGCAGTGTTAGAACAATGGGACGGTAATGCACTTGACACAGCTGGTAATGAAATCCACTTTTGATTAGCAGTATTGCTTTGTGCCAATCACTGTACCCGGCTCTATTATCCCCTGGTCCTCACCCCAGTTTATTTACAGGAAACAATGGCTTTCCTCGATATGAATAGTATCCAGAGATTGCAGATAGATTGAGCTGTCAACTCGGCACACCAGACGAAGATTAATGAGTGGCGCAGACAATAAATATAAAGCAATGATCATAAATATGCTAATAGGTCTTATCAATATACGGTATAATTTGCCGGCAAAATTAAAGAGTGGTGTGGGGATGAAAGGCCAGCGAGGTGACGGATTGATTATCTAAGTTGTCTGAGATACATACTCAAGCAAGGTTCACAACAGGTTTAGACAGCAATTAAATACTAAACGGCTAATTCTTTAGAATTCACTTTCTGGGGTTGATTCTTTTACAAGTGGGGAGTTTATCACTAAAAAAGATGTTTATGGAGATTACATTATGGTAATTTTAATTGAAAAGCAATGAGCTGGAATAAAAATATGTAACTATTATGCAGCGAAGTGAATGTGATACCAAGTGCGATCAGACAAAATGCCTCCAGGTTCTCTATCAAGTTAAACACAGTCAAACCCATTTCAATGAGTGCTTGATAAGTGAATGTTTCTGGTAGCAGAAACCGAAAAGGAAAACCATTTTTGTCACATACCCTTCATATTAATTCCTCATAATGAATGCTTTTAGCAGTCAGTTTCTGTCAAGTGAAAATGTATTCAGTTCAGAGATTACACATTTGAGTGTACTTACAGAGCAGTGATTCTATGAGATTATGATTTGCATTGTAACGCGGTAAGCACTTTCTATTTCCTAACAAAGTGGAAACAGTGATTGGACTTTGGATGTAGTGCTTGCTGCAGTCTTTAAAGGATATGTGCTGCATCCCCAGCTTTGGTCTGCAATATCTGTCAAGCAGCCAGGTTGCTTCCACAGTAACAGTCTCTTTATCAAGCTGGATTAACACATAAAAATGCCCAGGACATAGGTATTATTTGAGCCCCCAAAGCAAATAATTTACATCTTTATAATTTACATCTGAAATGTGTCAAAGCACTCTACAGTAATTACTGTCAAGTGATTGGTATAACATTTCATCCAAACGATGGCAATTCTGACAATGCAGCATTCCCCCAGCACTGCACTGGAGTATTAATGCCTAAATGCCTGAAACAACAAGGTTAAACCTCAACATGGAGCTCTTCCTTTTCAAGTGGATGTTAAAAATCTATTGAGACTATTCGAAAAGAGAAGGACGTTTCTCCCAATAAGGTAACAATTGTCTGGATAAGATTGATCATTCGCTTCATGGCTATTGTAGGATTCTGCTGTGCGCAAACTGGTTGCCATGTTCACCAAGCAGTCACTGAAATTTGTGAAGTCCCGTAGCATAGTGCACTCGTCTCACAAGCGAAAGGACCTGGGTTCGATTCCCGGGTGCGGCGAAACCTTAGGCAAGTTTCCTTACTCTATACTCCTCTGTTTACCTCACAGCAAGTAGGAACTTGATTGTTATTTGATTAGCGGATCACTTTCTGAGGGTAATAATCCCTCCCACAAAAATGTGGTCACTCACTCCATGACTGTTTGTGGGCCGTTGCTGTACCAATTGGCTGCCGCTCTTTGCCCACAAAATACACTGATATGGTGCCATGTCAAATGCAAGGATTATTATTATTAATAATAATTTACAGCAATTTTGTGAAGAGATTTGAGATGCTCTGGATATTATAGTCATTATAATGCTATAGGTTCTATATCAAATGCAAGAATTATTATTTTTATTATTGAATACACAACATTTTGACCCAGCGATGGGCTCACTGAGCAAAGCTGACAAGAATTTTTGGTTAAAGCCGGAAATCTATGTGGTGCTATTTGTAAATCAGGGGCAATCACCTCTAGAATATTGTAATATTTTACAATGGAATTGGCATCAGATCACAAAATACAATATAATAATAATCCTTGCATTTGATAGAGCGCCTTATCACGTCTTCAAGACGTCTCAATAGCTGAATTTCCCAACAGCTCAATAGCTGAATTTGTGCAGCAGCTATAACTTACCATTTTGTAAATAAAGTTAATTCAGGATGTTCTTTTATACCTATAGTTTGTTTGATACCAGTTGTAATATATGTAATGGTAATACCAGTATTTGTAATAAAAAATTGTACATCATGGATGATCTGCTAAAAGCTATTCATCATTTTCAACTCCAAAACAGGGTTTTACTTACAAAAGATGTCAGCTTGGCTCAGTTGGTAGCACTCTTGCCTCTGAATCAAAAGGTTGTGGGTTCGAGGCCAACACTGGGAATTTTAACTCATAGTCTAGATTGACACTCCAATACAGATCTGGGAGAGCACTTCACTGGTGAAGGTGCTATAACTTGAATGAGTTATTAAACTGAGGTCTGTCTGCCTGTCCAGGTGTACATTAAAGATCCCATAACATAACATTTCTCAAAGAGTTTCTCCTGGTGTCCTGGTCGACAATTTTTTAACCAAGTAAATTCATTATTCACTTTGTGGCTGTGTCAAATTGGCTGATGGGTTGCTACAAAATACAGAGTCAATACAGTTTACACTAAATCCTTTTGAAATGTGATGTAATTTATCAAATGCGAAGATTATTATTCTTAAAAATGTTATCCAATGGCAGCTAAAAGTCGCTTGCTGTTCGCGATTGTGCAACACACATGGAGGATTTTTATTGAAAAGTGCAACTTATTGCAAGGTTCTATGCTGCATGCCATAATATACTAATTCAATTATGAATTAATGTGCTTACGAGAACAACAACAACAAGATTATATTTGTATAGTGCCTTTCACGTCGGGAGGACTTCCCAAGGCACAGGACAGTGCACAGCATTTCAGACCTGAGCTGGGGTCAGGGGGGGAGAAGGGAGAGGAGGGGAAGGGGGGTGACAGATGGCATGGTCGAAGAGGAGAGTTTTGAGGTGGGACATAAAGGAGGCTAAGGAGAGGGTGAGACGGAGTGATTGGGGGATGGAATTCCAGAGGTTGGGGGCAGAGTGGCCTGAAGGCTTTCCTGCCAATGGTGGGGCGGGTGGGTCGGGGATGTGGAGCAGGCCAGAGCCGGCTGAGTGGAGGGAGTGGGTGGGTTGGTTGGGGGTTAGGAGGTCGCAGAGGTAGGGTGGGACGAGGCCATGGAGGGCTTTGTGGGTGAGCACCAGGATCCTCTGAAGGATAGGGAGCTAACGGGGGAGATGGGGTCGCGGAGTTTGGTGCGGGAGAGGACACGGGCTGCAGAGTTCTGGATTATCTGCAGCCTGTGGAGGGAGGAGTTGGGAAGGCTGACAAGCAGGGCATTTGCATAGTCGAGCCTGGATGTGGTGAAGGCATGAACAGAGTTTCAGCGGCCTGAGGGGTAATGGCGGAGTCAGGCGATGTTACGGAGGTGAGGGAAGGCAGAGCGGGTCATGGCTTGGGTGTGGGGAAGTAAAAACAGTTGAGCGTCGAACAAGACACGTAGGTTCCTGACTGGCTGGTGAGTTGAAGTGTGCAACCATGGAGGTTGATGCTGCCAGAGCCTGAGGTGCTGAGGCGCTGACATGAGCCAATCAGGAGGGCCTCAGTCTTGTTCACATTCAACTGTAGGAAATTTGCCCTCATCCAGGACTTGATGTCCGACAGACAGTCTGTCAGGACAGCAGTGGTCCTGGAGTAATACACATATACACACAGAACCTACACCCACACACCAACACTCGCACAGACAGACACCTACACACACACACACACACTCAGACTGTGTAACAACAACAAACTTTCAATTTAATTTATCGGTAATTAACTATTGTTCTACTCAGGGGCAACTTAAATACCATACAATACAATGCTATTTATATCATCTTAAGTCATGGTTGAAAATCAATACATCAATAAGTCAATTTTTGAGGTTGCAAAGCTTCATATGTACTGCCATTAATACAGCTTTGGATTGAACCCACAACCTGGATGTTATCTGCAGCACTGGTAACGTGAGAGCAGAGCCCACATTCTCGTCCTGACCAGGGTTCCTAACACACAGGATGGAGGCAGAAGAGAGGCAATCACATCATTGGGGAGCACAGCACAAATTAGTTTGTTTTAATGAAACCTAAGATGGAACGTAGGCACGGGAGTAGGCTATTCATCCAATCAGTCTTGCTCCACCATGAACTCCAAGGCAACTCTCTACAATTCCATGTTTTCAATTTTTCTCCATGCTCCTTGATATCTTTACTTACTTATGCATCTGTCTCCCTCTTTTGAACGCCTCCATTGACTATATCTAACTTTCTGAGATAGTCCTTGCCATTTTCTCATATCCTCTTTTGAATAAGGAATTTTTTCTAGGCTTCCCCCATTAGCTCTGATTGTGAAGGTATCTGGTCTTGTACTGCATTCCTCAAGTAAAGTGAAGAGTTGCTCTTTATTTACTTGATAAATACCATTTATTATTTTAAACCCTCCAATCAGAACTGTAACAACAATTTCTGTTGAAATAGTCTTGCCTCTCGTTTTCAGTTTAACATCATCCCTTCTGACTATATATCTCGGTGAACATTATGTCTGGGGAATAAGGAGTGATTACTGGAGAGTAATTGAATCAAGGAGTTCAGATGTCACAATGAACCACAGAAGCAAATCTGAGGCAGTTTGGGAGCATCACCACAGAACCGGAAGGTAGATTAGAGTTTGCTATCACTCCTACTAAAACATAGATGGGGAGAAGGAGGTGAGGTGGCAGTGGGTTGGGGGGAGTGGTGGTTCTGGGAGAAGAAAGGTTATTACATTTCTGGTCAGTATGTGTGCTTGCAGCAGCTGTCAGGAGTGATGTTGACTGCCAGCGCCTGATATGCTAATGATGGTTCTGACATGCACACAGGATCAAATGAATGTGACGGATTCACTGCAGGTTTGTTGGAAAGAGTCACCGAGTTATTACAGAACTATTGTACATCTGACGCACATTGTACATTCTTAACTACAGCACCTGATGGCTTTATCTTCATTTCAAATGCTTTACTTTATTTGATTCTGTTTTTATGGAATAATGGAATGCTTACAGCACAGAAGGGGGCTATTTGATCAGTTGTGTCTATGCTGGTGCTTGCTCCCCCAATGGGCTACTATCTACTCCAATCCAATTACTATCCACTCTCCATATAACATTTTTCTTCAGTTTTCTTCAGTCACCAGTGATAAACTCACCTGAGTCAAATGGTGTTGGGCTCAGGCTTTGAACTCCCATGGTCTAGACTGACACTCCAGTGTAGTGTTAAGGGGTTTGCTTCATTGTTGGAGGGGCCGTCCTTCAGATGAGATGTTAACCTAAGGTTTCATCTGTTTGTTCAGGTGGATGTTAAAGATCTCATGGCACTATTCCAGAAAGAAAAGAGTTTCTCCTATTGTCCTGGCCAACAATCCCCCACGTAAAATTGGTCATTCATTTTATGTCTGTCTGTGGGTCACTGCTGTGTGCCAATTGGCTGCCTTTTTCACCTACTAAATACCCGGTCACTGCACGTTACTTTCAAATCTTATTATTATTATTTGGCCAAATCCCCTTAAATTTCTGCTAAACACTGCATTTCCAAAACACCTTAGAGCAATATTGTGTTATTTTTACCTGAATAACTTAATGAGATGCTACACAGTGTGAAGTGAACTATATAAGTACAAGACATCCATAAAATTCCATTAATTCAAAACTCTGCCACCTGGATTCTCACCCATATTAAACTCCGGACTTCCATCACCCCAGTCCTTGCCAGGCTCCACTGGCTCCCTATTGTAGAGTGAATAAAGTTCAACATCCTCACACTCACTAGCAATTCACTTCATGCCCTGGCACCTCTCTATCTCTGCAATCTAATTACAACCCATACCTCTACCCGCCCTCTTTGCTTAGTTGGCTTTGTCCTTCTCACATCCCTTGTCTCCTCTGCTCTACCATTGTCAGCCATGCTTTTAGCCCCTACGCCCCGAGATTCTGGAACTCTCTGCCTCAATCCCTCAGCCTTGCCCCTCCATGTCCATCTTCAAATCAAATCTGAAGACCTTGTTCTTGGACTGTGCCTACGGTCATCTTTCCTCTCTCCTTGCCTTGCATGAAGTGTTGTTGTCCACTTACAGAAATGCAAAATCTAAAAGGAAGATGTGAGACAATGGCATAAGATTTTAAGAAATGAAATAATGCAGCATGATAAAGTTCTCATCCAACTTAGCTTACAAAACTACTGCTTCTTGGAGCCTGACTTTAGTGGCATGAGCTGGTGCATAGAAAGTTGTTCTGTTCAGGTGGTACCACCAACTCCCAGAGAAGCCACCATCCAGCATTGCAAGGCTGATCGCTACTGTTGGGTGCACTGTTTTTTAGATGGGATGGGTGGGGTTGGAAGAGATGACAACATCAGCCTACCACCAACAAATCAGTTTTGGTCATTGCTGGCCTTACTACATCTATCCCAAAGATCTGCAGCCAAAAATATATTGTAAATTGTGACATTGTAACAACCATGTATATGAATTTACACTTGTGCAGTTATTTTTGTTACTGCAAATGATTTGGATTCAATTGACAAAGCAGGTTCCAGCAACCTTAGGTTGCTCAAGATCTGGTTCTCAAGTAGTTTATAAGCTATGAGCTAGAGACGGAAGTTTCTCCCAGTGTCCTGGCCAACAATTTCCAAAATAAAATTGGTCATTCGTTTCATGGCTATTTGTGGGGCATTGTTGTGTGCAATTGGGCTGACATGTTTGCTTACAAATACACAGTCACACCATTTCACGGCAAAAATCCTGTGAAATAATTGAGGTGTTCACTTGACGTGAAAGTTACTATACTAAATGCAAGGATTATTATATTTGTAATAGTATTAGTATAATCAATAGAAAATGTTCACATTTATCCCTGGGCAAAGAAAACATGACGTTCCTGAAAAGACTGCGACTTCAAGCAAATAGTGTATTTCTCAGACAAAGGAGCAGCATTCTGCTGCCAAGGGTGGGGGAGGAGGAGACAAGAAGTCAATTAGACCTGGGTACTGAGCATTGGTTCTGCCCTCACCATCGCCATGGTGATGGGCTTTCGAAAGGATAGCTATGGGGAGATGAGACATCATTGGAGAAGCTGTTCTGATTACATTTGATTGACAACCTCCAGGATAGACCTTGGGGGTGGTGGGGTTGGGGGGGTGGGGAGAGAAAGCAAATGTTACTATTTCTATGGATTGTGAAATCTTTCTCTTTACTGCACGTTCTGGAATATCAGTTCCTTTCTGTTTATCTCGAGCCCCGTAGCTCGTATTAACATTGTAATGACTTGGGGCCAGATTTAGTTTTAAGCCAGGTGTGTATTAGTTCCCTACTCCTCTGTAACAATGGAGTAAATTAGCCAGTAACATTGTTGGTAGTTTAGTTAGTTGAGTACCAGACTAGAATGATATGGGAACAAATCCCAAACGGTTTACTGAGCCCTGCACCCTGTCAAGCTTGAGTTTGAAATGTCTCTGAAACTTCACAGGCTGGTTTGCAACATGGCACTATCATCTTTTGTAGAGAGGTAAACAGGGACTCCTTGGGTTTGAACTAGCTTCAAGGTGATGTCCTTGGCAAAGGAATGGAATAAAGAGAGGAATTTCTCCCTGTGTCTTGGCCAACAATCCCTTGGCTAAAATTGGGACTTCTGGGCTGTCTATTGGATATTGCTTTGTCCAAATGAGCTGCCCTATTAGCCAATAAATCCAGTCATTGCATTTCACAATAAATCCTGTGAAACTCTTTGAAACATTTCAATAATATGCTGTGGCACTATATCAAATGCAAGCTTTAAGAAGGATTAGGTGTCAGACTGGCTCAGTTGATAGCACTCTGGACTCTGAGTCAGAGAGTTGAGAGCTCAAGCCTCACAACAAAACTTTGATATTGTAATGCAGTGCTGGGGATGGCTGTGTTGTTGGAAGTGCCGTCCTTGAGATGAAAGGTTAAACCAAGGTCTCATCTGCCAGTTCAGGTACAAGGTAAAAATCCCCTGACACTATTCAAAAAGAGAAAGGAGTTTTTCATTGACCTGGTCAACAATATCCCAAATAAAATTGGTCATTCACTTTATGTTTGTTTGTTTGTGGGACATAAAATATACAGTCAATGTAATTACTGTGCCAGTTGTACACAGCAGTGACCCACAAACAGTCATGGATTGAAGTGACCAATTTTTTTTTGAGGGATTATTATCAGGCGTGTGGAGTAAGGAAACTTGCCCAAGGTTTCGCCCTACTAGGAATCGAACCCAGGTCCCTCACTTGCAAGACGAGTCCTCTAACCACTGAGCTACAGGACTCCACAAGTATCTCCACAACCTCTCAAG
Source organism: Callorhinchus milii (assembly GCF_018977255.1). Taxonomy (NCBI): domain Eukaryota; kingdom Metazoa; phylum Chordata; class Chondrichthyes; order Chimaeriformes; family Callorhinchidae; genus Callorhinchus; species Callorhinchus milii. Next base: position 63,148,734 of record NW_024704743.1, read on the forward strand.
TAGAAGTATTATTATTACAATATATAATATAGTAAACAAAATTGGTCACTCATTCCATGGCTGTTTGTGGGACATTACTGTGTGCAAATTGGCTGCCATGTTTCACCCTCAAAACACAGTCACTACACTTTAGAGTATTTCTGTGAAGCACTTTGTGATATCCTCCAGAAGTGAAAGGTGCTATATCAAATGCAAGGATTATTATAACTAATGTGCACTAAGATAGCTGAAAACCCTTGTGAGCCCAAATTGTCAATGCTGCTGCATTCAGGGGCATGATGACATGCTCGCCCACACAGTATTGTTTTAGAGTCTTGCTACTACGTCTGAGCAATTGGTCTAAAACAAATTTATAAATTTTGAGAGCTATCGTAATAGAGGAAACTGAGTCTCCGTCAAGAGCTGTCTAATTTAAGAGCTAGGATTTTGTTTTTGTGCAAACTCTGCTCGCTTTTATTCTCCTCAACCCACTCAATCTTTTTTTGCACACTGTGAAATACTGTTCTCAATGTTTATTTTCACATAGCCTGGTAATATGGTAAGTTGCCCACGTGAGCATTTTATGAAACATCACTTGAGAGTCCGCAAAAGGGTTGTCCCTCTTTTGTAAGAAGACAGCATCAGCGAAATAAGACGTAAGGAGAAAGAATTGAAATGCGAAATGTATTTCACGAGAATTATATAAAAGTGCTGTTATCTTTTAAAGTTACAATATATACGTCATGTATTCACCCATCAAAATGAGGAATGAAACAGAATTGGGAGGTAACAACAACAGTAAATTGCATTTATGCAGCTTTGGTTTTATCGTGTCCAGGCTTGACTACACCAACTCTCTACTCACCAGATTTCCCAATTCTTCCCTCTACAAGGTATAGACCATTTATAACTCAGCAGCTCGTGTTCTTTCCCGCACCAAGCTCCGTGAGCCTATCACCCCCATCCTCGCCTGGCTCCACTGACTCCCTAACCTCCAAGGCTGTATGAATATAAACAGCAATAAATTGTATTTAGTGCTTTTTATTTAATGCTTTCATGTCAGAAAACATCCCTGGACAGTCAAGGGTTTGCACTCAAGCTGGGAGTTAATAATATAATAAATAATAATCGTTGCATTTGATATAGAGCTTTTAACGTCTTCTAGATCTCTCAAAGCGCTTCACAAAATATACTTAAAGTGAGTTGACTGTATTTTTGTAGGCGAAACGCAGCAGCCAATTGTGCACAGCAGTGCACCACACACAGCTGTGGATTAAGTAATCAAATTATTATTGTTTTTTTTTCTTGAGGAATTATTATCAGGCGTATAGAGTAAGGAAACTTGCGCAAGGTTTTGCCCTGCCAGGAATCAAACTCAGGTGTCTCACTTGTAAGGCGGGTGCTCTAACCACTGAGCTACAGGAGTTGGATTCGGGAGAGGTGGGCAGCCAAGTGGGAAGATGACGGAAGGCGCAGTCAAAAAGGAAGGTCTTCAGATGCAGAAGATGAGGGAAGGGGCGAGGCAAAGGGATTCTGGTATATGTTCCAGAGAGTGGGGGCAATAATATGGAAATGGGATAGGTGTAGAATCATAGAACCATGGAAATTATAGCACAGAAAGAGGCCATTCAGCCTTTTGAGCCTATGCTGTTATTATCTCCCGCATTGGAGTTAAGCTACTCTAATCCAAATTACATGCTTTTTCCTATAGCCTTTTATAATAATACTCCTTGTATTTGATATAACACCTTATCGCCTCTCAAAGCACTTTATGTTGTTTTTCTTCAAAGTAAGGTATTATATGAATAAAGTGCACAATTCAAGTGTAATTTGGTGTTCCCATCCACTCTTAGCATCTTCACACTACATAAGACTCTCCCCATCCCCGCCCCAGATGTGAGAGTTTGATTTCTCACCTCCTCTGCTCTTGCCCTCTGCTAATACAAGATATCCAAATGAGCACAGGATGAAATGTTGCTTTGTGCCATGGAGCCACATCCGCAGGGATCCAGGTTGTCCTGTGACCTTTAAATGCTTTCAGAGATACTGCACCTTTCACTGCTTTCTATCTGAGCAAGATTCAAGGACCGGAGCTGATATTTAATATCTTGGGTAAAACTAGCAAAGAGATTTGCAAGTATGGTTATGAGCAACTTCTCTGTCCATTCCACCTCACTGATTCTAACAGGGTTTCACTGTCTTTACAAAACCATGCAGGATTTGTTTAGTAGATTTTATTTAAAGGATAACTTAACCTTCAGGCTAACAGAAGGCGCAGTCAACAAATTAAAATTGGTAACACTGTAAAAACAGCACTTTGATAAGTCAACAAGCATTTAGAGGCTGAAAATATCTTCCTGCCATTTTAGTATCACTAACTACATGATAGTAGGGTAATATTTGCCTTGGTTTTGTCGTGCGTGCCTTTGCTGTGATTTCACTTCCCCAAGTTGCTATTGCATACCCTACCCATACCCGAACCTGCCTTCTGCAGTGTCCATGTTAACCTATGAGGCCTCCTACTGGTTGAAAGGGAAAACAAGACACTGGAGTGTTTTTTTAAAAAAACAACCACTTAATTATTGATACACTGCAATTAGCCGTTGAGGAATGAAGCTTGACACGACCCAGGTGGTGATCAATAACCTTCCCCAATCTATCCTCACCCAGAGTCTCAAGTGGAGCTTCATTATATTCCTGCTATGTTTTGAAAACAGCTATTGACAGATGCACAGAGGCCCCTCTGTCAGCTACAATATTTAGATACGGCAAAACACTGAAAATTGTAGCTGAGCTTTCAGACTGCTGTAATAACTACCTGCAGCCTGTCCGCAGGAAGTGTTTGAGCGCCAAGCAGAGATCTTCGGAGGAGGCTTCCTGATTCCGTCTGCTCCGGTTGCTTGCCAATTGTCGGACTTTATTTGATCTGTGGCCATCGCTGGCAATTAAATGCCATTTCATTAAATATAGTCACCTGTTTTAAAAATAAAAATAAGAACCGCTCGGTTTGTTTTTTCCTCCACCCTTTTCCCAGTTTAGAAGTCTTTCCATTTCTAGGTACATAATTTGAACCTCTCTTCATAAACTTCCTTTATGTTACATTCTGCGCTAAAATAAGCCATCAGACTCAAAGTGAGATATTTAATTGACAGCGGTGCACTGGGAATGAACACAGCAATCCTATTAGAGACAACTTCATTATTTTAAGACCACCCTAAGGATGCAAATCTCATAATCCAAACCTCAGGAGGACACAGCTTAAGGCCTTCATAAGATTTCTGGTTCTAAATCATCAGATTTGCTGTAATTAACCTGAACTAATTGTGTCAGGCATTAGGTCAGCCAGCCTGCCTGGATCCCTGGCTTCCCTTCTGCCTTTGTGGTGGTATTAACAGGAAGCACTAATCACAACATGGCATTTCAGTCTTTTTTTTCAGTCAAATATGGCTGCATTCTCCTTGCTGCACATTTAGATTGCAAAAACAGTTGGTTCCTGGCTCATTCTGAATTGACTGAATTTAAACCTTTGCTTTTAACAACATTGAAACCACATTCCCACCTAACAGTTCATTCTGCTGCCGAAGTTAAAGTTAAAATTTTCACCCATAAAATACACAGTCAATTCATGTTACAATATATTCTGTGAAGCGCTTGGAGATGTCTCAACCATGTGATAAGGCGTTATATCAAATCCAATGAGCAAATTACTGGGTGGAGGAGCTATGGAACATCTGAAATTTCTGGGGATCAATTTTTGTATTGTTCTCCAGTAAAAATTTGAGTGGGGACTCTTTTATAACATCCTGTATATCACCCCATCTCCAGGGACCACCAGTGTTGGAATAGATTGTTACAGTCACATATTTCCAGATCACTTTATCACTAACCAGTTTTACTCACATTTCTCCTTCAACTTCCTTCTCGAGCCCCTCCAGTCTGGTTTCCGCCCTGCCCATAGCACAAAGACGGCGCTTGTCAAGGTCACAAGTGACATCCTCTCTGTAACCAGGGAGCCTGCCTCCTCGTCCTCCTGGACCTCTCCGTCGCGTTTGACCATGCCATCCTCATCCACTGCCTCTCTTCCCTGATCCACATCAATGGGACCACATCAGCCTGGTTCGAGTCCTGCTTTCACTTTATCTCTTCAAACGGTTTCTCCTCCCGCCCCCACATTGTCACCTGTGGTGTAACCAAGAGTTTCATACTTGGCCCCCTCATCTTACTCACCTGCATGCTCTCTCTTGGCAATGTTATCCGCAAACATGGGGTAAACTTCCACATGAATACAGATGACACACAAATCTAACTTTTCATCCTCCAGCTACAACTCCAGGTCCACTGATGTTCCGTCAGCTTGTCTGGCAGGCATCAGGGACTGGATGAGCACAAACTTCTTGGAACTAAATGTCCACAAGAAGGAAGTCATACTCATTGGCTCCCGTCAAAGTATGCTGTCCTGCAGCTCTGACGTCCTCAACCTCCACGGCCAATCCCTCAGACTCACCGAACTGGTGCACAACCAAAGCGTCAAGTTCGACCCACAGCTGTCCTTCCTTCATCACATCCGATCCCTGACCAGGACCACCTTCCTCCACATAGAATCATAGAATGATACAGCACAGAAGGAGGCCATTCGGCCCATCGTGTCTGTGCCGGCTCTTTGAAAAGAGCTATCCAATTCAATTCTACTCCCCCCGCGTTCTCCCCATAGCCCTGCATACCTGTCCTCCCCAAATAATTATCTACTTCTCTCTTAAAAGTTCTCTCTCGAATCGGCTTCCACCATCCTTTCAGGCAATGCATTCCAGATCCGAACAACTCGTGTGAAAAAATTTCTCCTCACCTCCCCTCTGTTTCTTTTAACAACTATTTTAAATCAGTGTCCTCAGGTTATCAACCCAACCACTCCTTGTTCACCAATCGAATCCCCTCTTAATTTTGAAAACTTCTATTCAGTCTCCTCTTAACCTTCTATGTTCCAAGGAGAATAATTCTAGCTTCTCTAGCCTCTCCTGATAACTGAAGTTCCTCATTCCTGGTGCTATCCTGGTAAATCTCCTTTGCACCCTCTCCAATGCCTTGACATCCTTGCTAAAGTGCGGTGCCCGGAACTGAACACAATACTCTAGCTGAGGCCTAACCAGTGTTTTATAAAGGTTTATCATAACTCCCTGACTTTTGTATTCTACACCCCTAGTATCCCGTATGCTTGTTTAGCAGCTTTATCTACCTGTCCTGCCACCTTCAAAGATGTACTTATATGAACACCCAGGTCTCTCTGTTCCTTCACTCCCTTTAAGATTGTACCATCTAGATTATATTGCCTCTCCTCATTCTTCCTCCCAAAATACATCACTTCGCACTTCTCCACATTAAACTTCATCTGCCACATTAGAGACTTGTAACCAAAATAGAAGCCCACTTTACTAGTCTGTCTATGTCCATTTGCAGTCTGCTACTATCCTCTTCACTGTTTACTATTTTCCCAGCTTAGTATCATCTGAAAACTTGGAAATTGTACTCCCTATACCTAAGTCCAGGTCATTTATATAGATCAAAAACAGCAGTGGTCCCAATACTCACCCCTGGGGGACACCACTGCACATTTCCCTCAAGTCAGAAAAACAACTGTTCACCACCACTCTCTGCTTTCTGTCTCCCAGCCAGTTCTGTATCAATGCTGCCACTGCCTTTAATACCGTGGGCTTCTATTTTGCTTACAAGTCTCTTATGTGGCACTTTATCAAACGCCATTTGAAAATCCTTATAAACTACATCAACTGCACTACCTTCATCCACTCTCTCCGATACTTCATCAAAAAACTGAATCAGGTTTGTTAGACATGATTTGCCTTTAATAAACCCATGTCAGTTGTCCTTTATTAACCCATATTTCTCTAAGTGAAAATGTATTTTGTCCTGGACTATAGTCTCTAGAAGTTTCCCCACTACTGACATTAGACTGACTGGCCTGTAGTTCCCAGGTTTATCCTTCTGCCCCTTTTTGTACAGGGGAGTAACATTTGCAACCCTCCAGTCCTCTGGTAGCATCCTGGCGTCCAAGGAGGATTGTAAGCTGGTGGCCAGAGCCTCCGTTGCTTCCACCCTTGCTTCCCTCAATAACCTAGGATGCATCTCGTCCGGACCTGGTGACTTATTTACCTTGAGCATCGACAACCTTTTTAGTACCTCTTCTCGGTTTATTCTTATTTTATCCAATTTCTCTAACCTCTCCTCCGATACTGTGGAATTGGCTGCATTGTCTTTTTTTGTGAAGACTGATGCAAAGTATTTATTCAGTACATCAGCCATGCTCTCTGCCTCCACAAGAAGATTTCCTCTTTGGTCCCCAATTGGACCGACCCTAACTTTGACTAACCTTTTATTCTTTATATGCTTATAAAATACCTCAGGGTTCTCTTTTATGTTACCTGCTAATCTTTTGTCGAACATTCTCTTTGGGCCTCTTATTTCCTTTTTCAGTTCTCCTCTGTACTTTCTATATTCTATTTGATTATCTTCTGTATTTTGATCTGACATTTATCATAAGCCTCCTTTTTGTGTTTTATCTTAATCCCAATTTCCTTATTCATCCAGGGAGGTTTGGATGCCCTAAATTTCCCCTTTGTGGGAATGTATTTGTTCTGTTTTACCTGCCAATCTTTCTTTCCAGTCCACCTTGGCTAGGTCCCTTTTTAACTCACTGAAATCAGTCCTCTTCCAGTTGGGTATCTTCACCTTTGATTGTTCCTTGTCCCTTTCCATACGTACTCTAAACCTAATGATGTTGTGATCACTGTTGTCCAGATGCTCTCCTACTGAAACCTGCTCCACTTGCCCCACTTCATTCCCCAGAACTAGATCCAGCACTGCTTTCTCCTTGTTGGCCTGGAAACATACTGATGTAGAAAGTTATCCTGCACACATTTCAGGAATCCTTCCCCTTCCTTGCACTTTACACTGTTATTTTGCCAGTCTAGGTTAGGATAATTGAAGTTCCCCATTGTCACTACTCTATTGGTTTTGCATCTTTCTGAAATCTGTTTGTAGATTTGCTCATCTATCTTCTTCCCACTATTTGGTGGTCTCTAGCATACACCTAACAGAGCAACTTCTCCTTTTCTGCTCCTTAACTTTAACCAAATAGATAATCCCCCATCTAATCCCTCCCTTTCCTGGATTTCGTGGAGTCCTGTAGCTCAGTGGTAAGAGCACTCGCTTTGCAAGCGAGAGACCTAAGTTCAATTCCAGGCAGGGCGAAACCTTGGGCAAGTTTCCTTACTCCACACAGAGCCTAATAATAATCCTTCCAAAACCAAAAACAATAATAAATTGGTCATTTTCAATCTACGACTGTTTGTGGGACATTGCTGTGCGCAATTGGCTGCCGTGTTCGCCCACAAATATACAATCAATTCACTTTACAGTGTGTTCTGTGAAGCGCTTTGGGACGTCCTCCCGACGTGAAAAGCGCTACATCAAATGCAAGGATTATTATTACTCCTTATTACATTGCTATTCATCTTTCCCAGCCTTCTATGCAACTTGTTTGTGCTTGCTAATGCTATATCCTGATTCCCTTCCCCCTTTAAAATTAGTTTAAACCCTTCCCCACAGCACTAGATAACCTCCCTGCAAGGACTTTGGTCCCAGCCCTGTTCAGATGTAACCCATCCACCTTGTACAGGTCCCATCTGCTGCAGAGCTGGTCCCAATGATCCAGGAACCTGACGCCTCCTTACTGCACCATTTCTTCAGCCATGTATTCATGTGTTTGATCCTGTTGTTTTGATACTCACTTGATGAGGCACTTGTGAGTAATCCAGAGATCACCACCTTTGAGGTCCTAGTCTTTAGCTTTTTCCCTAGCTTCTGATACTCTCCCTGTAGGATCTCAGCCCTTTTTTTCCCTACGTCGTGGATCTCAACATGGACCACGACTTCTGTATGCTCTCCTTCCCCCTGTAGAATGTTTTGCTCACATTCCTTGATGTCTTCAACCCTGGCACCAGTCTACTCCTTTCACCATTGTGTCCCCAGTGACAATTGCATTGACACTCTTCCCTGTGTCCCCCTGTGCATCCGTTTGCTTTTGACTCCCCTCCCCAGAGGTGTCAGCACCCTCACCGGTATTCAGTACAGAAAACCGATTTGTGAGTGCCACACTCTCAGGTGATTTCTGCACTGCTCGTCTCCTCTTCTTACCAAGCTGGGTGGTCATCCACTCATTCTCCTTCTGAACCCTCAGTGATTATGGGGTGACCACCTCCTGAAATGTTTGATTCATGCACTCTTCAGTCTCCTGTATGCTATGTAGTGACACCAGCCTCTCCTCGAGCTCAGAAACTCTGAGCTCAAGATCGAGCAGCCAGAGGCACTTCTTACTTTCTTCCCGCTTTTCCCACCCCACCATCAGTGGTTGTGCCTTCAGCCCCACCCTCTGGAACTCCATCCCACATTCCCTCTGCCTCACCCCCTCCCTCCCTCCTTTGCCTCCATCAAGACCCTCCCCTTCGATCAACCATGCCTTCGGTCACCCTCCTACACACTTGTGTGCCCAGGGCACACAAACCATCCTGGGTTCCCATATGGCACATATTGTGCATGCAACCAGTCTCAGCTGCCCTGCCATATACCCAGACATGTTTTATATTATTTTAATATAAATAATTGATATTATTTTAATATAAATATTAGATATTTTATAATTCTGCACCTCTTTCTCCCTTTGCACTGAATTCCCACTCTCACTGAATTCCTTAACAGAATTCTCATTCTGTTCCACCTCACTCAGTTCCCTCCTCACACCTCTGGGCTCTCTGCTCCTCTGCCACATTGCCTGCCTCTGATCTTAAGCTAGCGCAGAAGCAGCTTAAACACTCGTCCATGTGTTTGTCACCTCCCAATTCGACTTTTCAAATGCCCCCTTTGCCGGTCTCCCCAGCTCCACCATGCACAGGATCCAACTGATCTAAGACTCCGCCACCCGCTTACCCACCGTGCTAAACTCCATAACTCCATCACACAAGTTCTAGCCAGGCTCGAATGGCACCCTATTGCAGAACGGATCGATTTCAAGATAGTCAAAATCGCTTTCAAATCCCATCAGGTTCTGGCACCTCCCTACTTTTCCAACCTGCTTACTCCCCGACCCACTACCCACTGCCTCTGCTTGATTTGCTTCAGACTCTTGGTTGTCCCTCATGCCCTCCGTTCCACCGTTGGTGGCCGCGCTTTCAGCCACTACGCCCCGAAACTCTGGAACACTCATCCTCTATGCTTTCTCTTCTTTCCCCATCTTCAGATCATACCTGAAGACCTTCCTCTTCGACAGTGCCTAACACTGGGAGTCGTGCTCCTCCACTGTCAAGCGCTCTGGGGCATTACCCTACATGAGTACAAATGCAAGTTGTTGTTTATGATAAAATTTGTTAAGAAATACCACAAAATCAGCCTTATCGTGTTCTGGTAGAAACTCTCCTATACCTGGCTACTGTCAGTGGCTGGTTGGCACACTGGTACTAGCTCTCCTACATCTTGTAGTGCTAGCAAGCACAACAGGGAGCCACACAGCAATCAAATCAGCCATTAGAGCTAGTACCAGGGTTGCTCACAAGCTACTCACTGAGACTCATTCTCTACCACATTGTAATACACACTGTAACAACGCACTCAGTAAAGCTCATACTGTACACCATGCACCTAGGTGTATTATTCATGCAGGGAATTATTATTCATGCAGGGAAAAGCAGGATTTAATTTTAAATGGCGAATTGTTGGATTTTCAAGATACAACAATTTACTGACTGTTAAAGATGCCCTGACATTATACCCAAGGAGGCTGTTCGGATATTGTGTATTTGCCAACAGAAAAAAATTCCTGTTTCAGGACCAACGTTGAACATTGGCAAATTTAGACAACAGATTTTCTTCAGTCACGAGCAAAACCCTTGTTTGTTGTTGCATCTTATTTAAAAGCGTTTTGGTATCACCCTGACTCAGTTAGTCACACTCTCACCTCTGAATGAGAAGTTTGTGGGTACAGTTCAGATTGACCCTCCAATGAGGTGCTGGGGGAGAAAATGCTGCATCATTAAAAATTCCATGACACTACTTGAAAACAGAAAGTAGCTTATTTTGGTCTCCTGGCCAACAATTGTCCAGAAAAAATAGAAAATTCACTCGATAGCTGATTGTATGATTTTCTGTGCCTATATTGGCTGTCATGTTTACCCACCAAATACGCCACACCACTTTACAATGAAGCGCTTTGAGAAATCTCACCATTGATAATTATTATTAATAATTCATTGATGTCTCTGGCTTCCTCACATATATTAGTGAGCAGTGCAGCATTGTGCTCAGCATTGAAAGACTTTGTAAAGTCTTTCCAAAGCAGCATGTATCAATTTCAGGCTGTGGAAAACATTCTCTTTACAACTGGAGTTTCTTGGGCAGATTAAATGATGAAACAAATCAAAATGAAATGCTTGGAGCGAGATGCAGCGTTGATATGCATCAATGTATTTTAATAGAAGTTGTTAGCAGTCGTTTTTCTCTTTATAGTTGAGCCACCTCAATAAAATTTTTAAAAGAAAGACATTTGTATTGAAATGACAGTGGGCAGCAGCGGCTGTTGAAGATCAGCTAACTACCTCCAAAATAAAGCAGTTTGAGAGGAGACTTCAGCTTTGAACAAGCTGAGGGTAACTAAGGTCTATTGTGCTTTGGTTCTTATAGGAAAATTCCATAATCAATACAGAGAAAGCCCGCTAGTGTCAGCAAACAGGCTGTGCTGGACCAACAGTTTTAACAAGGAGAAATTGTTAGGCTTAGTTGAGGAAGGGCAGGAGGGGGCTCTTGTGGAACATAAACACCGGCATAGATCAGTTGGGACGAATGGCCTGTTTCTGTGCTGTATATTCTAATGTATTCTAATGTAAATGATAAGTTAAAAAAGCTGAAATTGTATGTAATGTCCTTCAAGTATGGCCCATAGAACCTTTTAGTATGCCTGATGAATTTGAAATTGTAGGGGTTCATTGATCATTGAGTAAGCCGTGGATATATTTTCAATAATCCTACAATTCAGAATGTTAAACCAATGTATTGTGAAGGTTTAATTCATGTAATGACTGGTCAGTCTAATTCATTGTGTTTAAATCCTCTATTAGAGTCTGGTCAGACCAATATTAAATTCAATGTTTGACCACCGTGGCTGGTGTGTTGTGGGTCTCACCTCAAACTGGCTGCAGAATGAGATGATACCACAAGGATCAATAACCATCCAGCACTTTCATTGCAAACTAATCCCTCAGGCAAACATTTCATCACTGTCTGCCATTTGTTCTGATTGCAGCCACACAAGAATTAAGTTGTATGATATGAGCTGGCAAAGCTGTTAAGCGAAAGGGCAACAAAAGAAGGAATTGTGGATCGTCACACATACAGTAGAGGGAATTGGAAATTGTCATAGTAGAGGAAAATGAACATTGCCAGCAGAATTGGAGATAATTCACATGGAGAAGAGAATTACATCTTTGGATACTAGTGTGTGCCAAGTGAGTAGATCTAAGAAGGGATAGAATCTGAGGTACTACAATTGGCGACCTCTGGTCAAGGGATGAAAAAAATCAACCAGAATTCCTGCTCTGCATTGATATGGTGTAGCCTCCAGCCAGGAAATGTGTTCAGATATTAGGGTAGGATGGGTTTGGATTTGGCTGTGATGCCCCTCAACTCTCCTGACATTTACTTCCCAGGCTCACATATGGAGTTTGACCATTTGGGCAAAGTGTGGAGGGCAGTCACCATTGAGGGGAACTGCATTTCAGCACAAAACAACGCTGCTCCTTCAGGAGAGAAGAAAAGGAAGAAAATAATGGAAAATAGGCCAAAAGGTTAGAAAATACTAGAACCAGACTTTAACAAGCATTAATCGTAAGGTTCTTAAAAATAGGAAAGTGAACCCTAAAGGGGATTATTAGTCAAATAAAGGCTAGTATTGTTACTGCAGCAAAGAGTGGTTAAACAAAAGATCCATAGATAATGTAAAAACTGTATGTCAAACAAAATAATTTCTAGAGAAAACAGAACAAAGAATCCTGAAACTCACCAATTTTTCTTCAATGCCACTGCATGATTTGTGCAACCTCTGTTGTGTCAGACTGTGTGACTTGACTTCCAATCAGAGGCTCAGAAAGAAATGAAGCTGACTTATGTTTTCATATCAAACTCTTTGTCACTAACATACTAATAAGAACATAGGAAGTCTACGGAGAAGTGTACAAACTGGACACCAATGTGAATGAAATTGCATTATAGAATCATAGAATCTTACAGAATAGAAGGAGGCCATTCGGCCCATCGTGCCTGTGCTGGCTCTTTGAAAGAGCTACCCAATTAGTTCCCCTCCCCCACTCTTTCCCTATAGCCTTGCAATTTTTTCCTTTTTAAGTAATAATAATTCTTGCATTTGATATAGCACCTTATCACATCATCGAGACATCTCAAAGAGCTTCACAGAATATACTGTAAAGTGGAGTGACTATGTATTTTGTGATCGAAATTTTATGTATAAAGTATATAGCTCATTCTTTTTCAAAAGTTATTATTGAATCTGTTTCCATCAGCCTTTCAGTCAATTCATTCCAGATCGCAACAAATTGCTGCGGAAAAAAATCTCCTTATCTTCCCTCTGCTTTTTTTTGCTATGTAAAGAAAACGGGAATTTAGTTCCCCTATTTTATTTTACATGGTAAAATCATCTACTACGAAACTCCCTAAAAATTCAACCCCCAAAATATCAGGAAAAATCCCAGTCCCAAACTGAAAGTCGTAATTGTGGTTGAACTTTTGCTTTTGGGTCATTTCTTGACTAAGAAAGGGCCTGAAAGGTTTGACAACCTGGTGACCCAGAGGTGAGAGTGCTATTATCTGAGCCAAGCTGAATAGTTTAATGAACCATGTTTAGAGTACACTTTTCTTCTAAACTAACTTCTCCTCTGATTGCACAATTTGGTTGGAGAAAACACTGAAAAGCATGTATTGCGCAAAAGAACAATTTGCCAATAGAGTGAACTTCTTAGTGAGTTTAAATGTTCCCTATTAATGTCCTTTTCTCCAAAGACCTGTATGTTTATTAGCACCTGCTTAGAAAGGTCATCATTCTCCTATGAGGCTTTGCTAACAAGCATCAAATTGTGAATCTAGTGAATTAAGGCCTTAGGTACAGGATTTATTTTCCTTGTATCATTCCTGTAATATAGGGTGTACCGTTTGCAGCTATTTTATCATCAGAGTACAGAAATTTGTTTCAGGTTTAATCGGTTTTACACGGGTTTGTAATATGGTTCCTATCTGGGGAAAAAACAAATTTAAAATGGCCAGAGGAAAAATAAAATTGAGTCACATATAAAATTTTCCTTTTTGATACGTGGAGTCCTGTAGCTCAGTGGTTAGAGCACTCACCTAGCAAGTGAGCGACCTGGGTTCAATTCCAGGCAGGGCGAAACCTTGGGCAAGTTTCCTTACTCCACACGCCTAATAATAATCTTTCCAAAAAACAAAACAATAATAAATTGGTCATTTTCAATCCACAACTGTTTGTGGGACACTGCTGTGTGCAATTGGCTGCCATGTTTCACCCACAAATATACGGTCAATTCACTTTACAGCATATTCTGTGAAGCGCTTTGAGATATCTAGCGATGTGAAAAGCGCTATATCAAATGCAAGGATTATTATTACATAGAAATAACCTAATTTAAAATGTCAGCCTTGTGGAATAAAAACTTCATCGTCACAGTAAATTATGAAAGACAGGTTTGTCTAAAATAAATAATCCTTGCCTTGGCACCTTCCCATGCCAACGCAGGAGATGCAATTCCTGCCCTTTCACCTCCTCCCATACTACTGTCCAGGGCCCCAAACACAGTTTTCAATGAGACAGCAATTTCCATGTACTACCACCAATGTAGTTTACTGCATTCGCTGCTCACAATGTGGTCTCCTGTACACTGGGGAGACCAAACGCAGATTGGGTGACGGATTTACCAAACATCTCCATTTTGTCTGCAAGCACAACTCTCCCTCCCACTCGCACTCTGATCTCTCCATCCATAGTCTCCTACGTTGTTCCAATGAGCCACAGCGCAAGCTCAAGGAGCAGCACCTCATCTATCTGCTAGGGACTTTGCAGCCCTCTGGCCTCAATATTGATTTCAACAATTTCAGACCATAACAGCTCACTTTCCCCCTCCTCCTCTTCTGACTATTCCCACATCATCTTGGTCCCAGACACACTTTCGCTCTCCCTGATCTGCCTGTTTTGTTGCAAGTTCTTTCCCCCCAACCCTTTTGTTCTGCAGTATTAACACCTCTATTCCCCTGCTTTATTGCAATCCCCCCCTTTGTTTTGCATCATTAACACCTCCTTAAGCCATCATCCCCTGCCCTCTACCCCATTTTCTCTTTTGTCTTCCTTGTCCTGCCCCCCACTCTGTTAGCCCTTAAAAGCCTCTTCCCTCCCAACATGCCCCAGTTCTGATGAAGGGTCATAGACCCAAAATGTTGACTCACTTTCCTTTCTCCATAGATGCTGCCTGACCTGCAGAGTGTTCCCAGCGACTCCTGTTTTTGTTTTTAAATAATCCTTGCGTTTGATACAGCGCCTTTCACATCGGAAGGATGTCTCAAAGCGCTTCATAGGATATACTACAAACTGTATTGATTATGAATTTGTAGGTAAACATGGTAGCCAATTTGTACCAATGATAGAATGTTTACAGCATAAAAGGAGGCCATTCTAGAGGAATATATCTTGTCTACATAATTGTAGAAAGTTTAGGTGCAGGTTGGCAAGCCAAGGCTGCTGAGTTTCTCCCACAAAATATACAGTCTATTCACTTTACACTTTACATATTCTGTGAAGCACTTTGAGATGTCTCAATGACACGAATGCAGGGAATATTTTATTATTCATTTATTGTATTTTGTGGACGAATCTTATTTAACTGTTATTTAATTACTGTCTTTGTCAGACAGGAACTGTGAAAGATTACTAAAGAATGCCCAGAGCTCAGAGGTAAGGATTCTGCTCTTACTCATGACTTGGATAACCACTAGGTATTTTGTAGTTTATACCCCTAAATGGTTTGCCAATAATTATTATAATTATTATTATATTGATCACATCCGGATACAATGTACACAGTGGTCTTAATAATATTTTATACTGTGCCAGTAAAATAGTTTGGGATATCCATATGCACTGCTGATATGGCTCAAAATTTATCTGTGAATGTTTACATTTTGGGATGATTATTAACCCAGGATCTTTTTCTTGACTTCATTTATTAATAATATCTCCTTCATTCCACAATTCAAATTTCCATTTGAACACCAATATTACATGCTACCTATGAATTATCTGCTTAATTGGTGAATCTATAGATCTCTCTGAGTGTTATTCTTTTCCTCCAGCAATATAGTGCTGTTGACATTCCATGTTTATGCTTCTAACCAGATCATTTACAAATATTGGGAACAGAAAGGTCTCGGGATTGGTAAGAGTTTTCGAGATATAATACTTACCATTGATCATTTCCATTTGTATCCATTATTTAGGCATTTTGAATCATAATTTTATTGTTACCAATAAGCTTCTTGTATTGCACCTTATCAAAAGCCTTCTAATTCAAGATATAGTTTCTCCAGTAATATTTTTGGCTTGTCTTATCATCCAGATACCAACACGACTTGGAATTATTATTTGAGCACATCAAGGTCCTATACACAGAAGAGAATGATTATATTTATCTGGAGAATTGTAAGTCATGGCACTAGGAGAACATCATTTATCTTTTCAACTACTGTTATGGGAATATTACAGGACACCTGAATAGGGAGACCGTTTAATATGACATCTGAAGTCCAGCACCTCCAAAAATGTAGCATTGTTGCAAAACTGGACTGGAGTATCAGCCTAGACTGTAAACCCAAACCCCAACATGGTGCTTGAGCCCACAACATTCTACTAGAGGAATGAGTACCACCAGCTGAGCTAAGCTGATACCCGTGTACCAGTCACAACAAAATCGAAAGACATTACGGCTTTTCATTCATTCAGATAATTCAGGATCAGTTTCCTCCTCTTTCTCCAGGCATCATGGAATTCCCAATTCTTTCTTCTTTTAAAGGTGCTGGGCCAACATCCTATACGCCTTTCACCATTCTTCATGCATAACCACGTTAGCAGCTATCTGTTACAGTACAAGTTACAATACAATTTACAGTTGTATAGAGCCTTTCACGTCAAGGGGATGTCCCAAAGCTCTCAGCTTTCTTTGCATTCTTCAGGGCTCTGTCCTTGGCATCTCCCCTTCAATATCTATATGTTCCCTCTTGGTGACATCAACCACAGACATGGGGTCAACTTCCACATGTATGCGGATGACACCCAACTCTACCTCTCTGCCTCCACTCTTGACGTCAGGACCACTGCTGCCCTGACAGAATGTCTGTCAGACATCAAGTCCTGGATGAGAGCGAACTTTCTTCAGTTGAATGTCAACAAGACCGAGGCTCTCCTGATTGGCTCCCGTCAACGCCTCTTCACCTCAGGCGCTGACAGCATCACCATCCATGGTTTCACACTCCACCTCACTAAGCCAGTCCAGAACCTTGGGATCTTGTTAGATCCTCAACTGTCCTTTCTAGCCCACTTCAATGCTGTAACCTGCTCTGCCTTCCACCACCTTCACAACAACGCCCGACTCTGCCATTACCTCACCACTCAGGCCGCCAAAACCCTCATCCATGCATTTGTCACATCTAGGCTTGAGCCGATCATGCAGAACTCTGCAGCTTGTGTCCTCTCTCGCACTAGGCTCCGTAACCCTATCATCCCCAACCTCGCCCAATTCCACTGGCCCCCAGAGGATAGAGTTCAAAATCTTCATCCTCGCCTTCAAAGTCCTCCACGGCCTTGCTCCTCCCTACCTCTGTGACCTGCTGACCCCATATCAACCTCTCCGCTCCCTCCACTCAGCAGGCTCCGGACTGCTCCATGTCCCCTGACTGGCCCAACCCTCCATCGGTGGTCGGGCCTTCAGCTTCTCTGCCCCCACCCTTTGGAACTCCATCCTCCTTCAAGGCACATCTCAAGACCCTCCTCTTTGACCGCACCTTCAGTCACCCTCCTACCCTTACCCTCCCTGCCCTCTACCCCTCCTTATCCTAACCCCCTGCTCTGGTCCAAATCGCTGCCTGTCCAGTGCGTTGGGACATCCACCCGATGTGAAAGGCGCTGTACAAATGTAATTTGTTGTTGTTGGAGTACTTCACCAACTGAGCAAACCCATTTTTATCTGGTATCTACACGCATGAAGACACTTTCATGCAGGTTTTACGGATATGAATCCAGACCTGGAACTCTGTTTGTTTCTTCCCTTAATGTGCCCAGGGTCACTGAGAACAATCGTGTGATTCCCTTACCCCATCTCACTGAGATCAAATAAGTCACTGGAGACCAGAAATTAAACCTGCGTCATTCATGGTCTGTGAGCTGTCAGGAGAGCTCCACCGCATTGCCCCACAGATTTTTTCTCCAAGTAGCACTTCCACAGACAGTACAGCAATTTAGTATAAATTAATGGGCACAAGTTGTAATGACATTTCCCATCGAAAAGTTCAGCTGAAAGACTCTACTTTTTTTAATTCCTGGGTCTTTTATTACATTATTGTGAATAAATTATTCATTAAATAGCTGCAACTTCCATCAAGACCTTGTAGTGAGCTCCAAAGTTATTTTTCAAAATGAAACTTTTGCCCACTTTGGAAGAATTAGATTGTAAAATAATAATAGTATTAATAATAATAATAATAATAATAATCCTTGCATTTGATATAGCGCTTTTCACGTCGGGAGGACGTCCCAAAGCGCTTCACAGAATAGACTGTAAAGTGAATTGACTGTATATTTGTGGGCGAACGCGGCAGCCAATTGCGCACAGCAATGTCCCACAAACAGTCGTAGATTGAAAATGACCAATTTATTATTGTTTTATTTTGGAGGGATTATTATTATATTATTATATTATTATATTAATATTAATATTAATATTAATATTATTATTATATTAATATTATATATTAATATTATTATATTATATTATTATATTATTATATTATATTATTATATTATTAATATAATAATATTAATTATTATTATTATTATTATTAATCCTTGCATTTGGTATAGCACCTTATCATATTGTCGAGATGTCTCAAATCGCTTCACGGAATTTTACTGTGAAGTGTAGTGATTGTATTTGTAGGCAAACACAGCAGCCAAATGTCCCACAAATAGTCATTGTACTTTAAAAGATCTATACATGGTCCCTTTAAGAAGAAATTCTCACTGTGGTGTGCATTAGCAATGTTCATCTATTCCATTATATATGACCTGATTTTATCCTATTCTGCCAGCACCTATCTGCATATTGATGGCACCAAAACACATTACAACCTCCAGGATATTTTCTCCCTTTCTGGGTCTCCCATGTTAGTAGATGAGAACACACAGTCAGTAACACGTGGCTTTCCAGTTTTGCTGTTTTCATTCTATCATGTGTGTGATTACATTGGCATCTCAAGTGATGTGTGGCACCTGGCTGGCAGTTTTGGACTTATTGCACGTATCTGTTCAACTTCCCTGATGGTCCAGTGGAACCGTATCAGCTTGGCTCAGTTGGTAGCACTCTTACTTCTGGGTCAGAAGGTTGAGGGTTCAAGTTCTGCATTGGGGACTTGTAGCTCATGGTCTAAACTGACAATGCAGTGTTAGGGGAGTGTTGCAATGTCAGACATGTCATGCTTCAGATGAGATTTTAAACTGAGATCTTGTCTGCCTGTTTATGTCAATGTTAAAGAAACCATAAACTATCCAAAAATAGAAGGATGTTTCTCCCTGTGTTCTGCCCAACATTCCTGCAGTTAAATTGACTATATGCATTCTGGCTGTTAGCTGCTGCATTTCCCTACATTCACTACACAGTCACTACACTTTACAGAAAAACTATGTGAAGTGCATTTTGATGTGATAAAGTACTGTATCAAATGCAAGGATTATTATCACTATCCCCGCCTCTGCTCTTCGTGGTAGTTCAGATTCTTTGAATTTGAACAATCAGATTAGCATTCTCCAGACTCTGGATTCCAGACCCAAACCTCAAGTACTCGGTTATGTCAGGCTTATATTCAGCAAATAAAAATGTTTAAATACATTTTTGAAATCTACTGGAAAAAAACTAAATCCCCATGGGTATCCGGGTCATGAGTAAGAGCAGAATAATTACCCCTAAGCTGTGGTCATTCTGTAATAATCTTTCACAGTTACCTTCTGACTAAGACAGTAATTAAACAACAGTTGAATAATAGTTGTGCAGTTAAATAATATTCGCCCACAAAATACAAAGACCCTACACTCTACAGTAAGACCTGTGAAACACTTTGAGATGTTTCAACGTTGTGATAAGGTGCCAAATCAAATTCAAGCATTGTTATCTAGAGTCCCACAATGTAGAGGTTAGCATTCTCGTCTCACAAGCGAGTGGACCCGGATTCGATTCCCAGGCAGTGCGAAAACTTAGGCAAGTTTCCACACACCTCTGTTTACCTAGAAGTAAGTATGAACTTGACTGTTAGTTGATTGGCGGATCGCTTTCCGGATAATAATCCCTCAAACAAATATATTTGATCACTCAATCCATGACTGTTTGTGGGACACATCTGTGCGCTACTTTGTTTCGGCCACAAAATTACACAGTCAATCCACTTTATAATATATTCTGTGAAGTGCTTTGATGTCTCAACAACGTGATAAGGTAAGGCGTTATATCAAATGCAAGAATTATTATTATTTAATTATAAACTAATAGGACAACTTGTTCTTGGTAATAATAATAATGCTTGGATTTGGTATAGGGTCTTTCACTTCAGAAGGATTTACTGTGAAGTCTAGTGACTATGTATTTTGTAGGTGAACGGTATCAGATAGAGAGGCTGCAAGCATGGTCTATTCTCGTCCTGTTGATTCCTATATTGTTGTAATCACATGGCATCAGTGGGCTGAAATTCTGGTCAGTGGAACGACTTGGATGATGCACAGTTCTAATGGGGGAAATCTTGTTACAATCCAACATCATCGATATCGCTTTCTTACCCTCGACCTCAGCAAAGTTGCGTAGCAAATGCCCCATGTCACATCTACCAGCCAGTAATTCTACACATTTTACTTTCACTGCTGTTCAACATTTTTAAGAACTGCAAATCTTTTTAGACATACGTGGATTCCACATATTGAAGTCGTATGAAAAGAAAACACATCATATGACATTTATCCAGCGGTTTAACGTGACATCGGTTAGTTAAGTATTAATCTGCCTGGTAGGCTAATTGGATTAATATTGCATATAAGTGTCTGACGGGTATCTTTTTTTCAACTTTACACCTTACTGGAGAGCAGTGTTACCATAGACTAACACTGCAATGTCCAAGGCTGCTGTATGTAGCCGTCAGTGAAGTTGATAACAAATGCAGTTTATGGTAATAGAGAGCTGCTCAGGGCAAGATAAAGAGAGTACTGCATAATACATTAGGTTCTGAACGTAAACTCCACTTCAAATAATATTCTTCCATATAAGGATTGGCTTCTCAATCTTGCCAGATCATATTAAAAGGATGTTATGGAGTATTCAAAAGTAAAACTCACTCTTCCAGGAAATTAGTGTTTTTTTACTCAAACACCCAGCCTTGTTTGTTATATTATTTATTCTGTCTGGGAGATTAAGGTAAAACATTTGGAAAAATATAAGGCTGACTGATTCATTCTCTCCTCTTCAAACTCCTTGCTTTTTTATTGGATTGTTTTACTTTTATGGATCTACTTCTCGGTTCATTTACATTTGTTCTTCTCTCTGTGGGTCTCTGACCTGAATAGCTCAGTGTTTTTCCAGGTTTCCCTCAGTGATGCTCTAAAATTAGCCAGCCCATTGGTACAAGAGAGCCATCCAGGCTCACCCTTCTATATGTGATCTCTCCCCGTGGAGACCTGCCTCAAACCCTCGACCCACTGCATTCTGTCTCTCTCATACACTCACACCATCCACTCATCACACTCTGCCTCTCTCATTCACGCCATCCATTCATCACACTCTGCCTCTCTCATACACTCACACCATCTACTCATCACACTCTGCCTCTCTCATACACTCACGCCATCCACTCATCACACTCTGCCTCCCTCATACACTCACACCATCCATTCATCACACTCTGCCTCTCTCATTCACGCCATCCATTCATCACACTCTGCCTCTCTCATACACTCACACCATCTACTCATCACACTCTGCCTCTCTCATACACTCACGCCATCCACTCATCACACTCTGCCTCCCTCATACACTCACACCATCCATTCATCACACTCTGCCTCTCTCATACACTCACACCCTCCATCTTCCTCAACACTCATCTTTTGTCTCTCGTGTTTGATTTGTGCAGATGTTTCTTTCTTCACTCAGCTTTCATACTGACCAGAGTCTGAGCCTTGCGTTCGTGTTTAATTCAGTTTTATCTCACTTCATAGCAGGGCTCAGCTCCATTGTGGTAACAATGTCACTGAGCCTAACACTAATGCTGAATATCCCAAAGACTGTAAATGCAGTTCAGGGATCCAGGCTGATCTGGTGGATTATTAAAAGCTCAGGTCTAGTGCCACAAATATATTATTTTGCTTCTTACAAAACCCACTTTGTAAAGTTTCAGGCTGCAGCAGGTCTGACAGTTGCTTCAATGCAACCTGTGCTGCAGGTCAGTGTCCACAACAGTCCAACCTGTGCTGCAGGTCAGATGCTGGAGCAATGCAACCTGTGCTACAGCAGCAGGTGTGGAGAGACCAGCTGCGCTCCTAAAGCCAACTGTTTGTGGAGCTTGAGTAGGTCCAGGATGTCAACACCAGCCTCTGACCCTGCTCATGTCATCCCTCATTTAGCGTCTTCAAACCGTCCAGTAACCTACCCTTGTGGCACTCCACATCCATCTCCATGACATTGAAAACCATTGATACATTATCCATCAGTATCTCTTTCTGGAACTCTATCCTGGAGTCCCTCTGACTTGCTCCCTCACTCCCCTCATTAGAGCAATAGTCTCAAGATCACTTTGACCATGATTTCTGTCATCTTTTCCCTCCCCACCCCTTTTGGTTTTCACTCCAGTTTGGATGCCCAGCTTCCAGTTACAAGAGGTTTGAGACGTCGCCCTGATGTGAAAGGCGCTATATAAATGTAAATTGTATTATAACTCCATCATTGCATGATCTCCATCCATATTCCCTGAAACTCAATTCCCAGGACTGAACTTT
The DNA here is from genome assembly GCF_018977255.1 of Callorhinchus milii. Classification (NCBI taxonomy): domain Eukaryota; kingdom Metazoa; phylum Chordata; class Chondrichthyes; order Chimaeriformes; family Callorhinchidae; genus Callorhinchus; species Callorhinchus milii. The sequence continues at coordinate 63,171,142 of NW_024704743.1, forward strand.
GAGAAGTTTCTAAGATATAAAAAGTTACAGGAAGCAAGAAGTCCGATATTTACTCACAGTATTCGAACAGTATTTGAGCACAGCCCAATTAACATTTACCACCCTTTCCCTCTTAATTAAGTGGTCTCTTCTGAGGATGTTAAGTTTGTCGAAGTATCTGCAAGACCCATAATAACAAAATTGCCAATTAGTGCCAAGCCAAGTGTCCAGTCCAGCTAATTGGAGAAGACAATTAAAAGTAGCCCTCTCACGCACAGCCTAATAGGTTTGGCATATGTGAAGTTAATTGCTGGTAACTGCAGCCAGTACACTGCTGATTATCAAGATTAATGGCCTCAATGGAGAAACTCAAACCATCAAGAAGGAAGAAAAGGTCAGCCACCGCCTGTCTACCTTGTCGCTGGACTTCAGATGTATTTTAAGGTCTAATAACGGATCGTAACTGTGGAATGTGGTAATGTTGTGAGCGATTAATTTCAATAGCGCTGAGCAGTGGCGCAGACTGAAGGGAGGGGGTGGGGTGTGTGGGAACTTGTACTTCTATTCCTTGTGGAGAGGAGCCACCCCCAGGCAAACATGTGCACTACAACAAAGAAATGTGAGGTCTTTTCCAGAGGAGTTGATGATAATAATAATAATATTATGAGCTTGGGTTCAGTAAAGGCATTTAAATTTCTCTAACAATAACTGGACAAAACAAACATGGGGGTGAAAATATGAACTGTGTGATATGTTAATTAATACCAACGGTATTAATGAACATGTGTTGATAAAAAAGGTTAACAACAAAAACAACCAACAAAAATTACATTGGACAGCAGAGGTCCTGGAATTGAGGGTGGAGGCAGAGAGGGAGAGTTGAGTGTCATCCGCATACATGTGGAAGTAACACTTTATCTGGACTCCAGTTGTGCTAGTGTCCCTCCCGACACTCTTTTCAATGGCTTCACCAAGAAACCAGCCTCCGTCTAGTCTCACATATCACAGCATTATATAAAGGTGGACACATTTGGTGGCATTGGATGCTATATCAAATGCAAGGATTATTATTATTAGGAAGCAGCCTTGTTCAGTTGCTAGTACTTTTGCCTCTGGATAAGATGGTTGTGGGTTCAAGCCCCTTGTCAGGACTTTAAGCTCATGGTCTAGGCTGACAATCCAGTGCAGTGTTGGGAGGATGCTGCAAAGTCAAAAGCGCTTTCCTTTGGATGAGATGTTAAATTGAGGTCCCATCTGCCTGTTCAGGTGGACGATAAAACACTATTTAACATTTGAATACAGAATGGATTTTCTCTGGTGTCCATGTAAATGATCCCCAAGATAAAATTGGTCATTCACTTCATGGATATTTATGTGACATTGCTTTGTGAAATTCTATACTTGCCTAAAAAATAGTCAATACATTTTACAGTAAATCCTGCAAAGCACTTTGAGATGTTGCCTGACATGAGAGGTGCTATATGAATGTAACGATTATTATTACTAGTAGCAGTATTACTATTAATTATTGCAGTGTCATGAGATCTTTAACATCCAGCTGAACAGGCAGATGAGATCCAATCCTTGCTGATTTTTGACTGATGATTAGTAACCAGCTTGTCTTCAACCATCTCAGTTTCAGTGACGCTGTGAAGCTCTGGGACTGTCCCTTCCAGTTCCCCTACTTACATGGAAATCTTTCATATCTTTCATATCTAGTACGGAAAGTTAATGCTCAAACACAATGCAGAACTCATTCTGCTAATGCCAGATAAAACTACTCACCGGCAAGAACGAACAGCTTCAGATTTACCCACACACAAAATTACGTCTTCTTCCATGAAACGAACAAGTTATCCAAAGGCATCAGTTTAGCTGCTTCTATTTGCTCTTAAAAATGTTCAAACTGCAAATCAAGTGACAATAGTTAGCTGTAACATCACAAAAGTATAGTCACTAAGGCTATATTTTCTAAGTCGCTTTTATTTTTGCACTGTTAGTGTAACAGAAGAGACGTGGCTTTAGTCTTTATAACAATAATAATAATAACAATCATCCCTGCATTTGGTATAATGCCTTCTTGAGGATGTCTCAAAACTCTTCCCAGTACAGTGTGTGTGTGTTGGGTGTTGTTAATGTCATAATGATATGGGGGTAATGCAGTTATTTTTGACCAGCAAATTAAAAATGCCAGTTTATTTTATTAGACAATGGATTCAATCAAGTTGGGCAATGCTGTATCGTCTAATATTAAAATAAACATTGTCAAATGTTCTCTACGTCACTCGGGGGTTAGGCTGTAATACTCCCACAGATTTTGGTCAGCACAGCTACATGAGACAGAGTTTCCTCACTTAAAGTGTTTATTTGTTGCTAATGCTCAATGAGGCATGAAGCAGCATAAGGGTTTACAGCGTTGTTGCCAATGTTTGCAATAAGGTTATAAAGCCCCTTGGGGATTATCTTACACCACATGTGATGATAAAGACACTGCAGAATGTCAATGATTGCAAAATGTGGATGATTAATAAGGAATGTTTGCCAGGTCAGCTATTGCATGAATAGATCTAACAGTGAAAAGCAAATCTGTTTCATAAAATCCATCACATGTGGGAGAATTGTCCAGATGTTCTGTTATAGAGTGGGGGTGGGATCCATAAAATCCCAACCCGGAGCTGGTTTCCCTGGGTATGTTGACAGCCGTTCCCTGTGCTAAAAAATAGGCAATTTCCAGGTCATCAGGTCACTGTTGAAGTCACTTCCACATGCGCAAAGCGGCAAGTGATGTCAAAAGTAATCTGGTGACCCACAAATGAACCATTTTGTTTTGTACTTGAAAGCGAGTCACAGTGAGAGAACGAGAGTCACAGTGAGAGAACGAGAGTCACAGTGAGAGAAAGAGAGTCACAGTGAGAGAAAGAGAGTCACAGTAAGAGAGAGTCACAGTGAGAGAGAGAGGGAGTGTCGCATAGAATCATAGAATTACACAGCACAGAAGGAGGCCATTCGGCCCATCGTGTCTGTGTTGGATTTTGAAAAGAGCTATTCAAATCAATCCCACTCCCCCGCTCTCTCCTCATAGCCCTGCAAACTTGCCCTCCCCAAATAATTATCTACTTCTCTCTTGAAAGTTGTTATCGAATTGGCTTCCACCATCCTTTCAGGCAATGCATTCCAGATCCGAATGACTCGCTGTGTGAACACATTTCTCCTCAGCTCCCCTCTGTTTCTTTTAACAACTATTTTAAGTCGGTGCCCTTGGGTTACCAACCCACCCGCCAACGGATATAGTTTCCCTTTGTTCACCTATCGAATCCCCTCATAATTTTTAAAAAGCTTCTATTAAGTCTCCTCTTGACCTTCTCTGTTCCAAGGAGAATAATCCTCGCTTCTCTAGCCTCTCCTCATAACTGAAGTCCCTCATTCCTGGTACCATGCTGGTCAATCTCCTTTGCATCTTCTCCAATGCCTTGACATCCTTCCTAAAGTGCGGTGCCCAGAACTGAACACAGTCTCTCGCTGAGGCTTAACCAGTGTTTTGTAAAGGTTCATCATAACTTCCTGACTTTTGTATTCTATGCCCCTACTTATAAAGCCTGGTATCCCGTATGCTTTTTTAACAGCTTTATCTACCTTTACCTACCTGTAAATTCAAAGATTTACTTATATGAACCCCCGGGTCTCTCTGTTCCTTCACTCCCTTTAAGATTGGACCATCAGCTTTTATTGCCTCTCCTCATTCTTCCTCCCAAAATGCATCACTTCGCATTTCTCCATATTAAACTTCATCTGCCACGTGTCCGCCCACTTTACCAGTCTGTCTATGTCCATTTGCAGTCTGCTACTATGCTCCTCATCGTTTACTACTTTTCCCAGCTTAGTATCATCTGCAAACTTGGAAATTGAACATTGATCCCAGCCCTGTTCAGGTGTAACCCATCTTGTACAGGTCACACCTGCCCCAGAACTGGTCCCACTGATCCAAGAACCTGAAGCCCTCCCTTCTGCACCATTTCTCCAGCCATGTGTTTGATCCTGCTGTTTTGATACTCACTTGCACGAGGCACTGGGAGTAATCCAGAGATCACCACCTTTGAGGTCCTACTCCTTAGCTTTTTCCCTAGCTTCTGATACTCTCTCTGTAGGATCTCAGCCCTTTTTTTCCTTACTTCATGGATCCCAACATGAACCACAACTTCTGGATGTTCCCCTTCCCCCTGTAGAACATTTGCACCCATTCCATGATCTTCAACCCCGGCATCAGGGAGGCAACATACCATGCAAGAGTCATGTCTTTAGTTGCAGAAACACCTGTCTATTCCTTTCACCATTGTGTTCCCAGTGACAATTGCACTTACACTCTTCCCTGTGTCCCCCTGTGCATCCCTTTGCTTTTGACTCCTCTTCCCAGAGCTGTCATCACCCTCACCGGTATTCAGTACAAAGAACCGGTTTGTGAGTGCCACACTCTCAGGGAATTTCTGCACTGCCCTCTTCCTACCAAGCTGGGCGGTCACCCACTCACTCTCCTTCTGAACCCTATGTGGCTGTAGGGTGACCACCTCTGGAAATGTTCGATCCATGAACTCTTCAGCCTACCGTATACTATGTAGTGACACCAGCCTCTCCTCGAGCTCAGAAACTCTGAGCTCAAGCTTGAGCAGCCGGAGGCACTTGCTACACACGTGTCTGTCCAGGCCACACAAAGCATCCTGGAGTTCCCACATGGCACACTCAGCTGCCCTGCCATATTCCCAGACATGGTTTATATTATTTTAATATAACTTATATATTTTATAATTCTGCACCTCTTTCCCCCTCTGTACTGAATTCCCACTCTCAACAAATTCCTTAACATAATTCTCATTCTGTTCCACCTCACTCAGTTGCCTCCTCACACTGCTGGCTCTCTGCTCTGCATTGAGAGAGAATGACAGACGAAAAATAGCCCAGAATTGAGCTGGCAATGTGCACTGTAGTGACAGTACAACATCTGATGGAATAGAGATGTAGCCAATTATATTTTATTTGATGACTCCAATTATCTGCATTGTTAAGTATGGATAATCGGCTCATTAATGTATCTCTGGGTTGGCAAAGTGTTTGATGTGTAACATATACTAATGGTGCTTTTGAATGTACTATGATGTATACAGAGAATGAACATATGCACATCACCAAGGGAAGGAAGGTGATACAAAGCACGATTGAAAAGAGGGAGAGGAAAGAAGGAAAAGCAGCGGGATTGGGAGATTGCGTTCCAGAGAAATAGGGCTGAATGGCGAAAGATTGCCTAACAATTCTGTGGTGTAAAGGTGAAGGACATGAAACAAGCCAGTGCTTGCTGAGCGCAGGGGGTGGTCAGGTCAGTAGGGTTACAGAAGGTCACAGAGGTGGGGTGGGGGGAAGGAATTTTATGGTGAAAACGAGGATCTTGAATTTGTAGTGAAGGCGAGTGAGGATAGGGGAATGGGCACACGGAGCCTGTGCGGGAGAGGACACGGACTGCAGACAATTTCTACTTGAACTCATACAAAAAGATAACTTCAACATGTTAACTTGTCTTTGTTAAATCATAAAATGAGAATTATATTCAATTAAACATAACTTACTGTTAAAAATGGGATTGATACCCATTTTACAGTACTTGAAGGAGATTGTCATCAGATTACAGGCCACAAGGGGGCGCTAACAACCTTTTTTTGTCTGTTGCCTACCTGTCAAGAAGGTCTTCCTTCAAGCTTGTAAACAACTCCAATGGATTTTTAAGTGATAAATAAAGTGAAATTAGGAATATAAAATTAAATTGTGCTTTTTATTTGACTAGGCTTTCAGGGGTCCATTTAGTCTCAGCCTAGCACAGTTGGTATCACTTCCGTCTCTGAGTCAGAAATTTGTGGGTTCAAGCCCCCCCCCCCTCCCCCATTGGGACATTGAGCTTGTGGTTTAAGATGACATTTCAATACAGTGCTAAGGGTCTGATGATTTGTTGAAGTTGTTGTCCTTCAGATGAGATGTTAGACCAGGGTCCTGTCAGCCAATTCAGTGAACACCAAAGATCCCATGGGATGATCTGAAATGAGAAGAGAGTTTCTTTTGGTGTCCTCGCCATCAATCCAGCTAATTTGCTTCATGGCTATTTATGGGACATTGGTGTGCACTAATTGGCTGCTGCATTTGCCTACACAGTTACTCCACTTTTAACAGTAAATACTGTGGAGCGCTTTGAGACATCCTCCCAATGTGGAAAGTTCTGTATCAAAAGCAATATGATACATAATGCAACTGACATTTATACGGTGCCTTTCACATCAGGGGGACATTTCAAGGATGCAAGGAATATTATGAAAGCAACTAGGAAAGCTGTGAACCAAGAGGGCTTTTAAACCATTTTGCAGAAGTGAAGCTGCTGGTTTGAGATTGACTGGAAGAGGTCGCCCTCTGCATCTACCCATTAACATCTGTTGTACATTAAGATTTTTTTGTAGAGCAGAGGAAATATTTATCTCATAATGAGAGGGTGCAGGATACATGGGAAAAGTGATTTTTACACAGCACTCATGCTCGGTAACCCAAGGGATGAGAGATTAAGCTCCTTAAAACATCCTCCTTAGATGAAAGACATTGTATAAAAGTAAATTTGTACTGTATTGTATTGAGAAATCTTATTCTGGCACATCTATAGACTGCTAACACAAGTTTTAACTGAGTCAGGGACTAATGACAGGATTCATGACAAGTTAACAGTCTCCAGAAATCTTACTCACAGCGGATTCATTTCAAAGCAAAAGGAAATTCAGGCCAATTTTTTTATTTACTGAGAACTTAGAAAGAGTTTCAGACTGTACTGTAGATAACACTGTCATACTGAAATGTACAAAGAACAAGAATCTATTTGATACAGTGCCTTTCACGTCTGGAGGACGTCACACGATTTACCGTACAGTGTAGTGACTGTGTACTTTGTAGGCAGTTTTGTGCCGTGTGTGTGTGTGAGCTAAAGAACTGGGGTAGCTTGGCTGTGATCCTCGCCTGTGGTCACATTTACTGCTGTTGCCAACTACCAACTGCCAACTTGTCGACTCATTTGACAAAAACCTGTAGGATGAGGAATAGGCTAACGTCAGCCTTCAGCAAAGAGGAGAAAGAAACTGGTCACAAGATAGAAAACAATCCAGTTAATTCTGAGAGGGATATCATGTGATTGCTGGCTGTTTGGAATGTGTCAAGTTATCAGAACTGTCCAATTGGTTTCTAAGCCACCCCCCAGCATCCTGCTATGAGCGCTATCCAGTGATTCCCCCCCACCCCATCCCCCTCAATAATAAACACACTGGGATGAAGACAGGGGTCTCTGCTTTCAGAATTCCACGGAAAGCGCTTTAAGACGTCTCAAAGACGTGATGAGGCACTCCATCAAATTGCAAGGATTATTAATATTAGTATTAAAGCTGAAAAGCAGAACTTTGTAATAAGGAGAAGGAATAAAACAAATTTTGTGCCTTTCAAATTAAAGTTGCTAAACGGGAAAAATAAGAGTGAGAAGTTTGAATAAGTGACTTTTATCTTTATTGTTGGTGCACATTCTGTCATTTTGTGCCATAAGCATTCTTCCTTGATGATATATTTATATGAGCTGTAACTGTAAAGTGGATTGACTGTGTTTCTGTGGGTGAAACGTGGCAGCCAGTTGCGCACAACAATGTCCCACAAACAGCCGTAGAGTGATTACCAATTTTATTTGGAGGATTGAAACATCGGGAGAAACTCCCTTCTCTTCTCGAATATGGCCATGGGATCCTTAACATCCATCTGAACAAGCAGACGGGACCTCGATTTAACATCTTATCTGAATGACGGCACCTCCGACAATGGAACTCACCCCAGCAATGCACTGGATTGTCAGCTCAGACTGTGCAATTCCAAGTCTCGATGTGGCGCTTGAACCCACAGCATTCTGACTCAGAGGTGGAACTGCTATTACTCAGCCAGGTTGACCAATAATAGGTTTATTATTTATGCAGAACACAGGAGCTGGATGACTGTTTACATGCCCAGTGAACCTGGCTATAAGGGTTTGTAATAAGGATTTTATGGATCCCAACAACTGCCTCACAATAAGGCTGAATAGCCGTGGAAGGTCAGAACTGAACAATTCACTCACAAGTCAAAGTAACAGCAACCCTCACTCAATCTTGTCAGCATTGTTGACAGGCACTTTATTTCTGTCATATCTGAATCTGACCTGTGTCAGATATAAAGTGCTTTTATTTGACAGGCACTTTATAGCTGAATCGGGTCTGATTCCTGGCTGACTGAGCTCGATCAAAATCTTCTCCTTCAGTCTGAGCAGATTGCAAAGCGAAGTATTGAGTGCAGTGACTTCATGTTGCAAAGTGGGCCTCTGTCTCTTCAAAGGCAAAGCGGCCTAAGTTACAGCCATGGAAAAATTCCTTAGGAATTTTAGGAATTCCCATTACAGTATTTTCAACACTTATGACACAGCCACATGAGGTCTGGCCTGATTTGTATGGAGCAGGTTAAAGTTCACCTTCGCTAATGCATCTGGATGACAGATATGAGGGAATGAGATAAACATTCGAAGAAGATGCATACAAAAGGGTCTAGGGAAAGGAAGAGTTGGGAATTGGGATTAGTTAGCTCCGTCGATGAGTTAGCACAAATTCACCCATAAATCACTTCATGCCTACCTCTCAAGCCCGCTCACACCCCACCCCTTTATTCACCCTCTTCGTTCAAACCGGCTCCAGCCTTTTGCACATTCCTCGTCCCCTGAACTCCACGATCAGTGGCAATGCTTTCAGCCCCTTTGTTAAGAAACTCTAACTCTCTGCCTCAATCCCTCTGCCTTGCTTCCTTTTTGCCCGTCTTCAGATGGCAAATGAAGACCTTCCTCTCCAACCATGCCTACGGTCACCTTCCCTTTCTCCCAGGGTCGCTATCAAGCTCCACCATTGTTAAACGCTCCAAGACAATATCCTGCATGTGTCAAATTGGACATCATATGCCTTGGCATTTTGGGAACAAGGATCTTTCCTAACTTTTACCTTCCTCCCACTTGCCGATAATTCACCTGCACAGGAAATTCCTGCCTGGGATAGTCAGCCAAATGTATACTCTCACAGCAGTGCACAAATCTATGGGGTACAATTAGAGTAACACACTGCAGATGCTCTGCTCATGTCCCAGTCAGTGACTGGCTGTGGTGCTGACTTCATTCACCTTGAGTTGCAGCTGCTGAGCTGGTCTGCAATGCCTTGAACCAGTTGTCATATGGATCTCAGTGAGGTGCCAAATGCAACAACCCACAGAGCAAACACACAAAGCTTTAGTCTTTCAGATATATTCATTTTTAAGATTTTGTTTTTTAATGAAATGACCATTCTCTGGATGAGTGAAAGGGTCAGATTTCAGATACATTTGCATAAGTCGAAACTTACAATCATGAGCTCTCATGAGCTCTTTCACCCCAAGAGTGCACTGGCTTTAACATCATGGCTAAGTCACACAGTATGTGAAGACAGAAATGTCACCGTAACTTGCAATAACTGTGTTTAAACAACAAAGCAAACCTAATGGAAAACCAGGCCTGAGCAGTATGGTTTTGGTGGCACAGTCTCTATTGTGGAAAAATAGCATTAAAATTTCATAAAGGTAAGAGATAGCCTTTGCTGTAAATAAAAATGTTTAAAGTTTAAATGAAAGCCACTCTGCTGCCCCCAAACACAGTGCACAGACAAGGCAAAGAGAAGAGAGAATAAATATTAACCTCTTCCTGAATTTTCACCTCGAGGCAGAAGCTTCTTTAGAGAAAGGGGAAAGCAAAATTGGGAACAAAAGCTTTTTTTAAAGAAAGTTGTAACAGACATTTGTGGGAAAGTCAGGAATGTGGCAGGCACGGAAATTGTTTGCTGTGTTTACGTTTGCATTTGCACTTTGTGAGAACTCTTAAGAAGCAGGGTTTTCAGCCTGTTCTGCAGTGTGTTACAGATAAGGAAGAGGAAGAGAAACCAACCAAGGCACAGACCCCAAACCTCCAGCTCATGACAAAAACTCTAAAAATAATTTATTTGGGTATTTTGATATTAAGCAAGACTTAACAGAGCTGAGGGTTATGTGCGCAACACACGTGCATTCAATCTCAATCAAACTCAGTTCTTCACAAAGTTTCTCCATAAACTGCTTACATTGAATTCAGTGAGGTTTAGTTTCTAATCCTGAATGAGTCAGAGTGGTTTAGTTAACTGGCTTCTAGCCAAGTGTCTTTGGGCTCTTGGATGAGGTACAGAGTGAGGGACCTACCACAGTTAAATACTGCTTCAGCTTAAAGGGCTGTGCCCACAATGGTTCAAGTGTCCAGCATGGACCTCTAACCGCATAGGGTGAGTCCTAGTCCAGGGGCTGTCTGTCATTCAAAGCTTTCGTGTGTACGTATTACTAACTTGTGGTTGGATCACTACAGCCTGAGGATCACTTGTGGGAGAAAGTAACATTTATTGTTCGGGGGGAGGGAGGGGAATTAAAAAGAGAACAATGTGCATTATCCACCTCATATTGCATGCTGGTCATTCCCGGACAGAGAAATTCCTGCAGCAGACTGTCCCATTCACAGTGAAAGGAGGATAGTCAGTGCTACTCAGTCATTCAAGGAAGAGAAACAAGATCCAATGAAGAGAAACATCCATCTAGGGAAACAATTTTTTTTAAAAAGACACAGGACCACACCCACATAACACTGAAGGATGAGCGTGAAGAGTTTTGATGCTTGTCTGTGTTTCTATCCATCACATAGCAAGACTTTCTCAGTTTTACTGCACCTTCGGGGGTCTGTTCTAAAGTTCTGCTGGCCCTGTCATCTTTCCTCACACAAGCCTTCTCACTCTCCCATCAGGAACAATGAACGAGGGGTGAGGGGACCAGGATTGACTCTGCCATTACCAGCCTCCTCTGCTCACTCTACCTTACAACAGGAGAAAATGACCATTCCATCCCTCATCAGGCAGTTTACAAACCAGGCTGCAGGAAGACCAAAAATGTGTATTACCGGGAAAATAACCTGCTGAATTTAAAAGACAGAAATAAATCAGTGTGAATAAAGACTACCCTGTCGTGGCAGGCAGGGCTTCTGGAACAGACTGTGGGATGGGAGGCCACCGTGCTTGAACAAGCTCCTATACTGCTATTGCTCAAGAGGTTGAGTTAACACAGGGTTACCTTTGGCATTCTGGGTGCTGAGAAGCTGCAAGTCTCCTACATTGTTCCTAATGGGAGTCAGGTGATTTTTGGTTACATCTGCAAGTGGCTTGCTATGTTGGCACTATCAATAATAACAGAATAAAACACAGGCGCACACGGAGCTGAAGTGTTGGGACTTTCTCCAGCATCATATGAGCAGGTCTAGCAGTTCGGAGCCAAGTCACTGGATGAGAATCCTCAATGTCCAAATTCATTTCCTTCAGATTTCCCTGTTTCATACAGTCTGTTTTTGACATTCACAATTTTACTTTTTTGGAGGCAAAACGTTTTCCTCAAAATATCCCTGGTTTGTGATGTTGCCGGCTGGGAAATATCTGGCCACGACAAACGTGGAGCCGTCTGAGGCTGTGGCTTTCCCAACTCCCATCTTTTTGGTGTTTTTCCAGACCATTGCTGTGAAGTGACCTGTGAGAGGGAATAACAAGAGCAAGAGTTAATGAGTGCTGGTGTTTCGGAGGAGGAGGATTACTATTAGTTAACTTAACAGCCCCAGCCTCTGTAATTAGCAAACCAAACACGGGTAGTGCACACGCTGACACAAACAAGATTTAGTCTCAGTCAATGTATGAAGCTTTAATTTCACAATCTATTGAGATGCTTAAAAGAAAGTACAAATTCCATTCCAACAATCTATCTCTGGGATTTCCATGTGTAGTTGGGATGCATGGAATTCTCAGCTTGGTCTGGATACTCTTAAGCATGGTGATGGGTTTCTGCATGTGTCAGGCTGACCAAAAAAAAAATCTATTAAAATTGCCTCAATAAGCTGAATGGCTCCTGTTCCTGTTTCTAAACTATGTGACCATTGCTCACATCCCATTCCCGAAATATCCATCCAAAGTGATCACATCTGGAATAACATAAGCTCAGATATATCTGAAACACATACAACAACTCTCTCCCAACACCCCCCCTCCACCACCCCCCGATCTTTAAAACATATCACTTCAGTGAAACAAACCTCAATGAAGGTTTGAAAACAAAACCCAATAACATAGCTAATAAAACAATGGTCCTCACACTGAGCCTCTCCCTCTGGGGGGAGAGCAGCACAAGAGGACAGGGCTTTTGTTCTGGATTTCCCAGGAGCAGAGGCTTCCCTCAGACAGGAGTCCCTGAGTCCATTCCTCTCTCACACACACCTGGAACCTAACACTCTGGGTACCAGGCATTGTCACACAGCTGTAGTTAGAAGGGTCACAGGAGTCGTGTCACTCAGATCAGTCTGAGCTCAGCCTTGTCTTGGAAGGCTGATGAGGGATCAGCCGGTGTAACTTGTAAATTCTCTTTAATGTTGATTCCTATTTTTCATTTGTGTTTCATTTTAAATTAGCAGTGTTGATTCAATCTCTACAGCTTTCTGGGGCAGAGCATTCCACATCTTCACAACCCTCTGTGTGAACAAATGCTCCCTGACCTCAGTTCCAAATATCTTAGTTCTGACTTAAGGCTATGCCCCCATGTAAAGGAATCCCTCTACCAGCAGAAGAGTCGTCCACAATCTAACCTGTCATGTAAATTCCTTTTGTTACCCCTTGCAAATCACCCTCTTAAACTCCTCTGCTCTAAGGTATAAAACCCCAGTCTACCTCACCTCCCATTATAACTAAGATCCTTCAGCACAAGTATTACAACAACAACAACAAAATTACAATTGTATTGCGCCTTTCACATCGGGAGGATATCCCAAAGCGCTGGACAGACAGAGTTACGGACCCGAGCTGGGGGTCAGGGTCAGGAAGGGTGGAGGGCAGGGGGGGGAAGCAGGGAGATCAAAAGCACGGTCGAAGAGGAAGGCCTTGAGATGGATCTTGAAGGTGGCGAGGGAGGGGGCAAGGCGGAGGGACTGCGGGATGGAGTTCCAGAGGGTGGGGGCAGAGTGGCAGGAAGCCTTCACACTAATAGTGGGGCGAGCAAGGCGGGAAACACGAAGCAGGCCAGAGCCCGCTGAGCGGAGGGAGTGAGCAGGATGGTAGGAGGACGCAGAGGTAGGGGGGAGCAAGGCCATGGAGGGCTTTGAAGGTGAGGACCAGGATCTTGAACTGTATCCTCTGTGTGATGGGAAGCCAGTGGAGTTGGTCAAGGATGGGGTTGATAAGGTCGCAGAGTCTAGTGCGGGAGAGGACATGGGTTCCAGAGCTCTGGATGATCTGCAGCCTGTGGAGGGAGGAGTTGGGGAAGCCGACAAGCAGCAAGTTTGCATAGTTAAGCCTTGATGTAATGAAGGCATGTATGAGGGTTTCGGTAGCCTGCGGTGTGAGACAGTGTCAGAGCCGGGTGACATTACGGTGGGGGGTGGCAGAGCGGATCCTGCCGCTGATTTGGGGTAAAAAGGATAGTTGAGGGTCAAACAAGATCCCAAGGTTCTGGACTGGCTTAGTGAGGTGTAGTGTGCAGCCATGGATGGTGATGCTGTCAGCGCCTGAGGTGTGGAGATGCTGACGGGAGCCAATCAGGAGAGCCTCGGTCTTGTTGATGTTCAACTGTAGAAAGTTAGCTCTCATCCAGGACTTGATGTCTGACAGACATTCTGTCAGTACAGCAGTGGTCCTGGAGTCAAGGGTGGAGGCAGAGAGGTATAGTTGGGTAATGTGCAAGTTGACCCCATGTCTGCGGATGATGTCACCAAGAGGGAGCATATAGATGTTGAAGAGGAGGGGACCACGGACAGAGCCCTGAGGAACGCCGCACGAGACGGTGTGGGGCTAGAGGAGAAGCCGTTTGTGGAGATGAAGTGGAGGCGGTGTGAGAGGTACAATCTGAACCAGTCAAGGGCAGAGCCATGAAGGTTGAGGTGAGAGGAGAGGTGGTGGATGAGGATGGAGTGGCCGACGGTGTCGAACGCAGCAGAGAGGTCAAGGAGGACAAGGAGGCAGAGGGAGCTCTGGCCGCAGATGGACAGAATGTCATTTGTCACTTCTACCCGGCTGTTTCTGTTCACTATTATTCTAGTGAACCATCATGGCCTCTTTCCAAAGATACCCTTCCTATGATTGGGTGCCCAAATTTGTACAGTTCTCCAAATGAGGTCTGACGAGAGCTCTATTCACCTGGAGAAGCACCTCCTTATGCCAGCGGCACCCGATTTGCTTTTGTTGTGACATTCGCAAATTGATTTGTTGAGTTCTAGTTTGCCAAATTTATGGCTGGAGAATTAGGATTCCTAATTTGTCAAAGTATGAAGAAATGTCAGCTTGAGGGAAACTGGCAGGAAGCCACCTTTTTTCTGAAGCTTGATTACAGCTTGCCAGATGTGATCGTGCAGTTGCGAAACTGGAAGTTGCAACATGTTGCTTGTTAAACATTTTGCCACGTCAGCATTTATAAAATAATAATAATCCTTGCATTTCATATGTTGCTTTTCACGTCTTCTAGACATCTCAAAGCGCTTCACAGAATATACTGTAAAGTGAATTGACTGTATATTTGTGGGCGAAACGCGGCAGCCAATTGCGCACAGCAGTGTTCCACAAACAGTCGTGGATCGAAGTGACCCATTTCTTTTTTTTCTTGAAGGATTATTATCAGGCGTGTGGAGTAAGGAAACTTGCCCCAGTGCCCTGCCGGGAATTGAACCGAGGCAAGTGCTCAACTACTGAACTACAGGACTACAGGACTCCATTTATGTGCAAACTACTCCAATCATAGAATTTTATGACAGCAATAATATTCATGTTCTGCAGTATGCAGGGAGTTAGCTGGTCTCAGCCAGGGCTACTGATATACTGCATGTGCAGCAGAAGGGCCACTCTGACAGAGAACAAGGACAACCAAGCACCAAATCTAACCTTCATTCAAGAATTTTCCCAAATTCTGGATGTTCTTAATTTTTAAGATAACTTTCGTGAGGTGATGACAATGAGAATTTTTGGACCACTTTTTTTTAATCTTCTTTTAAAAAGCATAAGAATAATCCTTGTATTTGACTGCACAAGAAGCCTTGTGACAACCTCCAGGAGTGAGTTAGCAAAATACTGTAACTTTTCAGCTGCTATATTAGCAATTAGCTGCGAGGCTTATGTGACGAGAAAAGGACGGGATCCCTGGCTGATTTTCTCCTCCCAGCTCACCCTGCTGTGGCTGAGATCAACTAATTCACTGCAATCTAACCATTCACCATTTATATTTATTTACAAAAGGCAGACAGGTGTGCTGTAACTGAAATGGAGGGAAAAGTCACATCAGTATTTTTATAATGTGGGTATTTTTGTATAAGCAATGGAACAATAAAGAACGAAAACACTTCTCTACCTCTCCAGTCTGCTCTCACACCTCACTCCTCTTCTGCACATCCCTCATCCCCCTCTACAACTGGCAGCCATGCTTTCAGCCTTTATGCCACAAAACTGGAACACTCTGCCTCAATCCCTCTACCTTGCCTCCACTTTTCCCATCATCAGATCACATGTGAAGACTTTGCTCTTTGATCGTGTCTACAGTCAACTCCCCCCTCTCCTCAGCTTGGCATCAAACTGTGCCACTGTGCAGCACTCCATGTGGAGGGTACTATATAAATGCAAGTTGTTGTTGTTGAAAAAGTATGCTGGCAAATGCAGAAAAACTCTAAAAGGCCATAAGCAGAAACTGAAGAACCGAGGTGGATATTTTACTCAGGGACCTATTGCTGTTGATGTTTTTGGCTTCTAAAATGAGACGTTGCTTAATTGTATCTGAGTCACGTCAAATTCCTCTCCTTTCTCCCCCCTCCCCCCACATCTGGCTTATGAGCCACTGTGCAGAGAGGTTGTGTAACTCGTGCTGGCTGAGAGGGGTACTTATGGCACTGGGCCTAAGTGGAACTAGCAAATGCAGAGATGGAATTCTTTAATATACTTCTGGAGAAAGCATCTTGTTATTCAATTGTTAACACATTCCCACATCCGAACTTTGTCATGTCGTAAACCCTGTCACACATGAGTCATGAGACACACAGAGAGTTGTGAGACAATCAGAGACACAGACAGACAGTGAGCTGTGAGACAGACAGACAGACAGACAGACAGACAGACAGACAGACAGACAGACAGACAGACAGACAGACAGACAGACAGACAGACATGAGGCAGATAGAGAGCTGTGGGATAGACAACAACAAATTACATTTATATAGCACCCGGCACGTCGGTAGGACGTCCCAAGGTGCTGGACAGTTGAGGGTTTGCATCCAAGGCGGGGTTTGGGTTCAGGAGGGAGGGGACCAAGGGCGTGGTGGTGATGGGAAGATATCCAAAGGCACGGTCAAAGAGGAAGCTTTTGAAGGAGGCAAGGACAAGGCGAATGGATGTTCCAGAAGGTGGGGCAGAATGGCTTAAATCCTTACCGCTGATGTTGGGCCGGGTAGAGTGGGGTAGGGGGGGACGGAAGTTGGTAGAGTTTAAGAGGGTCACAAAAGCAGAGTGCGAAGGCTTTTAAAATTAGGACAAGGATCTTGAACTCACGAGGTGTAGGCATTGTCATATACGAGCATCGGACATTTCGACACGAGTCTTCAAATCTACATGTACACTTTCCAGGCCAGCTTTATGTGATCAGGACACCTGGGGGTATGAGGTGAACTGCAAACACCCCACTGCCATCCCATCAGGTATCAGCCACCTAACCCCAGACCACAGATCAAACCTGCGCCCTTCATTGCCACCAACACTCCACACCACTCCACATGCCAACACTCCACACCACTCCATTGTTATAATAATAATCCTTGCATTTGATATATCGCTTTTCAGGTGTTCTCAACGTCTCAAAGCTCTTCACAGAATAGACTGTAAAGTGAATTGACTGTATATTTGTGGGTGAAACGCAGCAGCCAATTGTGCACACCAGTGTCCCACCAACAGTCGTGGATTGAAATGACCAATTTATTATTTTTTTCTTGAGGGATTATTATCAGGTGTGTGGAGTAAGGAAACTTGCCCAAGGTTTCACCCTGCCGGGAATCGAACCCAGATCTCTTGCTTGCAAAGTGAGTGCTCTAACCACTGAGCTACAGGATATTGCCACTACTCCACACAACTCCACATTGCCAACACGCCACATTGCCAACACTCCACACAACTCCACATTGCCACTACTCCACACAACTCCACATTGCCAATACTCCACATTGCCAACACTCCACACCACTCCACATTGCCGCCACTCCACATTGCCGCCACTCCACATTGCCGCCACTCCACATTGCCAACACTCCACACCACTCCACATTGCCGCCACTCCACATTGCCGCCACTCCACATTGCCGCCACTCCACATTGCCAACACGCCTCATTGCCACTACTCCACATTGCCGCCACTCCACATTGTCAACACTCCTCATTGCCACTACTCCACATTGCCGCCACTCCACACCACTCCACATTGCTACCACTCTACACCACAATCCACATTGCCAACACTCTTTACATTCTGAGCTTCAACACAGCTTTTCACAACATAATCTAGTCTTTTGTATTTAGAGTAAATAGCCAAATGAACCATAATAAGCAGTTAAAGGTGGAATTTTATTTAATTCTGACATTTGATATAATACCTTTCATATCAGGAGGGCAACTCAAAGCGCATCAAATATACTGTAAAGTGTAGTGACTTATTTTGTGGAGGAATTTGCTGCAGTCCGACATCTGCAGAAAAGGCACCCAGTAGATAAAACAAAATTGAAATTATGAGGTAATCTGGATAATCAGATTAGTCAGTGGGTGACAGGATGTTGCCATCGTATGACTCAGGCAGAAAGATCTCTCTATGTACTCTCTCATCCGGATGTCACAGGATAGGAAAGTATGAAACACATTTAGCATCCCTTTTATTTTTCTATGGTAAACTCTCTTTTGTTGAGCAAAAACTTACATCTAATTTACTTCAATTGGCTGAAATTAGGAAAACTCTGAAATTCAGCTCTGTTGTTTCAGTACTAAATGTTTATTTGATGGAGGAGGAGGAGGAGGAGAGACAGAGACAGCAGTGAGATATGAACAGGTACAGCAGTTACAGAACATCCATCCGTTCTGTGAAGAAAGTGGTTTCCTGTGTCTTTCACCAACGTTTTTTTTTAACCGTAGACTGAACCTTCTCTTTATGGCATCACATTCAAGAGGCCCACATGGAGGTTTTAATAATATTAATAATCTTTACATTCGATATAGCGCCTTTCACTTTGGAAGGATATCTCAAAGTGCTTCATGGGATATATTGTAACGGACAAAGGTTTTATGACAAATCGGCACCTCGGTGAATTGCCCTCCCCACTTTTCAGGGAGCCAGTATGCCACTGTGTGCGATAAAATTCAATTCCAGGCAGGACGAAACCTTGCGCAAGTTTCCTTACTCCACACGTCTAATAATAATCCCTCCAAAAAACAAAAAAAAACTGGTCATTTTCAATCCATGACCGTTTGTGATACACTGCTGTGCGTAATTGGCTTCCGCATTTCGCCCACAAATATACAGTCAATTCACTTTACAGTATATTCTGTGAAGCGCTTTGAGAAGTCTAGAAGACGTAAAAAGCGCTATATCAAATGCAAGGATTATTATATTATTAAAATATTGTAGCTATCTGAGGCCGAGCAGGCTGTTGTGATATGTGGTCCAAGTTCCGAAACAGTACTTTGAGCTCACAGTCTAGGCTGACATTCCAGCGCAGCGCTGAGAGTCACAGGATTATTGGAGGGTCCATCCTTCAGATTAAATTTTACACCAAGGTCCTGACTGCCTGTTCAGTGGATATTAAAGATCCCATAAAACATTTAAAACACTAATTGAAAAGCGAAGAGATTTTCCCAGTGTCCTGGCCAACAATCACCTTAGATACAAATTCACATCATGTGTGATTCATTCACATCATTCACACATATCAATTGTCACGTTATTGAGTTACAGAAATGCCAGGCCAGGGCCAGGGCAGTCAAAAGCTCTCAAGAGGATTGGCTCATGCCAACCCTCAGCTTCTGACATGGAAACATCAGGGAGGAAGAGTTGAGCAAAGAAACCATTTGATTAGTTGACCCAAGATACATCTCCTTGGGGTTTAGGTATGTGTAATAGTTGAGGCCCCATTTTTCCATAAAGTGTGAGTCACTCTGGACTGCAAATAGGAATTTTAATGCAGGAAAGCAACAGGAAAGCTTGGTATGAAGATCAATCAAGATCAGAAAGAGCTGTAGAGAGTGGAATTGCATTCTATATGTACTATTCGTCATATATGGGATTAAAGACAGGGCTTTCAGCCCCTTCCATCTCCACATCTGATTATAGATTATTTGTTGTAAAAGCATTACACAATTGTTAGCAATTTACAACGAAAATTGAAATATAAGAACGGCAAACCACAGAAACTTACAACATGGAAGAAGGTCTTTCAGCCTTCATGTCTGTTCTGGTTCTTTGAAAGAGCAATGCCTTCAGTCCCACTTACCTACCTTTTCCCCAGACCCTTTTACACGTCTAATCTAGTTCCCTATTAAAACAGAATATGGATTCTGCCTCAATCACCATACCCAGCAGCGCAGGCCTAACAACTTCCTGTGTAAAAAAAAATCCTCTGAATTTCCCCCTTTGCTAAACATCTCAAATTGATGCCCTCTAGTCACTGATTCAGCGACCAGTGCAAATCATTTCTCCTTACTGACTCCAGCATAATCCCTCATAATTTTAAAGAACATTCAACCCATCGAGTCTGTTACACTAGTTTTTTTAAACTCTTGGCATCTTTTGTCTCTGTATATGTTTGCCTTTCCCCCATATCACTGCCTTTCCACACATATCTAGGGTTGCCAACCCTCCAGGATTGTCCTGGAGTCTCCATTAATTGTATTAATCTCCTGGACAATGCTGCAAGCGAACAATCATAGGGAATTCTCAAAATGAATAGTAAGATGAATCATAATTGTCCTGTTATCAGCTTTTTGTTTGTTTCATACACACCTGGCGTTCCTACAATCCAGCCGGTGTTTGAAATGTCAAGGCAACACACACTCACCCTCTTTCAACCATCTTATTGGTCTACTGGTGCTGCAACTTGCATTATCTAACTACCATAAAGTCAGTACTATCTCACTTTACAATAGCCACCAAACATAACCCTGGCTCACGTGCAATCACAGTGTTATGCACTTGCAGAAGAAACAGAACCATTTTTCAAAATGGATGATGGTTTGCATAGTGAATTTGTTTTGGAGTAACTTAATCCTTAATGGCATTACGTAATGTGAATGCACTCTAATAATAATCCTTGCATTTGATACAGTGCTTTTCACGTCTTCTAGACGTCCCAAAGCGCTTCACAGAATATACTGTAAAGTGAATTGACTGTATATTTGTGGGCGAACGCGACAGCCAATTGCGCACAGCAATGTCCCACAAACAGTCATGGATTGAAAAGACCAATTTATTATTGTTTTGTTTTTTGGAGGGATTATTATTAGGCGTGTGGAGTAAGTGTGCCCAAGGTTTCGCCCTCTGCCTGGAATTGAACTCAGGTCTCTCACTTGCAAAGCGAGTGCTCTAACCACTGAGCTACAGGACTCCAATACATCTAATCAGGAGTGACATACCCCTGCCTCCCCCTCCCAATACCCCTTCATACCTCCATCACTTTCCATCAGCCTTTTTAAACATCCAAATTGATTCTACCTTTTAGGTTAGAATATTCCATGTTCTCACAACCCTATTTAAGAAGAAATTTGAGCTGACAGTTCCAAGGACAGTAGGAATGAGGGCTGGAATAACCAAGGAGTATAAATAAAGTAAGTAATGTCATGAAGAGATCTACAGCAAAACCATGATTGCTGCTCTGGCAGGTCTTCTGCCACCACCCTCTGGAACTCCATCCCACAGCCCTCCACCTCGCCCCCTCCCTTGCCTCCTTTAAGACCCATTCTCAAGACCCTCCTCTTCAGTCGTGCCTTCGGTCACCCTGCCCTCCTCCTTCCTCCATCCTCCCCAATCCCATCCCCCAGCTCGGATCCGAAACGCTGACTGTCCTGCACCTTGGGATGTCCTCCCGACATAAAAGACGCTATACAAATTAAATTTTGTTGTCGCCGTTGTTGTCTGACCAGAGACAGCACGACCAATGTTTAGAGAGGGTCTGAATGTTCAAGGGGAAATAGAAAGTGGTGGTGACTATTGCCCTGGATACCCATGCCAGATGGATGCACATTTCTGGCATTTGTAACATCAAAAGGAAGTAAAAGCAAAGTACTGCAGATGTTGGAAATCTGAAATAAAAACAGAAGTCGCTGGGAACACTCAGCAGGTCAGGCAGCATCTATGGAGAAAGGAAAGTGAGCCAACGTCTTGGGTCCACGACCCTTTGTCAGATATGTCCGACCCATATGTTCGACACTGAGGAAAAACTTTACTGGAGCATTTTCTTCTTTCCTTCAGCATTTCCTTGGAGCTTTTAAATTCAATTCTGACAAAGGATCGTGGACCTGAAACGTTGACTCACTTTCCTTTCTCCATAGATACTGCCTGACCTGCTGAGTGTTCCCAGCGACTTCTATTTTTGTATCAAAAGGAAAGACGCTGCCAAAGGAAAAAAATCTCCACTAAATATTCAGTTTCCATCGGAAAATGACTGGATGATGGAAGATTGGATTAAAACTGAAACAGATGCACAACACTTCACATATAAAACACTGTCCAAAGCCATTCAACAGGACATTGTGAATCACAATTGCAAATCATATTAGCAATTGATTATCACCCATTCATCACCCCTACAGGAACTGCGAGGCTGTTCTCAGTGAGGGTTGTTCTCAGTGAAGTCCTCGGGGTGGGGGAGGGGGGGGGGGGGGGAGAGGGGGAAAGGGGCTTGAGAGGGGGAAGGGTTGGGTGGGGGAGAAAGAAGGTCATGGTAGAAGCCCATCTGTACTAACCCAAAATTACTTCACTGCATCCTAACAAGTTAAACGTAAATTCTAACCTTTTGAACATTCAAGGAATGCTTTATCACCTGGCGTACAGCACAGGGGTGATGGGCCATATGGCCTTTGGGTTGACAATGTTTCATCTTTCCAATATGTGCGATACTGAAGAGAAACTTTACTGGAGCATTTCCTTCTTTCCTTCAGCATTTCCTTGGAGCTTTTAAATTCAATTCTGACATTAAAGATAAAGATGGACTTGAAGAATCTAGGCTTTGTTTAAATATTCATTACATCCCTTCAACATTTCCACTCATAAATTCCCACTGAGAGGGGCTGGGAAAACTGAAATGCAACATTCCAATCGGGTGTTTTCCTTTTTTGGCGAAACTTACTCAAATTTTCAAGAACTGAACCCCTGACCTGGATCATTGCTGGACTCAGCATATTTTGTTGTTGAAGCAAAGTCCATCAATTCCTCTAGAGAATTAGATGCTAGAAAAAAAAAAGGACTACAACAACTTACACTTGTATAGCACCTTTCATGTCAGAAAGACGTCCCAGGGCGCTGGACAATCAGGGGTTTTGGACCCGAGCTGGGAGTTGGGGTCAGAAGGGGAGGAAGCTGGGGGGTGGGCGGCCGAAGGCATGGTCGAAGAAGAAGATCTTCAGGCAGGACTTGAAGGAGGAAAGAGAGGGAGTGAGGCAGAGGGATTGCAGGATAGAGTTCCAGAGAGTGGGGGCAGAGATACTCAATGCCCGACCGCCAATGATGGGGCAGGAAGTGCGGGGGACCTGAAGCAGGCCGGGAGGTGGGGAGTGAGCAGGAGAATGGGGTTAGATTCAGTGACTCATGAGGAGACAAACACCAATGTTTTTGATGGGTTGAATGGTCAGTTCATGCGCAGTAACATTCTATCAAAGATTAACATTTCAAGCTCCTTCTGGTGAATTAATGGAGATGAAAGGGTAGGTTGAATAAACTTGGTCTATATTCCTGGAGTTTAGAAGGTTGGGGGTGATCTAAGGCCCCACCTTCCCCCATAACACTGGTTAACCTATAAGCCGGATGCTGGCTGGTTTCCCATGCACTAAAAATGGTCTGATTTCCAGTGGTCAGGAAGCATTGACTGGCAACTGTCTTAAACACTCTGAGACGCTACCCTGCATGATGGACACTATATATATGCAAGTTGTTGTTGCCTTTGATCGTGCCAAGTTATAAGGTGAGTTGGAACTTTATGGACCCCCAACTGCTCTCCTCTAACTCTCCTCTGTAAACCATTAACCCCATCTTCTCTCCTGCTCTATTTGCAGAAAACTGTGAAAAGCCTTCAATTGTGTCCCGGAGCGCTTGACAGTGGCGGAGTCTGATGCCGAACCAGCGGGAGAGGGAGTGGGGAGGTGAATGTGAGCACAATTGAAAAGGAAGGTCTTTAGCCAGGATTTGAAAGTGGGGAGTGAAAGGTAAAATGGAGAGATTGAGGGAGAGAAATCCAGAGCTTTGGGGTGCAGTGGCTGAAGGCACAGCCACCTATGGTGGAACAGAGGGGACGAGGGACAAACAGGAGGCTGTAGCCAATATATGTGCAACCAGACCAGCTACAGATAGATCGTATTTGTGCCATTGTCTACTTTTGGAGTCCTGCAGCCTCTCAAGTGAGAGGACCTAGGTTGATCCCCTGCAGGGTGAAACGTTCGGCAAGTTTCTGTACTCCACACACCTGTTTACCTAGCAGCAAGTAAGAACCCGGTTGTTAGTTGATTGGCGGATCGCTTTTTCTGAGGTAATAATCCCTTCAAATAATAATAATAATCATTAATTTGGTTACTCAATCCACCAGTTTGGGGACACTGCTGAGCGCAATTGGCTGCCACGTTTCGCCCACAAAATATAAAGTCAATTCACTTTACCGTATATTCTGTGAAGAGCTTTGAGATGTCTCGAAGACGCGATAACGCATTATATCAAAATCCAAGGATTTTTATTACCTGTGCACATGTCCAATCAATCTGAGCACCAAAGCCTAGTCTACAAACCTGCATGCATAACATAAACACATACACATACACACCGAGAAAAAGTAAATCAACACTTCCACTTCATTATTTAGGCTTGGTTAGTTACTGCTTGAGGAAGCAGAGAAGCTCCCCTTGCCATCTGCCACTATGCAGTGTAATTGACAAGTGGGAGGACTGCAACAGTAAACCCACTCCCCAGGCTGATCTTCTATCCCTCTAAGTGTTTTTGCAACAAAACCCCATTTGTCTTCTATTGTGGAGTGGAGGCATAAATAACAATGGCTTTAAATGAATCAAATCTCAAACCATGATCTGTCCTTGTGCTCTCCTGCCTACCTCCCAAATCTGCTGTTTGCTGCACATCAAATGAAGCAGCTTTAAGTACTGACCCATCTAACCTCTCTACATCCACGGTTAAGATTAAATCTATTCTTCCCCTACCCCTCCCCCACATAGAATGATCCTAAAATTGGCCCTCTGAAATCAATTCTCTATTCAAAACACCAGAGCTTGTCAAACATGAAAAAACGCTGGATAACAGTATAAAAGCAGTCACAGTAATAGTTGACTGATCACGACTAGTCTGTGACATGAATTTATAAATCAGCGTCTGGCTGACGACACACATCTACTCCCCCATCAGCAAGGCCTCGGCACATTATTCTCTTCAACCGTGCCTTCAGCTCCCCTCTCAACTCGCTACCCCCTCCTCGCTCCCTCCCTTCCCTCCTCTCACCCTGACCAGTTAACCCCCTGCTCGGGTTCCGACCCAACTGTCCAGCGCCTTGGGACGTCCTCCCGACGTGAAAGGCGCTCTATAAATGCAATCTTGTTGTTGTTGTTGATTATTGTGACCTACTGTACACGTATTCCCCTTTACACGAGGACCTTAAGCACTTGGTGATGAAGAGCAAGCCTGGTAGAGGAACTTTCACTTCTAGAACAGCAAGGTAGCTGGCACAGTGCAAGCTGTCCTTTAAAGGTCCTTCCACTTTACTGAACTCAGAGGCTTGGGACAATACCTAAAAAGAAGTAAACTACAGGGGTATGGGAAAAGGGCAGGTAAATGGGACTGAAATAATTGCTCTTATAAAGAGCCAGCATGATGGGCTGAATGGCCTTCTTCTCTGCTGCAACGTTCTATGGTTCTAACTTGTATAAAAGATGCTGGAAATTTCCCTAGAATTCGGGTTCACGGATACAGCCTCATACATTCATGTCTTTGTACCTCCTTTAGAAACACGTAAACGATACAAACAGCCTTGTTATAACACAACGTTTGCATTCACAAAGTTCCACACTTAGCAAAGCAGGAAGTGACATCAATCCTGACCTAATGAACAAGAAGTCGGTCACAATGGCAGGCAGGAAGTCTGGCCGGCTGCGTGTATGCACCATGAATGGTCCACAGTGCACAGTCATCAGCAAATTTGTATTATATTAATGCTTGTTATAATAGGGCTGCATTGTATGTGAAACTCACAGTAATTTGGTTTGGGGACTCCTAAGCACAGGAATAGGTTTCTGTGTGTGTCAGACAATTGCTGAGTAAAATTCGATTATTATCACTAACATCATACCGTATTATTTTCCAACCTCAGAAATTCGGATACATTAAGACTTTGCTACATCCCGAGTACTAATTGCACTTAAATAGTGGCTTTCACGTTGGAATATGTCGCAAAGTGCTTTATGGAGAAGGAGAGATGTAAGTAAATCAATCACACAGCATTTCTATCTTTTGTATAATAAAATAATAATAGCAATTCTTAGTTTTGATATAATGCCTTTCATGTCGGGCCAATGTTTCAAAGGATATATTGTAAAATGTATTTTGCAGGTGAACGCAGCAGCCAATATGCACACAGAAATGTCCCACAAACTACCATGAAGTGATGTTTCTCCATATAAAAAAAGGAGGATTTACCTGCAGTTTCTCTACTGCGCTGTGGATTTTTCATCAGTTTATTGTAAATTTCACTGAAACAGAGCTTTTCAAATATTTACCTGAAACAAACTAGATGCTATTTTAAGTCAAGATTTTTCCACACATGATAAATATAGAATTGTAAAGGGTGTGTGTGAAATACCTATTTATATTTCACTGGTGACATGACCTGCGCAAGTCACTGGTAACTGTGTGGCTCAGGAGCTGTGAGGTCATCCTCAGTCAGTAAGGGAGAAATAGGTATTTTACACCTTCTCACTGTGACTACACGTCCCCCATTTGTATGTGATTGAGACACGCATTCTGAGGATCACAGGCTGTTCACACGTCTCAATACCTGGGCCATATACACACACACATTCTGTACATATGTCTCAGTGCCTGTACATGGTACACACACAGGATGTACACATGGCTCAGTACCTGTACCACACACATACACACACAAACAGGCTGCACACTACGTACAAATGTACAAATGTGTCAGCACTCCATCACACCCACTGCCACCCGGCTCCACAGCCTCCCCATCCCTCAGCGGATCGAGTTCAAAATCCTTGTCCTAACCTTCAAGCCTTCCATGGCCTTGGCTCCTCCTATCCTATCCCTCTGACCCCTTATCAACCTGTCTGCTCCCTCCGCTCAGCAAGCTCTGGCCTGCCACATGTCCCCTGCCTGGCGTGCCCCACCATTGGCAGTCGGGCCTTCAGCCTCTCTACCCCCACCCTGAGGAACTCCATCCCACATTCCCTTCACCTCCATCCCTTCAAGGCACGCCTCAAGACACTCTTCTCCAACCATGCCTTTGGCTACCCTCCTACCCTCTTTGCCCTCCACCATCCCTGATCTCAACCTCCCCCCAACACTCGGCTCTTAATGACCTGACTTTTCAGCACCTTGGGAGATCCTCCTGATGTGAAAGGCCCTTTACAAATGTAATTTTGTATTGTATTGTACAATGTGTACACAGGCGTGTTCAGCCTGTGTGTGTATATGGTACATATGTCTTAGTGTCTGCACTTCATGCACATACATGGTGTGCACACGTTTCAGCACCCATACCATGTGCACACACAGGTTGAGACAATGCTAAAACCACAGCCGGCTTCCAACTAACCTGCAGCAAGAACTCACATCATCATTTAGAAATTCATGCTGCAGGTGAAACTAAGATGAAAAAAAATTAACTTTACATAAAGAGCAGTCAGAAATTAACCAGATCAGGGTTCCGTGTGGGTAAACATGGATGTAAGCTGCAGCTCCAAGACATCCAAACTAGGATCCAGATTCAGGCTGTGATGTCTATCTCAGCTGGGACAACAACAACTTGCATTTATATAGCAGTCTTCATGTGGGGGAGCATCTCAAGAGAGCTGTTCGGATACTCTGGAGTCCCCAAGCCTCGGCTTTTGCTACAACCTTTGCCTTGGCTTTTGCTGGAATTAGGTAAGCAAGATGCGTCCATCAGGGAAGAGAGTGAGTATTCCATTCCAGACACGGGAATGTTTCTGTTTGTAGGTGGCGCAGTGATGGTTTCTCCATGTATCAGGTGCCCGGCTGACCAAAACAGAAATGCTGTGCAATTCATTCCGGGAATGGAGTGGAATACACAAACCATCAAAAACAGAGAAAACACACAATCCTGCCCCAATGTTTGGAAATGTTCTGCTCAGGTTAATGTCGGAGGAAAATGGCAGCTAGTTCCATGGCAAAATGGCAGTGTTTGCATTACAGAGGAGGTGCTGCCTTTAAAGTTAAGACTGCCTGTGGCAGTGATCAGTGAGGCATAAATTAACCTCTGGAATTCAGCAGCTCTACTCTAAGTCAGGCCATGAGGACATTACAATTAAGTGTCAGACTCTGTACACGACAGATAACTGCACATATACCCCAACTGACACTTGCCCAAGAAAATAAATCAACTTGTCGCCAGGCAAAGGATCAAAAATTCTGCTCCAGTGAAAACGTCTGCTTATCTGAACCCCTCCCCATATCACATCTGCTCAGTACCTTTTGCTGGAGCCCCTCACCCAACAGCATCCAGTCTGCTAGAGCCCTCCCCCCTCTCCCAACGACACTGAGACCTAGCCAGCATTCCTGCTCCTCACCTCTATACAATGGCATCTGCACATGCACACAGATGTTGAGCGAGGACATGATAAAGCTCAGCTCTGACATGCCTGAATGAATGATATCTAAGTTTGAGAGATTGAGACTCACTCATCTGCAAATTGATATAAAACACAAATGGCTGGTTAGCATGTACATTCTTAGCAAAGACCCATTGCTGTTTCTGCTGTATTCACTGTATACAAGACAGGGCCAGTTGACTAAATTTGGCATGTTCTGCTATCTCTGTTGCCAGGCCAAGAGTTAGTGTCTCATTCTGTCAACTATGATGTGCTGGCCTGTTTGAATTTTTTTTTAAACAAGAACAAGATTATTTGTTTACGCGGGGTTAAGGTTCCAGTCAATGCCTCGAGGAGTTTAACCAGTAAGTCACAGAGCCATGCAGATCCCAGATTCAAAATGTTCCCAGATTCAATCCCCAGTCTGTAATAATAATAATCCTTGCATTTGATATAGCGCTTTTCACGTCTTCTAGACGTCCCAAAGCGCTTCACAGAATAGACTGTAAAGTGAATTGACTGTATATTTGTGGGCAAACGCGGCAGCCAATTGCGCACAGCAATGTCCCACAAACAGTCGTGGATTGAAAATTACCAATTTATTATTGTTTTTGTTTTGGAGGGATTATTAGGCGTGTGGAGTAAGGAAACTTGCCCAAGGTTTCGCCCTCTGCCTGGAATTGAACTCAAGTCTCTCGCTTGCAAAGCGAGTGCTCTAACCACTGAGCTACAGGACTCCACTGTGTGAGCTAATAATAGTCAGGGTACCAAGTAGGGGAACCCCTGTGGTGGTGGGGAAAATCAGCAATAATCCTCTAGTTGTTCAGCAAGTCTTGCTAGAAATGTACAGAAGAAAGTTACATGAGGACAGGATTGGGCTATGTGATAAATACACCCCACCCCAGCTGAATCTAGAATTGCTTGCAAATAATGCTATGAATTCCTGTGAAGCACTTTGAGACACTCTTAGAATGTTATAAGGCACTAAATCGAATGCAATAGCTATTATTATTACCTCAGTACAGATTCAACAGCTTCAAGAGAAAGGGAGAAAACAAACGGGACTCTAAACTGTGGTGAAAGGCATCCCCGATTCATCTAAAACTACAACCACTACTCCTTAGCTCTGCCTGTAAGAACAAGTATTGCACTGTTGGCCTTCAGTGGAGTCCTATAGCTCAGTGGTTAGTGCAAGTGAGATACTTGGGATCAATTCCAGGCAGGGCGAAATCTTGGGCAAGTTTCCTTATTCCACACGCCTAATAATAATCCCTCCAAACAATAATAATAAATTGGTCATTTTCAATCCACGACTGTTTGTGGGACATTGCTGTGCGCAATTGGCTGCCGCGTTTCGCCCACAAATATACGGTCAATTCACTTTACAGTATATTCTGTGAAGCACTTTGAGATGTCTAGAAGACGTGAAAAGCGCTATATCAAATGCAATGATTATTATTATTAGTTATCGCTACCTTATGCCAGAACTAGTCACGTAAAAGCTTCTTAATAATCACTGGCAATACATAAGGTGGAGGCTTGTGTGGAATATAAACACTGGGCTGTGTGGCATGTTTCTGTACTGTACATTCTTTGCATGTACTACGGTGACCCTGCAGATAAAAGTTGACTTGAATGCAAGCAACATTCAGGAAGTTACATGAAGCAATGACCTGACGACCCAGAAGTCAGCATTCTTTTTCTTGCTTTTTTATAATGTGGAGCCTGAAACATTAGTGCCAGACCATCAGGTTATAATTCTGAATCCACGTTAAAATTAACCACAGACTTGTGCGAGACTCGCAACACCACTTTATCCCCAATTGAAACACAAACATAAAGCAAGATCCTTCCACTGACCTGTACCAGAAGAAAATCCAGGACAGTTAAAGTTGTAGCTCTTTATCTCATTGTACCACCTTTCAGCTACTTCCTTACCTGTAGGAATAAAGGAAAGAAAAATGGTTGTAAAGCTAATTTAACAATAAAAATCAGTAATGCAGATACTCCTCTGAAGGTTTATTCAGCAGCCCAATAGACACAGAAAAGCACTGGATGTTCAAAAACAACAACTCCACCATTAATTGGGATCACCCAAAAAACACATAGATTGTGGGGGAAAAAAATATAGACCTAGAGGCGTATAGATTGGGGACACTCTGTGACCTGGAACATTTAGCAACAGCATTTAAACGTGTCTTTCTTTGGGGTCATCGGCCTGGTATCTGATACATGGTATACTATACCACTACTGAGAGTTCTATGTGTGCCACCTACACATGGAAATTTCCCTGTGACTACCACACTGGTCCTGCATCAGGTCTCTCATCAAACATACCGGAAACAAAAACATTTCCAGTTAATAATTATCTTTTGTTCAATTACTTTTAAAATACCCAATGGAAATCTTGGTGCTGTGTATTTTGTGAGCAAATGCAGTGGCCAATTTGTGCACAGCAACGTCCCACAAACAGCCATGAAGCCATGAAGTGAATGAGCAATTTTATCCAGGGGATTTGTTGGTCAGGACCTCCCTCCCCCCCCCCCCCCCCCCCCCCCCACCAGCCGCACAGGGGCTGCCCAGGCAATACTATACAATACCCTACAAGTGAGGTCAATAACTCTTTTAATCACTTCCTGCACAATATGTGTAACAAATGCCACTGCCACCACTCACTGCACATTACCCATGGTTGCTTTGTTCAAGAAACTCTACCAGGACATTGTTTCCTGCACATAATGTACAATGTACAGGAAGTGACACCAGAGGCAACCCACTAACCTGTAAGTCAGTCATTTTTCACGCAAGAAGCCACTTCATCAACACCGGGTATACTGTGCACCTCGTTAATGCGAGTCCCGTGTAGATCCACGATGTAAACGAAGCAGCATTATATTATATTGAAGAACACTATAATGGAGTTTCTCTGTAATTCTGATTTGCAGAGAACCTAAATTGATCTGCTGCAGGAAATGAGCTAATTTTCCCATTGGATGCTTTGTATGAACAGCTACTTGCCCAAAGTTCATACCCAGGGTTGACTCACTTCCATTCGGCTAATTGTACTTTTAAAATAACACAAATCTAAAGGAAATGGGTGGCTCCACAAGTTGTAACACTAAAGTCTAACTCATCCAATTGCTTAAAAACAAATTGTTTCATTAAATTGTTTATAATGTGAAATCCCATTACTATAGCAGAGTACAGAACAGATTCCTATTTTTAAACATTAATGGCAGTGCCTTTTTAACCCCTGGACTTTATCTACATTTTCAACCCAGATTGAGGGAACAAAATCTGACAGTTCTAATGGTACAACAGTGGAGCCGTGTTATAATGTGGTGTTTATGATCCAGAGACTCTAAAGCAGGAATTCTGGTTCCATTCTATGATAATAACTTGCATTTAAATAGCACTCTTCACCTAAGTACCCCATTGTGGGAGACAACTTAAAATGGCATCTCACCATGGGTGGGGGGGGGGGTCGGGGGGGGAAATAAATAACTACAAATCAGAATGAGAATAAGGGCAATACTTATCACTGTATATAGTATAGTGATCTTTTCACCTAAGATTTGTCTTATCTTACAAGCAAGAAACATTTAGGAAAGGATATATAGAACAAGGAGAAACAACAACAAATTACATTTGTTTAGCACCTTTCACTTCAAGAGGACATCCCTACATGGTTGACAGTCAGGGATTTGGACCCGAGCTGGGGTTGGGATCAGGAGGGGTGGAGGGCAGAGAGAGGAGGGTGACCAAAGGCACAGTCAAGCAGGAGGGAAATGGAGTTAACGGAGTTAAAGGATCTACCATGATCAAATGAACTGGCAGAACAGACTCAATGGGCTGAATTGACTCCCTTTTTCTTTCCTTTGTTCTGAAGTACTCCTCCAGTTTTATCTTCCTACTTTAAAAAAAATTAACTTTATAAACCTATTTCTTACTGAAAAGCCTTAAATTCATATGTAATAAATATTACGTGGTTTATGTATTTTAATTGCTTATTAGCAGAGAATTAACTTTGCGCCAGTTCTCACCCTATTATGGAAATGTTTCAAACTATACCTGAACCCCATACTAGGCTGACACTCCAGTGCAGTGCTGCATTGCCAGATGTGTTGTCCTTCAACTGAGACAGGATCCGAGGTCCCGTCGATGGATGTTAAAGATCTCATGGCACTATTCGAAAAGGGAGTTTCTCCCTTTGTCCTGGCCAACAATTCCCCCAAATAAAATTGGTCATTCACGTCATGGCTGGTTGTGGAGTCCTGTAGCTCAGTGGTTAGAGCACTCGCTTTGCAGGTGAGAGACCTGAGTTCAATTCCAGGCAGGGTGAAACCATAGGCAAGTTTCCTTACTCCACACGCCGAATAATAATCCCTCCAAAACCAAAAACAATAATAAATTGGTCATTTTCAATCTACGACTGTTTGTGGGACATTGCTGTGCGCAATTGGCTGCCGCGTTCACCCACAAATATATACAGTCAATTCACTATACAGTGTGTTCTGTGAAGCGCTTTGGGACGTGTTCCCGACGTGAAAAGCGCTATATCAAATGCAAGGATTATTATTATTATTATTGTTGTGGGACATTGCTGCACGCAACATATCGGTCCCATTCACCTACAACATGCATTGTGTAGCATTTGCGTAAGAATTTTAGTTTAGATTGGTATCTTAAGAGTTCATTTTAATTTAGCTTAATTTTTTTGCTGAATTGTGATAAGCATATTAATCATGGTCTTAGGAGCACCATTTCAGTTGAACAAGGATAAATTTTGTATGAGAATTGAGAAACAACACAGACAAATGACTGGAAAAAGAGAACAACATGGGATAAGACTTATAAACTTTACTACCCTTGTAGTCAAACAAACAGTCCATAGTGCTATGGACACCTTACTCTAAAATCCTGCAAAGCGTTTGGAGATGTCTTCCTGACATGAAAGGCGCTTTATCAAATGCAAAAATATTATTATAATTAAATAACTTGCAGATCTACCAAATTCATGTCATTTGGATTTTATGGTTTTAATAAAAACTAAAAAAGAAAAGCTGGATTGGTGAATTTAGAAATTGGTTCACTCCACGGCATTAGCTCATAGCTCTCGCCTCCTGCTTGTGCCTTGTGCCTCCCCACCCCACCCACCCGATCACCATCGGTGCTTTCAGCCACAACTTCCCGAAACTTTGGAACACTCTCCCACAATCTCTCCATCTTGCCCCCTTCTTTTGCTTACTGTCAGCTCCGCCCTGCCCCTGGCTTGGTGTCAGGCTTTGCTAATGCTAAGTGCTCCGAGATGCCGCTCCAGATGAAGGATGCTGAATAAATGCAAGTTGTTGCTGTTATATTTATCAAGGTTTTGTCCACCACTCTAAACTGGGAGGCCTCCTCTCGTGGTATTCTCCTCCACTAACCAGGAACAGTGGAAGAATTCCATCTGACAGATCTCCAAACAAGTCATAAGTCAACAACCACAACTTGCATTTATATAGCGCCCTTCACATGGGGTAGCCAACATTCACCTCAGCTGCAGGAAATTTGCACTCATCCAGGCCGTAATGTCCGTCAGACAAACGGACAGGACATCAGTGGACTGGGAGCTGCAGTTGGAGGAGGAGAGGTAGATTTGGGCGTCACCCGCTTACATGTGGAAGTTGACCCCATGTCGGCGGATGACATTGCTGAGAGGGAGCGTGTAGAGGCATCAAACCATGGTGGGCTTGGCTTCATTCACACACATGCCACTTGTGAACTGAGGAGGTTTACACTGGCTAAATGCTACACAGCCTCTTTCACTCTAAGTCATTTTATTTAGGCAGAGAGCCGAGCCCGAAATCAGGCTCCATATTCAAATTTAGTAAAACTTGCATAAGTCTGATCTGTATATATCGTATAATCATCCAAGTCATACATCTACCCAAGTCCCGTTCAAGAAATTCTATGCAAGTTTGACATAACCCCTACTTTGTATAAGTCACAGTAAATGTATGGTCCCAACTTGAACAATTTAAGTGAGGTTTACTGTATTCACTGTTCAACAGAACTGCCCGATTGCATTTGGGACGTCCTCCCGACGTGAAAGGCGCTCTATAAATGTAATGTTGTTGTTGTAGAGGCCGCTCAATGAATGCGTAGACAAAATATGCAATCAATTCGCTTTGCAGTGCATTTTGTGAAGCACTTCTGTGACGTCTCGAAAACGTGAGAGAGGAGCCAGACAAAAAAAAAAGCAAGGATTATTATGATGATTGGTGAGCCATGCAATAAACCTGCAGTAACCTTAGATGTAGCGAGATTGCAAAGTTATAGCTGCTGCCCCTTTAGTTTTGCTTTCAGGGTCTCTAGTGTTTAGAGTAGAATAGCCAGGCAGGACTGTGTTGCACTCACCAGGTTGGTCATATGATGCCCAGGCAAGATTTTCTCCACATTGTCCTCTGCTGGACTCTGAGCTGTGTTTGAGAACTCTTGTGCTGGCTAGAGCTTGGGAGTATCTGCAAGGCAGAGAAAGGAGAAAGGCAGGGCTCAGCAATGCAGCAAACACAGTGGATATATATATATATATACACATTAAATGCAGAAATATCTTACTGTTCTGCTTCTTTGCAAAGCTTGTTGCAGAGTTTCAGCCCTGGTACTCCATGCTTCTTCCTGTAATCGTTGTGAGCTTTTAAGACTTCACCAGAAAACTCTTTCGAAGCTGAAATAGGAATTTTTTTTAAAAAAAAACAAAGCGTTATCCTAATTTAATAACGAAACAAAGGCGTGGCAAAACAAAATTACAGACAGGTCTGCATAAGATCATCAATTATTAAATCAATAAAAGAGCAACAGAAACCGACCTGACTTCCCCATAGTTTAGGGGAGGGTGTTTTGGGGGGTGGATGAAACCTCCTGTGCTGCTGCTGCTGCAGATACGAGGCTGAGCTGCTTTAGGTGCAGCAGAGAATGAGAGACTGAGAGAATGAGCTCAGCCCTGTCTGCCCGCCCTGTCTGCCTTATAAGGACTGAAGTCTTTACTGGGAGTCAGAATCCAGACTAGAGATCAGAGCACAGCATTGCCCCAGCACAGAGCTGGCCAGCTCTCCCCACCCACCCCAGCACAGCACAGCACAGCACAGCACCAGGCTGTGTCTGCGTGGAATAAAGCCCTTCCCCCAGTCAGCACAGACAGCTCCAGGTTGCCCAGACTGGCTGCTGCTGCTGCTGGGCTTTCTCTGGGTTCCAGCTGCCTCCTGTGGGGACACTCCAGGAAGTACGAGATGGAGCACGAAATAGGGATTTGCAAGATCCAGCTGCCTGCACTGCAACCAGGGGGGGACTCTTAGAGGATTTCCCAGTCTTGCTGGCTGCAGCCTCTGGTCTGGCTCTCACAGAAGAAAGGTTCACTGGGGAATCCTCTAAAGGGTTCTGTGTCGAGAGTAAAAAAAAAGGTTATGCAGCCAACGCGATTGAGATGGAGTAACAGAATGCAATTGGCAGGGTTTAAAAAGCCTGAATCCAAACATTAAATGAGAAAACGTTTTTGTGACCAAATAGGGTGTTTCGAGTTCTTGTTATCGTGAGGGTTTCTAAAAGATGAAACCTTAAACCAAGCTCCTCCCTGCCTGCTCAGGAGATGTTAAAGAACCCATTACACTATACTATTAACAATAATAATAATAATAATAATAATCCTTGCATTTGATGTAGCGCTTTTCACGTCGGGAGGACGTCCCAAAGCGCTTCACCGAACACACTGTAAAGTGAATTGACTATATATTTGTGGGCGAACGCGGCAGCCAATTGCGCACAGCAATGTCCCACAAACAGTCGTAGATTGAAAATGACCAATTTATTATTGTTTTTGGTTTTGGAGGGATTATTATTAGGCTTTGTGTGGAGTAAGGAAACTTGCCCAAGGTTTCGCCCTCTGCCTGGAATTGAACTCAGGTCTCTCACTTGCAAAGCGAGTGTTAATCCTTGCATTTGATTTAGCGCCTTATCATGTCGTTGAGATGTCTCAAAGCGCTTCACGTTCATCTCCGCTATTTCTCTGGCTCAGCACAATCTCTGCCATTACTTAGCCTCAGAGAAGTTACTCACGTGAAGTGTACTATACAAATGCAAGTTACTGTTATA
This sequence comes from Callorhinchus milii, assembly GCF_018977255.1. NCBI lineage: Eukaryota > Metazoa > Chordata > Chondrichthyes > Chimaeriformes > Callorhinchidae > Callorhinchus > Callorhinchus milii. The sequence continues at coordinate 63,207,496 of NW_024704743.1, forward strand.
CAGTTCAGGCTCATTTCTCATGTTTCTAAGTGAAGTGGCTTTGATGGATGGTGAATGGGCTAATAATGGGCAATGCTGCTGTGAGTGTGCAATGTCTAATTGCTAAATTGAGCTGCAAGAAAATTATTCCCAGGTGAATTGCATGGAAAGAATGTAGTTGGTCAGGAATTCCAATCTGAAAATGCCTTCCTACTCTGGTCGGAAAAACTTTTGATGAAAGCAGCACGAAATTATAATCTTAATAATACAATAATCCTTGCAATTGAAATAGTGCTTTTCACAACATCAGGACATCTCACAATGCTTACGGGGTTGTGTAGTGACTGTGTATTTGTAGGCAAACATCTACAAAAAATCAAACAAATACTATCATTTAGGGATAATAATAGATATGTCAACTCATACAAACAATTGTTCTTGTGACAAGGATTGACGTGAATTCTCCTCGTGCCAAGGATTGACTTTAAGATCCTCGTCCCAATCTCCAAATTCCTTCCTGTTCTTTCCTCTCCATAATTATGCCATCCTGTTCTCTGGCTCATGCCCCTGTGTTTCTGATTCTGGTCTACCATTTGTTTCTCACTCCATCTGTCTCACTGTTTCATGGCTGAGCTCTGGTTCCTTGAATTGTCATTCTGAAGAAGCCTTGAGCTCCCCCTATAGTCTGATACTGTAATAATAATAATAATAATCCTTGCATTTGGTATAGCACTTTTCACGTCTTCTCGATGTCTCAAAGCTCTTCACAGAATAGACTGTAAAGTGAATTGACCGTATATTTGTGGGCGAAACGCGGCAGCCAATTGCGCACAGCAGTGTCCCACAAACAGTCGTGGATTGAAAATGACTTATTATTGCACTGTAGTACAATACAGGGAATAATAATAATCTTTGAATTTGATATAGCGCTTTTCTTCTAGACATTTTCTGGACGTTTCAAAGCGCTTCACAGAATATACTGTAAAGTGAATTGACTGCATTTTTGTGGGCGAAACGCAGCAGCCAATTGCGCACAGCAGTGTCCCACACACAGTCGTGGATTGAAGTGACCAAATTATCATTGGGCTTTTTTGAACATTGATGAGATATCAAACAGAGGACTTGTCTCCTTGTTCAGTTGGATATCAAAGATCCCATAAAACTTGAAGGAGAACAACAACAATAACAACTTGCATGTATATAGAGGCCTCTACACAGGATAGCGTCTCAGAGTGCTTTACATTACATTTAATGTTATGACATTAACAGTAGCAGAGCCTGACTCCGAGCGGGGCGGGTGGGGGGGGTGCACAGGAGGGTTAGGGCTGTCAAAGAGGAAGGTTGTCAGACGGGACTTGAAAAGCGGAGAGAGGGGGTAAAGCAGAGGGATTGAGGGAGAGTGTTCCAGAGTTTCAGGGCATAGTGGCTGAAAGGGCAATCTTCGATGGTGGAGCGGAGGGTACAAGGCACAAGCAGGAGGCCGGTGCCAGTTAAGTGGAGGTGCCGGGTGGATTGGGGAGTGAGGAGGTTGGAGAGGTAGGGAGGTGCCAGAGAGTGAAGTGTGAGGATTTGAAGTCGATCTGTTTGGTGGTGGGGAGCCAGTGGAGCCTGGCTAGAACTGGTGAGATGGGCTATGGAGTTTGGTCCGGGTCAGTATGAGGGCGGCAGAGTTCTGAATGAGCGGAGCTTTTGAATAATGGAGCTGGAGAGACCAGCGAGGAGTGCATTGGAGTAATCCAGTCGGGAGGTGACGAACACATGCATGAGGGTTTCGACTGCATTTAGGGTAAGGTACGGTCGGAGGCAGGTAATGTGACGGAGGTGGAAGAAGGCGGTCCTGGTCAGGGATTGGATGTGGGGGAAGAAGGACAACTGGGGGTTGAACCGGATGCCTAGATTGCGCACTGGTTTGTTGAGTCAGAGGGAGAGCCCAGGGAGATTGAGGAGTTCAGATCCACAGGAGTGAAGATATTGACTGACAGGAGCCAAGGAGTACGGCTTCTGTCTTGTCCACATTCAGTTGCAGGAAGTTTGCCCTCATCCAGGCCCTGATATCTCCCAGACACGCTGATAGAACATTGGCGAACCTGGAGTTGGTACTGAAGGAGACAAAGTAAATTTGCGTTTCATCCGCATACATGTAGATGTTTATCCCATGTTTGCGGATGACATCACCAAGAGAAAGCATATAGATAAGGAAAAGAAGAGGGCCAAGGATGGAGCCCTGGGGTACCCCACAGGTGACTGTACAGGGGCGGGAGGAGAAACTATTTTCTGAGATGAAATGGAGGCAGTTGGTTAAGTAGGAATTGAACCATGCAAGTGCAGGCCTACTAAGGTGGATGAGGGAGGAGAGGAGGTGGAGAAGGATGGCGTGGTTGACAGTGTCGAACGTGGCAGAGAGATCCAGGAGGACAAGGAGGCAGAGGGAGCCCTGGTCACAGATAGAGAGGATGTTGTTTCTGACTTTGACAAGCACTGTCTCTGTGCTGTGGGCAGGGCGAAAACCAGACTGCAGGGGCTCGAGGAGGGAGTGGAGGGAGAGGTGTGACTGAAGTTGACCTGCAACATTGCAAGGAAGGGAAGGTTGGAATTCCTCCAAAAACCCAAAACAATAATAAATTGGTCATTTTCAATCTACGACTGTTTGTGGGACATTGCTGTGCGCAATTGGCTGCCGCGTTCGCCCACAAATATACAGTCAATTCATTTTACAGTGTGTTCTGTGAAGCGCTTTGGGACATCCTCCCGATGTGAAAAGCGCTATATCAAATGCAAGGATTATTATTATTATTATTATGGGATGGTAGTGTGAGAGATTCGAGGGATTGAGGGTGGGTTTTTTGAGGACTGGTGTGATGATAGCGATTTTCAGGGGGAGTGGAACAGAGCCTGAGGAGAGAGACTGTTTGATCGTGTCAGCCAGCAGGGGAGAAGAGAAGAGGGAGTTGAGTGACCAGCAGCTGGGTGGGGAGGGGGTCGAGTGAACTTCATGCGGGTGATTGTGGTTGAGAGGGAGGAGTGATAAATAGGGGCAAAGGAGTGTAAGGAGGAGGGAGTGGCAGGAGTCGTGGCGTTGTGATCTCCTCGTGTTCCAGCAAATAAACATCCAGATTAATTGGTCATTTATCTCAAGTGGGGGGTTTCTATAGGGCTTTAATGGTAAATAGCTGCCATGTTTGTCTACAAAACTACTAGTACTACTAATAATAATCCTTGCATTTGATATAACACCTTATCACGACTTTGAGATGCCTCAAAGTGCTTCACAAAATATATTGTAAAGTAAATTGACTGTATAGTGAGAATAATCTCTGAGAAGAGTTAGTAAACTCGAGTTCTCAGCTTAATGTAGGGTTTGGTAAACTATGAAGGAAAATCTGCTAATACAGTAACAATTACAGTAAAATTTACATTATTTAGTGTATATGATATCAAATAGCATACCTCCATACATATAACCATACATACAACAATACATACATACAACCATACATACAACCATACACACATACATGCAAACATACATACATACTGCATAAATTTAGACAAAGAGAAGTAAACAGTATTAAATGAGGCTCACAAAAACTTATAAATTTAGACGAAGAGAGAAGAAAGATGGTTTCAGAATAGTGCACATTCATAAAGTATAAATGTAGCACAGAAAAAGACAGTGGAATCTGAGTATATTTGGACAGGGTACAGATGGACTGAGCCCACATGTCATCATGACATGTCATCGGGAATGAAAAGGATATTTTAGAGTCTTCGAGCATCATCTCACAAGCCCAGGCATGCAACAGCTTTTACCCTCCTATATATACTACAACCCTCTGTGTATGCTGACCAATTCTTTTTTCTCCAAGCACATTTTTTATCAGGATCACTAGCACTTTTATCAGTGGCGTTCCTGTATTCGTTTTGGAGGAGGAAGAACACAGAAACAAATATGCCATTTGGCCTGTTGAGCCTGCTCTTTCATCACTCTCTCTGTCGGGTGAATATTCCTTTTAGCACATTTATAGTACGTGCAGCCTCTTTCAATTTTGTTCTGCATCTTTTTAAATGTTGTTTTAAAAGAATCATTATTATTTAATGTTTACGAAAATCCCATGATGGTCAAATAATTATTTGATGAGCTAATGAGCCACACAAATCAGCAAGGTTGTCTCATCTGAAGGATGCCACCTCCAATAATATACCCCCAGCATGCCCCATGTTCACCCACAAAACACACAGTCACTCACTTTACAGTATATTCTGTGAAGCGCTTTGAGACATCTTGAAAACGTGATAAGGCACTATATCAAATGCAAGGACTATTATTATTATATTATTAATAATAACTGATCTGTGCTAAATTATATTTGAACTCAGCCTGGATAGCAAAAGGAGCCCAACAAATAGGCCTCAGTGTCCCTGGGCGAGGGGGGAATCAATCAATCAATCAATCAATCAATCAATCAATCAATCAATCAATCAATCAATCAATCAATCGGTTCCCTCTCCATGTGCAGAAGTGTAGAAAATTTCCTGAATATTAGGAAAAGATTAGGAAATTTCCTAAATATAAATATTAATTTAGAAGAGAGTTTTCAAAAGTTCTAATTCTATGATTCTATGAACTGGCTACCATATTAAGATTGAATTGAAAACTGTTCCACTATTCAATACAATGTTACAAAATTACTTCTGTTTGATTCAGTGCAGTCTTAAGTTTTAAAACAAAATGTTTTTACAAACTAGGACGAGGTAGATTTCAGGCTTTTTATGTTGGAAGTTAAGCACTTTGGGACGTCCTCCCAACATGAAAGATGGTATATACATATAAATGAAATGTATTGTAAGAAAACAAGAAGGAGCTTCTTCCTTTATCTTCCTTCTCAGCTTTTCACAATCAGATGACTTGTATGGAATTCACATCTCTGTGACTAATAGACTGTGGATTATCTTCTGAATGCAGAGCACGGTGATAAGAAACCAGTTTGGTGACATAGCAAACGAGTCTCATTTCCTCAAACATTGTTTCTCTTTATTATCATAAACCATATTACTGTACAAATGATACAAAGGCTTTCCCTTTGAAGATGTGATCTTGCTTCGATAAAAATACTTGCGGAAACCCATCACCATTCTTTAAGAGCATCCAATCTAAACTCTTTGTCTGGTTTGGATATTGTTTATCATGGTGATAGATTTCTGTGTGTGTCAGATACCTGGCTGAGGAAAATAGAATGACAAAGTAATATTAACGGGAACATCACGATTATCCAAATCCAGAGAGTATTAAGATCAAGCTGGTAAGTGCTAAGGCTTGGGGACCCCAAAGTGTTTGTCAGGGTACTGTTAGAGTTAAACCAACTGAAAACGCGTAGCTTGTCATTGATAGCACTGTCTGGCAAGCTTTCCCACTGCTTGTCCAGCTAGGATCACCCTACCCATTAGGACATTGGCTTGCTGGGTTAACAGGGAGATGAGTGGGGAGAATCAATGCTCCCAGTGACTGGTCTGCCCTTCCAAGTTCTGCCAATGAGCCAAGTTGGCTGTGCTGTCATCAGCAGTGCCTTAGAGTGCTTCATCACTTATAAATAGTAGCTGGCAATCGACACTCTATGTGGTTGTTTGCGATGTATAATTATTGCACTACTTTGCACTATTTGCAAGGTGTAACTATTTTGTGGTCAGCCGGGTGACATCAAACTGACATTCCTGGCTACATGACTAAACCTTGACGAGTTACATTCCACAGATGACATTTGGAGTCCATTACGGAAATTGTGAAGATTATGTATAATAATAATAATAATAATAATCCTTGCATTTGATATAGCGCTTTTCACATCGGGAGGACGTTCCAAAGCGCTTCACAGAACACACTGTAAAGTGAATTGACTGTATATTTGTGGGCGAACGTGGCAGCCAATTACGCACAGCAATGTCCCACAAACGGTCGTAGATTGAAAATGACCAATTTATTATTGGTTTTGGTTTTGGAGGGATTATTATTAGGCGTGTGGAGTAAGGAAACTTGCCCAAGGTTTCGCCCTCTGCCTGGAATTGAACTCAGGTCTCTCGCTTGTATAAACTAGTTATAGAGATATATGTATTATATGAGTTCCATAACTTCCAATGTATACAAACTCCCCGAACCTTCACTCACACCAAACTTTGCAGGCCTATCACCACAGTCCTTGGCAGGCTCCACTGGCTCCCAGTCCTCAAACCAATTTTAAGTTCCTCATCCTCAACTACAATTATTTTCATGCCCCAGAACCTCCTTATTTGTGACGTCCTGCTGCTCCACTCTTCTGCTCACCCTCTCCTCTCGGCTCCTTGGGCTTCGCTGCACATCTCCGACCCCCTCAACACTGCCACTGGTGGTAAATTCTTTGCACTGATCTTTCGAACTCCTCCCTCTACTCTTCATCTCAAACCCTCCCTCCCCCCTGCCCCCCAACCCATATGCTCTCTATTTGGAATGGTCACCTCCCACTGCCTCCTTTCCCCTTCTCAGTGTTCAATCCTGGCAGTCCAGGATGTTATCCCATGTGAAGGGCACAATATCAATACAAGTTGTTGTTGTTGAGTTGTGCAAGCCATGTATAAACAGGGTGCAAATAGGATTCCTGCCACCCAGGAACCATTCAGTCACACAGTGTTGTGGACATCAACCTTTAGAGGCACTCTAAAGTTTGCTCACATAGCAAGACGTTAAATAGTAAGATATTAAATTGCAGCGTGCCGTGTGCATGTTGGAAGATTTCAAACAGCTATTTCCATAGTAACATGTTGAAGTTCTCCCTCTAGCGTAGAAATAAAAAGCATTAGCTGAGTACAGTAGTTCCATAACAACAACAATCAAATAACAACAAATTACATTTGTATAGCACCTTTCACGTGGGAGGATGTCCCAAAATGATGAAAGGATATGTAAGGGATTATATTAAGGAACTTTTTAACTTGCCTTATTGTTTTGGAATGAATTTATAATATTTAAAAGCAACATTTTTTGGAAGAAACATGAAATAATATTGGTATCTCCAGTGCTAAAAATATTTAGAAAGTTCCATTAGACCTAAGAAACATTAGGCACAGACTCGATGGGCCGAATTGACTCTTTTGGTGCTGTACGATTCTATGATTCTATGAAACACATGAGAGGCTCATTCATGGACACCTGCACTCATATGTACATATATATTTAATATATCTTCCATTCTTCCATCCATACATACACACATACCTACCTACATACATGGAGTGCCTCTGTGTAGTTAATAATATTCTCTGTTGTATATTCTCTACGTTCAGGTGTAGAATTATGAACTGATCAATTTAAAAGAAGTGGTTCTTTCTGATCTTCAGGAGATTCCCATGCTTTGCATAATCTTTCATTCTGTGTCTATGAATAGTTTACTGGCTTCATCAGTAAGGGAAGCACCCCAACAAAATCACAAAGCAATGAAGTCTTTCTGCACTTTACACATTATATTCTGTACACATTTGTTCAGGAGACATCCCTTTGAAAGCTTTTAATCCTCAAATGTTGCATACACATTACATTAATTGGTTACCTCATCCACCACTTTCCTTCAAAAGAACATTGATGCATTGAGTAAATTTGAAAGAGCAATACTGTTGCTGTTAAAGATTCAAGAGGGCATTTGATAGCCATTTTGCAATTCAGGAGTCTGAGAGATAGAACATTGTAATTGTTTTACCTTTGGAACCAATTAGATAAACTAATAAACGTTTGCTGCTGGACAATGTCTATGCTTATATGTGTGCTAAACATTATTAGAGGGCTGTTGTCATGCATTCTGGGAAGAGGCGGAGGCAAGTGATTACAGTAACGTTTTTAAACAGCCTAAGCAGTTTACAATAATAAGTGTTCTACAATACATGGGACCGCACTCGCTTGGTTCGAGTCCTACGTTACAAACCGCCATGTGCCGTACAATTCTATAAACACTACATTTCCGCAAATGCTTTTTCTTCTCACCCCTGCCCAGTCACCTGTGGGATATCCCAAGGCTCCATCCTTGGTCCCCTTCTCTATATGCTCCTTCTCGGTTATGTCATCCACAGACATGAGGTTAACCAGTGGTGGATGAGGTTAACTTCCACATGTGTGCGGCTGACACTTAACTCTACTTCTCCTCCTCCAGCTGTGACCCGCAGTCCTCTGATGTTCTGTCAACTTGTCTGACAGACATCAAGGCCTGATTGAGTGAAATTTTCTGGCAATTAAACGTCAACAAGACGGAAGCCATACACTTTGGCTCTCATCGACGTCTTCTGTCCTACGGTTCCAACCTCCTCAACCTACCCTATCTGTCCTTAAAACTCTCTGAACCCGTGCACAACTTAAGCGTCAGGTTCAATCCCCAGTTATCCTTCCTCCCCTACATCCGGTCCCTGACCAACCAGCACCGCTTTCCTCCATCTCCACCACATTGCCCGTCTCCAACAATACCTCACTCCACAAGCTGCCGAAACCCTTGCCCATGCCTTCAAATCATCCAAAATCCACCTCCCACATTCTCACCCACACTAAACTCCATACCCCAATTACCCCAGTCCTTGCCAAACTCCACTGGCTCCCTGTCACAGAGCAGATCAACTTCAAGATCCTCACTCTAGTGTTTAAATCCCTCCACGCCTTGGCACCCCCTTATCTCTCTAACCTCCTCTCTCCTCACAGCACTACCCGCTGCCTCCACTCTACTGGCTCCGGTCTCCTTCTTGTCCCTTGAATCCTCCACTCCACCATTGGCAGCCGTGCCTTCAGCCACTACACCCCGAAACTATGGAACTACCTCCATCAATCCCTTCAATTTGCCCCCTCTTTCCCCATTTTCAAGTTGTGCCTGAAGACCTTCCTTTTCGACCGTGCCTGTGGTCACCTTCCCACTCCCCTGGCTCAGCATGGGGCTCCACCATTGTTAAGCACTCAGAGAAGTTGCCAGGCGTGGAGGGTGCTATATAAATACAAGTTGTTGCTGTTGTATAAGATTTCTATCTGAAGATGAGACTGAGAATCAGAGAGCTTTTTGTGAATCTTATTATAAAGAAGAAACAGAAATATTTCTACTTGCAGTGATTGGGGTACAATAGACGCCATTGTTTAATCCCTTTTTTGGGAGGGGTCAGCCAGGTGTGCTATATGTGTGAAAACCTATTGCCCTGCTCTTAATTAAGAGTATCCAAACCAGTCTACAAGTTCCTCATATGCATGCAATGGGCACTCTCTTCCCAAAGGGATGTTCTCTGTTCAGCTAATCCTAGAAAGTAATAGGTGCAAGTTGATAAGAGTCAAGGTTTGAAGAGCCCAGAGTTTGCATTGGGGTACTGTTGGCATTTTGAAAAGCTTGTCACTGTGAACCCTGACTGCCTGGCTTCCTATCCATTAAGCCGTTGTCTTGTAGGGTTAACATAAGCTGAGTGGGAAGAATCCCCGCCTCAATGTTTTTAAAAATACATCTATTAGCTAGGAGGATCTCAGTCTGCTATTATGCTGTATAGGCTGGAGAAGGTATTGTATTTTAACTTGGGAATTGCTGAGTGAAACACCGTCCCCTAGTAAAAGGGCCCCTTTAAAAAGACCATCAATCAGAATGGAGATCAGTTAGTCAGGCAACTCATTCCATCCTGAGAGAAAACCTCTGAGAGGAAGTGAATTTAATGCTTCACTTCTCTCACATTAATCCCACTACACTGTGACTGATGACAACTACAAATGTAAAACCACTTGTCTCCAAATCAGACTTATATTGTAACAAGAAGTGAAACTGCTCACAGGAGAAAATTTTATATAATCCACTATGGAGTCAGTCCAAAACTAGATGACACAAGTCTAAAATAAAGCCATTAAGTAACAACAAGATATAATAGCACAACCTGAGATTAGGAGGGTTTTTTGATGAAAGAATTGTAAATACAGTATGTGGAATGCAATCCCAGGTCAACAGACTGATGGATTGCAGGTTATAGGGAGAAATTCACAGATAATTGAATGCTGAGCACAATGGCCCCTAAACTGCGAGATCAGAGAAATGTCCTGACTAAGAACGCAGCTGGTCCAGAGGCACTTCCTGTGAATGTGTCTGATCGAGCAATAAAAATGATAAAAGGTCATTCAATCCAACCAGCCTATTCCTTGCACAGATCAGGTAATCAACTGCGACTCTCTCCAGCCCATTGGGGATAGATTTCTCAACGTCTCTGCCCTTAAAGATAAATCAAACCAGACTCTTGCAGACCTATGCAGCCTCGATCAACTAAAATGAATAATCATTGCAATTGATATAGTGCCTTTAACATCGGGAGGACATCTTAAAGTGCTCCACAAGATTTACTTTGAAGTACAGCAACTGTTTATTTGTACCAAACGCTACAGCTAATCTGCACACAGTAATGTCCCACAAGCAGCCATGAAGTGAATGACAAGTTTTCTTCTCTGGGGGATTGTTGGTCAGGACACCAGGAGAAAATCCCTTCTTTTTTGAGTAATGCCTTTATCATCTAGCTGAACAGGCAGACAGGATCTCTTCTTAACATCTCATCTGATGGATGTCACTTTTGACAACACAATGCTGCTCCAGCTCTGTATTGGCGTGTCAGTCTAGACTGTGAGCTCAAAGTGGGACCAGATGCCTCCTTATAGTGACATAAATAGAGATCTAAAAATGTGGTATTCACTACAGGATTCAAAAAGAATTCAGAAATACTGAATGATACAGTAAACACCTGTGTGTCACCAGGGCATGTCCCAACTCTACTCCATTGCCATCCCTTTCTGTATACGCTAGGGTGCCGTTTCTTACAGTCAATACAGTGCATATCTGATTACCTGCAAGATTTGATATTTACAAATATCTGGTGTAGACTGCCCACTCTCTCCCAGAGGGGAATGCATCTTGCTAACAAAATGTCAAAGAGTTTAGTCATAAATTAACAACAAGTAAGGCTTGGTGATCCCAGGTATACATTGGGGGTATTGCTGGAGTTTAAGTAGCTAAAGCCGCATAGCTTTCCATTGCAAACAGTAGGGCTTTAGCTTTACCCAATAGGGCATTAGCTTGCAAGATTAACAGAAGGGAAGTGGGAAGAATTCTAATGGCAAGTCCTGCCGAGGAGCCAGGCTGGCTGGTTTGTCATCAGCAGTGCTGTGGACTAGCCTGATTCAGGAACCAGACTGCCATTGAGGGCCAACTCAATTGCGATATTCCAAGCACACCATCTTGGAGCCTGTTCAGCTCCAAGGAGACCCACCTTACCTCCCCCACCCCACACTAAGGACAGTCACTAGTTGGTTGTTCGACATCCGACAAGCGCAGGTTTGAACCTCACTAAGTGGATGGTAGATACAAGGAACTTCTTGTGAGCTTCCCGCTGAAATGGGTGAGAGCATTGCCACCGTTTTCCTGTCCGCAGCCCGGACACACGTCTCTTCCCATTGAGCAATGATTCCACCAGTTGGAGTTGTAGAGTTTAAGCAGCAGCTGTTTGCCTCTCTGGAGGCCAATCATGGGGATTCCAGTCACTGGACGTACGAATACATGTTCACAAACTCGGATTCCAGATAACACCTTCCAGCAGTTGTCACCCCAAGCCTCAGAGTTTTCTCATCAGCTATCTGGCAGGCACATGCCTTCAGCATGGTGGACAGACCTTCACAGGACAGGCTGTGACTTGCCAGCCACCTTGATATTCTCGAGGTCCAAGTCCAATGCTGTGCACTAGGCTTACTCAGCACCAGCTGCTCAATCCAGGTCCTCATTTGAGTGGCCTTCGCAAATAGACGTGGCTGCTGTGAAGCCGCCTCCTCCTCCGGGATGCTTAGGGACTGGTCAGTGTTGGCCGGAGCCTTCCCTCCCTGCAATCACTTCCCCTATTTGCCACAAATCCACCTCACTGCTTGATCTTGGACTTTGCAGATGGGTCAGAAGTCCCTACACTACATCACCAGGAGCTCAGATCCATAAAGGAGAACTGCTTGACACAGGTTTTATAAGCCACAGCTTGACCTGCATTGGGACCTTGCTGTCCTTGAAGAGGTATGAGTACAACCAGTGCCTTCCACCCCTTCTCAGCGTGAACCTTCAGGACAGTGTCCAGGCTGACATTGGTGTCCGCCACGACCTCGATGTACCAATCAGAGTCAATAATTGGGACTGAAGCCCTTTGTATCTTCCAATCAATTCCCTCCATGTCTTCCCTTGGGCTGTTCAGAACCATGATTCCACACTTGGGGGCACTTACCACCATGTCCCACTGTTGGCCCAGTGTTCAAGATGGCGGGTGCAGTGTAGAAGGTCCCCAGGTAAATCCGCCAGCAGCACAATATCATCCCCAAGCAGAAGTGCAACAATCCTGTCAGACAGGCTTGGGACAGAGAACTTTTACTGGACACGAAGGAAGACAGATAAAACCAGTTCTGTCGGAGATAAGAAACTGGCATGAACTGGTCGCTGTGTGGGAAAGCAGAAACTGATGTAAGCAATGTACAGAATGGTACGAATATGGAAAATTGCCGGGGGGGTTTTTGAGTCAATGTTGGAAAAACATTGGAATCATTACTTGAAAGGTATATGGAACTGAGAGGTAGATGTATGTCCAGAAAGTGACCTGAATAGCAGTTGCAATAATAGCCCACAAGATGGCATAGTTTTGATTTGCTGAGTAAATTCAGCCCAGTGTTTAAAGTCACAGCAGTGGAATAATGAAATCAATAATAAACAATAATACTTCTCATACTGACCGCACATTGACCCTTGGCATTGGTCTCACTGAGATTTTCTGCGTAACTTCCTATCGCGTGACAGTTACAACAGAACTGCTTTTTTTAAAAATAATAATAAAAATTGTAGTTATGTATAGATTTAACATTCCTGTGTGCAATTGGCCGTCACGTTTTGCCCAGAATATATACAGTCAATTCACTTTACAGTATATTCTGTGAAGCGCTTTGAGACATGTCCAAGACGTGACATGGCACTATATCAAATGCAGGGATTATTATTATTATTACATAGCGCATTATCATGTCATCAAGTCATCTCAAAACATTTCCCATGACTTTACAGTAAGATGTATTATGTTGTTGGCAAATGCAGCAGCCAATTTGAGCACAGTTCAGGTCCCACAAACAGCAGGTGAGTGACCAATTTTATGTGGCGGAGTGTTGGTCAGGACAGACATTTAAGGAATTTCTTTGCCTAAGTCTAATCAGGCAAGCAATTAAATTGGTTGGAGTGCCCATCTCAATGTTGGTTTTCAAAGCATTTTTAAAAGGTCACAACACAAACTCAAGATAGTTTTGTATCTTCTCATATTAACAATAGCATCAGGCTCACCTCAATTTTCTGTGCAACTTCCTATCATGTGACAGGGACATCAGAGTGGCAGTTTCTCATTGAAACATAATATTGCGGGGGGTGGGGATACGTATAGATTTATTTCCCTATTACCTTTAAGACATCAATTGTAAGACTGTAACTCCAGACCACTCTGGCTTAATTTCTCCACAGCCACTCCTGCCGTTTGCCCAATTCACCAACTGTCACAACTTGAATTCCCCAAAGGGTATTTTTCTTGTGTTGTGGAGTTTCAGTTTGTGCCATTGGTGGTCGATAGGAATAACTCAGCTGTGTTGTCATCATGATGTACTCGTTGAAAGTGAGTGTAACCTTCTTGGTTTCAGTTCTCACCCTTACAAGGCATTGACAAGTGAGATGTGCATAAGATCCCTATTGAGACTCAGCAGCTGAGGTCAATTATCTTCAGTGGCAGTTCCAACAAGCATTATATTGAAATATATTGAAATTCATTGAAATGTTGGAATAAAACTTACATCATTCCTTGAATTCCAAGAATTAAAGGAATATTTATGGAATCCTGCAAACTAGCAGAGATACAATCCATTAAAGACAAGACATTATCATTGCAGAGGACATCACCAGGAGGGGTTCAAAATGGTACTAGGTCAATAGCAAGAGTCAGTATGTGACCATATAGATAGTTGTAAAGATACAGTGCTTATTGCTTCTTTGCCATCTCTTAGGTTTGTTCAATAGATATGATTCTTTTGACTGTTCAGAGTCATCACTCACGTCATAGAAGGAACTTACGTTTTACAGAGCCTTATCACATCAAAACGTCTCAAAACTTTTGACAGGTTATTATTGTCAAGTGCAGTGACCTATTGTGTAGGTTAACATTGAGGAAAAATGGACCAAAGCCATTTGAGGACTTGTAACACACAAACCTGAGCTGTGGTTTGTGATCAGAATATGTGAACAAGTGATCCACAGGCTGACATTCTACATAGTCTTAAACATTTTGTCTTAAACTTTAAAATCATGCAGAATGGTGGAGAATTCTTAAATTTAATCTTAATTCAGAATTCAGTTATTTTTAAGAACTGCAAAAAAACGGTTTCCAAATTTAGACTGAATTTAAAGACTTTCCACGATTCTGTACGATTAATACAATTTAAAATAAAATGTTCTCAAAAGCTAAAACTAGGTGGAATTTGACAACACAATTAAATCAATCCTTTATGGTGGTCTGAGTAGTTTGGTTCCTGAAGCAGGTGAGTCCACAGTACCCAGGCACTGTTGAAAGCAGACCAGACAGCAGCCTGGACGACAACTGGGAAGCTTGCCAGACAGTATTCTCAATGACAAGCTATGTGGTTTTAGCTGATTAGATTCAAGCAGTACCCCAAAGCATACCCTGGGGTCCCCAAGTCTTGGCTTTTACCAACCTGTTTAAATGTTCTCAGTAATTAGATAAAAAGGATGAGTCCCTCCAAGGAGAGAGTGCTCAATCCGTTCCAATGCACATCTCTAGAATAACTATGTGTAGATGGGTTACGTGGAACTCTCAACTTGGTTTGGATTAGATATTGGTTTGGAATTCTTAATTAGATATTCTGTTACCTTACAGTTAGGTAAAGCGGCTCTGTGCCCACACGGACAGAGTCCACTTTCCATTCGAGACACGGAAATTTCCATGTGTGGGTGGTATACATGTGGACCTCTCAGTCTGGTTTGGATACTATTAAGCATGGTGATGAGATTCTGCATTATTCAGACACTTGCCTGACCAAAACAATAATGGTGTATATTGCTCTATATTTATCCAGGTGTAAGTTACTTGTCTATATCTAGAGAAGATAAAAGCATGAATGGAATGTAGGCACCAGATTTACAGTAATGGTTGTGGACAGCTGAAACCTGATGACCAAACTGCTGTACATCCAGTCCACTATAGATCAATGTGCTGTGGTTCACAGCTCCCTACTTAACTAGAATCTAAATTAATGCAAAGTGGATTGTTGCTGCTATTTGCGCGCCAACTATCTTCACATTTGCAATAATGTGAAAGCAGGGAATGAGCAAAGTGCTTTGGACGGAATAATTCATCCAGGGCCCTGGGTCACAACAGCAACAGTGTTTGTCTTATAAAAAAGCTGCTCTGTAATCTTGACATCAATAAGCTTCAGGGCAGACAACAGCAGTCAGTGATACCAGCTCTCTAGTTTAAGTAAAATTAACAACAACTTGCAACTGTGCCTTTCATGTAGGAAAACAAGATTAATGAATGACTTGATCAGATTCTAAGAGAGTGGTTGATGCGGCTGAAGGTGCAGTCAAAGAGATTCTTTTAAGATGGGATTTGGAAGTGGAGAGGGAGGGTGTGAGTTGGAGGGACTTAAGCAGAGAGTTCCAGAGAGTGTGGGGGGGAAGTAGCTGAACAATTGCCCACCAATGTGGGGTGGAGGGGACAGGGACATGAAACATACCTGAGTTTACAGAGCAGCTGAGTAAGACCACAGGAGATAAAGGTAAAGGGTAGGATAAGACATTGGAGCCATTTGAAGGTTAGAACGAGGATCTCAAAGTTGATCTGCCAAGAAATTGGGAGCCATTGGAGCTGGGTGTGGATGGGCATTAGGGCTCACCCCTGTTAGGGGAGAGAATGTGGTGGTGGAGATCTGGCTGATGAGGAGGTTGTGGAGAGTAGAGCTGGGTGTCTAGAGAAGTCAATAATAACAACAAAATTACATTTATAGAGCCAAGTCAAGTCTGGAAGTGAGTATATTGGCTGTGTGTGAGGGATGGGGAAGTTCTGGCAGAGATGGACAACGTTACGGAGATAGAGGAAATCCTGAAATTTGTTTTGTATTTTCCTTTCCTTTAAGAAGTGAACAATATTATCATTGTGGAGTGTGTTGTCAGTGTGCTTATCCTGTTATGTGAAGCTGAATGACTTTAATTTGCGATATTTCTTCATGGGATCCTTAATAAGGAATAGAATTTCCATCGACCTACCAGGAACTCCATAGTTCATGTGACGTAGATTTCCCATGGTTGGGTGTGATGTACATCTGGTTACCAGATGGAATGTCCCATTTCCATGAATGAGGAGATGATACAATCCCTCTAAAGGGAATTTGAATGCCCTAAATTATTTGGGGTTAATGGAGTTGGAAGACACCAAGATGTGTTTCTAAAAAGAAAAGATATGGAGAGAAAAATTCCATCTGGATCTAGATTAACTTCATTTTCTTGGCATTTCGGTGAGTCCAGAATTTCATTTTCTGGAGTTCTTAAAATAAGTTGCAAAAAAACGTTTTCAAAATTAAACACTATTTAAGAATGTGCCAAATTCTGGATGTTCTGAAAATAGAGTAAGTCTAGGGTCAGGAGAAATTTCTTCCTCATTTAGAAAGGCAGTAGATGATAGAATTGATCTGTTAAGAATCAATGAAGGTTTATTAAAATCTCTAATAACCCTTTCTAGTGCCTAAGGAATCTTTTGCTTCATTCATTCAAGCTGTTACTATTTTAGGTGAAGCTGACAAATAAAGTTAGTAAAGGTTTGCTTTAATAATTGAAATATCTGTCACTATCATTTGATATAGTGCCTTATCATGCTATGCTGGGTCATTAACACAGGGTCTTCCTGCTCAATGAAGATCTCAATCAAGCTGTTTTGAGATCAGTGACTTGAATTTATAAAGTGCCCTTCCGGCAGCATAACGTCTCAGAGTACTTCACAGTTGGACAGCGAGCAAGGGAAAAGGGAAGAGGGGAAGGGTGGGGAGACCGTAGGCACGCTTGAAGAGGTGGCTTTTTAGGCAGGATTTAAATAATAATAATAATCCTTGCATTTGATATCGTGCTTTATCACCTCGTTCAGACGCCTCAAAATGAAAAAATAAAAACACAGATAAAGAAGAAGGGAAATGGAAGGGTAGAGGAAGGGAATTCCAGAGGTTAAGGGAGTAGTAGAAGCTGAAGGCTCATGCCACAGATAGTGGGCAGAGGAGACAGGCAACATGCATTAGCCTGCGTTAGAGTAGAAGAATAGGGTAACAATAACAACAACTTGCATTTATATTGAGCCCTTCACGCGACGTAGCATCCCGGAGGGCTTTTACCCGGAGGGTAAATTAAGATAACAATAATAATAATCCTTGCATTTGATGTAGTGCTTTTCACGTCTTCTAGACATCTCAAAATGTTTTACAGAATATTCACAGAAGATCAGAGAGATAGGGAGGGTATTTTTTAAAAACCCTACAGGGAGGTGTAGGGTATGAAAGGATTTATAGGTGAGGGATAGGACCTTGAAGTAGAACTATTGGGAGTAAGTGGAGCCTGGTGAGGGCTGGGTGATAGGTGTGTTGAGTTTGGTGTATGGGTGAGGATGTGGGCAGCAGAGCTTTACTTAAGAAAAAAGAGAAGAAACCCTCAAGGAAGGCTCAGCTGATCCCAGGGCAGGCACGGGGCTCAACACAGACTGAGAGCAGCCCCTCATCTCTCCTCTCTCCCACTCGGCTTGTTGAGTGAAAAGAAGCAGACCCACAAAAAGGAAGATAAATAGGTAGAATAACAAACTGCGTTCAATTTAGATTGTGGGGTAACATTTTATTTCAGTGCTGATCATGTCAAATGTGGAACTGGTCCTAATTTATAGCTATAGCTTAAACATGGCTTTTGATGAGTTTAGTTTGCTGCTCTTTTTGATGTTTCTACATCCTACATGTGCTGAACCTCCAGGGTAAGGAAACCTTTCTGCCCATTGCATCTGCACTGCTTCTACTTCCCTCACCGGAGTTTTCTCCTCTGATTTCGTTCCCCAACTCCTTCCCTTCCCCTTTACATTCAGTATCGTCTAATTTGCTTTTACATGTTAGAAGGACTAAAAATAATAATTAACTTGCATTTACAATGCAGGATAGCGTCCCAGAACGCTTCAAAGGATCTACTATAAAATGTTGCGACTGTGTTTTTATAGGTAAACCAAGTAGTGCACAGCCCCACAAACAGCTATGAAGTGTCAGCACCAATCTGTGGTAAGGTGTATCACTTTCTAACGATTCTCTGTTTTAAAAAAACTCTTCAAACCTCTCTAGATAATGATTGCAAACCTAGATAATTATTTGGGAGGAAAAGTTTGCAGGGCTATGGGGAGAGAGCGGGGTAATGGGATTGATTTGGATAGCTCTTTTCAAAGAGCTAATACAGACATGATGGTCCGAATGGCCTCCTTCTGTGCTGTATAATTCTATGATTCTATGATTGATGATGATTTTCTCTTTTTATTCTGGTGATTGTCCCCAATGCCCTTTTGCTACTGACTCCACAATCAGTGCAAATAGTCTCTCTCTATTTATCCTATTAAAACAATTCATAATTTTGAAAACCTGACCTTTTAGGTTAGAGATCACCTAGCAGCACTTTAATGCCGTGTACTGTGGTGTCTGGAAATCAGTAAGGCACTGAGACCTCTATTGATTTTAGACTGGTGTTCTATCAGTGTAGATTACTGGGATAAAGGTGTTAAACTCTCCAAAGCACTTTGGCATATGCTTTGTATGCTTTGTGCTTTGCACTACACTTTGCAATACACATACCTCTTCATCTTCATTTTCTGAGAGATGTACATGTTTGATTTGATTGAAATTCACACTAATGTTGCTAATAATATCATATTAAGTGTCAGCCTGACTCAGTTGGCAGCTTCTTGCTTCTGAGTCAGAAGGTTGTATTTATTGATCATTCACTGCATGGCTGTTTGTGGGACATGCTGTGTGCAAATCAGCTGCCTCATTTACCTTCACAATACACAGTCACGACTCAAGAGTAAATCCTGTGAAGCGCTTTTCTGACCCTCTTCTGAAGTGAAAGGCACTATATCAAATGCAAGTTTTTTTTATTTTTGTAGTACTCTACATGGAAACTACAGTACATTATTTTATTTATTTATTTATTTTATCCTTGCATTTGATTTGGCGCTTTTCACGTCGGGAGGACGTCCCAAAGCACTTCACAGAACACACTGTAAAGTGAATTGACTGTATATTTGTGGGCGAACGCGGCAGCCAATTGCACACAGCAATGTCCTACAAACAGTCGTAGATTGAAAATGATCAAATTTTTCTTATTGTTTCGGGTTTTTGGAGGGATTATTATTAGGTGTGTGGAGTAAGGAAACTTGCCCAAGGTTTCGCTCAGCCTGGAATTGAACTCAGGTCTCTCGCTTGCAAAGCGAGTGCTCTAACCACTGAGCTACAGGACTCCACAAATTCCTTCCCTGGCCTATGTATATTAAGAACATAAGTTTGGAAAAGGAAGTGGCCATATAATTTATTGAGACCCAGCTTTTTAACAAGCCATGCTCAGTTAGCCTGACGCTAAGTGCTCTGGGATGCTACCCCACGTGAGGGGCGCTGTGTAAATGCAAGTTGTTGTTGTTGACATTAAATAGGGTCCTGCGAATAGAGAGGTATCCAGATATGACAGAGGTGGATCCCGCCTCTTGACACTGTTCTCAAAGGTGATCACTGAAGCCATGCTGCTCGTGTGATTTCCACATCATTTGATGGTCGTTTAGTAAGATCTCAGTTTTATAAATGTCAATATACAGCGGTGGAATTGCATTGGCTTGGGAACAGTGTCGGACATCGGCATTGGGAACAGTGTCGGGAAGCAGAGGGAAGCACATGCTTCTCTAGCACATCTGGGAAATTCCCATTTGATACTTTAGGAATTTCCAAATTGGAGGAAACCCCGTAGACTTATCCACTTAACCTCCCTGGAAGATTAACAATCACAGCCAAATTACAATGAAGTTACATTCCTGTGATTCTGTGTAGAAGTTCCCGACCTCGGGAGCACCAGGAACTATTTTATTCCACGGAATATTCCTGCACTTGTTTGTGATTGTGTGTGTGTGTATGTGTGGAGGGGAGGGGGATGAGTAATGGATACTCTTCTAATCTCTACTCATATTTTGAATGTAATAGTGTTGTACACATATG
Source organism: Callorhinchus milii (assembly GCF_018977255.1). Classification (NCBI taxonomy): domain Eukaryota; kingdom Metazoa; phylum Chordata; class Chondrichthyes; order Chimaeriformes; family Callorhinchidae; genus Callorhinchus; species Callorhinchus milii. The sequence goes on from NW_024704743.1 coordinate 63,227,813, forward strand.
ATGGTAAAAGGTGCCTATTGGAACCACCAGCAGGTGGTGCCTTTCTCCAGGTAAGCAGATTGCTCCATTTGGAATCTGTGAGCCACCAGTTGTTTCTACCCTAAGGTGAGTGAACCTGTTCTGAGCCCTACATTTGGCTCCAGGTTGTATTTGGTCCTCCCTATGGCTCGCTCTGGGTTTACCTGGCTAGGAGGCCACAACATTAACTTTTAATGATCATCCCAGAGGTTTCAGACCTAGCCAGTTTGATCAATAAAATTTTAGTCTGGAGTAAGTTAACATGGATATTAGCCCAGAGAGGGGTGCCACCTGCTGGTGTTCCCAAAATCTTCTTTAAATAAGGAAAGCAACTCGTTTGGGAACACCGCTTACTTGTATCCCAACACTTTTATACTTTCCGCTCAGCATTTTAAGGATATAGATTATGTGCCTTTACACCTTTACAACCGTAATAAGACTAATATTATGATGGAATAAATTATACATCTTGAAGATAATTCAAGGCAATGGGATATGGGATGAGAGGCTGATAGATATTGGATTGGACTGAACTGTGTGCACTGTTTTCCCTGTGGGAAATGTAGACTTTCATACCTAACTGGGTAAAATGGTCCAGTATACACTCAATAGCTTTTGAAAATTGATAGATTACAATGATCATTAAAAAATTGCGATCTTTTCCCTCAAATCTTTTTAACGGAAAATAACATTATACAGATTAACCATAACGATCAAAACAAAAAAGAGAGTGGAAACCTTTCCCCTAAACATGTAGTCTGGATTCAAACTCAGCCTCTGGAGATGGATGACTGCTGTGTGTGATTGTGTGTGAATGTTTACCCATCGTTGTGGTGCCTTGTCTGGATTTACACTTGATCACAAAGTGCTGTATCACTTTGGCAATCGAGGATTATCCATGGCATCCCTCCTGAACATCTGTCAGTCTCAGAGACGCACACAGTCCAAAGAGTCTGGTGCTCCTCCAGTGCTTGAAATAAGTACATTACTGTAATGTAGTATTCACTGTGACAGAGCTCAGACAGCCCCAGTGCTTAATTGTGTGGGAAACGTACGGCAAACCTGGTGACTTGCAAAATATTTGGACAAATATTACCATCAAATTACCATCAAAGTATCAATAAAAATAGGAATATTGGTGCCTGTGTCTCTGACATAATGATTTTGTTTTATAGATTTTAAACACAAACACACTTGCACGTTCCACTCGTCTCCCACCAGCCTTACCAGGCCAAATAAAACATTAACATTTTAAATACAGTTTACTGTATTCTGAATTTCTCTCCAATGGCAGCCCAGGTAAGTTAATTACCTGGAACTGCAAAATGTTCAGTTAGAAATTTTACCAAACATAATGGAAAAAGTCACTGATATTACTTTGTTTGAGACCTGTTGAAAATACCTTATAACAGGTTTTTATTTACATGCTGCTAAATGTAATGTTTCCCAAGTGTCTGCTGAAACACACATTGATTTGGTTATTGAAGCTTAGATCCTAAGTAGGTCAAGAAAACAGGATAGTCTCTGTTTAGAAGGATCTCACAGGAATATTATCACATTTCTGGAGCTAGCATTATCCCCAATGACTGCACTGGGGTAACTGCTAGTCATAAGAAATAACCATTACCTCATTCAGCAGTACAGTGGAACGCTTGTCTCATCTGGAAGAAACTCATGGTTCTTATTGTTGCAAAACAGAACAAATTAGAGGAGCGGATTGTGGGGAAGCAAAGAGTTACAGAGATTGGAGAGAGGGAATGAGAAGAGAGAACAGGGCAGAAAGAAAGAACATTCGCATTAACCCTTGCTGAAGTGCATTACTGAATTCACGGATTTAATGCCAGAAAACAGCAGTATTAAATAAACATTAGTACGTTTATATTTCTCAGAAAGTCATGAGTTTGTCAGATAAAAGCCAGGTTCAGTGTGTTGGTGCCAAAGAGGTAGGACGCAGACTCACACCACATGCGGCAATGCTGCCAGAGCCTGGGAACCTCTCCCTAGGGATGGTGATTTACCCTGAGCCACTTCAGTCCACATTGTATCCATCAGTGACAGAGAGACAGCATTTGGGAGCTGGGAGCTCTTCACTATGAAACAATGCATGGTGTAGAGGGACCCGCAGTCAAGTAAGCAATACATTCAAAAGTAAATACAGAACCACTAAAGAGCCAGGAGTGTAGGTTAGATGATTTGTCAGAGACAAGCAGGCTGGCAGGGCAATGGGTTTCCTCCTGTGTAAGTGGAGCCTTCCAGCCTCTATTGCAATAGGACCTCTTAAACTCTTTAATCAATTCAGAATAAAACAGATGGCTTTCAGAACAACAGGGCACCAGCTGTTGGTGCTTCAGTTACACTCTTGCTGCCATCTGGGAGACATTGGTTCGATTTCTGGTCAATGGATCCAGTGCTGTTTCTTTACCCTAAGGGTGATTAACGCCTGGGAGGGTGGTTGAGGCCAGGACATTAGTCTTGCTTCAAAAGCAGCTCGATACTGTAATGGTAGCTTGGGTATTCTAAAAGGATGAGATCAAATGGACTAAAGGGCCTTCTTTATCTGAACCAATCTTGTGACGTATTTAAATCTGAATCTGCAGTCGCTCAACAGGAATCGAGTCATCTTGATTTATTTTAGAAATTGACATATAAGAATATAGCAGTGATGGAAAGAGTACAGACATGTTTGCATTTCTAACCAAGTATAATTTGCCTGGGCTGACCTCTGAGCTCTGGGCTCATTTGTGAGCCATATAATGCTAGAAGGACCACAAATAAAGCAAAGTTGCCTGATAAAAGGTGATTTCAGGCTCATGTCTCGGCTTCCACTGCTGTTGTTTGGGTGGAGGAGATCCCAAAACCAAGTCTCACATTGCTTTGCAAATATGCCAGTGTCTTGACCTTCACCACATAAGTATCACAATAAACCTAAGAGATCCCTGAATGTGCAGAATGTCTCCAAGCCAACTCGTAAAACATAATTGTTCCCAGACCTCCTGTATGTGGAGGCAATGGGAGACCCAACTCTAAATGCTGTCCCATTTCCCATGACTTTGTTGGTATTTTCAGGACCACAAATATTGACACAATGTTTGACCAGAACACCAGGATGTAACCTACATGGACATAACCTGATAAGTATTCTGTAATATTTTACACACAACTACATACTCTGCTGGATCAATGAACGTTTTCACCCCACTGGGTGCATGTAATCACGATTAAATACTTGGTCTGTTTTCACAGCAGGAACTACCACAATCTGAACACCATAATGTTTTTGCTGTTTGTTTTCAAGTGGGGAATAAAGAAATGAATATATTGTTGATTCAGTGATTGAGTCATGAAAGTCCCCAGAGTTTAACCTGTTGAGAATTCCTGCTGTGTTCTTGGAAAACAATTTTTTTTGAGAGGAAATGTCCTTCCTCTTTCTCAGTAAAGACGGATGTGAAGCAACTGTTTAATAACTCTACTATTTATTTGTTCTCAAATACCATCTTCCTCCCACATTTTAAGTTACTGGTGAAACAGATGGTGAGTGGATGCATATCTAGGATGTATGGGGTATAGAGGATGGTGTGTTGTTGACCTAAGATATGTAGATTGTTACAGGTTCACTGTCAACTTGCATTTTACTAGTTTGATTCAGTGATGTGACTTTGCTTTGTTAGAGTCCATTGTTTTATTTGGAGGAATTTGTCATCTTGGATTTTTCAAAATTAGACAAGAATATATTGTTTTCAACTTTAGACATAAGGTTTCCATGTGGTTCAAACTCCAAACACATGTTAAATTGAATTCAAAAAATATTTAAAAAATTAACTTTACCTTCTTCCTCATTGGACTGTATTGATTTTGGTGTTTTTCTGTGATTTTGCAAAGTGAAAGACACAAGAGAGTTTTTTCATCTAGGATTTACAGTATTCATTATATTTTTGAATTTTCCAGAATTTTTTTCATGCAACTTTTTGTGAATCTCATCCTTTTATTGAGATTGATGACTTTCCATGGAAACCTTACACCAGATTCAAGTTCAACATCAACAAAAGATGGATGGATACAACTTGAATTCAATATGAATTACACATCCAAATAATAGTTTGCAAAACCCTAATTGTAATACTGCTCAGAAATTAATGTTGACAGACCTCTGTGAAATCAATCACTTGTGTGTCAGTCTGGCTCAGGTTATAGCTCTCTCACCTCTCAGAAGACTGTGTTCAAGTCTTATGTCAAGGATTTGTTGGTTCATACCTGATATGTAGCTGGAGTCCTGTAGCTCAGTGGTTAGAGCACTCGCTTTGCAAGCGAGAGACCTGAGTTCAATGCCAGGCAGGGCGAAACCTTGGGCAAGTTTCCTTACTCTACACTCCTAATAATATTCCCTCCAAAAACCCAAAACAATAATAAAAATTGGTCATTTTCAATCTACGACTGTTTGTGGGACATTGCTGTGCGCAATTGGCTGCCGCGTTCGCCCACAAATATACAATCAATTCACTTTACAGTGTGTTCTGTGAAGCGCTTTGGGACGTCTTCCCGACGTGAAAAGCGCTATATCAAATGCAAGGATTATTATTATTATTATTACAATGAAATGTTAGCGTGTGCTGCAATATCAGAGGTGCTATTCTTTGGATGAGACACTAAACCAAGGTTCCGCCTGCTTGTTAAATATCCTCTGGATGTTAAAGATTCGATGCTACTATTTGTAAAGAAAAGGGAGTTTCTCTCAGTGTCCTGGCCAACAATTCAACAGATAAAATTAGTCATTAATGTCATGGCTGTGTGTGGGACGTTTCTGTGTGCAAATTGTCTAACATGTTTGCCTACAAATACACAGTCACTGTAATTTGCAATATATCCTGTGAGGCATTTTGACAAATTTTGATAAAGTATATCAACAGCAAGGAGTATTATTGTTATCTATAAATATGATTTACTTTTAGTCTTTCAGGATTTGATTTCCATCGGAACATATTGACACATAGATTGAAGAAACAGATATTTGATCAGCCACATGGAATCACTTTCTGTGGAATGAGCAGATTATATTCTTCTACTGAATAAAAAGTACTGCAAAATGATCACCTCCCAGATCAAAAATTAGGTAAGTGATATTACCTCGACAAGTGTCATATCCTCGACAAGTGTGATCCAAACCGATCTTTAACTATCAAGAGGTTTGGGAGTCGATTTCTGAATCCTTCTCCCGCTCCTCCAACAACCTGAGCACTATGTTTCATTGGGGAATTAAATTGCTTTTGGGTCAAACTATTGAAGTGGGTGGTGTTGATCACTCCAAAACCTGTTGATGATTAAAGAGAGTTTTAGATCCCACATTTCAGCAATGGGATCATTATTACAAACAAATTGCACATTGTTCACCCTCCGACAGCAAGAGCTGAAAATACTGTGGGTCTGATAGCAGCTTCTCAGTGTCAAGAGACCTGAGGAAAGCTGAGCAAAGTGAGGATGGCTGACAATATTTTTTTGAAGCGCAAGGAAAATTTGTGTAAAGGCACTAAAATGCTTTATATTAAATCTGCAAATCTCTACATCTTTGTTTGACCTATAATAACCCTTACATTTAGTACAAATATATTCTGCCCACAAAATACACAGTCAATCCACTTTACAGTAAATTCTGTGAAGCACTTTGAAACGTCTCAATGATGTGATAAGACTCCATATCAAATGCAAGGATTATTATTATAATTATAATTATAACACTTTTCACATTAGGAGGACGTTCTGAACCCTTCACAAAATATATTGTAAAGTGCAGTGACTGTGTATTGTAGGTGAAATGTCGTAGCTAATTTGCATGTAGCAATGTTCCACAAACACCCATGGGGTGAGTGATTAATTTTATTTGGGGTTTGTTGGCCAGGACACCAGGAAGCACTCCCTTCTCTTTTTGAATAGTGGCATGTGATCTTTAACATCCACCTGAACAGGCAGACAGGACAAAGCTTTACAATGAATGTACACCTCAGAAACAGGCCACTCGGCCCAACCAGACTGTGCCAGGCTTTATACTCCATACGAGTCTCCACCCATTCCTAACTCCTTCCCATACCCTTCTATTCCCCACTTCCTCATGTGAAGGTCTAGCTTCTTCCTGAATAACCTTTGTTCAACATCTCATCTGAAGGAATAGTACCTCTGACAATGCAGCGCCCCCCCAGCACTCAACTGTCAACCTAGACTATATAAGTACTGGTTTTGGGGCTTGATGGAATTTGGTGCCAGGGTATGAAGTGATCTGAAAATTAGAGTGAAGATTGTGAAATCAATCTTTATCATCTTGTCCATCACATCTGGCAGGGACTTCCACTTCCTGTCAACTCTCTATATGCAAAATTCTGTCCAATCTCTCCTTTATTTCGTTGCTAATAATCTCATTGATACAACTGAAAACAATAATGTTGTCAGCCATATTTGCTAACCATAGGTCCATGATTGGCAATTATCGTCCATCTTCAAATCACACCTGAAGACTTTCCTCTCCAACCTTGGAACCAAATTAGCCTTTATGAGAGAACTAGATAGAGATCTAAAAAGGAGTAATTTGGGGGGAAATGGGGAAAAGACAAGTGGAAGGGACCGAATAGATTGGAGAGTAAATCCTATGAAGTGCTTTGAAATGTCTTCCTGATGTGAAAGGTGCTGTTTCAAATACAAGGATTGTTACTACTATTGCTTTTTCAAACATCTATGTTTCTGTGGAATAATGTATTCCAAAATAGAAATGATAATTCTGGTTACGGTATGCGCTTAAGAGTTGATAAAAGGGGAACTCATCATTATTTAAATTACAGTAAATTTGAGAAATTGACTCACAAACACAGTTCTTTGCCTAGTGTTTGGTATCACATGGAAATCCAGCTTGTGATATCACACCTGCGTGACAGAGCCAGTCCTTCTGGGCTTTTCTCAGCAGTAATATCACATTTTTCTGTCATGTAGTCTTGCCACACAAATGTTTATGGAATTTTGTGTTTAAATGAGAGTAATCATCCTTACATTTTAAACAGACCCTTTTCACACTGGGAGAATGTCTCAAAGCACTTCACAGGATATACCGCAAAGTGGAGTGACTACTGTATGTTGCAGGCAAATGTATTAAAAGGAAAAATATAAAATAAAACAAGGCAAATGTGGAAAGATACATTCACTGCAAAAATGAAGCCTCTTTTGATCATAGCCTCTAGTTCAATTCTATAAATCCCCCATTTGGTTTGTCTGTTTATTTCCCATGTTGTCCATTTACTTTCTCTTTCAATAATGTGTAGGGGAAGCCTTCCTCCTGGACTGTTGTGAAACCATAAAGAGAGTGAGAGATTAACCAAATTGCCCAATTACCAGCTGTTTATGTTTCATGAGATAATGAGTCAGGAATTTACTATCAGCTGGATAACTTGGTGAATAAGTCCCACTTGGAACTTGCTCAGAAGAGCTCAGGTAAATCAGTCAGAGGAAAGGTTCCCTGGCAACATTGAGCTGGTTAATAAGAAAACAGGAAAATGAATCGAAAGAGAATCATAAAAGGCAGAGCGGCATCAGGAGCATTTTTGGATCTCAAAGCAATCAGTGCCTCAGCGCAATCTCCCAAAAGCAGCTTATCTTTTACATCTGCAGCATAATCAGATCAGCAAAGGCTTGTTACACCATTAAACTAATGCTATTCCAAAATGGCCCCACTAGTCATGTGATCTCACGGCAGAGTTACTACAGGACTGGTTGATGTTGGCTGCATTGCCCTCATACACCCGCCCCCTCCCACTTTTTCCCTTCAAATTTTTATGAGCACTGCAAACTGGTGAGAAAGAGATTAAATAAGGTCAAACATGACTTAGGTGTACACACTCACAATTCACATAGGAACCAGAGTAGAACATTTGATGGGCCAAACCTACTTCAGCATTTTACTAGATCATGGCTGATCTTTTCTCTATATTCCTTAATACTCCTGACCCAACTGTACAGTGCCTTGGGACGTCCTCCCGACGTGAAAGGTGCTCTATAAATGGAATCTTGTTGTTGTTGTACTCTTATAGCCTATGTACCCATTTATCTCTCTTTTAAGCATCCCAATTGATTCAGAATTTATGACCTTCTGGGATGTGCAGTCTATATTCTGACAAGCCATTGGGACTGAAAGAACCTTTGAACGTGAATAATAATAAAAATCCTTGTATTTGATATAGCGCCTTATCAGATATTCGAGACAAATCAAAGCACTTCACAGAATATACTGCAAAGTGAATTGACTGTAAAGTTTGTGGGTGAAAAGTGGTGGAAGAGTCCAATGTGAATGGCGTGTGTACAGAGAGAATATGGTGCATCTTGTGTAGGAACCACGTCAACTCTGTGTCAGACTGACACATGTGAACCTGTTCCTGAGGCAATGTGGTGTCAGAGCAATAGTCGCAGAACTTGGTGTGACATCAATCAGGTTCCCTGCATATTCCACACTGTCAGTCCAGAACACCCAGAGAGAACCACAAGGTTTCCCCTCCCACCAGCTACCTGCACCCAGTCACAGGTGATAATCTGCACAGAAATAATAACATTACAATATAATACCATGTGTGTTTATGTAGGCAAGCGCTGACTGCAGGTAAATCTGCGTCAACAAAATCCCACAAACTACAAGTGAGATTAATATTGAAAACAAAAGGGAGAAAGGGAAAGAAAAAAATGAGCGACAATAAAATGAAAAATAAATATTCTCATAGCTTTTGAATTGCATCACAACATTATCTGGTTGTTGAGTGTGAGGTGTTTACTATTATTCTCAAAACTTTCTAATTCCATTCCAGTCAGTTGCATACTAACATCCAATGTTTTTCTACCTGTGCATGTTGTTTCACAGTTGCCAGTGTTCAATTTCATTTGCATACGTCTGCCTGCTTACATAACTGATCTAAATTATTCTGCAAATCTTTTAATGTATCCTCCAACTCCACTGCTCTCCCTCTTTTTGTGTTGTCAGCTTGCAGCTGGTTTTGGAATTCAGGTCATTTATGTAACAATAATGGTCCAAGCAGTGCACTGACCCTTGTGGGATTCACTCAACGTATCCCCCAGTCTGACTTTGTACAGCAAATCTGACAAGTGCTCTCTGCTTCCTATTTTTAACCAGTTTCTTATCCCGTCTCCGTATTCTGCAGGGTTTCATTGCAAGTCTTTCAACTGTAACTTTGTCAAAAGCTCTCAGGAAATATCTAGTAATCTCTCTTTCAAACAACCCAACCGACCATGCATTCAATACGCTTACAACCCAATGGGATTGCAAAAGTGCTGGAATAGGAAAACCACAGTGTAAATGGCATGTGCCAAAAACAGCACCAGAATGTAAAATGTGTTTGTACAGGTCCTGTCTGCCTGTTCAAGTAGACATTAAAGATCCCATGGCACAATTTGTAAAGAGAAGAGAGTTTCTTCTGGGTAACAATCTCCCTGGATAAAAGAGCTATTGTGGGATGTCGCTGTGTTCACATAAACACTACACGTAATTCCCGTGAAGCACTTTACAGAGCCAGATGGGAGTATGAGGTTGGGGGTAGGCGGGGGATAACTGAAGGCACAGTTAAGGAGAGAGGACTGTAGAGGGGTTTAAAAGCAAAAAGGGAGGGGGAACATGGAGAGGTTTAGGGAAAGAGTTCCAGAGTGTTTGGCACAGTGACTATTGTGATTTATAAGGAGTAGTTCCCAACTGATTCAGAGCCTCTCATCAGGGAGTTTGCCAGTAACTGGCAGTAATAAGCCCTTAAAAAAAATCACTTAACCACGACTGTTTGTGGGACACTGCTGTGCGCAATTGGTTGCCGCATTTTGCCCACAAAAATATTAAGTCAATTCACTTTACTATTACCTCACAAATGACTCAAGGGATTTCCATTCTGAAGTACTGGATCAGAATTTGGGGATTGGGACAAGTCAGCCGTTAGCACTGCCAGTTACTGGCAAGATTCCCGATAGTGCTGTGAGGCCCTGGGTCAGCCTGGTAAACACAGGTCCCAGTATCCGACACAATGAGGTTACTACTTCCTTGTTTTAGTTAATAGCGTACATGCTGGCTGATTAGATCTTGACATGTAAAACCCTCATTAAGACAGTGAATTCCACTGCCCAATGTTTCAAATGCTGCCAACATTTTCTTGGATCTGTGCGGAGATACAGCACAAGCAAACCTTCCCACTGGTCGTTCAACATCACTCTGTTCCTCGGCAAAAATGTAATTATTAACCTCATAAATAACAATTGTTATTTAACAGTAATTTGTGTGGAGCATACGGCAATGAGGAGTGAAATGAATTCATGGCCAATTTAATGTTTTGTGCAAGGCAGCAGATGGTCTGAAACACAGACCAAAAATAGTGGGAACACAGTGTGCAGACAGGAACACTAGAAGTTCAAGTCAAACAGCCAGGACAATGACATGCTCTCACTAGGGACATGGTATCTAACCAGTTGGACTCTAAACAAAAAACAATAGCAGGGCTGAATGAGCATTCGCTGAAAAAACACATCAGAGTAAACGCCATCATCACACTGACTTGTGAGACAAGTTGCTTTTATATAGGGTAATGGGCTACACACTGGGTAGTGTACACCAACGTCACACAGCCTAGTGGTTTACCAAACCAGATAAGTGGGGGTGAGAATCATAAACATAGGCACCTTGTTGGGCCTAATATTAATAAAAATCCTTGTATTTGACCTGATGACCTTTTGCTGTTCGTAACATGTTCTGAAGTGCACCATGGAGTCCTGTAGCTCAGTGGTCAGAGCACTCGCCTTGCAAGTGAGACACCTGGGTTCAATTCCAGGTAGGGTGAAACATTGGGCAAGTTTTCTTACTCCACAAGTCTGATAATAATCCCGCCAAAATAAAACAATAATAAATTGGTTATTTTCAATTCACGGCTGTTTGTGGGACACTGCTGTGTGCAATTGGCTGCTGCGTTTCGCCCACAAATATACAGTCAGTTCACTTTACAGTCTATTCTGTGAAGTGCTTTGAGACATCGAGAAGACGTGAAAAGCGCTATATCAAATGCAAGGATTATTATTATTATTTGAATAGGATTCGCCTGTCGTGAGAATGCGGAAAAAAGCTAGTTTGTGGTTGGCCAAAATTGCTATTTAAAAAAAATTATCCGTGCAGTTCCATGAGGGAAGTAAGTTAAAAAACCACAGCTTTGGTATAATTTATTCAGCGGTACATTTCTCACTTTCGGCCCCTCTGAAAATCAATTGGATTATTTTTCTTATTTCCGTCATGAAAGAAAAAGAACATATTATTAAACAAGCTGGTGGAGTTGGAACACATTGATGAAGCAATAACACAGATGCCTTTCAACGAGTTCCCAGAATTGATACCTAAGCTCCCTATTTTGTTCTACCACAGCACAAGATTTAAGACGGTCCTACTTGATGTTTGTAACCCAATGCATAGAAACAAGGACGTTTGGACACTGTTACCCCATTTTTACTTGTGAAAGAGTTGACACTGTTCCCAAAGGTCGGATTTGTGTGTCCCTGCGGAGGTATGAGTTTGAATTGGTACAGACATGAGCTAGACCCACCTTAGGATAGGTTTCATGTCAGTGCTGAATCCTATGGGGATGGGGGCCACTGTAAACAGGCAGTGGACTAGCAACCCAAATCCCCACAATCCAAGCATGCGTCTCCCGCTCGCTGTGGTGCCTCCTGTGAATTGCACTGATTTTGGTCGCCATCAGGAAAAACAAGGTTTAAGCAAGTTACAAATCGAATGTGTGCACATGCACACACTAGCGTGATGCAACCCATCTCCCACCCCCCTCCCACACACACACATACACACACACAGCGAACACCACCCCCGCAGTATCTGACACATTCGAGTCATTGAATGTCAATGTAGAGCTGTAATTGCTGGTTGGAGATGCTCAGCATTATAAACAGGTATAAACTGCACTAATCCGGCATTGTGGGTTTGATTGCTGAGCTGCATTATGGCATCAGTAGGTGTGACCATAAGCAAGTTGTGCGTCTGTGACTTTAATTTCCCTGGTCAGCAAAGAAGCAAAACATCAAGGGGTTGTGTGATCCTCAAGCTAATCTCTCTGCTCAATGTGCTGAGGTGAAATTTGGAGCGAAATCTGTGGCCAACTAGTCAAAAGATCACAAGTTAGTCCATCACAATGATGGACAAGATCCTCCATATTGGCACATCACATTTTCAACTTTACGGATTAACAAACCTAAAACTGCTCGTTACACCTTAGGCTGTTTCTTAATGGAGTCCAGTGTCCTGGCCTCTAACGCCTTAAACCTTTCCTGGTTAGCTGTTCCAGTTATTGATTTGTTCTCTCTGTAAACAATTACTTTCTTATGGATATCTTAAAGTTTCAAGGCGAATGCCTTTCCCCTGTCCTTTTCTCATCCCCAACGACAGTGCAGCTGAAATCCACTTAATATCACCAAGAGGTTCATTCCAGGGCCCTAATGATGTGAATTTTAGAGGTTTGCAGAAGCATATTCTTCACTCCTATTTGTGGCACATTTAATGTGCTCTCCCATTAGAACAATGAATTAGGCACAGACCAGCTTGTGTAAGTGGGTTTGCATCACATTGGCTGTCATATCCATGTCCAGTGCAGAATGCAACCATCAATCCCCAGCACATTGAGGATTTTGTGCATCTGGTGTACTGGCAGGATCAATATTTACAAATTCTATTGAAATCCTGTTTTGAATACCTTGCTCCGAGGCTATCTCACGTAAAGGATACTATATACATGCTAGTTGTTCTTATTGTCTTAACCCTATTAATGATTGTTTTATTGTGGTAGCAAACAATGACATAACTGAGGGTGGCTGCTGCAGCCCTTATCTCTTCTGAGCATTGTAAACCTCCGCAGGCTCACAGCTGCTTGTTTACTTCATGAGNAAAAATGGTTATGAGAGTAGGTACCTAATGCAGATTTAGAGCATTAGCTATCTTAGTGCAAGGCAGTCATCATTACCAGCCTTAGGTAAAAGACACCAGATGCAAAGACTTATTTTTACCACACTCAGCGACAGACCTGTTTTACAGGGAGTATTGCTCGTGGAGGGCTGTGAGAGCAACTGTCCTGCTAGGCAAAGTCAACTTGACAATTATCCACTTGATGTCAGCCAGGCTGCTACCCAGTGGACCCGAGACAAAGTCCCACTGCAGCCTGCCTCTGGGGAGATTTCCAGTGTAATTGTCAGTCTTCCTCTGCAACTCTTTTTGTTCCAACCACCTGGAACATGCTTCTAAACACAACCAGACTTGCTGCCAGATCCTGAACTTTCCAGTGTGTATCAGGTACTGTTGTTAGCTTCTCCTTCTCTTGTTGGAAAACATGTTAATAGGGAATAAAACTAAAAAGACAATACAACACATGGGAATTGGAGTCTTAGAATTTGACAGATTCTTAAACACGGCCTTACGTTTGAATTCCATTTTCAGTAAGTTTCTTTTAAGAACTACAGAAAACCGATTTCAAAGTTAAGACTGAATTCAACAATTTGCTAAATTCTAACACACTCTAAAATGTTGCATAGAGTACATCTAGCTCAGGTGGAATTTCTCCCCTATAGTTTTTCACTTTTAATAATTTAACAATTAAATTATAATAATTGGAAAACAGACAAGTGGGTGATTGTTGCTATTTCTTCACCCCCTACATATAAGACTGAGAACGAAAATCCTGTCTGTTCCGAGTGAGTCTGGGTTTGTCTATGTAACAATAACATAGTTTGTGGAGTCCTGTAGTGTAGTGGTTAGTGCGCTCGCCTCACAAGCGAGAGGACGCGAGTTCGCTTCCCGGGCCAGGCGAAAACCTAGGCAAGTTAGCTTACTCCACACACCATTGTTTACCTGGCAGCAAGTAGGAACCCAGTTGTTTGGTGGATCGCTTTTTCGGGGGTAACAATTTCCTCAAAAAAATAATAATATGGTCACTCAATCCATGACTGTTAGTAAGACACTGCTGTGCACAATTGACTGTCGCTTTGTGCCCACAAAATATACAGCCAATGCACTTTACAGTATAAACAAAACTTGTGTTCTAATGAAGGATTGTGGACCCGAAACGTTGACTCACTTTCCTTTCTCCATAGATGCTGCTTGACTTGCTTAATGTTCCCAGCGACTTCTGTTTTTGTTTCACTTTACAGTATATTCTGAGATGCGCTCTGAGACATCTCGAAGCCATGTTAAGATGCTATATCAAGTACAAGGATTATTATTACTATTAACACGGGCTTGCGATAAGCAATCCTGGTGCAGCTGAAATCTGCAGCCCCCTCAAGGTAACCAGGTTGTGGAAGGCTACAATGATTTTATTACATTTGTCTGGCTTCAGCTTTACTGGATGCCCTCCTGATCTTTCAGGAAAATAGACTTGTTCCGGAGAAATTACAACAACAACAACAAGATTCCATTTATAAAGCGCATTTCACGTCAGGAGGACGTCCCAAGGCGCTGCACAGTTGGATCATGATTTACACGTAAATCTAGATTTGCAATATTTTCTTAGCGTTTTGGAGCATGCAGAGTTTGGCAAATTGTTCCTAAAAGAATTTACAGAAACCAGCTTCAGAATTAAGACTGTGTAAGAATTTGCCAAATTCTACACACTCTGAAATGCTAAGCAAACAGAGTAGATGTAGACCAGGTGGAATAACCAGCCTGATATGTGTGCAGCTGGGCTGGTTAGTTATTAATGTGAGCTGAATTTTCAGAGACCGGGACTATACAAACAGATATACTGAACATGTACTGTGTGCTCCCTCTCTGTCTGACACGTTTTCTGATTTTTTAAGGTAGGAGCATCAACAGTGAAAATCCATATGTTCTTAAAATTAAAAATGGTACAATATATTAATTTTGCAACAATACCGCATCGGTGGCTAACTAACCTAAACCCACCTCACGTTCCTTATTGTCGTGATCGGCTGCAGATCATCCTGAACTCTGCAGCCTATGTCCTCTCCTGCACCAAGCCCATTGCCCCCATCCTCGTTCAGCTCTACTAGCTCCCTGTGCTACAACATACAGTCACTAAACTTTACAGTGTATCCTGTGAAGCACTTTGGGACGTCCTCCTGACATGAAAGATGCTATATTGAATGGAAGGATTATCCCCCAACTGATTGTATTCATGATCCTTTCCTTCACTTTAAAATTCCTCCAAGGTTCATCCCCACCCTATCTCTGTGACCTCCAGCAATCCTACTGCTCCAGGCATTCCCTCCAACAACAACAACAACATTACATTTGTATAGCAGCTTGGGGCCTGTTACATGTCCCCACCCAATCTGCCCCACTATCAATGGGTGATTGTGTGGCAGATTGGGTGGGGGACATGAAGCAGGTTTAATGGGCCTTTCAACCATTCTGCTTCAATTCTCTGGAACTCCGGGTCTTGTCTGCCTTGCCTCTCCCCACCTCCAAAACAAGCCTTAAGGTCTATTTTGCAAAATATGCTTTCAGCCACCATCCTTCCTTACCCCCAAATCAGGCACTCAGTCAGCTGCGCAAGCACTTCAGATATCCTTCCAACATTAAAGGAGTTACAAAATGTAAATGCACTAGAACGCCGACTGGTCAAATGGGGGAGGTGGGGGCAGATCTGGTCTGGTGAGCTAGAATCTTGGTTAACTCTAGTTACAATGCTGGTACCAGCATTTACTAGCTGTTTTCAGTGCCAAAACATACTGGTAAATACCAATATTGTAATTGATTGAATCCTGTGAGCAGAGAATAGTTAATAAGCTACCTTCTGATCGTGCGATTCAATCTGAGTCACAGTGGAGATCGCTGGCCATGGGGGAAAGCCAGTGAGCATGGTGAGGCAGGCGGGGTGTGGGGTATAATTGGAGAGTGGGGCTAGCGGAGGTCTACACATTAGTCGCGGAAATTTAAAATATGTTTAGGTTTCAGGATCGGTCTGGGAAGGTCCAAAACTCCAGATACCCGGAGTACAGTAATCCAGGGGTTACTGTAGTTATTGTATAAGCTGTTGGCCAGATAATTGAAAGTGGATAGCTATATACTGCAAAATCAACATTGCTGATTAATGACAGTTGTCTGTGTAATAGTCCCCAGGGTAAAGAGCAATTGTAAACATGCTTTCAGGTTTAATGGCCCTTCCTGTAAACAAAAAATCATTAGCACAATGAATTATAAAATCGAAGGAAATGCCTTGAAGCTGCTGTAAGATCTCATTGGCAGTTATAGAGTTTCACCCGAGAACATGAAGCACTTTCTACGCACAGTGGATGAAAAATATTCTTCAAACAAATTCTTCACAAACCATGAAGCAACAGAGTTTATGAATAAATGGAAAGCATGCATTGAACCTCACTTGGAATGAAAGATTTCACATCATTGGTCCCGATGGGGTTCGTGTTAGAGTTAGACGAGACCTGCTGAATGCTGATCACTTTCTCTGCGATCAATTATTCCAGTTAAAGATCATTTTGCTTGTAACCCTATTTGATAGAATATTTAATTGTTTGGTTCCAATTGCTGTGCGCAATTGGCTGTTGCCCACAAAATACAATTCACTTTGCAGTATATAGCGCTTTGAGACGTCTCAATGACATGATAAGGCGCTATATCAAATGTAAGGATTATTATTTATTATAATTTCTAGTTCAAGTTAGATCCCCCTCCATAAATCTTACATAGCTTGATATATACGTTATGTAAGTTTGTTTAGTTAGCATGTTATTGCACTTTTTGATTATCCTACTGTGAAAGCTCAGAGCCCTTTACCTACTATCCCCAGCTGCTTTATTTGAAACTTTCTTCTGACTGTATCTGTGGCAGATCTTTGAAGAGCCTGAGAATCAAGGATATTTCCACAGTGTGTTTTTAGTCCAGTGTCTCATGAGGCTGGGTTAATAAATGACGGACTGATATATACAAGATAATGGAACATTTATGATATTAGTGTTACTGGTTTCGCCCGCAAAATATACAGTCAATTCACTTTATTATTATTATTGTTATTTTAGTGTTACTGGGGTAAGATAGTGTGAGGTTAGTGTTACTGGGGTAAGATAGTGATGTAGCTTATTCAGGTTTATTGAAAAAGAAGTTATAGCAAGTCTACAATGGGTAGGGTTGGTTTGGGGGAGAGAGACCTGAAAGGAACCCAGAAGTTATGGTAACCACATCACATTCGGTCAGGACAATGTGGTGAAGTAAGGAAAAGTAAACAGAATAACACTCGACACTGTCTCTCTTTCCAAAATAATGTGCGAGTGTTTGAATACTTCAAAAAGACTGCTCTTTGGATCGGCTAAATACTTTATACAACTTCTAAAGTAATCACAAGACAAGCAAAAGAGACACATTAGCAAGACAGACCTGGATATTATTTTTGGTATACAGAGACCTTGGTACACCTGAGGAGATGACTGTTTTGGGACGCTGCACTAAATTAGGGCTTTTACTTTTAACTAGCACACAGGTTTTTCGTGGTTGTTCTATGTCATGCAAAGAAAGTAATAAAACTGTCATTCACACAACAAAAGGAAATTTATCTCAACATGGTTGAAACCGTTGACAAACAGACAAACACTAGTCACAAAGCACACTGATCACAATAACATTGAAAACTGAGTTACAGTATGTTTCACAACTATACAATTTACATTGATATATAATGCCTTTCATGTTTGGAGGATGTCTCAAAGCGCTTGACATGACTGCCTGGGCACCTGAGCTGGTTGGAGCCAAAAGAGTGGGGGAAAGGAAAGCTGACTGAAAATGTGGTTAAGAAAATACCTTCTGAGATGGGCCTTTATAATAAGATAATAATCCCTGCATTTATACAGTGCTTTATCACATGGTTGACACATCTCAAATTTGATTTTACTGCGAAGTACAGTGACTATGTGTTTTCTAAGTAAATACAGCACCCAATTTGCAGTGCCACAAACAGCCATGAAGCGATTGACCAGTTTGTTCTGGAGATTGTTGGCCAGGACACTGGGAGCATTTCCCTTCTCTTTTGGAATAGTGCCATGGGATCTTTACTGTCCACAATACAGATGGTAAAGGACAGCACCTCTGACAATGCAGCTCACTGCCTGCCCTACACTGGGGTGTCAGTCTAGAGTGTGAGCTCCAAGTCCCAACATGGTCTTGAACCCACAACATTCTGAGGTGAGAGTGACACCAACTGAGTTGGGCATTGACTGAGGGAATGGGTTCTCTGGGATGGGGTTTCAGAGACCATGGCAGAATAGCTGAAAGCTTACCCACTTATGGTGGCGTGGATAGGGCAGTGGGCATGAAGTAAGCTAGTGTTTGCTGAGTGAAGAGAGTGGCAGATCAGAATTGCTGAAAGAAGCCGCAGAAGCAGGGTGAGCTCTAGACCACGGAGAGATTTGAAGAGAACACGGATTGTGAACTCGATCCACTGGGGGGAATGGGAACCAGTGAAGTCGAGTGAGAATGGAGCTGATCGTTGCTGTTGCATGCGAGGCAACAGGCTGCAGAATTCAGGATAGTCTGTAGCCTACGTAAGGAAGGATTGTGGAGTCCAGTGAGCGTACTCATGTTGAATGTGGTAAAAGAGATGCAGTGGGACTGCACTATATCACTGCCTGCAATGAGACTTCCTCTTTATTTATATGTTTGTGTAACAGTAACTTCAGGCACGTCAGTTTCTTTGCCACTTGGAGTTGTTGATTTGGGATTGATGGAGTCGATGACTGCGAGCAGTAAAATCTTGTCTTCTCTCAAGTAGTGGAAAATTTCCACCTGATCTCTTTTTGTATTGGTTGACAGGAGAAGGTCATGGAGAAATTCTCTTTTGCACCTATTTTCTTGCCCTTTGATATTGTGGACAAGGTCTGTATAAAGGAGATTGACAGTGATGTAACGGGTTCTGAACAGGAGGTTTCAAAGAAAGATCAGCAAACAGTAGGTCAGCCAGCGATGCCTGTAGCTGTTGCCAAGCTTCACCGACCACCGATAGTAAACAGATGTCTGAGTCCTTGAATCCAGCCAAATCATTTCTGAATGGATAACTTATCTCTGTCAGGTCCGAGTGGTCATTGCTGCTTTGTACAAGAGCTTTTGCCACTTTATTTGAATGTAATTTTCTTGTTGTTTGAGCAGGTTTCTCCCCAAGTCCTCTTAACCACAGTTGAAGACTGCAAACTTGGAGCAGTTAATTAATTTGATCCTTTCCCTGTAACGTTTACACAGGACACAGTGTGGGAAGCAGCTCTGTGCCGGGCTCTGGCTCTTGCAAATCATGGAGCCAACTGTTCACGCACCTTTTGCAGCTTTCTGTCACCGCTTGACTGGTGTTTAGCCACATCTATATTTTCAGCAGCTTCCAATGCCTGTAGCTGTCCCCACCCTCTCCATCCCCCTGCACTAAACAGTTGTACAAACCACTGTGTCCAGACATATCACTTCTGTAGAAGTTCAGTTTGGGCACCACACCTCAGGAAAGCTATATTGGCCCTGGAGGGGGTGCAGTGCAGGTTCACCAGAATGTTACAGGCCTAAAAAAGTTACGAGGAAAGGCTGTGTAAACTTGGATTGTATTGTCTTGAGCTTAGAACGTTGAGGGGTGATTTGATTGAGGTATTTAAGATGATAAAGGGATTTGATAGGGAAGATACAGAGAAGCTATTTCCTTTGGTGGGGAATCCAAAACAAGAGGCATAGTCTTAAAATTAGTACCAGGCCATTTAAGAGTGAAATCAGGAAGCATTTGTTTACTCAAAGGGTGGTAGAAATCTAAAAACTCTCTCTCCCAAAAGGCCGTGGATGCTGGATCCATCCACACCTTCAAGAGTGAGGTTGATAGATTTTTGGTAGGTCAGGGTATTAAGGGATATGGGGAGAAAGCGGCAAATTGGAATTGAAAGGATTATTTGAGGTACAGATCAGCCATGATCTAAATAAATGTAGGAACAGGCTCGAGGGGCTGAATGGCCTACTCCTGCTCCTATGTTCCTAGAACATTCTTGGATCCCGAAACATTGCCATTGACATGGAATCCTCTTCCCATTTTGTTGGTATATATTTGTAGATATACATGAATCCAAATTTCCCATTTTTTCAGACAAGGATGCAAAAGGGAGTCTCTTAGTCTTGCCTTCGGACTGGTCACAAAGAACATGGAATCTGCTGACTCAGAGCTGCTGCCGCCCGGACGCCAGCCACCACAGCTTCCTTTTCAGACCTGAAAAGCTCTTTTCAGGTGAGGCAGTGACTGGAGCAGCTCCTGCAGCTGTCAAGCAACTCCCCATTCTTCGGCCGATTTGGGACCAGCGCTTTGGGACATCCTCCCGACTTGAAAGGTGCTAGACAAATGTAATTTGTTGTTGTTGGTTTGAAGTCCAGTTTCACTGGGAACTTGGGTGTATCCTTCATCC
Organism: Callorhinchus milii; assembly: GCF_018977255.1. NCBI lineage: Eukaryota > Metazoa > Chordata > Chondrichthyes > Chimaeriformes > Callorhinchidae > Callorhinchus > Callorhinchus milii. Next base: position 63,248,270 of record NW_024704743.1, read on the forward strand.
CCATCCTGCTACTGATCAACCATGGCAGGACATTTGATATTCTTGGATATTCACTGGGATTTTGTTTTAGTTCAATAGGTGGCAAAAAGAAATGTTTTGTGACTAAATGAAAGAAACTCTTAATGTAATTAGCCAACCGGAGAGAGTACTTTTCTCCAGGGGACACTCATGGCAGGGTTGCTGTCAAACAGTCTGAAATAAATGGTTAAAAACCTAAAGCTGGTCCATGCTAATGATTACGATTGCAATTGTTGTATTGGGATCAAAGGTACAGCTAGTAGTGGAACAAACCACCCTGTTCAGCCTGGGAGTTGTTCAGCAGTGGAATGAACCACCTGTTAAGCCTGGGACAAAAGGTCCAGAAAAGACCATCGTATTCTGTTTAGCCAAATATAAGGTCAGGGTAATTGAAGTCACTTGTATTCTATGCTTAATGACTCATTTAATTACTAAGGCAAAAAGACATTTAGCTTTGCATTGATTCAATAAACAGAGTTACAGTAGGCAGGCAATTTATGCTTTTATGCTCATGTATAGCATGTCACATGGTGACAATATCAAAGGATATAGCCAGCAGACAACATTGGTTGATGTTATTTACCATTTTACTGGGACACAGTTGTGTGAAGGTGCTTTACCCCCAAATAAAGGCCACGTAAATGCAAGTTGTTGTCTGAAGCCAGGGCAGAAGTCATTCACATTGACCAGAATCAAGACAATGCAACACAATAACCACAACATGTTAATTGTTCATCTCTAGACAGTCAAAATAATTTCCTTTAATGGTTAATTTGCTTCACATGTATCCATTTATCAGTAACCTCTTTCTTTACTAATGCAGGGCCCAGTGTATCAATGACCACATAGGGTCCTTACTATGTAGGATAGACACAGTAAAATGGATTGTAACATGACTTTATCACTCACACCATATTCACGTGTAACTAGTTTCTTCTCTTGCTAAGTTTGGGTCAAAATAGCTGCCCTTCCAAAATTTTGGGGCATGAACAAATTTACTGCCTGAATCAGTTTCTGTCGAGCTTATTATGTATGATCCCAAGTGGTGGCCAGACACCCTGCTTGATTCAGACCTGGAACCTTAGAATGAATCTGTGCACTGTCTAACTGCCTTAGTCTGGTTCACTTCTACTCCAGACTGCAGTAACGCACGAAATAACATTTGCAGAACCTGGAGATGGAATTGTCTGTCTGGGTCAAACCAGGATGTCGTCAAAGAGAATAAAGGGCTCTTAATGTAAGGAGTCTAGTATTTTCATAAAGGCAGGGAACATAATTGGGATTTTGGAATGACCCTTAATTTTCTTATCAAAAAAGCAAAAAATTATGGATAATTGATACATATATATAACATATATAACACAAATATATAAATAAAAGCAGAAGATATACTTAATCCATATAAACAATGGGATATGTGGGGACATTGTCATGCCAAACATGAACTGTAGCTCCTGTAACTCAGTGGTTAGAGCACTCGCCTCGCAAGCAAGAGACCTGGGTTCAATTCCAGGCAGGGTGCAACCTTAGGCAAGTTTCCTTGCTCCACAAGCTTGATGATAATCCCTCAAGAAAAAAACAATAATAATTTTGTCACTCAATCCACAACTGTTTGTGGGACACTGGTGTGCGCAATTGGCTGCTGCATTTCGCCCTCAAATATACAGTCAATTCAGTTTACAGTATATTCTGTGAAGCTCTTTGAGACGTCTAGAAGACGTGAAAAGCGCTATGTCAAATGCAAGGATTATTATTATTATTGATTGGGAGCACCAGATCCTTATGGCTGGAGTCTTTCATGCAGCAGATGAATAATGAAAGAGAGGCCATACCTTTCATCTCTTTTAAGTATGACAAAGAGTGATTCAAATTGGATGAGTAACTAGGGTCTGATTATTAAGGGAATCTATATCTTCCTTTAACTACTGTATTTGTGGCTCTTGTGCACTCGTGCCCTGCTTCACTTGGTTAGTCAGGCGCTGAATTTTATCTGTTATCTGTGAATTGTCCTGATTCACTCAACTCAACCTGTCTGGAGGTCAGCTTGCACTCTGTATGGTACCCATCCTGTTGGAAGGTCAGCTCCTGCCAGAGGTTTTCAAAGCCCAAGAAGTGACTGAGGATAACCATTCTTTCTAGTAATTGTTTAGTTTTCTGCCTTGTTTTATTCCTTTCAGTAGCTGCGTAAATTAATTAATGTATCATATTTGCTAAACCACAGGTGGACACATTGAGATTGGCCTCCAAAATTATAACTTGTGATTCAGCCTAAACTAAGAATTGTGGCGACATCTGCAGAGTTCCTCAGGGCTCTGTCCGTGGTCCCCTCCTCTTCAATATCTATTTGCTCCCTCTTGGTGACATCATCCGCAGACATGGGGGTCAACTTCCACATGTATGCAGATGACACCAAACTCTACCTCTTTGCCTCCACCCTTGACTCCAGGACCACGGCCAGACATCAGACATCAAGTCCTGGATGAGAGCTAACTTTCTTCAGTTGAACGTCAACAACACAGAGGCTCTCCTGATTGGCTCGTCACACCTCCTCACCTCAGGCGCTGACAGCATCACCATCCATGGTTGCACACTCCACCTCACTAAGCCAGTCCAGAACCTTGGGGTCTTGTTTGACCCTCAACTATCCTTTCTACCCACATCTATGCCATGACCCGCTCTGCCTTCCTCCACCTCCACAACGTCACCCGGCTCTGACACTGTCTCACACTGCAGGCCATCGATACCCTCATACATGCCTTCATTACGTCGAGGCTCGACTATGCAAACTCATTGCTTGTCGGCCTCCCCAACTCCTCCTCCACAGGCTGCAGATCATCCAGAACTCTGCAGCCCGTGTCCTCTCCCGCACCAGGCTCCATGACTCTATCAACCCCATCCTTGCACAACTCCACTGGCTTCCCATTACACAGAGGATACAGTTCAAGATCCTGGTCCTCACCTTCAAAGCCCTCCATGGTTTTGCTCCCCCCTACCTCTGCAACCTCCTAACTCCCTTCCCTCCTGCTCACTTCCTCTGCTCAGCAGGCTCTAGCCTGCTTCACCAGCTTGGGTCTGTAACTCTGTCTGTCCAGCGCCTTGGGTCGTACTCCTGACGTGAAAGGCGCTATAGAAATGTAATTTTGTTGTTGTAGTAGAATTGTGGTGCCTGTTTGCAAGAGTCACAAATGGATCTGGAACTACTGAATGCTCCAACTACCCACTTGTGTCTGAGGCCAATTTGTTGCAATTCCAATCGGGTGCTGATCCCTTTCCAACCATGTGAAACCAGATTTGTGGAAATTGGCATCAATTAGCCCTGAAATGGAGTTCCAGCTGCCTCAGTCATATCTGAATACATATAAAAGAGTGCACGCACGGCATCATTCTGGCAAATTTTACTTTATTCAACAATGAAAAGTTTATTTTTTGCTACCTTCTGAGCCAAAACTAGATCTGAATGAAGACCAAAGAATGGACATCTTTGTTTAAGAAATAAAGGATTTGCTCATTATAAATTCCATTTTCAACTCTCCTAAATTAGATGCCAAGATCACAGTAGCAACCAGCAACTTCCACTAGCCTAATAATGGCACAAAGGTTTCCTCTCAGAAACGTTAATGATTCTTGTAAGGACATTATAATAAGCAAAACACTTTAATTTGACCATTGCTAAGATCAGAAGTCTCTGAAATTTCAACTTTACTTTTAAGTGTTTAAATATGAATCTAAAACAATACCAAGTTTAATTCATATAGGTGAGTTGTTTCCAGCTGTTATTTCAATGATGCACGCACATATAGTTTCAAAGGGTCATGGGAGTTGTCTTTGGAGACTGCAGTAAAAATATAGCCAGGAAAGAAAATTGAGCAGAGACGTTCTTAACAGTGTTTTCCAGTACCTGGAGTGCTAATTATTTGTAAAGCATAGCTATAAGTTTTTAACCATTTATTTGAGACTATTTGACAACAGCCTTGAAGAAAATAACTCTGTCTAGTTGGTCAGGTATATCCACAAACTGCAGCGCAAATCATATTTATAATAGAATTATTTTTTTAAACAAGAGTACAATATTGCTGGTTTTGCAACAAACTACAGGTGACCAAAACATTGTGATACCATTACAATGTCTTTTACATTTCTAATGGAGGAACACAATTGCTGAGAAATCTCTGCGCTTGCAAATTAACTCCAGGACAAATGAACCTTTTTGTACCATGGAAACACTGGTGACCTCCAAGCATCTGCCCATGGCTTTAACCTCTTGCATGGCACCAAACACCAATGCACACTTCATGAGTCTCTTAATTCTCTCACTCAAATTATGTTCTTTTGTGAATTGAGATGAGCGAAACAATCAAACCCTTTTTTTTTAAAAGTAATTTTTAAAAACATAGTTTCACTCTATTTATTCCTTCTGGTTTACACTTCCATCCTTTTTAATAGCCAAGGCAGACTCCAGAGTACATGTATGCAGCTAGATATTAAACTACTACTGCTGTCATAGGGTTAATAAGCAGTGGTTAATGTGGTCCCAAATTAACAGCTGATCTGATGTTCTCAATGCTTCATCTAATCCCAAATCAGATCTGCCACTTCCCATTAACAGAAAGCAAGCCCACTATACTGTAATTATTGCAAATCGGCAACTGATATAAACCTACAAAGCAATTTCTGCTGATCAGTATTTTTATGGAACCTCCAGTTATTCCCACCTTTTTCTGGGACTTTTTAAGAATATTCATTGAAAAACATGTTCATATTGAAATCTTAAGTTGTGAGAAGAGTGCTATACCTTACATCTTATTTCAGCTAATCAAAACTAAAGCATCAAATTTGAATTAATGTTATCTTTTTATTTCCCTTTTATTCACAGGAGTGCTGAAAAAGCATATTTTGCTTGCACATCTGTTTTTGTTTTGATATTAAGTCATACGTATTAGTTCCCTGTAATTCTACATTCAGTGAATTTGTTGGGTCGAATTGCAGTGGCTGAAGTGGTTTCCCCTTTGAAAGATGAAACATTCAAATTCTGGAATGATTTTGCAGCTGTTGAGTGACTTAGACTGGTGGAAGCCAGAATTTATAATATTCACTGAACCAGGTTGAAAATAATAGGCAGTGTGAATGCTATATTCCAATAGATTCAATCGGGTTACTGAAGAAGCAACATTCAAAGGATCCAACTTGTGTGGGACAGTATATCATTGGTTAGTATATCACACTGGTCAAGCTTATCGACATCCGACATACAACATTTGTATCACTTTTTTGTGGCCTCATTATGAAATATTTAATACCTGGAATCAGCCCTTTCCTATCCCACACAGTCAAACACGTTTGGTCAGGGAGGATCAAGTGCAAGCATTAACCGAGACCGGGGTTCAAACTCAAGTTCCCTCATTAGGACCACAATATGCAAGGAAATCCCAAATAGTAAATGATGTAATGCCCTTTACCCAAAATAATATTAAATACTTGATTTGGTATACCTCATTATTACATCAGAACATCTTAAAGCACTTCAGATTTTTTCTTGCAAAATGTGGTCACTGTGTATGGGGATAAAAATATTGAAAATGATAATCAATTAATTGTGGGATTAAATTGCAATTGTATTTCACTGACACAGAAAATCAGTATGAAAGGAAAACTCTACGTTTGCTCAGGATCCTGAAAATAACATCCTATTCATTTAATACAAGTTGTGCATAAAATAGATTCTTTATTAATGCTCGATACTGATGTGAGGCTGTAGAAAACACACCCAACTGAACCATTTTAAATATTTTATTAGGGAAAAAAAGCAATCACCAGTATTTCACAGAATCTACGATAGTTTTGCGAATGGAGTAATAAGACCATTTATGGACGGAGTGAAGACGTTCTCCTGCAAAAACTCCAGCTACGGCCCAGTCCACTGATGAACAAGCATTCATTACAGCGAATTTGATTTTGGTTTTATTAATAAGAAAATCTACACCCAAAAGAACCAAGGCCACACACACTCTTAACGGTATGATTCAAATCCATCATTCACTGAGAATACAAAGCCAAACTATACAGAAACATTTAATCACTCGCATTCAGAAGCCGGTTAGTCCATATGTTCCTTGACTGGTTCGTAGCAGCAGTTCTCAGAGGATTATTATTTGGGAAAAGAACAAAAAGACCGAGATCTAACCATTCACAAATCTGGGGTAAGAAACCCAGACAGAAAGGGAAAAATAAAAGATGGTAAAGAAAAAGAACATGTGCGTAACATTTTCCTATCTCTTGGTGGCTTCTACTATTCTAATACACCATAGTTTAAGAAAAAGTTAACTGAAATGATTACTAAGGCAATCAAACAGAATGGTCACAATTTTCTAAATTAGAACTGGTTAATTGTTCATTGAGGTATAAAAATCTACATAAAATTAAGTCTGTCATAATTGTATTATTCAACTTTGCTCATGAACTTTATCCCCATTGTATAGATTCCTGTTCATACAAAAATGATTTAAATGGACATGTGTGATATATATTCTTTGCATTCCCCCTCTGATACTGTGTACATTGGTTGCTATGGGTAAACTAAGACTCGTAGCGATATTTTGAATTTTAGTTTCCGGTTCTGTCACTTCCCAGATAAGTACAACAATTGTGTGATTAAATTACAATGATATACCGCTGACACAGAAAACCAGTGATATGACAGGCCATTTCCTAGATTAAACCATATTTGCTTTGTGAACCGCAAGTTCACTCATTGGGATTGAAGCCATCTTGTTGTCTTCACTTTCCCCTTTTTAAACCAATTAGAAACAATCGTGTAAACATCAGTGTGTACATTTTCTCCATAAAAAGCTGTAGTCTTCAAGCCATGAAGAAAGGCGGCAGTTCTAAGACCACGAATTTATGTATTAAACATCCTTCAAAATGAGTCCACATGCTCAAAGGAAGAACCAATTCACTGCTGAGATAAACGTTCAGTTTAAGACTGGTCCAGCAGCAAAGTGCACATAGGTAGCACACTAAATCCTCACAACAGAACCATCAGAAAATGTCAGGAAGTGTGACATTGCGCAAAATCCATTGCTGAGAACGACCGCCATTGCAGTCTTTCATGGTGGGCACCTGGCTTTCTGTCTCCATGGCTTTATCCAAGCACTGATTGCTGTTTACGTGGAGCAGTGTCATTTTCTGAAAAATCAAAAGAAATTGCTTTAATGGTCTAATACAGAAGATAAGTCTATTCTCAAAAAGAATCAAGAAACATGCTCTCAGACACGAGTGCTATTGTGTTCCTATACAGTAGCTAATGGGACCTATTTTGCAGTGTTTAATAAACAGATTCCTTCAGTAGCAATTTGTTTGGTGGGTTAGCATGATGTATTGTGTTACCAAAAGGTGCCCCACTATGCGACACCATTCATTTATTAAGGAACCTGTTAAATACAGCAAGTTAGATATTCAATTCTGGTCCTGGTTTTATTTATACAAATTAAAATGTGCTGGAAATTTTGTTATATACATCAGATTCTAATTTAATTGTTTAAGGAACCTATTAAAACTCATATGTAGGATGTTACCGAGGATTATCTAGACTACCAATTGTTTTATTGCAATACATTAGAAGATTTTGTAAATTCTGAATACAAGATACTTGGGAGTAAGCCGAAACCCTGAAATAAGAGCTACAAAACTGAGGCAAGGTTCAAATACTTTAGGGGATTAGTTAAAAAATTGCTCACATTTTTGCAAAATTGTCAAAAATATGAACAACGCAACTTGGCAGTTATAACAGCAAATAATGGAAAGTCAACCAGTAACATTACAAGATCATCTGCCAACATTTCTAATGGATTCCAAACAAATTCAATAGTCTTTTGAAAAGAATGCAGGTCAATTTTAATCATATTGAAAACTTCTGTAGTATTATACCAGTGGGCAGTTCACCTCAGACCTATTTATGACAAATGTGCCTCTTCTACCATAATACTACCACTGTAGTCATATTACAAAATATGTTTTGACTTCCATTTTGTCAATGGAACAGTCAATATTAAAATGAACCCAACTGTGAAGATTGGCAGCTTATCAGCCAAGCCAATTCGCACAATTAATTCAAGTAACCAACTAGCTATCAAATGACTGAAAATATGAGAATAGAGTACTGGTAGCACAAGTATTTTGGATGAAATTAAATCGCTAAACTTAACATTGAAGCATTTACATTGTATCCTTATACAGAGAATAGTGTAGGATTTAATAGATTTATAAAACTGTTGACAGGAAGCTAAAATGATTTCTTCGTTCCCTACTACAGCAAGTGTGATGTTTCTACCTTCTAAATTAGCCATGGCAAAACATGTGGAACACAATTAGGACTGTTCTGTTCTACAAATTTACATTGCCTGCAACTAGGTCGTGATTGGCAAAACTAATGCCTTTTAAGATCCTTAAATCTAAAAGACTTTCATCTATCCTTCTGGCCTGGACTCAAATCCAGATAATGCAAGGTGAAAGGATAGTAATTTAATTTAACCTCATCCAATCCAGTTGAAACTTTTCAATTACTGGGGCAAAGGAATGTGAACTCAATTTAAAGATTTCTCCCAGCATGGTGGTTTGCAGAAGAAACCCAATGTTGGACAAGAAAATTAAATGTGTTGAAAAATGCATGAAGTTGTTCAAATGATTCATTCAGCATTCACTGATGCTCAGTGGTAAGTCTCGTAAAAATAACTGAGTGTGTTACTGTACATAAAACAATCACATAAAAAGGGTGATTTTTTAAAAAATGAGACCGATTAAAACTGCTATTTACATGATTTCCACATAGGATATTTAATCTGTGTTGATTAAATATCACACAGACTTACTCGGTGTCACATTTACTCGGGAGAGGTGTGTGTGTGTGTGAAGTAACCTCCAGATTGTGCTAACAAGGGTATTGAATTTCACTGACAGAATAACAATCCTTGAAATTGACATAGCTCCTTATCATGTCACTAAGACGTCTCAAAGCGCTTCACAGGATACACTGTAAAATGGATTGACTGTATATTTTCTGGGCGAAACTTGGTGGTCAGTTTGAGCAAACCAATGTCCCGCAACAACCATAGAGTGACTGACCAATTTTATTTGGGGATTTGTTGGTCAGTACTCCAGGAGAAGCGCCTTTTTTTTAAAAATACATTTTTAAATTCTGTGAAGCATGCTACACAATATTGGCCATTGTATGATAAAGACAAATTCAGCACAAATATTGATCTTTACTGCGGCATGACATTTTGATTGTCCCGATAGCTTACATCCACATTCTGCAGACAAATATTTGAATTAATGGCGAAGTACTGTATTGTACTGAAGGTTACACCATCTCAAAATGTGAGGCTTTCATACCTATTTAGCCAGATGATGTTACTTTGCCTTGGACCTTGAACTACACTCAATAGAGACGTTTAGTCCTTTTTGAAAATGTGCTTAACCAGGCAAAAAAGGGCAATATAAAAATTAAATAAAGGCAGTGCTTAGAACAATTAGTCACAGAATAAATTTCCTGTTCTTTCCGTATCAGGACAGCATTTCAATTGCACACCTTCCATTCCCCACAAAAAGCATCCTGTGGCTTCCCTAATTGAAATGACCAAGTTACTGTAGTTCCAATTGGTGCCAACCACTTTGTGCCATGCTTCAAATTTACTAACTGACATGAGATTCATTTCAGCTCGGAGCCTTGCAATCAACAAACAGAACAGACTCTCACCCCACTAAAGGAAATCACTGTCAATTATATGGATTTTCAAGGCATTTGGTAAGGTTCCACATAAGACATTATTGAATAAAATCAAGTTGAGATAAAATGCACAATCTCTTGATTCAGGCTCTGGCAGCATCAACCTCCATGGTTGCACACTACAACTCACCAGCCAGTCAGGAACCCAGGTGTCTTGTTCGACCCTCAACTGTCTTTTCTCCCCCACATTCAAGCCATGACCCACTCTGCCTTCCCTCACCTCTGTAACATCGCTCAACTCTGCCACTACCTCACCCCTCAGGCCGCTGAAACTCTTGTTCATGCCTTCGTCACCTCCAGGCTCGACTATGCAAACGCCCTGCTTGTCGGCCTTCCCAACTCCTCCCTCCACAGACTGCAGATAATCTGCAGCCCATGTCCTCTCCTGCACCAAACTCCGTGACCCCATCTCCCCCACTCTCCCCCAACTCCACTGGCTCCCTATCCTTCAGAGGATCCAGGACAAAACCCTGATCTTCACCTACAAAGCCCTCCATAGCCTCGCCCCGCCCTACCTCTGCGATCTCCTAACCCCCTACCAATCCGCCCGCTCCCTCCGCTCAGCCGGCTCCGGCCTGCTCCACGTCCCCCGACCCACCATTGGGGGAGAGCCTTCAGCCACTCTGCCCCCAACCTCTGGAATTCCATCCCCCAGTCACTCTGCCTCACCCCTTCCTTAGCCTCCTTCAAGTCCCGCCTCAAGACCCTCCTCTTCGACCATCCCCTTTCCCCTCCCCTCCCCCCCAACCCCAACTCGGGTCTGAAATGCTGTACACTATCCAGCGCCTTGAGACGTCCTCCTGAAGTGAAAGGCGCTATACAAATGTAATCTTGTTGTTGTTGTAGTTCTGATTGGCAGGTTGTGACAAGTTGGGTTCAATGTTGGGGAACGCAGGTATTCACAATATATACGTCTGGTGGACCAGGAAAGCCCGCCACCTCCTTCCACCCGGGTTCAGCTTTTATACAATCCCAAAATACCCAGGATTCTCTTCAATAAATCCCAGGATTCTGGGATTCCTGTGATCACAAGCCCTAGTTATAATGGCATTCTACTGTAGTGTATATTCTGCAATTGGTATTTTAAGTTCCTATTCCTCCAGTCATAAAAAGCAATACCTGCCAGCACCTGGATTCTGTCATGCTGAACTCTCTGAGTTATACGTGGTCATGTATCTCATCTGTTTCCGTGAAGTTAATAATGACCAAAGGAGGGTTCTATAACTGTCAGGAGGTCACTGTCCAAGTAGAATTAATAGATGTTCGGCCTCAATAGCTGGTGAATTCTTTTGCGGCCTTGCACTTTAGACCAAAGTTCAACGGTGTAAAGTTATGATCTGAACCTTTATTTGTAAATTCTGTTTAACTATAATTTATCATTATTAAATATAACCAATAATTAATGCGTGAGTAAAAAGCACATAAAATTTATTTTTAAATACAAATATTTACAATAAATTACTTACTACATTGTCATAATCCCAAAGCTGATTGCCTTTCAGATGATGGCACTTCAGCATCATGATAGGGCCATTAAGTTTGGACACATCTAAGCACAAGTCATCAGTTCGGATTTCTTTGTTTGCAGTATAGGAGAATACCTAGCGAATGAAAGAACATGAAAGGATTAAAACTGCAAAAATAACAAGGGTCTGAATTCATGACAAGACAAGCAATTGATGTAGGAAGTCATTTCAATGTTGCTTAAATTTCTTTTAGCTTTATGTATTTTAACCTTGATATTAGCTGTACTATGATTATTTTTACAAGGTTCACATGCAAAGATCATGTACAATGAATAATCGGCATACTTAAATGGGGGCCAGAGAACTGATTAAAGCAGATATTGGACAGCGTTAATAAGCTTCAAGTCTCAAGACTCCTAATTAATCTATACATGAAGGCATTAGTGGATGGTTTGAGCTTTAACAGTATAGACTAACTTTAGGTAACTCTTTGACAACACTTCTCCATTGGCAACTCAGTTTTGAACTTGTTTACAGTCCATTCTATGATTTTCTGGCTGCTCTCGAACAAATTAAGTTTCAAGATTTTGCTTCATTGATACTCAGCCAATCTTTCTGTCTCTCCTCCCTGCAGGCCAGAAACCATTATATATCCCTTATGAAGCCGGCAAAAAGAAGAGACCAACCCACACACTTCAGCACGGCCTCTTTGCATCCTGTGAACCAAAAAAGAATGCAAAAAAACACTGTGCCACCAGATTTTTGGACAGACTTTTTCCGATGATGCACGTGTCTAATGACCAGTTTAAACTAGTTTCCCTTTGCTTCATTGCTAATGGTATAAAACAAGTTGCAAGGCAATCCAGCACTGAAGCAGTTAAGCACCTGCCTCACAAAAAGCATCACAAATTCAAATCCCAAGGAATTGATCAAACCTTCTTGCAAATATCTGAAAATAAGCTTAGTCTGTGCTCTGCTAAACCACTAAACTAAACAAGCAATGGCAGGGCCACCCATACAACGTGAGAATAGACTGTTTTCGTGTATATGTGAGCTGCTGGCGTTCTGACCATGAGCTGCCTGTGCATAGATCGTGTAGCACAACTGAAGCTAGTTGTGAGGTTACTCATGGACCGAACATGCAAGTGAAAGTAACTCAAGGAAAAGAGAATCAAAGGTAAAGAATAGCTCACCTGGTTGCCTCCCATGCCATGACAGTTAAATATTCCCACTTTTTCATTTTCCTTTCTTGCCATATTATCCAGGCATTGGTTAGTTTCTACATTTCGGATCTAAAAAGATTATAGAATTAAATAATTAATGTAATTAGAAATTGCAAATAATCTAAAGGCACACCAGACAATTTTTGAAAAAGCATTGTATAAACTAATATTCCCTATTTTTCAACATAATCAAGGTTTTAAAGAATTAATGTTTTGATTCATCAATCTGATCTTGCTGGAAGAGATGGTATAGTTTTATTTACTATTTCAAATAGTAAATAAAACTATACCATCAATTTTCTAAATGGTTCAATGTTTCTCACATAATAAAACTGTAATATTATGTTAACCTCTCTTTTGGGATTCAATTCTTTTCTAGTGGATGAATGCTACATAACAGAAAACATCACTGATGAATGTTGGCAATTTTCAAATCGTGCTTCCAAATTGTAGTAAATACTTAGTGATAAGTATTTGTTCCTAAAATGACAATATCTAGAGACTGGTACAGTCTCCACAAATAAAAACACAGAAATTTCCATTTCTAGGTGGCATTCACATGTGAAACTTAGTCTGATGTGGATACTCTTAAACAACAACAACAACAACAACAATCCTTGCATTTGATATAGCGCTTTTCACGTCGGGAGGACATCCCAAAGCGCTTCACAGAACACACTGTAAAGTGAATTGACTGTATATTTGTGGGCGAACGCGGCAGCCAATTGCTCACAGCAATGTCCCACAAACAGTCGTAGATTGAAAATGACCAATTTATTATTGTTTTGGGTTTTTGGAGGGATTATTATTAGGCTCCATGTTATATCCATTGGCAAAGTTTTCTACGCTTATGATCTATCTGATAGATATATGTGACCCACATTGGGGAGAGGAAGCCTTTAGATTGTAATACTGATTGGTAGTAAAGTGCAGTTATTCGCCAAGGCAAATGTAATGAACTTCTGTATTACTATCTATAGGTCTGCTATTGCTGCCTCTCAAGTCAATCCGTGGGTTCGTTCGAGAATATCGCTTGTTACTAGCAATGTGCAAGATTATGGCAAGTGCTGTTCATTGCACAGGTTGAAGTAACTTTTTCTGAAGGAGTGTTTTATATAGGACATTACAGCTAATACATTCTACGCTTAAAAATTAAACCACATGCTATTTTTTCAGGATTGTGACAACATAAAATTAACAGTATAAAAACGATGAGGATTTATTACTAGATGTATCAATTGATTGAAAGTATGTGCAGTTCAGCTCTACAGAACTAGAAAAGTAGGTTTTTCTATAGCATTTATAGTACCCATTGGTTCTTTTACTTGCAATTCAGTAACGTGCTCAAGAGCTCAGGTCATTAAAAGGCATCATGCACCAATTTGCAATTTTTTTTAACTGTAAAGCAAAATTTTAAATAAAAATAAGAATGTAGATTAATAACCAGGACATGAGCTGGGAACATGAGGCAGGGCTCTGCACTTGCAAAGGAATGCGTTACTGCTTGTGTACTGGTAGGCAGTGTTTTGGCTCCTGGTTTTAAATCGACGTAACTTCTGACCAGAGTGAGTTGGATACACAGTGTTTTCTCACAAGCAGTCACTCATCCTACATGCAAGTCCATAACACTGCACAGGCCTCAAACTCACTTGATTTTTCCTTTGATTGTAAGAAAACAAACAATGTTTTATCTGTTAATTTGGATCTGGCAAAACTATGGAACTGGACTCCCCATATGTTTAAATCAATAGCACACACAATTTGTTTTTTTTAAAAAATACGTCTACACGACATAGTGTTCTAAAATCATTTTAAAATCATTCTGCTAAAAACACTACGTGCCTTGTGCTTCAAGAGTTTTAAAAAACCCTAATTTAATTTTCATCTTTAATAAACCGCGTTACCCTGGCTCCACTGCACTTTCACGATGGTCACTTTTGAAAAAGCTACTTTTACAAATGCCCGAAAATGAAGGCTGTCTGAAACCTGTCTTAAGTATATTAACAGGGTGGGGGGGAAGTCACGATCCCCAAACTGATACTCATCACATGGTGGTAATTGGTTTCCTCATGCGTCAGAAACCCAGTTGACTGAGAAGATAGATTAGTACAGGGAATCCTATCAACCTAAAGTTCCACATTTCTGTCACAAAAGATAAATAAATTGTGGAGGATGAGCTCCATGGTATAACCATGCTTATTAGGGTCTAACTGTATGCATCATGGTCAAACTGATTCTTGAAAGATTTACTAACTTGATATTAATATTGGCAGAGAATACATCATTTATCAGTTTACAATCCAATTTGATCACGTGTGCCCGATGAAAATTTCAACATTAACACCAGTCACTTCTAATATTCAGAAAATGAATACATTTATTAAAAGATAGTATAAATCCAGTGTTCTGCTGATAAACTCTATAATTTGTTAAAGGATGTATCAAGGTAGTAGGACTGAATGGATTGTTCTTAGACACCCGACACAGATAAAATGGGCTGAATTGCTTATTTCTGTGCTAAAATATTCTAGGATTCTTCAGCAGGTTACCCCCTTTACTGGTACAATATTGCAGTGTTGAAGTAATATGAACGCAGATGGCATAAGTTTACAGTTCAGTTTACATGTGGGACCTGATTTTTGCATTCAGTTAATAACATGTCCCATCTCTGCAGCATTACATGAACAAGCTGCAATTAAAACCAATGCAGCAGAACAGGAATTTAAAATGATAAAATGTGCATCATTAGCAGCACTCAAGGCGACTTAACAACCATAACACAGAGACACACTAAAACACACAGAATGACAACTCATCTGTAAAAGGGTTAAACAGGATTTCAGTTTCTAGTAGGAACTAACAATCACCTCAGCTAGATTTATGACTAAATACAGGGCAACCCAGTTATGTGGGATCTTGGGTCATAAAATTAAACATCATGTTATAGTTTTTCTGTGAAAAAAAATGGCTGTCTGTGTCTCTTGCGTTATCACTCAGATCACTTCCAGCCCTAGCAGGAAGCTGACTAGTCAGCCAGAACCTTGCTCATGAGCACATTTCTAGGACTAGAGATGCTCGCAAACGTAGTCACAAGGCTTGCAACTTTTACTGGCTGCTTCTCGTGTGATGCACGCATGCACAGGAAATCAGTCAGCTAGAAGCTGGAAATGTACCGTACTTCTGGTGACGACAGACCCAAAAGACATTCATGTTCAGCTCTCTGAGGCATTATGTAAATACAAGCTGTTGTTGTATAAGCAGATTTGTGTAATAATGAATCCTTTATAACTGGGTCCCTCTGTAGTTTTTTTAAAGTGTTTGAAGAATTAAGACACAATCCTTACCTCTCCCAGGGAAAAATAGTGACGTGGAATTTGGGAATCAGGATAAACGTTCTCCAGAAACCAGGAGAAAGGCTTACATGACAGTTTTTCTCTTAATGCTTTACGTGCTGTTACATCTCCATAGTCAACCTTGGTGACACCTGTTGCATTGATTAAAAGTAAAAAGCATAGTTAATCATTAAATATGCCACCACCATCATTTTTACCCTGGTATTAAAATTCTCACATCAACAGAATTCCTTAGGAATGCCAGCCTTGACTATATCAGGTTAACATTTCTTTCAGCATTTGGAGATATTTGCCGAGCCCTGCTGCAAATTCAGAGCAGATGTTTAAAACTGTTCTCATATAAAACCCAAACAGAGTGGTAAAACAACCGATACCCTTAGTTTCTGATTAAATGGGTTTTGTTTTCTCAAAGAAAGATATAATTCTTTGTTCCGGCTGTTTTGCATTGCAAAGTTATTATTTTTGCCTATGGGACCTCATTTTATTTATGTTTAGGGGAAGGAACAAGTGGGAAGAAGGTAATGGATGCCATTTATCACTTACTATCTGAGATCATATTTGAAATGCTGCAGTTGTTGCCGTCTCAATCCAGCTCACAGCATCATTTGTGCAAGCTTAATGCGAGCTGGGGAGTGGAAGATACAAGTTTCAATAATGCTTTCCTGAGGTTGAGGGTCAACTTGAGATCCATGTTATGCTTAATATAGGAGTACTTCACACTATAATGAATTACCTTGTTCTAATGCATCATAGAAACAAGGTCTTTCGCAGCCTTAACTTCACTGATCTGGTTTGGTTTGGGATATCGATTGAGAAAATGAACCCATGCTGTGATAGCTGCAGTTACTTCAAATTTAAATGGTACAGTGGGTAATCTGCATGGTGTCTTTTCAAATTCCTCAAGAGGTTTATATGGTGCATTTAGCCATCAAACCATTAGGGGAGTTCTATGTCATTTTCGGATATGTATCAGGCATAGTTGCTGATGGTCTGACACAACATTAGCTCATCCTATAATAAATATTTTTCATTGTATTCATTTTTAATATACTATTTTGTTTTGGTCCTCATTTTTTCCCAGTGTTCTGGCCAACAATCCTGCAGATTAATTCATTATTCACCTCATGGCTGTTTATGGAACTTTGCAAGTGCAAATGGTTGCCACATTTTCCTCCAAAATAGTTACTACACTTGACAGTATTTACTTGTGAAGTACATTGACAGTATTTATAAAAAAAGTTTTAAAGAGGCACATGATTCAATGACATCATTTTCTGCATCCCTTTTTAAAACACCCTGTTCTGGATCCATCACCAATCTGTTCTGACACCAGCCTTTAGAATTTGCTTCCGTTTCTCTGGGAAAGTGGATTAGGACTAGGCATGGTACATAACTATGGGATTCACCATTTGAGAAATTGCTGGGTAAAATGCAGGCTGATTAAAATAGACTATTTGTGTAGAAAAAAAACTTGGATAACAGGTGATGAAGCCTTTTCAAGTTAGAACCACATTGCTTTTTATAGATGGGTGAACAGAATATAAAGATATTCCCTGAGGGAATGACACTTGTGAAGTGGATTTGAAATATGATAAAGATTTTTACAAGTTAGTTTTCACACATAATGAGCTAACGATCTCCACTGCATTGTACTACTAATGAGGATTGTTAGAACATGAAATGCCTTACCACAAATAGACGATGAAGCAACAAATAAATGGCTGTTGAAGCCGAGAACAACATTGGCTCAACAGGAATTGGCTCGAGTGGGAGAGGGAGCAAGAACACAGATAACGGGCCATATGGCTTGCTTCTGTGTGGTTAACTTTCTATGAATTTGCAAAATTGTTAAAACTGAGCGTATGCAACCAATTTTTAAAGATATCTTTCTTTATTAAATAATGGCTGGCTACCTTTGTAATCTTCTTAAACATAAATGTTGGCCAAAACAGATCAGGACATCTGTTTTATGAACAATTTAGTTATTTTAAACAGATTACAGAGTTTACATAAACCCACACAAATAGATGTCTAAAAAAAAATTTCCATCAGTTAGAAATATAATTTGTGTTTCCAACATTTCTTTTGTTGAAATATTCCCACAGTGTTGAATTGGTAACGCTTGCCTGACAAGGGACGGTGCAAGTTCTTGTGCTGCATATTCAGGACTCTATAGTAAAGTCTGTGAATCTGTGTTAAATTTGAACATCTGAGTTACCAGGCCTGTTCAGCCCGGGTCTCCAGGTATGTCAACACCTTCAAGTGCAGCACCCAATACAAAAAAGCAGAACACTCACACCATCAGTCAGAATGTCAAAAAATAGGTAAAATCAAATTGTGAATTCAATCTATTTTTACTAAGAAAACATGTTGACCGCCACCCCCCAAAACTACAAGGAAGAAGTTCACATGGAAAAGTTCCACTTGCATGTCAATAATAACAATCCTTGCAATTGATATAATGCCTTATCACATTATCTAGATGTCTCAAAGCTCTTCACGGGGTATTCTGTAAAGTGGAATGACTGTGCATTTTGTGGGTGAAACGTAGAAGCCGTTTTGCTCAACAACATTTCCCCACAAATAGCCATGGAGTGATTTGGGGGAGTTTTGGGCCAGGACACTGGAGTAACTCCCTTATTGTTGAATACAGTTGAATATATCACTGACTGTCCATTAGTTTGCTACTGATGAAAGATCATAAAACCAAACAATCTTCTACAAGTTGTACTCTACGTTAAGCCATAATAGAATTTTTTTTACAGCACACGAAAATCTTTTTTCTAAAATAAAACATATGACACAAGATTTCCAAAATTACTCAGAGGCAATATGTAATATAGCACCACGCCAAACAGACAAAAATCACAGATGCAGATCCCCGTCTGTTGAGCTGGCTGATTTCAGTCAACACAGCCGCTGAAGTATTACAATTTGCCCTAGGATGGGGGAATCGGGCGACAATTTAGTCCTGATTTTAACTTCTGAATTGAGTGTGAAAATACAGTGACAGCAGGATAGAGCACGTAGAAATGTATTAAGAGCTATAAAAGAGGACAGTGTCATTTGATCTACGGAACTAATGGGGAACAATAGGAGGAAGATCATAATGATAGATGAGCTAAAGTTCCACCAGAGCATCTCCAGTAATCAGCTGCACACAAAAAGCATCTGACAAAGGAGAATAATAATATTGCAACAGGCTTTAAACATACTTGTTGATTGTAAGTACAAATGTATTTCTCTAAGACAAGAGATACTCAAACATTACTTTTCATAATGACTTTCCTGAGCAGTTCAGATCTAAAAGGATCAAAGCAAAGTTCATCTTAAATCGGCAAATGAAATCTTGTTTCAATCATTCAAAAAGCATCACTTCTCCTACAATGCCCCACTCTTGCCAATTGCAACCTAGATTATAAATCCCTTGAAATGCTGGAGTCAAATTTGATGTTTAAGAAAAGAGAAGATATATGAAAAGAGAAAAGTCAGGAAAATAGAATTAAAAGATTTGCTACGAGTTAATAAACTGATTGAACCAGTAGGCTGAATGGCTAGCACCTGAATCTAAGACATTTCAGAGGGGATCTTATAGAGGTGTCAAAAATTTTAAATGGGATTGAAAAAGTAAATGTATAAAAATACTTCAGGATGTCCCAAAACCATAGAAGACAATAAGGTTTACAGTTGCAAAGGGCAATTTCAGGACAGGCACCACAAAGTTTTTTCTATACAGAGGATAAATAACAACTGGAACAGGTTACCAAGACAGGTAACTTGTGGGTGGATGAGGCATGGCACTGGACTCATTTAAAAACAGCTTGATGCTGTGATGGGAGGAAAGTAGGGTGGGTAGTATGGAAGGGAAGTCAAATGGGCTCCAAGGGCCTTTATCCAAACCAATCTTGCGATTTTGTGATCATTTGTGCCAAGTTAGTCAACAATGAAGAGACTGAAATTAGCCTCATTGACCCTGGGCTAGAAAGTAAATAGAAAGTAACACAAAACAAATCATCCTGATCATTTTTCAGTACAACAACTTGCATTTATATAGTGCCATTCACGCAGGGTAGCGTCCCAGAGCGCTTAACACCTGCTGGAAGCTTTAGAGTGAATGCACGGTAAGAAAATACTGCAGCTCATGCGATGTTCAATTCCAATTCACAAAGCTCTGTGCAAGTTCCCAACACAAATGATTTGGAGCTGGTAAGTATGTATCAGGTTTCCAGCTCCAAATCTACTCCTGGGAGTGAGGTCAAACCACCAAACATATAAAAGGCGCAGTGATAACAGTTTTACAGCTCTTAATTGTAGTTGGTGAGGCAATTATTAGTTCTTTTAAAAAAAACTTTTTGGACTACTTTTTTAAGTTTGTTCCATGATTCAGCACTATAGAGAATAGTAATCTTTTGCCCTTTCTCTGAAATCAACACAAGCAGAAATGCCTTGCCATACACATTTCTGCAGGTACACTTTTTAACGTAACTTTGTGCACACACCATTGAAACAATTGAAGCAATAGCAGAGAAGGAAACGGGATCAGTCACTTCACTCAGCTCCAAATCTGAGCTGCTTTAGCTAGAGTATGCCTAGTAGAGATTGGATCTCCCAATGGATTATAAACACAAGCAGAAACTGGTTGGGTTGAGTGGCCTGTTTTCGTGCTGTACATTCTTTGTAAATCTTTTCGCACATTGTTCACAAACAGTAAAGAGATCTGTGCTTACTTTGCAATGAAACAACAAACTTACATTTATAGAGCGCCTTTCATGTCGGGAGGACGTCCCAAAGCACTGAACAGTCAGGGGTCGGGACCCGCGCATTGGGGGAGGGGTGGTGTAGGGGTGAAGGAAAGCAGAGAGGTGGGTGGTTGAAGAGAAGGGTCTTGAGACCGGCCTTGAAGGAGGCAATGGAGGAAGTGAGGCGAAGGGACCAGGGAATGGAGTTCCAGAGTGTGGGGCCAGAGAGGCTGAAAGCTCGGCCACCGATGGTAGGGCAGGAGACATGGAGCAGACCGGAGCCCGCTGAATGGAGGGAGCGGGCAGGTTGGTAGGGAGTCAGCAGGTCAGAAAGATAGGAGGGAGCAAGGCCATGGATGGCCTTAAAGGTGAGGACGAGGATCTTGAACTCGATCCTCTGAAGGATGGGGAGCCAGTGAAGTCGGGCGAGGGTGGGACTGATGGGGTCACGGAGCCTGGTGCGTGAGAGTACACAAGCTGCAGTTTTGGATGATCTGCAGCTTGTGAAGGGAAGAGTTGGGAAGGCCGATGAGGAGGGAGTTTCCATAATTGAGCCTTGATGTGACAAATGCGTGGGTGAGGGTTTCAGCAGCCTGATGGTTGAGACAGTGGCGGAGTCTGACAATGTTGCGGAGCAATGGCAATGTTGCGGAGTCTGGCAATGAAAGTCCATTTTGACCAATGTGTATTAACCCATGTTACAGGCACTCCCACAAGACCCGAGGAAAGGACTGCATTCAAAGAACAAAGTCAACTACAAAGGTAATGTTCATCATTAATTGCTGGGGAATAATCCAATAATAATGGGAGGAGTTGCTTGTGGAAGATTAGAGGCAGCATTCACCAGAACAAATCTACCAAAGGTTGCATCATCTATGCCAATCAGATCCAAGCAGTAGTGGTGTTGCAGATTACTTAATATAGGGGTTTGGCAATACTATCCTAAGGACACCCATGGGATCAATAGAATAAACTTTTAGTGAAGCCACTGCTTTCTTCTGCTAGATAGAAGCATACGTATTTATTCAATGTGGACACCAATTTATCTACAACCTTGGGAATCAAAAGTGACAACCAATTGCTCAGTTTGTCAGCAAAGATTTAGTTTGGTCTGTCAAGGAGACTAAAGTACTACAAACAATTGTATACAGTGGAAATAAAAATCCTGGTCAGATTTAAAATAAAAAGATGGGATTACAATTGGATACATTTCAGAAACTGAAAATGTGAAATCTGAACAGAAACGCTAATAATCCACAACACATCAATCAGCACCTGAAAAGGAAACTCATATTAACTCAGTTTTCCCTCTCAGATGTGCACTCATCTGTTGCATATTCCAAGTGTTTGTTTTTAGATGGATGGTAATTTCTTGTTCTTTACTATCTTTGGCAGGAAACTGGGGTCTCAGTCAGAATCACAAATCAGGCTGACCATTGCATGAATCTCTATCTTGTGGAGCTAAAACCAAAGCAACTATACAGTCTTCTATAATAATAATAATCCTTTCATTTGATATAGGGCTTTTCACATCTTCTAGATGTCTCAAAGCGCTTCACAGAATATGCTGTAAAGTGAATTCACGGTATATTTGTTCAATTACAAGTACTTCAATTCAAAGGGAAGGTTGGAAAGTGCGTGCAATAAGATCTCCCCTAATTCTTCTGTACTCTAGTGAATATAGTCCTAGTTTATTCAGCCCATCCTCATAGGTCAGTCCCCTCATCCCAGGAACTAACCTAGTGAATCTACGCTGAACCCCCTCTAGGGCAAGTATGTCCTTTTTTAAATAAGGAGACCAAAACTGCAAACAATACTCTAGGTGCGGTCTCACCAAGGCCCTATACAGTTGCAGCAAGACTTCCCTACTCTTGTACTCTAACCCTCTTGCAATGAACGCTAACATGCCGTTCGCCTTCTTAGTTGCTTGCTGCACCTGCAAACTAACTTTTTGAGACTGGTGTACAAGGACACCCAAATCCCTCTGCACTCCAACACTATCTAATCTCTCCCCCTCTAGAAAATAATCTGTTTTTCTATTTTGTCTACCTAGGTGAATAACTTCACACTTCCCCACATTAAATTCCATCTGCCACCTACTCGCCCACTGCCCAGGCCTATCTATATCCCGTTGCAATCTTGCATCATCCTCAGAGCTTACTCTCCCACCTAGTTTAGTGTCATCCGCAAATTTAGATACGTTACATTCAATGTCCTCATCTAGATCATTGTAAATAGCTGAGGCCCAAGCACTGATCCTTGTGGCACATCCTGCCAATTCAAGAATGACCAGTTTATCCCTACTCTGTTTTCTACCCGTTAGCCACTCTTCAATCCATGCTAATATGTTCCCATTAATCCCATGGGCCTTAACCTTGTGCAATAGCCTTTTGTGTGGCACTTTGTCAAATGCCTTTTTAAAATCTAAATATACTACATCTATTGGCTCCCTCCTATCTAACCTGCTAGTTACATCTTCAAAAAACTCTAGAAGATTAGTTAAGCATGACTTCCCTTTTGTAAAGATTTATGTGAGATGAAGAGGATATCCCCTCCTTAATGGCGTTGATCTAGAAAACATCCTCTTTCAGTAATCAGGCAGTTGAAGCTGATTGAACATGAAGAATCTGGCCTGACCAGATTCTGGCCAGTGAGAATCCATCCTGGGGGCAGTTAGATTGAGCGGCTACCACTTATCAACAGGATAGCCAAATACCACAGTTTGCAAAGTTTTTTGAAATAATCTTTGTCTGTTCACCTATAAATTTCTGAACTACCTCAGGAGAAATGCACATTGAAATATTGGTATCTCAGGGAAGGAGAGAACCCAGTCTCCATGTCAATTTATCTGCAGTCCTTGAGCAGAAACCAGGTCATTGCCTAGTGAAGTAAAGAGCTTGGAAAACCCTGGAAATATTTTGTGCACCACCGCAAAGCTCATCTTCAACTCACGGGCAGGGGGGAGCAAGAAAGAGGCTTAAATTAATAGCATCAGCTGTCAT
This sequence comes from Callorhinchus milii, assembly GCF_018977255.1. Classification (NCBI taxonomy): domain Eukaryota; kingdom Metazoa; phylum Chordata; class Chondrichthyes; order Chimaeriformes; family Callorhinchidae; genus Callorhinchus; species Callorhinchus milii. The sequence goes on from NW_024704743.1 coordinate 63,271,852, forward strand.
GTTTTGCACTTAAACTAGATGCTTTGTTAAAGAGGTCACCTTATGGGATTCAGGTGTATTGTTCGAACAGAGACTGAGGATGGGTCCCGTTCTGTTTGTTAACCTACGAGACAAGTATCGTATTGTCTGTCCAGCACCAGAATAAAGTCTCAGGAACTCAGTCACATAGTTCATAAGTCAAGCTGATTGATGATCTGGACCAGAGTGGTCCAACCTTTTGGCTGCTGAGAGCCAATGCTCGATTTGAGAAATGTCTGTGGGCCACTTAAGCAATATTTTATCCTGATTGTCAGGCAGAGCCTGAGCCCCGATGACCATCTCCTGATTGGCCTGCATGTTTCCTGTATTTGTTCAGTGGAAAATGAAGTTGGGAATGGTTTGCGGGCCAGATGAAATCACCCCCTGGACCGGATGCGACCACCAGTTGGACCACCCTGATCTAGAGAGTCACCTCCATGTTTGACCTGTCCAGAGCACATTTATTCTGGTTACATGCAAAATGAAAAAGTTGTGAAGGGCGTTTGCTCTCCACCGGTCTAACCTGGGATCCAATCCAAGGCTGGGATCAACTGCAGTGACAGTATGGAAGATGCTATATCCGGAGTAATGCCCAAACGTGTGAAACGCATAGAAATAGTACCAAACAGCATTGACAAACAGAAATAATATAGTACAGTAAGACTTGTTTTATATACAGTATCAAGATCAACTTTTTTAGAAATGGATTGCCAATTGGCAATTTAATATGTGCAATATAATATTCTCTATTATTGTTAAAGTTGACTATGAAATTAATAATTGTAAATAATAATTAAATTTCAATTTAATTTCTAGTATTTATGTAATGGTACTTACCAGGAGATATTATATAAAAAAAGTTTTTGAATTCATCCATCCAGACCTCAGCAAGCCGCCTGTTATTCTTATTTATTATCTGCCCGGTGCCTCCTGGGAAAGTGTATGGTGTGGCCTTCCGAAATACATGACCAACATGTGAGCAGGTCACGATTTCCAAAGACCCGCCACATTGCCAAATCTAGACAAGATATTAAATAAAACCGTTATTTAGCAATAATATCTGCACTTCTGATTAATTTAAAATTAAGTAACAATAACCAGTCATAAAAAAACATTAATGTTGCACAGTGCAAAACATGCTGCCTTATCAAATACATTCTCTGGAAAATATACTTGACGTTGTTCCATTGTGCGCACAATATCATAGCAGGTATGGGGCTGGGCCATAGAGAAGTTCCGATCAGAGTGCGGGTAGAATGGTAATGTTGAGGACCATGGACAGTCATTCAGACCCTTGCTGGAGTCAATCCCGTGTCCAGCACTAAATTCCAGTGGCCTGGAGGAGCACTCTCCCAATGGAATAATCCAAGCTCATCTCCAAAATGCTTGTGAATCATTCTCGGGATGTGCTGGAACACTTGGTCTGGAAGGGAGCAAACACCCCTGACTGTGGGCACCCTCTGCACATGGTTTAATTGGTTTTGTGTTTTGGGCCAAAGATCAATTGTTTAGTTCCACAACCCCATTGCTGCTGACTGATTCTTCTGCAACACCCACTACCCACTTCAATATTCTGCATGTACACAGTACAGATAACAGAATCTGGGTTTACTGCTCAAATGCACAATGTTGCAACCAATTTAACATAATAATAATCCTTGCATTTTAATACTGGTTCTCTGCAAAAGTATAAATATAAATTAATTGTATTATTTTACACATGAGCACGGATAATACCTTAGCACAACAGTGTTTATGGCTAGTCACACAACAGTAAATGTTAGACTTAAGTCAGTTTTGTGACTAATGCTGGAAAAAAATCATCTGGATGCCAAAGGACCCAGGTGTTTTTTTTTCTTTTCAACTGGACATTGAACAGCATGTGTGTCGTTCTAGGTGTACTTACAAATATTCCCTGCTCAATTCCCTATCTGATCTGAGAGTGAAGAGCTGTTTTTATGCCAAAATAGATCTTGGAGGTCTCTCTACATCTAGAGGAAGCAAGCTTTGACATCCATGCAGCTTGTAACACATTCCAGCAAATGAACCAACCATACCAAGCTCTTATCCTGAACAACAAGGGGAATTTACACTTGATAAAAGTAATGCGTCACTGGAAAACAGCAAAACAGACGCAACTTGGATATCTTTTGAATGAAGAGCATGCTTATTAACCTGCTACAGATTACCAGCATTCCTGTTTAGGCAAATTTCATATAATTCATTCACTGGTATGGGTCCATGATATCCAACACAGATTTTAAATCATAGTCTGGATGCACGGCAGAATTGACTGGAAACAAACCAAGAGAGATATGCTCTGCTGGCTCGATATCCAAAATGATGCTGCAGATTCAGGGCAGTTAGCAACAACATCAACAACAAGATTACATTTGTACAGCACCTTTCACATCGGGAGGATGTCCCAAGGCGCTGGACAGTGTACAGCATTTCAGACCCGAGCTGGGGTTGGTGGTGTAAGGGAGGGGAGGGGAAGCGGGGGTGACCAATGGTATGGTCGAAGAGGAGGGTCTTGAGGTGGGACTTGAAGGAGGCAAAGGAGGGGGCGAGGCGGAGTGACTGGGAGATGGAGTTCCAGAGGTTGGGGGCAGAGTGGCTGAAGGCTCTACCGCCAATGGTGGGGCGGGTGGGTCGGGGGACGTGAAGCAGGCTGGAGCCGGCTGAGTGGAGGGAGCGGGCGGGTTGGTAGGGAGTTAGGAGGTCGCAGAGATAGGGTAGGGCGAGGTCATGGAGGGCTTTGTAGGTAAGGACCAGGATCTTGAACTGGATCCTCTGAAGGATAGGGAGCCAATGGAGTCGGGCAAGAGTGGGGGAGATGGGATCACGGAGTTTGGTGCGGGAGAGGACACGGGCTGCAGAGTTCTGGATTATCTGCAGCCTGTGGAGGGAGGAGTTGGGAAGGCCGACAAGCAGGGCGTTTGCATAGTCGAGCCTGGAGGTGATGTAGGCATGAACAAGAGTTTTAGCGGCCTGAGGGGAGAGGTAGTGGCGGAGTCAGGCGATGTTGCGGAGGTGAGGGAAGGCAGAGCGGGTCATGGCTTGAATGTGGGGAAGAAAAGACAGTTGAGGGTCGAACAAGATAGCTAGGTTAAGTAATGAACCACCATTAAACACTTCACAGCTAAACAGATAATAAGAAAGACTGTGTAATGTTGAACAGAAATAAAATCTGATGAAATAATCGCTTGGAATTTTTTCTGTCATGGGAATCAAATGTTGGAGAGAAAAAGCATGAAAATAAGACCCAGAATCAGGTCTTATATTGTATATGTAATGGAGAGCAGGAATGTGATGATGTAAATTCCTGATGTTTTTCATGATTTGTTTTCTCCTGTAAAATACAACTTTCTATTGATAATGTGAGGGAAAGGGTGTCCAAGGAAGCTTTATATTTAATATTCAGAGCATGTTATACCCCATTCAGCCTCTTGATGTGTGTAGATATAAAAGCAGTGAAAGTAAAATAGATTAGATAGATAGTTCACTTACAGATTAGTAATTATACTTCTTCCTTTTGACTATAGTTAAGATTGGTGGAAATCACTAAATATCAATATTCATTGTTTTTTGCAATATTTGCAATAAATTTTCATTGTTAAAAACAATTTATTGATTTAATACAAAAGTGGCTGTCCTCAAGTCGTCAGTCATAAACAGCACTTCCTGCGCATTGTGCGTATGCACTATACAAGAAGTGTCGTAGATGGCAACTAATTGAGTCAGAAGTTGGCCATTTTGTGCTAGCAGGTAGAAAGACAGTAGAATGGATGGCTGTGGGCATGTGCATTAAATTAGGTCCATAATCCTTTTGCATAATAAATGAACCTGTGCTGTTATGAAGTGTTACTCTGTACTCTATTATGTTGTACTAGGTAACCTTACAGTACTACGCTTTACAAATTAACATAAGGAGCTGCTACAATCTAATAAAATATTGGGGCAGAATAAAAACCTACTCCATTCTAAAGTACTCAATTAACAAAGATTCCAAAACAAATAATGAAAGAAAGTCAAATTAATCTTGCAGGCTTCCAATATTGAGAAAAAATCCTGTGAAATGCCAATATAAATGTTATATCTATTGCATTGAATAAGGTGGGCGAAAGAAAGATTCAATACTTACTCGGAATGATATTTCTAGGTTTTCTCCTCCCCAGATATCCATGCCTGCATCATATGTTCCTATCAACTCAAAGTAATCTCTGTCTATTGAGAACAATCCTCCTGCCATCGTGGGAGTCCTGATTTAAAGATAAGACACGTTTTAAAAACACAGATAAAGTACATTCAAATAAAGACAACAATATTCACCAAAATTACTCAGCTCCTTTTCTATATTTAACATTAAAATAACGAGCTTGTCGAATTTAATGAAGCGTTGACTTGCTTTGGCCCATCCAGTGGCACACCAACAATTATGAGGAAAGAAAAAACGATTATTCGATATAACCCTTTTCACTTGAATTGAAGGGAAAAGAGAAGGGAGTTTCTCCCAGTGTACTGGCCAAGAATCCCCCAAATAAAATTGTTCATTCACTTCATGGCTATTTGTGGGATATTGTGGCTCGCAAATGTGTTACTTGGTTCGCCGACAAGTACACAGTCACTCCACTTCACAATAAATTCCTGTGAAGTACTTTGAGACGTCCTCCCGACATGAACCAAGGGTTACTATTATTGAAATTTTATTTTACAAAATATGGCCTCAATTATCTTTACATGCAAGATTACTGGTTGTCTGACTGGTACATATGATAATTTGCCATCATTTATTCATTTCAGCTGAATCCCTATACGCACAGGAAATAGTTAAATTTATAAAATTATCGCATTTCAGATTATAAAAGGGAAATCAAAACATAATATTTTAAAATATCGTTTTTGATGCATTGTAAAGTAATCTGGCATTATTTCACAAGAATCCCAAAGCTCCATGGTATTGTGTTACAGTTTGCCAGCCACTTACCTAACAGGAATAGTCCTGTCTCCTTTCCTTCTGTCCATCTCTCTCTGAGGTACAGGATACCAGCGGAAGTTCAACTTCCAATTAAATCCTCCATAGGTCATATCTGATCCCGCCATGTACTCAAAAGTATCATCACTAATCACATCAATTATTGGACAGACCACTGTACTCCTGATAGGGTAACAACAAACAGCTATAGTGAACACTCAATCACAAACAATACTTTCCACACAAGTGATTTGAGTTACAACTTCACACAAAAGGTCAAGCTATGCTGCCATGGAGGGAAGGACACGTTTCAAGTACATTTAAGCATCCCGTTACATTAGGCCTGGCAAACACTGTAGTACTTCTTCCCATTTTGTCAGCATGTTATTATTAATGTACCTTTATCTCTCAAACATCACTATTTTAAGAGAATCAAATTCAGACTGATAGCACACACGAGATTAAATACATAAATGATAACCATCGTTCATGAGGAGGTTTGAATGGAGTCAATAGGGAAAAATATTTCCACTGATGAATTGTTGCTCTCTGTACACTGATTCAAGATAGTTAGCAAACAGAGTGATAAAGAGAATTTGCCAGCACAGGCACAATGTTATTAGTTAATAGAAATAAATGAACAGCATTGGAATTGAGAGGTTTTGCCTGAACAGGCCTTTCTGCCATGTTTGAGTTCTGAAGAGCGCTTTCTTTTACCTCACCATGCAAGGAAACGTTTCAGTGTTCAGAGACTGATTTATACTGAGATCTCACTGGTCATTTAATCTGCAAATGACAATTTATGCTGTAGTATGTTAGCACAGAACATCCACAGATTTCACTTCCAAGAAATTAGGTAGTTTCACATGAAAAATGATACTGCAGAACTTTGAAATACATGGAATATGCCTGGTATTAACAGAAGAACAATCTGCTTGAATGCTTTTCTAGTCTCAGATGTAATGAATAGTGAAATAATAGGGAATGGAGCCATTCATCTGTCAGGTAGCAAAAAGTTTAAGGGATTATTGGCCAGTACACCGAGAGAAATCCTCATCTCTTTTCGAATAGTTCGATGAGATCTTTAACATCTACCTGAACATGCAGACGAGAGCTTAGTTAAACATTTCATGCCTCTAAAAACACAGCACACCCCGAGTACTGCATTGGAATTTCAACCTAGAATATAAGTTCAAAGTCCCAATGTGAGACTTGAATGCCACAATCTTCTGACTCAGAGGCAAGAGTGCTACCAATTGAGCCAAGCTAAATTTGATCTCAACATTTCAGAATACCAACCCTGCAATCTTCCCATTATTGAATTGAGCAATTTCTTAAATGTGTCCTTGCTTCTACCATCCTGTCTGGTAACGCATTGCAGCTATTGTGGTTACTTATGAAAGAGGAAATGTGAAAATACTAAAACTTTCTGCACTGGTTGGAATGCTATTAAATTTTTTGTGAAGACTTCACACACTTTTCAACACAGACTAGTTATTTAGATTTAATTTAGATTAATATTAAAATCAAGAAAATCAAAGCGCAGCTGAAAAATTTGAAGCAAAATAATTAACATGGCCACCCACACAAATATGAACAAAGACATTTCGAAGGAATAATTTTACATTATACATTAAATTTAAAATAGTTAATTGAAATAATGAAACAACAGAAAATGATTTTGAAAAGGACAGAGCACTGTGCATTTAAATTAGTTTATGAAACACCTTCAAGTAAAATATTACAAGAGGAGATGCGATAAGGCAAGGATCATTCTACTCTAAATCTTACCAGAATATTCACATCAACATCCTGCATTTATCTGGCGCAAATTCAAACAGAAATAGCTAAATTATATCAGGAATTCAACTCAAGGTTAATTCATTTACTCTCCGAGCCATGGAATAGAAAAATTACTTTTTGAAAGAGTAAAAAGATAATTCTTACAACTGAATTAATCTCTAAACTTTATTGAAGTCTTACATTGATGTTAAAGATTAACTCTTGTATCATCAAGCAGAACAGTTATTGTACATTTTCTAGCTAAGGAAGCATACCATACTCAACTCAGTTATGAGTAATGAGACAGAAATAGCTACCAATCTGATGGTAAGAGATCATCTTAAGAATAGGGACCACAAGAGAAAAATCAATATTGGGTTTGAAGGGGAGAAAAGTGGATCAGAAACTTAAGTTTTAGACTTAAATAAGACTAACTTTGAAAGATGACCTGTCTAAGCACTTCACAGGGTATACTGTAAATGTTAATGACTGCATTTTGTAGGTGAATACTGCAACCGATTTGTACACAGAAATGCCCCGCAGTCACAAAGTGAATAACTAATTTAATTTAGGGGATTGTTAACCAGAATAGAAAAACTCCATTCTCTTTCAAATAGTGCCATGGGATGTTTAAATAACCCCCTGAACAGGCAGACAAAAAAATAATTTAACATTTCATGCAAAGGACAACTCCTCCAGAGAAACAGCACCGCCAACATTGCCTCCCCCCCCCACCCAATCCCCTTCACTCCACCCCCAAGCACTACACTGGAATGTCAACCTAGACTCTAGACTTGTGAGTTCAAAGACCTGTTGCGATGCTTGAATCCACAGTCTTCTGATTTAGGCAAGTGTGCTACCAACTGAGCCAGGCAGACACTTTCTAATTTGAAGCTGTAGGTCAAATAACTTTGTTACCATCAACATTAAACAAAAGAAGAATGTCTGTGAAATGGCAACTGAGAGTAGGAAAACTGAAAGAATATACAGAGCAGCAAAAGGAAAAAGGGATAAGGAAAATAATACAGAAGGCTAAGGGGGAACATGGGGGAAAAAAACACCTTTAAATGGTTTCAAGGGTAACAGCAAAGCATTTTCTAAATACATCAAGAGAAGGGTAAAGGAAAGACGGGTCTCCTGAAAGTGGATACAGGTTGACTGACAGTAGTAGAGGATAAGAACATGGCAGAAATATTTTGCTTCAATTTTCACAATGAAAAGAGGTCCAGGGAAGGACAGAGTTGAAGTAATAATAATAATCCTTGCATTTGATATAGCACCTTATCATGTCATCTACACGTCTCAAAGCACTTCATAGAATATAGTGTAAAGTGAATTGATTGCATATTGTGTGGGCAAAACACGGCAGCCAATTGTGCACAGTAGTGTCCCACAAACAGTCGTGGATTAAATGACCACATTTTTTTAAAAAGGGATTATTACCCCTGAAAAGTGATCCGCCAATCAACTAACAGGGTTCCTACTTATTGCTAGGTAAACAGAGGCGTGCTCAACATTTTGCCCTGCCGGGAATCAAATCCTGGTCCTCTCACTTGCGAGGCAAGTGTTCAAACCATTAAGCTACAGGATTCCGTGAATGAGAGGAAATTAAAAGTCTAATTTCAAACAGTATAATAGTAATGGATAGCAGTGGGTCTGAAGTGGGACAAATCTCCAGGGCCATACAATTTCCACCCTGTGTACCAACACAAATAAAGGAAGAAACTGTAGAGGTTTTAATTCATATTTTGCAAAGTTCAATAGCTTTGGGAATTATTAGAGGATTGGAGGGCAGAAAATGTAACACCAAAATTCAAGGAAAGAAGAGATAAAGCAAGCAATTGTAGGTCTGTGAGTTTAACACAAACAGTAGGCAAAATTACTGGAATCTATCACCAAGGACATAACAGACCATTTAGATAAATATGCACATACCATGGACAATATGCACAAATACGAGTTTGTGAAAGGTTAATCATATCTCACAAATCTAATAGGATTCTTTGACAGAACCACAGTGATGATAAAGGGGGAATATCAATTGATGCTATTGATATGGGTTTTCAGAAAGCATTAAAGTGCCACATAAAAAATGATCAGCTAAAATTAAGGCACGTGGCGGCGAAGGTAATATCATGACACAACAAGGAAATTAGTTGAGGGATAGGAGGCAGAGTGTTGGTAAACAAAAAAGAAATGTTTTCTGATTGGTGTACAGTGACAAGTAATGTCCCCAAGGAATGATGCTGGGCCCCCAGCTTCACACGCTTATCAATGACCTTGATGCAGGTTTAGAGGAGATTATTTCTTAGTCTGTGGATGACATTAAGTACTGAGGTATTCCAAATTGTAGAGGTCAGGTGAAAATCAGAGATATCGATACATTAATTGGATGCAGTTAAACATCACTAAGTGTCAGGAGTAGACCGCGGATAGAATAGTGATTTGGAGTATGTTCTAAATGAAGAACTGCTAAAAGATAGGAATGAGCAGAAAGATCTAAGGGTTAAAGTCTATAGATCATTAAAATCTAGTGTGTCTGCAAAAAGCAGTTAATAAGGCAAAGAAGATTTTTTTTATTACAAGAGGGCTGGTATTGAAAAGTAAGCAGGTGCTGCTCCAATTATAGTGTTGGTCAGTCCTCATTTGGAATACTGTATTCAGGTCAGAACACTGAATCTTAAGAAGGCTATACTGTACTAGTTTTGGGGGGTGTCCAGCGACGATTCGCTAAAACACATGGGCTGAAGGGGTTTTAGTTACGATGAGAGGCTGAGGTTATATTCCTTAGAACAGAGTGATTAAGGAGTGAATTGATTGATGCATGAAGATGGCACAGAACACTTTCAGTTTTATTCAAATAAACTTCATCATTAACTAGTTCCACGACTCAAAGGAGAAACAATTTTGAAAGGGAAATTATGAGCTATGCAGAAAATAGAAAATATTAAAATTTAATTATAAACATTTTTGAATTGTAATTTGTTTTTTCTAAAACTTTTTTGGAACAGAGTGAAAACAGCAAAGAATATAGCATTTTGCTAATAATGTAATTTATATTTAACTTCATGGTTCTTTTAACAACTCATTAGATGCATTCTGTACAATAAAAGGTCAGGAGATGTGGCAATTGAAGTGGGACCAACACTACAGTTAAAAAGCTGATTTGGGGATTTTAAAGGCTATATTGCAAATCAGAAGCAACATACAAGGTGGTTCGTGAATTGGAAACTGAAACAGCTCACTAGTCTCTTTGTGATTTAGGAATAGCCAGTTCAAAAAGTGTCACTAACCTTTAGCATTCTAATTAAGACCTTTCATCCATGCAGCCCTCTTTTACACAAGATTGCTCTTACCTGTCCAATTTAATCCTCGCCAGCAGTGGTTCCAGCCAACCCACTGTGCATTCACAGTGTGCATCCAAGAATGTGATCACTTGTCCCCTGGAAGCTGCTGCCCCTTTCAGCCTTGCTCGGATCAGACCGGAGCGCTGTTCCATTCGTAGAATCCTAACTGGCACTTCCAATTTCTTTACATATTTCTCTAAAGGCCGGTTCAAAAATTCTGGAAAACAATATAATTTTTTCTATTTGAAAATGTTCATACAGGAGCCTTTGAAAATGATTAGAAATATGAAAATCCTCCAACAGCATTTAAAAAAAAAAATGCTTTTGTAACGTTTGAGGGTATGGATGCCCCAAAAAATCTGGATACCAATCCAGTCTAGAAATATCACTGTGGTTACACTAGGAATTCATTATTAACTGTAGATACTTAATGAATAAAGCAGTCATAGTCAAAGAGAACAATCTGCAGTGGATCCCGATAGCTGTTCTCTGCTTTTGTGTTATTCAATTGACAACAAAGTAGAGCGAGTTGCCTTAGGAATATAAGGGTCTATTATGTGCCACATATAAGTGATCTGCAAACAAGCGCTACCATATCCCATTTGTAAATGCATGTGAAAAGAGGAAATTGTACATCTCCTTAATATAGCCTCATGGCAGTTCCAGGCAGAATCCTTTACCTTATTTGCTGGTTAAAGGTAGAATGTTAAAACACATCTGCATAAAATATTGGGGATTTAAAGGTGGATTATCCAGGGATGAGGGGTGGAGGGAGAGATAACAACTGCAGATGTTCATTTGGTGGCGAGTTCAATGACAGATGTAACTAACTGGCTTCCACTGACTCATTTGCTCCTTTGCAATAACCTGAATTTGTAGTACACAATTTAGTATATTCACCTGGGCATTGGGCAGATGTTTGGGGTTTACTCAGACCTCCTAGCTGTCTATGTAAATAGAGTGGTCTCAGTTCAATACAAAATGTCCTCTGACCAAATAATTGACAACAAGCATGGAAACTATACCAATGTATATCTATATATATATATAGATGTCTGAGATCTTAGCACTGAAGTTAGCGAATCTCAGAGGCAGTAGTGGAAACACCTCAATTAACTTCAGTGAACCATGGTGCTGAGGGAGGGGAATGAATCATATTGGTTTCTCACTCCCAATTGGTATCCATGACTCATGACTCTTAGTGGAAAGTGTCTGCATTTGAACAAGGGAGGGGGGGGGGCAGGATTGGGCTTGGCTTTCATACATACCAGTTTTGCAGGCTGCTGACAATTATCAGGCACAATTACGTAAGGTAACACAGGTCTGACTCATAGAATCACACCCCACCCCGGCATGCATCATTGCCCTGAGAAGAAATGGGATTGGGGGGGGTAGGGGTAAGAGAATTTGTTGCAAAGTATCTTCAACTACATTAATAGGTCTTTCAATTTCCTCCTGCAAACTCTTTCCATTTTCTTTTACAATAGCTTCCTACAGGAAGGAACTGAGACTCTACAACACAGGAAACGGTTTAAAATGGGAAATTCCAGTCCCCAGTTTATCTGAAGAAGCTACTTATGACTGTGCCCAAGTATTCCAAAGAACTAGATCTTCCTCGTTCCATTTCTGCCTTAAGCAGCATTGTACATAAATACACCACTGTGGCTAGAAATACTTATTCTTTTATGATTATAGATCCTGGAATTTTCCTTCATGTATAATCAAGTGTAAAGGAAAATCATTGACAAAGGATAACTTGGCAGAATAATGAAAACTAGTGTACTCAGCACATTATCATTGCTAAAGATTGTTTTTTTTCCCACTGTTGGTAACAACTTTTGGTTTGTTGGAGACAACTGTTGGGAGAAGAAACATTGTTAGAACTATTTCAGATTTACACACGCATCAAATATAGGCCAATAGTCTGAAAACATCTAAACATGTTTCACATGTAATTACATTCAAGTGTAGCAACTTGCATTTTTAAGATTAACATGTTAGCCATGTGTCTACAGCAACCATGAAGTGAAAAACCAATGGACTGGTGGCTATGACAATGGAAGAAATTCCCTTAACTTTTAAATAGTGATATTGAATCACTAACATCTACTGGAAGAGGCAGACAGGGCCTGGATTTAACATAGCTTCTGAACGACAGCACCTCTAACAATATAGCAATTCCCCGGTAGTAGCCTAATATATAAAGCTTAAGTCAACATGACAAACACCGTTCGGTAGAGGTTGAGCTTATAGTCCAGGTCTATTAATGTCAGTCTAATATGTGCAGAGAGAGTAAAGTGGAAGAGACACAGCCCTGCCAGAATTTTTAGTCTTTGTAGACTGAATACCTTGCAGTCATCTAGTACCACAGCCAGATACTAGCCAAAGTTGGCAGCCTCCCCAGCTTGTCAGGCATCCAATACCTTGTTTATGCTCAGATCCACAGTCAGAATACAAATCTGTTCATTGAGAGTAATGGCTCCCTGTTGGTAAATTTACTCATTTATAGTACAAGACAGTTTCACAGGAGGGAAAAAAAACACAGGGCTGCATCACCTTACATGGTTGTAAAACAGTTACATCTAACCATTTGGTGACTAAACTTGTCTTATGATCATTTTTAAATTTGGTTAATAACAACAAACAAAAGCCTACATATTTGGGAAAGCCTGGACATGTAGAGTTTTTTTCAAAAAATAGTTTTCACACTTTCTTATACCAGGTAAGATTGCTGATTGGAAACTATTGGAAGTAGAGATAGTTTTTCATAATTATGAGTTCAGTATCAGGAGCCTGCTAACAACGGAGAATGCAAAGTTCATGCATTTGGACTGAATGAGGCCTTGTTTATTTGAATGATCACATTATTTCTTATTAACATGTGTAACTCCGTGACCATTGGAGTTACTAGATTACCTTTGAAAATAGACTTTAGATTATTCTTTGCCTTTGCATTGCTTCTGTTTACAAATACAAGTGTTTTTCCCCATACTACATTAATAAGCCTAGGAATCAATCTTCAGTCTCAGAAGAGCAGAAAAAGATTAGGTATCACCAATTCTCTGCTATGCAAAAGAATGAAGCTTTTTATTTATTGCTGGGATGATAAAAAAACAATGATTTACTTATTCATTTGATTCAATGATTTGCTTAATCATTTGACTAATGCATGTAAATTTACTGTGCTATAACAGTGTGAAAGGATATGGGGAATTCTATGAACTAAAATTATACTGTATTCCACTAAACTCCTCTACAATTTGTTGTTATCAAGGGAGATTTACAGACTTATTTGTGTTCTTCAGTGGGCCCTAGTTGAAGTGTTGAACTCAATCAAGTTCAGCCATTATCTATAGAACTCTTATAGTACAGTATAATAATGTTCTGCTCAAGCGTCAAGGCCGAGCTTCAAGTAATTTCAGTCCACTTAATAGACATGAAAGCAGTGAACACATTGAATATCAGTTAAGGGGCTTTTTTTTTAAAAAAAAAGCACTAGGGATCCAGCAACATTGGCCTGGGAAAATATTTTGTAACTTTTTAAATCAGGTTTCAACTCTTCAGTATACACATTACTTTTTTTTTAAAAAATCCTGCAATGGTTAACAGTGGCCAAGAAAAACACTAACATGTGAGTTTTAATCCCATCATTAAGTGACTTTAAAACACTAATGTAGATGTATGACAGAGAAAAAGATTTTTAAAAATCCTGAGTTTGAGCTTTTATCGCTGCTAGTGCTTTTTACAGCTTTTATTTGGTCAAAAATTTTTTTGCTGCTCAAAGAGATTTTTGCTTATAATTATTTTATTTCCTCTGTCTGAATACAAAACAGCACAAATAGGCCTGTGATAAATTGAGTATGTATCTCTGAAGTACAGAGTGTGCAATAATGTTTGTTGGGTATGGAAAATAGTACAGCAAACAAACTAAATTATCCCAAACGTCCACATTAGATGTGGGAATGAAAACCTGGAAATATACACGGGTAGACACAACCATCAAAGGCAGAATGCAGTCTTTGTGAGTAGTGGGATCTGTAAAATCTAATAGTACATCTCAATGTTCTTCTGATGTGGGGCCATAAAAACACAAACTTTGTGCCACATATGAAGAGCAGATGGTCCAACAGTTTCACTTGGGGGGGTAGAGACTGGCTAATTATAATAACCATTACATTTTGTATAGCGTCTCTCACGCAGAGAAGACATCCCAAAGCATTTCACAGGATATACTGTAAAGTGGAGTGATTGTATTTTGTGGGTGAATGCAGCAGCCAAATTAGGGCACAGCAATATTCCACAAACAGCCATAAAGTGAATGGATGAGTTTTATATGGAAAACTGAGCCAGGATACCGGGGAGAAACTCTCTTCTCTTTTCAAATAATAATAATACTCTAAAGTGCCGGCTAGCCAGAAAAATTTGGAGGAGGAGAGATCCTGTCTGGTGAGCCAGAATTTATGGCTAAGTGTAATTACTACTGGGTTATGCATTTACCGGCACTGCATTTTTTACCTTCTGCTTGCTCACCAAATCATACCTACATGCGGTCACTGCAAAGGACAGCCAACGCAAAGACGAGCAAGAATGGTGAGGTGCGAAGCTGTGGGCATCAGGTGAACTGCTTAGTGCAGCGTTGGTGCATGCTAGAAGCGTTGGGCTGGCAGGAGTCTACACGTGGGCCTATGGAAATTTTTTATTTTCAGTTTCGGGCCTGGTTAGAATTCCGGATACCCAGGGGTTTACTGTAGTGCCATGAGATCCTCAATGTCTCAGCCAAAGGACAACACCTCCAGCAATGCAGCACACCGCCAGGACTGCACTGGAGTGTCAGCTCAGACTATGAGTTCCGTCGTGGGGCTTGATTTCCATATTGTGACTCGGAGGCAAGAGTGTATTATTATACTATAGTGGAGTTCTGCAGCTCAGTGGTTAGAGCACTCGCCTCGCAAGCAAGAGACCTAGGTTCAATTCCCAGCAGGGCAAAACCTTGGGCAAGTTTCCTTACTCCACACATCTGATAATAATCCCTCAAGAAAAAAAAGTAATAATTTGATCACTCAATCCACAACTGTTTGAGGGACACTGTTGTCCACAATTGGCTACTGTGTTTCGCCCACAAGTATACAGTCAATTCACTTTACAGTATATTCTCTGAAGCACTTTGAGACATCTAGAAGACGTGAAAAGCGCTACATCAAATGCAAGGATTATTTTATTATATCATTAAATGATATCTATCAGTCAAGACTATCTAGTCAGTGAAGCAGTTGTAAACAAAGCAAATCAACTGCAGGGAGGCATTGTGAGATCTTTGAATTACAAGTCACAACAAGTTGTATTATGCGGTCATCATGTGTCCAAAGGGCACAGAAGCATTATAAAGAGCTCAAAGGACAAAGATGATTCCAGGTCTCAAAGGACTGAGTTAGGAAGATTCAATTAAACCAGCTCGGATTTTGTTTGCTTAAAGATGACTGAACCGAGTCTTCGAAAACATATGATAGCAAAAGTTCAAAATTCCCATCTTTAACTAGGTTTTATACCTCTGCAGTACCATGGTTTTATACAAACTGAGTTATACCTGCATACCTTATGCTTACCTACTGAATAATTTACAATTTCAGGAATTTGAATGATGTGGTGAGTAGGGAAATGCAATTGATTTTCTTATTTTTTTGGTCAGCTGGCAGCCAAATACACACAGAAATCCCTTGTCATTTGTGAGGGACTACAATTTCAATAACTGAAAATTCAGAGAAGCAAAGCTTTTGTTTGCCATTTCAGGAGTGCACAATCTCTTTCCCCCTTTTGCATATGCCTGTAGTACATGTGCAGGCTGGTGTGAGCCAAGGCATTAGGGACCCCAAAGTGCACGGTTGGTGCATTACTGAAAATTAGCCAGCTAAAAATCATACAAAGTACTGGTAAACTTTTGCTGCTTGTCCATTATGATTGCCAATTCCCTTGCCTCTCCTTCAATTAATCTCCTGACTCTTGCTCTCCTAATCCCATGATGATCAAGCACAGCTGTTACTATTCTTATGACTCAATATGTATTGATCCAGGTTCTTTTCAAAGGCTTCACAACATTACGGATCCCGTTTCAAATAGCTGCCACCTTCGGGGGGTGGGGGGGGAAGAGGAGAAGAAAGAAATCTCTTAAACCTATGGTTTTAACACCATGTATTTATCTTCTTACTGCTTAAAAAAGCCAGATAAAACTGTCTAACTGAATACTGTATTTTCAATTCTTTAATATCTTGAACTTAAAATGCTTAGCACAATATTATGCCACCAAATGTTGTAATAATAATCCTTGCATTTGGTATAGCATCTTTTGTGTCATGGAGGACGTCTCAAAGCGCTTCGCAGGATTTACTGTGATGTGGAGTGACATTGTATTTGCTGGCTAATGCAGCAGCCCAATTGGGCAAAGCAATATCCCACGAACAGCCTTAAAACAAATGATCAATTTTATTTGGAGGACTGTTGGCCAGAACACCAGAGCAACTTCCTTCTCTTTTTGAATAGTGCCGCGGGATTTTTAATGTCTATCTGAATAGGCAGACGGGACCTCGGTTTAAGCACAACAATAAAACAACAAATTGCATTTACACAGTACCTTTCATGCGGCAGTGACCCAGAGCACTTGACAGTGGTGGAGTCTGACCCCGAGCCAGGGGGAGAGCGAGGGGGGAGGTGAATATAAGCACGATCAAAAAGGAAGGTCTTTAGGCAGGATTTGAAGATGGGAGGGAGGGGACAAGGCGGAGGGATTGAGGGAGAGAGTTCCAAAGTTTCGGGGCATAGTGGCTGAAGCCAAGGCCACCGATGGTGGAGTGGAGGGGCGAGAGGCAAACAGCAGGCCGGAGCCAGCTGAGTAGAGGCAACGGTGGTGGAGTAAGGGGTAAGCAGATCGAATAGGTAAGGCAGTGCCAGGGCACGAAGGGATTTGAAAACAAGTGAGAGATCTTGTCATTGATCCGTTCGGTAATTGAGACCAGTGGAGGGTGTAAGGATTGGTGTTTTTTGGTGGAGTTGGAGAGACCAAAGAGGAGGGCGTTGGAATAGTCCAGACGGGAAGTGACAAAGGCGAGGAAGAGGGTTTCGGCTGCGTTAGTTGTGAGGTACGGACGGAGGTGGGCAATGTGACGGAGGTGGAAAAAAGTGGTCCTGATCAGGGAATGGATGTGGAGTAGAAAGGAAAGCTGGGAATCGAACGTGACACCTAAGTTGTGCACGGGTTCAGTGAGTCTGAGGGAGAGCCCGAGGAAGTTGAGGAGTTCGGACCCGCAGGAGAAAAGATGTTGACGGGAGCCAGAGTATGGCTTCCATTTTGCCGACATTCAGCTGCAGGTCATTTGCGCTCATCCAGGTCGTGATAAACATCCAACAAGCTGACAGGACATCAGCGGACTGGAATTCGCAGCTGGAGGAAGAAACGTAGATTTGGGTGTCATCTGCATACATGTGGAAGTTGACTCGGATGACATCGCCGAGAGGGATGAGGAAAACAAGGGAGCTAAGGATGGAGCTTTGGGGTACCCCGCAGGTGACTGGGCGGGGGTGGGAGGAGAAACCATTTGCCGAGATGTATTGTTGCCAGTTGTGGTATAGGACGCGAACCATGCAAATGCGGTCCCGCTAAGGCAGGTGAGGGAGGAGAAACAGTGAAGGGTGATGCAGTTGACAGTGTCGAACATGGTAGAGAGGTCCAGGAGAACAAGGAGGCAGAGGGAGCCCTGGGTCATCTCGCCGGCTTTGGTGGGTGGAGAAAGATGGTGGAGGGCTTGGTGATGTGAGAAGAAAGGGAGGAAGTGGTCTGAGATGGCCTCGTCTGTGATAATCAGATCAGAAATGTCTGCGGTGAGCCCGGCGGAGGATGCCCAGCTGGAGCATAGGGAGGCTATGGGAGGGTCCAGGAGGGAGAGAAGACAGGGAGAGCGGTAGGAAAGAAGGACTGAGTGGGAGTAATAAGAGCGGAGGGGGTGCTCGGGTCAAGGCGGTTGCCAAATGCTCACTTATGAGTATCAAACATTCATATCAAGTATAGTGAGTGAAGAGTTAGTTGAAAGCTCGGCAATGACTTGATTGAATGAATGCCAATTTTCTCTTTCCATAGTTTAAGCTTTTGCATGAATTATATTTTTATGTTTAAATCAAGAATAAACTATCCAACACTTGCATTCCTGTTACCTTCAAACCATCCAATCCTGTCCCCTCTAGTAGAATAACAAAAAAGTGCCCTGCTCTGCTCAGGAAGTACTCAACATCAGCAAATTACAGTTGTATAGCTCCTTTCACGTCAGGAGGACGTCCCAAATCACTAGACAGTCAAAAATGTACACCTGAGCTGAGGGTTGGGATCAGGAAGGGTGAAGGGCAGGGAGGATGGGGGTAGAAGGAAGGCTAAGCGTAACACCTTGGAGTCCGCTGACTAGTCATGATGATGAGAAGTGGTTTATATGGCATCTGATATTATGCATCCAATTTTCCTCAATTTGACAAAATGCTAAGCATTTTTCACAAAATTCGTTTGATCATTTTGGACCATTGGAAGGAGGAGGAACAATTGCAATATCTTATAGTAGCCTGTTGCTAGCACAGCGAGTAGAGTGTTTCATTTTCTGCTAACAATGAAATAAAAGCACTCTTTTTGTATAATGTATTAAAACAATTAGAACCCTGGAACATCTGTTTAAGTCGTTTCATACTGGTTCGAGCTAAGATAGAATTTTCTTGTAAAATTCTGCTGTGAATTTAACTAAATCCCTTGCATGTCCCTAATTATCTTTTCTACCATACTAGTCTATGGGATGTTCCAATTTACCATTAAGTAATGGGTCTAATTTTGGAATAAATTTTCAACAGATTTTTCATAACTGAAGTTCCTGCCTAGGATTTGTATTGGTAGCAATGTCTATAGAATTCACAGTAATAAGATTCCCATTTAATTTTCCCAGGGATTCCCAGCTCTACTTCAATATTCTTTATTGCTGTCACTGCCTTTGTCTCTTTTAGTTGTCTAGCCAGCAATTTGTCAGCTTAATCTGCACAATCAATAACCATCGCCTCGTCCAAAACAGCATTAATTCAATTATTCGGTCAGCACTGGGGTTATATACTTCAGTTATTCAGGTCTCTTAAGGTTTTTGTCTGAATAGGATGTTTTGTGCTGCAACATTAATTGATGGATCCCAGCCTTCACTGAGAACAGTTTCTCTGCTTAATGAAGCAGATTATATAATGTGCCCCCATATTACTGACATGAGGGATGTTCCCAAAGGAGTTCTTCCGAGGTAATCAACCTGTGATATATCGTGTAATATCCAGAAACTATATAATACACTGCATAGTCGCAACAATGTGATAATGCACTGTATCAAATGCAAGGATGATTATTATTATTATAGTAAAGAAAGCAATAGGTGAAATACAGTGTAGCAGGTTGGTGTAGCCTTCATGAAACGATCAGGCCAATTTTACAACCAAAATAATTTTCTGTCCCTCCACAAAGTCTCTATGAATTTCTTGTGAACAATCAAAAGTTTGGTCAGCACCAATTCAATATCTCCACCTGCAATTCATGCAAGTTTGGGGCGTTCTTCAATGTTGGAAGAGGTGAACACCAGTAACCGTGTCTCTCAAACATTAGGATGAATATGTTCACCTGGCAGATTCAGGCTTGGAACCAGTCACTAAAATCCATCTCCCTTCTGGGGTGTTCACAGATTGTTCATCTTAAATGGAATACGTATTTATCAATAATGCCACTCTCTGTTTTTCTTCAGTTAAAATTCCATCACCCATGACATCTTAACTCGTAAAAGATTATTTCTCATCTAACTGAGTCTCTGGTATAAAGGCCAGCCCAGTCTAAATCGGCTTAAGCATCACAGAATTTTAAAGCACTTGACTGGATTTTTAATTCCTTTCAAATTCCAGGAGACCAAATTAATAGAATTACTAAGAACCATTATGTTATGCTTCAAACCTTATGTTCTCCGTCTTTCCCTCTTGACCTTCTACTTTTTGTAGACAATCCTGAAAGCCAGTCATTGCCATCATCCAGATACAGCTGAAGCATCTACAGAATATAAATTACAGTAGAACACAGCATTTTCTCCAACTATCCACATATGCACTTAATTGCAAGGAATATTATCTGCACTGGGCTCAAATGCAGAAGTAGACTTATATCAGCAAAGAAAATCCAGTTGTGGTCATGATCATGAGGTTACTAGGCCTACAAGTCACCCATGCTGTGTGCACGAGCCAGCAAAGAGAGAAGCATAACAATTGTTTACAGTGCTTTTCACAAAAGAAGAATGTTCGAAACGCTTCATTCGGATGACAGGGAGCTCAAGCTGGTGGCTGCTGAGGAGTAGGTGGGGTATAAGAAAGGTGCCCGAAAGAGCAGTTTAAAAGAATTGTGTTAAGGCAGGTTTTAAAGGTGGGCAGAGACGTGACCAAGGCAGAATGACTCTGGAATGAAGTTCCAGGGTGCAGTGGCTGAGTTTGAAAGCTCACAGAAGGACAATATAATATCCTTGTATCTGTATTTGATTATATCAACCTTATGTCCTTCTAAAATATTCTAGAGCTAATCTGAGATTACGATGAAGGATTTAAAGATTATAATGGATATAATCTCTCTGTTAGAGAGGAAGGCATAAGTAAACACGTCCCAATACCAAGCCCCATCAGAACCCCAACTGTTTTAACATGAGACTGTCTGGAGCATTATGTACTGTGTATTGTGGACATACACTGTACTGGAAGCGCAGGACACCTGATTTCTAGCACTGACCAGCTGTCTTTCTACATTAAAACAATAGCCACTTCTGGGTTGTCAGGTTGTTGCTTATATCAGTTCATGCACATTGCACATGCACAACTGAGGATGCCTCTGGTGTCCTGCACTAACCACAGGAAGTGCCTGACCTCAGTTCATGAAGGAAGTAAGCATACATTCTCAGCGAACAGAAAGTGATATCAGAGATGCTGCCTGCTCATAGCGTGCAAGAAGTGAGGTCAGTGCCGTGATGTCCCAGAGTTTGGCTATTTCTTCACACTTCCTTTTGATGCAGGGATCTGAGCTCATGGACACATACCAGCATGGTATAATGGGGTTATCCTGTTTGAGTTTGATAGAGCATTACCATCGGGGGACCAGTGCACTTTTATTTGGTTACATTTTTCTGTAAATTAAATATTCCATAACTTATTTGTACATTCATCTAAAAGCAAATGATAAACTGCTTTACAGTTGCATAAATTATATTTAAACTAAATTATTGTGAAAAGGGAAAAATACTTAAAACCTATATTTGACTAATACCCTTTTATCAACCTGATAATCTAGTCATGGAACTGCTCCCAGTCAGCAAAATAAGACTTGTTTTCCTCACTTATTGTTTCAAACAGTCACTACTGAAATTGAAACACAAGAAACCTACTATGGAAACATCTTGTTTATCCACTTCCTCTCCAAACTCCTACTCTGGGTATTTTTAGGAATATTTGACAGCCACTTCCTTTACCATTTGTAAATGTTATCTTACCTCTTTCACTGGCATCATCCACCAGAATGATCTCCTCTAGTAGTTGTCTCGGCGACCTGTTCATCACACTATGCACAGTGCGTAACAGGGTGCTCCATGCTTCGTTGTGAAAAACTATCACCACACTGGTCTTTGGCAGGGTTTCAGGATACAGTTTTGTTTTACATCTAAAGGGAACAGAAATATACAAAGTAATGTGCAGAATATTTTTTTAAAATACTTATTATCGTCTTTTAGTTTTAAAATTAGCTTTAGCTATATGTTTGTTTGTTTATATTTGTTTAAAATAAATGACAAAACTGCCAAATTATTCCATAAGCAAATAAAATACACACATACCCCAACCATGCATGGTCAAATCCAGTTTCAGATGCATAAATAGTGATCAAATTTAGAGTGGAAATTATGTAAAAGACAGGAAACAAAAACAAAAAAAACTGTATGAAGACAGTACCTCAAAACTATAATAAATCAACAATTACTAGGTAGAAAAAATTCCCCTTAGAGGTCTCCATCGGCCATTTTGTTTTATTCAGCTAATTTACAGAAAACCGTCAAGGTCAGGATTGTGTTTTTAAATCGCTATGGAATGTAACAAGAAGGGAAAACGAAGGGAGGCAAGAAACTTGATAAACCAGCGAAAGGAGATGAATTTGGACTTCAATGAAGCACACATGCAGGAACATGAAAGACAAATTAAGATCTGTTTTGAAATATTAAAAAAAATTCAATTTATGCAAAATGTCCTCTGAAGAGAAGAATTACAAGAGATCATTTTGGAACTTTTCTATTAAAAGTTTCAAAATTCAAAAAGGTTGCCCCGGTTTTCTTTTTGATTATTATAAAAAAAACTGCAAAACAAACAATTGCTAGGGTTTGTGTCCATATAGTTCTTGTTTAAATAAATTGAAAATAAAGGCTTTATACAGACTCTGCCACTGATACTTTGAAATACTAATACTATAAGGCATACCAGGACATTCAGCTCATCAAGCTAGTTCTTTCCCAGACCACCAACACCTTACAGATTATACCAAAATCTTTCAGATTTTCAGATAAAAGCAGTAATGACATTCTGAACATCTGTGATCAGGGCTCCCTCTGCCTCCTTGTCCTCCTCGACCTCTCTGCCACCTTCGACACTGTCGACCACTCCATCCTCATACACTACCTCTCCGCTTTACTCAATCTTCACGGACCTGCCCTTGTCTGGTTCGATTCCTATCTCTCTCACCATCTCCACTTTGTTGCCTCTGATGGTTTCTCCTCCAGCCCCCGCACTGTCACGTCTGGGGTCCCCCAGGGCTCTGTCCTTGGCCCTCTCCTCTTTAATATCTATATGCTCCCCCTTGGTGACATCATCCACAGACATGGGGTCAACTTCCTATATATGCGGATGACACCCAACTCTATCTTTCTGCCTCCACCCTCAACTCCAGGACCACTGCTGTCCTGACAGACTGTCTGTCGGACATCAAGTCCTGGATGAGGGCAAATTTCTTAGTTGAATGTGAACAAGACTGAGGCCCTCCTGATTGGCTCACGTCAGCGCCTCAGCACCTCAGGCTCTGGCAACATCAACCTCCATGGTTGACACTACAACTCACCAGCCAGTCAGGGACCTGGTGTCTTGTTCGACCCTCAACTGTCTTTTCTTCCCCACATCCAAGCCATGACCCGCTCTGCCTTCCCTCACCTCCGTAACATCGCCTGACTCCGCCACTACCTCTCCCCTCAGGCCGCTGAAACTCTTGTTCATGCCTTCATCACCTCCAGGCTCGACTATGCAAACGCCCTGCTTGTCGGCCTTCCCAACTCCTCCCTCCACAGGCTGCAGATAATCCAGAACTCTGCAGCCCGTGTCCTCTCCCGCACCAAACTCCGTGACACCATCTCCCCACTCTTCAGAGGATCCAGTTCAAGATCCCGGTTCTCACCTACAAAGCCCTCCATGGCCTCGCCCCACCCTACCTCTGCGACCTCCTAACCCCCTACCAACCCGCCCGCTCCCTCCGCTCAGCCGGCTCCGGCCTGCTCCACGTCCCCCGACCCACCCGCCCCACCATTGGCGGGAGAGCCTTCAGCCACTCTACCCCCAACCTCTGGAATTCCATCCCCCAATCATTCTGTCTCGCCCCCTCCTTAGCCTCCTTCAAGTCCCGCCTCAAGACCCTCCTCTTCGACCATGCCATCAGCCACTCCCCTTCTCCTCCCCTCCCTCCCTGACCCCAGTTCGGTTCTGAAATGCTGTACGCTGTCCAGCATCTTGGAACATCCTCCTGAAGTGAAAGGCGCTACACAAATGTAATCTTGTTGTTGTAACAGGATTATGCTATCCAAGCCCACCAAGCCTTTTCAACTATTTTAATAGATCATGGTAGATCGTTCAATCCAATTTCCAAAACCGTTTCTTGATTTTCCTTAACCTCTTCCTTTTCAGGTAACTATTTTAATTTTAAATATCACATTCTGCAAAAGTTCTACTAATTGCTCTCTACCAAACCAGAACCTTCCCCCTTTCTTTCAGACAGTTCTGACCAATTGCAACACTATACAACCAATTGTACAAACCAAATCATCACTTTCTGTACTTGTGAAGTCCTGTAGTGCATTCGTTAGAGCACTCGCCTCGCAAGCGAGAGGACCCGGGGTTCGATTCCCCCGGCAGGGCAAAACGTTACAGTTGGCTGCTACGTTTCGCCCACAAAATATACAGTCAATTCACTTTACAGTATATTCTGTGAATTGCTTTGAGACGTCTCGAAGACGTGATAAGGCACTATATCAAATGCAAGGAATATCATTATCACTTTCCACTTTTAATTTTGGTTTTAATGATAGATAAAGCAATCTTAGCGTAAAAGGCACTGTTTATTTTTCTCGGGCCTCTGGCTGTACCCTTTTAATAAACCTCTTCACTGAATGCAATTAACAGCTGTAATTAACACAGAGGTTAATTAACAGTTGGAAGAAGGTACCAGTAAAAGTGGCAGAGGCCAAGAGGCTAGACTCATTTTAGAAACAGTTGTAAAATGTTGTGAAGAAAAATGATATGGTTAGTTCCTGGAACAGTGAAACCAAATGGGCTGAAGGAGTTTCTTTATCCAAAAGTGGTCTTGTGATTATTCTTTAAACACAAATTGGAAACTTAGTGCCCATACCAGGAAAAATTGCAAAAGTCAAGAAGTTTAGCAGAAAGTCTATGCTCACAACAAAAAGAAGTAAAGAAAATGTAGCTCCTTCAGATTAGTCTTGTTGTTCAAGATAATCTTGAGAAACTAGTACCAACCCAACCAACCTGTCCACTCCCTCCACTCAGCAGGCACTGGGCTACTTCATGTCCCTTGCCCTGCCAGCCTCACCATCAGTGTTTGGGCTTTCAGCCTTTCTGCCCCCACTCTCTGGAACTCCATGCGGGAATCCTTTCACCTTGCCACTTCCCTCACCTCCTTCAAGGTCCATCTCAAGACCGTCCTCTTTGACCCACGCAGCTTCTTCCCTTGGCTCCACCTCTCAATCCTACCCCCAGCTTGAATTCAAACCTTCAAGTGTCCAGCGTCTTGGGACGTCCTCCCAATGCTCTATAAATGCAATTTGTTGTTATGGTGATACCTCAGCCTAAAGTACCAATCACCTTACTTACTTATGTGTATTTCACAAAGAACTGAAGATAGCTACTGTGTCCTCCTCGCCAGCATTCTCTCTTTTAAATAACAAAAGAGCTTTTAATTTTCAGGAAACATTAAATATTGCTCACAAAAGACTGCATATGATTGCATGCAGTGGTGTGAACTACTTCAAGACGTCATCCCAGCTGTATAAATGTACATTGTTGTTGCATATCCAATAAACGATTCATTGCTTTATATCAAAAGCATCCAAACACCTGTTGACCAGGTAGCAGCCTTGAAATGATTTTTTACTGCTGCATTTAATCAGCTCATGAAGAAAGTTTTCAATTTTGTACAGGGATAATTTTTCACAGTAAACGGTTCCAAAGATACATTATTCATCTTTAAAACCATTAAATAACAGGCACTGAGAAATTATAGTAGAATTATGTAGTGCTGTAATATGTGATAATAAATAGGCCATTGTTTATATGCAGGAATTTCTGGTCAGTTAATAAAAGATTTTCCCAAATGCGTGAATCATTTTTTCCATTTAACGTTTAAAGTCCTTATGGTTGTAGGTCTTTCATTATGCAGAATAAAGCAAAACATTAATAACATGTCTTCAAATGCTGAAGATAATTAAAATAGATTTTCCACCAGGTAGGAGACTTTAGCATTGTACTTCCCATATTACTTGCCCGAGTATTTTATATTTGAAATATTCCAACCTACAATTAACTTTTTTAAAGGATATGACAAATAAAGGAACCAACTGTTTTTCCCCCCTGGATAACTTTTTTTCCCAAAACACCAGAATTTGTATGCACAAAAATAGGATAAAACATTGTTCTTACTTCCTTTTCTGCAAGTTGGGTTACTTGTATACAGTAAATGTCCCTCTTGCTTATATTTAAACGTAATCCCTGCCCTTCTAATTCCCATTTGATGTTTGTGCCTTAGCAGTCTTTAATCTTGTCAACATAAACAGTCACTATACATGACAATGATCTGATATAAGTTTGATAGAGGAAACACCCACATTTCGTACTTCTCCCTCCTGTGTCAACAAAAATTGGGTCAAAACACATCAATTATGCAAACACAGCCTATTTTGTAAGGACTTAAACTCAATAGAAAAAATTCTGTCCAATACCCTCCTGGATAATTCTCCACTTCTGCCGAGGGCCAAAGACAACTATTACAGATTTCAACTGTGACTATTGATAGTACTCTGAAACTATGAAGTATCCAGTTGCGTATAGTGAAGCAGACCTGCATTATAAGCGAGACAGCGCTTGATCAAAGGTCACACCGCATAGTGGAAAATTCTTATGCCTCAGTGCAAAATTCGTCTTACGCCTCTTTCTTGCATAGATTTGAACTAGCTTGAATAGAGCCTGGGGTTTCCAAAATAAGTTAGCAATGCCATGAGCTATTGAAAAAGTGTATGATTGAGCTATTAAAACTGGCTAAATGAGTACTGGTTAAACGAGTAATAATCCTTGCATTTGATTTAGCGCTTTTCACGTCTTCTCGACGTCTCAAAGCACTTCACAAATAGACTGTAAAGTGAATTGACCGTATATTTGTGGGCGAAACAATGTAGCACCTTATCACATTCGTGAGACACCTCAAAACCTTTACCTCATCTTAAAACCAGAATATACTAGTAGAGAGAATTGACTATAAATTTGTAGGTAAATTTACAATAATTTTTAAATGTTCTGAAATTCTCGTGAAGTATGTAAAAGATCTTTCACAGATTTCTTGTGGAGACACAGAGATAAAAATCAGTCATTCATGGTTGTTTGTGGAACTTTGCTGTGTGTAAATTGGCTGTTGCATTTACCTACAAATATACATTTTACAGTTAAATTTTGTTAAGTACTTTGAGAAGTGATAAGACATTTTATCAAATGCAAGGATTTTTAATTATGTACAGGCATCTGGAAATCTACTCAAACATCTGGACTCAAACACGTGGGAAATCTCCTTGAACACATTTTTCTAGTTCATATTATACAAAGGATTTCCACCATTCTACTTTAGATTGCAAAAGATTACACAATGTTGCCTACTCTGAACTGGGTTAATCTAACCTGGAGTGCAGATTATTTGAATGTAATTAATGACTTCTAGCTCACCTCACCATTTCTTGTGTGAGATACATCCATGTTCAATTGTAAGCAGGAAACATTTCCCATTTTGTACTTTTTCTGTTCACAATTCACCTGCTAAGTTGCCCCACATACGAGGTTGTTGTTATCACCTAACCAAGCTCTGTGTCCTTAGAAGCCTTACAAATGTGCATAACCGTATTTTCGCGATATCTCGCCCCTTTCAACTCTGAGGCATATGTGGATAAATAGCACGTGAATGAATATCATTCTACTACATGCAGATCCTTCTTCATTTAGTAATTTGTTTCATTATTTACAACTTTTCCCAGTTCATCAGAAAATGTAGATAGTTTGGTTTCCAGCCCCACTTGGAGATCATTTGTGTAGTGTACAAAGCGTTAGCTTAACTCTGATCCTTGAGGCCCCCAGCGAGTTACTTCCTTCCATATTGATGCAGCCACAAGTACAATACACATTGCTTATTATTCTTCCAATTTCTGATCCACTTCAGAAGCTTCCCCCACTTCAACATGCCTTTCGATCTTTGCAGACCTATCTCCTGTGTGAGTGTCAAAAGCTTTCTTTTATGTACAATGTCCAAGATCGCCTTATAATAATAATAATAATAATCCTTGCATTTGATATAGCGCTTTTCACGTCGGGAGGACGTCCCAAAGCGCTTCACAGAACACACTGTAAAGTGAATTGACTGTATATTTGTGGGCGAACGCGGCAGCCAATTGCGCACAGCAATGTCCCACAAACAGTCGTAGATTGAAAATGACCAATTTATTATTGTTTTTGGTTTTGGAGGGATTATTATTAGGCGTGTGGAGTAAGGAAACTTGCCCAAGGTTTCGCCCTGCCTGGAATTGAACTCAGGTCTCTCACCTGCAAAGCGAGTGCTCTAACCACTGAGCTACAGGAGATCCCATTATCTCTTCAAAGAGCTACAATAGAATTGTTTTACATGGTCTCTCTTCCATAAAGTTATGATTTTTTTGTCAGCCGGGTGTCTGACGCATGTGGAAACCCATCATCAGCAGGGTATCTAAACCAAACTGATTTCCATGCAATCCACCTACACATGGGAAATCCCAGAGATAGATTGTTAGAATGGAATACTCCCTGGGTATAAAGTTATCCTGACTTCTTATATTTCTATACGTTCTCTAGACTCTTCATTATTCTCTCCTCCAGAATACCTTCCAATGTTTCCCTAAACAGATGTCAAACTCACTAGCCTGTAGTTCACAAGGCTCCTGGAAAACAAGAAAAAAAAGCTTCCGATAATATCAATACGAGCTGCAAGAATTAGAATGCAACATAGAAGCGAATGATCAAATATTGGTGGATCCAAATATTGAACAAATTATAAACAATAGTTGCAAGTAGTCACCTGACTGAATAAAGACTATTAGAAAAAATTAATCAAGAAATATACTGCATTGCTACTTGGCATTTTGTTACATCCAACTATTTTAAAGAATATTTATTAAAGAAAGCAATAGGAATTTGCAAAATGTGTATGTTTTGATTGTAGAATTGTCTTTCTTGTGCTAAAAGTATAGATCGGTGTGCACTTATGAAAATGGGTAGTGAAAGCCAATGCGTCATGAAAGCTGGATGTGTTGACCAGCTGACTCCCTGCTCCACTGTATAATATTTACATTTATATCATGATTTTCACGTCAGGAGGCCGTGCATGCACTTAAATATATAAAATGATGGTGAGCATATAAATAATTACAAAATTATTTGGTAAGATTGTATAATTCCACCTGTATGCTCAGCGTCATTTGGGAAGCTACCCTGTGTGAGGGGCACTATATAAATGTAAATTGTTATTGTTCCATGTTTTTCTGGTTGCAGTGTTGATTACTATAGCAAAATAATTCTATAGTTTATAATCCTAAACACAATTCCTCAAAAAAAATGCTGTTAAAAAATAGCTTTAGTTTACTAAATTTCATTAAAATTGAACATCCTAATATTGAAGATTAAATCTCCAGTATTGTGAGCAAATGATTAATACCATTATTAAATGATCCATCAGTATTCCTTTTATTAAATTAGAATACAAAATATTAATTCTCCCACGCAAAGCAAATCTAAAAATCTTATCAGGACACTATCTGCCTCAGTATTTTTCTAAGAGTACATCTATTTTCCTCTCTTAATAATCCAGAGAATGCATGCATGTCACACCATATTCATACACCAAACACCGCTTGGCCAGCAATTTAAATATTTTTAAAAGTTAAATTTTCTGTCCAGTGCAAATAGGAGAAACAGGCTCTGTGTTCTAAAGTGGGTCTCATTAGGTTGCAGCTACAGGAAACCATACACAGTACTGCTTGAAATTCTTTTTTTTAAATCTACTTGTTTTGATTCATAACTATGTGAAATTGAAAACAAAAATCTATTGAATTCTTAACATAAAATCCCTAAGAAGCCATTTGGTGAAGAAATTAATTTGAAGGGATACATTGCAGTATCGTTATAGTGGACTTCTTTGTAGCACAAATTTGGTTTGAACGCAGTTGCAATGTGGACCCCATTGACTGCACGATTGCAGCAAGCCTGCTCAGACTTTTTTGTAGCTTCCAATTGTTTACATAATTCTCAAAAGAAAGCATTTGATCAATGCAAAATAAAACTATCTTTCATGTTTTCTAAATGCATTCCTGCCCCCACCAGAATATAATAATCTTTGCATTTGATATAGTGATTTTTACGACTTCTAGACGTCTCAAAACACTTCACAGAATATACTGTAAAGTGAATTGACTGTATATTTGTGGGCAAAACGCAGCAGCCAATTGCGCACAGCAGTGTCCCACAAGCAGTTATGGATTGAAGCGACCAATTTTTTTTTCTTGAGCGATTATTATCAAGCGTGTGGAGTAAAATGGTAGTATGGCTAGGGTATTGCAATTAGATTTTGTTCTAAAACAGTAGTTTTTGTTTTAATTAGAGTGCTCCCATTGGTTTATTTTTTTGAAACCCACAAGGGTATAAAGCAGTGTTTCCATATTACTCCTCTGCAACATCCTGATGAATCTCCTCTACACTGAAGAGTAAATTACAACAACAACAAATTGCATTTATATATTGCCCTTCACACATGGTAGTATCTTAACAGTGTTTACAGAGCTTTTAAACTTGTGATATCCTTAAGGAATAGTAGAGATGAATTTTCAGTTTCTATTGTATTAGAAAATTGGAAAAAAACAGTAGCCACGTACTCCCTAAGTAAAGCACTGAACCTCTAAATTCGTGAAACCTGTCACACGTCTGCACTAATTACAGGACCTCATATCTTTCTTTGTTGACTTTTTCAATAACGTTGTTATTTCACGAAATCTTCAAATACTCAATCTACCATAATCTTACAAAGAAATGCCACCAAGGCTTTTTGCGCTGTTCTAGGGAAGATCTTTTGCTATTATAATAATAATAAATAATAATTCTTGCATTTGATAGCACTTTTCACGTCTTCTAGACGTCTCAAAGTGCTTCACAGAATATACTGTAAAGTGAGTTGACTGTGTATTTGTGGGCGAAAAACGGCAGTCAATTGCGCACAGCAGTGTTCCACAAACAGTCATGGATTGAGTGAACAAATTATTGTTATTTTTTTCTTGAGGGATTATTATCAGGCGTATGGAGTAAGAAAACTTGCCCAGGTTTTGCCCCGCCAGGAATCAAACCCAGGTCTCTTGCTTGCGAGGCGAGTGTTCTAACCATTGAGCTACAGGACTCCACCTGTATTATTGTGCAGCTAAGTAGTTTCATTGTTTATTGACATTAATAACTCATACGGACCCAGACTGTTGAATGAGGCTTTATAGGAAACAATCTGCAAACGGAACCTATAATGTAACACAGTGAAGCCCGGTTAGAAAGTAGTGTTTAGGAATGATAAAATTCCAACCTGCACTATAGTAAGGCGAGGTTGTGGGTTTGACAGCACACACACAGCCAAGCCAAATAATTTTTGAACTACTGAAGCGGTTTAAGAAAGCCCATACAGTTTTTTATATTCTTTCAATAATAACTTGCATATATATATAGATCTATAAATATATATAGCGCCCTCCACTCCGAGCAGCATCCCAGAGCACTTAACTATGGTGGAGCCCGATGCCGAGCCAGGAGGGGGAAGATGCCCCTAGTCATGGTCGAAGAGGAAGGTCTTCAGGCGTAACCTTGTACCAAATTTCTCCCCCAAGCAATAATTAGTATGAATATTGCTAGGAAACAGAGATTCCAGACTTGGTTAGGTTTTGTCTTACTCCATGTTTTTGTTGATTCCCAAAAGGAAACTATGAAGCAAGTCAAATAATCCATCATTTCTAGGACCTGCAGATCCAAATCGTGGCCATTAGGTAAATTAATATTCGGTGAGATAAGATTTAACCGTAAAAAAAACTTGGTGAGATGCATTCTGAATGATCAATGTAAAAAAAGCTCCATGGGGGCAGCTTCTATAGTGTAGTGGATAGAGCTGCAGTTTGCTGGTGACAGTCAGGGGAGACTAAACTGGCCTTCCCAGGGTGATGGAGGGTAAGACCAGCCAGTGCTCCTGTTACTGGTCTTTCTACAGCACCCTCTACTGAAACTGTACACATGTGAGAAGTCAGGACAGATTGATCTATAGTTGAATGGCTTGCTGACACTCACTATCAGAGCTCATCAAACTTAGCTGGAGGCGGATAGAAATGGAGCAGAGAATTAAATTAGCAAAAATTATAAAAATTGGACACTAAATTTATATTAAAAAAAAAAGTTCCTCTACTGTGCAAATGCTGCTCTAAGCTGGTGAGGGATTCATCAAAAGCCTATTCCTGGTATAGATTGAAATGACTGCCTTTTTGATAATACCAAATGATCAAATATCAGCACCTGGAACTCACTAACCCTGTTGAGGTGCCAAAGAGAGTAGTAAAGTGACAAAGAGAATGTTTTTAACTCTTTGAGTTTGGGATGGTTCTCAAGACATCCTAAAGTTGAGCAAGGCCTTCCTGATCTCAAGCCTTTACAGAAGGTCCCCTTCTTTCATAACATAATACTTACACAGCAGCCTTTTTTCAAGTTGGAGGGATGGCTTAAAGCACTGCCAGCTAGGCACCTGAGATGAGGGTGGGGGACGAGGGGGTCGGGATGGGAAAAGATGACTGAAAGCGATCAGAGTCAGGTCTTGACATGTCTCGAAAAAGGGGAGGGAGGGAGGGAGCGAGTTGGAAGGAATGGAGCTCCAGAGAGTGGGAGCCAAATGGCGATGGTGGGGCGGATGGGTTGGGGGGGGGCATATGAAGAAAGACAGTGTTTGCTGGGCAAAGGGACAGCTAGATCGGGAGATCTCAGAGATAGGGTGAGGAGGGCAATGAAAGCCATAGAGTAGTTTCTCACTCAGGAAAGAGGGAGCTTGCTTTGAGGAAATGGTAAGTCGTTCGGCATCTGCCTTCATTCCCCCCTTGGTGGCTGAGGGAGGCTCCGATCATTTGTCCTGACAGTTAACCACAAACCGCTGCTCTCGCTTTCCTTCTCTCGCTCCCCCTGTTCCTCATGCTCTGTCTCAATCACTCTGTCTCCTCCCCTCTCTGTCAATCAATCTCTCTCCCTCTTCTTTCAATCACTCTCCCCTGTCTCATGCATCCTCTCTCTCTCAATTAAATATAATGTTAATCCTTGCATTTGATACAGCACCTTATCACGTCTTCGAGAAAACGCTTCACAGAATATATTGTAAAGTGAATTGATAATTGGTCTCTCTCGTATACGCACACTCTCTCCATCAAATGCAAGGATTATTATTATTATCACTCTCTCAATCATTCGCTCCCCAGCTCTCAGCCACAATCACTCCCTCTCCCATTCTCTCTCTTTCTCTGTCCTCTCTCACTCACTCACACACACACTCTTTCTTTCCACCTCTCAATCAGCTGTGTGGCTCACTATCCCAGCAGCACACACAGGGTGGATTACTATCTGGCAGCGGGAGGAGCCGGTGGTTGTATGGAGATGCGCTTGCCTTCCCCTCAGCTCGGGAGGGACTTTGTAACCCACTGCAGCGCATTGAGTCGCACAGAGTGGTAATAATTCCGCCCATTACTGCAGTCTGTCAGAAAGCGCTTGCCGGGCTGAGGGGAAAGCAACTACGTCCTCCAACCTGCTGGTTCCTGCCGCTGCCATGAGAAGACAGTTCGCGAGGAAGAGAGCTGTTGAGCCTGATTAAGTCATAGTCATTCCCCCTGGCTGGATTCGGCCCACGAGCCACCAATTGAACTACCCTGGTTAATGCAAATTATCTCTTCTGTTTTACAGAGTTAGTCATTTTCTGTTGTAGGACCTTCTTGGAAATTTGCACAGAACTCCCTTGTTCCAAAGCTGTCTTGGGGTGGAAAGCAGTGGAGGCAGATTGTTCACGAGAGGCAGGCTTTTCACTAGCTTATACACAAGGCTTTAACAAAATGTAAAATAAATGTCATCAGTCTCCCTTTCCAGTACTAATCCAAAAGCACAATCCCAATGTGGATTAGAATCTTTTCATGCAATTCTTTTCAAATACAATCAAACACATTCACAAATCAGTTTTAAGGATTACTTGTAGAATGATTAACATTTATGACTTTTATAAATAAAAATAAATCCCTGCCTTAACTTTCTATTGAAACAGTGCATCAGCCTAAGAACAGTAACATCTTTTATCTTTGTAGTCTCAAGTTAAAAGCGCAGTTTATTTTGACGGTTTTAAAGAGCATTGTCACTCAGAATTTAAAAAGCGTTATAACCATTATAACCCTGTCCCTAAAGGTTGTACTTACCCATCTAACCTGACATCAGGAAGAGTCCTGTTGAGTGCTATCATATCACTCGCCATTAAGTTGAATTGATTGATTTTAAACATCTCCTTCATCTTTTCCTGATTATCTTTTGGGATTATTACAGGTTTTCCCATCTCTCCAGGCCCTTCTTGTGGCTTCTGTACTATCTCTGAAATAAAACAAGGTTTTGTTACTAAATGAAATTTAGATTTAAAATAGGTTTTAAAAAATGAGACTTACTGCTGTGATTATCTGTGATTATCTATGGAATCTTTTCTACAAAGAATGCTCAAGTTCTGTAATCAATTTTCTTAATGAGAAACAAAGCAATCCTGGTTAGAATTTGACAATGCAATTTATTAACATAAATGAAGCTCTATTCAACTTTTGGTATAAATTTAGCATGTGGTTTTAAGATTGGCCAACTATTATCTATACCCAAAGAACAGTATCATTATTCCCCTGCAGATTTCCTTCATAATACAACAAAGCTCTAAATAAACAGTGCTATACATTCTGCCTTATCCCTATCCTTGTTACATTCTGTCCCCACTTTCCACTAAGGATCGTGAGCAAAAAACAGATGTTTTATAACAATAATCCTTGCATTTGATATAGCTTTTTACACATCTTCTAAACATCTCAAAGCGCTTCATAGAATAGACTGTAAAGTGAATTGACTGTATATTTGTGGGCGAACGCGGCAGCCAATTGCGCACAGCAGTGTCCCACAAACAGTCGTGGATTGAAATGACCCAATTTATTATTGTTCTTTTTTTGGAGGGATTATTATTAGGTGTGTGGAGTAAAGAAACTTGCCCAAGGTTTCGCCCTGACCTGCCTGGAATTGAACTCACGTCTCTCACTTGCAAAGTGAGTGCCCTAACCACTGAGCTACAGGACTCCAGTTTTCCCTTTCATAGACCAGAGGAACGGAGGCAAATTATAATGCTCGCACCGCTGTCTGGGAAAATCCTAAATCAGTACAAACAGATTAGTGGCTTTACCAACCAAGTCAGCAGAGGGGTTACAGTCTCCAAATTAAACTAATTTCTTTACTGGAATATCAACTCACCTTTTCTTCCTCCAGCAATCTACAGACTTTTAACACTGAATCTGAACAGTTTGACATAGGATATTTTTTATTTTAGTCTTATTGCTGTACTACACTGCATGTCTTAGCCTTTCACCTCAGTTTTGCACTTGAAATAAATTTAAACCAATAACAAACTGTCTGGAGAGGTAGTTCAGCAGCCAATTGAATGCAGATCATGATCCTTAAACCTGAATCCAATAAAATATTCTAAAGCTAATAGTCAGTTTGGAAAAGTTGAAGGAATAACAAAAAATAAACAACTTGCAAAATAACTTGCAAACATAAATGTGTATGTAGAAAGAATGACAAAGCTATAAAGAGGTTCTAACAAGTGATAAAGAATAAATGTTTGCAATACAAGGCACTGTATACAGCAGAGTGAAGAACGAGCCTGAAGAAGCTTCCTGTGAAAGACTAAATTCTAAAAGGGTCAGTGTCTCAATGTTCTCCTCTCTCCAATTTAGATGGTCAACTAAAGGCAGAATAAACAATGAGGTAGAATTCTCCTTTTTTAATTTTTTTGGGGGGGAATTCTAGCCAGTTACATAATTTTGATTTGGATTTATGGAATACAGAATCTAATTCCATAAACTAACATAAAAACTGCTTTACAATTTCTGAATACTTAGGATACTATTGATCGTATAAGTTATCCTTCCTTTGTTTGCTCAAATCATTACCATTCCTTCTTCAATTTTGACACTTTCCCTACCCTCTGGGGAAATGCCTAGATTCTAAAATCAAGGTTTCTTTTATTCAAGATTCATAACCATCTATACAGGGAAATTGTAATACTCCTACCAACACCTTGAGAACACTTAATCAGTACAGACTGAATAGTGGCTTTACCAACTGTTCCCATAGAGATAATTCTGTACTCTACGATTTAGCACACTGGAGCAACATGCCACTATTTTATTTAATTCTTGTCATACCTTCATAGTTTGCCAATTAAAAATGTAAAAATGCCTCATAGTCTCTTTATCTGTGGGACAGACGATTTATTGCCCATTTCACCAATCTTAACTTCAATTATGAATTTTCATTAAAGATAAGACACTGCAATACTGGGGAACAGAAGCACGTTTTCCCCCAAATAATGAGTTACAAGCAATACTTTCAGGGTAAACATGTAAAGCACTTATTTTCACTCATCAGTGTTCCAATTACATTTCTCATTCCATAACTCCTCTGAGCAATAACTAAAACAATTAGTGTAGTCTATTTTGAATTGCAATCATTGTCTTGTTGCAAACTTGTTACATGTTTTGAGCTCATTCCATCCATGACCCGTAAACAGTTCTGCGCAGAATTCATATTAAAAAAGGTTGTAGAGGTACCAGTACAGTTGGGAATTACAATTAATTATTTGCTTGCCAGATCAGCTCTTTTGAAGGGACAGCAATTGTTCAAAATATACTTTTATGATTTGCCCTTTTAATACATCTTTTTTGCTCCCTTGATAATCAGAAACCTTCAGTTTGAGAATGATTGAGGAATGAATATCTTTACATAAATTTTATATTATTTTGCATTGTAACCAAATTAAATCAGGCTGCTCCAGACAACAGAAGTTTACAAATGAAATGATTGAGCTCACTGGGACTTAAACACAGGTGTAAAAGGTGTACAGCAGCTAAACACCTTAGTGTACAAATTTCATAGTACACTATTTTCTGTTGTGTTTACTCCTACATGTGTATAAATGCTCTCCTGGAGAGAAAGAAGGGAAAACCAGTACAATTCATTCTTATTGTTGAGGGAGGGTGAAGGGGGGTCTGTTCGTGGTGGAAAAGTCATATCTAGTCTTGCTGCAGTTTCTCACTTGAATTCTCTCACTCTTACTAAGAAAGTATACTATCACAGTGAAAAGTCTTACAGTGCTTTGGGTAATTATTGACAAGTGTAGCAATTGTTTTTCTGGCTAACCAACGCAGCCAATTGCCTCAATAAGATTCCATTGTTGTGAGGTGAATGATTCGTTTAGAATATTATTGGGCAGGACACCAGAGAAGAAAAAACCCATTTCAAAAAGTGCCATGAAATCTCCAACAACTCTCCTTGTTGCAGATCACAGGGTAACCACAAAGAACGAAAACACTACTACGACTATACTCCTTTCGCATCCACTAATAAAGCTGATATTGCCATTCAAATAACATTCTTTTACTTTAGCTTGTTGGAAAAGGATAGGGAGGAAACATCAATCCAAACACCATCTTGAGAAAAATGCACAGGCCAGGTAAACAATCACAAACCTATGCAGCAAAGTCTCTGAATAGATTATCTGAATGAAAATACAAGGACTTGCTTATTTCTCAATCCCTGAAGTTTGAATTCCTTACTTCAGCAAAAGGTAAGGAATGACACCACAAACAAAACTGAAGGTTTTGATCTTAATAGATGAATTTATTCTAATTGAAAAAAAGAGAAGAGACCATGTTTAAGCCCTCAAAATGCTGAAGGACATAGATCATTTGAACGTAAAAGGGTAACTTGGTGAATATTAGGAGTCCTGTATCTCAGTGGTTAGAGCACTCGCCTTGCAAGTGAGACACCTGGTTTCAATTCCAGGCAGGTCAGGGCGAAACCTGGGACAAGTTTCCTTACTCCACACGCCAAATAATAATCCCTCCAAAACAAAACAATAATAAATTGGTCATTTCATCCACGACTGTTTGTGGGACACTGCTGTGCACAATTGGCTGCCGCATTTCGCCCACAAACATACAGTCAATTCACTTTACAGTATATTCTGTGCTATATTGAGTATATTGAGAAATCTAGAAGATGTGAAAAGCGCTATATCAAATGCAATTATTATTATTATTATTAATATCTACTGAAAACTAGGTTTAGAAGTACAAGATTAGCAAGGCCCTAGTTAAACTGAGAAATTAGGACAGGTGATAATTTTCGACAAAGCAGAAAATACATTAATTGGACGCCTATCAGTAGGAGATGATGTTGAATTACTCCTTGAAAAGTTATTGGGAAATATCTAGTTATCGAGAATACAATTGAGGAATAAAGTGATAAATACTGATATAGATGATGACATTATCCAAGGCTCCTTGTCCTGATATAATCATGGATATTGACACTTATGGCAAAACCATTAAGGCCCAAGCACAAACTGGAAAATCTAATTTATCTTCTAAAGGTACCATCTTTAGGAGATCAAGAAAAACAGTTAAGCCTGCTTCTCTTGGAAATTTTGTTTTCCTTGAGATTGTTGAGGAAATAAGATACAAAACTGTACATATTCAGTCAGGAAAAAAATTGTTTGGTTTGATAGGCTGAACAATATTTTCTTGCCTCATACAGTCTTGTATTAATCCCCGAGGGCAATAGGCAATCAGTCCTCTGTTCCTCTCCCATCTTCAGCATCCAGCATTTCCAAACATCTTATTATTTTTAACCGACTGAAATTAAATCTTTCCAAATCCATCGATTTAATTTGCTTTATAAATGGTGGATCTTGAAGGGCCTGCACAAATATGTTGCCATTTGCTGGCCTCAATGTCACTCTAAAAAGGATATCTGGCCACAAGGAAACGATGGAATTGACACAAGCTTCCCTCATTGCCTATGTTATTCTAAAAGCAATTAACTTGAAGGAATGAATCTTCAATAATACCTTCCTTATGACATTATATGCAACATTTAAAAATTGCGCGCATTAGAAAAATGGATTGTAAATGTCAAAATGGTTCTTCAGTGATATAGAAATCAGCAACCATCTAAGATAAAGCTCTCTCTTTCATTTGCAGTTGGTTTGGTTCCCACACTATCTTAAGTAGGATCAAGTCTGATTTTCTTTCTTTTCATTTAAGCATTAAGGGACTCTTGGGAAGTTAACATTTTTCAGTAATGAGGAAATAAAAAAATAAATCATAAGTGCCACATCATAAAGTCTCTTCATTATTTCAGACACAGAATTAAAATTTTATTTACCGTTCTAAAACATTTACAACAAGCATCATTTGTATGCGCTGCCAAATCCTGATTCCAGCGCTGGCAACTGCCAATATTTTACACGGGTTCCAACATTGAGAAAATGCAAGTGTCGAAACAGCAAAGATCAAAAACACCTTCAGCAAATTGAGATATGAAATTTCATGAGATAATAAAATTAAGTCACATTCTAAAACTGTCCCTTCAAATATGTGCAATGTCCCAGATTTGTTCCTATAGGGAGTTAGTATAGGCGGTTCTGTCAAATAAAATATGTGATGATAGAAAATGTAGCCAGACTTTAATATATAAATGTCAATACCCAAAGTGCATGTTTTATCATATTAATGTATATAAGGTACTGCTACCAACTTTCTTACCTTCTCGAGCAGGAAGGCCACGTTCTTTCTTTTCTTCACACTTGTTACATTCACTGAAGTAAAGCAGTAGAAACATATCCAGCAGCACCCAGACCAATGAGGTGGCTACAACCACCTTACAATATGCAAACTTTCTCATGATACTGGTTCAGACAGTGCAGAAGTGGATTCAGTTCAGCAACCGGCTGGATAACAGCTTCAACAGCAACTGCTAGAAAAGATAAAGACACCAGGGTAAGCCAACAGTTTAATTTTATTTGAATCCAGAACCACAGTTCAAATTTAACTTCAATGCTGAATAAAGAATTACTTCCTCAAAATTATAAAAACAAATAAAAAATTAAAGGTGTAATCAAAACAATGAGGATCGTGGTCTACAGCAATTCTTCATACATCTTATAGACAGTTTTCTTTTAGGAAATAACATTATGGGATATAGCACATAGGTAGTTTGGGACATATGTGCATGCAACTGCCAGAATGGTGGAAAGCGAACGAGATGGACCTTGGCCTTTTTTTGTCAAACATTTCTTATGTTCTTAAGTTGCTAGTTTTCTGCTTTTCTAAAATTAACATTGATTACCATTCTACATAACGCCCAACTGAGCATTTGATTCGTTTGCTTGAAAATCCATATATTGGCATTCCAAATTGGTGACCCAATTGATAATACTTCACAAGTCACATGATTGGGTAAAAGCCCACACAGGCTGAATTCTTATTAGCCATTTGCACAGTCTGAATTTCCAGTCACTATTTGGGAGTCGAGATTTCCCATTGCTTTTGCAATGGGATCTCAGTTTAATGTCTCAAACGAAGGATTCTACCTCCAAAAATACAGCGCACACCTGGGGTTCTTTCTGAATGAAATGTCTGTCTAACCTAGACTGTAATAATAACCTTTACATTTGATATGCTTTTCATGTCAGGAGGAGATCCAAAGTGCTTCACAGGATTTTATTGTGAAGTGGACTAACTGTATTTGTAGGGAAATGTGTCAGCCCAACTGCACACAGC
Organism: Callorhinchus milii; assembly: GCF_018977255.1. NCBI lineage: Eukaryota > Metazoa > Chordata > Chondrichthyes > Chimaeriformes > Callorhinchidae > Callorhinchus > Callorhinchus milii. Next base: position 63,312,555 of record NW_024704743.1, read on the forward strand.
AATGTCCCACAACAACAAAATGCATTTATACAGTGCATTTCACATCCGGAGGACGTCCCAAGACGATGGGAAACAGCCACCTCTGACAACACCGTCCCAGCCCTGCATTTCAGGATCATCCTTAGACTATTTAAGTTCCAAGTACCGATGTAGGGTTTGCACCCAAAACCTTCTGACTCAAGAAGCAAGAATGGTACCAACTGAGCTAGGCTGACACCTGGCACTTTTATATTGAAGCAGTAACTAATGGCATTTTGCACATTCCTGGCTTGTATAGAGATGCACAGCTAGAAAATTATGATTTGTGATTTGGACACAGTCTATGCTGTGGATTCTGCCACACAGTATAAAAGCGACAGATTGTATAGCATCGACAGCTCAGACCATTGTACCCGAATTTCTACGTGAACCAAGTCTGCAGCCTCCTGGAAGACATACACTTCATGAGCATGAGTGAGATTAACAACATCTGAAGAGTTTTTAGCCCATGTAAAACTGCTTTTCTTCCTTTCAACAACCATAAGCCCTTACAAAACAATTAGTTTGAAAGCCATTCATAATTTCTGTCTTAATCAGCTTGCTAATAGCAATTTGTAAAGTTATTAATTCATATGAACAAACTCCATTGCACATGTTTCTCTGCTGCACTTGAATTGTATAATGAGCCATGGTTCTATGCCTTCTATAGGAGGCCAGAGCATTTTAAAAAAAAATCCTTCACCTTTCCAAAGATTAATAGTCTTCATAGAGCTCCATGCATCCCAGAGGATGGCAGGGACAAGCTACAAGATTACATTGAATCCTCGGGCAAGGGGAATTAACAGTCACTGAAGAATTGCCACACAACGAGAATCTGCGCTGTGCTGCAAACTGCATGAAGATCCTTTACCTGTCAGATTCTCTACGGGACCTTCGAGGGACATTGCATACAAGCCAGAGTCAACATTAGGTTAGTGGAAACATCAATGAAACAGAGAGAGAGAGAGAGAGAGAAAAAGAGAAAAAAAGACTAATGTCGCCCTTCAACAGCAGTATGTATCTAAGAGAAGATCCTTCAATAACAATATACCAGAGAGAGCAAAAGATAGGAGACTATTTCATTAGATTATCTACTTTGTGGGATCTTCTTTATTTTCTGAATCAACATCCAGCAAACCAGACTGGAAACAAACATTCAAGAATTCACAAAATGGACTGATGTCTTTCAAGATAATTTCAATGTTATGTTATTACAACAGTGAAATTGATTTAACGTTTTTATTCATTCCCAAAGGTTTTGGTACTGGTGCAGGCCTGAATGCTTTGGCATGTAGCACTGAATGGATTACAGCCATGTCAGCACTGCACACTGTTAAACACCAAAATATACACTGACAGTCAGTCTCCATAGTATTAATTCAGCTGCCCTAAATGGTACAGCAGAATGGCTCTCCATCTGCTCAACACCCAATGGTGTGAAACTAGCATCATTTCTCCACAGTACTCAGGTTTTGCCATTCAAAGCTTCCTCTAATCATTTGAAAAGCTTATTGTGATGGGGGTCTGCAGCCAACCCTGATAGCTTAACCCTGTCATCCTCTGGGATATGTGAAGAACCATCATGTGCAAAATCCCTCCTGTCCTTAGTCTTCCCAAGGTAGCTAGTATTTCTGTGAACAGTTACATAATTTCATTACACCTATCATCCAAAGATATATTGAGAAGTCTTATTACTACATATTGCTGTAGCAGCTGTGAACAAAATTATTATGGCATTCCAGATGTTACATAGGAACCCTTGTATTTCTGTAATAACATCTATTGAGTTACCTCAACATTTAATGCTATAGTTTCTCTAGTACTTGAAGCAAAATACTTCCCGTTTGCTATTCCTACATTTTACAAATCCTTATCTATTATCAGTTGTCCAATCCCATGAAGAACAGATCATTAAGTATGCTTAGCCTCTTGGGAGTAACATTTCTGGGATATTCAGTCAAATATGATGCTCTTTCTGCAATTAATACATACAAGTAGAATACATCAATCTGAGCCAGTATTTCTTCAACATGTGTAATTGCAAGATGCCTGTTATGAATAATGCAGTATTAGAATGAAACACAAACAACATTTGTTACAAATATTACAGTGAGCAACCATGTGGGGGAAAAACTCATCAGTATTAGTACAGGAATGCTTCCACATGCAAGTATGGTATGCACACATTATCAAACACATTCTGAAAGATATTGATTTTAACCTAATGGTACAAATTAAGGTCTAACCCAATTGTGATTTGAGAGTAAACCATATAATGATTCAGAATTTGCAGCATCGCAATTCAATCATTGGATTATCTATCCTCTCCTGTCTGACAGTTGGCTGAAATGGTATTTTAATCCTGCCTTATAAATGATGGGGTGAACAGCTGTAAAGGTTTGTGAACAGAAATTATTATGAATACAACACCCGGCATTTATATAGCACTCTTAGCATAGGTCAACGTCTCGAAGCATGTAAAAATGAGGTCGGATGTTGAGCAAGGTAGAAGAGAGAGGGGGAAAAGGGGAGGTGATCATAAATGTGGCCGTGGTGGTAGGTTTTTAGGTGGGATGCAGATAGAGAGGCAAGACAAAGGGGTAGGGGAGACAAGTTTTTGACATTAAGGGCGTAATAGCTGAAGACTTAACCACCGATCGTGGCACATACAGGGCAGGGAATGCTCACCAACCTTGATTTAGCCAAGCAGAGGGGCAAACAGAGGAGTGGGGTAGGAGATCAGAGATAGAGAGGTGCTAGGAATGGAAGGAATATATAGGTACTGGTCAGGACCTTGAAGTTGATCTGTTGAGAGACAGGAAGAAGCCAGAGCCTGGCGAGGATGATGGGAATTTAGTGTGGGTAAAAATGCGGACAGCAGAGTTTTGGATTCGGTGGATTTTATCGAATGGTAAAACTCGGAAGACTAGTGGAGAGTGCACTTGAAAAGTCTATGCGGGAGATAACAAAGGTGGGAAATAACATGAATGAATATTTTGGTGGCATTTGATAAGAGGTAGGACTGGCACTGAGGCACAGTTGAAGAAAAGTGACCTTGGTCAGGGACTGAATGTAAGGGAGGAAGGAGAGCTGAGGATCAAACTGAACGGCAAGATTACGCACAAGTTTAATAGAGTGGAGGTTGAGGTCAGCTCTATCAGTGAGAAGACATTGGAGAGAGCCGAGGGGATGATTTCAGCCTTATCCATTTTAAGGTGCAAGAAATTGAGCCTCATCCAGGCCTTGATGTCTGACAAGCAAGTGGACAGAACATCAGTGGATCTGGAATTAAGGCAACTATTTTCAGAAAAGAAGGAACCTAGAACAATAATTCCAGGAAGTACATTGTCCCAAAAGTATATCCCACAACACTGCATGCAACATGTGCATTCTGTTTTTTTGCATAGAGTTAAGTGACAAGAGGACTTAAAGTAGCCTATAACAATTTAAAAAAATACATCACCATTGCGATGTGTTAAAGGTGAGCAATATTCAACTCATTTTAGTTTACTAGTCCTAATTTAGGTCATTATTAAACTCTGTTCCTTTGAGAATGTACCTATATTTTAGAAAAACTCCCCCCTGCAAGAAAAGTAATGAATTCAAGTAAATGCTCTCAATCAAAATTATACATGTTTATAAAAGTTCTAAATTGGAGAACAGAACAGTCACTGCCCCAACCTGTGGTGCTTGTTAAACCAGTGCCGCATTTATGCGTTGCTTAGAATTCTGAAGACTAACTTAGCTGCTCACTAGATTTATAAAATCCTCAGTGGCTCGTTTCAACAAAGTCACTGGAGTCAGGAAGCACTTAAATTCATCAGCATTTTGATTAGATTAACTCGTTTTGTGACTGCTGATATGATTATCTGCATATTAGTATTCAAATAACGAAAGTAACTAAAAAAAATCATGGATTGAAGTACTACCTTATTTTAAGGATAATTGATTTAACCAGGAAGGTGATACAAAAGTCAAATTACAGGATTCAGTTTTTAGAATTATTTCCAACCCACCTGTAAATTTTGGGCAGAACAGAATTATGGCAAATACACTTATTGGATACTGAGCTTGGGTTGTGAATGTTCCTGAAGGAACACTATTTAGATGAACAGTGAGGTGTAGGAGTCTCTTAAACTCATTGGTTCCAAGTGAATTTCACTTGGCTTCGAGTATGGTCTTTACACTTGAAAATGTCATCTAACAATGGAAGTCAGATATCGTCAGTGAGATAGACATTGAGATAGTCAGTTGCTTGGAGACATTCATGGCACTCTATGCAAACTTTAAAGTTGGGTCAAAGGGAAATTCAATTTGGGTCAATCCAATTGGGATCAACTGCAGTGGCTGTTACATAAAGTGCAAAATTGAAAAAAATATAAAAAGCGTGTTGATTTAAAATTACAAACTACTGCCAAACTAAGTAAACTCACTAAGAAAAAAAATGCTCTTCAAATATGCTGTGTGTAAATTGACTGCCATGTTTGCTGCAAATACATGGTCACTAAACTTTACAGAAAATTCTAAAGTGCTTTGAACGTTTCACATGAAATGGTATTGTATCAAATACAAGGACTATAACTATTATAAACCATGTCACTGGGAAGATAAATCTTTTTTTAAAAGCACCAGTGTTTAAGCAAGCATTCGCTTTCCTATACCCACAAAATATGAAAAAGTTGCTTCAGCTCATTTGATTAATCTTTTCAAAATACCAATCCTATGGTATTTCCATTATAGCACCAATCAGTTTCTCAAACAAGTCCAGTGTTCTGGCCTCTATCACTCTGCTCGAAACTGTGTTGTTTTGGTCAACCTGGTGTCTGACACATCACTATGCTTCAGAGTTTCCAAACCAAATCAAGAGTTCCACATGTGTTACACCCTTCTGGAAACATGTTCCAGCTCCTAGAGTATTTGTTCTGCAAATAAATATTTCTGCTGCCCATATTAAATTACTCCCAACAACCCAGGGCCAAAAAGTATTGCTCTGGATTTACTTTTTCTCTCCAATTTTAACATCTTACATACCCTTAGAATGTTTCCTCAGAGGTGAATGATGCCATGAATTTGTTCGACAACGGAGACAAAAATCTATTGTCAATGGGAGGAGGGGGGAAAAAAAAGCTGACAATGCACCTCCAATAATGACGTATATTCACAGCAGGATGGGGGAAGATCCTCTTACCATTCAGGTTACATTTCTTTAAGGACACTGAACCAGAACAAATACTCCTGTGGGTTAGCTTATCTGTATGCGGAACTTGAACAGAGCAGTGAGAATCCATAATTAGAAAGAATGTGTGCAGACGAGTTACCCAATGAGAACTGTCTGGTTTCTCAACTTTTTTTGTTAAAAAACCCAATACCGAACATTGATTTTTCAGTGAAGTTTACAGACACAAATGTAATAAAAGCAATTTCTCTTGTTCCCAAAGAATGGCATGCACTGCACTATCAACTTTTTATTTCCAAAGACCTCAGTAACACATCCCTATTAACTTCCATTGACTTCTTTGCATTCACCACCTCCTTCTCAAAACAGGAAACCTTCTAGCCATACTTTACTTGAATGGTCTGATTCACCAGTGCCGTCCATGCCATAAACATGTACAGTAAAAGGCGCATAAGTCTGATCTGTATAAATTGTATAATCTCTTAAATTGTACATTTGCCAAAGTCCCATTCAATTTCCTATTAAATCCATTTAAATTTATATCAACTAGTCATATTAACATCAACATCATTCTCTACGGCAGTGGAGTGGGGCATGTTGCCATGACAGCTTCTTTTCTGGTTGTTATCTCACACCACTGTATTATTAAGAATTACTGGACTAAATCATGTTGGCATACCTTGACATACCTCAGTTCAATCCATCAAAGGGACTTTCTCTTCCTCCCCACCCAATTTATAATATTCCTTTCATTTAATATAGCACTTTATCACGTCTTCGCGACATCTCAAGCATTTCCCAGAATATATTGTAAAGTGAATTGACTGTATATTTTGAGGGCGAAACGCGACAGCCAGGTGCGCACAGCAGTGTCACACAAACAGTTGTGGATTGTGTGACCAAATTTTTTTTTAATAATTGTAAAAATACAATTTTGGGGCGGAAGGAATTACTATCCCCCGAAAAGCGATCCATCAATCGATTAACAAACGGGTTCCTACTTACTGCTAGAGGAAGGAAACCTGCCAAACCTTTTGCCCTGCTGAGAATTTATTCACCTTGGAATTAGCAGCAATCTTCTTTGATTTCACCCCAATCACCATTATGAAGTGTAGGATACATGCAGAATGGAAAATCCAGAATTCACTGAAGCTGCACGGTCCAAGCACTTGATATGCAGACAGAAGCCTCAGGCAGCCCAATGTCCAAGGTCATAAAATTCAAGAACCTTTTTAAAATTTATAATGGAGAAGGTAGAGGACGTTATGGCAAATTGTAGTGTGGTAACCCTGCTAATATCCTGCAAGCACAAGTCTTACAGCAAAACTTAAATCCACATACCAAATAACGTGACCACCTTCATCATTCCTCAGCAGGAACTAGGTGGAGAGTCCCACTGGGGCAAAACAGGCACCTTGTCTCTTCCAGTGGAAAGTTCATGTCCTATTTTCGGTATCAAAGGACAATATGAACATTTATTAGAACTAATCAAGACCTTGGCCCAATTGTGAACTTTCTGCAGTATTCTATGCCGAAGTGAGAAAGGGATTTTGTGTGTTCAGTGAAGGAGAGGAGAAAGAAAGTAACTAAATATTGTACATAACTAGCAATTTAATTTATAAGTTCTTAGGAAAAATTTAAGTACTTCAGTATCCATCATGTCTACACTCGCCACCTTCCTCGTCAAATCCACCCACTAAAATCAGGATTAATGATTTTACTAAAATCAAGATCAATCAATCATTTATAGATTACCCCTAATGAACCATAAGAGTGCCAAGTACCAGGAAACTGAACAACTGGATATCATATTCCATTTATTCTGAGGGAGGAAAGATTAAGAAAAATAAGGTTATTAATCAGTACAATTTGTATCAAATCTGCCAAAGCTGATAAGTGATTATGTGCTGCAACTGAACAAAGCTTATACTTGGGAGAATGCAAACTGCAGTACTCAAAGGATCAAAGAGGGTTTTATCTATGCATCCAAATCCTAACAGTTATCAGAAATAAATATTTCAGTCGAGTGCCTCACCCAAAATAAGACACGAGTTTGAGTTTTGGAGATTTTGTTTATCTCCAAAAGAAATTTTAAATTGTCATAACGTTTTTCAATTTAAAATGTAAAGGCGCTAAATAAAATGCAAATTTAAAGTGATCTTATATAAGTTACCATGATAATAATGAATAAACAAAATAATGTACATGGACAGTTAAAACAGTACACATTTGGTACACTGGTATTGTCATCAATGTCCTTGCCTCCTGTGGATAAGGGTCTCAGTAGCTGCTACTGATTTCATCACTGCTTGTTGGATGTTGTTGGCACAAATAGATGCCACATTGACCTCCAAAACAAGAAATATGCACTTCATTTCTAATTAATTTCATTTGTAAAGTGCCTCAAGTCACTTCTTTATCAGGAAAGGTGCTATCTAAATGCAAGCTGTTGATGATTCTGATTACACAAAAAGCACCATCAACATGGTATATGTCGCACTTTATATTCAAAGAGGCTAGAGAGCAACGTACAAATCTCTACAATGTTTTCAATTACCGTTGAAAACCATTTACTGTGTGCCATCCAGAATTATGAAGGCTGTACGAAAGCTAGACTGCCCAGATTTTTTATTAATAACATACGATAAACTATGCTTGTCAAAATCATATTTATTAATATAACACAATAACCGTATGCTGGACAAAACAATTGCAGAGAGAAAAAAAGGTGAGCTCCTTTACTATCTCAATTCAGCTTCCACCCCACCGTTTCCTCTTAAACGAGTACTATAGCATTGAATGACTGTTTCCAGGTAAGCCGTGGACATTCTGCCAATATTTTATACTGTGCTCACTCTTCTGAATCAGTGAGACTAAGTGCCGGTCAGGTGACTGCTCTGTTGAACATATCCAGTGCATCTGTAAACATAATCCTACCTCCCTACAGTTCACCACTAACTCTCTCCCAGTTTTTCTCCAATCATCCTACCTTTGGTTACAACCAAGCTCAGTGCAGACTCCAGCAGCATCATCTCATTTTCTTCTGAGCACTCTACAACCAGGTGGCCTGAACACTGACTTCAATAACATCAAACTTAGACATTTCTGAAAGATTTTTTTTTTAAAGAAGACACGGTTTGTGGGCCACTGCTGTGTGCAATTGTCTGCCAAGTTTCGGCAAACAAAATATACAATCGATCCGCTTTACAATATATTCTGAGAAGTGCTTTGAGACGTCTCAACGACATTATAAGATTTTGCTAAATCAAAAGTAAGGATTATTATTATTATTATTACTAATATCTCCTTTATTTTCTCACCCTATTCCCTCAAGCGTTTTTCAAAAATGTAATTAACGACTGTACAAAGAACGTACAGTATGAAAACAGGCCTCCGGCCCAACCAGTCCATGACAGACTCTCTTTCTGTTTTCTACTAGTCTTACCTATACTTTTGATTTACTAATATACCTGCAATTCTGAGAACCTCTGAGATTTCCTTTGTATCCTGTACAGTCCTTAGCATCCATTCCAGGATTCACAATCTGTGTATGAAGTTAGGGGTTTACATTTTTAGCTTAATTATAATTCTTATACATTTTAATATAGGATCAAGCAACTTATTACAGAGGATTACATAAATCTCCTATAACCTCAAAAATAATGCAAACATTGAAGCCAGAGGCAAATACTGCAAAATGCTGAGTACAACCACACTATAGCTCAAAAGCTATAAATTGGGCCTACAAGAGAATTTTATGTGACAAAAAAGAATGGCGTAACTTATTAGTATCGGACTGATGCACATTTTCACAGGAGGTCTGGAAACTTTTTAACACTTTTTATGCTTATGTATGAATCTCTCCATCGCTGCCAAAATGTTCCATGTTCAAAATCTCATCTGCTTGGAAAACTCAAACTAAAAATATGTGGACCAAAGAATACCATCAGGCAATCAGTTTGCTTTCTGATGCTCTATTTTTTGTACCTTAGAGTGGTAGGATATGTTGTGAGAATAGATATTTCACCATCTTGGTTACTTCAAAGGGATTGATTCCTCACAGGAGGGAGGAACTCGCATGAACTCCTTAAAAGGCCGTGAATTATTTGGTGTAAATTTCTGGTTCTGCACTTCATGCTACCAATTGTGGCACAGAGAATTCCTGTCCTACATCCCAACTAGAAGGGAATGTGCTATGACAGGCAGCTACAAAGACAAAATTAATGTACGGAACCTTTGCAGCAGATTCATCAGAACACATTTTTGATCAAAAGAATTGAGGGTATTTTTTTTTTAAAAAAGCATTTTCCCTGATCAAATTACCTACACCTTCACTTAATAATGTTCAATGTACCAGAAAGTTTAGTGAACTTTCACGATGTATATGGTTAATCCAGTTATAAGAACATATTGAGATAATAATCCTTGTATTCGATATAGCGCTTTTCACGTCTTCTAGATGTCTCAAAGCGCTTCACAGAATATACTGTAAAGTGAACTGACTGTATATTTATGGGCAAAATGCGGCAGCCAATTGCGCACAGCAATGTCCCACAAGCAGTTGTGAATTGAAACTACCAATTTATTGTTGTTTTTTTTTGAGGGATTATTATGGAGTAAGGAAACTTGCCCAAGGTTTCACCCTGCTGGGAATTGAACTCAGGTCTCTCGCTTGCAAAGCGAGTGCTCTAACCACTGAGCTACAGGACTCCACGTTAAAAAGAACAATGCGGTGAGATCCATCATCCCATTGTACTTTTGATCCGTTCAGGCATCATTACAAAAATTCGCAATTTTAGAAAAACAAATGAACAGAAGGTGTCACTGACCGTCCTTTTAAATGCAGCTTAATGTTCTCCAGATGAATAATAATTCTTACAATTGATTCAAGAACAACTGAAAGTGCTTCAAGCTTTCTGCACAGTATAGTGACTACAAATTTGTAAGCAAATAGAGCAGCAAATTTGTGCATAGTAATGTCCCACAAACAGCCATGGTGTGTATGACAAATTTTATCTGCAGGATTGTTGGACTAAATGTGACAAAACATAGGAACAGGAGGAGGCCATTCAGCCCCTCGAGCCTGTTCCACCATTTATTTAGATCATGGCTGATCTGTACCTCAACTAATCCTTTCAATTCCAATTTCCTGCTTTATTCCCATATCCCTTAATACCCTGACCTACCAAAACTCTATCAACCTCACTGTTGAAGGTATGGATGAATCCAGCATCCACAACTTTTTAGGGGAGAGAATTCCAGATTTTTTTAAAAAAAAACATCCTTTGAGTGAAAAAATGCTTCCTGATTTCACTCTTAAATGGCCTGGTTCTAATTTTAAGACTATGCCCCTTGTTTTGGATTCCCCACCAGAGGAAATAGCTTCTCTGTATCTTCCCTATCAAATCCCGTTATCATTTTAAATACCTCAATCAAATCACCCCTCAACGTTCTAAACTCAAGGGAATACAATCCAATTGGGATGTCCTCCCAACATGAAAGGCACTAATGTAAATTTGTAGTGTACAACTGATATATCCTCCACCACACCCCCCCACCATGAAGCAGAAATTTCTCGAAGTTTAAAATTCCAAATCCAAAGTATAGTACAATAATTATATTTCCCTCAGATATACAAATTACTACTTTTGTTCCAAGCGCTCCCGAACTGAAAGTAATAATCAGCTCGCAGAACCCCATACCATCCATCTTTGCTTGTTAACTGCTCTGAATGCATCAGTCAATAAAACTCTTCAGGCTATTTATTTGATAGCACTGTTCAAATAAGTTTACTACAGAAGTTGATGCGCCAGCCTGCCCAACCATACAGTAAGTGCACAGTAATTTGCCAGCCACAGACACTGACACAGACAATATCTTTATTTCACCATAGATTCAATGGCTTTTCTCAGGTTTCCATGTTACACTGTTCTTCCCTTAATCTCATTTAAACTGACCATGGCAACCGAATGTCATTTCACCAAAATGTAATGTTAAAATGTAGAATGTTATCACTTTGAGAATAAGCATAACTCAATCGATAAAGGGTAGAAAGGTTTGGAGTACAAGTTAGGTTTAACCGTCTTAATAAGAATTCAGCAAAGGTAGACAAGGGAGAATAGATTCAATTTTTATTCAGGTGGATTATGCGTAAATCTTGACTAAACACATTTTATGTGTAAAAATTATGAGTACAGAGGTAATTACAGGTATTCTAAATTAGTAATTAAAGGGGAGTTTTCTCCCCAAATCCCCCAGAAAAAAATTGCTCATTTACTTCATGGCTGTTTCAATGCTGGTGACATTAAAGCAATTGTTATGCATTAGTCATAAAATCTGACTTATACATAACTTTGCACAAGTCATATATGATATAAATTATGCAAGTTTGCCACAACTCATACTGTAGTACAGGAAATGGGAATTTTACTTGAGCCCAACATAATAATACTTGCATTTTCAGAAAAACTTATTTTTTGAAAAAACTGTATGTTGCCAGGGTTAATGCTCAAATTATGAAAAAATTTCTATATTTTTCAATTAAAAATACTGTCTTCCTTTATAGCCAAGGAGACTTTATAGTCAAAGAGTTAGGATTACCAGGAGACCAGCTCAAAAGACATCCAGATACGCTTTCTGCACTTTTTTCCAGAAATAAGGTTAACCATTTAGATTATCCAAAGTCTTGTTAGCATTGAATTTTCAATGCTCATACCTGCATAGTCTCCTATTTGCTGATCTCCACATTGCAATTCCTTAAGAATAAAAGGTCAAATAGGACTTGTTGCAGCCTCAGCCTCTGATCATAAAGTATCCCTTTGCATACACTAAGAAATGTAAAGCTATTACACAAATTTCCTTTTCATTTGCATAAAGTTAAATATCCCATTAAATAAATAACTTATTGGGCCCAATGACCTTTCCGCATTTTAAATTCCTCTGCCTTCATGTGTACTAGCCTCCTCGCCATTAATTTTGTCTTTGTAGAAATTGCAGCAGCAAAAGGCCACATAATGCTACCATCTTTATCGTGTATTTATTTTTAACAGTTCCTGAACTGTGGTGACAGCATCAAGGAAAGAGATGTTTTTTCTCACCACATAATGGTAGCCAAATAAAATTGGACTGAATTGTAGGAAAATAATTTGTCAACACATATTTTCAATGATACACAGTTGTGAAGAAATCTCAAATAAGCATAGTTAGTCAAACATTTACAAATTAATGATTTTTAGCACATTTTCAGGGAAATTGTTATGTGTAAATTGGCTGCCACATTTGCCTACAAACAGTCATTATACTTCACAGTAAAATCCTGAAGTGCTTTGAGACATCTCAATGATCAAATACTAGCATTATTATAACTATGTCGAGTTGAACCTTGCTAATACTGAGACAAGAACATAAGAATTAGGAGCAGGAGTAGGCCATTCGGCCCCTCGAGGCTGCCCCGCCATTCGATAAGATCATGGCTGATCTTCTGACCTAACTCTAATTACCTGCCCTATCCCCATATCCCCTAATCCCTCTATTTTTTTAAAAAATCTATCAGTCTCAGCCTTGAAGATGTTCAAGGACTGAGCATCTACAGCCTTCTGGGGGAGTGAATTCCATAAATTCACTATCCTCTGAGTGAAGAAATGTTTCCTCAACTCTGTTCTAAAAGGCTGACCCTGAATTTTAAGACTGTGACCCCTGGTTATAGATTCTCTTACCAGGGGAAACAGACCCTCAGTGTCTACTTTATCCAGCCTTTAAGAAGCTTATATGTTTCAATAAGATCTCCCCTAATTCTTCTGTACTCTATCTATCTATCCCGTTGCATCATCCTCAAAGCTTACTCTCCCACCTAGTTTAGTGTCATTCACGAATTTAGATACGTTACACTCAATGTCCTCGTCTAGATTATTGATGTAAATTGTAAATAGCTGAGGCCCAAGCACTGATCCTTGTGGCACTCCACTAGTCACATCCTACCAATTCGAGAATGACCCGTTTATCCCTACTCTCTGTTTTCTACCTGTTAGCCACTCTTCAATCCATGCTAATATGTTCCCATTAATCCCGTGGGCCTTAACCTTGTGCAATAGCCTTTTGTGTGGCACTTTGTCAAATGCCTTTTTAAAATCTAAATATACTACATCTACTGGTTCCCCCCTATCTAACCTGCTAGTTACATCTTCAAAAAACTCTAGAAGATTAGTTAAGCATGACTTCCCTTTTGTGAAGCCATGTTGACTCTGCCTAATCTTGTTATGGTCTTCCAGGAATCCCATAACGACATCTTTAATTAAGGACTCAAGAATTTTCCCTTCCACTGATGTCAGACTAACTGGTCTATAGTTCCCCATCTTTTCTCTCCCACCCTTCTTAAATAGTGGTGTCACGTTTGCAATCTTCCAATCAATGGGAACTGTTCCAGAATCCAGAGAATTTTGGAAGATCAAAGACAAGCCATCCACTATCTCAGTAGCCACCTCTTTGAAAACCCTAAGATGTAGGCCATTAGGTCCAGGAGATTTATCAGTTTTAAAACCTGACAATTTACCTAAAACCATTTCTTTACTAATATTAATTCCCCCAATTGGAGATCCTCCAATTGGAGATCCTCGAATCCTAAAAATAACTTGTATCAAATGGTATGTATCAGATGATTATGTTAGCAACTGCACCATTTTTTGATTTGCACATATCTATTTGAATAAAGAAGTTGTGCTTAGTCCAATCTATGATATCTTTTGAAGTGAGTTAAAATTCCTCCTGGTACTGCAATATAAACACAGGCTGACAACTGGGTTTTAATTGAGTTGTTATGTAGGGACAATTCCCAAGCCACTTTAGTCATCACAATAAACTCTTAGACATAAACCAAATTCCATTTTTCTGACAAGAATACATTTCATCACCAACAGGCACAGATGTGTCAGATTTTACTCAGTATAGGTACATTTTGTAGTTTTATTCAGTATAAGCAAATTCTTTGCAATTACAACAGTAAGTATGATGCCCAAAGTCCAAACAAAAGTGGTCTCATATCCCTTTCGCAATGTCACTTTATCTCAAGTTAAGCTTTCTCCAGAGGCAAGAGTAATATAAAACTGTAGACTTTGAGCTGTAGACTTTGGAGTGAACGGCTAAACATAAGAGCTATGTTCTGAAACTAATAGATGATCACTGGCCATTTGATTGACTGATTAGCTGGAAAACTTTTATTGTATGGTATATTGGAACCTGAATTAGTGAGTCAAAAATACCCAACCCACAGCACGGGGCGGGGGGGAGGGGGAGATAGAGAGAGAGAGAGAGAGAGAGAGAGGAAGGCAATCCCAAACTCCGGCCCACAGAATGGGGGTAGGTCCCAGATACCCAGCCTCCACTATTGGTGATGCCAGAAACCCTGCGTCATATTGGGGGTCCACTAAAATACAGCTACTAATTATCAGTCAGGAGCTCTGCAAAACTCCAAGTTACAAATTGGTTTTGCCAGAGCAAAGAAAACAAGTGCAGCTTTTGAATATAATGCAGCCAGATATTTTAGGACTCACATAATAAAAAAGTGGCAATACGCAACATTAAGTGGGCAGTAGAATACATCACTGATCATCTATTTGCAATCTGCCTGACCGTATTCAACTCAAGAGTTCATTGCGCGAGTGAAGTGACCTCACCCATTCCAGATGTTCTGTTTCCACTAGAAGAAATTTACGGAGAGGGCAACATTGTCATCCATTCATGCTGTGATAAGGCACTGACTTCATCTGATAAGGCACTGCCATTGATCAGTAGAAGATATGCTTTGATACAAGATTGCCACATACTAAGTCGTAAAAAGTTTCACACAAAAAATCGTGCAAAACCAGTCCTTGCTTTTGATATAGTGCCTCATTAAATCACCGAGACATCTCAAACGCTTCACAGAACTTTTTTGGGGGTCACGAGGGTGTCTGACACATGCTGAAACCCATCAAGATACTGAAGATTATCCAATTCAAACTTATAATTCTATACATCCCACCTACACATGGAAATTTCAGAGATAAATTGTTAGAATGGAATGTGCACCCTCTCCCTGGAGGGATGCATCCTGGTTACCTAATTCCAGAAACTATTAGGCCCAGGTTGGCAACAGCCAAGGCTTGGGGACCCCAGGCTGTGAGCTGGGGCACTTCTGAAATCTAACAGCTAAAACAGCATAGCTTGCCATTGATATTGCTGGACCACCCTACCTGAGCATTCTCTTGAAAGGTTAACAAGTGCTGAGTGGGTTGACTCCCTGCCCTCAGGGACCATACCGATCTGTCCCCGATCTTTCAATAGAGGAAGGAAGAGAGAGAGAGAGCAAGCGAGAGAGAAAGCAAACGCAAGCATGACAAGTGGGAATTGTGTAAGGGAGCATAAGGGTGAGAAAGATATAAAGAACCCTTTTTTCAGATGACAGCCATTTCCTTACATTATTTACTTTCTCTAAATTGCACTAAGCATGGAACTTTTAGAAGATAGAAGAAAGATTTATTTTTTCTGTGCAAGCAGCAATACTCAGCCCCAGGTTAGGTTAGATTTATTGTGCCGTTTTCAAATCCATAGTTGAACATTCTAATTTCAGAATGGATTTAATGCTTATTTTTGAAAGTTAGCAAAATCGTAACCTGCTATTTTCACAGATAACTGTGACCATTTGCTGTTTTTTCAGATTTTGATACATGCGTGCATTATAATGGTAGTAATTATCCTTGCATTTGTTAACACATCTCAGATAAATTTCACACAGGATTGGTGTCAAGTGTAGCTCAGTAAGGACAAAGTTACTGTACAAGAACTATAAAATTTTGATAGCAAACATGATGATTTGTTCAAACAGACTACAGTATAATTGCTACAATAGTAAAGATGTGGATCCAGCCAAGATTAAGCAACTAATCCTGTAAAATTTAATATGGCAATACATGAATGAAAATTTGGTCTTTTATTCAGACTTGCAATCCTAGACCAATGGAAAGTCAGAATCCAAAACATAAATAAATTTGCATTACATGTAAAAGGCAGATTAACTGTTGCCTATTCAACAAGAACAAATGTATTTAAAACAATAATAACAGTATTTTTATATCTCCACAATACCAAAAAACACTAAATCACCAACTGCTCTTCCGAAAAAAAATAGATTTTCTTTTAAATGGAAAACAGGCAGTAAATGCAATTGTTGGGAGTACAGTTCTACCCACTGAATGTGTTCTAAACTTAGTGGGAATTGTGTACAAAAGGCAGCACTTTCATAACTAGCACTGCAAAAGCATTTTGTCAGTAGGGCCAAGTTCAGTTTGTGAGGGAGATGATTTGACAGGACAGATTAATTTAGAAAACCAAAATCAATTGAACATGTTCTGAATTAATCCAAAATCCAAATGCCCTGATGTGCTGCAGGGAAAACACCTTATACTATGGCTGTGAGGCTAATCGGCTGTTGGTGAAATGTTCCAAGCAAGGTTCAAGGTGGATTAACCAGCTATCTGATGAGACGAAAGTTAAATAGATTGCATTCATCTAAAGTAAATCTCAGGATGTGCACCAGAGTAGACAAAGGTAAGGTTTAGAAAATAGGATTTTAAGGCAGGCTGATTTAAAAGCACAGAGTTCATATTAAGACTATATTGGGATATAGTCAAATCTAAAATGTAAAGCCTGGATATGCACTAAGGGAAGAACAGCTGGTCAGCTTTCAATTTTTTTTATGACTTATTTAAAACTTGAACCAAAATGCCTTTCTGTTTTTTTAACTGAGTCAACAAGTTCTCTGAAGTTTAGTACAGCATAATAAAGCGCCTCATCTTTGCTTCAACACTGGGACTTATTCAAATAGTAAAAAGTTGATGTTGGGGGTGCAGATGCAGCCAAGGCCTTGCAGCAGTTGACCCTCTGAGTGGGACTGGATGACAGTATAAAATTCTTTTATACAAACTTCAGCAGCAGTTTTTCTGACTTCAATGAGCAGCAATGCTACTTATATAATACACAACTGTTCGGTTCTTAACCCCAGCTTCAGAAAGAGCACCCTCTGCTGCATCATGGTGAAATTTACTTTTTTTACACAAACTTCTTATGCTTCACAGAAAATACGGTAAAGTGAATTGACTGTATATTTTGTGGGCAGGCAAACAACAGCCATTTGTGCAAGGAGTCCCACAAACAGCAATGAAATTATGAATAATAGGATTGTTGGCTAGGATATTGAAAGAATATTTTGTATAGTGTCACAGAATCTTTAATCTTCATCTCAATAGACAGAACATGGTTAAATGTCCCATCTGAAAAACTAGTGAATCTCTGCCAATGGATCTCATCACCTTCACTACTGCCTTGTGTCATCCTAGATTATTTCAAATAATCCTTACATTTTATCTTCATGTGGGGCTTAAAGAAGATGCAACCTAGAAGTGAAAATGCTACCAACTGAGCCAAGTTGCTAATACAAAAGCAACAAGAAAACTTGAAACCACTATATAAATGCTGTCCCTCTAAAGATTTCACCCTTAAAACAATGTTCTCACTAATACTATTACAATGTTAACATTACTATACACTACATTTAGATCAGCAATGTGAATAGACAAGCTATCATAACCATCAACTGCAACCTGCCAAACGACTCAACAAACAATTAACAATTTTGTACTTAATATTGCATGAAATATATCTTTCTGACACCTAAGGAAACAAAACCAGGTCACAATTTCAGAGCCTTTTACACTTACTGGAAAATAGAGGTGGCACAACGTCATTCAATAAAAAGTTCTAAAAGGAAGTCACACCTGTGACAACTGCTGTTTGGAATGGGGATTGGCTCAGCCCACTCCCAAAACGTGTGGTGTGTACCAAGAATTAAGAACTGAGGCATCAGAAGATGTTAAGTTAGATTAGATATTAAACCGAGATACCTCTGCCTATTCAGGTGGATGTTAAAGCTTTAGTAGCACTATTCCAATAGAGATTCTCCTCGCAAGAAAAAAACTAATTTACTTCCAGGCCGTTTGTTGGACACTGCTGCATGCCAATTGGTTGCCATGTTCATCTACAAATACAGTCACTGCATTTTAGAGAAAAATCAGTGAAATGCTTCAAGATGTTTCAACACAAGGCACTATACAGGTTGCAAAAATTACTTGAGGGTTACCACCATAAGAAATCAGGGGAGGTTCAAATAATTTATTTTACTCTTGTTGATGTGAAATGTCTTACAATAAATGACTGCTGAAGTCCACAACATAACTTAAAAGAGAATTGGAAAAATACTTGAAAAATACATAAAAGGTATGGGTAAAGAGTATGGGATTTGGATGAGTTGAACTAATGAGGGAACATTAGCAACAGTCCAGTCGCATTGGATGTTTTAAACGTTTTTAAAAAAAAACTAGAACTCAGATTAATTTCCAGACTCAGTCTGTACAAAGCCCTGAAGTTTTTGCTGACTTTAATTATCAGTAAGATTTCATACATCACAATACAATTTGTCAAAAGTATCATCCATACGAGTTCCAAATGAAAGTGTAAAAAAGATAAAAACAAATAACGCACATTAAGCCTCACTATAATTTAATTAGGACGATAACCATAGAGTATATGAAAGTCTTTAAATGTATTTGTTCCTGGATCATGCACTGTAATTTTATTTTTAAAAATTGGACAGATCAAAGCCCAAGAATCAAATTAATATCTTCAATTAATCCAGAACCCATTCAGTCTTTGAACAACAATTTGCCAATTTCATCCAAAGCAGTCCTGAGCAATAGGAAATCATTCAAATAGTTAATTTTGCTACAGTTAATTAAAATGTTACTCTAGGTTTGCCACTTTCTAGTCCTTTCCATCCTATAACAAATTGCTATAAAATATCCCTCCTGACTTGTGAAATAAGGATAGAGTTATTTCCCCTCCTCTGCTCAGCTACTTTTGAAACGTAACTGTTTGTACCTTGCCCTCTTCACATGACCATGGGTGACAGAGCCTTTAGCTGCCTCTCTCCCTATTTGTCTTAAAATCTCAACTTAAAACCTACCTCTTCAACTGCACCTATGGTCACTCCCCCTCAATCAGCATCTGACCAGGTCACTGCAAAGCTCTCTGAGATGTTATGCCAAGTGAATATGGCTAGATAAATGCAGTTCTTGTTCCAAGATTTCCTCACATTTTATGAGAGTTAGTTAAATGACTCAAAACTAAATGTAATGATAGTCCACGTCAGCAAACCCCACCCAATGACGCACTGCCACAATAACAGGAGCTCTCTCAAACGTTTCCATTTTCAGGTACCACTCCTTATACTGAATAAGAAAACGTCACTCCTAACAAACTGCCATTATTATTCCTTTTGCATAATCTATTCTTTGCCTTCCAAATGTTTATTCATTAGTACAAAACTACACTATACAGGATGTTCAAAACAATAAGCACATATAAGGTGTTCCTTGTAAAAAGAGAAACATTAGTAAAAATATTCTGTTTTAAAAGAAACTATTTCCGAGATTGAGGATGATTAGTTTTTGTTCCCATCTTACATCAGGAATTGAATTTGCAACAAATGATGGTTCATTTAGATTTAAATAGCGCCCTTCATACAGGGCATCGTCTTGAAATGCTTTCATGTCGGGGGGGGGGGGGGGGGGGGGGCAGCAGAAAGGATGAAAAAATGCAGAGACAAGTCTCAGGATAAGCTTTGAAACTGTTACTTTTTACTATTGTGGGTGGGGGAAAGTCGGAGGGATTCCAGGATGGAGCTTCAGAAAGTGGGGCAGAATGGTTCAATGATCAGCTAACTTAGCACAGCGTTTGTGCCTGGGAATGTCCCAGTTAGTATGGTTCAGTATAACACCATATGATGCATTTACATGTAAGCCAATAGGGGAGCAAAACAGATGCAAATTTTATCAGGCATTAAATTCACTTTACAACAGTTACAATTTTCTTGGCAAACCTACAGTGAGAGAGTACGCTTCAGTTCCAGATAGTGGTTCCTACACAAACAAATATCCAACAAGTAATCTTGTGATTAATCATTCAGACTAGATTTCCAACCATCACCAGAGGTCAAATAAGAGAAACGTGATGGATACCACTGCCTGTTCTAATGTAAAACTTTAATGTAGTGATGTATTTATACAATAATTATTATTCTGTAAACAGAGGGTTGGATCTTCCTATCTACAGGAGCATGAATTGCAGAACAAAACATACAGCACTGTAAAATCTTTTAAGATTGAGTGGACCATAAACAATGTCAAAATAGGTTTCAACCATTAGCCCATTTCATACATAGGAGAATTACCCAAAATTTGTATGTTTAAATTTGTATGAGATATCCTTCTGACATGAAATGTGTCAGAGGTGGAGGTTTTACCCTCTGGATACTCAAAATATACCTTTGTTTTCTGTAGCCCTCCTCTACAAAAAATGTATTTCAAGCTTTTACTGGCAAACAGACATTTGGAAGACAAATAACAGTTTTTTTAAAAAGGTAATTTGTCAATGGAAATTACAAATTGAATAATTCATTATTTGGATCACTATTTGGATTTCATAATAAAGATGCATATTTTTCATTTGTGAACTGTTTGTGTGCCAAGAAGATACTCTGAACTGTCTACACAGCATGATGCAACAGATCTCAGCAGTACAACAACTTCCATTCAATATAGCGTCCATCACGAAGGGTAGCATCCCAGAGCGCTTGACAGTGATGGAGCATGAATGATTAGCCGGCAGAAGGAGAGGGGTGCCTGTAGGCACAGTCGAACAGGAAGGTGTTTAGGCACGATCTGAAGATGGGGAAGGAAGGGGAAATGCAGAAAGAGAGAGGAAGAGTGTTCCAGAGTTTCAGGGCATAGTAGCTGAAAGCGGGGCCACCGATAGGATTTGAAAACAAGTGTGAAGACCTTGAAAACGATCCATTCGGCGATAGGGAGCCAGTGGAACCTGGTTAGAATTGGCGTAATGGGTGTACGGAGTTTACTGTGGGTGGGTATTCAGGCTGGGGAGTTTTGGATCAGCTGTTTATGACCTTGACAAGTGCTGTCTCTGTGCTATGGGCAAGGTGAAAATCAGACTCGAGGGCCTCGAGGAGGGAGTGGAGGGAGAGGTGTGAGCTAAATCAGTTAGCAACAATGCGTTCCAAAGCTTTAACAAGGAAGGGTATGTTGGAAATTTGTAAGGTTGGAGGGGTCATGGGTATTTTTTTGAGGTTTAGTTGGATTATAGCATCCCAGAAAGCAAACCGACAGGAAACAACTTGTCGCAACAGTGAAGTTCCGCTCATTGGTGAAGTAGATGCCGATGTGCCAAGAAGTGAATACAGAGATTATTTTCACATTTTCACAAATGATGTACATTCGCAACATCCACACAAGGCCTCAAAGTACACGAGCTCTAAGCGTACGCACTTTCAAAGTACTTCACACTGCAACAGATATGTTCATGTTATGGAAAACAATATATCTAACAGGTGGTTACTGACATTTGATGCATGGAATAAACTTTAGAGTGTTTAAGCAGGAATGTTTAAGCTTTGTTATTTCAAATGCTGAAATCCAAATATTTTCAATGCCACTTTCACTTACCTACTTTTTCAAGGTTAAATAAAAATGGAGCAATTCCTCACTTATGTCATTTCCCTGATTTACTGCAGTGTCTTTGGCTGAAAGACTGCTTGCAACTCAATTGTTAACCAAGAACCACAAGCAAGCTTTCCCCTTCTATATAGACTTATTGTACACTTGCCAAAAGCAGAATTACAGAGAGGTTACTGTTAGAATCATCGCTCAACTCTGAACAATGGAAATGTCTTAAATGAACTGTCCATCTTACCCAAATTGCACTAGCATAGAATAAACCTAAGATGCTGCAATGACTAGTCACTGACAAAACCAGTATTACAACTTCTAGAGCCTATCCAGGTCGCCTAGCAAAGATCAAGGCATCTTTTACATATCTCTTCTACATACTGGAGCTTCTGGATAATAATAATCCTTGCATTTGATATAGCACCTTATCACATCATTGAGACATCTCAAAGCACTTCACAGGATATATTGTGTATGTTGTGGCCAAAACACAGCAACCAGCAGTACACTGCAAGGTCCCATAAACAGCCATGGAGTGAGTGGCCAATTTTATTTGCAGGATTGTTGTACAGGATACCGAGAGAAACTCCCTTCTCTTTTTGAATAGTGTCATGGGATCTTTAACATCCAGCTGAACAGACAGATGGGACTTTGGTTTAATATCTCATACGAAGAACAACACTTCTGACACCCCCAGCAATGTATTGGAATGTCAGCTCAGACTATGTGATTCGAAGTCCCAACATGGGGCTTGAACCCACAACTTTCTGACTCAGAAGTGAGAGTGCCAGCACTGTGCCAGGCTAACACTATAAGTGGATAGTGTTCACAGGCATATTTATTAATGATATAGCAGGCAAATACTCTAAAAATCTTGAACAATGTTTATAGAAAAATATATTTTAGCATCTTAGTTATACATAGTTATGTATAGTGTTGTTGGCTTAACTCCACACAGAGCCTAATAATAATCCCTCCAAAACCAAAAACAATAATAAATTGGTCAATTTCAATCTACGACTGTTTGTGGGACATTGCTGTGCTGAATTGGCTGCCGCGTTCGCCCACAAATATACAGTCAATTCACTTTACAGTGCGTTCTGTGAAGCGCTTTGGGACGTCCTCCCGACGTGAAAAGCGCTATATCAAATGCAAGGATTATTATTATACAGATATACTTTTGTATCCTTGTGTTTATTTGTGTGTGATTACTGGTTCATCTCCCAAATCTCTCTACCTAACACTGTAGTCACTGTAGAGTCCTGTAGCTCAGTGGTTAGAGCACTCGCCTTGCAAGCGAGACACCTGGGTTCAATTCCAGACAGGGCGAAACCTTGGGCAAGTTTCCTTACTCCACACGCCTAATAATAATCCCTCCAAAACAAAACAATAATAACCTGGTCATTTTCAATCCACGACTATTTGTGGGACACTGCTGTGAGCAATTGGCTGCCGCGTTTCGCTCACAAATATATAGTCAATTCACTTTACAGTCTATTCTGTGAAGCGCTTTGAGACGTCTAGAAAACATGAAAAGCGCTATACCAAATGCAAAGATTATTATTATTGTTATTACTATAGTCTCCTACATGGGGCTTGAATCCACCATCTTCACGCTCAAAGGCAAGAATGCTATTAGCTGTGCTAGACTGACATCTCCAGGGTAGGAGAGATTTTAGTAGTTTGGTTTTGTCTAATGCAAATACTGCAGATCGCTGGTCCATACTAAAATTAGACCCGCAACAGTTGAAGTAAAAGATGTTTTTCAAAAACCCCAAAACTTTAAGTTCTAGCTGAGTAAAGCAGTTTTTTTAAAATGTGCTCTTAATGGGAGATGAACACAAACTTCAATTGACAAGCACTAAAATAAAAACACAAAAACTGTTGAACAAAAGCAAGCAACAAACGTCAACAATAAAGTACAACAACCCAATCGCTGCAAGTTACTATGAGAATTCATAGGGAACAGGGAACACAAAAACAGAATGGGGACAAATTGCTTCTCCGACGTGTGATGCGAATAATTTTATTTTTTGTGGGAATTGTGCTAACACAGGGGTTTCACTTCCAAATATTGACAAACCTCAAATCTAAGCAATCATCTCCATCTTCCCACCCCACCCTGAAATTAACATGTTTTCAAATACCTTTAGTCTTACTAATACCAGCTCATCTGGTAGTTTGCCAGCACTAACATTTGTGGGTCAGAAGCTTATGGGTTTAGGTTCATAAATCTAGCAGCATTGTTTGAGGAACTCTTTTACACATGAGGTATTAAACATAGGTGCTGTCAGCCTGTGCTTTTGTTCTGGTGGGCATTAAAGATTACTTGGTACTATTTCAAAGAGCAGGAAGTTTTTCTTATTGTCTGACCCAAATTCCTCCCTCATCCAAATGTGCGAAGAAAGCATTCCAGCAAAACGATGCCAGCAAAGTCTCATGTTTTGCTACACTTGAAAGAAACTCATTGTGTGAACACTTGATATTTTATTGGATCAATTTAAAATCTAATAATTATCTATTTCTTCTTCTAATGTTGCATATTGCTACATCTTCAGTTTCTACGTACAGGAGAGAGATTAACTGCTTTCAGAGTCAATTACAATTACAGAGACTCACTTATACAGCACAGATTAAGGCAGATTTGTAGAATCCTCAAACTGCACTCTCAACATTAGAACAGTTTAGTTATGGTTGTACTAATTTATGGTTATGTTTAGTTATGGTTGTACTAATCACTCCATTAATAATATTTTTATAATTGTATGGCAACATAATGAGCAATACACCTGTAGATGGAAATGTTTCTAAAAAAAAGCTGTGTCTTGCAAAAGCAATAAGTTATTAAACATGTGGAAACACATTGGGGATATGTTTGAATAAACTGCCTTCCAAAATGCAGCCTTCATAAAATATATCATGCACTCTAGGGTTCCTGTAACAATTAAAAAAAGTATTTTGTCACAATTATTGCTGCTGTAGCCAGGAACAACTCTGTTATTTGTACCAAACAGAGGCAATTTCTTAGTTTGTCCACTGCTAAAGCTAAAATAAATGATGGGCAACAATTAATAATAATTCAGCATCAATCTTAGGATATTTCTTTCTGTGTCCATTTCCTCTGGTCAAGTTATGGTAACTTGTTTTTATAATATTGCTTCAACCCTGTTTAATTACAGGAAAACAAGCTCTATAATAACTTAAGCCCCATTTGTTCTGCTGGAAACAAAATGATATGAAACAAAATGGAGCAGAAAAACGGATTTATATTTCCTACTCATCCCATTGGTTGAGGATCAAGAGATGATTTATCTAACATCACTTACCAGAGCTGCACACCTTTGCAAAACCAGAATTGTATTAGGATGTTAAGTCATGTTAAAAAAAATAGGCCCTTGAAAGTTCTTTAAGAGACTAGTTAATAGTAACAAAAACTCTTGCATTTGATGTCTTTCACGTCAGGAGGATGTCCCAAAGTGCTTCACAGGATTTACTGTGAAGTGGAGTAAATGTGTGTTTGTGGGAGAACGTGGCAGCTAATTTGCACACATTGTCCCACAAACATGACCCATTCTATTATAATAATCCTTGCATTTGATATAGCACTGTATCATGTCATTGAGACCTTGCAAAGAATATACTGTAAAGTGGATTGACTGTATTTTGTGGACTGTAATATTTGAGGGTTTGTTGGCCAGGACCCCGGCAGAAATTCCCTTCTCTTTTCAAATAGCGCCTTGGGATCTTTAACATCCACCTCAAGAGGCTGATGGGACCTTTGTTTAACATCTCATCCGAAGGATAGCACGTCTGATAACAGCCTCCAGCACCACATTGGAGTATCAGCTTGGACTATGCAAGTCCAAGTCGTGGGGCTTAAACCCACAACTTTCTGACTCAAGAGGCGAGACTGCTGACAACTGAGCCAGGTTGGCAAACCAAGATTGATTTGCATGCATTGTTTTTGTGCAGCATAGCTGTAAATCAGCATGTTGCTAAAACCACTTTCTCAAGATGGACAGCCAAGCTTCAGTGTAATTCACTTCTCAACCCCAATGCACACTGTAAAAAATGCAGTATTAACAAGGCAACAACTGGTAGATCACAGTTGAGATGACAAATAGGTCAGTTATCTGTATGGCACAATTAGCACAACTTTATGCATTTTTTTCCACATTGAAACAATGCAAACTTTGGGAGAAGAATACAAATGCAGATAAGCATTTCAGATGGTTGACTCACACCACTCACCACCACACCACGTCTGCTGAGATTTCAAGATAGTGCCAGGTCAAAGTTTTAAGCTTACATTTTTAGAAAAAAAACATGTCAAAAGCCTTTAAGAGAGGAAAAAATTGGCTTTAAAAAAGTGTAGTTCACTCTTTTAAGTTTAATGTGGTTAAAAAAAAAAGCTGGCCCTCATGAGAAAAAATATCTGCCATTCTAGTTCCAATTTAGTGGAGTGGGCATGAATATGAATAAGCAGAAAATCTGCCCCAGGACTGCTCAAAGAAGGGTAAGAAATTCTATCATTATTTTAAAGTACAGGTTTGATTATACGCAAGGCTTATGACATCACCACATGTCCCCAATGAGTTACTGGCTTGTAAACACGCTCCAGACTAGATATTATCCCATCTAATCGCTCCAGGGAATTATAACAACCTTGAAGAGGGAGCAGCTTTTTTCCACGACAATGGTCGTTTTCAGCCCAATTACCAATAGTTTGTTTATTTCATGATGGTGGGCAATGACATCCACACTGAAAAATGCAATCATTTCACAATCACTTCAAATAATGAAATAAAAGGCTTGAAAATATGTTTTAAAGCCAGTAGTTTGCACTGGTGATCTTTAAATTACAGGTCAACCTCAAAAATGTGCACTTAGGAATAATGGATGCAACAGTCACACTATAAATAGCATAAAGAAAAAGTAAATCTTACATTGTAAACCATTTTTACTTTTTTATTAATTTTGTACCCAAAATAGGCAAACGCATTCTGATGTGTTGCTTTAAATTTAAAGTTTAAATTCCTTAAAACAAACACTGGAACTAATTCAACAATCGAAATCATGAACATCTGCATAACAGATTACAAACACTTACTGCTGGCAAAACAAGGCCCTGCATTGTCCACGTTCTATGGACTGTTCGATTTTGTTCTTGTCTTGCACCTTGAGGCTGCTACTATGCTGCCAGGCTCTGAATGAGGACATCTACATTTGACATGAAATAGGTTTGCAGCAGAACGTTTATATCAATACATTCAAATAATTCTTCAGTGACACATTTGCGTGGAACATCTTTACTCGGATCACTGGAAATGTACACAATAAAATTCAATTCAAAAAGAGGAGGACCGGCATTTGGTGGAACACAACCCCTTCCATGTGGGGGTGCAATTCATATTATGATGTTAGTTTTCCAACCATGAAAAGCCAGTTGATCACCATTTATGCTTCCACGTTATTTAGATGATAATATAGGTTAAAGTTTAAAGCAATGTAAGCATTTCTAGGATTAGTTTGTTTGAAGTACAACTTTAAAAACATTTTAAAAGGAATAATTATAGTTAAATGCAAATATTAAAACACATCATTCCCTTATGAGCCCAAACCTTTGCCATGATTTTATATGGAACAAATACTGAAAAGCAGTATGCAGCAGGAGCCAAAATGTAAATTCACGCCGTTCCTCAGTTCCTCCCAAGGTTTGAAAATCCATTGAATAAATTGAGAAATAACTCAGCACCCAATCCTACACGGACTGAAATTCCAACAGCTACTGCATTCATTCACATATGTAGAACCAATTCCCATTTCCTATAAATTCCACACACATCTTAAAAGCAAACAATCCCCTTCTGTATGCACTGTGTATGCGATCATCTGAAACAGGATTATACTCAGTTCCCAAAATTTCACACAATAAATTCTCAGCTCTTCAGTCCATAACGTACAAATCGTACTTCAGAAGTGTATATCAATAATCCTGTATACAGCATGTACTGTACGTTGTTCTTTTTTAAAAATACCACCTGTATGCAAATACCATTTTAGAGTTAGAAACAAAAGCAAACAGCCCCTCTATTTTCTCTCCCACCTTCAAGGTCCTAAACAAATTTCCTGGTTTCTCTCCTTCACCAGGAACGTGAGACTCAAGCTAAGGAGAACAGGGTTTACCAATGTTTCTTTTAATGTTAGGAGCAGTTCTCTAATGATGAAGAGCATAGATAATCCCTACCTAAAGGAATGAGTGTACAGGAAGCTAATTGTACAAGGAAAAAACTGATAGGTTAAAATAATTAAACGGAGAAACAAAACATATGTGATTAGCAAGAAAAAAACAATCATTAGATTATAAGAGTTTCAAATGACAATGGCCATTTGATCTCACCTTTTCAGAACACCAAACCTATCACTTCCCCATTGCAGCATTAAGCTGTTTCTTAAATGAATCTGTAAAACGGCTGAAAAACGATTTATGGTAGAACTACTACAAGGCTGTAATTTAGGATGAGAAATATCTCTTACATCCCTTAAGGAGAAATATCTTCTTAAAAAAACTACTCTTGGTCCCTTCAACTTCGTGCACTACCACCCCATTTCAAACCTACACTTGCTGGCCAAAGCCCTGGAACGCATTGCTGCAAACCAACTTCGCTCACACCTGGTCCTTCACTCCTAACTCGAAACCCTCTAGTCCAATTTCTAACTCATTGTCAGACTCTGCCACTGTCAAGTGCTCCCGGACCTACCCCGTGTGAAGAGCGTTAAATAAACGCAAGTTGTTGTTGATATATTTTTACCACTGAGCCACTCAGATGTATTAACCAATAGGAAGGAAAGCTCAGAGTCGGGAGACTGAGGCTCTTCTACAGTTAAACTGCTTTTTCCAATAGAGATCAGTGGGGGAAACAACACTTCATCTGCAGTAGCAGCATACTGGTGCTCTGAACTAACCAAACACGACACAGCCGCATGTTTAAGCCAAAGTAAAATTACAGCACTTCTGAAACTTTTAAGGTTTTAACCCTTTGCAGACTAACATGTTTTCTACACCAAAAACAAAATCAGCATTTTGTTTTATGCAAAGTATTTTGATTCATAAAGAATGCCACACAACTCTTATCTTTCTTTAAAAAAGTAAGCAATTTTTAAAAACTTTTTTTAAATAGATGTCACATAGAAATGTGTCCATTTAAAATTGATAGTCAGTGCAACCATACTGCTAATTCCTCATAATAATGTCTTCCCTCAGAAAGCTGCAGATGTTCCAGGGAATTGGAAAGGTACGTGTTGAAAGAAAGAAGTTAAGTCACTTTCCTTAATAAATGGTACAACTGCTGAGTTTGAATGCTTCAATTTTCAAAGGACATACATACAGGAGGCCTACACTGTTTGTTTGCAAAGAAAGCAACTACATTATTGAGGACATGGGTTTCTGTCAATTAAAGTTACAATAAATTAAATTTGCACAGCCTTATATTAAATTAAAACTGCCCCCCCCCCATACACAAAATTGCATTGTACAAATCAACACAAGTCAAACTATGGCTTCTCTGGGCAGCAAGAAAATAGTAAAAAAAATTCTATCAGATCAAACATCCTTTCATTTCCCATTGACCACTGACTAACCTCACTTTCCCTACGAAAATGTAATGATCAATAAAAACAGATATACAAACCAGGTACAATAGAGCAGCTGATTCAACTCGTGCATATAAATAAATCCACACTGCAAATCTACACAAATGTTATCTTTTATCATCAAATCAGTCAGTTATTTCAGTTCCCTTTTTGAGCTCCTGCCTTGCTTGGTCTCACATTTACAACACACAGACACAAGTGGAAGTTAAAACTAAATCTCAATTCCATCAGTTTCACTTTCATAATTTCAGCCAGTTTGGATGTTTATTTGGTACCTTGAAAAATAGCAGGCAAGCCCATTGGGGAATATAATATTTTATTAACATGCATGCATATACACCAAACATCTGGACAAATAATAAATAATCCCTCTCTACACCCAAAAAGCTATCTTCCAAGCATTTCTACCCAGGTAACTATACTGACCCAGGACAATTCTGGGTTCAAGGGGTTTTACTGATACAACTGATGTAACATTGTTAAGATAGCCTGCAGTGATATACAAATCCCAAGGTTACCCATTGTTTCTCAGAACCACTAATATGAAAAAAACTTCCTTGATTTCTTGTTCTGTATTTCTGAAACCCTCAGTGAGAGGAACGATTCTTCACACATATTCTCTACACATGGGAATAAAGAAAGACACTAAATAAATACGAGCAATAAAGTTTACATTGGCTGCCACCTTTAAAAGTGCTTCAATAATGTCTCACTGTTGATTCACTTTCATACTAAACTCTGACATTTGTTTAAATCCTGCATTCTCTTTAGTTTTCAATCTTTCCAATTCATTTGCGATATTCTGAGCAACTAACCAGAACCTCACGTACCTTAAAACCTAGACCAGTAAAAGTTATAAACTGTTCCAAAGCATCCAACACCAATTGGAATATTGGTGTTGGATGCTTTGGAACAGTGGAGTTCTGTAGCTCAGTGGTTAGAGCATTCGCTTTGCAAGCGAGAGATCTGGGTTTGATTCCCAGCAGGGTGAAACCTTGGGCAAGTTTCCTTACTCCACATGTCTGATAATAATCCCTCAAAAAAAATTATAAATTGGTCATTTCAATCCACGACTGTTGGTGGGACCCTGCTGTGCGCAATTGGCTGCCACATTTCTCCCACAAATATACAGTCAATTCACTTTACAGTCTATTTTGTGAAGCACTTTGAGACATCTAGAAGACGTGAAAAGCTCTATATTAAATGCAAGGATTATTATTATTATTAATATGATAAAGCTTCATGATAATTTTGTGCAAAATAATCTTCTACATAAGATCTATCAAATATTTGGAAAGAGATGGGCCCTCTCATAATTAAACACTCAACATTTATTAAAATTCAACCTATTTGCCTCTCTGAATAATTAGGTGGACATTGAAGCACATAGAAACATCTTGACACACCAGTAAATGCAAGATACAGAAAGACTTTAGGCATTTGATACTACATCTTTGGTACCTAAAATTAAAATGTAATCCAGTTGCAATTGAAATATTCCAAAGAAGTTTTAGATTTAGTTTTGAAGATAACTTATTTATGTTTGAAAATGTCAAGAATCACTTGTTATGGTCTACAGAATACAAAGAATACATACGGTCTCCATTCCATACATCTCTCATTCCTTTCCCTCATGCAACATGAGATTTTCGGAAAAGGGCCGTCAAAATCACTAAATTTAAAATTACTACCCAGCAGCCCTGCACAGAATTACCTGACAAATTTTACTGGGGTATATTTATGGCATCAAAACAAAATGGAGGAAGCTACCAATTTAAAACGTAAAGTATCTGTAATGTGAAACTGAATCAGCAATATAAAAAGCTTCTAACCTTTTACTGGAAAGCTTTTTTTTTAAAAAAACAAGACTGCTCTAAATGTGCAGTTACTAATTTTTCCGACGCAAAAATGGGAGGGGATGTGGAAGAAAGAAACACCTGGCTGGGTAAGAGTAATAAATAACAGGACTTGTGAATTAGTCAGCTTTTAAACAAGATGTAATACATATTTATAGTCCAGTTGTAGCAACATTGTCTGACTAAAAGAATTACTGTGTTGAGCACAGAATGCAAAATTGGTTAAAAAAGAACATTTGGAGAGGATTTATACGATGTATCCAAAGAGCAACATACATGAACATTTTATTTGAAAACATAAACTTTTTCTTTCCCATTTCTTGGCCTTTCTTGACCTACACCTCCTTAGTATTACTAGCCTACCCAGACACTAGTAAGCGCACAAGTGCAGCCACAAATAATTTTCAGTTTTTTTCCCCTCCCAGTGGAAAATTACCTGGCCCTTGATGGCTGAGATTGGAAATTCTATGTGATGAAACTGCCCATTCGAAACTGAGCAAGCAGCATATAAAAAGCAAAAAAAAGTCAGGATTTTAAACCTTTGCAAGTTTTAACTAATATTGGAACTATTAATCATCAGGATTTTAATTAACTGTGTTCTAACAATAATTTAGTTGTGGATTAATTTAGAATACTGTTGCATGCAACAATTGTATCATCTTTGAATATTGCAAGTGAACTTGAATATACATCAAAGCACACTGCAGTTGTTGAAGACAAATGTGATTTCAATGGTATGACTGCACGAAAATAATTTTGATATCACGCCTTATCACGTCTAAAGTGAATTGACTGTATATTTTGTGGGCGCAACACAGCAGCCAATTGCGCACAGCAATGTCCCACAAACAGTCAGGGATTGAGGGTCCAAATTATGACCTAATAAAGGAATTCTGAAGGAAATATGTTTTAAAGTGAAGTCAAGCCATACCTCAGACATCAAACCCTTCATTAAACAGAAAGTGCATGCAGCTACAAAATGGATGGTCACATTTGTTCCACAGTTTTCACAGAAACAGCATGAAGACCACATTTAATTTGAAGCAGCAAAATGAAACTTTTTTTAAAAAAATCTTCTGCTCAGGAATCCAACAGCAGAAATAAAACCACAATTCTAAAAAAATGTCCCAACATGGGTCTAACACTGCTTAGCGTGGAAACAATTAGAATTTCCTCTCCATAGTTCAAAAAAAGCCTTTAAGTATTACCAAACTCCTGATAAAAGTAGGCAAGCTGATTGGCAGTGTAAGGCACAGATCTCTGTTTTGCATTCAACTTAAAATCTCAGTAAAGAGCATTCTTCCTGTTGGTAGCTGTGCAGCCTGCTGGTGTCAAAAGGTACAATTCATGGATAGCCTGTCAGTTATTCTGAACTATAGCCAGGAGGAACAGCTTTGATAAAAAAAAACTAAATACAAGTACATAATCATATCATCTCCTTCAAGCACAGGCACTTCAATATCTTATTAGCTGTAGAATGCACTGCACAAGGGGATAACTGAATCCTTATAAAGTGTGAGCTTCATAATTTCCAGCACTTTTGGTGTACTCTATTTATTCTCCCAACATTTACTTTTCTGGCCTTCCTTTAGGCCTCAATTCCATGTTACCTTTCTTGGCTGAGAAGGTAGGTAACCTACCAATGCAACCCACTACTCGAAGTAGTCTGATTTCCCTCCCTACCTTCGAGGTGGGTGGGGGTGGGGGGCAGCAGGCTCCCATTAAGGCACAAACTGAGACCAAAAGCAGATGTGGTACCAATTGATGGCAAATGCGAAAAACACATAATTGTAGCACGTTTTGTAAAGCAAAACCAGTAGAAAGTCCTTTTTAAAAAGGGAAAGACTATCAATTCAAAACTAAGAATCTCCTATCAAGTTTATAGGAAACACCGTTTTTCTTGGTCTATTGTAGAATAAATTATGAACACGTAAATCTGTAATCTAAGTATTTTTCTAGGAGGTGCGTACCCATTCTCAACATCTGCCTATATAAACATAGCTAATATGCACCGTTTGTCACCATAAAGGTGATGATGGTGCAGAAACAATCCTCCAAAAAAATGATCATTCACTTCATAGCTGTTTGCGGTATGTCTTGTGCAAATTAGCTGCCAAATTTACTGAGGAATAAAAATAATAAATAATAATACCTTGCATTTGATAGAACGCTTTTCACATTTTCTAGACGTCTCAAAGCACTTCACAGAATATACTGTAAAGTGAATTGACTGTATATTTGTGGGCGAAACGCGGCAGCCAATTGCACACAGCAGTGTCCCACAAACAGTTGTGGGTTGAAGTGACCAATTTAAAGATTGAAAGCTGGTGAGATAAGTACTTAGTTTTAAATCGTATTTTGTAATGCTGTATTCTTATTTGCTCAGATCCTCTACAAAGCCCTGCAAAGTGCTATATCAAATGTAAGGATTATTATTATTACTTTAGCAATCAAATATTGAAACAAGTATAAGATAATTCACAGAGTTATTACTGAAGTTCTCCACCAGTCCAGTTCCATAGAGTAGTGGTTAGCACGCTCGCCTCGCAAGGTAGAGTACCTAGGTTTGATTCCCAGGCAGGGCAAAACTTTATGCAAATTTCCTTACACACTGCAAAACTGGGAAATGCATTCAGGTACTGTTCTAGATCTGCCACTTTGAAGCTCTAGCAAACACATCTACAACAACAACTTCAATCTACAGCAAATATGCACCGATCATCAAACTCAACTTTACAATTATTTCATTTTTATCAAAGCCATCCTATATAATAAACCAGAATACCTGCAGGCAGGTTTCTACAATATAATATTCAACAATACCCTCATATTTAACTGGTCCTGCCAACTGTTCATCTAGAGGCAGACACTGATGAATCTACTAAATGCATCCGGAAATAGGATGAGAAAGAACACTAGGGTATGAATGAGTAACTGCGGCTCTTCACGTAAGAAGAGCCTCAAAGTGGCAGATCTAGAACAGTACCAGAATGCACTTCCCAGTTTTGCAGTGTACATTTTAAAACATCTAAAACTGGAAATGATACATTTCTATTCAGAGGGTTAGAGATAAGACAACCTCCAGAACACCAGCCTTTAATAGCTTTATCTATTATAGGGCATAGGAAAGTTGTTTCCACTTGTGTGGGAGACCAAAACCAGGGGCCATCAATATAAAATAGTCACAAATAGATCAAATGGTTAGATCAAAGTTAGAAGAAATTTCTTTACACAGAGAGTAGTGGGAGTATGGAACTTGCTACCACAAGGAGTTGTTGAGGCAAATAGCATAGATATATTTATGGGGAAGTTAGATAGATACATGAGGGAGAAAAGCAAAGAAGGTTATGCTTGAAGGCTTAGTTGAGGAAGGGCAGGAGGAGGCTCATGTGGAGCATAAACACCAGCATAGACCAGTTGGGCCGAATGGCCTGTTTCTATGCTGTATATTCTAATGTATTCTATCTACTGTAATAAATCTTAGGAACAGTGATTATATGTTGGCAGGATATCTTCCTTAATCAGGAGAGAGCTTATTAAAATTAAGAATACTGAATAAATGGTAAAATATGTAATTATACCTTGGTAATGAAATTTTGTGACCTCTGTATTAACAAGAGCATCTTTGTCTTGCAAGGTAAGACTCTGGTCATCTTAAAGTGGATTATTGATGCATTTTAAAATTTACAGACGCATCTTCACAACATTCCACATTATGTACAATATGTCAAACGTGCAGTCAATTCGGTAAACAAGGTAAACACATTGATCGGATCAGCAACACAATGTCAAATTGCACATAGTCCAATTGTGCAACTGAACAGAAACGAAAGAAGCCATGGTATAAACTTCACACCACAAGACTTGATGCATCAATTGCTACACACCGTACTTCCAAGCCAATTATCAGAAGTGGCTATTTTTAACGGGCTTAAAAATTAAGATAGTGACATATTCATTTCACCAAATTTTCTTAACTAATACCCTCCGCCCCAATACTTCCAAGGAAACAATGTTAAATGGTACATTCTCCATTAATATTCGGTCAATTACTTAGGAGTACAGCACATTACTGAATGTGTAAAGTGGAAACACAATTTCTGTGAAAGTAGTTTCCATGTGACCAGGAAGTACGTTCCCAATCTATGAAGTGTGTTGTTGTTCAGCAAAGAGGACCACAAGGAGGAAGATAAGCAAACTGACTGCCGTCCCTCCTTCTGCATCACGTCTGAACGACCCCCCAAAAAATATGTAAAAAGCGGCGCTTTGCCTTTGCCTGTGTTGCCACAACGGGAAAGGGATGAATGAAACGCAGCCTCACACGCACAGAGATTAAAATCGCTCCCACCTTCTTGGGTTTTAGTTTCGGACACCGCTCCGCTCCGTGAATCGTTAAAAGTAAAAACCAGCGCGAAAAAAAAAGGGGTGTGTGCGGGGGGGGGGGGTGTGGGGGGAGGGGGGGGCTGTGGGGGGGAGGGGGGGTGTGTGTGTGGGGGGGGGGGGGGTGTGGGGGAGGGGGGGGGCTGTGGGGGGGGGGGGGGGGGGTGTGGGGTAAATCCTGCTATTGGGATGCAAGTGAAGCCACACAGACCTGCACCGGACGAAGGAGAGAGAGCGAACCCACCCGCTCTGCTAAACCCACCGCGTTTCAAGCGGCTTCTGCGTTTTGAGGCGGTCCCCCGCCCGCGGCGAGAGACGCGGGACTCCGGTTTTCGCGGTTTACCGGCGGGTCAGACGACGAGAGCGGCGGCCGATGCTCGGGCGCAGACAAGACACGCGACCCCGCCCCCCACCCGGTCGGTCGCTGTCACCAGGACCGACCGGGTCCCCCGGTCCGCAACTCCCTCAAAGGTCTCTCTCGCTCTCTGCTGGTTCAGGCGGGCGATGGGCTGCCGCTGGTCGGTTAACGAGCGGTGGGGAGGGAGGGAGCGATGTGACACTTACCGCTCTCACTCTCTCTCTCTCTCTCTCTGGGTGTGGGCAGCACCGAGACTCTCTCTCTCTCTCTCTCCCTCTGCTTCAGTCGCACATCTTCCCGCGGAGCTCACTCACTGCACACAAACCCAACCAGAGGAGAGTTCATAACAATCCGCTCTCTCTCTCTCTTTCTTTCTCTCTCTCTCTCTCTCTCGCCCCCTCTTTTAGTCTGTGTACGGCTGGAGGCGGCCGAGCGTGAAGCAGGTTGTCCTCAGAGGCCGCCGGCCGGCCGGGCTGCGGGGAATGTCCGTGCGATAAGCAGGTCGGAGTCGGGCAGGTAACCGGCTGCACCGCTCCGCTCAGCCCGAAAACAGACGGCGACTCTGGGAGGAGGAGGAGGAGGAAGAAGAGGAGGAAGAGGAGCGGCTGTACACGACGGCGAGGTGTAGCGAGGAGGGCAGACACACAGCATCCCGGCGCCGGGCTGCCGGCAGCCGTTACTCGGTGCGGCTCACGCTGTCTGTCTGCCGTTGCTAACCGCCGCCTGTTCTCTCGCTCGCTCTCGCAGCCGCGCGCCGCTCACCCGGAAGTGAACCGCGGGGTCAGGGTCACGTCAATCTCCCCGCCTCCTCCCACAGCCCGCGTGGGGTTGGCGCGGGGTGGGGGGGGGGGAGCAGTGCTGCGGGTTTGGGCGGCTTCACGCCCAATTGGGCGGGTTTGGGCTGCACTGGGTGTGAAAAACCTGCTCTGGATCGGATGTTTAATCTGTAAAGTTAAACCCGTCACACGGCTCCTTCCTCCTTTTGAAGACCTTTTCTTACATCGCGTTCGCCCACAAAATACAGTCAATTCACTTTACAGTGTGTTCTGTGAAGCGCTTTGGGACGTCCTCCCGACATGAAAAGCGCTATATCAAATGCAAGGATTATTATTATTAAAAGTACGATCCACAGGAGGCGAGGCATGGTGTTGGGATACTTGTTGTCTTGTGTTTGACTGACTTTGGGCTACAGATGCATTGGGATGTCTGGCCGCCCCGCCCCGGGTGGGGGGGACACCGTTTAATTCATTTTTTTTTAAAAAAGGAAAGAGTGAGAATGTAGTGACTCTGTGAAGACGGTGAAAAGCAA
The DNA here is from genome assembly GCF_018977255.1 of Callorhinchus milii. Lineage (NCBI taxonomy): Eukaryota > Metazoa > Chordata > Chondrichthyes > Chimaeriformes > Callorhinchidae > Callorhinchus > Callorhinchus milii. The sequence goes on from NW_024704743.1 coordinate 63,349,912, forward strand.
CAGGAAAGCCCTGTGGCCGCTGCTGTACTTTCTGTGTGAACCCTCCCTGGCGGGTTCCTGGTGTTTGGGAGCAGAGCAGCTCGTGGCTGCAGATTCACGGCCACAGAGGACACCGGGAGTTTGGGCGTTTTTGTGCTTTTCAAACTGGACCCCAATAAAACAGTTTTTCCAACAATCGATCGTCAAAACACAAATAGATTAGAACTGCGATAATCAGTTCCAGTTTCACACATTCAGTGACAGTGTTGGGGTGACAGTGACAGTGTTGGGGTGACAGTGTGAGTTTTGGGGTGACAGTGACAGTGTGAGTGTTGGGGTGACAGTGACAGTGACAGTGTTGGGGTGACAGTGTGCGAGTTGGGGTGACAGTGTGAGTGTTGGGGTGACAGTGTGAGTGTAGGGGTGACAGTGTGAGAGTTGGGGTGACAGTGTGAGTGTTGGGGTGACAGTGACAGTATTGGGGTGACAGTGACAGTGTTGGGGTGACAGTGACAGTGTTGGGGTGACAGTGACAGTGTTGGGGTGACAGTGACAGTGACAGTGTTGGGGTGACAGTGACAGTGTTGGGGTGACAGTGACAGTGTTGGGGTGACAGTGACAGTGACAGTGTTGGGGTGACAGTGACAGTGTTGGGGTGACAGTGACAGTGACAGTGTTGGGGTGACAGTGACAGTGTTGGGGTGACAGTGACAGTGACAGTGTTGGGGTGACAGTGTGAGTGTTGGGGTGACAGTGACAGTGACAGTGTTGGGGTGACAGTGTGCGAGTTGGGGTGACAGTGTGAGTGTTGGGGTGACAGTGTGAGTGTAGGGGTGACAGTGTGAGAGTTGGGGTGACAGTGTGCGAGTTGGGGTGACAGTGTGAGTGTTGGGGTGACAGTGTGAGTGTAGGGGTGACAGTGTGAGAGTTGGGGTGACAGTGTGAGTGTTGGGGTGACAGTGACAGTATTGGGGTGACAGTGACAGTGTTGGGGTGACAGTGACAGTGACAGTGTTGGGGTGACAGTGACAGTGTTGGGGTGACAGTGACAGTGACAGTGTTGGGGTGACAGTGACAGTGTTGGGGTGACAGTGACAGTGTTGGGGTGACAGTGACAGTGACAGCGTTGGGGTGACAGTGACAGTGTTGGGGTGACAGTGACAGTGTTGGGGTGACAGTGACAGTGTTGGGGTGACAGTGACAGTGTTGGGGTGACAGTGTTGGGGTGACAGTGACAGTGTTGGGGTGACAGTGACAGTGTTGGGGTGACAGTGACAGTGTTGGGGTGACAGTGACAGTGTTGGGTGACAGTGACAGTGTTGGGGTGACAGTGACAGTGTTGGGGGGTGACAGTGTTGGGGTGACAGTGACAGTGTTGGGGTGACAGTGACAGTGTTGGGGTGACAGTGTTGGGGTGACAGTGACAGTGTTGGGGTGACAGTGACAGTGTTGGGGTGACAGTGACAGTGTTGGGGTGACAGGGTTGGGGTGACAGTGACAGTGTTGGGGTGACAGTGGTGGGTGACAGTGACAGTGTTGGGGTGACAGTGTGGGGTGACAGTGACAGTGTTGGGGTGACAGTGACAGTGTTGGGGTGACAGTGACAGTGTTGGGGGTGACAGTGTTGGGGTGACAGTGACAGTGTTGGGGTGACAGTGACAGTGTTGGGGTGACAGTGACAGTGTTGGGGTGACAGTGACAGTGTTGGGGTGACAGTGACAGTGTTGGGGTGACAGTGACAGTGTTGGGGTGACAGTGTTGGGGTGACAGTGACAGTGTTGGGGTGACAGTGTTGGGGTGACAGTGACAGTATTGGGGTGACAGTGTTGGGGTGACAGTGACAGTGACAGTGTTGGGGTGACAGTGACAGTGTTGGGGTGACAGTGACAGTGTTGGGGTGACAGTGACAGTGTTGGGGTGACAGTGTTGGGGTGACAGTGACAGTGTTGGGGTGACAGTGTTGGGGTGACAGTGACAGTATTGGGGTGACAGTGTTGGGGTGACAGTGACAGTATTGGGGTGACAGTGACAGTGTTGGGGTGACAGTGACAGTGTTGGGGTGACAGTGACAGTGTGAGTGTTGGAGTGACAGTGACAGTGCACGTGACCGCGGTGAAGCTGCTCCACCCGCATGCGCGGAGCTGCCGGAAGTTAGCGGCGTGCGGTGCGCATGCGCACGAGTTGCGTTCCCCTGGTTTCATTAGTAACGGTGAAGATGGCGGCCGCTCCCCCACCGCCAGCGCTGCCGCCCCCGCCTCTCCCCCCTCCTCCTCCCCCCTTAGCGGCTTCCACCCCCATCAAAGTGCGAAGTAAGAAGAGACCGGCCAGTCCCGGCACCAGCAGCGCCGCCAAGAAAAAGAAACTCGGACAGGTAAGTGCCAGCTCGTCCCCACCTCCCCTCACCTCCCCCATTCCCCCCCTCCCCCCACCTCCCCCCCACCTTCCCCCACCTCCCCCACTCCCCCCTCCTCCCCCCACCCCCCCCTCCCCTCCCCCCCACCTCCTCCCCACCCCCCACCTCCCCCCTCTCCCACCTCCCCCCCACCCCCCCTCAGTCAGGGTTTAAGGCCACCGAATTTCCTAAATGACAGGTCGTTGTCCAATGGGTTTAGAATACATTTATATTTTTATACATATACAGTATGTATTTACTGTGTATAAAACCCTTATTTATGGGTTTATGCCCTTTACGTTTTGCCCACAAAATACAGTCTATTCACTACTATAATAATAATGATCCTTGCGTTTGATATAGCGTCTTATCTTGTCTTCTAGACGTCTCAAAGCGCTTCACAGAATATACTGTACAATGAATAGACTGTATTTTGTGGGTGAAACGCTTTGCAATATATTCTGTGAAGTGCTTTGAAATATCTCAACAATGTGAGAAGGCATTATATCAAAATGCAAGGATTATTATTGTTATTATTATACAACAACAACATTGCATAGTGGCCCCTTTTTGATAGAAGTTATATTTGTGAGTGATATGGAACTGGGTATTTGAGGCAGCAAGCAAAACAGAATAGTCCCAGCTGGCTGGAAATACTNAAAAAAAGTTGCTTATAAGTAGTGATGTTGCCACAGAAGTCAATATTTAGATACTTTGATTCCAGTATCAAAACAGTTTAAAACATATGCCTGCATCATCCCTGCCCTTCTCCTCTGTCTCTCCCTCATTTATCACCACTCTTGACTCCCAACCCTCTCGTCTCCCACATAAAATTTACCATTTGCTCCTTTGATTCTTCACTGATCCAGCACTTTAGTGTTAAATTACCCTTTCTTGGCAAAATCTGCAAGTTACTGCAGATGCTGTGAATCTGAAATAAAAACAGAAGTCGCTGGGAACACTCACCAGGTCAGCAGCATCTATGGGGAGAGGAAAGTAAGTGAACGTTTCAGGTCGATGACCTTTTATCAGAAATCAGACAAAAGGTCATCACCTGAAACATTACCTCAGCATACCCATCACCCCAATCCTCGCCGAGCTCCACTGACTCCCTGTCTCCCAGAGGGTCAAACTTCAAGATCCTTACCCTTATGTACATATCTGTTCACACGCAAACACCTCCCTACCTCTCTGATTTGCCCGTACCCCACTCATTTGCCAGGCCTCTTTGCTCATCTAATAAGAGGTAGAATCGAGTTAATCTCTGTGACGGTCTCCTGAGCCAGGTAGATCTACAGTACTCCAGGGCACTGCTGATAACAGCCCTGCATAGCTCATCTGTAGGACTTGGAAGGATAGACCAATCATTGGGAACAGGGATTCTTCCCACTCAGCTCCTGTTAACCACGCAAGCCAAAGCCCTAAAGCACAGTGTGGTCCTAGCGGGAAAGCTTGCCAGACAATGCTTTCAATCGCAAGCTATGCAGGTTAGCTGGTTAGACTCTAGCAGTTCCCCAAAGCACATTCTGGGGTCCTCAAGCTTGGTTCTCGCCAACCTGAGCCTAATACTTTCCAGAATTAGGGAAGCAGGTTGTATCCCTCTAGGGAGAGAGTTTGCATTCTAATAAATATCTCAGGAATTTTCATTTGTAGGTGGGATGCATGGAGCTCTGTTTGGTTTGGACGCTTTAAGCATGGTGATGGGTTTCCACATGTGTCAGGCACCCAGCAGGCCCAAAAAAATCACAGTTCTGTGAAGCGCTTTGAGATGTCTCGATGATGTTTACTCATTTGTTTATTTTTCTGCTCTGACGTCTTTGTATTATTTTTGTCTTTTAATCCATTTAATTCCATCAAATTCTCTCCTCATTACTAAATGTTCTTCCTTATTACCACCTTGTCTCTTTTGAGTGTGTTCACATTATTTCTTGGCATTTTATTTTTCTACCTCTCCTGTCTCAACAACTCCCACAATCTCATTAACTCCACAACCTCTACATGTTAAGAATCAGTTTGATCTTAACATGTGCAATACAAATTTACATTTATATATAGCGCGTTCATGTTAGAAGGATGTCGTGGGGTTCTTGATAGTTCTGGTTTGGCACCCAAGCTGGGAGAGGAGCTGAGTGGGGTGGGGAGGGGAAAGATGAACCAAAAGCGCAGTCAAAGAGGAGGGTCTTGAAATGAACCTTGAAAGAGGGAGGGGAGGGACAGCATGCGACTTGGAGGGACTTTGGGATGGACTTCCAGACAGTGAGGTCAGACAGACTGAAAGGATGAATGCAGACGGTGGACCGAGTAGGATGGGGGATATGAAGCGGCTAGTGTCCATTGAGCGAAGTGAGCAGCTGGTTTGGTAAAGCTTGAGAAGATCGCAGAGGTAGGGTGGGGTAACACTGTGGAGGAATTTAAAGATGAGGACAAGGATCTTGAACTTGATATGCTGGAGGATGGGGATGATAGGCTCACAAAGCCTAGTTCAGGAAACGACACGGGCTGTAGCATTCTGGATAGTCTGCAGCTTGTGTAGAGAAGAGTCAGTTAGACTGGTGAGCAGAGCATTGGCATAGACGAACTTGTACATGATAAATGGATTAGGGTCTTGGCAAACCAAGGGGACAGGTAATGGTGGAGGTGAGCAACATTACGGAGGTAGGTAAAGCGGAGGGGATCAGAGCATAGATGTAGGGCTTAAAGGATAGTTGAGAGTATAACAACGCACCAAGGTTCTGCACCGGTTCCGTGGAGTGTGCATCCACACAGGGTGATACTGTCAGAGCCTGAGGCAAGTAGGCACTGGCAAGAGCCAAACAAGAATAGTCTTCCAACGGGAATAAAACCACCCATGGATTATTATTAGGTAATAATCCATGCATTTGGGAATATACTCGTGCTGAGAATTTCTGTATATACATCAATTTTTCTAAAAATGGTTCTAAAGCTTTAGTAGAAGCAAGACTGATAGAAGCAGTTGGAGGAAAAAGGAAGGGGAGTTCAGCTGAAAAAGATCAAAGGTTGAAGCTGAGAGAATGGACACCAAAGTGTCAACTAACAATTATAATAACAAGGTCCCATAGATATAGAATCGTTTGGGATGCCTAAAAGGAAGATAGATAAGATACTTGGGGAATAAAGATATTAAAGGATTTGGAAAGGTGGGGAAATGAGTTTGAAAGATCTCCCATGATGTAATAAAATGTTGAACAGACTCTAACAGCAAAATGGCCTCATGTTCCTAGGTTACTACAATATGTTCCTACGTCAATTATTTTCCCTTACTGAGGTTGAAGATATATGCACTAATGCAAAACAGAAATCCTTTTAACCATAGTCTCAGAAGGATCGCTCCTTTCCCCCTCCTCCCCCTGCAATTTCCTATTTGTCACCCAAACACATGGCATTTCCTAGTATGATTGTCATTTGGAATTACATGTACAACAACAACTACTTGCATTTATATAGCATTCCTCACACAGGGTAGTGTCCCAGAGTGCATACTCTTTCCAGATTACTAATTTATGTTGAAATTTCACTGATTCGTTTTTCTTAGAGTCATTAGAGGAGATTTCAGTCCAATACCAGAGATGAATGAATAGATTTCTAAACAATGCAGCACCAGGGTCTTGACTCCTGGGGTTCAATTAGGGAGTGACTTCTCTCTGCAGTATTATCATCACTGATTTTGTGTTCATTAGAGTAGTTTGTGGTTCAGACACATGATTAGGCGCTTTAATCTGTTTCTCGTTTGTAGGCTATTGATATTTGAAATAGAATTAGAATTAATCATTATAAACTGTCATGAATGATTAGAAGAGAATCCATTGAAAATGTTCTAGATTGGTCATATTTACTATACAACAACATCAACAAAACTACATTTGTAAAGCACCTTTCATGTCAGGATGACGTGCCAAGGTGCCGAGCAGTTGGGGATCAGGAGCCGAGCGTTGGGGGGCAGGGTTGGGAATAAGGAGGGCAGGGAGGTAGGAGGTTGGCTGAAGGCACTTTCGAAAAGGAGGGTCTTGAGTCATGCCTTGAAGGAGGTAAGGGAGGGAGGGAACAGACAGGTTGATAGGGGGTCAGAGAGGTAGGAGGAGGCAAGGCAGTGGAGGGCCTTGAAAGTGAGGACGAGGTTTTTGAATTCTATCCTCTAGGGATGGGGAGCCAGTGGAGCCGAGTGAGGGAGGCCCTGATTGGGTCGTGGAGCCTGGTGCGGGAGAAGACACAAGCTGCAGAGTTCTGGATGATCTGCAGCTTGTGGAGGGAAGAGTTGGGGAGGTCGACAAGGAGGAAGTTTCTGTAGTTAAGCCTTGAGGTGATGAATGCACGTTTGAGGGTTTCGGCGGCCTGAGGGGTGAGGCAGTAGCGGAGTCAGGCAATGTTGCGGAGGTGGGGGAAGGCAGAGTGGGTCACGGCACGGATATGCGAAAGAAAGGACAGTTGAGAGTTGAACAAGATGCCCAGATTCCTGACTGGCTTGGTGAGGTGAAGCGTGTATCCAGGGATGCTGATGCTGCCAATACCTGAGGAGCGGAGGTGCTGGCGCACCTCGGTCTTGCTGACATTCAGCTGTACAAAGTTGGCTCTCATCAAGGACTTGATGTCTGACAGGCAGTCTGTCAGGACGTTAGTTGTCCTGGAATCGAAGGTGGAGGCAGAGGGATAGAGTTGGGTGTCATCTGCGTACATGTCGACGTTGACCCCATGTCTGTGGATGATGGGGACCGAGGATAGAGCCCTGAGGAACACCATACAAGACTGTGCGGGGGCTGTAAGAGAAACCATTGGTGGAGACAAATTGGAGACGGTGTGAGAGATAAGACTTGAACCATTCAAGGACAGAACCTTGAAGGTTGAAGTGAGAGGAGAGGCAGTGGATGAGGATGGAGTGGTCCACGGTATCAAAGGCAGCGGAGAGAACGAGGGAACAGAGGGAGCCCTGGTCACAGATGGATAGGAAACTGTTTGTGACCTTGACCAGAGCAGTTTCCGTGCTGTAAGCAGCACGGAAACCCAATTGGAGAGGCTCCTGAAGGGAGTAGTAAGAGACGAAGGGGCGAAGCTTGGAAATAAAGACTCGTTCAAGGACCTTGGAAAGAAAAGGGAGGTTGGAGATGGGCCGGTAGTTAGAAAGCAAAGGATGGCGGTGATTATAGTTCTTTTTGGGGATGAGAATGGTGCCAGATGATAGGGAGAGATTTATGGTGTCGGAGAGTAGAGGGACGAGGAGGTGGAGCTGAGAGGTAAGGAGAGGGGTGGGGATGGGGTCAAGGGAACAGGTGGGGTGTTTCATGTTGGATATGGTGGTGATGAAAGAGGAGGGGGAGACAGGTTTGAAAATGTGGAGGGAGGGATGGGTAGGGTTCGGAGTGTGGGGGGGAGATGGGGAGGGAATGGCAGTTGGGAGGGCGGAGGCAGCTGAACGGATCCCCTCAATTTTTGGACTCAAGGAAATCCAGCATCTCCTCACAGTCAGAGCTTGAGTAGAGAATGGGCGAGGCCTGGGAGGGTCGACAGAGGAGCTGGTTGGTGGTGGAGAATAGGAGCCTGGGGTTATTCTTCGTTTCCAAGATTATCTTAGAGTAGAAGGACAATTTGGCAGAGGCGAGGGCGGAGTGGTACGTTTTGATGTGATCCAGTCGGTGGACCGATCAGATTTGAGCCTGGTGCGTTCGGCAGCCGGCACCTAACCCTTGAGGAAGCGGAGGTGGTTGGTGTACCAGGGAGAGATTCGTGAGTAGGAGGCGGTTCGGGAAGTGAGTGGGGCAAGGGCATCAAGAGTGGTGGAGAAGGAGTTGTGTAGGAGAGTGAGTGAGGAGGATAAATCAGTGCGTGAGGTAGGCCAGAGGGAGAGGAGTTCAAAGGGGGAGGAATTCTCTTTTGGTATATTACTAAAATATAAATAAAATATAGATAAATAATATATCTGGTATACTACCAAAAGAGAGAATTTGGGCTTCCCCCTTTGAAACAAATGAAAATTCGTACAAAAATGCAATAACCTTTATAACTGTCAAAGTATTCTGCAAAAAGCTATTGCATATGTTCACAAGTTTATCTTCGAATGCAACATCAACTTGCATTTATATAGCGCCTTTCACGTGGGGTAGCATACACCAGTATTCTTATGAATACTGTCAGACATCAAGTCCTGGATGAGAGCTAATTTTCTTCAGTTGAATGTCAACAAGACCGCGGCTCTCCTGATTGGATCCCGTCAGCACCTCCTCACCTCAGGCGCTGACAGCCTCACCATCCATGGTTGCACACTCCACCTCACTAAACCAGTCCAGAACCTTGGCATCTTGTTTGACCCTCAACTATCCTTTCTACCCCACATCTATGCCATGACCCGCTCTGCCTTCCCCACCTCTGCAACATCGCCCGACTCCGCCACTGTTTCACACTGCAGGCCATCAAAACCCTCATACACGCTTTCATTACGTCGAGGCTCGACTATGCAAACTCCTTGCTTGTTAGCCTCCCCCAAGTCTTCCCTCCATAGGCTGCAGATCATCCAGAACTCTGCAGCCCATGTCCTCTCCTGCACCAGGCCATCACCCCCATCCTCGCCTGACTCCCCTGGCTTCCCATCACACAGAGGATACAGTTCAAGATCCTGGTCCTCACCTTCAAAGTTCTCTATGCTCCCCCCTATCTCTGCGACCTCCTAACCCCTTACCATCCTGCTCGCTTCCTCCGCTCATCGGACTCCAGCCTGCTTCACATCCCCCGACTTGCTCACCTCACTATTGGCAGGCGGCTCTTCTGCCACTCTACCCCCACCTTCTGGAACTCCATCCCGCAGACCCTCCGCCTCGCCCCCTCCCTTATCTCCTTCGAGACCCATCTCAAGCCCCTCCTCTTCGACAGTGCTTTCGATCACCCTGCTTCCCCCACTGCCCTCCGCCCTCTCCAATCCCGACCCCCAGCTCGGGTCCAAAACTCTGACTGTCCTGCGCCTTGAGACGTCCTCCTGACGTGAAAGGCATTATACAAATGTAATTATGTTGTTGAATACAATCATTTTTTGAATTGAAATGGTAACTGCATCACAGTGCATGACCGGTCAGGACCATTCTATCCACTAAGGCATTTGACTTTGCAGAGTTAGGCACAGTCTATACCTCCAAGCCAGACTGTGTGGTTTCCATCAGCAGCATCTTATCACAGTGGTTTTACATTGTGAAATAGAAATATTTATATATCCCATCCTTAATAATAATGTTTACATTTGATATAGCACCTTTCATGTTGGGAGTACATCTTAAAGGGAGTTGCAGGATTTTCTCTAAAGTATCATGACTGTGTATTTTATAGGTGAACATGGCAGCCAATTTGTCCACACCAGCGTGCCATAAAACAACATAAATTGAATGACGAATTTTGATTGGAATATTGTTGACTAAGACAGGGGATTCCATACTTTTTGGGCTCAAGGCCCACTAGGTTTAGATATCATGGCCTCAAGAGCAGAGCAGCGAAGCCTCCCTTCCTCTCCACAGCCTCCACAAAATGCTGCCCTTAAATACTTTGCAGTGGAACCATGGGAACGTGTCTTTCAATTCCTCAGGCTGCGCGGGAGTCCAACAACAACAACAACAAGATTACTTTTGTATAGCAAATAAGGCTTATGTAGCTTTTAGACTTCCGGTAAGACTCCCAGCTCCGTGGCTCCCCTGAAACAATCTCACAGTCTCTTGTGGACCCAGTTTGGGAATCTGTGGACTAAGACACCAATATAAACACCCTTCTCTTTTCAAATAGTGTCATGGGATCTTTACATACACCTAAAGATCAAGAATGAACTGTTTAATGTCTCATCTGAAGGACAATACCTTCAACAACGCAGCCTATCATAGTGTGCAATAGAGTGTCACCCCAGATTATATGAATTCAAAGTCCCAGGGCTTGAACTCACAACCCCGACGTGACCGCCTACATTACTGCAAATTCACAACTTGATGGCATGGGTAAGGTAGAGACTGAGCCCTAGCTAAAATGGGTCAACTAGACATTTTTCACTCTACTCAGATGCAGTTTATTAATATAAATTTAAACAGTATCTCTAATTTGATATTCAATTTTATACCTGGATTAATTTATGAAAGGTTGGGAGATGTAATGATTTTTGCTATCTATGTTATTATTTTGCAAAGTAACGCTACATAATGTTCATATTCAAGCATTTGGGATGTAACAAATAATTAAAGGGGAGGTTAGAAAAAAAACGTTACCAAGAGTGTTTTTGGGGGCTGGAATGTATAGTTGAGCCAAAGTGTATAAATTATTTTAAAATACTGTAAATGTTTGAAGAATAATATTAGATGGATTGGAAGAGAATAGTGGTGCTTTTCTCATGTGTAGAAAAACACCAGCGGCAAAGTTAATGGACCAAATAGCTTACTTCTATGTCATAACTTTGAATGATTCTATAAAACTAAATTAAAGTATGTTTACAATGTAACAAAATGCTATTCATTGATATTTCATTTTTGTAGATTGGAGTATTAGATACCATTGGTGAAAGTAAAACTTTGGCGACAGATTCCAGCCCAGGCCATGGAGAGCCAGCTGCAAAACCTCCGGTATTTAAGGACCCAAACTTTATTGTAAGTACTTAAATTTCGTGTAAATTTATGAACATTAATCCACTGTTGATTTTCTTCCATCCATCAAAAATACATGTTCTAAAATACTGTTAAAAATACTATTCTGGAATATATTCCATAGTTAGTAAGAGAGTTTCAATATTAAGCAGAATTAGACAAATTAATAGAAATATTACTTTGTTTAAAGAAGTTGGGTATACAGTAAAATGTTACTCTTTTTGTAGCAACTTAAATAAATGTCTCCTCTAATTTACTTATAAGAATACTCCTTACATTTTGATCCAGTGTCTTTCATGTCAGGAAGACATCTCAAATTGCATTAGGGGATTTACGTTAGTGTGTGTAAAGTGACTGTACTTTGTCAGTGAATGCAGGCAGCTAATTTATATAAGCAATGTCCTACAAAGCTGCTGAAATGAGTAGCCAGGACACCAGGAAAAAACAACCCAAGGCCAAAGACCAACTTATGGTCTAGGCTGATATTTCAGTGTTGAGGGTGTACTGTATTGTTGAAGATGCCACCCTTTAAATGAGACATTAAATCAAAGTCCCATCTGCCTGGTTGAGTTGACATTAAAGATTCCCACAGTAGTATTTAGAAAGAGAAGGAAGTTTCTCCTGACATCCTGGCCAACAGTCCCCCAGGTGAAGGTGGTAATTCACTTCATGGTTGTTTGTGGGACATTACTGTGTGAAAATTGGCTTCTGCAATGTCCACAAGGTACACAGTTATTCCAATTTACAGGGTTTCCTGTGAAGCAATTTGGTAATTCCTCAAATGTAAGGTTAGTATATTATTTGGGGAAATTGTTGGCTGAGACACCAGAGAACCCTCTTCTCTTTTCAAATAAAATAAAGGTCACTCAATCCATGACTGTGGTATACTGCTGTGCACAATTGGCTGCCAAGTTTCACCCACAAAATATACAGTCAATTCACTTTACAGTATTTTCTGTGAAGCGCTTTGAGACATCTCGAAGACGTGATAATACACTATATCAAATGCAAGTATTATTATAAATCGTGTTATGGGATCTATCTGCCTGAACAGGAAGATGGGAGCTCAGATTAACATCCCATCTGAAGGGAGCACCTCCAACAATTTGGTGCTTCATCAGCACTGTATTACAGTGTCAACCTAGACTGTGAGGTCAGAGTGCCAATCCAAAACATGGATGTGTCCGTAAGTTTCTTTATTATCAACGCAAGCACTCCGATCCACTAACTATAACCAAACCAATTTGTCCCCTTCCAGTGGCTTTCTGTACTCCCTGTCCTTATCTCATTAGCTCTCTCTTAATTGCCTTTACTTCTTAAAGGGATATCCTCCACCAATGTAGAACTGGAACCCTCAACTTTCTGACTGAACCAGGCGGACACCTGTTTTGCCAATGATAACTCAAATTTAGCATGGTAATATTCGTGTTTCATACTTCTCTCTGTATGCTGCAAATCCAATTCAACTAGGTTTGTTTGGTTCTGTGAATCACTAGCAAGTTACTAATATTGTGAGTTATCCCGCTCTGTCAATCTATGATGAAAATTTGACGCTTAATTTGTGAAAAAATTGTTTTAAGATTTATGGAGCTGCCCAGAGTCGTGTGAGAACCAATAACTCTTGCCGTGAAACGAATGCCACACTAAGTAATTTCTCATTTCACCCACAAGTACTTTTTTTAGATTTTTTTTCCTCTCACCAGTTTTCTCTCCTCCGATTTGAAGGCATTTGTCTAGTTTTTCTCCTTCCTGGGGTAATCTAGTACCTCACCAAATAGCCATTATTCTCCCCACTCTGCGTCAAACTATTCTGTTGTTCAGTACTTTGAGACTGGACACTGACAGGCTATTGAACTGCAAGGAGCATTGCAGACAAACTCTAAATCTTACCTGACATCCAGATACATGAACATTCAGCATAAGCAGGACCCCTGGCTTTTCCATTTGCAGAAGCCCTTTGTGTCAAACCAGCTGAGATCAGCTAACTACAATAACAACAACATCAAAATTACATTTGTATAGCGCCTTTCACGTCGGGAGGACATCCCAAAAACTAAGAACAAACTGGGGTTCAAACTTGGGACTTTATGGATCTAAATGGAATAAATTAATTGAGTCATTGGAAAGATTTATCTTTCCAATAATTTATCTTTATGATTTAATGATTTATCTTTCCAATAAGATAAACTTAGCTTTCATTTAACACTTTTCCCTAAAGAGTTAACAAAGGTTGTGACCTTGTCTGTCTCAGGAATAACAACTTGCAATTATGCAACGGCAGATGGTGTCAGATACTGAGCAGATGCCATTTGGAGGTGAGGGAATGATGACAGGTACACTTAGGGTACATTTAACAAGGTCATAATTTAGGTAGTTTTTTGAAGATAGTGAGAGAGTGGAGGAGATGGTTGGATGGGTGAGGAAGTTCCAATGTTTGAGGTGTAGTCAGATAAAAGCTGAGTAGCCAAACTGGCCACCTAACTGGTCATCAGGTTGCCGCCATTGTGGTGCACACGTGGTGGTGGCAGAGGCAACCTGATGGTCAGGGCCAATAGAAAATTGCTGAAATTCTGACTGTCCAGTGCCTTGGAATGTCCTCCCGACCTGAAAGGCGCTATACAAATGTAATTTTGTTGTTGAGATACTTGCCAAAAATTGTGAGAAAATTTAACAAATTTTGTGGACAATTGCAGGGAGTTAATTGATTGGTGCTAATCTAAATGTTTTCACTTTATTGAATGAAAACTAAACATGAAAAAACAACACATAATGGATTGTTGCAAAAAAAATTAATGCTTTCTTTAACAAAAAGAACTGGGTGGCCCATTTGGGGCGGGGGTTGTGGATGACACAAGCGCAGGCTTGAAGGACCGAATGGTCTGTTTCCATCCCGCTTTACATTTGAAGGCCTGGAGATCTGCCAAACACCAGCATTGCTCACCAAGCTCACCAGTGTCCTGACTGTGGAGGTCACCACCTCCTGCCTCTTGGGATCTGCTACCGCACACAGATATAGAAAGACACACACTCACTCACAGACACAGAGAGAGTCACTCACAAATACGTAATAAAGCACATACAGAGGAGAAAGATGCACAGACACACTCACACAGAGAGAGACACACACACTCACAAACACACAGACAGAAGAGAGATAAATGCTTTAGGACAAATGCTGGATTGGAATCTTGCTTATTATACCAGAAATTGTGCATGTACTATTAATGTTAATCTTTTGCTCATATGAAAACTTGTTTGGAAGCTTTCCAATTCAATTGAAAATTTACATTTTAGGAATACTCCAGATTGGAGATTCAGTTTTAACTTAAGCATTACAAGTAATTAATTTTGGCAATTGAATGCATTTGTTTCTCTTTACCACCAAAATAAATGCTTTTGCGAGAACTGGATAAATTGTGTTTTTAGTGCAGTAGTTTTCATAATGTAGCCTGGCAGTCTCTTTCAGCCTACAACCCCCTCAGCTGTGTGTCTCAGCATGCAATAAATACTGCTTCATGAATATCTGGGTCTGCATTCATAATGTAAAACACAGCAAGTCTTAACTCATAACAGTTACAATAAGATCTCTGATTATTAATAATAAGACATCATCATTCTTGTACTGCAATATGTTACATTCTTTTCCTGTAAAGCTAAAGAGCATTCTAATGAATTGTCAATAATTTCTAAATGTAAGGGAGGTATATACGAACACTTACTGGTGCAGCTCCGTCATGATGTGTTGCTAATTCTAATCCTCCAGACGCAGAGGCAGCTGGAAGTAGATATTTTGTCTCGTGTTTTTCTCGTTCACATCATAAATGGGAAGTTCTGCCCTCAGTGCTCTATTTCCATTCATGATGTCACTGGAGCAGAATTTTATATTGAATCAGGTGGATATCTACCGTTTCCTCCCAGACGGCCTCCTACCAGCAATTTTAAATATAAAACGTGGTGCAGGTCTCTTTCAAACCTGCCACAATTAAAAAAAAACACTGGACCCCTGCAAACTCTCTGGTTATCGCCCCATCTCAAACCTGCCTTTTATGCCCAAGGTGCTAGAACAAGGCTCCCTGTGTCTTGTTCTCCTTGTTCTTTCAGTCTTGTTTGATACTGTTGACCTTCCCTACCAAGTAAGAGAATGTCCTACATTATGGATTTCAAGAGGGAAATAGACTGGTATCTAAAGGATAGAGGCTTGAAGAGATATGGGGATAAGGCATGGCAGTATGATTGAACATACTCCTTGCTCTGAGAGCCACTGTAGACACAATGGGCTGAATGGCCTCCTCCTGTGTTGTAAATTTCTATGATTCTATCCTTCTCCACTCTCTCTCTCTCTCTGGCAAGTCTCTATGGCTCTGAACTTTGCTAGTTTCACTCCTACTTGTCTCAGAGTTTTTACTATGGCTCTCTAATGGCTTCTCTTCCTGGCCTGTAACAGACCTCAGTCCTCTCTTTTTCCATATTTACATGATTCTCCTTAATGACGTAATTCACAAGTATGGGGATGACAGACTCTTGGATGAGCCTTAACTTTCTTCAAATCATTATCAACGAATCTGAGGCTGTGTTATGTTGTAGCATCTCAATTGCTTAGGGTATCACCCTCCCTTGTTGCTCACTCCAGTTCATAGAACTTCTGCATTTTGTTTGACCTCAACTTTCTAATCAAGTCTGAATTCTGGGTCATCAGGTCGTCACTGATGTGACTTCCTGTCCAGACTCAAGAACCGGATAATATAGTTTTGATTCTGTAAGAATTGTTTATAATACCTGTTGTATTAATTGTGCTTATGTTACAATAAACCTTGATTACACCCAATTGAGATTGTCAAGTCGTTCATTAGTTACGATATTTGGAATAGGGAAGCCTTTCCAAATACCGACAACAATGTGAAATGCGTAGTAAGTGACATTGTACTATTTGCACTATAAGAGAACTCGTTTTTATAACAAAGCACTTTATAACAGGGTTCCACTGTATTGTTGTTATGTAGGGATGTTGAAATGTCTGAATCAGTTTCATCCTTGAATTGCATTCTTATGTTTGTTTCTAAAGGATCTTTCAAGTGTGGAATAATCTGTGGAACTCTGTAATCCACAGTGTCCCCTGTCTTGTCTTGACCAATCTATTTATACAGTGATTTTATAATAACTTATTTAGTGTAGTTGAAATACTTATTTTGCAGCAGGTATTGT
Organism: Callorhinchus milii; assembly: GCF_018977255.1. NCBI lineage: Eukaryota > Metazoa > Chordata > Chondrichthyes > Chimaeriformes > Callorhinchidae > Callorhinchus > Callorhinchus milii. Next base: position 63,366,097 of record NW_024704743.1, read on the forward strand.
TAACAATACTCAATGCGATTACACACTCAATACTGTCCCAGCAACTTGCAGTGGAATGTTTTGTGACTTCAGGGTTGTATTCTCTGCAAGCTCCACCTAGGTATCTGTGCAGAAGGAGATGTATTATTTTTATGGTTGACTTCACGAAATCTTGCAATAGTAAGCATATTGAGGTGTCTGCAGGATCGTGAGCTCCTGCTGCACAAGTCCATCATTTCATGTTTCCAGTCATTAAATACTCTTTAAGTCTTACATAATACCTTATCCATTTTAGAGTGTAATTGCTTGGTGCTAATGAATCAAACAAAAGAAGCTGATTTTTATTGAAGATATGAATTTAAAATAGCCTGCTTCTTGAGTTTCACATGAGTAGAAGTGAATCATGACTTTATATAGTATCTACATGTATTACAGCAACACTTGCATTTATATAGTGTCCTTCACACGGGGTGACATCTCGATTAGATACTCCTAGAGTAAAACCAAATTTAAAAAAAAATGAGTACAGAAGATAAATAGGGCAGTTCGGTTGAACGCAGTTATTCACTTGAATGAAGCGAGGGATTTAAAGTTCAAATATCAATAGTCTAGATAGCCATGTAGTTTTATACACTGTCCTTTTATCTCTCAGACCTGGGTTTGAATTCAGTGCAGATTAATAGTATGAAAATCTCTGCTTTCAGCAGAGTAAAATCAACCATTTATTTCATAAGGAAGAAGTACTTGTTACTAACACTGAGTCACTGAAGTGGAAAAGTGGAAAAGTATTCCATTCTATGTTCCCTCTATTTTTTTCGGCCATGAGTGGAATGAATGTGGGTTTGTGCACCGATATAAAGGGAAGAGGTGAGGAATAGAAATGACGAAAGAAAAACGTCAAGCGGTATTCACGTCACGCAAGTGGATGTGGCTATTGGTCCAGGCGGGAGATTTTGAAATGGAGTCTCTGCGCCTGGTACCTCCTTTCCTGGAACATGAAGCCATCTGATTAAAGGGAGTGGGTAGAGGAGTGGGATGCAAGCAGGTTGGAGAAATAGGGAGGTGTACACGAATGAGGATCTTGAAGTCAGTCCATTGTGCAATAGATAGTCAGTGGAGTCTGGCAGGGACTGGGGTGATGGGGTGTGGAGTTTGATATGGACAAGGATACGGGCGATGGAGTTTTGAATGAATTGAATTTTATGAATAGTGGAGCTGGGGAAACTGGTGAGGAGGGCATTGGAAAAATTGAGGACAGGGATGACAAATGTGCGAAAGCATTTCAGCTGCGTTAGGTGTGTGGTATGGTTGGAGGTGGGCTGTATAAATGTACCATAAGAAATAATTAATTATTTAATTATAACATGCCTATTTATGTATCAGTATGTCCTTACTTTGGAGCACCGACAAATCAAATATTTTAAACGTTTTACTATTACAACCCAAGCCTGTGTGTTAGAATTTGCACTTTTTGTATAATGTTAGAATCACAATAGATGTTGCGAACGGGTTAACTTTTAAGTTAAGTGTGGGCAGCTGGACTGAAACTCATGAGTTCCCAGGATCACGTGAATGTCTCAAGGATAAGATGTCTACTACTGCCGTCCCGGGTCGCGGAGACAAGGATACGGGAGATGTAGCCGTCCCGGGTCGCGGAGACAAGGATACGGGAGATGTAGCCGTCCCGGGTCGCGGAGGCAAGGATACTGGAGATGGGGCCATCCCGGGCTGCGGAGACAAGGCTACGGAAATGGAAGACCGAGAGCTAGAAACACTAAGACTGAGGATATCAGATGGAAGATTGAAAGCTGTAAGCAAGAAGACTGAAAGCATGAAGAATCAAGCTTGTGTGCTGTAAAGACACAGTGTTGCACTCTTGAACTCGAGATATCTATAGTGGTGTTATTCTGTTATAAGATCTTTTGATTGTACCGGCCTTTGGTCTGACCCATCGGGATATTGGGGAATAATGAACGAATAATAATAAAACAGTCTGATATCTGGTTAGAGGAATTAGCGTTATTTCCTTACAGATTTGGCTGATTTTATTTTCTAACATGTGGAAAGGAGCTGAAGATGATCTATAGGTTAATCAAATGTTTGGAAATGTTTTGGCACATTTTAGAAATAACTGGTTGAAGCTTTCCCAAAGGTACATTTGTTAAAACTGCCATATATGAAACTGAGCCACGTGGACCAAGAAGGTCATAGATTTAATCCCTAATCCTTGCTCAGTTATGTGATGTAAGAAAGAGCAACAGTTGCGTGCTAAACTTGGATGAAATGCCCCCTTTTAGGAAGAAAAGAATAGCCAGGGTTCCCATTCTTGATCATTGTCAAGTGGCTTGTACTAGAAACTGTGCGGATGCTAGTTGAAGTTGGGTTGTGATGCCCACTACAGACAGATTGCCTATCAACACTCGCTGTCTTTGTTCAAACAAAAATATAGACAGTTTATGGACAAAATACTGACACTTGGCCAAGTTATCAGTACTGCTTTTGCTGCTGAGTCAGAAAGCTCAAGCCCTTTGAGCTTGCAGTCTATAGCGCATTGCTGGGGGAGTACAGCATTGTCGGAGGTGCCATCCTGCCTGTTCAGTTGGATGTTAAAGATTCTACTAGAAAAGAGCTGGGAATTTCTACCGATGTCTTGACCAACAATTTGTGGGACATTGTTGTGTGACTGCCACGTCTGTCTGCACTTTACAGTGAATCCTGTGAAGCACTTTGCAATGTTTTAATGACATAAGGGTCTAAATCAGATGCAAAGATTATTATTTTCTCAGTAACAGAATTCACAATTTAAGGCAGCATCTTCAATAGAGGATAGGCAAATGATTGATTCTGAGACCTGAAACGACACCTTGGTTTAGCCTGTAAGAGCATTATGTCTTAAAATTGAAGATCTTTTAGAAAAAAGTGTTACATTTTATGACAGAGTGGTCTTTGGGCTTTAGTAGGTGGAATGTCAGGCCTCTGATACATTGAGTGAAACTTCACTTGTCTTTTGTATCTGTGATGTGATAGCTCTGAGAAGAAATAATGTATTTTTTGTTGTTGAAAATTGAAACTGAATTGGATTATTGATTGCATGAACAGTTTGCAGCAAATGTTTTACGACAATTAGTTGCACGGAAAAAAGCAATCATGTTCAGGAACTGTGCACAGAATTTATTTTGTCGCAGATTCTTTCTCATTGGTGTCTTAATTTTCAGCATTCTGGCATCGGTGGAGCGAGTGTTGGGAAGAAGAGCCGAGTTTGGAAAAATCTGAAGCAAATCCTTGCAGCAGAGAGGACATTACCATGGAAACTGAATGATCCTAACTGTGAGCTTTTTCACAACTTATTGCCTTTTAGTTTTTTTTGTATACCTCAGCCATTCATATAAAATCATGCCAGCCTGTTTCCATTCATATATTTCATTGCTGCTCAAAAGTTTAGGTTTCAGTTATACATGTCTAAATACTCAGTAGTGTGTTTTATTTGGAAGCTGGTTCCAGGTTCAGAGAAAATGTTGTTTTAATTTTATTACTTTGTATGTTCATACTATTTTATGTTGATTCTGTCATGGTTCCACTAAATAATATAATATGTAAGAATATCATTGATACGAAAATAACCTGCAGTTAAAGAAACCTTGTTATCCATCCCAACTGTTGATCCATCCCAACTGTTATCCATCCTTGTTATCAAATTGTTATCCTTATTATCCATCCCAACTGTTCCCAACTCTGTGTAAAGATATGGTTTCTGGCATTTGTCCTTAACAGCTTTTCATAACTGTTTACTTGAGTCTTTCCTGTGACCTTGACATATCTGAAACCACTGTTTGGGTTTATATTCTCTACCCCATTTAGCAGCTTACATTATAAGGAGAGGAAATCTCTTTTCCTAACTTAACCTATCTAGTCCTGATAGCTTATCCCTCCAACACTGGAAGAGCCCACTGTTCTCCTCTGAATATGTTACTTTACGTAACCATGAGCAGAATTGCAAGCGGATACAAGCCTAACCAGAGCACTGCACAGCTTGAGTTGTTTAATTGGTGCTTTTTAGCTCTCAAAATTCCAGTTCTCAACTTTTTCAAATTATGATTCTTACGCAGTAATATAACTGTAAAAAAGAACTTGTATTTCAGTTTCAACAACCTGAAGAAAATCTAAGTCCAAAATAGTATTACAAATATTGCTCTCTAGCATCTTCCATTTTAATGCCATTTCAAATGAATGCCTAAGAAAAGCAGGGTATTTTTCTCTTCCTCTTCACCACTAGAATAAGACCACAAAGTGTTACTCTACTGATATTTGTGTCAAAACAGTGCCAGAAAAAGTGTGAATTTACCAGACAATCAAAGCTGTACCATGCCCAAGTATTTGATTCAATAAGTGTATCCACAAGAGTCAAAAAGTTAATAATGGATTTTCGTCTGTCTAATGACTTGAGCTAAGTATTTCAGACCATGGCAAAATTGCGCACTTGCACATGAAGTTTTTAAGGATTCAATTCACGTCACAACTATGTACATATGCACAATCGTTTTCTTCTGCAGCAGATTTTTGCTTGTATATAATGTAGAGATGGACAGAAATATTTTAATATACATGTGAGATGGGAGGAATAGAGAGAGGAAAATTTGGCAGGGGTAGTGAGAGAGTGAGAGAAATAAAAGGATGATGGGTAACAAGAACAACTTGCATTTATATATCGCCCCTCATGCAGGGCAGCATCCCAGAGTGCTTGAAGTAACATATTAAATAAAATTAATTTGTATTTTTATGTTCTTGTAGAGTGATGTTAATTAACGCAATAAATTGCCAATTTCAACGATATTTGTTTTAAATCTCCAGATTGCAGCATTGATGCTCCACCGTCCTTTAAACCAGCTAAAAAGTATTCGGATATTTCAGGACTTCCTGTAAGTGTAATTTTAATTGTATTTATTGCACTAAACGTTTTTCTTCAGAGTTTAATGTCCCATGATCACCACCAACTTCGAGAACATACCATGTCTGTGTGTCCCCAGGAGGTACAGGCTCCTCTTCCCCTTGGCCTTTTGTCCCAGTAATGGTTAGTGACCCATATTTCAATCAGAGGGAACAGGACAAACTGGTATTTTTTTTCCTTTTTCTCTGTCTCTCTCTCTTCCCCTCCAACCTAAAGCCCGCCCTCAACTCACATTCTGTTTCTATTTAAAATGCCAGTAAGGCGAGAAAAATAATCTTACCCAGAAAACTGTCTATACCCTCTCAGGAGTTTGAAACCCCTGCACTAAGTGAATCTAATTTCAATAATGAAGATTTTATATAAATAAAGGTGGCAAGATCTATAAATGGCCTGAGTTGCCTTATAATCTAAATCTTAATGGATTGTTTAGTCTGTACCACTAAACTATAGTACAATTGCCCAAATATGTGTATGGTAAATTCTAGAGATAATAATATAGCTTTAGAAATGACGAGAAGAAACTCAGACCTGAACTTAAATAGGGGATGATGTTGACGGGGAAACATGATCTTAGATAAAAGTGCAGAGATGATCAGATGTAAGCAGGCTCTGTTGTTAAATCTTACATCTTGTATCTATTTGCTGCTCCACAGTAAAATATTTCAAACATAAAACAATTTTGAATGTTTGAGTGAATTAAAATGGGAAAAGGCAGATAACTGAAGAGCTTTGAGTTAATTGTTTTCATCTGTCAGCTGTTTCACAAGTGTATTATTAAATGTATTTAAAACAAGTTATTATTTTTGAAAAAGCACTTCAGAGCTATTTGGAGTATACCAATCATGTGTAATTGTCACCTTTTCAAAATTATACACCAAACAATGCCACTACAACTGTTGCCAGTTACACAGGGAGTTCAGGGTCAGTTTTAGTCTCGAAGCAGCAACAAATGCGTTGAATTATTTTTCACTTCCCTATTGACTTCAAAATGTGTTGGGCAGAATTAATTTGGAATAGTGGGGGAGTCTTCAGTGGGCAGAGCATCGTATTACACACACTAAGGTTTATAACATTGCCAGAAGTGGCCCTGGTGCTCCAGTTAGATAAACACATTTCAGTTTTGATTGTCCATTGTCAGAGGTTACATCTCATCTGGAAACTCAAACAGAAAACATGTTTGTGTTAGGCTTTTTTTGTTGAAAATTAAATCCTTGAAAGGCTTAGTTGGAATCCATTCAAATTGAGGTTTACAGCATTCAGATAATGCATGGTGACGCAGATATAATTTTCACTTAATTTCCCTCTAGTGTGAAGGCAGTGATGATCAGATCATAATCACCACCAGCCAGACTGAACCAAACTCTTTTGAAAAAGGAGGTTGTTGTGGTGGAGTTAGATATAAATATCCTTTTCTTGATTTGAAACTGCAAATGTTTCTAAGTTTTCATCAAGTTTTAGTGATCTGTAACAAGCATGACTATTTTTATGAGCTGCAAAATAGTGGCGTGCATCCTCTTAGCAATGGGAGGATGTACAGGATGAGCTGAAAACCACTGACAGAATTACGACTGTTTCCTACACAAAAGGAACAAATCATCAGAATGTGTACAACAGCAGAATCAATCCTGTAAGTCGCAGGCTTCAGCCAGTTGAATATGTGATGGAAATGTATATACAAAAAATTATAGAAGGGTGAAAAAATGGAAATGATTTCACCACTGTGCCTTGGTGAGTGAATTGATGTTTTGGCTGAAGCAAAGCATGGAATTTTAGGCTTTGGAGAAGTATTAAGTTTTCATCACAAAACCTCTCTAATCAGTAACTTCGAAATGGCAATAACAGCAATAGCACCAACAAGTGTCAGCGTGGTAGCACTCTCGGCTCTGAGTCAGAAGATTCAGTTCAAACCCCATGTTGGAAATTAGTTTATATTCCAGGCTAGCATTCAATGCAGTGCTGGTGTCCTTTAGATTAAACATTAAACCGAGGTACAGGTGGATTCCTTTGACAATATTCACAAAGAGAAGGGAGTTTCTTGGACATCAATTTCCCAGATTAAAAAAAAATGTTTGTTTGAGAGCTGTTTGTGGGACATTTCTGGGTGTAAATTGGCTGCCACAACACTTTATATTGGGAGAATGTTACACTTTACAGGAAAATTCTGTGAAACACTCAAGTTTTAAGTGCTTGATAAGGTGCTGTATCAATGCAAAAATTATTATTAACTCAACATTACATGAAAATCCTGTTTTGCATAACAATTGCTTTCACTTCTAACATTTTCAATCTTGTTCTCATAAATGACAAATGGAGTTAAGCTATTGTGCTTTGAAACTTGAAAGAATTTAGTTCCAGTATTTAACTTCTCTTTAAACCATGGGTGCTGGGATGAAGAACAATTTCTGATTTATCACTGTCTTTAGCTAGCAAGGGTGTATTTAGAAGACTTCTGTGTAAACATTTCATAGGCAACAGAAATTTTCAAAGAATAGAAATCACTGTAAATTGCTGAAAGCATGGGGAGAATGTGCACAAATCCTGGCTCAGTTGTTACCACTCTCCCCTCTGAATCACAAGGTGTGAATTTAGAACCTTTGTTGGGACTTTGAACTTGCATAGTCTAGGCTAACTCCCAACGCAGTGCTGGGGTGCACAGTATTGTTGGAGTGACATTCTTCGGATGAGGTGTTAAACCAGTGTCCCATCTGCCCTGAACAGGTGGACGTTAAAGATCCTGTGGCACCATTTAAAAAGAGAAGGCAATTTTCATGGTGTCCGAGCTAAAAATTCCCCAAATAAAATTGGGCATTTGCTTAATTGCCCTTTGTGGGCCATTGGTTGGCTAGGAATTACTCAATGTTTTGGGGATGTTAAAGAAGAGAACTATTACCTACCAGTAGGTTATTAAAATTAGCAAGCCATGGTTTACATACACTCTAGAGCGTGGAAACTGGCGACACAGCCAAAAAAGTCTGCCAATGTTAATACAACACATGAGTCTCCACATATGCCTTGCTGCCTCTCTTACTCTTCTATTCCTTTCTCCCTCATATGAAGGTCTAGCTTCCTCTTAATTGTATCTATACTATCTTCTGCAACCACCAATTCAAGCAGTGATGTCCACATTCAATGGATACTGTAAAGCACACTGAGACTTGGATTACTTTTACTAGTCAATTGTGCATTTCATCAGTCTGAAAAATAGAATAGCTGGGTTTGATTTGTGACAGTTCTCTACAGTAACTCTTTCTAGTTTTTAAAAGCAATGCTTTCATCTGCACAGGGTCAGAGCCGAAGATACTGGGTCATTCCATGTATCCAATGAGAAACCAAGTATTTTTACTACTTAGTTAAATAGAATCTATTAAATTTCCCATCTTTCAAAATCTTTAGAAGGTAAGAAATGTTACCATAATTTAAATTTATTGCATGGATTTATACTTCTATAATATTTGAAATACTACTGCTTCAAGGCAGGAATGCATTCAGAGTGCCTTTCAATATTTAATATGAAGAATTATAGTACAAAATATGAAGGATTTTATTATCTTGGGAACTCTGCTTGAATTTGAGAATTATTTCATTGCAATGAATAAAGGTAGGATTTTTCAGAAAAGTAGCCTGTTACTTCAGGATTTACATATCAATTGGTCTTTTGGATTAGCCACAACAATAACTGTAATGGTGCCAGAAGCAATACAAATAACCAATAATAATAATCTTTGCGTTTGATAAAGCGTCTTATCACATCATCGAGACGTCTCAAAAGCCATTCACAGGATGTACTGTGGAGTGGAGTGACTGTATCTGTAGCTGAACATGGCAGAACCTATTTATGCGTAGCAATGTCCCACAAACAGCTATGCCTGATTTTATAATATTTTGTATTTGATATAGCGCCTTATCACATTGTTGAGACGTCTCCAAGCACTTCACAGAATATATTGTGAAGTGGATTGACTGTATTTTCATCTCCAAAGCCTCCCTTGGTCTTTCCCCCTACTCCTCTGGCAGCTTCCCCTCCTTTGAGCACTTCATCCTCTTCCATCCCTCTCTCCCACTGAAAATCCTTCTGGTCTACCACCCCCTAAGCCCCCTGACTCCTTCCTCTCTGACATCTCTACTCTCCTCTATTCCCTGTCCCTCTGCTCCGAACGCCTGCTCATAATTGGCGATTTCAACCTCCACCTAAACTCCCCTTGCACCACTTCTTCTGACTTCACTGCCCTCGTCTCTTCCCTAAACCTCACCCTTCACATTAATTCACCAACCCGCAACCGTGGCCATGTCCTCAACCTCGTTATCACCCACGGCCTTGACATTTCCTACCTTAGCATAGTGGACAAGGCCATCTTGGACCACTTCCTCATCTCCTTCTCCTCTCACATCCCTCTCTCCTCCACCAAGCCCTCAACCATACTCTACTGCCCGTGGAAAGGCTACCCCCTGAGATCCTCACAAAGGCCCTCACATCCTCAAATAGCCTATCCCTCTGGTCTTCCACCCACAGAGATCCTGAAGCAGCCGTCCAACTGCTCCATGATCGCCTCTCCTCCACCTTCAACTCTCTCGTCGCCCTGAAATCCAGGACCATCTCCAAACCCACCCGATCCCCCTGGTATAACAATAATCTCCGCTCCCTAAAAACGCAAACCCGGCTGCTCGAGCGCAGATGGCAGAAAACTGGCCTGACAGTTCACCATCAACTGTGGCTCGAGCATCTCCACAGCTACCGCTGTTCTTTGACTTGGGCGAAAGCGGCCTTCTACTCCAACATCATCTTGGAGGAAAAAAACAATCCCAAAGTCCTTTTTTCCATCATCCACTACCTCCTCCGTGCGCCCCCTCAGGCCTCCTCAATCTTCACATCTAATGCCAAGGGCAAGGAGGTCATGGACTTCTTTTCAACCAAAATACATAACATCCGCCAGGCAGCCTCATCCACCTGCCTCTTGTCACCCACTACCAACCCCTCTCCGTCCCCCTCACGCTCCCCATCATCAGCTCCTATCACGACCCCCATCCTACATTCCTTCCTCCCCATCTCTCCCTCCTCCCTCTCACCCACCATCACTTCAATGAAACCCACACCTGCTACCTCGACCCACTCCCCACCAATTTGCTGGTCACCCAACTCCCCCTCCTCTGCCCACTACCGGCTGATGTCATCAACCAGTCCCTCTCCTCTGGATCAGTCCCTGCCCCCCTCAAAACTGTTGTCATCACCCCCCTCCTCAAAAAACCTTCCCTAGATCCCTCAAACCCCAGCCATTACCGCCCTATTTCAAACCTGCCCTTCCTCGCCAAAGTCCTAGAACGCATTGTTGCCAATCGACTCTGCGCACACTTCCTCTCACTCCCTCTTTGAACCCCTCGAGTCCGGTTTCCACCCTGCGCTTGTGAAAGTCTCAAATGACATCCTCTCTATCTGTGACCAGGGCTCCCTCTGTCTCCTTGTCCTCCAAGACCTCTCCGCCGCTTTTGACACAATCGATCACTCCATCCTTCTCCACCGCCTTTCCTCCGTCATCCACCTCAGTGAGACCGCACTCGCCTGGTTCGAGTCCTACCTCACGAACCGCCAGCAGTATATCTGCATAAACAGCTTCTCCTCCCGCTCTCACCCAGTTACTTGTGGGGTACCCCAAGGATCCATCCTTGGCCCCCTCCTCTTCCTAATCTATATGCTCCCTCTTGGGGTGTCATCCGCAGACATGGAGTACACTTCCACACGTCACCCAACTCTATTTTTCCACCTCACTTTGCAGTCCCCTGATGTTCTGTCAGCCTGCCTGTCAGACATCAAGAGCTGGATGGGCGCGAATTTCCTTCAGCGAAATGTTGACAAGACGGAAGCCATGCTCTATGGCTCTCGTCAACGTCTAAAATCGCATGGTTCTCACCTCCTCCATCTACCCAACCTCCCCCTAAAACTCTCCGAACCTATACGCAACCGAGGCGTCAAGTTCGACCCCCCAATTATCCTTCCTCCCCCATATCTGGTCCCTCACCAGCACCGCTTTCTTCCACCTCCGATTCATCGTCCGTCTCTGCCAATACCTCACTCCAAAAGCCGCTGAAACCCTGGTCCATGTTTTTGTCACCTCTTGGCTGGACTATTCAAATGCCCTCCTCGCCGGTCTCCCCTCCACTACCATTCATAAAATCCAGGTCATACAAAACTCTACCGCCTGCATTCTTACCCGCACCAAACTCCACTCCCCGATTACCCCAGTCCTTGCCAGACTGCACTGGCTGCCTGTCCCAGAGAGGATCGACTTCAAGATCCTCACTCTTGTCTTCAAATCCTTCCACTCCTCTGCGCCCCCTACCTCTCTGACCTCCTCTCTTCTCACAACAGTGCCCTCCGCTCCACCATCGACGGCTGTGCATTCAGCCACTATGTCCCGGAACTCCCTTTGTCACTCCCTTCGCCTCTTCTTATTTTCAGGTCTCGGCTGAAGACTTTTCTTTTCGACCGCGCCTTTGGTCACCTTCCTCCCCCTCCCCCTGGCTCGGCCCCGGGATCCGTTACTCTGAAGCGCTCTGAGATGCCGTCCGGCGTGGAGGGCGCTATATAAATCCAAGTTGTTGTATTTTGTGGATTGATTTTGTGGGAGAAACACCCTTTTCTTTCCAAGTAGTGTGATGGGATTTTTAAAGTGAACTGTTTTTTTAATTCCAGCAATTTATAGAATTGTTTCTTACTACATAGAATAAATTACATTGTAGGGCTTGATGATACAACACAGAGTTGCACCTTGTGTCACTCCTGTCAAATGATCTAGCAAAGGTGTTGAACAGATGCAAGGAATTTTTCTCGAGAAGAAAATTCTAATTGTGAATCTACCATCACCTTGGGGCCTGTTTAAAGTATCCGCAGATGCCTGGAAACAGATTGCATATCCACACTCTTAAGTATTCGAGGACGCTGGAAAGAATTAGTGTAGATGGCAACAAAACAAATGGTCAGGAATGCTCCTCAAGTTAATTGCTACGCATGTGCACTCACTGTGTAGGAAGCACCACTTCTTCTATAACTTCTATCTTCATGAAGGGTTAAGTTACAAGTCATCAATAAAATTAGATTTGTTCATATGTCTTGTTTGCCATATTTTATACTGCTTGTTAAAATTTTATTTAGGGTTTTAAATGTAGCAAATTATGTGTAGATTATTTTTAAATAATCAAATTAGTTCACATAAGTTACCTCTTGGAAAATACTTAGTTATCTTGATAATCCTTTTAGCAGAGAGGGATAGGTTAAAATTAGGAGTAAGCAAATCTCTTCCTTTCCCCTTTCTGCAAATCTAAAATAAAAGGAAAATTTAAAGACCTTTGGTTTATGACCTTGGTAATTTTCACATTTTATTGCATATTACAAACAGTGGACAGTATATTAAGATTTGCAGCTTTGCACTGCTTTTTGATGCAATCCTTCACACTGTATAATACATAATGAATGATTACAATGTATAATATCCTGGATTGGCTTCAAAAGTTATAAAATTATTGTACAGCCTGCCCATGTTACTGGAGACCCTTATTAGTTGAGTTTCTTCATCTTCTCCACATCTGATAGTTATTATAGCGTTCAGTAACATTTCAGTGAAAAATACTGATTAGTTTAAAATCATGCATTAAAAGCCTTTAAGTTTCATATTTCAGCTGCTTGTGGTTAGTTATTGCGAATGTATAAGATTTAATAGTAATAAAATATTGTAACATTAAGTATTTTGATAGATTAGCTCACCCGCTGCCAGGTATTTAATAAACAACAGCTTGTTGCAGTACCTTATACATTCATACTTTGAAAAGTTGGCTAATGTTTTTGCAGTATCTATATTTATCAAATATTCTGTTTCCTTGCAGGCCAATTATACGGACCCACAAAGCAAGCTACGTTTTAGCAGTACGGAGGAGTTTTCATATATCCGCATGCTTCCTTCAGACATTGTCACTGGTTACTTGGCTTTGAGGAAAGCAACCAGCATAGTACCATGAAAGACTGTAAAGCAGAGGAAAAGGACATTTCTGTTGCATAGAGCAAACCGTATAAACGGGATGTGTTCAATGGATGGAACTTTGTGGAATCCTTTGTGGAGTCCTGTAGCTCAGTGGTTAGAGCACTCGCTTTGCAAGCGAGGCACCTGCGTTCAATTCCAGGCAGAGCGAAACCTTGGGCAAGTTTCCTTACTCCACACACCTAATAATAATAATCCCTCCAAGAACAAAAAAAAATAATAAATTGGTCATTTTCAATCCATGACTGCTTGTGGGACACTGCTGTGCGCAATTGGCTGCCGCGTTTCGCCCACAAATATACGGTCAATTCACTTTACAGTCTATTGTGTGAAGTGCTTTGAGACTTCAACAAGACGTGAAAGCGCTATATCAAATACAAGGATTATTATTATTATTTTGGGTGTACCTATGCATCTCAGCGGAATACAGTTTTGTTAACAAAACACTTTCAAAGACCTTTGCTAACAAGAAATGTAGAAATACTTTAAGATGTGAAAGGGACCCTGTGATTATCAACAACCCAGCCACTTAAAGGCTTACACCAAATACCAGAAGGGTAGCTAAAAATAGAAAGCCTATTTTGTGTATTTTTGCTACAATTTGCCCAAATGTTGAAATGAAGTTGTTGAGCTGAAGTAAAAGTAACTGAACAGCGTTAGAATTAAGTTACAACAACAACAACAAGATTCCATTTATAAAGCGCCTTTCACGTCAGGAGGACGTCCCAAGGCGCTGCACAGTTGGGTCATGACCCGAGCAGGGGGGAAATGGTCAGGGTGAGGGGAGGGAGGGAGCGAGGAGGGGGGAAATGGTCAGGGTGAGGGGAGGGATGGGAGGGAGCGAGAAGGGGGAAGAGAGTCAAGAGGGGAGCTGAAGGCACGGTCAAAGAGAAAGGTTTTGAGACCGGCCTTGAAGGAGGAAAGGGAGGAAGCGGCGAAGGCACTGGGGGATGGAGTTCCAGAGCCTCGGTGCTGAGAGGCTGAAGGCCCGACCACCAATGGTAGGGCGATTGGGGCGGGGGACGTGGAGCAGACCGGAGCCAGAGGAACGGAGGGTACGGGCAGGTAGGTAGGGGGATAATAGGTTGGAGAGGTAGGAGGGAGCGAGGCCGTGAATGGCCTTGTAGGTGAGGATGAGGATCTTGAATTCGATCCTCTGGGGGATGGGGAGCCAGTGGAGGCGAGCGAGGGTGGGAGTGATGTGGTCCCGAAGCCTGGTGCGGGACAGTACACGAGCTGCAGAGTTCTGAATGACCTGCAGCTTGTGGAGGGAGGTGGCGGGAAGGCCGGCGAGGAGAGAGTTCCCATAGTCCAGCCTTGAGGTGACAAAGGCGTGAACCAGGGTTTCAGCAGCGTGAGGGGTGAGGTAGTGCCGTAGTCTGGCGATGTTCCGGAGGTGATGGAAGGCGGTGCCAGTTGTGGTGCGGATGTGGGAGAAAGGACAGCTCAGGGTCGAACAAAACGCCGAGGTTCCTGACTGGCTTTGAGAGGTGGAGAGTGCAGCCTTGGATGCTGATGGTGTCGGCGCCTGAGGTGCGGAGGCGCTGACGTGAGCCAATCAGGAGGGCCTCGGTTTCTGCACTTGCAGACGTCCCAGTCGATCAGCCATCTTTGGATATTATGATCTTTCAACTTTGCAGCTAAAATACCTCAATATTCCAAGACTTCCATGTCTAGTTGGCATGTATATGTGGAACTCTGGATGGTGATGATTTCCACATGTGTTAGGACAACTGGCTAACAAAAAACATCATTCTAACTCAGTAAATATTACATATGTGCATACTTTCATAAATATCATCTGCAGCCTATCAAAATATGCTTCAAAAGACATTGCAAATGATTTAACCGGTGTCTTCGGGTAAATTCGGGTGCCTTCTACCCCTGCCCACCACCCCTCTGGAACCCAGCCCCCTGTTCGGGTCCAAATCCCTGACTGTCCAGCACCTTGGGACATCCTCCCAAATGCGAAAGGCGCTATACAAATATTAATTTGTTTTTGTTGTTGTAGAGTCACTGGGAGGAAGTGTTAACCTGTGTTTTATATTTATTGTCCATGAACATGGAGCTTTGAACATGGAGTTATATAGCTTTGCAGCTCCTGATTTGTGCATTGTTTTAACACTTACAATGGTAGGTGATTTGAATATTTATTTTCCTTTATTTTCCTTTTGTATATTCTCCTGCATCATCGTTCTTAAGGGAACAGATTGGAGATCTGGTCTGAAGCCCCAACTGAAGATTTGCTGCTGTATTGCTGCTTTCCTGCAGAGAGAGAAATATTTGAGGGTATTTGAAGCTTGACTGCTCTTGCCTATGTTTGGAAGATTTATTACAAATATGCCTTGGAGCAGAGCACCTGTCTGCCCTACTGATTAAGTTAAAAAGATGTGTGGCGAAAAATGGAGGGATCATTCATTTTCAAATTGTTTGTTAGAAGCATTGTTGTTTTTATGTTTTAAAATAATCTGTTGGGTGAAACCTTTTCTTCTGGGAGCAATCGTCACAGCTTGAGATCATTAACAGAGTCGATGTGGCACATATCATAATGGGTTTAAAGCCAGTTCAGCTGGAGAATTAAAATGCTGGTCTTGTCTAAGTTTATCCTGAGTGAGCTCAACTGTGCAGTATTAATTATCTTTTTTCAGTAACCAGTACAAATTGTTCTGTTCCTTAAAACCGTTTAATTATTTATAGTCAAAATAACCATGCATTACCATTGTGTAATTCAGTTAGGTACCTAATTACACACATACTTAATCTTGTCATCAGTTAACATTATTAATTGTACTCGCAAGCTTTTGTTTTCAAATTACTGTATAAAAAAAGACAGTCATGAACTGATATTCACACAAACTGTCCTTCAACAAGACACATGTACCTATTTTATTACATGTTGTAAATGTGCAGTATGGTGGGCATTTTTTTCCCCAGACAAATGGACTTTTGACAGTCTTGAAGGGAGAAGAGACACGGCATAAATATGCTGGTTCCAGAATCTGGAGGTGTGGTAACAAACTGTCTCCTGAAGGACACCTGTGAGTGCAGTTGATCTGTTTGTTTATGAAACAGATGCAGTAGAGGAATAAAGAAATCCTAAAGTAAGCAAAGTAGACTCTTCAATCTATTTGATGTCATCAATCCTACTGTGTTCCCATCATAGCATCAACAACAACAAATTGCATTTATATATCACCTTTCACATATGACGTCCCAAGGTGCTGGATACCCCCGAGCTGGGGGTTGGAGTAAAGAGGGGTGGAGGTGGGAGGATGACCAAAGCCACATTCAAAGAGAAAGATCGTGAAGACAGGCCTTGAAAGAAACAAGGGAGGAGATGAGGGGGGCGGACTCCAGGATAGAGTTCCAGATAGTGGGGGCAGAGGGGCTAAATGGCTGCCAATGGTGGGGTGGACAGGGTGGGGGACATGTAACAGGCCAGAGTGTAGGGAGCAGACAGGTTGGTAAAATCTTATTTCTCAAAGAAGACCAGTCCTCTGGTAATTGCAGGAAATAAACCTTTTTTAAAATATTTTTGTGACCAATATTCAGCTTTATTGCCATGCTTGACAAATGTATTGAACTTTGAAGAATAACTGATTTTTTGGGCAAGGGAACCTCAGAAGATGTTATATGTTTAGGGCTATAGAGTTCCGGATGATCTGCAGCCTATGGAGGGAGGAGTTGGGGAGGCCGACAAGCAGGGGGTTTGTGTAGTCCAGCCTGGATGATATGAAAGCGTGTATGAGGGTCTCTGCAGTGTGAGACAGTGGCGGAGCCGAGTGATGTTGCAGAGGTGAGGAAAAGCGGAGCGGTTCATGGCATAGATGTGGGGTATGAAGGACAGTTGAGATTTGAATAGGACGGAGAGATTCTGTATTGGGTCCGTGAGATGTAGAGTGCATCCTTGGAGGGAGATGCTGTCAGTGCCTGAGGTATGGAGGCGCTGATGGGAGCCAAGCAGGAGAGCCTCGGTCTTGTTGACATTCAACTGCATGAAGTTAGCTGTTAGCTCTCATTCCAGGACTTGATGTGAGGCCAACAGTGGTTCTGGAATCCAGGGTAGAGGCAGAGAGGTAGAGTTGGGTGTCATCCGCATACATGTGGAATTTGACCCCATCTCTATGGATGATGTCCACTAAAAATGGGTTAAAAAACCCCTGATCACTTTCCACGTGAGTTATGACTTATGAGCTGGGCCAATAGGAAAGTTGGCCTCGCATTTTCCACTACACCAAACCCGTCAGCTACAAACGCACCATAAATGTAGTTTCTGGTCCACGGGCCACTCGCCCTGTTTACCTGACGTCACTGTGGGTGGAGCTGTCTCTCTCTTTGTGAGTGTGTGTCTGTGTATATGTGTGTCTCTCTCTCTGGGTTTCTGTGTCTGTGTGCGGTGCTGGCTCTGAGAGGCAAGAGGTGGTGAGCTCCTGTAGCCTCCCTGCTGCGTGTGGTCACCCTCCCCCCCCCCAAAAAAAATGGCCATCCAGCATTTTTCTATTTGCCCAGCCTAGGAATGTGAGAATGTTCACTTTGGAGAAAAGAATAAATACTCCTTATATTTGGTTTACTGCCTTTCATGTTGGGAGGACATCTCAAAGTGCTTCACAGGTTATACTGTAATGTAGAGTTACAGTACATCTGGACGAATGTGATGGACAATTTACGCACAGCAATGTCCCACAAGAGAATGATCAGTTTTAGCTGGGGATTGTTGGTCAGGCCACTAGAACAAACCCCCTTCTCTTTTTGAACAGTGCCATGGGAACATGAGTGTCTAATAGGTCGACAGACTTGACCAGAGAGACAGGGGGTTAGGTATGTTGGTTAAATTCAAGATGACCAAGATATATTTTTTGACAAAAGAAGTGATTGTAGGGTTGAAGGTGTCTAAGTAAATTATTTTAAAAATGGAATTAAATAAACACGTAACGTTAAATGGGGAACGCACAGGAGAGTGGTTGTAGATTAGTTGGATCACGATGGTAAAAAAAATTACCAGCACAGATCTGATGAGCCAATTGGCCTCTTTCTGTTCTGTTCTATAACAAGCTATTATTATAATAGTATAAAATACTACAGTTTGGTACTCCTCAAGCCTTGGGACTGTCTGGATGAACCACAATGTTATTTCCTAGTCTTGTATGTTCCTGTGAATATAGATTTAAAACTTTAGCTGAATAGCTCAACGTGGAGCTTCTCTGATAGACAATAAGAAGTCACTATTTGTTATCAAGTGGTATAAGGTGACCATTATTCTGTTACTTTCTGGCTATGAAAGAGGAGGAAAATCTATTTAAGAGAAAAATATACAGAAAGCTCACTGAGCTTGTTGAAAACAGACATTTTGTTTCAGAATGAACAGGCCGAACGATTTTCTTCAGTACATCTTCTTGTATACATTGATTTGCGATCTGCCTTTGGAAATGTTTAACGGTAATAACTGTTCAAAGTAAAACCGATGTACAGTATACATAAATCCAGATTATGATTTAATTTTCCCGCATTAAAAAATATCTCATACCTATGATATAAGACTTGTTATAAATGTTTCTGTCAAACTGATTTAAAGAAATAAATGGGGATAAAGATAGATTAATGACAGAATTTGAGTTCTGGTGCCAAGATGTGTTGGGGGAATGTTGCCTGCTGGGACCAGGGTGTGTTGTTTGCCTGGAGGTCTATGGTTGCATAATGAGGATGGATGAACTTTGCTGCAAGACGATTAGTGGAGTGGAATTCATCATAGGGTGGGTCACTGGACAGAGAGGCTTTGATGGGATGAATAACCCTGCCTTGTTCAATTTATTTTTAGGTTTAAACATATTGATGTTAAATTTTAAATAAATTAACTTGAATTTTATTTATGGCATAGATTACGACCGAGTTTAAAAACCCAACCCTAAAATTAAAGATTTATCTGAAAAAACAGTTTTGTCTGTTGTGTTGTCTTGCAGTAGAATCTTATGTATGAATATTTTACTGCTTTGTTAATCATATTCACTAGTAAAATGGTATTTGCATTAAAAAGCATGAGTATCCAGCTTTACAAGTACAGGGGAAGAAAGTATTCATATCCACATAATCAACTGGGTGTCTGATACATGCAGAAAGCCATCACAATGTTTAAGAGTTTCAAAACAAACTACTAAATTTCCCAGATTCTGTATGGTTTCCATTTACGTGGAATGGAGTTTGCATTATTTTTCCCAAAAGGATGTAGCCCCAACTTCCCCCGCTTACCTAATTCCAGAGCGTTTTGGTTCAAGAATGCCAAGAAGAACCCAGAGTTTGTATTGAGGTACTGATGGAATTTAATCTGTTACATTTGCGAATAATGGCAAGCTTCCCTCTGCTTGTCTAGGTAGGACCATTGGGGTTTTGGCTTGCAGGATTTACAGGAATTGGGAAGAATTCTAGTCTCCAGTGACTGGTCTGTACCTTGTCTGCTGACAAGTCACGTTTGATTTGTATTTTAATATTCCATTGCCATGTGTGTCAGCTTGGAGCTTTCTTAGCCCCTCCCACACCCAGAGGATAGTTTCTAACTGGTCATTAGGGAGTAATACTTCTGTTTTGCTTGTTAAACTTGTACTAATGGAAGTGCAAATACCTCAGAAAACCTGAGGAACATTTGTCCTAGAGAGTGTCCGCCAAGCCCACATGATCTTGCATGGTGTGCACTGTAAGAGCTTTCCCTCTTTACAGCCACCTTCAATTAATCTTCTGACACATTGCAATCTGCTCCACTGTGGGAGATGTCTTTGCTTCAGTATTGCAGAACAGCATGTGTTTTTGGCTTGTCCCAAAGTATGTTTCCTTCCAATGAATTTCTATTCAAATGTATGGATTGATTTATTTTTGTCTCTGATTTCTTTTTTTCTTTTTCCCCCTCTCCGTCCTTCCCTCCCTCCCTCCCTTTGCTGAAGTTAGCAACTCTGGCCAGGACCCTCTCCTAAATAGCCATTCTTGATGCATGAACCTGAAGAATGACCGGCAATCCAATTGTGTCCCAGCCAAGCAGTCATCCTGACCACTAAATCTCTCATTCCCCAACAGGATTGCTGAGAAGATCGAGACTTTAAATTCTACACTGAATTTAGGCAATCCATGACTGTTTGTGGGACACTGCTATGTATTTTACCCACAAAATATACAACCAATTCACTTTACAGTATATTCTGTGAAGTGCTTAGAATCGTCTCAACAACATGATAAGGAGCTATGTCAAATGCTCCCTATTATAGGCTATCTGATTAAACACATTCAGGTTCCTCTCATCCCTTGCTATCCCTCTGGAGGGTGGGGAATGGGCCCCCCTGCAGCTGGACTAGTTCCAAGGTGACTTGCGTGGCAACACAATGTCAGAATTGAGTCAACATTCTGTCATGGTAGTCCAGTTCCTGAACCAGGAAGCTTATCAGACAGTGCTCTCAAGCTATGCAGGTTTTATCTGGCTAAACACCAGGAGTACCCCCATCGCACATTCTATGGTCACCAAGTCTTGGCTTTCGATAACCTGGACCTAATATTATCTGGAATTCCAGATATGGTCCGTATTTCAACAACAACAAGATTCCGTTTATAGAGCGCCTTTCATTCCAGACACAGGAAGATTTTTCAAGTGTAGATGGTGTACATATGTGGAACTCTCAATCTCGTTTACATACTCTTTTAATAATGGTGGGATCTGTATGTGTCAGATACTCAGCGTCCAAAACATTCCTGTTTCTCAACCAAATGCAAATAGAGTCAACAATGTCAACAAGGATGAGAAAACAAAGATCACAATGTTTCAGGAAAGGCTGACAATGCAGACACAGAGGCGGATTATTAAAATTAGCACACACAATGATGCTTGATGGAAAATGTACCATCTGGAAGGTTTTAGATTAGATTAATTTAAGTTCCTCTGAGTCTAAAAATCACTGCAAAACCCACTGAAACCAATAGAGGTAAAGTGTCTGTTATTCAGTCAAGCGGCACCTGCAGTCACTCAGCCCCAGTGCCTGCAGTGGGAATGAACAAGCAGTACCAGGCAGGGATGTGGAAGGCATCCTATCGATTGCCAACGAATTGTTACATAATTCAAAGGCTTCCTTATTGGCAGCAGAAAGTGCTTACAACATGTACCACTGAAGGCTCAGTGCCTCCAAACAAAAACAAGCCTATTATTCTGTTAGTTGTTTCACCTAACCCAGGATAACCTCAAACAATAGCTGGAGCAGGTGATCGAAGTGTGTGTGTGTTTTGAAGTGAGGATGTAATGATATTAAACCCCAATTTCTCAAGAAAGTATTGTAAAATGGAATTTATTTTGTTGTGATTCTGGCAAGCCTCTAACCCAATTTTGTTTCGGATCAGCTGAGGTAACAGATGCAAAGTTAAAACTCCCTTTGTGCCAGTCATATTTTCAAGCTCCACGTAAACAGGAATATAGAGCTGATTGTCTATTCAGCAATCCACGTGGAAGATGTCAGGCCTGGAGCTGTATTAAAAAAAGCTTTGTTTGAAATGATATTTGGGGGAAAAAAGCTATATTTTATTCCGCAGATTGATAAACAACAACAACAAGATTCTATTTATAAAGCGCCTTTCACGTCAGGAGGACGTCCCAAGGCGCTGCACAGTTGGGTCATGACCCGAGCAGGGGGGAAATGGTCAGGGTGAGGGGAGGGAAGGGAGGGAGCGAGGAGGGGGGAAATGGTCAGGGTGAGGGGAGGGAAGGGAGGGAGCGAGGAGGGGGGAAATGGTCAGGGTGAGGGGAGGGAAGGGAGGGAGCAAGGAGGGGGAAATGGTCAGGGTGAGGGGAGGGAAGGGAGGGAGCGAGGAGGGGGAAGAGAGTCGAGAGGGGAGCTGAAGGCACGGTCAAAGAGAAAGGTTTTGAGACCGGCCTTGAAGGAGGAAAGGGAGGAAGCGGCGAAGGCACTGGGGGATGGAGTTCCAGAGCCTGGGGGCTGAGAGGCTGAAGGCCCGACCACCGATGGTAGGGCGGTTGGGGCGGGGGACGTGGAGCAGACCAGAGCCAGAGGAACGGAGGGTACGGGCAGGTAGGTAGGGGGATAGTAGGTTGGAGAGGTAGGAGGGAGCAAGGCCGTGAATGGCCTTGTAGGTGAGGATGAGGATAAAATGTTAGTATTAGAGTGGTGGGGTCTAATTTTCATTATTTGGTAATAATAATTATAATAATAATCCTTGCATTTGATTTAGGGCCTTATCATGTCATTGGTTAAAAGGATTCTTTAAAAAATCCGAGTCATGGGAATGGGTCTTCTTCCAGTCACAGGAGGTACGACACTTGGGAACTCGACTCCAACACAATCCAGTTCTAGAGTCTCAGTCCCAAATGTCAGTGGGAATTCCAAAAGGATTCCTTTTTATGGAATCCCATTTTTAAAAATACATCCCCACAGTGTTCCTTTACATAAAAGATTCAAAAGAGAAAGTGGAGAGAGCTTACAGTTTCATTTGAAGTGCTAAAGTATGTAGAAAAACATGTCTAATATTGGCATCACCATTACTAGTTCTTTTCAAAAGGCTTCCCAGCTGTTGCTTATAAAAAAATTATGGTGTTTAAAGGTTGAGCTAAGTTTAGTCAAGTTCCTAAATATTTTTTTCTGGATGAAGGGTTTAAATTAGTTCGTGTCTTTATATACACTGGGAAAATCATAAGCAAGGCATAGGTCTGAAAGATACTGACTGATTTTTGCTACCCTGTGCTGTTTTGCAGGAGATGACAATTCCCTTTACAAATATGGACACTTACAAAACAGCTCATTGTAACTCCTTTGTTTCCTACACTAACAAGTTTGTAGCTGAAATACATTGTAAGGGTCATGGAATATTGTACAGGAAGCAGGCAATATCAGCGATATTAGATGACCAAACAAATCAACTCTTTTTGACTCAATGCGCATAAATCAGGTAAATCACATGTACAGGACAACCACAGTGATGGATATCAGTGCCCTTACCTGTCCCTCTCCAGACTCCCTGTTCCCATTTTTAGGGATGCCGCTCCTAAGGATTATCCACAGGCTTCCCTTCTGCCAGGCACTGCTCATCAAGTGGGCCATCCAAGGACAAGCAGTAGGGAGGAAGGCTTACATGAGAACACAAGTTTTTGGAATGAGCCGTGTGATTGCTATTAAGATCAGATAACTCAGCTTCAGCATAGATCAGGAATTTATCCTTGAATATTAAATGTTGAACTATTCTCTTTCGGTGTCTGAAAAATATGCATTTTGGCGTTATTTTAATACTTTATGTCGGTATCAAGAACTTTAGTTCTCAAGTTAACACGTGATTTTGTGCAGTAAGAACATCAGGTACATCTGCATGTTTTTGAACAAAATGTAACTGCTTTACTACCAGCCTTCTTTGGGCTTTAATTTGCTGTAAGATCAAACGTCAATGTACAGTATAACTCATTTCTCCTCTTAACCTTTTCAAAATGGCTCATTTCCTGGTCAGATCACCTCATAATCCGGTGACGCACGTCAGGTTTTACTTTCAAATTTCACAAAACAAAAGCTAGAACATTTCTTCCAAAAAGTATTGCTTCCAAAAAAAAACTGCAATTCTGAGCAATTTATTTCATTTCAACCAAATATTGTCAGAAGTTTAAATTCTTACTTTAGGAAAAATAAAAATAAGTGGGGAAGTGGTGACACATTCACAAAGATCTCATATTGCCGGACTGTATATCCATTCAGACAGCAGGGGTTTCAGGAATTTGTTTACTTTGTGTAGGCCTCTCAGCTGTTAAAGCTTTCCTGTCTGGAAATGGTACAAGGTGGCCTTTTGACAGAACTGATTGCTAACACTAAGCATGTGTCTCTGGCTGGTTGTGTACGACAGCAATGAGTTTTTACTCCAGCGCGATCTGCAAGCAATGTTTCATTCCTAATTGAATGTTCTGGAGGTCTGTCACGATAGTGTAGGTATTTTTAATCTAGTCTCAGGCAAAATGATTTATAGAGCTAGTCAGAGTCCCATCATCTTGATAAGCAGTAAAGTTGTGAGAAAGCAAACTTCCTGTTTCTGCAACAACTTCTCCAAATAGATTAAACGTTTTATTTAATAAAACAGCAGATGTACTGCCAAGCACGGTATGAAAATAATTTAATAAGCAAAGGGTAACAGCACTGTCAGCAGGCAATCGTACAGATGAAGTGACAGCCCATATTAACAGTGGAAACTCAAATGAGGCAAGGGAAACTTGAAGCTGGTTTTAATAATAATAATTCTTGCATTTGATATAGCGCCTTATCACCTCATTCAGAAATCTCAAAGTACTTCAGAGGATATACTGTAAAGTGGATTGACTGTGTATTTTGTCTGTGAAACACGGCATCCAATTTACGCATATCAGTGGTCAGGCCTTCTGCCGTCACCCTCTGGAACTCCATCCCACATTCCCTTCACCTCGCTCCCTCCCTTTCCTCCTTCAAGGCATGTATCAAGCCTTCAGCCATCTCCTGCCCTCCCTACCCTCCATCTTCCCTTACCCCAATACCAAACCCCCTGCTCGGGTCCAACCCTGACTGTCCAGTGCCTTGGGATGTCCTCCCAACATAGTTTGCTTGGAATGACCCCCGTGAAAGGCGCTATGCAAATGTAATTTTGTATTGAATTGTGTTGACCTACAAACAGACATGAAATGAGTGACCAATTTTATTTGGGGGATTGTTGGCCAGGACACCAGAAGAAACTCCCTTCTCTTTTCGAATAATGCCATGGGATCCACCTGAACACAGATGGGACCTCGGTTTAAATTGTCAGCCATGATGCCCCCTCTCCACAGCTAACCCTGACTGTAAAAGCTCACATATGAATAACCAACATGGGTGAAATACCAGAAGCCTTCATGAAACCCAAAAGGAAAGAAAATGAATCAAAACCACCTTAAGGCTATGAGGAGGAGAGGGAGGAGATGTAGTGGGGATATAATTTATTAAGAGGGTCCATGTAATTTTCTACCAGGAATCGATGTGAGGGTCTGTGGGTAGAGTCGATGTCAGAGTTTTTTTTGTCAGCTGGGGGGTGTCTGACACATGCAAAAGAGTTTTCAACCCAAACTAAAAATTCCATGCATTCCATCTACACGTGGGAATTGCAGAGACAGATTGTTGGAATGGAATTTGTAGTCTCTCGGGAGGGACATATCCTGTTTACCTAATTCCGGAAAATATTAGGCACAGATTGGTAAGAGCCAAGGCTTGGGGACCCCAGAGTCTGTGATGAGGTACAGCTGGAGACTAACCAGTTAAAACCACATAGCTTGCCATTGATAGCTTTCCTGCTGCTTGTCCAGCTGGAACCACCCTACCTGTTAAGGGCTTTGTTGTGCTGGGTTAACAGGAGCTAAGTGGGATGACTCCCTGTCCCAAGTGACTGGTCTGCTATTCCCGGACCTGCTGATTTTCCAGGCTGGCTGTGGTCATCAGCAGTGCCCTGGAATACTGCAGTCCCATCTGTCTCAGGAACTGGACAGAGGACGAGCTCAATTCCAACATTCCACTGCCAAGCACGTCACCTTGGAGTTCAGCTCCAAGAAGACCCCGCTTACCGTGGAGTCCTGTAGCTCAGTGGTTAGAGCACTCGCTTTGCAAGCGAGAGACCTGAGTTGAATTCCAGGCAGAGGGCGAAACCTTGGGCAAGTTTCCTTACTCCACACACCTAATAATAATCCCTCCAAAATCAAAAACAATAATAAATTGGTCATTTTCAATCTACGACTGTTTGTGGGATATTGCTGTGCACAATTGGCTGCCGCGTTCGCCCACAAATATACAGTCAATTCACTTTACAAGCGCTATATCAAATGCAAGGATTATTATTATTACCATCTCAGATGTGAGGGGCTGTGAGTGGAGTAAATGTGAGGGTCCCCAACAGACTCTCACTCCTCCCCCGCCACTCCCTTCTAAACTTAGTTTGACTCTGTTCCCTCTCCACACACACACACTCCCATTCATCAATGTGAAAGGCACTATATCAAATGTAAGGACTATTTTTAATCAGCCTTTTCTCTGCATCTTCACCTACAAGGACATTCACGGCCTTGCTCCCTCCTACCTCTCCGACCTACTATCCCCCTACTTACCTGCCCGTACCCTCCGTTTCTCTGGCTCCGGTCTGCTCCACATCCCCCGCCCCAACCGCCCTACCATCGGTGGCCGGGCCTTCAGCCTCTCAGCCCCTAGGCTCTGGAACTCCATCCCCCAGTGCCTTCGCCGCCTCCTCCCTTTCCTCCTTCAAGGCCGGTCTCAAGACCTTTCTCTTTGACCGAGCCTTCAGCTCCCCGCTCGACTCTCTACCCCCTCCTCGCTCCCTCCCTTCCCTCCCCTCACCCTGACCATTTCCCCCCTGCTCGGGTCCTGACCCAACTGTCCAGCGCCTTGGGACGTCCTCCCAACGTGAAAGGCGCTCTATAAATGGAATCTTGTTGTTGCACTTATATTACAATCACTGGCTTCCTGCCTAGTCAAACAGTTCCTCTGACTGAACACGGATGTGAAAATCTATACTAGGTAGTTTCAGGGTGAACGTTTGTTCAGTCACGCTGTAAGAATATCTGTTTGCCAGGACACACCTTTCATTGCCTTGGAGGTGTGTGAATCAAAATTGGAAACTCATGACTGAAATTAAACTGGAAACTGCAGTATTTGGGTGAAGAAACTTACCTAGAAATACCTTCAATGCAAACAATGCCAGCCTAGGTTGGACACAGCCTCTTTATAGTGTTTGTTTGAATTCACAATCCTGGACTAGCACTTGTGAATGATCCCTACTTTCTCTCTGAACACCTGTACTTACAGTGACAAAGTCCAGGGAAAGGCCCAGCCATCTGAAGGTCATCCTCTGGTGCAGATATCTAAAAAGTTATATTGAAAATTGGATTTTTGCACCAATTATGATTCATGGTTTGCAAATTTTAAACTAAGAGATTCACCTCAAGATTGACAAATATCAACGTGCAAATCCCAAATCGCCAAAGTCCATAAAAAGGTTGGAAAACGATACGGCTGGTATTTCACTCGTTAACCTTTATTCAGGCCTTTAGAGTTCAGCGTCTCTATGGATCTCTATGTCCAGCACTACATTTGTCAAATGCTTTGAGATGCTCTTTTACACACGCTATATTAAGGTAAATTGTTGTCCAACATGTTTTCTATACGACTGATAAGAAATAAATTAAACTTCAAAGCTCCACCTCAGACACTAGACCTGTGTAATAACTAAATAATCCTTGCATTTGATATAACACCTTATCACGTCTTCAAGCGTCTAAAAGCGCTTCACAGAATATACTAAAGGGAATTCATTGTATTTTTTGTGGGATAAACGCAGCAGCCAATTGCGTACAGCAGTGTCCCACAAACAGTCGCGGATTAAGTGACCAATTTATTATTTTTTTAAAATTATTACCCCTGGAAAAACAATCTACCAATCGACTAACAACCGGGATGCTACTTACTCATCAACCTCCATGGTTGCACACTTCAACTCACCAAGCCAGTCAGGAACCTAAGTGTCTTGTTCAACCCTCAACTGTCTTCTTCCCCACATCCAAGCCATGATCTGCTCTGTCTTTCTTCACCTCTGTAACATCGCCCGACTCCGCCACTGCCTCTCCCCTCAGGCCACTGAAACTCTTATTCATGCCTTCATGACCTCCAGGCTCGACTATGCAAATGCCTGCTTGTCGGCCTTCCCAACTCCTCCCTCCACAGGCTGCAGATAATCCAGAACTCTGCAGCCCGAGTCCTCTCCCGCACCAAACTCCGTGACCCCATCTCCCCCATTCTTGTCCAACTCCATTGGCTCCCTATCCTTCAGATGATCCATTTCAAAATCCTGGTCCTTACCTACAAAGCCCTCCATGGCCTCGCCCCACACTACCTCTGTGACCTCCTAACCCCCTACCAACCCGCCAGTTCCCTCCACTCAGCCGGCTCCGGCCTGCTCCACGTCCCCCGACCCACCCGCCCCACCATTGGCGGGAGAGCCTTCAGCCACTCTGCCCCCAAACTCTGGAATTCCATCCCCAGTCACTCTGCTTCGCCCCCTCCTTAGCCTCCTTCAAGTCCCACCTCAAGACCCTCCTCTTCGACCATGCCATTGGTCACCCCCCTTTCCCTCCCCTCCCTTCTCCCCCCTGACCCCAGTTCGGCTCTGAAATGCTGTACACTGTCCAGTGCCTTGGGACGTCCTCCTGACGTGAAAGGCGCTATAACAAATGTAATCTTGTTGTTGTTACTGCTTGGTAAACAGTATTGAGTAAGGAAACTTGCCTAAGGTTTCACCCTGCCCGGGAATCAAACCCAGGTCTATCGCTTGCGAGGCAAGTACTCTAACAACTGATTTACAGGACTCTACAGGTTATGTTTATTAAAGAAACTGTGTGCAAATATTCATATCTATATAGACCAAGGTTTGGTCTTACAGCAGTACAAGCATGACTTTCCTCAAAGTTAAAATGAATCAATTATCAAAACCTTCGATGTCAGATTGCACTAAATCTCACCTTAAGACTTACTTCTTTAACCATCTTCATCTTGAACCCAGGACTTTCTTTTATTCAGATTTATTCAGAGTAGGAATTAAATTAGGTAGATTTTCTTTACACCTGTGATTTTGTTTTGCATAGAAGGTTTCCATGGATACAGCATACATTTTCCTAGATATACTTGATCATTTTCTACACTGCAAGAAATATTAGAAGAAATGGTTAACCAAGAACCCCCATGTTAATATTGAATACAATAAATTTTCATTAATTTGGCACTTTTCACATCAGGAGTACGTCTCAAAGCACTTCACACAGGGCAACCAAAACTGGTGGGGGTGAGGGGGAAAATAGATGATCAAAAGCAGTCAAAGGAGTACATCTTAAAAAGAACATAAGAACATAAGAATTAGGAGCAGGAGTAGGCCATTCGGCCTCTCTAGCCTGCCCCGCCATTCAATAAGATCATGGCTGATCTATTCTAACTCTACGTACCTACCCACCTTATCCCCATATCCCTGAATCCCTTTATCCACAAGAAATCTATCAATCTCAGTGGCTTTGAAAGTGGGGAGGGAAGGAGGAATAATTCAGTGGGACTCTGGAATAATTCAGTGGGCTCTGGGATAGAATTCCAGAAATTGGAGGCTCAATAGTGGTGGGGCAGAGAGAGTGGGGGACATGAAGCAGGCAGGTTCATTGAGTGAAAAGTTTACCACGAACCACTGGTTCTCCATCCCCCAGCAGATCAAATTCAAGATTCTTGTTCCTCACTTTCAAATGCTCCTGTGGCCTAGGTAACAAAAACATTTGTAGTCCTGAAGCTCAGTGGTTAGAGCACTCGCCTCACAAGCGAGAGATCTGGATTCGATCCCCGGCAGGGCGAAACATTGGGCAAGTTTCCTTACTCCACATGCCTCTGTTTATCTAGCAGTAAGTAGAAACCCAGTTGTTAGTCAATTGGCAGATTGCCTCTCCGGGGATAATAATCCCTCAAAAAAAACACAATAAAACAATAATAATTTGGTCACTCAATCCACAACAGTTTGAGGGACACTGCTATATGCAATTGGCTACTGCTTTTCACCCACAAACATACAGTCAATTCCCTTTACAGTACATTCTGTGAAGCACTTTCAGATATCTAGAAGATGTGAAAAGTGCTATATGCAAGGATTATTATTATTATTAATAAATACCCAATTAACTGACTTTTGTCTTGAAATCTACACAAATACAAGGAAAGGGAAATAGAATTGACAGATTATCTGGTGCACTAATGGCTTCTGCATTAATCACAAATTCCACCTCCTCCTCCCACCTTTGATGAATACTTTCAGGGAGAAGAGGATAAAATCAGTATTTTTTCCACTCCATCACCCCCTCCCTATGCTAGGAATTGGCAAAATAGATAGCAAACACATTCACCGGACACACAATCATCTGAAATCACGACCTTGCACTTGGTTGAAGCATTCAGCAGTTTACATCATCAAATATCAACACTTCTTGTCAAGAGCGTACTGGAGGCAGCCCGAGTTACACATTCTCACTCTCCTCGGTGTACAAAAAAACTCATCTTAAACTCCGTTTTATCTGATACTGGCTATCATATTTATGCTCCACTCTTTTGGACTAGTCAAAATATGAAAACAGCCTATTAATATCCACCTTAATAAATCTTTCATAATTTTAAATACCTCTATCAGCTCTATCAATCATCTCATCTGCAGAGAAAAGCTCTAACGTGTCCAATCTCTCTTCATATCAGTACCTATTCATCCTTTGTAACATCCTAATAAATATACACTGCATTCTCTCCATTATTGCAACATTGTTCCTAAGCAAGGATTATTATTATCTTTCTCGTAAGTATGGTGACAAGAACTGCACACTAGACAATGACAGAGTGCAATTTAATTTGGGAGCATTCAGTTCTAATTGAGTTGGATTGATCACAGTTAGCTTGTGTGCATGAGATCAAAGATCCAAATAACTGCATAAATCATCCCCATTTCTATTTTCTCCAGTACAAGTTGCAGTGTTCTTGTTGCAATTAGCTATATCTGTTCACTTTACACTTTGGCAATGATGGAGGGTGGGGGGCATTGTAGAATTGGTAGGTTGATTGCTTTATTATTGGTCAGAATAAGCCAGAGTCTGTTTCTCAGCTGACCAGTAAAATCTAGATTAATATTTACAGCATTCAGATGTTTATATATGGATATTGTCTATTACTGTTGCTAAGGAAGATCATATTCATCAGCTAAGATCAGGATTGATCATTTTTGGTATGGGGGGGGTTGAAACAAATATAGTTTGCCTAATTATGGGGACTCAACTCATCTGGATCCTGCTTCTGAGTGAGAGGTAGAAAAGAGAGATTTTGTGGAAACATTAGATGTGTTAAAAGCTGCTCTGAGTTGCCCTTCATTTTGGTCCAACCATGTTACCTTAGTTTAGTTGGTGACGTTCTCATCTACGAGCAAGAATACTATGGAATTGAAGTTAAACTTCAGTGCATTACCGGGAAAGCATTCCATTGTCAGAGGTGCCATCCATTAGGTGAGACATTAAACTAAAATTCCATCTGCCGTCTGTTTCAGGTGGATGTTAAAAATACTGTATCATTATCCAAAAAAGAAAAACATTTCTTCCCATATCCTGGCCAGATACATTGATCATTCACCTCTTGTTTATTATTCAGATGCTGCATTCATTTCTTGTTTGTTTTTGTTACCCTCCCATATGCAAAGCAATCATTGCATGTAAAACAGGCAATGTCCTTGACTGTAGTTACTGTGAAGTATTTTGAAATGTTTTGATGTGAGGAGGCCATATAAAAACTCAAACTTTTTCTCTCCAGTATGACTATCAGAGTAGAAGGACTAGGTGGCAAGTTCTATTGTGCGGCTCACATGAAAGACCCAGAACTGCAGAGACCAGAACAACAACAATAACTTTCATTTATATAGTGCCCTTCACATGGGGTAGCGTCTCGGAGCGCTTGACAGTGGTGGAGTCAGACCCCGAGCCAGGGGGAGAGGGAGTGGGAAGGTGACTGTAAACATGATCGATAAGGAAGGTCTTTAGGCAGGATTTGAAAGTGGGGAGTGAGGGGGCAAGGCAGAGGGATTGAGGGAGAGAGTTCCAGAGCTTCAGGGCTTAGTGGCTGAAGACACGGCCACCAGTATAGACCAGGACATGCATGCTGGACCAGACTTGGATGCACCATGGAGCGGAGATGGAATCAACTACCAACCATGCCCCACCACACAATGAGCTTCAACTGTTAACGTGGAGCAAATTCCAGTACAATTAAAGAATTTCCTTTTTGTCCAGCCAAATTATAAAATTGCTTTTCTAATTCAGTAAGTGACACCCAGAGACTGCAACGTGGAGTGAGTCACCTGTGTTTGCCAAATCATTTGAATCTGTTCCAGAAATAAGTGCAAACAAATAAGAAACTGATACCTGCAGTTCAAGCTGCTTTTTACTGCCTGTAACAGTGTATACATAATGACTGGATGTCTCCAGATTTTAGACCCCTGATAGGTCAGAAATATTTGTTCCCCAAACCATCTGGTCAGCTGACCTAAAGTAAGGGCACCAGCTTTATGAATGGAAAGGTTCTTAGTAAATGAAGCAGAAGAAGATAATTTCTCAGAGATATTAAGTTATTGTGTCACTAAATGTAAAGGGTACAGAGAAACTGCAGAAGAGCGAGATTTAGACCAAGTGGCTGGCTCGTGTCAAGAAAAATACCAAAAAAAAGAAAAAATTGATAGATTAAATCTTCCTGGGGGGAAGCGCTGCTTGTGCTGAGCTGGCTCCAACATGACGTGTTTGCCAATGTAATGTTGGAATCAAATCAACCCTCAGAAGAGGTCTGAGCAGTCTGATTCCTGAGCCAGGCAGGTCTGATGTACTGCAATGACAAACAAACCAGCCTGGCTCCTCATCACACCTCGGAGAGGCAAAATGATCACTGGAGGCAGGGATTCTTCCCACTATGATCTGGTTAACCCTGCAGTCAAAGTCCTGATGGACAGGGTAGCCTCAGCTGGAGAGGCAGTGGGAAACTTGCCAATCAGTGTTCATAAATACTGTTTTAAATTGGTAAACTCCAGCAGTGCCATGGTCCCCAGGAAATGGCTCTCACTAACCTGAACCTAAAACTCTCCAGAATTAGGTAAGCAGTGTGCGTCCCTTCAGGGAGAGAGTGCACATTCCAAACCAGACGCAAGGACATTTCCACATGTAACATGGCAATGGGCTTCCTCACATATCAGATAATCAGCTGACTAAAAAAGAATAGGCTAACTTATTTCTGTACTAGCAAATTGTATGATTCTATTTAGATGATTCTTCCCTCGCCATCTAACACCTACACGGATCACTGTGCATAGCTAGGAGGCAGAGGCAAACAAATCTCGAGCGTTAGAGAGCTCTTTGGTGACAGACAGACTTCCTGTCATTATCTAATTCAGTGAAGACAAGGAATTTCTGCAATGAAGTACCAGCAGCTTTTCCAAGGCTGGAAAATCCCAGGTAGCATCTAATCTCTGAGATTAATGTAACATATTTAACCATAGAATCCTTGGGACGGTACCTTAGGACGTCCTTCCAACAAGAAAAATGCTATATAAGCGAGAGGACATGGGTTTGATTCCTGGGCAGGGCGAAACCTTGGGCAAGTTTTCTTACTCCACAAGCCTCTGTTTACCTAACAGTAATTAAGAACGCGTTTATTAGTCAATTGGCGGATCGCTTTTCCGGGGGTAATAACTCCTTCAAAATAAATAAATAAACAAATAATTTGGTCACTCAATCCATGATTCTTTGTGGGACACTGCTGTGTGCAACTGGCTGCTGAGTTTCTCCCACAAAGAGCACAGTCAGTTCATTTTACAGTATATTCTGTCAAGCGCTTTGAGATGCCTCGAAGACGTGATATGATGCTATATTATTATTATAAATGTAATTTGGTGGTGTTGTAGAATCCACATTGTGAGGATTTATTCTCAGATTTTCCTACTTAACATAATTACTTTGATATCTTTGTAGAGTCCCGTAGCTCAGTGGTTAGAGCACTCTCCTCGCAAGCGAGAGAGCTGGGTTCGATTCCAGGCAGAGCAAAACCTTGGGCAAGTTTCCTTACTCCACATGCCTGATAATAATCCCTCAAGAAAAAAATAAATAAAATTGGTCACTTCAAACCACGACTATTTGTGGGACACTGTTGTGCGCAATTGGCTGCTGCGTTTCGTCCACAAATATACAGTCAATTCACTTTACAATATATTCTGTGAAGCGCTTTGAGACATCTAGAAGATGTGGAAAGCACCATATCGAATGCAAGGATTATTATTATTATTTATTATTATTATCTTTACCTGTGGATACTTTCATATTATCTACAAAATACATTGCAGATAGAAGAGATCTGCTTAAAGTGGCCATATTTCCAATCCTATTAGCTGTGTGAAGCAAAATCTAGGATAAATGGGTTGCGACTAGGATAATAGTTGAGAAAGTGAATGATATTGATTTCAATTACAAGTGCTGTCCCCATCAAGGACCACAATACAGCTTTTGTAGATTGAATCAATTTGGGATCATTACTTCAGAAAAATACAACATTTGTGTCTGAGTTAACACACTTTAGAATGGATACTCAACCCATCAGCCTCAGCTTGTTACAGTGGAAACAAACTAGAACAAACAAGCCAAAAATCCATCAATAGAAACATACTTTTTTTTTCATTTCAACATAATCAGAGTTTTGTGCCTCATCAGAAAGAATGGAAACAGTCAGATGATTTACCATTAAAAAAGAATTATCAACGACAGTTACATGTACAGAGGGAACTCAACATATTTACAGTTTATCTATTAGTCCATTTATTCATGCATAAAGGCATTTACTGAATAAACCAAATTACTCTAACTTGCTTGTGGTCTTCCAATGACCTATTGGGTAACATAGACACTTAGGCCTTTGGGATAGGCCATTCAGCCTATTGGGGAGAGACCCAACCAGAGTAGCATTAAATCTATCTATTGCTCTTCTTGATTCCAGTCCTGGATAAGCCTTAGCTTCTTTCAGCTCAAAGTTACCAAGACGGAAGCCAATCTCCTCGGCTCCCGTCAATACCTTCTTGCTTCTGGTTCTGTCTTCTTCAACCTTCCTGACCTCTCTCTCCAATTCACTGAGCTAGCGTGATATCTTGGTATTCAGTTTGACCCTCGACTCTCTTTCCTTCCGGATATCCAAACCCTGACTAAGACCACTTTTTTGCATCTTTGCCACATTAGCCACCCCACCCTTCCTCTCCCACCCCCCACCCAGTGCTGATAAAACCCTCATCCACATGTTCAGAACCTTCCATTTCAACTTCAACAAATTCCCTTCTCCCTGGCCTCATCACCTCTACCACTACCTCTACCACCTACAAGCTCCAGATCATCCATACTTCGCTTTCTATGTTCTTTACTCACAAGAGGCTTAGAATGCTTTGTGGGTATTATCCACATCCTCAATAAACTCCACTAGTTCCCCTTCTTCCAATGGATTGACTTCAAGATTCTCATTCGCCTACAAATTCCTTCACAATTGCACAATCTGCTTTCCACTGTCTCCACATGATTGTCTGCTTCCATTCCCTACCGCACCCCCTATATAGAAGCCCAAATCCTTATTCAAACTGTCTCCAGATTTCATTTCTCTAACTTGCCCACCTTCCTGGTTTAGCTGTCCATAAATTCCAGCTCTGCAACCTATGTTCTTTCCCACACCTGGTTCTGTGAGTTTATCATTCTTGCCAGGATCAACTAATTCACTCTTTCCCAGCAGATTAATTTCAATGCCTTGTTTCAATTTTCAAACGCCCTTGCCCTACCCTTCCTCTGTGATCTTCTGAAATCCCACACCCTCAACTCTGCTGATTTAGGCATGCTACTAACTCTCCACCCTCTCCACTTTATCAAGCTTTCAGCCACTTTGCTCGCCCTCTGTGAAACTCTCTCCCTAAAACATTGTAATTATCATTTACCATCAGTGCCTTTAATTCCACCAATTTATTTTGAATGCTTCTCACAGTTAAGTATCTGGGGAGAAGAGAACAAGAGTCCTGTAGCTCAGTGGTTAGAGCACTCGCTTTGCAAGTGAGAGACCTGAGTTCAATTCCAGGCAGAGGGCGAAACCTTGGGCAAGTTTCCTTACTCCACACGCCTATTAATAATCCCTCCAAAACTAAAAACAATAATTAAATTGGTCATTTTCAATCTACGACTGTTTGTGGGACATTGCTGTGCGCAATTGGCTGCCGCGTTCGCCCACAAATATACAGTCAATTCACTTTACAGTGTGTTCTGTGAAGCGCATTGGGACGTCCTCCCGACGTGAAAAGCGCTATATCAAATGCAAGGATTATTATTATTATTAAGATGCATCCCTGCAAAAAATATTTGAGACTGAGACAACCTACGGTACCTCACTATGGTTCCAGTGCAATGGTGACAAGGTCGCTTGGCTGAATTCTCATTTTACTAAACCTGAATGGGGTAAATTCAAAAAGCAACTTACAAAAGGGGAGGAAATCAAATCTCAACTAAGTAACCAACTTCCACTTTTGCTTCTCTTTTTGCAAGTTACACAGGATTACATCTCAAAGTGCTTCACAAAAATGGAGTCAGACCCTGAGCGGGGTGAGAGAGGAGGAGGAGACTGCAGGCAGTCAAAAATAGTTCTTTTCAGAAAAGGTTTGAAAGTGGAGAGGGATGGCAGGAACCTAAGAGTGGTGGAGCAAAGAGATCTGGGTATTCAGATCTACAAATCTCTAAAAGTAAATCTCTAAAAACTATCCCATGAGCAGGGCGCTGTATAAATACAATTTGTTGTCATTTGTTGTAAAAGTAGCAACACAAGTAGATAATGCCATAAAAAGTGTCAATGGGGTCTTGGGCTCTATATGCAGAAGGATAAATTACAAAAATGAGGAGACAATGCTGAATTTGTATAAAACCTTGGTTAGACTGCTGTGCCCAATTCTAGTCAGCACACTACAATTAAGATATAGCAACGATGTAAAGAGAACAGCATAGATTTAGTAGGATGATATTAGGGCTGGCAGGTTACGGCTATCAGAAGACTAGATAGGTTAGGTCTTTTTTCCCCAGAGAAGATGTTTAAGGTGTTTAAAATTATAAAACGGTTTGGTAAGGTTAACATAAATAATCTGTTTCCATCGGCTGGGGAGTCAGTAACCAGGGGACACAAGTGTAAGATAGCGACTAGGGGATCTGGAAAAGAAATTCGGAAACGACTTCACACAGAGGATAGTGAGATTGTGGACCTCACTGCCCAACTCAATGGTTGAAGCAGGTAATACAGATGCATTTAAGTGGAAGTTTTATATACACATGAAGGAGAGGGGAATAGAAGGGTATGGGAGGGAGTAAGGAGTGGGTGGAGGCTCACATGGAATATAAACACTGATTTGGTTGAATGACCTGTTTCTGTGCTTATTTACAATCTATGTAAATCTAAACATTGGGAACCTGAAGTGCACATGGTCTCCTTTGTAGGAATTGTGGGACAGGTGCTATGTTACGCTTATGGTACCCCTCTTCACTGGCAGAATATGGCTGCTACACCACATTGTATTACCACCACTTTGTTTGTTCCAGTTCATAAAATGGTAGAAAACCATCCCCATCAGTCAGGAGGTGAGGAAAGTACAGTATTAATCTGATATCAGAACAGGTTGGATGAGTGAGTATTAAAACATGTCCAAACACTGAACTTATTAGCTACATCAATACTTTTTAAAAATTGTTTTGTTTTTTGCACCACCTCTCGGTCTGAACCTATCCCTTAGACTCATCGAACCAGTGCGTAACCTAGGCATCAGGTTCGACCAACAGCTGTCCTTCCTTCCCCACATCCGGTCCCTCACCAGGACCACCTTGCTCCACCTCCGCCACATCACCCGCCTCCGACCGTACCTTATCCCAAATGCAGCTGAAATTCTGGACCACGCGTTTGTCACCTCCCGACTGGACTTCTCAAATGCCCTCTTTGCCGGACTCCCCAGCTCCACCGTCCACAGGATCCAACCAATCCAAAACTCCTGTCCACATACTCACCCGTACTAAACTCCGTACCCCCATCACACCAGTTCTAGCCAAGCTCCACTGGCTCCGAATCATCGAACGGATCGATTTCAAGATCCTCACACTTGTTTTCAAATCCCTTCATGCCCGGGAACCTCCCTACCTCTCCAACTTGCAACCCATAACCCGCTGCCTCCGCTCGACTGGATCCAGCCTTCAGCTTGTTCCCCGCGCCCTCTGTTCTACCATTGGTGGCCGCTCTGCCAGCTACTATGCCCTCAAACTCTGGAACACTCTTCCTCTCTCCCTCCACCTTGCTCTTTCCTTCCCCATTTTCAGGTTGTACCTGAAGACCTTCCTCTTTGACCGTGTCTACGGT
This sequence comes from Callorhinchus milii, assembly GCF_018977255.1. Classification (NCBI taxonomy): domain Eukaryota; kingdom Metazoa; phylum Chordata; class Chondrichthyes; order Chimaeriformes; family Callorhinchidae; genus Callorhinchus; species Callorhinchus milii. The sequence continues at coordinate 63,404,055 of NW_024704743.1, forward strand.
CATCTCCCTTTCCCCGGCTCGGAATCGTGCTCCGCCACTGTCAAGCGCCCTGGGACGCTACCCTGTGTGAGGGGCACTACATAAATGCAAGTGGATGTTGTTTCTACATGTGTAAATGTCAGCTGTATACAGCATTAAGAGAAACAGAAGCATTTTAGTGCAAAGGCCTCAATACTGCATAACAATATAAAACTGCTTTACCTATCAGTTGCACACAAGAATGATTAACAGAAACACTTTTGAGGATATATTTTATATTTATTGTTCCATTTGTTACTGTTCACTCTACAGTAATAAAAAACAAAATATACTGTACTGAAATGCTGATATCTTATGTCCAGATGACATTACCATTACAATATATATATATACAGCTGTTAACAGCTGCATCGCTGAGTGTAAACACCATTCCTGGACCAAATATCAGCTTTTTAAGCAAAGGTGAAATAGCATTATATCAAAGTCACCATGTTGATAATTTACACAACAAATTCTTTCTTATGCTGAATGCTGGAATTAGCTGTACAGTAAAAGCATTATACTGTAGTTACTTTCATGGTGCATGAGAGAAACTGTGCATGAACTCTAAGAAGCTGGAGTAATGCTGTATAAAATGATTTTTTCCCCCACCAAATTCTAATTTTGTAAAAATCATTTTAACTGTTGACAAGGGACACAAATGAAATCAGTTACATTGGTAAGAATTGATGTAAATTAAATCATCAAATTGTCTGCAAAACACATCGTTGTTAATTACATTAGGAATCACCGTGCCTAGGAAACCAACCCACACAAAAGAGTATTTATTTCATAGACCAAATTCAATAGCTTTGGATGCATTTCCATTTTAGAATAAAGTGGCAACTCAGTAATACAGATTCATACAACACTTTACTGAAAATGGCTGGTGGACACAAAATAAATTCTACTGAGTGGGATTACTAATCCTGATGAAGTTTATGGAGAAATGTCCTACAGTGTTTAAAACAGTTTCAAAATTTAAAAATGTATTCAAAATATTCAAATGATAAAACACTTTTTGAATCTTAAAACTATAAACAAGTGAACATTTCCCACTTTTCATTTCTGAAACAAAGATGTAATAATAATAATCCTTGCATTTGATATAGCGCTTTTCACGTCGGGAGGACGTCCCAAAGCGCTTCACAGAACACACTGTAAAGTGAATTGACTATATATTTGTGGGCAAACGCGGCAGCCAATTGCGCACAGCAATGTCCCACAAACAGTCATAGATTGAAAATGACCAATTTATTATTGTTTTGTTTTTTGGAGGGATTATTATTAGGCGTGTGGAGTAAGGAAACTTGCCCAAGGTTTCGCCCTCTGCCTGGAACTGAACTCAGGTCTCTCACTTGCAAAGCGAGTGCTCTAACCACTGAGCTACAGGACTCCGATGTATTCCTAAGTATAGAAATAATTTTCTTTTAAATGAAAGAGAAGTTATTTCCCACAAAGTGTTCATTCCATTTCCTGTGGAGAAATGTTATAGATGAAGAGAATCAGCTCACACCTTGAAATTGTATTTAAAATTATTCTTTTTTTGCAAAATTATAAATTAGGAAGAAGCACCTCTTTACATTCAACAGTGAATACATTACTTAAATGCTGTGTAAAAATGGTGATAAAAATTCAGAAGTACATAGTCTACTATCAGCAATAATAGAATAATCAATTACTACTGTACTGTATTTTTAAGATATAAAACATTTCCTTTTGTCTTTTGCATCTTTACTTAAAAAGCTGCTAGCAACACATTCCTCAAGATCTTTTGAAAGTTGAGTTTTCTTTGGGACAGATTACTTGAAAGATTTCATAATCTCCATTTCTTATTGTGACCCCTGTGGAACTCTCTCCTAAAATCCTTGTTCCTTCTTGCTCCATATTCAAAACCCAACTTCCTCTGTTATTCTACATGAAAGGCACCACCTAAGATCAGGTTGCTGATGTTTCTGCTATTTAAGTATAATAATTGTGACAAAATGGGAGTTATCATTTATGTGCTGATAATTACACAATTTAAAATGTGTCTACTCATTTGTTGGTTCTGTAGATTGAATCCTAGTTGTCCTCACTTACAAAAAGATCAAAGTGTTTGGTAATACACATAAAAAGTGCCCATTATGTTAAAATGTTCCGAAAGCACTTCACAAGCTGTATAAGTGTAAAGTATAACATATTGTAACACAGTGCAACAACTGTGTATTTGAAGGTAAACTTGAAATAATAATCCTTACATTTGGTATAGAGCCATTCACATCAGGACGACATCCAAAGTGGTTTACGGGATTTAGTGTTTAGCTTGGGTTTGAAATGCCGTCATGTCCTCCCGACGTGAAAAGTGCTATACAAATGTAATCTTATTGTTGTTGTTCTACGTGTACTTGTGGTCTTCCCTCATCTATGATAGCTTAAAAATGGATCAGTGGCAAACTAAATTCCTGTTATTTTACTGTGCTCTCAAACTTCAATCATCATTTCTTGATATTGATAAGATTTGAAAGTGACCTCTCAAAAGTAAGAATTGCAGTCTCTTTAAATACGGTCTTTACATTCAAATTATGTTACTTAAAGTTGATGCTCCCAATTACTTTAGATTCATTGTATTCACTTTGAACAGAAAACTTTTGGCCAACGTTGAACTCAAACTTGGTTGAAATATCCTCATAGATAAAGGTAGTGGCACAGCTTACTAATATATAGTCTGATTCAGCCCGACTGTTAGGGAGTTCAGGGCACACCTTCACTTCCAAGTCTCACTAATCACATAAACTGACCGGTCAACAGTCAAAAATAATGAGAACCAGACTGACTTAGTCAGGCGTGTCTCCTAGAATCCTGTTACCTTTCTTTCAATCTCTCTCTTCCCCCTAACATTTTTAAAAAAAATAAAAAGCACCAAGATATTAATTTATTGAACTCTAACTAGTAAAGAGCTAAGTGGATTAGCCATGATTCAAAAAGAACCATATGTACTTCCAAAGCGTTATTGGGGAGAATCGTGTATATAAGAATCAATCTAAATGAACTTGATCCTGAGCTTTAAAAAGTACAATAATTCAAAAAAACAAAGCTCAAATCATGGATTGTTTCATGTTAACATACATTTGTGGCTACAAAATGTAAATGGTATACACCGCTAGACAACTTACAACCAAATTTATTAATGAGCAGTTTAAACTAGTTGTAAATAATATTTATAAACTACAGTATAAATGTATGTCCATAAAGCATTGCACACAACCACTATGACTGTGAATAAACAAGGCATATGAAATTCCACATATGCAAACTAACTACATTTGCACATTTCTCTTCGTCTGGAAGGAATGTGCACTCTCCCCAGAACAACACTGTTTAGCTAATCACAGAAAGTATTAGCCGTAAGTTAAAAGAAGGCAAGGCTTAGGAACCCCAGTATAGGTTCAGGAGTGGAAACTGTATGCCTTGCTATTGTAAACACTGTCTTGCAAGCTTCCAGCCACTTATCCAGCTGGGACCACTCTAAACTTTAGCTTGCAGGGTTAATAGAACCAAGCAAGAGGAATCCCAACCTCAGTAGCACTATGCACAGAAATCACAAGAAGGATGAAAGAGATCCTTTGGCCTACTTGATCTGCCCTTTTAGGACTACCAAACTTCATTATAGCTCAAGCTGTTTTGAAATAAGCCTATTGTTGTAACTTCTGGTAATCCATTGTCAGTAGTTATCAGGTCACTTGTGCACTTCCTGGGAGTTGCTCAAGTACCATTGGGGTGGACTAAAGGGTTACCCCCCAAATCTCTCAACAAGTCTGTGAACTTGGAGGGACAAGAATACAGAAAACCACCAAATATTCTCAAAGAAGCAGAGGAGGACATTTCAGAATCCTTCATTATTTTCAATGGGAATTGACTAGTTCCGCAGATGGGATTAAGGGCAGTTTAGCTGTGTAGAATGCACAATTGAATCCACTATAATAAACCATCTCTCATATCAGTGAAAACCAAAGAAAGCAAAATTGTACATAATTGGATGTTTCCAGGATTTTTGCAACTTACATCAAAATGCAGCTTTATGATGCAGATTTTAAAATAAAGGAAAACACAGCCTATCAAACTTTCCCAGCTTTCATTGCGGTTAAACTGCATCGGTTGACCTATCAAGATTAAACTCAGTTCCAGCACTTCACAGGCTGTATAAGTATTAAGTATTTCTGCCACAAATACAGCAGGCTAACAATAGCAATAGCACACATTTGGAAAATAATATGATGGAACACATTCCTTCTGCTTTAATGTTCAGATCTATGTCCAGCTATAGCGTGGATGAACAATTAATTTTAATGCAGAGTTTCTGCTAATTCAATGTTCCTCTTTGGAGAGTAAAGGAAGGCCACGACTGTGTGAGAGTTAGTGCAGGAAGCAGCAGGTAGATGAGCCAGGACTTCTCAGGCTAAGTTGATAATTACATTCAGTCACTCAGCAGATCTCACTTCCTCAGGACTGTCTTCAAAAGGTCTAGAACAAAGTAATAAAAATCATGACAACTATATATATTGAACATTTACTCTCAAACAATTGTAATCCAATCTGTTATGAACATTATTTTTCACAAAAGTAATTCAACTTTATCCGTTACTTCAATGCAATTATGTTATAAAATTTAAACATAATGGTTGCTGAACAACTCTTTACACAGATTATAACGTTGTTGAGATGGCTCATAGCGCTTCACGGAATACATTGTAAAGTGAATTGACTGTTTACTTTGTGGCTGAACGCGGCAGCCAATTGCGCACAGCAGTGTCCCACAAACAGTCTTGGATTGAGTGACCAAATTATTATTATTTGTTTTTAAAAGGCATTATTACCCCTGGAAAGTGACCCACCAATCAACAAATAAAATAATTATTATAGTCACAAGTTATCAACAGGTTCAGTTGACTTTGTGCATTATTCAGCGTTTAATTCCCCCCCCCCACACAAACTCCATTTCTCTCCCCCCTCACCAGTTGCTTACCTCCCCTAATGGATACAGTTAGTGTTGGTTAGTGTTACAGGACTCTGGAATATTGTAAAGGTATTGGAACCAAGCATGAATTGTACTTTTTGGAAACCAATCATCATACTTAAGAGTATTGAAACCAGTTTCACATATGTAGGCCACTGATGCAATGACACTTTCCTGTGTCTAGAATTGAATGTGCATTCTCTCTGGTGCAACGGAAAGTATCACATTCAGCTTAGCCAGAGTAATTCAGCAGCAGCCACTTACAACAACAAATTGCATTTATATAGTACCTTTCATGTCAGGAGACCATCCCTCTGCATACCAGGCAAAGAACCACCATGAAGGAGTTAATTAAGTTGGCTACTAAGAGAAGTGATGACCTCTGCCCTGTTCTATATATTCAGTGGATTATCTTTTACATGCACCAGAACATCTTGTTATGCAGTTTATTATAAGACTACTGATTGTTTGATTTTCATTTCCTACTACATTCAACATCAAAAGAAACATGTATTAGAATGGAAGCAAATGATACTTTATGTGGCACAACAGAATACCAAATAATCTTAAAGCCTTCTGTTATGAATTCCTGACAAATCCATTTACATATACTCCAGCTAGAGACCTGGGTGACACTGTGGGTTAGGCACATCATTCATCTACAAAACAAGGGTGCAAATTCAGCCGTACTAATAGGATCAGTTAGTAGCTCTCTCACCTATGAGTCAGAAAGTTGTGAGTTCAAGCCCCAGGTCAGGACTTTGAGCTCAAATCTAAGCTGACACTCCAATGCAGTGTTGGGAATGAGCTGCATTGCTGAAGGTGCCATTCTTTAGATGAAACTTTAAACCAAGGTCCTGCCTGCCGATTCAAAAAGAGAAGGGAGTTCTCCTGGTATCCTGGTCAACAGTCCCCCAAATAAAATTGGTCATTCCTTCAGGACTATTTTTGGCACATTGTCATGGGCAAATTATCTGCTGTATTCATCTACAAATTACAATCCTTCTATTCTTTACAATATATCCTGTGAAGCACTTTGAGATGTCCTTCTGACATGAAAGGCACTATAACGAATGCAAGGATTGTTTTTATTATAAGAAGTCTCCTCTCTTTTGGCTTGTGTAAGGAGGAGGTATTTATTCTCTTTTTTTCTTTTGCTTCCTTTTGGAAAAAAAACACACATCTAGGCACTTATCATATAATCCTTCCCCACTCTGTTATATATGAGGCACAATGTGACCAGTACTTTCACAGAGAAAATACACAACAGTTTGAGCCAGCACCGGGTCAAAATGTTAATCGAGGAGCCTGAACTCCTCTTAAAGACCATACCTATACAATTGATCTAATGTTCCTCATTTCGTCAATTTTCACATTAGGATTAAAGCAAAATAGGCAGTGACAAGACTCTTAAGAAATAACTGTTTAGAACATGTTGGAGCACTTATCATCCTGAGCTGAAGCAGACATTGGTGAAAGATTTTAAATTGTTCCAGGTAGCTGTCTTGTAGGGAGCGTTTAGAAATTCCCTGCATGTTGTTCACTACTTGATTAAAATAAGTGGAATTAACTCCTTGGCAGTTCCTGGTCTGCCAGAGAATGACGAGGAGAAGAAAGATTTTCATCCAATTTGTTAACGTGACAGCTAACCCAATTTGTTAACCTAACCCAAACGTTCAAGTCATTTTGAAGTGCAGCTATGCCTAAGTACTTGTTGTCTTGTACACTCAGATCTAAACAACATAGTCCTGTAAAAAAGGAGCCAGTTACACTTATAGATTATTATTAATGACTCCAAATTGGCTACATGTTTGTGCAAGAGTTGGCCATACCACTAATGGGAGTGTGCGTTTATTTTCTTCAGTGCGCCCTCAAAAGTTTAAATTTTACTTCTGTTTTATCTGAAGGTCTGTTTTCATAGGGAATTGCCTAGATTGAAACGACGTTTGTTTTAAACAGAACATGAATGCTTTGTGCACATTGAAGTGGTTCTTCCTGACATAAGTATGCAGCGGTGAATAAGAAGCTTGACGTAGCTCATTTCCTCAGATTATTGAAATGCAGATATAGTCAGTTTAAGGCATAAAGCATATGCAGTCTTATGATAGCCTGTTTCATGTGTCAAGCAAAATGGATCAACTACTAAAGCATTCAATTCCCTAACACTTCACACTAAAATTGAGCAAACAGGATTCTTATATGCAAGGAACTGCACCTTACAAAAAATTAGATTCAAAAGAGCCAGACACAAACTTCAAACCCGAGGAAGGCGAGACAGGCTCGCTAAATGCCACTCTCACGAATATAACCCGAATCCAGTATGAAATCATGATAGATGAAACTAAAAAGGATAAAAATTGTAAATAGTTTGTTTCTTTGTAGCAAAGTTCAATTTCAGTATTCACCCCAGTCACTGCACATGCTTGCAGCTCATTTCCTGTGCACGCTAAAATAGCAGACTTCCAGGTTAAGATTGTCACCAACATCGCTTCCTATTAACTGGGCATGTGCAAAAAGCAATGTCCATAGCAACCTGATGACGAGCAAGCTAGACATTTTTTGTTTAAGCATGTGAACGCTTTACTATACAGGGGTTAGGATTTATGGATTCCAACATTTTTGTTAGAACAAGGCTCTACTGCATATATTATTTGGTCTATATATAGTAAAACAAATTAAATTCAAATTAAATTTGTGAGGTTTATATTTTTGCCTTCTAAGGACGAGTTTATGAAATGAAACCTGGTTTGCAATTGTTCATTCCTGGCCATTTAAGTTTTTCATTTGCACCTGTGGAAAGCAAGCACATGCTGCATAGTTTAAGCGTGACCCTGGGTGCAGGTAGAAGTAACAGCCTCTGTTTGAAAGTAAGCAAGGGTCGGAGGGCATTCAATAAATTGAATCAGACAAATGCACAATATTGTGACACCTTACAACTATAAATACAAGACTAATGGACAAAAAAAATGAAAAAGGTACTGCAAAACAACCCATGTCTGATTAGCAAACTAAAGTACAGGCAATATAAAGAACAAGGTGTATGAAATATTTAAGTTTTGTGATCCTGAAGTTATGTTGAGATAATGAAACCATAACTACAGTCATTTGAAACCAGGTCCAAGATGGTTATTTGTTAATCCAAGAGGAAATTAATCCTTTGATGACTAGTCTAGTTACCAGGTATATTAAAATGTGGAGATGTTGCTGCCTGACAAAGCCCACCATTTCTACGGGGGAATATTGTTGTAATAATAATAATCCTTGCATTTGATATAGCACTTTTCATGTCTTCTCGACGTCTCAAAGCGCTTCACAGAATAGACTGTAAAGTGAATTGACCGTATATTTATGGGTGAAATGCGGCAGCCAATTGCGCACAGCAGTGTCCCACAAACAGTCGTGGATTGAAGCGACCAATTTTATTATTGTTTTTTTTTTGAGGGATTATTATCAGGTCTGTGGAGTAAGGAAACTTGTCCAAGGTTCCATAAAATCCCAACCAGGAGTTCATTGGGGCACAATTTCAATCAGCATTCACTACACATGCGTGCAGAAAGCCGGCCAACTTTTGTGTGCTAAACAATGACCAATTTGTGGCCATCATATTCCTGCTGATATCACTTTATGTGCAGCATGTAGGAAGTGATATTGGCTGCCACCCAAGGACCTAGAAGTTTTATTTTAAAAGCACCCAAAGCCAAAATGATTGCGTTCCAGATCACCAGACTGTTGTGGCATCATTCTTGAGCAAAGTGACAGTAGTGATGATCCAATAATAATAATCCTTACATTTGATATAGTGCCTTTTACATTGGGAGGAAATCCCCAAGCGCTTCACAGGATATACTACAAAGTGTGGTGACTGTTTTGGAAGCAAACAGGTTAGCCGATTTGCACACAGCAATCCCCCACAAACAACCATGGAGTGAGTGACCAATTTTATTTGGGGGGACTGTTGGCCACGACACCTGGAGAAACTCTGTTCGCTTTTTGAATAATGCTTTAACGACCAATGAATAGGCAGATGAGGCCTCTGATAAAAATCTCATCTGAAGGACAGCACTTCTGGCAATACAGCACTCCCTTAGCATTGGATTAGAGCCTCAGTTTAGACTATATGAGTTCCAAGTCTCGACATGTGGCTTCAACCCTTCTGCGTCAGAGGTGAGAATGCTACAAACTGAGCCAGGCTGACAAAACAGAAGTCAAAAAAAATTTTGGTCCAATATCAAGGTCGGCACCCAATCCCGTTAGAATAAAGCACATTATAACAGGGTTCATTCGTACTTGAAACCGAATGTGGGGAAAGCAATGGTTAGTACTTTGAAAGTTCTACAGGTTAAAGTTAGTTTTATTTAATCTTAAACAAACGTAAATGCCTTACTAAGACGATTTGAACGTTACACAATTATTGACTCATTATTTATGAAACCTAATGAAAAATGAGGATCAAGTTTTATGGCTATAAAATCTATGGTGTCTGCATTTATATTAAAAGATAATGGAATTTACCAGTTTTTGTTTTGTCATATAATGAATTTAGTGGATGTTCCCATAGAAACTTACCTTTGCATTTGCAATAGGGAGGGTGTCTGGGAAGGAGTTGGCACTCCTGGAGAAGGACTCATCAACATTGCGCTGTAAATATTGGAGGCAACCACTAATATGCATAACAGAATAGGTCCAATGATTGCTCCTTCTATCCCAAGGTAGTAAGCTCCTCCAGCGACTGCCAGACCAGTGAGATATGGATGACCACCTCTATGAATTAAACAATACAAATATAATAGTATAAATTAGATTTTCCAGGTAGTTTTTTTAAAAAAACAGGCATATTTCAATATTTGTTGTTTTAGAACAACAATTTGGAGAGTGAGATTTAAAACATGGGATGCATCTATAGCCTCTCCAACCTGCTCACATCTTGTTCCTCTACCTGTCCCTTCACTTGGCCAGCTAGATTCTTCTGCACGTCTACAGACCCTACCGTTCTACCATTGGCACGTGTTTTCAGGGGTGAGACGAAGCGACTACCGGATTCCACATGTTATTCATGGACTAAGTTGTGATACAGAGCATACTATTGTAGCAATAACACTGCTCCCAAATCATGTACAGCTTTAGTACTGTAAATTTAATCTTCAACTATTGCAATTAAATAAAAATAACATTTTGCCTGTATTCGCAATTCATCTCTTCCCCACTCTTTTCTCTCTATCCTATTCACTTTTCATACTTTAATTTTACCCTATCTAAACTAATCCTATTCTATGTCTTCCACTCATTTTTTCTATAAACATTGAAACCTTTAATTTCATTCTACAGCAGGTGCAACACAAAGTGGCTATAGTTGTTTCCAATTGTGATTGTGAACCCGGCTTCAATTTATGTTATTTATTATCAGGGGCAGCACTGCCTCTAGAGATACCCATGCTGCGTCTTTTATTTACTGTGCTGTCACCCATGCCATGTACAAAATAATACCATGTGAAACTTACCCAGAAATATCTGTATAAATAGCTGTATCCACAAAGTATGTTGGTAGCAGATGACAGACGAGCAGCAGAATGGCCATGAAGTTCTCTCCCTGAGCTAACCAGAGGTCCAAAACAGCTGGCACAGCAGCCCAGTATGTTCCCAGGAAAGGGACTGCTCCAAGGATGGCTGCCAGAGCTACCAAAATACATAATTGCACAATATGTTTTACTACGTAAAGTACGACTCTGGTGTGAATTTACAAATCTCCAATCTTTGCACCAATCTTCAAGTCTAATTATCTTCTACATAGCATCAATTAGGCAGTCAACCTGATTTAGCCTTAAAGCAACACCACTTGTGAAAAGCAAATTGTGGGAATTAACCTCATCATAGCTCAGAGATGTTAATAATCTTCAACACTGGGGACAAGGTAGGATTACTTTGCTATAAATATATCAAATGTACACAGTGCTGGCACCTAAGGTCTCATTGATATCTCAGCTATGGAATTTGATGAAGGATACGATTAGTTTCAGTTGATAAATAGGAACAATCATTTTAAATTTTAAATCAGGAACAACTGAAATCCACCTGGTTGATCCCAAACACATCTTCAAAATTATTAAAGGTTGGAGGACACTAGGTTCTGTTCATAAATTAAAGCGTCCATTTTTAACATTGACCTCAGATTATAATGCAAACCATTTAAGGAAGGAAGTCTCTCAGGCCAATATTTCTCCATTTTCTTCATATTGGGCAGATTCCACTGAGCTATTTTGAGTGAAGACTGAGAAAAGTCACCAGTCATGTAAAGTAAAAGAATAAATTAAATAAGATGTTTAGAACATTTAGGCCTTTGCGTTGTTTCAAGTTGCTGAGTTATACAGCCTGAAAAGGTTCAAGATGTTCATTCAAGATTAAAATTACGAGCATGAAAGAGGAAGCTAGGAAGATTTTTTTCCTGCCAGAGGGTTGTCAGATCATGGAATGATTTGCTGGGGTGATTGTTGAGCAGAGTTAATTGGGACATTTAAAAGAGAATTAGTAAGCTTATGCTAAAGAAGTGTTGAGAGGGTAAAGAATAGGGAAATGGAAATAGAACAGATTGGCTTTAAAGGAGAAATGAGAACAGATACTAATACAATGACTCACTCGATTGGCTGCCTAGTGTCAAAGATTTCTATGAAGTGATCACAACTGTCCACTAATCATAAATTATTTAAAATCTTTCAGAAAGTAATATACAACAGATAGTATAGTAAGCCTGTGTCTGGAAGAAGGTGTCCAGTTAAATCATCCTTCATATACTCGCCACTCTTTCCCTTGAAGCAATGATTTCTCTGCAAGTGTACCAATGCATTGCACTATATAAAATCATGTTATGCACCAAACTTTAACCTGGCCTAGCTGATCTTCAACAGTATATCAAGTACAATTTCAGATAATTAGCATCTTCAGTTTTTTTTAGATTTATTAAAAAAATCCAATTATTAGAATTTCCTCATAAAACAGGCTGTATTTTAATGTAGCTCTTAGTATAGCAACAAATTTGAAATGCTCTAACGTACAGGACTTTTTCACAGTTTTATGTGAATGTGAAAACAACAAAGTAACTCACAATGATAGGGTTATTAACACAAAAGTTCACATATACTAAACAAACAAGGCAATTTATCCTTCACTGAGCAAAATGGAAATGCACAGATAATTAATTACCTGAAGGAATGAAGACAATATTGATGCCAAATATAGTGTGAGTCAGCCATGTATAAAGCCCGTAAAAAGCAGCCATCTTGAGGGAAGCATCAAATACACCACTGATAGAGCACAAAGAGAATAATTACATTTTCTGGTTTATTTTATATAGTACTGTATCTGAACATGCCAACATTGCCACTTGCAACACAATATATGAAACTAATAAAATTCCTAAAAAAATTACCTGTTATATTTCCTGTCCAGTTTTTCATACAATTCTAAAGCCCTTCCTAAAATAATGGAAAAATTGAATCACTGTTGTCTGATGGAGTAAAATGGCCTAAAAAGGGTAATTTTTTTTATTAAGTCATCTTCCTCTTTGGGTAGAAACATAGACAAAACTAATCCATGCTATTTCATTCATAATAAAACAATGATCTGTACCAAATGCTGTTCCACCATTGAAAGTCTTTCTCCATACTTACTCATTGCATCCTGGAGCATCCTTGGATCTCTTACAGTGACCAATAATGCAACTTCTGGCAAACCTTCTGCATCCAAATATGGGTAAAATGTCATCGTTGGTTAGTTATTAAACACAGGAATACCTATGTGATGGAATACCACTTGCTCCAGATGCAGTCAACTTTCATGCCTCTGTAAATAATTATCTTGGGTGCAAAGAGTGGCTTTATTGCAGTCTGCCATAGTCCTGCAGCTAGGTTTCCAGTTAAATAAAGAAGGGCAGCCAAGGTTTTACACGTTTGTAATTTTACTTGGAACTTGACTCACCTACAAAATTTTACCCTTTGAAATTAAAAGTCGAGAATGCTAAAAGGATAAAGTGACTCACTTCCTCATTTCCTTTATTTGTTTGGTGACTATTTTGGCGAGTAAACTTCCCATTATGAAAAATACATGGCAGATTCATTGTAATTTATTTCTGCACCTGCATTTGTAGTGAAACAAGTAGTTGTTTGATTAACCTTCTAGGAGGCACTAAATATTTCTCAACATAACAACATCTGCATTAATTACATTAATTTGGTGAGTCTGGACATTAATTTTCTAATTCACACAAACTCTGAAAAATGTTAGTACAATATTTCCTGTTTGACTCAATGACAACCCATTTTGTATATTTGTCTTCCATCCTAATCAATCCCATCATTGCATCACCTAGAGTTCAAAAAGGCAATACACTTCTACCATTAAGTGTAGTTATACTCCGTATAGATTACGGGCTTGTAATGTGATTTGGGGAAAAGGAAACTACAGCAGGATCTGTCCTTTTAAAAAAAATTAAAATTTTTAAAATTAAGATTGGATCCTTATGATAAAATCTGAGCCAGAAACTTTAATGTAAAGGTCACTGAGACTGCAGAAGCCAATTGTCTTACAAGAAGGAAAGTAATAATATTGTTTCTGTTATGCAGAATGAACATACACAATGGGCATTTGAAAAACACAACAAATTTGTTTGTTGTTAAAAGAAAAATATTGAAAGAATATAAAGTTACATAGTATAAACTTGCTAAACAATGGAGACATTCTGAACAGCACAGGCTAGCACAATACACTCAAGATTGCAAGAGAAGTTCAGAAAAAGGCTTTTCAGCCTATTTAATCTTATTTTTCCAGAATACCAACTCTACCTTCTTCCCATTACAGCATCAAGTGAGTAATACAACCAGTATCGTGGCTTCAACCACCCTTTCTATTAAAAGTGGGAATCAGCCATGTTTGTTTGCACTGCACCTTGAATCATAGCGCACAAACTGTATCAGATATGATTTGACTAGAGGAATGTATAGCTTAAGCCGTGATTTGAACTCAACGGACTTGGCAATGTAGTTTAGCAATTCTTTTAACTTTATTTACACGCATGTTGTAAAGAGAGGCAGTTAGGTTATCATTGACAACGCACGGGTTCATCCAGAGAGTACTGAACCATTCATGGGTAAGGTCCCATTTTCAATCTTAGGTCTGTGTTGACTTAGCTGATATTAGATGGGGTTCTACCAGTGCTTTTCAATAGGCCTTAGTACCCCAGGTTGAGGGAAGGTGGTGGGGAAGAATAGGGGGAAAAGAGAAATCAGGCAGAATTCCAGCATGAATGTTATCCTGTAACCCTACTGGAGGTGCACATGGGCAATAATAAACCTTAACAGTGAGCATTTCAGGAAAGTGTGTTGGACTGATGCCTGTGGAATTTTACTCCAGTTAAAGGAAAATCACTGATGTCAACCAAGGGGAGGGCATTAGTGAGCAAAAAAAAACTGAAGAGGCTGCATTCCCTTCCCCCCAAAATCGCTATGTAAGCTGTGTTTGTAGCACTGTACATCTTGAACAGATTCCAGAATGAGAAACTGAAGCTGAACATTCCTTGAAAAACCCTTTCTGCTGCGTCAGGTATGGATGAAGGACCTATGGAGCATAAGGGTAAAGGCTTTGGTTTGTTGTTCTGGTCTGGCTCTTGCTTCCAGAGTTAACATGAGTCCTTGTTGCAATATTTATCAAGTCTATTCCGTAGCCTTTTCCTGCCAATATTAACAGAATTTGCAGCCAGAAATATTGTATTACATTTCCAAAACACTGGAGACACTGCTGTGTGATTGATAGTACCAAAATGTGTTCTGCAGCTATTTTAGAATTTAACATTAGAAACTGTCATAACAGTTAGAAAAACTCCATAATTGGATGAGCTAAACAGATATCTTTTAATGAATAAAACTGTCAGTTATTTCTAAAACTGTTTCCCTCACAATTAAGTAGCGGGTGGTTTTATAGGATAGCGTAAAAGGTCAGATAGATTTTTGTGTTGAAATAAAGGAAGAAACATTATGTAGATCGGGAAGACAGGGCAATACTCTGCATTAATATATTGTAGCTTCACCGCTGGGGCCAGCCTTGAATCCGGTGCCTCTGACAGCTTTAACAGTACTGTGTTAAAAGAGGATGTGGCATGCCTACTGGAGTTCATAATTTGGTCCAATGGCCAGTGTCAGACAGATCATAAAGGTGACCACTGTGAGAAATCTAAACAGACAGAAAACTAAAAGCACTCAGTAGGTATTGGTCACTACACTTTACAATATATATTCTGTGAAATGCTTTGAGATATCTCAACGATGCGATAAGGCGTTATATCAAATGTCTGGATTATTATTATTATTGGGAGGTGGAGATTGTGACATGTGGCTGTGCATCTTAGCGCAATATTTTGTAGCTATTCTGTGTTTACACGATCAGTGATGAAGCAGGTTTAATAGATTCCTCTTTTATAAAATCATATCATAGAATCAGAGAATTATACAGCACAGAAGGAGGCCATTCAGCCCATCGTGTCTGTGTTGAGTCTTTGAAAAGAGCTTCCAAATCAATCCCACTCCCCCGTTCTCTCTCCCCATAGCCCTGCAAACTTGTCCTCCCCAAATAATTATCTACTTCTCTCTTAACAGCTGTTATCGAATCGGCTTCCACCACCCTTTCAGACAATGCATTCCAGTTAAGGAATCTTTCTTCAAGACTGTCTGTCTGTCTAGACTTTGTCTTAGAATCTCTTTCTCTTGAAGAGGGGAGGACAAATGTGGAGCCCTGTAGTTCAGTGGTTAGAGCACTCTCCTTGGGAGCGAGACACCAGTCAGGGCGAAACCTTGGGCAAATTTGCTTACGCCACATGTCTGATAATAATCCCTCCAAAACAAAACAATAATAAATTGGTCATTTTCAATCCACGACTGTTTGTGGGACACTGCTGTGCGCAATTGGCTGCGGCGTTTTGCCCACAAATATACAGTCAATTTACTTTACAGCATATTCTGTGAAGTGCTTTGAGACATCTAGAAGACGTGAAAAGCGATATATCAAATGCAAAGATTATTATTATTATTATGATGACTATTTCAATTCAAACTAGGAAATCAGCTTGTCTCTTAAATTTCTAAGATTTCAAAAAAATCTTGGAAGCTTCTGGTTAAACCTATTATGATGAAGGAGAAACATCAAGATCACCTCATTTTAATGTAAGTGGGTGAGGTAAATTGGCTGTTAATGCCTAGTTGCCCAGTTGCTGCTGATTTCTGGGGTATAACAAATTCAAAGATTTTAGTCTCTTTTTACTTGGTTGCTGCCATCTCTCTACACATAATAAAATTAATGCAATGTCTCATCACATTGCATTATTAAAGCACTTCCCACAAAGCAGTGACACTAACATAGTCAAACACAACAGACAATCTATCCAAGTAGCACACCCACAAACAGCAGTAAAATGAACAATTACCCTTTTTGACAATTTGGATGAGGTAGAAATGTTAACCAAAATAGTGGGAAAACTCTTTTCCCATCTCCAAACTAGTGCCAAGGAATCATTCACATCCACCTGAACCATCAACACCGATTGATAGGACCTCGGTTTAACATCTCACCCCAAAGGCAGCACTTGTAACACTGCAGCAATCTCTCAAGTAACACACACAATTATCGGCCTGGTGTCTAGATTTCTGATCAACATTTAGGCTGTTCTTGGTGCTGATACATGGGACTCCCTAAAGAGCTGCTTCTTAACAAGCCTGAAATGGATGTTGAAGGGATTCCTGAAATAGCAGCCCTTTGAACTTTAATTATTAAAAGAGAAAGAAAGGCTAAGGGAAACACTTTCAGTGCCAAGTTCTTGTCCATTTATTTTCAAAAATAAGTAACATCTCTTGCTCCTTCAGTTTCAGGATGTTTCATTTCATTCTGTTGATGACATCCCATTTCAGACTGTTGCTCACGCCAGGAAGCTTTCAATGTGCCTGTTACAGGGACAGCCTGCAAGCATCCCAGAGTGCTCCATTCATTTACACAGGAATTGGGTGATTCGGGCCAAGCGGGAAGCCAACCTGAAGCAGCAGAGCTTGATAATTGAACTGCAGTCTGGTACCTCTGTGTACTCAGCTGGAGTTAATCATTTCCAGCCTGGATGCTTCCAGTCTGCTCCAAGTACCAATCCTTATATAAATGGATGCATCTGGTCCAGAAACTATGCACATTTCCCTATAGCGTACATCAGAACGGATAGGAATATGAGCAGAGTCCTGGAATGGCCAGTTTCCAAGGGAGAGGAAATGAGTCATGAAATCAGAAGACATTTCCTGGGAACCTTCAATTTTTTTCAAAAAAGCAAATATTCTGTTTTGAAGTATTTGCAACCTTTTCTTCTCTTTTGCACAATTTACTGACAGCGCTTTAAAGTCAGAAAACAGTAGTTTAAAAACTGGGGGAGGGGATTACAGAATATCTAGATTACTAGAATAAAGCAAGAAAGTTTAAAGATCATCTTAGAGTAATAATCAGGGTGTCCACTTTTAAATGATGACAGTATGAAATAAATTGGAAATCAAGTTTAAAAAGATGTAGCGGTAGTGTCATTTAAAATTACAAATGTACAAATGCAAGTTGTTTAAAAATAAAGCATCAAAATATTTTAAGAGAAAACATGATCTCTTTCGTGAAAGAGAAACAAGTAGAGAGATATCGAAAAAGTGAATAGGAGGGGCAGAGGCTTGTGTGGAGTGTAAACAATGGCACGGACTAGTTGGGCCAAATGGTTCATTTCCATGCCATAGTGTCAAAGTTTTCTTTCCGCTTCGCTAGGCACTCATGCTTGGGCTAAACTGGAAAATTAAGGTAATATTGCTTGAGTGAAGTACTGAAGAGCAAACTTCATTAGATTAGATTCATCATAATAATTCTTGCATTTGATATAGCTTTGATCAAGTCATCGAGATGTTCAAAAGTGCTTCACGGGACATACTGTAAAGTGGATTGACTGTGCATTTTGTGGGTGGAACTGGCAGCTAGTTTGTGCACAGTAATATCAAACAGCCATGGGTTGAGTGACACATTTTATTTGGAGTACTGTCAGCCAGGACACTGGGAGAAACTCCCTTCTCTTTTCAAATAGTGGCAGTATGTATAATTGTTTTTCACTGTCGTAAGTAGCCTTTAGTGTCAGTTGCGAGATGGATTGTGGCGCTTGAACCCACAATCTTCTGACTCAGAGGCGAGAATGCTACCAACTGAGCCAGGCTGATACCTTGGTGGAAAGGTAGATCAAAACCTTCATGTCCAAAAGAAAGAGAAACCATCCAGGCCAATTTGTCCATGACTCTCAAGCTAAACAAAGGGTGCAGATAAATAGGTCAATGTCCTGACTAAGTCTGGGGGGAGCATCTCAGACATCAGATTCCCCATTAGGTAGAATCCTGTAGCTCAGTGGTTGAGCACTCGCCTTGCAAGCGAGAGACCTGGGTTCAATTCCTGGCAGGGCGAAATGCTGGGCGAGTTTCCTTACTCCACACACCTGTTTACCTTGCAGTAAGTAGGAACCCAGTTGTTAGTCAATTGGCCGATCGCTTTCCTGGAGGTAATAATTCCTTCAAAAAACTAATAATAATAAATTGGTCACTTCAATCCAAGACTGTTTGTGGGACACTGCCGTGCGCAATTGGCTGCCGCGTTTCGCCCACAAAAAACAGTCAATCTACTTTACAGTATAATCTGTGAAGTGCTTTGAGACATCTCGAAGATGTGATAAGGTGCTATATCAAATGCAAGGATTATTATTAGTATTATCATCAATCATGGGAGTGAATCACAATAAAGCTCGAACATGGGAGGAGCATAATTCAAATTCTACTTGTATAAAAATAAACAAAGGTGACTTAACGGAAGTCAAGACTAAGTATAAGCATCAGTATACAGCAAACAAACATTGTAGAAAAGATCAGATCCTACACCTTTAATGATTTCTTGACACTAATTTACAACGAAAACATAAAAATACTATCATACGTTCATTTAGATGGGAACACAGATTTCAAATCTGCCTGAAATTCAAACTGAATTCTGCATTGTTTGCTGAAAGGAAAATATTTTCCAAGTGAAAACTACCGATTGCTTCTGTATTTAAAAATATATACTCAATTCACATGCAACTTAAGAAAGAGCACATTCTGTGCTTCTGAAAACCAATGGTTTAATTGCTGGCATTTACCTGCCTATCTCCACAAGCTGTAGCCATACCCGTGTGCATGCACTCACATGAAAGTATCGCACACACCAAGCTGCACCCAGGCTCTCACAACATGCAACTTGGTAGTGTGCAATACCTCCACCAGAGCAAGCAAAATGGGAACTTTAAGTGAAGAATGGGAGAAATGATTCACTCAAGAGACTGAGACACAAACATGCTACTTAAGGAATAAGGAGAAGTGGGTGGGAAGGGTGGTCAAATGGAACTGCATGCACATGCTGTTGTCTCTGATTCCTCGCAGAGTAACTTTTCAAAAACACTTCACCACAGTTACACAAGCACAAAAGCATTCCACCTTTACATCTTGCTAGAATGTAAAGTGCCAATGTGCACCTATGCAAATCTTTATAACAATCATCCTTAATTAGTATAGAAAAATGGACCACCTATTATATCATTAAAATGAGGACAATTAAACAAAATAAGTGTTAATAAATAAGGTAAATAATCACTGAATGCTTTTCTGAAAACTATCAGGAATTGTGTTATTTTGTTGCGAATAGATAAATGTCTGTGCTATCAAAGTTAGAACACACGCAGATTGGTATTAACCTACCGTATGGCTTCCTCCACAGACTGTCCCACAATGTTGGAGGAAGGGCCTGGCTGGGAAAGTGGAGTCAGACTAATAACCCATTTCACGGGTTTGTAGCATTCATCGTTCGAACTTAAGAGGTAAAACAACGTGGTCAAGAAAATTACCTGCAGGAGCAATCAAAGTCAAGTCATGTTACCAGAAACATGAAATGAAACTGCTTTGGGATAACTGAACCAAAACCTTACAATTTCAAAAACTTGGGGAAACATTTTTTGGACCATCAATGCATTAGCTCGATGCCACCGTGTAGGGATTTGTAATTGCTTTAACCATGGAACTCATATAGTCCAAGCTGACACGCTAATGCAGTGCTGGAGTGTGCAGAATTGTTGGAGGTGCTATCTTTTGGATGAGAAGTTCAAACTTTTCAGGTTGATGTTACAGACCCCATCGCACTATTTGAAAGAGAAGGGAGTTTCTCCCAGTGTTTTGGTCAACAATCCCTCAAAATAAAAAAAAGGTCATTCACTTGGTGGCCGTTCGTGGCTATTTGCTGTGTACAAATGGGCTGTCGTGTTTGCATTTCACTGCTCTTTACTGTACATCCTGTGAAGCACTTTGAATAGTCCTCTCAAAGTGAAAGTCACTATACCAAATGGAAGGATAGCATTTTGTGGCAGGATTCACCCAAAACTTTTGTATCAAAAATCAACGATTTTCAGAGTCTGGACTTTACATTTACTGCAAATTTAGCTTTTAGGGTTGCTTTCCGCTAACTCAAAAGACATTTTTGGAAAATAAAATTGCTGCTATTTTAAAATAAATGTTGAATGTAGGGAAGCAAACTAACTGATGAAATATATAGAAACAAATGGCTGATCCAGTCTAAAGAAAGTTTAAATAGGAAGAGGAAACCGGGGGGGGGGGGGGGACGGGAAAGAAAGGAAATATGAGGTATATGGGGATTCCCTAGGGAATGATGACATTCCTGAAAGATCCAAGCTGAGTCAACTCTCTGTGACAGATTTATTGTCCAATATCTAAGCCAAGCAGATCTGCAGACGTCCAGCTATTGCCTTCAATTGTTTGACCTGACTGGCTTATCAATGTAAATGGGATGCACAAGGAGGACTTGTCACTGCAAGACAGGATTCTTTCCACTTGGCCGTAACAGGTGGG
Organism: Callorhinchus milii; assembly: GCF_018977255.1. NCBI lineage: Eukaryota > Metazoa > Chordata > Chondrichthyes > Chimaeriformes > Callorhinchidae > Callorhinchus > Callorhinchus milii. The sequence goes on from NW_024704743.1 coordinate 63,425,043, forward strand.
ATAATGCTAACTGAAAAACAACAGAAATCTAACCAATACCATTTTAGCTGATTCAATTCTAGCAGTGAACATTGTGTTCATCAGGGAAAGCATTGTCTTCTTCCAAGACCACCTTTATGATGGAAAACTAAATGGTGATAGGAGCAGCAAAGCATTATTTCCTGCATTATGTTCTCTATCTCTGCACTCGGTCAGGATAAGTCAGCAAAGTGCTTAGTCTATGAGAGGAAGTATATTAGAGGCAAAATCATCCTGAGCTACTCTTGTGCATTTCCTAGCACTCAATTACAAAGTGACAGGGCGGATTTCCAAGTTGCATAGTCACCCCCACTCAACATTCCCAAACTATTCCTTGATAAGAAATAGTTTGGCTTGGAGACCGTAAAGTTAGGGAAGGAGAGAAAAAGAAACATGACTTGAGACAATGCCCGTGTGCCTGTTTCACCTGTGAAATGCACTTGCTTCCTCAACACTACTATGATATTCCATCAACATTCAACAACAGAACACTTGAGATACATAAAAGCACCACAACAAACATAGGAGTTAAGATTCGTGCAATGAGTGTCAAGATATAAATTGTACAATATATACAGCAAGTTCAATTTTACCCCAGTATACCATATATTGCACTGAGCAAACAGTATAACACAGGGCCATGCTAAATTCCTCACCAATGAGAGAGCAAAGTTGAGAAGTGCTGTACCACTGTGAAACAGAACAGTAAGTAAGGTGGTGGTAGTTGTAAACAGTAAGCTCACGTTGCGGCTCATCACAATCCAGAGAGACTCCAGTATCTGTAAACACAAATACAGAACGTAAATCCTCTCAATTCTGCTCCTCCGTAATTTCAGTATTTCATTTGATTAGTTTTCAAAAGCAGAAAGTAACAGTCGTTCAGTGTGTGAGTTGACAGAAAATTATTCACAACAAAATCCATACAAAGCAAAATGCGCACTTTAGTGGACACAATTAGTGAGGAATTGGAAAGGCCACGCAATTTTTTTTTTACACCATTTCTTTACAAAAATAAACTGAATGTACACAAGATAATGAGAAAAACTTGAAAAACTTTCACTTTCTTCTATACAATACCGGTACATCGACTCCTGTTTGTATAAGATTTCCTGAGAGTATAGTGAGGCCCATCACATAGCAAGATACTTACAAAAGAAAGCGATTTTTCATTTCCCCCTTCCACCAATTGAGAAAAAAATTGTCTCTTACAACCCCGTTAGTCAGTCAAAATCTACAAATCTGCCTATAGCTTACTTGGTCAGCAGTGGAGATTTAATTGAGTACCTAAAAAATAAAGTTCTGGAATAGATCACGCCTTGGTATGATAAATAAACCGATATATCAAAAAAAAGCACAGCAAAGGCCTCCAAACCTTGACATTCCATACAAGTTAGAGGAAGATCCCAATCCTGGGCCACCTAGGGGTACATACATCACCACCTCCAGATAGATTTGTACTATGATTTGACTTTGGGAACTAAACAATTGGGAAGACCTAAAAAAATGCAATTTGTGCAAAACACAAATACTACTCTACATAATGTTTGTGTTTTGCACAATTTAACTCCGTTTTACCAGTTTGTGGAGATCTAGGCTTCGGAAGTCCCCTTACATTAACGTTACTGCCAACATTATTATATAGTGCATAAATTCACAATTCACAGTCCAATCACAAATTGATGATTTTATTTTCCTGAGCCAGAGGAATGAGAGGAACATCTTGCTACATGTAATGTTCCATTGAACAAGGTGTCCAAGAAAAAAAATCATCTCTCAACTGAGACAGGCAAGTTTTGAATGACGTGCAATCACAGGTCAACCTCACAGTTATCGGGTAGGCAGTCAACTGTTCAAGTATTTGGAGTAATCTCTGGGGCCAGATTTTTATATTCAGCAAAATATGCCACTAGAAATTTTAAAATAAAAGCGAAGCTTTACCATCAAACACATGTCAGCTAGCAACTACGGTAAATTAACTTTACATAACAACTTAATAATATAGCACCTCGTCATGTGGTAAGACATCTCAAAGCATTTCACAAAATTTATTGTAAACTACAGTGACTGGGAATTTGTAGGCGAAAGCAGCAGCCAGTTTTCACAGTAATGAGCAACAAATTGTTGTGAAGTAAATGACCAATTTTATCTGAGGATTGATGGCCAGACCACCTCTTCTAATAGCTCCATGAGGTCTTCAGTGTCCACCTGAAAATGTAGACAGGATCTCATTTTAATCTGAAGGATGGTACCTCTGGCAATGCAGCACTCCAAACTGCAATGGAGTGTCAGCCCAGACTGTGAGTTCAATATTCCAGCATGGAGCTTGAACCAATGGTCTAAAAGTGTTCCGAGAGGCTACCCGTGTGAAGAAAATCCAATATAAATGCAAATAGTAGTTGTTGTTGTTCTGACTCGAGAGTCAGGAGCTATTAACTGATCCTAGTACCTGTACGCTTTAACAACTGTTATATTTTAAAATGGAACTCCTGCTTCTCTGCTGAAAATATTTTTAGATTTCAATGCATGACAACTCGGTTTGATTCACAGCAGATATATGTGGGATGAAGAACGTAACAGGTTCTTGCACTCTCCTCACAGCAGAGTGCCACAAAAGAACCCTAATAGGTAATAATTTCCTTCCAGCGTGACGACTGCATATTATCTCATGTGCTTTGTAGTCCAAGTGCAACCAATAGATTACACAAGGGCTGCCTCGTACATATTTTTAAGATCAACTCAGTTTCCAGGGAACAAACTGGAATAAACAACACAAAATTCAGTTAATCACAAAATCTTTTTGCTGTTCATTTCTTAATTAAAGGCATCTGTGTTTCACTCTGTTTACACATCGTGTTTAATGCACCTGCATTTATACAAGACTAACAGATGGTGCATAATATTCACATTTTAGGATTTATTTTCTCTGGCTGAATAGTATTTGGCAAGGAAAAATAGAATTTTGATGAATTTAAAACTTCATTTGTATCAAAGGCACTTAGAAACATGAGGAATTTTCATTGTCAACACATGCATGAAGTTCGGGTGTGATACCGAAGGGTAGACACATCTGGAATTATATTCCAGCAGAAGCAATTTTTGATTAGAGCATGGATACAAGTGGCTAAAAAATAAATGTTACTAAAAACCTAAAATCTGAGTTTCCAACACTTAAAAAACACAAGGCAATGTATTGGTCGTAAAATGATAGGGTGGAAGATTAAGCTCACAATAACTTCACAAGGCTGGGTGCCAACCTTAGCTGCATCATTGAGGAAATCTGCTGCCTCTGTACTAACTACAAAATAAATAAGAGTAAAGTTGGCCCCAGGTGGCCCTCACACTCTCCTCGCAGCAGAATGCCACAAAAAATACTCCAAACAAGCTTGTATATGAAATCTAACTACAACCGAAGCACATTTATTCATAAAACAAACTGTGTTACAAAGGGACTGCAGAGGAAACCAAAATATGACACTATCATTGTGCTGGAAGAAGATTTTCTATTTTTTCCCCACTCCTCATACTCTGTTGTATATAAAAGTGAACTGCCATGGAATTTAAACTTTATTCTCAAAATATGGATTTTCTATTCTAATTTTAAAAATCCAGTCCTTAAATCGTTTGGTCAAAATCACACTTGGGACTATATATTATCTTAATAATTTGTCCATCAAAAAGCCCCAAGCAAACCAAGACGTAACATTACAGAGTAATTCAGCATAGGTCATACATGTGAATTCTAAAATAAAATAAAATAAAAATCACAAATCTGCAGGAAAATCTCTGCTATAAACAGTTGTTAAAGGAGCGTTTTTCAATCATCAGCTTCATGCTGCCCTCTACTGGCATTATTCTGCAGCACATCCTAATCAAGGTAAAACTAAGCATGTAAAAATATTCCACACACGTACTTAAAATTACTATTTTAAAAACCTGGTTATCGGAAATGCATTATAATTTAAATGGATAATATTGCATTTGGATATTCCTGGAGTTTAATCCATTAAAACCACGCAGCTTGTCACTGCAGACATTGACAAGCCTCCTGCTGCTTTTTCCAGCAAGTATCACCTACCTGCCTGGTCTTTAGCTTGCAGGGCTAAAAGGAGCTGCGTGGGAAGAATTCCTGCCCCTACTGACTGGTCTGCTCTTCCAAGTCCTAATAATAAATCAAGCTAGCAGGTCAGTCATCAACAGTGCCTTAGAGCACTGCTCAAGAACCAGGCTCCTGAGGTTGACAGCATATGGTTTTCTCAGTAATAATATTTGAAATAGCACCTTTCGCGTCAGCAACATCTCAAAGTATTTCACATGATTTACTGTAAAGTGCAGCAACTACATCTTTCATAGGTGAACGTGGCAGCCAATTTTTCCCTTATGTGTCAAGTGCATCAAACCCAACCAAATCAGAAACACTGACAAATAGATCCTGATAATAATTAAACAAATGCAACATTTGCGTGCCAGCCTAGCTCAGTTGATAGTACTCTCACCTCCGAGTCAGAAGATTGTGTTCAAGCGCCAGGTCAGGACTTGGAATGTATATAAGCTAAGATGACACTCCAATGCAATTTTAAGGGTGTCCTGCATTGTTGGAGGTATCATCCTTTGAATGAAATGTTAAACCACAGTCCTGTCTACCTGATAAGGTGAATGTTAAAGATCCTACAGCACGATTCAAAAAAAAGGGAATTTTTCCTGGTGTCCTAGCCAACAATCCACGACAAGATTGGTCATTCACTTATGGCTATTTGTGTAAATTGGCTGCCATGTTCACCTACAAAACACAGTCACTGAAAAGTGTGTCACTTGAAGCACTTTGGGATGTCCTCCCAAAATAAAAGGTGCTGAACTAAATGTAATAATTATTATTATTACAGCATTTAACATTCTATGTGTAATCTTCTCTCAATTGCTTCAAATATGGGAAGAATGTATACACCACACAGCTACCACTTAAGACTGCTTATGCAGGATTGACACATTTTATTCACAATTTGGATGGCTCATAAAGTGTGCCTGCAGCAACATTATTCCATTAGTTCCACTTTATAAAAACTCCAGCAGATTGTGCTCAGCTAAATTAAATGAGAAAAGGCTCTAAAATCTCCACCCCACTCTTGTAAACAATGGGAAAATGTCTAAAAAGGCAAAACCAACTAGGCCAGTACACAGAAAAATGTAAATGTCATGATTAATAACAATTAACTCAAATCTTAATTGCACTGTTACTTCAACAATAATCATTTTTAAGCTTGTTATTAAGTATTAAGCAGATTCCAAATTAAGCACACTTTCAACAAAAAAAATTGCAATAAATTACTGATCATGAATTAAAACTCATATTAACATTAAAAGTGATGATAATAAGATAGAAAAATATTTTCTCCAATCCTACAGTTTATTGTTTGGAACATTTGGCAATAATAGGATTAAAATGTCTCCTTTTTAAAATTTTCAACTTTGGAAACCAATCTCACCACAAAGAACTGCACAAGCTTTTTATTCACCTTGATATCCTCCACAATCCTACATGTGAAACTTTTGCTGTTTTGTAGGTTTTGGTGTAGTTTGTGTGAAAGAAAGGAAAAATCCCTTCATTTTACCTTTACTGTTCTTTGACATGTTACAATTTGCACACATGTGTTTGTAGAGTAGATCAAACTGAATAAAAGGAGAAACTAAAGATAATACTAATGTTAAAACTGCTAAAAACCAGTTAAGTCAAAAACAATTTGTGTAGTAGTTCACAAAATATTAGGTATAATTCATATGCATAGACACATAGTAGAATACTTACTTGGCCCTTCTTTAGTCAATAACACCATAATATTAATTGTGAAGCTGTAATTACAAAGAATTTAGGTGCAGCATACCCAACACAATGTATGTTTTTGAACATGTCTTAAAAATCTATCCTCTGAGTTAGGATAACGTGTCTGCCCTGGGGTTTAACCAGCTCTGAGGAAGGACATCGGACAGGTGTATGTACACAGGCACACAGTAATCCAAAACAAAGTTGGAGGTGCAGAAATGCCCCGAACTGTGCAACTCAAAGCCCTACCTATGAGAGTGGTACATTATCATTATCAATGTAAAAATAGTTATCGAAAACCTTTTTTTGGTGTACTTCTACTGATATTTTGGGTTACTTTTGCATCTCTTTTTATTTTGTCGTTGGTATCACGCTGGTGCTAACAGTGAACAGGAATACAAAGGGATTAAACAGGCCAATGCCTTACTGCATATTAAAGAGTTACACAAAATGGAGGTGTCAAAGATCCTCTGTTCTTGTTGCCTACTAAATAGTACAATACTTGGTTGCAGATTTTGCCAAAGAATGGTGAATGCACAAATCTCGTTTGGTAATTGTTGCAGTTCTTATTGACTGAATTCTACCAGTGATCTCGATCCTTTCCGCAACAGCCAAAATATTTTTGCTTCTTTCGGTAATTTTCTCTCCGCTACCTCTCCTCCAAAAGCAGCTTGCATAGTTAGCTTGATGCAGGATTGTTTTTCACTGACTTGACAAAATGCCTACAAGTAGAAACTATGGAAACCATCAGGCAGACCACACTCTTGAGAAAGAATTTAATACACAGAGAAAATTGGGAATGAGAGGGAATGAGAAAGAAAGCAGGAAAAAAATCCAGTTCTGATAATATAAAACAATTCCATAACTGTTTAGCATTACCATACCTTTTGAAAGACTTAATTTTGAAAGAGTACTATCTACTGAGTCAGGCTGCCACATGAAAAGTTTTAATCAGTTGGTTTTAAAAAAACTGAAGACAATGGAATGAAATAAGATTTAGGATTGGAGTTTTAATAAAATAACAATTCCTGCAACAAAAATATTTTTCAATCGCAGTAAGTAAAATACACCAGTGCATTTCTTGTTCACAATGCAACAATTATTTTTATATAATGCTTTTCATGTTGGGACGATTTCTCAAAGTGCTTCATAGAGCTTAAACATAATACTTTGAACTCTGTTCCACTTATTTTGCTTGAGAAAACATTGCAGCCTTCCAAAGTCAATTTGTTAGAGCACTAGAACCTGTTTGCAACTGGTTTGATTTAGTCCCCAACAAACATGGGGATTGTCTAGAAACCATCCTAGTTAAAGTTCATATTTCCAGATGCAGGTAAATGCATCAATCATTTTGTGTTCATTTTACATCGAATGAAAAATTAATTACATCAAATTATTTGCAAGTTTGACGATGGGAGGGTTACAAGCACTTTTTATTCATGAGTAATCCTGAGGAATGCACAACCAAAGAGAAAGTTTGTCTGAATGAATTTGAGAGAATTAGTTAGCTATTTTGTCAAGAAATCAATTGAAGCGCATCAGACAAAGAGATTATTTAACAGTATAGGATTCTTTATTTTGCTCTGGGACTGGAGAGCGGTAGCAATGGTCTTTTTCAGTCTTGGACATTGCTTAAGGTTTATTTTTGAAAAGATCCTATTTTTGAAAAAAGAGAGCATCTGACAAAGAGAAGCTGGTATAAAAAGTTGCAAATCATTTAGAAGTTATTGTTAAAGTATCATAAAATAACCCTTCATCTGAATGAAGGAGATGGAATAAAGAATTTTAAATGATTAATACCAAGATATTCACAGTGTACGGAACAGAATGTCACTGCCATTATCCCATCAAACGAGCAGCCCTTTATCAAGCATTTGGTAACATTTACCTTTAATATTTTTCCCAGTTTATTCTTATCCACGTTTCACTCTGGACAAATTACCTTCCTAGTAGCTGTGATATAAAAGGGACTATATAGGTTCTAGGTTACAAAAATACAGAACATTATTCTCCACATGGCAAGCTCATGATCTCAGGCAGGTTATCACAGACAAGAGAAGAGAGTCATCTGAAGATCTATGCATTCATGCATCCCATGTGGCTGGTTTCAGATGGCAACAAAGAGGTATCCATTGTGTACTTCTAGGTTAAAAAATATTGCATTACCACGGAATTTAAAGAAGGCAGGAGAAATAAACAAGGGAGGATTGTTGAAAAAAAATATTTGTATTGGTTAGTCATTAAAGGTCTACTGGTTTCCATATTGACATGTTGACTTGCCTGTTCTCATTCTACACTTAGTTCCTGCATTCTATCACAAAGACCAAAGATTTGGGCAAGGCTTTAGAGCATGCATTCACCTCTGGAATTTAGGTTCAAATCCAAGCCTGATAGATATTTAGAAAGAGTTAAAGTAACATGATTTACTGACAAAGTACAGTAACTCCACAGCACAAAACCAAATATTGTTCAGGACTAACTAGTGAACTTCAGCGGGGCCATAAGGATTGTAATGTGGAAAATAGATATGCACGTAGTGGTGGAGGTCTGTTTGTCGGTTTGTGTTTAAGGGCCAGTAATTGGGCAAAGTGGAGGGGGCACTATCCTAAATCTAACTCATGTTACAGCCGATCTGGGTGTGCTGGGAGGCACAATATCATTATATTTCTGAAGCTTTCTATAAAAACAAAATATAAAATCCATACTGTAATATCAAGCAGGTGTTAATTCATCAAAGTACTAACCAAAAAGAATGATAAAGAAACTTTACTAATACAATGTAATAAAGGCTATCCATATTCTCTGTATGCATCAGCTTTACTGTACACTAGCAATAACAGACTCCACAAAGAATGTTTTTCAAAGCCATTAGCTTTGTAAATTTAAATAGAGGCATAGAGTACAAAAGCAAAGAAGTTCTGCTAAACTTTTATAAGTCACTGGTTAGGCCTCAGCTGGAGTACTGTGTCCAATTCTGGGCACCACACTTTAGGAAGGATATCAAGGTCTTGGAGAGGGTGCAGAGGAGATTTACCAGAATGGAGATTAGAGAAGCTGGGATTGTTCTCCTTAGAGCAGAGAAAGTTAAGGGGAGATTTGATACGGGTGTTCATAATAAATAGGGGTTTTGATAGAGGAGATAGGGAGAAACTGTTTCCACTGGCAGGTGGGTTGGTAACCTGGGGACATGGATTGAAGATAATTGGCAAAAAACCAGAGGGGAGATGAGGAGAATTTTGTCTTACACAGAGAGTTGTTACTGCCTGGAATGCACTGCCTGAAAGTGTAGTGAAAACAGATTCAATAACAACTTTCAAAGGGAATTGGATAGATACTTGAAGAGGAAAAATTTGCAAGGATATGGAGTAGCTTTTCCAAAGAGCCGGCAGAGGCACAATGGGCCGAATGGTCTCCTTCTGTAATATTCTATGATTTGTAACTCTTAAAAACTTGACAGAAAATGTGCACGTACCACAGGATTGTTCAAAATAAATGTGCTAAAGTAACCCCGTTGGGGTTATTGGTACAACCAATATAACTAATAATCCTTGCATAATTCTTCATAATGGAGACAGATTTTAGATTATAATGCAGCATTTATTAATACTACAGCTACCTAATTATATTATGTTAGCTGTAGTGAAGTCTAATGTGTAAGACTTTTAACAGAATTACTTAATAAGGAATCGAGTTAGAATTCCCCTCAAATTGCAAGAACTCCATTCAAATCAGATGGAGTTCGTACAGTTCAGCTTGATGTGCTTTCAGATACCAAGAGTCCCCATTTGCACAACTAGGATTATTTATTCAGTAATGCTATAAAGTAATCCCACTGTTTTCAGTGTCTTTGGAGATTTTTACTGCAATAGAGAAAGGCTGGCCATTAATGGGCTTATTATCCTAGCTACTAGAGTTAAGACTGTATTCATTTAATTATACAAAGCCAAGTTACTGTAGCAATATAAGATATTGATGTTGAATTTGTATAAGACCTGCAGCGCCTTGGAGCATCCTCCCAACATGAAAGGCATTATATAAATGCAATTCTTTGCTGTTGCTGGTTGGACCACATTTGGAGGACTATGTCCAGTTCTGGTCTCCACTATAGAAAGAATATAGCAATGATGGAAATAGTACAGTGCAGGGTTACAAGGATGAGACAAAGGTTGGTAGATTATTGCTATCAGGATATACTGGACACGTTAGTAGATCTTTTTTGCTAGAGAAAAGATATTTAAGAGGTGACCGAATGGAGGTGTTTAAACACTATAAAATGGTTGATTAAAGTTAACATAATAAGCTGTTTCCACTAATTGGGGAGTCCATACCCAGGCAACACAAATATAAGATAGTGATTATGTGATCTAAAAGAGAATATAGGAGGAACTACAACTTGCAGGTGGTAGTGAGACCGTGGAACTCATTGAGAGTTGAATCAGAGGTTGAATCAGATATTACAGATGCATTGAAGATGAAGCTAGACCTTCATATGAGGAAGAGGGAATAGAAGGGCACTAGAGGGAGTAAGGAGAGGGTGGAGACTTATGTGGGTATAAACACTGGCACAGACTGATTTGGCCGAGTGGCCTGTTTCTGTGCTGTACATTCTTTGTAAATCTTTGTAAGACGTAACCTGCTCAAGGCAAGAATGAAAAGATGGAATTTAAAGGAATCATGCAGCACCTGATTTGGGAGAACTAGGAGTAAAACATCCATTATATTATTGCAGCTGTAAAATATACAATATCAAACCGATGTCAGGACTTCAAATCAGTAACCATAAGGGCACTCAATCAATTTCACTATTGCAAGGTGTAAAAATTAACTCAAAAATTTAATAAGACACCACAAAGATGGCAGTTATACTAAATACAATAATACAATCCAAATAATTTACAGCTAGGCCATAAACAATGTACATGCACAAGAGTACAACTTATTTGCCAGATATTACTTTATGTTTCTCTTAAAACTAAATATATTGTGCTCTGGGGCTCATCTCATCACAAAGAAGAACTTATCACCGATTAAAAGCTAGAATACTCACAGAAAGGAACATCTCAATGTTCTCGTGAACAAAAGACGCAACATCCTGCCAGTCTAAGATGTCTCCAAGCCAACTGTTCTGTCGATTGATGGCCAACTTGTAACCTTTATGTCTTCCAGCATGAGTTACATTCTAAAATGGTTTAAACAACAAGTTCAGGGACCATTGTGAAAAGGGAATTTGACAAAACAAGCCAGCTGTAATTGATTAAATGTTGGAATACATAAATACATTTAGATAGAACAAACTTTCATTGTAAAGTAGCAAAAATCCACTCCACACAGCTACAAGGATGATATAAGTATGTAGATTTCCTACAGTGCCAAAATGGGCCCTAGAGCAACATACTCATGAGCTACGGATCCAATTTAAATTATTGCTTCATTTCACACTAAATTAATACTTCTGATCAGACTGGAACTCATTGTAGTTTATGCCAGCAGACAATAACTATCCCTGCCTCATCCCAAATATGTTTCAGGGATATGCTGGTGCAGAGTAGCTGCAGTCCTTCCCCACATGAACGTCACTACATTTCATAAAGTGTCGCTTTATCATTTATTATAGCTTCTCGTTTCATATTCCAACATTGGGTTTCCAAAAATATGCATTTTGAAGTCATGACAAAACCTAGATCTTTGAAGTTTTTAAATGTAATTGGTACAAATTTCACGGGATGGTGGCAACACCCTTCATTGGTGGAATTGCTGATTCATTACAGTGGTTTTGGTCTCTGCTCTGACAGTCCCACAAACTGGGCTCATTAATGTTGAATTCATATGATGCTGCTCAGCTCCCATCCAGGGTGCCTCCGTTATTTCAAGTTGAAGGTAACAAAACAGATCTTTTGGGGGAAATTTGGGTCAATAGAAGACTAAAATCAAGTCAATCCTCCGTGGCAGTCTCAGTAGTCCAGTTCGTGAGCCAGATGGGTCAACCATATTCTAAAGCTTGTTGTCTGAATTTGACAGACCAGTCAAGAACAGAGCAGACGAATCACTGGGGGCTGGAAGTCTGCCAATGCCATAACTTAACAATAGAGGAAAGTTTGCCACTATTCAAAACAGAAGGTTTTGGATGGTTAAAATGATGAAACATCTCAAAAGTGCCTTTAAAAGCTTGGGGTAGGAGTTGAAGAGAAAGGAAAAGATGACCGAAAGTGCAGTCAACACACATACCTTTACAAACCAATTATGATACAGTCTGTCCCACAGCTCCAGAACTTGTTTCTCTATTACAGCTGTGTTGTTCATCTTGTCACCCAAAATCTTATGAAGCTGAACAAACAGAAATAATATCAACAAACAAAGAGCAATTTAATGATAAACAAGATGATGTGATGTGCCTGACAGCTTCCTGTAATCATTTTTTGTCAGTCCTCAGTGGACCAATAGAGAGATTCTTAGAGCCAGTCCTGTCTGGAGAGTAAAACGCAACCATTTTAACTTCAATTGAAAAACACGAAGCACACTGTGTCTTTAATTCCCACACTTCAATCAAATGCAATTCAGATGATTTCTGAATCCTAAGATTAATGAGGGAAGGAAACCTCATTGATCTCCTTAACAACTAAGGTCTCTCAACTCCTAAACAGCCTTTTGTCAACTAAAATATATTTTCTCATTTCATGCTCATTTTTTCCACATTGTGCATGTATTTCTATTTGGAGTGATACTAACACTAAAGTTGAATTTTATCAACAAGGAACTATCAGAAATCAACCTATAATTTCACCTTTATGAATTCCAGCATCGGTGTCTTACCTTGTGAGTTATCCACTCTCTTCCATACTGGTACACATTATTGGCAGCAGAATTCAGTGCATTCTGTATTACCTGGGCCTCAGGAAGCCAGCTGGAAAATAAAATTAAGAGACTATTATCAGGCATTTCTTGAAGAATGAAGAATAAGATTTGAAAGTTACACAGATCATAAAAATCAAAAGCATTTCACACATAATTATGAAAACTACAGCTTTAAACCCCTCTGCAGCCATGTCCCACCCTATCTCTGTGACCTCCTGTTCTCTTTAGGTTGCAGACCCCGAACTAGACCTGTAGACCGGAGCTGCGGTATACTTCTGGACCTGCCACTGACTGACCAGCTTCCTGCGCGTGTACAGCACAAAGGAAATGAAGTTAGCAGCACTTCTTGCTCATCAGGTGTAGGAAGTGATGTCAGTGGCACTCGAACCCAAGGTAAGATAGGGTCTGAGTTTACTGATCCAAACCACCGTTATAATGGGAACAAACTACACGATTTTGTTTTGTTCAGTCACTACATTTTAGAGTAAATCCTGTGAAGCACTTTGAGATGTCCTCCAATGTAAAAGGCACAACATCAAATGCAAGTGTAATTTTTTTTAATGTCAATTAAGTCCCCCCAAAAAATCTATTTGCTTCCACTTACTAATATTTTCTCCAGAAATTTTTACAACAGGTTGTATTTATATCATATCTTCAATCTAAAAACATCTCAGTGCACTTTTTTTGGTCATCCGGGTTTCTGATACATGCGGAAATCCATCACCATGCTAAAGATATTCAAACCAAATTGAGAATTCCATGTACTTCACAAAAGTAGCAAGGATATAACAGATTTACAGATATTGACCAAAGGTTTGGATGGAGAGACACGTTTTTAAATATAACATCATACGAGCTGCCCTGTGTGCTTCCTACTTTAGGGAACTTGTCCAAAACACACATTTCATGCATTTTACAGGCAAAACAAAGGTTAACTAAAGTGTTATCTTCCTACTCATTACCACTTACAATGAAGCCATCACTTTGATGGATGTAGCAGAGTGTTTTGTTTGGGCATGTTTCCTTTTGGGCTTTTCTCCTCTTTGAGCACGATTTCACAACATTGGAAAACATACAGGACAATGCCAGGACAAGTATTTTACATTAAGAAGTGAAAAGGAAAGACAAAGAGGAAAAAAAAAGTGTAAATTGATGTTCTGTTTCTGAAACGCTTTTGCTGCTTACTTTGCCCATTCAGGATGGTTAGCGACAGTCTCATTAATCAAGCTGCTGGTGACCTGGATAATGTGTACACTCTCCTGGTGAACCTGTAGAAGTTACAGTAAATATCAGCAGCATGAAAGAGTATGAAGCAGTAGAAAACACTACTCTCTCAAGGTTTGAAGTGAGAAATTATTTCGGAGTTCCAATTCCAAATGTTTTGTTATCTTATACAGCACACTGTTCACTTTTGCAATCTCCTGCTTTCTTTCAATTAAGAGGACTCGTAAGATTTTTATGTGGGATTTATGATGGGGTTCCACCGTTCTACCGAGTTGTCTACACCTGCCTGTAGTATTTGTGAGTATGACTTACTTAAGTACTTAATTTCTTTTTTTTTTTAAACCAGCTGGGTATCTTACATCAATTTTCGTCAGAGGTGAGCTGGCAAAAATGTACTTTACAACTTATGTGCAACTTAAACTCATATAATTGTATATGTAATCCAGGACATAACTAGCTGATGAGTTCGGGGTTCTAAATTTGCAACTCTGCATATGTTGCCACAAATGATTCATGTCACATTATATGCTGAATTTTTAAAAACAATGTCTAGTTAATCTTGAAAAGAAAAAGGAAACATCTACTGTTGGTGAGCACACTGATATTGCTGTTCAGCAAGCTTTCACGCTACTTGTCCAGTTAGGACCACCCTACCCATTAGAGCTATGGCTTGTAGGGTTAACAGGAGATGAGAGGGATGATTTGCTGCCCCCAATGACTGGTCTGCCCTTCCGGATCCTGTTGATGAGTCAGGCTGGCTGTGCTGCCATCAGCAGTGCCCTGGAATACTGCAGAACCGCCTGACTCAGAACCCGGACTACTGAGACCGCCACGAAGGGCTGACTCCATTCTGATATTCCATTGCCAGACATGTCACTTTGGAGCCAGTTCAGCTCCAAGGAGACCCTGCTTAGCTCCAAGGATACCTTACAAAGCTACAGAACCTTTTAAACTAGCATTGAAAAAGTAACATCACTTTTGAATGTGATACAACAGTAGAGGTACCTTCTCTCAGATTATTTTTGTGGCAAAAAAAGACAAACCATACCTTTGCAGTAAGGAGTAGGGCCAGCAGTAATGTTCCCATCACCAACAAAAATATGATAAAAATGCTGATTAATTTGTCCAATGATTTTTCCAACCAAAAGATCATCTGAAAAAAGAAACATTTTTCATAGAAGACAACTTAATTCCATCAAAATAACAAATCAGCGAAAACATGTAGAAACTTGTGCTGAAGGTGTTACTTATATACATAATACAGAGATACGTAGCTATTATATACCAGCTCTTCCCTTTAGTCCTGCCTGAGGCACTACTGAAAACAGAGTAAAAGCTAACTCCAAAATACAAACCTAATAACTATTTTGTTAGCCCTTTGCATTTTATTTTCTCTGCATTGACTTCAATCATTCATCATGTATGAATTAAGGGTAATTGAAGATACCGCAATGATGGGGTAATGACAGACAACTAAACTTCAGACCTGAGAGGGTTCACTATTTATGTTCTCATGTGAGATTATATTTTATGATTCATTTATTTACAATTGTGTTTAAGAAAACCCCCCAAAATAAAAGATTTTGAGGCAAAAATAAAATCTTGTGCTAATAAGTGAAAAGTAAAAACGGGCAGCTTGCATCTCGTTAACCTGTGGAATTGTTTGACATTTTGTCAAACTAAGTTCAAGTTATACAGTTATAGAAGAAAAAATAAGATNAAAAAATCAAAATCTGACATTCACTTTCCAGAAATAAACATAAATATCAGAGCTTCAAACATTTTGTCAAAAGGATAATTTCAAATGTTTCATTACCTCAGATTACAATAGTGCATTATCAATTTATCATTTTTGCCCATTAACGTGAGCTAAGATGTGTATCCATTGTCAAAATTCTATTGCAACGTGTATTTACTTGAAAGGGGAAGATGGAAGTGTTGGAGTCCTATTTGTGTTTTAATTTTAGTAATAAAAATAGAAACACACCAATACAATAGTAACCGTACCAATAAAGTAAACAGAACAAAAAACTAATCACTGTAATGTACATTAAATACAAGTAAACAATTAACAGTTCTAACTTCTCATTCAGTAACACAAGTTTCTTCATGTCCATGCATAAGATCTCAGTAATCACAGAACAAGACTAAGAGAATTAGCACCATTTTGAACTGCTAAAAGTGCATCAAAGGTCAACAAGTTAACATTTCAAAATGTGAAACTAATTCATGCATAATAGTAAAACAAATAGAAAATAAATTAAAAGATGCTGTAAGCTGTAGAAGATCAACATTTTAAAATCCATTCATTTTCTAAAACAACTGACATTCCCTTTGAACCAAGTTAATAACTCCAGATTACAATAATCCTTGGATTTGACTCATCAATTCAAAATGTAAGCAGGCAACTAGTAAACTAGAACTGTATTTCAGCTATAATGTAGTTGTATTATGACAAGATGTGATGCAATTACAGTGCACCTATACTTACTGGGTCATAGTAAGGAATTCTATGAATATTTTATTTTATTTTAATATAAAACTGCCTTGAACCTTTAAAATGTCTTAAATGGTTAAGTACTCTACAAAGATTTAAAATATCTGTGCCATATTTAAATACTCAATCACAACTGAGTAATAATCCTTGACATCTCAAAGGATTTATTGTCAAGTGCAATGCAGCCCACCCTCAGCTCTGTGCTGGAGTGTTAGCCTAGACTGTGAGTTCAAAGTCCCACAATGGAGCTCGAACCCACAACATGTCACTCAGCATCAATAGTGCCATAGGTGTTAGCCTGGCTCAGTCAGAAGCACTTCCAGTGATATGAGCTCACAGTCTAGGCTGGTACGTCAGCAGATTGTTTGGGAAGCATCTATCACTGCTGCATTATTTTGGATGAGACATTAGACTGAGGACCCATCTGCCAGCCCGGAAGGACACTAAACATCCCACAGCAAGATTTGAAAAGAGAGGACAGTTTGTCCTGGCCAACAATTCTCCCAAATGCAATTCATCATTCAAATCATGGCTATCTACAGGTCATTGCTAATTGGCTGCCGCAGTAAATTCTGAGACAGACAATGTGATAAGGCTTTATATTAAATGTAAGTATTATACTATTATCATCTGCGCCAGGCTGATACCGTAAATATTGTCGGGGAGACAGAAAAACAAACAATTCAAAAATATATTCTGACTTTCGTAAAAACAAAATGTTAACTCAAGTGTACCAGTGTACACAATGCTGAAATAATTCAGTGCACTACTCTTCAGTGCCTTAAATGCAGTTACAGGCCTCTTTTTTTAAGAGAGCAAAATTTACATGTTAAAATCTGACCTCCTACAGCTTAGAATGAGACAATGTTTTGTGCTGAAAAGTAATGCAACCTTAATAATAATAATGATCCCCCACCCCAACCACAGTAGGTTTTGAGAACTGCACATCCATGCTTAAAGCTCTAAGTGCACAAAATGAAATGAGTAGCATTTGATCTGAAATGGCAACCTGCAAGTTACCTGCTTATTAAGCCAATGCCATAGCTTTAGGAAGAAGACAAAAGGATATTGAGGGTTACTGATGAAACATTGTGAAAAGTAATAAAATGTGCAGATTTAGTTGATACAGATGCATTCTTATAAGTTTGCATCGACAATACCTTCATTACAATTATGTGTAATATATTTGAATATTTACAACAAAAAATTGCTTCTCTATAGAGCTCTTCAAATAGGATAAAGACTGAGGTACACAATGATGAGGCACAACCCAAGCAAGGAAGGAGGGAAGGTGACAATAGATGTGGTCAAAGGGGTAACATTTTAGGCAGGATTTAAAGAAAGACAGAGAGAGTAGGTGAGAGGAAGGGAGTTCTGAAGGTTAAAAGCTTATTCGGATTGTTTGCCTACAAAATATACGATTATTACACTTTACAATAAATCCTACGAAGCGCTTTGAGATATCTTCCCAACGCTGTATGAATGCAAGGATTTAAAAGTAATTATTATAGTTGCTAAAAGCTTCTCCACCGATGCTGCTCGAAAGCCGTGGGGGACAGCAGCAATCCCAAGTTAGCCCAGCAGTGGAGGCAAGCAGAAGAGTGGGGTAGAAGACCCAGAGATCAGGAGATGAAGGAATTTATAGGTGAGGGCAGGGACCTGAAACAGATTTGTTGGGTAACAGTGGAGCCTGGTGACGACTTGAGTGATGGGCTTGCAGTGTTTGGTGCAGGTCAGGATATGGCAGCAGAGTTTACGATCAGCTGGATCTTACGGATGGTGAATCTAGGGAAACCAGTGAGGAGTGCAATTGATAAGTTGAAGCAGGAAATAACAAAGGTTGAATAACGGTTTTAGTGGCATTTGGTGAGAGACAAAGGCAAAAAAAATCAGTCTTAGCCAGGGACCAAATGCGAGGGAGGAAGGAGAGCTGAGGTCTTTACTGGATGGCGATGTTGCGCAGTTTGAGAAGGAAGCAGGGAAGGTTGAGGAGGTCAGAGAGAGGACATTGATGGGAACCATTTGCTTTATTACAAGAGGAACTACTGTCTGTTTGTATGAATGCATTAGGTGACACTCAATGACAGGAGATAATATGGATATAAAAACAATTAGCTGCTAAAAATGACGTCTCACATTAAATTATACGTGCTCTTCAGTAGGGATTTCAGAGAATAGAGTAATAGGGATTGGTTAAACAGAGAGGCAGACATTTCATCAGGTTTCTTTTTGTTATTGCTGAGCATTACTATCCATTAAAAATTTAAAGGCCCTTTTACTTGAGCAACAGTAGAGGTTTACTATGTTATTTCCTTTAGTAGTTTGGCAAGAAGCTTGATAGCAGCTGTTCAAAGTCAAGGCCCTGAAAGTTATTTATAGAAAACCCAGACTTATTTTACACTTAAAATTTATCATTGATCCCAGCCTTCAAAAGAAAGTAGAGATCCTTCTATTTTATCACATCTATTTCTAACTGAGCAAATATTTGATAGAAGAAGAAGGGGATAAACTCAAGAGGAAGCACTGAAATTGCATTTGATATAAACACATTACAGAAAGTCATACATAACCAATTCATCACTGCTTACTCTAGGCGTTTAAGAAAACTAGATCAGCAAAATCCCATTTTAGAAAAGCTTAAACATGTAGAAAAACTTGTGACGTACATAAAATCTTAAACTAGCCATTGGTTTCATTTTAATGCAATATTTTACTGGATTCACATTTACATACTTTTAGTAGTTAACTTGTGTCTTATGCCATTTAAATTAGGTTATTTTTCAATTTTAAAATGCTTGCAACTCTTCCCTGCAGAATAAGCCAAAAAACAGCAGGCCAGTGACCTTAGTGAGTTTATCTTCCAGCAATAAATCAAGAATGATCCTGAGAGAGGCTTTGGGAGACAAATCCCTCCCTGTTATTTTGGTATGAGGAAAGGTAGAAGAAAAAACATAAGGATTGTAAAGAATTTAAAGGTACAGCATCTCTTTTTGTGGACCTTTGCAGATAGTCCTGAGGTGCGCTGCATTTTGATCACAAAGGTTTGTTAACTATCTCAGTCCTGATATGAAAGCTAGCTATTTTACTCTGTTCCAATTATCACTTTGCTGTCAAGAATACTTCATGTAACATTTGTTTACAGCATTATTATTTTATAGAACATATCTAATGCAACTGTCACCAATCAACATTCTTCAGGATTTTTCTTCTACCTTGTCCATCACAACTATGACATTTCCTGAAAAGGAGTAATATTTTCCCAAATACCCAATATTTACATTACAATGAAGGAAAAAACATTAACATTGAATTATTGACCACCAATCATCAATGGGAACTGAGAACCAACATGCAGGGTGGATAAAAGGCATCTTTGATGACCTCACCTCTACTTCTAATAAAACTCTGTGGATGGCCTATTGAAGTGAATAATTCTAAGATTCATTTCACTCGGGGCACTAGAGTAAGATTTCTCATACTACATGGTGAAGATACATTAGCAACGTGATCACACAGAATGTCAAGCCTTAGAGCACATTATCAATGTTTCTACATTTGAAGTTTTAGGCCTTTGGCCCTATTGGAAAAGTAGTTTGTCATTCAAATGAACTAGGCAATACAACGCCATATGTTATTTGGCATGCTCAGGGGATCTTATATGCTCCACAAGGTATTGTTGACAGTTGTGAAATATATCCCTTGTTGCACATGAACAAAAAGGAAACTGATTTTTTGTTAAAACTCTTTCCATCACTTGGTAAATCCTAAAACAGGTAAATTTGAAGTTCATCATAATCCACAACACATACCTTGATGTCAGCTTTTACTAGGATTCTTCCAAGGCCTCGTATGGGTCCTGGAGCCAAAGCATCCTGCCTTTCTTTAATAAAGTTTTCCAGGATTTCCCAATAGCTACTCAGCTGCCTCTGTGCAAAGTTCATTACTCCAAAACGAAGGACCAGTTTCTTTAACACCCAAACTGTTGCCATAACAAGACATAGCTATCAGTACACTTTATGGAAAATGCAACAGTAAAATGTGAACATATATTTGGCAGTGACAAATGAAGTGAAATTACTTCTGCGTTATTTCAGTGGACCAACCCAATTATGGATCCTTAATGTGAAATTGCTGTGCTGCTTCACCTGGGATTCTAGCTCTGTACATTCTGAGACACTTCAAAAAGGCTTCTTCTTGGTGGGGGAAGAGGAGCTGGTATGGTACATCCTAGCAAACAGCTGCATTCAGCTCATCAGCTCACACAGCATAGTTGTCTAATGCCTGACATTATATTTGCAATAGAGCAGTGAATTTTTTTTTAAGATATTCAAGGCATTTGTAACAGAGTACTGTCTCCTTTTCCGTTTCTCTTCCTTCCTCCCATCCCCAAACAACAAGTTTGGTTTTGAAAGAACAGTTACATTGTTTGAGGTATGTAGTTGATTTTGCAATGGTACTTCTACCAATGGTAATTAAATCATTGAAGCAGGGCACAATTTGCAAAGGAAATGATGGGCATTTCTTCACTTTAGTTTAATCGTCCTTCGGATGAGACATTAAATTGAGGTTGTGTTAAAATCTGTTCAGGTGGACATTAAAAATCCCGTGGCACTATTCAAAATGGGACTTTCCCCCCGATATCCTGGCCAATAATCCCCCAAATAAAATTGGTCATTTACTTCATGCTTGATTGTGGGACATTGTGCACAAAATTGGCTGCTGAGTTTGCCCACCAAATACACAGTTTACAATATATCCTGTGAAGCTCTTTGAAACATCATCCTGACGTGAAAGGCACCACACCAAATGTAAGATTATTATTATTCATTATTATTAATTTTATTATTAATGATTAATAATAATCTCCACATATAGGCTTTAGGTTTAACAGTTAGCCGGAAGATCCAGATTGCTGGACAGCATCTTAACCCCCACCCCAATCCCTATTACTCTGGTTAGTTAGGTGTTTGTGTATATACTAAGCAGATCTTGGAGAAGACGGCATGTCATAAGAAACATGAAAATGTTGCCGTGGAGACCATTCAGTCTATTGAGCCCTTTCCAGCAGGTTATTACATTGTTAGGTAATTTAATCCCAATGCTCTGCACTTTCACCACACCCCTTAACACGTATACTACACAAGGATCTGTCTCTCTTTCAAACAACCATACTGATTATCCCAATATGATTCCCACGTAACTTTTTTAAAGGGGTATTGTCCATTAATTTGCATGTATAGGTGGACAAATGAAGAAAGATTAGCAATTATTCTACTAAAATCTTAATGCCATTAAAACGTAATTTCAATTGAATATCAGATTTTAGGAAAATTATAAAGAAAGGTTAATGAAATTTGAGATTCTTCTATTTGGAAAAGGGATCTCAAGTTGACCTAATAGAAGTGTTCAAAGTTATGAAGAGAGTTAACAAGGTTGATCCAGGTAAATTGTTCAGTATACTGATAGATCCAAACAATGGGGAACATAAATTAACAATGGAAGAATGAGGAGGAAGAGAAGTCTGATGCTTATTTTTCCACAGGTATTAATAGCTGTTTCCTGACTTAAACTTTTTATGTCCTTAAATATGTTAAAGGAAGGAGTACATGATCGTGTTTAAGCCTCTGTCACCATCAGTTTGAACAGGAAACGAGAAAGTATTCCTGACATACAACTGAAATCTCAATCATGTTACTGGTGTGTAAATTGCATCAAGTAATAATTAGGAAAAGGAAATACAGTATTGAGGGCCCACTGTAGCACCATGCTCACAAAAGACTGCCTTGGGTCAACAGTGCAAGCACTCTGGCAAGAGACTATCTTACATTTACAAAGGGCATGAAATGAAATCAGAGTACTTATTGATACCCATGGCCTTTAATTTATGAGGTCTATTTTAGGCACTATTCATAGCACAAAGTTTCCTTTAAGAGCACATCCCATATAATTGATGAGATAAGCAGGGCAAAAGAGAAAGACGAGAAAAACAGGAAATCTCAATAAGAATATTTATGAAAATGTATTTTCTTAATACTGTACTGGAATTAATCCAAGTCCTACAGTTCAGCTATCCTCCAAATCTGAACTTTTCCTTACATTTCCAAAGGTATAATTAATCATGACCAGCACTGTGACAGGCCCTACGGTAGGATATTTGATGCGATAAGACATTACCAGCCACGGGCACAGGAAGCAACTGCAGTATCCAAAGGTTCAGCCAGATCTGTACCACAACTATCGCCCAGACGAGGAGCACAAAATAAATATCGCTTGTTTTCTTCTTCTTTATAAAAGCTATCTCAGGTCTTGGAATGCCCAGTGGAGTATAAGAGGAAGAAGCACGGAGGTCTCTATTTTCGAAAGGTTCTAGGAAGGAAAACAAATTGACAGTGTTGCATATTCAAAACATTATTGGAAACTGCAAAATTGTTAAACAAATAGACTATGTTAATGCCTTGACCAGACCAAATATCAAGTTAAATTGAGTGAACCAGGGTCAAGTTGTCGTGTCTGAGATACAAAGTAGCCTCAGCAACAAGTTTCATCTCAAAACATATTGGCTGCTTTACACAGAGGAATTCCAGGTCGTCACCACAGCGTTAAGGATCAATTAGGAAGCCGGGTTTCAAAAAGATATTCTTATCTTGGTTTGCCTGATTTCTGGCCCCAAAGATGAGTCTGTACATGTAGACCTTGTTCTTCATAAGGACATTACATATGCCATGATAGGTGAAAAGAGAAGGGATTTTCTCCCAGTATTCTGGCTAATAATCTTCTGAATCAATCAGTCATTCACCTCAAGGCTGTTTATGGGATAATAATGTATAATAATAATCCTTGCATTTGATTTAGCACCTTATCACGTCTTCTAGACTTCTCAATGCGCTTCACAGAATATACCGTAAAGTGAATTAACTGGATATTTTGTGGGTGAAACATGGCAGCCAATTGCGCACAGCAGTGTCCCACAAACAGTCGTGGTTTGAAGTGACCAATTTACTTCTTTGGGGGATTTTTTTTGAAGGAATTATTAACCTGGAAAAGCGATCTGCCAATCGACTAACAACCGGGTTCCTACTTACTGCTAGGTAAACTGAGGAGTAAGGAAACATGCCCAGCATTTTGCTCTGCCGGGAATTGAACTGCTCTAACCACTGAGCTACAGGACTCCACAATCCTATATTTTGCTGTGCTGCAAATCAGCTGATGTGTTTGCCTATAAAAGCAATCACTACACTTTGCAGTGAGTACTACAAAGTGTTTGACATGTTCCACTATGATACTGTACTACCAAAATGCTAAGCTTTATTTCTTTACAATGGTGCGGGGAAGCAAGCAGGGTCTACTTGGAGCTGAACTGACAAGAGGCGCTGACGGAAGCCAAGCAAGAGAGCCTTGATGACATTCAACTGTAGGAGAGGCGGTAAAGAATAGAGTGGCAAAAGTGTTATAATATTTCTATTTAGTTTTGAATTTGTAATAATAACTAAATGGATCTTCTGGTATTACAAACACAAAGAGGAACACAACTTTTTAAAATCGTCTCACTTTCTTGGTCAATGGTCAAAAACTCAGGAAGTGGAGGGAGAGGAGAAAGAAACCATTACTGTAATTATACACTGTCATCACAATTATTATTCCAGAAAGTACTAGGCAAAGGTTGGCTTGAGGACCCCAGAGTGTGTGTTGGGGTACAGATGGACTCTAACCAGCTTGCCCATTGTGTGAGCATCCGTGGGGCATTCCTAGTACAGTAATAACCTAGATAGACATCAGGGAAGATTCACTGGTAATTTGGGGAAGGGGTGAAGGATGAAAGAAAAGGAAAGCATGAGCTAGCTCATCACTGAGACAATCAGTATGAGACAACTCCCAGTATTTAGTAAAGCCATGAGGAGACATCTGCAGGTTACCCTAACACAAGTGAGACACTTGAACACAGAAACGCTATAATGTCAAGAAATTGGGTGTCTCAGCCTTTACGTTACCTCAACACTAGTAAATGTAAAGATTAGTGTGCAAACATCTTTTTAAAAAGATGAAACTACTATACATCTCTCTTCTGTACATTTCGCACATTAAAACCATCATATGCAAAGGCAACAGTAGCCAGCAAAGTGGTCAACTCACATTACAGATGGCCATTTTGGATCGTCCATTACACAACATTGGTCATTTTAAGCTATACTGCCATTCCTGCCTGATTTTCTTCTTGAATGACCCTAAAGTGTTACCAATACTTAAAAAAATTGCTCTATGTACAAACATGTTGTACAAGTTCTACATTTCCCTCATTAGTTCAAATGTGGATAAACACAGTTACCTGGCGGTGGGTCTGGCAGACGTTCATCTTGGCAACTACTAAATCCGCTGATGGATACTGCCATGTTAAATGTGCTTACAGCAATCTGAATTATATGACCAGGCAGCTTCACACCTGCAGAAACAAAAGGGGAAGAGAACACAAAAAGAAAAGCCATATCATCCTGATGGTAGGAAGAAGTTGTAAGAAACATCACATTGCAAACTTTATTAAGTTAGAGATAGTTTAAATTAATTTACTTAAAATTCTTTCATATTGAAAGGGATGATGTGAAAGGTGCTATATAAATGTAAATTTGTATTGTATTGAGGCTAAAGTTATAGTGTTGATAGTTTTTATATAGGTAAATTTGCACAAGTCATATCAGTCGGGACTATAACATTTAATTTGACTTATGCAAAGTAAGATTTACAGGCAAACTTACATAAGTCAAATCATATATGAATTATGCAAAGTTATGTACAAGTCAGATTTTATATGGCTAAAACTTAACAAATACCATAAACAAGTACAAGGTCCTTGCTACTAACTTGAGTTTAGTTGTTTGTATTGCTGTATTGCCTGATGCAACAGAGTACACTGTAGTGTGCCACACATGCGATACTTCATCACTGCAGCCAGTAAATGCGTATGTGGTGACGGGTCAAGACTTTGTTTCCCGTGCTTGTTTCATACAGAACACTGCGTGCAGTACTTCAATGTAGCCAGTAAGTACAGATAGTGGTGTTACAGTTAAGAGATGATTTTCATAGGATTTAGGATTATTTGGGACCAAGAAACCGTTACAATTTAGCCGTTTATCCAATTTATAAAATACGACGAATGCAAGGAAATCTAAGAGGTTGTTGGTTGGAACCTGAATGTGACTCGTGCGTATGTATTATACGATTTATAAAGAGATGATTTGTACAAGTTTCGCTGCATACAGAAAGGTGAGAAACATCCTATATATGTATTCAAACATTCATGTTTCCCACTAAATATCTGTGTAAACATTTAACTTTAAAGTATAAATGGTTATTTAATGCTTCACCGAGACCATAAACAAAATAAACATAGGATATTTTCCTCACCATTTTTAAATAGGGCAAAAAACAAGGAAAAAGAAAATAAGGGGAATATCGCACACAACAGACCTACCAGCTCCACTTCCTCCCTCCTTCTCCTGCAGTGCTCCCGCTACCATTAAAATGACAATCACCACAAACACCGGTATACGCCACGAGCCAGCAACCGATGCTATAAGGAAAAGGAATAATTTGTTTAAATTACAGGACTTTAAATCGCAACATATTTGTATCTTGTGTCTAGTCCTATTTGCTATAATAGAGCTTTCTCCCGTCCAACAGTTCCAGTTCTGAAGCAAGGTCTCACCCATACACTAACCTAAACTTCTCCTTCAGACACTGACAGACTAGTAATTACCGCATTTACTATTTTTATTTCAGATTTACAGCATCCACAGCTTTCCTTTTCATCTTCGCTGAGTTTTATGGGGGAGCAGAGAAACTATTTCAAATGGCTTATTCTTGGCAAACTGAGCTAAGAAAAGCGAAGTTCACATCACAAGTACCGTTTTCAGCAATTACAAGTAGCAGATCAAAGAAAGTGGCAGATTATGCTGACAACTCAAAGAAATAAGAAGGTTGCACAATGAGCTTCAGCCATTATGGAAGGAAAAACTAAGAATAATTGAATAACTCTTGATTGAATAGTTGAATGATTGTTAAACCTACATCATACTACAAAAGGCCAGGGTTTAAGTTAGGATCGTGGAATTTTGTGCAATTCCACTGCTGTTCAATAGAAACATCATTGTAAAGAAATAGTGCCATCACACGACAACATTGCCGGCATGGCAACAGGAAGCAACAGTCTTTTTCTTCACTAACCACAATCTCAAAGTTCAAACAGTGTTGATGAATTGTTCGAGCTTCTGTTGTTAACGAAAATTGCAATTTGTAACATTTTTCTTTCTCAATCCAGGCATCAAATTTACCAAATGTTTCGCCTTGCTGTCAAGATTTTTTCCCGTGACCAAATGGAGAAGAACAATGTCTGTTTAAATTCTCTCTCTCTCTCGCTCTCTCACTCACCACATCCACATGGGACGATAGATAAGGAATCCTTCGGTTCAATTTTGGGGAAAGTATTCAAAGAGAAGCAAGCAATATCCATTGAAACTGCAAGTAAACATGTTTTCTCTCTCTCTCTCTCTCTTTGCCAGACTTTAAAGATTTTGTTATCTCGCGGGCTCACACCTGCAGTAGGGTCTCAGGGAAACCAGAATAAAGACCCACGAAACATTAACTTAAAACTGTAGAATTAAAATGCAACGCTACAAGACATGTGACATTGTACTGCTTCAATAAGGATTTCACAAGAAATCGTCATTCAAACTGTCAATCACATTCAGTCTGTTGCCAACTCCCATTGCAATAAAAGCCAGTTCCCACTGACAATTATCGTAAGCCACAGTTTTTTGAAGAGTGTACATACATATACATAATGAATATCAATAGGTTTTGAGTGCAGCATAATCTCAGGGCTAAGGTGATAGATTAAATTTAGATTTATGCATCAAATGAAACTGGATAATATGGCACATCATGGTAACGTGCTCCATTCATTATCTCCACCCTCCCCAATCCCGACCTCCTTGGGTCCGAAACACTGACTGTCCAGCATCCTCCCAATATGAAAGGCGCTATACAAATGTACTTTTGTTGTTGTTGTTATCCCATACTCACAAAAGAAATAACATCACATTATCTGAATTTGAAATTCATATACAAAGAACAGTTAGCTTGGAAAATTGTTAGAATGTCCATTCATAGGACACTAAATAATTACTTTATTCAAGTTATACTTTAACAGTGCTTCCTACCCAAATAAAAGAGAAGCACTGTCCACACTGGTACAGAGATGGTTTTAAGATAGCGTTCAGTTTTCGAGTTCCATTTGAAGGAAACTGCCAGCAAGTACCCAACGATTATAGTCCACACCTGCAGCAGAACAATGCACACAAGTTAGGAAACCATCATTCAGACTACACTGGTGGCCCTCTCACAGCATTACTACAGAAATCAAAATATTATTAAGTTCAACTTAAATATTAACTAATTAATTGAGCAAACATTTCCAATTTGTAGAAAAAGTACTCACATTTTATAAATAAGATTAACTTGATCACAGCAATTTAGTCATTACATAATATTGTCATTTGGGCAGTCTATACCACTTGCACATAATTTGACATTTTCTGTCAGATCTCGTTCCTTCTAACATTAGGTGTCCACGTCGAGTCTTGGTAAAAGTTATAGACAATATTTGAATGACAAATCGTAAAAAAACACTTGGATACTCTTCAATAACTCAGAAACATTATGATGCTAAATTTGATGACATACCATAAATTGGTTTTCAAATAAATGATCAATTTTTAATTTTAATATTTTTTCAATAAGCTAGTAATAAAACATTTTTCTGCTAAAGGGTAGGGTAGTCATAGCTGTTCAAGTACTGGGAAGTTTGACAAACTGGGCTCTCAATGGCAAGCTATATGGCTTTAGCTGGTCCAACTCCAGCATTACCCCAACACATACTTGGAGATCCCTAAGCTTTGGGACTTACCAACCTGTACCTAATACTCTCCAGCATTAAGCAGGGTGCATCCCTCGAAGGAGAGAGTACTCATTCCATTCCAGATAAGGGGAAATTCCCATTTGTAAATGGCACCATTTGGATACTCTTAAACCCAGCTAAACCAACTTTTTTGGGGAATTATTCATGTTAGTACGAAACCTCATGACTTTTTAAAAAATATTATTTTTTAAATTGCTGCTCAGTGTAATTTTTTAAACTGTTAAAAATCTTGTTAAGAGTTAACTTAACCAATTCCAAACATCAGCCCCCCCACAACAACACACCCCCCCAAAAAGTTCAATGGTTCAAATATATATCAATTTAAATTTATGCATTATTTGAGATGGTTCAGATCCTTCAGGGCGAGACCTTAAACCAAGGGCCTGTTTGCCTATTCGGATGGATGTTAAAGATCCCATGATACTATTTTAAAAAGAAGAGAAGGGAGTTTCTCCTGCTGTTCTAGCCAATAATCTCCCAAATAAAATTGGTTCATTTACTTCATGGCTGTTTGTGGGACAGGCTGCGCGCAAATTGGCTGCTGTGTTTACCCACAAATACACAGTAATTATGCTTCATAGTAAAATGAATGCGGAATCCTGTAGCTTAGTGGTTAGAGCACTTGTGTCGCAAGTGAGAGGACCTGGGTTCAAATCCCGAGAAGGGTGAAACATTGGGCAAGTTTCCTTACTCCACGTTGTTTACCTAGCAGTAAGTAGGAACCCGGTTGTTAGTTGATTGGCGGATCCCATTTCTCGGGGTAATAATCCCTTCAAAACAAAAAAAACTTAAAAATAATTTGGTCACTCAATCCACGACTGTTTGTGGGACACTGCTGTGCGCAATTGGCTGCCGCGTTTTGCCCACAAAATATATAGTCAATTCACTTTACAGTATATTTGTGAAGCGCTTTGCGATTTCTCGAAGATGTGACAAAGCGCTATATCAAATGTAATGATTATTATAAAATCTTGTGAAGTGTTTTGAGACATCTCGATGATGTGATTATTTCAAATGCAAGGATTGTTATATTCATGAAGGTTAATACAGCCCAATGCATTTACATATAAAGAGGAGAGAGGAAAGAGGAAAGCAAACACAACCCAGTTAATTTGATCCTTATCCAAATCCACATGCAGGCATTACCCTCAAGCATCACAGGATAGAGATCAGAAGCATCACTTCAAACAGATTTCTCCATCCCAGTTCAGGAGTGCTATCCTGCTAACATCTTGCTTGCTGGTCATTTTCTGGACTACCTCATGATTCATTCAACATTTTGTGCATCTTACCAACTGATATTTGGAATCCAAATATTTTAATTAGCAGCTGAAATCTGTTTTTTGAACAGCACTCATGGCTGAATTAGTTCACAATGTCTAGCAAAATTCCTTTCATATTGGACCAACAAAGAAATCTACTGTTCACAGTTTGATGTGCTCAAAGCTGGCAATCTAATGGGGACAGCCATGGGACAAATGCTGAGTGCCCTCTACGATAAACCGTATCACAGTCTACAATGTGTGTGTGGCTGTCACATTTAGTGGATTTCTGCCATAAACAGTGGGATGTGATGCAGTCAGCATTTTGATAAGTTTCTGATTAAACGCTTTCACACTGTTACACTGTTAGTATGTGCAACCACATCAGAAAGTGGCTCAACCACTGCATCATCAACATTATTTGTTGCTTCATCAACAGTTTCTAAAGACTCTAAAGACCTTCTTCTGCAGGTCAAACAAAATGAGTTAAAAATGAGTTAAAAGTTAATGTAAGATTTTTATCCAAAGGGTGAGAGGAAAAGTCTAAATTTGTGAGCAATATTTACAGACAAGCATGTGAATGAGGATAGAAGGTCAGTTACCTATATCCTTGTCTGAGAATTTATGTATGAACTAGGTCATACATAACCAAAAGGCATTATTTTCGTCAGCCGAATGCCTGATACATGCGGAAACCCATCACAATGCTTAAGATTATCCAAACCAAACTGAAAATTCAATGCATCCCACCTATACATGGAAATTTCAGAGATATTTATTGGAATGAACACTCTCCATTGAGGACGCATCCTGCTTACCTAATTCCAAAAACTACAAGGCGCAGGTTGACAAAAGCGCAGGCTTAGGGACCTCAGACTGTGCATTGGTGTAACGGTGGAGTCTAACCAGTTAAAACCACACAGCGTGTCATTGAAAGCACTGTCTATCACAAAACTCCATCACATCTAAATATTAACATAACTCAAACAATTATTATAAAGAAAGCAATTATGCAATACACTAACTGAGGCAGATGAAGCTATACAATTTGAACTTTAATTGAATTTGGACTGTTAGGATGCTTCTGATGAAGTTCCATGATTGAAGCTTTAAAATGAAGAAAAATTTAATTCATAGCAAACCTTTTACTAGGATATAAGTTGCACGTTTAATACTTCTTTTGCATGAAATGAACACTAGGAAACAATATTATAGATCTAAGAGAATGGGAAAATGAAGATTTAAGATTTTGCCTAAAGGTATAGTCAAAGAGTTATTATGTTGTTAAGACCGTTTTGAAGGAATGAGAGAAAGCAAGATAAAGACATTTTCGGAGGATAGTGCTCAGTAGCTTAAGGCTCAGCAATGATTGACCGGAAAGAACAAATAGCAAGCAAAATAGTCCAAATTGAAAGAGAAGATATATTGTGGATATATGCAGAAATCATTGATAAATGTCTGGGGTCAGCAATTAAAGCCCCTTTAGATTGCTTGAAGCAACCTGCATCCACTCCACCAGAAGAACAATTTGGAGCTGAATCCAGAATTATACTTCCTTTTCCGAATCACTCTTGCCAGGGTTCTGTGCATACTGGTTCAGTTTACTCAATTTAGTGTACACACAGAACTCCACTAACTGGTGCCAAATTGCAACAGTTTATCACACAACTGGATCTCTAACAATATTTCAGAAGTCTAGCAGCATGGAAAACTCTATGTGGCCTCTGCCAACTCTGTGAAAGTTTGCACAAATTCTCTGTGATCACCAAAAGCTAATGGTCAAACATTGAGTGCACTGAATATTTGGCTTGTGGTAGGGTGGCTAAGATTTGTTTTGTTTTTTGGTCAGCCAGATGTCTGACACATGCGGAAACCCATCATCATGCTTTTTAGGCGCAGATTGGCAAAAGCCAAGGTTTGGGGACCCAGAGTGTGCTTTGGGGTACGAACGGAATCTAACCAACTAAAACCGCATAGCTTGCCATTGATATTGCTGCAAGCTTTCCCGCTGCTTGTCCAGCTAGGACCACCCTACCCATTAGGTTTGCAGCTTTAACAGGAGTTGAGTGGGATGACTCCTTGCCTCCAGTGACTGGTCTGCCCTTCCAGGTCCTGCCAACAAGCCAGCAGTTGCCCTGGAATACAGCAGACCAGCCTGGCTCAGGAACCGAGCTACCGAGACCGCCACAGAGGGCTGGCTCTGTTCTGCCATTCCGTGGCCAGGCGTTTCACCTTGGAACTATAAAAGGTATCAAGTCAGATCCACATTAATCTAAGACATTGTTGATATGTTGATGATTGACAAGACTGTCCAGCTCATCGCAGACATTCATTTTTTGATCGTTCTGGTGTCTGACCCACACAGAAACCCCATCACCATGCTTAAATGTATCTAAATCAGACAGAGCTGCACATATCCATGCCAACTACACACAGAAATTTCCCAGTTGGGGAAGATGGGAGTGTGCTCTCTCTCTCCCCCACTGCCCATCCACCCCCAGCCCCATACGCCCTGCTTACCTAGTTTGATTTAAGTATTAGGTACAGGTTACCAGAAGCTATGTCTTGGGGACCTGACAGTGTGTGTTGGGGTTTAAAAAACACATAGTGAAGCTGTCCAGCAAGCTTTCCACTGCGTGTCCAGCTATGACCACCCTCCCTGTTAGGGCTTTGGCTTGCAGGGTCAACAGAAGCAGAGTCGCAAGAACCCTTGCTTCCGCAAAGCTCCTGCCAACCAGCCGGGCTTGCCGGCTTGTCGGTCATCAGTGGCGCTTAACGGCGCCGGCCAAAGCTCGAAAACCAGAGAGAGTGACGCCAACAGGGCGCGCCAGGCAAAACGTAAGAGCGCTCGGGTAATGGCAACGGCGGGAGCGCCCACGCGATACGGTCAGCCCACTTTACAGTATATCCCGTGAAGCTGTGAGACAGCGATAAGGCGCTATATCAAATGCAAGGATGATGGTGGTGGTGCTGATGGTGGTGGTGGTGATGATGATCTTACCCACAGGGTGTTGAAGTACTCCAAGGCCCGGGAGATGATGTGCCCGGTGTGAGTGAGCACCAGCTGCAGGCCCACCCAGCTGCTGAAGCAGTAGAGCAGGTAGAGGAGGGGGGCGCCGGCCGCCAGCAGCAGCAGGAGCTTGCGCTGCTCCAGCACCCGGCAGCCCAGCGCCTCCACCGCCTGGTTGGCGAACCAGACGGGCAGCATGAGGGCGGCCAGGAGGATGGGCGTGCGGGAGTCCTGCAGGCCGGCCAGCCAGCGCCGCACCAGCTCGGTCAGGGTGGTCTTGAAGGGGTGCAGGAAGGTGCCGCACAGCACGGCCCACAGCAGCGGCCGCAGGAACGCCTCCAGGATGAAGTAGACCAGCACGGCCGCCCCGCACGAGATGGCCACGAAGATGAGCGCCCCCGTGTTGTAGAAGGCCTGCTTGATGTTCTTGTCGAAGCGGAGCGGCAGCAGCTGCTGCACCCCTTGCTGGACACGGTCGCTGAAGAGGCTGACGCTGGAGGACCTGAGCAGCGGGGCCAGGGGCGGCGGTTTGCCCTCGGCCGCCATCTCCTCGGCCATGTTTGCCTGGTAACGGGGCTCGCGAGGGCTGCCGGGAGTTGTAGTCCTCCCCCCCTCCCCAGGTTTGGGCGGTTTCACGCCCCGCCCCCCCCCCAATCGGGCGGGTTTGCGTCACTCTGTGCGGGAAATAACGGCTTTGGGCGGGTGGGTGCTTCACTTTTAAAAAACGTTTTAATTTCAAACCTGGGGGGGGGGAAAGGGGGAAAAAAAACCGTCCCCTTTTCTCTTACGGTTTCAAAAACACTGACTCGTATGGGGCCACTCTGCCTCCCATAAAGAGGCGGCGCGTAATATTGGGGTTACTTTTCGGCGACGGTTGGGTTGACTTTGGGCGACCAAATGTATTTTCATTTCTGGAGCTTTTTTCTTCGCTCCCCGCCCCACCCCCCACTCTCTCTCTCTCTCTCTCGGTGACTCCATCCCAGAGTCCCCCCTATCTCGCCCTTAACCCCCTTCCCTCACCTCATTTCGTGGCTAAAGAGATGAGCCCAAAACAGCGCTTCAATTCGGTGTGTCTTGCCTTTCAAGTTGGGAGGATGTCCCAAAGTATTTCACAGCGTATACTGTGAAATAGAATTTTGCAAACCAAATCGGGGGAACGCGTAGAGAAAAAAAACCAACTAACTCAGCACGAGTCCTGATGCTGGAGAAACTTGTTTCTGTTTTGAGATTTTATTGTTCTTGCTCAGTTTGTTGCTGAACTCGAACCTGTCCAGGGACACAATGCCTCATTCGGGGACTATCCCCATAAATCAGGGACGCGTGGCCATTCTACTGTAACGTGCAGTGATCATGTCTTGTGGGTGAATGCGGCAGACGGTTATTGCACACAGCAAAGCCCCGCAAACAGCCATGGAGTGCATGACCAATTTTATGCGAGGTATTGTTGGCCAGGACGCCCAGGAGCAAGAAACTCTTTTCAAATAGTGCCGTGGGTTCTTTAAGATCCACCTGAAGGAGCAGATGGGGAGTCGGTTGTGCATCTCGTCAGAAAGACAACACCTCCAACAATGCAGCATCGCCCCAGCACTGCATTGGACTGTCACAGATGATCACAAAATTGGTGTGGATGAAGAAACCCTTTGGCCCATCTGATTTCATCCCTCTACAACACCCACCCTATCTTCCTCCCATTACAGGATCTTTTAAAATGAGTTCAATGTACTGACCTTCCTGACAATCTGTTCCAGTCATAAATAACAATAATAGATAAATAACAATAACCTTTCACGTCAGGAGGACACCCAAGGTACTCGACAGTCATTTATATCTGAACTGGAGGTTGAATTCGGAAGAGGTTGGGTGGAGGGGAGGGGGGTTGAAGCATCCACCTGAACGGACAGACAGAACCTCAGTTTAATGTCTCATCTGAAGGACAGCACCTCCAACAAGCCAGTGCTCTTCCAGCACTGCACTGGAATGTCAAACTGGATTATGAACTCCACGTCTCCAAGATTTTCAAATGTACACAACAACAACAAAATTACATTTGTTTAGCACCTTTCACGTTGCTAGGATGCGCCAAGGTGCTGTGCAGTCAGTGTTTTGGACCTGAGCTGGGGGTCTGGATCGGGGAAGGCAATCAAAGAGAAGGTTCTTGAGATGGGTCTTGAAGGAGGCAAGGGAGGAGGAGAGGCACTGCGGGATGGAGTTCCAGAGGGTGGGGGCAGAGTGGCTGAAGGCCCGCACAACAACAACAAAATTACATTTATAGAGCGCCTTTCATGTCGGGAGGACGTCCCAAAGCGCTGAACAGTCAGGTGTCAGGGCCCGAGCATGGGGGGGGGGGGGGGGTAAGGGGTGAGGGAAGGCAGAGAGGGGGGAGGGAGACCAAAGGCATGGTCGAAGAGAAGGGTCTTGAGACCGGCCTTGAAGGAGGCAAGGGAGGAAGTGAGGCGAAGGGACCGTGGGATGGAGTTCCAGCGTGTGGGGGCAGAGAGGCTGAAAGCCCGGCCACCGATGGTAGGGCGGGTCGGGCGGGAGACACGGAGCAGGCCGGAGCCCGCTGAACGGAGGGAGCGGGCAGGTTGGTAGGAGTCAGTAGTTCAGAGAGGTAGGAGGGGGCAAGGCCATGGATGGCCTTAAAGGTGAGGATGCCAATGGTGGGGTGGGCGAGGCGGGGGACGTGAAGCAGGCCGCTGAGTGGTGGGAGTGGGCAGGATGGTAGGGGGTTAGGAGGTTGCAGAGATAGGGAGGAGCAAGGGCATTGAAGGTGAGGACTAGGATCTTGACCTGTATCCTCCATATGTTGGGAAGCCAGTGGAGTGGGATGAGGATGGAGATGATAGAGTCGCGGAGCCTGATACGGGAGAGGACACAGGCGGCAGAATTCTGGATGAACTGCAGCCTATGGGGGGAGGAGGTGGGGAGACCGACAAGCATGGAGTTTGCATAGTTAAGCCTGGATGTTATAAATGCGTGTATGAGGTTTTCGGTGGCCTGAGGTGTGAGACAGTCGCAGAGCCAGGTGATGTTGCGAAGGTGGAGGAAGGCAGAGAGGATCATGGCATGGATGTGGGGTAGAAAGGATAGTTGAGGGTCAAACAAGCTGCCAAGTTCCAGGACTGGCTTTGTGAGGTGGAGTGTGCAACCATGGATGGTGATGCTGTCAGCGCCTGAGATGTGGAGGGCACTAATGGGAACTAATCAGGAGGGCCTCGGTCTTGTTGACATTCAACTGAAGAATATGTATAATATTTTTAACTAGAATTCCTATTCAAATTTTATCATACACAAGCATTCAGTGCAATGCTTTAAAGCAAGGATGTTATACAGGTAATCTTAAAAGTTCATCAATTGTATCTGAATGGACCAGAGATTCTGTATAAATCAGTACAAAAACTAATCAGATTTAACTTTTTTCTACTTTATTCAAATTGATCAATTCTAATCACAGAAATACACCATGTTAGTTATCTAAAAATCATAATACAACAAAGACTGAATAGTCAACTCAAGAACAATTAGTAATTATATGGTTTTGCTTTATTGAGAATAGTTAATGACATCACCAAATATTGATTTAATAAATGGTTCTAACAGTTAAATAAATTGAGCGTCCGTTTTTGTTGTTTGCAGTTATTGTTGAATATTGTTTTTACGAAGGATTTCACATAAAAAGATATTAGGGATGAGCACTTGGTATTTGGTATCATAATTTGTTTTGGAGACATTCAGGTGATAAAATACTCAATTTTGTGTTTTCTTTATTGGTGCAGCTTTAGGGGCCCAGCAATTTCTTCTTGTTTTTAATGAAGACTGAATTTAAGACTGTTTTCCAGAATTACACTTGATCTGAAATATTAACACAATGAATGATCTTAAACCTAAGAACATGTGAAATTTCATGCCTCTGAAGCTTAAATGCGGGGCGATGGAACAAATCATCATCACTCATCCAAAACTGAAAGAGGCAAAATGCTCATCGCAAAAAGATACAATGAGCTTTCACAAGACTATGTCAGCACAATATAATAATAATCAGAACTGTAATAAAAATTTTCAAATTCAAAATTCAAAATTCAAAACAAGAACTGGGTTCTGAAAGTTGAGCCCACCCCAGTTAATTACCTTTTATGCAACTGAAATAGCAGTCTTAAAGTACAAGTTGCATTTCATGGATTTTCAATACACCAGCAAACACGTAACCCAATATTTATTGCATTAATTAGCTTCATGCCCTTTTTGTGCAATGGATACTATTCTGAATTAAATATCTCCAACTATGCACAACCATACGATGAACTACATTTACTGTACAAAGCAATGCAGCATTTGGTATACACTTACGGCAACAAGCATTAAAGGCATAATTTACATACAAAAATAACTAACTTGTTTTGGCTGTCTCATTTATACATTAATTTCTAGAACTATACATTCTTTGTTTTAAAATACACTAAATCAAAATTGCATACCCCAGTAAACGATTAGTTTTGCTGCTACATTTATTGAAAGAAATAATGTAGATCAACTCTGTCACAAAAGCCTATCTTTATGGAGGTGTAGCAGTATCAGGCAGGATTGTAATACCAGATCAGAGTGTTAATAAGCAAAACATTTTATGATTGATTTTTGACTGCTAATCAAACTGATCCATATTGATCAATGTTAAGCTTTTTGAGATGTTTATTTACATGAATGCCATTTTATAAATTCAAGTTGTTGTAGGGTCATAGTACTGCATCATAGTATTGCTGATAGTACATAACAGTAAATGACAATACTATCAGCTATGACAAGAGGTTCAGGTTACGAAAGGAAATTTTAGGACAGACACAAGGAGCCATTTATTTTCCTATGGATCTGTGGCTTAAAATGTCACCTACTCTTAGTGTGCAAGATCATTTTATCTTAAAATTGCAGTTTTAAAAATAAAGTTTCCACAAGACAATTTAAGAAATTTCCACCATTATGTGCAAACATATTTAAGGTAAGTCCCACAACCCTTGTTGTATAATTGAGACGAGGTGGAATTTGATGCCACAGATACTGCTTTGAGAAAAGAAAATAGACAAAATGAGTTTATATGTAACAAATGGGAAATATAATGAGAAATAATCCTTGCATTTTATGTAGCGCCTTATCACGTCAAACATCTCAAAGTGCTTTGCAATGTTTTCTGTGAAGTATTTTTATCCATTCTCCATCGCTTTCTTCTTTCCCTGCCTGTTCCAAGCACCTTTACACATATTTGAGTCCACCACCCGATTTAAGTCTGAGATACTCTGCATCCCATTCTATACTTCTGAAAGCTCTGAAAGAACTAAGACACATTTACTGTTCAAAACACTGAACACAATATTTTATACAGAAAATTATAGCATTTATGATGAGTTAATGTGTTCAGATAGTAAATTATTAATGTCAGTAATTGATAGAACATTCAATTATAAAATAACTGAAAGGCACTAGCCTTATATTAAGGAGAAAATGCATAATTATAGATTGGAATTATAGGTTGGGTGATAGGGAAAGCTGGGAACAGCTGGCCAGGTATGGGCTTATCACATGAATAAGTCTGAGAAGCTAATTACACATAAAATAAACTTTTTTTAAAAAAATGTGGAATACAAAAACAAATCTGTTTTCAAGAAAAAAAGCAAGGCTTATGCCATTATCAAAGCTTCTCCTGGAATGTTCCTTTAATAAAGAACTATTTCACATTAAGATGTTACACTGTGGAACAGACAAACACCTGAACTGATGGATGTCTCAGCCAGAGCACTGATGAAGGAAGAAGTCCAGTGAAGAATAATACAATAACAAGGCAGCAGAGAAATGATGGTACCTGAACCTCATCAATAGGGAGAGTGAGTCTGATTTTTACCTTTCTACATTCAACATTATATAAAGCAGTTTTACAAATTACTATAGATAATATCCCTTAGCAACAATATTGTAGCCAAATAAAAAGACCTCCTAACTTTAATACTTCCCTTTGCTTCTTCTATTCATTTTCTCATCCTTCCCTCCCTCTTCCAGGGTCGCTTTCCTTTCCCTCCCTCTTCCCATTGTCCTCATGCATATGAATACAATGTGTA
The DNA here is from genome assembly GCF_018977255.1 of Callorhinchus milii. Classification (NCBI taxonomy): domain Eukaryota; kingdom Metazoa; phylum Chordata; class Chondrichthyes; order Chimaeriformes; family Callorhinchidae; genus Callorhinchus; species Callorhinchus milii. The sequence goes on from NW_024704743.1 coordinate 63,463,790, forward strand.
CCCAAAGATCCTCTCCCCCTTCCCCACAGGATCTATATTTGTGAGATGCATTCTGCTTCCTCTTCATGAAAATCCTACTTTCCACCCTACATCCATGGCCTCTCTGACCTGCTGATATAACATAACATGTAGGAGCAGGAGTAGGCCATTCGGCCCTTCGAGCCTGCCCCGCCATTCAATCATGGCTGATCTTCTAATCTAACTTCAACTAATAACATAACCCTGCCTTATCCCATTCTGACTCCCTACCAACTTGCTCGCTCCCTCCGTTCATGCTCCGTGTCTCCCGCCCGATTCGCCCTACGATTGGTGGCCGGGCTTTCAGCCTCTCTGCCCCCACACTCTGGAACTCCATCCCATAGTTCTCAAGACCCTTCTCTTCGACTGTGCCTTTGGTCTCCCTCCCATCTCTCTGCCTTCCCTCACCCCTACCCCACCCCTCCCCCATGCTCGGGCCCTGACACCTAACTGTTCAGCGCTTTAGGACATCCTCCCGATATGAAAGGCGCTCTATAAATGTAATTTTGTTATTGTTGTTATTGTACATTACTGAAACCCAGTCAGTCCATATGAATTCCTGATGTAAGGATTAACAAATGACCTTCCACCCAAGCTACATACTGCAACTCCATTTCACCCTTGTGTAGTTACATCTTCTTCCATTGCACCACTAAATTGGTTCCCTTTTGACCCCCTTCTTACAGTACCAGCCAGCGCTGTAAAAGTGGGGCTATCCTGGTGTCCTGAAAGTGGTCTATTTCTTTCACTGCTGTTGAGGATGCCAGCGGAGTCCACCATCTGGCACTTTCTGTTGCTCTGACATTGAGGCAGAGAGGAAGCAGTGATAGAGGACACTTGGGGGTGAGAATAGAATGAGCAGAAGCGGTTCTGAAGCAGACTTTACAGGTAGGGTAAGAGAGAGAGAGAGAGAGACATCTTTAGAAGCTGTTGAAAAAATGTTTGGCACATAAAGAATACAAAATATAATTTCCAAGAAATGTTTGGCACATAAAGAATACAAAATATAACTTCCAAGAAATAGTATTAATTCAAAGACCTCTGAATATCAATACTATCACAACAGTTCTCATCACTGCTCTTTCCAGGTTTCATGCATGACCACAAACACACATACAAACACACACAGAATAAGTGTCTTATGCTAGCATTGCTCAGCTGGCTCTGTGATTCTATTTATCAAGTAAGCTGTTAGCTTTTTTTACCCTACACAAAGTAAATTCTTTGAAATTATCTGAACTTTTGTGCCATCCAAACAGATTCTACAAAGAAACAGTAATATACAAAAATGTCCCTGGGTATACATTTTTAAAAAAAAAGAGGTTTATTTCTCCCTTTAAATACTTCCTTCATTGATTCAAAAGTCAGAAGTTCTAATAACAACTTACAATAAATTACTTATGATTTGTCAAGGCTCTGTTTTTAAAGCATAGTACACTTACTTGTTGTTGTTGTACTTTCCTTCAAATCTGATAAATACAAAAAAACAAAATACAACTAGAGCAACCAATCTGAAATATTATGTAACTTGGTCTCCTGTGTGTAAGGAAAACGTCCACATAAAATGTTAATCTCAGAAATTGATGCAGAAAAACACTTGGTGGGCTGGCTTTGATCACCAGGAATGTGCCTTCTGTTAAGGAGAAGTGGAGAGAACACTTGGAAGAAAATATTTTAGTTGGTAGCCAACACACGGACACCTGTCAGCCTGAACACTGCTGGTAAATATGCCCTACAGTATTGGGCCTAAGATCTTTAACCACAAAGGGTGTATGTGCTACCTGATTAGTCTGGGCTTTGCACAATAACCAACCAGGTATAAAAATAGAGAGTTCAGTCAAGCACAACCAGATGTAGACCTGCTTGCTGCTCACCCAGGAAATATGGCAACTGATCAAAACTCATTTCTTGACAACCTGGTCGCTCCCATTATCGCGTCTTGCAGTAGTGGGTCTTTAATCTTTGTATAATCATTGACTGTGGAACTATAATTAAGGAAACAATTGTTTAACATCCAAATTGTGTGTACATTATTTCATCATTAATTAAATCAGAAAAATTTCCTTACATGTGTTTGATGCACTGGAGTAAATTATTAGTCCTTATGATGCATGCGGCTTTGACACAGCACAAAATGAATCAATGATGAATAGAAACAGAACGTAGAGCTTAACTTAAATAACACAAGCACTCCGACAGTTCTGTCAATGTACGATTGTCCCACCAGGCACCCCTTTCTGATATCTGTAGCTGAAAATTAACAGGTCATTATCAGTTGGCCATTTGTTACTTGAGTAAAATCATTACACTTTGCATTTTCAGTGACGCTCCATCTTCAGTTCTACTCCACCCAGTACATTTGTGGTGGTTTCTCTTCAACTTAAAATTCTTCCCTGTCAATGTCCTTCATGCCAACGTGTTCTCTGCATCTGCGAGGTTACGGTTATGGAGTCCCCATCAGTATGTAAAACGTCAGAGCAACGATTAACAGCAGGCAGAAGGGAGACGAGAAGGTCTGATAAGTTGCTGAAGGCATGAACACATCCTCATACTTGTAGATACTGACAACATCGCCGGATACTGGTGGAGAGTCGATGTCATGTCGAGTGATTGAGCCTTTCAGGTCAGCAACAGCACACAAAGAATGGGGAAAAATGCAGTAAAAAGATTAAATGCTGACTTGACACTATCCTACATTATAAACATTTTCATTATTTATTTCCAGATCATTATCCCATTCTTTGAGCATGTTCTTATTTTAGCAACCACCCCTGTCCAGTGAGTGCTATGTCAAACAAAATGGCTTCTTTCTCACGATTATCCTGGTTTATATTTCCCTCCTAATCCAAATTTATTCCCAAATTCAAATGAATGGCTCACTTCTTGATATATCAAACATATGATTGGAGTTCAGATAGCAAGCATCTTCTCACAAAAGATAATAATAATCCTTACATTCGATTTAATGCCTTATCGCAACATTGAAATGTCCAAATCAAGCAGCCATAAAGTGAATGATTAATTCTGTCTGATGGAATGCTAGCCAGGAAAGCAGGAGAAGCTCCCTTCTCTGAACATATACATGCTCATGTTCCCTTCTTTTTATTTAAGGAAACAAATTATAAAATAAATGACTTCACTTCCTAGCGTGTTTGGCACAATTTGACTAAACTAACCTTCACAGCGTCTGTGATGATGTTGAATAACTTGGGCATTAAAAAGTTGTTTGGCTTTGAAACTGTACCTGGCTGATGGAATTAAAGATTGGAAATTGGGCGTATGTCATGGCAGTTCTCAGTTATTTCTAAATAAAACAGGCCGTCAGTGACAAAACGAGCAACAGCTTCTAAGGATGCAACAAAATAATAATAAAAAATACTTGCATTTGATATAGCACCTTATCATGTTGCTGAGATGTTTCAAAGCGCTTCACAGAATATAAAGTGATGTGACTGTGTATTTTGTGGGTGGACAATGCAGCTAATTTGCACACGACAATGTCCCACAAACAGTCATGAAGTGAATGAGTAATTTTACCTGAGGGATTGTTGGCCAGGACGCCAGGATAAACTCCCTTCTCTTTTTGAATAGTACAAAGGGATCTTTGAAGCCCATTTGGACAGACAGACGGGACCTAAGTTTAACATCTCATCTGAAGGATGGCACTTCTGACAATGTAGAACTCTGCCAGCACTACATTGGAGTGTCAAGCAGACTATATGGGTTTAGAGTCCAGATATGGGGCTTGAACTAACAACCTTCTGATTCAAAGGCTTAGTTTAGTTGGGGATTGTTGGCCAGGATACAAGGCAAAATTATTTGTAATTTTCAAATAATGCTATGGGTTCTTTAATATCCACCTAAACAAGCGCAGACGGGACCTCGGTTTATCTGAAGGATGACACCTCTGACAATGTAGCGTAACCCCAGCACTGCAATGAAATATCAGAGTAGACTAGGAAATTCAAAATCCCAATGTGTTGCTTGAACCCACAACCTTTTGGCTCCGAAGCAAAAGTGCTAGCAACTGAGCCAGGTTAACACTCTGTTTGTATTACCTCACTTGGAAACTTCCCTGTGTCTGGAATTGAATGCACCTGTTTATATGGTTATCTAATTCCAGAGAGGATTAGGTGCAGTTTGGCGAGAGCCAAGACGAGGGGGACTCCAGAGTGCGCATTGGAGAATGAAAAGCGATGCCAATGAAACTCACTCAGAAAAACTAATAAACAGGGGGAGCATGCACATTCCATCCCAATACACAGGGATTTCCATATGTAGGTGAGATGCGTGGAACTCGCATGGATACTCTTAAGCATGGCGATGGGTTTCCAAATGTGTCAGACACCCGGCTGAACAAACAAATTACTATACTTGTTTGTTTTCCTAAATTTTTCAATTTAACAAAACATGCAAATTTTTTCTTCTCAAAACAGTCCTCTGAAAGTGACTGAATTTCTTTTTGGTCAGCTGGGTGTTTAACACATCACTATGCTTAAGAGTATCCGAACCAAACCAAGCTGAGATTTCTATGCATCCCACCTACACATGGAAATTCCAGAGATAGATTGTTGGACTGGAATGCGCACTCTCTCCTTGGAGGGGCTCGTCCTGCTTACCTAATTCCGGAAAGGATTTGTCGCAGGTTGGCAAGTGCCAAGGCTTGGGGACCCCAGAGTGTGTGTTGGGGTACTGCTGAAGGCTAGCCAGCTAAAAACCGCATAGCTTGCCATTGATATTGCTGTCTAGCAAGCTTTCCCACTGCTTGTCCAGCTTGGACAACCTTACCTGTTAGAGCTTTGTTGTGCAGTGTTAACAGATGCTGAATGGGATGACTCCCTGCCCCCAGTGACTGGTCTGCCCTTCCAGGTCCTGCCGATGAGCCAGGCTGGCTGTGCTGTCATCAGCAGTGCCTTGGAATACTGCGGACTCGCTTGGATCAGGAACCGGACTACCAAGGCCGCCACAGAGGGCTCACTCGATTCTGTTCAGCTCCAAGGTTTTTATAATGTTTATAAAAACATTATAAATTTAGAAAGCTGTGGTTTTTTTATTAGAAACTGAGATTCTTATTAGAAATTTGAAAACCCTGTATGTTTGTCCTTTGCACCTTTGACACATTTTCTTACATTTTCAAATAAAATTAGAATCATTTTAGAAATTTCTCTAACTATAGCTATAACCAGAAAAATACTGACTCACCTTGTATGGCAGGACCCCATGCAAATAGATAATACCAGCTCAAATGAAGATCAATAATGGTCTCATCTCTGGGGACATACACTGGCCGCTTAAATCGACAAGTCACTCGGTTGTTCTCAAAGATACCTTCTTCATCCCTGGCTGGGTTTCTTTTGATCTCTTTGGCCCACTGTCCAACATTGTAGAAGTGTTGTATTCGAACTCTGCCATTGTCATCATGTACACAGGCCATTACATCATCTCCTCCCTACAAACATTCAAACACAACATGCCTTAGTTAAGAGCTTATGGATCTAACTGAGTCATCGTCTTTATCTGTCAACAAAGTTGTGAATGTGCTATAAAAATTAATAAGCCTTGCATTTGATATAGTGCCTGTAACATTGAAGCATAGTATCCAGGCCTGTGATTTAGGAAGATAGGAACAGTAGGCCGTTCAGCCCTTCGAGCCTGTTCCACCATTTATTTAGATCATGGCTGATCTGTACCTCAACTAATCCTTTCAATTCCAATTTCCCGCTTTCTCCCCATATCCCTTAATACCTTGACCTACCAAAAATCTATCAACCTCACTCTTGAAGGTATAGATGGATCCAGCTGAAGGTATGGATCGATATGATCTTCCAGATAAAATTGATCATTCATTTCATGACTGTTTTGTGAGACACTGCTGTGTGTATATTGGCGACCTCATTTCCATTCAAATACTGTACAGAGTCACTACACTTTATAGCAAATGCTATAAAATGTTCTGAAATATCTCGTGATAAGGTATATAAGTGATAAATTATGATATATTTGATAAGTCGCTGTATCAAATGCAAGGATTATTCTTATTGCAAGAGGATCATTTTTTTAAAGAGGAAACTTGATGCCTATATTAGAGAGAAGGGAATAGAAGGAGGGGTGGAGGCTTATGTGGAGAATAAACACTGGCATAAATTAGTTGGGCTGAAAGGCCTGTCTCCATGATGTACAATCTATGTCATTATTTGAAGGAGCAATAAAGTGTTTCAGACTGTGTGAGATTTACAAGGTTTATGTTAAAATAAATTGCATTTTTTTAATAATACCTGGTAGTTCTCAAGACAGTAAGTATCTAGAATGTGACATAAAATTAATCACAACAAAGGCCAAGGTTCACTATCCTTGCGTGAGAAGGAGTGTTAAAGTCAGTGTTTAGATTGAGGGTATCCATGTATTTTGAAGGCTTCCTATAATTTTGCATGGCAACTTTAAAACTGAGCTGAGCAATATGTCTATTATAAGAGCTCCCCTTACAGTTCTCCCACTATATTGCATCACTGGGGAATCAAACATACAAACAATGAATAACAATACAATGTTGAAAATGCTTTTCAGTCTGGATTTGGTTGTTAATTATCTAAGATTACAGATAAAATTATAGTTATGAACACACATTCACTGAGTATATATAAATATTTTTAAAAAGCATTGTGATCTCTAATCTTAGAATACCGTACCAGCAACAAAATGTTCATATGGTTCATACAAATACACTGAAAACAGAGAATCTCAAATTAAATACACTTTTTGGTTGAATACTGTAACTTCCATTACAAACATTTCAGATCTTTAGAAAGAATAGGTGAATGAACAATTGTAAATTCAGGTAAACACTGACATAGCCCCTCTCATCTCTACACTTTTGTTTGTTGGTAACAATCGGGTGCCAAATAGGATAAGAAAGTAAATCTAATAAGTAAATACTTTCAGACTTGCCAACACAGCAGGTTCAGGGTTCTGGAGGGCAAGTTTGGGACAGACATCTGGTATTTCTTCACAAAGAGGGTATCCACAGATGGGATAGATATTAAGAAACCAGGACACTGGATTTGTTCAAGATACAGGCTGATGTTCTTATGGAATCACAGTTAGGCTGGCATTCTGAATGCATAAGCTGAAGGGTATCTACATGTAAACCTTGTGATCATATGAACTTTGTCATTTACAATATCCCTGCCTGCCCAATAATGTAATTGGTAGATGTATATATTCTTGCCTGTGAAAAATTGCCAATCTCAGGCAGGTTCTTTGGGAGACCCCAAAAATGTTTCCTGGAAGGAGGGAGGAAAAATAGCAAATCTTGTGTGCCTCCCAGTGACCAGTTCAAGATCTGCATCAAAGGAAATGTGGAACAAATTGCACTACACACGTCTAATGAAATGGGGAAATCCTGGGAGTGATTAAACGTACAGGTATACAGGGGCTGAGGGGGGGAAGAGAAACATAACTTTGTTACTAGAAAGCTTTATTTATGTGGTTTATGATGTGAAACGAATCTCTTTGCTGTTATTTCCTTGATATATCCCCTCTATCTCTCCGACCTCCTAACCCCCACCATCCTGTTCGCTCCCTCCACTCAGAGGGCTCTGGCCCCCGTCTTGCTCGCCCCACTATCGGCGGGCGGGCCTTCCGCCACTCTGCACCCACCCCCTGGAACTCCATTCCGCAGTCCCTCTGTCTCACCCCCTCCCTCGCCACCTTCAAGACCCACCTCTTTGACCGTGCTTTCAAACTCCCTGCTTCCCCCCTGCCTTCCCCCCTCCACACCCTGACCCTCAGCTCGGGTCCGTAACTCTGTCTGTCCAGCGCCTTGGGACATGCTTCCGACGTGAAAGGTGCTATACAAATGTAACTTTGTTGTTGTTGAAACATTTTCCAGGCATTTATTATTCTCTTGACAGAATGCTTAGGGATTCATATTTGGTGGAATTGGATAAATGTATGTAGAGTGCTGCTAAGGGTGGAATGACACTTGCAACAAAAATGCAAGCCGGATTTTTAATCATCCCTTAAGTCTTTTATTGCACAAAAATGTCAGGATTCTTTTACTGCCAGCAGCAGAATTCAAACAAGGGTGTGCTTTTAGTTTAGTGGGGTTAAAATTACTGTCAGTCACTTTGTATCTTTCACGAAAAGCCAATAATTAGCAGGCAATGGTGACCAGACTGTACTGCACCCCAATTCATCTATTCTTTCAATATTAATTGAAATGTATATGAAAATTTATTAGGACAAACAAAACAAATATCTATAAATTCATCATGTTTACAGTACTTGCTTTCCTACATTCACTCTAATATGTGATATTGAATGTAGGAAACCAAGTGCTGTCAACATGATGACATGTTTACAATTCCATTTTTTCTTCATCCAGAAAGTACTTGACAACTGGAAAAGCTTTTCAGGAAGGGTGGTTGAGTCATTTAACTTGAACTCATTTAAAAGACAACTTGATGCCATGATGAATGGACAATAGGCTGCGTATTCTGAATGGATAAGTTCAGATAACAACAACAAAATGACAATTATATAATGCCTTTCACGTCAGAGAACGTCCCAAGGGTTTGCAGTTAAAGGTTTGCAGGGGGTTGGAATCAAGAGGGTCAGAAGAGCCTTCTTCATGCTTCGATGTTTGTGATCTTATTATTGTTTTCACTATGTGTATCTCTATTAAAACTACCCTTTGGGGAGCCTTACCATCATTTTGTCAGAGGAGAATCCGACAGCTACCCAGCCATCAGTATCAGCACTCAACTCAAATTCCACATCAGCACCAATCCTACGGTAACTGAGGAAGTAATCACACGTGTCCGCATCACAGCCAGGTTTCCCATATCTACAGTCAAGGAGAAGGGAGGGACAAATTCAAATACCATTAGAGTGAGTCCAAACTTAACTGATTTTATGTATTTCTTACTTCCTTCGTCATAATTGGCTGCCACATTTCGCCCACAAAATATAAAGTCAATTCACTTTACAGTATATTCTATGAAGCACTTTGAGACATCTCAATGATGTGATAAGGCACTATATCAAATGCAAGGCTTATTATACTATTATTAAGATAGCCATTGGCCGATTATATCTGTGTCACAAATGTATCACATTTCCACAATCTGCAGACATTTTCTTTTAATTTCTTATCAATGTGACTTAAATGCTCTTTAAATGCACATTGATAGAATTAATGAAATGCATTCTCTCACGTTTCATCTTTCATCACTCACATCCCTGAAAATCTGTGGCTCTGTGCTATACGTCATGTATATGTATACATATATAAAAATTATATACAGTAATTTCACCTGCACTATTGGTCAGTCAAACAAGGGTAACATCTATTCATGGACTGTGAAACTGATAATGCCTCTAAAATGTATATCCTAATTCACACTGGAGGCTTGGGGCTGGTATACACTTTCTCTCTCCAGTGTAAACTATCTCAATATGACGCCTGCAATAAATTCTCACCTTTTAGGACTCTGACTCAGAGCTGGTTTATTTTCATCTAAAGTTCAGCCACATTTTAAATGCCACAGTACATTACTGTATATTGTAAAGATGTATGTGCAAACAGCAGGGTGGTCCTAGCTGGACAATAAGTGGGCAGCTTGCTGGGCAGTGCTTTCAATGGCAAGCTATGTATTTTTAGTTGGTTAGACTCCAGCAGTACCCTAACCCCTACTGTGAAATCCCCAAGCTTTAGCTCTTTCCAACCTGGGCCTAAAATTCTCTGGAATTAAGTTAGAATAATGCATCCCTCCAGGGAGAGGAGGCATTCCATTCCAGGCATGGAAATTGCCATGTGGAGGTGGAACTGTCTGTCTGGCTTGGATACTCTTAAACATGGTGATGGTTTCTGCATGCATCAGACATATAGGTGACCAAAAAAGCAGCACATAATGGAATGTAATCTATCGTTATTTGTTTCACTACCCTCTTCCCATTTCCCCATCCATACACATATAGACTTTGGCTCTGAAAGGAGGAAAATCTGCCATGGGATGTGGTTAAAACGAGATGGCTTTCCTCAAATTAGGGACTATATTTCTCCAGGCACGGTTTTCTAAAATAGGTTGAAATCCTTTGCTAACCTCCTGATCTTTGCCAGAGGAATCCTACCTCTTGGAGTAAGAGGAAGTATGCTACTGCAAGCTTAGCGAGGCTATGTCTAGAAATCATTCTCTCTCTCTCCTGATGTGACCTTTTCAGCAGTAAGATCAGAAGTACAATCAACAGCATGAAATAAGATACAGCTTTAAGTTTCCAAAAAGGCTCAAATAAATCAGAGTAGCATCCAGGCTGCAGCTGAGAATTGCACCCAGTGTTATCCAGTTCTGATGCACGATAATGTACATACGTAACCCTTTACAGTATGGACTTCTAAATCAGCATATCAAACTACATGCAGGTCAAAGGGAATTGCCACTGGCTTGAGTTGTGTCCAGGAGAAACTCTTGTCCCACTGCTCCAGGTTTTGTAATTAATTTATTCAAGCAACATCCATAACCTGATGCACACCAAACCCCAACAATTTAACAAAATTGCTCATTAACTGTTATCTGCCCTTGAAGGCCAAATCCTCCAACACTTACACCCAAGTTCAGATGAGTCTTTAAACAAAGGTTTAGATAGATGTTGAAGATCCCATGGTAATACTCGAAAAGATGAAGGGAGATTCTGGCCAACTCCCAGGATCCTGGGCAACAATCCTCAGGTAAAATTGGGATCAATTTAGTGTTACATTTAATATTTAGGTCCAAAGTGAGGAACTAAAAGATGAAGGATTTGTTAAGTGGAACTGTGATGCAGTGTGCAGCTCAGGAAAGGTTATGAGGAAACATTAAGGAAATAGGCTGTGAGATGAGCAAAGGACTATGAAGGAGTTGAAAAGATTAATGTGAACATACAATTATATATGGCAAATATTCCAATGTCTGGAGAAACAAATTAAAATTGAGGTAGTTAGGTAAAAGAAGGAAAGTCAAGGTTTTTTTAAAATTAAAGGCAATAAATTAGCGAGGAAGTTCATTAATGCACACAGTTTAAATGGTTTTGAGAGGCAACACAAATATGTTTTCACAAGGAGAAAGCTTAAAGTATATGGGGAGTAGGACTGAGTTGTGAAATATCAGAAAGGGTCTAAAGGAATCATTTGTGTTGTGATAGATCTATTGGTAATTATCCTACAAGACACACAGCCAGCACCCATGCATTTAATGATGTAAACATGATTATATCTAGATTGCTGTGTGACATGCATTCACATGTCCAGCCAGCACCCACCTAAAGCAACCTTTAGTTTTTCCACAATCGTCGACTCGAACTTTTGCAAAAGGGTCCACAGGAGGAGGAGATGGGAAAGCATAACCTGCAAGATACAAGTCATAACACAGAGATCAAACCCATCATGAACAAAGTATAGATATTCTATGAGAAAACAAAAAAGTAGGAAAACAGCAATAACAAATTACACTTGTATCGCTTCTTTCATGTCGGGAAGACGTCCAGGCGCTGGACATCAGGGATTTATACCTGAGCAGGAGTTGGGACCAGGGAGGGCAGAGAGATGCCCGAAGGCGCAGTCGAAGTTGACAGTCTTGAGACATGCCCTGAAGGAGGCGAGGGAGGGAGCAAGGGAAGGAAATGTTGGATGAATATGAAGGCCCAACCACCGATGATGGGGTGGGCAAGGCGGAGAATATGGAGCAGGCTAGAGCCTGCTGAGCGGAGGGAGTGGACAGGTTGATATGGGGTTAGCAGGTTAGTAGGAGGTGGCAAGGCCATGGAGGGCCTTGAAGGCAAGGATGAGGATTCTGAACTCTATCCCTCTGGGGGATGGGGAGCCAGTGGAACCAGATGAGGGTGGGGATGATAGGCTCATGGAGATGGAGCCTGGTGCAAGAGAGTACACAAGTTGCAGAGTTCTGGATGATCTGCAGCTTGTGGAGGGAAGAGTTGGGAAGGCCATTAAGCAGGGAGTTGGCACAGTCAAGCCTAGATGTGATGAACGTGTGGATGAGGGTTTCGGCGGCCTCAGAAGTAAGGCAGTGGCGGAGCTGGGTGATGCTGCGGATGTGGGGGAGGCAGAGAGGGTCATGGCACGAATGTGGGGGAGAAAGGACAGTTGAGGGTCAAATAAGATGCCAAGGTTTACACATCAAAATGGTACCACCTGAGCAAGTCAGGTGACTGGATAGCCTCTCCGGCCCAGGCAAGCCCAGCCTGAGCCTGGTCACCAAGGGCTCAAGGTAGATCCGTGTTCCAGCTTCTCTGCTTCTCCTCAGACCAGGGCCTGCTGTCATCCTGTTCCCAGCCAACGGAGCGGCAAAGGCATAGCCTTCCTGGCAGTATCTCTGATTCACACGAATAAATTATGGGGAGGTTCGGATTGTGGCGTCTCTACACAACCGAACCTCAAAGGGACAGCACCTGCAGGCTCATATCCCACAGTAACTATTATCAAAGATACTACATGTGATAGCCAAAAGATAAAACCTTAGGTTTTCCTCCATACACCTCTGTTTATCTAGCAGTAAGTAAGAATCTGGTTGTTAGTCAATTGACAAATTGCTTTCTGTGGGTGACAATCCCTTCAAAGAAATAATAATTATTTGGCATTCAATTCACTGTTTGTGGGACGCTGCTGTGTGCAATTGGCTGCCGCGTTTTGCCCACAAAACATACAGTCAATTCACTTTACAGTATATTCTATGAAACGCTTTGAGACGTCTCAATGATGTGATAAGGCGCTATATCAAATGCAAGGATTGTTATTATGAATCAACCAGTGTTTCCTCTTCTGACTGCAGCTCATTCACCACTGCTGGAAAACGTCACGCGTGTGCGGAAGTTGGACGGGGTTTGGATTAAGACCTGATGTCCCACAAGAACCTGCCAAACCTCACCACTGACTCACAAGAAGAATGGACACTTGGACACTTACCAGAGGCTGGTCAATAGCCCTGGATAGCACCATTACATCAACAGCACATTCAGGCCAGGAGGAGGGCAACTAGATGGGGGGGGGGGGGGGGGGATAAATATTACCGCACCTTTAGATATATAATTACCAATTTTACATCCAGTAAATGTATGGATTATTATTTATTGCATCCTCTAAACCCCACCTATGAACAGACTTGAATGCGGAATGACAATTCAGTGGCACCAGCTCGAACCTTCACACAGAACCAATTCTTGCCTGGGATCCAGCTCACAGCCACCAAAATATCCAACCCTTTCAATTTACAGGCGCAAAAAAAATATCCCAGGCCCAACAGTGAGAAACCAGCCTGGAAATCCCACTCCCCACCGTACTGAAACCCTCCAACAGCAGCAGGAAACACCAGAGCTGCCCATCAACACAGGGGCCCCACCTGCACTGGGGCTGAACACAGGCAACTCAATCAGACAGGGGGTGGGTGGCCTGCTCATCCATTAACACACACACACACACACACACACACTACATACATCCTACACACACACACTACATACATGCTACACACACACACTACATACATCCTACACACACACACTATATACATCCCACACGCACACTACATACATCCCACACACTACATACATCCTACAAACACACTACATACATCCTACACACACACAGACTACATTCATCCTACACCCCCACACACACACTACATACATCCTACACCCACTACACTACATACAACACCCACTCTACACTGCCCCCCTCCCCCCCCCACATGCCCCCCCCCCCCCCCCCCAGTATGAAGGGTTTGCACAGACCTTCGTCCCCCCAGTATCGCGTCTCGAAGTACTCTCCGGTGAAGCTGCTGTACGTGTCCTGGTGTTGGTGTTGGTGTTGGGGCTGAGGCTGAGGCTGAGGCTGGGACTGGGACTCGGGGCTGCGGCTCTCCTCCAGCCTCAGTCCGGGCTCCGCCGCCTCCTCCTCGGCCCCCGGGCTCCCGGGCAGCGGCTCCTCGGCCACAACACACCCCGCGGCGGCGGCCAACAGGAGGAGCGGGGCCAGGGGCAGCGGGGCCATCCCGGGGGGGCAGGGGGGCAGGGGGGGGGAGAGAGAGACAGGGGGGGGAGAGAGAAGGGGAGAGGGGGAGAGAGAGAGGGGGGAGAGAGGAGAGAGAGAAGGGGAGAGGGGGAGAGAGAGAGGGGGAGAGAGAAGGAGAGCGAGAAGGAGAGGGGGAGAGAGAGAAAGAGAGAGAGAGGGGGGAGGAGAGAGGAGGAGAGAAGCAATAGGTCCTCAGCCGCCGCCAACACCCTCCTCTGTCTGTGTGTGTCTCTCTCTCTGTGTCTGTGTGTGTGTGTGTGTCTCTGTGTCTCTGTGTGTGTGTGTGTGTGTGTGTCTCTGTGTCTCTCTGTGTGTGTGTGTGTGTCTGTGTGTGTGTCTGTGTGTGTGTGTCTCTGTGTGTGTGTCTGTGTGTGTGTGTGTCTGTGTGTGTGTGTGTGTCTGTGTCTGTGTCTGTGTCTCTGTGTGTGTGTGTGTGTGTGTGTGTTGTGTGTGTGTGTGTGTGTGTCTCTGTGTGTCTCTGTGTGTGTGTGTCTGTGTGTGTGTGTGTCTCTGTGTCTCTCTGTGTGTGTGTGTGTGTCTGTGTGTGTGTCTGTGTGTGTGTGTGTGTGTGTGTGTCTGTGTGTGTGTCTGTGTGTGTGTGTTCTGTGTGTGTGTGTGTGTGTCTGTGTGTGTGTCTGTGTCTGTGTGTGTGTGTGTGTGTGTCTGTGTCTCTCTGTGTGTGTGTGTGTGTGTCTGTGTGTGTGTGTGTGTGTCTCTGTGTGTGTGTGTGTGTGTCTCTGTGTGTGTGTCTGTGTGTGTGTGTGTGGCTGCTCTCAAGTCGCTCCTCCCTGGTTTAGTCTCTGTGGCTCCATCTTCATCTCCCCAACACACAGCAGCCACAGCTCAGTCATTGTGACCCCCACACACCAACCCCTCACACACACACCCACACACACACCACCCCCTCACCCCCTCCCACACACACCCCCACCCCTCACACACCCCACCCCCTCACACACACCCCACCCCCACCCCTCCACACACACCCCCACCCCCTCACAGACACCCCCCCACCCCCCCTCACAGACACCCCCACCCCCTCACAGACACTGTAACTGCTCCAAACATGGCAAGCAGACAGTGTGCATGACCCAGCCCCCAGGGCGCTGTACTGTCATAGCAAACTGCTCTCCTCATTCTCACTCAGCCACATTCTCACTCCCCTCACTATTTCGGGGAGCAATGTGGCCTCACTGTAATGTTTTGAATTGGATCAAAATGCATTTTAATTTACTATCTATATATATATTTAATAATAACAAACAACCAATGGGTTACTCACGGGGGGGGGGGTGGAAGGGGGGTAAGCGGGAGCTAAACTGTCATCGACCACTCCTACAGTCACCTCTCCCTTCCCCCATTGCCCCTACTTAGCATCCGACCCCATTAGTGTAAATCACTCCGAGATGATATCTTACCGTAAGGGTGAACATAAATGCAAATTGTTATGAAAATGAGTGATCTTGTCGCGTCCTTTCAAACAGCTAAATGAACGTTGGTGTACACTATCAACCCGGAAAGACTGGGTTTGAGGCTACAATTAACTCATTGATTTAAACCTCTCACGAGCACATGTTCTAATTAGGTAAATTGCACCTAAATCCTCGACCAAAACAAGATATAAGTTTACTCTATAGGCAGTGTTTAGAAACTCCCCTGAAATTTTCCTTCCTTTTCTCATTGATTGGTGCTCCATTTCATCTCTATGAAACTCTTTTTGAGACATTCACCCTGAATGAACATGACTTCAACTTGTTTTTGAAGTTTAATTTCATCAGAATCCGAATCGCAATTTGATTGCGCCATCTTCCCATTGGTCTCAGTTTTTGTGAGTTCTATTATACTCCTTTCTCCCTGGTGATCCATCACCTACTGGTAAGTAGTTATCAGGCCCTAATAATAATAATAATTGCATTTGATATAGTGCCTCTCAAAGTGCTTCACAGAGTGGCTGTATATTTTGTGGGGGAATGTGGTATCCAATTGTCCCAAAACAGTCGTGGATTAAGTAATCAAATTATTATTATTTAAAAAAAGTTCTTGAAGGGAAAAGCGATCCACCAATCGACTAACAACTCGGTTGTAATAATAATAGTCCTTAATAATATAATAATATATAATATAATAATAATCCGGTTATAATAATGGAATCCGCTGCGCGGTCACTCCCCCTCCAACTTCCACCCACCCCCCACCCCTTCCCTCCCACACTCCCTACCCATCCTCCCCTACACACCTTCAAACCCGTTTCCCCACCCTCTATCACCAAACTCATCCTGTCCCTGAAACCCACCACCTGCTCCCTTGACCCCATCCCCACTCCACATCTCCCAGCTCCACCTCCTTCCCCTACTTATCACAGACATCATCAACCTGTCCCTCTCCTCTGGCTCTATTCCCATTCCCTTAAAAACTGCCACCATCACTCCCACTTTGAAAAAACACTCCCTTGATGCGTCGCAGGTATCAAGCTACCGGCCCATCTCCAACCTCCCCTTCCTGTCCAAGGTCCTTGAAAGAGTTGTCGCCTCCCAACTGCGCTCTTTCCTCTCCACCCATGCATTATTCGAACCCCTTCAGTCAGGTTTCCGTGCTGCCCATAGCACAGAAACTGCCCTGGTCAAGGTCACCAATGACATCTTGATCATCTGCGACCGGGGCTCCCTCTGCCTCCTCGTCCTATCGGCAGCATTCAATACAGTCGACCACGCTATCCTACTCCACCGCTTGTCCTCCCACCTCAACCTTCAAGGCCCTGTCCTTGAGTGGTTTAGGTCGTACCTCTCCCACCGTCTTCATTTTATTTCCACGAACGGCTTTTCCTCCGGCCCCCGCACTGTCTCGTGCGGTGTCCCTCAGGGCTCTGTCCTCGGTCCCCTCCTCTTCACCCTCTATATGCTCCCCCTCGGTGACATCATCCGCAGACATGGGGTTAACTTCCACATGTATGCGGATGACACCCAACTCTACCTTTCCTCCTCTACCCTCAACTCCACGACCACCGATGTCCTGACAGCTGCCTGTCCGACATCGAGTCCTGGACGAGAGACAACTTTCTTCAGCTCAACGTGCGAAAAACCGAGGCCCTCCTGATTGGCTCACGTCAGCGCCTCCGCACCTCAGGCGCCGACACCATCAGCATCCAAGGCTGCACTCTCCACCTCTCAAAGCCAGTCAGGAACCTCGGCGTTCTGTTCGACCCTGAGCTGTCCTTTCTCCCTCATATCCGCGCCACAACTGGCACCGCCTTCCATCACCTCCGAAACATCGCCAGACTACGGCACTACCTCACCCCTCACGCTGCTGAAACCCTGGTCCACGCCTTTATCACCTCAAGGTTGGACTATGGGAACTCTCTCCTCGCCGGCCTTCCCGGCACCTCCCTCCACAAGCTGCAGGTCATTCAGAACTCTGCAGCTCGTGTACTGTCCCGCACCAGGCTTCGGGACCACATCACTCCCACCCTCGCTCGCCTCCACTGGCTCCCCATCCCCCAGAGGATCGAATTCAAGATCCTCATCCTCACCTACAAGGCCATTCACGGCCTCGCTCCCACCTACCTCTCCGACGTACTATCCCCTTACTTACCTGCCCGTACCCTCCGTTCCTCTGGCTCCGGTCTGCTCCACATCTCCCGCCCCAACCGCCCTACCATCAGTGGCCGGGCCTTCAGCCTCTCAGCCCCGAGGCTCTGGAACTCCATCCCCCAGTGCCTTCGCTGCCTCCTCCCTTTCCTCCTTCAAGGCCGGTCTCAAGACCTTTCTCTTTGACCGTGCCTTCAGCTCCCCTCTCGACTCTCTACCCCCTCCTCGCTCCCTCCCTTCCCTCCCCTCACCCTGACCATTTCCCCCTGCTCGGGTCCTGACCCAACTGTCCAGTGCCTTGGGATGTCCTCCCGACGTGAAAGGCGCTCTATAAATGGAATCTTGTTGTTGTTGCATTTGATATAGCGCTTTTCACGTCTTATCGACGTCTCAAAGTGCTTCACAGAATAGACTGTAAAGTGAATTGACTATATCTGTGGACGAAATGTGGCAGCCAATTGCGCACAGCAGTGTCCCACAAACAGTCATGGATTGAAAATGAACAATTTATTATTGTTTTTGTTTTTTTGGAGGGATTATTATTAGGTGTGTGGAGTAAGGAAACTTGCCCAAGGTTTTGCCCTGCCGGGAATCGAACCCAGGTCTCTCGCTTGTGAGGCGAGTGCTCTAACCACTGAGCTACAGGACTCCACAATTCCTGTAGTTTTAATCTGTAAACAAAATGTTCCTGGTTGCTTTAATACAAATGTAGAAAACATAGGTCAGCACTTGAATACAGTACTCATGTCAAGCTGACAACTCATGTTCAAATGAATTGAATTTACAAGACTGAGTTTTTTGATTATTTTATTTGTACAATTCCGTGCATAATCAGCATCGATCAGCACACATAAATAAACACTAACAGCAGCAATGTACCACAATGCAAATTTAGTAGGGTTGGTACAATATTTGATGCAGGAAACAATGAGCAGTGCTTGACATAACTTTTAATTCCTAATAAACAACTATAATCATAAAGCAGCATATGACTATCAACTTCAGTGGGAGGGCAGGAGAGAGAACAAGCATTTGCCTGATTTGAGAGTGAGAAATCTCATTCATAAATGCCACCACATAGATACAAATCAGCTTTTTTCACCCAATTATCAATCTACAAAATACAATCCACTGAACATTCATCAGTCAGTACAACTTTCATGATATACAAATCAACAAATGAAACATAAATGTTACCATCAGTATGTTACAAATTCTAGCTGAAAATGATTCAAGTACAACCCTAAAGAGCTTTTGTTTACAACAGAAAACATCCAACATATTAAGAGTCCAGGAAAATGGAAAATGTTAATGGATGTAGCACATTCAAAGTGCAGTATATACATCATGTTAGGACCTGTGCCTTTTTAAAATAAAACTCAAATATTTTGAGCAGAAATATTATCCTAGGTGTATTGAAATATTCAGTTGAATGAGGTTCCTTCATATGCCTTAACATTGTGCACACGGCAGTGAATTAAGTTCAATTAGTATAAATTGTAAATTCATTTCTTGCTTATTTGTAAATAGTAATAGTAAATAGTAAGAGAACTTTAAAAGATAAATGATGGGTGCCTTATTAAAAGTGTAATGTTCCAAAGTTAAAACCAATACTGAGGATTCCCTTGATATTAGCAGTTAGCGGTTAACTGCAATCCATTGAGCCCTACTTATTAAAAAAGGACAGAGAGTTATTCTCTTTTCTATCTAGTCATCAGACTGTTGAAGAGCACAAAATGGTAATTTCAGAGACAACCATAACTAAACTGTGCACATTTACTACTTCACATTAGCGCTAAAATCACAAAATTGGTCAAACTTCCTTGGTCAATGACTTAAAACCTTGTAATAAATTTTAAGGATTTTTTACTGTAAATATTTTGCCAAAAACAAATCTTGCTTCTGTTGATGTTCTATGAACTCAGTTATTCAAATTTAAAAACAAGACTTCTAGTTAAATTACTATATTTAATGCTTATGTAATTTCTATTGTACAGCTGTTGATTACATTGCTTTATTCCCTTTTACTTAAAAAAATAAATACTGAAAAGGAAATTTTATTCAAAACCCTAGAACATTCCTTCAGACCTAATCGCCTCTTGTAGTCATTTTATGTTCCTTGAAGAATTACCATTTGTAATACAATTTTAGAAAAAATATCCAATATAATATTCGATAGAAAAGTGAAATCGTCCAAAAATCTTAAAAAATCTTGGATGGAGTATTATATTAAAGTTAAGAATTTGGGTTGGAATTAAGTCTCTCATTGACGTCTAAATGTCTGAATTTTGTTATCAATAAAAAAATTATGTAAGATTTATACTTGGCTATCTACATGGCAATAATCGTATCAGTTAACACGGAGAGCACTGTATTTAATCTGCTCTATGAGCCAAAATACTCCATTCAGTAGAGCAAGTCATTTGACACTGTATACCTGAAACGTCGTAATTTTTGCCCTAAAACCAATGTCTTAAAAATTTAGCATTGTGCAGAATTTTCTGAAAAATTCTTAAATTCAGTCTTGATTTGGAAGCTGGATTTCTTCCGTTCTATTTGGGCATTGTAGAAAACTGCCGTCTAAATGAAACATTGTCCAAAAATTTGCCTGATACAGTATTACATTTTAACAACAAGTTGTATTTATATAGCGCCTTTCACATCAGGAGGACAAGGCAATGGCTTTAAAACATATACCATTAGAAACTTTGGGCTTCAAGAGAGGTTACATTAATTTCAAAAGACATATACAGTTGGATTTAGATCTTTGGAACATTAAGTTTCAGTGAGGGGCCCAGACTGAATTTTGCTGCACATTCATTATAAAGCAAAAATATTCTATGGTTCTTCAATTGAAAGAACGCTTGAAAGCTCATCATTAAACCATGTTATTCATTAGAGGTGGATCAATAATAATCCTTGCATTTGCAAGGAGCATGCTTTTCAGTGATTCAATAATGTTTGAATAATAAGCCAATAAAGCAGGGATGAATCACTGCTCACACAGCCAGAAATAAGTTTGGGCCACTTATTCCTGCTTGCTTAATAAAACCCCATGGTGCTGATCTTAAGTCTGCAGACCTGTGGGTGAAGTCAATCTTCAGAAATCTGTGGGAAAGAGGGAGGGGGGAAATCAGTCCTATACCTGTTTTTAAAGAATGCTTCAAGGCGCATTTTAACCATATTTTCCATCCATGTGTTATTGGATATTCTACATAACATTATGTAATTAGAAGACATTACATATTACAATGCCCCCTCTCATCCCACACAGGTTTGAAAAATTACACATTCCCTGCCATTATAAAGTGTTACAAATCACACCAAGAATGAATGACAGGTTCTGTGGTATAGTTGCTAGAGTAATCACAGTGCTTTTAATTTAGTCAGATCACGGGGGCACGCAAATATCACAGAAATTTGGAAGGAAGTTTAGCATGGAGATGGAAACTCTTTGCTTGACACTGTACGTGCTAGAACATCTTCTGACATTGGGAAATTAAACTTTCAAGTGCCATTCATAATCCAGCCAACAACGCTTACAGATCGAATCAATGCACTTTCTGGGTCGCTAAATTGTGGGACAAGAGGAGAAGGCACACAGAGAAGACATCAGAGCAGTTTGTCAGCACTGTGTGCTTTTTTTACAGAAAACAATTTGAGGTGTTTGACGAGTAACAAGATCAACAGCAAAACTTTAAAGCTGAGAAATGTTTTGGTTCGGCACTGCAGATTTGTTAACATTTGTTCACATTCGGACAAAGAGATAAAACGGTTTTCTTATAAGGCAACCATTAAAAATAAACAAAACGAGTTAGCGTTTCCAGGCAGGCATGTATGTTTGCTCACATTTCACTTTAAATAAAATGAATTCACCAATCACAGCGCATGTAATATGCAGGAAATATTAAATGAATCATTCAGATCCCAAATTTCTTTTCAAATGTTCCAAACGGAGTAAGATTTGAGGAGAAAACAAACATTATTTATTAGACAACTGTTATCAAAGGATTTGAAACTTTGCCTGGGAACATCATTAATTTGACTCTCACTGAGCTTGGCACATTGTGCTATGTCTTTATAATAATGTTTTAAGGCTTTTCAATCAAGCTGGATTTTATGTCAATGACTGGAATGGGTACTTTTCTATTTCAGTGACGAATCTTGCTTACTGATACTTCCTAAAAATTAACATTCCTTACTTGGTAATTGGTGAGATGCTCCAAAACTAGTAACTTAACTGGAAAATCCATGTTGCTTTCATAACAAAGCTTCTGACTGAAAAAATGTTTTTTAAAAAAATTCCACTCACCTAGGAAAGAAATTCCACCCAGCTCGAGATGTATTTTATGAATGTAGAATCATAGAGTCCAAAATTTGGTACATTGTTGAATTCAGTCTCAACTTTGAAGCCAAGTGTCTGTAGTTCATAAAAGAACTTACAGAAAACAGGCCTCAAAATGAAGACGATGTTTAAGTTTGCATCCTCTGAAATGCTAACTGCAGGTAAACAGAATAAAACTCTTTTACTCCCTAATGACTCAGTGAGTGAATATGCCACATCACGTTATTCCGAGCCATTTAGACCAGGAAGGTTCCAGCTTCAATCCCTGCTCTGTGCTGAGTTAGCTGATAGTAGCTTTAATACTGCATCATCAGGGAAGTTAAGAAAAGTCATTCAAGTGTTCCTGCTTCTGAACACAAGCCTTGTTGAAAAGTGCACACTTGGATACCATGTCAAGCCAGGGTCAGGCTAAACTGTAATTCCCCTTGCACTTACAACATCTACATACACGCAGTCTGATGGGCACTCACGCAAAAAAATGTCCACTTGGATGAGGCAACAAAGGACGGCCAGTGCCCATGAAACTTTGGCATCAATAAGCTTTTTGGGAGGAAGTGTTTGTGGGAGGAATAGATAATAATTGGGGGGCGGGGGCAAAGACAATCCATTCTCAATATAAGGTAATATAAAGTCACTTTCTCAGTTGCATTGGTACAGAATAATTTGTAATATTGTATATCAAAACTAATGTGAATCTCTGAATCCTACAAGATTAGTGTATGGTAGCACAGCACAACGGTGTGTTTATTTGATGCAGAGTGGAAGATAATTTTCTCTCAGGATTCCTAGTGGTTGGGGAAGAAAACAAATTAGAAAATAAATCAACCCCTCTTGTGCATTCCTGAGCGGCCAATTCAAGCGCAATTTTGGTAGGAGTGTTGAAACTCAGCAGTTCATTGTATGTGAAGGGAGCCCCTGCCGAGATACCCAACCTAGTATGTCACGATTACCAATTTGCTCTGGCGGGCAAGCTGCCCGAGACCACAGCACTAAACCTGACTTGTAATGAAATCCCAACTGAGTTAGCTGATATTAGCCTCGGCAGCAACGGGGACACCACTGTGGCTTTAGCATCACAAGGAAAGGTAAAGAAAAAACAATCAAGTATTCCTGCTTCTCATCACTATCCTTGCTGGAAAGTGTACAAGGACCCTCAGTGTGATCTGGATACTCTTAAGCATGGTGATGGGTTTCTGCATGCATTAAGGATCTGGTTAACCAAAAAAAAACTTGCATTCAACTCGTTGTAATAGGCTTTGAGCCTTTCAGCAGATAATAGTACTCGCCAGAGGCTACTGCTTAAATGGACCTAAGAGTCTGTAGGAGCAGAAGAGACAATGACATTGCATCTCATTGCATTTCCTAGGGACGTCTTCCAGGCGTGAAATGCGCTATACAAATACAATTTTGCATTGTACTGTATTGCATCTGGGCAGTCCCAAACTCATGCAGCTAATCCCCTTTGGCACTGCAAACCTTTCCAATTAAAAGTGATAAATTATACTTGCGAACTCTATTGATAATGTTGGTTACATTTCAATCTTAATATATCCAACAACATTTTTGTCTTATTTTTCCATGATATCCTATGATAATAGTGAAGTTATCTGCCTGAAACATGGTAACATGAGTAAAGTATGTTACAGGAGTATTATTGAAATAAACAAATGTTAACTGATCTTTCATATCAGAGTGAACAGTGATAAATCCATCACTGCAGCATGCAGGAAACATCCTAACATCTCCTAAAATTATTTTAAAGAATTTCTTTAGCAATAAAGTCTGATAAACATTTAAAAATGTCAATACAGCATGTAATTGACTTTATGTACAGTATTTTGTAACAGGATTTGGTAACTTATTTCATACTGTGGTAATACAACCCAGCTTTGACATTCCCATGTTTGCCTGAAAAATAAGTCTGCAAACTGTATTATTTACTGATGAAGGTTTTCAATATATTAGAATAATTGGATTGCAGCACAACCTGTGAAATTCACCTGACTTCATATCATACATAAAATATGCAACTTTTTTGAAAGCCAGTCCAGTTTCCATAAGCAAACCACAGTTTAAAAGTATATTTACAATAAAAAATGTTCGTAGACATCTCATCTTCTTCCATTATTTTTGGTGTTGGCATCACTAACTGGTGTCTGCGTACCTCGGATGGCGGCTGAGTGTCCCAATATTTCCTGAAAGGTATCGTGTATCATTACTGAAAATGGTGAATGAAACTACTGAGGAGGTCTGCTGTTCCTATCAGGCAAGTCACTTAATCCAAGTACTTCACACATTTTAGAAATATGCTATTCCAGCATTACAAATCGATCTACCATACCAAGGAACATGAAGTCTCTTTACAAACAAAACCAGACAGCATACATTTGGCTGTGGGAAACATTGCGTCAACAAACTGTGAGGCAGTCACTTGAGTCACACTGTAAAACTAAACATTTCTGTGTCAATAACTATTTGCTTGGCTTCCCAAAAATTCAATTCTTCATGCAATTTTTTTTCAGTAATGGCATAGCATTTTGCGGAAGGGTATTAAAAGCAAAAATTAAAAGCAAACGGATGCATGTGAGCAGTCCAAATATTTCATTTCATGGCAAAATATTTCAGTTTTACAGTAAAATATTAATTTTAATCTCCTGAGAGTCGTTTGTACCACATTGATAAGGGAACAGAATTTAACACTCAATTTTCATTTAGAACTAATTCCGATAGATTTTTGTTTACATTTATTGTAAAGAATATCCAAATGCATCTCACCCATCTGTTTGCCAATGTTTTGAATTCAATTTAAAATATACCTTCTCATAGAAATATATGAAGGGAAATTGTATAACACAGAAATGCAAGTACGAGTTTGGATTTAGCAATTCCACATCTGGTTCCATTAAGGCTGCTGCAGGTTTTAAAAACATTTCTTAAATACTAATAGATCTACAGTGAGTTCACTCTCTCGGTTTCATGTAAAAACTAGACCAGCAAAATGTAATGGCTCAGAAATAGCTTGGTTGTACAAAATGACTGTCATTTTCCATTGTCTTATTAAAATATTCTCCAAAATTTAGTGCAAATATATATAGGTTTGTTTTCTTACACAAGTGAGCCGAGATGTGTACCTTGTACAGCATTGGTTGTGATTGGCCTTTCAATGAGAGCAAACCTTCACTGTTTCATGTGTGACACCCTTTATACAGTGAGCACTGGCTCCCTGTAAGAGATTGCCTTCCTGATGAAACCAGGAACATCATGTAAACATCCAGTTCAGCATAATAAAAGATAAACACATTTGATGAATTGCAATGAAGAATGAGTAACAAACTGCACGCTTTGAAGCTGTTTCGTCTGACATTCGGGAAAAGGAATGTAAGCAGACTAAAGGCACACAGAGACCCTGGTCCACAGTCCTTGCCAGCTGGTCCAATCTGCCCTTTCAGAGTTCAGTCATCAAAAGACGTTTCATCATCTTTTCTCTCTCCAGCTCGCGCCTTAAATTATCGACACTGCAAGTAACAGATATTCTATGGTTACAAAAAATACTTTCACCAAAATATTAAACACATAAGTGATAATGCAGTTAGCAAATGCAGCTGTTGATTTATTAATTCATTGATGGTTTATTTCTTTATCCACCATCACTTAGTTCCAATACAGCACTTAACCTTGTGTTTGATTAGGAACTTTGGTGAGTTTCTATCAACTAGTTAAGGGTTAAATAGTCTTAAAAAGAAGCACATTTTTACCAGAACCAGCACATTAAATGATAAGTCATGAAACGTAGCAAGATAACCTATGTCAGCAATGTGAGGGTTAACAAGCCATCAAAGCACATCATACCCAGATCAGCAAGGTAAGGGTTAACAATTCTTGAAATATAGCAGGAGACTCTGACTAGCAGTGTAACTTTTAACAAGTACTTAAACATTAACTGCATCAGTGTGAAATTACGTTTTGCAATAATTCATAAATGCAGTGGTCACCACAAACCCAAGTCGCTCGCCCTTCTCTGGTATTGCACAGTCTTGATGTTCAGTTCAATGCTCAGCTCGCTTGCCTTTCTCAAATTTGGTCCCTGAGCAAGACAGCTTTTTTGCCTCATCCCACACCTGCTTCCGACCCTTTTTCAAGCTGCTGATACCTCATTCATGCCTTCATCACCTCCAGTCTTAACTTTTGAGTCATCTTTCATTGGCCTCCCCAGCTCAACCATCCACAACCCCGTCATCACTGCTGCCATTGCCAGACTTCTCTCAGTGGAGCATGTCCTTGCAACCACACTGCTCTCATACACCGCCCCCCCCCCCCCCCCCCCCCACCACCCCCAACACACTTCTCCCTGTGGTTGTGAAATGTAATTTTAGCATCAGAGTCTCAGTTAGAATCTGCCATTCCCTGACATCAACTCCTATTCACTTAGTCTGTTTCTTATCCTGTCATCAGCATTCAGCATATAATTCATGTGCTGAGTTATACTCACCAATTTATACAACACCAATTTGTACTTTTATAGCACCTTACACATAGAGAAAATGCCTCAAAGTGGTTTACAGTGGGAGCCCAAGCTGTGAGGGAGGTTAAGGGCTGATGGAGAAGTTACACTCAAAGCAATTTGTGTAGAGAGGGAAGGGAGAGGTAGATGGATTTTGGAAGAGGGTTCCAGAGGTCAGAGGCAAAGTGACTGAAAGCTTGCTCACCAATTGGGTCACGAAGCAGATCAGAGTTTTTGGAGTGGAGAGTGGCCATGCGAGTAGCATTGCAGGAGATTGCAGGGATAGGGTGTGGCAAGACTGTGGAGGGATTTGAAGGTAAGACAGGATCTTAAAATTGATCGGGCAGGATACAGTTAGCCAGACGAGGATATGGTTGATGGGCTTGGTGAAGCCTAGTGTGGGACAGAATGCAAGTTGCAGGGTCTGGATGATCTGGAGTTTGTGGATGGTGGAGTAGGGGAGACATTAAAGGCACCTCCACACTCGACTTGAAAAAGTCGAGTGTGGGGGTGATGCAGGCAGGGATGAGGGTTTCAGTTGAGTTGGGGGCAGGTTACTGATATAGGTGGGCAATATTGCGGAAATGGAAGAAAGTGGACTGTGTCAATGTCCGGAAGAAAGTCTTAAAGACAACAAAAGCTGAGGTTCTGAGCAGGCTCTGTGAATTGGAGTAAACAAACAGCGAATTGGAAAAGGTCAGTGCCTGAGATGAGGAGGAGGTATCAAATAGTGTCAGTCTAAGCTGACACTCCAGTGTAGTGTTGGGTGGGTGGGGGGGTTGCATTTTCGGAGATGCCACCCCCCACCAGCACTACACTGAAGTGTCAGCTTAGATTGACAATCTTTCGGATGAGATATTAAACTGAGGTCTCAGCTGCCCGTTCAGATAGACATTAAAGATCCCATGGCACTAGCGAACAATCCCCCAAGTAAAATTGGTCACTCTTCATTGCTGTTTGTCGGACAATGCTGTGCCCAAACTGGCTGTCGCATTTTTTCTACAAAGTACAGTCAAACCACTTTACAGTAAATCCTATGAAGTGCTTTGAGACTTTTAACAATGTGATAAGGAGATATATCAAATACAAGAATAATTATTATTTTCCTTCAGCTAATTTCAAATCCGTTCCCATGCCTTACTCTGGATAACCAGTGACATCAGTTTGTGAAGGAGTCGCTCATTTGTTATTTTGTCAAATGACCTTTGGAAGTCTAAGTGCAGTACACTATTCAATTTCAACACATCAAAAAGTCTATGAGGCTGATCAGATAAGATCTACCTCTTATGAACTTGAGCTGCCTTTTTTATATAAAAGTAATCTTCCATTTTCTTTCTAATTGAGATGTTATATAAGTTAAGGCATTGTAAAAATGCAAGCTCTTTTAGTTATTAAATTCTGTGCTGATACATAGTGTGTATTTCTGTGCTAAATTTAAGCTTTTCAAAGAGTCAAGAGGAAACCTTATTGAGGGTAGAAATGGTATATAGGGAACTCGGGATATCAATTCAAATTAAACAAGAAGCTAAAAACCCACATTTAAAAAATAAAATTTATTATATATTGGGTAAGGTGGGGTATTTGAGGGTAAGCAGCTGGAAGGTAACAGAAAATTCTCATCCTTGATTGTTCCCTGAGCCAGGGAGGAAAAAACAACTTTAATTCTCTTTCTGATTGCTTTCCACTGACTCCTGTTGGAAAATACACATGTCCAGTGTCCTACTCAGTGTAGGCTCACACTGATTATCGGATATTTGTGAGGTACTGGAACTGTATCCCAACAAGAATCAACATCTCTGTGAGAGGAGGAAAAGGGGATAAGATTGGTAAAGTATTAATAGAGAATAGTCTCTCGTGCAAGTTTAGATTCATTTAAAGCCCTTCATCCTTCGTACCATTGTAATGAATTTCGAAGCGCTCCGGGATTCTACCCCACGTGAAGGGCGCTACATAAATGTAAGTTGTTATTGAATTTCCTTTGTATTGTCTAATATTGCTTTGCCTGTCCTAAGGTGAGATGCTCAAAATTGATCACAGTACACGAACAGAACGAGGAATCAATTGGAGTTATTAAAAGGGAGACAGATAGATATTTGAGAAATAAAGGTATTAATGCATATGGATTTTTTTCAGGAGGTGGAGGTGAGGGGGTCAGCTAGATGTCTAATACACATGGAGACCCATCACCATGCTGAAGAATAATCAAACTAAACAAAGTTCCAAGAATCCTGGAAACATGGAAATTACCAAGATATTTACTGGAATGGAATGCGCACTCCTGGAGTCTAACCAGCGCAAACAGCCTTTCTTGCCATTGAAAGCACTGTCTGGCAAGCTTCCCTGCTGCGTGTCCAGCAAGGACCACTGTACCCGTCAGGTCTTAGGCTTGCAGGGTTAATAATAATAAAAATCCTTGCATTTGATATAGCGCCTTATAGCAAAAATAGAGGTTGAGTGGAAAGAGTCCCTGCTCCCCAGTGACTCATCTTCCCTTTCAAGTCCTGTCAATGAGTCAGCTATTATCAGCAGTGCCCTGAACTGTACTGTGCACCCACCTGGCTCAGGAACTGACAACAGAGACCACCCCAGAGGGTTGCCTCAATTCTGACATTCCATTGCCAAAGATGTAACCTTGGAGCCAGATCAGCTCAAAGTCCCTCTCCTCCTTACTTGCCCTAAGAAAGGTTTTCACTAGTTCGTAATTTGATATCAGACAACCATTAGGGTAAATGCAGGGTAACCACTTCTCCGCTGTAGGAATTGATAGGTCAATGGAAAATGAAATGGAATACCTCAATAGCTGGTTGTGAATATATTCTACCCTGCCACACATCAACCTGACCCCAAAGAACCCTTTCCCCTTGCTTCAAAATTAAAAGGGAGAAAATTGACATATAAATAAATAAAAAATAATAATTTGGTCACTCAATCCACGACTGATTGTGGGACACTGTTGTAAGCGATTGGCTGCTGCGTTTTGCCCACAAAATATACGGTCAATTCACTTTAGTGTATCCTGTGAAGTGCTTTGAGATGTCTCGAAGATGTGATAAGGCGCTATATCAAATGCAAGGATTATTATTATTAGGGATGCTATATAAATGCAAGTTGGTGTTGTTGCTTCACCAGTTGGTCATTTGACATCTGACAAATGTGGGCTTCAGCCCTCACTAGATTGAATGACAGGAATTCCCTGTGAGCTTCCAGGTGGGCAACACAGCTCAGCATGAAATGTGTAAGAGCATTGCAATAGTCTTCCTGCCCACAGCTCAGACATGCATCCCTTTCCATTGAGTGATGGTTCCACCAGTTGGAAGTGGTTCCACTCTGCAAACCAATCAAGGTGGATTCCAAACTCTGGATGTACAAATACGTATTCACGAACTTAGACTCCAGGTAACCTTCTAGTAGCTACTGCCCCAAGCCTCAGTGTTTTCTGATCAGCTATTTGGGAGACAGCTGCATTCAGGCAGTGGGAGGAGCTTTACAGGACAGTTTGTGAGGTGCCAGCCACCTTAATGTTCTCAAGGTGCAAGTCCAGTGCTGAGTACTAGGCTTTCTCAGCACCAGCTGCTCAATCTAGGTCTGCATGTGAGGCAAACAGACGCTAAGCGACTGGTCAGTGTAATCGGAGCCTTCCCTCCTTGTAGCCGCCTCCCGTGTTTGCCACAAATCCACCTCACTGTTTGATCTTGGTCTTCGCAGATGAGTCTGAGGAAGTCTCTACTCTACGTCTCCAGGAATTTGGATCCATAAAGAAGAACTGTTTGCACACAGATTTTATATGCCACAAGCTTGACCTGCATTGGGCCCGTGCTGTCCTGAAAGAGAGACCAGCAGGATCAGAGTGTCCTTTGTCCCTTTTTTGCAAAGTCTTTCAGGATAGTATCCAAGCAAATATTGGTGTCCACCACAAACTCGAAGTAAGAATCAACAATTGGGACTGATGACCTTGTATTTTCTCATCAATACCCTCCATGTTTTCTCTTGAGATGTGCAGAGCCATGATTTGCTACACAGGAGCACCCACCACCATGTTCCACCAGTTGGCCCAGTGTTCAAGATGGTAGGTGCAGCTCAAAAGGTGCAAAAGGTGAGTCCTCCAGCAGCACAATATCATCCTTAAACAGAAGTGCTGCAATCCTGTCAGAGGCCTGGAATGACATTCTATCCATCTGCGAACATCTGCCTCCTTGTCCTCCTCGACCTCTCTGCTGCCTTTCGACAAAGTCAACCATTCTATCCTCCTCTCCTTTGCATCTCCTCTCAGCCCAACCTTCATGGACCTGCCCTTGCCTGGTTCAAAACCTACCTCTCCCACCGTCTCCACTTTGTCTCCACTAACGGCTTCTCCTCCAGCCCCTGCATTACCTTGTCCCTCAGGGCTCTGTCCTTGCTTCCCTCCTTTTCAACATCTATACCCTCCCTCTTGGTTATGTCATCCATAGACATGGGGTCAACTTCCACATGTATGTGGATGACACCAACTCTACCTCTCTGCCTCCACCCTTGACTCAAGGACCACTGCTGTCCTCATAGACTGCCTGTTGGACATCAAGTCCTGGATGAGAGCAGACTTTCTCCAGTTGAATGTCAACAAGACCAAACTCCTGATTGGCTATTGTCAGCGTCTCCAAACCTCGGGCGCTGACAGCATCGCCCTTCATGGATCCAATTTACACCTCACAGAGCCAATACAGAACCTCGGCGTCCTGTTCAACCATCAACTATCCTTCATCCCACACATCTGCGCTATGACCCGCTCTGCCTTTCCCCACCAAAGCAACATTGCCCAGCTCCACTATTATCTCTCCCCGCAGGCTGCTGAGACCCTTAACCACGTTCATCACATCCAGGTTCGACTATACAAACTCCCTGTTTGTTGGCCTCCCCAACTCCACCCTCCACAGGCTGCCAATCTTCCAGAACTCTGTAGCCCACGTCCTCTCTTGCACCAGACTCCACAACCCTATCACCCCAATCGTCATCCGATTTCCCTGACTTCCCATCACTCAGAGGATACAGTTCAAGATCCTGGTCCTCACTTTCAAAGACCTCCACGGCCTTATTCCTCCCTACCTCTGTGTTCTCCTAACCCCCTACCAACCTGTCCGTTCCCTCTGCTTTGCCTGCTTTACGTCCCCCCCTCGCCCGCCCCACCATTGATGGGCGGGCCTTCTGTCTCTCTCCCCGACCCTCTGGAACTCCATCCCACAGTCCCTCCGCCTCGTCCCCTCCCTTGCCTCCTTCAAGACCCTCCTCTTTGACCGTACCTTCGGTCACTCTCCTACCCTCCCAGCACTCCACCTCTGCTGATCCCGACCACAAGCTCGGGTGCAGATCCCTAACTATGTAGTGCCTTGGGATGTCCTCCTGACGTGGAAGGCACTATACAAGTGTAATTTGTTGTTGTTGATAATAATAATAATCCTTGCATTTGATATAGCGCCTTATTACATTTTCGAGACATCTCAAAGCGAGGATGTATGCAACATAGGTGGGTTCCACCTTAGCCTTTTGACATTCTGCTATCTCATACAAAAGCTACTTCCATTTATCACGAGAATGGAAGACAACCCAATGTGGATTAAAGATGGGGCAATGGGATTATAAAATCTTACTCTGACTAACAAAAAGGAAAAACAGGCTTGACGGGCAGAATGGCTTACTCTTGATTTACTGATCATTTACTTTTCAAACTTAAATTGGGTTTATTGCTTCCCCCCCACCCCCATTCAAAGCAACTTGAACATTTTAAGGCATCATTATACAAATATATTTAAACATATACAGGTGGAGTCCTGTAGCTCAGTGGTTAGAGCACCTCGCAAGCGAGAGACCTAGGTTCGATTCCCGGCAGGGCGAAAGGTTGGACAAGTTTCCTTACTCCACAGGCATCTGTTTACCTAGCAGTAAGTAGGAACCCCATTGTTAGTCGTTTGGCAGATCGTTTTTGTGGGGCTAATAATTCCTTAAAAAAAAATTGGTCACTCAATCCACGACTGTTTGTGGGACACTGCTGTGGGCAATTGGCTGCCGCATTTCGCCCACAAAATACACAGTCAGTTCACTTTGTGGAGTCCTATAGCTTAGTGGTTAGAGCACTAGCCTTGCAAGCAAGAGATCTGGGTTCGATTCCCGGCAGGGTGAAACCTTGGGCAAGTTTCCTTACTCTACACGCCTGATAATAATCCCTCAAGAAAAAAAAAGCAATAACAATTTAATAACAATTATATAGCATATACCCTTTTTAGTTTTTTCTACATTATATCATTTACTTAAACTAAATGTTTGCTGTAAAGCTGTTCTGAACTCACCTACAGGGCAGAATCATGGTGTATTTCAGACAAAAGATTAAGGCAGACTGGTTTCCTTAATACTGAACTTATGGCAGCATTACTATCCTGCTTAAAGAATGTTTGATAGCCTGTTTTTCCTTTTTATTAGTCAGATTCCAGGATAATCAAGGAGATTTATGGCTTTTATCCCTTAACTCTCTGAAGTCCTATCTAGAGTTTCAACTGTGAACAGACATTTATTGAGCTGAGTTGAAGTTAAAGGGTTCTAAACACACACACCTTTTTCTTTCTGACAATGAATGCTGTATTGTGGATTTCCAGCATTTTTGGTGATATCTCACGAGCACACAATTGTTCATTAAACAACTACAAAGGTATCTGTTTGCATATTGGTGGGAAATATGCTTATTAGACAGGTGTAACCCACCACAGTACATTTATTTCCGAAAATAAGTTTAAAAAGTAGAAGTTGAAGTCTTGTTGTGTTGGTTATTTGATACAGAAATGCTACTGAGTTTCTCAAAGAGTCAGTACGCTCCCTTACCTGTCTGTTGGAGATGTGGTGTGCTGAACTGGTGGAATTGGATCACTTGGATACCTGATTGCATGCAAAGGCGTTACTGATGAAGATACTCCTGGATCAGTGAGAGGCCTCACGGCATGCAAAGGTGTAATTGATGTTTTTCTTGGATCAGTCAGAGGCCTTACTACATGCAAAGGCATTACTGATGACTTTCCTGGATCACTTGGATACCTGACTGCATGCAAAGGCATTACTGATGATTTTCCTGGATCAGTTAAATGCCTCATAGCATGCAAAGGCCTTGCTGATGATTTTCCTGGGTCAGTCAGAGGCCTGACTGCATGCAAAGGCATTACGGATGAAGAAATTCCTGGGTCGTTTAGAGGCCTGACTGCATGCAAAGGCATTAAGGATGATTTTCCTGGATCAATCAGAGGCCCAGCTGCATGTACACATGTTGCTGATGAAGATTTTGATGGATCAGTAAGAGGTCTAACTACATGCAAAGGTATTACTGATGAGGGTTTTCCTGGAGATGGTGGGAGGTCATAACACTGCAACAGGCTGTCTGTTAATTCCACCTGGAAACAATGGACAAGAACTGTGAGTAACTATAAAACTGGGCTGAAAGTGCTACCAGCAAAATACAAATCGATTGTTCCATTAGATCTTACAACTTCTGATCATTGCTCTTTGATCTAACAGTTTAATATCACATTTTGTGAAAAAGGATTACAGTTCATAGATTTGGGAGCAATATGCAATTTTAGGAATAAGTTGCTTTAACAGCTTCTTCTTTTCTTAAGTTTGACACCAAGTTTCCCCGAGTCTTTCCCTTTTTCTTTTTGTTTATCTACTCTCTCCCTCCACTTTGGGGCTTTGATCTCATAGTCCAGATACTGACGTTTGAGCAGAGTCCTGGGGGAGTGGAGTACTGCATTGTCAGAGGTGCCATCCGTCAGAGGAGATACTCTGAACCAATTCCCTCTTGATAGATTGTCAAGTCCTGGAGGGTATTGGTTAGAGCACTCGCCTTGCAAGTGAGAGGACCTGGGATCAATTCCCGGGCAGGGCGAAACGTTGGGCACATTTCCTTACTCCACACGACTTACCTTCCTCATATTACAGAAACAAGCTGTTATTGAATGAGTCCAACATTCTGGCCTACACCACCTTCCGTTCTTGAAAAGAGACCTTATACAGGTAAATGATAAATGAATGGGACTGAGGAAACAACCCAGAGAAATACCCATAATAATAATCCTAGCATTTGATATAGCGCCTTATCCTGTCTTTGAGACGTCTCAAAGTGCATCAAGGAATATACTGTAAAGTGAATTGACTACATTTTGTGGGCAAAACGAGGCAGCCAATTGTGAGGCAGCCAATGGCGCACAGTAGTGTCCCCATAAACAGTCGTGGATTGAGTGACCAAATTAATATAAATTTATTTATTTATTCTGAAGGGATTATTACCCCAGGAAAAATGATCCGTCAATCGTCTAACAACCGTGTTCCCATTTACTCCTAGGTAAACAGAGGCGTGTGGTAGTAAGGAAATGTGCCCAACGTTTCGCCCTGCCCGGGAATCGATCCCAGGTCTTCTCACTTGCAAGGCGAGTGCTCTAACCAATACGCTCCAGGACTTGACAATCTATCAAGAGGGAATTGGTTTAGAGTTGTTCAGCAAAATGTTAGGGCCTAAACCAAGAAATATTGTTTTACAAAGGGGAAGCAATAGCTGTAAATGGTTACCAGGAAGGGCAATAGAGCCCAGGGCACTGTCCACATTTGATAGATGATTTGATGGTGTAATTGGTAGATAATAGGATGGAAATATGGAGAGGTAAAATCAAATGGACGAAGGGTCTTCTCATCCATATTTTCAAACTATTTTGTGCCTGGGATGTGAGCTCATAATTGCAGTTTAGATTCACTCTAAAATTTGTACAGACTATCCAGAACTCTGCAGTCCATGTCCATTCCCGTACTAGGTTTTGCGAGCCTATCAACCCATCTTTGCTCAGCTCCACTAGCTCCCCATCCCCTGCAGATCGAGTTCAAGATCTTTGTCCTCACCTTCAAATCCCTCCTTAGTCTTCCCCATCCTACTTCTCAAACCATACCAACCCGGCTGCTTCCTTCACTGAGCAGACATCGGCTGCTTAATGTTCACTGTCCTACCTGCACCACCATCAAAATTCCATCCGGTGACCCCACTCTCTGGTACTCCATCTCAGAGTCCCTCTGATTCAGTCCTTCCCTCACCTCTTTTAAGGCCTATGTCAAGACCTTTATCTTTTCCCTCCCCATACTCTCAGCTTCCATCCTTAGCTCAGGTATCAAGGCAAGACTGTCTAGCACCTCGAGAGTAAATTTGTGTTGTTTTGTATACTTCTGAAGAACTCCCAGTGACCTAAACAATTCTTCCCTTATCCAAATTCTTTGGGTGGGGGGTGGGAGGGGAAGAGAGGCAGCGGGTAACAAAATGAACATGGTCATTCATCTCATTCCAATGCTATTTGTAAACAGTGTTTTACCAATATATCAACCAACAGTCACTGCACTTAAAAGAAACGCATTGTACTTTGAGATGTTTCAATGTGATAAGGCGTTGGATCAAATGAGAGTATTGTTAAGAGACTATGAATTGCATTGCTAGGGAGCAATGTTTTTCTAACCTCTTATATAAATAACATTGTCCTGGATACATTCTATGATAAAAGGTTGGAGATATGTCCCAGCAGAATATAGTTTACAATCTCAGCTGTTATACTTGCTGATTTTTTTGTTTTATATTAAGTTTATGAGTAATGTACTTACTGGAAATTGTGGTGCAGATGAAAAAGCATTGGCTGGTACAGTCTTTATCTGTAAAACAAAGAAAGAGTACAGTAAAAGAAACAGAAGAAAGACTATTTCCGCTGGTAAAGATCCAACAAGCAATGCTAACAACGTGCTTGAAGCAGCAGCAATCATTTCAAAATGTCAAACTACTAATTGGCAAGTGACTTGCCCCACGTAGTTTTATAGTTTAATTGGCACCTTTTAGAGATCATTTTCTTCTGACATGTACTTTGCAATGAATACCCTTGAATCAAGTGCCACACAAGTAATTATGTCCTGTAATGAATTACACAACAGTTTTATTTAGCAGCAGCATTACCACAACGGGTGATTGTACCTTCTACAGTTGTCGATCAGTGTCGTGTTTGAACTCCCATTACCATAATTAAAGCGCTCAGGAACACAAAGGCTTCACACAGATATCCAGAGCAATGGGAACAAGACAATTTACTTTTCTGTTTTAACCGGCGAAGAGATGCAGTGAAGTCGTGATAATAGACCACAATGGAATCCTCCACCGCCTCTTCCCTAATTATGTGCAAATGGACACTGGGAACTGAATTGCTGAAGAAAGCAGATAATCTGGGAGGAGGCAGAAGGCTAGAAATGGAAGGCAGGTAAGCAAGGGCTGATTTGGGGAAAGTGTCTTAAAATGCACACCCCTTATATGATTAAAAAACTATGATTTCCATGGTTGCAGGAAAGGACAATACTAACCCAGTGAGGAAACTAAACATTTACGTGAGCCACTCTCCCCTCCAATGTTTCTCCACAAAGTGCTGGGATACTGATCCACAAGTACCTTCCAATACTTCACCCAAGTGTCTGCTCTCTCTTGTGCAGTGAGTTTCAGCAAGCTATTGAATCATGATAGGCATCACACTCGAGCTTGATCTCGTCTTCACTTGATATCCAATCTTTCCAGCAAGGATCAATGCACAGCAACTTGGGTGTTTTCCCATCTCAGGGGTTTCTGAGGCGAACTATAGTGCTGCTATCCCACATTAGTAAGATCAGCTACTCATCATAGATAATAATAATCCTTGCATTTGATACAACCCTTTATCACGTCTTCGATTCGAGACGTCCCAAAGCGCTTCACAGAATATATATATAAATTCAGTTGTTATGGCCTGGAAAGCACTGCCTGAAATGGTGGTGGAAACAGATTCAGAACAACTTTCAAAAGGGAATCAGATAGGTACTTGAAAAGGAAAAATTTGTAGGGATATGGGGAGAGCGGGTGAATGGGACCGATTGGGTAGCTCTTACAAAGCGCCGGCACAGGTACAATAGGCCGAATGGCTTTCTTCTGTGCTGTAATATTCTATACTGTAAAGTAAATTGACAAAATGACTATATTTTGTGGGTGAAACTTGGCAGCCAATTGCAGTGTCCCACAAACAGCCGTGGATTAAGTGACCAAATTATTATTTAAAACAATTTTTTTTTGAAGGTATTTTGACCCCTGGAAAGCAATCCGCCAATCAACTTACAACCGGGTTCCAACTTACTCCAAGAATGAACCGTGAGTAAATACAAATGCATTTGTAATATAATTGTGGTCAATGAACCAGGCAATATGAAGGACCATGTATGTACTGAACACAGACCAGAGGAGTGGCCTCTGTGAAGTCCATCAGTAAATCCCCTGGAGCAGCCAAGTCTGGATGATCTTGATCAAAACTATTCTGTAAAATATAAAAACTCTATATTGTAAGTATTTCTATGCAGCAACAAACAACTTCAAACAATCTTAATGTGCATTAATTTCAGTTTCCTTCGACCCCGAGAAAACATCAAACACCATCAGAAATTCACACCCTGTATCGTAAATTCATTTGAATGTATAGAAACGTCCTTCAACACTCCATCATTGTCAGCTGAGTAGACTATGGGAACCACAGGGGTATTAGAACAAGGAAGAATATTGGGTTAATAGCACATGGAATGCTGCATTGGAGTGTCCGCCAAGACGATAAGCGTTCTAAGACCCAACATGGGGCTTGAACCCATAACCTTCTCATTCAGAGATGAGAGTGCTGAACCAGGCTGAAACACAGTAAGATAGCATGTTGATAGAAGGCATTCTAAGGTATTCATATCCCCAAACGCATAATTGTTAAACTGTGTTTATTAAATGCAAATATCAAATACAGAGGAACGCCATTAAAACATGGGTTCACTAACAGCACAATTGGGGTACAGACTCAACATTTATTTGTCCCCAAAATGCAAAATATGCACCTGGCATCCATCGATGCTTTAAAATTCCAGTGGGGGCGCAGAACACCAACATGCTGCCATGAATTCTCTCCTACCTGGTGCAATGCAGATGAAACGATGTCAGCAGCAACCTGGAGTCAGTCACTTTGGCTTCCTATGGGCCAGCCAGTGTTTTGAAGCGCTGATGGAGTTGGCCATCTTCTTGCACGGATGCACAGTGAATATGGAATCGCTGACCAGCGATTGTGCCCCATTATAGTGCTGGGTGTGATTTTATGCATACTAACCCCTGCCTTATAATGATACTACATTGTACGTATGATACACTTATCTACTATTACTGGTTTTGCAGGAAAGTTATTGTTGAAAATAAAAACTTTCGTGAAATAAGGTCTCACTGTACCTTGCAGTAGATTGGAGCGTGCAACTGAGGAATTTCAAAAGATGGTGGTTTACTGGCAGGAGGTGGGCTGCTTCGAGTCGCGGCAGCCAAAGCAGGTGGCAGGTCATCCTCATCACTGTGATTACTGTCACAGAGAATAAAGACATTGTTATAAACAAACTCCATCTACCACCAGGCAGAACTTCCAAGCCATATAATCAACTAAAAATAAACCCACAGGCATGATGAGATTCTGCTTTTTGCACAAGCTTCCTGATGTTCCCTGCAGGCAGACACCACAACAAAAGGAAAACCTTTATATGAGACCAATTCACCAATTCACACAGGGACAGTTGCTTTGCTTTGTGTCTGGAATAACTGCTGCAAGAGAACAGCAAGGTGAGCACCGATCATTTCACTCTGATTTCTGATGTAGCGTCACTCCGAAGGTTAACCAGTTGCTCTCTTTCAGGTGATGACTGACCTGATGAGCATTTCCAGGCTTTATTTCAGAATTCCAGCATTTTCCAGCATTCCCATGCGATTTTTTTCTTGAAAAATGATAAAACAGTGTAATAAAACACTTGTGGAATTCTCTTTGGTTTGGGTCTGTACGTTAGTATAGTACAGCACTATCTGCTCTGTATATTAGTACAGTATTGTGTACAGTCTCTGGAACACCATCCCAGAGTTCCACTTGCTCTCTCCCACTCTCACCTCGTTCAAGGTCCGCCTCGAGACCTACCACTTTGACTAGACTTTCGGTCATCTTTCCACTCCCTCCCCCACTCAGTTCCCACCCCCAGCATGGGTGCCACGCCAGTATAATACTGCACTGTACTAATGCACATATCGTTTTCACATAGCCAATGTGTTTCATTACACTATTTTGTCATTCTTCTGTATATAGTTTGGGACACGACGTGTTAAGCGACTGCCAGGATGGTGGAAGGAGAACTAGATGGACCTTGGTCTTCTTTCGCCTAACAAATTCTTATGTTCTTAACAACCTGGAAATGCACAGTAGGTCAGTTAACTTCCTTGGGATGTCCTCTTGAAGTGAAAAGCACGATATAAAAGTAAATCTGTAAGCCTATAGAATAGGTACAGATGAGATTTACTAGGATGATACCAAGGATGAGTGCCTTTACTTATGAGGAGAGTCTGAATGAACTGGAGCTTTTATCTTAGAACACAAAGTTGAGAGGAGTCATGATAAAACTGAAGAGCTTTGATAAAGTAATCATGTTGAAATTCACTGGTTGGTAAATCGGTATTTACAAGGGATAGAATAAAGATATCTACCAAAAGGAGGAATGGGAGCTGTTAGGAGTTTTTCTGTCTTATAATGGCATCAGGAATGAAAGCTGGCTTTTGGGAAGCGACATTGAGAGCAATTTTCNAAAAAAGCTCAGTGGAAAGGTAGATAACGCCTTTCAATAAACAGGCTGGCAACTGGATTTAAAAATTTCAACTGAAAACA
Source organism: Callorhinchus milii (assembly GCF_018977255.1). Classification (NCBI taxonomy): domain Eukaryota; kingdom Metazoa; phylum Chordata; class Chondrichthyes; order Chimaeriformes; family Callorhinchidae; genus Callorhinchus; species Callorhinchus milii. Next base: position 63,504,057 of record NW_024704743.1, read on the forward strand.
TTCTGGAAGGTTATTAATAAGAAGATATTTTAGAAACCAAGGATCAGAAAAAAATATCCCAGAGAGAGAACAGTCAAGGATAATCAAGCTTTAACCCTGGAGGCTGAATATAATATAAATGAATGTTATCCATATTCCATGCCAATAATAAGCTCACTTCTAATTCTGAAGTGCACTACTGGATAGTTATAACAGTCCTCTTCTCTATTACTGCTCTTTATTACAAGTACAATGCTAAACCTCCAGGATGCAGTTTCTGCTGCAATGCTCTTATCAGCGGTGAACAAACGTCCTCCACTTCAGATCCGTACACTGCACAGCCTCTTTTATCCACACACATTTGAGTGAGACTGTGCAGTGTGAGCTGAGCTGCCTGACACACACGGAAAAACATCACTGTACTCTTAAGAAAGATTGAAGCAGGGGATTTTGAGGTGCAGAGTAGTAGCTCATCCTCCTAAAGTGAGATCTTGCATTGTTGGCTTGATACTTTAATTCCTGGTTTTACTCAAATTGGAGATGTTTTGGGTGGTGAGTAATTCAGCAAAAAAGTTACGTGATAAGAATGACCATCGTTGTCAGGAACCACTGCAGTTAGACCATTTATAGCTATTTTCCATTTGTAGCTATCTCTTCCTATTTTCAGGTCCCTGCTGAAGATCTTTCTCTTTGACCGCACCTTTGGTCACCTTCTTCCCCATCCCCCTGGCTTGGCCCCAGGATCCATTACTGTAAAGCACTCTGAGACCGTCCGGTGTGGAGGGCGCTATATAAATCCAAGTTGTTGTTGTTGTTGTAGCTACTCTGCACATGGAACCAAAGTACAACTTCCTTATACATGTGTGGTGAAGAATACATCTTCCACATGTACATCTTCTCTGGTTCCTTGCACCAGATTTGGTGTTAATATAGAATGCATGTTAATATAAGATCCTGTTCATCTTGCCATCACAATGGACATAATAATTGGGCAGGAAGATTATAGCAGTGCTCTCGTATTTCACGCTGAGCTGTGTTACCCACTAGGAAGCTCACAGGGAGGTCTTTGTACCTGTCAGCCACCTAGTGAGGGATCAAAACCTCGATTGTCGCCAGAGACTATCCTCCTTGAAAGGGAGGATGGCCTCCATGGAGTTGAGCTGGCTCCAAGGTGACATGTTTGGCAGGAAATGTCAGGATTAAGCCAACCCACTGTTGGTAATCCAGTTCCTGAGACAGGAGGATCTGGATTATTCCAGGGTACGGCTGATAACAGCCCAGCCAGCCTGGCTCATTGGCAGATTTTGGAAGCCAGACCAGTCACTGGGGGCAGGGATTCTTCCAACTCAATTCCTGTTAACTCTATGAAACAACACACTATCATGTAGGGTGGTCCTAGCTGGACAAGCAGCAGGAAAGCTTACCAGACAGCAATATCAATGGCAAGCTATGTGGTTTTAGCTGGTTGGTCTCTAGCAGTACCCCAAAAACATATTCTGCAGTCCTCAAGCTTTGGCTCTTGCCAACCTGTGCCTAATAATCTTCGTAATCAAGTAAGCGTGATGTGTCCCTCAAGGGAGAGAGTGCACATTCCATTGAAATAAGTACCTTGGAAATTTCTATGGGGTGCATGGAATTGTCAGTTTGGTTCAAATACTCTAAAGCATGGTGATAGGTTTCCACATGTGTTGACCAATTTAAAAGCAACAACTTGCACTTATATAGCGCCCTCCACGCAGGATAGCGTCTCAGAGAACTTAACAATGGCGGAGCCTGACTCCGAAGAGGGGGTGGGGGGAGGTGGCCGTCAGCACGGTCGAAGAGGAAAAAATCTACAGATGCATCAGGTCATTAGATGGAAGGATAATCACAATTATGTTTAAGCCTGAGGACGAGAGTGACATAGACAAGCCAGCTACTGATGACTGAATAAATAATACACTATCACCAATTTCAACCTTGGACGTTTTAACTGAAACCATCCGAACACTGATAAAACTTGTATCTGGCCACAAACAAGGATGATAATGCCTGAAATCAAAAAGGTTTAAACGCAGCAAAGAGATTAATGAAAAGGATGATTTTCAAATAAACAGATGCAACTGTAACACAGACAAGATGGGCTGAATAGTATCCTTCTGTGATGAAAATTTCAGTTTCTATGATGCGTGGGAAGATGACAGGACACAGATGCGAACTCTGCAAGTGGCATGAATCCAACCAAAAACAACAACCCTATAGATCCTCTGTACTGTGTCCAGGTTATTTGCCTGGGTTACTCTGATTTGTGACTGTGGACAGGCAATATAGTGTAATTTATGCAAGTAGAACAGCATTAAAAAATACAGACTGCTTTGAGGCAAAGAATTTGATAATAAATAATCTTTGCATTTGATATAGCGCTTTTTACGTCTTCTAGACGTCTCAAATCGCTTCACAGAATATACTGTAAAGTGAATTGATTGTATATTTGTGGGCGAAACCGGGCAGCCAATTGTGCACAGCAGTGTCACACAAACAGTCTTGGATTGAAGTGAACAATTTATTATTTTTTTGAGGGATTATTATCAGGCGCCCGACTCCACTGGCTCCCCATCCCTCAGAGGATTGAATTCAAGATCCTTGTCCTCACTTTCAAGACCATCCATGGCCTTGCCCCGTCCTACCTCTCTGACTTGCTGACTCCCTACCAACCTGCCCGCTCTCTCCGTTCATCAGGCTCCGGCCTGCGTCATGTCTCCCGCCCTACCATCGGTGGCCGAGCTTTCAGCCTCTCTGCCCCCACACTTTGGAACTCCATTCCACAGTTCCTTCGCCTCGCTTCCTCCCTTGCCTCCTTCAAGGCCAGTCTCAAGACCCTCCTCTTTGATTGTGCCTTTGGTTGCCCTCCCACTTCTCTGCCTTCCCTCACCCGTACCGCACCTCTCCCCCATGCTCGGGTCCTGACCCCTGACTGTCCAGCGCCTTGGGACGTCCTCCCGACGTGAAAGGCGCTTTGTAAATGTCATTTTGTTGTTTTTGCTGTTGTTGTTAATGGTGAAAACGAGGATCTTGAACTAAATCTGCTGAGGGATGGTAAACCAAGAGAGCCAAGTGAGGATGGGAGTGATAGGCTTGTGAAACCCAATGATTCCTGATGGGCGATAGCTACTATAAGAAATGTGACTTACAATAGTGTCCCAAGAGTATTGATTTTTGTTTATATAAAATAGATTCATAACATTTACAACAAGAAATGAGGCCATTCAGCCTACTGGGAGCTTTTCCCAGTGTCCTAGCTAACAATGCTCCACTTACATTAGTCATTAACTTCTTGGCTGTTTGTGGGATATTACGATTCACAAATTGAATGCTGAATGTAGAAAATACATTCACTACAATTTATAGTAAATCCTGTGAAACACTTTAAGACATTTCTAGCGCATTGGGACGTACTACCGAAGTGAAAGGAGCTATACAAATGTAGTTTTTTTATTGGATTCAGCCCCCTCCTCATGAACCACTACATGCTCCCCCTTGGTGACATCATCTGCAGACATGGGGTCAACTTCCACATGTACACAGATGACACCCAACTCTATCTCTCTGCCTCCACCCGCGATTCCAGGACAACTGACGTCCTGACAGATTGTCTGACATCAAGTCCTGGATGAGAGCCAACTTTCTACAGCTGAATGTCAGCAAGACCAAGGCCCTCCTGATTGGCTTGTGCCAGCGCCTCAGCACCTCAGGCATTAACAGCATCAGCATCCAGGATTGCACACTCCGCCACACCGAGCCAGTCAGGAACCTGGGCGTCTGTTCAACCCGCAACTGTCCTTTCTCCCCCAAATCCATGCCATGACCTGCTCTGCCTTCCCCCACTCCCCCACCTCCACAACATTGCCCAACTCTGCCACTGCCTCACTCCTCAGGCCGCCAAACCCCTCATACATGCATTCGTCACCTCAAGGCTCAACTACAGAAACTCCCTCCTTTCGGGCTCCCCAAGTTTTCCTTCCACAAGCTGCAGATCATCCAGAACTCTTGTCCTCTCCCGCACCAGGCTCTGTGACCCCATCACCCCCACCCTTGCCCCGCTCCGCTGTCTCCCCATCTCTCAGAGGATAGAATTCAAAATCTCGTCCTCACTTTCAAGGCCCTCCATGGCCTTACCCCCTCCTACCTCTCTCCTACATCTCTGACCTGCTGATCCCCTATCAACCTGTCCACTCCCTCTGCTCAGCAGGCTCCGGCCTGCCCCATGTCTCCCCCCCCGACCCGCCCTACCATCGGCGGCCGGGCTTTCAGCCTCTCTACCCTCACTCTTGGGAGCTCCATCCCACAATCCCTTCACCTTGCCTCCTCCCTTGCCTCCTTCAAGGCCCGACTCAAGACCCTCCTTTTTGACCGTGCCTTCAGTTGCCCTCCTACCTCTCTGTCCTCCCTCATCCCAACCCTGCCCTCTCATGCTCAGGTCCTGATCCCCGCCTTGGGATGTTCTCCCGATGTGAAAGGCACTTTACAAATGTAATTTTGTTGATGTATTGTGTTTTGATGATGTAATAAGGAGCTATATAAAATGCAAGTATTATTATTAGTATAATAATATTGTGTCTGCACCATCTCTCAAAAAGAGCAACCCATTCAGACTCACTTCTCTGCTCTTTCCCTAAACCCTATTTTTTCTATTTAAAAATATGAATATGAATAAAAAGGTATTTAAAAAATTTCCAGTGTGTAACATTAAGCTATAAAGACTAGAAGATTTGATTCCTGATCTGAACAGTTGGATAACTATAATGATTCTGTACACTCTGGGCTGGGGAATGGAACAAAATCAGTCTGGGTCATGTTTCTAGCCACTATCCAGTGACCCCTGCTGGAGCAGGTGTACATGTGGACTTCAGTGAGGACATGATCGGACTTGGCGGTTATATCACCAGGACTCACTTATTAAGAATATTAAGGGTTGCTGTTAATTGTTGAACAGTATCCCAGTGTCTGTGTCTTTAGGAGAGGTAAGTTGAAGGAATTATTTAAAACCATGCTTAGTTTCTCAACAAGAATAAAGTTTCAAGAAAAAAAGAGAGACGTGTGATTAAGACAGAAGCATTGGAAAAAAGCACAACTGAGACAAAGTGTCGTTCATCAACTCTCCAAATTGTCTACGATGATTTAGCTACTGTTTGTCTTTCAAGTGGGGGTAAAACAATCCTTAGAGTAATTAGTAAAGATAATTTGTTAATATTCACATTTTGGGCCAGCAAATTTCCTGCAGGATCCATGATGTAGTCATGCATTTGAGCAGTTCATCATTTACACCACTAGAGGTCAGAAGGCAAAACACTGTTAAAAGCAGAAAAATTGGCAAAGTCTTGAGATTTACTCTGTGCTGGGCAGACAGAGTCGTTCCAATATCTAGCATGAAATTGAGAATTTGCTCTGAAGCTAAATTGACTGGCAGATTGTTGAGATTGAAATATTAGGATCAGGCTCTTATACTGTTCAATTGCCTTTCTTTTTATTTTGATTGGAAGCATGATATTGCTGTGCAGTTACAAGATGCAATGTTTTATATATTATGTATAATTTTATAATATATGATAATAATCCTTGCATTTAAAAGTGTTTTATCATGTCTACGAGACATCTCAAAGTGCTTCACAGAATATACTGTAAAGTGAATTGACTTCATATTTTGTGGGTGAAACATTGCAGCCAATTGCGCACAGCAGTGTCCCACAAACAGTCATGGATTAAGTGACCAATTTTTTTTAAAGAGATTATTACCCCTGGAAAAGCGATCCGCCAATCGACTAACAACATGGTTCTTACTTACTACTAGCTAAACAGAGGCGTGTGGAGTAAGGAAACTTGCCTAATGTTTCACCCTGCCTAGGAATCGAACCCAGGTCCTCTCACTTGCGAGGCAAGTGCTCTAACCAATACGCTATAGGACTCCACCATTTTTCCTTCATAGAAATAGGATATTTCCTATTTTCCACTCAGGTAGGACAGCGTCTGTTGGTAAGAGGAAGTTTAAATAGCGAGTCAGGGAGCGGAAAGTTCTAACAAATCTTTGAGAACCAAGCCAACTATCCCATTGACTTTTTCAGGATCAGATTTTTGAAAGAAGTTTAAGTTCCTTGTGGCTCACCTTGATTCAGCTGGTTGGGTTGCTACACTTCAAGGGAGCTTTTGGAGCTGACCTTGGACTTCAGAAGAATTTTCAGCAAATAAGGTGTCAACAACTTCTCCTTATCCAAAGTAGTGCAATCAACGACTCCAATCTTCTCATGAATTAGGACAGTGGGACAGTATCTAATGCTAGAAACATATTTGATATGTACGGTGCAGCCCAATTATAACACGCTTCTTTAGAGTGCAAATTCAGTTACAATGTGGCTGCAGTGTAGGCCCCATTCACTATGCGTGCGTGCAGCCAGCCTGATCCACTTCCTGAGTGCCAGCAAACTTTCATGCGAAAGTTGCAAACTTCTGGAATATCAAGTCACCACTTCCTATTTGCTGTATATATGCAAAGCAAGATGTGATGTCAACAGCACTGTTGATTTGCTGTGCTTAAAAAGCAGGTGATTTCTGTGTTATTAAGCTACCATTTTGCACGTGCATAGCAAACAAGAAGTGTTGTCTATGGTGACCTGATGACCCAGAAATCATCCATTTTCTTTTACCGCGGGAAGCGGCTGGTGTGCACCTGGCTATTGTGCCTCGGTTTTATCTAGGCTGATTTTATAGATCCCAACCGCTGTGTTATAACAATGCTTCACTGTATTGAGTTGCTTGGACAGCAAGTGGAGATCTGCAGCTCTATGTATCATCTGCTTGACCCGAGCCCAAATGAAACCTGGATCTTTTGAATGGCAGATGGAGATAGCAACTTTCAGATTAAGATTATTCAAATTAGTCCGGTCAGAGAACTAGTTCTTGTGTTTGGCATTCCTTTTAACTTGCTAACAAATTGCTGTTTTGGTACAGAAAAATAGCACGCAGACATGCCAACTGGTGTCTTACTGAATGCTTTCAAGTGATATTGGGTATCAGCCAAAACTAGATTGAGGTGTAAAATGAACAAGCTGGGTTAGGTCCTGCATGAGATCTTATATAAATGATCTGGATTCACAGACTTCGTGCAGGGCATTACATGTGCAGATGACACTGAACCGGGAGTGGGCAAATGGGACAATGAGAGGAGACAGCCAAGATCTTAAAAGAGAGCTGGACAGGGAATGTAACTGGGCTGATCATTGGCAAATGAAGTTTAATATAGAAGCATACAACAACAACTTGCATTTATATAGCACTCTCCACACTAGGTGGCGTCCCACCGCGCTTAACAATGGCGGAGCCCGATGCCGAGCCAGGGAAGGGGGAAGGTGACCATAGCCACAGTCGAAGAGGAAGGTCTTCAGGTGCAATCTGTAAATGGAGAAAGAGGGGGCAAGGTGAAGGGATTGATGGAGGTAGTTCCATAGTTTCGGGGCGTAGTGGCTGAAGGCACGGCCACTGATGGTGGAGCAGAGGATTTGAGGGACAAGGAGGAGGCCGGAGCCAGTAGAGCGGAGGCAGTGTGTAATTCTGTGAGGAGAGGAGAGGTTAGAGAGATAGGGGGCTGCCAAGGTGTGGAGAGATTTAAACACTAAAGTGAGGATCTTGAAGTCGATCCGCTTTGTGACAGTGAGCCAGTGGAGTTTGGCAAAGACTGGGGTAATCGGGGTACGGAGTTTAGTGTGGGTGAGAATGTGGGCAGCAGAGTTTTGGATGAGTTGAATTTTGTGAATAGTGGAGAATGGGAGACCGGTGAGGAGGACGTTTGAGTGGTACAGCTGATAGGTGACAAAAATGTGGACAAGTGTTTTGGCAGTTTATGAAGTGAGGTATTGTCGTAGAAAGTACAAGGTCTTCTTACTGGAGGTAAAAACGGCTCATGTACTCCTGGGATGGTTCAGAACTTCCCAAGAGGAAGACAACTTGGGGTGTTAGCATATCCTAACTCATTATATCCTAACAGTTTGAGGTAGCAAAAAAAGAACAAAGAAAACACGATCCTCGACTACATTTCTAAATCATTTTAGTTCCGATCATGTTTATGTGTACAGTGCTTTGATCAGTCTGCATGTTGAGTACTACATAAAGTCTTGCACAGAGACCCAATTCCTAAAGGAGCTCTTCATCCTAACCAAAAAGACTTTTCAGAGGAGATCTTGCAGATAAATTCATTGGAGCAGATAGAATAAATAAAGAGTAATATTTTCAGCTCAGTCAAAAGAGCGGGACAAGAAAACACAGCTTTAAGGCTGTGAAGGAGAAGTTTAGAACAGACACTAGAAAGAATTTTGTCATACAGAAGGTGATTAACAACGGAAACTATTAATTGGGAAGGAGAGTAATTCCCATGGCAATGGACTCATTTAAGAAGCAGGTTCAAATTGCAGTGAAAAGATGCAAGGGTTGGCATTGTGGAAGGATGATATCAAGTAGATCAAAGCACTCTTGTGGGGTGTTTAACCTAGTAGTGTTTCTCCTTTCCTGGCCAATACTCATTGTAACAATTTAGATTGGATGGCAAACTAGAGCTGAAAGAATATTCCTCTTGAAGAGTACATGTGCCCAAAAGGACTTCAAAATGTACTCAATACTAAATTTTACTTGCAGGATGTTCCAACCTAGGTTTGTGACACATGGTGAATGATACCATCTGTGTCAAAATCCTGCCAAAAGAGATCACAGCCAGGGACGGATACAGATTGCGCACAGTATCTCGTCCATTAAGATTGATTCACTGCAATTTCTAGTTGGTCAAAAGAGATGCCACCAGAGAGGACAGGCTGATGCAATTGTGAAATACTGTATTGTAGGAAATGCTTGTTTGATGTAACTTTATAATTAATTTACCAAAAACTGTTGACCATTGTGTAAAATAAAAGCCATCTTTGGCTTATGCTAGTTCATAGATTCAATAGCACAGAAGGTTTGGATTATGCCTTTCATTATATTTTGTGCTATTTGAGAGTAAAATGAGAAATCTGAAACCCTTGTAATTCTTAGTCTTGAAACTTATTATGTTAAAATTTAAAATTGTATTGAGTTTTTGGAAAACAGCCTTAAACTTAGTCTTAATTTACAGCGCCTTGGGATATCCTCCCGACGTGAAAGGCGCTCAATAAATGGAATCTTGTTGTTGTTGTTAATTTGGAAGCTGTTTTTCTGCAATTTTTCAACAATTATTTTTTCAACCCTATTGTCACTCTTTGACCTATGAGGAATTTTTCACTCCAGGTTTCCTTTTTTTGCTGCACAGAATTTTGTTGCAAACTGTTCATCAGAAAGGAGAGTATGGCCTATGGTGCTGGACTCATCTTGCATCAAACTGTAATGAAAATATGCTATAGTTGATATTATAGAAGGATATCAAGTGCACCAACTTTCTCAAATGGGACATTCAACCTATTAGTGCTTCTCTGTTCCTGGCAAAAATACCTTGGGGTCTTGTTTGACCCTCAACTATCCTTTCTACCCCGCATCCATGCCATGACCTGCTCTGCCTTCCCCCACCTCCAAAACATCACCCGGCTCTGACACTGTCTCACACTGCAGGCCACCGAAACTTTCATACACGCATTCATAACATCCAGGCTTGACAATGCAAAACCTCGCTTGTCGGCCTCCCCAACTCCTCCCTCCATAGGCTGCAGATTATCCAGAACTCTGCAGCCCGTGTCCTCTCCCGTACTAGGCTCCATGACCCTATCACCCCCATCCTCGCCCGACTCCACTGGCTTCCCATCACTCAGAGAATACAGTTCAAGATCCTGGTCCTCACTTTCAACCCCCTCTATGGTCTTGGTCCCCCCCTACCTCTGCGACCTCCTAACTCCCCACCATCCTGCCCGCTACTTCCGGTCAGCGGGTTCCAGCCTGCTTCACGTCCCCTGCTTCGCCTACCCCACCATTGGCAGGCGAGCTTTCTGCCACTCTGCCCCCACCCTCTGGAACTCCATCCCGCAGTCCCTCTGCCTCGCCCCCTCCCTTGCCTCCTTCAAGACCCATCTCAAGACCCTCCTCTTCGACTGAAAGGCGCTAATCAAATGAAATTTTGTTGTTGTTGTAAAGGACTTCAAAATGTACTAAATACAAATATGTTCAACCCTAAGCTTGTGACACGTGGTGAATTAAACCATCTGTGTCATAACTTCACCAGTTAGAGGATTCTCAAACTGACTTTAAGAAAGTACGAAGTAGTTTTCACTGTTCACATGGTTCAGGTTATCCAGGAAACTTATCGGAGATTGTTTAGTAAATATTCTGATTAAGATCTCTGTGAACGATACCATTGTTTGGCACAGAGGATGAGGGTCTTAGCAGAAGGAGTAATAAAGGTAACTTCTGACCTTGAGCACTCAACTGTCCAATCCATAAAAAATCAAATACTATGTTTTATAAATGTAAGTTACAAAGTAAACTTACAAAGAATAGATCAAGATGAATGTTGTTTCTAGCCTTGTTTACAACTAGTTCAGCCTCATAGAAATCATAATCAGCGTTAGTCCAGATGACCCAAATTGGTTGGGCAGGCTCCTTTATTCAAGGACTATCTGAGTCTGTTCAGACTGCTGGAGTGTTTCTCACAGCATACTGGGCATTTCACTATCTCGTTGTGCTGGCAGTGCAGTTGCTTAAGGATAAAAATCATTGCCTTTGATATAGTGCCTTTCATGTAAGGGTTTACTGTAAAGTGTAGTGATTGTATACTTTGTAGATAAACTTGGCAGTCAATTTGAGGACAGCAATATCCCACAAATGGCTATAGACTGAATGAACAATTTTATCTGGGGGATTGTTGGCCAGGACACCGGGAGAAACTCCCTTCTCTTTTCGAATAGTGCGATGGGATCTTCAACTTCCATCTGAACAGGCAGATGGGACCTCGCTCAACCAGCTTCAGGAAGACGAACTCTGCACTGATTACCAGAATTTATGCCTGAATTTGTTGTGCAGAGAAAAGAAGCAAGTCTGCAGTAATAATGAAGTTCAGAAATGAACTTTTAGTAATATCAATGCAATGTCATAAATATAATCTATTATTTCACATTTGTGATTTCGTAAAGGACATTGCAGGATGAAGGCATTTTAGACTCTACTGTTTTAAAAAGCAGGTATAGTGTTTGATCAAAACTATTTCTACAGTATACAGAATTGTGCTACAGTATGCATATTAAATTACCCGACATTTTCTGCATTGTACTACCAGAAAGAAGTACACTATTCACCTCATGGAATAGTGGGTCTGGAGGTCTCATATTTCTCATCTGTATTTTCCAATCAGCGATATTATTCATCAATTTCACATTCCAATCGCTGGTGAAAACTATCAGGAAAAAGTAGCAGCAGTGGAATAAACTACAAAAACGTGCATTTATATAGTGCCTTTATAAACATTTATATAGGGAGATGTCTGAAAAGGCCTTATAGAGTTGCTACTAGACACCACATAGGGAGGTTGGGGGAAGAGAAGAAGAGAGTTGACTAGAGGCACAAGTTTTCAGGATTTTTGTTTAAAAAAATAAATAGCAAGGGAAAGGGTAGAGGGATTCAGGGAGCGAGGTCCAGAAGGAAGGGGCAAAGTGTTTCAAACGTTCTGCCACAAGGTATAGCAGGCCCAAGGTGGAGTGTGCAACCATGGATGGTGATGCTGTCAATGCCTGAGGTGTGGAGGCACTGACGGGAGCCATTCAGGAGAGCCGCGGTCTTGTTGATGTTCAACTGAAGAAAGTTAGCTCTCATTCAGGACTTGATGTCTGACAGACATTCTCTCAGCACAGCAGTGGTCCTGGCGTTTAGGGTGGAGGCAGAGAGGTAGAGTTGGGTGTCATCCATATACATGTGGAAGTTGACCCCATGTCTGCGGATGATGTCACCAAGAGGGAGCATGTAGATACTAAAGAGGAGAGGGTCAAGGACAGACCCCTGAGGAACACCGCAAGAGAGTGTGCGGGGGCTAGAGGAGAAACCGTTTGTGGAGATGTAGTAGAGATGGTGTGAGAGATATGATCTGAACCATTCAAGGACAGAATCGTGAAGGCTGAGGTGAGAGGAGAGGCGGTGGATGAGTATAGCATGGTCAACGGTGTCGAAGGCAGCAGAGAGGTCAAGGAGGACGAGGAGGCAGAGAGAGCCCTGTTTGCAGATGGACAGAATGTCATTTGTCACTTTGACCAGAGCTGTTTCTGTGCTGTGGGCAGCACGGAAACCCGATTGGAGGGGTTCGTGAAGGGATTGGCGGGAGAGGAAGGAGCGAAGTTGTGTAGCAACGACTCATTCCAGGACCTTGGAGAGGAAAGGGAGGTTGGAGATGGGGGCGGTAGTTTGAGAGCAGGAATGGGTCCAGGGAGTTTTTTTTAAGGATGACAGCCATTTTTAAAGCAGTGGGAATGGTACCAGTGGACAGAGAGAGGTTTATGATGTCTGTGAGTAGAGGGGCAAGGAGGTAGAGCTGGGAGGTAAGTAGATGGGTAGGGATGGGGTCGAGGGAAGAGGTGGTCGGTTTCATGAGTGGTGATGAGAGAGGAGTGAACTGAGGGATTAAGAGGGTAGTAAGGATGGAGAAGGTCAAAAAGGAAGGGTGTGGCTAAACTTAATAATAAATAAGTCACCTCGTAATACTTAAAACCATCAACCTCTACCACTTCTTATCCACTGGCACTGTTCCCACCCCCCTAAAAACAGCTGCCATCACCTCCATCCTCAAAAAACCTTCTCTGGACCCATCTCTACTCTCCATTTATCGCCCCATCTCCAACCTCCCATTCCTCTCCAAGGCCTGGAACAAGTTGTTGTGTCCCAGCTTTGCTCTTTCCTCTCCCGCCATTCCGTCTTTGAACCCCACCAATCGGGTTTCCATGCTGCCCACAGCATGGAAAAAGCCCTGGTCAAAGTCACCAATGACATTCTGAACATCTGTGACCAGGGCTCTCTGTGTCTCCTTGTCCTCCTCGACCTCTCTGCTGCCTTCAACACTGTTGACCATTCCATACTTCTACGCATCTCTCATCACAGAGGATACAGTTCAATATCCTGGTCCTCACTTTCAAAGGCCTCCATGGCCTTGCTCCACCCCTACCTCTGTGACCTCGTAGCCCCTTACCAACTTGTCCGCTCTTTCTGCTCAGCAGGCTCTGGCCTGCTTCACGTTCCCCGCCTCACCTGACCAACCATTGGCAGGTGGGCCATCTGCCCCCACCCTTTGGAACTCCATCCTGCAGTCCCACCGCCTCACCCCCTCCCTTGCCTCATTCAAGACCCATCTCAAGATTCTCCTCTTCGACTGTACCTTCAGTCACCCTCGTTCCCCCCGTCCTCCACCCCCCTGATCCTGACCCCCTGCTTGTGTCTGAAACACTGATTGTCCAGCACCTTGGGACGTCTTCCCAACGTGAAAGGCGCTCTACGAATATAATTTTGTTGTTGTTGTTATTAAAATGGACATGTGCATGGCATTGATGTTGGATACAAGGAAGTCCATATCCTTGTGTTTTGGATTTCAAAGTGACCTGGTTAATCAGATAAAATTAGTCATTAAACTTATGATTCTTCGTGGAACCTTGCTGTGGACAAAATAGCTATTATGTTTGCATAGAAAAACAGTCTCTGAACTTGACAATAATTATTGTAAAGGGTTTTACAATGTTTTGACAAGATCAGGTGCTACAAAAATATCTTTCTCCGATACCTGTCATGGGCAAGTCTAGACTGTGAGCACTGGCATGCCAGTCAGCTGTGAGTGGCTTTGAGCCAACCATATCCTCTCTTTACCCAATGCTATACACGTACACACTTTCCACTATGATTCACTTCAGTCATTAAGAGTGGAAACTATAGCTAATTTCTCCTCTCCACAGTCCAGAGGTGTTGAGGCTATTTTCAAACTCTTATCACCTTAGTTGTGACCAGCTAACTCAATGTGAACAAACGATCAATCCCATGACTTTGTGTTCTGTATAGTTCACTTGTCACTGACCCATGGAGGGGGAAAAGAGAGGGAAGAGAATATTACATTCCTTTGTGTTTCTCTATCTTCCCACAAAAAATTAAAGCAAATAATTTAGCAAAATTCATCATGGAAGCACGAGTTATCGTATAATAGAATATGAAAGCACTGCATTTCCTAAAGAAAAAGGTTAAATTATAAATAGCGGAGCGTTCAGGCTGAACAGCATGACAAAATCATCCTGCACAATATGCAGCTTTTACATAGTTATGTACTAGTCCCTCCACTCACGACTGAAATCTCACTGCCAACTCTTTAAATGGATGTGCTTTCGTTTGGCTGCTAAATGGTGGTTGTTATACCCTGCTGAGAAAAGTGCTTTTGAGAATAATGCCGAGATATTTTCCTCTAACTCGTTTAGTGTTTGATGTCTCAGTTGTCACCTTTGGCAGCTGAGTTTTTTTAAAAATAAACTTTACTTTTGTGATTTTCTTTTTACCATTAACATGACTCACAAAGACTTGAATCTTTTCCCCTTCAAACTGAAAAAGTAGTGAATAGTTACAGCTTTTACCATCTGCTACATCACATGACATGTGATATAGGGATCCGGAGAGGAACCGTTATCTTGGAGATATTAAGACACTACAAATTGTTTATGATGCCAAAGTACATTAGAAAATACACGGGCAGAAATTCCTTTCGCCAACAAATTACATTTGTATAGCGCTTTTCACGTCGGGAGGACTCCCAAGGCAATGCACAGTCAGGGATTTGGACCCGAGCTGGGGGTTGGGATCATGGTGGTGGAGGGCAGGGAAAGGTACGGGTAGGAGGGTGACCGAAGGAGGAGTTGAAGGAGGCAAGGAAGGGAGCAAGGCAAAGGGGCTGTGGATGGAGTTCCAAAGGATTGGGTCAGAGAGGCTGAAGGCCTGACTGCCGATGATATATATACACACACATGCACCATGCACCTATATACATATATCATTGCTATATGTATTTGGTGATGTTGGCTACTGATGGGATATCCCATTTATAGTCACACATTATCAAAGGCGCTAAGCATAACTGAACCAAATTTTTATCCCAGAATGCCTTGAATTACTTGTACTGGTGGTCACTAAAGTAAAAAAGTAAAAAAAGAAGTTAATGGTTTACATGGTTTCCTTAGCTGAGGAGGAGAAGACGAGAAACCCAAACTCTTATTGACACGGGCATTACTTGCTGTCCAATTTCCCACTATCTTTTTATGAAAAATTGCCTGGGTCCCCAACTTAACACCAATGCTAATGCCACAATGACAACAAATTATATTTCTATAGCACTAAGGCTATATAATCTCTAAATACTTCAGCAAATAGGGATGGAATGAGGGGGAAATTAGAATGTAAGAGTGCTGACCAAAGACATGGTCATATGGCTCAGAGACGATCCACAACTTGCTGTGGGTACTTGAGTGACAGCTGTTCCCAGACTCTTAGTGAGATAGAAAGTGCACCAGCTTTGTCAACAAACTCACTGTGGGTTGTCCTAATTCACTCAAATTAAGTGCACTGCTATTTGCAGGATGTGCTGTGTTTCATTACACATCCCGATACTGGGACGACTATGCGTAACTGTCAAAACAGACAGAAAACCTGTTTCCAGAGTGAAGGATAGCGAAACGTTCACTAAAAATCATGATTCAGCTGCGTGCGAAGCCTGAGTAAGTTTCTCACCCGCACACTGGATATGTGAACAAAGAAGTTCAGCAAAAATAACATCTGATAATTTTCAGAGAAGAGAGCTTAAATTACTCACAAGCTATACTGCCTTATAAGCTTCCTCAGACGTGGGGCTTTAGGTCGCTGCTTCTCCTGAACCCCACTTACTGCTGTACCATCTTGTAATGGTGCTGCACATCTGGAATAGTCAAAAAAGAAGCATGGTTTGTTATAACAATAATCTTTGCATTTGATATAGCGCTTTTCACGTCTTGTAGATGTCTCAAAGCGCTTCATAGAATAGACTGTAACGTTAATTGACTGTATATATTTGTGGGCGAAATGCGGCAGCCAATTACGCACAGCAGTGTCCCACAAACAGTCATGAATTGAAAATGACCAATTTATTATTGTGTCTTTTTGAGGGATTATTATCAGGCATGTGGAGCTTAAGGAAACTTGCCCAAGATTTCACCCTGCTGGGAATCAAACCCAGGTTATGTTCACTTGTTTTGCAGATTGTTTTTAGCATTCAACATGGTATCTAAAAACAACACCCAAAATGGGTAAGTTTACATTCGGAGACCAGAATCTCATAAATCAGTGATTCAGCTCCTTGCGAAGCCTGAGTAAGTTTCTCACCCGCACACTGGATATGTGAACAAAGAAGTCACTTATTTGTAAAACATAATATATAAATAGACTGAAACATAGTATATAAATAAGCCTTGCATTTTTATGTTTTATCACATCATCAAAACGTCTCAGAGCATGATAGGATTTTACTGTAAAGGGTATACTGTGCATTATATGCATAAATGCTTGAATGAAGTAGTGACTTATCCAGGGATTGGAATATGCTGCAGGAACAATTTTGAAAGCAGAACTCCTACATTGGCAGTATTCATTGATGAAGCCAAATAAAGGAGGATCCTAAGATATTAAACATTTCACAGAGGGAGGGCAGGGAAGTGACCTCAGGTAGAGGAGAAGTGGTATGTACAAACACTACCTGTTTTAATATAAAAATTGATACTTTTATGGAATTCCTCTGCTAGCAGGAAAAGGAGCAGGAAGATCTTAAGGTCATTTGGGAAATCCTGTAACTAGAAAGCACATCCCAATTCTGTAATGATGACGACTTAAAATAAAACAGAATGTTTTCCTTGGCAATCTAATACTCATTATATTCACATACTAATATAATATTTACGGTTACTGCTTAGTCGTCCTTAAAGGAGAACTGAGTTCATGAAAAAATAGGTCAGTAAATCTTTTTAAATATTTTAAATATTTACCCCAAAGCAATTTGGGGTAAATATGTACCTCAAAGCAAATTGTACTGCAATGTTTTTTTTTTGGTCAGCCAAGTGTCTGACACATGCATAAACCCTTCACCATATTTAAGAGTATCCAAACCAAGTTGAGAGTTCCATGTATCCCACTTACACATGGAAATTCCAGGGATATTTTTTGTAACGGAATGCACTCTCTCTCCCTGGAGAGACACATCTTGCTTACCTAATTCTGTAAAGTGTTAGACGAAGTTGGCAAGAGTACTGCATGGTTTGCCTTTAAGAACACTGCCTGGGAAGTTTTCTCCCTGCTTATCCAGCGAGCACTACCCATTAGGGCTTTAGCTTGCAGGGTTAACGGAAGCGGAGTTCAAAGAGTCCCCAGTGACTGGCCTGCTGTTTCAAGTCCTTCCGATGAGCCAGACTGGCTGTGCTGTCATCAGGAGTACTCCAGACCTGCCTGGTTCAGGAATTGAACCACCGAGACCGCCATAGCGGTTGATTCTAACATTCCGTTGCCAAACATATCAACTCGGAACCAACTCAGTTTCAAGGAGACCAAGCTTACCTCCCCCCACTCCCCCCAAGGAGGATAAAAGCATACTCAACAGCTGCAATTATTAGATATCAAATTGGCTGTCACACACTTTTTGCTGGGGTAATATCAGATGAACTAAACTGGAATAAATGTAGGTTCTCTCCAGGCATGAAAAGCCACGAAAAACCCATATCAAATGCAAGGATAATTATTATTGTTTCTAGTTGCAAGACTGATTTTCTGAAAAAAACTAGTTTCTAAATCAGATCACTTTAGGAATTTTCCAAAATTCTCATGATCTTCAATTTCAAGATCTCTCTCTTACATTTAAAACTGTGTGCCTGAAGGGCCCCCAAACTGTCCATTGTGCGTTGATACGAAATCACCACTGCATGCTAAAAATGCAGTCTTAGTTGAAGTGACTTTGATGGACATTGTGTTTAGGAGAAAAGAGTGCCAACAGTGCTCGTTGCTACGAAGGAACAAATTCTGTCAATCATTTGTGGGAGAACAACACTTGCGTTCAGTACCTGAGTGCTGAACGCACTCTGAGACACTACCCTGCGTGGAGGGCACTATACAAGTGCACGTTGTTGTTGTTAATCTGCTGTCTACTTATCTTTCCCATTCCTTCGCCTCCCCTTCCCCCGCTCCCTGAGATTTTGCTGATTAAAAAAACTGCATTACTTTTTGACCTCTGTTGCCTTAGCAATGGGAAAACACATCAGTAGTCTGTCAGTATCAAAATAACCTCAAATTTTGGTTTGCAGAACAGATGTGCAACCCAGCTCTGTGTTCCAGGCACCTGTCCTGGAATCTACAAAAGGATACATCATCATTAAATATTAACATGAAATATTTTTCTAAATGGAAACATCCAGAAATATTAGATTCTCATATTCAATCCTGAATAACAACACGTGATAAGACAGTATATCAAATGCAAGGATTATTATTATTATTATAATGCAACACGTAAATTAGACATACATGTCTTTAAACTGATCAGATCCATCATCTCAGAGATTATATTACCATGCCTTGGATTAAAAATTCAACCGGAGTCAAGAGTCAAAAGGGGATCATTGACACATTGGTTAGGTTGCAACAATCTGATTATCAGATTAAATTCATTGTCTGACAAAGTAAAGAGTTCATTAAGATAACATGACTGAAAATATAAAACCAGCTGACAAACTACAAGCCCTGAACAAATGCTTAGCGTTTAACAACAGTGTTGGCAATCAATGAAGTAAAGGTGCATTATTAAACGTAGACTGAAGAGGGCACAATCCACAGTTTAATAAAACTAAAGGAAGCTGGATTGAAATCAAATCAACCATTTGTACAAGGTAAATTCAATTTGAAACAAAGAAAAATATTCTGTTTTAAATTCCCCTCCCCAGGTAATTAGTGATCAAGATTTGCGATAATTAGTGATCAAGAGTAGAGACCCTGGCTATTTTAACCTCCTGCCCAGCAGGAGGGCAAAGTTACCAAATGCGGCATTTCCTCTGTTGGCTCACCTGAGATCAGATAATCCAGTGTAGATTGGGGATTAAACTAAGAACCTTTCTGGTCTGTATAGCTCAGGCTCAAACTAAGTAAGGTAGTTATTGCTATTTGCAGTTTGTAAAGCAATACCCCAAACCAACTTAAAAAGTGGAAAAACAGGCTCTCCGAATGAATGAAGAGGAATGTTTTAGTCACAAGACTCAGAGATTACATACAGAAACTGGTTAACTGAAAAAAAGCATTGTTTGTAGAGATTTGGATCTGAGATGTGTGGACGTCAACTGGTGCTGTCAACAGCGTCAGAGTCATAATCTTGCTGACCTTAGTAATGCACTAATGTAAAAAAATAAATAAGTCATTTTGTTTTGTCAGGGTGGTGTCTGACACAAGCAGAAACCTATTATCATCCTGCTTAAGAGTATTCCACCCAGAAACAATTCCACAAATACATGCCATCAAGGCATATTTCCTTGAATAATAGGTGCACTCTCTCCCTGGAGAATGCACATTGCTTATTTAATTTTGGAATTTTCTGGGTGCAAGTTGGCCAAGGTACAGGAACTCCAGAGTATATGTAGGGGTATTGCTGGAGTTTAACCAACTAAAAACACAGTTGTCACTGTGAGCGTTAGCTGGCACACTGCTTGGCCAGCGGCAATCCTACCCCTTAGGGTTTTGGCTTGTAGGGTCAACAGGACCTGAGTGGGAAGAATCCCTACCCAAGTGACTTGTGTTCCCCTTCAAGTTTTGCCTGATTACCAGGAGTCCCTGGAGAGCAGTGAACCCACAGAGAACTGGCTCAGGAACTGAAGCATCAAGACTGCCACAAAGGATTGATTAGATTCTAGCATTCCCTGCTAAAACACATCATCTTGGAGCCAGCTCAGCCCCAAGCAAATTATGCTTATTCCCCCCCATCCCCCCAAAGGATACAACAATAATGTAATTTAATGCCTTTCATGTCCAGGGTTGTACCAGTATAATCACCAGTTGGTCATTTATTATCTAGAATATATTAGATGGATGGCACGTGCTTTTGTGAACAGTATTTTTAAAAAAAAAATTCTAAGTGTCGTGACTGAGAAGGCATGATTAGGATGGGAGTATCTCATCATAAACATACATCGTCAAAGTATCTATTAATGGCAAGAGAAAATGTTAGTGTCCGCTTCCTGGTTTGTATATTGTATTACCAGCAGGAAATGCAGATTAATTTTTCTTTAGACAAATCTTATGCATCCTGAATGAACATGTGTATTGCCTGTGGAATTGAAAAATGTAACTTTTTTTTAGATATAGATTTCTGTGCAACTGCTTCCTAAGGCAGGTGTTGGGAGTAGATCGTGGAGTCCTGCAGCTCAGTAGTTAGAGCGCTCGTGGTTCGATTCCCAGCAGGTCAAAACCTTGGGCAAGTTTCCTTACTTCACACGCCTGATAATAATCCCTCAAGAAAAGAAAAACAGTAATAATTTGCTCACTCAATCCACGACTGTTTGTGGGACACTGCTGTACGCAATTGGCTGCTGCGTTTCGCCCACAAATATACAGTCAATTCACTTTACAGTATATTCTGTGAAGCACTTTGAGACATCTAGAAGACGTGAAAAGCACCATATCAAATGCAAGGATTCTTATTATAATTTATTTGGACGCTGTTTTTGACACTGACTGACTCAATTCTAAATTAACTTTTGTTATTGTGCTTGAGAACTGGAGAAGGTGTCTAGATGGGTGTTCAGCACCAATTGCCAGCTTTCATGTTCTCCTGCTGTCCAGGAATAACCACAGCGTCTCTCCTCTGAGAGCAAATGTTCTCATTACAAGCAGAATTGGCTGCCGCGTTCGCCCACAAATATACAGTCAATTCACTTTACAGTGTGTTCTGTGAAGCGCTTTGGGACGTCCTCCCGACGTGAAAAGCGCTATATCAAATGCAAGGATTATTATTATTATTATTATTATTATTATTATAGAAGAGCTTTCTGCAGACTCCCGTCTGGAACACAATGAATTTACAAAACAACGCTGGATGCTGTTCTGGAGCTGAAACACGTGGTGCCAATGAGATTCAAACACACAATCACTTCACTTTACAGAAAACTCTCTGAAGCCCTTTAAGATATTTCAACATTTTAGGCACTATTTCAAATGCAAGGATTACTATCCAGAATTCTGCAGACCATGTCCTCCTCCGCACTAGAGTCTGCAAGCCTATCATCCCCATCCTCATCCTGATGAACCTAGGTGTCTTCTTTGACCCTCAACTGTCTTTTCTACCCCACATCCAAGCCATGACCCGCTCTGCCTTCCCTCCCCCCCGTAACATCGCTCAACTCCGCCACTGCCTCACCCCTCAGGCCCCTGAAGCTCTTTTTCATGCCTTCATCACCTCCAGGCTCGACTATGCAAATGCCCTGCTTGTCGGCCTTCCCAACTCCTCCCTCCACAGGCTGCAGATAATCCAGAACTCTGCAGCCCGTGTCCTCTCCCGCACCAAACTCCGTGACCCCATCTCCCCCACTCTCGCCCGACTTCATTGGTTCCCTATACTTCAGAGGATGCAGTTCAAGATCCTGGTCCTCACTTACAAAGCCCTCCATGGCCTCGCCCCACCCTACCTCTGTGACCTCCTAATCCCCTATCAACGCGCCCGCTCCCTCCGTTCAGCCGGCTCTGGCCTGCTCCACGTCCCCCGACCCACCCGCCCCACCATTGGCGGGAGAGCCTTCAGCCAATCTGCCCCCAACCTCTGGAATTTCAATCCCCAGTCACTCCGCCTCGCTCCCTCCTTAGCCTCCTTCAAGTCTCGCCTCAAGACCCTCCTCTTTGACCATTGGTCAGCCCCCTAACTTTCCCCTCCCTTCTCCCCACCTGACCCTAGCTCGGGTCTCAAATGCTATACGTTGTCCAGTGCCTTGGGACATCCTCCCAACGTGAAAGGTGCTATACAAATGTAATCTTGTTGTTGTTGTTGATCCACTGGCTCCCTATCCCTCAGCAGGTAGAGTTCAAAATCCTTGTCCTCACTTTTACATCCGTCCATGGTCTTATTATAATAATAAATATTAATAACAATAATACTAATAAATAATATAATAACAAATAATAAAATAATAATAAAAAATAATAATAATCCTTGCATTTGATATCGCACTTTTCACGTCTTCTAGACATCTCAAAGCGCTTCATAGAATAGACTGTAAAGTAAATTGACTGTATAACGCCTTTTGAAAATTGCAATTAAATTTTTTACAAGCGTTAAAAATTAGATGACAAAGTGGAAATCACATTTAGTGCTTCCCACCCTTTAGTAAATTTTGCAAATCAGACTGCACTTTGTGCAGTTTTAAGAAAAAAAATTGATCTGGTTGATTTACCCATCTCTGACTATTTTTATTAAATTGTCCAGACTTTTTGACTTGGAACACAAGGACAAAATCAGAGGGCAAAGATTTCAATTTAAAAAGCCTCAAGCTAACCCCCACTGTTAAGACTGTGCTGGATCCACAACTGACATGTCAAACTTACATAAGTACAAGAGGAAGATCAAGGCAGACATTTCATGGAACTATCACCCAGCGCGATGCACGCTGAGCTTCCTGCAGATTTGTGTTGCTGCATTTCTCTGATGGTTATTACACAGGAACTAACAAGTACCAGTGTAATAACCATCAGGGGAAACTCAATAGATGAGTCATCTGGTAAGCCTGGTCTTGAAATTTGAAATATAATAAAATAGTGGAAAAATTGTCTTTAAGTAAGTTTACAAATAAAAGTTTACAGCAAAAGCTTACAAATAAATAGTATAGTTTGCTGTCCTTTGTCGTGCTGCTCGACCCTGCTAATAGAATAACACAAGGCTGCCTCAAGGTAGAAAAGGGAATATCACAAATATATAGAGAAATAAGAATCCCTGCATTTGAAATAGATCCTTATCATGTTGCCAAGATGTCTCGGAAAGCTTCACAGGATTTACTGTAAAATGTAGTGATTGTATTTGCTGGTGAACATTTTCTACAAGAAATGAGGTGGAGAGGAATCCCACCTAATTAAGCAAATGAGAACACTCATATAGAAACTCCTCCTCCTACAGTGAACCCCCTCCCCTCCCAGCAGATACAACCCTCTTCCCCCAGAGAGTCCTTCCATTCCTTATAGTGACTCTCAATAAACTCATGCAGTGGTACCTGAATAAAAAAATAAATTGCATTGAACAGTCTGGGTGAAACTTGACTATACAAAGAGAAAATGACAGCAATGATAAAACAAGGGCTTGCTCACAAGATAATTGATGAAGTATTATGTATCATTGCAATATGCTCAAAAACTGACTTATTTTTTGCTGTAGGTTATATAAATATTTTGCCTGTTTAAAATCAAAATAAAATCCAGACGAATAATATCTTTATTACATCCTTTTCCCCCTATAAGGTAACAAAATAGATATTTTCTGCACAAAAAGAGTCCATAAGGTCCAACTCTCTTCCTTCATCCTTCAAATAAGATGTTAATCCAATGTCTATCTGTTCAGGTGGACCTCAAAGATCCTATGGCACTATTTGAAAAGAGAAGGAATTTTCTCCCAGTGTTCTGGCCAATAATTCCCCTCCCAGGTAAAATTGTCATTCACTTCATAGTTTTTGTGGCACACTGCTGTGCATAAATTGATTGTCATTTTAACCTACAAGCTCAAAGTCATTACATTTTGCAGTAAATCTTGTGAAACACTTTGAGATCTCAACAGCATGATATATCAAATTCAACGTTTATCATTATCATCCCCTAGAGAGACCCCTCCCTGACAGAGACCTAGCATTTTGGATCTCCAGACTCAACAGGGAATTGTTTAGTTGACATTAAGCACTCAGTAAGTAGCTGTGGAAAGTGAGCCAGATCAGCGTCACTGTCTGGTTACTGACCAAGACCCGCTCCAGCAGGCAGCTCTGAAGCAGTATAGCAGCACTAAGCAGGGCAGGAGAATAAACATACCATAAACATTTCCTATTATGGAATTATTTTAAATATACTTTTCTATTTCTCTGGCTTTCCTCAATCCGCAGGGTACTTTACGCTAAGGAGAACTCCATCACTTATCTATAAAGGTAAATCATGGCTGAATTTGTCCTCCAGGAAGCCCTGTGAAGTGAAAGACTGGGACAGACAGAGTGACGTAACTGACCTCACAGCATCTGCATGCACACTGGAACATTTACTGTGGTTGGCCAGTTCTGGATCCTCTTTCACAACCTGTTAAGGAAGAAGAACAGAATACAGAAACACTGAGAACCAGTTAACAGCTTGATTCTGGCTGGGATCCTGCATCCACCTGACATTTGGGCATTGGGTCAGTAGGGGAGCAGGACAGTTACAATAGTCTGAAAGTGTAAGTGCAGAATGCAACCAGCAAACAGGAAAGTAGATCTACTTGGATCACACTTTTTTTTTTGGTGAGACACGTGCCTAACACACGCAGCAACCCATCACTATGCTTGAATATCCAAACCAGGCAGAGTTCCGTGTATGTCACCTACACACCGAAATTTCCATATCTGGAAAGGAATGCGCCCTCTTTACTCCAGAGGAACGATCCCTATTTATCCAGTTCTGGAGAGTGTTGGGCACAGATTAGCAAGAGTCAAGGCTTGGAGTGCTCAGTGTATGCATTGGGATGCTGTTAGGAGTTTAACCAGCTAATAACACATGGCTCGCTATTGGAAGTGCTGTCTGGGAAGTTTCTTGTCCAGCTAGGACCACCCGATCCATTTGGTCTCTGGCTTAACAGGAGCTGAGCGAGAAGGTTCCCTGTCCCTAGTGCTCCTTCAAGTTCTGTCGATGAGCCAAGCTGGCTGGTCTGTCAACACCAGTTACGTGGAGTACTATGTACCTGCCTGGCTCAGGAACTGGACTACCGAGACCGCCAGTGGTTGGCTTGATTCTGACATGTCACTTTGGAGCCAGTTCAGCTCCAAGGAGATCCTGCTTACCTCTCTCCAAGGAGGATAGACACTAGTTGATCAAAGGACAGTATCATAGACAATGCAGGGTTCCCCAGCTTTACACTGAGGTGTAATTCCAGACTATGAGTAGAATTCATCCAACCCATAATTTTTAACCCAAAAGCAAGAGCGTTACCAACTGAACCAGACTGGCACCTATGGTAGAAGTCGCTGGGAACATTCAGCAGGTCAGGCAGCATCTATGAAGAAAGGAAAGTGAGTCAACGTTTCAGGTCCACGACCCTTCATTAGAACTTTGTCAAGGTTCTGATGAAGGTCTCGTGGATCCAAAACGTTGACTCACTTTCTTTTCTCCATTGATTCTGCTTGACCTGCTGAGCGTTCCCAGCGACTTCTGTTTTTGTTTCAGATTTCCAAAATCTGCAGTATTTTGCATTTTTTTTTGGCATTTTTTGATAAATGCTCTACATCTTTAATAGTCCAACATTCATTCCAGCTTAGTTCATCTGCTATTCCCCCACCAAAATGTGTACGGGAGTGTGTCATCTAATTTGATATCTACTAATTGCAGCTGTTGAGTATGCTTTGGGTGCCAGACGCCTTTGAAATAGCAGTGGACGCACAAAACAAAGAATCCTAGTTTGCAAATCTGATGTAAAAGAGGAGACAAGTATCTAGAGTTTCCTGAGGTCACATATAGTCCTCTGATTATTTAAATAAAGAACTCCCATATTTCTTTATATATAGCTCTTCACAAATGAGTGTAATACTGCAAAAAGCAGACCGAACACTCAGGTGTGGGTGGGGTTTTGGGAGGGATAGAATGCGTGAGAGAGAATGAGTTAGTTATTGCGTGAGCAAGTGTTGGGAGGATGGAAAAGTCATTTATAGTGAAATTCCAAGATTATGAACAATGTACATTATCAGCAAGTTATCATGAAATAGGTCTTGTTAAAAAAATGTGAATAGTTGTTGGATGCCTATTTCTTTGGAAAATTATATCTTTTCATCAGATGAAATTCCATGAAACCGCATGGGAATTCTAGATATTTGCAGCAGATTTACACAATAGGGTTGAAGCACATGTAAAAATTATGATCATCATGATAACATTGCAGGTTTGAGGAGTAATATTCTCCTGTCATTTACCTGAAAGTATAGTGTGCATAATAAATAATAAAAGGTGAATTCCAGGCTGTAGTCAGCCAACAAGCTACAAAACCTCCCATTATCAACCCCCCGGGGAAGCCCAAGTCACCTGTCACCTGAACAGAACTGGCACAGGTCTGAGAGTAATCAGGAAAACTATGTGGTTTTGGGAGACTGTGGTGGGGGGTAGGGAGAGAAAGCAAAGGAAATTAAAATAACACAACAAATACATCAATAATAAAAAACAACAGCATTTTACCATGACATACTAGTTCAGCTT
The DNA here is from genome assembly GCF_018977255.1 of Callorhinchus milii. Lineage (NCBI taxonomy): Eukaryota > Metazoa > Chordata > Chondrichthyes > Chimaeriformes > Callorhinchidae > Callorhinchus > Callorhinchus milii. The sequence continues at coordinate 63,530,466 of NW_024704743.1, forward strand.
AACTGACCACATTTTTTAAAGCATCCCATGTGTTTACAGGTAAGCAAACCTGCTTGAAGTATGAACACATTTCTCAGACTGTTATGCAGTTTCTGCTAATGTTTTCACAACAAGTCAGCAATGTCACCTTAGCACTGAGCAGATAGATCATATTTCCAATAGCTTGAGTGTGGAATGTTGTCAAACAAGTTAAAGTAAAGGCAGAATAAAGTGACACTGCAAGCAAGTTCCTGTGCAGTACCTCAGACCCATGCCCATATACCACACTGCAGCAGAATGAGTATAACCACCAGAGCCTGATTTCTCTCTGCTGTTTAGAGAACCAACGAGTTCACAATTCTGCTGATCGATAAAGTTACCAACATCCGTGGTGTTAGTTTATAGCAGCATTTCTCCACTCTAAGTACAAACTTTGATCAACTAGTGATTATTCACCTTGAGGGAAAGGTAATCAAGAGCTGGCTCCAAGATGACAAACTTGGCAAAGGAATGTCAGAATTGAACTGATCCTCTGTAACAGTCTCGCTAGGCTGGTTCCTGAGCCAGGTGGGTCCGCAGTACTCCAGAGCACTGCTGATGACAGCCTTGGCTGGACTTGGGAGGGGGAATTGTTTCCATTTAGCTCCCATTAACCCTGCAAGCTAAAGTCCTAACTGGAAGTTTCTATGTGTAGGTAACATACTTATGTGGAACAGTGTCTGAATTTGGATACTGTTTAGCATAGGTTTCCACAGACACCCGGTTGACTAAAAAAAAAGTTTAGCTTTGGATCCGGTACCTGTACCTCCCTCTCCTCATTCAATGAGGTTATATCAAATATTTATTATTTGATTGTAGGTCTGGATCTTTGTTGTGGAAGCATCAGCTCTTTAATGTTTCTAAAATGAATCATATTCATTATAAAAACAAATGCAGAATTCAAGCTTTGATTAATTTTTTCTCCCGCATCACCCACCTCTCTCCTCGCATCCAACCCTGCCACTATATTCCCACTATGCTACCACCAGCCCAGATTTGGCAAAAGGAACTTGCTGTGGGAGTTTGCTGTTCAGCAAACTCACTGTGGGAGTTTGCTGTTCAACCAGTTCACAGTCACTATCTTTGCAGACATCTATGGTCACATTGAAGAAACATGGTGTTTTTCTTAGCCTTAAGTTCGTACAACACCTGCCAAGCAACAAGGGACAGCCTGGCTAAGGCTGACCATGAGTGAAGGAGTGCCACGTTGCAGTACCCCTCAATCTCACAAATGCTGTGGACATGATGGTATAAATGGACGGTTGGAACCTGGTATTAAAAATGTTGCTTCAAAGTATTAATTTAAAACACAAGAGGGCAAGGAATTTCTGTTACGGCTCATGTAGCGACTTTGCCAATGACAACAGCAATTTCACTCCAGAATGTTATTGTATAAATAGTGTGGATACCACTGGCATGATCCCTGATTGTATCGTTTGGTAAGGTAGATAATCTGAAACTCTCTAAATTGAGTAGAATTACTCCTCCAGTCAACACAGAAAAGAAAGGTTTGATGTAAAAAGATTTGATCTTAGCCAGGTCACCAACTGTTCCTGGCATGAGGGTGAGAAAAGAAAAGTAAGCCAGGGTTCTCACTCCTGATAACTATCTAGTGATTCCTGCTGAAAAACACATATATGGAGGACAGAATCAGGTTCGGTTGCGATGCACTGACAGGCAAACAGTTTGACAACACTCAGTGTCCAGATACATAAGCCAGTTGAGCAGGATGAGTTGGTGAGGATCTAGCAAGATGGTTTGTTTAAAGAGCAAAGAAAAGCAGCAGGAAGAAATTTGGCAAAAATAAAATAAAGAGAATCAGCATTTTAAAAAATGATTATAATAATAAATAATAATAAAAACATAATAATAAAACAATAATAAATAATAATAAATAATGATCATAATAAAAAACATCAAAAAAAGAATAAGTTGGTCACTCAACTCACAACTGTTTGTGGGACATTGCTGTGCGCAATTGGCTGCCACATTTCACCCACAAAATACCCAGTCACTGTACTTTACAATATATTATGTGAAGCTTTGGGACACCTCAATGACGTGATAAGGCTCTATATCAAATGCAAGGTTTCTTATTAATATTATTATCATTCCAAACAGGCATGTGATGATTTACCTCTGCTCCCACTTTCAGTGCAGCATCCATTTGAGCCTTAAGGATATTGCTCTTCATTTGATCAGGAAGTGATAGAGGTGAAGTTGGAGGATGGAGGCCCTTTTCCGATAGCTTCTTCTCGTCACCCTGCACAAACAGCGTGCAAATAATTAATGTCAATATTCGACGAAAGAATACAAAATTTACATATTAGCAATTTATATGTGGAATTCTGATTCACTTTCTTTTTAATACCAGTAAGTGGTGAAATCTCAACAAATCCAAACTAGCCATGAAATTACATGTGAGAATTGCTACTCTTAGGTACTCAACAACAATAACAACTTGCATTTGTATAGCACCCTTCATGCGGGGGTAATGTCTCGGAGTGCTTAACAGTAACCAAACTTGACACTGAACCAGGGAGAGGTGAGTGGGGGAAGGTGACTGTAGGCATGTACTTTTTGTTGTATGTTGTATTCGCATCTGCTCTGACAAACCCTCAAGTATTTGCTGGTTCAGATATAGCTATACAAGCACAGACACTATTCTGCTATTTAACATATGGCAAAAATAACAGCTGTCTCGACTTCTTCAGTGTTCTACTGCTCCCTTGCACATCTTTTGCTGCTCCTCAGCCCACTCTACTATTAAGGAACCAGACTCAACTCAGATCTCAACCCACAATTCAATTACACCACAATAACCTCCCACTGGTTTTCATCTCCGAGGAATGTTTCACAAGCTTTCATGGTGGTTGAGAGTGGGATTATTATTACCCTTTCCAAAAATGTAGTATAGATGCAATCATTGTAACATTTTTCACCCATAGGATCTTCTAGATTTAGGGTAAAATTAAAAATAAAATCATACATTAGTTTATTCTGTTGTTGAATCTCAGTAATAATTTGTATCAATCCCCACCATTCAACCTATCAACCTTGTGGAATATTATATTCTGAATTAAAGACAAGAGAAGTCAACATCTGGCTGTGAATTTAAGGTATTGAATGATTGATTGTCAAGAGATACTGCAGTAATGTAGCAATTCTATATGGTATGGTGCTAAGCTACAGCCATAAGGTACAAGATCAAGCTTGTGATCGTTATTTCATCTGAATCATTAAGGGAACTCCCATGGCTCAAAAGGAAGGGATGGATGTCTGAGCTGTAGGCAGGAACATGATAGTTCTCATGCTTCTCACGCTGAGTTGTGTTACCCACTGGGAAGTTCCAGGTACTTGTTATCCACCTAGTGAACGCTCAAATCCACGCTTGTCAGCTATTAAATAGCGCTGGGTTTCCACATGCATCAGACACACAACTGACAAAAAAAACTTAATTCAGAGATTTCGTAATCCTTCCGATACCCTCACGTATTTAACTCTTGGCTTTGAGGCACAATTGACAAGAGCCTGGAAACAGGGCACCCGTTTGTCCTTTCAGATAGCAATCAAGGGAGGCTCCAGGAGCGAGGGGACGCGAGGCGTGGGCAGAGAAGGGGGAAGAGGCTAGAGATAAGATTTAAATCAGAAACTGAAAAAAAGTACTCACATTTCTCATCTAATTCAAGCCCCACAAAGGAATTTGAACTCCACATTCAGGAAGACAATCCAGTATAATAGTAAAATAATCCTTGAATTTGTTATAACACTTTATCAAATAATTGAGACATTCAAAGTGATTCACAGAATTTCTATTATCATTGTGTATTTGAAGGCAAATGCGGCAGCCAATTTGAGCACAGCAATGTCTCACAAACAGCCGTCTAGAGTATGACTAATTTTATCTGAGGAATTGTTGGACACAGAGAAATTCCCGTCTCTTTGAGAGGCTTCTACGTTGCCCTCAAGTGAGCTTTAAAGATTTCAGGAAACTAATTCAAAAGCAAGTTTCTCCTGATGGCTGGCCAACAGTTCTCCAGTTTGAAAACTCTTTCACCTTACAATTGCTTGAAAGATTTTGTATGGTGCAGAATAACTGCTACATTTGCATGCCAAACATTCATTACAATAACAATTTACACTTTATATAGCACCTTTAATAATGTAGCACAATCTCTCAAAATGCTTCAGTTATTTCTTTAACCCCTCTGAATCACTTCAATGTGATAAGACAATATAAAAATGCAAGTTCTTTTTTATTTCAATATTTGCAATGGAAGATTCCTTTAGTCTTTTTTTAAAAACATAAAAATGTGCACAATTTGTGATTAATGATACAAGATGGACAGGAGGACAAACATCAGCTTTATCACTGCCAAACAACAACAACAAAATTACATTTGTAAAGTGACGCTCACGTCGGGAGGACATTTCAAGGCGCTGAACAATTCAACAATATAAACAATTCATCTGGGGAGCTGACAGGAGATGAGGCAGGAAATACGATGAGTAATTACTTGCTGATGTTATACTGGACACTTATCAAAACATACATGAGGCTGGAAAATAAATCAATGTTAATTATTTACTGAGGTTCCCTTGTTATTGCTTCAGAACCTCACTTGAACCAGGTCATACACCTGCTTTGAGTGAGGTACGCAGAACTCTGAAAGTGTCTTTTGGTTAATACCGGTGCAGTGTCAGAGGAGGACAAAGATTAGTAAAAGTCAATTCAACTGCGTGATTATGTTTAATAATATGCTATCAAGGGCAGCCATGCACTTGGGGATCCAGAGTTCCCACCACAGCCACGGCTGATGTTCACATACATGTTGTTTCTCTGTTTGGAGTTTCCTCATCAAGGTGAAGTCACCAAATGCAAAAGAGCAATGCTGGACCAAAAGAGAATACTGGATGGTTTCAGCGCCTTGGGTCATCCTCCCGACGTGAAAGGCGCAATACAAATGTAATTTTGTTGTTGTTGTTGTCCTGCCATCCCTCACAATAACAGGAGCGAGGATTACTCTATCTGCAGCAAGTCAGACTATCCGATTCTCAAAGGTGGAAAGGATAATATAAGGGAAACAGACAGGAAAGGATAATATAAGCAGTAAGAAAGAAAATCACTGCTTTAAAATGTTCCTTTGCTGCATATTTTATCATCCAGTTAACAGTAAACATGTGGGCCTGATGCACAATTGTAACAGCACGTCTGCATGATGACTCAGGAACCGTTCCAGTTAATGCACTCCCACTCTTATCTATCCATGGTCACCATAAAAGTAATCACCAACCTGAAAGTCACAGAAAAAGCTTAACGTATTGGAACTCACAAAACAGAATTTAATATTTTCTTTTCAACAGAAATAACTTGCACTTATGTAATTACTTTCATATAAAATGAAGTACTCAAACTGCCTAACAATTATTATGGGGCAGGGTGAAATAAGAATTAAATGGTTGACTAAAAACATGGTCAAAAAGATGTTTTTTGAGGAGGGTTTTGAAAACGGAGATAGGAAGTGGGGCATTTACCCTCACAGGCACTACCCTTTACAGTAAATCTTGTGAAGTGCGTTGAGACATCTTCCTGACGTGAAAGGCACTCCAGCATATCAAATGTAAGGATTACTTTATTTATAAAATGATTTTGGAAGAGGGTTCTTGAGTGTTGGAGTCCTGTAGTTCACTGGTTAGAGCACTCGCCTCGCAAGCAAGAGACCTGGGTTCAATTCCTGGCAAGGCAAAAGCTTGGGCAAGTTTCCTTACTCCACATGCCTGATAATAATCCCTCAAAAAAAAGAAATAATAAATTAGTCACTCAATCCACGAATGTTTGGGGGACACTGCTGTGCACAATTGGCTGCCGCAGTTCGTCCACAAATATACAGTCAATTCACTTTACAGGATATTCTGTGAAGAGCTTTGAGACGTCTAAAAGATGCGAAAAGCGCTATATCAAATGCAAGGATTATTATTATTATTATTATATTGGCGAAGGAAGTGAAGAACAGGTAACAGTCCAGAAATCAAACAGTGGAGGACTAAGATTGTGACTAGATGTGTAGGATAAGGATCTTACATGGAATCTGCTGGGGTCCAAATAGCCAATAGTCTGGCAAAGATTTGAGGCCAAATATACAGAACCTGTTTCAGGAAAGGTACACGCACAATCTGGGGACCCCAAGCCTTGACTTTTTCTAAGCTACGCTAATACTCTTTGAAATTAGGTAAGTAGGGTGCATCCCTCCAGGGAGAAAGTATGCATTCCATTTCAGGAAATTTCCAGGTATAGGTAATATACATATGTATATTTGGATACTATTAAGCACGGTGATGGGTTTCTGCGTGCCTCAGGCACCTGGCTAACCAAAAGAAAACACCCGTTACCATGGGGTTAAAATTTGTGATATTCCTTAAATTATTTAGACCCAACGTCGCTGGATCAATCACTGAAAGTTAATTTAGGGTTTAAAATGTATTAAATATAAATTGCTCTCAACTCAGGGTTGTAAACTAACATCCTAAGACCCTGAGAGGTATAAGCCACTTAACTGAAGAGGAGCACTACTTGCCAGTGTTCCTTAAAGTGTTCATTAAATAAATCAAGGAATATCACAACTTTCAGGTTTTGGCATTTACTTCTGAAAACATGCTATATGTATTACTAGTTTTGAATGTTGACCTAAGTTTAATACATCCTGCCTTATATTTGGGCGTCTTGAATGTCTGACTTTACTTTAGATAGTTGACTTTCAAGAGCAAAAGTGTATCTCATGCCATAAATTTCATCCTCCATTACTGCATCGTTTTTAAATTGAGTCTGTGCCTCTCCCATTTAGTATCCTTTGATAGTTGTACTCCTATTTATTTTTCCTTCGGCAAAATGTCTTTTTCAACCTCTATTTTAATTATGTCTTTATTTGCAACTGTATTTTGCATTACATGATTAGATTATGTAATGTTTCTCATAGCTTTCAGTAATGTCTTGCTTTTACTCTTCAATTTCTCTCTGAAGATGACCTTCAGTTTCTTAATTTTCTCTTTGGTCTGCTTCACCTGCCTCTTTTTCTGGTATTTAGAAAGCTAACCAACATTGTAGAGACAGGTCAAGATATAGGTAATTATGTGACAGTGGAAATAATGCCTGAATACATAGGAGGCTAAACTGCAGCTAAAATACGACATTGATGATGAGGAAATAGAATTCAATTGATTATGATAAATAGTGGAAGAGCAAAAAAAGAGAAAATTCATGAGATTCACCTTCTGACATTTTGTACAGACTTTTCTTGGGATCAATGTAGAATAGTGAGATTTAGATGTAGGGAGTTTGTGCTAAGTCTAACGTCTCACTGGACAAGAAAATCACTTTATTCCCAGGAGATTCAGTGAGTCACCAGCCAACCTTTGATCAGCACTTTAACATACTGTTGTGTATCTACTGAAATCAGGCTTCAATCACTTTTCATAGATTCATAGAATATTACGGCACAGAAGGAGGCCATTCGGCCCATCAAGCCTGTGCCGGCTCTTTGACAGAGCAAGTCACTTTCACTAACCCCAATCACCAGCTTTCTCCCCATAACCCTGCAAACCGGTCTTCCCCAGATACCTATCCAGTTCTCTCTTAAAAGCTGTTATCGAATCGGACTTCACTGCCCTTTCAGGCAGATCATTCCAAATTCGAACAACTCGCTGAGTGAAAAAAATTCTTCTAACCTCCTCTCTGCTTCTTTTGGTAGATATCTTAAGACTGTGACCACGGGTCACAGACACACCTACCAGCGGAAACAGCTTTTTCTTATCTAGCCTGTCGAAACCTTTCATGATCTTGAAGACCTCTATCAGGTCCCCGCGTAACCTTCTCTGCTCTAATGGGAAAAGTCCTAACTTCTCCAGCCTGTCCTCATAGCTAAGGTTCCCCATTCCTGGTATCATTCTCGTGAATCTCCTCTGCACCCTTTCCAGTGCCTTAATGTCCTTCCTGAAGTAAGGTGCCCAGAACTGGACGCAGTACTCCAGCTGAGGCCTAACCAGTGTTTTGTATAGATTAACCATAACCTCCCTACTCTTATACTCTATGCCCCTACTAATAAAGCTCAGTACACCAAATGCCTTTTTGACTGCCTTATCTACCTGCCCCGCTACCTTTAATGATTTGCTTACTTGAACACCCAGATCTCTCTGTACGTTCACCCCCCTTAAGATTGAGCTACCAAGTCTATATTGCCTCCTATCATTTTTCCTACCTAAGTGTATCACCTCACACTTATCCACATTGAAATCCATCTGTCACATGTCAGCTCATTCCACCATTCTGTGAATGTCTGCTTGCAGTTGATTACAGTCCTCCTCACTTTTTACTACCCTACCTAACTTTGTATCATTGCAAACTTGGAAATAGTGCTCTCTATGCCCAAGTCCAGATCATTAATATATATTAGAAAGAGCAGTGGTCCCAATACCCATCCCTGGGGGACACCGCTGCGCACTTCCTTCCATTTCGAGAAACACCCATTAACCACCACCCTCTGCTTTCTGTCACTCAGCCAGTTCTTAATCCAAACTGCCACTGTCCCCTTAATACCGTGAACCTCTAATTCTTTTATTAATCTCTTATGGATGGATAACTTCTTGTGGATGGGCTTAAGTTTACTGTTTCCCACTCAGAAGATGTAGGTTTCAACTATTCCAGTTGCTCTTCTCTGAACCCTCTTCAATGAATGAACTTAGTTCTGTAGATAGGTTGGACAACCAAACTGCACTAAATATTCCAAATATGGCCTTACAAATGGGTTATACAAGTTAGAACCATTGAAACTAACAGCATAGAAGGAGGTCATTTGGCCCACTGTGCCTGTGCTGGTTCTTTGTAAGAGCAATTCTTTCAGTAGTGCCATTTATGTGCCCTTTTCCCTATACCCCTGCAGTTTACTTCTTTTTAGGTACTTATATTTTGAAAGTTGATATGGATTTTGCCTCAACCACTGGTCCAAGTTGGGCGTTCCATACCCCAACTACTCATAAAATAATTTCTCCAAACCTACTATCCTAAATGTATGTCTTCTAGTCACTGACGCACCAACCCGTGGAAATAATTTCTTCCTCATGACTATCGAAACACATCATAATTTTAAAGACCTCTATCAGATCACCCCTCAACCTTCTTTGTTCCAATAAAGTCCTAGCTCCTCCAGTCTCTGCTCATAGGCCAAACCATTCCTCCCCATTAACATCCCAAGAAAATATCCTCCGCATCCCTCTTGTATTGCCTTGATGCCTTTCCTAAATAAGGGTAACCAAAACTGGACACAATATTCCAACTGAGATCTCACTAATAATTTATATAAGTTTAGCATTATATCTTTGGCTGTATATTCTATACGACTATTTATAAAACTTAGAATTCTATTTGCTTTTCTAACAGCTTTTTTAACAGTCCACCTGCCTTCTCACATTTAAGGATTTATGTATGTTAACCTCTCAGTCCCTCTGCTCTTCCACTCCTTATAAAGTTTGTCAGCTAACAGATACATGTTTTCCTTATTCTTCCTCCCAAAATGTACAACTTCAGATTTGTGTGCATTAAATTTAATTTGCCATTTCTCTGACCAATCATCTAATCTATGACTCCCTGAAGTTGCTTACAATTGTCACACTATGAGGTACACTCCCTATTTTTATCTAACCTATTTAAATTTATTTAAATCAAACATGCAATGCCTGAAAGAGTGGTGGAAGCAGATTCAATAATAACTTTCAAAAGGGAATTGGATAGTTACTTAAAAAGAAAAAAAATTGCAAGGCTATGGGGAAAGGAGTGGGACTAATTAGATAGCTCTTTCAAAGTGCCGACACAGGCACAATGGTCCGAATGGCTTCCTTCTTGCTGTAGGATTCTATGATTCTTTCTGGAGATACATCCCAATACCTTGATAAGCCACGAGGTTCATATGAATGGGCACTTCCCACATAATGATTGATAATCACCCAAATCGGTTGATAATAACCCAAATCATTCCCAACCTTTGCTAACAGACATTTAACCCTCTACATTTCATATTTCTTGTACCATTATGCATTAACTTAACATTTATTCATTTTACAATTCTTCTGACATTTCTTAGCAGTCCACTTAATGCTAAATGCAATGTGTCGCCCTTTCACAATCTGTGATTTTCAGTGCAAGAATCTCCACAATAGCAGATTTTGGATGAAACATAATGACTTTTTTTCCCCTAAAAAGTAAAAAAAAACAAGTTTCTTCTGGTTAAGATAAGACAACACAAAGCACTACTATGAAAATATAGACCAGACCAGATGAATTGCAATAAACTGTCAGGTCATGAAAGCCACCAGAATATATCGACTATAAATCAATAACAGCTGCTGCAGTCACACTGTAGTATGTTACCTTGTTATTCATATTGATGTGCAGTGAGGGCCACTGTCCAACCATCTTGTTGGATTCAATTTCCACCTGCTTAAAACACATTCCAATCTCTTCATAGTGTGGCACAGCAACCAAGCTCAATTCTAAAGAAAAACAAAATAAATTCACACAAAATGACAATGTATTCCATTATGTCTGCTCTCTAAATATCACAGAAACATTTGAAAAATTGTGAAACTGGGGTGGAAGAAGCACTCATTTGGAAAATGGCTGTGCAAATGGTACACCAGGAAGAGTATCTTGAATGTAAACTGCATTTCCTCCAGGGAACGGCAAGTAAATCAGGCTGACCTGTGAGAACTTGGCTCTGACCTGAGACTGCCTCTGAGACAAGTTCTTGTACCTCAGTGGAATGAATACAGGGACATCACAACAATTAGCCAGGACATATATATACACACACTCTTGGGATCACTTTATGTCCTCAAGCCCTTTTTTGGCACCAAAACATCTGTATTCCTGCTTTCAATCCCATGATTTTTAACATTGGCTTTGAAGGCATTTCTCTCATTATCATAGGTACAACATTTTAAAGATCGTGACTACTCCTATTGTAACTGGGCAAATTGTTCATTTGAACACAGCAAATAAATCTTTATGATGAAAGCAATTTAGCTACTTTATTCCAACATCATACATTTCCTTTAAATACTATGCATCAAAAAGAATCTGAGGGTAGGGGCAAAGTTAACTGAATAGCCTTTTAATAGCTTTGAATCTCAGTCCTATGTTATTGCAGGATTCCAAAGGTCATTTAGCCTCCAGTTATGACACCTGGATTAAAGTGACGCATTAATCTATAAAAAGTTCTAGATAATTGGCTTTTGCGGCGGTGGTGGGGGGGTGGAGAAAAAAGGGAGAGGGAGGTTAATTATTGCGATATTCATGATATCTGAACCCATTTTCCAACAAGCAGCATACTGTATTGTGTGAAAGTTTCAATTTCCAATCATGTAAGTCAACTGCCCCACATTTTTGAACCCCATACCCGTGTCTTGACCCATTCAGCTTTCGCCACACCTCCACAACATTGGCCGTTTCTGCCACTACCTTTCCCCTTGGGTGGCTGAGACCCTCATCCATTTATTAGGTGCAGGATACACTCTGCTCCACGGACTTCACAACACTTCCCTTCACAAGCTGAATACCATTCTCCCACACTACGCTCCACGATCTGATCACCCCCATCCTCTCCCTGGCTCCCCATTCCCCAGAGGATCAAGCTACTGAATCTTGTACTAGCTTTTAAATTCCTCTACAGTCTTAACCCACCTTACCTGTGTGACCTTCTAAAACCTTACCAACCCACCCATACCCTCTGCTTGGCAGATTCTGGCCTGCTTCATATTCCCAACCCCATCATTGACGGTTAGGCCTTCAGCCTTTCTGCCCCCACTCTTTGGAACTCCGACCAGGAGTCCTTCGCCTCACCCCTCCCCTCGCCTTCTTCAAGGTCGGTCTTCCTCTTTGACCCCGCCTTCGGTTATCCTCCCATCCCCGCTCCCCTTCACCCCTCCCAAATCCAACCGCCAGCTCGAGTGCAAACCCTCATCTGTCCAGCCCCTTGGGATGTCCTCCTGACTTGAAAGGCTCTACATAAATGCAAATTTTTGTTATTGTTACGTTGCATAGTTGAAATTTAAGCAATTACTGGGCAATCAAATCAGGAATGAACCAGATCATCCACATAACTTTGGCCGCTTGTTCAATCGAGACCTTGTGAAACTAGATTCAAAACAGTATAGAACCTCTGCTTGTGTTTTGTTTGTGATTCTGAACAAGATTGTGATTCAGATAAAATACATATTTACAGCAGCATATCCCAAGGATGTCCAGGATATGCACCTGAGCTGGGGGACAAATGGGGAAACATGGCTGATTTTTCATCTTGGTCAAAGAGAAAGGGTCAAGTCTAAAGAACCATCAGGATGGGATAGGTGTAATTTTTGTTTCCTGGAGGATCACAACATGCAAGAAACTCAATAGTGGAGCAAGGGGTTAGAAGCAAGCAGACAAGGTCGCTATCCAGGCAGAAATCATTTGCAGGTGAAGTATGAACCACCTTGATCTATATAAAAATCAGTTAATGAAGAGGTTTAAATTGGCAGTTCGGTTGTCCAAAATGTATGAATAGATGGCTTGAGATGGAAACATTGCTTTAGTCAAACCCATCACCTGTGCTCGTGAATATCACAGTTGCCTTGAAAGTATTTTGCAACTGTACCCCTCCAAGAGATTAGGCTGTTGTTCACAGCACAGTGTCCAATTATATTCAGGAAGCAATTGAGGCTCTTCACAGTGAATTTGTCACAATTGATTCATTTCCTCCCAAAATAATAATACAAGTCAAAGCTGTATAAATTCCATGTTACTGCAGGAATCTAGAAAAGTCAGTGTTCTTGACTTTACAGATGGAGAAATAGGCATCGTCTGATAATCCAAATGTGAGGGATTCCTCACACTGTAACATACAGTCACTACACTTTACAGTACATCCTGTGAAGCACTTTGAGACATTCTCCAGACGTGAAAGGTGCTATAACAAATGCAAGGATTATAATTAAATTCACGCAGATGGTCTTGTCATGCACAGAATTTCAGTTTGTTGATGACCGCAAAATTCCTTCCATCAACTGATGATTCATCCATGTTTGTTTGAAAGTTAATTTGTACACAGGCCATATACTGAAATCCTGACTGATATTACAGATGCAAAACCCATGAAAAATGGAGTAAAACTGTAATCAGGCAATTAGGCCATAAGGTCAACTGTAAAATATATTTATGGAACAGAGCTGAAATATCTGATGCATCTTAAGTTTATACAAATGTAATGTTGTTGTTGTTATTGTTCAGTGGTCCCTTATTACACCAGCCATTCCATGCATGCAAAAATCTTAGTGTGTGCTGCAAATTACAAAAGATAGTGATAAGAGGAATGTTCATCTTAAAATTAACAAGAATTCCAACAGTTTACCCTGGAGAGTGAGATTTCCTAGTACTGTTTGATGATGTGTGAATCAATGCAACTGAAAAACGCTTCCCAAAAAGTAAATTTCATGCAAGTGCCATAATGCTCTTTAACAGTGTATTGAAATAACATTATTCATAATGATATTTTTGAATTATGGTTTATGACATGATTAAAGAGCTATATGGGATCTTTCCAAACTGCTGCAATTTTCAATTATTACTATTATATAACTACCTGTCAGAAAGAGAAATACACATTGTGGTTTGAGGTGTTAGGAGAAGTTATAACTGAAGCAAATAATCAAGAGTTAGCTAGATTATCCATGGGGCTTTAGCTTTCTGGCACATGTGGCATTAGATCTAATGCCTCTGCCCTGTGTCCATACTGCTACAGGGAGGTAACCTTATGACCTTAAACATTTTCCGGTAACGTATACTAGAAAATTAAGAAATCACTCAGAGCAATATTAGATGAACAGATAAGCATTTGGTTTTGTTGAGTGTGGACAATAAAGGTAGAAGCAGCGATGATACAAACAAAAACAATGTGTCCTGATGTTGGATGGGGGGGATAAACATCTATTTGATTTTCTTTTATTGTCACAAGAACTGAGACATCAATGACAAATTGCTGGCATTATATCACAATGTTCATTTTCGAGTGGTTTTCATATACACAAGGCAATTACTCTACTATGCACACAACACTCTCATGTGTTAGGAATCATTCCCGAACAGCTGACTATATTCCCTTTGTAAGAACTGCAATCCTCATCTCAGAATTGACCGAGGCCCAAAACCAATAGAAAGGATTAAGTATCCTTGCCTTTGATACATCCTCATGTTCATATAACAATCCTTTTCATTGGTACGTAATTACATAAATAAGGACATTAACCAATGTTTTGTTAGTCCAACCTGTATTTTAGACTCTAGTATGTCATTTACCATATGGGCGACAGTGGTTTGTGTACTGGTAATGAAGTATATGAATGGAATTTGAGCAGGTATCTATCGCTCCAACTTCAAAATATTCATATTCTCACATGTAAAGTACAACCTTATGTTGATAAATAACTGTTTGTACCCTTTAATAAAATATTTGACTCATCTTTTTGATACAGCACCTTATCACATCTTCGAGACGTCTCAAAGAGCTTCACAGAATATACTGTAAAGTAGCACATTCAAACTTAATGAAATATCAAGTGTTCAGCACACAGAATAGGATGACAAGCTTACCAGTTCATTCCTACCTCAAGATCGCTAACCGCTGCAGAAATTCAAAGGGTAAACCTCTCTTCTGAAACAGTTTACATTGTCCTCTTGGTTCTGAGGCTCCTGAACCAGCTCCAATTTCAATTCAACCACTGAAAGACGCTTTTGACTTTCCTACTCTTTTTATATGACTGAAATGTTCTCAGGATGTGCCTCAAGGATTTTTTGTGTTGTTGATAATAGTATTACTCGCCAAGCAATTGTTTCCTACGCTTCCAATGTGAATTTAGGATTGTGCATCAACTCTGCTGCCAGCATATCAAATTCCTTTACTGTAAATATTGGCTTCTTCATGCTTTATAGAATTTTTTTGCATAATTTTCCAAACAAATTTTTGGTATAAAAAATCTACCTGTAACTCTATGGGGTGATGGGGGGAGGTGTCAAAGGTCTAAGTTTGCAGTGATTATAATAATTAAGTTTGATTGTTGGATTGTTGAATATCCCATTTTTCTAATGATGGAAAGCATTTTCCCCCATGGAAATTGTTGGTATTGTGGGAGTGAATATTTTGGCAGACATCAGATTATTTTCCCCTCATAACTAGCTGAAAATGTTCCTTTTCAAGGCATTTTTCATTGGCAACCGAGAAAACAACTCATTATGTCCATCCAATTTTCTTAAGCTTTTAAATCAGGTATGTAAAACCGATGTTGTTGAATTGAAACATAACTATCATACATCTGTAAAAAGGCTACCACAAGACAGCTAATGTATTTGATGTATTTAGTAAACATTTTGCCTTTCTTCTATCAAGTACGTTTGCAGCAGATAAATACAATAAAGTCTGTATGTATTTTAGATGAATTGCTTTGTGGGAACAATGGGTTGATTTTGAAATATAAAGAACTTTTCCAATTTTGTCTTCACTTTCCATTTATTTAGACTATTTATCTGTTGCTTATTTAGCTCCATCGCATGATAATTTCTCTCCTGTTATTCATCCATTTCGCTTTAATCAGGGTAATAATCCCTCAAAAAAAATGTGGTCACTCAATCCACAACTGTTTGTGGGACGTTACTATGTGTCTGCCGCATTTTGTTCACAAAATACAGTCAATTCACTTTACAATATATTCTGTGAAGCGCTTTGAGACGTCTCAACAACGTGATAAGGCACAATATCAAATGCAAGGATTATTCTTATTCTTATAGAAACCACTTTCCTTTCAAGCAGTGCTTCTCAATCAATTTTTGCTCAATGCCTAGCTCGCATGCCACATTCACGAGTTTCCTAAGACTGTGCACAGCAGTGATGAGGTAGAGATCTGGTTCTGTGATTTTTGGTTTCAATAGGGTTATTGTGGGCAGCTCCAAAGTGGAACCCTAGAGGAACAGAAAAAACCCATAGGATCCTTTGAGCCCTTGGATTTCCAACATAAAGGCTGGAATACGGCTACCACAAGATCACAAAATGTCTGGATGAAGAAGGCTCGTTAGCCCATCCCGTTCCTCCAGAACACCCACCCTATCATTCTTCCATAACTATATAAAGTTACCTTCCTGGCAACCTTTTCCAATCATTCATTACCCTCTGCCTATCAATCCTTGGTAGCTGTCCTGAAATTGCCCTTTAAAACTCTAAACCAATGTTCTCTTGTTCTACTGTCTTTATACATTCTAAAATATTGATCTGGGTTTATTTTTTCAATGTAATTAAAATTTTGTATAGCTCTATGTCCCCTCTAAGTCGTCTTCTCTCAAAATTGCAGAGCTCTAGCTTATCTTACCATTGCTCATAGCTCATTCCTCTAAGATTGGGATGAACCTCACTTCAATCTCACGCACTGCGTCTAGGGCTTGGGCAACCCCTTATGGCTCTACTTCTTGTTTTCTCTCTTTGAGGACAGCAGTGCTGAATCCCAGCTCAGTCAATATGCTACAGCTGGGTCAAACGCAAACAAAACCCAAAGAGTGTAACATCTACTGAGTCTCAAAGGCAAAGAGCAGTGAAGCTGCAAATGGATTCTGGGTTATATTGTGAGTACCACTCTATAAAGGGCAGAGTTTATAGGTTCAATAACAACTTTCAGAAGGGAATTAGATAGGTACTTGAAAAGGAAAAAATTAAGGTATGGGGAAAAAGCGGGGGAGTGGGACTGAATAGGTAGCTCTTCCAAAGAGCCGGCACAGGCATGATAGGCTGAATGGCCTCCTTCTGTGCTGTAATATTCTATGATTCGCATTTGATATTGTGCCTTATCATGTTGTTAAGACGTCTCAAAGCGCTTCACAGGATATACTGTAAAGTGGACTGACTGTATATTTTGTGGGTGAAATGCAGCAGCCAGAGGCGCACAGCAATGTCCCACAAACAGTCATGGAGTGAGTCACCAATTTTATTTGGGGGATTGTTGACCAGGATAGCTTTATGTTTCAATTTGCAGTCTGTAGTAAACTGAAACTGTCCATACATAAATATGACTCACACACACACACACACACACACAGAGTTAAACAGCTATGCATTGAATAGGCACATTGAATAGGATTGCTATTGTCATGGTAATAATTAACTGGACCATGGTCAATGATATCTAGATGTAGTTTAACGCATGTGCATTCGGTGCCATAAAATTGATAAGGTACAACCAGATACCAGACATTAATGCGTTTACAGAGAGGGCAGTCAACACTTCTACTTGTTAAAATAGACTAGTTTTTAGATGCTCCACACCACTAGTAATGGAACTGAGAGCAAAACAAAGTCTTCATTCTCATATATACCTACCACACTAAAGACTCATACACTACACAATGTTCAGTTCCTGAAGAAAATATTAAAGAGGGAGGTAGAAAAGATCCTCTTGCTTTCAAAGGAAGGCATTGATGTGGTTTGTACTTTGGTCTCAATAAACTCAGACAGTCTCATGAGACTGAATTGCAGATCCCCAACTGCTGGTTTTGTAATACTATCTTCAAAACAAGTACTTGTTCATTTTAATCTATTTTAATCTTTAACCTATTATGTTCTTTCACCTCCAAACAATTTAACCTATTTTATTTTTGTTAATACAAACCTGTCAACATATATTTTTGGCACAAAACAAAATCAATGCAAATATATTGTATTAGGAACCAAAAGCCAATATAAGGTCTATTTTTAAGGAATACTGAAGACATTTACAAAACGGTACAGTGTGTAAATGTGCAAAGGGATATTGCAATAGTATCTAAAGGAGATTCTCTGGGACACATCACTGATCCAGATGAAAAAAATCAATGTTAAAATGTGTTATGTCTTGTGATTGCTATTATTTTCTTTTCTGATTGGTAAAATGATAGTTGCTCTAAAACATAGTTGGTTTCTAGGAAGAAATTCTTTACACAGAGAGTGGTGAGATTACAAAATGCATTGGTGGACGCTAAAGCAAAAAACAATGAAGTATTTATGAAGAAATTTGACGCATACCTGAAGTAGGTATCAGAGGAGTATATGAGGAGTGGGAGCTTGCGTGGAATATAAACACCATCACAAAATGGTTGGGCTGAATGGCCAATTTCCATGCTGGATCATTCTATGCATTTTAATGGTCATGTAACTGCTACATTTCAGACTCAGGTGTCTTCCTCCAATCCATACTTTCCTTTCAGCCCAAGGTGCTTAGAGGGAAAGTCCAGCTCATATCAACTCGTATAAAAGTCAATTTCAATTCCTTGTGGACTGTATATTAAACAGATTAAAGTATACTTCCCTTGAATTATGATTAAACCCAGAAGGTTCTGGTCTGAAGTCTGGTGCTCATTCTAAATGAGCTATGCACTGTGACAAGTGTAAAAAGGGGAGGGAAAGGAAATTTGCAATTAAATAAAAAGTGCAGCATATGTATAAAATATCTCAAAAAAGAGTGCCACTGATAAGAATGTATTAATTTATTGTGGTTCTTTTCTCCCCCCTTTGTTCTATAGAATTGAATTCTTATCCGATGGTCTTATAACGGTATTAACTACCTTACTATTGCTAGAAGTGTCATTTTTCATTTTAAAACCATCAGTTAAACCAGTGCTGTTCAATACTTGTTCTCTTTGCCCTGTCCCGTCCTCTAAATACCTGCAATGCCAGAATCTCATGCTTTTAAAAGACAGCTTCAAGGCCAAAGTAAAATGATCAGTCAGCAAGGTCAGCGATAACAACCCTTAATATCCTCACCAGTCTTTGCACTGATTTAATCCCATTTTTACTGAACTCATCTCAAAAATGCTCCAAGGGAGAATTTTAATGGAAGAAAAATCTGAAAATGTCAGGACCATTGTTGGGAAAACTACTGCAGAAATATACCTTTACTAAGTGAAAGCTCTAAGTGGTGGTAACTGGCACAGTTTAGGGCAAAACATTTTTTGACAGGGTGAACAACAAAACACAGAAGATCACAACACCTGCAAAATCAATTTCAAAAAAAGTTTGCATGCACATCATTGATTTCAATCCTTTTGTATTCTAGTATTATATGCAGACCTGTTTGAAAGAGTAAAGAGATTAAAGAGATGTATCTCGTTGACCATGCTTTCTATCATCATTCAGCAATGTCTGGTGCTTTAAGGTGTCCTCCTGAATGTGCCATGCTTTTAAAAGACCGTCCTAGCCCAGGGATGCAGAGTAATTGCAGCACCTTAACCATGACCTGGCAGAGATCAGCTAACGTAGCACAGACAATACACCAAAGCTGAGTCTCTTTGATTCAGTCCCACATCACAAGGGGAATTCCCTCACTGATCTTTTGGGAGACTAAATATGATTTTTTCCACTTAAGGTAGGATGTTTATTTGTGACGTTTCTGGTATATCTGCCTCAATCCCTCCGCCTTATCCCCTCTTTACCAGTATTCAAATCGCATCTGAAGGCTGTCCTCTTTGACCGTGTCTATGGACACCTCCCCTTTCTCACTGGCTCAGCATCAACTCTGTCATTGGTGAGCATTCTGAGATGCTACCCATCTTGAAAGGCACTACATAAATGCAAGTTGTTGTATCTGGCAGATGACAGCAACCACTGCTGGGGCTGCAATTAACACGAGCCAAAAGCAGCGTGTTAACTTCTACCTGCTAATTCCTCAGAGAATAATTATAGTAACAAACAATAGCTAGATTGGAATGAGTTACAAACTACATGACTGAGGAATTCAGATAATGTTATAAATTATAAAAGCAAAGCACAAGTGATTTACAAAGTCACAAAAGAGGATGCAAGTATCTAGTCACCGATTTGCATATGTTTGATATTTAATAATCTTTTTATGATTAAAACCCTAAAATACATGTCAATATAATCTAAGTAACTGAAACCTAAAAGGTTGAAATCGTCAATTGGTAGAATCCATATTATGATATCTCTGAGAGAAAATTACAAGTATTATTATACATAAATGTCAGTTTCCCAATCATGTGACTGAAAAAATATTACTTTCAATTTTAAAAGTTACCTACTTCATTGAGAGTTTTATAATAATTGTGTTACAACTTGAGTAATGGATTGTGGAAGTCTCAAGTCGGTTTCTATTCAAAAACAATTTCTACAATCTTTTTTTTTAAAAAGTGCTGCACACCACAAATGGAATTTCAGACATTTTAATAGCTGGTTCAATAACTTGAAATGGATATATAACAAGCGGAATAGATGATGAGCAATTGTAGTGAAACAACTGTTTAAGGATATCGGCATTGGCAAGGCCAGGCAAAGGATAAAGAGAGTGCAAATGAGGATTTCATGCGCCAGAACATGTGCGAAAAACAGCTCAATGCATTCAACTGTAATAACATGAAGAGCAAACAGGAAATAAAAGCAACATTAAGGAAATAATGGGGATACAAAGCAAAATTATGAAGAAACAGCACAAAGGTAATTCACTAAATAATACTGGTGGGTATGGGAAAAGAGTAGGGAAATGGTATCTGGGTCAATCGAATGGGGTTCAGAGTTAGACCAGCACCAGCACAACCATGATCACTTCTATGCTGCAAACATTCAATGATTTTATGAACTGTGAACAAAGTTCAAGCAGACAGCAAATAAATAAATATCCCTTAAAGATTACAAAGACTTAAAATATTACTTAATGATTATTTAGACAGTAAAGATTTACTCCAATATTAATATACA
The DNA here is from genome assembly GCF_018977255.1 of Callorhinchus milii. Taxonomy (NCBI): domain Eukaryota; kingdom Metazoa; phylum Chordata; class Chondrichthyes; order Chimaeriformes; family Callorhinchidae; genus Callorhinchus; species Callorhinchus milii. The sequence continues at coordinate 63,551,288 of NW_024704743.1, forward strand.
TGAAATAGTAAGGAGGAACAGAAGGGTAAGGGAGAAGTTTGGATTAGGATGGATGGAGACTTATGAAGTATAAACACTGGCATGGAATCAGGCTGAACGGCCTGTTTTGTTGTAGATTTAATGAAGAAAGGAAGGACAAATTGGATTTGTTTTTATTTGCATCTCCATGAATTACCACCCTTCACAAGTCAACAGAGCGGACAAGCAAGCAAACACTCCCAGCTCTTTATAGTTAGTTTCTGATATGTTCAAGAATGGCTGCAGCTGATATCATAGAATCATAGAATTATACAGCACAGAAGGAGGCCATTCGGCCCATTGTCTCTGTGCCGGCTCTTTGATCACTAAATTTCCCTCTCTCAGAGCACTAACCTCTGCTCATTATCTACCTAGATGCATGGCAGAGATCAGAAGTTCCCATGTGGTTCCATTAATTTTATTAATCTGACAAGCTCAAATATATTGCAACTAATATTAACACATTCATTAAAACCAATATTCTCAATTTTATCATTTAATCTGCATTTTTAAAAGGCACATATTGTAAATATTTTAAAACTAAAGCTAATTACATTTGTAATCCTTTTGGATTAAGTGTTGTCTTCCCTTGTGTGATTATAAACTAAATTGAGTGAATAATCATCAGTGAAGGGAAATATTAATTTTAACATAGAGCTGAGATCTTTGAAATATGGACACAAAGAAAGAGAAAAGCCATATCTGTCAAACAAACAAAGAAAACATAAAATAAATGTAAATATCTACAGTGAATGCATCAGAAAGAGTAAATTAATGAGAAAAGTTCCATAAGGGTTGTACTTTGCAAACATGGAAAGACATTAGTTTGCAAACAAATTATCCTTGTGAACAGGCTAGAAAATAAATCCTACTTTATTAACCATTAGGGTATCATAAATCCAGAATATTATGTTATTTCATGGACTGGCATTTTTGTTAAATGATGATTCATATGTATGATTGTTATAATACAGATATCATTACTGGAGATGTCAGGAATGACTGAACTGAACAGACCGCAGATTGTATAAAATAACAAATATGTGGCATGGACTCCAGTGGTGGGCAGGAGGGGTAGGGGAGAGAGAGAAGAAGGAAGGGAAGAATTCTAATCACTTCAGAAAATGGATCAGAACCAACTGCTTAGTAGAAAACTGAAGCTGTAGATTTAAAGCTATTTTAATTTTTATTTTTACAAAAAGCTAATAAAAAGCTTTCAGAGTACTAGTGGGAGAAAGTGTTTTCCATTTATAAGACTTTATTCGATGAGCCATCAAACAAATAACAGCTAAATGGAATGTATGCGATGAAGCAAATTAATATTCTAGAGTAAGTCATTGGTCATAGGTGAGTAGTAAAATGCCTCTCTCATATCATATAGATTTGATTTTAAAAGCCATGATACTCCCCATCTTTGTTCCAATGTACAACAGCTGCTAGAACAAGTGAAGTATTCAATAGGAAATGTCAGTGAGGAGGAGGAAACTAAGATATGAAGCCCTAACAAATATTAAAAGACATCAGCTCAATAATCAGTGAGGGGGGGGAACGAGGGTGATCGAAGGCACAGTCGAAGAGGAAGGTCTTGAGGTGGATTTTGAAGGAGGCAATGGAGGGAGCAAGGCGGAGGGACTGCGAGATGGAGTTCTAGAGGGTGGGGCAGAGTAACTGAAGGCTGGCCAGCCAATGGTGGGGCGGGCGAGACAGGGGACGTGAAACAGGCCCGAACCCATTGAGCGGAGGGAACGGGTAGGTCGGTAGGGGGTTAGGAGATCGCAGAGGAGGGCGGTGTAAGGCCATGGAGGGCTTTGAAGGTGAGGAACAGAATCTTGAACTGTATCCTCTGTGTGATGGAAAGTCAGTGGTGTCAGGCGAGGATGGTGGTGATAGGGTCACAGAACCTAGTGTGGGAAAGGACACGGGCTGCAGAGATCTGGGTGATCCGCAGCCTATGGAGGGAGGAGTGAAGGAGGTCGACAAGCAGGGAGTTTGCATAGTTGGATGTTATGAATGCGTGTATGAGGGTTTCGGCGGCCTGCGGTGTGAGACACTAACGGAGCTGGGGGAAAGCAGAGCGCGTCATGGCACAGATGTGGGGTACAAAGGATAGTTGAGGGTCAAACAATATGCTAAGGTTCCAGATTGGCTCAGTAAGGTGGAATGTGCATCCTTGGATGGTGATGTTGTCAGTGCCTGAGGTGTGGAGACACTGACGGGAGCCAATTAGGAGAACCTCGGTCTTGTTGACGTTCAACTGAAGAAAGTTAGCTCTCATTCAGGAGTTGATGTCTGACAGACAATCGGTCAGAAAAGCAGTGGTCCTCGAGTCAAGAGTGGAGGCAAAGAGATATGGAGTTGATGCGGATGATGTCACCAAGAGGAAGCATATAGATATTGAAGAGGAGGAGACAGAGCCCTGAGGAACGCCGAACAAGACGGTGTGGGGGCTAGAGGAGGAACCGTTTGTGGCGATGAAGTGGAGACGGTGTGAAATATAGGATCTGATCCATTCAAGGTCAACGGTATCAAAGACAGCAGAGAGGTCAAGGAGGACAAGGAGGCAGAGGGAGCCCTGGTCACAGATGGACAAAATGTCACTTTGATCAAAGCTGTTTCTGTGCTGTGGGCGGCACGGAAACCCGATTGGAGAGATTCGTGAAGGGAGTGACGGGAGAGGAAGGAGTGAAGCTGGGAAGCAACGACTCGTTCCAGGACCATGGAAGAGAAAGGGAGGTTGGAGATGGGGTGCTAATTTGAGAGCAGTCAAGGGAGGGTTTTTTTAAGAATAGGAGTGATGACGGCCATTTTTAAAGGGGTGGGAATGGTGCCAGTGGACAGGGAGAGGTTTATGATGTCTGTAAGTAGAGGGTCAAGGAGGTAGAGCTCGGAGGTAAGGAGAGGGGTAGGGATGGGGTCAAGGGAGCAGGTGGTCGGTTTCATGTGGGTTATATTGGTGATGAGAGAGGATGGGGAGACAAATTCGAAGGTGTGGAGGGAGGGATGGGTAGAGACCGGGCTGTGAGAGGGAGATGTGGAGGGGGTAGTAGATGGAAGGGCAGAGGCACTTGAGAGGATCCCGTCGACTTTGGTTTTGAGGAAGTCCAGCATCACCTCACAGTGATCACCTTTGGCATTTGAGGTGAGGATGGGCGAGGCATGAGAGGGTGGGCGGAGGAGCCGGTTGGTGATGGAGAAGAGTAGCCTGGGGTTGTCCTTGGCCTCCAAGATTGTCTTGGAGCAGAAGGACGATTTAGCACAGGCGAAGGCTGAGCGGTAAGTTTTGATAAGGTGCAGCCAGATCTGCTGATGGACCATTAAATTAGATTTGAGCCAGTGTGGTCAGCGGCACGCATCTGTGCTTTACACACAAATATGAACTTAAATATTAACTTCATTTGCACTCATTTGCATATTTGGCATAATAGGTAATCTCTGGCATAGTAAGTATTCCAAGTATAAATTGTTAACTGTCAGAGCACGGCACTTGACAAACAAGGACTGTCCAACTCACATTTTGGCCCAGAGTTGAAGATATGTCCATACACAGATAAGGTTGGCAACAATAATAGCTTGAATTACTCAGAACCTGCCAAGTTTTTTCTTCGCTGAGCCAGTTCAACCTTAGGGAAACACGGGTTCTCCCTGCAGTCAATGGAAAACTCACAGCATAAATGAGATATTAACAAACTTTGATGAGATAGTTACACCAATGCACATTCTGATAAACATTCAAGCACTTTACATTTCTCAACAAAGTTCTTTAAATGGGTATCATAGTACTTACTGTTTGGACTCGGCATACAATGGTAAGTATCTGTATCCTCCAACTCCAAAGGGATCAGACCATGGTTAGGGTGGTGACGTCTTCCAATAGCTGACCCAGTAAATGGTGTTCCGCCATTCTCTTCTATACTGAACTGCTGCAGGTCACTGCTGTTTAACAATGGTGCTACCAAAGGATGGCTGCAATTTTAGGTACAATAAAGTAAAATAAACTCACAAGAATGAAACCAAACTTGTTAGTTAACATATTCCTAAAAAAGGAAGAGGATGGGGGGAGGGAAAGGTTGTGATTATAAAATAATATTAAACCGCAGCTTGAGTTACAAATCTAGGACCAAGGCTTTTTGTTCAACTCAAGACCATTTTACCTCTATTTGCTGCTGTACAATGTTTACACTAGCACAAACATTCATAAAATAACAATAAGCCCAAGTTGTGTGGAACCCAGTGCTGAGTCAGATCAAAACCTTTTGCTGCTTATCTGCAACATCACTGGAGAAATATTTGTGGGAAAAAACAAGTGGATACAACTCACAATGATGTGAAATGGAAGAAGAGTGCCTTAGTACTACTCCTTGATTTGGTCTAAGTAAATTCTAAAATTCCAAGCAAAATCTTATTGTAGTACATAGATATGTATTTCATAATGCAGATTATTGCACTTATGCATTGGAATTCACCTTCTTGCGTTATTCAACAGGTGATGAATGATGTTCTCTTGGGCATGCTGATTCACACATACATGTTAATAAAAGAATATTCGGAAAAATATTTCATCATAGAACAACAAAATTACATTTGTAAAGCGCCTTTCATGTTGGGAGGTCATCCCAAGGGGCTGATCACAGATCAGGACCCGAGCTTGGGGGGCAGGGTTGGGATGAGGGAGGGCAGAGGGGGTAAGGAGGGCAGCTGAAGGCACGGTCCCAAAGGAGGATCTTGAGTCGTGCCTTGAAGGAGGCAAGAGGGGGAGCAAGGTGAAGGGATTGTGGGATGGAATTCCAAAGAGAGGGGGCAGGGAGGCTGAAAGCCTGGCCGCTGATGGTAGGGTGGGTCGGGCGGTGATTTGGAGCAGGCCAGAGCCTGCTGAGTGGAGGGAGTGGACAGGTTGATAGGTGGTTATCAGGCCAGAGATGTAGGAGGGGGTAAGGCCATGGAGGGTCTTGAAAGTGAGGACGAGAATATTGAATTCTATCCTCTGAGGGATGGGGAGCCAGTGGAGTTGGGCAAGGATGGGGGTGATAATGTCATGGAGCCTGGTGCGGGCAAGGACATGAGCTGCAGAGTTCTGGATGATCTGCAGCTTGTGGAGGGAAGAGTTGGGGAAGCCAACAAGGAGTTTCTGTAGTTGAGGCTTGAGGTGATGAATGCGTGTATGAGGGTTTTGGCAGCCTGAGGGGTGAGGCCCTGGCAGAGTTGGGCAATGTTGCGGAGGTGGGGGAAGGTAGGGCGTGTCATGGCACGGATATGTGGGAGAAAGGACAGTTGAGGGTTGAACATCCGCGTACATGTGGAACTTGACCCCATGTCTGCAGATGATGTCGCCAAGGGGGAGCATTAAGAGGAGGGGACCGAGGTCAGAGATAATGTATGAAACAATTATTATAAAATATAATTGATAGGAAACCAAGTGACTATTGTAATATAACATGGCAGCTAATGTGTAGTCATAATGTCCTGTAAACATGAGTACTCCATAAAAATGACCCAATTAATTTGAATTTGGGGTAAATGCAAGCAATTTCATTGGAGAATACGAATGACAGGTGGTCCCTTTATATCCACCTGAATCACAAAGCATATGGGATTTATAACTAAAGGGGATGATGATCTAGAATATATAATTGCAAGTTGCTATTGCAGTCATACTTTTATTCTCTGAATCTTTGCCTACATTACACAAGACACTAGACGTTACAGTAAATCCTGTGAAGTGCTTTCTGACATGAAATGCTAGGATAATTATCCCTTAATACTCTGGCTTACCACTATCTATCTACATTTCAGCACCTCAACCAATTCTGTATTTATGACCTACCATTACATATTCTCACAATGAAGAAATGTTTTCTGTCTTCACTTTTAACCATTTTAGCTCCAAATTTAACTTTATAATAATTCCCTATTACTGTACATTTCTGCTTTTATTCATGAAATGACTAAATACTTCCACCATCTCCATAAAATACAGATTATCCCAAGCTCTGCAGCTCGTATCCTCTCCCGCACCTGGCTCCATGACCCCATCACACCCACCCTCGCCTGGCTCCACTGGTTCCCCATCCCTCAGAGGTTCGAGTTCAAAATCCTCGTCCTCACCCTCAAGGCCCTCAACGGCCTTGCCCCCTCCTACTTGCTAATCCCTTATCAACCTGTCCGCTCAGCAGGCTCCGTCCAGCCTGCTCCATGGCCCCCGCCCAGCCCGTCCCACCATTGGCATTCGGGCCTTCAGCCTCACTGCCCCCAACCTCTGAAACTCCATCCCACATTCCCTTCGTCTTGCTCCCTCTCTTGCCTCCTTCAAGGCACACCTCAAGACCCTCTCTTCGACCGAGCCTTCGGCCACCTCCTACCCTCTCTGCCTCCCCCCCTCCCCGCTTGGGTCCTAGTCCGACGTCCTCCCAATGTGAAAGGTGCTTTACAAATGCAATTTTGTATTTTATTGGAATTCAGTGACACAGGAGATGGTTCAATCTGTATGAAAGAGATAAAGTCTGTTATGAATAAAGGAAGATATTTTGCTCACAGAATTGATGCTCACAGACAGAATTCAAGCGCTCTGAGACACCGTCCGGCGTGGAGGGCGCTATATAAATCCAAGTTGTTGTTGTTGTATTTAACCCCATTCAAGACTGAGATTGATAGATTTCTTGTGGATAAAGGGATATGGGGATAAAGCGGGTAGGTGGGGTTAGAATAGATCAGCCATGATCTTATTGAATGGCGGGGCAGGCTCGAGGGGCCAAATGGCCTACTCCTGCTCCTAATTCTTATGATTACATCTTTCCCATGCCTGAACAGAATGTTAGGAAACTGAGCAGTCTGTACAGGATTTATACTGAACATGGTCATGGGTGGTTCATTTGGTAGGAGGCATTACATCACCTTTAATGCACTGACGTTTGATTTCAAACTGAAATCCACAGGAACTTTTCATCAGGTGTTAATATGAGGTTGACATGACTCTAATTTGCAGTATTAGACAACTCAGAGATAAGGTGGGTATTTTTACACTGAAATCCAACAGAGTAAATAACTCCCTACTATTTATGCTTGCTTGCTGACTGTACTTGTGATGCAAGTTATTGTGCCATGAGAGATGAATATTTGCAGCAAAGGTACTACGGCCATAAAAAATGTAAATATAATCTTGTCCACCTGTGCTGCTCCTTTGAGTCCTGTGAATCCGATTTACCAGACCCTTTGTTCCTTGTCCTCTCTTAGGTTCATGACTTTTTAACTTAATTTTTCAGTATCTTCTATGAATATACTCTGTAGGTTGTGAAGATGCAATAGATTTACAGCTTCAGTATTTATAGTTCCAAACTCGGTTGCTTTCTTCCACCATATCTGGGTTCTTCAAAATTAACTGTTCATGTTTGCATGGACGAGTTGGGCAGATTGGCTTATTTCCATACTGTAACTAAGTAATTTTTTTCATCACTTATTATACTATTCTGTTAAACATTTCTCTATCCTACAGAGCTATACATCACCAATCTTATGTTGTTTTTTCATGGTAAACATTTTTTTTATTACTTATTTCTCCTTCACATTTCCAACATTTGTTCAATATTATATTTGAAAAATTACACTACAGGTTTACAAAATGATCTGTCTGCCTATTAATGTGGATTTTAAAGACTGCGTGACACTATTCACAAAGGGAAAAGGAGTTTCTCTCAGGGTCCTGGCCAACAGTGCATCTGCCTGGCTTAGTTGGTAGCTGTCTTGTCTCCGAGTGAGGGGTTCTGGGTCCAAGCCTCACATCGGGACTTTGAACTCAACCGTCTAGAATAAGCGCTCTGAGACACTACCCTGCGTTGAGGGCGATATATAAGTGCAAGTTGTTGTTGTAGAACAACACTTCACTGTAGTGCTGGTGGTGTGCTACATTGTTAGATGAGATATTAAACTAGGATCCCATTGTTCAATGGACGTTAAAAATCCAATGGCACTATTCAGAAAAAAAAGGGACGTTTAACCCAGTTAAACCTTAGCCAACAACCCGTTGGATAAAATTAGTCATTCACTTCATGGCTGGTTGTGGGACATTGCTGTATGCTGATTGACTGCTGTGTCTACCTACAAAATGCAGTCACTACACTTGATAATAATACTTGCACGTGATACATACCTGAAAACCTTGCAGAGGAAAAAAAGCAGTAGATGTTCAGAAAAAAACCTGCAGATTTGTTTAAAAAACAGGAGATTTTAGCAGCATTAATATTAACCCAGTTAAGTGCCTCTCAAAAAAAACTTATCAGAAGTAAAAAGCAGATTTTCTGTAGCATTTCTTCCAAGCGATTTTTTGTTACTTAAAAACTTAATAACTAAAAAACATGTTATAGAATTCTTTACTGAAATGTACCCCCAAACCACTATATTTATATATATATAACTATAAAAATATAAAAACGTTATATATATATAACTATAACATAAAAATATCAAACAAATAACATGTTTAATTTAATGTGCTCATTCTTCTTTCAATTTTAAATTATTCCGTACGCTAAAAATCCACTCTGCATTTTCAAACTCCACAAGCCCACATGACGCCCACAGCTCAACAAGGATTGGTTTAGCCGTGGTTATCAGAAGAGCTGTATTTTAAAAACTAGCGCGATATCTGCTTCCCTTAGACTGTTGAGCTTAGATTGTGACCTACTAACTCTATAACTTCCCCCGCCCAGCCCACTGCACCAACGACTGTCGGGCCATTAGCCTCTGTCCCCCACCCTTTGGAACTCCATCCCACAGTCCCTTCACCTCGCTACCTCTCTTGCCTCCTTCAAGGCACGTCTCAAGACCCTCTTCTTCAACTGCACCACCTTCCTACCCTTACCCTCTCTAAATTTGTAAACCCATAGATGTAAAAACCCTTAGTCGACAGGGAAAGCCCGTAGAGTTGGCAGGTATGTGATTCAAGAAGACTCGCAGCAGGACTTTGAACTCCAGGATAAAATGTCAGTGCAGTGCCCAAGGTGTGCTACATTGTTAGATGAGATATTAAACTATTATGTTGTCAAAATGTCTCAAAGCACTTTACAGGATATATTGTAAAGTGGTTTAAAGTGATATACAGTAAATCCTGTGAAGCAATTTGAGACGTCCTCCTGATACAAGTGCTATATCAAATGTAAGGATTATTATTAAACAATCCCCCAGATAATGAATTGCCCATTCACTTCACGGCCATTTGTGCGACAATGCTGTGCGCAAATGTATTTGCCAATGAATATACAAATACTTTTAAAAAATTCTGTGAAGCACTTTGAGGCACTTGTTTTCAAATCCCTTCATGCTCTCCCTCAATACCTCCACCTTGCCCTTTCCCTTCCCACTTTCAAGTCCTGCCTAAAGACCTTCCTTTTTAATCGTGCTTATGGTCACCTCCCCCTCCCTTTCCCCCAGCTCTTTGTTAAGACTCCGCCACTATCAAACACTCCGGGATGCTATCCTGCATGAAGGGCACTATAACAATGCAAGTTGTTGTTGTTACGGCACAAGGCTCTTTAGTATAATAAAGATCAGAAAGGTGCTAATCTGGATTTTAAATTAACTGATCTCAGCCAGATCAACAGTTTCAGCAGTACAATTGGATCCCTGGAGTTACAGGAGAGAAAAACAGTCAAGGTTTTTGCTATGATTATCATTCAAAGCCCCTGCTAAAAGGTATACATAGTTCTCAAGACCCTCCTCTTCCACTGTGCCTTTGGTTACCCTCCTACCCCTACCCTCGCGGCCCACCAATACTCCTGATCCCAACCACCAGCTCGGGTGCGGATCCCTGACTATCAGCACCTTGGGACATCATCCTGACGTGAAAGGCGCTAATCAATTTGTAATTTGAGAATCCACATCCTTAATTCTTATGAGAATTGTTTGCCAACAGTCGAACCGCCCTCCAGCAATCATACACAAGCAATGGCTCAATGGACTACATACCAGATGTCACTCAGTACCCATGAAACTAAAACTGTACCCAATAGAAGGAAAAAGAATCAAATGCTTTTGGAACATGGGCTGGGATTGGGGGGGGGGGGGGGGGTTGTAGGGGAAAGAGAATTGGTAGAGTAAATTAACAGATTAAATGGTCACGATCCCAACAGTCTGATACAGAAGATAAATGCTCCTCCATTCTTTCCAATAGCTGGAGGTAATTGATGAACAAGAGAGCTTGATGTCCCGTAAAGGAATTGTAATTGCGTCTCTTCTGATCTTTTAAGGATGTGGTTTGATTGAGCTTCCTCCCATCATCCACCCACTCCTCATCAGAGACATCATTAAGTTTCCTGTCATGTTTTTGAAAGTACTGATGGGGATATACTGGGTGACCAAAAAGTTGTAATACCATCACAATGTCTAATAAGTCTCAAAGAAATCGTGATATATATATATATTAGATAATGGAGTAGATATCATGACGTTTTGGTCACCCTGTATATATATTCTGTAGTTAGCAGTCAGGAAGCTCTCCAATGGAGTGGAATGATGTGTGAACTGCATTAGCTTTTATTTTTGAGAGACAACCACGTCTGTTTTCTCATGCCCCAGAGATTTGCAACCAAAACTAGAAAATGTGTTCTCTTTCTGAGTATCTATGCAGTAAATTCTTTGCTGGAGACGGAGGTGGAAGCAGAGTCCTCAAAAGAAAGTAATAATGCCACACTGTTCAACAGAGCCAAGTGAAGCTTATAGGTACGGACACTAAGTTTAAGCTTGATGTATCTATTCCGACTGGAATATCCAGTAGGAATAGATACATTGTCTATCTAAAAAAGATATAATGGCTGGGAAAAAAAACTTAACGGTGAATATAGCATCCCACACTTGGCCTTTAACATAAGACTTTTAATAAAAAGACAATATTCACTAAAGAAGCACCTAGTTAAGTGCTCTGAGATGTTATTCTACACGAAGGGCATAACAGTCAAGCTTGTTTTTAACAACGACTCAGGGGACTGGACCAAAATGGCCTGAGGTACCAGTGGCCTTTCAGTAAGGCTTCCTTGGTTCGTTGACTGGGCCCCAACATTTTTTTGAAATTACTGCGGACCAAAATTTTCTGTGGGCCCGCGTGTAGCCTCCTGCTAGATTCCAAACACATTTGCCAATACCGCCTCACCATTGAGGTGGGAAGCTGTGGGCATCATGTGAGGTGCTCAGTGCGGTGTTGGTAAATGCACTAGGAGTCTAGCGGGAGTATACACATGGGCTCGTGGAAATTGATAATGCATTACTGAACACGTAAATTCAACTGGCCTCTGTCTGTATACCAAACAGGGCTTAAAAATGGGCCATTGATTGCAGTAGACAGCTGGTTGCTGAATAGAGGTGTTCCAGGGGGATTGTTGACCGCAGGTGATCGCTGAATACCACCAGTTAAACCTGTTGCCTTTACAGGTTTGACTTTATATAAATGCAAGTTGTTGTTGTTTGTGTTGCAATTACTTTCACGTAGCCTGAGACAAAAGATGGCCATGCATTTTGAACTGAATAAACAAGTTGATAACAACAACAAATTACATTTATATAGCACCTTTCACGTTGGCAGGACATCCCAAGGTGCCGGGCAATGGGAGGTTTGCATCCCAGCTGTGGGATCAGAGAGGGGAGGAGGTCAAGGGGGGATGGAGGGCCTTGAAGGAGGAAAGGGAGCTGGCAAGGTGGAAGGGCCCCAGGATGGAGTTCCAGGGGGTGTGGGCAGAAAAGCTGAAGGTCCAATTGCCAATAGTGGAGCAGGCAGTGCGGGGGATGTGGAGCAAGCCAGTACCTGCGGAGCACAGAGAGCAGACAGGGTGGTGATGTCAAAGAGGTAGGGTGGAGTAAGACCGTCGATGGCTTTAAAAGTGAGGACAAGGGTCTTGAACTCAAACCTCTGGGAGATGGGAGCCAGTGAAGCCTGGCAAGGATGAGGGTGATTGGCACATGAAGTGGGAGAGGACACGAGCTGCAGCGTTCTGAATTATCTGCAGCTTGTGGAGGGAAAACCTGGGCAGTCTGACAAGGAGGGAGTTCACATAGTCAAGCCTGGACGTAATGAAAGTGTGGATGAATGATATTTGATTGCTGTAGTGTTCAACAACACCTTGCATTTGCCTAGCTTAGCGGGTAGCACTTTTGTCTCTGAGTCAGTTCAAACCTCATATTGGGACTTTGAACTCACAATCTCGGCTGACTAATACAGTGCTGGGGATGTGCTGCAGGGAAGAAAGAATTTCAGATGTTGGGGCCCAGTTGCTGAAGCCTTGGCCAATGATGCTGACACAGAGGGGGGAGTGGGGCACACAAAACAGAGTTGTGAGTTGTTGAAGCTGCATCCTCGGGTACAACATCCTCGAGTACAAAATTTCTTAATCAGATTCCTTATCAAGGATCGAGTCATGCAAATTCCAGAATTGCATTGTGCTGACCTGCGTCTTTATCACTTGCTCCCAGGGCAGGCTTCCTGTGGGTCGACAGGAATTCCAATGAGATTCCTTATTAAGGAATCCTATTAAGAAACAATGGAAATTAAGCCCGATTATCTTATTTCTGGCACAAAACCTAAGCTACTACTGCAGCAGTTCTTGAAGCTTTGAACTAACACTCTGCTTCATATGCTGCCTTATTATAGTTTTAAAAGGGACTCCACCAGCTGACAACATTTAACTATTAGTGAATGAACTATGTAATACAGTGTACCATGCTGATCAAGTCTAGTGGTCCTCTATAGTTTGGTCTGCACAGATCTCAGGAGCAAAGGCCTTAGGCTTTTTTTCTTTGCAGAATGACATTTTGCAGAATGGCAAAGTGAGTAACAATATTCTGTCTTTGGGTAGATGTAATTGGAGTTAGTGATCAGTAGAAATTTTGAGTTTTCTCAGAGTTTTACTCCCAGCTTTCTGTGATATTTCGAGAATGTTGATGACACCTAATTTTGTTGAAATTAGTTGAAAACCTGAATGAACTCTCACAAAGATAACCTAGTAGCATTTGAGTTTGGATTTTATTGTAAAGTTGTAAATTCACCAAAATCAACATATGTGGTTGCCAACACCATCTTCAATCTCAGGAAGTGTCTTGGTAATTACATGAAACTGTGGTTCATAAGAATAATCCTTGCATTTGATATAGCACCTTATCACGACTTTGAGACTTCTCAAAGCGCTTCACAGAATATATTGTAAACTGGATTGAATGAGTATTTTTTGGGTGAAATGCTGCAGTCAATTGTTTTTTTTAAAATAATGATAATCCTTGCAGTTAATTTTTCTCCCAGAAAAAGCTTCTTTTTGGTTGGCTGCTACCTTACTAAACTGATTTCTTGCATTTGGTTTCCTAAATTTGCAACTTGAATTTTTCTAAAAATAATGCATTTCACACACAGCTCTATACCCACAGCTCATTCTGTGATGAATTTTGTAGCTCTCCATTTCAAGCTCGTGAATAGACTTTTTGAAATATGGAGATCAAAAAAGGTATTCAAGAACTGTATTCTAGACAGTTTCTAGTCCCAATAATGAATTTTTAAAAGCATATCTCTTGTTTTGTATGTTACAACATTCACTACAGATACATTAGTAATAAAACATTTAATAAAGTATCTTATTACGTTGAAACATCTCAAAGCCCTTCACAGGATTTTTCAATAAACTGCATTGATTGCATTTGGTGCAAACAAGGCAACGCATAGCAATGTCCCACAAACACCTATGAAGTGATTTTAAAAAGAATCTAGTATGTTTTACTAATTCTAGTGCACGATGACCAAGATTTCAATTATGTTGGACTAAATTTGTGGGGGAATTGTTGTGCAGATTAGTTGCTCCATTTGCCTGTTACAAAAGACATGATACTTCAAAGCAGCTCATTGTGGGAAATGCTTTGAACATATTTGGAGACAAGGTACAATATCAAACCAAGCATATATATTTATTTAAGACTACTGCATGGTCCCAGGTATGCTGTCATTAAGCTTTACTTTATTGAAAGTGGTACTATGCTTTGTGAATCAGATGCAACAAGCATCACCTGACTGTTACTGGCAGGAGGCATGCAAAATTAATAAAGACATTAATGCAGAAGCTGCTGGATACCTAGAAACTCAAAATCACCTCCCCCCCTCCGTCCACTATTAATGCAACTTCTAAAACTGCTAATGAAGGTTACATTTTAAAGAAAATAAATTGAAAATCGCAGTCCTGTAACCTTTTAAGAGCAAAATTAATTGGATAGTAGAGAAGGATGCCCCACTCAGGAACGTCCTAGACATCATTATCTGTGAAATAATTTCCTCACAATTTAAGTACGCAGCATTAACGCAATCTTAGGTAAGTGTTATGCAGTTTCAACTCATTAAGGGTACATGATGTGATAAAGGAAGCTGAGCCTCCTTGATCACTATAGCAGTGCAATTCTAAGTGAACCCATAATTACATAAAGCTTAAGGATCCAGTCACCTCAGACGCTCCTTTGGCCTGATGTTTCATTCATTTTTGTTCATTTTCTCTCCTTCGCTATGCAAAACCCTTCACCCAGGACGCTTTGAAATTCCAAATCCTTCCCTTTCCTGACATTTGTATCTTTTCTGGTCTCCTCTTAACAATTGTTAACTTTCTAATAGGGTATATGGAAAAGGCAAGAGAATGCAACTAAACAGATTGCTGTATCAGAGCCAGCACAGGTATGAAAATCCCAATGGCCTCCTCTGTGCTGTACGTTTCTATGGTTTTGCTCGCATTTTGCTTCTCTCATTAGGTAGGAGTTAAACACGCCATTATAAATCAGGTCTTGTATCTGCAGAGTGCTGCACATTAGTGTTTAATAAGGATTTTAAGTTTAATCGTCTTTCTCTCTTTAATGTTTACTTCCAATATCTGAAGGTGCTTAGAGCAGCATCAAAACAGATAATTTATTGGTTGCCGCGATCTCCCGATATTCTGTTCCACTTTAGTAATGTCCTTAGCAGTTTAACCCCAAAGAGCCGCAAAAATATTTACATATTGTTATGTTGCAGCTCAGTAGGCACTAAATGGTGACAAAACAGTGATTCTTTCAACATGGTTCATCTTTATCTTTATGTATCTTTAAATTCTACAGATGAATTACATATTTATATCAGTTGTTTACGTAGGGTACAATACCACTTTGTTAGGGAAGCAAAATATGAGCTCAAAATGGCATTAAAAGCTTTCACATCCCTATCTTCAGAATATTAACAGATTCCACGTTGTGTGGGCCTTTCTAAAGTGATGAAAATATGGAATTCATAAAATAAACATTTAGCAGGCTTCTGTCGGAATTATTAGCAGAGGGAGGCAGTGTCTCACTTGGAGCTGGCTCCAAGGTGATGTGCTTGGCAAAGAAATGTCGGAATCAAGCCAATCCTCTGTGGCGGCCTCGGTAGGTAAGTTCCTGAGCCAGACTTGTGCACAGGGTTCCAGGGCACTGCGGATTACAGCCTAGTCAATCTGACTCGTTGATGGGACTTGCTCAAGGGGCAGACAACTGATTATTCGGGGCATCGATTATTCCTTCTCAGTGGTGATAAAGAAGGCCCTGAAAGCACCTGCTAACTTAACTGCTCTTGTCCGTCACCAAGTTTATCCTTTCAAACAGCTTCAGTATCAAGAAATTTACAACTTACCTTAGTCAAAAATAATATACTGGAAATTCTGAGAGTTCATCGTGTAAAGTTTAAGATTTACAAAAATATTGCTGCGGGAGTGGAGGGAGCTGCAGTATTGTGAGCTCCAACCTGCTTACAAAGTATGAGGTCTATTATATACCGTGGGTAAATTATGAGTAAATGCACTAGTTAAAAAGGAAATGCAAGTGCTGTTAATTACGTAATTATTTTGTGAAAAGATCTGTTATATAATTTAACATATCGTTTTCATTCGTTAATAAATACATCCTCAGGGCAGCTGCAAATTCTCTGTACACATGGATTTACACAAGGTGCATAATATACTCGTTTACTTACACACATGTGGAGTCCTGTAGCTCAGTGGTTAGAGCACTCGCTTTGCAAGCGAGAGACCTGAGTTCAATTCCAGGCAGGGCGAAACCTTGGGCAAGTTTCCTTACTCCACACACCTAATAATAATCCCTCCAAAAACCAAAAACAATAATAAAAATTGGTCATTTTCAATCTACGACTGTTTGTGGGACATTGCTGTGCGCAACTGGCTGCTGCGTTCGCCCACAAATATACAGTCAATTCACTTTACAGTGTGTTCTGTGAAGCGCTTTGGGACGTCCTCCTGACGTGAAAAGCGCTATATCAAATGCAAGGATTATTATTATTATTATTATTATAATAGATGCCAATATGTCAAACGTTTTTGGTACTACAATAGAATACCTTCTTAGTTTGACCTACACCAAGATGAATCAATTAATATTAAGGTCAGGAACTTTGAACTGAAAAGGAAAGTACTTTCATTTCATTAGCATCTCTATAACCACTAGATCTTCAACTGTACACAGATCGATATTAGCTTCAGAGAGTTTTAGTTGCTTTAAGAAATACGTTTTTCTAAAGTTAAATTCTACCAGAAAACGCAGACTTATCCCAACATCTCCAGCATTCAGAAAACTTCAAGAAAACGTAGTATTCTTTAGCATCGATTATAAAGTGACAATGGACTAAATAGTCTTTTTCTGAAAGCAAAGAGAGAGAGTATTGCATGTATGCACACATCAATGAACTGAGCAACATGCCAGCTGAGGTGGACAGTTTCCCATTACTCCATGTACCCAGAACAAGTCCTACACTGCAGTAGTGCTTGGTTTTAAAGCACACAAGGCAGACAATGGTTTATTCTTGCATTTGACACAGCACCGTTCACATCAGGAGGATGTCTCAGCACTTCAAAAGACATTCTCTATTCTGTAAAGTAGATTCTGTCAGACATCAAGTCCTGGATGAGAGCTAACTTTCTTCAGTTGAACGTCAACACGATTAAAACTCTCCTGAATGGCTCCCGTCAGCACCTCCCCACCTCAGGCGCTGACAGCATCACCATCCATGGTTGCACACTCCACCTCACTAAGCCAGTCCAGAACCTTGGCGTCTTGTTTGACCCTCAACTATCCTTTCTACCCCACATCCGTGCTATGACCCGCTCTGCCTTTCCCCACCTCCGCACTGCATCACACCACAGGCTGCCAAGACTCTTATACACACATTCATAACATCCAGGCTTGATCCCCAACTCCTCCCTCCATAAGCTGCAGATTATCCAGAATTTTGCAGCCTGCACCAGGCTCCACAACCCTTTCAACCCCATCCTCGCCCGACTCCACTGGCTTCCTGTGACACATAGGATACAGTTCAAGATTCTGGTCCTTACCTTCAAAGCCTTCAATGCCCTTGCTCCCCCCTACCTCTGCAACCTCCTAACCCCTACCAACCTGCCCACTACCTCCACTCAGCGGGCTCCAGCCTGCTTCACGTCCTTCACTTTGCCCGCCACAAAATTAGTGGGCAGGCCTTCAGCCACTCTGCCCCCACCATCTGGAACTCCATCCCACAGTCCCTCTGCGTTGTCCCCTCCCTTTCCTCCTTCAAGACCCTGTCTCAAGACCCTCCTCTTCGACCGTGTCTTCGGTCATCTTCTTTCCCTCCCTGCTCTCTATCCACCCTGATCCCAACCCCTAGCTCGGGTCCAAAATACTAATTGTCCATCGCCTTGGGATGCTCTACCGACATGAAAGGTTCTATACAAGTGTCATTTTGATATTGTTGTTGTTGTAGGCAAACACAGGAGCCATTTGCACAAAGTAATGTCTCACAAACAATCATGAACGAACAAGACACACATTTCTCAGTTTGCCACAGTGTCAAGTAGCAAAGCACCAACAATATGTGCCACTCTACGCTATCTCTATTCTGTGCATGTACTCAACAATCTCATTGAAAATCCATTAAAACATCTGAATTGGTGCTTATTGAGTTCTGAAGTATTTCAAATGTGGTACATTTTTAATATCAAAATGTCTCACTGTACATGGGGATAGATATCTAAAAAGGAGTAAACTACAGGGGTATAGGGAAAGGGCAGGAATTGAAAGGATTGCTCTTTAAAAGAGTCAGCACAGACAAATTGCCGTTCTCTGTGTTATAATTTTCTATGATTCTGGGTTCTTCCCAACATTAACATGTCGTAATGTTTCATTAGCAGTACTAATGAACTGCAGGTAGGAAATGCAAATAGGCACACAGAATCATACAGCACAGAAGGAGGCCATTCGGCCCATCGTGTCTGTGCCAGCTCTTTTTGAATGCAGTTATCCAAATCAATTCCTCTCCCCTGCTCTCTCCCCATAGCCCTGCAAACATGTACTTCACGGATGGGAAAGAGATTGCCAAGGGGAAGTTGAAAGAAATCTGATACATTATTCTACACGAAGAGTACCATGTAAATTATTGTTGTAAACGAGACCTCGGTCTGCAAGTTGATTTCACTGCTCGTCACATTCAAACATTGCAAGGTAGCGATGAGGCAAATGGGATGCTGCACTATATTGCCAAATCAACTGCATTCAGATCCTAACAAGATAACCTCAAGTTGTACAGTTCCCTAGTAACATACTGCAAATTGTTCTCGTCGTCATGACAGAAGGAAATCGGGCTCTAAATCAGTGCACAGGAGAACAATGAAGATGATCCCCAGTGTTAGAAGGATGAACATGAACTTGGCCTTTCAGGACTTTTTAGTCGCTGTCACGGAGGAGAGCTTACAGAGGTAACTTTACAGAGATATCCAAGATTCTACATGAGGCAAAGTCAGGACCAAATTTTCACACATACTTAAGCAGTAGGACTAAACATACAGACTCAGGCTAGGAAAGAAATATTTTAAGACAGAAGTATTTTTTTTCCACACACAATGGACAATTGATAACAAACAGATTAGCAGAAGGGGTGATGAGGACCCTGAAGGATACTGGCCTCACTTAAGAAACAGATTGATGACACATAAAGATGGTAGGGTGGGTATTCTGTAAGGAATGAGGTCAATTGGGTGGAATGGAGAAGTCATTATTCGTGGGAAGAAATAAAGACTTTCATTGTCTCCCGAGCTGAAAGACGCTATACAAATGTAATTTTGTATTGCATTGCATATTTTGGATGGTAACAACATGAATTTAATGTATATAGCACCCTTCTTGAAATCATTTACGCCAAGCCGAAGAGAAAGGTGAGGTGACCGTAGACATGGTCAAAAAGGAAAGCTGGTGCTTAAGTTGGTTAAGGAGGGGCTTAACTGGAGAGATTGAGGCAGGGAGTTCCAGAGTTTCTAGGTGGCTGTAAACATGACTTCCCTCAATGTTTACAAGACTATCCAAACTTCTGCTAGTTTGATGTACAATTTCTAGTTTGCAGAAAATGAATCGTGATGTACAGAATTTGTTTTGCTACATAATTATCTATTTTATTCATTAGATTTATGCATACAGTGACTTGTTTGTGCTGGCTAGATTCATAACACTATGCCCTCAAAAACTAAAAAATAAACCCATCAATAGTATACATAGTAATTAATTCAACACAGATCAATGATTCACCATGTAGCATCTACACCATAAGCACATAATTGATAATGCTCTCAAGTCTCAACTTTCATAAAATTGTAATTCTACACAGAATTTTCCAATTCTGCACCACATTAAATTTTTAGACTTAAATCTAAGACCATAAAATGTTTTTTGTCCACTGGATTTACACATCAAACTCCAGAAATTATCTCTCCCTTTATAAAGAAAAAATACATTTGGTTCATATTTAAAAATATGCTAGCAGGAAAGTTACATTCATTAAAAGCCACTGGCCTGCTTTGTGCCCTCTCCAGTCAGCACAAGCACAATTAAAGAATGAGGAAAATTAAGAGGCTATATCCATGAGCCTCAACAAACGATTAGGACTGGATGGTTCGTGGAAGAGTAAATGAATGTATGCCAGTGTGCCCTGGCGAAAATCTGGTGATGATTGGTGTTCAGTTTTGAGTAATGTTTATGAAGATGAAGAATGGAAGAGAAGTAAATCAAATGTGTTCAGTCGATTGAGCTTGCACTTAACGATTAGACAGTCATTCACTCTCCTCTAATGTAATCTGGTCAGGGTGGGTGGATACCCACATATAAAGCTTTGAAATTGTGGAAACATTTTGCTATAAAAACACATGAATGTAACACGGAGACAGGTTTTATGAAGAATTTTTTTTGAAGGGCTGACATTGAATGTTTTTCAGGCTCTCAACGCACTGGAACCTATTTTCTAATTCTGCTTTGAATAGTATTGTATTTGTTCACTGTAGTGTCTAATGTTCAGTGACACCTTGAGCTTTTAAACACATCACGCTTTTGGACCATTAGAAAAATTTGTTTCATCACACTCTACTGATTGAAAAGAACATATGTGAAAGTGAAAGAGAGTGAAGGAGCAGTCTTATATTTACAAAGCAATGGTTAAGGAAATGTTTATGTAAATGAATAAAATAAGCTGCTCCATAAACAAATTAAAAAGCTAGCAAATTTTTCTCTTTAAAAAAAGTTTATCCATTATCTCAAGATCATTTGATACCAGTTGTTATGTTCCTAAAGCAAATCACCTAAACGTTCTTGAGTAACTCTTGTCAGTTTTATCAGGTACCAATGCAGTTGACAGCATACTTTGACTTTATCCTACAACCAGGCTATGCAAAATAGTTAGTGTAATTCAATATTCTACTAGTGATGGTAGCAAACATTTGATTACAATAAACCATTACAATGAAAAGTATATAAAACTGTGTAGGCAACTGTGCAACCTGCCTATCAGCTCAAAAGACTGGAAACGTATTACAGTGCTGGATTTGGAACTGAAACTAACTTGGAGAGAAGAATAAGAGAGAACAACTGGATCAAATATCTGGGTAGAACTGGGCTTGGCTCAGTCCTACACCAGCATCATGGATTAGCTCATTATTTTTTGTGGGCTAAAATCAATTTTAATTAAAAACAGAATAATGCACAGTTCCCACTTGCTTCAGTGTAGTTTCCTTGCTGTACTGTACTTGTGCCTACAGTTTTAAAAAAAAAGGTACAGACAACACTGCATTGTGCACTTACCACCCAGCACTACACAACTTCTGCACAATGCACTGTGCCATGCCCCCAAAGCACCAGAACAGGTCCTCACTCTGCTCCACACATTGAACTGCTCATCTCAGCTCTAACATCAGGGAGGTAGTAAATGTCTTGTTTTAAATTTTTTCCCCCTGTCTGATGGCATAAACTCTGACCGAGGGACCTGCCACAGACACCAGTGGCTTTGCAGCACACCACCAAACTGATCATTCTTCTCTTAAGAGTTCACTCAGTGACTGTAGGAAGGCGAGAAAGTAAGAGAATAACATAGCTGATTCCATCCTCATCTGAAGTATGTCCACTTTCTAGCTGGAGTTGTTGGAATGCAAATGGTAGCACAAAGCCCAAGTGATTTATCCATTTCCTAACCCTGCAGCACTGAAGTTACCCTTTAAGCCATCAGGAAAGCTTGTAGAGCAGTGGCCAACCAAATAAATTTTCTTGATTGAATATTTCTTGATTTATAGCCACACCATAAACATTGACACTCAGTAGCTACTGGAAATAAAATATTGATTTAAAACAGACTCACTTAGACTAGTGTGAATGTTTGGTGGGCCTGTGGGCCATGGGTTGGCCATCACTGCTGTAGCCATTTTTAAAAGATTTAAATGAGCAGAAAAATCTCACCCAGGACCTCTCTGTAGTTGATACAGAGCATCATTACCCTGGCACTGATTGCCTGCCTGGCCTCTTCATTAAATGTGATGTACAGTACAGGGAAAGTTTGGAAGGAGGAAGAAATTCACTAACTTAAAAATATTTTCATTAACCAGTACAGCTCTAATATACAGTTGTTAAAACAAATCTAAAATAAATTGACTGAAGTGATACAATATAGGTAGCACATAGCTTGCAGCAGCACATCAGTCATTATACCCATAAAGGATATAGTTGTGATGCACCCATTCGCAGTGTGATAGAAGAGCAGCTACTGATCTCACAATCTGCACTATCTGAACTGATGAGAAAAACTCAAGAGTTCAGATAAAATGATGTAAGAAGACAGACCCAGCAATTGGCAAAAACAAATCTGCATAAGCATATTCTAATCACCATTAGGTCACCTGATCTTACTCTCATCTCCCTCCCTACTTACCTAATATAGTGATCTTGAGGTTACCCCCCATACCCACACACAAATTCACAGATATATTGAATGTAATTATTACTCAAAACTGTAAGCTTTCACCACAGGAGAAAGTCTCAACTTTGGCAAATATTCAACCTGCTCAAACTCCTGTTTCTACCAGCACATGGGTCATTAATTTGTGGCAAACATAACATGTCACTCTGTATGATGCATCACATGTCAAACAAAAACCATAGCATCTGCTAATATTTCAAAAGAAATACTAAACGTTCGCTGTGCAATACACTGAGGAGACGAAGGAGAATCTTTAGTGTGTAGAAATGTCTACAGAGAATTGTACATCCAATGATAAAAGACGATGTGCTTTCCCAGTGTCTTCCCACTTTTGAATTACTTGTCTCCACAGATAACGCTGGACTGCAACTGAAATGGGGGAATGGTTTCAAATCGTAAATAGGAACAAGTATTTTCCTAGTTTCTCAAAGTGCAGTCATGAGTTTATCGTGATCAATGCTATGATTCCTTCCTACGTTCTTCAGGTTCTGCTCTTGAACATATCTTGCGTTTCTGCCATCTGGTGCTGATGGTGTCCGGTTGTAATGTTTGTGCCTGTTGTCATGGGGCGATGGCCTGTACCGTGTGCACAGTCAGCAGTTAGTGAAATGCGATTTTAACATAACATATGGACCGTCAGCAAATTACTGAGCAAATGACATGCAGAGAGAGAGAGAGAGAGAGAGAGAAAAAGCAGCCAAAGGAAGAAATGCATGAAATGGGAATGACAGCAAAAATAGTGATTGAGCTGTTTGACAAAGCAAACAGCTTCCTGTGGGGTTTACCTTCTACCCACAATCAGTCCAAAGGGAAAGTGGCACAGCAAGAGATTACAATGTCATGCATCAAGCAATCTGCAGAATGAGACTGTTGTTATATTACTTAATGATCAGTGCCAAGCAAATTTCCAGCACATGCAGGGACATGCTTAAAGTCAGCTCATAAAGAACATTCCCTCCCAAAAGCTTCAAACCGCCAACAATTCCACATTCACCACTTTCTTTTCTTAAAATCTGCACATTCTTATCAATTCCTGTTTGACTTTTAATAGGAAGTCATTTGTTAAGTAACTAGGTTTTGCAGCTCCTTCAATAGTTCCAACTTCAACAAGTTTAAAAAAAAGATTGTTTTCTATCACCATCAATGATGTTAAATAGCTCAGATTTAGTAAGTAATGCACACATAGAGGCACACCATTAAGGAATTAGGAAGGATGTTTGTACAGTGGAATGAAGGCACCATGTGAGCTGTATTGATCCACTCAGTTCCCTCCACCAAAGAGTTCCCAGTAACACCACAGAAAATGAAATCGCCCTCCACCATGTGATTCTGAACAACATAGCAGTGGAGACAATACCCAGCAAAAACAGAAACAGCATATTACAATCACTACAGTAACCACTTTAACATTCCTAAAGCTTATAAAAAGAAACTAATCCATCAGTAAGCAGGTCTGAAAGTTTAATTCACAATACAAAAAGGAAAAGCTTGGTCTGCTAGCAAAATGTTTTATAATAGTGATCATTTCTAGTAGTTCATTGTAGTGATCATTTATAGCAGCAATACTAATCTCTTAGATGCATGTTAGCATTCAATGTAATAAGATTTGAAATCCAATTAAAATTATCTACCCACCATTGCCTTAGAAAATAACAGGCAAATTCATCTAAATGTGATAACCTTTATTTTATCACAATACTTTTATACATTTTTATACATTTTAAATAATGTTGATACAATGCACACCCAAATTAGCTTTCCAATCCCACGTCATTCATTGTTTGGTATAAAATCGGAAATATTCAAAGCTTACTTTTAATCTTTAGTCTATTATTATTATTGAATGCACTGAATGGTAACAGGACGCTACTTACCTTATGTTACTGGGATGCCAGTGTTGCTGCACCGCGGGAATGTTACACATATAAGGAGCCTAAAAATAGCAAAGATGATAATTACAATAATTTTCAGACTTTCCACTTCTAACTGTAACCTGGATATTACCAGCATCATGCTTGCCCGTTCGTTGAGAAATGCCACTCTTACCTGGTAGTCATGAATTTCAGGATTGTTGTGTGTACTGCCAAAAACAAAAAATCAAAAAAATGAATCAATAAAACTAGTGCTAATGACATGCAAACAGTATGTAAGCAAATGTGCTCATGGTATAGAGATTGCAAATGTCCATGTTCCTATCAATATCACTAGTTAAGCTCCACATTCACAGTGAAACACAATGGATTTCAAACTGGGCAAGGTCAGTATCAGGATCAGCTGTAATGCCTCTTCACATTTGCTTAGCTCATGGACACTGACAATCTGGGCTCACACATGAAAAATAATCACTTAGTTGAAATACTTGAGGACATTTGACATCCATGGAATTGTAGCCTGCATGAGTTGGGCCGATACAAAATATTAATTTTGCAATTGCAGGATTGGAAAGAAATGCACAGTGATGAGTATTATTTATCAATGTGTTTGTTTAGAATACTCAGCCAGGTCTGAAATCTATAATTTGTTCACGCAACCTTTATTAGGTCAATAGAGCCTAACCTGGAATCTAACATATCTGAAAATCAGCAAATAAGAAATGAGACAAACAAACTGCAGATAAACATAGTCTGGTCAAATTCAGTGGAAATTTGATATTTTTCAAATCAATTAAATATACTTGGATGTGCTTTAGGTGGGCCGCCCAATGTAATTTCCAATAGTCACAACTGTAAAAACAGATCCGTAGCATTGGATTTCCAGTTGACAGTTAACAGGATATCAGATACTCAGATTACTGTTCAGTAAAACAACCAGTTTTACAGATGTCTTCTCTGGCTCATTCAAGTCCATTCAAAGCAATAACATTATGTTGCTGAATTAACCCCAGTGCTGTGTTAAGAACATTGGTAAACTGCGACTGGCCAAGGAATGATCTGATAAATTAACTCTACAATGTTTCTCTTGAAAGAAAAAAAATCCTACCTGGATTGGCCATATTTCGTTGGATTTGGAGCTGCAAAGAAACAGATTGTAAATTGGTAGATGGCAAGATCATTAAGCATATCAAACGCAGTGCTACTCTGTGTGCCTGATTCTGGCTTAGTATGAAGACCTGCCCACTAAATGCAGAAGGTAATGTGTATTACAATGTGTTGAGATGCTGAAGTGGCTTCCTACCTTTTGAAGTTACACTATGAATTGCAAATGTATTGACACGTTTGATGGTCATGCAGACGCCCCTATGCGCTAAATGAAATTGGAATGGGTAAGGTAGGGCTTCCTGCTGTAGCTTGGGAGATACCTGGGCCCCTTCTTTAAAGTCTACTCAAAACTCGACCATGCTTCACATGCATCCAAACTATTCAACAGGAGGGGAAAGTAGACACAGGATCAAAATGTCAGTAGACAGGATTTCTGACCTGACAAAATCACAGGGACAATAAAATCACAACTCATAAGGACCCCATCATATCCAAAGTACATATATCTGTGGAAGAAATGTCAATCTGCTCTCAAACATGTACTCCGTAATAGACCCTAGGGCACTTCAGAATGCACATTTACATGTGTTTATGTACATCTGTACATCAAGCGCTCTGGGACACTATCCTCCCTGCATGAGGGTGGCTAAATAAAGGTAAATTGTTGTTAATGGACACTTATGCCTTGGTTCAGAACCCTTGAAGCAAACCATCAAATCTTTGTCAAAACGCAAAATACCACAGATGCTGGAACTCTGAAACAAAAACAGAAGTCACTGGGAACACTCAACAGGTCAGGCAGAATCAAATCTTTGATTCTGGTCTATTTGTTTCATTCTGCCCCATGGCACTTTCACATCAAATTGATCAGTTTTCGTGATCGAAAGTGTGACAAAATGGTTTCACAAGCTGCTCAAATCTCGAAGAAATAAGTAGTACTTGGCAATCAAAATGATCAATGTTCCCATCAATAACGGTTCATATAATCGTCACGATTCACAAGTCTACGAAGAACATCCTGATATTAAATGAAAATTCAATCCATATATTTTTATTATGTATATATATATTTATTTGAATGAACAATGTAGAGTTTCTCTTCTTCCCCCAAACCCTGGAATCCCCTCATTCTTATGAAAATGGTCACAATACTGGAAGGCTCTTAAAGTTTTAAATAAAAAATGAATCATTATTGCAAAATTCTTTGTAATGTAAGATTTAAATGCAAAGAAAAGGAAGGAGTGAGGTCAGGCACACAATACCTTTCACTGTGGAATGCCTCCGTGAGGGGTAGCGTTTGCTCGGGCGTCTTTCAAATGTACTCGCCCGACGTAATCTACTCTTGTGTGTTGCTTCATATTCAGTCCTGCCACTGAAATAAAGAATGGGTTGCTTTTACAGAAGCAGTGTTATGGACACAGGATAAAGGAGAAACAAAAGAATCAGTACATCATGAAACTGTACCTGAACCTAAAGCGAGAACCCAAACGCATCAAATCCGACCGCCCCGCTTTGCTTTGGGTAGGTGCTCGCAGTCTGAAAAAGGCATGGTTCTCCACGGCACATCTCCACAAGTGCTTACAGGCTTTGGAATTATCTAGCCGGAAAACAAACGTATGCTCCTGTTCCCTACCCTTTCGTCAAAAGGGAGGGGTATAGGTGGAGGGAGGGGAAAGAGAAAAAGATGTTGAGATGAGAAAGCCCTTCCTGATATCTTGGGAATATTTTGCTTCGAATGAAAAGCTACTTTGAAAGCAACAAATGTTTTGGACAATGCAGCTGACAAGAATGCATTACAACCCAACTATTACATGCACTGAACTTTTCTGTAGCATTTCACCTTTAACTTCCTTAAAGTTGCCCTATTCTACAATGTTGTGCACCAGCCTCTCATGATACATGACTTGATTCTAGACCTCCACCAATGGAACAGCTCGTGCAATGGATGGGGTACAGTGGCGGAGCTGAAAACCATTTATCATCAGATTTCATTGCTTACCTGTGAGCCAACAGCTTACTACTACATTCCCTTCAGAGTGGTTGCTCAGATAAAGGGTGTAAACCAATGCTTCAACACACTCTAATGCACCAACAGTCAAGTCTACTACACCAACTAGTTTAATGCACCAACTGATGCTGCCCACTGCACTAACAGTTGGGTTAGGCTACAGAAAACCTGCTCGTGAAAATATCTTTTTGTACTTTTTAAGAAATTTCACTTATTTTAAAACATAAAAGGGAGCTTTGTGAATCAAATTTAACCATTGGCAAAGGATTAAAATCACCCAGAAAGGTCTGATTTTGGACTATTATTAGCCATCAAGAGAATGAATCATTCCTGTGCAGGATTCAACTAACTGGGTTCTTGTGCACTGTTACCCAGATCTGGCAAAGAGCTACTCACCTGCTCATCATCCTCCACGACAATAAGAGTTAATTTGTTCTTTTTGAAATCAAGGCGGGTGATTTTAGGCCTAAACAAAACATAAAAAGCACTTTGTCCACAGGAAAATAAACAGTTTTGTCAGCATGCACTTTTCAAACAACGTTAAATTTAAACACAACAAAAGATTCATTTACCAAAAGAACAGGCCTATTTTGTTTGATCCTTCAAAGACCAAGATGCCTGTTGGTGTCAATCCAAGGGAATACTCATAACCGTCTCTTCCCTATAGAGAACAGCAATTACAGAAGGGATTAGGTTTCACATAGTCCACTAACAATTTATTTTTTAAAAATGTCTTCCAACTAAACTTACCTTTACAGTGTGCATATCCACTCCATACATTTCTAGCCACTTGGCTTTGTTTAAGAAACACAATTCTGCTTGTGCTGGGCTTCTTCCCCTAGGAATATATAAAAAAATTAAGAACATTGTCGCATCTAATTAGAGCTTTGAAAGGAAACAAGGACAAATTCTCCCCAAGAATCCTAGTTGGTTGAATGTTTGAGACTTTGAATCAAAGGCTTCTGAGTTTAAATCCCAATCAATGCACTGAGAGAGTTTAAGTTCATTGAATCAAGAAGAGAAAGAGTCAAATATCTCTTGAAGTGGCTCAGAGGAAACAAATCTCACAAAGCTCCACAGCAGTTTAAGGAAATACTCAGTGATCTCAGCCTGCAGATTCAAACCTTAGTATGGCTTAGTATTCAAACTTAGTATTCAAACCTTAGTATGGCTGAATAAGTTGCATTGTTACCAATAACTAATAATACAAAAATAGATTCAGTTCATATCACAGCAAGATCTTATCTGTTTCTGGATCAAATTCCTCTGGAGCTACTACAATTCCCCATAAAAAGCTGTGCATCAGTTAATGTACTATTATATCAGTACTCATCATGTCCCTTGTGCACTCTACACTAAAGTGGAAACAGTTCCGTAGAAGTGAAGATGGGAAGGTTAGATGCTCATTTTGCATGAAATGAATTATTCCCACTTTGGGCAACTCAGAAACCATAGATATCAGATGTTATAGAATCTGTATTTTGGGCTTTCCTATTTGGACAAGGCTGCCTTGAGGTAAATGCCCCACCAGAAAGAAAAATTGGAAGAAATATTTTAAAAAGGCTTTTTATTGCAAATTTTATTGCTAGTTCCTAGTTACTTGGTTACCAAAATGCATTGCCAACAACAATAAGTGATCTTGAATCAGCATTGAAAGTGAAACATGAATCTATTTCCCCAGTTGCTATAAATAGCCACCCTGGATGTGATGAGAGAGCTAATGTAATTTAATCCATTGCATAGACCGTCCCCAAACCAATTTCATTTAGTCACATTCAATTGTTGCATAATTTCCATGTATACCACTGCTCCCCAGTTTAGATTTAATTTGCTGTTTTCTAAGGATTTAAATATGACACAAGATGCATAAATTCTAGAATACTGTTCTTCAGATAATATTCTGTGTGGATTTGTACAAGAAACTTGAGGCAAGAAATGTTTGGGTGATTTAGCGACTTTGAAAATAAGTGACATTGAATCACCAGCACTGAAAGTGAAACATGAATCTATTTCCCCTGTTGATATAAATAGTCACTTGGGTTGTGATGAGAGAGCTAATATAATTTAATCCATTGTGTAGAACGTCCACTATCGTCTTCCCACTCATCCTATCATCAAAGTCATTAAAAACATAGAAACAAGAGAAGACCATTCAGCCCCTCGAGCCTGTTCCGCCATTCTATAAGATCATAGCTGATCTATACCTCAATTCCAATTACCCACCTTTGCTCCATGAGCCTTAATACCCTGACCTAACAAATATCTATCCTCCTCAGACTTGAAAATGTGAATGGATCCAGCATCCATAGCTTTTTGGGGAAGAGAGTTCCAGATTTCCACTGGCCTTTGGATGTTAAACTGCCTCCTGATTTCATTCTTAAATGGCCTAGCTCTAATTTTAAGATTATATCCCCCTGTTCTGGATTCCCCCAGCACAGGAAATAGTTTCTCTCTATCTCCCCAATCGAACGAAAACTTTAATCAGATCACCCCTCAACCTTCTGAACTCAAGGGAATAGAGACCAAGTTTATGCAACCCGTTCTCATAATTTAACTTTTTAAGCCCTGATATCATTCTGGTGAATCTGTGGTGCACCCCCTACACAGCAAATATATTCTTTCTGAGGTGCAGTGCCCAAAATTGAACCCAGTACTCCAAATTGGGTCTGAACAAGGCTCTATACAGTTGAAGCATCATTTCCTCTTCTTTAAAATTCTCGCCCCCTTGAGATAAAGGCCAACATCCCATACACTTTTTGATAACGTTTTGTATCTGTGAGCTTGTTTTTAGTGATTTGTGTACGTGGACACCCAAATCCCTTTGCTCCTCCACAGTTATAATAATAATAATCCTTGCATTTGATATGGCGCTTTTCACGTCTTCTTGGCATCTCAAAGCGCTTCACAGAATAGACTGTAAAGTGAATTGACTGTATATTTGTGAGAGAAATGCAGCAGCCAATTGCGCACAGCAGTGTCACACAAACAGTCGTAGATTGAAGTGACCAATTTATTATTGTTTTGTTTGGAGGGATTATTATACGGCGTGTGGAGTAAGGAAACTAGCCCAAGGTTTCGCCCTGCCGGGAAGTGAACCCAGGTGTCTCGCTTGCAAAGCGGGTGCTCTAACCACTGAGCTACAGAACTCCACAGTTCTCTTACCATTTAGAAAATATTCTGTTTTGCTATTTTTGGATCGTAGTGAATGACCTCACACTTCCCCGCACTGAATTCCATCTGCCACAGTCTTGCCCACTGACTTAATCTGTCTAAGTCCCTTTGCAACTTCCTGCTCCTATTTACCCAATTTACTGTGTCTCCTAACTTTGTGTCATCTGCAAATTTTGATATAAAACTCCATTTCTTCATCCAAGTCATTTAGTACAGACCTCTGGGGAAGACCACTTGTCACATCCCACCAATCAGAGAACATTCTTCTTATTCTTACTCTTTGCTTCCTGCCTCCCAACCAATTTCCAAGCCACCTCGCAAATTTACCTCCGATTCCATTTTTGCTAATAACCTCTTGTGCGGAACCTTATCAAATGCCTTCTGAAAGTCATGTATACGACAACTACAGACACTCTCTTATCCACCAAGTCAGAGACCTCCTCAAAAAATTCAATTAGATTCATCAGACATGATCTACCCTTCACAAATCCATGCTGACTCTTTGATTAGCTCATACTTGTCCAAGTGCTCAGTCGCTCTAGCCCTGGTGAGAGATTCCAGTAACTTCCCCACAGCTAAAATAAAGCTGACAGTTCTGTACTTACCTGGTTTCTCTCTCCTTCCCTCCCTCCCTCCCTCCCTCAAGAATGGAATGACATTTGCAATTTTCCAATCCAAGAGCACAATTCTCGAATGTAGAGAGTTTGGGAAAATTATGACCAATGCACCTGTAATTTCCTTCCCTACTTCTGTAATACTCTGGGATGAAGTCCATCAGGTCCTGGAGATTTGTCTATCTTTTGACTATCCATTACGATGTTTTAATTTATCTTAAATCCATTTAATACTTCTCTTTGACTTAATTTTAGGGTCCCTTGTACTGCTGGTAATTTGTCATCTTCCTCTACTGTGAAAATGGAAGCAAAGTATTCATTCAACAAGCCTGCCATTTCCTTATTCAATATAGTTTCACCTACATCTGTCTTTAATGGGCCCAAATTCTCCTTTGCCACTCTCTTTCTCTTAATATTTATAAAAACTTTCACTATTGTTCTTGATATTCCTTGCAAATTTTTCTCATATTCCCTTTTTGCACCTCTTATCAAATTCTTTGTATTTCTTTGTTGCTTCTTAGAAGTTTCCCAGTCGGCTGGATTTCCACTTTTTTTTGCATAGGGGGTATGTCTTTCACACTAACTGCTCTGCGTAGCAAGAGTAATTCCACCTGCATAACTCAAACAATGCTTTTATAATTGTTAGTGTAGCATAGCAGAAAGTCAAAGTTATTATGGCAGTACAACTAAGAAATGAAGATTATATTTCTGGGGCAAGAAGGCACAGTAGATTTGCAATGTTTTGCAGTTAGATTAAAATAACTGTTCCAGACTAATAGCCCCTATGCAAGGATTTAAAGACGAGGACTCAAATTAATGCTATTTTAAATATAGTTTTCACTGTTTGTTGAATTTGGAATAGATTGTTGAGAATTAGAAAATAGCTAATTTAACTCAATCGTTTAAAAGAGGCTTGAGATGGACAATCTTGACCAGCAAGTTTAACATTAATTGTAGGCCAAAGGCGTCAAAGAATTTGCTATAATGTATAGTCACTATACTTTGTAGGCGAATGCAGCAAACAATTTGCACGCAGCAATGTGCCACGATCAACCATAAAAATGAATGACTAATTTTATCTGGGGGGTTGTTGGTAGGCCTCCAGTAGAAACATCCTTTTTTTTTGAACAGGCAGATGTGACCACAGTTTCATGTTTTGTCCAAAGGAAATAACAAGGATAAATGCAATCAATAACAAGGAAATAACAAGGGTGAATGAATGCAGATTCAGAAGGATTTAGATTTTTTTTTTACTGTGCTTATATACAGCTCTGATGATTCATAGACTTAGAGGCCATTTAGCCCATTATGTCTGTCAGTACTAGCTTCCCCAATGGAGCCAGCTATTCTAATTGCAATTCCCTGCTCTTTCGATGTGAAAAATAGTTTGTATTGGAGCAAGGCACCAAAAGGGAGTGAGTATTGGAACAGCATGCATAATGCTGATCATAAAAGATTTAGAGGTTACTCTGTATAAAATGATAAAGAGTGCTTTGTGGTAGGAAAAAAAGAGTTCAATTGTTACTGTACAAGCGTTGGTCAGACCCCATCTGGAGCACAGTATGTAGCATTGGTTACCTCATCTTCGGAACACAAACAGATGAGACTGACTAATTGATTTGTAACTCTGCGACTATACATTCCAATCCTCTATGGAGGGCAGATTTATTTGAGAAGATTAATAAAAACAAATTAATCTTAGGGAGGATATTATTGTCATTGATGGGGAGAGTACAGAGGGCAGTAAACAAAATGATACAGGTCTTAGGATTCTGAATGATTTGTTCTCTTGACCTGAATGTGAGATAGCCTGATTGATGTCTTCAGGATTACGAGGGGAATGGGTAAGACTGATCTGGCCATATTGTCCAGTATATTGATAATTTCTGACATAAACATACAAGTTTAAAAATTAGTTTAAAAATAAGGGGAGGGGAACAAACAAGCGAATTGCTCTACATTAAGGACATTAGACTTTGCGAGAATTATTATTAGACTTGTGCACCACTTAACAGGGAAGGGCTTTCAAGCAGTCAGTATAAATGTGCAACTGAATGCATTTCTGGAAAAAGAAGTGATTTGAAAGATTCCAGTAAGAATGTTTAGGTTTAGGTATGTTAGGTTTGGGAAATGCAGTGAAGAAGCTACAGGGATTTGGGATTAGGATGGATGGCTTCTTGGAGGAGTAAGCACTGATAAGAAAAAATAATATGGCCGAATTACCTCCTACTGTGTTGTACATTTCTATGGCTCTAAATAGAAATTTTAACTCTGCTGTAGAAAGGGTTAGGTTTACATTGCAATCTGACTACACCAGGTTTGATCTGAGGGAGGTAGAGCCCACACTTGGTAATAACCCTTCAGCTTTCCAGCATTGCCACTTTGTCTTGAACACAGAAAAACACTTACAAATGTATTGCTAATGTCTTGAGATATTAATGTATTAAACAGGTGGAATTATAATCACTGAAATTCACTATTTATGCATGTCTTCTTAATAACTTAATTATTAATTCCTCAACTGTTAGCAATGAGCCAAAGGCTTTCTCTCCCTCTCCAAATGTGTGAGAAGAGTAAAGGAGGAGACAAGCATTGGTCATCCTCTTTGACCTGATATGTATCACCAGAACTGCATTAACAAAATTTAGATTAGAATTTTTTTGGGAGGTGGGGGCGGGCTGGAGAAACAATAAGATGAACTCAAAAATAATTTAACCATTCACGAAGCTAATGCACCAACAGAAAGGGATCAAATACTAGCACCAAAATATATCATACAATACTAAATCAATTTACATTTATATGGTGCATTTAATTTTGGGGTGAAGTCCCACAACGCTGGACAGTTTAAGGTTTCTACCTCACATCCGTGCCATGACCTGCTTTGCCTTACCCCACCTCCGCAACATCGCCCGGCTTCACCACCGCCTCACCCCTCAGGCTGCCAAAACCCTCATCCATGCATTCATAACATCTAGGCTCGACTACGCTAACTCCCTGCTTGTCGGCCTTCCCAACTCTTCCCTCCCCAAGCTGCAGATCATCCAGAACTCTGCAGCTCGTGTCCTCTCCCGCAACAGGGGGTGTCTTGCCCCACCTTATCTTTGTGACCTGCAGATCCCATATCAACCTATCCGCTCCCTCCACTCAGCAGGCTGTGGCCTGATCCACGCCCCCCGTCCGACCCACCCCACCATCAGTGACCGGGCCTTCAGCCTTTCTGCCCCCACCCTATGGAACTCCATGCCACATCCCCTTCGCCTCGCCCCTCCCTTGCCTCCTTGAAGGCGAATCTCAAAACCCTCCTCTTTGACCGAACCTTCGGCCACCCTCCTACCCTCCCTGCCCTCCACCCTCTCGACCCCCAGTTCAGGTCCAAATCCCTGACTGCCCAGGGATGCAACCAAAGTTACTATGGGAGGCATGGGTACAAATAGTGGAGGCTTTGGCTACAATTTTTCAATCCTCGTTGGACGCAGGAGTGGTGCCAGAGGACTGGAGAGTGGCCAATGTGACTCCCCTGTACAAAAAGGGACAGAAGGACAAACCTGGGAACTACAGGCCAGTCAGCCTAACATCAGTAGTGGGGAAACTCCTGGAGACTATAATCCAGGACAGAATAAATCTTCACTTAGAAGAATATGGGTTAATTAAGCATGGATTTGTTGAAGGCAAATCTTGTCCAACAAATCTAATAGAATTTTTCGATGAGGTAACGGAGAGGGTGGATTTTCAAAAGGCATTTGACAAAGTGCCACATGAAAGACTTGTAAGAAAGATAGAAGCCCATGGTATAAAAGGGACAGTGGCAGCATGGATCCAGAACTGGCTGGGAGACAGAAAGCAGAGTTGTGGTGAATGGCTGCTTTTCTGACTGGAGGGAAGTGTATAGTGGGTGTGTCAGTGACTTGAGGTCACAGATTCAAAATAGTATCTGAAAGAAGCAGAGGGGAGGTGAGAAGACATTTTTTCACACAGCGAGTTGTTCGAATCTGGAACGCATTGCCTGAAAGGGTGGTCGAGGCCGATTCGATAACTACTTTTAAAAACGCGGTGGATGGGTATTTGAAG
This sequence comes from Callorhinchus milii, assembly GCF_018977255.1. Taxonomy (NCBI): domain Eukaryota; kingdom Metazoa; phylum Chordata; class Chondrichthyes; order Chimaeriformes; family Callorhinchidae; genus Callorhinchus; species Callorhinchus milii. The sequence goes on from NW_024704743.1 coordinate 63,586,421, forward strand.
AGGACGGGTTTGCAGGGTTATGGGGAAAGGGCTGGGGAGTAGGATTGACATTAATTGCTCTATTCAAAGAGCCGGCACAAACTCGATAGGCCGAATGGCCTCTTTTTGTGCTGTACAATTCTATGATTCTAAGATTCAAAGCTTCAAATTCAAACTAATCAAGAATTTTCCACAAGTATCTTTTTTGACAAAAGAGAACAGACTAGGTCGAATTTAAAGGCTAAAGTGAGGAAAAATCAAGTTGATCCTCAGGTGGAGATATTGCAAATCTGCACTTTGTAACCATATATTTTCATTGAAATTGCATGTGGGACATTCATTTGGGTGCTCCCTGTAATTAGCTTTGCAGCCATTTCATAAAATAGAGCAATGGAGCCTTGGTGCTATTTAAAGTTACAGCCATAATGTCTTTTTCAAATTCAGGTTAATATTAAAAATTAGCCTTTTGCAGACCGACTAAAAGGATCGTCATCAATTGAAGCTGGACTATTTTAATATTCTTCATAAAACAAACATCTATTGGCCTTTTAAATGTCCACATTCAGAAATGTAAGAGTTTGAAAAGAGCATTTAAATAATTTTAATATGAATGTGTCGATCAAAGTGGCAACTGTTTAACTAGGTCTTTGAGATTAACAGAATTTTATTATAGAGATTACAAGTTGGAAGTATGAATCTGCCGGATGACATTACAGTAACTGTAGTGTGTGCTCTCTATCAAAATTTAGAGGCTGAAGTTTGGTTAAATTTTTCTTGTATGAAGCAGCAATGGAGAAAATCAGCATAGTATGTTGGAGATAACAGGTTTCAGTAAGTTGGAGTACTACAAAGTAAAGGTTTATATATTATAAGATATATATAGGTAACCCAGCCACATTTGTTAATATACAATCCAACTATTTTAATTTAAATGAAGAGAAAAATCCTCACTTGGAATCTCTGATTTAAAATGGGGTCTTGTTGGATCCAGAGCTAGCAGAGCCAGTAGTGCGGTTCCACATTTTTACCTCCTAAAACTCACTATTTAGCCAACAATCTATACAAGTGCAAGTAATAGTGATTGTTGTTTTGCTAGATGCACTTGGAGACAGGTTTACTTTTAGAGAGAATCTAGTAATATAAAAACAGTAGCAAAGGTTATTTCAAACTATTCCTATTGAAATTATTTCACTCAGAAGCATGTCGCTTCCAAACCACAGGACAAAACTAATCCATTGTTTTAGAAGTATTTTGTGGATTCGTTGAGACAAACCAACAATAAATGCAATTAGCCCCCACATTACAAGTTGACACTTTACAACCCAATTTACACCACATCTGTGAATTCTTGTTTGTTCTGAATTTCCAGCTGCTTTGAATTGAAAAGATCAGCATGAAGTCTGTGATGGGTTTAAAACCAGCTCTGAAGTAATTGGATTTCAATCAGCCTTTTCTCCTACCTCACCTTATCTCAGTAATCAGATTGCTTCTCTGCGCGTACACTGCTTGGAGCAGAGGTGATGTGAAATGATTTAACGTCAGCTAGATGTTTTAATTTCCTCAAAGGCTTTTCCTCCCATCTCAGTGGGCCACTGGTGGTGTACCGCAAGTCTCCATCCTTGCCCGCTTCTTTTTCTCATTTACATGCTCCCTCTCAGCAATGTAATCCGCAAATATGGGATTTGTGGATGACAATCAAATCTACTTCTCCAGCTACGATCCCAGGTCCACCGATGTTCTGTCCTCTTGCTTGTCAGACATCAAGGCCTGGATGTGCACCAACTTTCTGAAGCTCAATGTTGAGAAGACGGAAGCCAAATCGTTGGCTCCAACCTCCTTAACCTCCCCAGCCTATCCCTCACCTACCGACTCCAACTTCTGTAACCTCCCCACCCTATCCCTCACCTACCGACTCCGACCTCCGTAACCTCCCCGATCTATCTCTTACCGACTGAAGTTATGCAGAATTTAGGTGTCGGGTTCGATCCCCAGCTGTCTTCCTACCCCACAACCAGTCCCTGACCAGGACCTTTTCCTTATCCACATATCAGTTACCTTCCATCACCTTGCTTATTACAATGCCCTCCTCGCTGGGCTCCACAGCTCCACCATTCATAAAATCTAATTAATTCACAACTCTGCTGCCCATAAACTTACCCACATCAAACTCCACACCCCATCACCCAGTCCTTGCCAGGCTCCTCTGACTCCCTAATGCAGAATGGATCAAGTTCAAGATCCTCACACTTGTGTATCACTTCATGCCCTGAAACCTCCCTACTCTCTGACCTACTCATACCCCACTATGTGTCGCCTTCCCTCAGCTGGTTTTGGTCTCCTGTACATTCCTCGTCCCCTCCTCTCCACAGTCGGCTGCCGTGCCTTCAGCCACTAAGCCTTGAAACTATGGAACTCTCTGCCTTGCCTCCTCCTTGCCCGTCTTCAGATCACACCTGAAGACCTTCCTCTTCGACCATGACTCCTTCCCCTCTCTGCTCTCCCCGGCTGGTTGTCAAGCTCTGTGAAACTGTGTTAAGATCTCCAAGATCCTACCCTGTGTGAAAGGTGCTATAAAATTGCAAGTTATTGTTGTTCAGTCAGGTCAATAAATTCAACCTGTACTCCATTTCCTAGTGTAAACAAACTACATACAGACTACATTTGTGGAGTCCTGTAGCTCAGTGGTTAGAGCACTCGCTTTGCAAGCGAGAGACCTGAGTTCAATTCCAGGCAGAGGGCGAAACCTTGGGTAAGTTTCCTTACTCCACACAGAGCCTAATAATAATCCCTCCAAAACCAAAAACAATAATAAATTGGTCATTTTCAATCTACGACTGTTTGTGGGACATTGCTGTGCGCAATTGGCTGCCGCGTTCGCCCACAAATATACAGTCAATTCACTTTACAGTGTGTTCTGTGAAGCGCTTTGGGACGTCCTCCCGACGTGAAAAGCACTATATCAAATGCAAGGATTATTATTATTATTATAAGAAATCACCGTTGCCATAACAGTTTTCCTTGAGGAACACCGCACGTGACAATCAAAGTGTATAAGTCGTACAAAATCCGATTTAATCAATGATCTACACTGCGCATGCGTAATTCAATGCAGCCAGTAAGTGCACGCGCTGTGATGGATCAAGACTTCATTTTCCGCGATTCAATGCGGTTTGACCCGTCGTCTCATGTGCACTTACCCGCAAGCATTAGAATTGCATTGAATCACAGGAAGTGAAGTTCTTCTGCGCATGGGTCGACAGATCAAGACTGTGTTTCCCACAATTCAATGCAACCGACTGGTAAGTGCACATGTGTCGACGGGTCAGGAATGTATCCCGCAATTCAAAACAGCTGATTAGTGCGAGAATAATGTAGGATAGCAGAGTGGCATTATGAGTTAGGAAGTGATTAATACCAGTAGCACAAAGAAATCTAAGTGTTTTTTTCTAAGAAACTGAATGGGACTCGCATGAATGTATGACTTATAATAATCCTTGCATTTGATATAGCGCTTTTCACGTCTACTAGACGTCTCAAACCGCTTCACAGAATATACTGTAAAGTGAATTGACTGTATATTTGTGGGTGAAACGTGGCAGCCAATTGCGCACAGCAGTGTCCAATCGTGAACTGAGTGACCAAATTATTATTGTTTTTTTTCTTGAGAGATTATTATCAGGCATGTGGAGTAAGAAAACTTGCCCAAGGTTTCGCCCTGCTAAGAATCTAACCCACGTCTATCGCTTGTGAAGCAAGTGCTCTAACCACTGAGCTACAGGCCTCCACTTGGGCGATTATATGATTTAGAAAGATAAGACTTTAGTGATTATTTTAGTAGGGTAGAGGTAATTTTAGTGGGGCAGAATTCCAGGCATCAGCAGTGCTGTAGAAATTGAACTATTGTAAATCTCATAAGCATACTTGTTTCCAATTCATAATTCAGCTCCTTTTGTGACATTTCATCCTTCTGTTAGCATATCAGGCCAGCAGAAAACAGTTTGCTGTTCCAGTTACTTCCAGAAGTGTGTCCCAGAAAGGACCATTAAGTTTACCTTATAGGTTTATCTCCAAAAGCAAGGCTAGGGTGGAAGGAAGTACTTGCACAGGAAGTGAGCTAGTGTATTATAATCCTTACATCTGACATAGTGAGGTTACAAAGTATATTGGTACATTTTACAATGTTATTGTTATTATACATTAGATTTCCAGCCGTTTGCCTCTGCAAATTTTGAGCTACATTTTATTCTCTTTAAAAAGACCTGTAAAAGAATTTCATAACCATGTAAAAAGAAATTTGTAACACTGTAAATTGATTAGATCATTTTTTTTGAAGCATTACCTGAAATCCTTCCAGCGTGAAAAAATGTCTATCTCTATATCCTCGGTCTGATTGGGGATAAACCTGAATTCTGACACCAGCTCTGGAGAGTGTTCATGAATTTCACAGTCTCCAAGCTCCGCTACAAAGAAATAAAACAATTTTTTTTAAAAAGGCTCAGAAATAAATAATGGCTATGCATCCATTTTCTCTACAAAATGTGATTGAAAAGCAATTGCACTTAAACATGTTGCCGCATTAATACAGAATTTCATGAATCATTAGAAACCATCTAAATGTAGTTCTTACAACAAACCAATTTGGGAGGTAGAAATAAGCAGGTCATTGCACACACAACTAAAAAATGATTGCTGAAGTTAGTCCTGCTGTGACTGGCTAGACAGTATGAAGATGCCCGAGTACAAATTCTTACTGATAATTAAAATTTTTAAAAGGCTGCTTATGTGCACTGCAAGCTTCATTTGAACAGTTTATTGAAGGTCTTTTTTGACCTTCATAATGGTGGCTCAAAGAGCAATTGTAATAATATTACAATACAATTTACATTTATATAGCACTTTTTAAATCAGGAGGACATCTCAAAGCGCTCAACACTACTGGCTGTGTACCCGAGCACAGGATGGGAGCCGAAGGGAGTGTGCAAGGGAAGAGTAACCAAAAGCACGGTCAAAGAGGTATGTCTTCAGACGGGCTTGAACGAGGGGAGGGAACGAATCAGAGACACCCCAGGATGATCTGATAAATCCATTCCTCTATAGATCTGTCACAAAGCAAGATCCTCTGTCCCATTTTCAAGAAATCTTCCCATTCAATCATGGATCTCATGTTACTGTAACTCGATCCAATAACCTTTTTAACCAGCTCTGGGAGACTAAGAAGTGGAGCCTGGAAAGGCTCAATTTACCAGTCCTCTTCCATCCTCCTCAGTGGGAAAGTGCTGGTATCACCACCCAAGCACCCATAAAATGGAAAACTTTGAATGCCACATTCATTTGAAGCTGTAACTTAGCTCACATTTTTATTTTTATTGGTAGTCAGTTGGATTACCTACTGAAATTTGGTGGCTCACAAATACTTACTCTAGTCTGGTCAAAAGCTCACAAGATAATTTAAATTTGTTCTTTGCTTTTAGAAATCAGCAAATATTTGCCAGATGTGCTCAATTTTTTTCCTTCAGGCGCAATCTTCAGATCACACTTGAAGACCTTCTTCAACCCTGAGTGAGGGGTGCTATATAAATGCAAGTTGTTGTTGTTGTCTCCAAGGCAACAGGACAAGATGGCTCATATTCAGTTTGGGAAGGTATATCTTTTAGAAAGTACCAACTGCTGGGGCGGGATATTACAGATGATAACAGCCTGGATACGAGACTAATTTTTCAAACAAAAAGTGTGTGGCTCAATGGGAATTTGGTCAGATTGGTATTTTGGAAGTATAAGATCAAATAATTTTCTTGGGATTTTGTGACCTTCCATTTACCAATTGGAAGGTGCTGGCATCACCACCCAAGCACAGATGAAATGAAAAGTTTTGAATGCTATAATTGGAAATAGGAAAAGCTGGAAATGCACAGCTGGTGGATCAGCGTTTTGGTCATTATACTTCATTAGAATTGAGTTCTGATCACATGTCATGCCCAAAACATTAACTCATCCTTCCATTCAGATTCAAATTGAGCTCCTGTGAATGTCGAGCACTTATTTCTCTTGACAGTACACTTGGGGCTACCCCATGTGAAGGGCACTATATAAATGCATGTTGTTGTTGGGACTATTAACTTGAGTCAGGAAATGCAGGCATGAAGTTCCAAATGTTATATTCCATGGAATAAGCATGTTGAAGCACGAGACTCTGCCTGTGGCCAAAAGATCATTAGTTTTCTATAACCAAAATAAATGTTGGTATTGGACTCCCGCCCCATGCTAGACAGTTCAATTTCTAAACTCACAGAAACCAGAAAAATTGGGTTTTTAAAAAAAACTGAAAATATTTGTTTTTTGTGCAGAAGAACCAATAATTCCATTCAAATGTTTGTGAAAGGCAATTTTATACCTGTGTACTGGTGTTGCTGAAATGCAAGACACATTCAGTTGCCTTGCAGGACACAGAAAACCCATTATTTACACATCTAAACTACACACTTCACAAATATAGTTTGTGTTCCCCTGAAGTGGAATACTGTAAAATAGCTCTGACAAGCTACAATTCGGCAAGAGGTTTTGGGTAGCAAAAATTGACTTGGTTTATATGCAGGCACTATTTGTAAACAGATGTGCAAGACTGTACAGCCAGAAAATCTGCATTCAATTACTGCATCTCTTTAGCTGAACCAACTACAAGCATTTCAAACAGATTTAGCCTGGGGGAAGAGATTGTACTTCAAGCACTTTATCAAGTTATAAAATATTACACTAAGCTTTAATGCCATATTATGAAATTCTTGACAATCAATTACTTTCTCAGTTTCAGTCTAGACTTAAATAACTATTAAATGCAGCTCGTAAGTCAGACATTATACATTTTAGTGGTTTCATCTGGATTTCAATGTCATTTGTGCACAACATTACTCATTACCATTTGTGCAATGTTGCTGGTACAGATTAGTCTACATAACCAGACGTCACTGCACTTCTCTATATCTCATTGTGTGAAGTGCTTTAAGATATTGATATGATAAATCGCGACATCGAATGGAAGTATGGTTACTTAACTGCAGAGGGCATATTAATACACCCACACTGACATTCACCATATTAGTGATCAGTGAGAGTCTGCAGCTAATCAGTACCCAACAAACATCCACTATGTGATTTTGTACACAAAACGGAAGTTGCGATTGCAGCTACTTTTTTTTGCTTTGAGCTATGTCTTGGCTGAGAAAAGATTTGAAACTCCAACAAAAAGTCATGAAGCAAGCCTTTTCAGGCCTGAGAGATCAGAATCTGTTTCAAAGCAAATCCTGCAATAGCATTCACAAACCTCTCTTTTGTAAATGTCTCATTTTGAACATTGATATGAATAATGAACAGAACAGGATTGCACAGACATGCATCAAACACAAGGTTTATAAATTTTGTAATGTAGGAATGAGAAACAAAATAGTTCCTAATCCCTAAAATCAGTTACTGTGTCAAGGAAAAAGAATGAGGGATTTTCCTAATAGAGGGAATGGGTGGCTGTGGAATGCATTGCTGTTTACATGAATGTGTGGTTACAGTGGGTAATGATGCATGCTGCTGAGGGAAGGGGCAGCAAAAATGAATGATAACAAGATCCAAAGAAAATTGGAAGAAGACCTTTGGTTTATTTGATCTTATACTTTCAGAAAACCTATCCTACCATCTATCCATAAAGCAAAACACTATTTTTGTTTAAAAGAGGAGTCTGGTGGCTGAGCTGTGTCACTCTTCTTAGTAACCCACCCCAGTAGTTGGTCGCCCTTGGTTTAAAGAAATATTTCCAAAGATTGCTAAAAAAGTGAGCGCACCTGTCAAATATTCTCTGACTTCTAAAAGCAAAGAAAGAGTTCAAATAATCTTGGTTTCCAAGTAGTAAGCTTTTGACCAGACTAAATATTTGTGAGCCCCCAAATTACAGGAATCCATCCCAAAAAATCTAAGCTAATTTATAGCTTCAAACAAATGTGGTTTGATACCACATATGTATTTACATATTCCTAGAAGTGTTTGACACAGGTAATTTGACTGGAATGCGAAATATTTCCAGCCATTAGTACCTATCTTAAAATTGTTTACCAAAAATATAGAATCATAGAATTACACAGCACAGAAGGAAGCCATTCGGCCCATCATGCTCATGCCTGCTCTTTGAAAGAGCTATCCAAATTAAACCCATTCCCCCGCGCTCTCCCCATAATCTTGCAAATTTGTGAATTTTATCTGTAAAACTTTTCTAGAGTAATAAGTTTAAAACTCTGTGACTATTCACCCATATTCCAACCATCCGATTTTATGTTGATACATTTTGTCCATATTAGTTGAACACGCTGCCAGCCTTGCAAACCTATTAATTTAACCTTTAGCCCACATTGTTCTAAAAGTAGGATGAAATTAAATTAGATGAAGTGTCTCAAGGGCAGCATGAGACTAGATGTACGTTTTCCATATCAGGTCTTTGCTTATTAGAATTTGCAAAGAACTTCTATAGAAATGAAGAAACCTGTGAATTAGCACATTGTAAAGACAGGAATAAGGAACTGCAATATACCTTAAATGGCAAGATCATAAATTTAGGGTAAAGGAACTCTGGCGTTCCTGATTGGATCCATGAAAGTTATACTTGCTTGGAAAAAAATACAATAGATACATTAAAGATTTGCTGCAAAATTTAAGTTGTATGTTAAAGGGAATGTGGCAGCAGGGATAGAAAGTTGGCTATAGAAAAAAGGTGTAAAAAAAAGCTTAACTAAAAGGACAGCAAAAATGAGGTGTAAATGGATTGTTTTGATAGGAAGAAAGGAAGCAATGGTTCTCCCAGAGATCAGCGGGAGCACCACTCCTCTTCTCTCTTCGTTCTTTTTTTATATGGAATTGGGTGTGGACAATATTAAAATTTGCCAACACAAAAAGCATGTAAGTTACTGCATAGAGGACCAAGAACCTTCACGGGCATACAAGGCACGCTAATAGATAAGGCAGATAGATGGCAGACAAAACTTAATGCAAGAAAAGTATGAAGTGTTACATTTTGAGAAGAAGAATATTGAAAGGAAATATACAACAGCAAGCATTTATATAGCACCCTTCATGCAGGGTAGTGTCTGCGTGCTTAACAGTGGTGGAGCTTGACACCGACCTAAGGGAAAGAGGTTGGTGACTGTAGGCATGGACAAAGAAGAAAGTCTTCGGGTGTGATCTGAAAACGGGGAAGCAGGAGGCAAGGCAAGGGGATCACGTGAAGTCGATTACTGCCTTGTAATCCTACCGGTCGGTCAACAGTATAGTTTTATGAGACACAGATTGTGGAACTTTCCACATTCCATTTAGAGTTATTAATACAGTAATTCCTTTACTTTAAAAACTGGTTCAGCTGGGTTAACTGGACATGGTGTTTACAGTCAGAATCATCAAGGAATGTAACCCTGCTGTTTGCAGCTTAGATAAAATACTATGCACTAGATATAGAGAATTATTTCAAATTGTGTCAAAGTGATTTTGAGAAACAAATTTAAATTTGGATAATGGAGGAATATTTGCCAGAAATAGATCAGTGAGAAAATATTTGTTCCATTTTGGTTCCTATAAAAGGTGCAGCAGACACAGATTGCTTGTAAAATAGTCCCTGGTTATTGATGGGAGAGAAAAAGATTTGTGTGAAATGCTTTATAGTCGGAAATTTCCACAGCATGAAAATTTCATTCATCATGAATACCCGATTGAAGTTGATAAACATCCTGTGTCGATCACGCCATCCTTCTCCATCACTTCGCCTTCATCATCCACCTCAGTGGCTCCCCACTGGCTTGATTCGAGTCCTACCTTACAAACCACCTGGATTACATTTCCGCAAATAGTTTTTCTTCTCGCCCTTGCCTGGTCACTAATGGGGTACCCCAGGGCCTTTAGCCTTGGCCCCCGTCTCATCTTCATCTACATGCTCTCTCTCGGTGATGTAATCTGCAGACATGAGGTTAACTTCCACATATATGTGGATGACACCCAAATCTACTTTTCCTCCAGCTACGACCCGCAGTCCTCTGGTGTTCTGTCAACTTGTCTGACAGACATCAAGACCTGGATGAGCGCAAATTTCTTGCAGTTAAATGTCAACAAGATGGGAGCCATACTCTTTGGCTCCCATCGATGTCTTCTGTCCTACGGTTCAGACCTGCTCAACCTACCCGATCTGTCCTTAAAACTCTCTCAACCTGTGCGCAACTTAGGCCTCAGGTTTGATGCCCAGTTATCCTTCCTCCTCCACATCCAGTCCCTGACCAGGACCACTTCCCTCCACGTCCGCCACATTGCCCATCTCCGACAATACCTCACTCCACAAGCTGCTGAAACCTTTGTCCACGTCTTCGTCACCTCTCAGCTGGACCACTCAAATGCACTCCTCGCCAGTCTCCCCTCCTCCACTGTTCACAAAATTCAACTCATCCAAACCTCCGCCGCCCACATTCTCACCTGCACTAAACTCCGCATCCCGATTACCCCAGACCAAACTTCACTGGCTCTCTGTCACACAGCGGAACGACTTTGAGATCCTCACTGTAGTACTTAAATCCAACCACGCCTTGGCACTCCCCTATCTCTCCAACCTCCTCTCTCCTCACAGCAGTACCTGCTATCTCCGCTCTACAGGCTCCGGCCTCCTCCTTGCCCATCGAATCCTCCGCTCCATCAGTGGCTGTGCCTTCAGGCACTACGCCCCCAAGCTATGGATCTCCCTCCCTCAATCCCTTCGCCTTGCCCCCTCTTTCCCCATTTTCAAGTCGTGCCTGAAGACCTTCCTCTTCGACCGTGCCTATGGTCACCTTCCCCCTGCTCCTGGCTCGGCATGGGGCTCCACCATTGTTAAGCTCCCTGGGACGCTACCCGGTGTGGCGGGCGCTATATTAAATGCAAGTTGTTATTGCTGTTTTTGAACTGATGCAGCCCTGTATCATGTTAAACAAGACTGATTGTTTTTTGATATAAATCATCCTCCTCTGGTGGGAAAGCTGGCCTTATATAACTGGATCAGAGTGGATTAGAGACCCAGGGCACCAGTCAGAGATTACAAAATGCAAATCTCAACAGATGAGACTACTTCAACCAAGAATTTTGAAGTTTCTGCATGACGTCACGTCCGCCGGCCAGGTTTGAATCACTGGTAGCAGCTACAGCACAGTATAGTATAGCCTGTACTGGTGTCTCCCTCCCTCCCACCCTCTGTCTGTCTGTCTGTCTGCTCTATCCTTCCCCTGCAGGCTGCTCGTTGCTAACCACAATGAGCGCCAACTCCAGCCCCCCCCCCAGCCTCCTGCAGCCTGACAATGTCCTGCTAAACCACCACCTCTTGACCCAGCGTGCGCATCTTGGCTGCCACCCCCGACCCGAGCTGGCCCTCCCTCAAAATGCCCCCTTCCCTGCAACTCTCCCGCTCTGTCCTGCTCTCTCTCCGCCCTCCCTGCCTCCTATCTCAGCTTGACCTCCCCCCCACTGCCTCCCTCTGCTCCAGCCTGGGAATCCTCCGCCGGGCTCATCGTGCACTCGGCACTGGCTGTCCAGCAGCAGCCACGCCGACTGCGCCATTCCCCACTACCGCCGCAAGCCACCCTGGACCCTGACCCTAGGGGCTAACCTCTCCTTCCTCATCCGCATCCCCAACCTCCCTCTCAACCATTCCACTACTCCCTCCCATCCCACTGCCAACTGTCCACTCCGCATTGGACTTCAAAATGTCCGCTCCATCTCCAACAAGACCCTGGCTATCAATGAACTCATCCTCAATGAGAACACTGACATCATGGCACTCACAGAAACCTGGATCACCCCAGGTGACACCTTTCCCCTCACTGAGGCCACACCACCCGGCTACACCTACCACCATGCCCCACGCCACAACCGTCGTGGCGGTGATGTGCCCCTCATATCCATATCCCCCTATCCACCTACTCCACCGGCTCGTTCCCCTCGTTCGAACACCTTACCCTCTGCCATCCCTCCCACCTCTCTCTGAAAATTCTCTTACTTCACTGCCCCCCAAAATCCTCCCCCACCTTCATCTCTGACATCTCCACCCTCTTTGCTTCCCTCTGCCTCTGGTCCGACCGCCTCATCATTCTAGGCGACTTCAACCTCCACTTCACCTCCTCCTGCTCCATCTCCTCAGATTTCTCCTCTCTCAACCTCTCTCTCCACATCCACTCTGCTAGACGCACCCACAGGCTCCTCCGCCCTCGCAGACACACCTTGCAGATACTTTCCTCTGACTCTCACTGTGAGAAAATGCTGGACTTCCTTGAGTACAAAATCGAGGGAATCCACTCAGCTGCCACTGCCCTCCCAACTTCCAACCCCTCCCTACCCCAACCCCACACAATTACCTATCCGACAATTATCCATCCCTCCTTCCACACATTTGAACCTGTCACCCCCTCCTCTGTCTTCAACACGATAACCTCAATGAAGTCCACCATCTGCTCCCTCGACCCCTTCCCCACACCTCTCCTTAAATCCCAGCACCACCGCCTTGCCCCACTACTCGCCGACATCATTAACCTCTCCCTGTCATCTGGCACTGTTCCTTCCCCCCTCAAAACAGACACGATCACCCCACAGCATGGAAACTGCCCGGGTCAAGATCACAAACAACATCCTAACCATGTGTGACCAGGGCTCCCTCTGCCTCCTCGTTCTCCTGAACCTCTCCACTGCCTTTGACACCGTGGACCTCTCAATTCTCCACCACCGCCTCTCCTCCCACCTTGTCCTTGACTGGTTCAGGTCCTACCTTTCACACCGCCTCCACTTCGTTTCAGCTAACGGCTTCTCCTCCATCCCCCATACTGTCTTGTACGGTGTTCCTCAGGGCTCTGTCCTCGGTCCCCTCCTCTTCACTCTCTACATGCTCCCCCTTGGTGACGTCATCTGCAGACATGGGGTACATTTCCACATGTATGCGGATGACACCCAACTCTATCTCTCTGCCTCCCCCTCAACTCCAGGACTACTGGCGTCCTGACCGACTGCCTGCCCGACATCAAGTCCTGGACGAGAGCCAACTTTCTCCAACTCAACGTCAGCAAGACCGAGGTCCTCTTGATTGGCTCACGCCAGCGCCTCCACACCTCGTGCGCTGGCAGCATCAGCCTCCACGGCTGCACATTCAACCTCACTAAGCAAGTCAGGTATCTGGGAATCTTGTTTGACCCTGAACTGTCCTTTCTCTCCCACATCCGCGCCAAGACTGGCACTGCCGACCACCACCACCTCCGCAATATTGCCAGACTCCGCCACTGCCTCACCCCTCAGGCTACCGAAACCCTCACCCACGCATTCGTCACCTCAAGGCTTGATTACGGGAACTCCCTTCTCATCGGCCTTCCCAACTCTTCCCTTCACAAGCTGCAGATCACCCAAAACTCTCACGCACCAGGCTCCGTGACCTCATCACTCCCACCCTCGCCCGACTCCACTGGCTCTCCATCCCTCATCGGATCAAATTCAAGATCCTTGTCTCACTTTCAAGGCCATCCATGGCCTTGCCCCCTCTTACCTCTCTGACCTGTTGACACCCTACCAACTTACCCGCTTCCTCCATTCATCGGACTCCGGCCTGCTCCATGTCTCCCGCCCGACCCGCCCTACCATGGTGGCCGGGCTTTCAGCCTCTCTGCCCCCACAATCTGGAACTCCATCCCATGGTCCCTTTGCCCCGTTTTCTCCCTTGCCTCCTTCAAGGCCGGTCTCAAGATCCTTCTCTTCGACCGTACCTTTGGTCTCTCTCCCACCTCTCTGCCTTCCCTCACCCCTACACCACCCCTCTCCCATGCTCAGGCTCCGACACCTGACCGTTCAGTGCTTTGGGACGTCCTCCCGACGTGAAAGGCGCTCTAGAAATGTAAATTTGTTGTTGTTTCCTATGTTATTATACCTTGAACAAGGCCACCCGCATTGCACTGCTCCAAACCAATTTAAGTGCCACAGGTAAATAGTTTCCGATAAATGAATGGGACAAAAAGAGGATTAGGACCACAACAATAACCAGAAAATGAGCTTCAAAGGATTAACAACTTGAGGAGATTTACTGAAAAACAGGAGCATGTTAAAATACATTCAGCCTTCGTCTTCAAAGGAGAATACACTTACTTTGTAGGCAAGAAGCAGCCAGTTCCACACCAATGTCATATGGACATTTCAGTCTGCAAAAAAAAAAAAAAAATGGGTTAGAATTGATTCACACTTACTGCAAAATTGTTTTTCTTGAATAAATGAGGCACAAACTGAACTAAGGATTTCAAAAACACTGGTACATTTCTACAGTAGCAGCCAGCAGTCACATCAAGATATTCACCATTATTGAGTGGAACTAAATGCAATTCACACTTTTCCACAAGCATATTTTGCAATAAATACCATAAAAATGACGAGCAAACTAGATCCAGACTGTGAGAAAAAGGAGTTTAAACAGATTATTCTGGCTATGAAGTCCTTCACGTTGTTGAAAAATTCTGTATACAGTACAGCAAAAAGCAGTGCTGTATGCAAGACATTGTATACCAACTTACTTGCCAGAAAGAACATCTTGTCTAAGTTGCAGCACAAAGAGATACCTGCAAAATAATACAGAAATCAATTGAAGCAGACAAGTTACTTTGGTACCACATAAAACAGCTTTCCTTCGTATCTAAAAAGTCCCACTGAAACTCTTCTGACACTCCTGTGAGAAAAGGCCACTTCCAAAATTCTTTACCAGAACTGTAAGGTGTGGTCAAACAAATATCCTGTGTAAATTCAATACCACTTCAGTGATTTATGCACTAAGCTTTTAACTAAAAACGTACAGCAATATGCAGTAAACTTAAATTTGTACTTCAGGAGTTCCTACCTTGTAAACTCTTCACGAAGATTGTTTGGTTCAGAGGAATAGAATTTTATTCTGAAGTGCAAGCAGTAAGGAGGTCCAACTAGTCAAAACAGATTTATAATGTACATTATTTTCACCAATATAAAACATCTAAGAAGCAAGTTTTCAACTATAACACTAAAATACTACTCATCTAAATGATTCATGTGCTGCAATATTTACAGGGTTATAAAGTTTTTTTCAAAGAGATCAAAACGATCATAAATGCACAAATTAAAAAGCATCTTTTTTGGATGAATGCTAAAAGATGACCATTATACACTTACTTTTCATTTGTTTCTTGATAGGCTTTGTATAGTCTAACCAGTGCTGTGTAAAAAAAAACAGAGCAAGTTATTATGTGCCACAGTTACTTTATTTTTGTAATGCTGAATCAAGGATTTTATTATAACATTTGCATTTTATTTCAGATAACCTCAGCAGTTTTTACACAATGAGGTTCTTTGAAGTACAGTAATCATTCATAGGTAGGCAAACATTAGGAGCTAATCTGCACTAGGCACATCCCATATACAGCAACAAGATGAATAGTCAAATAAACATTTATGGCAAGTTTGGACAATGGAGGAATATTGGACCAGCACATTGGGAGGACTTCCTTTCTTTTTCCAAAGTAATGTTCTGAGTGTTTCAACCCCAGGTGGATAGGCAAAAAAGATTTAACATCTGATACAAAAGATGGCACCTCCAGAGCTGCAATAATTCCTCACTGAGTACTGCAGGATCAACAGAGACATAGGATGAGGCTCGGACCCACAGAGGGGACTACAGTATAACTGCAAAATAAATTCCAGAGGTTTGATATCACTTATTGCTGTGTAATCTAGGGAAGTATATCAATTATATTGATGGTAGTTGAAATCCAGTACCCACAGAAACATCAGAGTAAAACCTTTAACCATACAGAATATTCAAGTTAATGGATCACCTAGTAATAAAAAAGCCTTTGAAACGTGGATTGAAATAATTCAGAATAACGTCCAGTGTTCACAATGATTTTCAGTTACTGTCCCTTTCATTTGCAACCTTGCTTTCTCTCACTGTGTTTGACTTTGAGATTTCCTTCCTGCATGACCATTGTTTTGATATAGTGATGTTGCATTTCGAAGAATAAAATAAATAAAATCAAATAAAAGGAGGATTTTTATTGAAGGTGGCTTATCCTAGCTAGATATCATCAACAGAAATAGAGTTCACTTCCACATGTAAGCAGATAACGACCAACTCTTATCTCTGCTCCTACCCTCGACCCCAGGACTACTGCTGCTCTGACAAATTACTTGTCAGATATCAAGAGCTGGATACGCATTTAATGTTCACTCTTAACTCTCTTCAGTTGAATGTCAACAATGCCATACCTTCCCTCCCCAAACTTGGGTTCCCAGTCAGCTATGAAAAATGCTTTGAGATTTCCTTCCTACATGACAGATTCTAAATGTAAGTTGTTGATGTTTGCCAGGCATCAGTTTTTAAATTCCCACCCCAGAGAGGTGGGTTTCATTCAAACCTTTTTGTAAAAAATTGTAATGCATATTGTAGAAAATAAGACTAAACCCCATGTTGATTCAGCTCTTGTTTACACCTAAACACAATGTGTTGGAGACATGCATCTCTCTTTGGTTTCACTAGATGAACATACTATGTTCAACCTATTATTAGATGAGATAACAGCAATACCAAAAATGAACAGTCAGCTTTCAAATTAATATTTGTTTTCCTTACCCCCAAATTCTACACCATCTTAAATTTTAAGCCTACTAACCCTGTCACGTGCAGATTAGTGAATTTATATTATACCACTATGGTGCAGTACCTTCTGAGCACCTGCTGTCTCTCCAGAGGTAACAACACTCAACCTTAGGAAAATTACACAACTGTTTGAAAAGAAAAACCCAAACAACAAAATGGAGGACTTGTCTGGTGCTTGTTTCCTTGTTAAAATGAAAATGTATCCCTATTTTTAACTGTTAATATACTTTTAACCAGCAATGATTGCTGATAGCTTTGCTCATGCATTAATATTTCCATAGTTATGATAGATATTGAATTAGCCCATTGGATAGAGGTCAACTGGGCTTGTTCCAAATCTCCACTGTGAAGGTGAATGAGAAATTTGAACCCCTTAATACAGGTAATGTCAGTTTTGTTTCAATTTAAGGCAAAGGTTGCAAAGCCAAAGTTAAATAGTTATACTGTAGTATAACGCTGGTAAAAGTAAAAAATAGACAAACTGATGATTCATTCAGCAGATAAATCTGAGCATTTTGCATCAACAGAGTCCAGACTCCAGGGTAGGGTGTGTCACTAAAAACTGAACAGGGAAGAAAATGTCATCCAAGTAATTTCAAGTGAGACATTTTAGGATCTTGTGTAAACACACTATTGTACAAGAATTTAACTCTGTTAGATCCTTCAGATCAGATGTTAAATCAAGGTTATATCTGCCTGTTCAGATGGACGTTAAAGATCCCATGGTTTATTTGAACAGTGAATGGAGTTTCTCCTGGTGTCCTGCCCAACATTCCCCAGATAAAATTGATCATTCCGTTTATGACTGTTTGTGAGACATTTCTGTGCACAAATTGGCTGCCAAATTCACATATAAAATATAAAATCATTACACTTTTCATCTTGTGAAGTGCTTTGAGATATGCTCCCAACACTACATCAAATCAAAGGATGATTATTAATATTATTGTCAAATCCTGTGCAACCAGTATCAGAGCAGTCGGTGAAGTAAAATGCCTGCCTATGGTCACTTCAGAACACTTCAGGTTGAACATTTCAGAATTTCTCCCAACTGCTACACAATCTGTTATTACAACAGATCCAGCCACATATCCAACTGTCCAATAATCCTATTAAAAGAGCTAAGGCATTTACTATTACAACTCAACCACAAAATCCTCCATCTGGTTTAGCGTCTATCAGGAAAGATCACTGATCTGGAGAAAACCCTCTTCGATAAGAATCTGGGGCATTTATCAGATGTGCTTACAAAGGCAAACAGGATGCTGGGCTATATAGTGAAATCAGTTGAATTACGATCCCCAGACATCACATTCAAGCTATACATTGCTCTGGGCAGGCTATACCTAGATATTGCATATATTTCTGGTCACCGCAACATATTGGGGCTGCTAAGATCCTAGAGGCATCTCAGAGGAGAGCAATGAGGAAGATTCCCAGTGTTAGAGAAATGACCTATGAGCAACGATTAGACAAGATTCTTTTGAGTTGAGAAAACGCTTTGATTGAAAAAGTAAACTGAGGACAATTAATAAGGATGCATCAAGGCAGTAGAACAAGAGGATATGGGTTCAGAGTTGCAAAAGGCAATTTATTTTAAAAAGAAACAGTTTGATATTGCGATGGGAAAACGATAGGGTGGATATTTTGGACAGATGAGATTGGATGAGCTAAAGGGACTTCTTCATCTGAACCAATCTAGTAATCTGGTGACCAAGTTGCTCAATTCCATCCTCACCCTCCTGAGCTTCTGCTACTCTATCCATGCTCCCCCTTAGCTAATTTAAATATGATCACTATACATTACAGAATCATAGAATTATACAGCACAGAAGGAGGCCATTCAGCCCATTGTGTCTGTGTCGGCTCTTTGAAAAGAGTTATCCAAATCAGTCCCATTCACCCGCGCTCTCTCCATAGTGCAAAAGTGCCTTGCAAAAGTGTCCTCCTCAAATAATTATCTACTTCTCTCTTAAAAGTTGTTATCGAATCAGCTTCCGCCACCCTTTGCATTCCAGATCCGAACAACTCACTGTGTGAAAACATTTCTCCTCACCTCCCTTCTGTTTCTTTTAACAACTATTTTAAATCGATCCCCTCAGGTTACCACCCACCCGCCAGTGGAAATAGTTTCTCCTTGTTCACCCTATCGAATCCACTCATAATTTTGAAAACTTCTATTAAGTCTCCTCTTAACTTGTCTGCTCCATGGAGTCCTGTGGCTCAGTGGTTAGAGCACTCGCTTTGCAAGTGAGAGACCTGAGTTCAATTCCAGGCAGAGGGCGAAACCTTGGGCAAGTTTCCTTACTCCACACAGAGCCTAATAATAATCCCTCCAAAAACCAAAAACAATAATAAATTGGTCATTTTCAATCTACGACTGTTTGTGGGACATTGCTGTGCGCAATTGGCTGCCGCGTTTGCCCACAAATATACAGTCAATTCACTTTACAGTGTGTTCTGTAAAGCGCTTTGGGACGTCCTCCTGACGTGAAAAGCGCTATATCAAATGCAAGGATTATTATTATTATTATTATTAATAATCCTTGCTTCTCTAGTCTCTCCTCATAACTGAAGTCCCTAATTCCTGGTACCATCCTGGTAAATCTCCTTTGCACCGTCTCCAATGCCTTGACATCATTCCTAAAGTGCGGTGCCCAGAACTGAACACAGACTCTCGCTGAGGCCTAACCAGTGTTTTAAAGGTTCATCATAACTTCCTGATTTTTGTATTCTATGCCATTATTTATAAAGTTAGTATACCGTATGTTATTTTTTAACAGCTTTATCTACCTGTCCTGCCACCTTCAAAGATTTACTTATATGAACCCCCAGATTGTACCATCAGATTATATTGCCTCTCCTCATTCTTCCTCCCAAAATGCATCACTTGGCACTTCTCATCTATCACTTGTCCGCCCACTTTACCAGTCTGTCTATGTCCATTTGCAGTCTGCTACTATCCTCTTCACTGTTTACTATTTTCCCAGCTTAGCATCATCTGCAAACTTGGAAATTGTACTCCCTGTACCTAAGTCCAGGTCATTTATATAGATCAAAACAGCAGTGGTCCCAATACTGACCCCTGGGGGACACCACTGCACACTTCCCTCCAGTCAGAAAAACAACTGTTCACCACCACTCTCTGTTTTCTGTCTCCCAGCCAGTTCTGTATCAATGTTACCACTGCCTTTAATACCCTGGGCTTCTACTTTGCTTACAAGTCTCTTATGTGGCACTTTATCAAACGCCTTTTGAAAGTCCATATAAACTACATCAACTGCACCAACTTCATCCACCCTCTCTGATACTTCCTCAAAAAACTCTATCAGACTTGTTAGACATGATTTGCCTTTAACAAACCCATGTTGGCTGCCCTTTATTAACCCATATTTTTCCAGGCGAAAATTTATTTTGTCCTGGATTATAGTCTCTAGAAGTTTTCCCACTACTGATTTTAGGCTGACTGGCCTGTAGTTTCCGGGTTTATCCTTCTGCCCTTTTTTCTACAGGGGAAACTAACATTTGCAACCCTCCAGTCCTCTGGCACCACCCAGGAGGTCCAAGGAGGAATGAACGATTGTGGCCAGAGCCCCTATCATTTCCACCCTTATTTCCCTCAGTAACCTAGGATGGATCCTGTCCGGACGGGGTGACTTATCTACCTTGAGCATCGACAAACTTTTTAGTACCTCCTCTCAGTTTATTCTTATCTTATCCAATTTTATAAGCCCACGTTTCGACCAAAAATATACAGTCAATTCACTTTAGAGTCTATTCTGTAAAGCGCTTTGAGATGTCGAGAAGTCGTGAAAAGCACTATATCAAATGCAAGGATTATTATTATTATTTCTCTATCCTCTCCTCCGATACTGTGGCACTGGCTGCATCCTCCTCTTTTGTGAAGACAGATGCAAAGACCTCATTCAGTACGTCAGCCACGCCCTCTACCTCCACAAGAAGATTTCCTCTTTGGACCCATCCTACCTTTGACTTACCTTTTATTCTTTATATGCTTATAAAATATCTTAGTGTTCTATTTTATGATACCCGTTAATCTTTTCTCACCCAATCTCTTTGCCCCTCTTATTTCCTTTTTCAGTTCTCCTCTGTTCTTTCTATATTCTATTTGATTACCTTCTGTATTTTGGACCTGGCATTTGTCATAAGCCTCCTTTTTCTGTTTTATCTTAATCCCAATTTCCTTACCCATCCAAGGAGGTTTGGATGCCCTACCTTGCCCCTTTGTGGGAATGCATCTGTTCTGTCCCCAAACTATCTTCTCCTTGAAGGCTCATTAGTCAATCTTTCTTTCCAATCCACCTTGGCTAAGTCCCTTTTTAACTCACTGAAATCAGTCCTCTTCCAGTTGGGTATCTTCACCTTTGATTGCTCTTTGTCCCTTTCCATAAGTATTCTAAACCTAATGATGTTGTGATCACTGTTGTCCAGGTGCTCTCCTACTGAAACCTGCTCCACTTGCCCCACTTCATTCCTCAGAACTAGATCCAGCACTCGTTGGGCTGGAAAAATACTGATCCAGAAAGTTATCCTGCGCACATTTCAGGAATCCTTCCCCCTCTTTGCCCTTTACACTGTTATTTTGCCAGACTAGGTTAGGATAATTGAAGTCCCCCATTATCACTACTCTATAGGTTATGCATATTTCTGAAATCTGCTTGCAGATTTGCACGTCTATCTCCTTCCCACTATTTGGTGGTCTATAGTATACACCTAACAGTAACAGCTGCTTTTCTGCTCCTTAACTCAAACCAAATAGATGCTGTTCTTGGACCCTCTAGCCCATCATCCCTTTCCAGTACCGTAATCGTGTCTTTGATCAATATTGCCAGCCACTCTTTTTTTTCCTTCCCTATCCCTCCTCTGTTTGATCCTGCTGTTTTGATACTCACTTGCACGAGGCACTGGGAGTAATCCAGAGATCACCACCTTTGAGGTCCTACTCTTTTGCTTTTTCCCTAGCTTCTGATACTCTTCCTGTAGGATCTCAGCCCTTTTTTTCTCTACGTCATGGATCCCAACATGGACCACGACTTTTGGATGTTCCCCTTCCGCCTGTAGAACGTTTTGCACCTATTCCGTGATAAAATAATAATAATAATCCTTGCATTTGATATAGCGCTTTTCACGTCGGGAGGACGTCCCAAAGCGCTTCACAGAATAGACTGTAAAGTGAATTGACTGTATATTTGTGGGCGAACGCGGCAGCCAATTGCGCACAGCAATGTCCCACAAACAGTCGTAGATTGAAAATGACCAATTTATTATTGTTTTTTGTTTTTGGAGGGATTATTATTAGGCGTGTGGAGTAAGGAAACTTGCCCAAGGTTTCGCCCTGCCTGGAACTGAACTCAGGTCTCTCACTTGCAAAGCGAGTGCTCTAACCACAAGCTACAGGACTCCACGATCTTCAACCCTGGCACCAGGAGGCAACATACCATGCAAGAGTCATGTCTTTGGTGCTGAAATGCCTGTCTACACCTTTCACCATTGTGTCCCCAATGACAATTGCATTGACAATCTTCCCTGTTATTATTATTATGAAAAGTGGTACACCAAATGTAAGGATTATCATCAACTGGAAGGAAGATAATAATAATAATAATAATCCTTGCATTTGATATAGCGCTTTTCACGTCAGGAGGACGTCCCAAAGCGCTTCACAGAACACACTGTAAAGTGAATTGACTGTATATTTGTGGGCGAACGCGGCAGCCAATTGCGCACAGCAATGTCCCACAAACAGTCGTAGATTGAAAATGACCAATTTATTATTGTTTTTGGTTTTGGAGGGATTATTATTAGGTGTGTGGAGTAAGGAAACTTGCCCAAGGTTTCACCCTGCCTGGAATTGAACTCAGGTCTCTCACTTGCAAAGTGGGTGCTCGAACCACTGAGCTACAGGACTCCACCCTTGAGGATAGATAGAGGGAGCTGGAAGGGGTGCACGGAAGAGTGATGGACGGTGGAAAACAGTGTCTTTGGGTTATTTAAATAATAGCTTAGTGAAGTAGGACACTTGAACATGTTTAAAAATATTTAATTTGCTAAAATGTGTTACAAAATTATCCACATTCTTTAAAAAAAGGTCTTTGAATGGGTGGGGTTTGAAAATAATGGTAGCCTGAAAGTCCACCTTGTATTTGTCTGAAAGATCATTTTGTTTTAAAATTTAAGATTGAATTTAAGATTGTGGATAATTCTTCTTGTCAATCTTTATTCAGAACCCATTTTTTTAAGAACTGTGGAAAACAAACATCTGAATTAAAAACACATTTATGAAATTAACATAAATTTAAATTTCAAAACAAAATAGCCTACATTTACAAGCTAAGGTTAAGCGGATTTTGGGGGCCTCACATTTGTTGACTAGAAATGTAAATAATGAGATAACTAAAATATATTGGCCTATTTAAAACTTTAAATCAAATGACAGAAGTTCTACTAAGTTAAGCTTTAGCAATTGCTTGTTTAGAATTCACAGTGTAGTTACCATTGAATATTTTAATATATTACTGTAGTTACAATATCATAAAATAATGTGATCCTTACATTTGATATAGAGCTTTTCACACTGGGTGGATATCCCAAAGCAGCCAATTTGTGCACAGCAATGTCCCAAAAACAGCCATGAAGCAAAGGTCCAATCTTATTTGGTCAATTGTTGTCAAGAACACTGGAACTCAAATAGTGTCAAGAACTCAAACAGTGCCATTGGATATTTAATGTGTGATCTCGACTGTGTAGGTGCCGCACGTGGGGTAATCAGTGTTCACCTTGTGCTGACAGGTGTACATGCCAGAATGGTGCTGAGCCACTTATGCATTTGCTTCTGAATTCCCAATTGCATGTTAGCTGTTGTAATGATTAACAAAGGCCATTATTGAAATAAAGATAATCAGAGAAAGAAAGCCTGGAGCAAGAACATTGCGTTAAAAAGAGTGCTGAAAATAGATGGAAACAAAAAGGCAGGGAACAAATGCCAAAAAGAGAATAGTTGAAGGTACACTGTATTTGCATGTAACTGTATTAAAAAGAAGGTTCTAGGAATAGTTAACATTGGGTTCATAAGAAACAATTGTCTTTGTGACATACATTTGTCATTCGACTTGGGAAAACTAACCAAATGGTCTTCTTGTATAAATTAAATCTATTAATTTACTATTTAAGAGTAGTATTCCTTTTGATACTCTTGAATAAATTCAAGAGTGAAGGCAATAATAACAAACCAAACTGGAGTGTTCTTCACGCGTAGCACTGTTCCTCAATAAAGATAAACTGGTGAATGATATATATATATTATATATATCTCCCATGCCCCTTACAACTGTGACAAATTCCATATTATATATAATATTGTTACAAAATTAAAATATATATATATAAATATATATAATATGAGAGAGACTTTCAAAAAGCATTTGATTCAGACTTGCTCAGGAGACTTGCATCTGAAATAGAAGCCCATGGGTTCCAAGATGAAGTTGTAAATTGGATTATTAATTGACAAGATAATAGAGGTCAGACTGCTGGAGTCCCCTAAGCAACAGGTCCCTTGGCTCCTTTTGTTCAAACAGCAAAGCATTAAATATTGAATTTGTCACATTTGCAAGGGGCACGGGAGATGGTTCATAAACACCACAGGCACAAGGGAATGGTGCAGATTCCTCTCACAAATGTTGCAAATTCCACATTCAGAACTGTTCTGTACTTCTTTATTCCACAAACCAATTATAAAATATCATTAGAAGTATTTATTGCTTCAATTTTATTCTAGCCTGAGCTGTTGTAAACAGAGAGAGCGCTTTAATACCTTCCATGCTTTTACCTCCCTCAATTTTTATTTGCCAACTTCAAAAATTCTGTTAGTGAGATTAAAATTGTAAATTATGAGTAGGTACTGCCCCAAATGTCAACATTTCAATAACTTCAGCTAGCTTCATTTTTAAAGTCATGACCTGGGCCAATAGAAACGTGCGGCAACACCTTTTCGGCGACAACAGCAGAGGTCCACTACAAACCCCATAAGTGGCTTACAACAACAACAAGATTACATTTGTATTGCGCCTTTCATGTTGGGAGGACATCCCAAGGCGTTGGCTTAGAGTGGTTAGAGCACTCGCCTCGCAAACAAGAGACCTGGGGCCGATACCCAGCAGGGCGAAATGCTGGGCAAGTTTCCTTACTCCACATGCCTCTGTTCACCTAGCAGTAAGTAGAAACCTGATTGTTAGTTGATTGGCCGATTGCTTTTCCGGCGTAATAATTCCTTAAAAAAAAGTAATAAATTGGTCACTTCAATCCACGACTGTTTGTGGGACATTGCTGTGTGCAACTGGCTGCTGCGTTTCACCCACAAAAAATATACAGTGAATTCACTTTACAGTATATTTTATGAAGCGCTTTGAGACGTCTCGAAGATGTGATAAGGGGCTACATCAAATGCAAGGATTATTATTATAAATGTAGTTTCTGGCTCGTGAGCCGCTCGCGTTATTTACTTGACATCACTGTGGGCAGAGCTGTTCCGGATGCGCATGCGCAGTGCAGCACAAGCGGCAAATAATAATAATAATAAATGGGTTATACTCGGAGGCCCCGCTATTGTGATTGTGTGTCTCTATGCGAGTGTATCAATGTCTCTCCTATATGTGAGTGTGTCTATGCGGGTCTCTGTGTGAATGTGCGTCTCTCTGTCAGTGTGTGTCTCTTTGTGCCTATGAGTGTGTGTGTCTTTCTCTTGAGAATGTGTCTCTCTGTGTTTGTGTGTCTCTCTCTGTGTGCCTGAGTGTGTGTGTTTCTCTCTGTCTGTGAGTGTATGTGTCTCTTTCTGTATCTCTGAGTGTGTGTGTCCCTAAGTGTGTGTGTCTCTCTCTGTGTCTCTGAATGTGCGTGTCTTTCTCTGGGTCTCTGTGTCTGTGTGAGGTTCCGGCCTGAGAGGCAGGAGTGGTGAGCTCTTGTAGCCTCACTGGTCCACCCCTTCCAAAAAATGGCCACTCAATTTTTGTTAAAGAAGCGATTAATTTTTTTTGCAACAATCTAATATGTGTTATTTCCTTATGTTTAGTTTTTATCAATAAAGTGAAAAAATGTAGCAGTAACAGCACCAATCAACCCCCGCAATTGTCCCCCAAATGATAGCAAGCGAGCAGCAATTTCCCGGGATTTGTAAAGCACTCCGCAATTTTTTGTAAATATGTTTGCACTTTTCTATTGGCCCAGCTCATGACTCATCAGCATGCTAATCACTGCAAAAACAGCAATACATCTTATTAAACCCCAGCCTGGCAGCTCCGGAAACAGGACTCGCTCCTCACTTCAGATGCTTTCCTAAGTCCGTCACTTTGCACTCTCCCCCCACCATTTTACAACAAATGATAGGCTGTGGATAATATAAAGGAATTCAATGGTGCTAGTGATATAAATTAAACCAGTTTCACTAAACGTGCAGACTTTAAGGAAAGGACATCATTCAGCTATCTACATAAATACAAAAGATAAATCAATAAAGTGAAAAAATGTAGCAGTAACAGCACCAATCAAACCCTGCAACTTTCCCGCAAATGATAGCAAGCGAGCCGCAAATTATCCTTGTCTACAAAAATTCAAAAAATAGAAATAAGAATAAGACAGATTTAACTGAAAATACTGTACATTGGTGTTAAAAATAGCAATATAGGAATAGAATATCGAAAATTAAATGGTAATTGCGAAAAAAATTCCTTCATCCTACAAAGAAGCATCTTCCAAGGGAAATTGTTGAAAATTATTGAGCAGATTCTGTACATATAACTAAAACACATGAGTTTTAATACACAAAAGTCATCGGTTCTCCAGCTATTTATATGCATCAAGGTTCAGAAAGACATGAGTTTGGAGTTATGAATGCAAAGTTTATTATGTGGACCAACACACAGGTAACACCTTTTTCCACAGGCATCTAGGTAAGTATCTAGTTAGGCTGATAATTGGGTCTGCTTCCATTGAAGAGACGGTTAAGAGGGAATTGAATGCAGCTCTTAAAAATCTGGAAGATTATGAGAATAGATAATGAAAGATTATTCCAACTGCTAGGAAAATCGCGTACAAAATAAATTTAGAGTAAATCCTATGAGGCAGTTCGAGATGACCCCCCGACCTGCCAGACGCTATATCAAATACAAAGATTATTATTTAGGATTATTAAAATCAGTAACCAATGTGAGCAAACAGCAAACTGCTGGTTTAGCTAGCCCTTTTCGTGCTTCTCCTTTCCAGAATTGTCGTGAGAAGAGTTAAGTGGAGGTTAGAAGAAACTTTTCATACTGAACCTCATAAGCCTGTGGCACATGACAACCTGGCACAGCTGGTAGCGTTCTTTCCTCTGAGTCAGAAGGTCCATGTCAGGACGGAATCCATATAGTTTAAGCTGACACTCCATTGCAGTCTGGGGGTGTGCTGCTTCGTCGGAGGTGCTGTCCCTTGGATGACAAGTTAAACCAAAGCCTTGTCTGCCTGTTCAGGTGAACGGTAAGAGGAGAGGTTTTTCTTCCCCGGTGTCCTGGCCAACAACCCTCTAAAAATGATTATTTGGTCACATACTTCATGGCTGTTTGTGGGTAACAGTCACACACTTTACAATATATCCTGTGAAGTGGTTTGGGATGTCCTCCAAAT
Organism: Callorhinchus milii; assembly: GCF_018977255.1. NCBI lineage: Eukaryota > Metazoa > Chordata > Chondrichthyes > Chimaeriformes > Callorhinchidae > Callorhinchus > Callorhinchus milii. The sequence continues at coordinate 63,613,758 of NW_024704743.1, forward strand.
TTTTAAAAATCTTATCCTCGGATATAAACTTGTGTACAGAGCAAATCCTTTCAGAACCTTTCAATAAAAGATTGCGGCTGAGCCAGTCTCCCATCTCTGCTGTTGAGTCGTTAGTTGATACAATTGCTAAAGTAACCACTCAGGTACTGATGGTCAGCTATCCCAAATTGGTGATAACATCATTCCTACACACTTCATTCAGAAATATCAGTCCATCACTCGTCCCAACTTTACAAAAAAAATTAAAAATTCAGCCTGTTCATTTCCACCTTATTCCCTTATCTGCGTAAAACAGGTGAAATTAAATCTAATATTTTACCAATAGTAAAAATATATTAATAGTCACTTACTGAAACTTGTAAGGCATCCATGAACTGCAAGCTAAAATATTCCACCTCTACAAGGTCCAAATGGTAAACAATCTGATCAAAGAGATCTTGACCCTTGGCGTTTTTCTGCAAAACAAAAAAGAGAATGTTGATTTGAACTCAGTTATTTCAATAACATCACAAGACAATTTAAGAAAAATGGTGCTTTATGTTACTTGAAGTCACAAAAGATGTCCATGAACATCAATCTACATATATCCAATCCTTGCATTTAGTATCCATTTGCTGCAAAGTTCTGATTAAAACTTCTAACCCCAATTGTGCCTTTTTCCTACAGATCTTAATTATGTAGCTATCCTCACACGTAACATATTCAAGATCCTAAATGGCTCCTGTTTGGCTCCCATCAGCGCCTTTTCACCTCAGGTGCTGATAGCATCACAATTCAGGATGCACTCTCCATCTCAGCAAGTCAGCATAAAACCTTGGTATGAAACCTGTTTCATGCTCAACTATCCTTGAAATCATATATTTGTGCCTTTCCCCACCTCTGCCACTGCCTCTCCCCTCAGGCCGCCCTATTTATCACGTCAAGTCTCGACTATGATAACTCCCTGCTCAACAGCCTATCAACGCTTCCCCCCACAAGCTGTATATTATTCAGAAGTCCGCAGCTTGTGCCCTCTCCCGTACCAAGCTCCGTGAACCAATCACTCCCATCCTCGCCCGGCTCCACTGGCTCCCCACCCCTCAGAGGATGGAGTTCAGAATCCTCTTCCTCACTTTTTAAGTCCTCCATGGGCTTGCTCCTCTCTCCCTGTGCAACCTATTAATACCATATCAACCTGTCCGCTCCCTCCGCTCGATGCAAACTCGTCTGCTTCACGTTCTCCTGCCCTACCTGCCCAACAAATGGCGGTTGGGCCTGCAGCATTTCTGCCCACACACTCTGGAACTTCATTCCAGAATCCCTCCTTCTCGCTCCCTCCCTTGCTGCCTTCAAGGCCCATTTCCAGATCTTCATCGTTGATTGTGCTTTCGGCCACTAGAGCTCGGGTGCAAACTCTCAACTGTCCCATGCCTTTGGGCATCCTTCTGACATGAAAGGCACTATATAAATGTCATTTGTGTTGTGGTAAATGGTATAAATTGAATAGTAAAGTTTAACATTGTCAATATATCTACACCAAGGAAGCATGACTCAAGCTCATAATAAGTGATGTGATTTCATTTTGTACAGAGAGTGGTAACCATGTAGAATAGACAACACAGGAAGGTATATTTTGTCAGCGAGAACGATATTAGACAGCTATTTGTAAAGAAAACATTCGGGGATATGAGATGAAGTTGTGTTGGCTTATTATTTGGTTTTACTTTGGATCTTGCTGGATGAAAATCATCAATTTCTGGTTCTGTACATTCACACGTTAATAATAATAATCCTTGCATTTGATATAGCGCTTTTCACGTCGGGAGGACGTCCCAAAGCGCTTCACAGAACACACTGTAAAGTGAATTGACTGTATATTTGTGGGCGAACGCGGCAGCCAATTGCGCACAGCAATGTCCCACAAACAGTCGTAGATTGAAAATGACCAATTTATTATTGTTTTTGGAGGGATTATTATTAGGCTCTGTGTGGAGTAAGGAAACTTACCCAAGGTTTCGCCCTCTGCCTGGAATTGAACTCAGGTCTCTCACTTGCAAAGCGAGTGCTCTAACCACTGAGCTACAGGACTCCACTCCTTGAGTGACACGTTCTGCTAACCTAATTTCAGAGAGTATTAGGCACAAGTTACCCAGAGTTGAGGCTTGGGGACCCCAGTGGGCACTCTGGGGTACTGCTGGAGTTTAATCAGCTAAAACTGCTTAGGTTGGCATTGAAAGCACTGTCTGTCAATCCTTCCTGGTGCTTTCCAGCTCGGACCCCCCTACCCATTTGGACTTTGGCTTGTAGGGTGCTGAGTGGTAAAAAAATCTGTGTTTCCGGTGACTGTTTAGTCCTGTCAATGGGCTAAGTCGGCTGATATTAGGCTTTCTGGCTCAGGAACTGACTACCGAAACCCCTGCAGAGGGTTGGCTCGATTTTGACATTCCGTTGCCAAACATGACCCCTTGGAGCAGGTTCAGTTCCAAGGAGATCCAGCTAACCTCCCCTCCAAGAAGGATAGTCATTTAACAATATAAATGCTACATAAATACAATAAAATTGCAATATATAAATGCAGGTTGTTGTTGTTGAACTTCACCTATATCCCTACGTATGGTCATGTGGTGTTACCCCAATCCCAAGATTTCTCTTCTTTCAAAAATGGAAGCAAATTGACAGTCTATATAGCCAGAACAACCAGTTTGTATATATCATTTTGAATTATAACAGAACAGAATTACACCACACTGATTTTAATTAATTTTGTACACTGCATTGCCCGTATGCACGCACACACACACACACACACATGTCCCTGTGTGCAAGGTTCATTGGATAGAAATAAAAAGCAGTCTGATTCCCCTTTACCTAGCTCAAGGGAATTCAGGATAACTGTCAAGCAACAGCTGCTATCCAATAATAATAATATTTGCATTTGATATAGCACCTTATCACGTCTTCAAGATGTCTCAAAGCGCTTCACAGAATATACTTTAAAGTGAATTGACTGTATATTTTGTGGGCAAAATGCGGCAGCCAATTGCGCACAGCAGTGTCCCACAAATGTTTGTGGATTTAAGTAACCAAATTATTATTATTATTTTTATTTATTTTGAAGGGATTATTACCCCCAGTAAAGTGATCCGCCAATCGATTAACAATTGAGTTACTACTTACTGCTAGGTAAACAGAGGGTTGTGAAATAGGAAACTTGCCTAATGTTCGCCCTGCCTGGGAATCGAATACAGATCCACTCACTTGCGAGGCGAGTGCTCTAACCGATACACTACAGGACTCCACAAGTAATTTCTACTTGGGATACAATGTTTCAAATTAAGCAGTTAATGTTTTACTAAGAAAAAAAACACTTTACAAAAATGATGGAGATGTGACTAAAAAATAACAGCCATCTTTAGCCGCGCTGTTTAATATATACAGGAAACAAACAAGGTGAAACAAAACAAATGTAACTAAAATGCACTGACAATATGCAATATCACCTCAGTCTATCTGGATTTTGTACACAGTAATTGTATCTTTTAAAAAAAGTGTTGATGACAAGTTGTGCTTCATTCATAAAACAGTCTGAGGAACTCAAGACTACAGGACAACCCAGTTAAAACATGGTCAACTGGCTCCAATCCTCTGTGTGATACTAAGCGAAATAAACACAGAAAAATTGCAGATTTCGGGCCATCAAATACACCATAATGTATTGTGCAAGAAATGCCACTGGCCTCACTTCCTTCACACAGGAAGTCATGTCAGTGGTCACCTGGATTAGTTAACTAACCACAAATCTGGTTTGTAAAGGGACCGTGTGGTTTCTATAAATTAAGAGTTGACAAGTGATGCCCATATTCCGCAGATTTATTTTGTAGAAACAAAAGCAAAATGTGACTTAAAAATACAACCCTTCATTCAGAAACCAAAGAACCATAGAAATTTACAACACAGAAAGCAGCCATTCGGCCATCATGTCTGTGCTGTCTTTTTAAGAGCAATCCTTTGAGTGCCAATTACCAGCCTTTCTCCAAATCCTTCTAGCTTTTTTAAAAAAAATTATCCAGTCCCCTTTTTCAAGCTAAAATGGATTCTGCCTCAACCAGGCATTCCATATCCCAACTTCTCTATGTGTGAAAAAAATTCTCCTAAATTCCCCATTAGCTCATTTGCTAATCATCTTAAATTGATGCAGTTTACTGACTCACTGACTAAATTGCTAACCTCTAGTTACTTGTCAGTGAGTCAGAAACTAGAGGGCATCAATTTACAACAACATTACATTTGTATAATGCTTTTCACGTCGGGAGGAACCATTTAAAATGGTTAGCAAAGGAACTAATGGGGAGATTAGGAGAATTTTGGAAATAATTTTTCCCTTGATTATTAAAACATTCATAATTTTAAAGCCTCCTACTAGGTCACCCATCAACCTTCTCTATTCCAGCGGAAAAAGGCCAAGTTCCTCAAATCTCTGCTCATAGGCTAAACGAATCATCCTTGGTATCATCCTAGTAAATCTGCTCTGCACCACGTCTATTGCCTTGCCATCTTTTCTATAGTGGGGTTACCAATACCAGACTCTATATTCTAATTAAGGTCTAACTATTGATTTATATTATCGGATATCAAGTCCTGGATGAGGGCAAATTTCCTACCGTTGAATATGAACAAGACTGAGGCCCTCCTGATTGGCTCACGTCAGCGCCTCAGCACCTCAGGCTCTGGCAACATCAACCTCCATGGTTGCACACTACAACTCACCAACCAGTCAGGAACCTGGTGTCTTGTTCAACCCTCAACTGTCTTTTCTTCCCCACATCCAAGCCATGACCCGCTCTACCTTCCCTCACCTCCATAACATTGCCCGACTCCGCCACTACCTCACCCCTCAGGCCGCTGATACTCTTGTTCATGCCTTCATCACCTCCAGGCTCGACTATGCAAACACCCTGTTTGTCGACCTTCCCAACTCCTCCCTCCACAGGCTGCAGATAATCCAGAACTCTGCAGCCCGTGTCCTCTCCCGCACCAAACTCCATGACCCCATCTCCCCCATTCTCGTCCGACTCCATTGGTTCCCTATCCTTCAGAGGATCCAGTTCAAGATCCTGATCCTCACCTACAAAGCCCTCCATGGCCTCGCCCCACACTACCTCTGCGAACTCCTAACCCCCAACCAACCCGCCCGTTCCCTCCACTCAGCCGGCTCTGCCCTGCTCCACATCCCCCGACCCACCCACCCACCCCACCATTGGCGAGAGAGCCTTCAGCCACTTTGCCCCCAACCTCTGGAATTCCATTCCCCAATCACCCCGCCTCGCCCCCTCCTTAGCCTCCTTCAAGTTCCACCTCAAGCCCCTCATCTTCAACCAACCCCCTTCCCATCCCCTCCCCCCCCAACCCCAGCTCGGGTCTGAAATGTTGTACTCTGTCCAGCGCCTTGGGACGTCCTCCAGACGTGAAAGGCGCTATACAAATGTAATCTTGTTGTTGTTGTTATACAAGTTTAGGAATGAAGGGCCAGAGATCAAATTGTTCCTACCCCTAACTTTGACAAAGAAGCTAAGACCTTCAGTACTTGAATAGAATAACTGGTTGAACGAAGTGCTGGTATTTAACAAGAGAATTTAATCCCCATATGCTTTTGCTTCTCGCTTTTCCGCCCTCCATTTTACCAACACTGCTAACAGCTTTCAGCTGTTCTGTGCTGTTGAATGACTCATAAGTTAAAAACCTCCTACAAAAGATGAGTGTAAAGGGATAGTTATATATTGACTGACGGTTGGTTTATTTAAAAAATACATCTAACAAAGACTGAGGAATACTTTACTCCTAAAAATGCATACATTGCATCATCAATCAACAATAGCCTACAGCATACGGCACAGAATATGCGACTGAATTGATTTACAAGTGCACTCAGAAGTAAAAATCAGTTGCACACATACAGAATGGTGCTGAAGAACATTTTAAATAATGATAACCACATTGTCAGCCCAGTCAACATGGGCAGAATGTTTATCCAGACTTTCAGGTCTCAGTCTGCCACACTAATTGACTACCTCAATGATTTTTTCAACAGAGAACAAACACAGCCCATCAAAGGGGAAATGCCATCCTATGGTACTGTACTCTATCAACCATTGGTTGACTCTTCCCTGTCCACAGTCTCTAATGAGATGGCATTAATGGTTGGCAGCAGAGACATGTACGTGGATCTTTGCTGGGGGAAGTGATCAACTGTCTTTTACATTTAAATAACGATAGTGGAGCGGAAAGTAGTCACTCAACATTCAGGCATAGCTCTCAGCCTTTTCATAGTCTGGTACAAGCAATGTTCTACTTACGCACAGGACACAATCATATTTCACCATGCTCGGACCGAAAGCCTGACTTTCAGCAGTAGCATTGAGGTTGCACGACTTATAGCACCACCCACACAAACTAAAGCCAACATCACTGGAATATTACCACATTAATGCCAACCAGAAAGTATCACCGTTTCACTGGTATAATACATTTGAATAGTTCACTAATTATGAAGTAGTCAGTCAGTACCGTTCCAAATGTCAGGCATGAAGCAGTGATTTACTTTTGCTGGGAGTCTGTTCCACATATCCCTAATCTCAGTGGGCTCATTCATTCTGTGCATACCCAATACTGTGCTCACAGTTCATATCAAATAGCGATGCTCGCAACTAAAATTGTCGCCATGGCACGCAATATTTTAAAGATCTGGGTCATGCTCTATCTGAATCTTCTTTGGTTGAATGACCATTTTTTTAAATTGGTGGCAATGTGGGATTGTCCCCTTCAAATGTGACCTCACCAGTGACCTATTCAAGGCAACAAAAATATGCTTCATCATAGAATCCAACACCTTCCAGAAACCTTGTAATTGATTCACACTTCCAGTACAATTATAACCTTTCCTTTATCACAATTAAAATCAATCTGTCACTCCTTGCTCCACCCCTCAATTGGTCCACCTATGCTGGCAATCCGGTTTGGTTTTATCAGTTAATTCTACATTTTAAAAGTGCCCTTGTTTATTGGAAAACAAAGTCCTAGAACTCCTCAGCTCACTGTGCTGCTCTCATTTCAAGCCTTCCTGCCTCTCCCATTTATTATCACTTCCTTCTTCCTAAGACCAAGCTAATTTTCATTATATATAATAATCATTGCATTTGATATAGCACCTTATTATGTATTTGAAACATCTCAAATCGCTTCACAGAATATGCTGTAAAGTGAATTGACTGTATATTTTGTGGGAGAAATGTGGCAGCCAATTCCACACAGCAGTTTCCCACAAACGATTGTGGATTGAGTGACCGATTTATTATTTATTTATTTTGAAGGGACTACTACCCCCGGAAAGCAATCTGCCAATAGACTAACAACCGGGTACCTACTTACTGCTATAGTAAACAGTGGAGTGAGGAAACTTGCCTAAGGTTTCGTCCTGCCCAGGAAACAATTCTTCTCACTTGCGAGGGGAGTGCTATAACCAATACGCCACATTACAACAGCAAAGAGCCTTGCCTATTTCCTGAATTATATGAAGCCTAGGTCCTATCAGGTGCAGTATTGCAGAGCACAACTGTTTGAACAGATGATCACACAAACAGTTCTATGCAATAATAAGGTACAATGTTGCTGCTGTTAGCTTTCACACTCCCTTCTGGCATGTCTAAATCCTCCCATTGGAGCATAACAACCCTGTTTAATAGAATTAACTGGAAGGATCATCAATGAGCTGTCAGTACCTCATTCTGTAAATATTATCACTTAGTGGACACATCTATAATAATAATAATAATAATAATCCTTCCATTTGATATAGCGCTTTTCACGTCGGGAGGACGTCCCAAAGCGCTTCACAGAGTACACACTGTAAAGTGAATTGACTGTATATTTGTGGGCAAACACGGCAGCCAATTGCGCACAGCAATGTCCCACAAACAGTCGTAGATTGAAAATGACCAATTTATTATTGTTTTTTGTTTTGGAGGGATTATTATTAGGCTCTGTGTGGAGTAAGGAAACTTGCCCAAGGTTTCGCCCTCTGCCTGGAATTGAACTCAGGTCTCTCACTTGCAAAGCGAGTGCTCTAACCACTGAGCCACAGGACTCCTCTAAATGGTACATCAGCAACAAATGCATCAACAGATGCAACCAGGAACAGAATTTCAACCTCACACTTAAAGATGGGCCAGCAGTCACACAGAAACAATTCTGTGTCAGGAGTCCCATTGAGTAGTGGTTAGTGCGCTCACCTCGCAAGCTAGAGGACCCGGATTCGAATCCCAGGCGGGGTGAAATTTTAGACAAGTTTCCTTACTCCAAATGCTTGATTACCTAGTGGTAACCAGGAACCACAGGGAGGAATCACTGCTGGATTTAGTAATGGGAAATGAACCAGAGCAGATAAGAGAAGTAAGAGTAGGGGAACATCTAGGCAATATCGATCATAACTTAATATGGTTTAAGATAAAGATTGAGAAGTACATAAATAAGTATGCCAAAGACCAGGGTAATAGATTGGAAGAAAAACTGATTTTGAGGGGATGAGAATAGAACTTGGGAAAATAAACTGAAAAACAGTTAATTTATGTGTGCTGTCTGTATCATTACCGAAACACTTCCCCTTTAGTTCTGCTGGTGAATGAGCAACGTGATTCAGTGGTGGGACTCTGTGCCCGTTGCTTCTGTCAATGTCCCTCAGCTTGAGCGGGAGTTGAGTTACCTGCCGTGTTGGGTTCCTTTGATTCCAGGGTGAAACGTTGGGCAAGTTCGCTTACTCCACACGCCTGATAATATTCCCTCAAAAAGAACAATAATAAAATTGGTCACTTTAACTGTTTGTGGGATGCTGCTGTGCACAACTGGCTGTCGCATTTCGCCCACAAATATACAGTCAATTCACTTTACAATCTATTCTGTGAAGCGCTTTGAGACGTCTAGAAGACGTGAAGAGCGCTGTATCAAATGCAAGGATTATTATTTCTAGAGGGATAGAAATGAAAAGCAGCGAAGTTATGCTAAACTTATATCAAATCTTGGTTAGACCCCACTTGGGGTACTGGGTTCATTTCTGGTCCCCGTATCATAGAAAGGATATAGAGACACTGGAGAAGGTACAAATGGAGATTTACAAGGATGATACCGGAACTGCAAGGTTAAACCTATCAGGAAAGCTAAACAAGCTTGGACTCTTCTCTTGAAAAGAGAAGGGTGAGGAGTGACCCAATATAGATCTTTAAAATTATGAAAGGTTTTGATAGGGTAGACATAGAGAAGATGTTTCCACTTGTGGGGGAGATCAAACCAGGGGACATAAGTATAAAATAGTCACAAATAAATCAAATAGGAAAGTCAGAATAAGTTTCTTTACCCAGCAAGTGATGGGAATATGGAACTCGCCACCACAAGGAGTAGTTGAGGTGAATAGCATAGATGCATTTAAGGGGAAGCTAGATAAGTACATGAGGGAGAAAGGAATAGAAAGTTATGCTTAGTTGAGGAAGGGCAGGAGGAGGCTCACGTGGAGCATAAACGCCAACATAGACCAGTTGGACCGAATGGCCTGTTTCTCTGCTGTATATTCTATGTAATTCTATGAACCCGGTTGTTAGACTATTGGCAGATTGCTTTCCAGAGTACTGGTTTGTGTGTCAGCCTGGTGCAGTGGTAGCATTCTTGCCTCTGAGTCAGAAGGTTGTGGGTTCAAGTGCCATATCGGAACTTGGAATCACATAATCCAAGGTGAGACTCCAATGAGGTTACATTGTTGGTGGTGCCGTTCTTCGGATGAGATGTTAAACCAATACTCCATCTGCCTGTTCAGGTGGATGTTAAAGATTCCACGGCACGATTCAAAAAGAGAAAGGAGTTTCTCCTGGTCAACAATCCCCCAAATAAAATTGGTTGGTCACTCACTCCATGGCTGAGACATTGCTGTGCACAACTGGCTGTCTCATTTCTCCCACAAAATACAGTCAATCCATGTTACAATATATCCTATGAAGCGCTGTGAGATGTTTCAATGACATGATAAGGCACTCTATCGAATGCAAGGATCATTATTATTATAATAATGTATTAATTGAATTTGCTTGTTTTAAGACTCCACATCATAGTTCTTTTTCTTGTGTGTGGAGAAAAAGGAAATGACAGCAGGAGCAATGAGATCACTTTGATTTCAGAGGCTGTTTGTTCAAATAGATTCCCCACAGGATGTGCAACAGAAACAGCTTGAGTGCAAGAGCAGTTTAGAAAAGATTTTCTTTATTCTTTGAAAGTTGTTTCGGATACCATCCAGGAGTAGGTATTGGAAGAATAATCCTTTTTCAACATTTACACAACAAACAAATTACATTTGTATAGCCCCTTTCACGTACGGGAGGATGTCCCAAGGCACTGAAAATGTATATTTTGTGGGTGAAACGCAGCAGACAATTGTGTACACCAGTGTCCCAGCCATTGAGTGCGTGACCAACCAATTTAATTTGGGGGGATTGTTGCCGTCCTTACACTGGACATCATGATCAAGAGTCACAATCCAGTTTTACACAAACTTCACAAGATTGGTTTGGATGAAGAAGGCCCTTCAGCCCATTCAATCTCATCGCTCCAGAAAACCCACCCTACCATTCCTCCATCACTGCATCAAGCTGCTTTTGGAATGAATCTAGTGTCCTGGCCTCTAACAACTTTTCTGGCAACCTGTTCCAGTAATTGCTTACCTTCTGAGTAAAGAAAAATGTCATGGTGTCTGTCCTGAAATTTCCCTATGATCTCGTTCTATAAGCAATGACTAGACAAGCTAGGGCTCCCCATCTTCTCTCAAAACTGAAGAGCCCTAGCTTATCTAGTCATTGCTTATAAACTGGGCAGCACTTTTCTATTGGCCGTGCTCATAGCTCATTCCTCTAACACTGGAGATCATCCTCGTTGCTCTCCTTTGATCCGTCTCTAAGGCCTGGACAATTCTTATGTCGCAGTGATCATAACCGTATGCAATATCCAAGGTGTGCTCTGACCAACCTACATCCTGCAAATGACACCTGCAGATCTAAACTCAACTGATTTAACAACACAGGCCAGTATCCTTGTATATTGTTGCTTCACATTGTTTTGACATAGCAATAAGTCAACCACCCCTAGATTTCTTTCAGCTTTACCCTTGGCAAGTTCAATCCCATTCATGGAATATTTGCATTTCCTATTCTTAGATCCTGTATGTAGTACCCTGCATTTATTTTAGTATTAAACATCACTTGCCAGTTACTGGTCCATGTGCATACCTTATCAGGCTCTCTTGGTAGGAACTTTGCTGCCTCCCCTGATTCCACATTTCCCCCAAATTGGTATCATCTACAAATGTAAACTATCTTACACTGGATTTGTGAATTCAGGTCATTGATAAACAAGGAACAGGAGTGATCCCAATACAGACCTCTGAGATGCACTGTTTAGTACTTCTCCCCATTTTGACCTCACTCCCCTCACAAACACCCAATGCTTCCTTCCCTTTTAGCCAATTCTAAATCCATGTCTTGTCCACGATACCCATTGACCACAGTTTGTGGAGGAGACTTTCGCATGGTACTTTGTCAAATGGCCACAAAATAAATAGTCAATTCGCTTTACAATAAATTCTGTGAAGTGCTTTAAGATACCTCGAAGATGTGATAATGCCCTGTATCAAATGCAAGGATTATTATTATTCCCTCAGTCATCTTCTCAAAAAATGTCTGAGACTAACCAAACAACCCTTTCTGAACCCATGTTGGCTGTCAATTAGATTATTTTTATATATTCAGTCCTTTGGGTTTAGTATGCCAGAGCTCTCAACGTCCAAGCAGTAATACCACATACATCTCCAGAGAGTTGTGGGAGAAATAATTTAAGTACCACAATGAAAGATTGATTGAAGAATGAATTGTAGGCAATACCTTCAGAACAGCCCAAGTAACTACATTTTTGATCGACACTCAAAACCACTAGAAGACTCTGATGTATTTAAGAATAAATGTATGATTCTCAAGTGTAAGAAATGCAAGCCGATCAGGTAATGAGTGAAGAGGACATAAATATGTGTGATTGCAACATTGATTGTAGCAATAAACAGGAGCCAAATGAACACATGATTTAGTGCCCTTTCACAGTAAAGTGAAGCTAAACCAAAAGCCCACAAGGCCCACTGCTTGGTAAGTTGGCAAACAATAGAGACGCAAGGAAAACTTTTGAGATCATTTTCCTTCTATGGAATTAAAAGCAAAATGAATCATAGCAAATGAAAAAGCATATTGACATCAGCCCAGCTACCTTCTAACCTTCTTCCTATCAACTAATCAAAAAGTTTACCAACAGTGCTGACCAACTGACCTAATGTATCCACAATAGTGTGGATACAGACAATGGGATACATTAGTGTTAGTCAGCACTGCTGGTAAACCTTTTGGAATAGTTGATAGAAAGAAGGTTAGAAGGTAGCTGGGATGATGTCAATATGCTTTTTAGCATGGAGGTAATCTTGAGCATTGGGGCTAATACCGTAAACGTTCTACTGGCCAAACCAAGGTAGATACTGGAAATATTTAAGAAGCCAGAGGGTGGGTGCACAGAAGAAGCAAAAGAAGAAAAAAAAGTTAGAGAAAATGTTATGTATCATGAAAACTTTGATCCGCTCTGCCTTCGTACACCTCCGCAACATCGCCCCTCTCCGCCACTGCCTCACCCCTCAGGTTGCCGAAACCCTGATCCACGCATTCAACACATTCAGGCTCGACAATGCCAACTACCTGCTTGCACAACATGCACAATTTACAAGATCAACTGGAAGGAGTAGACTCAATGTGTTGGATGGCCTGTTCTCATTCTATACTCTCTTATTACAAGAGGCATTACTGGATATTCATGTCTGCTGTTATATTTACCAAGGTTTTTCACACTAGAAACACATCCCAGACCTATGAGTTTTAAGAGCTATGAATTCTGAGAAATAAATCCCCTTACTGAACTATTCAATGATTGATTCAATGTACTGCATAACAACCAAAGATTTACAACTATTGCCAATAAAAGTATATTGGAGATTTTCTTCCCCATTAACAAAGGTATTCACTAATTCATGACTCAGATTCAATGGAAATTTCACAATGCTTTAAATTTGCTTAGAATTGTTCTCCACTACAAGTCCAGGTATTAAATTCAACTTGATTAGAAATTGTTTACCAAATTTGCAACGTCTCACACATCTGAGGCTGCATCTAGTTTTTGAAAATGATGGAAATACTTTTAAATCTACACAAGGACATTGTGGTAAAAGCTAATTCAGGTGCTAGGAACACTGCTACAATTACTTTCAATTCAGTATCCACCCAACCCCCCAACCCCTAAATCATTTGTAAAATTGGTACTGACTGTATTTAGAGTCCACACTTTCGCTCTTAGTGAATAATTCAAACGCAGATTAAAATATTCAGGTCATCTTGAGGTTACTGATCAGCAAGTAACATCAGCAGTCTTATGTTGAAAAGACAGTTTGCGGTATAACTGTGTGTATATTGTACTTTATTTATTGACAGTGGTGTAACTGTAGTTGTTTTCCTCCAGTGTTCCACGTCTGCATAATCCATCATCTGTTATAGAGAGAAGTTCCTTAGTTCAGAGTCCTACTCCAATTTATTTCATTTCTAAATGGCTGTTTATTAAGTATTGACTATTTTTCCCTCTCCCCTGCGAGCTGTTGATTTATACAGTCTATGTTGCATGTTTCCCAGTCCTTTTGAAACAATATACTAACATCACAATCAATAAGCACTAGGTTGCTCATGTGGGAAAACAGAGCAAAATTTGCAGCTACATTTGAATTTAAACCACACCACAAGGAAAAATATAATGGCTGCAGGGATATAATATTGGCTTTTCACAAGATCAGAAGTAATTTGTTTTTGCTGATGTAATCTTGTCACCTAAAAATTCAATCTTCAGCCAGCTTTATTTATCCAGCACTGGTAGCCAGCCTAGGATAATCTGCTTTAATCATCATCATTAAATTATAAAGGAAAATGGTAGAGGAAATAGTGAAAATTTGTTGAACTGTACACAAAATGATAACGCTTCAAAGCTCGACTGCCTATAATGAAGCATTTCATATTTAACCTGGAATTTGTCATTCTCTGCAGTTTAGGTCCTTCATTCAGTGATAAAGGCTTCAATCATCCTGCTATAGAGACAGAACATGCTTTAAGATACGCCATGGCAGCAGACTAAATGGGCCAAGGTTCTGGATTGCAAAGGGAATTTCCCACACTACCTACCCAGAGAGTAATTAACAACTGGAACATGTTACCGGGAAAGGTGACCAGGACATTTAAGAAACAGCTTCATGTTTCTTAAAATTAATCATGGACAGTAGGGTACGTATTCTGGAATGATGAGATAAAGCAAAGGAAATTCCAAACAACACTGGCATCATAATGGATATGACTTAAATGAACTGAATATGAAAATGAAGAAATATTACTAAACACTAATTCAGATAAGGAGAATTAATATCAGACTACATCACATATACACATTGGCAAATGACTCTCAAATAAATTGTATGACTTTGTTTTTTGTACTGTTATTGAACCAGATTGGAATATCCAATATGTGTAAATGGGGAACTACAACATTTAAAAAAATCTACATTGTTGAAAATATTTTAAAATAAAAATGACTTAGTTCCGGTAAAACATAGCCTAAGCTAAATAATGATGTTGTCTGAAAATTGCAAACATACTCACTAACAGATCACTTCATGCCCTAGCATCTCTCTACCACTCCGACCCTGCGCACATTCCACTCTACTACCTACCCACCACTCAGATGGCTCCAATTGACCGAAAGTCCCTAGTCCCCTCTGGCCCACCATCAGCAGCCATACTTTCAGCCACTATGCCCCAAAACTCTTGAACTCCCTAGCTTCAATCTCTCTGCCTTGGACCCTCCTTGCTCATCTTCAGATCACACCTAAAGCCCTTCCTCTTCAACCGTTCCTTCTCCCCTCCCTCCCCAGCTTGACATCAAGTGATCATAACTATATGCAATATTCATTGTAAAGGGAATTATATAAGCTGCCCCATGTAAAGGGAATTATATAAAGGCAAGTAGTTTTAAAAAAACTGCTGGAGAGTATGAAAGGTGGATATTGAAGGTAGGATGAATCGAATGCCCATAGCAGTGATGCCGTCCCCCACCCAATCAAACAATTTCCAACACTCACGTATGAATGATGGCTACTTGGGTATAGAGGCAAATGACATACAAAGAACTGTACCCAGCAAACTGGAGAATGGAGTCCTGTAGCTCAGTAGTTAGAGCACTCACCCCGCAAACGAGAGATCTGGGTTCGATTCCCATCACAGTGAAACCTTGGGCAAGTTTCCTTACTCCACACACCTGATAATAATCCTTCAAGAAAAAAAAACAATAATAAATTGGTCACTTCAATCCACGACTGTTTGTGGGACACTGCTGTGCACAATTGGCTGCTGTGTTTCGCCCACAAATATATAGTCAATTCACTTTACAGTATATTATGTGAAGCCTTGGAGACGTCTGGAAGACGTGAAAAGCACTATATCAAACGCAAGAATTATTATTAAATGGCGGAACAGGCTCAAAGAGCTGAATGGCCTACTCCTGTTCCTATGAAGTGAGGAGAATATGAGAGGGAAAACACAAGAAAAAGTAAGCCATTGGCTAATTTTTTCTTATGTGTCATAAGCTGAAACAGTAAATGTCTGTCAAGATTTACAAGTGCTTCTGCAATAAAAACTACTAATAAAACTCTCTGCTAAATAGGCTGAGTAAATCTTTACTTCATTCAACGCACAGTACAACAGAAATAAAATTAGAGTGGCGACTGCTCCAATAATTGCTTGGCGTCACTAGATCTCCCACCTCTCTCTTTCCCCCTCATCCCTCCTAGTTGATTTGAGCACTTTATTAGTTTGTGCCTTTGTTTTGTGCTCTGGGAGAGACTGCTAAGGTCACTTACTAATTTAACAATATTGTCTTCAGATGGTACAATATTTCAATTTGCTGATTTCTGGGATGACACATCACAAGGTTGCAATGCACCAGTTATCTCATGAGCTTCAAATATAATCCAGCTAATCCAGTTTTTATTTATTCAGTCACAATAAAGAACAATACATATTTATACTATCCAAGTCAGATTCAGCATATTAAACACATTTGCTATTTTAATGATATTTTATTGAAGTTGCCTCAAATTTCTGTGGTTCCACTCAGTTCTCAGAGTTGCTAAAGTTAGGTCCCACTTACCCTGCAGTGCTGCCATTATTAGCTGTAAGCCTTGCTTTCATCGGCATTAGCTGATACTTTTACTCAGTAAAAATGCTCCAAATAAGTTGTTCTGAGACTACACTGACTTATCACTGTACTGCTAATATAAGACAGCAATACTGTACCAACAGCACATTTGTACACTGATGTACCACAATGTGGGTCAATCCCAGACCTCAGACACGGTGGTGTGGTGCTGAGTACAGGAACAGCATGCCCAAGGAGTGAAAAGCAAAGAAAAGTAAGCATCTGTTCAAGGTTTAATGCATCAATGCAAATTCAACATGAGAGAATATCTAGGAATAAGATACTTTCTAAGCAACAGGTGGCACAAGGGAAACAATCATGACAAAGGGTGTCTTACTCTTTGAAGAAACACATATCAGCATCTTAAAAAGAAATTGAAGTAGAGGTGAAGGGAATCTACATTCCAGTGGAGTCACAGCAAGTTAAACAACTTGCACTTCTATAGCACTCTAAATATAGTGTAATGTTTCAGAGATGGGTTGGTCGCTGAGCAAGGGTGGGACCAGAGATCTGATCAAAGAGATTAAGATGGGATTTAGAATCAGATAGAGAGGAGATGAGATGGAGGGAGTTCAAATGATTCGGGGCATAGCAACTGAAAGCTTGGCCACCAATGTTGGCTCTGAGGGCTGAGTAATACATAGCAAGCCCGAGTTAGTCAAATGGAGCGAATGAGCAGAGGAGTGGGCTAGGAGAAGATCAGAAATAATGTCAAAGAATTTATTGGTGAATTATTGATAAACGCTTACAATTTATGATGTTGGAATGTCAGAGGGATACACATTTAAATAAACTACACAATGAGATATGAACATGTGATTACTGGAGATAATAACTTATCTTCAATCCTTAGTCATTTCTGACGTGGTTGACAATGTTCTAGGAAGGGTGAAGGCCTCTTTACATTAAAGCATGCTCCATGTTTAAAATAGTTTAGACTAAAATCCAATTGATGCAGCAATAAAATGAAATGTGAGTATACGAGAATTTATACCACAATAGCAGTACAACCAGACTACTTGATCGCAAGTCTTCAATACAGAATTTAATCTGAATTACAGAACATGCACATGCAGTCCTCCAATTATGCCTTAATTTGCATTTGTCAACTCAGCAGCTTTCTCTCTTTAATTGCAAATAGCATTCTGTCTACCCTGCAAGAGAAGCCTTGTCCCGATACCTCTCATGGGACCCGTATCTTAGCAGTACGAGCAAGAATGATACTATCACACAGCTCTGGGATTAGAACCCTTTTACTACAGTCTAAGCAATTTGAACTGTGTAGCTACAAAACAATACATGCAAAAAGTATAAAATGAGAATTATATTCAATATAATGCCTTTCACATCAGGAGGACATCACAAAAATGCTTCACATTATATACTGTTAATGCAGCAGCCAATTAGCACACAGCAATGACCCTGAAACAGCTATGAAATGGTCAGAAAGCATTTTTCTCACAGAATACTTCAGTTTAATATAATACTTCAGCTTTTCACATCAAGAGGACGTCTCTAAGTACTTCACAGGATTTATTGTAAATTGCAGTGACTGTCTATTTTGCAGGCAAATGCATATATAAAGAATGTGCTGCCAAATAGTAAATAGCAGTTGCTTCTGGTGAAGAATGGCGTACCTCATTAATTTAAATCTCTTCTCAGTTAGAATGCATGTAGCCGGTTTGCTTAATTTCACACAACCCACCACAACCTGTCAATAGATATATTTAAAGACACGCTCAGATATAATGCTGCAGATGGCTGCTCTCATATTCTCTCCAGGGTCAATATATAGACATATTTTCCTGTAAAATGAGAGATCTCAGCAGGCATGGGAGCACTGCAATGGCCTTGCTTCTGTGCCAATCTGTCCAGTTAATGTGGGAGGAAGTAGAGTACTTGAATGAAGCGTAATGGGGCACATTATACTAGTACAGTAAAACTCTCACATGTTTGATCTGTATAGATTGTATAATAGCTTAAGTTATACATATATATCTGCTCAAGTCCCGCTCAATTTCCTATCAAATCCATTTACGTTTAAATGCATTAGTCGTATTAACAACTGCATAACTCATAACACAGCTACCGCACTGACTGTTGCCTGGTCAACATTTTGTTTCCTGCTCCCTCAAACGGAACATCACAAATATGCACCGCAACTGTCTCTGCACCCTCCCTCCTGGAGATCTAACATTAACGTGATCATGCACAGCAGCAGGAGATGGGGGCTGAAAGAGCAAGGAGAGAGCAGAAAGAAAAAAAACTTTCCCTCTTCCCGGCGAGCCGTATTCTCAGGCCAGCGGCAAAATCCAGTGGTTGGCAGGACCCTCTCTTTCTCTTTGAGCAGTGTGGCTGTTTTTTTTACGGTCCAGCCTGCAGCAAACTGAACTTCCTATTCCGTGACTCTGCTTTGAACGGCAGCCATTCCCTCCCAGGTACATGTGGCTGATTCAGAGAGAGGGAGAGAGATTATTTTTTTGTTCAGCCGGCTGTCGGACACATGTGGAAACCCATCACCATGCTGAAGAATATCCAAACAAAGCTGAGATTTCTATGCATCCCATCTACACATGGAAATCCCAGAGATTGATTCTTGGAATGGAATATCCTGCTTACCTAATTCCGGAAACACCGGGGGGGTGGGGCTGAAGAGAAACAGAGGGAGGGATGGGGGAGAGAGAGTGCGTGAAGGAGAGGGAGAGAGAGAGAAACAGGGAGGGAAGGAGAGTGATTGAAGGAGAGGGGGAGAGAGAAACAGGGAGGGAAGGAGAGTGATTGAAGGAGAGGGGGAGGAGAGAGAAACAGAGAGGGAGAGGGAAAGGGAGAGAGACAGTGATTGAGAGAGGGGGAAGTGTGATAGAGAGAGAAAGAGGGAGCATGAGGGAGAGTAGGAGGGGGAGTGAGAGAAACAGCGAATGAGTGAGAGAGAGAGAAATGAGGGCAGCATTTTTTGGTTCTCAAATAGGACACCCGGTTCAAGCAGCCAAAATGTTGGGCCACCCTGCTCCACGTGAAACAATCTTTGTAATAACTGTTTATATTCTAATAAAACATTTCTGATCTGAAAGCAATTTGGTTGCGATATTCATTGTAGATGTTTCTACACATGAGGTACAGTACTGCACAGTACTACAGTAACACAGCACTATACAGAAAGAATGGGCAACTATACTTTAATATTCATGGGTTAAACATGGTAACAGGAACCTTGCCTTAATGTCACCACTAGCCTTATTTGTACTGTATTTGTTATGTGTTAGTCATATAAAATCCAACTTGTACATAACTTTACAGAAATCGTATATGATACGACTCATGAAAGTTTGACAAAACTCATGCTTGCATAAGACATTAAACGTATGGTCCCAACTGATACAATTTATACGAGGTTCACTGTAAAACAAAGCCTGGAGGGATTACGGTATGTTGTCAACAACAACTTATCCTTATTTACAGTCAGCTCAGCCTTTACGCAGGTTCAATTTCCTGCTCTCAGCAATGTCCAGTCCCAGCAAACTGCCTTGAAATTAATGATCATTTTTATTTGGAGATTGTTGACCATGAGAAACTCCCTTCTCTTTTTGAATAATGCCCTGGGATCTTTAACATTGGGGCAGACTGGATCTTGGTTTCACCTGCAGAGACGCACCCTCAATAATGCAAAAAACAGATTACACTTGTATTGCGCCTTTCACGTCAGGAAGACATCCCAAGGCGCTGATGCAGTGCTTCCCCCAACACTGCATTAGAATGCAGTGCAGTGCACAAGGCACATTAAACGTATCGTCCCAACTGAGCATATTAAGCTCCCAAAATAAAGTGGTTCAGGACGCTACACCGTGCGAAGGGCACTATATAAATGCAAGTTTTTGTTGTTGGAATGTCAGCTTACTCTATGAGTTCAAAGTCTCAATGTGGGGCTTTAACCCTCGACCTTCTGAATCAGAGGCAATCGTGCTTCCAATGAGCCAGGTTGACACCTGAAATAATATGTGAAGTGGTTTCACTGGTTTCATAGCTACGTGGTAATGTTATAACACACAGACCTTTCCTTTTTTAAAAAAAAGTGGTTTATAGATTTGAATGTGATATTGTTTTTAAATAGCACTGTAGGTTTACCTCTTTCAGAGGTGAAGCATCATTCAGTAACAAATGGATTTTTTTAAAAAAAATGGTTGTTAGGCAAACACTGCACAGTGTAAATAGAGATTGGTTGGGCTGAACATTCAGGATTTAAATGAGTATCCCTAAGCTTGAATAATATATCACTACTTGCATTTGATAGTCTGCCTATAGCATTGAAATATCTCAAAGTGCTTCCAGCAAAATGCTGTCAGTTGTAGTGTCTGTATCAAGCACTCTGGTATGCTACCCTGCATGAGGGGCGCTATATGAATGCAAGTTGTTGTTGCATTTATAGACAAGCAGATAATCACTTGTTATATAGAAAATGTGTCTTTTTTGATCTGATAAATAATGAATCGTTATAATTGTCAGAATGAAGTGACTTACAAATCATTAAGCCATCTGTACGAATGCAGAAAGGCAATGCAGCACCAGTACTTATCACTGTGATCAAACGGAAACAAGTGAAGAAAAGCCACCCTACGGCTTTCATCATTTTAATTAGAAAAAAATGACTGAGGATCACACAGAATATTGGTTGCATGTAGTGTGCTGAGTTATCATGTACAATAAATAATTAAACAGTTTAATTATAAATTATTCTATACGTCTATATATTAAATTGGGTGCATAAATAAAATCTAGATTTCATTGTTTAGTACAATCAACATTTTCATGCACATGAAGCACTTTAGGGAGGGGGAGTTCTCATTATGGCTAGCGTGTGCTAAAGCCTGTGCAGAATTGTACCATGCAGAAGTGAGCTTTGACAAAACCACAATTCCAACTTTAAAAATGCCAGAATAGTAAAAAAAATCTCCACTGACACAAAGGGTCAATCGTAGCTTATTTGACAATTAAAATTCAATGCACCCATTAAATTATGTTCCAATCTGCTTACATTCTAGTTCTGTAAGCAAGAAACTCCCTTTGTAAACATACAGCATTTGCCAACAAAGTTTAAAGACTAGTCACCAAAATTTTATGAAAAAAAATCAGATCCCACTAACGAAACAGAAACTAGAACTTTGCTTTAAACAACTGAAGGTATTAAATTCAAGAAAACCAGTAGATACATTGGTCTCTACACAATATTGTCTAATAGGATCTGCGTGAGATAAATTAAGCCAGCTTTAAATTTTTGCACGGATGTGTAATGAATACTCTTGTAACAAAAATTGTAAACCAAACCAGCTTTGCAATGTACCATGACTGCTATCTCTGCCCTGGTTTACAAGAACACAAATTAGGGTTGAGAAAAGACCATTTTATCACCCTGAAACTCATCTCTGCAGGACATTAACTCTTCTATCATAACATCAATTTGTGTTTTATACAATCTCTAATGTTTTTGTCTACAATAAAGGTGCTATATAAATGCAATTTGATATTGTTGGCAACATTTCCTTGTGTTGTAGATGATTCCAAATACTTAAGTATTTTTTCAATATCATTTCTAAATTGACTTTTTCACTGATTTCTAATTAAATATTTTATTACAAAAAATGCTACATTCTTCGCTTACAATGAAGAAGAAGTTTTTCTTCATCTTATCTATAAGTTAAATAAGTTGACCATCTTCTCTCCAGCCTAACTCAAAACTTTCTTTGTCCCATCATCACAAGGCATTTTCCCTGAAAAAACATCAAAGAGAACTGCAAGAGCAGTCACTGCATTTACACATAAGCAACTCCAGAGGAAGTACAACATGAAATTCCTCATCTTAGTCAGACCACCCAGGAAGGACACTTACTAGCAGAGGGAAGGAGGAAATAATGTAACATCAATAGTTAACCAACATCACCCAATTCCATCTCCCAGAGCAAGTTCAGAGTTGCACTGTCAGATTCTTGGCCAAGGGCAACTCTCAATCTTTCAGCAAATAGTACACAAGAATTGGGAGAAAAGTGACAAGGAACGAAGTTACAGAAATCAGTTTTATCCACAGAGCTACACGAGAGTCTAAATTCCCACTGTGTTCCAATATTTTCAATCTAAATATCATCCAATTGACTAAGTTAAAATGCATACGACCTTCTTGAAGTGTGCAATGTTTTGGCCTCAGGTAAATTCCTGTGCAGCTCAGTTTGTTGAAGACAAGTTGAAGTTTCAGTTGCAGTCTCCTGATCTAATCAGAACCAGACAGGGCAAGCCAGCGCAGCAGAACGCATTTCTTCAGTGATCCTTCTGGCTTTTTGGAGGTGTTCAAAAAGTTACCACAAGGTTAACTGGTTCGTGGTGGCCATCAACAACAAATTACATTTGTATAACGCATTTAACGTCAGGAGGACATCCCAAGGCATTGGACAGTCAGGAATCAACACAGGAGCTGGTGGCTGGGATCAGGAGGAATGGAGGATAGGGGTAGGAGGGTGACTGAAGACACAGTCGAAGAGGAGGGTCTTGAGACGGTCTTGAAGGAGACAAGGGAGGGGGCGAGGGGGAGGAATTGTGGGATGGAATTCCAGAGTGTGTCGGCAGAGAAGCTGAAGGCCCACCTGCCAGTGGTGGGGCGGGCGAGGCGGGGGACGTGAAGCAGGCTAAGTGATCTTAGCAAAGTCGCTTTTTGATCCTTTCAGGTCAGCTCTTCGCATCATTGTGAAGCAGAATTTATCAAGTTTTGGTCATTCACTAATAGCAAATAAATATTGATATGGTCAGTTTAACTGGAATTATTCAAAACAGACTTGTCATATGTATACAAAACATAAAGGAACATGTGCAAAATATTGTGTGGCAATCTCTCTAAAATCTAAGAAATCTTGTACTAGAAACAACAATTCTTCAGCGATAATCCGTACATTTAGGATCAAAATAAAACCCTGCAGTTTGGTCATATCTGTCAGATAATTTTTGTTGCTAAATGTATTACATGTGGTAGTGTTGTAGCAGTTCTTTGTATGCATCTGAGAGCACTGTACAATATCAGTTTAAATAGGGAATTGGATAAACATTTCAGGAAAAATGCCCTTTAAGGATACGAGGAGAAAAATTAGATTAATAGGCTTAGAGTGGATACTTCCAATGAGTTAAATAGCACCAGCACAGGCACAATTGGCCTAATGCCCGCTTTCTGTGCTGTAAATGTTCTGAGACACTTTGATCATCAAAGAACAAGGTCACCAAATTCAAAGACAGTCCATGAACAAGAATCGTTCTAACCCTTACCAACCTCCTGTTTATTGATTTCCAATCTCAGAGAGCTGGCAGGGATAGTTGCCAGGGAAGGTCAGCTCCTGGGAGTGAGGGAGAGAGCAAAAAGTACAAGCTCTATCACTCTTTTTAAGCCAACTTCACAGCAGTATTGTCAGAGTGCTAGGCACAGGCCATGCGCAAACACTTCTTGAGCAGAAAACAATTGTGCAGTGGTATAGAAAGGTGGTCTAAATGGAGAAAGAAATAATGAAGAATAAAAGATCATACAATTTTCTGTTAAAGGCTATTATAGGCCACATTAAAAAGATGGGTTTTCCATGGGCAATGCTGTACATATGAAACATATCCTGGAGTAAACAGCAAGCAAAACCGATCAACAATCTATTAAAACTTCTCAAAGAACATTACAGTATTATACCCATTGGTGAACAAGTGCACACAGCCCCAGGTTTTCACGACTACCAAAGTTCCATAGTTAACAGTTTTATAGCATATAATGTGCCTTTGTTTCTTTTGCAATATTTGCTGCACATTAACCTAGAAACAGAACCCATTGCAGCTGCCAAAGTAATTTCCTGTTCTCATCAGCAAATGCAATTCACTGGTTAAAAACAGAGTATCTACAGAGACTCAGAAACTCCAACACAACCCCACCTAGATGCGCACAATCTTAAATCACCAGGGAGGCATGATGGCATTGCTACAGCAACCCTGTCACTCCTAATAAAGTCAACAAACAAACATGAGCTGCAGGTGCTACACCAGGATTTAATTCAATGCAAAGGAGCGATCACATCACAGTACTCACCTTATTGCATTCAATGTCAATACTGGAATCCATTTTGAAAAGTATATTTTTAAATACCTATAAACAGCAGTTTTTAAAAACATTTGACCGTCATCTGGAGGACGAAGAAGGCAAATAAAGATTCAGGTAATTTTGAATTAGCGCCACTCCTTTCCCTCTCCAAATGACTAACAAACTAGCAGAAACAATACTTAGTCTGACCATAACTGCTCTTATTCAGAAAATAAAGACTACCTTTCGAAATGTGTTTAAAACATTAGTTATGCTACAACAATTGAAGGCAGAGATGTTTCTTCTGAAAACTACCTGGCAGCAAGCTGAGTAGCCCCAGCACTTTACTAAGTTCCGAAAGACCATTCAAACTGAACCATTCAAACTTTCTTGACTGAAAATATTTTCCTTCAATTTCAAATGTTGGGTCTCCAAACAAGGAAAATCCATAAAGGATTATGGCTCAATTCAACAACATCTTGCACTTATATAAAGGCACTATACAAATGTAATCTTGTTGTTGTTATATAGGCCCTCCATGCAGGGTAGCATCTCAGAGAGCTTTCAGAACAAAGAGAACAAATACTTTAATGACATGCTTGTTATTTTTCTTTGCTCTTGAAATAATAATCCTTGCATTTAATATAGCACCTTATCAGGTCACGAAGACATTTCAATGGACTTTACAGAATTTTACTGTCAGGTTAGGATGTGTATTTAGACACCCAGGTAGCTAATTTGCTCACAGGACTGTCCATTCCCAAACTACTGTGGAATTAATGATCATTTTTATTTGGAGATTGTTGACCATGAGAAACTCCCTTCTCTTTTTGAATAATGCCCTGGGATCTTTCACATTGGGGCAGACTGGATCTTGGTTTCACCTGCAGAGATACACCCTCAATAATGCAGTGCTCCCCGAACACTGCACTGGAATGTCAGCTTACTCTATGAGTTCAAATTCCCAATGTTTAATTTAACCCACGACCTTCTGTATCAGAGGCAATTGCGCTACCAACTGAGCCAGGTTGACCCCTGAAATTAAACAATCAGATACTATTTATGCTACAACTAAATCACAACTGGTCCAGAGTAAAAATGTGAAAATCTATTTACTCCAGTGAATTTACAGTAAAACCTCATCTTCATTAGAGTTGACCTTGACTCTAAACAGAACATTGGTGTAAGTCATCTTGAGTTAGGAACAAAAATTCAGGGCATGCATAAGATTGACAATTTAATCCGACAGTGAATTTAATAGTCAGACCTTGAGTAGCATCACCAGCAGCAACAGAAAAACCGACTATTCCATTCTCACTCCTGTCTCTATGGTATTCATGCACATCTTAGAAAACTATATAACTCAGAATTCACCGATCAAATAAACAACCTTCGAATCAGCATTCTATTTTTTAGGAAAACTCAAAATTTCACAACAATCCCAAACCTGTATTCTCAAGGGTGTAGGGATTATATCTATTTGGCACAAACACAATCTTCATATAGTATTTAAAAGGAAGTTTGGTGATATGCCATATTAAACTGATCATCTGCCACCATTCTAAACTCCTCATAATATACACCAAGCCAATCCAGAACAAAATGGACCAATTCTGGTTCAGAGGAAATATTGGAACCCAGCCCTCCAGGTGGCAGGTCTAATAATAATCCTTGCATTTGATACAGCGCTTTATAACATCTGAGACATCTCAAAGCGCTTCACAGAACATACTATAAAGTGAATTGACTGAATATTTTATGGGCAGCAGCCAATTGCACACAGCAGTGACACACAAACAGTCATGGATTGAGTGACCAAATATTTTTTTTAAATTGAAGGGAATACCCGCTCCCAGAAAAGCAATCCACCAATCGACTAACAACGGGGTTCCTACTTACTGCTAGGTAAACAGAGGCATATGGAGTAAGGAAACTTGCCTAACATTTCGCCTTGCCTGGGAATCAAACCCAGGTTATATCGCTTGTGAAGCAAATGCTCTAACCACTAAACTACAGGACTCCACTAACCTGCTGTCCAATCAAATGAAGGCAGTATCGTTCCCTATATGTTAACAGGTTTGAGCCATGCCCTCTCATTTGGAGCAGGCAGGAGAATGTGGCATTCCTAGTGTCTTTCCGAGATCTAAAGTCTATGACTAAACCATTCTAATTGCAGAAAGTGCATAAAATGCACAGTGGATTATTCAATCGCTGGAAAAGAAAGAATGGTTTGTGTTTTAAATGTGACCTTTCATCAGAACAAAAATGTGAACCCAACCTTCCCTTTCAGGCTCTCATTTTCCCAAGATGGAACACCTCACTTTCCTACAGTTCAAATATTGTAATTCCCCTGGATAAACTCCCCAGGAGAACAAAGGCAAGCAGGTTTGAGTGACAAGTAGTTTTTGGAGAGTCAATTCCTCAAACATCTGGCTGAGAACCAAGTGATAGACTAACTAATGTGCTGCTCTCCGAGAAACAAGGAGAAATCAAGCTGTGTGTTGTGCATCAGAAGTGTGTCAGCTCAAGCAGTCAGCAATAATATTGCTGGAGAAAGGCGCTAAATTCAAACTCCATCAAAAGCTACAAAGATGATGGGGGTTGAACATTTCGGTTATGCCTGTTGTGCAGAAGGCTTTCACCAAAAGATCAATTGAAAAACACCACCTGCACTCCTGTAGAAAATGCACAGTCAAATCAAATCCCTACTCCCCACCCTTTCCCTCTATGTAAAAACCTGCATGTTTGCATAAATAACTCAATATGTATATTTATTCAAGTTAAAGGAGATAAAGAAAGATAAAGGCAAAGGAGATTTACCAGGATGGTACCAGGACTTCAGTTCTCAGGAGAGGCTAGAGAAGCTAGAATTATTCTCCTTGGAGCAGAGAAGGTTAAGAGGAGACTTCATAGAAGTTTTCAAAATTACGAGGGGATTTGACAGGGTGAACAAGGAAAACTATTTCCACTGGCGAATAGTCAGTAGCCCGAGGACACCGATTTAAAATCGTTGTTAAAGAAACAGAGGGGTGAGGAGACATTTTTTCACACAGCGAGTTGTTTGGATCTGGAATGTATCGCCTGAAAGGGTGGTGGAAGCTGATTCGATAACAACTTTTAAGAGAGAAATAGATAATTATTTGGGGAGGACACGTTTACACGGCTATGGGGAGAATGGGGGAGTGGGATTGAATTGGATAGCTCTTTTCAAAGAGCCACAGACACGATGGGCCGAATGGCCTCCTTCTGTCTGTATAATTCTATGATAAGCATTTCCTGTAAAGAGGCATCCTTGTGAAGGTCCACATCCTTATCATCAATCAGCCAGAAAAAAAATCAACAGTGATATTGACCTGTAATTTCATTCTTACAAATCTTCACTAATGGAAAGCATAAGGCAATAATGGATGCTTACAGATATCCCAGCACTAAGAGTGCATTTTTCACCACATGTAGTATGTCCTACACATTAGTATGTCTAGCACTCAATTGTGGTTATAGATAGAAATAAATGTGAAAAAAACACTCAAAAGGAACAATAATCTAGGTAGCAGTGCTATGAATCAAAAGTACTCATAGCAATGTGTCCTAGGCTTTTAACCCAAACACTTTTCTAAATAAAATTACTGACAGGTTGACTTCTTGATTCATCAATTAGCAATGAAGTAGGTGTACTTGAGCTGGTGTAAATCAATGGAGATCCTCTTGAAGCGGGTGCACTTCCAAATCTGCCATCCTAGCTTACTCCCTAACAGGCCATTGAGTGTTATTCTTGTAAAACGCTATCATCATCACCATAACTTGTGGTTTCAAGATTGCAAAAACCACAGCCAGGATTTGGTGTTATCTTAAATAGTTCCTTGGCATTACAGGATGTTGACAGGGGGCACTGCATCAGGTAATATTCAAGTGTTTGCCGAGGCTCTCCACATTCACATCTTGGGTCATTTCTCAGTTTCCATTTGGTCCTATTCTCACAAGTCTTTGCCATCCCAGCTCTCCCTCGATTTAGGCTACACAAGGGTTATGGCTCGAGATCAGTGCCTAGAGGGAGTGATTCTGAAAGAATCAGGTTCTCCAAGAACCTGTAGCCTCTCAGTGGTATTTTAGGGTAAGGGATCTGAAAACACGCACCGAGATAGCAATAGAAGACGCAGACATTGTCATAAATGGCCCTTTTCAAAAGACAGGACTCAAAATTGGCAGCTTCAATATGGAGGGATTCTCTGGAGGAGAAGGTTGATATCTGTCTGGCATGAAAGCAGACCTCGTGTAAAACGCTATGAAATGTTACCCATTGACATGTGAAAGGCGCTAACTACAAGATGCAAGATAATAGTTTCTCTCTTACTTGCTGAAGAACCCCTGTGCAATGAACATCTGCAGAATCCAGCTCCAGCTTCATCATCTTTTCAGTAAACACAAAGAAATTTTCCTCCACAGAGGTTGTGTTGCACCATAACCCCACCCACACAGAGCAGTTTTTCCCAGCTTGCAGCATATCTTGTATTCATTCTACTTCATGCAGAAATCAAACATGGCATTTTAAATTGTTGACTTAGATTAGAATAGCATTTCAATTTAATGGAAAAAGAGTCTGCCTTGTACAAAAGGCCCCAGTTCAAGAGGTGAATCAGGATTCAATTAATGAGTGAGCTGCATCACATTTTACGCTGGTGAAGTCAGAAGTGGGCCATGCCAAGTTATATATAAAATAAAATCAATCAAAAAAAAATTAAGTCAACCAAAGTTCAAATAAAAATGAGTCAGCTGGTCATCAAACTTGCTGTTGTTGGAGAAAAGTGGCGTAAGTACATTTCATCTGCTCCTTCAAGTCTGTTTTTAGCGAGACACATAGATGTGCTCATTTTTAATTGATGCGCTATGACTGGATAAACAGTGTTAGAGGGCTATTAAGCATTCAAATATGTCATGAGTATTAAGTCAGAAATACCTGATGATGTCAGAACTACTGCAAATCAAATATGCCACATGAATTTGTTCTAACAATTTATACTTATTGTATTATAGAGGGGAAATTAAAGGCTGGTTACTAAACTATCAAGCTCTTCTTTCAAAAATGTTTGAAATCAGATAAATATCTAACATACAATTTCTCTCCAGAACTACAGGGCGATTATTATACAAGACATTATAGCCAGGCAATTTGGCAAAGACCTAAGCACTTGCAGGTGACAGACGAAAAAGCAGTTCAGTTACTTGCAATACTAACTAATCTGAGTGCACAATTGTTGGATGACAAAATACTTGTTAAAAGAAACAGAGGGGTGAGGAAAACCCTCTGGATGAAGAAAACTCGGACCACAAAGTTTACCCATGTTAACTTACTGTAGCCATGGATATTGTCTCATCACAAGATGGTTACAAGGCATTGCTGTACAGGAACTGTGTACAGCTGCTAGCTGACTGGTATATAGATAATTCATTCTTCCAGTAATGGATTACCTTCCTCACAGTACTATGAGCACAACCACAATCTTGAGCCCGAATTTTATATGTCCTGATGTAAATTCGAACACTTTTGTTGCTCAAAATGAATTTCACATAAAAACAGAGAGCAATAATTTTAGAGATGGTTAGGAGACTGCTTATTATTAAAATGGCATTCCCATCAGATCTAGGATTGTGTTTCTGTTAAATGGAAAATAGGAAGGTATTGTTAACAATAATCGTCGCATCTGATTAGCGCCTTATCACATCGTTGAGACGTCTCAAAGCGCTTCAAGAAATAGATTGTAAAGTGGATTGATTGTGTATTTTGTGGGCGAAACTGGCTTGTCACAGCTGGTAGCTTGCAATCTGACCCAGTCTAAGTCTGGTTCAGAGAAAATAGAAATTGATTTTTTTCACAACATCCTGCCTGGTCAGGTTTGCTGGCACATTTACTGCTTGGGTTCGAGGAAATCTCAGCAACTGATTGTAAGGCAGATCAATTTGGTGTTGAGCAGGAGCAGAAAACCCTGCTCAGCAATGCTTTCGAGATTCTGTTCAGTTCTGCTGATGGCTCCTACATTTTGCCATAAATTTACATTTTGAAGATTGTGCATGGCAAAAAGAAATCTACCTGGGAAATACTTCCCAGTAAGCACCAGTATCCTTTGATCAAGATATTTAAGCAAATAATCTCATACAATTAGGTTATTCCCTTATTTGATGGTGAGTAAATAAAGAAATAAATTATTATTTGAAGTCAGAGTTGGCACTTGTTTGAGCCCAAGTTTGATTATTCAGTTTGATTACGTAAGTTTTCTGGGCGTATTAAGTTCCATTAGTTGTTGCGTAAAGTCCACCCTTTGACACCAGTTTTATTACTTCAACATCACAGGCGGAAATTACACATAAAATTTACCTTCAAATTCTACATGAAAGCACAAACAATCGCTCACATAGTACTTTGGCCAGAAGAAAAGATCACTTTGAAATGAAATGAAAGTAATGTAACAAAAGGGATGAAGCCTAAGGCTTTGTTCTCCTTTAAATCCTACTTCAAATTCCACTGGGAGCCACGTGCTTCCATAATGAACAATATTTCACCAGTGACCGAGAGTTCCAGGCATTTTGTCATCCGTGAGTTATGAGCTCTCCACACTCTTGAATGAACTGCTGTAACTCATAGGTGGTTGAGCCTCTTGTGCAGCAAACATTAAACATACATAAGATGTTTTGCTGCAGACCGCAGGTATCACCCTTAGAGAACATGTTGCATTTTGTTTTCCCTGATCAATTAAAAAGTTTATTGTTTTTGCCTTATTGGTTAAATATTTATCTCAAATTAAATAGTACATCCTGGCATTTACCTATACATTGACTGACAGCTAGCCAATTGCTAGGTTTATTATTTTCCTAATTGGTTTTATTGCTCTTTTGAGTTCATTTCCTTTTCCCTCAACTTCTTTCTACACCTTCCACATGTCTTGATTTTCAGGGAATACTAATGAGGCCTCTCCAGAGACAGAGGAAATAGTCAGAGCTTCTCTCCAGATTGTTCCACAAAACCGTGGTACAAACCACACAACACACAGCTCAGGGCATCAGACTACACAACCCACAAGCTGAAGGGCACTCCAAAGTCATAAGTTTCTCTTCTGTACAGTAATATTTTGAAGCGTGCTGAAATATGCTGGAAGATTTGGAACATCAAAAAAGTAGTACGCGTACTGTAATCAATGAGCTATCTTCATTTGAAAGATCAAGTAGCTTAATCCCATTGTTGCTTTTGGTCGAATACTGTTAGATCAGGATATGGTCATCATATTATAACCAACACGGGACTCCCATATACACAGCTATAATTCAGTTTTTTATATTTAAAAATTGCTAATATTGGAAAAAATGGTCAACTCGATAGGATAATAAAAGAGGAAGTTACTTGAGGTCAATTGATGAGCTTTTTACAGCTTTTTTTAAGCAAACAATGATATAAAATGTGTGATATAGATGTGACTGGCTTTGTTTATTTCTCTCACACCATTATCGCAACTTAAGAAATCAGGCTACTTTTACCCAGGCCTATCCTTTGCAAACAGCTCAAATCCTTTACAAACAGTGCAGGAAACAATTTCCTCAAAACTTCAATGATACTCTTCAATGGCAGAGTAGTTGCTGCATCAACTCCTGACAACATGGACACCAGATATGATTCACATCATCT
The DNA here is from genome assembly GCF_018977255.1 of Callorhinchus milii. NCBI lineage: Eukaryota > Metazoa > Chordata > Chondrichthyes > Chimaeriformes > Callorhinchidae > Callorhinchus > Callorhinchus milii. Next base: position 63,645,893 of record NW_024704743.1, read on the forward strand.
ACGAACAGGGTGGATAGCTTATTCAATTAGTCCACGACTGTTTGTGGGACACTGCTGTGTGCAATTGGTTGCCGCATTTCAGCCACAAAATATAGTCAATCCATTTTACAATATATTCTGTGAAGGACTTTGAGACGTCTCAGAGTGCCTAGTACATCAAATGCAAGGATTATTATTATTATTCAATTTTGGAAAATCTGAGTGAAGTGCTGTTCAAGTATTGTGGAAGCTATTTCCTGTAGTTTCATCTAAGAGAAACTCATATTCACAGACATCAGAGAATCAAGGTTACACAGAGAAACAGAAAAATAAGCTGGGAGAGACAACAAAGCAGTGATTTAATGGATTTCAAAAACCATGAAAGCTAAGCTCAAATAGTAATAAATGAATAAGTGTAACTCAGCATTATTTCTACTGTCCAGCAAACAGCCGAGGAAGCCTTTTTACTGTAAATATCTCACCACAGTTTTTAATCTATTTTTGATCTGTTCTTGTGCTGACAGCAGCTGTCGGAGGGGGCACTGAAAGCCAGCACCATCTGAATCATTGATGTATGATAAGACGTGCACTGAATGCAGAACAATTGTAATGTAATCATTACAAATTAATTTGCCGTTGAATACCTAGAAATTCTATGGCAAGTATAATAACTGTAGAGCAATCTGCACGTTCTACATAAGTTTGTGTAGATTACAAAATACCATTCAAGAAATGTAGGATGAAACTTTCGAAGACTACAAACATACTGAAGTTGTACTGACAACATTTATTAAAAATGTATCCTAGCAGTAGTTAATAAATTCCCACCATACCTTACTGCAGTTAATTAAACCAATATATCATGCTTAAAGATTCATTCTGTCTATTCTATGGTCAATAAAAATTGGAGTGAAACACCATTGCAGCTTCATACGCAGCTTTATAGATTTCTCAATCCCTCCAGAAATATTAATTCCTAATTTAAAAATATTCATTTTTATTTATTTATTTTGCAGTGAGACTACAATTAAATACTGGGCAGGTCATATTGGATTGGATGAAACCACAAAACTGCTCATTTTAAAGATCTCAAACAGCCTTCACAAATGCAGACTTATGATTGAGTGTGACTATCACCAAGGCAACCTTGCATGCAACATCTTTCATCCAGTCACTTAGGCACAATTCTATAACAATATTTCTGCCTTGTTCTATCTCTTCACATTTTCCCAGCAATCAGTAGACTACTGTGTACATTATAGCAATATATTATGTATACACATGCATACAGAATATATAGATCTCCACACTGAATTACTTGGTACTTGACATTCTGGAATAGAAAAATTGGAAACTGCCACAAAGGAATTAATCATCTGTCCCCTTCCCCCTAAATCATTTTATTTGGTAAGCTAAGGATTTGTACTTTGAAGCTTTTTAAGATTTTGTTTTGCTAAAACCACTTCACTCCCAGCATGATGATTTCTTTGAAAAAATATGGGATAGGTGAAACCTGCAACAAATGCTGAAAATACTGGAAATACACAGCAAATAAAACAGCATCTGAAATAGAAAGATGGCTCTTTCATATATAGAGGGGAGGTGGAATAGCAGGACAAGACCAAGAAAACAAAATGTATTTACATTTATATTGCGTTTTTCACATAGGATAATGTATCAGTGTGCTTCAACGACAGTGTCGGACACTGAACAAGGGATGAGAGGGAGGTGTCTGAAGGCACATTCGAAGAAAGAGGAAGTTCTTGAGGTTAGGGGTGTTGTTGCTGAAGGGTGGGCCACCACAGGCCCACGTTTGCTGAGCGTGGGGTTCTAGGGCGTGAAGTGATTTATTTGTGAGGACCTTGAAGTCCATCTGTTGGGAGACAAGAAGCTAGTGGAGTAGGGTGAGTACTGGGGTGATGGACATAGGAAGAAGTTTTTTTTTAAATGCCATGGGAGCAGTCAATGGAGGATTCATAAATATTACGTCATTGAAAGAAGTCTGAAGTTAAAAGTATATATATATACCTGTATATATCTGTGAATGGGTGGGGAAAAAGGGACAAAAAGTTAAACGAAATAAACAGTGATGGTAGAAATATGAACTAAAAACTGAATATGGTGATACAACATAGAAAATAATATAGCAGAGTAAATACTATGATTTTTGACAGATCAATTTGTTTGTCAACCTATAACAACAGCATCAAGCATTGATGCATGTTGCTACCCATCCAACTATCCAAAAGATTCCCTCAAATTCATCTCATCACCTAACAAACCTGAATTATTTTAATTTCAAGGAACCGGCCTTGTTCCTATTTGAAACTATTACATTCTTGTCCCACAACTCGTTTGGCAGTTTAATCTTCATGCCCATCAGTCTTTTATTGAATTAACCTCTGAAACTAAAAAACAGGCCAACAGTGGATCATTAAAAGTAACCTTTCCACTTCTGCAGAGCTGACATGTCCACTGTTTCTCTGTTTATATTTCCCATCCTGGATTCTAGTTTCCTCACCGTGACTAGTTCCTAACACTGACCACTTAAATGGGAACAGGCTACTGTAGCACTACACAGGATCAGGAGTACAAGATGTGCACTATAATACTGCGTTTCATGGACCAGGAAGTTTCTCAGCAATAGCAAGCTAGGTGGCTTTAGTCGGTTAAACTCCAGCAAAACCAAATGTAAATTCTGAGATCCCCAAGCTTTGACTCTTTCTAGTTTTTTGAAGAGACAGGGGAGTTTCTCTTGGTGCCCTAGCCGACAAGTTGGTCATTCGCTCCGGAGAGAGTGTGTGCATTCTATTCCAGACCTAGGAACATTTCCACTCCTAGGTGGCATACACATGTAGAACTCAGTCTAGTTGAATATTCGTAAGCATAGTGATTGATTTTTGTGTGTGTCAGACACCCAGCTGCCAAAATTTTTTATAAACCGACGACATATTATGGAGGTAATCTGCCAAACTGATGAAAGCCAAGAGCTACAAAAAGACATTTTATTTAAAGCTTGAAAAGGATATTCTCATATACATACTTCAACCTTAACCTCAGTAACAGAACTCTTTAAAATAGACACTTCTAATAGCAATAAGAAATATTTCTTCCATAACCCCAACCCCTTCCACACTCCATACTATCATCAGATTACATGCAATCTTTCCTCACAGATTTTTAGCTGTGCGTTTCTGCCTGAACCACAATCATACCTTCAACCAGAAGGGAAGAAGAGTCAGGGTTTCAGAGTCTTCAGGCACCCATAAAATATAAATTCACTTTACAGTATATTCTGTGAAGCACTTTGAGACGTCTAGAAGATGTGATATGGCGCTATATCAAATGCAAGGATTATTATTATTATTATTATTAAGTATGCTTCAATCAGATGGGACTGGTCTCACCAGTTCGTCAGTGAACACCCAATGCTGCATCAAGCTGGTTGATTGAGAGGCTGGGTTGAAGCTCAGTCTTCTCTGTCAGGGATATGATGCATTAACCTCCGGTTAGGAGTTCAAGTCTAAAATTACCAAACTGGATTCAAAGCTTCAGTCTTGAATGGGAAAAAGAAATGGGGTGGGGCAAAGCAGGACTATTACTTAAGTTAAGTGAAAATAATTCTACAATCCTGGTTGAGAATATTTTAAAATAAAACTACCAACAGTGTTGGCAATGCACTGACAAGGTTCATGTGTGAATAATTAAGTGAGATACTAGAGGGTGCCCATGAAAATGCAATCCCAGTAAAGGAAACAACGCTTTCAGGAAAAGAGGAGCTGGAGTAGAATTGCAAATCTTTTAATTCAGCACTAACTTAACCACTCACATTTTGGTTATAGGCACTTTCTGGTCTTCATTACTTGTAAAAACATCACACTTTGAATCCTGATGCTTCTTGCTGCATAAGGGCACTAAACTGCTTGTTGCTATGTGGATTTGGCTGCCTTCTTTCAGACATTCTGTGCAATCAATGGAGCAATGTGGAGTCCTGTAGCTCAGTGGTTAGAGCACTCGCCTCACAAGCAAGAGACCTGGATTCGATTCCCGGCAGGGTGAAATGTTGGGCAAATTTCCTTACTCCACAAGCCTCTGTTTACCTAGCAGTAAATAGGAACCCAGTTGTTAGTCGATTGGCGGATCGCTTTGCCAGAGGGTAATAATTCCTTCAAAACCAAAAATAATGAATTGGGTCACTTCAATCCACGACTGTTTGTGAGAGACTGCTGTGAGCAATTGGCTGCTGCGTTTCGCCCACAAATATACAGTCAATTCACTTTACAGTATATTCTGTGAAGCACTTTGAGTGGTCCAGAGGACATGAAAAGCGCTATATCAAATGCAAAGATTATTATTCTTATTATTAAGCATTTATGTGTGAAAATGGGTATGGGTTTCTGACCTGTTCACCCGTGGAGTGACCTTGCAGTGACTTGACATGATTCGAGTGCCTGAAGTGTTATAGCGGAGTCTCTGTTTTGGTTTTCCCACTTGTGACTGTGACTTGATACTGAAACAATTTAGTCACTACTTTATAGGACTAAACTAACATCCTATCACAAAATCCAGTCAGATTAAATACACACACATTTTAAACAACAACAACAAATTACATTTGTAGAGCGTCTTTCAAGTCGGGAGGGCGTCCCAAGGCACTGGACAGACAGGGTTACGGACCCAAGCTGAGGGTCGTGGAGCGGGCAGGGTGGGGGGGGGGAAGCAGGGAGATTGAAAGCATGGTCAAAGTGGAGGGTCTTGAGGTGGGTCTTGAAGGTGGCGAAGGAGGGGGCGAGACGGACGGACTGCGAGATGGAGTTCCAGAGGGTGGGGGCAGAGTGGGGGAAGGCGCATCCCCCGATAGTGGGGCGAACAAGGCAGGCTGGAGCCCGCTGAGCAGAGGGAGCAAACAGGGTGGTAGGGGGTTAGGAGGTAGGGGGGGAGCAAGACTGTGGAGGGCTATGAAGGTGAGGGATCTTAAACTGTATCTTCTGTATAATAATAATAATCCTTGCATTTGATATAGCGCTTTTCAGGTCTTCTAGACGTCTCAAAGCGCTTCACGGAATAGAATGTAAAGTGAATTGACTGTATATTTGTGGGAGAAATGCGGCAGCCAATTGCACACAGCAGTGTCCCACAAACGGTCATGGATTGAAATTACCAATTTATTATTGTTTTTTTTTTCTTGAGGGATTATTATTAGGCGTGTGGGGTAAGGAAACTTGCCCAAGGTTTCACACTGCCGGGAATCGAACCCAGGTCTCTCGCTTGCAAAGCGAGTGCTCTAACCACTGAGGAAGCCAGTGGAGTTGGGCAAGGATGGAGGTGATAAGGTCACGGAGCCTAGTGCAGGAGAGGACAAGGATTGTAGAATTCTGGATGATCTGCAGCCTGTGGAGGGAGTTGTTGGAGAGGCCGACAAGCAGTGAGTTTGCATAGTCGAGCTTCGATGTAATGAAGGCGAGTATGAGGGTTCGTAAAATAAAAATTTACAAAGTGTAAAATCTTCATCTAATAATAATCCTTGCATTTCATGTAGCGCTTTTCACGTTCTTCTAGTACTGTATTTCAGAAAATTATTTGCGCCCAAATATAAAAGTGGGCACCAGACTGGAACTCCTGCCCATTTCCCTCCTGTTATCTGTCAGAGGAAGACAACCACTGTCAAATATGAAAATGATTCACATGAATCACACCGGGCTGATGACTATGTCAAGTGTGACATTTTTATCCTGATTCTAGCTCAGCCTGCAAACTTTCTTTACAATTCTCCAACAACTATCAACAACTATCCAACAACACTAGATGACACTGATTTCAATAATGAGTAAAGCTGCAGGTAATAATAAGAACTGCTTACACATTGGGAACTAATTTCTTTCCTTGCAAACTCTTTACTTGCAATGGAAGTTCAAGTCCCACGTCGAGACTTGGAATCACATAGTCTCAGCTGACACTGCAATGCCGTTGTTTGAGATGTTATCCTTTGGAAGAGGTGTCAACCGAGGTCCCATCCAGTTCAGGTGGACTTTAAAGATACTATGGCATTACCCAAAAAGAGTCATTTCTCCTTGTGCCTTGGCCAATAATCCCCCAAATAAAATAGGTCATTCACTCCATGGCTGTTTGTGGAACATTGCTCTGCACAACTGGGTTTACCACAAACACAAAGCCACTCCACTTCACAGTAAATCCTGTGAAGAGCTTTGGGAAATTTACCCTATGTAAAAGGATTATGATATTATTAAGAGCTGAACTGGACCTCAATTAATTTGTATTGGTTATCCCAAACCTGGACAGGAAGTGACATAACAATTCTCCAACAACTATCATGATAACATGTATTACATCCCCACAGTTGCACAGTTAAAAAAATTGCAAGTCAGCAACAGAGAAGACAATAACTCCTATTTATTTTAGCCATAAGACAAGTTAAGAGCTCCAATATTAGTTCCCCAAATGGTTGGGGCACTGTTTTATAAAACCGACGAGTTGGACAGCACAAAAGACAAATTCACAATTGGTCCTTTTTGATTTCTGACATTTTAGATAGAAGTAATTTAGTAAAATGAAATACCAGCTTGTTAAGAGTCTGAAGTGGAGATGGAGATGAACCTGAATGTTAGACAATTTTGCTTCTGCCACCCCCGACCACCCCCTCAATTTCCAGAAGTTGTTTGAGTAGCAGAGAACACAAACATCAATTTCTAATGATGCTGAACATCTTGTCTTGCCCATTTAGAATCTTAAAGACAGCAATCATGTCGCCTCTCAATCTTCTCTTTTCCATCATGAAGATGCCCAATTTACTTAGTCAATCCTCATAGTCCACTCCTTAATTTCCCTCAATCATTTTGGTTGCCCTCCTCTGTATCGTCTCGATTTCTCCAATATCCTTTTTGTACTGCAGCAGGGAGAGGGAGAGCTTCAATTTATTGTCAATCAAGACCCACAGATCCTGTCCCATACATATTATTTTCCTTCCATTAAAATAATAGTTCCTTCCAGGATTTTTTGTCCCCATGTGAAGTACTTACATTTCTCCACACTGAATTTCATCTGCCACTGATCTCAATTCCCAAGTATGTTCAAATCTTCCTGCAACCGACCTTGTTCAGCTTCGCAATCTACCGCCTTCATTACCTTGGTGTCAGCTGCAAACTTAGCCACTGTGCTTGCGACTCCTATTTCCAGATCTTACCATCTCAGCTGTGTGTCAGCTTGGCTCAGTGGTAGCACTTTCACCTCTGAGTCAGAAGTTTGTGGGTTCAAATCCCAAGTCAGGATATGAACTCAGATAGTCTAAGGTGACATTCCAATGAGTGCTGGGGGGTGTTGCATTGTCGTAAGTGCAGTCCTTCAGATAAGATGTTAAACCGAGGTCCCATTTGCCTATTCAGGTGGACGATAAAGAGCCATGGCACTATTTGAAAACAGAAGTTTCTCCCAGTGTCCTGTCCAAAAATCCCCCAGATAACATTGGTCACTCATTCCACAGCTGTTTGTGAGACTTTGTTATGCACAATTGTGCTGTTGCATTTACCTACAAATACACAGTCACTCCATTTCACAGTATATCCTGTGACAAGTTATATTTGAGACATCCTTCCAATGTGATAAGGTCTGTGCTTACCAAATGCAAGGATTAATATGATCATCTCCACATTTGGGTCCAACTTTATTGTACAATCTTGGTTTCAAAGTACAGTTCAAAAGTGGTAAATTCAGTACTTTGTTTTCTCAAAAGAATAGCGTTGTTGCTCAGTGCTCAAAACAAACAACTTGGCATCTGAGGAAATGTTAGAGTACACACTTCAACCAGTTCAAGGACTGGGACTCAGGACCAACCACAGCACAAAAACACACTGCACCACCAGCTGATCACCATTCTATAAGAAGATTAACACATTTCACATTCAAAGAGTAGTCCTATAACGAAACAGGAATTTCATCATTACTATTCCTTAACTCTAGACCTAGGTAAGCCTACCATGTCTGAGTACTTAACATTCCATAGTATCAAAATGAATAAAGTTCAAAGTTTCATAATCCATTCCCTTAAATAACTTCCAATCTTATGACAGGAAATAAAAAAAAATTTTCACCAATTTATCTCCCCTATTTTTCTTTCTTCCTCTCCATGAGGCTTTTGACTCTTTTTTCTGCTAATCCTGGCCTTCGAGTTTAGGAACCACACGTATACATTTCAGATGAGATCTGAAGTAAAACACCTATGAATCGCAAGTCAAGATAATATAATAATCCTTGCATTTGATTTAGCACCTTATCATCTCATCGAGATGTCTCAAATAACTTCCGCAAGATTTTACTGTGAAGTGTGGTGACTATGCATTCACAAGGCGCAGAAGTTACTAAAGTGAAGGCAATACCTCATGCACTAAAGATTCTCCCTAATTGCCATAATTCAAGAAAAGCTAAACTTAGCTGCTAAAAGGTAGTAGGCATAACATCCTTTCATTCTTGCACTGAAATCATAACTTTTACATAGCTAGGAATTACAGAACAAATGAAAACTAAAGTTCTTCTATTGAGAAGATTACAAGATAACCCAATTAATCCAAGATTTAGCAATATGAATAGGCCTGGTCATATTGATTTTTAAAATAAGATGGTTCACTGGGCTGTTATAAGTTTTCTCAGTTTCATTCTTTTCAGTTAAATAAACTTGCTGTGTCAATGAACCCTAAAGAAGCCTTCTTACAGTTGGTCTGTATTTTAAAGTAGCCATAAGAGAATTTGTTCCATTGTACAAATGCAATTTTTAGTGCATGAGGTATTGCCTTCACTAGTGGAGTCCTGTAGCTCAGTGGTTAGAGCACTCGCCCTGTAAGCGAGAGACCTGGGTTAGATTCTCGGTAGGGCAAGTTTCGTTGCTCCACACGCCTGATAATTCCACAAGAAAAAAAACAATAATAATTTGGTCACTCCATCCACGACTGTTTGTGGGACACTGCTGTGCACAATTGGCTGTTGTATTTTGCCCACAAATACACAGTCAATTCACTTTACAGTATATTCTGTGAAGCGTTTTAAGACGTCTAGAAGACATGAAAAGCACTATATCAAATGCAGGATTACTATTATTATTATCTGCAGTGATTATGTGTCAGATTTTAGAAAAGAGTGAATGAAAATGGAAGCGTGATATAGGTGGCACATGCTCCAATCCTCACTCCACCCTGTCGTAAAGCACCTGGCTTCTACCCAGCTTCTCCTCAGTAGCTGAACTGAGATTTCTAATCCACCATCTGGGGAATCACTAATGCACACCAAAACCAAAATGTAGCACACAATGTCCACAGGAGTGGAAAGGAAACCCGACACAGACTTATTGCAATAAGTATATTCTGTTTACTATTAACAACAACAACATCTTGCATTTATACCCTTTACTTGGGTAGAATCTCAAAGTGTTTAAATGATATACAGTAAACTCCTGATAAATTGTCACTCCAAGGGAAAAGGACTGAGTGACAAGTTATCCAGAGTGGCAAGTTAGGCATACGTATAAATATGTAAATAAATGCGACCAGAATATTGACAGCATGATGATTTAAGTGGTAGTGGCAGGTTAAGCCAGGTTGAGGTATTAGAAGTTTACTGTTGCAGTATAAACCTCCCTTCGAAAAATAATGATATTGATACCAATATAACAAATAACTAATCCAAATGGTATATGGCTAAATTGAAATATACATAAGTAGTGTTTCATTTGAAACACGTGTGGAAAACAAAGTCTTGACTTGTCACCACTTATGCACTTACCGATTGCAGTGATGAAGTACCGTACGTGCAGTATGGTGTACTCGGTTTGATATCAACCCGGGATACAAAATCTTGACTCGTCATCATGGCATCAGGCAGTACAGGCTAAATGCAAGTTAGTGACAAGGACCTTGTACTTGTTTACTGTATTTGTTGTGTTAGTCATATAAAATCCGACTCATGCATAACTTTACATAATTCATACATGGTACGACTCAGGCAATTTTAATGTAAAACTTCGTGCAAGTCATAAATGTTTATGCGAGTTTTACTCTTTATGGTTGGATTTAAAATGTCCAGTCTGCATCAGAGGTAGATTCTGCAGCAATCAACAACTTGTACTTATATTGCTTTCTTTACGTAGGACTTATATTGGATGAAGAAACTGATAGCTGGTACATTAAGTCAGAAGGTTGTGGATTTGAGACCCATGTTGGGACTTCAAGCTCAAAATCTCAGCTAGCACTTTAGTGGAGTATTGGGGAAGCACAGCATTGTTCGAGGTGTCATTCTTCTGAGATGTTAAACCAAGAAATGGTTAGAAAAGAGAAAGGAGTTTCTCCGGGTGTACTGGCCAACAATTCTCCAAACAAATTGGTCATTCAATTCCTGGCTGTTGTGGGGCCTTGCTAAATGCAAATTGGCTGCCACATTTACCTACAAGCACTCCAATGCGCTAACCTGTGTGAAGAGAGCTATATAAATGTAAGTTGTTGTAAAAATAAATGGGTCACACACTCAACAGTAATCACCTATGAAGTTTTTTTGCACGGTTTCAACATAGTGGAGTCCTGCAGCATAGTGGTTAGCAGGCTCGCCTCACAAGCGAGAGTACCCAGATTTGAATCCCGATCAGGGTGAACCCTGAGGCAAGTTTCCTTATTCCACATGCCTCTGTTTACCTAGTAGGAACACGGTTATTAGTTGATTGGTGGATTGCTTTCCAGGGGTTATTATCCTTCAAAAAATGAATTTAGTCACTCAATCCAAGAGTGTTTGTGGGACACTACTGTGCACAATTGGCCGCCGTGTTTTTATCCACAATATATACAGAAAAAACGCTTTACAATATATTTAGTGAAGTGCTTTGACACGTCTTAATGACGTGATGAGGCATCAAATGCAAGGATTATTATAACAGGTTCTATATAAATTGAAAAGATTACTTTATTATTTACCTTCAGTAAAAAATGTAATATTGCTAATTCCCTTCTGTTTCTATTGATTTGAGGGCTGATATGGTCAGGAATTTTTTTGGGGAAGGTAATGAAACCAGTGATGGGAAATGAAACCAAATTACTGCGATAAAGTCTGAAATGTTTCAATGATTTCATCAGATAAACTGTGCAAAAAAATAAATAAGGTTCAATAACTGCTCTAAATCAATATCTCTAATTTCACTCACTGGTAAACAAATATTTCATACAAAAGTAATGTAAAATGCATTGAATCATAGAATCATAGAATTATACAGCACAGGAGGAGGCCATTCGGCCCATCATGTCTGCGCCGGCTCTGAGAAAATAGCTACCCAATTCAATCCCACTCCCCCGCGCTCTCCCTACCCTGCAAACTTGTCCTCCTCAAATAATTATCTACTTCTCCTTTAAAAGCTGTTATCGAATCGGCTTCCCCCACCCTTTCAGGCAATGCATTCCAGAACCGAACAACACGCGGTGTAAAAAAAATTCTCCTCACCTCCCCTCTGTTTCTTTTAACAACTATTTTAAATCGATCCCCTCGGGTTACCAACCCACCCACCAGTGGAAATAGTTTCTCCTTGTTCACCCTATCGAATCCCCTCATAATGTTGAAAACTTCTATTAAGTCTCCTCTTAACCTCCTCTGCGCTAAGGAGAATAATCCTAGTGTCTCTAGCCTCTCCTCATAAATTAAGTCCCTCATTCCTGGTACCATCCTGGTAAGTCGCCTTTGCACCAATCTCCAATGCCTTGACATCCATCCTAAAGTGCGGTGCTCAGAACTGAACACAGTCTCTCGCTGAGGCTTAACCAATGTTTTAAAGGTTCGTCATAACTTCCTGACTTTTGTATTCTATGTTCATATTTATGAAGCCTAATATCTCATTTTTTTTTTAAACAGCTTTATCTATCTGTCCTGCCAGCTTCAAGGATTTACTTATATGAACCCCCGGGTCTCTCTGTTCCTTCACTCCCTTTAAGATTGGACCATCAATTCGGAGTCCTGTAGCTCAGTGGTTAGAGCACTCGCTTTGCAAGCGAGAGACCTGAGTTCAATTCCAGACAGGGCGAAACCTTGGGCAAGTTTCCTTACTCCACACGCCTAATAATAATCCCTCCAAAACCAAAAACAATAATAAATTGGTCATTTTCAATCAACGACTGTTTGTGGGACATTGCTGTGCGCAATTGGCTGCCGCGTTCGCCCACAAATATACAGTCAATTCACTTTACAGTGTGTTCTGTGAAGCGCTTTGGGACGTCCTCCTGACGTGAAAAGCGCTATATCAAATGCAAGGATTATTATTATCAGCTTTTATTGCCTCTCCTCATTCTTCCTCCCAAAATGCATCACTTTACACTTCTCCATATTAAACTTCACCTGCCACGTGTCCGCCCACTTTACCAGTCTGTCTATGTCCATTTGCAGTCTGCTACTATGCTCCTCATCGTTTAATACTTTTCCCAGCTTAGCATTATCTGCAAACTTGGAAATTGTAATCCCTGTACCCAAGTCCAGGTCATTTATATAAATCAAAAACAGGAATAATCCCAATACTGATCCCTGGGGGACACCACTGCACACTTCCCTCCAGTCAGAAAAACAACTGTTCACCACCACTCTCTGCTTTCTGTCTCCCAGCCAATTCTGTATCAATGCTGCCACTGCCTTTAATACCGTGGGCTTCTATTTTGCTTACAAGTCTCTTATGTGGCACTTTATCAAACGCAGTTTGAAAATGCATATAAACTACATCAACTGCACTGCCTTCATCCACCCACTCTGATACTTCATCAAAAAACTCAATCAGGTTTCTTAGACACAATTTGCCTTTAACAAAAAACTATTTGGGCTGTCCTTTGTTAACGCATATTGCTCTAAGTGAAAATGTATTTTGTCTCAGATTATATTCTCTAGAAGTTTCCCCACTACTGACATTAGGCTGACTGGCCTGTAGTTCCCGGGTTTATCCTTCTGCCCCTTTTTGTACAGGGGAGTAACAATTGCAACCCTCCAGTCCTCTGGCACAACCCCAGTGTCCAAGGAGGATTGAAAGATTTTGGCCAGAGTCTCCGTTATTTCCACCCTTACTTCCCACAGTAACCAAGGATGCGTCCTGTCCGGACCGGGTGACTTATATACCTTGAGCACCAACAACCTTTTTAGTACCTCCTCTCGGTTTATTCTTATCTTATCCAATTTCTCTACCCTCTCCTCCGATACTGTGGCATTGGCTGCATTCTCTTCTTTTGTGAAGATAGATGCAAAGACCACATTCAGTATGTCAGCCATACTCTCTGCTCCCACAAGAAGATTTCCTCTTTGGTCCCTAATTGGACCCACCCAATCTCTTTGCCCCTCTTATTTCCTTTTTCAGTTCTCCTCTGTACTTTCTATATTCTATTTGATTATCTTAAGAATTTTGGACCTGACATTTTTCATAAGCCTCCTTTTTGTGTTTTATTTTATTCCCAATTTCCTTATTCATCCAGGGAGGTTTGGATGCCCTACATTTCCCCTTTGTGGGAATGTATTTGTTCTGTCCCTGAACTATCTCCTCCTTGAAGGCTTCCCATTACTCATTAGCTGTTTTACCTGCCAATCTATCTTTCCAGTCCACCTTGTCCCTTTCCATAAGTACTCTAAATCTAATTATGTTGTGATCATTGTTGTCCAGATGCTCTCCTACTAAAACCTGCTCCACTTACCCCACTTCATTCCCCAGAACTAGATCCAGCACTGCTTCCTTCCTCGTTGGGCTGGAAACATACTGATCCAGAAAGTTATCCTGCACACATTTCAGGAATCCTTCCCCCTCCTTGCCCTTTACACCATTGTTTTGCCAATCTATGTTTAAACTAATTGAAGTTCCTCATTGTCCTTGAGTGGTTTAGGTCCTACCTCTCCCACCGTCTTCATTTTGTTACCACAAACGGCTTTTCCTCCAGCCCCCGCACTGTCTCGTGCGGTGTCCCTCAGGGCTCTGTCCTCGGTCCCCTCCTCTTCACCCTCTATATGCTCCCCCTCGGTGACATCATCCACAGACATGGGGTTAACTTCCACATGTATGCGGATGACACCCAACTCTACCTTTCCTCCTCTACCCTCAACTCCACGACCACCGATGTCCTGACAGCTGCCTGTCCGACATCGAGTCCTGGACGAGAGATAACTTTCTTCAGCTCAATGTGCGCAAAACTGAGGCCCTCCTGATTGGCTCACGTCAGCGCCTCCGCACCTCAGGCGCTGACACCATCAGCATCCAAGGCTGCACTCTCCACCTCTCAAAGCCAGTCAGGAACCTCGGTGTTTTGTTCGACCCTGAGCTGTCCTTTCTCCCTCATATCCGCGCCACAACTGGCACCGCCTTCCATCACCTCCGGAATATCGCCAGACTACGGCACTACCTCACCCCTCACGCTGCTGAAACTCTGGTCCACGCCTTTATCACCTCAAGGCTGGACTATGGGAACTCTCTCCTCGCCGGCCTTCCCGGCACCTCCCTCCACAAGCTGCAGGTCATTCAGAACTCTGCAGCTCGTGTACTGTCCCGCACCAGGCTTCGGGACCACATCACTCCCACCCTCGCTCGCCTCCACTGGCTCCCCATCCCCCAGAGGATCGAATTCAAGATCTTCATCCTCACCTACAAGCCCATTCACGGCCTTGCTCCCTCCTACATCTCCGACCTACTATTCCCCCTACTTACCTGCCCGTACCCTCCGTTCCTCTGGCTCCGGTCTGCTCCACATCCCCCGCCCCAACTGCCCTACCATCGGTGGCCGGGCCTTCAGCCTCTCAGCCCCGAGGCTCTGGAACTCCATCCCCCAGTGCCTTCGCCGCCTCCTCCCTTTCCTCCTTCAAGGCCGGTCTCAAGACCTTTCTGTTCGACCGTGCCTTCAGCTCCCCTCTCGACTCTCTACCCCCTCCTCGCTCCCTCCCTTCCCTCCCCTCACCATTTCCCCCCTGCTCGGGTCCCAACCCAACTATCCATCGCCTTGGGACGTCCTCCCGACATGAACGGCGCTTTATAAATGGAATCTTGTTGTTGTTGTGGTATCACTACTCTATTGGTTTTGCATCTTTCTGAAATCTGCTTGTAGATTTGCTCATCTATCTCCTTCCCACTATTTGGTAGTATACACCTAACAGAGTAACAGCTCCTTTTCTGCTACTTAACTCTAACCAAATAGATTATGTTTTTGGTCCCTCTAGTAACAACAACAACTTGGATTCATATAGCGCCCTCCACTCCGGACAGTGTCTCAAGAGCGCTTCACAGCAACGGATCCCGGGGACGAACCAGTGGGAGGGGGAGGAAGGTGACCAAAGGCGCGGTTGAAAAGAAAATTCTTCAGCAGGGACCTGAAAATAGGAAGAGAGGGGGCAAGGCGAAGGGAGTAAGAAAGGGAATGCCAGAGCCTTGGGACATAGTGGCTGAAGGCACGGCCGCCGAGGGTGGAGCGGAGGACTCGGGGGATGAGGAGGAGGCGAGTCCCGGAGGAACAAAGGCAACGGGTACTGTTTTGAGAAGAGAGGTCAGAGAGGTAGGGGGGTGCAGAGGAGTGGAGGGATTTGAATACAAGGGTGAGGATCAGCACATCGTCCCTTTCTAGGGCCATAACCGTGTCTTTAATCAATATTGCCACCCCCTCCTTTTTTCCCTTTCCTATCCCTCCTGTGTTTGATCCTGCTGTTTTGATACTCACTTGCGTGAGGCACTGGGAGTAATCCAAAGATCACCATCTTTGAGGTCCTACTCTTTAGCTTTTTCCCGAGCTTCTGATACTCTCCCTGTAGGATCTCAGTTCTTTTTTTCCCTACGTCATGGATCCCAACATGGACCACGACTTCTGAATGTTCCCCTTCCCCCGTAGAACATTTGCACCCGTTCCGTGATGTCTTCAACCCTGGCACCAGGGAGGCAACATACCATGCAAGAGTCACGTCTTTGGTTGCACAAACACCTGTCTCCTCCTTTCACCATTGTGTCCCCAGTGACAATTGCATTGACACTCTTCCCTGTGTCCTCCCTGTGCATCCATTTGCTTTTGACTCCCCTCCCCAGAGGTGTCAGCACCCTCACCGGTACAAAGAACCGGGTTGTGAGTGCCACACTCTCAGGGGATTTCTGCACTGCCCATCCCTCTCTTCCTACCAAGCCGGGTGGTCACCCACTCACTCTCCTTCTGAACCCTATGTGGCTGTGGGGTGACCACCTCCTGAAACATTCGATCCATGAACTCTTCAGCCTCCCATGTATGTAGTGACACCAGCCTCTCCTTGAGCTCAGAAACTCTGAGCTCAAGCTCGAGCAGCCGGAGGCAACTGCTACACACGTCTGTCCAGGGCACACAAAGCATCCTGGAGTTCCCACATGGCACACATTGTGTGTGCAACCGGTCTCAGCTGCCCTGCCATATTCCCAGACATGCTTTATATTATTTTAATATAAATACTGTATATTTTATAATTCTGCCCCTCTTTCCCCTCCTGCATCAAATTCCCACTCTCACCAAATTCCTTAACAGAATTCTCACTCTGTTCCACCTCACTCAGTTCCCTCCTCACCTTGCTGGGCTCTCTGCTCACTTTACAGTCAAATGCAGTTAATTTACAATGTCTTAATGTTTTATAGAAGGAAACTGCTGGTGCGATTCACTGCCTTTAAACTATCTCCATAAATTAAGAACACTGAACCTTAAAATGTGTGTACATTTATTCAGAGGCTGACCAATAAGCTAAATGTATTTCAGTATTTTTTCCACTTCCTTATTCCACGTATAGTTTAACTTTGGTAATAATTCCATTTTACTTTCACCAACTTTCTTTCTTCTTCTAAATGTACACAGTAGCTTATCCTTTTTTGACTTTTGGCTTTCAATCCCCCTCTTCACTCCTATGGAAATACAATCTTTCTGGTCTTTTTCCATGTTTTTGATACGACTATAGCCACTGTTTCTCAAGCTCCAAATATGTAATCCTGGCCGCTTATTTTTTTCCCTGTATCCTCACTGTGTGAAAAAATGACTGATCACACCATTTCCTCCTAATTTTCTCCCAGTATTGTTTGGCCACTCTGTCATTCAGAAAGTCATCATCATGCTTAAGAACATCCAAACCAAATAGATTACCACATACGTATACCACCTACACAAGGAAATTCCCCTGTGAATGGAAAGCGCACTCTCTTCCTGGAGGGTACTACTAATTCTGGAGAGTACGCGGTAGTTTGGCAAGAGCTAAGGCCTGTGGAACCTATATGTGCCTTGGGATAATGCAAGGGTTTAACCAGCTGGAAAAGCACATAGCTTGCCACTGAAAACACTGCCTGGCAAGCTTCCTGCTGCTTGTTTAGCTAGTATTCAGCTGGGCATCCTACCCATTTGGGCTTTGACTTGCAGGGTTGAAATGAGCTGAGCGGAATGAGTGAAATACATCAGAGTTTGGGAGTGAAACACTTTATTTTCACCCTTGGTCCCAGTGACTGGTCAGTCCTACTAATGAGCCAGGCTGGCTGTGCTGGCATCAGCAGTACCCTTGCTCCCAGCAGACAAATCAATGAAACAACTTAGTTCTCTTGGTTTCTTCTTTTTGCAGAGTTCTAAAACTAATTGGAAGTTTGGCACCATTTAGCCATGTCTTCACTTTGTATTTATCATGAAAATATTTTTCATATCTTGCGCTTTTTAACTTTAGTACTGTACAATACACTGACTTTTGCATTCATTTCATACTCGACTATTTACACAATAAATATTTTATCCAAATTAAAATTGGTCACTACAACAATGAAATGCTCTACCCAGCACACAGCAAATCTATGTCATGAATCGCAAAATTACCAAATATCTTAACATTCAGAATCCAGACAACACAAGCACTATAGTGCTACCGGTCTCAAGGATGCACCACTGCCATTAGCAGCAGTCTCAAGGATAGAGTATCTCCTTATAAATCTGCCAATTTTAATAATGAAACCAGAGCTAGATTGCATCAACAGAAGGTTCAGTAGCTGATCAATAAATATCAGATTTGAATGGATGCTTAAAAAGATTTCCACCTCATTATATAACAAGTATAGGTGACATTTTCGATGCACAAATTAGCCCATTCTAGAGGGAAATGTAACCCCGCTTAGCCATTCAAACATGCAAAAATCCTCACTCAGTTATTTGAGCTACCAAGTAGGTTTTAAATAGCTAAGTGGGGTTAGAGAACACAAGATAATATTGATTTTTTTTCTCCACATTGATGCCGACCTTTTGTCCTTATTCATTGATTTAATGTGTTCAATGTGACCTGTTGGAAACACTCCCATGAGAGACAATATCAAACTGACTTAACTGCAAAGCTTTTAACAACTTGTATTCTTGAACACCACACGAGGGAATTAATTCACTGGGTACGTTTCTCTGAAGAATCTCTGACTTTATTTTAGCTTCAAACACAAATATCACAAATACTGGCCTGCTTCATTTCCCCACCCTATTTGCCCCATCATTCTGCCCCATTCTCTGGAACTCCATCCCAGCCTCCCTCCAACTCATTTATACCCGCCACTCTTTCAAGATACAACTCAATATATACTGCTTGGCCATGCTTTCGGTCATCTTTCCCCTACTCCAGAGCTTTCACATACAACTGAGGAACCCATTCAGGATTGACAATCACTTTGAGACGTCATTTAAATGTAAAATGAGCTATATAAATGTAAATTGTATTATAATAATCCTTTGTAACAGTACCTTTTGCTGAAAGTTCTTCATAGAGTTTTTTGTCAAGTGCAGTGAATCTTACTACTCACCAATGACTCATTTCAAAATAACAATTTGTTTCAAATGAACATGAAAGCCAATTTGTGCACAGCAATGTACCATAAACAGGCAAGAGACAATGACCCATTTAATCGACCAGGACATCAGATGAAGCTCACTTCTCTTTTTAAATAATGTCATGGATTCTTAAGCATCCACCTGAGCAGGCAAACAGACTCATTTTAATGTCTCAACCAAAGGGCGACACCAACAACATAGCAATCCCTCAGCACAATACTGGGATGTCAGGCAGTGAGCAAGTCCTGATGTGGAGCCTGAACACATACAACCTTCTCACTCAAAAGCAGAGAATGCTGTCAACTGAGCCAGGTGTCACCAAATAAAAGAAATACTTTGTGGCTGTTTGTGAAACATTGCTGCCAATTAAATAGTCACTACACCTGACAGAAAGTTCTTGTAAAGTGCTCTGAGATGCTTTGACTTGATAAGGTGCAATACCTAATCTAGGAATATTAAGACCACTGAATATTCAAATGAAAGCACATGGCTCTCAGAGTTGAAGCTTTAAGTCCTAAAAACTATTAGTTACACATAACCATAATCTATTTATTTTGGTCAGTCGGGTGTCTGACACATGTAGAAACCCACCATCGAGCTTAAGAGTATCCAAACCAGACTGAGAATTCCATGCATCCCAAATACATATGGAAATCCCAGAGATAGATTGTTGGAATGGAATGCGCACTCTCTCCCCCGAGGGACGCATCTGCTTACCCAATTCTGGAAAGTATTAGGCGCAGGTTGGCAAGAGCCAAGAGTGTGCGTTGGGGTACCGCTGGAGTCTAACCAAGGAGACTAGTCACTAGTCGGTCGTTTGACATCCAATGCTCACCAGATGAAAGGTAAGTACCAGAAACTCCCTGCAGGCTTCCTGGTGGATCTAAGCAGCAATAAACTCAAGAGTACAATACAGTCCAGTATTCCACTTCATGCTGTAACATATCGGATCACAGCAGGAAGCTAACAAAGTAACAATTCAATCAAGTTCAAGCATCCCTCCTGAGAACGAAGATTGAATTAGTGGTAGAGTTTCACTGCCAACCATTTGTGATTATTGTGACATATTGTTCACTCTAATAGCCTCTTTATATGCCAAAGCTGCTTGATGAGAAACAGCTCCATGGTACAGGAAGTCCACAGTGCATTGGAATTTGCCCCATTAACTCTGGAGAGTAACATGACACTGATTTTGATACACAAATAGTAACTTTCATTTTACAATTGCAGAACTTCTCCCCCTCCCCCACTCCTTCCAGGTTTCTGAGGAAGGTCTGTAGAAGATAGCAATGCAAAGACTGCATTGCTGGTTTACACTGGGGGAAAAGAGCTAGAAAATTTATAAAACGCCCCACATTTCTCTAGTACATATACATAGAAACAAGAAAATTGGCAGCAGGGACCACTTGTCCCCTGGGAAGGTCTGAACAGGCTGTCAATGTAAATGTTAGGAAACTGGTAACAACACCCGGCTCCGCCACTGTCTCACACCGCAGGCCGCCGAAACACTCATACACGCTTTCATTACAGAGGCTCGACCATGCAAACTTACTGCTTGTCGGCCTCCCCAACTCCTCCCTCCACAGGCTGCAGATCACCCAGAACTCTGCAGCCCATGTCCTCTCCCACACTAGGCTCCATGACCCTATCACCCCCATCCTCACTCAACTCCACTGGCTTCCCATCACACAGAGGATACATTTCAAGATTCTGGTCCTCACCTTCAAAGCCCCCCATGGTCTTGCTCCTCCCTACCTCTGCGACCTCCTAACCCCCTACCATCCTGTTTGCTCACTCCGTTTAGTGGGCTCCAGCCTGCTTAACATCCACCGCTTTGCTCACCCACTATTGGCGGGCGGGTCTTCAGCCATTCTGCCCCGACCCTCTGGAACTCCATCCCGCATTCACTCTGCCTTGCCCCCTCCATTGCCACCTTCAAGACCCATCTCAAGACCCTCCTCTTCGACTGTGCTTTCAATATACCCCCCTTGCCCTCCACCCTCCCCCCGAAACCCAGCTCGGGTCCATAACTCTGTCTGTCCAGCGTCTTGGGATGTCCTCTTGAGGTGAAAGACCTTTACAAATGTAATTTTGTTGTTGTTATTATTGGAGCAAGCATTGATGTGTTGTCATTGGCACTGCTACCCCCAGAAGTCCTAAATATCTCCTCTCAGATTGATAGGAAGCATGAATAGGAAATACATGTACTCCATGGATGGTTTAGAGCTTGATAAGCATAAACCATGTCAAACAGCATGAGGCTGCAAGAAACATGGCAAATAGGATGCTAGGCTATACTGCTAAATCAATTTTATTCAAATCCCTGGCCATCATACTCAAGCTTAGTAATAATAACCCTTGCATTTGGTATAGGGCTTTATCACGTCTTTAAGACGTCATAAAGTGCTTCACAGAATATACTGTAAAGTAAATTGACTGTATATTTTGTGGGCGAAGCACAGCGAGTGCTTTAACCACTGAGCTACAGGACTCCACGGTACTTACAGTTCTGCACACAATTCTGGCTGCCACGACATAAGAGGACTGCCTACAGGCAGTGTTGAAAAACGATGCTGACAATGCCCAGTGTTAGAGGAATAAGCTAGTAGCGACAATTATAGAAACTAGGGCTCTTCGGTATTGAAAAAAGATGCCTTAAAGGGAGACTTAGAGGGTTCTACAAAATTTTATATGGGATTGAAAAAGTAACCCCAGATCAATACTTTGTATCAGGATTGTAGAACAAGAGACTATAGTTTTAGAGTTACTGGCTTCCCATCACACAAAGGATACAATTCAAGATCCTGGTCCTTCCTTCAAAGCCCTCCATGGTCTTGCTCCCCCTTACCTCTGCAACCTTCTAACCTGTACTGAAATGCTGTACACTGTCCAGCGCCTTGGGATGTCTTCCCGACGTGAAAGGCGCTATACAAATGTAATCTTGTTGTTGTAACCCCCTACCAACTTGCCCATTCCCTCCACTTGGCGGGCTATGGTCTGCTTCACGCCCCTCGCCTCGCCTGCCCCACTATTGGTGGACGGGGCTTCTGCCACTTTAACCTCATCCTCTGGAACTCTATCCCCCAGTCCTGCCGCCTTGCCCCTCCCTTGCTTCCTTCAAGACCCATTTCAAGACCCTCCTCTTCCCTCCCGATCCCGACCCCCAGCTCGGGTCCAAAACACTGACGCGCCTTGGGACGTTCTCCCGACCTGAAAGGCAATATACAAATGTAAATTTGTTGTTGTTGTCTCAAATAGACTGAAGTTGCAGATGGACACTCTCTGAAGTTTGTTCACAGCAAAGTGTGAATGACTAATTTGGTCACTGCAAAATGCTGTTATCAAAAAGTAATAGCAAGTCACAATTGCTGAGACCCACCTTGCAATCTAAGTGTCTAACAAACTGAATAGCTCTCTAAAATTCAAAGGAATATGGATTACAAGGGCGAACACGATCTGTGGAAAGTACATAATTTGGGGGGGAAAGCAACAGGGAGAAGCAACAACATTTATATTTCATGTTTCATGCCGGAGTGTCTCAGAGGGAGAGTGTCTCACTGGCACCTCCCTACCTCTCCAACCTCCTCACACCCCAATCCGTGGAGGGCGCTATATAAGTGCAAGTCATTGTTGTTGTCAAGGGACAAGAGAAACAGTGAAGGAATGCACCATGAGAGGAAGCCTGGGTTTCAAACATACCTGGACTTGACATTCTGAAACTATTTCATGAAGCATTGGAAATTTGTGGGTTTTCTTCCTTTCACTTAATCCTCCATATTCTGCACTATACAACAACAACAGCAGAGAGGTCAAGAAGGACGAGGAGGCAGAGGGACCCCTGGTCGCAGATGGACAGAACGTAATTCATTACTTTGACCAAGGATGTTTCTGTGCTGTGGTCGGCACGGAAACCCGATTGGGGGTGTTCGAGAAGAGAGTGGTGGGAGAGGAAGGAGCGAAGCTGAGAAGCAACAACTTGTTCCAGGACCATGGAGAGGAAAGGGATTTTATATATATTTTATATATATATAAAGCATTCCATATTTATTATTTAAACTGTTAGCATTGGAAAATGTTTGTAAGATTCTTCATATGTTTGCATCCGAGACTGTGTAAGAAATCCTGGCCTGCTATTTTCCACTCCGGGACAATCTGAACTTGACATTTGCATCTGGGGTATGTAAGTGAATGCCAAAAGGCTCATGAAGAACAACTAAGCTAAAAGGAAAAGGCAGCTTACCTTAAAAGTAACCAGGAGGTATTCAATAAGATGAATCCAGTCAAAATAGACAAAAACATGACAGAAGGCTTTCCCCAGCAGTAGATTACCAGGAATTAAAGTAGCTGGCACACATTGCAAAACATGTCCCAATTTGTTACATGAAAAATATATTTGCATCTGCCATTGCTCAGTTATTATGAACTCTGGTAGCAGGATCAAGTAATAAGCAGCAATTCAGTGCCCAGTCAGCGCACTCCTCCACCACCACAAAGTGCTTTTCAAAAACAATTGCCTGAATGATTGCCTGAGCCAATAATGAGATAACTACTTTACATTAATTGCAATCTAATGCTTTCTGATGGAGGGAAATTAAGCTTTTTTTCTCTGCAAGAAAAAAGTGGTTCATTGAGGCACGAATGCTCTGTGGGATTCGATTCCCTAACACCTTTTTTGTTGTTCTTAAAGAGACGGGAACACAACATACCCAAATTCCAACAAGTTTTCATCATCAACCAACACCTGTGCTTTCTGAGATTTATCAATAGATGAAGCATCAGATGTGCCTCCAGGTAACATGATAAGAGGAATCCCTCTATTTGCTACCCATAAACATATCCATTACAAAGGAAGCAATCTGCTAACCCATTACTAAAATGGGATTACAATGCACAGAAAAGATAGCTCATGCAGAAAACATTATATGGTGATTTTGCTTAGATTAACTGCTTGCATTTATATACCTGCCACTGTTGACATAGAATAAGGTCTCAGAGTGCTTTACAATGGCAGGGACAGACGCTGAATCTCTCTTGTGATCTCAACCCAATAGGTCCTGATTCACAGCAAAATTTGCCAATTTGTGTGGTATCAGCAGGATGTCTGACCAATGCGGAAACCCATCACCATGCTTAAAAGTAACCAAATCAAGCTGAGATTTCCTTGTATCCCACCTACACTGGAAATCCCAGAGATACATGGTTGGAATGGAATGCATACTCTCTCCCTGGAGAGACGCATTCCTGCTTACCTAATTCCAGAAAGTATTAGGCGCTGGTTGGCGGATCCCAGAATGTGCGTTGGGGTAACTGCTGAAGTCTAACCAGCTAAAACTACACAGACAACTATTGATATTGTTGTCTGGCAAGTTTTCCTGCTGCTTGTCCAGCTAGAACCATCCTATCCGTTAGGGCTTTGGCTGCCCCCAGTGGATGCTCTGCCCTTCCAGGTCCTGCTGATCAGTCAGCCTGGCTGTGCTATCATCAGTAGTTCCGTGGAGTACTGCGGACCCACCTGGCTCAGGAACCGGACTACCGAGAAGGCCAGAGAGCCGGCTCGATTTTGACATTCCGTTGCCAGGAGAATCATTGCATTGGCAATGATTCTCAAAGAGGTCAAAGGGATGGCTCGTGTGGGAAATGGAAATGTCACACAATGTGGTAGAGGAGCTTCTTTTTGAGGTGGGGTAAAGTCGAGAGAGTGTTACACTACATCCACTCACACAGTGCTTCACAGACTATTCCAATGGAGTGCCTAAATTAGAAAAATGTTCCATTTCCAGCCACCAACTAACCTTACTTTGAAGATCACAAAATTCAAAGTTCAAGAAAGAAAACATTCCAACAATTGCAGGTCTGGCCCAGAGACAACTGGCAGCGAGCACTAGTGACGCTTCGCATAACAAAGTATAAACAGCTCCTATTCAAAAAGCAAATTAAGTTAAAAGAACTTTCAGGTATACAGTGAACCTATAGAAAACTGATTTAGTTCCCAGCAATTCTAAAGGATGACCAGCTCAGAAAATAGTTGACCTACCCTATAATTACTCATTTATGGAACGGCTATTCTTTGCAGCTTTTAGAATACTCATTTTGTGAAACAGGTTTTAAAAATAATTGCCATTTTCTTTGAAATCACGCAACCTTGTCAGTCGTCCCACTCTAATCAGCTTCTAGGCCACAAAACAGACCAATTGAGATGAGCTTATCAGCACTTTCCTCCTCCACCACACAGGTTCAAAGCTCTGCTCCTACGCAGTTCTCCCCTTGATAGCTTGGAAACAGTTGGAACTCAATAGTGAGACTCAAACCCATCAACTTGTGTCTGGATGTTAATTGCTTTGAACTACCAGTCAAACATTTTCTGCAAAATGGGAACATTAGTACTCGATGGAATCACATACGAGTCACTTTTATGTTATTGAGCAAAACTGCTAAAAACACTTGAAAGCCACTAATGTTTTACTTAGCTCCATTAATGCACCTCTGAAGCCACATTATACACATTAAGGAAAGGCAGCATTTCAATTTCTTGAGGACTATAATAACACAAACAGAAATGATTTCTCACAAATCTTAATTTCTGTAAGCTTTTTATTGCCTTCAAATAATCTAAATAAGAGACACCTGAAGAAAATGTACAATCCAACATATTCGATAAGGAATCTTATAGCCATTTTGGTACAATGTGTTGTGAACTACCTCTGTATAAAATCTATTACTGTACATGTTGATTGAAGTAAGTTACAAAAACAAATCAAAAAGACTGAATGAAAGAACAAAGGGCGATAGGAGGAAGAGTGAGAAACGGGCACACAAAAAAAACCTTCAGATTTGACTTTTCCAATGCCCTGCTCCAGCTTTACCATCCACAAACTCCAGGCTATCCTACTCTGGGCTCTTTAAGCCCATCATCCCTCCATTGGTTCTCCAGCCCATAGGGCATCAAATTTAAGATCCTTGTCCTTATTTTCAAGACTACATAGCTGTGACCTACCCTACCTCTGTAATCTCCCACAATCCTGCTCCCTAAGCACCTCCCTTCATTCTGCCAAACCTGGCCTGCAGCATGCCAAGTGCCTGGATCTTGGTTTGATGTCTCATCTGAAGTATAACACCAACACAACAGATCCCCAGCACTGTATTGGAGTGTCAATCTATAAGAGTTCAAGTTCAGTCGTAGGGTTTTAACCCACAACCTTTTGACTCGGATAAGAGTGCTTAAGAGTGGAGTCCTTTAGCTCAGTGGAGTCCTGTAGCTCAGTGGTTAGAGCACTCGCTTTGTAAGTGAGAGACCTGAGTTCAATTCCAGGCAGGGCGAAACCTTGGGCAAGTTTCCTTACTCCACACACCTAATAATAATCCCTCCAAAACCAAAAACAATAATAAATTGGTCATTTTCAATCTACGACTGTTTGTGGGACATTGCTGTGCGCAATTGGCTGCCGCGTTCGCTCACAAATATACAGTCAATTAACTTTACAGTGTGTTCTGTGAAGCGCTTTGGGACGTCCTCCCGACGTGAAAAGCGCTATATCAAATGCAAGGATTATTATTATTATTATTACGACTGAACCAGGCTGACACACAAAAATACATATTGGTGTTGAAAACATGCTCAAGGAAAATCGTAGTGGAAATGGTGCCTCATATTGGAAATAGCACCACATGACAAAGTACATCCCCTGCAGAGACTACCTTGTACATCTCCACCAACCTATGAAAATTTTGCTCTGAAAAAATCGTGGATTGGAACAGAGGTCTTGCAGTTCTGGGAGACATGTGTGCAAATCCTGCAGGAAGTGAACCTTATGTGCCAAATGCTTTTTTTTTCCAGCCAAGGTACCATTTACTCTGGCATTTTCCAATGAGCACTTTTCAATCCCTTTGTCAAAGTCCCAACACTTAATGAGAACACATCAAGTCTTTTTTTCCCGTGCTGTTTGCATGCACACAAAAAAGGAAAATCAAACTTAAAAACACCAGGAGAGCAATTAACAAATAAAACATGAAATATCCAATCATTGTACATGAGCAATGAAATGTGGAACTGAGTAATAACTCCTGCAATCCAATCTGCTAAAATTACAGGTCAGTAAGTGATGGCCAATATCCTAAAAGAGTTAACATTTGTTCCATCTAATGAGGCCGCAACATGTTTAATTGAAAACATACTGATTTCCTTAAGAAGATCTATATCAGAAATAAAAAAAGTAGAACGTTGTATGACTGGTCAAGTGAAACAAAACTAAATTAGGAGGTTTGACAAAACTAACCCAAAAGGCAATCACAAATGCCATGTGAAGTTTAGAGCAGTGAGGCATTTTACAAAACTGCTTTTTGTTTCTCCACTCTCCCCCAACACTTTTTCCTAAATGTACTGAATCAAACTAGTGCACAGTTCCAAATGGTCATTTTTCATACAGGAGCACAGAGTCTCAGCTTTGAGAAATCATAACCAAATCTGAACATATTCTCACTTGGAAGTCCACCCACCTACAATTTAAGCAGACATCACTGGGAAAAAAACCACAGCAGTGGCAAACCAGGCTTGGGAATTTTCCCTCCCTAGCCCAAAGGCATCAAAGCCAATAATGTCCCGTTCCAGCATAAATCACTTAACCACAGACCTGGGATCAAATGTGGGACCTATCAAGTCTTTAAGGCATTGTTTCACATTGGAGTCTTAACTGAGCATCAGGATTCGCTTTTCCTTAATTGCAAAGGAACCCCAAAATGTTTGATGCACTGACTTTACATGTGTTTTAATGTTCTAGACAATATAAAATGTACGGTGATCAGTGAGAGTTTTCTAAAATGAAGAGTAGTAATTGGATATATGTATACCACCATATAGGTGTTACACACAAAGAGAACAGGTGCTAGAAATAGTGTTTGGAAAGCTGTCAAGAATTCTGTGGCTCCCGAATGGAAACAGTAAAGCGTTGGGAGGAAAAAATAACAGGATCAATCTAATAAAAGCTGCTGGTTAACCAAGAATCCTCAAAATCCGACAAATAATAATAATAATCTTTGCATTTGATACAGCGCTTTATCACGTCTTCCAGACGTCTCAAAGCGCTTCACAGAATACGCTGTGAAGTGAATTGACTGTGTATTTTGTGGACAAAATGTGGGCGCCAATTGCACACAGCAGTGTCACATAAACAGTAATGGACTGAGTGACCAAATTATTATTTTTGAAGGAATTATTATTCCACCAATCGACTAACAACCGGGTTCCTACTTACTGCTAGGTAAACAGAGGTATGTGGAGTAAGGAAACTTGCCCAATGTTTGGCCCTGCTGGGAATCGAACCCAGGTCCTCTCGCTCGCGAGGCAAGTGATCTAACTAGTAAGCTACAGGACTCCACGATCTGAATACAGTAACAAATTGCACAGATAGCACCTTTCATGTCTCAAGGTGCTTCCACCCGAGCTGGGGGCCTAATTCAGGAGGCGTGGGGGGCAAATGACTAAAGATGTGGTCAAAGAGAAAGGTCTTCAGACAGACCTTGGAGAGGTGAGGGAAGGAGCAAGATAAAGGGTCGCCGGGATGGAGTTCGAGTGAATGGGGCCAGATAGGCTGAAAGCCCAACTGCTGCGAGGAACATGAAGCAGGCCAGTGCCTACTGAATGGAGGGAGCGGGTAAGTTAGCAAGGTTTTAAAAGGTCACAGAAGTAGGGTAGGGAAAGATTGTGGAGGGATGTAAAGCGAGGACAAGGATCTTGAACTCAATCTTCTGGGGGATGGGGAGGATGGGGGTGATAGGCTCACAGAGCTCACAGGGCCTATGGGAGAAGACACAAGCTGCAGAGTTCTGGATGTTGTGCATTTGTGGAAGGAAGAATTGGGAAGTTCAGCAAACAGCGGTGTAGTTCTAATTTTTGCTACACCATTGACTATCCTCCTCCACCATTTCTCATTCAGCTCCACCTTTACAGTTCTGCCCTAACCTGGTTTCACTTGTATCTATTCCAGTATCTCCATTTTGTTTCTTCAAACAGCTTCTCCTCCTGCATCTGCAAAGTCACATGAGGTGTTCCTCAAGGCTCAATCTTCAGTCCTCTCCTCTTTATTACCTATGTCACCTGGTGACATCATCTGCAGATGTAGGGGTTCACTACCACAGGTATGTGGATGACACCCATTCTCTGAATTCACCCTGGACCTCAGGAATCCAGCTGTTCTGACCAATTACATGCCAGCCATCATTAAGTCCTAGATGAGCTCTAACTTTCTTCAGTTTCCTGTTGATAAGGCAGAGGATCTCCTGCTTAGCTCCCATCAGTGCCTCCTCACCTCAGATGCTAACAGAATTAATCTGCTTGGATACACACACCAGGGCAGTTGATTGGTCGTTTTTGATTCCCAACTGTCTTTCAAATCCCACATCCATACTCTTACCCACTCCCCTTCACACCGGATGGCATCCCGGAGTGCTTAACAGTGGCGGAGCCCGATGCCGAGCCAGTGGAAGGGGGAAAGTGACCGTAGGCGCAGTCGAAGATGAAGGTCTTCAAGCGTGACCTGAAAATGGGGAGGGGCCAAGGCGAACGGATTGTGGGAGAGTTCCACAGCTTTGGGGCATAGTGGCTGAAAGCATGGCCGCCAATGATGGGCTGGAGAGTCCGGGGACAAGGAGGCGGCTAGAGCCAAGGAGGCGGCTGGAGCCAGTTGAGCGGAGGCAACGGGTGATAGTGTAGGGAGAGAGCAGGTTGGAGGGAAGGGTTGCCAGGGCATGAAGGGATTTAAATACAAGCGTGAAGATCTTCAAATCGATCCGTTCTGTAACAGGGAGCCAATGGAGTTTGACAAGGACTGGGGTAATGGAGGTACAGAGTTTAGTGCGTGTGAGAATGTGGGCGGCAGAGTTTTGAATTGGTTGAATTTTGTGAATAATAATAATAATAATCCTTGCATTTGATATAGCGCTTTTCACGTCGGGAGGACGTCCCAAAGCGCTTCACAGAACACACTGTAAAGTGAATTGACTGTATATATATAGTGGAGCAGGGGAGACTTTGTTACAATCATCCCATTGTTACATTCAGGCTCGACTACCCCAACTCTCTGCTTACCGTACTCCCTAACTGTTCCCTACACAACCTATCCAGAACTCCGCAGCAAGTGTCCTCTCCCGCATTAGGCTCAGCGAGCTCATCACCCCACCTCCCATCCTTGCTCAGCTGCATTGGTTCCCCATCCCCCAATACAGAGTTTAAGATCCTTGCTCTCATCTTTAAATCCCTCCACTTCATCCTTCCTCTTTGACCTCCTTTAACCATAACCGGCTACCTTGCCACTTGTTTCACTAAGTGAGCAATGGCCTGCTTCATATCCCTGCCCAATCTACCCCACCATCAACAGGCAGCTTTCAGCCATTCTGACTCTGTTCTCTGAAACTCCATGTTGGAGTCCTTCCAACTCACGTCTTAAAATGTACCTCTGACTGCACTTTCATCATCTTCCCCCCCCTCCCCGAATGCACTTTGGGACATCCTTCCAATGTAAAAAGCACAATAGAATTCGAAATTATATTGAATTAAATCACACACTAAGCATACAGCAAGGACTTGAATCATAAATGAACATGAATAACTGAAAAGCTAGCTGAGGTTTTCATTGCAAACATATATTCTGTGAAGCTCTTCGAGACGTCTCGACAACATGATAAGGTGCTATATCAAATGCAAGGACTATTATTATTATTATCTTCACATTTGGCCAATTTAACTTTTTTGTTTGCTAGGAAAAAAGCAAAGCTTCTGTTATGTTTTAGTGAAGCATTAATGGGTTAAAACTCATCTGGCCCCTTATTACACAACAGTGTACCCAGCGATGGTCTATTCATTGATTTTTTCCGTAAGACATCCCAATTAGAAACAGATGGTATAATGAAAACAACTTCAATGCGATGCAAAAAGCAAGACAAGGCAACTCCTCACATACTCTTAGTGCCATTTATCATGTGTAGGCATCTTAAATATTACCTCACGTGGTTTAAACAGATGCAGAATAATAACTTATACATAAAACTGGCCACAGTTCATTCATGACTTTCACAGCGCACCTATTACACTAGCCATTGGCAAGTGACACAAAGCATATGCAATGGGTGTAAAATACTCCCATCTTCCTTTACCATTCAGTTCACCTGGCTGCTCAATGTTGACATCTTACTACCTTACAAGCTTTCTAAGCTTCCAGCACTTGCTCTGAGTTCTTGTATAAGCGCAAACTATTTTATTACGAAATATGTCTGAATCAGTTTGGGTGCAATCTTCAATCACAAGAACTAACCAGCCGAGATTCGTCATCTTACAATAACCAATCTTACAGAAGGCTAAATTTTTTGCAAACTGCAGCCCAAGATGAGAAATTTGAGCCTCAAACAGATGTACTACAATTATAGACAATCTCCACTGTCAAACAGAACAGCTAGTGTACTTAGACCTCATATGGAGCAAGTACCTGAAGGTCAGAGCTTCCTGGGCATCAATGATTAACCCAAGTTGTATAGTGCATCTGAGTTAGCGGATTGCTAGAATTCATATATGTGGACAAAGATGATCCCTAGATAGATTTGACAGAAAACTTAAATGTTATAAGATGAATACTTTTGGAAAACAACACTTGTATCTATCTGCCAAATGTCAAAGTCAAGAAAGCAAATTAGTTTTTGGAAGATGCCTAACTGGATGAGGTGGAGTCCTATAGCTTTGTGGTTAGAGCACTCGCCTCGCAAGCAAGAGGGCCTGGGTTTGATTCCCGGGCAGGGTGAAACATTGGGCAATTCGCTTACTCCATACGTCTCTGTTTACCAGCAATAGGTAGGAATCCAGTTGTTAGTCACTTGGTGGATCACATTTCTGCAGGTAATAATCCCTTCAATAATAATAATTTGGTCACTGTTTGTGGGACACTGTTGTTTCGTCCACAAGATATACAGTCAATTCACTTTACAGTATATTCTGTGAAGCGCTTTGAGACGTCTGGAAGACGTGATAAGCTGCTGGATCAAATGCAAGGATTATATTATTATATTATAGAAAACTCCAAATGGACCATAGTTTTCAAGTTTGGCATAAGTCCTAGTCTCTGTTCAATTTACTCCAAAACACCAACAGAAGGAATGATCTAATTCAGAAGGCTGAAATAGAGATTCCACTGACTCCCAGTACCCTAGCAGACCAAAATCATGATCTTCAAACTGACCTTCATGAAACGATCTTGTCCTCCTTACCTATTCAATCTCCTCCAACCTATGTTCCTCCTGTACCCTCCACTCTTCAGACTCTGGTCATCCTTCACATTTTCCACTATAAGATGAGGCTTATAACAGACACTATGCCCATTCTCATGAGAACTCTCTTCACATTGCATCTTCTCTTCCTGCCTTCAAAACTCTCTGAACAACCTATCAACTTTGTCCAACACCCTCAATTATAGTCTCCTTGGCTTCCTGCTTAAGAATCTCAATTATCACTGTGAAGAGCTTTAACAACAAGTTTCGCTTATATAGCGCCCTCCACACTGGGTAGTGTCTCAGAGTGCTTGAGATCATTCTATTTTGTTCATCCCATATAATTTGCTGTTGTTATGTGAGTTATACAAATACAAGTTGTTTTGCCACAATGTTGTCAGGAACTAACAGGCGAAGGAGCACTGATGTAGCAGAGAAAAGTATGTTTGTTAGAATATCGTAGCCCCAGGATTAAGTAAGGTGCAAAAATTTGCATTGTTACCAAGATGAATCATATTAATTCCATTTGATGATTAAAGAGGCATCAAAGCAACAGTAACTGTGGAAAGTATAAAAACACAATTTTGCATTACAATTCAAAATTACAAGAAGGGAAGTGACAAGTTATCACCTGTTGTTGATTGACAACCTGCTGTTGTTAAGTGCTCCAAGATGCTACCCTGTGTGAAGTGCACTACTGCAAGTTTGTGTTATTGTTGTAAACTATACTTGATCTTCTACGATGGCCTGTTGGGTTAATGTGAGAGTATGTGGAAAGTGAGCATTTAGCAGAACACAGGCTAAGTGAGATGCAAACAAAATACCAGGACTGAGTATTTTTGGTCGTTTCAGATATTAGGTAGTTCTCTGGTGGTTGGGTTCTAAACAGCATTTAGAATCGAGGACACTTACAATATGTGGGAATCCAGAAGCATTCACAGGTCCTTCTCACACAAAAAAAATAGAAAGTGTTACGTGTTTAGTTAATGATGTAATAAGAGTACGAAACACCAACTATTGTTCCAAATGACAGAATAATATGATCTGACATGATAAGCGAAGATCAGCAAACATCAATGAAACTGCAACTTAAAACCACATTGCATTTTAATGTGTTGTGCATGGTCTCTCGGTCCAACAGAAATGTTTCTCATTTCAATATATCCCCAGTTTATCTGGTGATTTTCCATCAATACTGTTAAAGAAAAATCAATATTTTATTAAATACAAACCACATATTAACTGACAAGCAGTTGTAGTCATCATAGATTACATCCCCATTGTTTTCAATGCATATATTATATTTTGCACACTGTTGTTTCTCCATATCTCATGTAATGAATTATGTATAGGTCAATTCAGACATGTACTATTCAATTATAAAACAATCCGCTGAGAAACTAGGCAATCTGTTTTAACCTTTGTGTGTTAAATGTATCCATGCATGAAAAATTTAAATCAATTAATTCTATATTCCCTTTCCACTTTTTTAGGGTTAACCTAGTGCCTGAAACATGCAGAAACTTAAGAAAATCCAAACCACCCTCCCACATAATATAGCAATGTGGAAGAGTTTTTGCTTTCAAAAATCAGGGGAGGGTCAACTTACTTCTAGTTACTTTCAGAGCTACATACGTCACTCTGTAACTGCTCATTCAGTAGGTTACAGCAGTGGATGACTGACTTGTCCTCCAATACAGACGTCAGAAGAACATCTCATAGCGCTTCATAGCGTATCCTGCAAAAGTGATTTGACTGTGTATTTTGTGGGCGAAATGCAGCAGCCAGTTTACGCATGGGACCTCGGTTTAATATCTCACCCAAAAGACAACCTTATTTGGAACGAATAATGCCTTCCTCATGACACAGGTAAGATTAGGCATCTTGAACAAGCCTACCCCACACTATAACCTTCCAATCCAAAGTCTTAGGAACAAAAGGAAAAATCATATTAATGAATTCCTCCATTTAAAATTGGACACAGAAAAAAATCTTCTCACAATGGGTTGCAAGAATATTGAATGCATTGCCACATTGGCCCATAGATAAAGAACCTGTTGAGGTGTTTGAGAGGGAGGTAGATGGCTGCTAAGAAAGCAAGGATATGAAGCAATAGATTAGATTCAGGAATTTAAAATTCTGCAGGCACTCACCTAAAGTCTTTACAATACTGTGAAGAACTAAGCAGGATTGTTGGACTGAATATGGTGGTGGAAACCGATTCAATAACAACTTTCAAAAGGGAATTAGATAGGTACTTGAAAAGGAAAAACTTGCAAGGATATGGGGAAACAGCGAACGGATTGGGTAGCTCTTCCAAAGAGCCGGCACAGGCAGGATGGACTGAATGGCCTCCTTGTGTGCTGTAATATTCTATGATTCTATGAATAGCTTCCACCTAATACTACAAACAATACCAAACAGCCTCCAGATATTCAAATACACAGTAAACAATGGAGCAAGAGTTATGTTGAATTACCGTATACCCAAATTAAGCAGCCTTTTTGTCCCCAGTTTCAACATAAAATATACTGAAACAGCAGGGGCACCTTTACAATGTTGCATTTCTGAAAAGTGGGATAATAAATAAACAATCTTCTGGTGAAACGACAATAAAATAATCCAATTTGCACTTCTCCTCCCCTCCTCAGAGAAAAAATATAAAAAGGTGACACAAACCGTTCCAAAAGTGTTGTGCAGAGTGGAATTTGTCATGGCAGCAGGGATGTGCCCTCGGTTTGTCCCTGCAGCAGGACAGGGAAACCAGGAGTCAATCTGGGAGGAGTCAGTACAGAGGGAGAAAGGCAAACACTTGGCAGTAGACTGTGTGCAGGGAAAGGGGAAGATCCTTCCTACTGTAATGGCAAAATTAAAGTGCTTGCGAGTGTTTAAGGCTGCGATATACTGTGGGGTTCCACCTTTCCTTCCGATACTCTTGTCATTTAGGCCTCGGACCCACAGCAGAACCATGTAACAAACTCCCTCACCCGACTCTCCAACCCTCCTCCTCGGGTCGCTATTGCAATGCCACGGTTTCCGATTATGGGAATACACATTCACACAGAAAACCATAATTAGTCTCCACTGAAGCCACGGCGTGTTTCAGATAAACTATCGGACTGATTCCACCACTGAAGTTTAAAAGACCATGGAAGCCGCGAGAGGGTGTGTGTGTGTGTGTGTGTTTATTTAAATTACTGGTGGTTTACAAACAGCCCACGTACAGATCACTGGATCTCTGCTCCTCCCCCTCGAAACTCGCCTTCCTCCACTGCAGACTCGGATCGTCAGCAAAACGAGGAGTGCCTGTGCTGTGCTGCCCTGAGCTGTGCTGAGCTGCCCTGTGCTGTGCTGCCCTGTGCTGTGCTGCCCTGTGCTGTGCTGCCCTGAGCTGTGCTGAGCTGCCCTGAGCTGAGCTGCCCTGAGCTGTGCTGAGCTGTGCTGCGCTGCCCTGTGCTGTGCTGCCCTGAGCTGTGCTGCCCTGTGCTGCCCTGTGCTGCCCCGAGCTGTGCTGCCCTGTGCTGTGCTGCCCTGTGCTGCCCCGAGCTGTGCTGCCCTGTGCTGTGCTGCCCTGTGCTGTGCTGCCCTGTGCTGCCCCGAGCTGTGCTGCCCTGTGCTGTGCTGCCCTGTGCTGCCCCGAGCTGTGCTGCCCTGTGCTGTGCTGCCCCGAGCTGTGCTGCCCTGTGCTGCCCCGAGCTGTGCTGCCCTGTGCTGTGCTGCCCTGAGCTGTGCTGCCCTGTGCTGCCCCGAGCTGTGCTGCCCTGTGCTGTGCTGCCCTGTGCTGTGCTGCCCTGTGCTGCCCTGAGCTGTGCTGCCCCGAGCTGTGCTGCCCCGAGCTGTGCTGCCCTGAGCTGTGCTGAGCTGCCCTGTGCTGCCCTGAGCTGTGCTGCCCTGTGCTGTGCTGCCCTGAGCTGTGCTGCCCTGAGCTGTCCTGTGCTGCCCTGAGCTGTGCTGAGCTGCTGGCCCTGAGCTGTGCTGCCCTGTGCTGTGCTGCCCTGAGCTGTGCTGCCCTGAGCTGCCCTGTGCTGTGCTGCCCTGAGCTGTGCTGAGCTGCCCTGTGCTGAGCTGCCCTGTGCTGTGCTGCCCTGAGCTGTGCTGAGCTGCCCTGTGCTGAGCTGCCCTGTGCTGAGCTGCCCTGAGCTGTGCTGCCCTGAGCTGCCCTGTGCTGAGCTGCCCTGTGCTGAGCTGCCCTGAGCTGAGCTGCCCTGAGCTGTCCTGTGCTGTGCTGCCCTGAGCTGAGCTGCCCTGAGCTGTGCTGAGCTGTGCTGTGCTGCGCTGCCCTGAGCTGTGCTGCCCTGTGCTGCCCCGAGCTGTGCTGAGCTGTGCTGCCTGAGCTGTCCTGTGCTGCCCTGTCCTGAGCTGCTCTGTGCTGCCCTGAGCTGCCCCACTCCACTCCCTCACCAGCCTGATCACCAGAGAGAGAGAGAGAGAGAGGGAGAGACATACCGACTGTAACCTGCACTCGCTATTTCAAAACCAACCATTCACCTGTGTCTCCACGTATCTGTGGTACAAAGGTATCGATGGTATGAGAGTGAGACGCGCTGATAGGATCCAGTGATGCCATTTGGCTGTTCACCAGTCAGTCAGTCAGTCCCAGTCCCAGTCCCAGTCAGAGTCAGAGTCAACTCTCACTGAAACCACAGCAATGCCTGTGAGGGGAGGCGGGCTCTAGAGTTGGCAACACCAAGAGGTGACCCCCCCTAAAGAGATAGCTCTTTACAAAACAGCTGCCAGACAAGATTCGACACCTCTTTTAAAAAAAAAGTCACTCATTTGCACCGTTAGTGAAACCCGCTGCCATTTTACCCCATGCATCAAAGGTTTCGATGCAATTAAAACCAGTGCACAAAAAGGCGCCGGACTGCGCTATCCTGAAAAGATGTCCACACATCCACCCACGTCGCTCACCACAAATCGATACCCATTTCCTGCACTGCAAAACAAAAAGCGCTCTCTGGCAGAAAATGTACCGAGGATTCGTTAAGTTTTGTGCAGCGTTGCGTTGCACAGATTTTCCGGCTTTGTTCTAAAATGTTGGGGGGGAAAAAAAATTCAGCAGCTGTGATGGGATCAGAGTTTACGAAAAAAGAGAAGAGAACTTAAGGCAAAGTTGTTGCAGTGCTGCTGTAAACACAGCTCCTTCCTTGTGAGCCATCAAATGGGTCACAGTGGTTTAGTCGATCGACCGGTTGTGAGGTTTACCAAAGGTAGACCAAAGGTGACAATTGTTGCAAGTAAACCCGAGTCAATGTCGTGTCAAAATCACCCACATTCGCCCCTCTTTCGTCGCCACCCAGAAAGGGAAAGGGATGGCCTCTGTCTATCTGATCCCTGGTGTCCAAGTATTGATCTCTCTTCCGTGTCTTCGTGTTTCTTCTAAATCTCGCCCAACAGGAGTTCCTACCGCTGTGCAAAGTGCTCGCCCCACACATACCACATATGCCGATTGCAGCCGACACCCCACCGGCAAACAGACGGGTTTCGTTCACATCAAATCGAGGAATAATCGAAATGATGGGGGACCAGCAGCCGAAAGCGGCATTGCAAGACCTCCCGAGTGTATTCGTACCTGTTCACTTCCCACTTCTCGTCACCTCCTCCCTCTCACACATTACCACAACCTTCCACCTCTCCACTCATATCTGGTCTCTCAGTTTGTCCCCTCTCCCTCGGTTATCATCGCCCACTGTCAGCAGAATATAGAGCCGCCTCATCTGATGTGCGCACCTCAAACGGTTCAGTTAAATGAGTGAATTGGACGAAGAGGAGTTCCGAGTGAAATTCGAGTTTGTTTGACTTGGTCCACACTCGTATTTAAAGTTAACACCGTCCAATGTCAACGGTAACAGTATGTTTGGCAACATCCAAACGCACAAAATGCAGGAATCGAAGTCCAGCGTTTCTAAAGTATTTTCGGCCCCAGAGCTCTGCCACTCTGTACAGATAGGCTTTGCTGCATTTAACACGATTCGCAAAAAATCACGAAAGCGAACTCAAGCATTCAGGTGGAGGAGAAATCAGGCAACTACAAGTGAGGGATTAACTTTAGCCAAACTATGGGGACTGGGAAACAGGTACGAGGAACATGTACTGAGGAGGGAGGGCTCCACAACAGGCAAGAGGCGGACACAGGTACAGGTGAGGGCTGGTGTGAAACTCTGGGGCCGGGCAGCAACAAGCTGCAGGTCTCCAGGGCAGTGAGGTGGGTGCAGGTGAGGGCAGTGAGGTGGGTGAGGGCAGTGCGGTGGGTGCAGGTGAGGGCAGTGAGGTGGGTGCGGGTGAGGGCAGTGAGGTGGGTGCAGGTGAGGGCAGTGAGGTGGGTGCAGGTGAGGGCAGTGAGGTGGGTGAGGGCAGTGAGGTGGGTGAGGGCAGTGAGGTGGGTGAGGGCAGTGAGGTGGGTGAGGGCAGTGAGGTGGGTGAGGGCAGTGAGGTGGGTGAGGGCAGTGAGGTGGGTGCAGGTGAGGGCAGTGAGGTGGGTGAGGGCAGTGAGGTGGGTGCAGGTGAGGGCAGTGAGGTGGGTGCAGGTGAGGGCAGTGAGGTGGGTGAGGGCAGTGAGGTGGGTGAGGGCAGTGAGGTGGGTGAGGGCAGTGAGGTGGGTGAGGGCAGTGAGGTGGGTGAGGGCAGTGAGGTGGGTGAGGGCAGTGAGGTGGGTGCAGGTGAGGGCAGTGAGGTGGGTGAGGGCAGTGAG
The DNA here is from genome assembly GCF_018977255.1 of Callorhinchus milii. NCBI lineage: Eukaryota > Metazoa > Chordata > Chondrichthyes > Chimaeriformes > Callorhinchidae > Callorhinchus > Callorhinchus milii. The sequence continues at coordinate 63,684,632 of NW_024704743.1, forward strand.
GTGGGTGCAGGTGAGGGCAGTGAGGTGGGTGAGGGCAGTGCGGTGGGTGCGGGTGAGGGCAGTGAGGAGGGTGCAGGTGAGGGCAGTGCGGTGGGTGCAGGTGAGGGCAGTGCGGTGGGTGCAGGTGAGGGCAGTGCGGTGGGTGAGGGCAGTGAGGTGGGTGAGGGCAGTGCGGTGGGTGCGGGTGAGGGCAGTGCGGTGGGTGAGGGTGAGGGCAGTGCGGTGGGTGCGGGTGAGGGCAGTGCGGTGGGTGAGGGTGAGGGCAGTGCGGTGGGTGCGGGTGAGGGCAGTGCGGTGGGTGCGGTGGGTGAGGGCAGTGCGGTGGGTGCGGGTGAGGGCAGTGCGGTGGGTGAGGGCAGTGCGGTGGGTGAGGGCAGTGCGGTGGGTGGCAGTGCGGTGGGTGCGGGTGAGGGCAGTGCGGTGGGTGAGGGCAGTGCGGTGGGTGGCAGTGCGGTGGGTGCGGGTGAGGGCAGTGAGGTGGGTGAGGGCAGTGCGGTGGGTGCGGGTGAGGGCAGTGCGGTGGGTGCAGGTGAGGGCAGTGCGGTGGGTGAGGGCAGTGAGGTGGGTGAGGGCAGTGCGGTGGGTGCGGGTGAGGGCAGTGAGGTGGGTGAGGGCAGTGCGGTGGGTGCGGTGGGTGAGGGCAGTGCGGTGGGTGCGGGTGAGGGCAGTGCGGTGGGTGAGGCAGTGCGGTGGGTGAGGGCAGTGCGGTGGGTGGCAGTGCGGTGGGTGCGGGTGAGGGCAGTGCGGTGGGTGAGGGCAGTGCGGTGGGTGGCAGTGCGGTGGGTGCGGGTGAGGGCAGTGAGGTGGGTGAGGGCAGTGCGGTGGGTGCGGGTGAGGGCAGTGCGGTGGGTGAGGGCAGTGCGGTGGGTGCGGGTGCGGGTGAGGGCAGTGCGGTGGGTGCGGGTGCGGGTGAGGGCAGTGCGGTGGGTGCGGGTGAGGGCAGTGCGGTGGGTGCGGGTGAGGGCAGTGCGGTGGGTGCGGGTGCGGACACTCACAGGCAGCTCCACGCTAACGTCCGTCCCGTCCAGCAGCTGCACCCTGCAGGTCAGCACCGACTTGTTGCTCCCGGCCGCGGGGATGTGCACGGCGGCCCCGCCGCTCACAAGGGTCCCGCACCCGCCGCCAGCACCGCCCGCTGCAAAATCCCGACCTCCAGCGGCGCCGCCGACACCTCTCCCCCCCACTGCCCCTCCAGCCCCGTCCCGGCCTCTCCCGCCGCCGCCGTCCCGCTCGTCCATGTAGCGGCGGACCGAGCGCCGCCCGAACGTCCTCCGCAGAAACCTCATCATCTTCGCCCGGTATGTGCTCCCCGGTGTGAGCGGGTGCGGTGCGGTGTGGTGCGGTGTCGGGGGGGGGGGGGGCGGGGGGCGGGCGCTGTGCCGGTGTGTGTCCGGCGGAGACTCGGCGCCCTCTCACCCACACACTGTACGACGGGGGAAACGCTCACAGGTGAGCGACGAACACCGCGCGTGCGCGAGCCTAACGGCCGCCCCGCCTCCCACCGCGCAGGCGCGCCTCCGCCGCCCAGGCACGACACCCCCCCCCCACCCTCCTCCCCGGTCCGCATGCGCGGTTCCCTTCAGCCACCTGGTGCCGCCCCTGAGCATGCGCACAGCCCCCTCTCCTCCCTCCCCCCACATACACACAGACTGGACATGCGCTCACGTGATAGGAGCTGAACACACGCCTCATGAGCGCCGCCGGGCGGCCGCCCGCCCGCCCGCCGTACTGAGCATGCGCGGGCTGAACGCTCTCGTCAGTGAGCATGCGCACAGATAGCCTGGTGCCAGGGCAGGTGAGGAAACAACAACAACAACAACAGCAGCAGAATTACATTTGTGAAGTGCCTTTCACGTCGGGACGACGTCCCAAGACGGTGGACAGTCAGTGTTTGGGACCCGAGCTGGGGGTCGAGATTGGGGAAGCGGGGCGATCAACAGCATGGTCGAAGAGGAGGGTCTGGAAGGAGGCGAGGGAGGGGGCGAGGGAGGGGCGGGGGAGGGGGCGGGGGAGGGGGCGAGGGAGGGGGCGAGGGAGGGAGGCGAGGGAGGGAGGAGGCGAGGGAGGGAGGAGGCGAGGGAGGGGGCGAGGGAGGGGGGCGAGGGAGGGGGCGAGGGAGGGGGCGAGGGAGGGGGCGAGGGAGGGGGCGAGGGAGGGGCGAGGGAGGGGGCGAGGGCGAGGGAGGGGGCGAGGGAGGGGCGAGGGAGGGGACGAGGGAGGGGGACGAGGGAGGGGGCGAGGGAGGGGGGCGAGGGAGGGGGGCGAGGGAGGGGGGCGAGGGAGGGGGCGAGGGAGGGGGCGAGGGAGGGGGGCGAGGGAGGGGGACGAGGGAGAGGACGAGGGAGGGGGGCGAGGGAGGGGACGAGGGAGGAGGCGAGGGAGGGGACGAGGTGGAGGGACTGCGGGATGGAGTTCCAGAGGGTAGGGGCAGAGTGGCAGAAGGCTCGCCCGCCGCCGCCCGCCCACCAATGGTGAGGTGGGGGATGTGAAGCAGGCCGGAGCCCGCTGAGCGGAGGGAGTGGGCAGGTTGGTAGGGGACTAGGAGGTCACAGAGGTAAGGGGGGGGAACAAGACCACGGAGGGCTTTGAAAGTGCCAGATGCAGAGGCAACCCCCACCCCGTCATTATAAATTATATTATACAGGGTGTTCCAAATGGACCATCCGGCCCCTCCCTCTATTTCATCGCTCTTTCCATAAACCGTAAAAGTGATGTAATGTTTCAGGAAGGGAAAATGTTGCTTAAGCATCCCCCGGAAGTTTCTCAGATAGGGTATCAGGCCCTCAGTAGCTAAAACGTTGAACCACTCTGACTTATAATAATAATACTCTCTGGAATCAGATAAGTAGGGTGAGTGCTTCCTTGGAGAAAAGTGCACGTTCTGTTCTAGATACAGGGGAATTTCCATGTGTTATATACATATGTCTTGTATGTAAATAATGGCTGTGACGTTCACTCACAAAATACACACCACTTTACATTCCTGTGAAACGCTTTGAGGCATCTCAGTAACATGATAAGGGATAATAATAATGTGATACTATATCAAATGCAAGGATTATTATTGCCATGCCTAAAATAATCTGAGAGTTCTACATATGTATTCTTCCTACAAATCAAAATTTTCCTGTGAGAGGGAATGCACACTTTTTCCCTAGAGGCGAAAAGGATCTCCCCGCAATCCCTCTCCGCTGCCCTGGAGTCCTCCCACTCTGGCCCACCTCCCACACCAACCCATCCTCTGCATTTACTGTCCTCCACAGCATCCTCTCCACCACACTCGACGCCCTTGCCTCTTTAACCTCCCGAACTGCCTCCTATTCCCAATAATCACCTGGTTCACCAGCTACCTCCGCTTGCTCAAGGGCCAGGTGCGGGCTGTCGAATGCACTTGGCTCAAATCCAGCCTAACAGTCCACCGGCACATCTGGCTGGACCACCTCAAAACCTACCGCTCCGCTCTCACCTTGGCCAAATCGTCCTTGTGTTCCAGGTTAATCCTGGAGGCGAAGGGCAACCCCAGGCCCCTGTTCTCCACCACCAACCGACTCCTCTGCCCACCAAGCCTCGCAGATCCTTTCCTTCGACTCTCCCTGCGAGGAAATGCTGGACTTCCTTGAATCCAAAATCAAGGGAATCCGATCAGCTGCCACTGCCCTCCCAACTTCCACCCACTCCCTACCCACCCCCCACACACTCTGACCACAACCCATCCCTCCTTCCTTTGAACCTGTCACCCCCTCCTCTATCATCACCACCATATCCTCCTTGAAGCCCACCACCTGCTCCCTGGACCCCATCCCCACTCCTCTCCTTAGATCCCAGCTCCACCTCCTTGCCCCACTACTCGCCGACATCATCAACCTCCCGCTGTCATCTGGCACTGTTCCTACCCCCCTCAAAACAGCCACTATCACCCACTTTGAAGAAACCTTCCCTTGACCCAACACAGATATCCAGCTACCGGCCCATTTAAAATTTTCCTTTTCTGTTCAAGGTCCTTGAGAGAGCCGTTGCCCCCAAGCTTCTCTCTTTCCTCTCCTCCCACTCCCTCCATGAGCCCCTCCAATCGGGTTTCCATGCTGCCCACAGCACAGAAACTGCTCTGATCAAGGTCACAAATGACATCCTGACCATGTGTGACCAGGGCTCCCTTTGCCTCCTCGTCCTTTCTGCCGCTCTTGACACTGTGGATCATTCAATTCTCCTCCACCACCTCTCCTTCCACCTCAATCTCCAAGGTTCTGTCCTTCACTGGTTCAGGTCCTACCTTTCACACTGCCTCCACTTCATGTCTGCAAACAGCTTCTCCTTCAGCCCCTGCACTGTCTCGTGCGGTGTTCCTCAGAGCTCTGTCCTCTGTCCCCTCCTCTTCACCCTCTACATGCTACCCCTTGGTGTAATAATAATCCTTGCATTTGATATAGCGCTTTTCATGTTGGGAGGACGTCCCAAAGCGCTTCACAGAACACACTGTAAAGTGAACTGACTGTATATTTGTGGGCGAACGCGGCAGCCAATTGCGCACAGCAATGTCCGACAAACAGTCGTGGATTGAAAATGACCAATTTTATTATTGTTTTTTTGTTTTTGGAGAGATTATTATTAGGCTCTGTGTGGAGTAAGGAAACTTGTCCAAGGTTTCGCCTTCTGCCTGGAATTGAACTCAGGTCTCTCACTTGCAAAGCGAGTGCTCTAACCACTGCGCCACAGGACTCCACAGATATGGGGTAAATTTCCACATGTGGGCGGATGACACCCAACTCTATCTCACTGCCTTCACCCTCAATTCCAGGGCTACTGGCGTCCTGACCGACTGCCAGTCTGACATCAAGTCCTGGAGGAGGGACAACTTTCTTCAGCTGACCGGGACACTCCTGATTGGCTTGCACCAGTGCTTCCACACTTAGGGCACTAACAGCATCAGCATCTACGGCTGCACACTCAACCTCACTCAGCCAGTCAGGAACCTGGGTGTCTTGTTTACCCTGAACTGTCCTTTCTCCCCCACATCTACGCCATGACCAGCACTGCCTACCACCACTTCCGCGACATTGCCAGACTCCGCCACTGCCTCACCCCTCAGGCTGCCGAAATCCTTACCCACGTGTTTGTCACATCAAGGCACGATTATGAAAATTCCCTCCTCATTGGCCTTCCCAACTCTTCCCTTCACAAGCTGCAGATCATCCAAAACTCTGCAGCTCATGTACTCTCACGCACCAGGCTCCATGACCCCATTGCTCCCACCCTTGCCCGACTCCACTGGCTCCCCATCCCTCAATCCTCAGAGGATCAAATTCAAGATCCTCGTCCTCACTTTCAAGGCTACATTTGATAAGTGCAAGTTTAAACCCTTGGATGGCAAGTACCAGGAATTCTCTGAGAGCTTCCTGGCAATCAACATAGCTCAGCATGAAATGTGTGAAAACATTGTCACTGTTTTTCTGCCCACAACTTGGGACTCATATCCTTATCCATTGAGTGATGGGGGGCTTCCACCAGTTGGAGATGCGGAGCTTGGTGGATTCCAATCCCTGGATATATGAGTAAGTGTTCAAAAATCTGGGCTTCAGTTAATGTCTACCAGCAGCCAATTTGCTTATAGCAATGCTGGATAAACTGGATTCACACATTGAATGACCAATTTAACTGGAGAACTGTTGGCAGAATATCAGGAGAAACTTTTTCAGAATAGTGCCACGGATTCTGTAACATGCACCTGAATGAGCAGACAGAATCATGGTTTAACATCTCATCCAAAGGACAATGAAGTGCCTCCCCCAACACTGCACTGAGTCAATATGTACTGCTAAATCAAGCTTACATTCCTCTAATGTCACTAATCGTACTTGGCAAGGTGGAAACTATAGCTAGTACAACAAAGATTGTCAGGCTAAACCAACAAAATGCGTCACAATATTTTAAGCTGATCTATGTAAGCACAATAAACTATGTAACATAATTGAAGAAAAACATTTGCAATCCAAAATAACTAAGAAGCTTTCAAAATCTCTTTGCCTCGCCTTCTCGCTTCCTGCCTTCAAAGCCCACCTAAAAAGTTTTTTCAACTGTGCTTTTGGTCCACACTCTCTCTGCTTGGTGTTTCCTACCATGAATGTGAAATGCTTTTAGACACTCGTTTTATGTGAAAGGCCTTGTCACCTTATTTTTGCTTATATTTTTTGTACAGCATTTTCAAGACCCGAGTTACATCACCAAGCAATCCTAGCTCCACTGAAAACCAGTTTGGTCTGTGAATCTTTTCTTAATTTACAGCTCTAACTTCTGGAGATTATTGTTCCTGTGTTCTGAATGTGCAGGATATTGGAACACTGAAAGCTCAGGAAAGGAGGAAGATTTATTTATTTATAAGTTCATTACAAGTGTAAATTTGCAGGGAAAATATAGAGCATATAAACTTGAAGTGATAACCACAATAATGATACTTAAAAATGTTGGAGACAAGTAGCTATGACTCCCTACTTGTACATGGAATAATTAGTTACGTGATCTAAAGGAAATCAGGAGATTTGCTCCTTGCTGTTATTGAGATTCTGCTACGACTTTTGGCAATTCAATATCACAAAAAAGTCTCCATTACTCTTGTGAAGTTTTCTATCTGACAATTTCATGTGTGTGTTTTCACCGATTGAGATCAAAATATTCTAATAGATATTTTTGTTTTATAAACTACTGTTAAAATTGAGGATAGCAAGCTACCAGAAGAGTAGCAAGAGTAGTAAGGTGATGTGAATTGGTGGATCTATCATCCATAATCATTACTTCTAAAACATTTAAAATCCCTCGAAAAGTTAATGAGTACATCTTGCTTGCTGTCTACATTTTTTCCTTCTTTCACTCTTTTAGTTTGTCTTGAGTTATTTTCATGTGTTTTGATATTTACCCCTTATTTCAATAGCCTTTCTACATTGGGCTCTCTTCTTACAATGATTAGAATGTTTCCTGACCTACATGAATGTGGCTGAGCATGATATTTCACCCTCACATTTTTCAAGTAATTCCTCAATTGCAACCTAGAAAAAAGTTAGGTTAGAATGACCTGCTATGTACAAATTTATATACTTTGTTGAATCTTTTCAAAGCTACACGTTTCGATGGCTAGATGGGATAGAAAGCAGATTAAATATGTACCTTACATTTGTATTTCTGTATGATATGGTGAAGTTGTTGTATATGCTCCCCCTTCCCATTTGCCACACTTGTTAACCTTATCTACAAAGGAGCACTCCTCCATTATGGAAGAATTACTACTTTCACTTGAGAAGAAGGGCAATGAGAAGTAACTGTGATCCATTGCCACAGAAGAATGAGAGCAGCAGAAAGATATTTGAAGTCTTGTGCCATTGAGCTACAGTATTTTGGAGAAATACTTTGCATGCTGTGATAGTTATTTGCTGTGGATAAAGTTTTCCCCAAGAGCCTCTGTAATTTGTGGGCTTCCCAAATGGGAGTTGGTGGGGGGGAAGGAAGTAAGCAGGCCTCCTTGGAGCTGAACTGGCACTAAGGTGACATTTCTGCCAACGGAAAGTCAGAATCACGGCAGCCTTCTGTGGCAGTCTTGGTAGTCCAATTCCTGAGACAGGAGGGTCCGCAGTACTCCAGGGCACTGCTGATGACAACCCAGTCTATTCATGGACAGGACCTGGAAGGGCAGACCAGTCACTGGGTTGAAATGTTAAGCAGAGATCCTGTCTGCATGCCTCAGGTAAAGATCCCATGGTATTATTTGAAAAAGAAAGGGAGTTTCTCCAGGTATGCTGGCCAACAATCCCCCAAATAATATTGTTCATTCACTCCCTAACTGGCTGTTTATGAACATGGATGTGTGCAAATTGAATTCTGCATTCGACTGAAAAATATGCAGTCACTGCACTTTACCGTAAATCCTGTGAAGTGCTTTGAATCATCTTCCTGAAATAACGGGTGCTATGTCAAATAATACAAAATACAATACAAATGGGATCAAAGAGGGTGGAGGGCAGGGAGGGTAATCGGAGATGAGGGTCTTGAGAGGTGCCTTGAAGGAGACAAGGGAGGGAGTGAGGTGAAGAGAATGGCTTATGGCATTCCAAAGGGTGGGTGCAGAGAGGCTGAAGGCCAAACCGCTGCTGGTAGGTCAGGGCGGAGGTGGACGGGGGCGTAGAACAGGCCAGAGCCTGCTGGGCGGAGGGAGTGAACAGGTTGATATGGGGTTAGCAGGTCAAAGAGATAGGAAGGAGCAAGGCCTTGGAGGGCCTTGAAGACGAGGATGAGGATTTTCAATTCTATGAACTCTCTTTCAACTCTATGAGCCAGTGGAGCTGAGCGAGGGTAGGGGTGATAGGGTCATAGCCGGTACAGGAGAGGATACAAGGTGCAGAGTTCTGGAAGATCTGCAGCTTGTGGAGGGAAGAATTGGGAAGGCCGACAAACGGAGTTGGCGTAGTCGAGGCTAGATGTGTTGAATGCATGAATAAGGGTTTTGTTGGCCTGAGGAGTGAGGTAGTGGCGGAGCCGGGCGATGTTGCGGAGGTGGGGGAAGACAGAATGGGTCATGGCACAAATATGGGGTAGAAAGGACAGTCGTGGGTCAAACGAGACACCAAGGTTCCAGACTGGCTCAGTGAGGTGGAGTGTGCGTCCCTGGATGGTGGTGCTGCCAGTGCCTGAGGTGTGGAAATAAAGAGTAGATCAGCCCACTTCCTCTTTGGTGAAGGGTTGAGGCTATATTATGCCAATATTAAATATCTTGTCATTAACTAGGAAAGATTTCAGAAATATATACAATTTGGAAGGTTTTGGTCCTCAGGTTTCCTTCCTTGGAATCAAACTTATTTGTATTTGTAACATAGAATTTGTTGCTAGAGTACTTAAAAGTTGAATAACCTTGAGTTACTAAAAAGTAAATGCTAATTTCCTTGGTGTTGAGACCAATATATTCCAAAGCTGTTTGAAGCATCCAAAACTTTTTTTTGATTAGAATAACAACCACTTTCATGATTTTGCTTGTGGATAGAAAGATGTTAATGAGCTTCTGCCTCGAAGCACATAACAATAAACTAGCAACTACCAAGGCAATTGAGGAAAGGATGCCATGTCTAATACGCTATGCTATTACAATATTACAAATTTTAAAGTTTTGTACTGTTTGTTTTTGCTTTGTGAGCAAAATAATGTTAATAATCAAAATTACAGGAAATAAGGAGTTAATAAACTACCATTTCATCCATAGATAATCAATTTGTACTGAATGCACAACAGTAGCTACATTTAGAGTTCATTGGTTAGTAGTCAGGCACTAAATGGCAGGCTGATGAATTTGAAACATAAAACATTTGCATACCAATAAAAATGCTGTCATTCCCAAAGGAAATTCAGCAGGCAGTAAACACTAGGGTGCATATCAATTTGGGGTGAATTTTGAGCAGGCACAGACCACAAACACACACACTTATTCAGTGAAGTCTTCATTAGTTCACTGAAGGCATATCATCTCATCCCTATTAATCGATTCTTATTCCCATTGTTTGGACACAGTTGGAGCTGTAAAGCTCTATTATTGTCGCATTTGAGAGCATCTAACAATGTCCTGGAGCTTTGAGTTCTCATCAATAAATAAAAGTGTTTAATGTTGTTGATGAACTCGGCTATTCTATGATCAGCGTGCATGTCAGCCTTTTTTTTATTATGTAAAGCAGAAATGTTCTTTAAAGGTCTTCAATAAGGATGGTTGTCAAGGATATCAATTAACTAAGATAAACACTTTGCCTTGTATTCTCAGATGCTTCTTGAAAGCACCGCTGTGGTAACCATGCTCTGGCACCATAATATAGGATTGGCAGCATTCCATTCCTATAAAACACTGTGAAGTTCAGCAATTTGTATGGCATTCTGGGCCCAAGTCCCAGTTTATATCTAACAAATTTAAAGAAAAACGCAAAGGGGGTCGATGAAGATGTAATTCTTCAGTAGTTTGTACATCAATGAAAATATCTGACCTCTTTACATCAAAATTGTTCAGAATGTTAACAACCAAATGCCTGTGAAGACCAATAAACCTGATTACAGTTTGCTTCTTTCTATTTCATATAGGTAAAACGCTGACTTTTTAACCTCTTTCCCTGAGTTCCTATTCCTATGTGGAGTCCTGTAGCGCAGTGGTTAGAGCACTCGCCTTGCAAGCGAGACACGTGGGTTCAATTCCAGGCAGAGGGCGAAACATTGGGCAAGTTTCCTTACACCACACGCCTAATAATAATCCCTCCAAAACAAAACAATAATAAATTGGTCATTTTCAATCCACAACTGTTTGTGGGACATTGCTGTGCACAATTGGCTGCTCTGCGTTTCACCCACAAACATACAGTTAATTCACTTTACAGTCTACTTCTGTGAAGCGCTTTGAGACATCGCGAAGACGTGAAAAGTGCTATGTCAAATGCAAGGATTATTATTATTAAATAATTTATTTATGAAATACTTACTTATGGTAATTATTGTAAATACTGTAGTTCCCTCAGAAAACAATAACATGTGGCATGTAATTGACTGTGAAGCGCTTTGAGATGTTTTAATGCTACAAAAATGAAAATAAAAACAAAGTTAGTATTCTAGTAAATAGAGATCCATGTTTAGCCGTAATACATTTTTCAAAGATTCCTAAGACCAGGTAAATGATGAAAAGGTGGGAGGGCAGTTTTTTTAAAATGCAGTACCTTATTATGAGTTATATTATTTCAAGCTGAAGATTGAGTTTTCAGTCACCCCGTAATTAATTATTGTCACTATCCATAGCGTGTTCACTTGTGTAAAGTTTAGTTTTATGGTCCCGATAAAAGCCTCTCTAATCTGCTTTATACAATTTATTTGTACTATAGTTCAGTACAATGCCACCCTTTCATAATTTATACCCTTTATAATAATGATGCTTTTTGTTAATGACTGAACTGTCGAACAGGTAAGGGGACATGTAAATAGGAAGAGCTGTTTTTTTATTTAACAGTAAGAAATTATATTGTTGAAATGTGTATGAAAATGACTATTTAGCCATCTACATATTGGACTACAATGTGTGGAGAGCCAGCCCCAAGCTGCAACTAGATAATCCCTTACACATGCGAAAATGGCAAGAATAGCAAGAGTAATCTTACCATTCTCTCTGTACTCAAATACATTTCTCATAGATGGACACTATAATCTCGATGAATAAAGGTACACTGTTGATATAATGCCTAAATAGCCAAATAAGTATTTTACAGCATTTTATTTTTATTTTGAAATGTTTTAAACACTTGCCTTTATGATTTCTTTTTATTTCATTAGTTCTTTTTCTGTAGATCTTTATTTTCTATCCGTTGTATTTTATTTTTATTCTATTTTCTCTTTTCTCTACGCCTTTTTCTTGCCTCTTTTACTGATGCTGTTTTCTTTCAGAGGGTTTCTGGGAGCTGTCTCTTTCAGCTGTTTTTATAACATGACCAAGTGACCATATTAAAATAACTCTACCCTGTAGTAGTCCTAAGAAAATTCTCTCTGCTTCAGCACAGCAACCGGAATCCAGTCACAAAAATAGAGAAGGCTGCTTCCCTCCTTTTCAGTGGGATGTGGCTGATATCGGTACAAATAGGATTCCCAACATCTCTCATGATCTGAGACTTTGACCATTGTGTTAACATGCACAACTTTTCAAAATTTACTAAATTCAGACTTAATTTGGAAGTTATTTTTCTACACTGTGGAACAATGGCTTCCAAATTAAGAATGATATTTTTCTTAAAATTCTGTATGATCTTACATATTAACACAATGATCAGGGTAAGAGTGCTGAAAATAATGCAACAGACTTACCAAATGTAAAGGAATATGGATACATTAGGAAGGGAGATGGGTGGACAAATGGCAAGTGCAATTTAATGTGGATAAATGCAGAGTATTTATTTATGTACTTCATTTATGTGCAGGACACGACACAGGAGAGGCCTTTTTGATATTTTTTTGGAAAGATCATTGAAACCATCACAGTGCGGATAGGAAAAAAGTAGTATATAGCTAAAAGGATAAAGCATAAGTCACAGAAAGTGCTGCTGAATTTCTACACAACTGATTGCTACATCACGGCAATAACTAACACAGACCAGGAATCGAACTGGAATCTTCACAATCTTGATAACTCAACTCACCAGATAACTGGTTGAGGTAGGATACAGTCCTTTTTCAAAGGTGAGTTCTTTTTGTTACAATGTTAAGTTCTTCACCTGGGAGTTTATTCCTCGCGTCCACAATTTTACTCGAATTGTTTATTATGTACCCCTCTAATTCGGCTCTCACACTCCAAGTTAATTAAGAAACAATGAACCTAGGCTATAGTAATGGAGTACAGGACAGTTACAGTAAAACATGTGATCCAAATTGGTCATAAAAATAAACAGGAATTCATTGTTCTGAAAGAAATGGACCTTGCCCATTTTTAAAGGTATTGATCAGCACAGCAGTACTGCTGTGTCTGAGAGTTTATTCCTTCTTTAGCCATGAGCCGTTTGGATTAGAAATGTTTTACTGTCGTTTGATTCAGAAAGGAACCACAGTCATTAAATGATTTTACTATGGAGAAGAATCAAATCTGCACCCTGGAGATCCATAACAAAATCATGTTCACCAACTCTCCAGTGGTTCACATATCTAAGTCACGACAGCTGCTAAAGTGAACTGAAGTAAATTAACTGTTTCCAAGTGAAAGCAAACATACATAGCTATTTTATGCATGGGCTCACGTGGCATTTGCCATTGGCTGTCCAGCAGCAGCCACACTGACTGCTCCATTCCCCACTATCACCGCAAGCCTCGCCAGACCAAGATCCCGTGGGCTAACCTCTCCTCCCTCATCCACATTCCCACCCTCCCTGCCAATCCTCCCACCACTCCCTCCCATGTCAAACATTCCTCTGCCAACTGTCCTCTCTGCATCGGCCTACAAAATGTCCATTCCCTTTCTAACAAGGCTCTCTCCATCAACGACATCATCAGTGATGAAAACATCGATATCCCGGCACTCACTGAAACCTAGATCACCCCAGGCCACACCTTCCCCCTGACTGAGGACACACTACCAGGCTATACCTTCCACCATACTCTACGTCTTAACCACCGTGGCGGTGGTGTGACTCATCTCCAGTTACTCACTTGCTCTATCCCACTACTCCTCCAGCTGATTCCCCTCCTTTGAGCACCTTACCCTCTACCATTCCTCCAATGTTTCCTTCAAAATTCTTCTGATTTATTGTCCCCTCAAACCCACCAACTTCATCTCTGAATTTCCACCCTCCTAGCTTCCCTCTGCCTCTGTCCTGAACACCTCCTTATCCTAGGCGACTTCAACCTGCACTTCAACCCTTCTTGCTCTATCTCCACTAACTTCTCCTTTCCTCTCACAACCGCTCTCTCCACATCCATTCTGCCACCCATGTTCATGGTTGCCCATTCAACCTGGTGATTATCTGGGCCTCAGTGTCACCGATAAAGTCATCTCAGATCACCATTTCATCTCCCTTAACACCTCAATCCGTCTCCCCATCGCCACCCAATCCACCTCCATCTCCTACCGCCCCTGAAAAAGAATCTCCCCGCACTCCATCTCCACTGCCATGGAATTGTCTGAATTCCTCCCCCTCTGGCCTACCTCCTGCACCGACTTATCCTCCTTGGTCACTCTCCTCCACAACTCCCTCTCCACCATTTCTCAATGCCCTTTTCCCCCTCACCTGCTGAACCACCTCATACTAACACAACTCAACAGGAACAGCCACCTCTGCTCACTCAAGGGTCAGATGCATGCCGCTGAATGCACCTGGCTCAAATCTGATTTAACAGTCCACCGGCAGATCTGACTGGACCACATAAAAACTTACCAGTCCGTCCTCGCCTCCACTAAATTGTCCTTCTATTCCAAAGTAATCTTGGAGGCCAAGGACAACCCCAGACTTCAATTCTCCACCACCAACTGGCTACTCCATCCACCCTCTCACACCTCACCCATCCTCTCCCTGTCAACTGGCACCATTCCCACCCTCCTAAAAATAGCTGTCATCACTCCTAAAGAAAATTCCTGGACCCATCCCTGCTCACTAACTACCACCCCATCTCCAACCTCCCTTTCCTTTCTAAGATCCTTGAAAGAGTTGTTGCTTCCCAGCTTCACTCCTTCCTCTCCTGCCACTCCCTTTATGATACCCTCAAATCGGGTTTCCGTGCTGCCCACGGCACAGAAACTGCTCTGGTCAATGTGACAAATGATATTCGGTTTATCCATGACCAAGACTCCCTCTGTCTCCTCATCCTCCTTGACCTCTCTGCTGCCTTTGATACTGGGGACCACTCTATCCTCCTCCACTGCCTCTCCCCTCACCTCAACATGTAGGCTGATGACACCCAACTCTATCTCTTTGCCTCCACCCTCAACACCAGGGCAATTGCTGTCCGGACAGACTACCTGTCGACATCAAGTGCTGGATGAGAGCTAACTTTCTCCAGTTGAATGTCAACAAGACCAAGATCCTTGGCATCCTGTTCGAACCTTAACTGCCCTTCATCCCTCACATCTGAGCCATGACCCGCTCCGCATTTCCCCACCTCTGCAACATTGCCCAGCTCCACCACTGTCCCTCACCGCAAGCACACATTCATCACATCCAGGCTTGACTACACCAACTCCCTGATTGTTGGCCTCCCCAACTCCTTCCTCCAAAGGTTGCAGATCATCCAGAACTCTGCAAACTGCGTCCTCTCCCTCTCCAGGCTCTGCGACCCTATCATCCTCATTCTCGCCCAACTCCACTGGTTCTCCATCACTCAGAAGAAACAGTTTAAGATCCTGGTCCTCACCTTCAAAGCCCTCCACGCCCCACCTGGTGATTATCTGGGCCTCAGTGTCACCCACTGGAACTCCATCCAACAGTCCCTCTGTTTCACCCCATCCCTTGCCTCCTTCGAGACCCATCTCAAGACCCTCCTCTTCAACCACGCCTAGTCACCCTCCTACCCCTATCCTTCCCGCCCTCCACCTCTCCTGATGCCAACCACCAGTTCGGGTGCAGATCCCTGACTGTCCAGCGTTTTGGGATGTCTTCCTGACGTGAAAGGCACTAAACAAATGTAATTGTTGTTATATTACACAGAGCATCATTTGAGGCATTCACATATCGCAGTGTACTTTTGGTTATAAATGAAACTTGGTAGAGCAGACTTGCGGAAGCCAAAGCAACTGGTAACATTCAACCAATTCAAAAGGGCTACTTTTATGATGTAATTTGATCGTATGGAACCTAGTATAATATTGAACATAGAAAACCAAAGAATCCTGTTTTGACCATGATTCCATATGCCATGAGTCTCCTATGTCTAAATATATAACTTGTGTAATCATTTGCTTATTGCTCATATCTATAACACTAGACATCATCCTTGGTGCTCTCTTCTGCATTAACATTTTTACAGTTATACCAGAAATTGTTTCAGAATCCTGGAAAAAAGAAGGCTTTGGAATTTTGCTTTGATTTTAGCATCTATGGTGCTGTTTTATTCTCCAAATTATTAATTAATTCTACAAATCCTAAATTAAAATGTTCATCCCATAATTCACCTCATTTTCCCAGGCTGGAAGGGGAAATTCATATAAACTTTAGTATCGAAAGATCTCTATTGAAAATAGCACCTGTGTGATCAACAACAATAACTTGCATTTATATAGTGATTTCATGCAGGGTAGTGTCTAGGAGCACTTAACAATGGTGGACTTTGACGCCGAGCCGGGGAGAAAGTGGAGGCAACCATAGGCATGGTCAAAGGGAAAAGTCTCCAGGTGAGATCTGAAGACACAAATTGAGGGGGAAAGGCGGAGGGATTGAGACAGAGAGTTTCAAGCCGAAAGCATAGCCACCATTAACGGAATGGAGGGAACGATGAACATGCAGAAGACCGGAGCCAGCTGAGCAAAGGGGGTGAATAGAGGAGTTGTATGCAAGCAGATTGGAGAGTGGAGAGGTAGGGACGAACCAGGGCGTGAAGTGATTTGTACTTGAGTAAGTTTGAGGATCTTGAAATTGATCTGTACTGCAACAAATAGCCAGTGGTGCCGGGGCTTTAATTAATTGGATTTAATGAACGGTGAAGCTGAGGAGACTGGTGAGGAGGGCAATGGAAAAATAAAGCCAGGAGATGATGAACGAGTTTCAGTTGTATTGAGTGTGAGGTATAAGGTGTGAGGTGTAATCATCAAGTAAAGAAAGGATTTAATTGGGCAGCGATGCTTCCCATGTTTGAATAGGCTTACACATGAATAATTATTGTTTAAGTGAAGGTTGCCAATGGTTGTGGATCTGCACTCAAGCATGATCCGTTCTTGCCAGAATAGGAGGAAGAGTAGGAAAGAAATGTGGGAGGAAATAGGAAAATATATTTGAAAGTAATAAAATAAACATTGAAGTCGGAGGAAAGCTGCAGTATCATAAACAGCAATAACAATTAAGTTTGTTTTTCATTCATTCAATGAATAGATTGGGAAATAGTCACCTGAGATAAGAAAGAACTTTATTCTACAAGGAAAATGTCTCATGTTAATTGCAATTCTTCTTCTATTGTGTCAAATGTAGCTGAAGTGAATTGTTAGCCAAATATTAGCATAAGCAAATTGCAGTCCTTCCAGAAAACAAATTACTAAGAAGGAATGCTTTATCTCAGATCTACTTAAAGAGCCCTGAAGAGCCCTAATATTATTATTGTTATTATAAGCGTACCTTCTTCCAACTAACCTCTTTGCTTAATTATGACAAAAATATTGGCAGAAATGTTCTCATTATGATAGAAACTAATTTCACTAAACCAAACTCGGATCAGATGGGATTTATTCTTTGGAAGCCTCTCCCATAAGAGCGGACATTTCTTCTTGACATAGGGTGAAGGTCAAGGTGCATTCTCTGAAATCAGAAGAGACCTTTAGGTGGGACCCATTGGATAGTGGGTGGTAAAAGATTGAGCCCATACTGATGCCAGCTCTTCAATTGAAGCTAAAATAAAATTTGAATTCCCTATTCCTTCCTGTAAGCAGTCCTAGAATTCTGAGTTGTTTTAAATTGACCAAAGAAAACCCCAAAGCGTCATGGGCTTGTTTACTTCATAAAAGAAGTAATATGAAGTAACTTCATATGACGAAAATACATGAAGGCCAGGGATGGTGGAAAACAAGTGAAAGAATGTTTATAGAACAAAGTTTCTTCAGCATCATTGTTGATAAGGTTACGTTTTTAGTTACACAATGGACATTAAAAATAAACTGTTAAATCTGTGGTACTGAGACTTGTTTGAAACAAGCTGTCAGAGTTTTGATACGAGAAAAGATGTTGACAAGTGCGGATATCAGTGATGGGGTGAGACTGTTTTATCAAAAGATGTTTTTAGTAAACCTAAATCCAGATATCTTTACAAATTTGATGTGTACGTATAAAATACGTATAAATGTAGGATAATTCTCAACGAAATGAGAAGAGAGAGATTTGGGAACACTGGCTACCCTTAACACTAACTAAGCATAACCAATATTTTAAAGAAGGAAGACAAAGATGGATACAACTGTCAACATATTTTTCAACACTCACAAAACATCAATCCTGATACCAGTCAAAATTCTCAACGAAGGAAAAGACCTGAGTTTGGGAATGAAGAAGCCAAGTGTAACCTATCTCGAAGAAAGAGAGGTACACCACAATCAACATGGATTGACACAGGTTAACAAGCCAATACAAAGTTACATTTGTATAGCGCCTTTCATGTTGGGAGAATGTCCCAAGGTGCTGGAACATCTCAAGGTGCTGGAACAAATCGATTTCTCCATCAAATCCTGTATTGATCCGATCAACCCATTGCATTGAACTTTACTAAGGATTAATTTGATGATATGAAACGTATAACTATGATATGTATAACCTTGCTAATCTTTATTAAAAATGTACTAATTGAAGCAAATTGAGAGTTTGTATCAGTTCATACTTCACCGCACGGCCACAAATTTATTCGAACCTTGCACTCCCATACCTTTTGTAATCACACTATAACTGGTAGTAAAGGGCTTTAAAATAGCAGCGCACGACCACAAGAAACATGGGCACTTCACTGTAATCCACAGTGTCTAGTTGCAATTACATTTTGGTGTCAGCCTGGCTCACTTGATAGCACTCTTGCCTCTGGGTCAGAAGGTTGCGGATTCAGGTCCTGTGTTGGGTACATTGACCTCATGGCCTTGGCTGACATTCCAAGGCAGTATTAGGGAGAGCTAAGTTGTTAGAGGTGCCATTCTTTGAATAAAATGTTAGACGAAGGTCCCATCTGCCTATTCACATGGACGTTAAAGACAAGAGAAAAGAGAAAAGAGTTTCACCCAGTGTCCTATTCAACAAAGCTGCTGTTAAATTAATCATTCTTCAGGTTGTTTGTGGGATGTATTGCTGTGCACAAAAATTGTGTGCCATGTTTGCCTACAATTACACAGTCCTTTGAGACATTTCAAAATACTAAGTTATTATATCAAATGCAAAGAATATTATTATCGAGTTTTGGAATAGCAAAAGGCAACATAGCAATATATAAACACAGAGGATTGTATTGTTAAGTGTGATTAAATGCAACAATGAATAAAAAGATAATGAATGATTGTGTTGTCCATAAAAGAACGAAGTTCAAGTTCATCTAGATATGGCCAGATTATGTGAATTGGGAACACACATCAAGTGAATAATACAATTTGTCACACCTGGAAAACAAAACTTGCACCAAGGGTTTTAACAACAAAAAGAAAGGTTTATTTTGATAAGGAAGACATTGCTTATTACAGTCACCTTCTCCAGAGTTTTTTTGAAGCACCCAGTTATATATTGGTGCTTATTCTTTAACCGGTTGCTGGTGTCAATTAGCAAATCTGATTGTAGTTCAGCCTTTGTTAGTTACCTTGATTGAAGCACTTTTTTTTAAAGGAGTCACACACAAAAAATGCTCTCATTTACATATAAGTGGAGCGCCAATAATCAAAGAAGGCAGCGATAGGGTTTATCCCCTATCACACCATTATAAAACTTAACAAAGCTGGAGACTATCCAGTCTGAGGAGCAGTCTGCACCGTGAGTACAGAATTAGGATCTGTATTACAAAAACAAATAAAGAAAGAAGTATCATTTATAATATAGAAGACAGAAATAAAATCTCTTTTATTGCATTATATTTTAAAGTAATGATTCATCCTACACAAGATTCTTAAACTGTCATTGTGAATTCCTCAACTTGATTTAGATAGGTGACAGCAGTAATATGGAAACAAATTGCTACCTATATTTCAGGGTTGTAAGATGTTGTAATACATCAGTCAAAGCTAATACTCTGGCAGAGCTGCACTGCATGGTCTGGCAGTTTGACAGTTTCTGTAATTGTGCTATGATTTGAGTCTGATGCTAACCTGAGGTTTGAATTTTCTTTTTTGGGCATTGTGATATGTTAATCATTACAACAGCTAACATGCAATTGGGAATTCAGAAGCAAATGCATAAATGGCTCAGCACCACTCTTCCATGTACACCTGTCAGCACAGGGTGAACACCGATTGCCCCACGTGCGGCACCTACACAGTCTAGACCACACATTAAATATCCAATGGTGCTATTTGAGTTCCAGTGTTCTTGACAACAATTGCCTAAATAAGATTGGATCTTTGTTTCATGGCTGTTTTTGGGACATTGCTATGCACAAATTGGCTGCTTTGGGATATCCTCCCAATGTGAAAAGTTCTATACCAAATGTGAGGATCACATTATTTTATGATATTGCAACAACAGTAATATATTGAAATATTCAGTGGGTAACTACACTGTGAATTCTAGCAATTGTTAAAGCTTAACTTAGTGGCACTTCTTTCATTTGATTTAAAGTCTTAAATAGAACAATATATACTTGGTTATCTTGTTTATATTTCTCACCAACAGATTTTTTTAAAAAGAATGAGGATTATTTTGTAACAGACTTTGGCAAAATAAATATTTTTAAACCTGATCAGGTATTCTGCTGCAATATGATATTATTTCTGAGCAACTGAATAAGAAACCAGTATAGCTCATGACATTTATAGTTTAAAAATCAATAATTGTCAAGGTTGAAAGAATTAATGTCAGTTAGGGGGGCGAGGGATTGTGCTAGTTCAGTTGCACCCTGATATTCCAGGAGACATATACATCTGCCATAGAACAACTGATGGAATACCACTGTCGTGATCATTTAATATTCCTCTTTTTCAAACCTCTATCTAATTCACTTTTAAGACAATGAATGGACCCTGCCAAATAACAGCTTGTTATTAAATAACAATATTATTATTGTTATTAAATAACAATTATTAAATAAAGCCACTTTTTTAACTTCCTTTTAATTTGCTTTGTGCCCTGTTGCTAATAGTAGCCAAACTGTTCATTTGTGTTAATAGTTTACGCTACTATTTATTATTTTGATGTAAATAGTAAGAGCAGTATTTAAACTCTCTGAGTCTGGGATTAAATATTTAGAATGAGATTGTAAAATAGAAACCAATAACAATGTGTGGGAAAATGTCTTAAAGCATAAAATTTTGGGTTGAAAGTAGCTATACTGTGTCTCTCACTTAGGATATTTTCAATAGAAGGGCAA
The DNA here is from genome assembly GCF_018977255.1 of Callorhinchus milii. Lineage (NCBI taxonomy): Eukaryota > Metazoa > Chordata > Chondrichthyes > Chimaeriformes > Callorhinchidae > Callorhinchus > Callorhinchus milii. Next base: position 63,705,344 of record NW_024704743.1, read on the forward strand.
ACATTAACACTAATATAATAGGTTGAATGGCCTACTGTGTATAGATTTCTATGGTTTTTGTGTGCTATCAAACTTCTCCTCTTAAGTTGGAGAAATCTTTTGTCTAACAGTTACTGTCGTGTTATTTTACTGGTCTACAGCCATCATGCATTTCTGATATATTTGCACCAAGGAATTCCCAGGTGATTGATTGTCAACCTCGGCTGGGCCATTGTGGAGGTGCTGATGAGAGTATAGATTTATTTAGAAAGTAAGAAATTTGAATGAAAATTCTGATAAAACCACATTGGTTCATTTCACATTTTTTTAAAAAAAGGTTCATTTTACCTTCACTCACTTTGCAGCAATAGTTCACCAAACTGATCAGGTGAAATTGATGTTCAGTTCATAACCTTCTCCTGTTTCGAGTGAAACGACCTTACTGTTTTTCAGTGAGGTGTAAACTATCTTACTTACGTTGCGTTCACATTGCTGTGCGCAATTGGCTGCCGCGTTCGCCCACAAATATACAGTCAATTCACTTTACAGTGTGTTCTGTGAAGCGCTTTGGGACCACCTCCTGACGTGAAAAGCGCTATATCAAATGCAAGGATTATTATTATTATTATTGTTGCATTTTTTTGGTAAAAGATCAACCAGTCAATGTGTAGCCCAAAATGCATTGCATGTATGAGCAGATGCTAACTTCCAAAGGAATCAAAGTGGTCATTAGACGTGACCTACTTTTTCTTGTAATACTGACTGTGGTAATGTCGCCCCGCATATATTATGATTTATTATTTTAAGCATATTAAAGTGAAAAATTGCCAGTGCACTGGAGTGCAATCAAAAAATGCTTGTGGCAATAGGAAAGCAGAATGTTACATAGCAGGAGCCCTGCCTGGTAATGTCCCTGAACAGCTTGTAAACAAATTGGAAAACATGATTTGCAGTGGGTCTTGCCTTCAGCATGTTCAACGTTTCAGAAGTGAGCTTGTGCCCATTTGTAATTCAGAATAAATGAGATCAGGCCCATCCAGCATTATTAAAGTGAGTCCGGTGAGTAGAAAGGTAGTGCCATGAACTTTAATTACACAGTGCTGAGCAAAGGCCAACTGCATAATAGCCACAATCTCATCCTTTGAGTGCTGAAGGAAGAGTTCAATTCCTGAATAAAAAAAGTACATATTTATTTCAAGCGGTTTGCTAGCTCAAATCTATGGCTCTTTACTGTACCATATATAAAGAAAATTCCACTTTTTATGAGAGTCACTGCTTCCACAGAATTAGGGATAGGTTTAGGGTAAGAGAATAGAGGGGATGGGAGGTAGTGGGTGGAGTCTTGTATGGAGTATGAACACTGACATGGACTGGTTGAGGTGAATAGCCTGTTTCTATGCTGGTCAGTCTATGAAAATCAATGCAAGTTTTATTTTATAATATAATCACAAGAGATGTAATGAAGAAAGCCTTTCGGCACATTTGAGCACATTCTCTAGCATACTGCTCCATTACACCATACTGTTTCTTAAATGAGTTCAGTGATGGCCTCTTCCTGGTAACTTGTTCAGTGGTTGATTACTCCTCTGGGTAAAGTCTGTTCTAAATTTGCTGATACACAACCCTGAATGTGTTATCCTGGGTTTACTTTCTCTATCCCATTAAGAATCTTGTACGCCTCTATAAAATCCCTTCTGAGAAATTTCTTATTAAGACCTAAAAGCCCTAGTTTATCCATTGTTTCTCCTCTTGCTTATAATCAATCTTGAGGGAACAAGGGATCAGCCTTGTTACTCTCCTTCTCACACCCCACATTTAAAATCTATTTAGGATAACTTCAACATAGCAGGAAGACATATTTACCTGAACCCATTACAATGATATAAATATTTGTTTTGATCAATTTTATCTTGTTATTACAAAAGTGAATAAAAGCAATAGAAACATTAACAAAAAGATATTGTGTTTGATTTTCATTATAACAACTCAAATTTTCAATATTTTCTAAGGTACAAGTTTAATGTGATTTTAAGGGTGCCTATAAACTTCTGCTACCTCACACAAGTGACTATTGTGTTCTTCATGAGTGAGCTTTTCACCCATGACTGAGCCAGTCCTTAGCCCAGAAAATATACAATCAATTCACTTTATAGTATATTCTGTGAAGGGCTTTGAGGTGCCTAGTGATAAGTGATATAATAAATGCAAGGATTATTATTATTTAACACCTGTACTTCCATGAATACCCAAGTCAAACTGAAACATTCCACATATGTACATGTGGAAATTTCCCTGTATCTGGGTTGGAATGAACACTTTCTCTGCAGGGACACACTCTGCTTATCTAATTCTGGCGAATATTAGGCATAGATTGGTAAGAGCCAAGTTAATAGCAGGAAACATTATTCATGAAACAAAACACAAAATACTGTGGGTGCTGGAAATCTGAAACAAAAACAGAAGTCGCTGGGAACACTCAGCAGGTCAGGCAGCATCTATGGAGAAAGGAAAGTGAGTCAACATTTTGGGTCCACGACCCTTCATCAGAACTGGGGCATATTGGGAGGGAGAGCCTTTTAAGGGTAACAGAGAGGGGGGAGGCAGGACAAGGAAGACAAAGAAGAAAATGGGGTAGAGGATGATGAGTTAAGGAGTATTAATGATGCAAAACAAGTATTGCAACAAAGTAGGGGAATGGAGGTGTCAAGAAAGCAAAGCGGGGGAAAAATGTAACAAAATAGGCAGACCAGAGAGGGAAGAAGTGTGTCTGGGACCCAGATGATGTGGGGGAGGGGAAAGGTGAGCTGTTATAGTCTGAAATTGTTGAAATCAATATTGAGGCCAGAGGGCTGTAAGGTCCCGAGCAGATAAATGAGGGGCTGTTCCTCGAGCTTGCGCTGTAGCTCATTGGAACAGTGTAGGAGACCATGAATGGAGAGGTCAGAGTGCAAGTGGGAGGGAGAGTTGAAATGGCAAGAAACCAGAAGCTCAGGGTTGTGGTTTCAGAGAGAACGAACATGTTCAGCAAATCCGTCGCCCAATCTGCGTTTGGTCTCCCCAATGTACAAAAGACCACGTCATGAGCAGCGAATGCGGTAAACTGCATTGGTGGTAGTACATGGAAATCATTGTCTCATTGAAAACTGTGTTTGGGGCCCTGGATAGTGGTATGGGAGGAGGTGAAAGGGCAAGTATTGCATCTCCTGCGCTGGCATGGGAAGGTGCCGGGGGAGGAGAGCAACTGTTGATGGTGATGGAGGAATGAACTAGGGAGTCACGGAGGGGAAGGTCACTTTGGAATGCTGAGAGGGGAGGGAAAGATATGCTTATTAGTTAAATCACGGAATTGGATCAAACATTATTCATGCTTATGCGGAGGCGACAAAGAAAAAACTAAAAATATGATCAGAATTTCTGTCAAGCATTGAATGTTATTTGGATAACTTATGGGGTGTGTTCCCAGCTCAGAAAGAACATGTCACAGCCTGAACATTGTGGAATGTGATGTGCTTCATTTATTACAGTGATACTAAATTGACTTGCACATTACTCATCGTTTGACTAGTACAGATCAGCCCTCCCTAAGAGCATTCTAGCCTGGTACAAGTTACTGTCTGCATGAATCAGAATCCTTAATGATTTAACATGGATTTAAGTCAATAAGACTACGCTCTCAAAATTAGTTGCTTAATTAACTGGCTCTACTCTAAAATTCTTCATGGTCTTGGGCATCACCTGCAAAAAAGAACTGCAAAAAATTTCTTCCAAATTAAGACGGAATTTAAGAATTTTAAATTAATGATTGCACCACCATCAACACCTCAATGATGGTGGTACAATCCCCGCGAAGCAGTATCGCGACAGTGTTGCAGAGGTGGTAAAATGTCCTTAATGCCCACGAGAATGTTTCATCAATGAATAAACTGAAGTCATGTGAAATGCACTCTGATTTTTGGGATTACTTCATTTGCTTCAGGTCTCTGAAGTCGGTGTTCATTTATCAGAAAGCTAGTGGAGTGTTTGGATTTGCCTGTCAGAGTTGAATCCAGGCCTGAAGTCTGGATTTCTGAGCTGCAAGCAGCAATTCCAGAGGGACAAGCCTCTTGAAATGTTTTGTTAGCCGATGACCTTATACGAACAGTTGAGTTTTTTCATTATATTCACTGCAGTTTTTCAGGCTTCATGTGATTTGGAGAGTCTAATGCAGACAGTTATTTGCACTTATCACAATAGCGCCGCTAGGGACACAACTACAATATTGACACTTGAATCTACTACAGTTAAATATTATGTTACTGTAATACAGACCTGGAGAGTTGAGACAATTTGTTGTTAGTGGTGCAAATTCAAACAATTAAATAGTTTTATTGTTATGTCTGTTAGTTTTGGCTACTTAAATAGTGACATCTTATTAAATTCAGTTATAAATATGGTATAAATGGTTCACCTTTTGACAATTTCCCCAGTGAATGCACAGCAGGAAAGCTTCGCGTTCACAAGAGAGAGAATTGATAAATCAATGGCAAAGATTTAGTGCTAGAATAATGCATGAGAGTCATTATCTTGTCACTGTCTCATGTGTGTCTATGTGAATCTTTTGTGCGTCTGTGTGTGCTTACATGTCTGTTTGTCCACGTGTGCATGCAAAAAAATATAATTCACTGATACTAAAGTGTGTTTCATTTATATGACTAGTGTGGGGATAGTTTTAATTAAAATGAAGTAATACAATATTAAAATAAAAACTTATACAAAGGTTATTAGAACATCTCTCATCATATTGTGTGGTCATATTCTAGTCCACCTCCTCTCATCTTTGTTAAAGATAATGGAGAAAATACTCATGAGCATAGGAAAAAGTGCACTCTAAGCTATTTAGTAAGCAATATTGAGAACTAGTGGTAATTTAAAAAATTACATGAACTTTCCCAACTTTGATCCACAGAAACTAAGGCACAGTTGGCTAGCCAATATTAAAGGCAAAAAATCTTCAACAACAACAACTTGGATTTATCTCAGACCGCTTCACAGTAACGGATCCCGGGGCGAGCCAGGGGGAGGGGGAGGAAGGTGACCAAAGGCGCGGTCGAAAAGAAAGGTCTTCAGCCGAGACCTGAAAATAGGAAGGCGGGGGTGGGGGATGGCGAGGTGAAGGGAGTGAGGAAGGGAGTTCCAGAGCCTCAGGGCGTAGTGGCTGAAGGCACGGTCGTCGATGGTGGAGCGGAGGATTTGGGGAACAAAGAGGAGGCCAGACCCGGTGGAGTGAAGGCGATGGGCACTGTTGTGAGGAGAGAGGTCAGAGAGGTAGGGGGGCGCAGAGGAGTGGAGGGATTTGAAGACAAGGGTGAGGATCTTGAAGTCGATCCTCTCTGGGACAGGCAGCCAGTGCAGTCTGGCAAGGACTGGGGTAATCGGGGAGTGGAGTTTGGTGCGGGTAAGAATGCAGGCGGCAGAGTTTTGTATGACCTGGATTTTATGGATGGTAGTGGAGGGGAGGCTGGCGAGGAGGGCATTTGAATAGTCCAGCCAAGAGGTGACAAAAGCATGGACCAGGGTTTCAGACGGGTGATGCGTCAGAGGTGGAAGAAAGCGGTGCTGGTGAGGGACCGGATGTGGGGGAGGAAGGTATAATTGAGGGTCGAATCTGATGCCTAGGTTGTGTACGGGTTCGGAGAGTTTTAGGGGGAGATTGGGTAGGTGGAGGAGGTGAGAACCATGTGATTTTAGATGTTGACAAGAGCCAAAGAGTATGGCTTCCATCTTGTCAACATTCAGCTGAAGGAAATTCATGCTCATCCTGCTCATGATGTCTGCCAGGCAGGCTGACAGAACATCAGGGGACTGGGGGTTGCAAAGTGAGGTGGAAAAATAGAGTTGGGTGACGTCCGCATACATGTGGAAGTGTACCCCATGTCTGCGGATAACAACCCCAAGAGGGAGCCATATAGATTAGGAAGAGGAGGGGCCAAGGATGGATCCTTGGGGTACCTTGTAGGTAACTGGGTGAGAGTGGGAGGAAAAGTCATTTGTGCAGATGTACTGCTGGTGGTTCGTGAGGTAGGACTCAAACCAGGCGAGTGCAGTCCCACTGAGGTGGATGACGGAGGAAAGGCGGTGGAGGAGGATTGTGTGATCGACTGTGTCGAAAGCGGCGGAGAGGTCCAGGAGGATAAGGAGGCAGAGGGACCCCTGGTCACTGATAGAGAGGATGTCATTTGAGACTTTCACAAGCGCAGTCTCTGTACTATGGGCAGGGCGGACACCGGACTGGAGGGGTTCGAAGAGGGAGTGAGAGGAGAGGTGTGAGCGGAGTCGATTGGCAACAACGCATTCTAGGACTTTGGCGACGAAGGGCAGGTTTGAAATAGGGCGGTAATGGCTGGGGTTTGAGGAATCTAGGGAAGGTTTTTTGAGGAGGGGGGTGATGACAGCAGTTTTGAGGGGGGCAGGGACTGATCCAGAGGAGAGGGACTGGTTGATGACATCAGCCAGAAGTGGGCAGAGGAGGGGTAGCTGGGTGTCCAGCAAGTTGGTGGGGAGGGGGTCGAGGCAGCAGGTGGTGGGTTTCATTGAAGCAATGATGGGTGAGAGGGAGGAAGGAGAGATGGGGAGGAAGGAATGTAGGATGGAGGTCATGGTAGGAGTTGATGATGGGGAGCGTGAGGGAGACGGAGAGGGGGTGACAAGAGGCAGGAGGATGAGGCTGCCGGGCAGATGTTATGTATTTTGGTTGAAAAGATGTCCATGACCTCCTCACACTTGGCATTAGATGTGAAGATTGAGGAGGCCTGAGGGGATCCAGGGAGGAGGTAGTGGGTGGTGGGGAAAAACGTACTTTGGTATTGTTTTTAGCCTCCAAGATGACGTTGGAGTAGAAGGCCGTTTTTGTCGTGTCAAAGAACAGCGGTAGCTGTGGAGATGCTCGAACCACGGTACTCCAAAGCAGAAATTTCACACTCACACAGATAGATATAAAAATCCATACACAGACAAATTCACTAAGTGTTAAATTAGTGTCCTATTTGTATCCTTTGTGTAAATATATTATAAAATAAACAATGTCAAATGGAATTCTTGATAGGGTCAAAGGCGGTCGAGAGGATGAGGAGGGTTAGTGACCCCGGTTGCAGACAGATAGGATGTCATGCATTTCACAAAGGTAGTGACAGCGCTGTGGGTACGTTGAAAGTCGGACTCAAACAGGGAAAGATGAGAGAAGTTGGAATGTGGTTGTGAGGGACAACATACAGTATTAAAATAATAATCATTGCATTTGATTTAGTTTAATGTTGAGAATATCTCCAAGTGTGCTACAAGATTTCTCTAAAATGTAATGATTGTGTATTTGTAGGTGAACACCACAGCCAATTTGCACGCAGCAATGTCCAACAAACAGCTATGAACTGAATGATAAATTTTATCTGGAGGATTGTTATTCCAGTAATTTAAAGAAAAGGATCAAGTTAGAGATAGGGCGATAGTTTGAGAGTTTAAAGTGTTCAAGGGTGTTTTATTTGAGATGAGCAGTAGTTTTTCATCAGTTCCCAAAGACAGAGAGAGGGTTAATGATATTCACCACATGAGACCAAGTTATGGTATGTAGGTAGCTAGGTGGGAAGAGTTGGTAGAGAATCGAGGGAACAGGGTGTAGGTTTAATGTAAGGGATGAGAGTAGTGAGAGATGAAGGGGAGATGGTGGAAAAGATGTGTAGGCAAGGGGGTAGCAGGGATAAGGGATGAGTGGGTGTGAAAGAAAGGCTGGTGGAGGAGGCTGATGGCATCATCAACAACAACAACAAAATTACATTTGTAAAGCGCCTTTCACCTCGGGAGAACGTCCCAAGTTGCTGAACAGTCAAGTATCAGGACCTGAGTGTGGGTGGGGGGGCAGGTTTGGGATGAGAGAGAGCAGAGGGAGTAGGAGGGCGGCTGAAGGCACAGTCAAAAAGGAGGATCTTGAGTCATGCCTTGAAGGAGGCAAGAGAAGAAGCAAGGTGAAGGGATTGTGGGATGGAGCTCCAAAGAGTGGGGGCAGAGAGGCTGAAAGCCCGGCCGATCAATTGTGGGCACAAAGAAATGTATGATCTCACATTTTGAATTGTAAGTAATAATGGTGGGGGCTTAGGAGTGTGGTCAGAGGAGGTAGAATCATGGTCAGTTCAGAAAAGGTTCAGGTCTCTCCTTGCCTTCCAGGAATATAATAATCCTTACAGTTGACATAGCAACTGTCATGGCAAGAGGATGTCACAAAGCACTTCATAGGATATCTATAAAGTGCAGTGATGGTGTGTTTTGAAAGCAAACACAGCAACTAATTTTGCACAGGGGGGAAATTCTGTAAAGGATCTCATAATATTGCCTTCTGGAAATGAAAATAAACTTTGATATTATTTTTGTGTCAGTTCATAGCTGTTTGTTGGACATTGCTGGGTGCAAATTGGCTGTGGCGTTCACCTACAAATACACAATCATTACATTTTAGAGAAATCTTGTAGCACACTTGGAGATATTCTCAACATTAAACTAAATCAAATGCAATGATTATTATTTTAATACTGTATGTTGTCCCTCACAACCAAATTCCAACTTCTCTCATCTTTCCCTGTTTGAGTCCGACTTTCAACGTACCCACAGCACTGTCACTACCTTTGTGAAATGCATGACATCCTATCTGTCTGCAACCGGGGTCACTAACCCTCCTCATCCTCTCGACCGCCTTTGACCCTATCAAGAATTCCATTTGACATTGTTTATTTTACACCAAGTGCAGGAACTTGGTAAAGACGTGCATTGCCACTGCACCTCAATGGTTACTGCTGGCACTTTCTCACTGACAGACAACACTGATACCTAACCAGCTGTTAGTTTAGATTAACACACACAGGTGTTACTCTTGCTGTAAAGGACACTAATGTCATTGCAGAAAGTTTCTTTCAATTTGCTTTTAGATGACGATTAATTACTGTGTTACAGAAAGGCAATAACTTGTTACACAAACCAGATGTGCAGAAGAGGAATGCAACGGGCTGATGAAAGGGTAGAAGCAATGCCATCCATTGTAATTGTGATGCACTACATTTACTTTAGTAATTATGGCAACTGAGGATTGATGACAGAAGCACTGCAAGGCTTACTTAACAGATTTCCCATTGCTACTGATCAACACTTCCCTATTTCTCTGATGGCAGAGAGCTGGTGTTGAGAACCATTAAAACACAATGGACTTGTTGAGTATAGTATCCTTTCTGTGACCTATGAGTTCTTGGTGTTACTTTGCCCTCATTAGTTTAGAGAGGATACAAAATTGGCTGGGAGATAGAAGGCAGAGAATAATGGTGAACAGTTGTTTCTCTGACTGGAGGGAAGTCTACAGTGGTGTCCCCCAGGGATCGTTTTTAGGACCACTGCTCTTTTTAATCTTTAGACAAATGACCTTGACCTGGGTATAGGGAGCACAATTTCCAAGTTTGCAGATGATACACAGCTAGAAAAAGTTGTAAACATTGAGGAGGCTGGTAGCAGACTGCAGGAAGACTTAGACAGACTGATGAAATGGGCAGACACATGGCCGATGAAATTTAATGCAGAGAAATGAGAAGTGATACATTTTGTGACGAAGAATGAGGAGAGGCAAATAAACTGGTACAATCTTAAAGGGAATGCAGGAAAAGAGAGACCTGGGGGTCCACACTAGCAAATCTTTGAAGGTGGCAGGACAGGAAGATATAGCTGTTAAAAAAGCATCCAGGATCCTTGGCTTTATAAATAAGGGCATAGCATACAAAAATAAGGAGATTATGAACCTTTATAAAACACTGGTTAGGCCTCAGCTAGAGTACTGTGTTCAATTCTGGGCACTACACTTTAGGAAGGATGTCAAGACCTTGAAGAGGGTGCAAACGAGATTAATTTGGATAGCTCTTTCAAAGAGCCAGCACGTACACGATGAGCCATCTTCTGTGCTGTATAATTCTGATTCTAAAGGAGACAGAAAGAATAAAACATAGAATTATAGCATAGACGGACGCTATTCAGTCAGTCCATCAAGCCTCTACTTTGATCAACTGTGGTCTAACACATGTGGAAATCATCACCATACTGGAGTAGTGCCACCGACACATAATAATGACCCTTGCATTTATAGCACCTCTCACGTCAGGGTGTGGGGGCAGCACTTTACACTACACTGTGGAGGGAGGAGCTGGGGAGGCCATAAGACCATAATACATAAGAGCAGGAGTAGGCCATTCGGCCCCTCGAGCCTGCCCCGCTATTTAATAAGATCATGGCTGATCTTCTAACTTAATTCCATTAACTCTATCCCCATATCCCTTAAACCCTTCCCAACAAGCAATGAGTTTGCATAGTCACACCTCGATGTAATGAAAGCATGTATGAGGGTATCAGCGGCTTGCGGTGTGAGACAGTATCGGACCTGGGCGATGTTGCGGAGGTGGGGGATGGCAGAGCGGGTCATGGTACAGATGTGGGGTAGAAAGGATAGTTGAGGGTCAAACAAGACCCCAAGGTTCCGGACTGGCTTAGTGAGGTGGAGTATGCAGCCATGGATGGTGATGTTGTCAGCGCCTGAGGTGAGGAGGTGCTGACAGAAGTCAATCAGGAGAGCCTCGGTCTTGTTGATGTTCAACTGAAGAAAGTTAGCTCTCATCTAGAACTTGATGTCTGACAGACATTCTGTCAACACAGCAGTGGTCCTGGAGTGAAGGGTGGATGCAGAAAGGTAGAGTTGGATGTCATCCACATACATGTTGAAGTTAATCCCATGTCTGCGGATGACGTCACCAAGAGGGAGCGTATAGATATTGAAGAGGAGGGGACCAAGGACAGAGCCATGAGGAACCCCGCATGAGATGGTGTGGGGGCTAGAGGAGAAGCCACTTGTGAAGATGACGTGGAGACTGTGTGAGAGGTACGATCTGAACCATTCAAGGACAGAATCATGAAGGTTGAGGTGAAAGGAGAGCCCTGGTCGCAGATCATTTGTCATTTTCACCCAAAGAGCAGTGGAAATCTGGAACTTTACCCCCCAAAAGGCTGTGGATGCTGTTTCTGTGATGTGGGCGGCTCGGAAACCCGATTGGAGGGGTTTGTGAAGGGAGTGGTGGGAGACGAAGGAGTGAAGCTATGAAGCAATGACTCATTCCAGGATCTTGGAAAGGAAACGGAGGTTGGAGATGGGGTGGTAATTTGAGAGCAGGGATGGGTCCAGGGTGGGTTTTTTTAAGGAGTGATGACGGCCATTTTTAAAGGGGTGGGAATGATGCCAGTGGACAGGGAGAGGTTTATGATGTCTGTAAGTAGAGGGTCAAGGAGGTGGAGCTCAGAGGTAAGTAGAGAGGTAGGGATGGGGTCGAGGGAGCAGGTGGTCGATTTCATGTGGGTTATAGTGGTGATGAGAGAGGAGGGGGAAGACAGTTTCGATGGTGTGGAGGGAGGGATGGGTAGGGACCGGTTGTGAGAGGGAGATGGGGAGGGGGTAGTAGACAGAAGGGCAGAGGCACCTGAGCAGATCCTCTGACTTTGGTTTCGCGGAAGTCCAGCATCACCTCGCAATTGGCATTTGAGGTGAGGATGGGCGAGGCATCAAAGGGTGGGCGGAGGAGCCGGTTGGTGATAGAGAAGAGGAGCCTGGGGTTGCCTTGGCCTCCAAGATTGTCTTGGAGCAGAAGCACGATTTAGCTGAGGTGAGGGCAGAGCAGTAAGTTTTGATAAGGTCCAGCCAGATCTGCCGATGGACTGTTAAATTAGATTTGAGCCAAGTGTGTTCAGCGGCATGAGGGAGTGGAGGTGGCTGGTGTACCGGGGTGACTTCCGTGAGTAGGAAACGGTTTGGGAAGTGAGGGAACCACGCCATAGTTTCACTCTCCTCCAATCTGGGAATCCTCCATTGATCATAGTACCAGCTGTTGACTGCAGCATCTCTTTATCGTGCCACAAGGCCCATTTGGTCCACTTGTCAGAAATTAACCACTCTTCATTCATCCCATTGCTACCTTTCCTGATTGTCCCCGCCCATCCATCTCCCCTGCAATACATAAATACATCAATACCCTGTGGCTTTCTGAAACCTAGCTCCCCCTCTATGATATCTTCCAATTCACTGAGGCCACCCTAACAAAGTAACCATCTTACCATACCATCCTGCCCCCACTCTCATACCGGTGGCAGGAGATATCATTTTCATGTCTTCTTGGTCTGCTCTCTTACCTTCTCTGGATCCGTTTTTGAACACCTCAAACTATTATCTCTCACACTTACGTTAAGATTTTCATTATCTACCACCGTACCAAACCTCCTGACCTAATTCTTTTTTAATCACTTCCTACCTAACTTCCCCTCACCTTCTGTTCCAAATGCCGACTCATCTCAGGCAACCTAAACTTGCACTTCACCCATCGTTCCCATCTCCATCAACTTCTCTGTCCCATCTGTTCAACCTCTTGCACATATCAAGTCCCCAACCCACATCTAACCTGGTCATTGAGATCTCCATCTCCCAACAAAGCTACCTTGAACCATTTCTTTATCTTCCTCACTTCCCAAAGCCCCTTCCGTGCTGTTGAGGCCACCACCATTTCCTTGCACATCTGGAAAAAAATACCCACTCATTCCCTGGCAAATGCCCTTGTGGCTTTCAACCCCCTCTCTCTCTGGCGCTCCACTCAGCATCACCTAACCATTTCTATTGAGGTACTCGGTAATTTGAGTCTTCAGTTAAAATGTCTTAAAGAGTGTCACCGAATGCATATTAGTGTAGTAATTAGTATGTTGGTATATGTGGCAGTTAGCCTGTGACCATTATCCCAGAAGCCGAGATAAGGACCATTGGCCAGGTCGCTGGAACAGCTCCTTACTCTTCAAAACAATTGCTTGGTATATTTAACATTCACCTCCAGGGCACACAAGTGGGAACTGCTCATACATTCTCAACTGCAGTATGTACACATGGTTGCAAGAATATATGTATAAAAAACATGGTTCATTGAAGTAGTAAACAAAGCAATGCTTTATTTTGCCAATCAAGTGCAATCACATTTTTTGTATCATAAGAAATCAAACAAACAAAAATTCAGTGAAATAAAACCATACTAATGCAGGTTTGACAATTCCAGAATCTTTGTTATTAACATTAACTTTTAAGTAAGGCTACAAAAATAAAACAAATTTTATTTTTATTACATTCATTGAGGAAAGTTACTAAATGCCTTAATAATTTAAACATTGAAAATATCATCAATTTACCATTTAATGAGTATTGAGTCAAACCTTTACTTTTTGGAAAAAAAGCTTAACCCTGTTGATAATTACTTTGAAGATCCAGTATTTATTATGGCAGAAAACTCCTTTGCAGGAAAGAAAGTACTGTTGCGGCACAAAATCTGTACATCATCACTAAGACAAACCAAAAGGAATTAATACCATCTAGCAAATATTGAGTAGTAGATAATGTTTCTGTATACAATATCATAGAACTGAAACAGAATAATTCAGTATTTGTGCAGTAAGATGAACAAATATAGATCACAAATGTGATGATATAACCCAGTATTTTATGAGAATGTATGGTAAGCACTATTTCTATGCACACGAAAGGCACGAGCACTGTCTTGATCATTCTTACAAAAAAGCATTACAATTCTCAAATACAATTAAAAAAAAGACCTTCACAAATCAAAACAATTAATTTTTCAGTAGTTTTCTTTAATAACTGGAAATAAACATTATGTTCTCATAATGTGAATCTTAATCCCAGTGAAGATAATTGATGTCCAGAGTGAAGATCTAAATTGCTGGATTTTCAAAAGTATTTGTAAATAGCAATATCCTAGATATTCATGCCTGAACTCTTTGGAACTTGACTTGGATGGAGATTTCATGGAATCAGAATGGAGATCAGAGTTCCAGAAAGTCGGCCACAGCACATCCCATTTGCTATTTACAAATCCTTTTTAGACCTCAATAAAAAGGTTCCAAATCAGATTTCAGCACTGATAGTCTTTTACATACAAATCATATATATATATATAATAAATATACAAATGAAGAACAGATAAAAGGAGCTAAGTTGTCACTCATAAGACTTCAAATATTTTGGTATTGCTTTAATGAACACTCTAGGGGAAGCTCACAAAACAGATTTATTTATGAGCCTTACTTCGGTATCTGACAGTTGCTCGGATAAAAATAAGTTTAAAGTGACTTCTAAAATTGTTGCTTTAAATTCATAAATAGTTGTATGATTTTTCAAAACCTTCCCCGGAATACATCTTTAAAGTCCATCATAATACAAAGAATTTGTTCAACATTGTTCACTGGCTAAATTAAAATTAGGTATATCAGGGAAAACAGAACCTCATAACAAGCACAGGAATTATTGTGTAATAGTCCAAACTACCAATGTGGAAACTTTAGAAGGCGTAATCTGAAAAAATAAAGTCTATTAAAAAAAACAATATAAATACTTTAATGACAACCACTAATATAAACGCTGAGATATTTCTTTTCTATAATGTTCTACATTTGATGGTCATTTTGAATGATATGCTGCAGTACCGGAAACATAAAGGACAATGTTTATACAAAGAAAAGGCATTCAAGACTGCTTGACAAGTGGTTATTATAATAATCCTTGCAAGTGGTTATTAATTTAACAGTACACAATACATTGATATAGGTCTTTGAAACAAACAATGAGATAAGTATTCAAATGTCTAAGAGGTTTGGTCCCCAATTTGGAAAGTGAGCTCATTGCAGAATGGTTGCTTAGGTCAATTCAGACATTGCCTTTAGGAGTTGTGGTCATTTAAAAACTGATTAGAATCATAAATATATGCCATAGTTAAAATGACCAAATTAGCAAGCCAATTGGTGATTGCTATCAGATATCACTTTGCAAGAAGTGCACTATGAAAGTTAAAGAACACTACACTAATCGAACATAGAATTCTCACTGTAAAAACGATACTTTATTGCATAATTGAATAAGTCCAGTCATTTACGTGAAACAGTTTCACTTCCAGTAAGTTAAATTTTAGAGATGGAATAAAATTTGATCTTGGGAAAAGATAATAGTGCTTTGTTTCTTACACAATATGTCAAAGGTAGCTATGAACTTTTCATGCAAAATACATTTGAATCTCTAAGATTGAACTTAAATTTTTTTAATAGGTTTTATTTTCAAAAATGATATTATTGAATATAAAAATAGTATGGCAAAAATAGGAACTTTTTAAAATTTTCATTGGCAGAATACGAATTCCATATTTAAGTTAACATATAAACCCTCCACAAAATTCAAAAGTTTAAACATGGTAATTCCAGTATTTTCCTTTCTTTTTGCTACAGGGTGATGTGAAAAATTTACACAAGCCTTACAAGAAGTATTTCTTTTATAGTACACAAAGTCAAAAGAAACACTTTGCATATTGGCCCACAAGCAAAAGATTCAAACCTGTAACCTTGCATAGTGATTCCCAACAAGTTATACAAGAGAAAATACATTTATTATTTCATTTGTCTCTATTAGTTTCCTGATAAGGAGTGGAACTAGCATTTTATTAGTCTCACGAAACAAATGGAAATAACGGTGTGGATTGGCATATATTTTCAGTTCTGTCCAAACACAGTGCCAAGTAATAATATCTTCTTTCCAAACAGGAAGCAAGCAGCGTATGAAACTCAAATACAACTTTAGGCAAAAATGTGACATGTGAAGGCAGAAATAGTAATTTGACAGTTTTTAAAGAAACCTTTGATCACAGGAACCCATGGGATCAAACAGGAACATGTTTAAATGACTATTTGTGTTTCGTGAATCCAGCTACCAATGATTTACATCTAACTGATTTTCTGACTAATGTAAGTCGACCCAACAGTGGTAGCCGCACGAAGCAATAACAGGCTATGTGATAGACTCCAAGAGAGAAGTAATTGCAAACAAGGATGCCATTAATTATCTCATTCCAAAGAGTTAAAGCTGATACTAATGTAATGATTTTTCTTACCAACTATCTAAAGTGCTTCAAGACAACCTCCCAACATGAAAGGTGTTATATAAATATAAATGGTATTGTACTTAAGCTTTTAAGATTGAGACTTTATTGAATTCTAACAGCCCAGCCATTGTAGAGGGAAGAAAATCTTTTCAAAGACAAGTTGTCCAAAGGAAGCTCTGAAGGAAATTGTGTTAGTATTGTTTAAATGTTTTTTTAGCACTTGGTCTCAGTAGATTTAATAATGACGCATTCCTTACTCAGTGTCAAAAACATAAAGCTTTTGAAAATTATTTTAAGCTACTAAAGCAGTCTAACAAACCAAAAGGCTAGGGGAAATCAAGATGGAATGTTTTTGCTCAGCCAGGTGTTTTGACACATACGGAAACTCATCACCATGCTTAAGAATATCCAAACCAAGAGCTGGAAAGCTAGACTGATTCCTTTTGTAACATGAAACTCAGAAAGGGACATGATTTCTCTTACTTTATATGACACACCTATTTACTACAGTACTTGTATATGTGGAATTTTAACCACATAAAGAATGGACATTATCTCTAGTTGCTACTTGTGCAAGTACCAATACATATTTTCTCAGAGTAAAATGATGCAAGTTTGATTCTCCAAATCTGCTCACTTCCAGATCTGAGCTAGGCAGAACCCGAAGAAATGAAGGGTGGGTGTCATGGAATTTTTCCACTCAAAATCAGGCTTACTACAGAATCTTTAGAGATATGGCACTGAACAGTCTTGGAATAAACAGGGCAGTTTTGCTGCTCATAATTTTGAATCAGAATGCAAGTAATGAATTGTAAGTTTGTGAACATTAAGTTGGAAAATGTAGTACAACTCATCTTCAGTTGTATGTCATAGTACTTAACCAGAAAGTATTTATTGCTCACGTCCATGTAACCACTTCTGATTACATTGGTGCTAAATCACAAAGAAATCTGTTATGGAGATTGCACAAAAGAGATCAAATTACTAATTGTACCAAAATTCTAAATTAGGCCTCTAAAGCTTTTGGTTATCAGTTGATACAAATGTTGACATTTTTAAATTCTACCTTGTACTGTAAGGACAAAAACAGCAAAATTACATTATTTAACAATACTGTTTTATTCTTCCATTTTGGATATTATTTAGAAAACTTACAGTTTAACTATGTGTTTGAAAAACCTCAAAGATGCAATTTGAACATAGCTGAAATACTTAAATTAAACTGGTTTATTTTTACCAACAGTTTGTATGAGGATTCATGGAACGCAATTGTACCTGGCTACACGTTATAGAAAACTTTTATAAACCACAGTTCAGTAAGACAGTACAAGGCCAGAAACTTGGCTGCAACTACACTACCATATTATTAGCCAGTGGGAGGTGTGATTAAAATCTGACCAAGTTCACCTATTCCCTGAAATGGTAAGGTAGGGACTCACCTAGAAATAATGTTCAATTCAACTGTTTGGTTGAGAACTGAAACTCATCAACAATAACTAGCAGTCCATGTCACAATTTACCATCTGTTTACAAATGTAACCAGTTTTTTTCCCAATTCCCAAAACAGCAATAAGTTCAAAACTGGAATGTTCTAATCTTTGTATGTCTACTTATCACTTACAAATACAGCCACTACACTTTACAATAAATCATGTAAAGCACTTTGGGATAGATGATGTCATGATAAGGTGCTATATCGATTGGAATGATTATTATGATCTATTATTAATTTGAATCCAAGTTGAAAATCAGTAAAACTATATTGCAAGAAACTTTACTATAGATGGAATTCATTGGCAAACATTGGTTTTGTATAAATTAATTGCAGCTGCATTTTTAAAGTATTCAAAAATGTACTCTATAAAATACCTTTTACTTAGCTTGAGTTGATTGAATACATTATACTGTCATTTTTATTGAATCCAAAGCTTCATTTGGCCTCTCATTGCTTGGGTGCTGAATTTTTTGCCTTGAATTTGTAGGATGGGACATTGAAGTATTTTCTTCACCGAAATATAGAGTAAACAGCATTCCGTTTACTAGCCTAGCAAAGAATTGTCTCACGAGAAGAGCAATCTGAATGCTAGGTCAAAGCTTGTACCACTATACATATGAGGCTGTGTTTCACAAAGCAATATTTTGTATGAAATCTTAAAGGGACCAGCTTGCAGTTCAGTATTACTGCCATACTAAATTACATTTACTTAAAATATGTGGAAAATTCTTCAACTTTCTTGTTTTAGAAGATATGGAATACATAAATAAGGTTCCTTTCTAGGTAGCAGTTTGTGCACCATTATAGAATATGTTCTCTGTCAATGTCCAGAGGTGTAGAGTGCTGCCTTTTACAACACAATAGAAGTGGAAACCATTGCCCTCTATTTCAAAGCTCTTGTGATTACACTTGTAATATTGGCATGAAAATCTGTGGTGTCAATCATCGCATCATTGACCAATGATAATTTGTGGTCAACATGAATGCCCAGTTACTAAAGATTGACTAAGGGGGTAAGGGGGTGACTTCTTTCTCCCTTCCCAATTCAGCTATAGTGGTTAGTCTTAAATACTGATACAGATTAGTCCAACCACTGTGAGTTGGGTAGGTGTCAGCCCCACATTCAATCTTCATCCAGTGGGCTTGTTGCTTGGATTTATGAACAACAATAATTATATCCTAAATTAATTAACATGATAGTTCACAATTATCACCACACTGTTTTTAATCTATGACTGAGATGAAATCAAAATAATAAATAGTGCTAACTAAAGTAACTTTTTAAAATCATTAACAAAAGCATAATTCCATGACTTAACAAAATGAAAAAGAGGTAGCAGCATTAACCAGAATAGTTAACCATAATTTACACTGTAGTGTTGGCCTTTAAATAAAACCCATTGCTGTACATTGTTTGTGTGTGTGATGGTTTTAAACTCAACCTATCGTCAGTCTTTGCATTGAAAACAAAAATTTGATCCTTAGTTGTTTGTTAAAATATAGAATGACAGGGCAGACCAACAACCAGCCACATTTACAAATAATTCGGGGAAACAGACAACAAGATACTAAAGGTTACTATATCTATTTAACAAAGATATACATTTACATTTGTTACTTAAACATCAGTTTAAAGTGCCAGACTTTAGGTGTGCTCAATAAACTCTCAGGTTCTCCCACGAACTAGAGCCAGTCATGGACAGAGATGTGCATACGGTTTTCTGATTTGTTTCAATTCATGTAAACTATTCTGAATCCTCTCAGTACTAACCGGCAGCCCAACATACTTCTGAAGGTTGAATTACACCTTCCTCATATACACGTAAGATGGCTTCACATACAAATTTGTACTGACTCTAGAAGAAATGAAACATTGTTTCAAATTAATTTTCAGCAAACAATTTAAGATGTTTTAATGACATGATGTATCAAATGCATGGATTATTATTATTAAAATCTTGAACATCTGTTCTTACTGTCCAAATCTTGGTTTTAAAATACAGCACTTGAACATATTACACAATTAAAATGATCTTAGGTTAAGAGAAGAAAAAAAGAATGTTTTTAATATCTGTTTTTAAATATAACAGAGAAAACAAACCCATTACTGTATTTATGGTCTTAATTCCTGAAAGATTATTCTTTAACAAGGTGACTAAGTACAGGAACAATGCCTTCTAAGACATTTTAAATTCTGACATCAATAAATCCCCAAAGGAAGTAGAAATGTTTGTGACAGTGGTTCAAAACATGGTAGGTAGCGTGAGTACAGAAAGAGACAATTGAAGCCAGCAGTGGCTTAAATAGTAGTATATGGAATGAAAACTGTACACATAATCATAGATTACAGTTTGTGAACTGGACAAAAGTAGTTTACAATGGAGAGATGTCAAAGCAAGAGAAATTAAAAACTATTTTTTAAGATCCTATATAGAAACCTTGCAAAATAAACTGGTAAAAAAAAATTGAGTGAGCTACTAAAATAAGGGAAATTGTTCCAGTCACAAATGGAATTAATAACCAGTGATGACTGAGAGAATCAGTTTGTAATAGTTAGTATACAATGTTTAGACAATTCCGCTGTATGGTAATCAGTTTACATTTTTAAAAAAAAATTATATTGTTTATCCACCAGATGGAGATTTTAGATCTTTACTAAAATCTAAAAGTCTGAATATTTTAGTGAGATGTTGAATGAAGTTTTTGTTGAGAATAGCTATGTGAGCAAGAATGGATCATAACAGATGCAGTAGTTTGCTATATGGTAGAAGATGGGCGATGGAAGGAGTTGGCTTAGTGTGTGGTGATCCTAATATTCACCCTAGAGTGAAATATGTGGTGACCCTAATATAACAAAGCCTTTCTATTCCTTGCTTTGCAGAATAATAACTGCAGAATAACAGAAAATAATCTGACTTGCAGCTGTCAAACCTTTTTAGATAGCGGAATGTGAGTAAAGTGCAGTTCCCACAAGATAGCGTTTTCATTTATTGCTGGCAGTACATTAAGATATCCTCCATGCTCTGTAGGTGTTGGTGTGACAATTCAAATCTTTTCAGGGCACCTTTTGTATTCTGGTAAATAGCAATAATTAAGACGGACTTTACACTTTGTGGGATATTAAGTAAAATGCTTTGACACTCTTCCAATTCCCAAATTGTTGCCAATAACTTATACAGATCTAAATCCTGAGTATTGAGGATAAACTTCAAATATGTAAATATTACAAAGCAAGGAATAGAAAGGCATATTAATAATGTTTCTTACAGGACTCTTTTCAAAGAATCAATGACATCTTCAGCAGCAGCCTAAATGTGTTCAGATGATAGAGTGAAACGTGATGACCCTATTTAGTTATATGATTTATAAGTTATATCAGGATTTATGAATTCTAAACATTTCAGTTTTAATTTCATATTAGAGGAAGTAATTTATTATGGTACAACATTTTAGTATGCTAATGCATGTGGGCTATATAGTGTTATAATGCAACTGCAGAGCATGAAAAAAAAAAGAGATTCAATCTCAATTCAATCTTGAAGCAAATAGCATCAATGTATTTCAGAGAAATCATGAGGGCCACGGAATACAGAGGTATAGGTGAGGAAAATAGGAATCTTGTATGGCGGGGTCTTGTGTGGAATATAAACACTGACATGGACTTGTTGAGCTGAATGGCCAGTTTTTATGTCAAATAATTTTATGTAATTATATGTAACTCATGTACTGCTTTAGGCAGTACATGGGTTACATATAACATATATCGGATCAAGTTGCCCCTCCATTCTCTTGGTCAAGAAATGATACAAGGTATAGAGGGCCATCTTATCAAAAAAAGAGTCAAGTATATGTTTGGGGAAAGAGAATAAATTATAGCTTAGAAACATGCAGATCATGTATGTGGCTACTTAAATCTAGAATGAAAACACAGATTTATTGCTCCTTTCACTCTCATCAAAACTTACCGATGTCTGGACCATCATGGCTCGTTGATCTCTCATTGTTCTCACAATATCTAAAGGGTAGACAGGTTGGTTGTTTTCAATTAAACACGTGGCTGTCTCCATAGCAACCAATACACCAGTTCGACCAATTCCAGCACTGTAAAGAAAGAAACAGCTGAATTCAAATGAGGTACAGAATAGAGGTGAAGAATGAATAGAGTAAAAATCTTTTATGTAGCTCTTGTTACCCTGTGAACATCTTAATATTGCACAATAAAGTTTTGTAAGATTAAAGCAAATTGAAACATATAATCACCAACAGGTTTACAAATGTATTTTGAAAATGGAACTCATAATCATAAAGTTTACGTTTTTGCAGTAGCTGCAAAATAATTCTGCACATTTTTATTAAAAAATCAGAAAAATTAACAGAACATAAAGGATGAAAAAGTTATCCTTCACTAAATTAATTATCTTGTTGTGTCTTCAAATTGTATTTGAATAACCAGAATTCTGTTGCCTCTATTATCCTATGTGTCTGCATATGCAAGTACATTTGGTCTGGTGACCACAGCATTCTTGGTCTGCAGTGCATTGTAAATAATTGTAGGTATCAGCTTGGCTCACTTGGAAGCACTGTTGCTTTTGGATCAGAAGATTGTCAGTTCAACAACAACAAATTGCATTTATTTAGTGTCTGTCACTTTTGAGATGACGTCCCAAGGTGCTGGACAGTTAAGGATTTGCACCCGAGTTGGGGGTTAGAATCAAGAGGGGTGGAGGCCAAGAGGAATGGGGGTGGGAGGATTACCAAGGTACAGTCAAAGAGGAAGGTCTTGAGATGGGGCATGAAGGAGGCAAGGGAGGGGGCAAGGCTAAGGGATTGCAGGCTGGCATTCCAGAGGGTGGGGGTAGAAAGGCTGAAGACCCAACTGGACTGCCGATGGTGGAGTAGGCAGGGGACCCAGAGCAGGCTAGTTCCCACTAAGTAGTGGGAGAGGGATGGTTAGTAAGGTGTTAGTAAGTCCCAGTGGTAGGGAGAAGAAAGACCATGGAGGGCTTTGAAAGTGAAGCCAGGATAATAATAATCCTTGGATTTGATACAGCGCCTTATCATGTCTTCGAGACATCTCAAAGCGCTTCACAGAATATGCTGTAAAATGAATTGATTGTATATTTTGTGGGCAAAACCCGACACTGAGTTGCGTACAGCAGTGTCCCACAAACAGTTGTGGATTGAGTGATCAATTTATTATTTTTTTGAAGGAATTACTACCCATGGAAAAGCAAACTGCCAATCGACTAATAATTGGGTTCCTACTTACTGCTAGGTAAACAGAGGCATGTGGAATAAAGAAACTTGCCCAACGTTTCGCCCTGCCAGAAATCAAACCTAACTCTCTCGCTTGGAAGGTGAGTGCTCTAGCCACTGAGCTACAGGGCTCCACTGCAGGATAGAATGGGGATAATCGCTCATGGAGCTTGGTATGAAAGAGGAACATGAGCTGCAAAATGCTGAATAATCTGCAGCTTGTGGAGGGAACATTTGGCATGTCCGGCGATCAGAGAGTTAGTATCTGATGAAAGCATGGACGAGGTTCTCGGCGGCCTGAGGGGAGTGGTTGTGGCGGAGGCAGGAAACATTGCGCAGTTGGGAGAAGGCAACAACAACAAATTACATTTGTATAGTGCCTTTCATGTTGAGAGGACATCCCAAGGCGCTGGACAGTCAACGATTTGCACCCGAGCTGGGAGTTGGGATAAGGAGGGGTGGTTCAAATGTTTAAAAGTTTGGAGATTTTAAATTGCATAAGTTTGAAAATTAAGTTTTCATAGACACTTTCTTGGTTAAAAACTGAAATAAACAATAAAACTCATGCAACAAAAGTCTTTCCTCAGCATATCAGATATGTACAGATTACTACTCATAAATCCTTGGGTGCTGGTGGCTAATATGTAGCAACAAGCTGGTACAGTAGCATTATTAAACCATTAGCATAAAACATATTCACAGCAGCTCATTAAAATTGGGAAAACTTAGTTTGCAAAGGCAATTTTGTTCATTCAATGTAAGTGATCAAATTATTTATCATGAACTGAAATTTTTTAAAATAATTGAACATTGAGGTTCCAACAAACTGGAAAGAACAAACCTAATTCTCATATAAGAGAAAAGTGACAGCCAAATTAGCCATTACAGACCCATTGGCCAGACAATAATAATTGGAAAACTAATGGAATCAATCATAGGCAAAAAGGAACAGAACCTGTATGAAAATAACTGAACTGCATCTAATGATGGCTTCTGAAAGGTTAGATGGTGATTGAGCAAACACTTTAAGGAAGGGATATTTAAAATTGACAGTGGTAAGTCACATAGTATCTAAATTTCCAATAGGCCTTTGGCAAAGTACTGTCAAAGAGATTAATTTATAAAGCTAATGTTAGTAGGTATCAAATATAATACATACATATGGTTTAGTAACTGATGAAAGAAAAGCAAGCAGAATGTAGTCATACAACAACTTGCATTTATTTAGTGGTCTCAAATCACTACCTAAGTACAGTGGTGTACATCAAATAGAGAAATAAGGAATGTAAAGGCTCAGCCA
Organism: Callorhinchus milii; assembly: GCF_018977255.1. Taxonomy (NCBI): domain Eukaryota; kingdom Metazoa; phylum Chordata; class Chondrichthyes; order Chimaeriformes; family Callorhinchidae; genus Callorhinchus; species Callorhinchus milii. The sequence goes on from NW_024704743.1 coordinate 63,729,390, forward strand.
CTGATATTAGACCAAATGGAGTAGTGGTCACAGAATAGGCTAAAATTGGATGAGCAGAGGATATGGGTGGGAATACCAAGTTGAAAAAGATTGAGTAGGTATATAAGAGTGAGGCCATGGAGAGATTGGAACGGGGTAAGGATCTTAAACTGAATCCTCTGTGGTATTGGGAACCAATGGAGGTAATAGGTGTGTAGGAGAAAACTCAGGGTGCAGAGTTGTAGATCAGCTGAAATGTTTGGAGAATGGAACAAGGGAGGCCAGCAAAGAGAACATTGAGACATTATATCCTTGAGGTAATGAAAGCAGGGATTAGGAATGCAGCAGCAGGAATGAATCTTGGCAATGAACTGGGTATGGGAATTGGAAAAAAAAGTTCTTCAAATAAATGACAGGGGATTTTAAGTGAGAACCACTTAAAATGGCTTCAGTCTTGTGAATAAAGGCATTTACTTGTGGCTGACGTGGCAGTGAGAAAGTAGTTAGTACTGTTTTAGCAAAACACATTGAAAGTTTCAATAATAGACATTAGAAGGTTAAAAGGGACATCTATTTGTGATGATCAATTATATAACCCAGCTTGATTGGTTTCCAAGCAAATCTCCTTAGCTAAATTGGCATAATTTTGAAGGTCAATATCAATAGTTTGTGATATCATTAGCTGATCTAAAACATATTTGACTATCTTTCAATATTCCTATTAACAAGTCAAGTATTCCTATGGGCAGTGACAAAGATCAATATTCAGTACATAAGTATTTTACTTTAGTCTGTCAGAGTAATTTACCTTGAGCGAATAATTTGACAAAAGCACTAATTGTTGGAAACTGTTGACAAGATAATTCTTCTGCCCATATTTGGAATAGCTAATTGAATCAGTGAGCTTTTATACACAAGATTGAATGTACCAAATGCTCATAAAATCTATGCAATTATGAACCTGCATTAAATTTAACATTTACCTAACACAGCCTTACCTCAGTCACCATTAATATAATAGTAATATTAATATGGTACAAAAAGCTTTTGATAGACACACTGGAATATTGAAAAGTTAATAGGAAACTGTTACTAATTGCAGCATAGGTCCTCATTTGATATCAGAAGTTAATACTATACCACTGAGGTAACAGAGGGAGAGTCAAGTATGTTGGGAATTACCTCAGCATTTTTTCTCCACTGTGCATAATCTTCTTTTGCACTGAACATAAAACAATTACCTGCAATGAACAATAACTGGCTCATTCTCCCTTTTGATTCTTTTCTGTCGCACACGAGTCACAAAGTCAAAGAAATCTGTTGAGTCGTCAGGAACACCATGGTCAGGCCATGTTACGTATTGAAGATGACAAACATCACGCTCCTCTCCTGTCTGCAGCAATAAAAAAAAGTAGATTATCTTAAAAATATAACCTTTCAGTGCCTTCTAAATTCATAAATATTTTACTTATGGGTGCACTAAACAAAAAAGGCTGTGAGTCGAAAGCCAGAAGTCAAATGGTATGGGCTTGGCTTTAGGAATTTCACCACTCAGAATGGTGTTGCAAGGGGAGGGGGAAGGGAAAACACAGAAAGTGAGATGAGTCCATCTCCCATGGAGATGTGATAAATATTGAACGTACCACTGAATTGGCTGTGCTTCCATGCTAAATTGGCACTTCTCTGGAACTCCATCCCAGAATCCCTCCAACTCCCTCCCTCAAGGTCTGTCTCAAGATCCATCTCTTCGACCGTGCTTTTGGTTATCTTTCCTCTCCCCAGCCCCCCTCAGCTCCCAGCCCCCCTCAGCTCCCAGCCCCCCTCAGCTCCCGGCCCCCCTCAGCTCCCAGCCCCCCCTCAGCTCCCGGCCCCCCTCAGCTCCCGGCCCCCCTCAGCTCCCAGCCCCCTCAGCTCCCGCCCCCCTCAGCTCCCCCCCCTCAGCTCCCGCCCCCCTCAGCTCCCAGCCCCCCCTCAGCTCCCCAGCCCCCCCTCAGCTCCCCAGCCCCCCCTCAGCTCCCAGGCCCCCTCAGCTCCCAGGCCCCCTCAGCTCCCAGGCCCCCTCAGCTCCCCCCCCAGCTCCCCCCTCAGCTCCCAGGCCCCCTCAGCTCCCAGGCCCCCTCAGCTCCCAGGCCCCAGCCAGTACTGTAAAGTGCTTTGCACATCCTCCCAAAGTGAAAACCTCTTTATAAATGCAAAATGTCAAGAATTCCCAGATCAACTTGACTCCATTATGCTGAGACAGTCAAGATAACTGCAGCATTTAAAATGAATGACAATCTGTAAAACTGGTTGTAGGGATTTTAACTATTGCTTGGAATTGTAGCTTTTGGACTATATTGCTCAACTCGCTAATACCAGCAGAAGTACAATCTGACACACAACAACTTGCATTTATAAAGTGCCCTTACACGAGAAGCATCTCGGAGTGTTTAAATAACATACAAAGTTATTGCACCCAAAAATATACAGTCAATTCACTTTACAGTCTATTCTGTGAAGCGCTTTGAGACGTCTAGAAGACGTGAAAAGCGCTATATCAAATGCAAGGATTATTATTATTAGATATTGAGCAAATAATTAAGGTCATAAAGCAGCAATTCTAGTTTTAACACTTTTAACACTTGGAGAAGGAAAAGGCAGTGGGCTGGGGGGAGATAGAGACTCTTTATAATACATTAATGAGCCAGACAAACTCCAGAATGATTATAGTTATAGATATTGGATGAATGGTTTCTTTGGAGCTGAGCTGGCTTAAAGGTGACATACTTGCTAATGAATGTCAGAATTGAGCCAACCCTCTGTGGCAGTCTCAGCAGTCTGATTCCTAGTCAAACAGGTCTGCAGTACTCCAAGGCACCGCTGATGACACACCAGCCAGCGTATCAGGACAGGAACTGGAGGGGCAGGCAGTCACGGGAACAGGGATTCTTCCCATTTGGTTCCTGTTAACCGTGCAAGCCAATGTCCTATCAGATAGGGTGCTCCCAGCTCGATAAGTGGTGACCTGATTACCAAAAAGTTGGTCATTTTTATTCTGGGAAGCCAGCAGGCTTTATGTGCGTATTTGCTGTGAATGGACCTGGAATCCAAGTTCATGAACATGCATTGGTACATCCAGCGCCTGGAATCCACCTTGATTGGCTTGCAGAAAGGTAAGCAGCTGCTACTTAAGCTCCTTACCTCCAACTGGTGGAATCATTGCTCAATGGGAAGGGATATGTGTCCGAGCTGCGGACAGGAAGATGGTTGCAATGCTCTTGTGCTTTTCATGCTGAGCTGTGTTGCCCACAAGAAAGCTTGGAAGGAGTTGCTGCTACCTACTATCCACCCGGTGATGTCAAATGACCAGCTAGTGACTGTTCTGCTGGTGCGGTGGGGGGTAAACAGGGTCTCCTTGGAGCTGAACTGGTTCCCAGGTGACATGTTCGGCAACAAATAATAATAATCCTTGCATTTGACATAGCGCTTTTCACGTCGGGAGGTCGTCCCAAAGCGCTTCACAGAACACACTGTAAACAACAACAACAACAAGATTCCATTTATAAAGCGCCTTTCACGTCAGGAGGACGTCCCAAGGCGCTGCACAGTTGGGTCATGACCCGAGCAGGGGGGAAATGGTCAGGGTGAGGGGAGGGAAGGGAGGGAGCGAGGAGCGGGGAAATGGTCAGGGTGAGGGGAGGGAAGGGAGGGAGCGAGGAGGGGGAAGAGAGTCGAGAGGGGAGCTGAAGGCACGGTCAAAGAGAAAGGTCTTGAGACCGGCCTTGAAGGAGGAAAGGGAGGAAGCGGCGAAGGCACTGGGGGATGGAGTTCCTGTATTTGTGGGTGAACGCAGCAGCCAATTGCGCACAGCAATGTCTCACAAACAGTCGTAGATTGGAAATGACCAATTTATTATTGTTTTTGGTTTTGGAGGGATTATTATTAGGCGTGTGGAGTAAGGAAACTTGCCCGGAATTGAACTCAGGTCTCTCGCTTGCAAAGCGAGTGCTCTAACCACTAAGCTACAGGACTCCACAATGTCAGAATCGACCCCACCGTCTCAGTCGGCCAATTCCTGAGCCAGGTGAGTCCAGTTTTCCAGAGCAATGCTGAACGCTGATGACAGCATAGCCAGCTTGGCTAGTTGGCAGGGCTTGGAAAGGCAGACCAGTCACTGAGGGAAGGTACGCTTCCCACTCAGCACCTGTTAACCCTGCAAGCCATAACCCTAACGGGTGGAGTGGTCCTAGCTGGACAAGTAGCTAACCAGACAGTGCTATCAATAGCAAGCTATGTGGTTTTAGCTGCTTAGACCCCAATACACAATCTGGGGTCACCAAGCCTGGACTCTTGCCAACCTGCGTCTTAGACTTTCCAAATTAAGTAAGCAGGATGCGTCCTTCCAGGGAAAGAGTGCTCACCCCATTCCAACAATCTATCTCTGGAATTTCCATTCAGAGGTGGGATGCATGGAATTCTCATGCATCCCCCCAAAAATTGTAGAAGCACTGATCAGCAATTATACTTCATTATCATGCCCGCAGATTGGGCTGTTATAGAGGCCACCCCACCCCAACCATTACCATCTTATAACAGAGCTCTACTGTATGTAATAACAATGCCGATTTTACAGTGACTAATCCAGCCTCCACATTTTGCATGTTGTCGCCAAATGTTTGATGAGACTGATGTTCTATCATAGAAAAACAAAATGCGTTTTGCCAATAGCATATAAGAAAGTGATCATCTTAATGCAAGAAGGGTTACTTGCAGTGCTGAAGTTGTAAATGGTTAATTAGAAAGGATACCAGATAATTATTGCATAGTTTAAGTTTAATCCCTATTACTGGAAAATATTTTATAAATTCTCCTTCACTGAAATGGTTTAGCTCAATACCACAGGTGTATTTTATACATCTGCAGAGATCTAAGTACGAACAAGCTTTTTACGGCTCACTGCTCTCATTTTGTATTGGATAATCAAAATCTAATTAGAACTGAACTTTTTGTGATTCAAAATATGATCCCATTTGTGCAATCCTCAGCCTTGGGGATTCCATGTGCTAAAAAAAAAAACAATGGTTTCTCATCTTCTTAATACTCTGAAATTCAGCACTAGATTATTGTGATACCATTAAATTATTGAAATCATTATTCCTGATCCATTAAGTAAAACATAAAAATGTTGCAATGTGAACACAATATAAAGACAATAATAAAGAGTGAAGACAGAAAATGCAAGATACTTTGTATTGGAAGTAATATTAGGAGGCTCACGTAGAACTATGAATGGGATAGAATTTGCCAAGGGAAAGGGGCAGGGAGATATTAAAAGTTGCTGGTTAACTTGCCCACACTATTTCCAAGTAGATGAGATAAGTGTAAACAAGACAAGCAGGAGAATCAGCTACATTTCCACATTCTGCCGGATATGACACATAAAGAAACTCATCACCATGCTTAAGAGTATCCAAACTAGACTTCTACTTGGAACTATAATCCTACTATTTGAAACAAGAAAGGAGTTTCTTAGTATCCTGGCCACTAACATTGAGATTTTTTTTAAAGAGGTCAAATTCCACTTACGCATGGAAATGGAATGCGGAACTGCCTGGAGAGACGCACCCTGCTTACTTAATTATTGAGAATATTAGGGGCAGGTTGGCAAGACCCAAGGCTTGGAGACCCCAGAGTGTGTTGCTGGAATTTAACTAGGTAAAAGTTGCATAGTTTGCTATTGAGAACACTCCCTGGGAAGCTTCCCATTGCTTGTTCAACTGGAAACTCTATTAGTATTTTGCCTTGTGGGAGGTAAACAGGAGCCGAGTGGGAAAAAATCCCTGCGCCCAGTGACTGATCTGCCTATCCAAGCCTTGCCAATGAACCACGCTGACCAGTTTATTGGCAAAATGTCAATTTCTGTCATCAGCTGTACACTAGAGTACTTCAGACCTGCTTGGATCAGGAACCAGATTACTGAGTCTGCTACAGTGAGTTGACCCTATTCTGATATACCGTGGCCAAGCACATCATTTTGGAGCCAACTACATACAAGGAGACCCCACTTAGTCTTTGCTTCCCTCCCACAACGTTGTATTTATGGGTGAATAGGATAATCACTAGTTGGTCATTTGACATTTGACCCCTCACTTGATGAGCACATCTCAGCATTAAATGCATGAGAACATTGCCTACATTCTCTTTCCCAAATCTCGGACACATCAAAATTCAACCCCCAAATGTCATGCTAAGATGCGCTATTAGGCTGCATTTGAAGGACTAAATACAGTTCTGGTAATTGCACCATAGGGGGACTGCCAAGACCACAGATCCAGAAGAGAGGAGGATATGCAAACACAAGATAGAAACAGAATGTGAGAAATAGCATTAGGGATCATTGATAATCCAAGGCTCTGCAGCTATGAAAAGGCACCTCTCCAGTGTACTCACTCTCTTAAATGCATCCAGCATCGTGGTCTCAAGGCACATTTTCTGGTAATCTGTTCTTCGTGTTAATTAATCCCTTTCTAAATAAATATTTCCTGCTGTCTATCCTGAAATTGCTTTTCATAGTCCCAAACCTGTGCCCTCTTATTTCGCTGTTTTGTTGTATATAATAATAATAATCTTGCATTTGATATAGCGCTTTTCACATCGGGAGGATGTCCCAAAAGCGCTTCACAGAATATACTGTAAAGTGAATTGACTGTATATTTGTGGGCGAACGCGGCAGCCAATTGCGCACAGCAATGTCTCACAAACAGTCGTAGATTGAAAATGACCAATTTATTATTGTTTTGGGTTTTTTGGAAGGATTATTATTAGGCTCTGTGTGGAGTAAGGAAACTTGCCCAAGGTTTCGCCCTCTGCCTGGAATTGAACTCAGGTCTCTCACTTGCAAAGCGAGTGCTCTAACCACTGAGCTACAGGACTCCACAATATCAAGTTTTCTAGGTTTATTATTGCAATCCCATTTAATTAATAAAAGGCAAAAATCAATTTTCATTATTGTAATCATTACTTCATATATTTAGATATTGGTTCCTGGTTATCCTGAACAAAAGATCTAATTGTATTTCTGAAACATCTTCAAATTATGCAGAAATCCACTAAAATAGTTCAACTCATTTTATCTGTGTCACGTTGAGTACTCTATCAAATCCTACTCAACCTGCTTAAATCCTCAAAAAGGTTGCAAGATATCTCATTATGATAAGAATGTGTTTGATTGAAGAATAAAATATAGTAACCTTAATACCATATATTTTTGCTTTTACAAACCATAAATGAGAAAACGTTTTACTAACGACTCCTACCTCTAAATTTGTCAGCATCATTTCTCGGAACACATAGGCAATGCCATAGTTTTCGGTATGACACGTGACCTGAAAGTTGCCATACTTGCATACGTCTTGTAGATCAGGCCAGTACTGGTGACATTTTACCTATCATAAAAAAGTAAGCCAAAGTACAAAGTCATTCAAAATGAGGTGAGAAATCTCACATCTTTCCACAGATAGCATTCCCTGCCCTTCAACTAAGTAACAACAACAACAAGATAACATTTGTATAGTGCCTTTCACATCGGGAGGACGTCCCAAGGCGCTGGACAGTGTACAGCATTTCAGACCCGAGCTGGGGTCAGGGAGGGAGAAGGGAGGCGAGGGGAAGGGGGGTGACCGATGGCATGGTCGAAGAGAAGGGTTTTGAGGCGGGACGTGAAGGGGGCTAAGGAGGGGATGAAGCGGAGTGATTGGGGGATGGAATTCCAGAGGGTGAGGCCAGAGTGGCTAAAGGCTCTCACACCAATGGTCGGTCGGTCTGTCTGTCCGTCCCTTGAACTATTTAGCTCAGTTTACATCTACCCCATCATAGTCAATGCTGTTCACCAGTAGGTATTTATACATTTACTTTTTGAGATAATGAAAATAGCACTATTGCTGTTCTGAGCCTGTTCCACATATCTGTGGGAAGAACAATTTTCTAATTTCTAATCAGAATTGAGGTTTGTTGAGATTAAACCTGGGTCCTCCAGTTTTATTCTCTCAGTCCAGCATACTATGAATCATTGTGTGTAGCATCATTGTAATACTGTGATATACAAAATACAGGATATCCAAAACAGTGGATCTGCAAATAGTTAATTCCCTATTCTGAGCTTTATCCTTTTATGATCACCTTCTACTTGCTGATGTCAGGCACATGTATTCCTGTTTCATCAAATGCTATTTTTCCATTTCTTGGAGTTTGAACCTCCCTGAGGACTCACATGCAGAACTTTTATCAAACGTTCTCTAAACATTTGAGTAAATGCCAGATCAGTTACCCACTTAAAGAATTCCAGTAGATTTTTGCGGCATGACCTGTTGCTTAAAAATCCATGTTGACTATACCTTATGGACTGTGTTCTTTAAAGCATATTCTTTGGATCCTGTATAATGGTTCAAGCATTTACTCACTGCAGATGTAAAGATAACTAATCGAGTTATTCATAGGCACATGTCTTATTCCTTTTTAACCAACAGTTAAATACTTGCATTTGCTAATCAACAATTAATAACACTTGCTCGTCTCTGATCCTGAATAAACGCCTCCAGTGTTCGCGGAGTTCCTAAAAATAGGAACCAGACTATTGCACTACTTCTTCATATTATGTTATGATGTGCATAATGAAAGAGATGCACTGTAATCACAAGGAATTATTTTCTTGATTAGCCTGTTTAAAACTGCTTAGCCACAATTTCCATGAAGATGGCCAATAATAGTACGGTCAGCAAACTCAGAACAATTTGCAGAAGGTAGGTGAAATCATTAGCTTTATACTGAATGCAATTTCACTCTAGTTACAATGGGCTAAAGACAAATACTGAACCTGGTTTTAATGTATTGTCCTAACTGCTAATAATAGCCCTGTTTGTGAGGTGGAATCCTACACAATATGAAATAATACAGAACACATTTCCAACAGTGCCTTGAGATATCCTTCCCACATGAATCACGCTAAATAAATACAATTTGCTGTTATTTTCAACAAAACTATTTTAAAAATATGTATTTATAAAGTATTTTTAATTAATATTTAGTGATCCAACTGACTCCATTATATGATTACAAATCAAAGTAATGTAAAATGTAAATCTGTACCATGGTCTGACAGTCTAATACAATATTTAAATTAAATTTGTATGAATAAACTTTTAAAAAGTTCAAGCTTCATTTTCTTTAGAATGAAATACTTGATTTAGAATGAATCATTATTTCTTAGCAGCTCTCATAGAATAGGTAGAATACTAATGACTTACAACTCAGTAAAGAACTCTGAGTTATCCTGAAAGTCCTTCACTTTGATTATTGTCTCATCAGAATAACATTGTTATTTTATGTGATCAATAAAGTCCCAAAAAGGAGCAATATTTCTTAATAGAAACAGAATACACTTACGCGCCCTCGTTCTGTCAGTGTTGTTAACATTACAACAAGAGAAGATTGCTGATTCCAGATTGTCTGCCAAAAATATGGGCAGGTATGAGGAAGTGGACCTTGGCATGCTATGTACCTATTTAGAATACTTGTACCAGAGACTTCCATCTGCAAAGATAAAAACATTTTTTTTACATAGAAATATGTACTAGTACTCTATACTCTTCATTACACAAAATTGAAATAATGTTAACTGATAATTTTTAATTTGGACAAAACAAAATGAATAATTATTAGATCAAAAAAGCTTCAAAACCTACATTTACATAATTTGCATTGATGTAATCTTCTGATCCATCTAGGACGACTCTTGTTACATCATCTTTATAAAAGAAAATAAATTACAGGCAATATTTCCAAAGAACAAAACAGTTGTCACTTCTCGTTTTCTTTGACAAAGTTTAATACATTTCAATATTAGTTTGGAGGGATTGTTTTAGATTAAAATAAATTACATAGATTAACTTTTACAACAAGATGGAATTAGTGGTAAATATGTCAATACACAGATATAGAGCACTTACATGGCAATACATCTTTATAACGGTTTTTGTCCATGTTTTGTGGTAACTTTGCACAGGTAATTGCCATTCCAGGTTTTTTCCTGTATAGTTGCTACAAAATTAAATAAAGGGTTAGCATTTAAATTAGCCCAGGAATCGTTTCTCCAGCAAGTTAAAATCTTAAATATAAAAAAAACACACTTTATATATTTAATCTTATCATACCAATGAACACCAAGGTAGCAGATGGTGACTAGGGGATCCAAAAGAGAATTTAGGAGGAACTACTTCATGCAGATGGTAATGAGATTGTGAAACTCACTGCCTGAAGCGGCTGGTTGAATCAGATATCGTAGATGCATTCAAGAGGAAGCTAGACCTTCACATGAGGGAGAGGAGAATAGAAGGAAATGGGAGGGAGTAAGGAATGAGTTAAGACTCGAGTGGAGTATAAACACTGGCAAGGACTGGTTGGACTGAGTGGCCCGTTTCCATGCTGTAAATTCTCTGTACATCCAAATGCAGGGAAAGATTTGATCACGTTGCCCCTAACAGAACTTTATGAATTCTAGAACCACATTACGTTTCCTACACCTGGTGTGTATAACCACACCTTAGTTCTTTGTCTCCCACTGTCAGGAATTTTTTTTGACCTTTTTAAAAAAATCTGAATGTTGGTGGCCATGACACTGTAAGAAACTCCTTTCTTGTTTCAAATGGTTCCATGGGATAAAAATCTTCCTCATTTTAGCTAATATATTGTTATCTTAGTGTTGAGTTAATATTGTAATCCCAATCATTATTCTGTTCAAATTGTACTAACTCACACATTGAAATATTAAACTTTATTGTCTGTAGTCTTGCCCAGACACTCATCTACCTGCATCTTTGCATTTTTCCTCTTCTCTTCACAATTTACAACATCTCCTAGTTTAGTGTTGGGTAATTAATATATAGAGTGAAAAGCTGGAGACCCATATAGTCTCATACCCACTATTATCCCAAGTGAATTTACTATGCTGCATGACTCTCTCCACCTCTATCATATTGTTTCTGAATTGAAGAACCCAAATTAATGCAAGATTCCAACTGTGACCTAACCTACGACCTATAACAAATCTAATAGAATTTTTCAATGAGGTAACGGAGAGGGTGGACAAAGGTAGTGCAGTTGATGTAGTTTATATGGACTTTCAAAAGGCATTTGACAAAGTGCCACATGAAAGACTTGTAAGAAAGATAGAAGCCCATGGTATAAAAGGGACAGTGGCAGCATGGATCCAGAACTGGCTGGGAGACAGAAAGCAGAGAGTTGTGGTGAACGGCTGCTTTTCTGACGGGAGGGAAGTGTACAGTGGCGTCCCCCAGGGATCGGTATTAAGACCACTACTCTTCTTAATATACATAAATGATCTGGACTTGGGTATAGCAAGCACCATTTCCAAGTTTGCGGATGACACAAAGTTAGGTAGGGTGGTAAACAGTGAGAAGGATAGGAGCCAACTGCAGGAAGACATAGACAAAATGGGCAGACACATGGCGGATGAGTTTCAATGTGGAGAAATGCGAAGTAATGCATATTGGTAGAAAGAATGAGGGGAGGCAATATAGGTTAGGTAATACAATCTTAAAGGGGGTAAAAGAACAGAGTGACTTCGGGGTGCAGGTAAATGAATCCTTGAAGGTGGCAGGACAGGAAGATAAAGCTGTAAAAAGGGCATATGGGATACTAGGCTTTATAAATAGGGGCATAGAGTACAAGAGTCAGGAGGTTATGATTAACCTATATAAAACACTGGTTAGGCCTCAGTTAGAATACTGCGCCCAGTTCTGGGCACCACACTATAGGAAGGATGTTAAGGCATTGGAAAGGGCGCAGAGGAGATTTACAAGGATGGTACCAGGAATGAGGGACCTTGATTATGAGGAAAGGCTGGAGAGGTTGGGATTATTCTCACTGGAGCAGAGAAGGTTACGAGGAGACCTAATAGAGGTCTTCAAAATCATGAGGGGACTTGATAGGTTAGAAAGGGAAAAAACGTTTCCACTGGTAGGTGTGTCGGTGACTTGAGGTCACAGATTCAAAATAGTATCTGAAAGAAGCAGAGGGGAGGTGAGAAGACATTTTTTCACGCAACGAGTTGTTCGAATCTGGAACGCATTGCCTGAAAGGGTGGTCGAGGCCGATTCAATACCAACTTTTAAAAACGGGGTGGACGGGTATTTGAGGAGGACGGGTTTGCAGGGTTATGGGGAAAGGGCTGGGGAGTAGGATTGACATTAATTGCTCTATTCAAAGAGCCGGCACAGACTCGATGGGCCGAATGGCCTCTTTTTGTGCTGTACAATTCTATGATTCTATAATTATATTCCAATATAATTTCCCCATTTTTATATTCAATATCCTAGTTTGAAAATCCTAATATAATATTCTGAAAGGGTTACTCAGTGAACCCTTCAATTTTGTTCTTTTGACATCTGGGGATAATAATCCTTAAAAAAAAAGAATTTAGTCACTCAATCAACGACTGTTTGTGGGACACTGCTGTGGCGATTGGCTGCTGCATTTCGTCCACAAATATACAGTCAATTCACTTTACAGTACATTACGTGAAAAGTGCTATATCAAATGCAATGATTATTATTATTCATCTGCAAAAACCTTCCTACATGTTATCAGTCCTTTAACTGTAAAAACAGAAATAGTCGATTTAAATATCATACATTATGCTGGCTGAGGTTACTTTGTAAGAAGTTTACTTATCAGTATACTGAATACACACAGGAATATATATGAAATGTATCTATAGTTCCCATTTAACTGAGGCCACAGTTTGCTACATTGAATCTGTGATACATTCCTATTACTACACAAGTCAATATTACAATTCGTATTTCTTAATCAATCATCCAAAAATAAGTTACTGACGTAACATGATACATCTCAGCTGAAATATAAATTGTTTGATGTCTCCTTAAATACTAAAGTGTTGAATCTCATTTGCAACTTAAGTAACAGATGAATGTTTACATATTTACTGATCACTTTAAAATAGCAATATTCAATAGAGGTCTGATATTGTTATTCTAAGCCAAGAGTACAACTTGAATTTAAATAGACAGAGGTATATATTCAGAAAACATAATAGTCTATAATCTATGAAACAATAAGGATGAATTCATTAATACTGTAACTCTTCACTAAAATTAACTTCAACTGAAATCTCAACAACAATAACTTGCTTTTATATAGCCCCCTACATGCGGGGTCGCATCTTGGAGTGTGAAATTGCAAATATCTCATTGAAAGCACTGTGGTTATTTAATAACTTAAAGAATTTATACAAGCAAATTTATTCTCAAGATTAAATACTGACAATCACTCCACCGAACAAGCATGATTACATTTTGATTTGTACATTCCAGAAACACTCACATATGAATAATATCCACAATTGTAAAATGAAAATGGTCACTTACTAGGTTGTTACTTCAGTGAAGACAAATATTACATTTATTGAAGTAAAATACTTTAGGTGCAACAGAGAATGAAGTAACTTACATCAAACTGGTTAAGTATAGCTCCACTTTCCAGTCCTTTTCTAAGTTGGATCATGGATTCCTCCAATGAATCACCATATTCAGGATATGAGACACGCTTTGAATTATTCGGAAAATACTGGAGATCTGTCTCATCTTTCATCTTGTCCTCCATATGATTATGCGTAACTAAAAATTATAAGAGATTTAATTTTAATGTATTCTAGTAAACTGCTTCAGTGACTTACAATTCAGTTTTGAGAAGTGTGATGGTTGAATGGCAGAAAGTAAAAATAAGGGTAAAAAGAGGTCAGATGAAGTGAATGGGGTTGGGGTTCAATAATATATTATATATGTTGTTAGACAACAGGTCAAGTTCAATGTTTAAAAAACGTGAAGTAGTACATTTTGGAAGCAAGATAGGGAAAGGAAACATTACTTAAGTGGTACAGATGAGCTTAGGGAACTTAACATGTGGAAACACAGTCCATTAAATATGGCTTTATAGGTAGATATGGCCATAAAAAGCAAATTAAATCCTTGCTTTATTCCTATAAGAAAACAATACAAAAGCACAGAGGTAATGTTGAACTTGTACCAGATGGCAGTGAGGCCACAGTTGGGAGTATTGGAGCTAAGTGAAGGACAAGCACTTTCCCATGGATTAAATAGGGAACTGGGTGGGCCTCTGATTCCATACATTTATGTCTGTTTCACAGCATCAGTGGTGGAGCTTGAGAAAAGTTCATCAATTCTTGCTCTAAAGCTAGAGAATAAACAAACTAGGGAAAAGATAGGTGCATACTAAAAAAATGTTTTTAAGAATGGGAAGGTGTAGATTGGCACTCAAATTCACCATTAATGCACCTTGGTCTACTGCATTAAACGTCCCTGCATTGGCCAATCCAGTCCGGTTTACATAGCAACGAGACTGCCCCAGTCAAAGTTACAAACAACATTCTCTCCATCTGTAACCAGGGTTTGCTCTGCCTCCTTGATCTCTCCCGATATCTCCTGTTTGGCTCCCATCAGTGCCTTCTCACCTAAGGGCCTGACAGCATTAGTCTACATGGATGCTCACTCCACAGAGCCAGGGCAGAATCTCAGGATCTTGTATGACACCCACATTCAAACATTGTCTTTCAGCTTTCCCTCACTAACTCTCACCACTGGCTGCCGAGACTCTCATTCAAGCTTTCCTCATGTCCGGATTCCCCAGTACATCCCTACACAAGCTGCAGACTATCCTGAACTCTGCTCTCCTGCATCAGGCTCCACGAGCCTATCAAGATGCTTGTTGTCACTTAAATCCCTCTACAGCCTCATCCCATCCCACCTCTGGAATCTACTACAACCCAACTTACCATTCCCTTCACTCAGGAAACACTGGCTTGCTTTATCTCTCCTGCCCATCTGCCCCACCATCAACGTGTGAGCTTTCAGCTATTCTAACCCCGCTCTCTGGAACTCCATCTTGGATTTCCTTCGATTTACTCCTCCCTACGTTCAAAGCCCGCCTTAAACATACCTCTTTGAATGTACTTTTTTATCATCTTTCCCTTCCCAATCCTCTTTTAGCTCCCAAGCACCACCCACCCACCCACCCACCGGGTGCCCAGCCAACAATTTCAAACATTTTGAGACATACTTTTGACATGAAAGGTGCTAAATAAATGTAAAATGTATTGTAAAATAAAAAGGAATCTAGCATTGTATGTGGTGCCTTATGCCTACAAAATGCATCTTAGGACATAAACTGCATTCCTACAGTATATAATAAATAATAATCCTTGCATTTGATATAGCGCTTTTCACGTGTTCTAGACGTCTCAAAGCGCTTCACAGAATATACTGTAAAGTGAATTGACTGTATATTCGTGGGCGAAACGCAGCAGCCAACTGCGCACAGCAGTGTCCCACAAACAGTCGTGGATTGAAGTGACCAATTTTTTTTTGAGGGATTATCATCAGGCTTGTGGAGTAAGGAAACTTGACCAAGGTTTTGCCTTGCCTGGAATTGAACTTAGATCTCTTGCTGAGCTGCAGGACTCCGCAATTGGCTGCTGCGTTTTGCCCATAAATATACAGTCAATTCACTTTACAATATAATCTGTGAAGCGCTTTGAGTCGTCTAGAAGACGTGAAAAGCGCTATATCAAATGCAAGGATTATTATTATTTATATCAAGCTGAGTCACAAAAACTCAACTCCAATTTGAAGTCACCTCAGATACAAGTCAGTGCGATGCACATGAGATTTGCTGCAAGAGATACACTTTACACCCCAAGTGCTTTTTCTTGCTAGAGGTGGTGGTTATCCTGGAGTTGTCCCATTCAAGTGCTTTATCGAATGTTTTTTCTTAAAAAAGTTACATTAGACATGATATTCCACTTACTATATTTCTCCACTTGCTAATAACAGTTACCTTTTCGTCTGACCAGCAGTAAAAGTTCTCTGGAGTGTGATTCTCGGCTTGCTTTTATGAACATAACAACCTGGTCGTGAGTATGTTCTGATATGTCTCTGCCATTAATCAAAAGTATCTGATCTCCTTCAATCAATTTGGGTGTACAAGTATCAGCCTAAAAGGTAAAAGAAAACAATAGGCACAGAATATTTAAATAAATACATATTTCTTAAAATAAGATTGGGAACGCAATTTCATCCAGGATTTTAACTTGGTTATTTCATAATTTTCACTGTATAATGCAGCTGAAATTACGAGAAAAGCAGTCTCCTATTTTAAGTCTTCTTTCAGCAATAGTACGTGTCCTTTGCTATAAATACATTTAAGCATATTAAAAGTAGCACCATTTTCATGGTCCAATATTAATTACTAATCTGGTCTTATTATGGTAATAACATGAATTGATGCACAAATTTGCTAATTAAAGCTGGACAGAATTTTGTCTCTTTCTCAAAACTTTGTATGAAAACTAAAGATGTACTCAAAATTTAACCAAAACCAACAAAAGATTTGTGAGACACTTAAATTGTTCATTGGTTTTATATTTGTGAAGTTCACCTAGCACTTACTACTAATTTTTATTTTATTTTTACGTAGATAATTTAATTCCTCACTGCTGCAGATGTAGAAACACATTTTTATATTATCAAAGATTTTCCTGATCACCAAACACTGCTTCGACAAATATTGTTCTTGGATTTAACAAGCGCAGCTACGACATTATTTTTGCAAACTGACACCCACAAGTAGGACTGAAGGATCGGTTTGCAATCTTCTCATGACTGTCTATTTCTGAAGTTTTTTTTTTTACAGACACACTTGTGCAGGTACACATTATGCCTCAAGACCTTAAGAATGTAATCATTGAAATCTGTTGATTAATTCCAAAATCTAAATGTAAGAAATCTCAATACATTAAATTTCATTTGTCCGTGGAAATTTCCAACAGTGTATAGATGCTATATGGCAGAAAACAAATGTACATGTTGGAGTCAATATATCAATATATTCAATATTTAGCACGTTGAATGTTTATGTCATGAACTGCTCCCACCCATGCCGGTCTCAATGTTGTTGTCCATCAGCCCAGGCATTTAGCATTAGTACCAAAATCTGGCTTGCAGTTAGCAGGTTAATGGCAGTTGAAAAGCTGTGATGTGTGAGGTGAATGTCAAATGCTGTTAGGATCGTTTCATAGACATCAGCATTGAGAATAGTTTAAGGGTGTTGCAAAAGAACTTGGGAGAAAACCGACTTCAAAATTAAGGCTGTATTTAAGAATTTGCCAAATTTCAGGCTCTCTGAAATGGTATGACTAGAGCAAATTTAGACCCAGATGAAATTTTACTCCTTGGATCTTTAGCTAATGCAAAATTAGTTCAGAAACCACACAAATAAATTGTATGTTTGGATCATTACAAACAAAACAAAGAATAGTTTTACTCACAGGTGATCCTAGACTTACTCTTGAAACAATGAGTGGCATTTTCTGATCAACTCCACCCTGAAAGTAAAAGAGGGGATGAGAAGTGATGGAGTGGGTCCAAGAAGCTTGCAGTTGGTGTAAAAGTAATAGTTAATCCTAGATCACTCTTGAGATTGGGCTGTATGAAAATGCACAGATGGAGAAACTTCTAGGACGAACAAACATTATGTGAGCTTTAATGCTTTATTTTAGTGTAGCATTTCACTAATAGCAACCGATACAATTACTTGCAGACTGTATAATATAAAATGTAATTGCACAATGTAATAAGTTAAATTGAATGTATGCCTCTGTTTTGTGTTACAAAGAGGGATTATGTACAATTGCATTGCAGTACATTTACTCGTGGGAGAAAATGTGCGTAGTACAATTTAATTTACAGATTGAGCAAGGAGAGATTTGTTTCATATATAATACCTTTAAATTGAAACCAAACTTTCCTTCTTCATCAGGTGTCATCCGTATCAAAATTATGCAAGCATCATCAAGATCTACATCATTCTGGGAAAATATGAGCAAACAAAAATTACAATGTAATATAAGGAATGAATTCAATATAGGTGTGAGCAAATTGGAGAGATAGGGAGGTGCCTGGGAATTAAATGATTTGTAAACAAGTGTGAGGATCTTGAAATCAATCCATTCTGTAACAGGGAGCCAGAGGACTGTGGCTCCCTGTTACACGTGCACATGAAAAGCCTGTGGTAATGGCGGCACGGAGTTTGGTGCGGGTGAGGATACAGGTGGCGGAATTTTGAATTAGTGTCAACGGCCCCAAAAAATCTCACCTAAACCAATGCATCTCGACCACTATCATCAATAACTTGCTATTCTGATACATTATAATCTCATTCTACACTGATAATGTAATTGAATACTTTCCCCAAACCAAATGCAGTCATTTCCTGATCTTCACCAAGAGATGATGCAGGAAGCAAATCAGCAAAGACAATTTGGCAATAAGTCAATTGGTAATGTCCAAAAGTGCTTCAGGCAGTGGTTATAAATAAAGCCTTCAGTCATCAGAAGGAAAACAAATTCAGATAAAAATAAAATAATATGGAGTGAATTTTCTGCATAGCTGATATAATTCCTAGTCACCAAATTATAATAATAATAATCCTTGCATTTGATATAGCGCTTTTCACGTCTTCTAGAGTCTCAAAGTGCTTCACAGTATAGACTGTAAAGTGAATTGACTGTTCAGTTGTGGGTGAAATGCAGCTGCCAATTGCGCACAGCAGTGTCCCACAAACAGTCGTGGATTGAAATGATCATTTTATTATTGTTTTCTTTTCTTGAGGGATTATTATCAGGTGTGTGGAGTAAGGAAACTTGCCCAAGGTTTCATCCTGCTTAATCCTGATGGGTTAGTTGAATGACCTAATAATATAATATACTCCTCCTATTTGGTAACCTTTATGCTTTTTGCCTTGATTACAAAAGCCGTACAATTTAGAAGTGATAGTTTTATACGGTGTGAAAATATCCTGATATCCACAGGTCTTAAAAGGACTATGTTCTTTGTAATTTCTATCGTATCAGCCTGGACATCATTTCTAGAATGAAGAAGGAACATTCTAAATTTTAAGAGAAATTTATTCTTTTCCTTCTAATTTTTATGTGTAGAAACTAATGTAAACTTCGTTTTTAAAATGAAAATTGTAATGGTTTCACAAACCTTGTCATAGTAGTATTGGTAGGGCTCAGTTTCACCTGAATTTGTTGTTGGTGCCATAATGTCATAAGTCTTCAAGAACTGAGAATCAACACCCTCCAGTGGATGAGACACATCTTCACTCTGTACATTGATCCTCACATCATCGAATGAATGAGTCAGTGACCGCCGACGTTGCCTTTGGACACACTGAGAGAACTGTCCTTGCATTTCACCCGCTGCAATGTTCCTGCAAACATTATAATAAATGTCATTTAAGATTTTAGAGGACAGAAGTGCCATGTTTATATTACAATCAAATAAACGACCCTAAGGCTTACAAAGGTTTCAATTCCTGTAGACGAACATTGAAAGATTAATGTCAGTTAACATGTTTTTTTGCGCAGGTTCAGTTGTGCAGAGATATCCCAGGGGGAAGTACACACCCGACTAAAGAACATCCAGCAAGTGGGAATGGTTGCAGCTAATCACAGCTTGGCAGGGTAGTTAGGGAGTTTAACAAGCTGGATGCACCACCACATCCAAAAATATGATTTCTGAAGTTCAAGGTGGTGGCTTTTGAAAAGTTGGTTTTCACTCAAGTAACATTTTTTAATATTCATGTTTGAAACAACAAAATTACATTTGTATAGCGCCTTTCCTTTGGCTGGAGGACATCCCAAGAAAAGGAACCAACAAGATTCCCCTAGATTGTCAAGGTCTAGCAAATGTGAACATTTGTCCATAGAGCAATAATTAACATTCTCTTGAATGCACAAATGCTATCAGATTTAGAAATGCTTCCTTGTCAATCCTTCTCCATGTCTACTCCTTCGGTAATCACCCTCAAGGACATCACAGTGAATACAGTGGGAGATGAATCTTTGAGAAAAATGATTTCAGAGGAAGATCTGATAAGAGCAACTTTTGACTAAGGCAGATACACTTTTGATTACAAAGAATGTACAGAACAGAAACAGGCCACTCGGCCCAACCAGTCCATACCGATGTTTATACTCCACACGAGTCTTCGCTCATTCTTTACTCCCTCCCATTCCCTTCTATTCTGTGAAGGTCGAGCTTCCTCTTGAATGCATCTATACCATCTGACTCAAACACCACTTCAGGCAGTGAGTTCCATTACCCTCTGCATGAAGTAGTTTCTCCTAAATTCCCTTTCATATCCCCTAGTTGCTACCTTATATTTGTGTCCCCTGATTCCCGAGTCCCCAACCACTGGGAACAGTCTATTTATGTCAACCGTATCAAATTCTTTTATAATTTTAAATATTTCTAATAGGTCCTCCCTTAAACATCTATTCTCTACAGAAAAAAGGCCCAACCTATCCAGTCTCTCCTGATAGCAATAACCTGCCGGCCTTGGTATCATTCTCGTAAATCTACACTGTACTCTTGTCATCGCTGATATATCTTTCTTATAGTGTGGAGACCAGAAATGGACACAATACTTCAAATACGGTCCCACAAAGATTTTGTATAATTTAGCATTATATGCTCTCCCTCTGGTCAAAGCAGAAATAGCTGAAGACTGTCTTAGTTAAACGAAGATTTTCCCCAATGTATCTGCTGTCATTGTGGTTAAATCCTTATACAGCAGCCAGTGGCAGGCTTGTGCCAAACTTTACAGCCATAAATTAACAGTGATCTTAAACCACTGGAATGGAATTAACAGAGTGGTGCAATACTGCTCTGTTAATGATGGTCATTTAAGATTTTTGCTTTGATAACACAAAGTTGGAAAAACGGTCTTCAGAATTTTGTTCGGATTTTAGCATGGATTGAGGTATTTTACTCTCTTAAATTCAGGCAATAGCTCTACAAATATTTGACTGGAATTCTCCCCAATTTATAAGGAAACCATTCTCAAATGACTGATTTAATTTATTACTTTAATATTTAAATATAGTAAATATATCTTTTCACCCACAAGAGACACAGGCATTCACTTTACAGTATATCCTGTGAAGCGCTTTGAGACGTCTCGAAGACGTGATAAGTCGCTATATCAAATGCAAGGAATATTATTATTAAATGTCAGTAAAAATATTTTTGAATGTGTACAGAATTTCAACTTACTGTGGTGAATGATGGTCCTCTGACCTGCAAAGAAAACAAATCAAAAGTTATTTCAGCACAAAATTTAATACAGGTACTTACCCCACTTGATTGCTTACAGCTTTATATGCTAGGCGATAGTAGCTGGGTTTTCCATTAATATTTACATTAAACAAAAGTATTATTCCTGACAATATTCAAGAAAAATGTTCTCTTTGACTTTAGAAAATACAAATCTTAATCATATAGAATGTTACGGCACGGAAACTAGCCATTTAGCCAAATAGTCCAAGCCAACTTTTATACATGAGCCGCCACCCCTCCTAATCCCCTCTCCTATATCTCTCTATTTCTTAATAACTTATGGATGCATTGTTTCTTCTTAAATATGTTAACGCTTTCTGTGCCTTCCGACAACTAACTCACTTTCTCACCATGCTCTGTGTTAACTCCCTTTCAGATCTTCGACTGGTTTCTTATATTTAATACGGTACAAGAATTGTGCTATGAATTTTGCACAGTGGTGCAAACTATTGCTATTAATCCTTGCATTTGGTATAGCACCTTAATAATTCCTTCAAAAAATAATCATAATAACAAATTGGTTACTCAATCCACAACACTGCTGTGCGTTGTTTGTGGGACACTGCTGTGCGCAATTGGCTGCTGTGATTCGCCCACAAATATATAGTCAATTCACTTTACAGTATATTCTGTGAAGCACTTTGAGACGTCAAGAAGACGTGATAAGGCGCTATATCAAATGCAAGGATTATTATTATTATCATGTCAGAAAGATGTCTCAAACCGCTTCACAGAATTTACTGTGAAGTGGAGTGACTGTATATTTGTAGGCCCACACGGCAGCACAATTGCGCACAGCAATGTCCCACACTATTCTGGATAAAATGTTGTTAGGTGCAAAAATCAATTACAGTCCTGAAATGCATGGTTCTCCTAATTCAAAACAAACAATATGAAATATATTTTGTTCTATTTAATAAAGTTCCATAATAAATTGCTTACCAACTGTTCGAAGCTGGTTTTAGACTGCACTCCATGTCATTGTTATTTGTATTGATCGGAGAGTTCACCTTGTAGTTGTAGAACACTTCTTCACTCTCCGTAATATAAGCCATTTCAGAAGCAAGATTATCTACAGAAGAATGCCGAGGCTTTTGGCCATCATGTCGCAATCTGGGGCTTGGCCTGTAAGTAAATACATTAATTGAATAACATTAAAACTTGCATTAATTAAAGCAGATCACAATATGATAATCTACTGGGGATGATGTTTCACTAAAGGGAAATAGGCAACCTGCACCAAATAACCCTCTTTATCTACTTCAATTCTGTCCTTACTCCACACGCCTAATAATAATCCCTCCAAAACCAAAAACAATAATAAATTGGTCATTTTCAATCGACGACTATTTGTGGGACATTGCTGTGAGCAATTGGTGCCGCGTTCGCCCACAAATATACAGTCAATTCACTTTACAGTGTGTTCTGTGAAGCGCTTTGGGACATCCTCCCGACGTGAAAAGCGCTATATCAAAATGCAAGGATTATTATTATTATCCCAGCATCTCCACTTTGTCTCTTCTGACAGCTTTTCGTCTCGATTCCCCTCCCCCCAAAGTCATATGCTGTGTTCCTCAGGGTTCTAAACATCTCATCCCACCTACTGGTTACTGAAGAAGTACACATAGAAATTTCAGAGATAGATTGTTGGAATTGAATGTGCACTCTCTCCCTGATGGGACACATCCTGCTTACCTAATTCCAGAGAGAAGTAGGCACAGGTTGGCAAGAGCCAAGGCTGCGGACCAGTTTACTAAAAAAAGTGTTAAGTGACATTATGCCATCTAGTGGTATAACCCTGGACACACGTTAGGGAAAAAGTGGCAAGAAGACTGAAAAAAGGACTCAACAAAGCAGATACAACATAGGAGCTTCACTAAAAAGGTTGGTCAACCAGATAATAAATAATAATCCTTGCATTTGATTTTGCATCTTTCACGTCAGGAGGACATCTTAGAGAGTGAGGATGCTTTGGTCGACTGCGTCGAATGTGGTGGAGAGGTCCAGGAGGATAAGCAAACCTTATAGAACATTTAACCATTCCACTATTCTAGCGATTTCATCCACAACCCCCACCCAGCACATCACAGCATGTTTTACCCAATTTTAGTCAATACATAATCCTATAACATGTTCTAAAGGAGTTGATCAACTCAGAGTTGTTGCCACAGAACCTTGGAGTCAGTCTTGAAAGAAGACGACTCAGAACGGACCTCATAGAGATGTAGAAAAGTTTAAATGGGATTGAAAAAGTAAACCTAGAACCATATTTTAGGATGTACCAATATAATAGAATCAAAGGACATAGGTTTAGAATCGCAAAGGACAAAATGAGGTCTGATACCAGGAAGTTTTTCTTTACCCAGGGGTAATTAATGCCTGGAACAGGTGACCTGGAACTTTTGGTGGTTAAGGTCAGGAGACTAGACATATTTAAAAAACATCTGCATGCACCACCTTAACTCAGGTGCCCAGACAGCATAGACGTCCTCCCAATGTGAAAGGCGCTACATAAATGTAAATTGTATTGTAGAGTGAATCTATTACTCAAATTTTGCTTACCAATCAGGTGTCAATGGTGGAGAGCGAGAAGGTAGGCTTCTGGTTTCCAACTGTTCTACTGACAGTGATTTCCTCAATACTGGATTCCAGACCATCCCACCAATGACCCGTCGACAGAATTGATAGTTGAGAAATCTGCAGCAAACAGAAATATAAACATTTTCCCAAATTCACTGAACAATTGAACTATCACAAGAATTGGAATTGACCATAAATACAATTTATTTGGTGAATTTTTGTGATTGTCAAGATGATGAAAGGTAGTGCTACAGAACTAGACTTTTCCTAGTTTCAGCAACAAGCATTCTAGTTTTGGCATCAAGCTCAAGTATATCAAAAACAGAGTAACGTTCTCTTACTCTGCCCCAACTAAGGGAACTAATTCCAGGAGCTAAATATCAGCTTATAGATTTGTTTGTCACAGTTCATTTGCGCCCAAATATTTCAGGAGGAATATAATAATAATCCTTGCATTTAATAATCCTTGCACTTGTCAGAAGGAGTCTCAAAGCGCATCACAGGATTTACTGTGGAATGGAATGACTATGTATTTGTCGACACAATTGCCCACAACAATGCCCCAAAATCAGCCATGAAATAAATGACCAATTTTATTTGGGGGATTGTTGGTCAGGACACCAGGAAAAACTCCCTTCTCTTTTCGAATACTGCTGTGGGATCTTTAACGTGCACTTGAAACAGGCAGACAGGTCCTCGGTTTAACGTCTCATCTGAAAATGTACATATTCCCTGGAAATTTCCAGCAAGTGGGAAATGTGCAGCCAATCACAGCCTATCTTGTAAGTGGCCTTCTGACTGCTTAGATTTACAAGCATCCACCACTCAATAATAATAATAATCCTTGCATTTGATATAGCGCTTTTCACGTCGGGAGGACGTCCCAAAGCGCTTCACAGAACACACTGTAAAGTGAATTGACTGTATATTTGTGGGTGAACGCGGCAGCCAATTGCGCACAGCAATGTCCCACAAACAGTCGTAGATTGAAAATGACCAATTTAGTATTGTTTTGGAGGGATTATTATTAGGCGTGTGGAGTAAGGAAACTTGCCCAAGGTTTCGCCCTGCCTGGAATTGAACTCAGGTCTCTCGCTTGCAAAGCGAGTGCTCTTAACCACTGAGCTACAGGACTCCAATAGGGAGGAGCTATGCAAGGCTGGAGCACTAAATTATTCAACCCGACCAGTTTCTAGCAATAACTGGAATCTGGGCTTGCTCCGTTTCATTTAGAACCACCCTACTCTCTTCAGCTCCTTGCTCGCATATTAAGTATTAACATACATAATGTGCTCACATATGCATTCCTTCTTCATATTGAAATTTCCCAGTGCCTGCCAATGGAATGTGGGCTCTGTCCCTCAAGAGACACTTGCTTGGAGATCAGTTTCTGTACGTGCCAGAGGCACAGCTGACCTCCAAAAAATTGCTTTGAATTTATCTTGCATTTTATTATAAAACATTTTTTCACAAAATAAAGTAAAACATATTCCCCTAGCTACAGAAGTGAAACATCTAATTGTAGGGTTTTGTCTTAGCAAGAGTTCTTTCCTTTTCTACATTATCTGGGATAGCGTCTTTCATTCTCTACTTAACTTCAGATCATCCTTTTTCGTCTACTCTGGAGTCATCCTGCTCTGGGAAAGCCTTCAGCTAGTGAGTAAATAGGTATCATGCTTTTGGCAAAACTGCTCTCGGTTGCCTGATTTCGTACATCCTGATTATACAGGGCAAGCTTTTTTTTTTTACACAAAAACATGTTACACTAAAATGTTAATAATTATTAACAATCACAACAACAATATGCATACCAACTGACATGTCTCAAAGCGCTTCACAGGATATACTGTAAAGTGGTTTGACTGTATTTTGCAGGTACTCTGGAGAGTGAGCAAAAATTTCATCGTGTGCAAATTTCAGGTTAAGGAACATAAAAAAAAACAGAAATTCACTCTAAAGTGAACAATACTTTATATACAACAATATGCATACCATAACAGAACTACAAAAGCAAACTGACCTGTTCTGGTTTCTATGGCCTACTGTGAAATAGGCTGCAAGTATTTTTTTCTCTTGAAGGAGTGGCTTCTTTGCTTGAAAGAATGTGTGGTGCTCCACACATGATTTCCAAAGAATTTTACATGCTCTATAATTAAGCATATTAAATCCAACAATACTCTCTTGAGATTGTCTCTGTCAAAAATAAAACAAAACGGGTATCTTATATAATTCTGATACTACTATGTTTGTCAACAGTATCTGCTGAAAGCAATTAAAAGGTCCAATTAGAAATAACAATTTTTGAACAAGGTGGTCTATTGTTTGAAGCAATCGGGAATCTACAATATACAGTGGAAGCCGCTTTAGCCTGACATCAGTTAACCCTGGGTGCTGGGTAAATCAGACAAAATGGCTGGCCCCGATTCATTTGTATTCTTACTGTTTTAATGATGCCATTTCATTCGGACAAAATTTGTTTAATCCAGACAAAATGCTGCGTCGGTCAACGCTGTTTACATACTCGTACCGAGGGGCTCCAGGACGGAGTTGAGAGTCAAATTGCGATTGATTGGCAGCAGACTCCAGCCATTCACAAGCAGTTCTAGGCTGTCAATCAGTGAGTGAGCGGACGAACAGAGAGGAAACAAGGGCAGAAATAGTAGGGTTCAAATCACAATTGATTGACAGCTGAGCCGCTTGTAAATGGTTGGAATTTACACTCCATTCACAAACGGGTGCAGGCTGTTAGTCACCACAGAGGGACCACTAATTGCTCCCTTCCCGTCCAATGGGAACAGTAATGCGAGGGAGGAGGTAGTTAAGGGAACTTCAATTAACCTCAGACATTACTTAAGACGGACAAAACGTCCACCCCCGACGTGTACAACTTAAGAGACTTCCACTGGATTTTAAAGAAATCTATATCCAGAAGCAATAACTTAATGCTTTGTTTGTAGTATATACATTACGGTGAGTTACTGTGAAAGGAAAAGTCCTAACGTTTTCAGGGTTTATCTTTAATTAGAATGGTTCTTTGTATTGCAATAATATTAAAATCTAAACATCCATAGACCTCCACACCCCCCCAACAGCCCCACCGCAAAACAGAAAGTATAATCTCCTGCTTTATATTACCCTATGCTGTAATCAAGTCGCTTTATAGTTCTCAAGAATATCTGTAGTAAAAGTAATGCATTGTCCTGGATATGGATTCTAACAACTTTGATATTCAGAATTATTTTCTTTAAAAAAAAGGAATCAAATTAACAATTAGATAGTTCCAGTGGGAGAGCTAGCACCAGCAGAGATGAAGGGGTGAATGTCCTTATTCCATGCTGTAAATTTTCCATCAAGCTGTTCAGTATGCTATACAACTGGGTTTTGGGTCTATAATACTTACGGGCTTTTCTCGTAGTTGAATAAAGAATCGTTTTCGCTTGAATGAAATCTTTGTAATATTTACCCTGAAACAGTAAAATTTTGATTAGCTGTCTAGTTTTATATAATAATCCTTGCATTTGATATAATGATCTTATCATGTCACCAAGACATATCAAATTGCTTCATGCAATTTATTACTGTTCAGAGACTTTGTATTTGTAGGCAAACATGGCAGCCAATTTGCGTACAGCAAATATTTCACAAAGCCACAAAGTGACCAGTTTTATTTGGGGGTTGTTAGCCAGTACACCAAGAGAACCTCCTTCTCTTTTTGAACAGTTCCATGGGAACTTAATGTCCTCCTGAATAGTTGGATGGGATTTCAGTTTAACAGCTCATCCAAAGAATATCACCTCTGATAATCCAGCACTGCACTGGAGTGTCAGTTTAGACTGAGTTCAAAGTCCCAATGTAGGTCTTGGATCCACAATCTTCTGACTCAGAGACGAACTTGCAACCAACTGAGTCAGCCTGATACCTAAGGCATTGAGGGGGTGCAATCTGAAGACAGTGATGAATATCATAGAATCATAGAATATTACAGCACAGAAATATTGTGCCTGGTGCCAGTCATAAAATAGTGGATAAACTTAACTGTTGAAATCAATTTATCCTTGAATTCTATCAATCCAACAGTCTTCTTATAAATCATCTCTCAAACACTGGTGATCAGTCTTGCTTTCTCCTCTACATTGCCTCTTGGACTTGTGAAGCCCTCTAATGAAACAGTGACCCAAACTGGACAGAGTAAGATAAGATGGAGTGAACTGAAAAGTCTGATCTTAGGATCTGAACTCAGCTGATTTTGTGGTATAGTCCAGCATTGTTCATTGTTGTCTCACCCTCTTTGTAACAAAAACCTGGATTTACAGCACCCTACACATCCTGAGGTATTCTGCAGGTGACTACGGAAGAGGAGAAACCATTGAAGGAAACAAAGTGGAGGCAGTGCATCAATTTGGACTGGAAACAGGAGGGTGCAGTCCCACAAAGGTGGAAGAGAGGAGAGGCAATCGAGAAGCTTAGAGTGAACTCCATCCCACTTTCCCTTCATCTCGCTCCCTCCCTTGCCTCCTCTTCAACCGCACATTCGGTCATCCTCCTACCCCTACCTTCCCTACCACCTACTCCCCCTGCTCCAAACCCCCTGCTTGGGTCCAAATCCCTGACTGTCCAGCCAACGTGAAAGGCGCTATACAAATGTAATTTGTTGTTGTTCAACAATGTCAAAAGCTGCAGAGCAGTCAAGGAGGCAGAGGGAGCCTTGGTCATAGACAAAGTCATTGGTGATGTTGACTAGGGCCATCTCATTGCTGTATGCAAGATGGTAGCCAAACTGGAGAGCGGGAACGGTGGGAGTGAAATTGAGTGGCAAGTGTGTTCCAGGACTTTAGATTGAAATTGAATTGTATACAATGAGTGACTAGTCAACTCGCATTCCAACGTTTTTTCCACAAACTTAATCTAGAATTGTAAGCATTCCTTACCAGGGATAGAAGCTAACACGAGCCATATTTCGATAGACACCCAGTCCTCCAGATGAAATACCAATCTGTACATCTAAATTTCCTAGATTCTAAAATAAAAAAAGTCAGTTACTAATAGTACAGATAAATAATTAGGAGATAGAAAGATCTGAATTGGTTCTGACCTTTTTTGGGAAGAACACAGTGCCCATTTACGAGACTATAGTGCAATTCAAATTTACAGAAGATGCAAACGACTTCTTAGGAATGGTCAAATGAAATTGATTCTCCCTTTTTTCCCCTTCTCTATATAGAGTACAGATGTATAGGTGCCACCAGGCCACTATTACCTCATTGACGTCACCATTCTTCATGATTGAGCTCAGAAAGCAAGTGTTATCAGGCTATTGGTCAGGAGAGTTAAGAGACAAACTCACAATTCTCATCAAATATACTGACATAGATTTTCTCTTGAAGTTCATTGGATAATGATTATTTAACTTTATGGTTATATTTATGTTCTACACTTAAAACGTAATGTTGTGAATTGACGCGGCCACTGCTGATAACACCAACACCTAGTTTCACCTCCCATTATTCATAACACGCTATTTATATTTTGGAGTAATTTGTCCACAGAAGAGGAAAAATGGTAGTGCAAAATCAGCCACCAATAGTTTACGTCCCATTTTTCAAAGTTTCAATATTTATTGCACAGTTTTGTTTTGGAAACGGTTTAATAAGGTGCGAAAATATTCTAATTTTTAAACAAAGCAAGAAGATACATATATGGGATAGACACCACTGAAATTACTCAACTGGCAACCAGAAGGCAGCTATTGAAGTATTCTGGTAAAGAGGAGGTTTCAGTATGAAGATTGGTACTCAATATTATATTCCAAGTATCTCTGCAAGGTTAATGAGGCAATGGATAAACTACTGGGACAGCAAACTTAAGAATGTTTAGCTCCACCACTAGGTAACAATGACAATACATACAATTTATTAGCAGCAGGAAAGTCTCATCTTAAAATGCCAATACTTCAGAAAATATTTACACATTATGCATCCCAGATCTCCATTCTCATTAACCTCCATCTTTCTTAATTATGGGTCAGTAATACATAAATTACCAGTCAATTATAGTGACAAGTAGACTTACCCTTGCCTTATGCAGTTCCACGCCATAGAATTCAAGTGCTTTTGCTCTGCTTAAATAGTAAAGTTCTGCTTCAGATTGTTCAAGGTCACTGTGGGAAAAAATGAGAAGGTAACCATTTGCAAAAACATAGTTAAAGATGCTGCATGGTAACTTAATGGTAAAGATGCTGCATGGTAACTTAATGGTAAAGTAATACATTATTTTGTTTACCTATTAACAGTAAGTAATCACTTTTTCATGATTGAAGTTTTATTTATAAAATCGGTTACATAAATTATTAATCTGGTGCTCAATTGAAACAATTCATTTTCCAAAAACAATTCAGACAAGTTTTTCATGCCTCTCACTGCTAAAAACAAACTTTGGTATCACCTATATTACAGTTTCTGGTCTTACAAAGACAAAACAGTTTGATCTGTATTTGTTGTTACAATTGCATAGGGTGAAACAAGGCTGAATCGATATCAGTAGCAGGTGAGTTATTATTGCATTTAATTATAAGGAAGATAAAATTAGAATTTCCTAAATACAAGATTTGTATTAAAATATTTCATTCTAAAATACACATTTGTTTCTACCTGTGTTGTTTGTGCAATAACATCACTTTGGTTTCAAACTCTTGGTTTTGATCTGGTCCAAAGCAGAAGTCTGCAATGTAGCCATGATGATGTTTAGGAGGATTGTATTCTCCAAGCTCAGCTGCATGAAGAGTAAATTTGTTAAAACAAATGACATTGCAACCATTCAATTTCCTTGCACACTTCTGTAAAATAATATCAACATTAGACATGTCTCTTATAAACTTGATTCATTCCAAGTTACATTTTTCGTAACTGTTTTTCAATTTAATATATTTATTTAACATCAAATCCACCAAAAATATTCCTGTTGATTGTATTACATTATATAACCAAGAACGTTTAACATTTTAATTGATAAAAATAACAGTCAAGTTCCTGTTTCAACAGAGCCTTGAACAACATGCATCATCTATTAACCCAAGACCTCAATAGAGTATCATTTCTTTTCAAATAAAATAACATACATGCATGCCATTTATATTGTACAATAAAGTGATCCAGGAATGGTTCTCTGGAGATCATACTCAATTGTTGTAAACATAGGTTGAAATAAAGAGCAGTTGAAAGTTCTGAATATTTTCAAATTCTGAAATGAATACTTCAGGGAAATGCTGGAAGAGTTAGAAATGCCAGTAATATTTGACAAGCCTGTCAAATTCACCAAATGATATATGCAGATTATACTATTTTAAATGCAGTTTACCCATATACTATATGATGTTGAAATGAAATGGCTCTTGCCAACCTGCGCCTAATGCTTTCCAGAATTAGGTAAGCAGGATACATCCCTCCAAGGAGAGATTGCTCATTTCATTCCAATATATATCTCTGGAATTTCCACATGTAGGTGGGATACATGGAACTCTCACATTGGTTTGGATACACTTAAACATGGTGAAGGGCTTCTGCTTGTGTCAAGATACCCGGTTGACCAAAAAAAAAAAAGCCTTAGGAGCAAGCTGCTTGTAAATTTGCAAGATCTTAAACTTTAAGCAAAGTGCTATTCACAAAAATATGGAGCAAACAAATAAAAGCAGTGTGCTGACGAAAATGTTCTGAAATGATTAAGACGATGATTTTATTACTTACCCTGGACTGCATAGGAAGCAAGAACGACTGCTATATTGTGAGGACATGATAACCTGTAAACACACATACTTGGCATTTATATTATACAACGGTAATCCACAAATGGTATTTTGCAGATAATACTCAATTGATGTAAACACTTAACTTCAGATAACTTACATAAACACATACAGAGTGGCCCCTTTATAAGGCGCCCGAGGAACAGTTGTTTGATGGAAAATGGGTCACGGGGAAGGGCCTGAAGTGGCTAGTAGGCAGGCCTGAAGCCAAAATAGATCTTATTCCATGTGCACTACTGCACCAGAAAAAAATTCTATTATAATAAAGTCAAAATAATGGAGGTAATATTGTTGTGGTTAAACTAAAACACTTAGTCCATATTTTTTCCTTTGTAGATTAGCATTTAGGCAGTTCAGTTGGTTTTAGTAATTGCATAAGAAAACTACACCTATGGTTTGTGGTTTCTCCAAGTCCACAATACCACCACCTGCTTGTTTAACATTAATTGTGAGTGTCTTCATCGACTTACAAACATGCTGTTTGGAAGAACCAGTGGATTTTTACACAATAGCAAATTAATCTTTCATGTATGGGTCAATTAGCGCTATAAGCCCTTTCAATAGAACTATGTTTGGAAAACTGTTTGGAAAATGTTTGCTATGTTTTGGAAAAGGTATGTAAATATTGATGCAGCTACTGGATGTATTTCAGGCTACGCTTTCTTTTAAAAAAAACTTCTAAGAGATTTGGTGTAAACATGAAAGGTTTAGCCCGTTGTCCTTAAACAAAAGAATGTAGCCATAATGTATTCCAAGTGCAGCAGAGACCACTTTAAGATAATACGCATTACTTGTGCAAAGTTGCTGTTATGTTAGAACATATTTTCATTGAAAACACAAAATACTTACCTTCCTTCAACAATATCTTTCTTAAGTTGAATAAAGTACAACTGCCTGAAAAAAGATATGAAATATTAATCCATATTCTAAAAAGATCTTCACAGAAATAAAATTACTCTGATTGTTTGTAAATGCAACAGCTTGGAGAATAATGTATATGCTAGGTTATTAATAAGACACTTTATAAATTCTGCAAAAATAGATGTTTTAACAAGTTAAAATAAATGATTCATCAAATCATCATGATATCAAGAACACACCAAATAAAACAGAGTTAATTAATGGCAACAGGAATATTTAAAATCAGTCAGACATAAGAAAGTACCAAAGATGAATCCTTTGTTTTGGAGTTTTAATATTTTTTGAACACCGGGTGCTCAGTAGTTGAGACACTGGTCTTTCACTTCTAGGGCATGGATTTAAATTCAGCCCAGACAAAGCTATAAGGTCCAACGTGAAGACATTAAAGAATTGCTGTGCTTTCTGAAACAATTGTGGTGCTTCTGTTTGTTGTCATATTGTGTTATGGTAGACTCACCTAGGGATCTTGTGCACTGCACTCACCATCGTGAACGCTGGAAAGTTTGGTGGGTGCCCCTAAGTATAGAATTATGACTCAACAGAGACCTTCAAGATATTGGCTGGAGAGGGCATCCTTCCCAATTGGGGTACCCCCAAAAGGGGCATCCATCTCAACTATAAGGGGCTTCCTTCCCAACTGTTGATTCACATCAGTATCTATTTGGTCGTGGAGGTAAACAAGTTTTTCTTGGACTGATCCTTTGGGACCCTGCTGAGAATGAGCAAAGTTCGTTCTCATCTCTCTTCAATGATAGCAAAGCTCCAATGTCGGTTAAACTTGTGGTGTAGACGTCTGACCAAAGAGTTCTCCTTCATGTTTCTGAGCTCCTGGAGTGCAGCAGATGGGTTTCCTTCAGCCCATTTACGAAGACCAGGATCAATCGTCAGGATGTGGATTTGTAGTAAAAAGGGAGAACAACTGCATGGGAGGATTCTCACCTACACTGAAATATTGTGGAGCACCATGTAGATGGAGTTGTTTTAATGACAAGCATGTCTGTTTACCAAAGCCTCTTATCCTCATATGAAGGCCTGGATTAAGCAGTTGGTGATCAGTAAGCTTGGTGCACGGCATTGAAGTTGGACTTTGGATGGCTGGCATGTCATAAGTTGTCCTGGAAAGGTCCTACCACCAGACTTCAATATTTGATGAGTAAATTCAAGAGGCTTGGGACAATAGCTGCCAGAGGGGGTTATCTGGAGTCTGGGTTTGTGAATATATTCTCAGACTCAGGGCACGGCTGTCACCTTGATTGGTGTGTAAAGGAGTAAGATGCTGCTGCTCAAGCACTGCACTTACAATTAGTGAAATTATTTCTAAATGGGTATGGATGTGTGGCTGAGCTATGGGAAGGAGCATGGCGGCAATAATCTCATCCATTTCATGCTGAGTTACATAACTCACTAGAAAGCTTTCAAGTAGTTCCTGGTGCCTGTTAATCACCTAGTAAGGGCTCAAACGTGCGCTTGTTGGATTTCAAATCACCAATAAGTGTCTATCCTCCAGCTGATCAAAAAAGTGAAGTCATTTTGAGAAATTTCAATTCAGTTCTTGGTGGGAATGATTTTATAGCACTGATTAAAAGTAACTTATAAGCAGGTTTAATAACTTATAAAGAGATTTACTTTTGTGTAACAAAATAGCTGGAGGCCAGTAAACACGATTCTGTGTCAGTATTCGTAAAAAAAGTCACTTAGTTACTTGAGAAATATAATATTCACCAAAGCAAGTATGAAACAATCCTCCACTTCTGGAGCTACAATGCCACCAGCAATTTCTAGATTTTCTAGGTTAAGAGTAACTTATTTACGTGAGGTTCACTTTAAAAAAAACAAGCCGATGACCAATAAACATATTTGATTTTAGATTGGTAATTGAAAAAAAAACACTCAGTATAATTCAGATTTAAAATGTTGTTGCATTCATACTGGACACATAAATAAGGATACTGCCACAATTAGGAATTGATCATTTGATTTTTTAGGAGTATAGAATCTACTTTTTAAATGACACTTACTTAAAATATTTAGGATTAAAACAAGTTTGATAATAATTGGATAGAGTTAATCATTTAATTCAAGTAAAATTGTATAAAATATTATTACATCATTTACACATTAGCATTTTTTTGGAACAAGCTTCCAGACTCACAATATTGAAGTTTATTGAAACAAAAAACACCTATGTTTGTGTAACCTACCTGGTCTGTTCTTGCTGTAGAGCACTTGGGTCAGTTACAAAAAATCTTACTCGGAAATTTAGTGAGCAAGGAGAACCTCCTGAACAACATTTTGGGGAAAGGTGGAAAAAATACACACATAATCAATAATCACTTGTTTAATGTTCAGTTTTAAAGAGGAAACACTATTTATCCAACAAGGTGGCATGACTAAACATTTAATCGTGCCGTATCACATTGTGGAAACATCTCAAAGTGCTTAACAGGATCTACAGTAAAGTGTAGTGACTTTGTATTTGTAGATAAACGTAGCAGCCAGTTTCCCATAGCAATACCCCACAAACAGGGATAAAGTAAATGATCAATTGGGTAGTTGTATCTTGTGAAGGACCGGCTTCCAAATAAAATCTCTCTCCCCAACTCAACAGGCTTTCTACACTCTGAAACAGCACTTTAGATATTAAATAACTGCGTACTGGTGTTTGTTTTTAAAACCTGGGAATTCACTCACAAATGTTTTACAACAAAATGACATTTGCATATAGTGCCTTTCACGTTGGGAAGATGTCCCAAAGATGCTCAATAGGGTAGGCACATGGCTGAAGACTGGCAAATGAAGTTCAATACTGATAAATGCACAGTACTGATTATAGGAAGTAAGAATAGGAGGCACATGTACTTCATGGATGAAATAGAACTTGCCAAGTTGGAAGCTGAAAGAGATTTTAAAGTGTTTGTTGACTGACTGCTCACTATGTCAAATTAGCTTGAGGCAAGAATAAAGAAGACAAACAGGATGCTGGGCTATGTTATCAAACCAGTTAAGATCTTCAAGTCAAAAACAATATATATAGCACTCTGGTCAGGCTGCACCTAGAGGAATGGGTTCAGATCTGGAGAGGAGAGCACCAAGGATCATCCCAGTATTAGAGGAATGAGCCATAGCAATAATCAGACAAGCTCAAATTCTTCAGCTTTGAAAGGAGATGCCTTGTTATAGAGGTATCGTTATAGAGGTATACAAGATTTTAAATAGAATTGAGAAAGTGAACCCACAAGAATACTTTGATGCACCGAGATAACAGAACAAGAGGACACAGAATTTCTTGTGATCTTCTGAGCTGTTTCAGATGTTCATTTAGAATGAACTTTCTTTAATATTTACGTGGAATAGTACATTAGACATTAAGCTTATTACTTCTATACTTCAAAATGAATGAGAAGGAGGGCTAGTTTGACTGAATAGGTTTAGTGATTTTATGTTCTTTTATTACAGTATTTACCACTTAAGTAACTATTCTTACCTTTGAGCTGTTTCCTGATGGGTTTATTAGGTTCAAGCCATCTCTGTACATAAAATATTAGTAAAGTCAGATAGATTAGTTCTTCTAATTGTTAACAGTATTCAGTTATTAATTACAAATATTCTCATTTTGGTAACAAAATATACTCACAGGGCAATCCACTGAATCATCTATGAATTGTAAACTAAAATATTCCCTCTCGGTCAAGCCCAAGTGATTATAGGCCATATCCAGGAGAACTTGACCAGCATCTTGTTTCTGTAACAAAAGATTACAAATCTTATACAATATAAACCAGATTTTCTTTAAAAATACAAAATTGCCTAGAATGAAATGGCAAAGAAACAGATTGTTCAGCCCAATGAGTTTGTGCCAGTATTTATACTCCACATGACCTTCTACCCTCACCCTCTATTCCCTCATCCCTCATGTATGCATCAAGTTTCTTCTTAAAGTGCTCTAAAGTACTATCCTGCGTGAGGGCCACTATATAAATGCAAGTTGTTGTTTTTAAATGTGTTGATGCTTTTTGCTTCAACCATAGCATCCAACAATGAGTTTCACATTCTCACCAGTTTTCTGAGTTACTCAGTCAATCTCAATTGGGGCACAGGTTTGGAATGTATAGTTGATCTTTCCTTTCTTGGGTTCGGAGGAAAGAGAGAAAATAATCAGTCAGGGTTCCCATTTCTGTTCACCTAGACTAATTGTGGAAGGTGTGTGGATGTTTGGTGAGGACAAGATTCAGCTTAGCCTTGATGCACCTCACAGTGAAACAGCCTTCTAACACTCACTGTCAGGGGCATGACTCAAGGGCAGTCGTAGCACCAAACTCTAGAAGAAAGAAAAACGAGACAGATGGGCTCAGTAGAGGAGAAAAAAGTCAAGAACAAAAAATATAAATTTTCTACATGGAGTAACTTATTAATATTAAAATGTGTTCATAGGACAGCTTCTACCTGTTAAATTACTTTTATTTCCTTAAAAAGATGCAAAGTGGTTGAGAGTGACTCCTCTGGAGGCTTATTTGTCTAATATCCTAAGAGCCTTCTGGAATAATGTATTTCAGGTTGTTTCATTGCTCAGTATACCCATAGACTGTGAGGCAGCAATACACAAGACAATCAGAAGGCTGGGCTTTATTACCCAATTGTCGAGCCCTGTAGCTCAGTGGTTAGAGCACTCGCCTTGCAAGCGAAACACCTGGGTTCAATTCCAGGCAGGGCGAAACCTTGGGCAAGTTTCCTTACTCCACACGCCTAATAATAATCCCTCCAAAATAAAACAATAATAAATTGGTCATTTTCAATCCATGACTGTTTGTGGAACACTGCTGTGCGCAATTGGCTGCAGACGTTTTGCCCACAAATAGACAGTCAATTTACTTTACAGCATCTTCTGTGAAGCACTTTGGGGCGTCTAGAAGACATGAAAAGCGCCATATCAAATGTAAGGATTATTATTATTATTATAAATCAGTTGATGTCATGCTCAAGCTGTACAGTGCTCCAGTCAAACTGCCACTACAGCACTGCAAGGGACCACCAAGGTCCAGAAGCAATATAGAGGAGAGTAATGAGGCTGATCCCCAGTGTTAGAAGTGTCAGCTCTGAGAATGATTAGATAAACTGTGTATTTAAAGTTTGAATAGAATGGTATAAGGGTGTTCAGTAAATTCACAAGAAAGGTTTGGATGAAAAAAATATTTTATGTTCACTTTCCAAAACACACAGCCAAACTTTCCAATTCCTTACATTTCCTAGTCTTAGTTCAAAGAAAAGAACCTGATGATGAACTATCAACTATAACACAAAATGGTTTGAGCAGAATAAAGAGAAGAAAAATAATAACTCTTGCATTTGATAAAGTGCCTTATCACATCTTCAAGACATCTCAAGTGCTTCAAAGAATATATTGTAAAGTGAATTGAATGTATATTTTGTGGGCGAAATGCGGCA
This sequence comes from Callorhinchus milii, assembly GCF_018977255.1. NCBI lineage: Eukaryota > Metazoa > Chordata > Chondrichthyes > Chimaeriformes > Callorhinchidae > Callorhinchus > Callorhinchus milii. The sequence continues at coordinate 63,767,382 of NW_024704743.1, forward strand.
GCCAATTGCCCACAGCATTGTCCCACAAACAGTCGAGGATAGAGTGACCAAATTATTATTATTATTTTCTTGAAGGGAAAAGTGATCCGCCAATTGACTAACAAGCGGGTTCCTACTTAGTACTAGGTAAACAGAGGCGTGTGGAGTAAAGAAACTTGCCCAATGTTTCACCCTGCCTGGGAAAACTGGTGGGAAAAGTGATATCTTCTTTAGAAGTGCAGAATCAGGCTTTAGAGATGTTCAAGATGGCGATAAATCAGGAAAATATTTCACCTGTGGTAGTTTCATAGTTTTATCCCTAAGTTTTGTCCAGCTAGTACCATATCCCTGAGTTTATTTCCACTAGATAATGTTACGTTTATGCGGTTTTAATGTATACTATCCCAATTTATACAAATGTGCTTTAAATTATTGGTACAATAATCCACCCTACCGGTATGAAATTTGGAAGCTTGACCCTTTGTGATATTATGGAATCTGCCACCAGCTTTCAAATTATCCAAAGTCTTAAAGGTTGTTGCTTAATCGGATGGCCTTTTTACTGATATTTCTCTGGCCCATATACCAAACATCTGTTGTTTTCCAGATATCAATCCTATACTGCCTTGCAGTGAATTCAGGTAGCTATACTTCTGGGGCAAACACAACTTCTCATACTATTCATACTAGGTGAAAGTTGCCTGGTACCAAATTCAGTAATCAAGTTTTGCCATCAACTGGTATCCAAGCTCCAGGCCCGGGAAAACACAACTCTCACAACTGTTCAAGGAATAATGTCTGCTCTTAGTAGAGGAGAAACATAATCACATTATTTTCTCCTTTAAAAATAGCCATTTGCCCCTTAATAGTGAACTTTTTAAGACATAATGTTTGATTTCTTCACTATTGGCAGTCACTGGGGCTTGGGAGTCATCACACTCAGCTCCTGTTAATCCTGCAAGCCAAACCCTAACGGGTAGGTTGGTACTAGCTGGACAAGCAGTGGAAAAGCATGCCAGACAGAGCTATCAATGGCAAGCTATGTGGTTTTAACTGGTTAGACTCCAGCAGTACAAACGCACATTCTGGGGTCCCCAAGCCTTGGCTGTGCCTAATACTTTCTGTAATTAGGTAAACCGGATGCGTCCCTCCATGGAGAGAATACACATTCCATTCCAACCATCTATCTCTGGAATTTCCATGTGTAGGTGGGAGGCAATGAAATCTGAGCTCGATTTGGATACTCTTAAGCATGGTGTTGGACACCCAACTGATCTGAAAAAAAATGATAGATATCTTCATTCTGTTCAAAACACTCTATGCTGTAGGTGATGGTTCAACATCAGGCTCTTTTCCATCAACTAAGAGATTACCAAAGGATTGGTTAGTTCCCCACTCTATTTAAATTTTCCAAAACAAAAAAATCCTCCATCATTGAACTATATCATTTGATTTCACTCACATTCAACTTCTTTTGGATCACAGCCCATCAGTACATACAAACAATTTGTTTTGTAGTAGTCCCTTGAATTACTGAACCTTTGATTTATTTATCCTCTTAAAGCCATGAAATTCCTTCAGTCTATTAATGTCTTTAGAAAGGACAATCTACACCTTACCATCTCTTAGCTTTGATGGCAAACTCTGATCATATAGAAACAGAAATTTTCTTCACAGAGGGAGCTATTTGGCCCAGTGTGTACATACCATTTCTAACTAATTTTCTAATTTTAAAAAATTCAATTTCAGTCCAAGATTTAAACACTGCTTCCACATATAGAGAAATCCTCCAGCATCCATTTTGCACTTCTGAACAGGAGAAAAGAAAAGGCTGGTCATATATGTAGCCTTTCTCATCTCCAGTCTCAAATTCCCCCTCGCTTTAATGCAGCCTGTCTCGTCTTCTATTTTACCAACACTACTTTGGTCATTGCTCCTCCTAAGCTCTAAATACTGCACTTCTTTCATTACTGCATTTTGTGTGTCATGGTAGAAGCAACATTGCCAGAACAGATTTGGTAAGTCGGTATTGTGATTTTTGATGTAGTAATGATGCTATGCTATAAAAACATACAGTAGTATAAAAAGATGTGTAACACCATGAGGACAGAGAATAGATTTTTTTAAAAATGTAAGCAAAGTTTCACACGGCAGCCATAAGCTACAGCACTGAAATTTTTATTTGTATTCCTTTACCTATTTCATAGTCAAATCTTTCTAAACATCATGTTATTTACATGCAGTTAAAATCTTAAGTGCAGTAATATAATGTGAAAAATAGGTCAACCCATCAAGGCTTAATGTGCCATTATTCTATAATTTCTAAGTGGCTCCAAACAAATTAATAAGCAAAGGATATCAACTCACATTGACTTTGAAACTCTGTATGGAACTATTCAAGAAGTGTACATTGCAGATGACCTCTGATCGATGCTTGTCTCTGGGAATCTCAAATGCACGCATGTTGTTTGTCCTCCCACCCAGCATGCGAAATCGAGATGTCATCACTATCCCTGCAAAAGCTAAGCAAAAATAAATAGAATTATCCATTGTTTAAGTTACAAACACAAAGAGAGTTCAAATTAAACAACTATTTCAGTATCATTTTCCACAAATGTATGGTTAGTAATAATAATGCAGTCACTATGTAAGCTTTGCCATGAATACTTTAATAAAGTTATAATAATGCTAATAATAATAAAAAATATAATCACTGCATTTGATATAGCATCTATAACACTTAACAGCAATTACAAATGAAGTGCTTTGAAGTGTAGTGATTACATTTGAGGCAAACACAGCTGCTAAGTTACACTCAAGATCCCATCCACAGGCAGAGTAAATGACCAATTTACTTGGATAATTTGCTGGCCAGGGCACCAGGAGAATCTCCCTTCTCTTTTGATGTTCAGAGTCCTGAGATCTTTGTCCACCTTAATATGCATTGTGGACCTCAGTTTAGCCTAACTTGGAGGGCACCTCTGACACAACAGCACTTCTCTGCACCGGAATCATGTTCTTCATAGGCTACAAGTCCAAATTTTCCACTTTGAGTTCAAACCCACAACCTCTGCAAGTGGCTTTGCAAGAAAAAAAATCCTGGTAAAGATTCCCTCTCTGGCTCACAGTATGCAGTTTGACTTATTTTCCAATAGAGTGCAGGCTATTTCACATTTGTACAAAAGGTAAAGTGAAGTGTCAGAGTCCCCAATTGACCATTATTCTTTGTGGGGCAGAGGGTATAGTTTAAACTATTATGTCTAGTTGATCATATTACAATATATTGAGACAGGTTCCAGACATTATCTATGAAACTCTGGGAGTTTTTCCTTGAAAATGCTGTTTTGGTCTACCATAGATATCATCCAGGATGTCTGTCTATCACGTAAACTGATAAAAGATTTAATCTGCAACGATTTTCAGAAATCATGACTGAAACTAAGAGAAAGGAAAGAAAGCAGAACTTTGCTAAAAATTTGAAAAGGCTGATTTGCCTCGTTTTGGTATGCCTATTTTACTAATGTATCAATATCACACATCAAGGCAGGATTTCACCTCTAAACAATGCCAAACTCACAAAGCCTAAAGACACAATGGACAAATTTGTGTGGCGTTGCAAAGGTTTTATGTCTCAAGTGTATTCGGAAGCTGAAGCTGACCATATGGGCTTTTCAACTGAATAGGGAATCTGAGAAGACTGTGACCTGGATTATACTGCCTTCCAGACTGAATGAGAATTTTTTTGGGGGGGGGTTGGGAAGGGAAGCGATTCAAAGTAAGAACAGGCAAGAGAAATACTATTTTGGGAAAAGCACACAAAGTTTCTTTTTAAAAGCTCACAATAAAATTTCCGTTTGTAATTATGTTCATAGCAAATAAATTTAACTAATATAAAGGAAGCTATTGTTCCTCTATACAACAAGGGTTTGGAATGAGGTTCATTGAGCAGCAAGGTCAGATGTGCATTCCTGGTCTAAGATGGTTCATCAACACATTCTTCAAAGAAAGTGCCAGAATTCTGTCCAACTCCCATTTTCAGGAATGAATAGGCATTAAGAATACATGATTTCTCATTGGCTGTTTAATGGGATCGGTTTTTAAAGTTTTATTGTCGGAAGAATAAATCAATAATTCAAGGAAGAGCTGATAAGCGTTGTAATCTATCTTAATACAGGTGCAACAGCAACAGAATTACATTTGTAAAGCGCCTTTCACATCAGGAGGATGTCCCAAGGCGCTCCACAGTCAGTGTTTTGGACCCAACCTGGGAGTCGGGATTGGGGAGGGTGGAGAGGAGCAGAGTGATCAAAACCATGGTCGAAGAGCAGGGTCTTGAGATGGGTCTTGAAGGAGGCAAGGGAGGGGGGGAAGGCGGAGAGACCGCGTGATGGAGTTCCAGAGGGTAGAGGCAGAGTGGCAGAAGGCCCGCCCACCAATGGTGGGGCGGGTGAGGCGGGGGATTTGAAGCAGGCTGAGCGGAGTGGGCAGAATAGTAGAGCGTTAGGAGGTCACAGAGGTAGTGGAGTGCAAGGCTATAGGGGGCTTTGAAGGTGAGGACCAGGATCCTGTATCCTCTGTGTGATGGGAAGCCAGTGGAGTTGGGCGAGGATGGGGGTGATAGAGTCACAGAGCCTAGTGCGAGAGAGGACACGGGCTACAGAGTTCTGGATGATCTGCAGCCTATGGAGGGACAAGTTGGGGAGGCTGACGAACAAGGAGTTTGCATTGTCAAGCTTTGATATTATGAATGAATGTATGAGGGCTTCGGCGGCCTGCGGTGTGAGACAATGGCGGAACCGGGCGATGTTGCGGAGGTGGGGAAGGCAGAGCGGGTCATGGCACGGATGTGGGGTAGAAAGGATAGTTGAGGGTCAAACAAGATCCCAAGGTTCTGGATTTGCTTAGTGAGGTGGAGTGTGCAACCATGGATGGTGATGCTGTCAGCGCCTGAGGTGAGGAGGAGCTGACAGGAGCCAATCAGGAGAGCCTCGGTCTTGTTGACATTCAACTGTAGAAAGTTAGCTCTCATCCAGGACTTGATGTCTGACAGACATTCTGTCAGGACAGCAGTGGTCCTGGAGTCAAGGTGGAGGCAGTTGGGTGTCATCCACATATACGTGGAAGTTGACCTGTGGATGATGTCACCAAGAGGGAGCATATAGATATTGAAGAGGAGGGGACCAAGGACAGAGCCCTGAGGAACGGCGCACAAGATGGTGCAGTGGCTGGAGGCGAAACTGTTTGTGGAGATGACGTGGAGGCGGTGTGAGAGGTCCGATCTGAACCAGTCAAGGACAGAACTGTGAAGGTTGAGGTGAGAGGAGAGTCAGTGGTTGAGGATAGAGTGGTCAACGGTGTTGAAGGCAGCAAAAAGGTCAAGGAGGACGAGAGGCAGAGGGAGCCTGGTCGCAGATGGACAGAATGTCATTTGTCACTTTGACCAGAGCTGTTTCTGTGCTGAGGGTATTATTGTACTAGATCAGGGTAGCCCAATATTTTGGCAGGTGAGGGCCAGCTGGATTTGGGAAACATCCGCAGGCCAAATAAGCAATATATTTATGCTTCCCTTCAAGAAATATAACCAGTAAAAGAATCCACTATAATTCCTATTTTAAATTGTGCAATTATATTGCTTAATTTCATTATATTTTAGTTACAATGCAAACTTTAAATAGACAATGTAAAAATTCATAAAAATTTAAAAACAATCATACACTTTTATCTATAAAGTACAAGAATAGTTTATAGATAAAAGTGTAAGAATAATCATTAAATCCAAAGTAAACAATGAACATGAAATAGTTAATTGAATTAAAATGCACTTAACAACAAAAACAAATTACATTTGTATCGCGCCTTTCATGTCGGGAGGACGTACCAAGGCACTGGAATAGGCCTAACAATCAGCAAAATAATGATAAGACTGGAAAATGTTTCTCTTGAACCAGAGCTCCAATGTCCTCTATTTTCCTCATCTATCGTGTGTTACTAAGACAAATAGTTCTGTAGTTTTAGAATTGCAAAATATGTAACAATACCTTTTTATAATATTCCTGTTGTGCCTCTCTTCCCCTCGTTCTCTACGCTGCCTCTCACAAGGCTGTATGAGGCACGAGGCACTGTGGACAGTGGCAGGAAGAGAGGGGAGCAGGGGGACCTCTTCCCTCCACAAGCTGCATATCATCCAGAACTCTATAGATTGTGTCCTCTCTCGCAACAGGCTCCGTGACCACCCTCACCCATCTCCACTGTCTCCCCATCCCCCAGAGGATGGAGTTCAATATCCTCGCCCTCGTCTTCAAGGCCTTCCACAGCCTTGCCCCTTCCTACCTCTGCGACCTGCTGAACCCATATTAACCTGTCCGCTCCCTCCGTTCAGCCGGCTGTGGCCTGCTCCATGTCCCCCACCTGGCCTGCCAATTGGGCCTTCAGCCTCTCTGCCCCCACCCTATGAAACTCCATCCCACATTCCCTTCGCCTTGCTCCCTCCCTTGCTTCCTTCAAGGCGCGTTTCAAAACCCTCTTTGACCGCGGATATGGTGGACATGTGTAACATACAAAAGCAGGTGCTGTTCAATGCAAAGTCTTCAAATGGAAACTGGATAAATATTTGCTTGAGGACTGATATAAGGATAGTAAAAGATTCAGAAGACCTAATGCTCAATAGAATACAATGATTTATGTGCTTCTGGGAGAGAATATTTGTGGAAGAAAGTCTGATTGTTGGATATGTGGGGTTTAACAATGTAGATGGTTTTGACTTTGGGGTTCAAAGATTCTCTGTGGAGCTTTATCCCATGAGACAAAGTTGGTGGGGTGAAGTCCATGATACAGCACGTTTTGCATGAATTGATGGGCCAAAAGGTTTCTCATTCTAGGTTTTGCATTTCATGATTTAAAAAGTTAACAGAGGATTATTAAAAGAAAACAAAAGTCTAAGGGGGACTACTTTCTGTTTAAATTAATCTATTGGTCATCTTAGAAAATATGTATACTGTACTATCACTTTTAGGCTAGCTCTAAGATCCACCAGCTGGTTAGCTGCATTGGTGACTCATTTTGCAGGAGGGGCAGCTGTATTAAAGAACAGTTCTGCATTATTTAGTTAACTGGGAGTGGGTGCTATGGACCAGCCTTGGAACCTGGGAGCAATGAAACTCCAGAAAGTCAAGATTTGTAAAGATGTCACCAGAAGTATGTGAAGATTTTAATGGATTGCTGAACTTTAGAAACCTGGATTTTCTGCTTTGATCAATTCTTAAACTAGTCACAGTGTATCTCTTCCCTGCCCCCTTTAAACCAAATTGCATCATGCAGGAACCTCTCGCCTCCTATCTGTTTCTGATTAATCTATTTCAAACAAATTGGAGATCTTGTGAAATTGTTTAATAACGATTTTCAAACCAATAGAAACAAGAAATGCAATAAAATCAGAAAGTACTATTTGTCAGTACAATTTATTTGTATCTAATGCTTTCCACTTAACAGAACGTCTCAAAGTACTTCACAATAAGATTAATTAGAAGTGAAATCAATGCTGTGAGAACTTTAGTTAGTTTTGTTCTGAGTGGTAATGGCTTACATTTTAAAGAGAAATGTGTGGCGAACTATACTAACGGCAAATGGGCATAACGACTTGTACTTATATAACGCCCTCCACGTAAGGTAGCATCTCAAGAGCACTTGACAGTGACGGAGCCTGACTTTGAGCCAGGGAGGTGGGGGGGTGCGTGGAGGGAGGTGACCCTCCATGGTCGAAAAGGGAGGTTTTCAGGCGGGACACGAAAAGGGGGAAAGAGGTGGCAATGTGGAAAGATTGAGGGAGAGTGTCCCGGAGGGCACAGTGGCTGAATGAGATTTCCAATGGTGGAGCGGAGGGACAAGCAGGAGGCCAGTGCCAGTCAAGCAGAGGCACTGGGTGGTGGATTTGGGAGTGAGGAGGTCGGAGAGATAGGGAGGTGCTAGGGAGTGAAGGGATTTCAATACGAGTGTGAGGATCTTGAAGTTGATTCGTTCAGTGATGGGGAGCCAGTGGAGCCTGGCCAGAACTGATGAGATGGGGGCTCAGAATTTGGTCATTATATGAAGAGGACAGCGTAACGGCTTTTAGAGCTGAATAGCGACTGTGACACTAACAGTTTGGGGTCACACATAATTTACAAACGGTACCTAATGCCAGTGCCACTATATCATAGATGAGTCATTGTGTGTCAGCCTGACTCAGCTCTGAATCAGAAGGTGTGGGTTCAAGCGCCACATCGGGACTTGGAATCACATAGTCTCAGTTGACACACCAATGCAGGGCAAAGGGTGTGCTACATTGCCAGAGGTGCCATCCTTCGGATGAGATGTTAAACCGATCTACCGTCTGCCTGTTCAGATGGACGTTAAAGATCTTTTGGAACTATTCAAGAAGAGAGTTTCTCCTGGGATCATGGCCAACAATCTCCCAAATAAAATTGGTCACTGACTTCATGGGCTGTTTGTGGGACATTTGTGGGACATTGCTGTATGCAAGTTGGCTGCTGCATCACCCACAAAATACAGTCACTCCATTTTACAGTATATCCTCTGAATTGCTTTGAAACATCTTGACAATGTGATAAGGGGTATATCAAATGCAAGGATTATTATTTATTATTAATGGCCTTCAGGGAAAGTCGTCATCCAAGACTAGACTTTGAAATTTTCTGTCTAGCATTTGAGAGCAAGTTTTGAACAATTCTTAAATTCAGTCTTCATTTTGAAGCCATTTTTCTGTAGTTCTTAAAATAACCTATACAAACCAGCTATAAAACTTAGATTAAATTTAAGGATTGACAAAATTTGTTCTCAAATGCTAAGAAAAAAGTCCATGACGGTGGAATTTCTCTTATTGGAAAGGAATATGGGAAAATGCAGCATTATATAAGAACTAGTGTAGTGTATAAGGGATCAAAAGCACAAATTAGGGGTATTCCCAAGCTTTCTGTACAATGACTTTTTAAAAATTGGATTTAGTCCATTTGGCAATTAAGTAAAAGTCATGTGGAGATTGTGTATCGATAAAGCAATCCACCCAGTCACGTGAACAGGAACAAAGGAAGTATGAAAAACTGAGGAATGGTGGCATTTTATTTGGTTGTTTCACAATAATGTGATTCCTTTTGTGACTTCACATTTATTATTCTGGAAATGTTGGTAGGATACTCCTAGTTTAGGCCTACATACGAAAGTACTAAACATAAAATACTCCAGATGCTAGAAATTTGAAACAAGAACAGAAGTCACTGGGAACACTCAGCAGGTCAGGCAGAATCTCCGGAGAAAGGAAAGTGAGTCAACGTTTCGGGTCCACAACCCTTCGTCAGAACTGGGGCATGTTGGGAGCCTCTGCCTGACCTGCTGAGTGACTCTGCTTGAGATGCTGCCTGACCTGCTAAGTAATCCCAGCGACTTCTGTTTTTGCTACATATGAAAGTTTTGGTTAATAAAATTTTAAATGCAAATTTGAATACCATTATATTCTTAACTATAGATCAAAGGATAAGTATTCTTGAGCCATAAACAAGATACAGTATTTCAGAGGGGATCTTAAAAACAACAACAAAATTACATTTATAGAGCGCCTTTCATGTCGGGAGGACGTCCCAAAGCGCTGAACAGTCAGGTGTCAGGGCCTGAGCACGGGGGAGGGGTAGTGTATGGGTGAGGGAAGGCAGAGAGGTGGGAGGGCGACCAAAAGCACGGTTGAAGAAAAGGGTCTTGAGACCGGCCTTGAAGGAGATAAGGGAGGAAGCGAGGCGAAGGGACCGTGGGATGGAGTTCCAGACTGTGGGGGCAAAGAGGCTGAAAGCCCGGCCACCGATAGTAGGGCAGATTGGGCGGGAGACACGGAGCAGGCCGGAGCCCGATAAACGGAGGGAGCGGGCAGGTTGGTAGGGAGTCAGCAGGTCAGAGAGGTAGGAGGGGCAAGGCCATGAATGGCCTTAACAGTGAGGACAAGGATCTTGAACTCGATCCTCTGGGGGATGGGGACCCAATGGAGTCAGGTGAGGGTGGGAGTGATGGGGTCACGGAGCCTGATGCGTGAGAGTACACGAGCTGCAGTTTTGGATGATCTGCAGCTTGTGAAGGGAAGAGTTGGGAAGGCCGATGAGGAGGGAGTTCCCGTAATCAAGCATTGAGGTAACGAATGGGTGGGTGAGGGTATCGGTAGCCTGAGGGGTGAGAGTGAGGCGGAGTCTAGCTATGTTGTGGAGGTGGTGGTAGGCAGTGCCGGTCATGGCACAGATGTGGGGGAGAAAGGACAGTTCAGGGTCAAACAAGACACCCAGGTTCCTGACTGGCTTAGTGAGGTTGTGTGTGCAGCCGTGGAGGCTGATGCTGCCAGCGCCTGAGGTGCGGAGGCACTGGCGCGAGCCAATCAGGAGGGCCTTGGTCTTACTGACGTTGAGTTGGAGAAAGTTGTCCCTCGTCCAGGACTTGATGTCGGACAGGCAGTCGGTCAGGACGCCAGTAGTCCTGGAGTTCAGGGTGGAATCAGAGAGGTAGAGTTAGGTGACATCCGCATACATGTGGAACTTTACCCCATGTCTGCGGATGACGTCACCAAGGGGGAGCATGTAGAGGGTAAAGAGGAGGGGACCGAGGACAGAGCCCTGAGGAACACCACACGAGACAGTGCAGGGGTTGGAGGAGAAGCCGTTTGCCGCGACGAAGTGGAGGTGGTGTGAAGGGTAGGACCTGAACCAGTCAAGTACAAGGTGGGAGGAGGCAGTGGAGGATTGAGAGGTCCACAATGTCAAAGGCGGTGGAGAGGTCGAGGAGGACGAGGAGGCAGAGGGAACCCTGGTCACACATAGTCAGGATGTTGTTTGTGACCTTGACCAGTGGGCAACACGGAAACCCGATTGGAGGGGTTCGTGAAGGGAGAGGAGAGGAAAGAGTGAAGCTGGGAGGCAACGGTTCTCTCAAGGACCTTGGATAGGAAGGGGAGATTTGAGATGGGTCGGTAGCTGGATAGCTGTGATGGGTCGAGGGAAGGTTTGTTCAAGGTGGGGGTGATAGTGGCTGTTTTGAGGGGGGAAGGAACAGTGCCAGATGACAGGGAGAGGTTAATGATATCGGCGAGAAGTGGGGCAAGAAGATGGAGCTGGGATTTAAGGAGAGGGATGGGGTCGAGGGAGCAGGTGGTGGATTTTGTGGAGGTTACCGTGTTGAAGATAGAGGAGTGGGTGACAGGTTTAAAGGTGTGGAAGGAGGAATGGATAATTGTCGGATGCGTAATTATGTGGGGTGGGGGTAGGGAGGGGTTGGAAGTTGGGAGGGCAGTGGCAGCTGAGTGGATTCCCTCGATTTTGGACTCAAGGAAGTCCAGCATTTTATCGCAGTGAGAGTTAAAGGAAAGTATCTGCGAGGCGTGTGGAGAGGGCAGAGGAGCCGGTTAATGGTGGAGAATAGGAGCCTGGGATTGCCTTTCCCCTCCAGGATTAACCTGGAATAGAAGGATGATTTGAGGCGAGAGTGGAGAGGTAGTTCTTGATGAGGTCCAGCCAGATGTGGCGGTGGACCGTTAAGCTGAATTTGAGCCAAGTGTGTTCGGCAGACCGCACCCGGCCCTTAAGCAAGCGGAGGTGGCTGGTGAACCAGGGTGAGGATCGGGAATAGGAGGCAGTTCGGGATGCGAAGGGAGCAAGGACGTCGAGTGTAGTGGAAAGGGTGCTGTGAAGAAGAGTGATTGCAGCGAGTGGGTTGTTGTGAGAGGTGGGCCAGAGGGAGAGATCAGAGGACTCCAGGGCAGCGGAGAGGGATTTCGGGGCGATCTTCTTAAAGTTTATAAGAATCTTAACATGGTATATGGCTTTCTTTATACCCAAATCTCTCTTGCCATTTGTGTTGAGGTATTCCATATTCTCTGTGTAAAACAAATCTAACTCCCCTCCTAGATTTTCAGTTTATTAGGGTAAGGAATTCCTACTATCTCTTCTCTCACTTTGTTGATTATTCTGGATTTGTTTTTTCTGGATTTTGAGTTCCATTAACTGTTTGTGTGTGTGTTTGTGGGTGTGCGGGTGGAGGGTAAGCTGGATCTCCTTGGAACTACGCTTGGTAAGGGAGGTTGGAATTGAGTCAACTCTTTGGAATCTTCTTAGTCTGGTTCCTGAGCCAGACGGGTCCATAGTACTTGAGTCAACCTGCTTCGTCAGCAAGAGGGGACACTGATCGCTAGGAGCAGGGACTCGGGACTTTTGCCGCTCAACTTCTTTTAACCCTGCAAGATGAAACTCATGCAGGTAGGCTGGTCGACCAGTAAGTGTTTGGTTTGCAGAGTCAACAGTAGTCATCGTGACAAGCAGTGGAAAGCTTGACAGTGAACTCAATGGCAAGTTATGTGGTTTATTTAGTTAAAAGTTGAGCAGCACCCCAGCGATCTCTGGAGTCCTCAAGCTTGTATCTCACCAATCTATGCATTATACAACTCTAGAGGGAGAATGTGCATTCTATTCCAGGACATTTACACGTAAAGGTGACATGCAGATGTCAAACTCTTAGTCTAATTTGGATACACTGAAACACGGTAATGGGTATCTGCAAGGTGGCTGAACAATAAAAATACCTTAACCTTTGATTAACTATCTCTAGTCCTCTGTTAACTTGCGCTCCAAGAAAATTGATGCAAAATTATTGTGCAACTTTCTTTATTTTCAATGACAAGTTCATAATCTTTGTTGCATATGGTAAACATATGGTACCACCTCATTTATTCTTAGCTTTAGCAGTATTCATGCACTAATGGGTGATAATACTGTCACAAAAACAAATAACGGTCTTATAATGCAAAATGTTAACCTCTCTTAAATGTTAATCAACCTGTCACACATTTCTATTCTTTTCTCTTTATTTAAGATTACCAGCAGTTTTTTTAAAATTATAGCCAAATGTTATAAATGCACAACAAAAATAACTCCTTTCCAGAAATACAATATCAATGTAATAGGCAGCTTTGGGCACGTGACCTAACCAACAAGAAGCCCATAAGATTAAGTCCAAGGACTAGCAGATAGGTTTACCAGTTCTTGGCTCCAGCGGATAAAAGAAAAAGGAAAACAGGTAAAACACCAATTGAAACCTATTGGAAATAGGTGATTAGCGAGTTGTTGTAATGTAGCTTCCCAGCGAGCTACATTACAACAACAACAATTTAAACTTATTCACTTTCATTTCATGTGGGGAGAATGTCTCAAAAGTTTTACAAGGAACCGTTTTATAAGTGAGAGCCTCATCTGGGAGAATGATGGGTGAGGTGGCAGTCAAAGAGACAGGATTTCAGATGAGATTTGAAAGCAGAAAGAAAGGAACCAGGTTGACGGATTTCAGGAGAGAGTTTTAGATGGAGGGGACAAAATGGCTAAAGGCTTGCCACTGATGCTGGTGCAGAAAGGGTGGGTTGGTATGAAGTAGAATGGAGTTAATGGCCAAGCCAGTAGTAATATAGGAGATTTCAAAGGTAGGGGGATACAAGGTTAACATGGCATTTGAAAATGAGGTTGAGAATCTTATGTTGATTTCCTATAGGAGAGGAAGTCACTGGAGCCAGGCAAGAATAGAGTTGCGGGCTTGCAGAGCATACTGTGGCAGAGGTATTTGGGATGTCTGGAATTTGTGGAGGGTGGAGCTGGGAAAGCCAGTGAACAGGGTGTCACAAAAGCCAAGCCTAGAGATGACAAAGGCATTGGATGAGTGGCGGAGGGTGGCAACGTTGCTGAAATGGAAGGATGCATATTAAAGGTGATTTAGTATCCCTTACATCACTTCTGAGGCACATTTTCAAACATGATTACTGAACTGCCTTAAATGAAAAATGTCAACAAAATCCTGAGTTTTGGCCTGACTGACTTCCTCAATTGCAAGATCAGAGGAAACTGAACTACTTAAATTGCTTCCTCTACACCAGAATGTAAAACATAAAACACACTTAAAATATTACAGTAAATTACACCACAAATGGTGTACCATACACATACAACAGGATACTGAATCCAATAATAGATTTTTTTTTACAGCTATTGTCAAAAATCACACAAATAATTTATAGTTAATGTTCTAACATGTTTTTAAAAAAAGCTTGGTTTAAGTTGCAATGCAAAATGTTCCAGTTTTTGTTTCAATTGCAGCAGCTAGCTATAAACCATCTATTTCAAATGCTGAGTAGCACTAGATCTTAGCATTAAACAAGGTATGAACTATAAAGAGTCTTGGTAACAAGCAGATAAATAGACTGCAGATGGTGTAAATCTCATCCGAAACAGTTATTTTATCTTATCGTATGTAATGGAAAATATCCAGAGCTTTTGAAGCCAATGGTGTACGTTTTAGGGATCCCCTCAATGGGTGGGTAGAAGAGAGTAAGATTTCCTAGACTTGAATCATTTTAATAAAAGTGTTATGAGAGTTAAGAAGAGCCTTAGCCAAGTGGAAGCCTCACATTGGCTCTTATTCTTCTAATTGTCACATCCTTTATTTTCCTGAAGCGTCCATTTTGATTATTGTGACACTGCATATGTGGTTCACGATAACATAATGCATTGCGCAGATAAATTTGCAGGGAATTGGACATGGGGCAAAATAGTTAAAGGCAATGAATGGTGCCCAATTGTCAAATAACTTCATCCTCCTGATATTCTCTGGCCTCTAACTTTATTTTGCTTCAGGCCATAACATACATATCATGATCGTTACATTTGACATAGTGTCTATAACAATCATTTCAAAGTGCTTCATATGTAATTACGGTGAAGTATACAAATTCTTTGGTAGGCAAAGATGGCAAGCTGCCATTTTGAGCACAGCAAGGTCCCACAAACAACAACAACATTTCATTTATAGAGCGCCTTTCACGTCGGGAGGATGTCCCAAGGCGCTGTACAGTTGGGTCAGGACCCGAGCAGGGGGGAAATGGTCAGGGTGAGGGGAGGGGGTGAGGAGGGGGTAGAGAGTCGAGAGGGGAACTGAAGTTACGGTTGAAGAGAAAGATCTTGAGACCGGCCTTGAAGGAGGAAAAGGAGGAGGCGGCGAAGGCACTGGGGGATGGAGTTCCAGAGCCTCGGGGCTGAGAGGCTGAAGGCCCGGCCACCGATGGTAGGGCGGTTGGGGCGGGGGATGTGGAGCAGACCGGAGCCAGAGGAACGGAGGGTACGGGCAGGTAGGTAGGGGGATAGTAGGTCGGAGAGGTAGGAGGGAGCAAGGCCCTGAATGGCCTTGTAGGTGAGGATGAGGAAACTGAAAGACCAATTTTCTGGAGGATTATTGACCAAACTGGGACTCTTCTCCTGTCAAATGACGCCACGGGATCTTTAGCAAACATCTGAACAGGCAGACGGAACCCACTTAAATGATGGCAGCTCCAATAATTCAGCACTCTCCCAGTATTGCACTGGAGTATGTTAGTGGACTATGACGTTCCAGCTTCAGAAGTATTGGAAGAGGACTGTGTTATTCGTTTGAACTCCATATGCCTCAAATTGTCCCATCTAAAGCCACCAATTGCTTTTATTATATCAGATATGTAGAATAATAAATAATAATCCCTACATTGGAATTAGCACCTTTCACATTAGGAGGACATCTCAAAATACTTCACAGGATATACTGTAGGCCTAAAATTGTTCCATTGTAATGCATATATTTGATGAACCAATAAAGAAAATATAATTGGAATTAAACTACTCATTTGTATTGCCACATTAGTTTTAGAATCTAACAAGATGAATTACTTGCCAAATGATCTATTGCATGTAGGATAGAAGCAAGTTTAAGTTCCGTTCATATTAAAACCAATTTAAATCCTGAATTAATTGCTGAGGGATGTATGAAATTATATCCTATGTATTATGAAACATTAGGATTTCAGTTTAAACTATAACAAACAAACTTTTCTACCAATGGATGAGAAGAGAGAATTCTTTAACCGAAATAGCCTCAATTCAAAGATTAACATTGTCAGATATCTTAATCTGAAAAAGAATTTTCTTTTTAAACAAACAAAATGCACTATGTGGTGCAGAGGTTTAGTTAGGTCTCATGAACATTAAAGAGATGGGCAGAGGTGGGGGGGGGGGGGAAGAGGGACACAATTAAGAAAGACACTTGAGAAAGACAATTCTTCTTTCATCAATGGTAACATTTGGGAAACACTCCTCTCCCAGAAATTACCACCCTTAAACCGAGTTCTTTGCTCAGAGGAGGTAGCATCAAAATGAAGAGCACCGAAATATAAAATGAATAACTAACTCCTCACCATGCGGGGTCATGAGAAACAAAAGTAGTTAGGAGGTGATGGTACATGTGAAGATTTAACTTTAAATAATGAAGCTACCTCCACACAAAAATGAAGCACTATGCCAAATTTCTACTGAAATTATTGGTGACATTCATCTGAGCATTTGCATCTTGCTGGAACAATGCACAGTAATACAACAATAACCTCCATTTAAATAGCGCCCTTCTCACAGGGTAGCGTCCCAAAACACCAAACAATAATACCAAAACACTTGCAGTCTTGAGCAGTTGTCAAAACACTAATACTTGGTACTGTACAATCATGAATATTGCTTCAGGTTGATAACTTTCAGATAGCCTCTAGAGAAATCCTCAGTACACTGGCCCAGAGGGTGGCCTCTGCAAAGCAGACCAAGCTCAAGTCTTCGATTATAAGCCCTGTGGTGCCAAGGAGCAACAAAGATACATTTACTAGTTACTACCAATTTTCTAATTGGTAGAATTAGAAATAGGTCACACCTGAAGATCTTCCTATTCAACCATGCTTACGGCCACCCTTTCCCCTGGCTCGCTGTCGTGCTTTGTCACTGTCAAGCGCTCTGGGACGTTACCCTGTGTGAGGAGGGGTATATAAATACAAGTTGTTGTTGTTCTAACCCACTGCTTACTAGAGACTTACACAAGGTCTTACTTTCAAAGAAAACAGCTGACTTGTATGCTGGTTTGTTTATCCTACTCAATTGAAAATTAATGACCTGTATTTATTAACTGATACACCTTTGATATTGCTGGAGCAACCAGAAAAGCTTTCAGCACTAAATACAATAGAATTGGAATAGAGAACCAGATTTATACTTAACTCCTCCATACTGGGACTGAACAGAGAGATTTGCTAACCAACACCAAACATACATTCAAATGACCTAAACAATGTGCTCAATCAGCTGTGGTACAATCACTTTTATACAGCAGTCAATAACAAAGATTTCATTCTGAAACCACAACTTGGAGGTCATTTCAGAAGCAGTTTTCATTATTGAACAAATGCTCTAAAATCAGTTTTATAGTGGTCTCAACATTGATTGAACGCTAAAGGTGTAGTATAAATGAAACATAAGTGATGCATTCAATAGTAGAACAGTGAAGTGGTGAATACAATTTCAGCAACAGGATTCTGAACATTAGATGAATACAAAAACTAAGGCAGTTCAATAATTCTCTTTGGCCAATAAAAGGCTGCATGAAAAAAAACATAGCTCTCAGTAAATCAGATGCTTAAAAGGTTCTCAATTTAACTTGCTCAAAACCAAACTCAAGCACCATGAAGATGTCAGGGCCACAGAGGAGATTTACTCGGCTCGTACCAGGGATGAGTAGTTTGATCTGTGAGTAAAGATTAGAGAAACTTGGCCTATTTTCATTGGAACACAGAAGATTAAAAGGAGAAATGACAAAGATCTTTAAAATTATGAATGATTTCCCCCCTATCTAATTATCGTGGAGTCCTGTAGCTCAGTGGTTAGAGCACTCGCTTTGCAAGTGAGACACCTGGGTTCAATTCCAGGCAGAGGGCGAAACCTTGGGCAAGTTTCCTTACTCCACACGCCTAATAATAATCCCTCCAAAACCAAAAACAATAATAAATTGGTCATTTTCAATCTACGACTGTTTGTGGGACATTGCTGTGCGCAATTGGCTGCCGCGTTCGCCCACAAATATACAGTCAATTCACTTTACAGTGTGTTCTGTGAAGCGCTTTGGGACATCCTCCCAACGTGAAAAGCGCTATATCAAATGCAAGGATTATTATTATTATAAGAGTAGATGTCAGAAACATTCCACTGGTTGCTAAGTCATTGACTTAGAGGGCATCAATTTAAGATAGTTAGCAAGGGAGTAAAGGAGCGTTCCACAAAGAAAATTGTTGAAGTGTAGAACTGGGTGCAATGGTTGAGGCAGGGTCCATATTAATTTCAAGAGGGAACAAAATATCTAAAAGGTTTAATTTAGGGTCCTCCAGACATGAAAAGCTGTAACAAACGTAAAGATTATTATAATTGAGATGCCAGCAAATAATCTCCACCATATATGAAAGGTTGACAGAAACAATGACTCTCAGCTGTCTCAGAAAGTCCCTGATCTGATAATATTTGGAAGCAAAATAAAAATAGTGGCAGATCCAGTGAAAAATACAAATCGTATTTACATTTGTATTTTTATATGTATTTACAGTGCTCAAAGACCCTATCTTGCATGAAGAGCACTATATAAATTCACATTGTATTGTAGTTCAGCCAACAGATCACAAAGAATCATACTTTTGCACAAGCCAAAATATTTCCAGCAATAGGCCCAATAATGTTGAAGTACCTTAATTTAATCACTAACAGTCCCTGTGACATGTTCCATATTGAAACCCACACCTTACCAGATGCATTTTATAGGAACAGGATAGTGTAAAATCAGGAAATAATTTACAAATTGTGTTTTTCTTCACATGGAAATTTTACTTTCAACTATCATACCAAAGCAAAATATACTAAGAATCAAGAAAGGATTAGGAAACTCAATTAAAGTTTTTCTTCGAGTTTTAAGATCTTCATCCTCACTTTTAAAGCCCTTCACAGTCCCAACATCTGTGATTTACTAAAACCATACCAACCTGCCCACGCCCTCTGCTCCGACGGCACTGAACTGCTCCATATTTCCAGCCTGGTGGGCAAGCCTTCAGCCTTTCTCCTCCACCCTCTGGAACTCTATCCTGGAGTCCCTTCGACCTCGCCCCCTCCCTTGCCTCCTCAAGGCCCATCTCAAGTCCTTCCTCATTGACTGTGCCTTCGGTAACTCGAGGATTTCTACCCCAGCTCGGGTACACACCCTTGACTGTCTAGCGCCTTGGGACATCCTCCGATGTGCAATTTATTATTGTTAAAAAAAATCATTCAATATAATTAATAACATGCAACAGTTTAAATACTTCTTTTCATCTACAGAAGAATTACTAATTTTTTGTTGATGGCTATAATCTCTAAAATGCCACCTGTGAGGAACACTCTCGGAAATGCTTCAAGATGCTGCACTGCAATGCCATGCAATGTCATTCCGCAGAGCTCTGTCCTTGGTCCTCTCCTCTTCAATATCTACATGCTCCCTCTTGGTGACATCATCCACAGCCATACATGTGGTCAACTTCCACATGTATGCCTCGACTTCAGGACCACTGCTGTCCTGACAGAATGTCTGTCAGACATCAAGTCCTGGATGAGAGCTAATTTTCTTCAGTTGAACGTCAACAAGACCGAGGCTCTCCTGATTGGTTCCCGTCAGCATCTCCACACCTCAGGCGCTGACAGCATCACCATCCATGGTTGCACACTCCACCTCACTAAGCCATCTTGTTTGACCTTCAACTGTCCTTTCCACCCATGTTCACACCATGACCCATTATTATTATTATTATGCTTTCCACCACCACCGCAACATTGCCCGGCTCCGCCACTACCTCTCCCCTCAGGCCACTGAAACCTTCATCCACGCATTCATCACATCTAAGCTCAACTATTCCAACTCCTGCTCGTCAGCCTCCCCAACTCTTCCATCCACAAAGTGCAGATCATTCAGTACCCTGCAGCTCGTGTCCTCTCCCACACCAGGGTCTATGACCTTATCACCCTCATCCGGCTCCACTAGCTCCCCATCCCCGAGAGGATAGAGTTAAAAATCCTCATCTTCAAAGCCCTCCATGGTCTTGCTCCTTCCTATCTCTATGACCTGCTAACATCATATTGACCTGTCTGTTCCCTCTGCTCAGCCTGTTCCACATCCCCCTCCCACCCACCATCGGCGATCAGCCTTTAGCCTTTCTGCCCTCACCCTTTAGAACTCCATCCCACAGGCTCTTCGCCTTGCTCCCTGCCTTGCATCCTTCAAGCATGTCTCAAGAGCACCTTGTCGATGCAAAGCAAGGAAAAGTTGAAGACCTGATTTCCAGATTGGTCAACAAGTTGATCAGACCAGAATTGAGGCTCAGAATTACATGGACAGCAAGAGTCACAGGTCAAGAGAAGGACCACCAATTGACAGTACCCAAAAAAGCTTTCATATTTCCTAGTTTTACCATGCAAATGTTTTAACCCATGGTAAAGTTGTGGTTCCTTCATTTAAATATTTTAGATATCACCATAATAAATGCAAAATATACAATTCTTTGTTATGTATTCCTAAACCATCTGTTCCTACCTTGTTTTGTACTCCGAGTTATATAATAATAATCCTTGTATTTGATATAACTCCTTACCACGTCTTCAAGACATCTCAAAGCGTTTCACAGAACTTCGTGCAAAGTGAACTGACTGTATTTTATGGGTGAAATGCAGCAGCCAATTCTGCACAGCAGTGTCCCATGAACAGTCGTGGACTGAAGTGATCAATTTATTATTATTTATTTTTGAAGGAATTATTACTCCCGGAAAAGCGATCTGTCAATCGACTAACAAACGGGTTCCTGCTTACTGCTAGGTAAACAGAGGCGTGTGGAGTAAGGAAACTTGCCTAATATTTTACCCTGCCGGGAATTGAACCCATGTCTCTCGCTTCCGAGGGACTGCTCTAACCACTGAGCTGCAGGACTCCCTGGAATAGCTGAAGAATGTCAATAATCAGAATGGTTTATCAAACTATGCAGATCCTCATCATACTGGTATATTGTGGGTTGTTATAGTGATCTTCGGGGTTCAGAGTTTACATAAGGTTTTAGAAAGAGAACCCTATACATAGAAACTTTTGACATATTAAGTTTTGATGTTGTTCAACAAGGAGATCAAGGGGTGCACATTTTTGTCTCTCCAATCATATTGATACACTATATATCAAATTTCAAAAATGGCAGAAATGCACAATTTATTGCATGAAGTTCCAGCCAATTTCAGCCAATGCGCCATGTGGTTCCACCCATGTGTACTTAACCTGAACTCATGGTTTACATGGTTTGTTTAAGTCAGCTCCGGAACCCATTAGTGAAACACTAATGCCCAACATTAGGGGAGGGACCACTGTGGTGTTGGGATATCACAATGTATGAATATTTTGCTGAGATATGCATGTGCACACCACTGGCTGAGCTGACAATAGACAGACATTTCAGAAAGATAGCAAGCAGAAAAAGGGTCAAAGGAATGCACACTTTTACTTGTAACTCTGAAAGTCGAAGCTCTCTCTATGTGACAATGATGATCGGCAATATAAACACAGATTTCTGAGAACCACTTTGGCTAGCAGTCTCCTAGGCATATCATCTAGATTAACAGAGGGAATTTAAGAATCTCTTCTGACATAGCAACTTGATTTGTGCCCTGAGGTCCATCTCAGCCTCCGCCTCCTTGCAATTACTTCAGAATCCAATCTATCCTGTTTCGGTTCTCACAGCACTTGCAATATAGGGATTGGCTGCAACATTATCTAAATCTCATCTACCAGAATGAGTTGGGATGCCTTTCTAAACGCAGAGGTTAACAACAACAACATGCACTTAACTCGTATAGCGCCCTCCAAACAGGGTAGCATCTCAGAGCGCTTTACAACTTTTTTTTATTACAACAACCCTGCAATCCTTTCACCTTGCTGCAAAATATAGCCAGCATCTTACCACCTGGATCTGGGAACCACTGCCTGTGATAGACCTTCGAAGATGCTGAGAACAGCAGAAGCAATAGGGTGGATGACATTTTTTTTATTATATAAAGAAGTAGTTTTTTGCATAGATGCTACAATCTCTCTCAGTACGTTTGATTGAAGTAACCCAAAACAAATTTAGCATTCATCAGAAAGGATGAAATTAGTGTCAAAACATCTTCAGTTTTTAAGCTAATCTTTTAACACAGTAGCATAGGAAATTGATGCCCAGGGTTCAAAGATATAGAATAGGATGGAGTATTTCTGAAGTGGATCAGGAACTGACTACATCATAGGAATCACCAGAGAGCTGCACTGACAAGAAGGAATTGTCCAGCAGTTTGCCTCGGAGATCTGGGCTATCTACACTTGACACAAATGATGTGCAAGTGAGGAGAGAAATTATAGTGATGGTACCAGTGGGTGGGGGGGGGGGGGGAAGAAGGGAACTAACAATAACAGACAACATTTGAGTAAATACAGATGGATCTGGATAGATTAGGAAGTTGGGCTGTCAAAGGGAAAATTATACTAATAGAGAAATTAACAGTGATCATGTTACAAATATGAGGCATGTGTGATTATTTTGGCATCTTGGTGACATACACATGCAAAACCAATCACCAAGCTTAAGAGTATCCAGACTAAACAAGTAATGACATGTGAAGGGAACTTGGCCCTTGTTTGGAATGGTGTGCGCAATCTCTCCCTCGTGTATTCTGCTTACCTAATCTTGAAAAGTATTAAGCTAAGGTTGGCAGGAGCTAAGGCTTGGGAATGCAGAGTGTGCACTTGAGTACTACTGGAGCTTAAATCATTCAGTTTACAAACACTTGTCTGCTTCCAGCCAGGATCATTCTTCACATTAGGGCTTTGGCTTGCAGTCCAGTAGAAGAATCCCTGCCCCTCGTGACTGGTCAGCTTCTCGAAATCCTGCTCATGAGCCAGTATAGTAAGAGCTGTTGTCAATAACACCTTGAAGTACAGCACACCTGCCGGGTCAGGAACTGGACTACAGGGACCACCTGAGAGGTTTTACTCAATTCTGATACTCCATTGCCATGCATACCACTGGGAGCCAGTTTTTCCTCAAAGGGTAAAGTTCCTTGCACATGTAAAATCCTTACTTGTTTAGATACTCTGAAAAAAGATCACACATAGCTCATATTTGGAACGTGAATCTCAACACATTATAACTCATAATTCAATTTGCTCCTCCCCAAGAAAATAATTAGATTTATGCAATTATAAAGCAGTAATGAAAGACTAAGTATTATACACAGTCATGCCGTTTTATATTATGCATTCTGCGCCACATCACATACACTTGTATTCTGCAATGGCTGCTGTCAAGATCATAGGAAAATTCAGGCAATCCACCTGAATATCTGGCCACTTTGCTCTTGATCATTTTCTGGTTCTGATACTATTATTTCTTTAGCAGGAATTGCAAAAATAAACTATGTCACAATCGGCCCTTATCACACCAACAACATAGCATGGCCCATTGCTTTGTTGCCAAGACATCATTTGAGGAGAAAATTAGCTGCAGAGGCCGCAGGTCATCCTAGTCAGGTAAGTGCAGCACTGGGAAGTTTTGGTATTTTTCATTGCAGGTTACAATACAATCTAAAATTACATTTGTAAAGCGCCTTTCACACCAGGAGGACATCCCAAGACCCTGAACAGTCAGGGATTAGGACCCGAGCAGGCGGGGTTTGGGATCAGGGAGGATGGAGGGCAGAGAAGGTAGGAGGGTAGCCGAAGGCACGGTCGAGGAGAAGGGTCGTGAGGCGTGCCTTGAAGGAAGCAAGGGAGGGAGTAAGGTTGTGGGATGGAATTCCAGAGGGTGGAGGCAGAGAGGCTGAACGCTTGACCGCAAATGGTGGGGTGGGCCAGACGGGGACATGCTTAACGGAGGGAGGGGACAGGTTGATAAAGGGTTAGCAGATTGGGAGGACGTTTAAGGTGAGGACGAGAATTTTGAACTCGAACCTCTGACGGATGGGGAGCCAGTGGAGCTGGGCGAGGGTGGGTGTGATGGGGTCATGGAGCCTGATGTGGGAGAGGACACGAGCTGCAGAGCTCTGGATGATCTGTAGCTTGTGGAGGGAAGAGTTGGGAAAACGAAAATCAGGACATTGGTTTAGTCGAGGCTGGATGTAATGCAGGTATGTATGAGGGTTTCGGCAACCTGAGAGGTGAGACAGTGGCGGAGTCAGGCAATGTTGCGAAAGTGGGGGAAGGCAGTGCATGTCATGGCACAGATGTGGGTGAGAAAGGACAGTTGAGGGTCGAACAAGCTGCCTCGGGTTCTGAATGGCTTGGGTAAGGTGGAGTGCTCATCCGTGGATGCTAATGATGCCAGTGCGGAGGCTGATGGTCTTGGTGATGTTCAACTGTAGAAAGTTGGCTCTCATCCAGGACTTGATGTCTGACAGGCAGTCTGTCAGGACTGGTCCTGTAATCGAGGGTGGAGGCAGAGAGATAAAAGTTGGGGGTCATCTGCATACATGTGGAATTGACCCCATGTCTGCGGATGATGTCACCACGAGGGAGTATGTACAGGTTGATGTGGAGAGGACTGAGGACAGAGTCCTGAGGAACTCCGCACAAGACATTTCAGGGGCTAGAGGAGAAGCCGTTTGTGGAGAAAAAGTAGAGCCAGTGTGAGAGGTAGGATCTGAACCATTCAAAGACAGAACCTTAAAGGTTGAGGTGAGAGGAGAGGCGGTGGAGGAGTTGTGGTCCAAATTGTCGAAGGCAGCAGAGAGGTCGAGGAGACAGAGGAAGCTCTGGTCACATAATGTCATTTGTCAGCTTGACCAGAGCAGGTTTTGTGCTGTAAGCAGCATGTAAACCCTATTGGAGAGGTTCGTAAAGGGAGTGGCAGGAGAAGGAGTGAAGCTGGGAAGCAACAAGTCCTTCAAGGACCTAGGAATGGGAGGTTGGAGATGGGGCAGTAGTTTGTGAGCAGGGATGGGTCCAGGGAAGTTTTTTACGATAGCAGTGATGACAGCTGTTTTTAGGAGGGTGGGAACAGTGGTGTGCTTCATGTGGGTTATAGTGGAGGTGAGAGGGAGGGGGAGACGGGTTCGAAAGTGTGGAAGGAGGAATGGGTAAAAGTGAGAGATAATAATAATAATCCTTGCATTTGATATAGTGCTTTTCACATCTTCCAGACGTCCCAAAGTGCTTCACAGAATATGCTGTAAAGTGAATTGACTGTATATTTGTGGGCGAAACGCGGCAGCCAATTGCGCACAGCAATGTCCCACAAACAGTTATGGATTGAAAATGACCAATTTATTATTGTTTTGTTTTGGAGGGATTATTATTAGGCGTGTGGAGTAAGGAAACTTGCCCAATCCTGGAATTGAACCCAGGTGTCTCGTTTGCAAGGCGAGTGCTCTAACCACTGAGCTACAGGACTCCACAATGTTGAGAAGGTGGTAGTTGGAAGGGTGGAGGCAGCTGAACAGATTCCCTCGCTTTTGGTCTCAAGGAAATCCAGTATTTCCTCGCAGTTGGAGGAGAGGATGGGGGAAGCGTGAGAGGGTGGATGGAGGAGCCAGTTGGTAGAAAAGAGGAGCCTGGGATGTCCTTGGCTTCCAAGATTATCTTGGAATAGAAGGATGATTTGACGGCGGTGAGGGTGGAGCGGTAAGTTTTTAATGTGGTCTAGCCAGATCTGATGGTGGACTGCGTCACACACTTGACCCTTGAGTAAGCGGAGGTAGCTGATGTACCAGCGTGAGTTGCGTGAGTAGGAGGTGGTTCGGGAGGTGAGGGGAGCAAGCGCATCAAGAATGCTTGAGAGGGAGTTGTGGAGGAGAGTGACTGAGGAGAATAAATCGGTGCAGGATACAGGACGGGGGGGCTGGGGAGGGTGGAGGGAGTTCAGACGACTTTAGGGCAGCGTTGAGGGAGTGCAGGGAGATTCTTTCCAAGGGCAATAGGAGATGGAGGTGGGTTGGGTACCAGTGGGGAGAGGGATTGAAGAGTTAAGGGAGATGAAATGGTGATCTGAAATGGCTTTATTGATGATTGTGAAGTCTGAGACACTGAGGCCCTGAGGAATCACCAGGTCAAGTGAGTGGCCATGAACGTAGGTGGCAGAGCGGACGTGGAGGGAGAGCTTGTGAGAGGAAAGGAGAGAAAAGTCGGTGGAGATAGAGCAAGAGGGGATGAAGTGCAGGTTGAAGTCTCCTAGGATAAGGAGGCATTCAGAACAGAGGTAAGCCAGAAGGGCGAAGATGTCAGAGATGAAGGGAGGGGAGGGGGCGAAAAATCAGGATAATTTTGAGGGAAAAATTGGAGGGATGATAGAGGGTAAGGTACTCGAAGGAGGGGAATCAGCCAGAGGAGTAGGGGGATAGAGCAAGTGAGCAGATTTTGGTGAGGGCCGGGATATCGATGTTTTCATCACTGATGATGTCGTTGATGGAGAGAGCCTTGTTAGAAAGGGAGCGGACATTTTGTAGGCCGATGCGGAGGGGACAGTTGGCAGAGGAATGTTTGACATGGGAGGGGGTAGTGGGAGGATTGGCAGGGAGGGTGGGAATGTGGATGAGGGAGGAGAGGTTAGCTCCCGGTGTCTGGTGGGGCTTGCGATGATAGTGGGAATGGGGCAGTCAGTATGGCTGCTGTTGGATAGCCAATTTGCTGTAATACATCACTTTTCACCTAGGATAATACATTCATAGAATCATAGAATTATACAGCACAGAATAAGGCCTTCAGCCCATCATGGCCGTGCTGGCTCTTTGAAAATAGCTATCTAAATCAATCCCACTCCCCTGCTCCACTCCATAGCCCTGCAAACTTGTCCTCCCCATCACTGAAGCAGTTTACAAGGACGATGGGGAGCAACATTTATATAGATCCCTTCATACTGGATGGTTTCTCGCAGAGCAACGGACGGAAAGAGGAGAATTAGTGTGTCAATTAACGGAACAATCAAAGAGATAGCTTATGGAATTCATGAATGATGGAAAGGAAAATGCTAGGTGAAGGGATTTTGTGAGAGATTTCCAGAGAGCGGAAGAATAGTGGCTGACGGCTCTGTCACTGATGGTGAAACAGAGAGAATGAAGAACAAATGTAGAACTGAGGATATTGGCTGGAGATTGAGCAGAAGTGATTACAGAAACAGAGTGAGGCAAGACTATGAAGGGATTTGAAAGCCAAGATGACAATCTTTATCTTAATCTGCTGGGAACTGGGAGCAAGTAGAGCCAAACAAGAATGGGAGTTTTGGATCTGCAGAAGAGGGTACAAGGTGTGAAATTCTGTATGTGGTGGAATTTGAAAGATTAGATCAGAATATTCCCTGCTCTGGACTTTTGGGTGCCACTCCTTTTTCTAAAGTCAGACCTGCCCACTTCTGTTTTCATCCTTTGCTATGGACTTCAAGCACACAAAATCATTATTGGATCTGGACCAGCTGCTCTGTCCCAATACCAGTCTCTTATTTATAGCTCTTGATTGACAATCTCCCATCCCCAAACCCTACATCTTCTTGGCTGGCTGCCCTCTCGATTTACCTTCTCATTCCTTGGTCTTGGCTGCCTGTAAACCTCTCATTTTTGGCTCTGGACTGCCTGCAGCCCTTGAAAGGTGTGAACTGACTGCGTACCTTTCCATTCCTCGGTCAGTACTGACTATCCACCCACTCATTCCTAGATTTAGACTGACTGTCTGCCATTTTTTATCTCAACCACCTGTCTACCTTCTCACTATTGGGTCTGGAATGACTGCCCATCCTCTCAGTCTTTATTCTCGACTGATTGTTCTCGACTTGAAAATTAGGCAGTACAGTGGGACTGAAGTACAGGTTGTTTTGAGAGCTGATACAGACTCAAAGGACCAAACAACCTCTTTCTACACTGTAAATGTATATTAATCTATGATTGGCAACCCACTCACTTCTTGTTCTGGACAGATGACCACTCTCCCATTTCCAGGGTGTGGACTGACTGTCCCACCTGCTCATTCTTGGTTCTGGACTGTCTGCAGCCCTTTCACTCCTGGTTCTCAACTTCAGACCCACAATTTCATTGCTTGCTCTGGCTTGCCTGTGCTCTTATTAGTTGCTCTGCACTGCCTGCCTGCCTGGCCAGCCCTCTCATTTCAGCTTCTGGGCTACAAACACCTGCCCCTCCCTCTCATACGTGGATCTGGACTGACCTTCACCCTGAGTCTGGACAGAATATGCAGAATTCCTGTGCGGAATTGGCTGCCGTGTTTTTGCCCACAAAATACAGTCAATTCACATTACAATATATTCTGTGAAGTGCTTTGAGACATAATTAGGCACTATTATCAAATGCAAGGATATTATTATCATCATCATCATCATCAATGCCCACATGGTCATTTCTGGGACCAGACAGACTGCCCGCACTCTCAGTCCTCACTCCTGGGTGCCCCAAGCCTTGGCTCCTGCCGACTTGCGCATAGTACTTTCCGGAATTAAGTAAGCTGGACGCAAGCGCATTCTACGCCAACAACGTATCTGCGGGATGTCCACGTGAAGTTGGGCTGGACGGCATTCTCAGTTTGGTTGGGATGCTCTTTCAAGCATATGGGGAAGGGTTCCCACATGTGTCAGGACACCCGACTTCAATTCCTGGGCGTGGACTGAAAACCCGCCCCCACTCATTCCTGGGTATGGACTTGAATGCCCTTGTGATGGGAGACGGGAGCTGCTGCTTTGCATTCTTGCGGGCGGCACTTAAAAAAAAAACCCCCCACCAGGAGAAAGTCCCGGGCAGGGCGGCGAGTCAGCGCCGTCCGTCAGAGCGGCGGCTCTCGGACCCCGGAGCTGGCTGACACCGCGTTGTGCGCGCGCACTTCCCGCCCGGCCGCCCGCCCGCCCGCCCGGCGCACCTTGACCGCGCTGACAGCCGCGCCCCCCCGAAAGTGCGGCCACCAGCGCGGCGAGCGCTCGCGACTCAGCGGCCAACTCCTCCTCACCTTCGCGACGGAGCTCCGCCAGTCGCTCGAAAACTCCCCCCACCGCCGCCGCCGGTTTTTCTTCCAACGCCGCCTTAAAACTCCCGACAAAAGCGTCCGCGGCAAACCGAGCAGGTGTGTTGACTCCGGCCCCTGCGTCGGCCCCCCTCCTCCTCGGCCACTGTTTACTCCCATCGACGCTCGGGAAGCTCGCGGCTCCTCCCAACTGCCGAGCCGGCGACCAACCGTCACCCGCGGCACGAGCCCCACCCGCCCCGCGCGCGCCCCTATTACCTCACCGCCACCGGCACTGGGCATGCGCGGAGCCCCGGTTCAGGGCTGAGTCACGCGGCGCGCGCGCACACACCTTACACGGATGTCCTCCCACGCTTTCTGTACAGGGAACCGCTCCAGAAAAGGTAATCCTCTGCCCCCCTCCTCCCTCCCTCCCTCCCTTTCCTCAGTACCTCCTGAGGTGAGGGCGTGGTGATGGCTGACCGACTTCAAAGCGTCGCTTTGGTTTCCGACCGTGTCCCTCCTCCCAAAAGGAGCTCAGCAGTCTTTTAGTTCACCAGAGCTATTCGTCACGCCTTCCCCCTCCCCCCCCTCCCTCCCTCTCCCCCCCTCCCCCTCTCCTGGCGATTAAAGACCCACTTACGAGCGTGAAGAAAAATGTTAAACGCGGGTTCGTGTCATGTTCGTGTTGCGCAACAAGAGATGGCGGAACCTCCCAAGCTTTTCGGTGTTAAAACTCTCGCGGCTGCCCTTCGACCAGCCGAGATCCCAACTCCCCTCCCCCGAGTGCAGCTCCCCGGTCCAGCCTTTCATCAGATAAAAAAAAAGTCTGTGGACCGGTTTCTGGAATATTTCTCCCCCCCAACACTCATAAACTTAATCCTTACCGCTTGAAACTGAAACGTATTTTTTTTTGGGGGGGTGGGGAGGGGCAGTTGGGTGGAAACCCTTCACCCGGGCTTAAAGAGTATCCAAACCGATCAGGGTTGAGTTTAACACTTCCCGCCCTCCCCCCCACTCTGTACGTGAAAATTCCCATGTATTGGAATGCGAAGTCTCTTCCCAAGTGAGAACACTTTCCTGCTGCTTATCCAGCTGGGACCACCCTATTCGTGAGGGCATTGGCCTTCGGGGTTAACGGGAGATGAGCGGAATCATTCCTTGCCCCCGCCCGGGACACCCCACCCCACCCCGGGACTAGTCTGCCCTTTTAAGTCCTGCCAATGAGTCAGTGTGACCGCGCCGTCATCATCAGTGCCCTGGAATACCGCAGACCCGCCTGGCTCAGGAACTGGACTACCGAGACCGCCACTGAGGAGCCATGTCACCAAGGAGCCAGTTCAACTCTAATGAGACCCTGTTTACCTCTGCCCCCCTCGGAGGATAGTTGCTTGTTGGTTATTTGATATACTTTTAAGTGCAGGTATGAACCCTCCCCCCCCCCCCCCCCCAGGTGGAATGGTGGGTACCTGGTACAGGATCCCTGCGAGGTTCCTGGTGAGCAACATAACTCAGCATGAAATGTGTAAAGGCGTTGCCACCATCTTCCACTAGAAGGATACACTTTACCACTTTGTGTCATGACTTGTTGGCGTTCAGTTGTACTATTATGTTTGTTTCTGCCCATCTTAGCAATGCTTGAGTAGAGCCCAGTAGTGAGGAGGGAATTGAGTGAGGTGGAATAGAGTGAGAATTCTGTTGAGGAATTTGGTGAGAGTGGGAATTCTTGAGCAAGAGAGAACTAGGGAGCAAAAAAAACTCAGCAATAGAGTGGGAATTGTTTCTTGAGCAAGATAGAACTTTTCAAGGAAACAGGTAAACAAGTCAAATTGGCAGTTGGTCACAGGCCAAGTGTTAGGATTAGTTAATAATTTGCTGAACAGTTAAAACTGGTTATGTCAGAAGCCCATATAAAGGGGAGAATTGCGAGAGCCCAACAGTGTGGAAGGAACTGAGTGAGATGTCTGCTAAGGAATTTGGTGAGAGTGGGAATTCGGTGCAGAGGGGGAATGAGGTGCATAATTATACAATATATAATAGTTCTATTAAACTAATATAAAATGTCTGGGAATATGACTGGGCAGCTGAGACTGGTTGCATGCACAATGTGTGCTATGTGGGACCTCCAGGATGCTTTGTGTGCCCTGGACGAATGTGTGTCTAGGAAGTGCCTCCATGAGTTTGAGCTCAGGATTTCTGAGCTCAAGGAGAGGCTGGTGTCACTATATAGCATATGGGAGGCTGAAGAGTTCGTGGAAGGGAAGAGTGTCAATGCAGTTGTCATTGGGGAAACAACAGTGAAAGGAGTAGACAGGTGTTTCTGCAAACAAAGACGTGACTCGCACATGGTATGTTGTCTCCCTATCACCAAGCTTGAAAACATCACGGAACAGGTGCAAAACATTCTACAAGGGGAAGGGGAACATTTCAGAAGTCGTGGTCCATGTTGGGATCCAGGATGTAGGTGGAAAAAAAGGGCTGAGATCTTACAGGGAGAATATCAGAAGCTAGGGAAAAAGCTAAAGAGCAGGACCTCAAGGGTGGTGATCTCTGGATTACTCGTTCAAGTGAGTATCAAAATAACAGGATCAAACACATGAATGCACATGGTAAGCAAATCTGTCAGCAGATTTCAGAAAGATGCAAAACCAATAGAATAGTGATAATGGGGGACTTCAGTTATCCGAACACAGACTAGCAAAATAACAACAACAAAATTACATTTGTATAGTGCCTTGCACAGCGGGAGGATGTCCCAAGACGCTGGACATGCAGAGTTTCGGATCCGAGCTGGGAGTCGGTGAGGGGGAAGCAGGGAGATCAAAGGCATGGGCAAAGAGGAGGGTCTTGGGGTGTGTCTTGAAGGTGGCAAGGGAGGGGGCAAGGAGGAGGGAGTGCCAGAGGGTGGGGAGGAGAAGGCCTGCCTACCAATAATGAGGCGGGGGACGTGAAGCAGGCTGGAGCCCATCGAGCAGAGGGGACGAGCAGGATGGTAGGGGGTTAGGAGGTCACAGAGGTGGGGGGAGCAAGACCATGGGGGGCTTTGAAGGTGAGGACCAGTATCTTGAACTGTATCCTCTGTGTGATGGGAAGCCAGTGGAGTTGGGCAAGGATGGAGGTAATAGGGTCACGGAGCCTGGTGCGGGAGAGGACACAGGCTGCAGAGTTCTGGATGATCTGCAGCCTGTGGAGGGAGGAGTTGGGGAGGTCAAAAAACAATGAGTTTGCATAGTCGAGCCTCTTCGGCAGCCTGCGGTGTGAGACAGTGGCGGATCCTGGCCATGCGGCGGAGTTGGGGGAAGGCAGAGCGAGCCATGTCGTAGATGTGGGGTAAAAAGGATAGTTGAGTAACAGCGTAAAGGGCAAGGAGGGCGATGGATTCCTGAAATGTGTGCAGGATCAGGTATGTTTCCAGCCTGACGAGGAAGGAAGCACTGCTGGATCTAGTTCTGGGGAATGAAGTGGGGTAAGTGGAGCAGGTTTCAGTAGGAGGGCATCTGGACAACAGTGATCGCATCATTAGGTTTAGAGTACTTATGGAAAGGACAAGGAACAATCAAAAGTGAAGATACTCAACTGGAAGAGGGCTAATTTCAGTGAGTTAAACGGGGACCTAGCCAAGGCAGACTGGAAAGAAAGATTGGCAGATAAAACAGAACAAATACATTCCCACAAAGAGGAATGGTAGGGCATCCAAACCTCCCTGGATGAATAAGGAAATTGGGATTAAATTAAAACAGAAAAAGTTGTCTTATGAAAATGCCAGGTCCAAAATACAGAAGATAATCAAATAGAACATAGAAAGTACAGAGGAGAACTGAAAAAGGAAATGAGAGGGGCAAAGAGATTGTATGCGAAAAGATTAACAGATAACATAAAAGGGAACCCTAAGATATTTTATAAGCATATAAAGAATAAAAGGTTAGTCAAAGGTAAGTTGGGACCAATTAGGGACCAAAGAGGAAATCTTCTTGTGGAGGCAGAGGGTATGGCTGACGTACTGAATGAGTACTTTGCATCTGTCTTCACAAAAGTAGTTAGAGCCAATGCCACAATATCGGAGGAGAGGATAGAGAAATTGGATAAGATAAGAATAAACCGAGAGGAGATACTAAAAATGTTGATGGTGCTCAACGTAAATACATCACCTGGTCCAGACGGGGTGCATCCTAGGTTACTGAGAGAAGTAAGGGTGGAAATAACGTAGGCTCTGACCACAATCTTTGAATCCTCCATGGACACCGGGGTAGTGCCAGAGTACTGAAGGATTTCAAATGTTACTCCCTGTACAAAAAGGGGCAGAAGGATAAACCTGGGAACTACAGGCCAGTCAGCTAACGCCAGTAGTGGGAAACTTTCTGGTGAGTAATCCGGGACAGAATAAATTTTCACTTAGAAAATATGGGTTAATAAAGGAGAGCCAACATGGGTTTGTTAAAGGCAAATCGTGTCTAACATACTGTTTTTTGATGAAGTAACGGAGAGAGTGGATGAAGGTAGTGCAGTTGATGTAGTTTATGTGGATTTTCAAAAGGCGTTTGGTAAAGTGCCACAAAAGAGACTTATAAGCAAAATAGAAGCCCACGGTATTAAAGGGACAGTGGTTACACAACTGGTTGGGAGACAGAAAGCAGAGAGTGGTGGTGAACAGTTGTTTTTCTGACTGGAGGGAAGGCAAAGGGATTGTGGGATGGAGTTCCAAAAGTGGGGGCAGAGAGGCTGAAAGCCCAGCTGCCGATGGTAGGGCGGGTCAGGCGGGAGACCTGGAGCAGGCCGGAGCCTGCTGAATAGAGGGAGCGGACATGTTGATGGGGTCAGCAGGTCAGAGATGTAGGAGGCGCAAAGCCATGGAGGGCCTTGGAGATTTTAAATTCAATCCTCTGAGGGATGGGGAGCCAGTGGAGCCGAGCAAGGGTGGGGGTGATGGGGTCACTGACGCCCAGGTTCCTGACTGGCTCGGTGTGGCGGAGTGTGCAATCCTGGATGCTGATGCTGTTGATGCCTGAGGTGCTGAGGCGCTGGCACGAGCCAATCAGGAGGGCCTCGGTCTTGCTGACATTCAGCTGTAGAAAGTTGGCTCTCATCCAGGACTTGATGTCAGACAGACAATCTGTCAGGACGTCAGTTGTCCTGGAATCGCGGGTGGAGGCAGAGAGATAGAGTTGGGCGTCAACTGTGTACATGTGGAAGTTGATCCCATGTCTGTGGATGGTGTCAACAAGGGGGAGCATGTAGTGGTTGAAGTGGAGGGGACTGAGGACAGAGCCCTGGGGAACATCACACAAGACCTTGTGGAGCCTGGAAGAGCAACTGTTGGCGGAGGCAAATTGGAGACTGTGTGAGAGATAAGACCTGAACCATTCAAGGACATAATTTTGAAGGTTGAGGAGAGGTGGTGGAGGAGAATGGAGTGGTCCATGGTATTGAAGGCAGCAGAGAGGTTGAGGAGGACAAGGAGGCAGAGGGAGCCCTGGTCACTCCCCTGGGGGGGAGATGGGGAGGGAGTGGCAGTTGGGATGATGGACAAAATGTTGTTTGTCACTTGACCAGAGCAGTTTCTGTGCTGTGAGCAGCATGGAAACCCGATTAGAGGGGCTCGTGAAGGGAGTGGTAGGAGAAGAATGAGTGAAACTGGGAAGCAGTGATTCTTTGGGGAAACTTGCCCAACATTTCGCCCTGCTGGGAATCGAACCCAGGTGTCTCGCTTGCAAGGCGAGTGCTCTACCCACTGAACTACAGGATGCTTACATCAATGGTGTTACACATTTCATGCTGAGTTGTGCTGCCCACCAGGAAGGACGCTAAACGTTCCTGGTACCTGCTATCCAACAAGTGAGACCTGTGCATGTCAAATGACTAATGAGTGATGATTCTCCTGGAGGGGAGGTAAGTGGGCCTCCTTGGCGCTGAGCTGCCTTCATAGTGATGTGCTTGGCAGTGGATGATCAGAATTCAGTCAGTTATCTGTGGAGATCTCTGATTTGGTTCCTGAGCCGGGTGAGTCAATAGAACCCCAGCGAACTGCTGTTGTCTCGCATGCCTCATTGACAGAACTTGGAGGTCACTGGGGAAGGGATTTTTCCTACTCTGCTCATGTTAACCCTGCAAACCCATAAAACAGCTAAGAATTGAATAAAGCATTTTTTGCCAGAACACTGGAAGAAGTTCCCTTCTCTTTCTGAATAGTGTTCACGTCCACCTAACAAGCAGGCCTGATCTTTGGGTGAATGTGCAAAGATTTCTATGGTGTTTGAAAATATTTAGTGAATGCTAGGAGAGTCCTGCATTGTAAGAGGTTCTGTCCCTCAGATGGAACTTTAAACTGAACTCTTGTTTACCTATTCAGGTGGATGTTAAAGATCCCTTGACACAATCCAAAAGGCAATTCCAGCGCCTTGGGACGTCCTCCCGATGTGAAAGGCGCTCCATAAATGTAATTTTGTTGTTGTTGTGACAAGGGAGTTTATGGGCAATAAATAATCCTCCAGATAAATTAGACATTCTCTACATGGCTATTTGTGAATATTGCTTGCATAAATTGGCTACCAGGTTGATTTAAAAATAAACAATCACTACACTTAATAGCAATTCACTGAAGTGTTTTGACACGTTTTGAACTTTAAAGACGTAATATCAAATGCAAGGATAAAGTGTTGTTATGTGCAGTTGTATAAACAACTCTGATTCAAACCTCTGCGGAAGTTGGAAGTGCCATCTGCTGGTTAAAAGGATATCAGCATGATTTACTGTTTTAACTTGTTTATTTTAGTACATTATATTTTACATCCAATTTGCTGATTCTTTAATGTAATTTGTCCTTGTATTCACATCCCACATATTCCTTAATAGAGAAGGTGTACAAGAGAGCTTCTTTCTGTCCTGTGCAAACATCCTACATTAGCTATTTGACAAGTAGCCCTGATCGACTAAACCTCCAATTTTCCTCTGAATATTAAAACTAAATGAATTTCTTGTCTGACGTGTTAATTGTCTCTCAATTATGTACACTCTAATCCTGTTTATTGACATTTGCTCTCAGTGTAAATGCTTAATGGGATAAATTGCCAAGGTAATAGGATAGATTAAGATTAACCAGGAAGTATTTGTTTACATGGAGAGTAACAATACTAATCCCTGCATTTGATTTAGCACATTTATCACGTCCTCGAAATGTCTCAAAGTGCTTCACAGGATTTACTGTCAAGTATGTATTTGCAGGCAAATGTGATAGGCAATTTGCACAAACAGCCATGACCAATTTTATCTGAGGGTTGTTGGCCAGGACACCAGAAGAAACTACCTTCTTTTTCAATAAAGCCTTGGGATTTTTAATGTCCAGTTGAACAGGCGACCTTGGTTTAATGTCTCATCTCAAGGATAGCACCTCTGGAAATGCAGCACTCCCTCAACACTGTATTGGCATGTGAACTTAGCTTGTGAGTTTAAAGTCCCATCACAGAACTAATCAACAGGTGGAATGTATTACCAGACACAGTAGAAACCAGAATTCCTGGAATCATTTAGGAAACTGCCTAGTGCTGTAAATGAGAATATAACAAAGTTAAAAGAACAATTGTCATTTGAAACTCTTGTGAATTTATGATAACTTCTGCCAGCCTTCAGGGAAAGAAGGTATGCAGCCAAACAAGAACCTTGAGTACAATAAGTAGCTTGTTCACAAAACCAGATAATAATCCCTCCAAAACAATAATAAATTGGTCATTTTCAATCCACGACTATTTTTGGGACACTGCTGTGCGCAATTAGCTACCGCGTTTTGCCAACAAATATACAGTCAATTCACTTTACAGCATATTCTGTGAAGCGCTTTGAGACGTTGAAGACCTGAAAAGCACTACATCAAATGCAAAAATTATTATATTCAACATCTTACAAGATTATCTAGAAAAGTAACTGAAGAGCAACTAATAATTATAATTAAATTTTGCTGGAAAGATTTCAGAAAATAAATGCAGATACATCCCTCAGTAATAACCTGGAAGGAAACGGCTCATTCATTTTCAATGATCAATAGCAGATGTTTCCCTAAATAGAAGACTAATGAGCTGTGAAATGTTTTTGAATCCTTTTAGCAGAACAACTGCAAAAATAATTAGTGACAGTTCAGACCTATGTAGTGTAACAAATCAGAGCTGTATTTGCCTTCTTCGATACTCAGATAAAGCATTTTGGAACTTATAAAGAGTTGAAACAGTTTGAAATTATTTATTCAAGGTTGATGATTTGGCGGAATAACTAGATTCACCAAAAATATTAATTACAAAGAAGTAGCAAAATAACCAATCTCCCCCATAAGCATTTGAGAAAATGACAGCTCCCAAAATGAAAATGTGTTGCAGCAACAATTTAATTTATGTAGTGTTTTTCATGTCAGGAAGACGATTCCATGCAGAGGTAGGGTGAGGAGAGACCATGAAAAGATTTGCATATAAGGAAACAAAAATCTTGAATCTGTTGGGAGATGAGGAGCCAATAGATCTGAGCAAGGATGGGGTTGATAAGCTCACACAGCCTGGTGTTGAACCTTGAGCAGGTCAGTGTCAGGGTTATGAATGGAGCAGAAACCGGGTAGGGGGGAGTACTGGTAGAGGTTGCAACAAGGCTGGCAGGCATCTACTCATTCCAGCACCGTGGAGACGAAGGGCAGGTTGGAGAGAGGTAGGTAGCTGTAGAGCATAGATGGTCAAGTATGGATTTCTTGAGCAGGCCGATGATAATGGAGGTTTTGAAAGTATTATACTATAACAGGATAGGTTAATGATATGAATGCTGGGTGGTCAGCAGTGTGGAGATGGTGTTGAAGGAGATGGTGATGGTTTCTCCTCCCTCATCATCTGTACGAGAGGTGCAGGGGAGACAAGATGGCAGTGGAGTTGATTGATCTAATCTGCTTGGTTTTGGGTCCCAGGAAGTCCATCACTTCCTTAAATTTGGAGTTGAGATGTATCCTGTGAAGCGCTTTGAGACTTCTCAGTGATCTTAATCATCCTTGCTACATTAAATGCAAGATTTATTATTAGTAGTAATAATTATCTTTACACATGCAGTCAATTTCTAACAGCAATGGTCTTGAAATCAAATGGTGTTCATTTCAGCAATCATGTTCTTTTCACTATGGGAGCAAAGCCTGGGCAGTGTACAGATAGTAGACAAATGGTGTTGGGGAAGACGAGCGAGGACTCCATCTCAACTTTTTCCTGTGTGGTTTTTATGTTTCGCTCACTGCTATTTTAGCTAACTCATTTTAGTTAGGCTAACAGAAACCCAATTCATTTCCACACTAGATGTCCATCTATCTTCAGCCATTCTGCCCTCTCTCTGGAACTCCATCCTGGAGTACCCTCAGCATCACAGACCGTCCCTCTTCACCTTTAAAGGTCACTTTCACACCTATCTTCTTGATAATGCTTTCAGTTAACTTTCCCCCCTTCTTGTTCAGATGCCCAATGAGAGGCGTGGAAGGCCCTATAAAAATGTAAACTGTTGTTTTTGTGCAGTAGAATAAGCGATTGTGGAATTTATGATGATTATTTCTTCATATGTATTAAATTTTAAACAGCAATGGGAATGAAAAAATACAGTTCATAGATGTATGAAAACACTATGATTTACCAAATTCCAGAAATTAATTTCAATCACATTGTTCAATAAGATGAAACAAATGATTCATCCTAACTTCATAACAAAATTGTTCACAGGTTAAAAAAAATTCTGTACATGCTCTATGAGTAATCTCTACAGAAATTGCTCACTGAAATAAATTAATTCAACCCCCATAGAGTACAATAGTTGAAAATGAATGATGTTTTTGGGATATTTCCAATGAGGTTTTGAGAAGAGTCCATAAATTCAGTGAAACTGCAATCTGAGCATGTTTCAACACATAGCAAATGAAGAAAGAAAAAATAAGTCTGAATAGAAGGGAACAAACACTAAAGGTAAAGAAAAGACTATAAAATAAAGAAAAACATAAAAAACAAAAATTTAAAAAGATTTTGTATAAAAACAATCAAAGTTGATCACTTTTGCATCCCTAAATTACTGTCATCTTTAACTTAATATTGAACCTTGCATTTGATATAGTGTCTTCACATTGTCAAAACTTGTCAAAGCCCTTCAAGGGATTTACTGTAGAAAGTAATATTAATACAAAATTGTGTGCTTTGTAGATGAATGTTACAGCCAATTTACACACAGCAGGGTCGCACAAACAGCCAGGACCAATTTTATTTGGAAGATTATTGGCCAGGTCACTGGGAGAAACTCCCACTTTTTGAATAATGATGTGGGATCTTTAACATTCATCTGAATAGGCATACATTTCCTATTAGACAGACTGCCTGTCAGACATCAAGTCCTGGATGAGGGCAAATTTCTTAGTTGAATGTGAACAAGACTGAGGCCCTCCTGATTGGCTCACGTCAGCGCCTCAGCACCTCAGGCTCTGGCAACATCAACCTCCATGGTTGCACACTACAACTCACCAGCCAGACAGGGACCTGGTGTCTTGTTCAACCCTCAACTGTCTTCTTCCCCACATCCAAGCCATGACCCGCTCTGCCTTCCCTCACCTCCATAACATCACCCAACTCCGCCACTACCTCACCCCTCAGGCCACTGAAACTCTTGTTCATGCCTTCATCACCTCCAGGCTCAACTATGCAAATGCCCTGCTTGTCGGCCTTCCCAACTCCTCCCTCCACAGGCTGCAGATAATCCAGAACTCTGCAGCCCGTGTCCTCTCCCACATCAAACTCCGTGACCCCATCTTCCCCACTCTCGCCCAACTCCATTGGCTACCTCTCCTTCAGAGGATGCAGTTCAAGATCCTGGTTCTCACCTAAAAGCCCTCCATGGCCTCGCCCCACCCTACCTCTGCGACCTCCTAACCCCCTACCAACCCGCCCGCTCCCTCCCTCCGCTCAGTCGGCTCTGGCCTGCTCCACGTCCCCCGACCCACCCGCCCCACCATTGGCGGGAGAGCCTTCAGCCACTCTGCCCCCAACCTCTGGAATTCCATCTCCCAGTCACTCCACCTCACCCCCTCCTTAGCCTCCTTCCCGCCTCAAGACCTTCCTCTTCGACCATCCCCCTTCCCTTGCCCCAACCCCAGCTCGGGTCTGAAATGCTGTACTCTGTCCAGCACCTTGGGACGTCTTCCTGACGTGAAAGGCGCTATACAAATGAAATCTTTTTGTTGTAAATCTCCCAAATAAAATGGGACGTTCACTTCATGGCTGTTTGTGGGATATTGCTGTGGCAAATTGGCTATTTGATTCGTCTATAAATAGTCACTACACTTTACAGTATATCCTGTGAAGTGTTTTCACATGTCCTTCCACTGTGAAAGGCACAATAGCAAATGTAACAATTGGTATTATATTACTGTTATTACCAAACAGTGCAGAGTGTCAGGCTGGTAACTGACTGCAATCGTGCTGACAATCCGAGGGCTGTTTTAAACTTAATATTAAAATTCAGCCTTGGTTATTGGCAGGGGATTAGATTCTTGGCAACACTGTTAGAAGCTTGCATCTGGTCTTTTCATAATTTTTGTTTTCTGTCATGGAGATGTGATCTCAATAATTTAATGGGGGAAATGAAGTGGCGATGTTGTAGCAACAATAGTTGGCTTGGCTGATCCAGTGCACCCTCCTTCACATAACTGCTCTAAAGATTGTGAAATTGACTCTCATGCTTTTCACTTATGTAGCATAGCTTAGAAATGTTATAACATTTCAAAACCGTATGATCAAGCAAACCAGACTGATATATAGTAGTCTTTCTGCAACTGGAACCACTAACAAACAGGTTACTTGTGCTCTACTCTGTGTCCATGGACTGCTTATTTGTGCTAAATTAGTTAGTGAGGGCGTGAGAGGCTCAGGAGAATTTGTTAATAATAATAAGTAATCCTTGCATTTGATATAGCGCTTTATCACGTCTTTGATATGTCTCAAAGCACTGCACGGATTATACTGTAAAGTGAATTGACTATTTTGTGGGCGAAATGTGGCAGCTAATTGTACCCAGTGTTGTCCCACAAACTGTCGTGGATTGAATGACCCAAGTTTTTTTAAAAAAAATGATTACCCCCCCCACCCGAATAGCAATAGGTTGGTGTGAGGTTTTCCAATATAAATTTCATTCTGCCCCTAAATGAGGTCTTGAGGTCTTTATACAGGATGTGACAGCGTGGAAACAGCATTTAGCCCAACTAAATCATCCACATATCTCTCTCCATCCCTTATGTGTTGGAGGGTCTCTATCTTGTGCTCCTTTTTCAGTAATTTTGATCTTGAGTGCCTGTATACAGAGAATCTTCCCACCGTGTGGTTACCTGGGACACACTTGTCCAGAAATTTCCACATCTTGTAGGTCCCTTCCTCTCGAGCAATGGATAAGTCAGAATCCATTTATTTCACCTCACCGTACCACGGTGGGATCTGTGGAATGTTCTTTCGAACACCTATTTGCACCTTTATTGGCATGATCTCTGCAATAGCAGTAGAGGTAGACAGGTTACTACATAACCAACTGAAACATCCCCTATTCTCAGTCTTAAAACTTGCCAATAATTTTACTGTGGTTATAGACAATAACTAACATTGCTAGATGAGTCTCCAGCTTGTAGCTAGCCATTTGTGAAAGATCTGCCATTGAGAGAAGGCAATTCAATGCATGAAAGCTAATTCCTCTTGTACATTAACTCCTCATATTACGGTATCCAATTCTATTTTGAGCATCAATGTTTTTGCTTCTATTATATTGCTTGAAACAATATTCCAAGTAAGGGAATAGCTGACAGCTGTTCTAAATGTATTTTATCCATCGTGACATTTCGAAAAGTGTACAAAAGGTTTTACAGCCAAAATAAAAACTAGATGGAAATACAGGGATGGTTTTCATTTAACAAAGGAATGTAAAGGGAAAAACTGCAAGTAATGTGCCAAATGTTTCTTCATGCAAATAATTTTATATACATGTTTATGGAAACGTATACTAAGAATATCCCAGTTTATGGTCAGCTCAAAATATTAATCTTTTCCAAAGCAGTAAAAGATGCAGTGTTTTAGAATAGTGTGTGTGTGTATATAATATATAAAATCAAAAAAACTCAGGAGTGAAGAGTTTCCAGTATATGATCCAGTCCAAGAAAATCTTTCCTTTTGTTAGTGAAGTTTATTTCTTAATTTCTTTTAGCACTTTACACTCAACCATTTAATAGATTTCTCTTTCAGTGTAGGTTTAAAAAAACCACTATTTTAATTGAAATACCAACTTAGTTAAAAGTGCTGATTTGATCTCACTCTGTTTTTATGCCAGATTACGTAATAATGTTCAGATTTAAATTCATGAGCTCTTCCAGGTGACATTTGAGCAATCAAAATGGCTGCTTTTCATGCCAGTATGTTTGAATTGAGCCATACGCAAAACTCAAGAGTATTTAGCTTACGCAAGGTCTCAAAGCTCTTCACAGAATATACTGTAAAGTGTAGCAAATATTTTGTGGCCGAAATGCGGCAGCCAATTGTGCACAGCACTATTTTGGATCGAGTGACCAAATTATTTTTTTTGAAGGTATTATTAACCCCAGAAAGCAATCCGCCAATCGACTAACAGCTGGGTTCCTACTTACTGCTAGGTAAACAGGCGTGTGAGTAAGGAAACTTGCCTAAGGACAAGTATGAACTGACCAGGGAGAGTAATCAGAGTGCAAAGATAGGACTTTAACTGTGGGGAGCAAGGGAGTAAGGTGGAGGGACTTTGGCATGGAATTCCAGAGAGTTGGGGTACTATGGCTAAAAGCTCGGCCATTGATGTTGGGGTTGTTTGAGCAGGGGATATTAAGCAGGCGGTTGTTTTCGGAACAAATGGAGCAACTAAAGGAGGTCATAGGTAGGTTGGGTAGGAAATAATAATAATAATCTTTGCATTTGATATAGCGCTTTTCACATCGGGAGGACGTCCCAAAGCGCTTCACAGAACACACTGTAAAGTGAATTGACTGTATATTTGTGGGCGAACGCGGCAGCCAATTGCGCACAGCAATGTCCCACAAACAGTCGTAGATTGAAAATGACCAATTTATTATTGTTTTTGGTTTTGGAGGGATTATTATTAGGTGTGTGGAGTAAGGAAACTTGCCCAAGGTTTCGCCCTGACCTGCCTGGAATTGAACTCAGGTCTCTCACTTGCAAAGCGAGTGCTCTAACCACTGAGCTACAGGACTCCACATAATAACAATACTACTAATAATTACAAATAATCAGCTGCGGCCGAAGGTGACTTAAAATCGTTTGTTTAAAAAAATAAAATAAAATTCTCGCGCCAAGCTTAAGATTTGAACGAAATGGATTTAAGTCTCAACCTGAGTGGAATTTCAGCGATAGGATAGGAAAATGTGGGGCTTTTCCCTGTTTCCTCCCCCCCCCCCCACCCCTGTGCTCTGAGATGAGTGGGGATTGGTTGGGGGGGGATGTGGGGGGGTAAGGGTGATTGGGAGAAAGAGAAAGGAGGCAAAAAAAATTTCATGTCTTTGGATGGTGGTGGTGGTGGGCATTCGGGCACCATTTACCCAGTCACCTACCCATGGGGGGCGCAGGGGTGGGGGGGGAGGAGAGCAGGCAGCAGTGGCCAGGGATGGGATTCTTTTTGCGTCACAAAAATTCCCACCTCCCCTACCACCCCAATATGTTTTTTGTGCGTGTGTGTGTGGGGTGTGGGGGGTGGGTTGGAGTGGGGAGAGAGAAAGAAGGTAAGAGTTAATTGACCTGAATATATATATATATATATATATATTTTCCTTTTGTAACTTTTTTTGTTATATCGCACATTGAAAAAAAAAAGGAAAGAGTCGTGGAGGGATTTGAGTGCATGGAAAAGCATCTTAAATTTGATCCACTAGGGAATAAGGATGCAATGGAGCTGAGCAGGGATGGGGGTATCTAAAAATAAATATTTCAAAATAAAAGATACAGATGAAGGATATTGAAGATAGTCCTATTTTTTAAAATAATATGACCTTCAAGAGAGGATATTGATGGGGTGAGATCAATTTTTTTTTAAAAAAAGCAATGAGAACTGCTATGGTAATTATCACAAAAAGCTAATCTAATGTGCATAACAGATTTTAAAAAATCAACTATCTAAATTGAGGGAATAATACCATTACAATTCCTAAACCTCAGTTGTCTTTGTCGGTCTTATTCCCTTTCTCTGTTTGTTACGAACTGTAAATACTGATTCTATCAGGAGAACCGGCTGAGTGATTGAATCTAATATTAGGCATTGGGACTTAGACTGAGAAAAATTAATTAACAAATATTTAACCAGAACTCATTTTTTGAAGTATCCACAAGATATTAGGATACAAAATTTGATATTCGCAACTTGGATTTGTGTTGATCACAACTTCTAGACCAAGCTTGGTCAAACAGGCCACAGCCAGATGATTTTGTCTGGCCCACAAACCATTTCCATCTTCACTGTTTTAATTCCCAGATGTACCTCTCCTGTGGTCGGTCTCCATGAGGCAGCCTGGAGAGTGATAGGAAGAGGGGCAGAGTGGGAGGTTTCAACAACAACAACAACGTGCATTTATATAGAGGCCTACACGCTGGAAGGCATCTTGGAGTGCGTATCCTCCCGCTTCCTCCCTCCCCAGCGCATTTCACACTGCTTCGAGCCTCGTGTAATCTGGTGAGATGCAGTGAGCAGCAGCAGGACTATTTTGCAATTCTAAAACTAGAGAACTGAGTCTCAGTTGGAAACGCAAGGTAGATCTGGAAAATAGAGGAAGGATTTCAGTGTAAGTGAGAAGTGGATTACTTGTTTATTGAGAGTAATGGAAAACTTCAGTGCCTTGTTTG
This sequence comes from Callorhinchus milii, assembly GCF_018977255.1. Lineage (NCBI taxonomy): Eukaryota > Metazoa > Chordata > Chondrichthyes > Chimaeriformes > Callorhinchidae > Callorhinchus > Callorhinchus milii. Next base: position 63,812,156 of record NW_024704743.1, read on the forward strand.
CTTCCAACTCCTATCTGTGTTGAAGTTCATTTAGTTTTGCAATTATGGATTAATCTGTTGTCGTGTTGAGCATTCTCTGTAGGGGCCTCTATATGCCGAGTTGAAATCTTGGGTTTTGACTTTAATACATTCAAAATTTGATGTATATAACAATCCTTGCATTTGATATAGCACCTTATCACGTTGAGACGTCTCAAACGCTTCACAGGATGCACTGTAAATTGATTGATTGTGAATTTTGTAGGCAAAACATGGCAGCCAATTGCACACAGCAGTGTCCCACAAACAGTCGTAGATTGAGTCACCACATTATTATTATTTGGAGGGATTATTACCATTTCCATTTGAGAGGATCATTATTAAGAAATACACACAATTTAAAATGTTGTATTTCTGTATGATTCTTTTATGTTTCTCCAAGGGAAAAACAGCCCGCGGACGTTTCTCAAATGTAGCATCCAGCCCTCAGCAGCCAAAAGGTTGGATCACCCTGTTCTGGATTATGAAATTTGCTGCCAATGGAATGTGAATCCTGTCAGATAATTACAAAATATTGCTACTTCCTGCTTGTGTTTTGCACAGTGGCCATTATTGACACTTTGCTGGCATGGGATGTACAACTTGCTGGACACAAATTTCCCAAGCCAATGTTTGCGAGCTGGAAGTTGCATTAACACAACAAAACTAGTTTGTCAATATTGCCTTATAGACAATATTTGCATTATTATTGCTACTCTAGCTTCCAGCATTCACTATTAAGGCAAACTGCAACTAAAAGTAAAAGATACAAAGGAAACTGAAGATAGTCCCACTTTTCACAACAATTTGACCTTTAAGAGAGAATACTGATGATGAGACCAATCTGTAATTTAAAAAAAATCTCAGAAACCTTTTTTTCACTCCTGGAGGTTTTGGGAAGCAATGTCAAACAATCCTTTAAACCATACATCCGTGCTCTGACCCATTCAACTTTACCCTACCTCCAAAATATTGCCTGCCTCCGCCACTGCCTCCCCATTTGAACTATTTGAATGCAAGGACGAGAATCTTAAATTTGATCCGCTGGGGAATGGGGAGACAGAGGCTTTCAGCTTTACCACATCTCCAAAATATTTTAGATATTTTTAGATATTTCCAGGTCTGGAATAGAACGTACACTCTTTCCCCATTGGCAAGAGCCAAGGCTTTGGGACCCCAGAGTGTGGGGTAATGCTGGAGTTTAGATACCAACTTTGCTGGTTAAACTCCAACAATACCCCACACTCTGTTCCATTCCAGACCTGGAAATATCTGTGCTTAGGTAGTATGTCTATATGGAACTCTTAAGCATGGTGATCACTTTCCTCACCTGGTTCCTATTGAGAAATGGTCCTAGGAGGTGCTGGACACTTTTTGATATCTCTTCAAGGTGACCATTAATCATCTGTGAATCTTGACAGTGAGTTAGTAGCCTATTCAAAAGTTGGGAGGAGGATTTCTTCCAAAGATACCATTTTAATGGCTTAAAAAAAAGTAATATCCATAAATGAATTAAAACTGGAATGTATTAATTAGTTCCTTTATATTATTGATTTCCATGATTTTGTCATTCCATTCAGTCCTCATCGATATAAGGCAAATTGCACTACAAAACTGTCAGGCACAAGAAACAAATGAAATGACTTTAATCAGATTAGGACAATTATTTCTCACTTGATGTAATCTTATCCACATCTGGGAAAATCCATTTTCTTCTCTTGGTTTCACCAGAAAACAGTGCAAACTTTATGAACAATATATATTACAATATTGATTGCATTTGATTTGGCGCCTATCACATTGTTGAGACATCTCCAAGTGCTGCATAGAATATACTGTAAAGTGAACTGATTATATTTTGAGGGCAAAACACGGCAGACAATTGCGCACAGCAGTTTGCAACAAACAGTCGTGGACTGAGTGACCAAATTATTATTTATTTTTTGAAGGGATTATTAGCCCCGGAAAGCAGTCCTCCAATCCACTAAAAACTGCGTTCCTGCGTTCCTACTTATTGCTAGGTGTGTGGAGTAAGGAAACTTGCCTAAGGTTTTGCCCTGCCTGAGAATTGAACCCAGGTCCTCTCGCTTGTGAGGCAAGTGTGCTAACCACTACACTACAGGTTATTAAGAACAAAGGAATTGCTGGACNAAAAAAGACCAAAGCCCATCTAATTCGCCTTCTACCATCCTAGAAGTTGTATGCTACAATAATGGAAAGGTTCATTATATCAGTATTTTTATCAAGGTTAACAAAATTATAACTGCAATTAATAATGGATTTTAAAGGCTTGAAGGACCAAATTTGAAACCATATCTATTTCTATTTTAATAGTGTCTCAGAGCCCTTACACACTTGTAGAAGCCATTCAGATCACTTCTAGATCATTGATGAGGATATTAATGTCCAGCAGAAGGTGTAGCAGGTTTTTCTTCTCCTTTTTTCACAAAGGAAACCAAAGATCCTACAGACAACACTCTGCAGTACTCTGACATTCCTGGTGTTTGATGAATCAGGTACGCCCCAAAGGTTACCTGTAAAGAAACTGCAGTTAGTTAAAAGGTCACAGATTATTTAATTGTTGCTGTGAAAAATGCTTTTCTTTTCGGGTCGGAGCAGGAGGAGGTAAGTGGGCTCTCCTTGGATCTGAACTGATGATAGCTCACGGAGCCTGGTGCAGGAAAGGAAACAATATTTTGGAAATGGGGTAAAGCATGGAGGTAGGGTTTAATTGTCCTAACTGTCGATACCAATTCAATTCTATTGAAGAGCCATATTCTTCTATTAAGAGATTACAAGATCTGTAATTAAGTTTTTTATTTTGTTTCTTCCACTCTTTCCATTAATTTCCTTTTAAATATCTTTTTGAACATTCCTTTTTACATTTTGCACAACTTTCATATCATGTGTTATTGAGCTCAATGTGACCAAACACCACCAAGAGGCAGGAATGGGCTCTTCAATAGAATTGATATTGTCTATCATGACAGCGCCATCCAGTAGTTTGGATCTGGTATTACAATAACAATTCCTATTTATATAGTGCCTTTCACATTAGGAAACATCTTGAAGTGCTTGAATAATGCACGAAGCAGGGAAATTAGAGATTTAATGGCACTGATCCGAAAGGCACAGTTGAAAACAGCTACTTAAAGATAGCGGTTTGGTTTTGGAAGAGCATTCAAAAGTAGGGTTGCTACCTGGCCAGTTTTTAATGAACCAGGTATGGGGCATACCAAGATGCACGCGTACCCCTTTCTCTTCTCCCCAACCCGACCTGCCCACTTATGCATTGCAATCACTGCCTTTGCCAAGATGCGCCCGCTCACTCTCTAGAGCTCCATTTTTAGAGCCCCCGTGACTCCTCCCTTTAAGGCACATCAAGACCTAACTCTTTGACCATCCTTTTCGTCCTCTTTTCTCACCCGACCTTCCTTGGCTCCCACCCCCAGTTTGGGTGCCCAGCCAGTAGTTTGAGCACTTTGAGATATCCTTAGAAAATGAAAGGGGCGCTGTGTAAATGTTATGTTTCTGGAACTTCTAACAATGCATCACATCCCCAGCACTGCATTGGAGTGTCAGCTTAGGCTATATAAGTTCAAAGTTACAATGGTGGGCTTGAACTCACAACCACCTGACTCAAGCGAGACTACCAGATGAGCCAGCCTGATGCACTGAAATGCAAGACTACAACTAGAACCAGTCATACCTTTCTATCACGGCACAAAGCTAGAGTCTGTAGGGGTTCATTACTTCTTTTTCCATTCACTTGATCGATGCAAATCATTTGACATCTGCTACATTGCCCCACCACCTGCAAAGTAAATATATTTTTTATGATTATCTTCCAAAAGCCACCTGCCTCTCAAATCCCTTTATAATTGGTTATGTCTTTCAAATTTTTAAAACGATGAATGAGTATTCAAATGTAGCCTTTCTAAAACAATATTTTGTCTGGATCAACGAACGATTCTGTGCTTATTTGGGTATAAGATGGGCAACTCAAAAGAAAATCAATTGGAAAGACAAACAAAAAAGAATTGAATCTATAGCAGCCTGGCCATGTCCAATCAGAATGTTTCTTATCCCTGTAATTTGATATAAAAAATATACAGCAATGTTTACCGTTTTGTCTGTTTGCAGAGCCTAATTTATTCAAAGTGTACCAGAGCTCTTTATGCCTTTTTGGATATCGTCCTCCTGACGTGAAAGGGGCTATACAAATGTAATTTTGCTGCTGCTGCTGTTGATATAATAAACCCTTTCTTGATTGTCTCCTAATTTTCAGTGATGAATTACAAACCCTCTAACCAATACATTAGCAATGCTAAAATTACAGCACTCGGGACACATATTCCAAAGCAGAAATGCTTACCATGTCAACATAATGCATTAGCTCAGCCTCTCCAAATGTACAATCTGTATATAAACTGGTTCAAATTCTTAAAATATAAAAAGAGCAAGCTATTTAAGAATAATAAAGATGCATTTACTTTTGTGAAAGAAGCTGTATTATTTAGTTAGGAACCATATATTGTGTAAATACTGCTTTGCAGTTTATCAGAGAGTGATTAAACAATTGTACAATGGTTATGTGAAACACTCAATTCACCTGAAAATATGTACCATCCATAACCACCTCAGCCCAGTCATCTTCTTCATATGGTCTCTTTCCACTTATCACGAGGTTGGCACGAAAACGATGGATTAGCTCTTCAGTTTTTAGTGCTTGAATAGAACTAGAATTACGTGCTCCATCTCTACATTAAACACAGATCAATTATATTGAATAATGACTGGGAAACAAATAACGTTTGCTCCATACACTTTGTTCATTGTGTTTTTAAGACTTTTAAAACAGAATAGGTGCTGAGAATTATTCTCGGAAGTTTCACCAAGGCATTTTTATTTGTCAATCAGTTTCTCATGATAGTGAATTCACAATTTTCACACTGTTATAGCCACTTTGAGAAACTGAACTAATATACTGCAGAGAAGATCAAATTCTAGCAACATTCCATGTCTTCTTTAATAATCTGAAAGCAACATTATTAAATTGCAAACTGCATCAGTGATTATTCCAAGAGTTTTATTGTACTTTCATGTTCTGACAAGTAAAGTCTTGCAAACATGCCCCTTTTCACCTTGTGGTACTTTGCGTTTTCACAGAAATGCTTGTGTCACCTCTTTGATCAAGTAGCCAAATAAGTTCATAAAAACTCTTTTGAACACATTGCCAAACCAGCCATAAAAATGTGCTTCAGCATCTAAATAATAATATTCCCTAGGAGTTAATTGAAGCTCTCTTGAATACCTCGCCAATAATTTTGCTGAACTGCTTTTCCATATTACTCCTATTATGAAAGCTATTAAAGACAACAGTGGATGAGTTCTGCCTTGCTTTAATTATGTTGAGAAAATCTGATGAACATCATCTGCTACTAAACTACAAATACAGTAATAGAAAATGATTAGAACTACAACAACAACAAATTACATTTGTTTAGCACCTTTCACGTTGGGAAAATGTCACAAGGTGCTGGACAGTCAAGGATTTGGGCCTAGGACCAGTCAAGGATAAACCTAAGTGAATTTCACCCCAGAACATCAATGGATACAGCCTTTGCCAGCTTTCAACTGTTTTTCACTTTATACTATTCTTGAACACCATTGTGATATATTGGCATGAAATATGCAGCATTTCATCAGGTACTGGATGTGAACATCCAATACATCATGATACACCTATATTCCTATCTTGGAAGCCCGCAAATTTTGAGCCATTTCTATCAGGCCTCCAATCTCTAAAATTATAAATTGGGCTGGGAGAAATTTTGCACTTCTTTTCCAGATAATGGCCTAAAAATAAACATAAAACTAATAAAATACTAAAAAAATTAAGGCAAAGAGCCAGGCTTGTGGCTAGAATTTAAAAAATAAAACTTAGATTGTTTTTAAAAATATGCCGCTGATCCAAGACCGAACAAGCCAGCAGGGAAAAAACATTTGGAGGGGCATTCAGCTCCAACTAAACATTAAATACTGTAGTAGACACAAAGGATCATAGATTCCATCTGTGTAATAATTAACATCATTGAGTGATAATCATCTATCACTGTCCATAAATTTCCCCCATAGGTGTTGCAGAAACATAGCATCTTATGTAACATGAAACACTCGGTCACTAAAAATAATTTGTACACATTAAATACTGTAGATTTAATCTCAACTACTAATTTAGAAATAATTTCTACCAAAGATTTTATATTCAAGTGAAACAATATTCAACAATTTCCTATCATTTAAAATGATAATCAGTGTAGTTTAGTGGTTAGAGCACTTGCTTCGCAAGTGAGTGGATCTGGCAGGGCGAAATATTGGGCAAGTTTCCGTACTCTACACACCTCTGTTTACCTAGCAGTAAGTATGAACCCGGTTGTTAGTTGATTGGCAGATCGCTTTTCCAGGGGTAATAATCCCTTCAAAAAAAAATGTGGTCGCTCAATCCATGACTGTTTGTGGAACACTGCTGTCCGCAATTAGCTGCTGAGTTTCGCCCGCAAAATACACAGTCAATTCACTTTACGGTATACTCTGTGAAGTGCTTTGAGACGTCTTCAAGACGTCATAATCAAATATCAAATGCAAGGATTATATACACAGCTTCAAAAATGTACATTTAACATAAAATTAGAACCTATTCTGAAGTGACAAGTATTAAACTAAAATTAGCACTGTCAAAGTTTAATCTATTGATCTGTATCTCAATTTCTGTTTTGTGTTTGCTAGATATCGTTAGGCAAGAACTCAATATAAACAAGAGTGGTCGAAAATGTTGCGACGTTGAGAATGTCAATTTACAATGAGAAAACACCGTTGTAAGGCCATCTTGTGAAATACACTTTATACAATTTAAATAGAATTTCATGACAATGATTTTATGGTCTATTGGTGATATTCTGTATAAAACATGAACTCTTAAAAAATACTTTATGTCATACCTGGATATAAAATACACATAATCATTACTACTTGACAATAAAGGTGCTGTACCATTTTACCAGATGTTTAATATGATACACATGGTGCAAAACTCTGGAACTCAGAGTGGCCTCTGAGGTTGTCCATACCTGTGGACCTACAGCGGGGTCACTAGATAACAATCACACATTAGAAGCATGACAGATTTGCTACCTTCCTAATCCGAGCAGCTCAAGGCAGTTGTAGATCCTTTAATATTAGTGTTGGCCTGGTGGGTATCAGGAAACTCAGCATATCCCAGGAATGCAATATGGGACCTCCCCAATCTATACAACTCAGCTACACACTGAAGAAACTCACTGAACCATTAGGGAGCCATCCTTGGGTTTTTAAATTTAAACGTGTTCACTTTCATTCTGCTTTTGTGATCTAAGTCACGTATTCTGCATATGGAGTGAATAGACAGGAAGTGGCTTCCTCCTGAATCCATTTCAATACTGAGCCTGAAGAAGCAAGGTTTGCTCTATTGAACTTTTGGCTCACACATGGAAGGATATCAGCTTTTCCTTTTGTTGTTTACTAAAATACTGGACTCCCAGTAACTGGCAGTCGAGGGTGAGGCTTAAATCCAACACCAACTTGGTCCTTCCCAATTGCCTCCGGGGAATTCTGTTGCAATGGGACTTATTCTAACTGCAGATGATGTTTTAATCTTTCTTATAACATTGTGAAAGCTGGATTTTTCCCTACAGGACTCAACTTTATGATAAGTTGCATTTAAATTCATTGGCCTGTTTTGACTCTAAATATTACTTCTATGGATTCAGTATCAATATTTAGCTGCATGATTCTATAGAAGCAAAAACATTTAAAATGTTCTGCCAAGTCCACCATCTGCTGCCATACAGAAAGAAACACAAGTCCAGCTGCCCAGTGATACTACCATTGGGCAGTGCATGTCAGCTTTATCACTGTTGTGTGAGAGAAGGCAGTGAAAGTTTCATCACATCATGCAAGACATTTGTTATCATTGTATGTTGACGTTTTTGTATCTAATAGGATTTGTTGAAAAGTAAGCATCCACATCAGTTACCAAACCAAAACCAAATCATACCATTGCTAATTTAAAGGCGAGTAAACATAAATATGCTTTGCTTTGAACCCCATTTAAAATAGATCGCAGGGATTTTGTGTTTCAGCCTGGTTGTGAGGCTGCTGGTTACCATCAGGATTCCCTGTTAGAGATTCTGATTAGTGAATCTTGTTGCAAATCACTATTTTTAGACCTCAATGAAACACTTAGAAAGGGAAACCTCTGGATCAAGAGGTGTGATTATGTGGTGAAAGGAAACAAAATTACCTCAAAGAGATTAACAGTTGTTAGGTTAATAGCAAGATGCTTATCATTTCAGAAGATAAAGAAAGCCGTTTACTTCAAATTACTGCTTATTTTGATCAATAACGTGAGAAAATGTGTGAAATTTAAGACAATTTTTCTAACAAATTCTCTTCCTCATTAAAAATTAACTTGCTTAAAACCATTCCAATAGATGTGCAATGATTATTTCTTCACATGAAAATTACAGGTGATATTGACTTGGTGTCATATTTCAAGTGTCGTTTGCAATTTTTTTTCGATTATACATGAGACTACTTATACAACATTGCTTCAAAATCCAATTTGACTGAATCTTTCCTACCTGTTTACTATCTGCTCCTTGAGATGGTTTATACTCGCTCTGTTTATGAGAAGATACTGGGCTTCATTCACCAGTGACAGGGTATGTGTTTGGGTCAAACCCTGGCCTTAAACCAAAAATTAAAAATAAATTTATTATTGCATATGTAGAACAGCAGCAACAACAATTTGCATTTATATAAGAACTTTAACATTGGAGATCATTGGAGACCTAGTAGTACCTTGAGCAGGGGGTGAGATAGGGATTGAGTGAGAGGCCACTCAAGATCCTAAAAGAGATAAGGTTTTAGATGGATTTTGAAAGTAGAGAGAGAAGGAATTTGATGGAGGGAATTGGAGAGAGATTTACTGTATCTGTGACTCTCTTTCCAATTCCCTCCATTGCATTCCTCTCACATTCTTTCCACTATCTGTAACCGGTGGAGATGTAGAAGGTGGGAAACATGAATTGGCAGAGCGGAAGTTGGGGTCGGGAGTAGAGCCACAGTTTGATAAAGAAACAAAATGGGCAATGTGGTTGAGGTAGATGTAGCTCGAAAAAGGATCATAAGTAAAATCTATATTAATAATGTAAGGTTATATTAGTTTGACTATTATTGCAAACTAGTAAAGTAATTTTCAAGTAGACATTTTAACAATAAATCATAATAATCCTTGCATTTTGATATAGTGCTTTATCACATCATCAAAACATCTGAAAGCGCTTCACAGAATACATTGTAAAGTGAATTGACTATTTTGTGGGCGAAATACGTGTTACATGTTGCAAAATCTCTTGCAGGCTATGAGCTAACTAAAACCAGGTATGAGTCAACAATGCAACACACACACAAAGTGAAAGGAATCAAATTGCATACATCTACTGGTTCCTCACCTGGAGACTGCTGGCAACTCATATGTACATTGTGCTTGCAATATTAAAATGCCCTTTAATACCAAACAAATGTTCGGTCTTGTTTTATTATTATCGTACCTTATTTGAAAGTCAGACCTAGAATATATAGTTGTTAAAGGACCCCTAGCATTATTTCAAAGGGCAGGGAGCTCTCCTATTTTCCTCTCTTAGTCAAAAATGCTGAAAAAAACAGATTAACTATAATAAATATAATAATCCTTGATTCCCGGTAGGGCGAAAACTTGGGCAAGTTTTCTTACTCCACATGCCTGATAATAATCCCTCAAGAAAAAAAACAATAATAAATTGGTCATTTCAGTCCACGACTGTTTGTGGGACACTGCTGTGTGTGATTGGCTGCCGCATTTTGCTCACAAATATACAGTCAATTCACTTTACAGTATATTCTGTGAAGAGATTTGAGACGTCTAGAAGACGTGAAAAGCACTATATCAAGTGCAAGGATTATTATTTGATATAGCCCCTTATCACATCTTCAAGACGTTCGAGGAATGCTGTGATTTACGATATTGCTTGGTATGTTTATCATTTCCAATAACCTTAAGAGTTGGTTTACCACATTTTCGGAGTCTGAGGCTACCTGTGATACTGAACACTCCTATTCCAAAGATGTTCACCCACATCAATATCCAAAGGCCACACTACCAAAGTCACAGCCATTTGCAATCTGAGGCAGACGACAGCTACTTCAATCTACAGTAAAATTCAGTGCCACGTAATAATAATAATCCTTGCATTTGATATAGCGCTTTTCACGTCTTCTAGATGTCCCAAAGCGCTTCACAGAATATACTGTAAAGTGAATTGACTGTATATTTGTGGGTGAACGTGGCCGCCAATTGCGCACAGCAATGTCCCACAAACAGTCGTGGATTGAAAATGACGAATTTATTATTGTTTTGTGTTTTGGAGGGATTATTATTAGGCTCTGTGTGGAGTAAGGAAACTTGCCCAAGGTTTCGCTCTGCCTGGAATTGAACTCAGGTCTCTCGCTTGCAAACCGAGTGCTCTAACCACTGAGCCACAGGACTCCACAACCAATAGGACACTTTTTATAACAGTATATTAACAGAACTCAGAAAAAACATGGTTACACAATACTGTAATGAGGAAGTGGGGCTGGCTAGTTGAGGCCATGGGAGGGGGTGGGGGAGTCAGTCAGAGTGGGAGCATGTTGTCTAGTCAGTCTGGGAACAGAGTTGCAATGTAGAGGTGAGTGAGGATTGTGATTCTGTGAGGTATAGCGGGCTGAGCAGGGGACGAGTTGGCGTGATTTGGCCTATCAGCTGCCAGTCCATTTCCCTCGCCATACCGCAGATGTCAAGGATCATCCAGATCCTTCGAGTATGTGAGACCTGTTTAATGGATATGGGCTTAAGACAGGGTGGTCCAACTTTTTGGTTGCTGAGGGCCGGATGCCGCATTTGAGAAACATCCGCAGGCCACATAAGCAATATTTTTCTGTTTCCCTTTCAGAAACCTAACATAACATTTACACAATGCCTTTTTTATGTTGGAAGGATCTCTCAAAGCGCTCAATACTGCCAGCTGGGCACCTGAGCTGGAACTGGGAGCTGAGGGCAGTCCGTCGGGAGGTGAAAAGAGGACCGGTCAAAGAGTTAGGTATTGATCTTCCTTGAAAGAGGAGAGGGGAGGGAGGAAACGAGTCAGAGGGACTCCAGGAATGGAGTTCAAGAGAATGGGGGCAAAATTGTGATAGTGAGGCAGTTGGGGTGGAGGGGGGGGGGTGGAGGACAAGCCAGTGTTTGCTGGGCAAAGGGATGGCTGGGTGGGGAGATCACAGAGGTAGGGTGGGGAGGGAGGATGAAGTTTTTCACTGGAGAAAGAGGGAGCTTTCTGTGAGGAAATGGCACGGCATGGTGTCTATTCTCGGATCCCCCACACGATGGCCAAAGGAGGCTCCGATCGTCTGTCCTGATAGTGAACCATGAAACGCTGAACTCGTTTCCCCTCTCTCTCCCTCTCCCACACTCTCTCTCTCATACACTCTCATTCACTCCCTCACATACATTCTTTCTCAATTACTCTTAATTATGTGGAGTCCTGTTAGCTCAGTAGTTCAAGCACTCGTCTCACAAGCGAAAGGACCTGGGTTTGATTCCGGGCAGGGGCGAAACGTTGGGCAAGTCTTCTTACTCCATACGCAAGTTTACACAGCAGTAAATTGGAACCCGGTTGTTAGTTGATTGGCGGATTGCTTTTCCGGGGGTAATAACCCCTTAAAAACAAAATAATAATTTGATCACTCAATCTACCACTGTTTGTGGGACACTGCTGTGCGCAATTGGCTGCTGCATTTCGTCCATAAAATATACAGTCAATTCACTTTACATTCTATTCTGTGAAGTGCTTTGAGACGTCTAGAACAACAAGATTACATTTGTATAGAAGATGTAATAAGGCGCCATATCAAATGCAAGGATTATTATTCTCTTTATCCTCCCTCACACACACTCTTCTCCTTTCTCACACATGCTCTCAATTACTCTCTCACTGCCACTCTCTCATACCCTCCCTTCTCTCTACCCCCACTCCCCCACCTCAATCACTCTCTCAATCACCCTCTCTCTGTCTTTCAATCAGCCACATGGCTCACTATCTGCCAGCGGGAATGGACTCTCCCGGCTCACTATCTGGCAGTGGGAGGAGCCGGGAGTGAGTAAGAAGACCTGCTACCTTCTCCTCAGCTTGAGAGTGGCTCACTGAGCTGTGGGGAGTGGAAATAATGCTGCCAATTACTGCAGGCTGTCATGGAGCCCCTCTGAGGGGAAAGAAATTGAATCTCCTTACCAACCACGTCCTCCCAACTGCCGGCTCCTGCTGCTACCATGAGAGGACAGTTAGCCGGGAAGCGGGGAGCAGGTGGGCCAGATGAAATCTTTCCCCGGGTACTGCATGTGGTCCACCAGTTGGATCATCCTGGCTTCAGCTGTTTAAGAGCCGTTCCCACATCCAGGAAGGCATGTTTTAGCGGGTCAGAGTTTGTTTTTGTGTGTCCAGTTGATCAAAATTAATAACCCTAGCTTTTGATGTTGTGCATAATCATCTCATCAAAATATACGAAATTTACTGTAAAGTGTAATGACTGTATATTTGTGGGGAAATGCAGCAACCAATTTGTGCCCAGCATTATCCCACAAACAGCCATGAAGAGAAAGACCAATTTTATCTAGGGGATTGTTGGCCAGGATGCTGAGAGAAACTCCATTCTCTTTTCGGATAGTATCATGGGATCTTTAACGTCTATCTGAACTGGCAGATGGGACTTCAGGTTAATGTCTCATCTGAAGGATGGCACCCGTAACAATGCAACACACTCCAACACTGTACTGCAGAGCCAGACTAGACTATAGGCTCAAAGTGGGATTCAATTGATGAAGAACCATGAACCAAGAGAATAATGTTACAGGATCTCAAATGGCCTACTTATCTTCTCTGCTTTTTTGTTCTAAAACCTGACTTCTCTGGAACTCAATGAATTGCATATGCAGACTACTGTATTGTTTTTTTTAAAAAAAGATTTGTTTCCTCCAAAACCTTTTTTGAGACATAGCAAAACAAGGAGAAACAGTTAGATGAGTCAAAGTACCATGCAACCTGAACATTGTATCAAATTCAGTGAAGTGTTTGGGAGCTAGAAAATATGAAGAACTCATGAATTGGAAATAGCTTTTGTACTTTGAAATTCAGTGATAAATTGACTATAACATGAAAGGTTGTTTCACTGGTACTTTGCACTTAGCTACTCATTTCCAAGCAATCCTCCAGTACGGTGAAGATGTCTATGTGAGTCACTAATAGAGATTCTATGATGTCATAAATATAGATTTAAAAGGAGCCGCATCCGCTCTTCACAAACTAATTGCCAATTTCAGGTCCATTTTGTAAAAAAATAATCTAATTTTTAGAGTTGATAAAATGTGAAAGCAAAGGAGTGCAATTAATAGCAGATTATATGGGTGAGATGAGACCAGTGGCGATATGGTAAGTGGCAGTGACTTATGAAGGGCTTTGCAAGTCACACTTTAAAAAAGATCAATCACAGTGTATTATTATACAGTATTATCAGTGTATTATTATACAGAATAATGGACAAGGCAGCAAGGAAGGCAGAGTTTGGAAGACACCGGAGTAGAGCTAAGCTTGTCTAGAAACATTATGCAAACTCTGAACATGTGTTAGTGCCTAGCAGCTATATTTTATATCAACCTGGATGCCAAGGACAACCCGAGGCTCCTCTTTTCTACCACAAACTAGCTCCTCCGTCCACCTTCCCATGCCTCTCCCATCCTCTCCTCCACTTGAAATGCAAAGAGATGATGGTCTTCCTTGACTCCAAAGTCCAGGGGATCCACTCTGCTGCCTCAGTCCTTTCTACTGACACCCTCCCCTCTGCCTCACACCCATCCTCCCTCCATACTTTTGACTCTGTTTCCCCTCTGATCTCACCTCCTCATTTCCCAAATGAAACCCATGACCCCATTCTTATCCCTCTCCTTATCTCCCAGCTCCATCTACTTTCCCCCCAATAAACAGACATAATCAACTTCTCTCTGTCCACTGACAATGTACCTACCCCTTTAAAAAACAGCCATCATCACACCCACCCTAAAAAAAACCTTTCCTTGAACCGTCTATGTTCTCTATAATAATAATAATAATCCTTGCATTTGATATAGCGCTTTTCACGTCGGGAGGACGTCCCAAAGCGCTTCACAGAACACACTGTAAAGTGAATTGACTGTATATTTGTGGGCGAACGCGGCAGCCAATTGCGCACAGCAATGTCCCACAAACAGTCGTGGATTGAAAATGACCAATTTATTATTATTGTTTTTGGTTTTGGAGGGATTATTATTAGGTGTGTGGAGTAAGGAAACTTGCCCAAGGTTTCGCTCTGCCTGGAATTGAACTCAGGTCTCTCGCTTGCAAAGCGAGTGCTCTAACCACTGAGCTACAGGACTTCCACATGAAGTATTCCTGTTTCAAAGAAATAAAGCAAATAACTGCCACATTGCTTAGCAAAAGTGTGGGAATAATAGTCAAAAGTGGTAGATGTTCCCTTTAAAGTCACTGAACCATTGTAAGAAATGTTAATATTTAATTTACTGGAACGACATTCTCATCCACTGTTCTAACTACTGTTCCATCTCAAACGTTTTTTTTCTCTCCATTGGGCTGGAACAAGTAATTGCTTCCCAGCTTCCCTCCTTCCTCTCCTGGCAATCCCTGCTTGAACCCCTCCAATCTACTTTCCTTTCTACCCTCAGCACAGGAGACAGCTTTGGTCAAAGTTACCAATGACATTCTGACCAGGTTTTTCTCTGTCACATTCTTGTAAATATTGCATTCTACACGGATATATTATGCCTCCACAATTTCTGTAAATTATATCTGTGTAAACTGTATGTTATAAATAAATAATAATAATAATTCTTGACTTTGATATGGATTTCACATTGGGAAGTCATCTCAAAGAGCTTTGCAGAATCTACTGTAAAGTGTGGTGGTGTATATTTTGTAGGCGAACATAAACATATTTTCTATAATCGTAAAGTTTGACAACAACAATAAAATTACATTTGTATAGCGCCTTTCACGTCGGGAGGATGTCCCAAGGTGCTGACAAGAATAACATGCAGGTGAAGAGAGTTTCTCTCCATTGGGCTGAAACAAGTCATTGCTTCCCAGCTTCCCTCCTTGGACAACAAACCTTCAGATAAATTAACTTCATGGAAGTTTGTGGGGCCTGCTGTGTTCAAATTGACTGTTAGAATAATAATATTGATCCTTGCATTTGATATAGCACTTTATCACATCTTCGAGACGTCTAAAAGTGCTTCACAGAATATACTGTAAAGCAAATCGACTGTATATATTTGTGGGCCAAATGCAGCAGCCAATTGCACACAGAAGTGTCCCACAAACAATCGTGGATTGAGTGACAGAATTTATTATTATTATTTTAAGGAATTATTACCACTGGAGAAACGATCCTCCAATCGACTAACAACCGGGTTCCTACTTACTACTTAATAAACAGAGGCGTGTGGAGTAAGGAAACTTGCTCAACATTTCGCCCTGCCGGGAATCAAACCCAGATCTCTCGCCTATCACCTTATTCCATAGACGTCTCATAGAGTTAACAGAATATATTGTAAAGTGATTAAATGAGTTTCTCTCAGTGTCTTGACCAACAAACCTTCACATAAACTACAGGAATTGAACCTGATGCCTAAATTGCGCTTGGGTTCAGAGAGTCTGAGGGAGAGCCCGGGGAGGTTGAGGAGTTCAGACCTGCAGGAAAGAAGACGTTGACGGGAGCCAAAGAGTATGGCTTCCATTTTGCCAACATTCAGCTGCAGGAAATATTTGCTCATCCAGGCCTTGATGTCCGTCAAAGAAGCTGACAGAACATCAGCAGTCTGGGAGTCTCAGATGGAGTAGGAGAAATAGAATTGGGTGTCATCTACATACATGTAGAGGTTGACACCATGTCTGCGGATGACATTGCCGAGAGGGAACATATAGATAAGGAAAGGGGGCCAAGGATGGAGCCTTGGGGTACCCCTCAGGTGGTATCATCACACATGGTGCTCTCAAAGCACTGCGAAGCATTTTGACATTATAGCCATTCTATCAAGGATTATTACTATGTATTTGCTCTTTTAGGATTGAAATATCCTTGATATTACACAACCGTTCCATATTATCACTTCCCTTTCACTGGCAATTTCACTGGCACATTATTGGCAATCTGAATTATAATATTTATCTGATGCAAATCAAGAATTTCAATGTGGAACAAGGGAAAATAGTAGAGGATTAATTAGACATGTAAAGGTTCTCTCTCACTTTAATGTTAGACTCATGCAGCCCCAGTATTAGCTCATAACTACATTCAAATTTATTGCACACTTGACAACACTTTTCTGCATGGAAATGTCACTTCAAAGTTCAGGTAATCTAGACTTTAGGATTTTAGAAAATAAGTTTACACCAGTTTTTACTCCTTGATGTAGAAAGCAAAGCAATTTCAAAAGGAGTTCTGATATTAGCTTAGCAAGAAGGCATGACAAAATGGACATCTTTTGGGACATGTAATCCTCTCATGATTGTATGTGGCAATGTGATTTTTAATGTGATTGTATGTGGCAATGTGATTTCTTGTTTTAAAAAGAATGTTGACAGACTTGAGTTTACATTGAACTTTTTTTGGGGGGGAGGGGGGGATGTTAAAGCAGGTTATTTTTGTCAAAGCCGCATCAATTTTTGAATAAGCTCCATGTCAAAAATACTGATTTTTTAATTTTTAATCCAACATTACTTAAAATTGTTCAAAATTGGATTGCCTTTCCTGTAGGTAATCCTATCTGACATTAAAAGCCCAGTATCGTCCTTTCTTCTTTTAAAACATGAAATGTATTTAAAAACTACTTTAAAATTTGCAGGAAGAAGCAAATTCACCTCTACTTGTCTTGAGGTGCTTACTCTAAAATGGCAGTACAGCGCAGAGGTTCAAAAGGGTCATTAGCAGCAGTGTTTCATTCTCTCACAATGTTTATGCCCAAGTGCTCTGCAGCGACAGTACATTTTAGAATTGTGATGAGGCGTAAAATGTTATAAAATGTTTGATGAGCTGGGTATCTGGCACATGCAGAAACCCATTACCATACCTAATGGTCTCCAAATCAAATAAGTTCCAAATCCAGAGAGTTTAGGCACAAATTGGCAAAAGCAACGGTTTGGGGAACCCAAAGTCTGCATTTGGGTCTTAGGAGAGGTTTAACCAGTTAAAATCACACATTGGTAAGCTTGTTGCTGCTTGTCCAACCAGGGCCACTCTCTGTTAGGGCTTTACCCCCTCTCCATTGAGCGGTGGCTCAAGTACTTGGAGGTACGCAGCTTGAGCTCTTGAGCTCATAAGTCTCATTCACAAATCCAGATTCAGACAGTGCACTTTCTAGCAGCTGACATTGTAAGCCTTTCAGTTTCCTTATCAACTTTTTGTTTTCTGCATAAACTTTCTCTGTGCATGTTTAATGAGCTTTTTTTCACAATGCTGTGTTTGCAGTAGTATTTAGATTTACCTTCCGTGTACTGCTTCTTTACATTTCTGTGAAAATCAGAGCTTTGTCTGACCAGACGACTCTGACGACCAAGGAAAATGGAGATCCAGGCTGCTACCTTTTCTCCGCAGTCCAGTCCTTCTACTCTGTGAAAAAAATGTACTTTTTAAACATACCTACAACAACAACAAATTACACTTGTATAGCACCTTTCACATTGATAGGACATCCCAAGGCACTGCTACAACAACAACTTCATACAGGGCAGCATCTTGGAGTGTTGAACCTGACGCTGA
Organism: Callorhinchus milii; assembly: GCF_018977255.1. Classification (NCBI taxonomy): domain Eukaryota; kingdom Metazoa; phylum Chordata; class Chondrichthyes; order Chimaeriformes; family Callorhinchidae; genus Callorhinchus; species Callorhinchus milii. The sequence goes on from NW_024704743.1 coordinate 63,830,156, forward strand.
ACCAGGGGTGGTCGTAAACACAGTTGAAGAGGAAGGACTTCAGTCATGATCTAAAAGAGGGAAAAGAGGACACAAGGCAGAGGGATTGGGAGATACTAGACATAATGGGGTCTGAAATATGATGTTTGAAAAACATTTTGGTCTCTGGCCTTTCAGCACTTTGCCTTTGGGTTTTGCAGTTTGTGGCAGTGAATCTTACAATTTTGGAACTTACATCAAATATAAATTTCGCATTTTAGAAAAGGAGTGAAACATGAGCCTGGAAATTATAGACCAGTAAAGCCTAACAATGCACAGTGTCAAAATCTTTGAGACAGTTGTATAAGATGTTCTCTAACTGCTCATTTGAAGCTCATCTAAATGCTACTTATAAGCAATAGTCAACATGGATTTAGAAGCAGTATATTGTGCCTCATGAAATCTTTGAGAAAGTAATTAAACTGGTGGATGAGGGCTATCCAGTGGATAACAATTTATTTGAATTTTCATGACCTCTGTGGACCTCTGATATTCAATTTCCCCAATAGAGCTTTTCCATTTAAAAATAATCATCCTTAATTTCATACCATACCGTTTTCTATAAAGTGCAGTAACTGTGTATCGTACATGAGGGAGTCTCCTTGCCAGCAGATGGCAGTATTGGTTACCCTATATTAATATAAACTTTGTTGAAGTTTAAGTTTCATATTTCTTTGAAATAATGCAGCAATTTGCATTTGAATTGAAGATTTTATTTCAACTGAATTGGCCACTGGTATTAGTTATTTCTTGTCTGAGTAATAAGCATGTTTTCATCACTTATTCATCCAAAAGAAATGTTCATTACTTGGAATCTGTCAGAACACAGTATGGACAATAATGAACATTATGTACTTATACTGAGATTACACCNAAAAAAGTTACATCAAGTGAACACACTATTATATCGCCTACAGAGAAGCAAATAAAAAAATATTTGAAATAATATATTCAAGAGCAGTGATATGCCTGGCAACTGAAGATCCATTTGCTTAATATCAATGATTAGAAAATAAATGGAATCAATAATTTGAAGAAAAATAAAGATTATCTATATATCTATATTATATTAATGAAAATATAGTAATTTCTGGATAAGTCATCACTCTAAGGGAAAACAGCTCAGCGACGAGTTTTCTGAATTAGTGAGTTGGGCTTAGGTCCTCCCAGGCCACAAGCGGGTGCTGTGACTCACATGGGCTCTTGGGGGAGGTTGGGCGCACATACTCAGATGCATCATGGAGGCCTCTGGCTGTTGGAGGGCCGCTCTGTGGCCTCTCGTCCTATCCTGTCACAGGATAGGGTGTAAGGCTGGGCGGGAGGCCACGGCGATGCCCTCCAATAGACCAAAGATCTTCGCAATGCATCTGAGAATGTGCACCCAACCTCCGGCAAGCACCACACCAGTCACAGGATAGGGCAGGAGGCCTCTACAATGCAATAAACCATCTTATAGGATGAGTTATCCAATAAATTTTACATTGTATGTACTTATAAGAATTTTGAGAATGCGACTACTTATATGTCAAGCAGAGTGACAAGTAAAATGGAATCACTTATTAACATTTTGCATGGGAAGCACCCAGGATATTTGCAGCAAGGCTACTAAGTGGTAATGCCAAATTAAGCCAGGGTAGAGTTATCAGGAGTTTACTATAACCTAATGACAGGTGGGTACATCTTGTCTGGCTAAGTTCATTACTTTTTGAGGAAGTGATACTCCAAATTTACAGTGAGAATAATAATAATAATCCTTATATTTGATACAGTGCTTTTCTTGTCAGGATAATGCCTCAAAGCACTTCACAGGATATACTATAAAGTTTAATGCCTATGTATTTTACAGGCAAACAAAATAGTGTAACTGGATGTCCAAAAGGCTTTTGATGGGGATAAAGGGATATTTTTGCTGATTGGCTGAGAACAGCAGGAATTAAGGAATATTGTTTTCCAATTGGTAGAGGTTCTCAGTGGTGTGTTTCAAGGATCAGTGTTAGGACCTTCTTGATCAAGAGGATACAAATATAGTGTTAGTTAAAAGTGGGACTGCAGATGGAGAAGGTCATTAAAAGTGCAAGCAGGATTCCAGCTGGAATATTGTGTGCAGCTTTGGTCACCACATACTATAGTAGATTTTAGAGCTATATGGAGGGTGCAGCACAAGTTCACAAGGATGATAGCAGAAATTAAAGAAAATAGCAATGAAGCGAGGTTAGAGAAGTTACCACTCCTTTCATTAGAAAAAATAAAGTTCAGGGATGATATGATAAAAGTGTTTAAAATAATGTGTTTTAAAAAATTAATCATAATTTTTTTTCCCTACTGATAAGGGATTCGAGGAGAGGGCATGAATTCAAGATTGTGACTAGGAGAGTGAAAGGAAAAGTTGGGAAGAACATGCAAAGGGTTGTCAGAGAATGGAATGATTTGCCAGGAGTGGCTTTTACAGCAGAGTAGATTGGGGGCATTTTGAAAGAGTATAAGACTAACACATGCAGACGGCAGCTATTTGGTTTCTTAGAAGAATAAACACCAACATAAAAATGGGATGAATGGCCTTCTACTGTGTCATACATTTCTATGGTTCTATGAATGGGACAGGAAATGTCAAGGGAAAAGTTGAAAGAATCCTTGTGGTATCAGTTGACTCAATGCTCATGATGTCCAAACAGTGTGAAGCAGCAATAAACAAGGCAAACAAGATGTCAGATATATTGTCAAATAAGTTAGATCCCCAGAAGAACAACATTCTGATTTGCCACATCTGGAATTCTGCAAATCTGATTTCAACATAAGAGGCTGCTCGGGCCTTGGAGGTGGTTCAGCGATACCAAGGCTAATCCCAGTTTTAGATGTATCAATTTTTGACAGATACTTTAAAGCTTGAAAATAGATGTTTTGTCATGTTATATTAATAGAGGAATATAATAATAATAATCCTTGCATTTGACATAGTGCTTTTCATTTCTTCTAGACGTCTCAAAGCGCTTCACAGAATAGACTGTAAAGTGAATTGACTGTATATTTGTGGGCAAAACGCAGCGTCAATTGCTCACAGCAGTGTCCCACAATCAGTCATGGATTGAGTGACCAATTTTTTATTTTTGTTTTTTTTTCTTGAGGAATTATTAGCAGGCATGTGAAGTAAGGAAACTTGCTCATGGTTTCGCCCTTCAATTATAAGATGCATAATAGAAGAGAAAATAAACCCAGAACTACATGTTATATATGCGAAAGCAACAGGAAAGCACAGGTTCAGGGTTATGAAACAGAATTTAAGGCAAATGACAGAAAGTATTCCTGTACACAAAGGCTAAGCAGACATAATGGGGTCCTATGGAGGATGGTTGAGGACAGGACCCTGGAGCCATTTAAGAAACAGCTTGCTGCTGTAACTAGAAGACTTAAAAGATTTGTATTCTGGAAAGATGAGGTCAAATGGGCCGATGGGCCTTTTTAAACCAAACCTCTCTTGTGAACACTGAACAAGCCTTTGTTTATGACACAGCTAAAAGGTCAAATCCTGCATTGATTACAGGAATACAAAGCAGTGCTTCTGCTCTAAGTCAGAGCCTTCATTATTCTGTGTCAAACCTGCCATTATGAGGTCAAGAGGATCACTGGCAAAATTACAATTTAACATTTAATAAAAGACTGATAATAAATAAAGAACCCTGGAACCTGCTGACGGCAAGGCCAAACTCAATTTTATGCATTTATTCAGGTTACAATGCACTATATTAGGAGCACAAATTTTCAATTTGAATTTTGAAAATATAGTTTCCTGGCAAAGGAGTTCTATGTATCATTATGAATGTTCATTGTATGTAGATTTAGACTATTGGGTTTAAATAGGGGTTACAGATAGAACCTCAACGCCATCAACTAAATGGTTGTGGTTAGTGAAAGCCAATGCATCTACATATTTTAGTCCCATATTTACTACTTGAAATCCTTGAATTTGATATAATGTCTTATCATGTTGTCTAAACATCTCAAAGCTCTTCACAGGATATACTAGACTGTGAATTGACTGTGTGGGCGATCGCAGCAGCCAATTTGCGCACAGCAATAAACAACCATGGATTCTATTTGGGGGATCTGTTGGTCAGGATCACAGGAGAAACTCCCCTCACTTTTTGAATAGTGCCATAGTGCCCGATTGACAATATTCAGTGGTTTCACTTGTTGAAAGGAGAAACCTGCCAATGGCATTGAAAAAAACAAGCCTTCTACCAGCAGACCCATAAACATTGTTTGACGGGCAATACAATACAAAATTACATTTGTAAAGCACCTTTCATGTCGGGAGGTACTGAGTCGGTGAACAGTCAGGGATTAGGACCTGAGCGGTGGGGGTTGGGATCAGGGAAGGTGGAGGCTAGAAAGGTACCTGAAGTCACAGTCAAAGAGGAGGGTCTTGAGGCATGCCTTGAAGGAGGCAAGGGAAGGAGTGAAGGGAATGTGGGATGGAGTTCCAGAGGGTGGGGGCAGAGAGACTGAAGGCCTGACCGCCGATGGAACATGCTGGAGCCTACTGAATGGAGGGAGCGGACCGGTTGATAAAGGGTTAGCAGGTCAGAAGAGGTAGGAGAGAGGTAGGAGGGGGCAAGACCATCAAGACCATGGAGGGCCTTGAAGGTGAGGATGAGAATTTTTAAGTGAGGGATGGAGAGCCAGTGGAGCCGGGCGAGGGTAATGGGGTCACGGAGCCTGGTGCGGGATAGGACACGAGCTGCAAAGTTCTGGATGATCTACAGCTTGTGGAGGGAAGAGGAGGCCTGAGGGGTGAGGCAGTAGTGGAGTCGGGCAATGTTGGAATCGGGCAATAGGCAGGTGGACAGATGGCAACCATGCTAATTCACTGCTGTAGATTTGTCTATTGAACTCCCTTCGCCTATCTTACCCTTTCCCCCAAAGAAACTCAGATGACTAACCACAATGTCATGTTAGTACTGTATAACTACATCAACAACTTGCATTATATAGCATCCTTCATGCAGGATAGTGTCTCGGAGTGCTGAATGTTAGTCTTGGCTGCTATCTCACAAATGTCAACGTAAACAAAGATTTTGGTGAAAATGCAAAACAATCAATCTTTTAAATAAAGCTGTTCTATAGCAACGGAACAATGAATTTAAATCTCATTATAAGGTCAAGTATTGCACATTCCAAGGAGATCCTGCTAACCAACCCCTACCCCCTCCCCACTGAGGGTAGTCAAAGCAGCTTGATACACGTGAAACCTAAAGTAAAACATTTTTTTAGGTTTACAAGATTCCACAGTTCCCCCCAATTTGGTATCATCTGCCGATTTACTTATCTTACACTGAGTCTGTGAATCCAGGTCTATTAATATATATGTTGAACAGTAGGAGTCCCAGTACAGTCCCTGAGGTCCACTGTTTAATACCTCTCCTCTATTTTGACCTGGCTCCCCTATAAAAGACCTTCTGCTTCTTTCCTTCTGCCAATTCTGAATCTATGTCCATGACTTGTCCTTGATACCCAGTGACCATTATGAATTGCGTCTTTCGTGTGGTACTTTATAAAATGCCCTTTGGAAGTCTAGATATAGTACATTATATTGCTTCTCATAGTCATTCTCCTCAAAAATGTCTATGAAATTGGTCAAACACAATCTCATTTTGCATTGTTTCCTTTTAAGTTATCCCATCTCATAGTTTTGCCGAGGCCAAAAACGTCACCTAAATAAGACAACTGGATTGGATTGATAGTTAAGCCTGAGCCTCAAACCTCTGATCAGTGGCCAAGATCTCAGTTTGTAAAGCCTGAATAAAATATTATGCCTGTGAGGCATCCAAAAATAAATCAAGTAGATACATTTTAATAAAAAAAACTCAACAAGACTATTTCTGGAGTGGGGAGAAATCACTGAAATAAAAAGATTTTTAAAAATTAGCCATTTCAAAGAAGTATAATATAATGTCACAAACAATTGTTTTTTAACCCAGAGGTTTGTGTAGGCAGGCTAGCGTTACATGATGATATTCCTGCCTAAATTTGTTTTTATGTTGCAGTCTTCCAGATTAATTGGTGATTTGCATGATGGCTGTTTATGGCACCTTATTGGAGCAAATGGCTACCATGTTTGCTACAAATAAGGCCACGTACTTGACAGCAATTAGTTCTGAAACACTTTGAGACCGTTCAACAAGATAAGTTCTTTCATATTCTTTATGTATATTTATTTAACATTACTTATCCTGTATGTCCAGACTGTGACATGTTTCAACAGCTCAGTCTGTCCAACAGATGAAATGCTGCACCAAATTGTAACACTTCACTTGCAGTGCCATTAATTGTATTAACTTGACATATCCACCAGACCACTCAGGCTCTGCCTGCCAAAGTAAATGGTGCCGACACCAAAAGCAATAAAGACATTTATTTGTGAGCTGTTATAGGTTTGTCTCAGATTCTCACCTGTCTCCACAGACTTTGCTTTGACAGGCTTGAAATGGAAACTGTTTTCCATCTCCTTCTTCTAGAGGCACCATTATAGGGTCCATTCCTGAATGAAGTAAACAAATCATTAAATGTAGCAGGTCATAAAGTATCTCAATCCAGAAAAAGATAAATCTGTCTAATTGAATGGAATACAGTCAAAAAGCTTGCAGGTTATTTTCCACTTCACTGCCCGAGATCTGGTTTTGCACGTGTGTACAGTATGGCACAATGCATTTCCTGCTGTCCTGAATCCGTTGAAACCTCCTAATTGCAGCACTTTGAAATGCTATATTGCATGAAGGGGCTATATAAATGTGAGTTGTTGTGGTACTTGTAATTGGTGAGCCCCGTAGGATTACAATTACAAATTTCTTTTTAAAGCAGTTTTTTTAAAGGTCTGGAGATCTTCCTGCCAATGAATGATTTTTTAAAACTATATTGTAATTTAATACACCCGTAAAAGGAAATTGCAGTTTTTAAATCAATAAAATGATATCCTTAAGACTCTCCTGTTTGTCCTGTAAGTGTGTGCACTCATTAGTAAGTCTGGAACACACCACTGTTGTTGGAGCTGCTCTGGGGAACACACTTTCAGTTCTGCAAAGAAACAAAGGCCAGTGGTGGCAGCCACTTACTAATTGTCAGGTACTGACCCTCTGTGTACTGTGGAGCTATCAGAAGATATACACTTTCAATTGAATATTATGGAAGGCAACTAAAAAATCACCTATATATTTGTGATAGGTGTGAGTGTTGTGGTGACAGAGGCTTTCCTGCTTGGTTTCTTGTTCGATTCCCCAAAGCGTTGTTCACTGGTTGCAGAGGAGCTACAGAGTCTAATAAATGACTCTTCCAAATGGGATGAGCCTAGTTCAGTTGGTAGCACTCTTGCCTCTGAGTCATGAAAATTGTGGGTTGAAATCTCATGTTGGGACTTTGAAATTGCGCAGTGCAGCCTGACAGTTTAGTGTTGTGAGCGTGCTGACCTGTTGGGCATGCCTTCTTCAGTGAGAGGTTAAACTGAGGTCCTGTCTGCCTGTTCAGGTGGATGTTACACATCCCATTGCAATATTCAAAAAGAGAAGGGAGTTTTTTCCAGTATGCTGGACAACAATGCCTCAAATAATATTTATTTAATGGCTGTTTGTGGGACATTGCTGTGCATAAATTGGCTACTATGTTCACCTACAAAATACACAGTTATTACACTGTACAGAAAATCCAGTGAAGCGCTTTGAAACATTCTCCCAAAATGTGCTATGTAAAATGTAGGAATTCCTCTAATATTATTATAAGAAATTCGAGTGGACATTCCTTCCTGTATCCAGAAATACATAATGCACATCATAAGGACGACAACACCACCACCATCAGCTTACATTTATACAGCACCCTTTTTTTGCGGGGTAGCATCTTGGAGCGCTTAACAGTGGTGGTGCTTGACACCGAGCCAGGAAAGACTAATGGGAGCTCTGCTGTGTAAATAAAGCTTGTTAAAGTGGAGTTCCTGTGGGTTGGTGTTAAGTACTTTTGGTTTCCTTATCACAGGGTTTCATTTATAAATTGTCACATATTAGGCTCCGTTGGGATCTCAATCATGCTGTTGTAACTGGGTGCAGAAAGGCAGAGGCCAGGGAGCAGAATCTTAATTAATCTCTCATCTGTGGACATTATATTATATTATATCTACAGAAAAACAAAAATAACAAGGCAAAAATAATAACGCACGTTCAAAAAATAGCATGATGGCCAAGAAAATCCTTTGGGAATTACTTGAGTGCTGCTCCATCAACAGAATGTTGTCAAGCAAACAGTATGATCATCAGCCTCTCTCTATCATCCACTCAATGTGCTTGCAGAGAATTGACACAGGAAGTATCAGTTAGGAGACTCGTGAATGAACTTGCTTACCCACAGCTTGTTGAAATATCTCAGTTCATTTGGCAAACTGTTAGCAGTAGTTGCAATATTACCTCATCATTAAAAGCAAATTGGACCTCAGATATTCTAGTACTTTATGTTTAGAAAAAACAAAACACATTACAGTAATAAAAGATAACCATAACAGGCCTAGAAAGCAGTGGCACACAATGACGTTGACTATTACTTACTGTAATGTGTGTTTTTTCCTAAATATAAAATACCAGAATATCTGATGTAGGATTTGCTAATGATCCGTTAACTTTACAGTCAATTCACTTTGCAGTATATTCTGTGAAGCGCTTTGAGACGTCTCAAAGACGTGATGAGTGCTATATCAAATGCTAGGATTATTATAACACTGCCAACTCAGAGATACTGCGATTGCCTTCCAGCAATTTGGACCAGAGCTCCTGCTGTGTGGGCTCTGACCTACTGCCAATTGTCAGCAGGATTTCCTGAGGGAACTCAATACAATACAAATTTACATTTATATAGTGGCTTTGACATTGAGAGGACCTCCCAAGGTGCTTGGCAGTCCTAGCTTGGCACCACGAGGTGGGTGGGGAGGGACAGATGGTCTAAGAGGAAGGCCTTGAGACAAAGAGAAAGTCTTGACAATGAATGTTGAACTAATAAGCATTGCATAAAACTTTATATATATATATATACTGAGAAAACATCAATATAGTTCAGCAAATCCCATGAAACTTATTTCTTATAAAAGTTAATTTTTAGAAATCTGAAAAACTCAAGAAATGCTACAATTAAACCTTGTTATGATAAGCATCTCATTTTGACTTGACTTATCCCACCTGAAGTTGATTCCTTAATAAATGTTATGGAACTGAAATTTATATTTCATTGGAAATGAAAAAGCAGCAGTTCACCACATGATTCACTAATAGCAATATAGAGACCCTATTATAATAACAATGATAATAATAATCCTTGCATTTGATATAGCACTTTATCACATTGTTCAGATGTCTCAAAGCGCTCACAGAATACGTTGTAAAGTGGATTGATGATGTATTTTGTGGGCAAAAACAGGAATCCTAATGGGAATTCTGCTGGTAATGCACAGTACACCGTAGCCATCTTAGAGGAATCCTGTGATATACTTCTGATACTTTGGGTCTGGGATCCTGTGAACCGGATGGCAATGCATACCAGCAGGATTCCGTTTGCAACTGAGTCACAAATAGTGAATCCCATTACTAACCATTGCTTTTTGCCCCAACGAATCACTCCCATCACTGAGATTTTCATAAAATCAAACCATTAAATGCTGTAATACAAACCTCCAGTTTCTTAGCTCACCTGAAATACCACAGTGTTCTGCAGAGTACAAAACTAAACAAAAATGATCCCCAGTAAAACTTTGAGGTACGTCCAAATCCCTCTACACACTTGCCCCTCCTTGCCTCAGTGACCTCCTGCAGCAACAGTGACCCAACTGCTAACACCAGCCTGTTTCATATCCCTCACCCGATTTGCCCCACCTTTTGGGGTATGTTTTCAGGTATCCTTGTGAAGCGCTTTGGGGTACCTTCCTGCTATTAAAGGCGTTGTATAAATGTAAATTGTTGTTGGATTCCTCAGAGACTGCAATCAAATTATTCCAATGCTTGCGGGTTCAATATTTCCAGGTTTATCTATGTATTGTTGCAGGCTACTGTATGGATGGACAGACAGACAGACATGAAGCAATATCACATTTTAACTTTGATTTGGCAATAATCTGAATTCAAGGTCATGATTCTTGTTTTCACAGATTGCTAAAATAATCATCCAGATACACGCAGACATGTATTTGGATGATTAACAGTGAAATAAGGTTTATTCTTATTTGGAGTCCTGTAGCTCAGTGGTTAGAGCACTCGCTTTGCAAGTGAGAGACCTGAGTTCAATTCCAGGCAGGGCGAAACCTTGGGCAAGTTTCCTTACTCCACACAGAGCCTAATAATAATCCCTCCAAAAAAACCAAAAACAATAATTAAATTGGTCATTTTCAATCTACGACTGTTTGTGGGACATTGCTGTGCGCAATTGGCTGCCGCGTTCGCCCACAAATATACAGTCAATTCACTTTACAGTGTATTCTGTGAAGCGCTTTGGGACGTCCTCCTGACGTGAAAAGCGCTATATCAAATGCAAGGATTATTATTATTATTATTATTATTAAAAGGGTTGATTCTACAACTCTAGTATTATTGAATGAATTTACTGAATAATTTAATGTTACATTCAAGATCAATGAAGAAGGTATAAAGCAGAGTGATTCGAGTATGCTAGAGCTGACCCTGTATTCACTGGGTATCAAGGTCATCTCTGCAGTACTGGAATCATTTTGAAAAAGGTAATTAAGAAGAAGCATGATTTAGGATTTTAATAATAGTAATAATCCTTCCATTTGATACAGCTGTTATCACGTCTTCGAGAGACTTCTCAAAGCACTTCACAGAATGTACTGTAAAGTGAATTGACTGTATATATTTATGGGCGATAGATACATGGTAGCTATTTGCGTACAGCAGTGTCCCACAGTTATGGATAGAGTGACCAAATTATTATTAATTTTTTTTTTAAGGGACTGTTAGCCCCGGAAGAGCGATCCGCCAATCGACTAACAACCGGGTTCTTACTTCCTATTAGGTAAACAGGCGTATGGAGTAAGGAAGCTTGCCTAACGTTTCGCCCTGCCTGGGAATTGAACCCAGGTCCGCTCGCTTGCCCTAATCTGTACGCTACAGGACTCCACTTTAAAATGCTGAAAGGCATATATAATGTATATATGGGACTTTTACCTTGAGAGGTGAACTAGAAAACATAGATTAAAAAGGAATTAACCTGAAGTGAAACCAGATATTGGAGGCTATGTTTGTCCATCCTCTACAGACAACATAACCCTACATGTGCTGGCAATTGGTAAGAATGATTGTACAGGATTTCAGGAGGACATTGATAAAGTAGGAAAATGGGAGGACAAATGGCATCTCGAACATGTCTTTAGTTAGCATTTCGCCCACAAATATACAGTCAATTCACTTTACAATATATTCTGTGAAACGTTTTGAGACCTTTAGAAGATGTGAAAAGCACTATATCAAATGCAAGGATTATTATTTATTATTATTATTTCTGAGATTAGTATCTGCAATGTACCCAGATGTTTCTGCTAACCTTCTGCACTGATGGTCATAATGCCTTGTTCCAAGTCAATGTGCGGATGAATCAAACAAAGCCTGGGTTCCTGCTTTTGACTAACACAGACGCCATTTTGGTTGACTATCATCCAAGTTCGGTCAAAGAGTAAACCATGCTTTCCAATAGGCCACTTCTTAACCTATAAAGCAAAGGGATAAATAAATCACAGTGATGAAATATGGAGGTAATATGTACACTTTGAACAATGCTCTAAGAAGTTACACAAGTCAAAGCGACAATACTTCTTAAAATTCTACCACTCTAAAATCTCGATAGTACTTTACTCTTCATCAGTATGGATAAGAGCCATCCCCATTTTATACATGCATTTTACCTATTAAAATTAAAAAATTGGATTCAGAACAGTTGAATTTCTGAACATCTGTTACTGAAATAACTCAAACATTCCACACAACAGAATTCAAATGTTCCCATTGCTCAATGACATGTTCCATTATATAAAAGGATAAGATAATAATAATGCTTGATTTGATATAGAGCCTTATCATGTCGTTGAGATGTCTCAAAGTGCTTCACAGAACGTACTGTAAAGTGGATTGACTGTATTTTGTGGGCGAAAGACGTTTCCACCACATTGGTGGAATGCCAGATATCTCCTAGGCATGAACAAGGACCGACACATTTTCCCCATTTGTAGCAGATAAAGATTCCGATAAGAAACACATTGCTGATTATACATGAGTTGGTGTAGCCTCAACTTACCCCACACCCCTTCTTTTCATCTAAAATACTTAACATCCGCCAGGCAGCCTCATCCAGCTGCACCTTGTCACCCACCACCACCTCCTCGCTGTCCCCCTCACCTTCTTCATCATCTGCTCCTACCACCAACCCCATTCTACATCCCTTCCTCCCCATCTCTCCTTCCTCCCTCTCACCCACCGTCACCTCCATGAAACCCACCATCTGCTGCCTAGACCCCCTCACCACCAACTGAAACCCTAGTCCATGCCTTTGTCACCTCTCGGCTGGACTACTCCAACGTCCTCTTCGCCGGTCTCCCATTCACTACCAACCATAAAATCCAAATTATTCAAAACTCTGCCGCCTGCATTCTCACCCAAAAGAAACTCTGCTCTCCGATCACCCCAGTCCTTGCCAGACTGCAGTGGCTGCCTAAACCAGAGAGGATCGATTTCAAGAGCCTCACCCTTGTATTCAAGTCCCTGCACTCCTCTGCACCCCCCTACCTCTCTGACCTCCTCTCTCCTCAAAACAGTGCCCGTTGCTTTCGTTCCTCCGGGTCTGGACTCCTTTTCGTCCCCCGAGTCCTCCGCTCCACCCTCGGCGGCCGTGCCTTCAGCCACTATGTCCCGAGGTTCTGGAACTGTCTTCCTCCTTCCCTTCATCTCGTTCCCTCCCTTCCCATTTTCAGGTCTCTGCTGAAGACCTTTCTTTTCGACCGAGCCTTTGGTCACTTTCCACACCCCACCCTCCCCCCGGCTCGGTCCCGGGATCCGTTACTGTAAAGTGCTCTGAGACGCCATCCGGAGTGGAGGGCACTATATAAATCCAAGTTGTTGTTGTTGTTGTGGTGGGTTTACATCCAGAAACCAAATTGACAAAGCAAAAAGGAAAAAACTAGCAATCTTATAGGTGTATTGTTCTGAGGTGGACCATTCTTTTTAACTCAACTGTCAACTGTAGTTATTTTGAGCACTAGGTGATGCTATAGGAGTAGTTGTGTGGAAAGCAACAGTTCCAAATACCATAGCCCATTGCAAACAAGCAGAGAGTTACAGCAAAATACGCAAGATAGGGAGTAACCTCAGGAATCACAACATAACCATTAGCTGCCAAGTGACTGCACACAGTTTAAAAAACATTTCCACCTGCTCAGGAGATCAAATCCGAACATTCTTTTGAACAGAAGCTGTGAGTTTTAAGAAAGATTAACATTCTCCTAGTTTGTCAAAGTCCAACAAACCTGAATTAATACATTAATGACCTGCATTCACAGATCCAGTATAAGATAGTTAAACAACTGGAACATGTCAGGAAAGGTGGTAGAGGCCAGTGATGGAGGGAAGGTTTGGTGGGTGTTCTAGAGAGATGAGGGCCTTCTTCATCCAAACCAATCTTTGTGATGTTGTGAAACCTGGCAATATAACTGTCAGAAGGTACTAGGTGTGCATAGTAGGTCTAGGTTGAGGAATATGTCTGGTGGTGTAGCAACTGCATAAAGAACTGACTTTTGTCTAAGACAGAAAAAAAATATCTGAAAGATGAAATAGCAGAAAGAAAGAATGTTTAAGTTAAAGGAACATGTTCCCCAATGTACCTGCTATACAAACCGTCACGTTGGGCACTTTTGCTCACCCTCTCTCACCTCCACCAAATCATTAGTGGTTGTAAGTCAAGAATGACAGAATTTACATAGAAATGAATGCTAGTTTGACCTCATCCATTAATGAGGGCCAATTACGTTTTTTATGTTTACAAAGGATTGCATTACTTTACTCTCCAAATGTCATCATTAACTTTCCAAATGTTTAGACTGTCACTTGAACCAGTAAAGTATTTCAATTATTGCTTTCAAAATTGACCTGCTTCACATAATATTGAAGCAGCAAATAAGCACCACTTTACTTTGGGATATTCTTTGAATGTTGAAAATGCGCTAACTTTACAACAACAACAAAATTACATTTGTATAGCACCTTTCACGTCGGGAGGACGTCCCAAGGTACTGGACAGTCAAGAGTTTCGGACCCGAGCTGGGGGTCGGGATTGGGGAGGGTGTAGGGTGGGGGGAAGCAGGGTGATCGAAAGCATGGTCAAAGAGGAAGGTCTTGAGATGGGTCTTGAAGGAGGCAAGGGAGGCGGCAAGGTGGAGGGACTCTGGGATGGAGCTCCAGAGGGTGCGGGCAGAGTGGCAGAAAGCCCGCCCAATGATGGGGCGAGCGAGGCGGGGACGTGAAGCAGACCGGAGCACAATGAGCGGAGGGAGTGGGCAGGATGGTAGGGGATTAAGAGGTTGCAGAGGTAGGGAGGAGCAAGACCATGGAGGGCTTTGAAGGTGAGGACCAGAATCTTGAACTGTATCCTCTGTGTGATGGGAAGCCAGTAGAGTCGGGCGAGGATGGGAGTGATAGGGTCACGGAGCCTGGTGCAAGAGAGGACATGGGCTGCAGAGTTCTGGATGATCTGCAGCCTATGGAGGGAGGAGTTGGTGAGGCCGACAAGCAAGGAGTTTGCATCGTCGAGCCTCGATGTAATGAATCCGTATATGAGGGTTTCGGTGGCCTGCGGTGTGAGACAGTGGCGGAGACAGGCGATGCTCCGGAAGTTGGAGAAGGCAGAGCGGGTCATAGCACAGATGTGGGATAGAAAGGATAGTTGAGGGTCAAACAAGAAATATATATTTATATTTAATGCCACAAAACAACACAATGACATTGTGGCATTTAAACATTTACATATTAGTGGATGTTTCAGGGCATTAGAATTAATTTATTCCAAGCTTCTCTGCTGAATTCCTAGATTTGTTCCCTTCAGTGCGCTTTAAATGATATTTGTATTACTCTTACAAGCCCAGAAACAACATCAAAGGAGTTCCCTCTCAAAAAGCCCTTTGATGATAAAAATATCCTAATTGAAAATGTCAGATCAAAAAAGGTTCAAAAGAGAACTTCACAGCTATCATCTCATTCCCAAAAGTGAATATACAAAATATAAATGCTGCACAAAAACAAAATAAAGATAACAGAAGAGTTCACCAAATTTACAATACACACCATAACCAAAAAGTAGCTATTTTAATACATACATGATTGGACCCTTCTGTCTGATGGAAAATGTTCAGCTATATTCAGCATGATTCTCATTATAAGATATCACAAATCTAGACTTAGAGTCAGATTGCTCTAATGCAACCTTCATGTAGAGGAATCCTGGCAAAACTGCTGGCATTCAAAACTGCTCTATCCCAAAGGCTATAGTGTGGAGTCCTCAGAGAATAGAGTGGAAAGGAATAATAATACTTATATTTGATACAGTGCCTTTCATGTTAGGAGGATGTCACAAAGTGCTTCACAGGATATACTGCAAAGTGGAGCGACTGTGTGTTTTCGGGCGAATGTGGCAGCCAATTTTGCACTGAAAGCCCAGCCGCAGATGGCATAATAATAACAATAATAATAATCCTGGCATTTGATATAGCACCTAGCACATCGACAAAATATCTCAAAGAGCTTCACAGAATATATTGTAAAGTTTAGTCGTGGATTGAGTGGCCATCCACTCCATTCTGGGGTGGAGGGGTGGATTATTACCCCCCGAAAAGTGATCTGCCAATCAACTAACAAGCGGGCTCCTTCCTCACTGCTCCGCAAACAAAGGCGTGTGTGTGGAGTAAAGAAGCTGGCCTAAGGCTTCGCCCCACCCAGAAATTGATCCCAGGTCCTCTCGCTTGCGAGGCAAGAGCGTTATCCACTACAGTACAATAGTTGAGTCCAAGAGAATTGTTGATCTAAAAATGTATTTTTGTACCTAAAAGTGGCACTTCAATGGCACACAACAGGGAATAAATTCCAGGGTTCAGAAATCTACAATGAGATTACATCAGCATTGAATGAGCAAATGGGGGGGTCTGTATACTGATTCAGCATCTTGAACTATAATCCTTCAGGACAGACAGTTAGGTAACCAATACATAACCTGAAGGATGTTTTAGTTACTTAAAGAAAATTACAGTTTGATTACACAGTGTAGGATTTCTGTAATTAATGTGTTAAATAATACCTCAAATTATATTTGCGATGTTTATATATTTGAGACATATGATCGATCGCATATGAGGGGAGCTGGTTGTGACTAGCTTCGAAGAAGATCCTTGCTCAAGGAGGAGAAACAACACTGTTCATCAGCAACAAACTGTTTTCATTTCTTATCGGTCGTTTTCTCATGGAAAATTGGTCTGCTGCTGGAGAGAGCTATGTTGCATTTGATTTTACAAAGGAACCATCTTGCAAAAGACAACAGGTGAAAGGTCACCTAATGGAGATCGATTCGAAAGAGAAAGAGAGAAGGAAGAAATTGGAACTTGGGAGTCACAAGCCACATTTCAGCTTCTAAAGAAAGAAGTTCAAGACTACGATTTAAACCACACTAAACAATAATACAATAATACCTGGATACTTTTGTGTGATATCGAACTGGAAACCGTATAATAATGCATGGCTACTTTTGAGTGATATCGAACTGGAAACCGTACAGCAATTCTTGGATACCTTTTGAGGACTTATATTCGGGTTCAAATGGGACGTTAAATTGGACATTGCTCTTCTATCTCTCCCGCAGCATTTGGTTGGTCAACTTAAATCGTTGTGAACTTCAGTATATGTGGATACGTAAGCATAATTGGATGTATTCTTTTAATTACTTATAACCATCATTAATGTGAATTAATAAACCTTGATTAATTGTACAACATTTGTGCCAGTCCTTATTTTACCGCAGGGTCATGAAAATAAATTAATCCTACAACAGGGTGAAGAACCAGTATTCTGAGAACATAAAGTGAAGAAGAGCTAATGAGTTTCTCCAGAACTGCTTGCAGCCTGGTATTATTTACTATATGTTACACTGCAGATTTTGGATGAAATAACATTACGCCTTCACTGTGGTACCGACAGCGGTGACAGGTCGTACAGAATCTGATGGCATTCGACACTAATAGGATTATAATTTCTCTGCGGGTTCATTTAAGTTTGCTAAGATTTACTTGCCTTTTCCTCAGAATCTCACTGAAACACTACTCTGGTGCATTCAGATGTGGAGACTTGAGGACATTTGCTTTTTTTTGCCTTTGTGCAGGGCGAAACCTTGGGCAAGTTTCCTTACTCCACACGCCTAATAATAATCCCTCCAAAACCAAAAACAATAATAAATTGGTCATTTTCAATCCACGACTGTTTGTGGGACATTGCTGTGCGCAATTGGCTGCCGCGTTCGCCCACAAATATACAGTCAAATCGCTTTACAGTGTGTTCTGTGCAGCGCTTTGGGATGTCCTCCCGACGTGAAAAGCGCTATAGCAAATGCAAGGATTATTATTATTATTATTATATGTTGCATCAGGATAAAGGCTTGAGATGGGATTGCTTAAAATGCTTTCATTTATTACTGATTGGTTACTTTCCAGAACAGAATCCTGTTTTTTTTACAGTAACTAATGTAATCAAGAATAACATTTGGAGAAAAATAGCAAAGAAAATCCAAGGCTACAGAGCAGTAAATCAGTGGATTCAAAGAATTAATAGCAATTTAGCTAATTGGACTGAGAACAGCTTAGCAATCAAATATAGAAGCTGATGATAAAGGAAAACAGGTCTGGATGGAGGCCAGTGTCTAGTTAAGTTCCATAAACATTAGTTCTGTGTCTCCTGCTGTTGCCACTATTCATAAATAATAGGGATGTGAGAATGACTAAACATGTCATATGCTATGCTGGCAAATCATGGAAATTCACTTATTCGATTGTGTTATTAATTTAAGTTCCATCTACCTTAATAAAATAACCCTTCCATTTAATATAGAGCCTTTCTTGTTGGGTGACAACTCAAACTGCTCCACAGATCGTACTGCGAAGTGCAGTGACTGAGTATTTGGTAGCAAATGCGGCAGCCAATTTGCACACCATATTCCACAAACAGCCGTAAAGTGAATGACCCATTTTATCTGGCGACTTTAATTGAGCAGAACACCGGGAGAAACTCTTTTTGAATAGTTACATGGGATCTTTAACATCCACCTGAAGAGGACCTTGGTTTAACGTTTCACCTGATAAACAAATCCTCCGACAATGCAATGCTCGCTCAGTATTTCAATGGCATGCCAGTCCAAACAATGATCTTAAAGTCCTGATGTGGGCTGGAACCAATAGCCTTCTGAATCAGAGGCAGGAGTGCTACCAACTGAGGCAGGCTGACACTTTGTGATTCAGGTGGACCTACAAATGGTTTACAAAACATGGGATCGTTTTACCTGGTTTATATTGCCCACTAAATCCAAATTTACCCTCAAATCAAATTAATTTGTTATTCATCTCATTGTCGCTTATGAGACATTGTTGCTGAAGATTAGCTGTTGTGTTTGTCCATATAACATTTATTTTACAGCCAGGCTGGCTCATCATCAAGGTTTGGATGGATAGACCAGTCACTAGGAGCAGAAGCAGCAGAAAAGCTTGTAGGACAATGCTCTCAATGGCAAGCTATGCATGCAGTTTTAGATGGTTAGACTCTAGCAGCATCCCAATGCACACTCTGGGGTGCCCAAGCCTTGGCTCATGCCAATCTGCACCTAATAGTCCTGTAGCTCAGTGGTTAGAGTACCTGTCTCGCAAGCGAGAGACCTGGGTTCGATTCCCGGCAGGGCGAAATGTTGGGAAAGTTTCCTTACTCCATATGCCTCTATAAACCTAGCAGTAAGGAACCCGGTTGTTAGTCGATTGGCGGATTGCTTTTCTGGGGATAATAATCCCTTAAAAAAGATAATAATTTGGTCACTCAATCCATGACTGTTTGTAGGACACTGCTGTGTGCAATTGGCTGCCGCATTTTGCCCACAAATATAGTCAATTCACTTTACAGTATATTGTGTGAAGCGCTTTGAGACGTCTAGAAGACGTGAAAAATGCTACATCAAATGCAAGGATTATTATTATTATTTTCATTTTCAATCAAGTATATTTTGCAAAGTACTTGAGATGTTTAATTTTATGTGAAAGGTGCTATATAAATGCAAATTATTGTTAGCTATTATTAAGGAGTGTGGCAGGAAAATGACAAGTTGTAGTCACTCCTCGTCAAAGTAACAGATGAAGAGTTAAAAGGATCAAGACTTATTAGTCTAGAAGAAATAAAATTATTGTATTGGTACTATATAGCTTGTTCATATTGTTATTCCATTTCAAAAATGCTTCTAGTGAAATAGACTTAACTCTTTAATCTGTTAGTCTATGGCATAATACCTGTCACAATGGAGTCTAGGCATGCATTTCCAATGCATATTTATTGTTTACCAGAGTCATAGTTTGTTTAATGAAAACACACAATTGCAACCCTCATAGTGACAAGGTGATCTCATGAGTCCGCTTATGGGATCAGCTGGGGCGATGCTGGAGAAGAACAGTATAGTACTCCTATAAAACTGAAGCTCAATATCACAGTACCTATTAACTTATTTTATTTTTTTCTCTTATTCTTTTCACCTTGGCTCTTACTAAACTGCACCTAAACATTCTGTAAAAAGAAATTCTCCAGGGAGAGAGTGCACAGTCCAATCCAGACAAAAGAATTACCATTCATATGTGGAATTCTCAGTTGTTTAAATACTCTTAAGCATGGTGATGGATGTCTGCATGTCAGATACACGGCAGACCAAAACAAATCTTGGTTGCATCTTGTACTGTAGGCCTTAGGATTGAATTAGATTTCTTAATTTTAAAACATTTAGACACCAACGTAAAGGCATTCACACTATATTTGATATTATCAATGTTTTAATATTTTAAGAACACATTTTGCATTTTTCTAATTGCAACTGGAATTTATGAGCATGTTTATATTCCATTTTGATTATGTATTAAGGTGCAATTTTCAGTTATGCATTTTTATTGCACATTTTGTTAACTTTATTCCCACAGATATCTTTAACGCTAATTGTATCTGGGAAGCTTTTAACGCAGGAGAATTCAATACTATGATTAGTGTTTTAAGATGTTGAGAAGATTAACAACTGTGCAAGATGATATTGCAAGTTTCAGCACTTAAGGAATTGAAAGTTGTATAAAGTGGTGTCCTCGGTAGAAGAGGGTCATTGAATTATATGTCTGGTGTGAATTCATGCGTTCATGATAGATCTTAGCTACTGGTAAGTAAGAATTTTGCTAGCACAAGACATTAGTAGCTATAGTAAAATGCTCTGCAATCTAATGCTTGCAGCCTCTCTATGTTATAATCACCCTTGCCTTTGATATAGCATCTTTCACATAGGGAGGATGTCTCAAAGCGCTTTGCAAGATTTACTGTAAAGTGTAGTGAATGTGTAATTTGCAGGGTGAATGTTCTTATGTGAAGGGTAAAGCTAGCTGGAGAAGGAGTCATACTGTTGAGTCCTATTTAACGATATTTTGATGACTATAATAGAGTATGCAATTTATTAATATTCTCTGCTTTTCAATTCATTCCATTAGCAAGCTGACTGGGTGATGATTTTCAAGAATCGTATTAGCAAGTCCTATATAGCTAATAAACATGGGGAAGTGATGTTGGTGGCGCATTAATTGAAACAAGGAGCACCATCTCAAACTAACCCCTCAACTGCCTATTTTCTTGCTCAGTGTTCTGCATTATAATTTATCAAATGCTTAAATATGTTCTCTCTATGTGAAAGGCACTATACACATTTTATTCATCCAAGCAGAATGGGCTGAATTCTTTGAATTTGATGGAAAAACAATTTCTTCACTCTTTCTTCTCGTTACAATTCTTTACCCTCAGTGAACCAAAACCCAAACTACTTAAATCCATTTGATATTTCATGGGGGAGTGGGAAGAAGGTGGTTTCCAATTTTCTCATTGAATTTTCAACCCTCAATTCTATACTTGATTGGCTTAAATATTTCACTTCTTTTTCTTTCTACTGTATGGGGTGGAGGAGGGGAGGGAAAAGAACCTGTCCTCATCCAATCTCCACACGATAGTCCCATCTGCGCCACTATCAGTGGACATGTCTTCTCTTCAGCACCTACATCCCTAACCTCTGGAGCTCCCTATCTCAATCCCTCTGCCCCGCCACTCCCTTATCTATGTTTAAATCTTAAGTCTTAAGAACTACCTCTTTGATGGCGTCTATGGTCACCCCCCCACCCACCTTTGCTTGCCATCCAACCGTGCCACAGTGCAGCTCCGAGATGCTAACCTGCCAGAAGGGCACTATATAAATGTAAGTAGAGGAGCAAAGTGACCTAGGGGCACACATACATAATTCACTAAAAGTAGCAACGCAGGTTAATAAGGCCATAACAAAAGGCAAACCAGACATTTGGGTTCATTTCTAGAGGGATAGAAATGAAAAGCAGGGAAATTATGGTAAACTGCTATAGACCCTTGGTTAGACTACACTTAGAATACTGTGTGCAGTTCTGGTCCCCACATTATAGAAGGGATGTAGAGGCACTGGAGAGGGTGCAAAGGAGATTCACAAGGATGATCCCAGAACTGAGAGGTTATACCTATCAGGAAAGGCTGAACATGCTTGGACTCTTTTCTCTTGAAAAGAGGAGTGTAAGAGGTGGCCTGATAGAGGTCTTTAAAATGATGAAAGGTTTTGATAGGGTAGACATAGGGAAGATGTTTCCACTTGTGGGGGAGATCAAAACCAGGGTTTTTTTGTCCCAGTGAGTTGATATGATATGGAATGAACTGCCTGAAAGGGTGGTGGAAGCCGGTTCGATAGTTGGTTTCAAAAGGGATTTGGATAGGTACTTGAAAAGGAAACATTTGCAGGGCTATGGGGTAAGACTGGGGGAGTGGGACTAGTTGAATAGTTCTTTTAAACAGCCAACATAGGCACGATGGGCCAAATGGCCTCCTTCTGTGCTGTAAGATTCTTGATATGGACTAACAGCATATCCCGAGACATTACAATTCTCCAGTCTTTTTTTATATATGTTCTGAATTTATATACCGTGATTTTGAAACAAACACTAACATTACACTAATATAGATACGCTAATGTCAGAAGTAGATGAATATGCAATTTAAATATAAATTATTTTAAACACACCCTTTGTCCTGAATTCCCTTTTCCTTTTCTACCTAATTAAATATTTTCTAAATCACATTTCTTTTATAAGCTAACCTTTAAATGCTTTGCATCTAAGCAATGCTTTGTGGAGTCCTGTAGCATATTAGAGCGCTCATGAACCCGGGTTCAATTTCTGGGCAGGCAAAACCTTGAGCAAGTTTTCTTACGCCACATGCCTCTGTTTACTTAGCAGTTACTAGGAACCCGATTGTTAGTCGATTGGTGGATCGCTTTGCGGGGGTGATAATCCCTTAAAAAGAATTGGTCATTCAATCCATGACTGTTTGTGGTACACTGCTGTGCACAATTATTACTATTATTATCACTTTGTTTCCTGCCAGCCACTGACCATTTTGGATCTGGAGCAATTTAAAAAACCTTTGTCTTTGATTGCCTACAACAGCTCCAAAAAGACGTAAAGAGAGTCTATGTAAATCTCTCCTAATTCATTAAAAAAAAGAGGGGCTGCCAATAACCAAGTATACTTGTCTGGCTGCCCACACAACCACATCATATCTGGATGAGTAACTTCATCTGCAGTGTCTTAGTTATGCTTTACTACTGAATGAGCTAAAACTAATATACTAATCGTAGTAAAACACAACAGTGAGCTTGGTACCCAGAGCTTAATTTTATCAGGGATTAAAAATTCAAAACTAAAGTGCACTGGATATCATAGTGATTCTGATTTCACCTCAAAATTCCTTTCAGGCTGCAATAAGAAAATCTTTGTAAATCTTTTCAACCTTTTATCATTCTTTTTTAGCTGAGTGAAAACAAATCACCATGAAAAAATATCTTTTAAAAGTATTCCTTCAAAATTATTTTGTAATTTCTGTACAGCTAAAAAATGACATTTTATGAGGGATAATGATTTCATTACATTGTCTACAGAATAGTACAGTAAATAGCCTACAATAATTCTGCGTAAGAACCACATGTATTTTGATCTGAACGTCTCACTCAAGCCTAATTCTATACCAAGTATTAATAAAACCCCAACCTGTGCTGTTGGGAGCTACGATAATCTTATTCACTGAGCATGTGCTAGCTTGTTCCTTGTGTGTTTCCTTGCTCAACAAATATTTTATCCCTATTTTAGCATTGGAAAGTAAAGTGGCCGATCTCCAGGTCATTAAGTCGTTGCGGATATCACTTCTTGATTTGTGTGCAAGTCAAACAGGAAGTGATATTGGTGGCAAACAGCTGACTCGGAAATCAGACATTTTAGCGCAAAAGCTGTCTTACACGTGGGAAGCAAGTGGGCCTGCTGTGTGTACACACAGTGAATGGGGTTTACACTGCAACCACATTGTAACAGAATTTGCACTAAGAATCGTGTTATAATGGGGCCCCACCATATCTGCCTTTTTTCTGATTTCCCACACAGTGTGTTTTCAACCTTGGTCATAGTGGCAGAGATCCAGCCAGAGACTTTCTTTGAAGGAAAGAGTGGAAAATGCCAGTCACTCACTGACAACGGGAAGGGGAACTATAAATCAGCCGTACCACATTTTCGGTCAGGCAGTGTTATCAGGGGCCTGGGAGGACGATACTCAGCCTCTTATATTTATAAAATATTCGCGCAGTTTTAAAACATAAAACAGATCAGGAGACTTTTTCATACAAATCTAAATAAAAAAAGTGTTAAAATGGTTTTGCATATCATACACCAGTGCTCATGGTGAGGTGAATGATAAATAATTTAGCATATTTAGTTTGAAATTGTGTTTGTACAGTTTTTAAATGAATGATAATTACTTAATGGTGAATTGGATGTCACAAAATTATCTCCAAATGTCCTATGCAACCGTAATAATACTTTAAAATATATTTTTTCACTATTACTGCCAAGAATTCAGTATTCAAAGATTACATTTTAAAAGCAAATAAGAAAGCTTTTTACTCATCAACCCAGAATATGAATGGGTTCAATAGTCCCATGAGTACTTTATAAACATGTTTTTAAAGAATATCACATGCCTGTGTTATCTCACTCTAAGTGCAAAGGATTTGCTTTGCTGCAATCTATATATAGTTGAATAGATGTAATAAAAATGGAATTTAGCTGTTCTGAAAATCTGGTACGTTAATTGCACTATCACTTTGAGATACAAAAGGAAGACAAGAATGGCTGGTATGTGAGTAACTAAAAGATATCACATTACCAACCATTAAATCAGATTCATTCCAAAGGTGTAGTGACCAAACAACTAATGAGTGACTCACGACATGCCTTGACATTCTGTTCATAATGTATTTTTAAATGATTATCTTTATGGATTTGTAATTTAACGGGAATAAATGAAGGAGACAAGGAGTAAGAGATGCGGTTGTAGACTGTCCACTATATTCCTAACATGGATTCAATAACAATACCTGATATGCATGAAATTAAGGAGAGGTTGAAAACGAGGAATCTATAATATTTCAAAACCCCTGAAGGAGATTAAGTATCAAATTCTTAGACCTATCTCATTTCCAAACAGAATTTGATTACGATTGAATCACTGAGCTAACTATAGTTCCATGACATGAAATCACACAGATTATTGTTCAACCAATTTACAGATCAATAGTAATGGATTAGTGAAGATACATTAGCCATGAACCTGCTTAATTGATGATTTCAGGATAAAAAATCTATTATTGTACATTATTGCTGTGTATCCATGTAACAGTGTATATTCAAAGATAGAGCTATACAGTAATTCTTAAATGGATTCAATATGCATGAAATTAAGGAAAGCGGTTGCAAACAAGAAATATGTAATATTAAAAGTAAGGAAGTGCTCGAGTGTAATATATAATAAAAATCATATTGTATCATGGTTGCTAAATAGGAGACAGAAAGCCAGTTTGAAAGGGCTTTCAATGATTGGCAGGCAGTGACAGGAACTAAGACGCTTAGAATTTAATTCATTACTTCACAAGGAGGGATGAGAAGATGCAGAATGCTCTGTCTGGAAAGCTGCAGAGGTGAAACCAATAGGAATGTTCAAAAGAGAGATAGACAGATACTTGAGTGGTTTTAAGGGATATGGCAAAAGGAGAGGCCAATAGGATTAAACAATCTGCCAATATCTAATAAACTGAGGGGAAAGGCTCACTGGGCTGAATAGCCTTTTTGGGTTTCTTATGTTCCTAATATCATATCTGAATCATTCAGTACCTTCCTCTAATTGGAGGCACACTATTCACACACCTCTCAATAATTCTCTCTTCAAAATAGATCAGCTATTTGAAGCAGGGAATCCGGTTCTGTGTCATTTTTCCTCCCAATATATAAGTTGTGATTATGTCAAAGTGATTTGGTCCAAGCAAACCCCTACAGTGATACATTATTTGACGTCTTAGGGAAACTCCAGTGGGAAGTGCTACATTGCTGGAGGTGCCGCTCTGATCTATTTTGGAGAGAGAATTATTGAGAGGTGTGTGAATAGTGTGCCTCCAATTAGAGGAAGGTACTGAATGATTCAGATATGATATTAGGAACATAAGAAACACAAAAAGGCTATTCAGCCCAGTGAGCCTTTCCCCCCAGTTTATTAGATATTGGCAGATTGTTTAATCCTATTGGCCTCTCCTTTTGCCGCTCTTTGAATGACTATTAAACAGAGGCTCCATTTGTGTTTCCAGGAAGATGTTAAAAATCCCATGATCCCATTTGGAAAATGAAAGGATTGTCTTTTCGTCCTTTGGATTAATTGTTCATTTATCTCATGTTGTTTGTGGGCCCCTTCTAGAGCGTATGGCTGCCATGTTGTCCCCACGACAGTCACTTCACTCGATTTATTATATGCTTTGAGACTATTTGAAGGTGCTAAAAATTAGTTTTTTTTCTTTTTTAAAAAAAATGGGTGGGTGAATTACATCAGGATTATATATAAAGAGTGCTGTTTAGCATGATTTTTACTGAACATTCTCAATTCACTTTGCAGAAGCAAAGCCTTTAAATAAAGTTTATGTAATATCTGTTCCATTCCAGACACAGGGAAATTTCCATGCGTAGGTGGCATGCATACATGAAACTCAATCTGGTTTGTATACTCTTGAGCATTATGTTCGATTTCCACATATGTAAGACACATGGCTGACCAAGTTTAAAACAGAATTTACTGTTCAGGCACCATCACTCTGAATACTGGTCTCCATAGCTGTATTTGTGGATGTTTTGAAATTGATTATACTGAAGTCTTTTTAGCTGCTTCAGAAGCATGAACCATTCATGTACGTCACCACAGTTTAATACTTTTTTTGTTGATGAAAATGAATCATATATCTGATGAACAACGTTTGGGAAGTCAGGTAATTTCCGTACTATTAAAAAAACTATTTAACTTTTTTGCCTTCTTTCAAGGAAAAAAGAATGTCAAGCTCTTTGACTTTGACAGATATTACATAAACTTTATTCAAATGCTTTGTTGCTGGACTCAATGAGCTGGGTGAATTACATCAGGATTATATATAAAGAGTGCTGTTTAGCATGAATTTTATTGAACATTCTCAATTCACTTTATCTCTCTACAAAGGTAGGGCACATCTTGTTCTCCCTCCCACATGAAGTACGTTACAAAAAATCTGTGCAATGCCTTTCAAAAATAAATACAGGATTTTCTTCTTCACCCGTGTATGAAGAAGAAAATCAAAAGAAACCAACTCAACTGTGGGTTACCATGACAAGTCAACCATCAGGTCAGTGTGGACTATTGAATTAATTCAGTTTTTGATTACTTGAAACAGCCAGTTCTATGACCGCATCATTAAAGGAAAGAAGCAATTAAAATCATCAGAGAAGGATGCCAATGAGCTTGTCGCATAGAGATTTTAAATGTCATGTCACTTTTCTCAGTATATTTTTAATGATACTACTTCTTTATAATGTAAATAGGTCTCTTCTGAGTTTGAACATATTAATCAAATTGCTTTAAATTACATGAATATTATAACTGTCCTGACTTCACCACGTGCCACTTTATGGGAATACTAATTGCTTAATTAAAAATGTTTTTATCAGACTAGAAATTCTTTCTAATTCAACTGTGATGGATAACATTTAGCAAGATATACTATCTAATTCAACTGTGTGTCAGCTTGGCTCAGTGGCAACACTTTTTGTCAGAAGGTTGTGGGTTCAAGTCCCACATCACATAGTCAAGCTGACACACCATTGCTGGGGGTATGCTGTATTGTTGGAGGTGTCGTTTTTCAGGTGAGACGTTAAACTGAGCTACCTTCTGCCTGTTCATGTGGACTTTAAAGATCCCATGGCATTACTTGAAAAGATTTCTCCCGGTATCCTAACCAACAATCCCCCAAATAATATTGGTCACTCGCTTCATGTCCTGTAGCTCAGTGGTTGGAGCACTCGCTTTGCAAGTGAGAGACCTGAGTTCAATTCCAGGCAGGGCGAAACCTTGGGCAAGTTTCCTTACTCCACATGCCTAATAATAATCCCTCCAAAACCCAAAACAATAATTAAATTGGTCATTTTCAATCTACGACTGTTTGTGGGACATTGCTGTGCGCAATTGGCTGCCGCGTTCGCCCACAAATATACAGTCAATTCACTTTACAGTGTGTTCTGTGAAGCGCTTTGGGACGTCCTCTCGACGTGAAAAGAGCTATATCAAATGCAAGGATTATTATTATTACTATTATTATGGCTGTTTTGTGGGACATTACTGTGCGCAACTGGCTGCCGCATTTCGTCCACAAAATACAGTCAAAAACCACTTTAAAGTATAAGCGCTTTGGGACGTCCTCCTGACGTGAAAAGCGCTATATCAAATGCAAGGATTATTATTATTATTATTATTATTATTATTATCCTGTAAAGTGCTTTGAGACGACACAAAGCGCCTCAAATGCAAGAATTATTTATTATATTATTATCTCTACAATATAAATTTCAAACAAATAGCTTACATTGCCTTTCCCATCCCCAAATCCAAATAAATTGGTTACTTATCTTCTAATAAAATAATAAAATGGTGGTACAGGCTCCACGAGATAAACAATCTACTGTTACTCTCTTTTTATCTTCTTGACCCCTCTTGACTCCAACCCCCACCTCAGGTGCAAACCCTTGACTAACCAGAGTCTTTGGACGTCCTCCTGATGTGAAAGGCACTATATAAATGCAGACGTCGCTGAGAACCCTCAGCAGGTCAGGCAGCATCTATGGAGAAAGGAAAGTGAGTCAACGTTTTGGGTCCACAACCCTTCATCAGAACATTGTGGACCAGAAACGTTGACTCACTTTCCTTTCTCCATAGATGCTGCCTGACCTGCTGAGTGTTCCCAGTGACTTCTGTTTTTGTTTCAGATTTCCAGCATCCACAGTATTTTGCATTTTTTTTACTATATAAATGCAATTTGCTGTTATCTTAACTACTAGAAAATATTCAATAAATAGTGAAGCATAATGTTGAGGGTTAAGGGTATATTTGGGGATTTAAATATTTAAATGACCTTTTTTAGAGAGAATAAGACTAACGTCAGGACAAGCAACAGAGAAACCAAAACAAACACAGAAAGAGAGAGAATGGCACAGGATCAAAGGTAACAAGAAACTCAAGACAAAAATTAACAATTCACAAATCAACCACCTGCTGTCTGTTGTACCGTTTTCAGAACTGCTGAAATCGGAGAATATTTGCCAGTTTAATAAATACACATTCCACATTAGTTACAGGGCAAGAGATTAACTGAGCTAATCTCCCCTCCCCAGCTACTCATAATTCCAACAGCTGTAAATTGCAATGAAGTTAAAAAAAAGGTTGTCATTGATTGAAAATCATTGTAAAAGCCAGGACACAGGCACAGAGTATGTCTGTCCTCCTCATTGCTCTACTTCACATCTAAGGCTGCTACTGCTTCACTGTCCATAGAAAATACACACACAAAATACAATCAAATCTATGGAGAAAGGAAAATGAGTCAACTTTTCGGGTCCACGACCCTTCATCAGAATTGGCGCCATGACCCTTCGTCAGTTCGACAGAAACGTTGACTCACTTTTCTTTCTCCATAGATGCTGAGTGTTCCCAGCGACTTCTGTTTTTGTTTTCAGATTTCCAGCACCTGCAGTATTTTGTGTTTCACTTTACAATAGGTTTGTTCTGTGAAGCACTTTGAGACATCTCGAAGAAGTCTCAATATCAAATGCAAGGAGTATTATATTATTATAGAAAACAGAGAAAAGAGCAATAAGATAGTTCACAGAAAAAAAAATGGACAGTAATGCTCTGTGATACTTTTTTTTGCCTCACTCTTCCTGAAGGTGAAGGTGGTGACTTGATTTGGGGTGCAGTTCCATGGACAGCTTTGCTGCACTTCAGCCAATCTACTTCTTACCCCAGTGAGGACAGTAAGCAGGGTTTCCCTGGGGACTGAGCTCGCTGCAAGGTGACGTATGTGGCAAAGGAATGTCGGAATTGAGTCTTTCCTCTATGATAGTCCCAGTGGTTTGGTTGCTGAGCCACAGGTGGGTCCACAGTACTCCAGAACACCGCTGATGACAGACCAGCCAGCTTGTCTTGTAGGCAGGACTTAAACGGCCAAACTGGCCACTGTCTCAGGGATTCTTCCCACTCAGCTCTGAGTAACCTTCCAAGACAAAGCCCTCAGGGGTAAAGTGGTCTAATGAACATAGGAACAGGTGTAGGATATTCAGCCCATCAAACCTGTTCCGTCATTCTATAAGATCATAGCTGATCTGTACATAATTACCTGCCCTTGCCCCATATCTCTCAATACCCTAGTACCCAATAAATATCTATTCACCTCAGTCTTGAAAATTTGAATGCATCCAGCATCCACAGCCTTTTATATAGATTCATAGCTTCATAGAATATTACAGCACACAAGGAGGCTATTCGGCCCATCGTGCCTGTGCCAGCTCTTTGGAAGAGCTACCCAATCAGTCCCACAACCCCGTTCTTTCCCCACATCCTTGCAAATATTTCCTTTTCAATTCCTTTTTGAAAGTTGTTATTGAATCTGTTTCCACCACCCTTTCAGGCAGTGCATTTTGGGGGAGAGAGTTCCAGATTTCTGGATCAGCAGATAGCTGGGTCAGCAGTGAAAAGCTTGCCAGGCAATGTTCTAAATGACAAGCTATGTAGTTTTAACTGGTTAAACTCCAGCAGTACCGCAACACAATCTCTGGGGTCCTCAAGCCTTGGGTCTCACCAACTTGTGCCAAATACTCTTCAGAATTAGGTTAACAGGTGCACCCTTCCAGGGAGAGACTGCATATTCCATTCTAGACACAGAGAAATTTCCGGACATAGGTTGCATATGTACATGGAACTCTCAGTCTGATTTGGATGCTCTTAAACATGGTGATGGGTTTCCACGTGCCACATTGCACCTCGCTGAACAAAATAAAAATGCCCATATCTCACCTGTCCACATAGACAATGAATATTTGGAAGCTAACTGAGCATTACAGCGGAACCTGATCTTGCTATGTCCCAACATACATGCATCTGTGCACAAATTGGCTGCTGCGTTTATGTATAAAATACACAGTCACTGCACATTACAGAGTAATTCCTATGAAGCACTTTGAGATGTCCTCCTGATGTGAAAGATGTTATATTAAATGTAAGAATTAATATTATTATTATTCATCTGGTGATAAGAACCCATTGTGCAAAAAACTAGCACCTTATTATTGCTTAAATAGAATGGAAATAATTAGCACCAAGTTAATTATTGTTCTTGTGCTCCACAGTGCCAAAATAAATACTTGATAAATACAGGCCTTTTTACTTTCTGGACATAGTTGGGAGGAGGAACTTAGTGCTAATGGCCTAAGGCACTGTGTCTGATTCGATTTACTGTAGAAAGCAGGAAGGCAGCACCATTTTCTTATTAATGATTAACAAGCTCAAATGGATCATCAGGGTTGCAACTGCTGCCAGTTGGCCACCCAGTTAATAATAAATTTGCATTTTATATAGTGCCTTATCACATCTTTGAGACATCTCAAAGCATTTCACAGTGAATTGACTGTATATTTTGTGGGCGAAACTGTTTCCATCATCCTGTTATGTAACAGTCAGACTGTATCATTTTTTACTATTAGGTTTTACTCTTGTTGTCTTTCATTTTGATCTTTCCCATGTATCATCCAGCAACATGAGTAAACATGTGGCACAGTTCCATGCCACTGTAGCTGTAGCAATCCAGGAGAGAGAAAGAAAAAACACCAACAATATCACTCATAAACAAGCACAATAGAGCCTTTGGAGATCCAATGGCACTTTTTCTTTAAGAGCCACATCTTACATAGGTCTTGATGACTCGTGTATTTGTTGAGCTATTTACTAAGAAAGCCAATCCAGGAAAGTGAAAATTAAATTATTTTCACTAATTACAGCTTCCATTTAATTTGCTGCAACCTTGTCTTGGTGACTGGTGTGAAATTTAAATTTCACAGGTGAGAGAATTCTTTGTTCTCTCCTATTACCCTTTTAGATGAAGCGGCTGGCATTCAAACAGTGGGAATAAATGCTAGCTATTAATGATTAACAAAGAGAAAAATACTCAAATCTTTTGAAAGCTCCACACAAAGATGAGTAATGATGTTTTATTCTGCAGAAATAAACATGATCTTGTTTTAGAATTTGCTTTAAGAGCATCAAATTCTTTTTTGGATTAATCATATGTTAAGCATTTCTATCTACTTTCCATTCCAAAATGGATATTTCTCACTTTAATGATCATAAACATTACCTTCGCTTTTTATTCCCCCACATAGACATAAAAGGACAGAACATGGACTACAATGTCATTGCTTGCCCCACTTTCCTAAGCATATCAGGAAACTAAAAAGAATTAGGCACTGAGCACTTAAATGTTATCTGTGCAGCACAGCCTAAGAGCTACTTACAAACTTTGATTCACAGCATTTTGACTTGACATCTCCCATCATGATTTTTGAAACTCTGTCATCAGCATTAACATTATAAAGCTCAGCAGTCAAGCTGCTTTACAGACCAAACTGTACATTTTTTTTTGAAAATTGTGCTCCTTGTTACTAAATCCTTAAAAGCTACACAAATCAGATTGTGATTTTTTGCGTAGTCTAACACAATGCGGAAGCCCATCACCGAGGCTTCTGATTAAATGACAAAATACAGAGAATCATCTTCCCCAGTTGGCGCTGTTTGGAAGCACACTAACATTCCATTCTACAGGAGATTCGTATGAAATGCTAAGCCTGGCATTAGTTTCTGCATTTTTTCATCAAGTGCCTTTTAATTTCATAGTTTCTCATTCTAGTTTTTTGTTCTGTCATCTACGCTAGTCAACTGTTCTACGTGACTAAACATGTGGCACAGCACTGCTGTGAGCAATTGGCTGCTGCGTTTCACCCACAAAATATACAGTCAATTCACTTTACAGTATATTCTGTGAAGCAATTTGAGACATCTGAAAGATGTGTTATAAGGCGCTATATCAAATGCAAGGATTATTATTATTATATGCCAATCATCCATTAAATTGATGGAGTCCTGTAGCTCAGTGGTTAGAGCACTCGCTTTGCAAGCGAGAGACCTGAGTTCAATTCCAGGCAGGTCAGGGCGAAACCTTGGGCAAGTTTCCTTACTCCACACGCCTAATAATAATCCCTCCAAAACCAAAAACAATAATAAAAAAATTGGTCATTTTCAATCTACGACTGTTTGTGGGACATTGCTGTGCGCAATTGGCTGCCGCGTTCGCCCACAAATATACAGTCAATTCACTTTATAGTGTGTTCTGTGAAGCGCTTTGGGACGTCCTCCCGACGTGAAAAGCGCTATATCAAATGTAAGGATTATTATTATACTAAACTTTGAGGCTCAAAGGGCAGAGTGATCATAACATGATAGAATTTAGTATTAAGTTAGAGAGTGATGTAGTCAAATCCGAAGCAAGGGTCTTAAATTTAAATAAAGCTAACTTTGCAGGTATGAGGGAGGAATTAGCTAAAATAGACTGGAGAACTGGATTAATGGATATGACAATAGACCAACAGTGGCAGACGTTTAAAGATGTAGTGCAAAATTCTCAGCGGTCACATATTCCCTGAGGAATAAGAGTACCACAGGGAAAGCAGTTCATCCGTGGCTAACTAGAGCAGTTAGAGAAAGTATAAAACTAAAAGAAAAGGCCTATAAAACTGCCAAAAAAGTAGCAAACCTGAGGACTGGGTGTGTTTTAAGGACCAACAAAGGAAAAACAAAAACAACAACAACAACAACAACAAGGTTCCATTTATAAAGCGCCTTTCACGTCAGGAGGACGTCCCAAGGCGCTGCACAGTTGGGTCATGACCCGAGCAGGGGGGAAATGGTCAGGGTGAGGGGAGGGAAGGGAGGAGCGAGGAGGGGGGAAATGGTCAGGGTGAGGGGAGGGAGGAGGGAGCGAGGAGGGGAAGAGAGTCGAGAGGGGAGCTGAAGGCACAGTCAAAGAGAAAGGTTTTGAGACCGGCCTTGAAGGAGGAAAGGGAGGAGGCGGCGAAGGCACTGGGGGATGGAGTTCCAGAGCCTGGGGCTGAGAGGCTGAAGGCCCGACCACCGATGGTAGGGCGGTTGGGGCGGGGGACGTGGAGCAGACCGGAGCCAGAGGAACGGAGGGTACGGGCAGGTAGGTAGGGGGATAGTAGGTTGGAGAGGTAGGAGGGAGCAAGGCCGTGAATGGCCTTGTAGGTGAGGATGAGGATCTTGAAATCAATCCTCTGGGGGATGGGGAGCCAGTGGAGGCGAGCGAGGGTGGGAGTGATGTGGTCCCGAAGCCTGGTGCGGGACAGTACACGAGCTGCAGAGTTCTGAATGACCTGCAGCTTGTGGAGGGAGGTGGCGGGAAGGCCGGCGAGGAGAGAGTTCCCATAGTCCAGCCTTGAGGTGACAAAGGCGTGGACCAGGGTTTCAGCAGCGTGAGGGGTGAGGTAGTGCCGTAGTCTGGCGATGTTCCGGAGGTGATGGAAGGCGGTGCCAGTTGTGGTGCGGATGTGAGGGAGAAAGGACAGCTCAGGGTCGAACAAAACGCCGAGGTTCCTGACTGGCTTTGAGAGGTGGAGAGTGCAGCCTTGGATGCTGATGGTGTCAGCGCCTGAGGTGCGGAGGCGCTG
The DNA here is from genome assembly GCF_018977255.1 of Callorhinchus milii. Classification (NCBI taxonomy): domain Eukaryota; kingdom Metazoa; phylum Chordata; class Chondrichthyes; order Chimaeriformes; family Callorhinchidae; genus Callorhinchus; species Callorhinchus milii. The sequence continues at coordinate 63,864,741 of NW_024704743.1, forward strand.
ACGTGAGCCAATCAGGAGGGCCTCGGTTTTTCGCACGTTGAGCTGAAGAAAGTTGTCTCTCGTCCAGGACTCGATGTCGGACAGGCAGCTGTCAGGACATCGGTGGTCGTGGAGTTGAGAGTAGAGGAGGAAAGGTAGAGTTGGGTGTCATCCGCATACATGTGGAAGTTAACTCCATGTCTGCGGATGATGTCACCACAGGGGGAGCATATAGAGGGTGAAGAGGAGGGGACCGAGGACAGAGCCCTGAGGGACACCACATGAGACAGTACGGGGGGTGGAGGAGAAGCCATTCGTCGAGACAAAGTGAAGACGGTGAGAAAGGTACGACCTAAACCACTCAAGGACAGTGCCTTGAAGGTTGAGGTGGGAGGACAAGCGGTGGAGTAGGATAGCGTGGTCGACCGTATCGAATGCTGCCGATAGGTCGAGGAGGACGAGGAGGCAGAGGGAGCCCTGGTCACAGATGGTCAGGATATCATTGGTGACCTTGACCAGGGCAGTTTCTGTGCTATGGGCAGCACGGAAACCTGACTGAAGGGGTTCAAAAAGTGAATGGGTGGAAAGGAAAGAGCGCAGTTGGGAGGCGACAACTCTTTCCAGGACCTTGGAGAGAAAGGGGAGGTTGGAGATGGGCCGGTAGCTTGATAGCTGCGACGCATCAAGGGAGGGTTTTTTCAGGGTGGGCGTGATGGTGGCAGTTTTTAAGGGAATGGGGACAGAGCCAGAGGAGAGGGACAGGTTGATGATGTCGGTGATATGTGGGGCAAGAGAGTGGAGCTGGGAGATAAGGAGTGGAGTGGGGATGGGGTCAAGGGAGCAGGTGGTTGGTTTTAGGGATAGGATGAGTTTGGTGACAGAGGGTGGGGAAACGGGTACAAAAGTGAGTAGGGGAGGATGGGTAGCAGTCGGAGTGTGGGAGTGAGGGGGTGGGGGGTTGGTGGATGTTGGAGGGGAAGTGACCGCGGAGCGAATTCCCTTGATCTTGGATTCAAGGAAATCCAGCATCTCCTCGCAGTGAAGGTTGGAGGAGATGACCTGCGCGGGGTGGCGGGGGGGACGGAGGAGTCGGGTTGTGGTGGAAAACAGTAGCCTGGGGTTGTTCTTCGCCTCCAGGATTATCCTGGAGTAGAAGGACGACTTGGCCGAGGCTAGAGTGGAGCGGTAAATTTTGAGGAGGTCCAACCAGATTTGTCGGTGGACCGTTAGGCCAGATTTGACACAGGTGCGTTCAGCAGCCCGCACCTGGCTTTTCAGTGAGCGGAGGTGGGTGGTGTACCAGGGGGAGGAGCGGGAGTAGGAGACAGGAGGAGTGGGAGTAGGAGACAGGGAGGAGCGGGAGTAGGAGACAGCTCATTAAGAGTGAGAAAATGGATTATGAGGGCAAGCTAGCTAGGAACATTAAGACAGATTGTAAGAGTTTTTATAAATACATCACAACAACAACTTGGATTTATATAGCGCCCTCCACGCCGGACAGCGTCTCAGAGCGCTTTATAGTAACGGATCCCGGGACCGAGCCAGGGGGAGGGGGAGGAAGGTGACCAAAGGCGCAGTCGAAAAGAAAGGTCTACAGCAGAGACCTGAAAATGGGAAGGGAGGGAGCGAGATGAAGGGAGTGAGGAAAGCAGTTCCAGAGCCTCGGGGCATAGTGGCTGAAGGCACGGCCACCGAGGGTGGAGAGGAGGACTCGGAGGAGGCCAGACCCGGAGGAATGAAGGCAACGTTTAGAGGAATAGGCTCGCAAAAGTAAATGTGGGTCCATTACAGGCAGACACAGGAGGAATTATAATGGGATATAAGGATATGGCAGAGTCCCTAAATAAATACTTTGCTTTTTTCTTCACGTTAGAAGACACAAGAAGTTTACCAGAAATAGAGATGAACCAAGGGGCTAATGATAGGAAGCAACTTAGGGAAATTTACATTAGCAAAGAATTGGTGCTCGAGAAATTGTTGGCATTAAAAAGTGACAAGTCCCCTGGCCCTGATGGTTTGCATCCTAGGGTTTTAAAAGAGGTAGCTCATGAGATAGTGGAGGCCTTGTGTCTGATCTTCCAAAATTCTTTGGATTCTGGAACGGTTCCCATTGATTGGAAGATCGCAAATGTCACACCACTATTTAAGAAGGGTGGGAGAGAAAAGATGGGGAACTATAGACCAGTTAGTCTGACATCGGTGGTAGGGAAAATTCTAGAAGCCTTAATTAAGGATATCGTAGTGGGATACTTAGAGGATCACAATATGATTAGACAGAGTCAACATGGCTTTACAAAAGGGAAGTCATGCTTAACAAATCTTTTAGATTTTTTTGAGGACATATCAAGTAGATTAGATAGGGGGGAATCAGTGGATGTAGTGTATTTAGATTTCCAAAAGGCATTCAATAAGGCGCTGCATAAAAGGTTGATTCACAGACTAGGGCCCATGGAATTAAGGGGAATATATTAGCATGGGTTGAAGAATGGCTAATGGGAAGAAAACAAAGAGTAGAGATAAACGGGTCCTTGTCAGATTGGCGGGATGTGACTAGTGGAGTGCCACAAGGATCAGTGCTTGGACCTCAACTATTTACAATCTACATCAACAATCTAGATGAGGACATCGAACTTAATATATCCAAATTCGCGGATGACACTAAACTAGGAGGGAGAGTAAACACCGAGGATGACATTAAAAAAATGCAATGAGATATAGATAGGCTGGGTGAGTGGGCAAATAGGTGACAGATGAGATATAATGTAGGGAAGTGTGAGATCATCCACCTAGGTAGCAAAAACAGTAGAGCAGATTATTTTTTAGAAGGGGAGAGACTAGATAGTGTTAGCATTCAGAGGGACTTGTGACACCAGTCACAAAAAGTTAGTTTGCAGGTACAGCAAGCAGTTAGGAAGGCTAACGGTATGTTTGCATTTGTTACAAAAGGGTTAGAATATAAGAGTAGGGAAGTCTTGCTGTAACTGTATAGGGCCCTGGTGAGACAGCACCTAGAGTATTGTGTGCAGTTTTGGTCTCCTTATTTAAGAAAGGATGTACTCACCTTGGAGGGGGTACAACGTAGATTCACTAGGTTGGTACCAAGGATGAGGGGGATGAGTTATGAGGATAGGTTGAGCAATTTAGGCCTATATTCTCTAGAATATAGAAGAATGAGAAGTAATCTTATAGAAACTTGTAAGATTATTAAGGGGCACGACAGAATAGAGGGAGACTTTATCCCCTGGTTGGAGAAACTATAACCAGGGGTCACAGTCTTAAAATTGGGGGTAAGCCCTTTCACACTGAGTTGAGGAAAAACCTCTTCACTCAGAGGGTAGTGAATTTATGGAATTCTCTAGCCCAAAGGGCTGTAGATGCTCAGTCCTTGAACATATTCAAGACTGAGATTGATAGATTTCTTGTAGATAAAAGGATTAAGGGATATGAGGTTAAGGTGGGTAGGTGGAGTTAGAATAGATCAGCCATGATTTTATTGAATTGGCAGGGCAGGCTAGATGGGCCAAATGGCCTACTCCTGTTCCTAATTCTTATGTTCTTATGTTCTTAATGCTTGGCAAAAGCATAGAGTTCTGGGATAATTACTGGCAGGTCTTGTGATGCCGTTTCATCACAAACTTATAGAAGATGACAACTGTCAGTCTGTGAATTAGGCGGTCAGGACCAAAAGTTACAAAAAATCAAGGATGAATTGAGCAGTTGAAGTGCAAAAACACAATCTGAAACATGTAAAACCTTCCAACTGTGTCCCTGGGTAGAAAATTCAAAAAATCAGTGGAAAAAAAGGCCTCAGGGTACCTAGAGTAGAGCAAAAGCAACAACTTTGATCTGTTATTTTTTATAAAAGAAATGCAGCACATAGTGCTAAGCTTTAAGTAAAGCATAGTTCTTGATTATGAACTAATCTTTGCATAGTTTTCCCTATTGTTTGATCAATTATATTGTAATTGCTGTAAAGTACTTACTATGTTTGTCTTATTAGTATTTCATTCATGTAATATCGTACATTGGTGTTTCAAGCAACCACTTAACATTGAATGTAAGCAAATGTAGATTAATTCTGCATGGAGTTTGTTTAGAGTTAAGTATAGGTTTGTGCCAGTGAAAGCATTAAGGAGATGGAAAAATATTAAAAATCAAAGTAGCAATTTATAAAGGATTTATAAACACAGCCAAAGATTTTAGATCCTGTTTTTTGGGATAATTTCTTAGCTTTTTCCTGGGTATTTTGAAAGTGCTTCGCTAACATCACCAAGTATCAAACTCACACCCATCACCTCAGTTCTCACCAAATTCATTGTCTCTTTGAATATCAGTAGATCAGTTTCAAGGCTCTTAACTTCATCTATAAATCCCAGTACTTTCTCATCTCTCCGACTTCTCGTACCCCACTCCTCTGCTCGGTCCCACCACTTGGCAAACTCCAGCCTGCTATGCATTCCCTGCTCTCTCCACCACACCATCGGTGGTGCAGCCTTCAGATATAATACCCCTGACCTCTGGAAATCCCTCTCTTCCCCTTTGTTTGGCTTTCTTCCTATCTATCTTTAACTTCTGCCTTAAAAAACGATTTCTTCAAACACATCTATAGCCACCCTCTTTTCACCCATTCCCTCTCCTTTGCTTGGTGTCCAATCCCATCTTTGTAAAACTCTCTGAGATGTTAGCCTATGTGAAGGGTGCTATATAAATGCAAGTTGTTGATGTCAGTCTTCAAAATTTGGCTCACGTTCCAACTCTTCTGGAAGGAGAATAGTAGTACTTTGATGGTTATAAAAAGTAATAATAATGCTGGGTACTCCCTGGATCCCCACAAGGTGGGAAATGTAATGTGGCAGTAGTAAAGCAGTGCACAAAATACTGTAAAATTTAAAATCAAAAGAGCACCAAATACTATTTATTTTCCTCATAATGAAACAAGATTGTAAATGAGGAAAATATCACAGAACTGATTAACCATCATCAGCCATTGGTTATTGTTTGGATAGAGTACTTTGGAAACAGTAAGATTTCCTACCCACCTCAAATGCAGCACAGGACTTGACTGGGTACAGGTAGATGTTGGTAAGAGTTACTGACTGACAGTCAGAATTGATTAATTCTTCATGGTTTTCATGGATATAGCTGTTCAACTTTGATTGACTCTCTGAAACGTGACAATTTGGAAGAATCTGAATTCTGGCAGAATTCCGTTCTCTTTGACTGACTTCCTGGTCTTCTATCTTTCTTTTATCTGTGTGATTCTCGGTCCAAAATCCACATCTCTCCTTCATTATTTCAGTTCCTGACAAGTTAGACAGGATGGTTTTGTCAAAGCAGACTGGATTCTTCACAAAAGAATCGATGATGAACCTTAAGAATCTTTGTGCATCTTCAAATGTGGACATGTAGCCAAAGGATATTCTGACTGATCCAGTGGGGAGGCCATCAATCAGATCCATAGAATCCCCACAGATGTGGCCAGCCTGTTGGAAATAATGGAATAGTTTAGTCATCCACATAACAATTTCGGATGGTATAAAATATGGAAACACACTGACATTTTATGTATACAATCAGAAATGCAAGTTTCTTAAACATTGGATACCTATCACAAACAAATAGCTTGATGTCGAAGAATTGAAAATTGAACATTTCTGGCAGAAAGTTTGTTACTGTTATTGAATCTTGCACATAGCCCCAAATAGCAGTCTGCAACATGTTCCGTGCTTATAAAACAATAAGGGATTTAAATTAAGCTTCAAGAAGCAAATTATGCAACTTCAGTTACGCTGCATTTTTGGAACAAACTCCAGATTCTAAATCCTTCAAAAAAGAAGAAAGTATCTGATTGAGAAAGGCATTTGGGTGAATAGTTCAAATAGAGATGGAAAGATTTGATCGTATTTCCCCTCCACCACCCTCTTGTCTCCCATCCCCAGCTTGGGTACCAAGCCAGTATCGTTAAGTGCCTTGGGGTGTTTTCCTGACGTAAAAGGTGCTATATCGATGTAAATTTGTAGTGTATTGTAATGCAGCACTTCACTGTTTCCAAATCCATGACCCAGGACTTGAATCTATGATCCTCTGACCGAGAGTTCCAACTGAGACACGCTGACACTTACACCTTTAAATATATTTAATCCAAAAATACAGTATCAAAAGAGCTAAATGTCAAAGAAACGAACATATATATATATGTGGCTAAAATGTACAGGACGAATAAAGGCACAACATTTAAAGTCTACTCTTCTGAGATAAAATGAATAGGAAACTAAATAGGAAATAGGACACAGACCCAGTCACTCTTATGTCAGGTATAGTATGGATCAAATGCAGAGTGAACTTTCATTTATTCTGTCCCAACAATATGTCAAGTGAACTTTATCCTGACCCAGCAATATGTCTTAACTGCAACTTCAAAAGATGACTCCTGCTGGGCCAATGCAAATTAATTAATTTCCTTCATAAACCATCTCTCTGAAGTTTATTACCAACTTACTGCCAAAAAGTGCAAAATACACTTTTTTCCTATCAGTCTACAACCACTAAAATCTGTGTTCATACACTGTGCAACCCTAAAACATTTGATCCCATTAGTCCATGCCAATGTTTATGCTCAACATGACTTTCCACTCATTTGAATCCCCTCTCCCTTTCCCGCTTCCCTATTGTTTGATATCAATTATGTTGTAATTGCTGTAAAGTACGTGCTGTGTTTGCCTTATTAGTATTTCATTCATGTAATATTGTACATTGTTGTTTCAACCAACCACTTAACATTGAATGTAAGCAAATGTAGATTTAATTCTGCATGGAGTTTGCTCAGATTTAAGTGTAGGTTTGTTCCAGTGAAAGCATTAAGGAGTTGGAACAATATTAAAAATCAAAGTAGCAATTTATAAAATATTTATAAATACAGCTAAAGATTTTACACCCTGAGGTGTCTATTAGGCTGTGTTGGATACATTAGCTCCCCAGGATTACCTTGGAATATAGCAAATATTTATGTGCTGTCACTACCAGGAAATAAAATAAGGGAATAAACCTGAAACATGTAAAACTCTCCAATAATAATCCTTGCAATTGATATAGCACATTATCGCATTTCAAAGCACTTCAAAGAGTAATTCTGTAAAGTGTAGTGACTTTATACTTATAGCTGAACATGGTAGCAAATTTGTGCACAGCAACAACAAATTACACTTGTAGAGCACCCTTCACGTCAGAAAGACTGTGAGTTGGGGTCAGGAGGGGTGGAGGGCATAATTGCCTTGGCCACCCTCATTCAAAGGATGACAATGCAGCACTCTAGCACTGGATTTGAGCGTTAGCCAAGTGTTCCAAGGGAGTTGTGGGGCTTAAACCCACAACCTTCTGACTCAGGGGGGGAGTGTTTCTATGGAGCCAGCTTGACACCAAATCTTATCCAGTGACACTTTAAAGGTATGAAATGGCATTAGAGTGACTAAAACTATTTCATAATTGATTATAGTCACTTTGGTAATGGGAAATAATTATTTAAATTGCTCCTTCTTTGAAAGTGCTTTCGTCGTTGGATACACTAGATATGACTGGATATGCTTCATAAAAATGTTTGTCGCAATTATTCTTGAAATCGGAATTTTTATCAGAAAATGTTAAGTGTACATTACTGCTGTTGCCATTGACAAATATGGATGCGGAATGCTGGAGTAAGAAACTGCAGACATTTCTCAGTGCTTAAAAGTAACCTTGTAGCCTTGAGCCATAGAAAGATAAAATAACTTACAGGGTGGGGGGGAAACCATTTATAATTTCTTCTCAGCATCATGAGGTAGCTGTGCTACAGGGCTTAAAGCTCATTTAACTGGTACGTGTAACATTTTCTCTGCACTTGGATTGCTCCCCATTTTCTCCTTTGAGAACACTAATGCCTCTTCTAATTTCCTCTGTAAAAGTCGATTCCTCAGAGTGCAGTTTTGGTGTTGGAGTTAAAAGTGAAGCTGGTTACTGTCACTAACAAATCCAATTATAGTGATCGTTTTATCTAACTGTAATATGTGAAATATAACGCTGTTGAGCTAACAAATTAAGGGCTTCTGAGTATAAAGAAAAGAGGTGCGAAGAGAAAAATGACTAAGAGATAATCCACCCTGAGCAGCACACACAAGACAAGACTATAAACATCTCACGTGCTGGTTTCATGTTATGGCCACAGGCCATGGTGTTCAAACTCAGCATGCACAAAATCTATGCAAAGTGCTTCATCCTAACTAGATAATTCAGCTTTTACCACATAGAACACCACATATAAAAACTATTTTGCACTTTCTTATTTTTATTTATGTTATTAGTACAGTTGCCAAATATAAAAAGTAATAGCATCTATACACAGAAAACTACACGGAAAATAATATTATGATGATAGGAACAAAGAAAATAAATTGGAAAGTGTTACTACAAGGTACTTGGTTCCCAATAAGAACACCTTGCTAATATTGTAATAGTTGGAAGCCATAAGTCCAAAAAGTCAGAGGAGAGACATTTAATTAAAAGCTAGTTATGGATGAGGTAGAGCAAGTGAGGATTTATGTCCTCAAAGAATGAGACAAAATAAGTGAGGATTGTGTCCTCAGTGACTGAGTGTGTCATTCTGGCTCATCTGATAGCACTTTTACCTCTTGAGTCAACCTCTTGGGTTCAAGCCCCATGTCAGAACCTGAAACTTATATAGTCAAAGTTGACACTCCACTGCAGTGTTGGGAGTGTGCTGCATTGTCAGATGAGACCTTAAACCGAGGCCCCATCTGCCTGTTCAGGTGAACGTTAAAGATCCAATGGCACTATTTGAAAAGAGAAAGGAGTTTCTCCCAGTGTCCTGACTAACAATCCAACAATTCCCAAATAAAAGTGGTCATTCACTACATTGCTGTTTGTGGGAACTGCTTTGTGCTAATTGGCTGCTGCATTTACCCACTAAACATTGAATCATTCCACTTTATATCCCATAAAGCGCTTTGGGACGTTCTCCTGACATGAAAGGAGCTATACCATTTTAAGGATAATTATCATGATTATGATTTTTTAAAAACACTTAAATAAGGGTCTGTGTTATTTTGGTACGTTTTTAGCAAAAGTTGCAGTATTTAACTCTCCAGATTCCATTATTAGCTATCCATATATCAGGCTTGATCGTTTTCCCTTCAGAGTTGGAAAAAAAGAATGCTAAAAAAGATAGGAAGAAATAATCCTGGTAGGCAGAACTAAGTTTATCAGAGATATTTCTGATCACAGGAAAGAAAGTGGAGTCCTGTAGCTCAGTGGTTAGAGCACTCGCTTTGCAAGCGAGAGACCTGAGTTCAATTCCAGGCAGAGCAAAACCTTGGGCAAGTTTCCTTACTCCACACACCTAATAATAATCCCTCCAAAACCAAAAACAATAATAAATTGGTCATTTTCAATCCACGACTGTTTGTGGGACATTGCTGTGCGCAATTGGCTGCCGCGTTCGCCCACAAATATACAGTCAATTCACTTTACAGTATATTCTGTGAAGCGCTTTGGGACGTCCTCCCGACGTGAAAAGCGCTATATCAAATGCAAGGATTATTATTGTTATTATTATTATAGAATAATCTATTTGTATTCCGGTTACTTTTTTGTAATAATAATACTTTTATTTGATAACACTTATAAATGTCAAATGTAGTGACTGTTTATTTGTAGGTAAATGTGGCAGCCAATTTGTACACAGTGGGTCCCACAAGCAACCTTGAAGTGAATGACCAATTTCACTTTCTGATTGATGACTAAGACAACAACAACAACAAGATTCCATTTATAAAGCGCCTTTCACGTCAGGAGGACGTCCCGAGGCGCTGCACAGTTGGGTCATGACCCGAGCAGGGGGAAATGGTCAAGGTGAGGGGAGGGGAGGGAGCGAGGAGGGGGGAAATGGTCAGGGTGAGGGGAGGGATGGGAGGGAGCGAGAAGGGGGAAGAGAGTCGAGAGGGGAGCTGAAGGCACGGTCAAAGAGAAAGGTTTTGAGACCGGCCTTGAAGGAGGAGAGGGAGGAAGCAAGGCGAAGGCACTGGGGGATAGAGTTCCAGAGCTCGGGCTGAGAGGCTGAAGGCCCGACCACCAATGGTAGGGCGATTGGGGCGGGGGACGTGGAGCAGACCGGAGCCGGAGGAATGGAGGGTACGGGCAGGTAGGTAGGGGGATAGTAGGTCGGAGAGGTAGGAGGGAGCAAGGCCGTGAATGGCCTTGTAGGTGAGGATGAGGATCTTGAAATCAATCCTCTGGGGGATGGGGAGCCAGTGGAGGCGAGCGAGGGTGGGAGTGATGTGGTCCCGAAGCCTGGTGCCCGAAGACACTAAAAGAGACTTCCTAGTCTTTCCAAATAGTGTCATGGGATCTTTAAAGTCCACCTGAACAAACTGAAGGAATCTTGGTTTAAGTCTCATACAAAGAACAGCATCTTGACACTACACTGCACTATCAACTTAGACTGTGACCTCAAAGTCCCAGTGTAGGGCTTGAGCCAGATGTGGACTTGCTACCTACTGAGCCAAGCCTACATCTCAGATATTTAGCAGAAAGTCAAAAAGAAAACACAAATAAGTGTAAAAATAGTCCTTGTAATTGTTGATAGAGCGTAACACATGAAAATACCTCAAAGTGTTTCACAAGTAATTACTACCATGTTTAGTGACTTTGTATCTGTAGGCAAATGTCACAGCCATTTTGTGCACAGCAAGGTTTCAAAATACTGACAGTGTTAATACAGGACTGTTGGTCAGATCACTGGGAAAAGCGTCCTTCTCTTTTTGAAAGGTGTCATGTAATCTTTAACATGCGCCTTAACAGACAAAACGAGAACTCAATTTTAATCGCTCTTTCAACAGACAGCTCCCATAACAATGGAAACAAATTACCCAGGAGACAGAAAATCTTATGTATCTATGCATTTCAAGAAAAGACCACGTTCAGTTACAGTATTTTGTATAAATTGGTAAATTACCGACTCAGAATTCCATTATCAATGTTTGTGTGCTGTGGTGCATCTAAAATAACAATTCTCCAATGTGCACTCTTGCACTTCACATATGTCAGGAAGACTGAACTCAAGATGTTCAAATTTTTAATGTCATAAGTAGTTTTCTAAAAAAAACACTCCAGCTTTCTGGCTCAAAATGGAATCATCAGCTTTCAGCCTTCCTTTCAGGGATTTCTGGTTTTAAGTCAAAATCATTACCAAAAAGATAGGAAACCTCAACTCAGTCTTGCATGCTGAAATACAAACAAGCTGAACTAACGCTCACCTGTAGGTTCTTTCTGACATCTTCATTACTGATTCCTAGGTGTTGTTGACAGCTTCCAGTGTTACAAAAACAACCCGTGCGGAGATGGATGTTGTACAAACTCGCCATCCTATCCACCTGTAAGAGTGAATCAATTTAATGTCATAAACCTGAATGTCTCTGTACAAACCTAATAAAGTAAGAAGGATTAAGGAAGCTAAAACATTTTTTGGGCTTATTTTAGGCTTAAGGGGTTGGAGGCCAGAGGGTCCTCTATTTCAAGTAATTAGAAAATAGAATAGAATAGCAACAACGATATCCAATGTGAACTGAGAGTTTCTTTACCATGAGTGAAAGAGATGGTAAGGATACCAAGAACTAAATGAAAAAGTACTACACTGGAGAAGGGAAAGAACATTTTATTTGATCAGCCTGGTGCTTGACAGATGCAGAAAACCATCAACGTGCTTGAGAGTATCCAAACCAGACTTAAGAGTTCCACATGGGCATGCCATCTATGGATGGAAGTTTCCCTATGTCTGGAATGGAATGTGTACTCTCACCTGGAGGTACGTACTATTCTTACCTCATTCTGGAAAGTGTTAGGGTGGTAGGAGCCAAGACTTGGGAACCCTAGAGTGTGCATTGAGTATTGCAGCTGAATGACAGGTCAGTGTGGGAAGAAGTCCTTCTTTCCTGTAGATGCTTTCCTTTTTTTAAAACCTAAATTCACCTCATTGCTTGGTCCTGGACTTCACAAATGGTTTCAGGAAACAATAATTGTTGCATTTTATATTGTGCCTTATCATAGCATCAAAACATCTCAAAGTGTTTCGCAGGACTTACTGTAAAATCTTAGTGATTGTGTATTTGTAGGCAAATGTGGCAGCCAATTTACTCATGGCAATATCCCACAAACAGCCATGAAGTGAATGACATTTTGCTGGGGAAGATGGTCAGTTCTGGCCAGAACACTGAGAGAAACTCCCTTCTCTTTATGAATAGTGCCTTGGGATCTTTAGTATCCAGTTTAACAGGCTTACATCAGTTTTGATGTCTCAATGAAATACTGAAATAGTGTCTCTGACAAATGGAGCACTCCCCTAGCACTACACTGGAGTGTCAGCCTGGCTCTAGACTATGAGCTCAAAGTCCCAATGTGATACTTGAACCCACAACCTTCTAACTGGTAGGTGAGAATAGTAAAAACTGAGCTAAGACTGATACTTTTATCTCTCCACCGCATCCCGATTAACTCAGAATCTAAAGGAGAACCTTTTGCATACATGTCATATACCACAAGCTTAACCAGCATTAGCACTTTGCTTTCACTGAAGAAAAACAAGAACAATCATAATGACTTTTTGCGCTTCCTCAGCATGTCTCGAGCCCATTGTTCAAGCAAAGGATGGTGACCACTACTTCAGTTACTGATATAAATTAACAAATTGTCATGGATGACCCTTGTATTTTCCAATTGATATCTTCAACGTTTCAAGCTATGCAGAGCCATAATAGCTTTGGACCACTCGCCATGATGTCCCACTGAGTGTCTCAGTGTTCAAGATGGTGAGAGCAGTGCATGATCTTCCCCATCGACAGCACAACATAATCTACAAGCATGAGTGTCACAAGTGATACAGAGAAACTATTTCTTCTGGTGGGGGAATCTAGAACAAAGGGACATGATCTTAAAATTAGAGCTAGGCCATTTAGGAGTGAAATCAGAAGGCAGTTTTACACCCAAGGCCAATGGAAATCTGAAACTCTCTCCCCCAAAAAGCTGTGGATGCTGGATCCATTCACATCTTCAAGACTGAGGTGGATAGATATTTGTTAGGTCAGGGTATCAAGGGATACGGGGCAAGGGCAGGGGGCGGCTAATTGGAGTTGAGGTACAGATCAACCATTATAGAATAACTGAACAGCCTTGAGGGGCTGAATGGCATACTCCTATTTCTATGTTTCCATGTATTAAAAATGTCTGGAACAGATCTACCAAGTCCATCTCTCCCGATGCCACTCAATACGTTGTTGATGAATACCTTAAATAAAGTGGGCGACAATGGACAACCTTGCTTTCCTTCCATGGAAGTGGAATTGCACTGGACAGTGTACAGCATTTCAGACCCGAGCTGGGGTCAGGGGGGGGGAGAAGGGAGGGGAGGGGAAGGGGGGTGACCGTTGGCATGGTCGAAGAGGAGGGTTTTGAGGCACACACAAAAAAAATGTTTGTTTTACACACACCATTTACCCCTACAGTAGTGAAGCTCCTGGCCTAAAAACAACACGAGGCACTTCTTTGTTTCTGATTCAGGAAGGAGCCAGACCACATAAAACCAAGAATTTGTTTACTGCTATCAGTCTGTTTTTCATCACTAGATAATGAAAATCCAAGAAGAACAGCTCAAAATCACATGGATTGTGCAATATTTCTAATCAAATGCAGACAGTAAATAATTCTGGCCTTATATAATATAATTTTCAATGCATTAAAAAAACTTTAATCTATTTGAAGCAGACCAAAAGCATGGACTGCTAGATTAGAATTGTCTGCACATTTGTACAATTTAATAAAATTACCTTTAAATTTGTCACCCAACTCAAGAGAGGTTAGAAAATGCAAAATTCTTACACTTAAAGTCTTGGTCATTACCATAATGTATTTACTTGATCACAGATTTTACAAATTGTTTTCAGTTCTACTTTCTGTAACATGACTGCTGACTATGACAGATCATTTTCATAAAGCTCCTGCCTACGTTTTTTTTCCATCTGCACAAACTTTGAATGGATATTTTTGAATATACGAGAATGTTATATACTCAAGGCCGAGATAATTATGCAAAGTAAAATTCATCATTTATTGGAATATATCAATGCAAACATATTCAACAATTTGGTATGTATGGGGCATATGCTATAGTGCCAATAAACCTGCAGTTGAAGGCAATATTAAAAACATAAAATGCACCAAAAGACGAACATAATTAAGTGTTAAAGAAATTTTCAAACAATGTTTCCATTGGTTACAAAGTGTAGCCTTGTACAATAATGAATTTCTAATTTTCAAGAAATCAGTCACATATTTCATGAATGAAAACTGTGGAATTTGAATATAATTCAAAGCAGAAAGCTGAATAATAATTTTGCTTATAATATCAGAAAGGACAAATATCAAATGAAAACAAAACTTTTCTTCAAATTGTTTGTTTAACAACAGACTAAAATCCCCAATCCACTTCACACAGCATAAAGTGACGAAAAAGTCTATTTGCTGTATAATTGTGAAGATAATTAACATCTTCAAAATTTACAAGGCCACCATTATGAATTTAAAATCATAATCAATGAGTTTGGTTAACCTTCATTGATGTATCTCCAGTTATAAAGAACAAGTGATGCTTTGCAGGATATTTTTCCTTNAAAAAAAGGAAACTTCACTGAAATGCTGATGAATATTACTGTGGAAGAGAGAATTACATCACAACAGCATTCAGATTCTATTTTCAATCTAATTTGTTTGCTAATTTAACAATAGTTACTGCATTTTAAAGTAGTTAATTGAGTGAAGTGTTTTGAATTGTTTTGGTATGTTAAAGAACAAGTGCAACGACTGCATTATTATTCTTTTACTTCCTTTAATAAATCACCTACAGGGATTTCTTAAACTATTTTAGGTTCATATCTTATATGCACTTACGATTCATAACAGCACTTTTTTTAATTCCCCATAGTAAAAGGAGTTGAAATGTTTGCAAGCTCTTATTGAATACTGTGCTCTTGGCAATAATTAAAGAAATGCTCAAGGAGGAAAAAAGGATCAGTCACCAGAAAACTGATGTCATGGCAGTATTATTGCAGGCATTTGCCATCATCTTTAAATGCCACTAGTGCATTTTCAAACACTCCACAGTATTTACAAAGCATGCTTCTAACGTCAAACCATAGATATCATTACAGGAACTGAAATAAAACTGCAATGTTTTGACTAAATACATAGAAATGATGCCAATCTCCCTTCCTCCCGCCAGAAGTATTTAGCATCAGTAGCACAGTATAGTCTTCTTAATGTCATTGCCAACTAAGCAGTTATTAGGAGAGTTGAGGATTAAGTTGAGGAGAAATTCTCTGTTCTTCCTCTCTCCCTTTAGTCCAAATTGAGACAAAATTTCAGCCCAAGGTTTAACCCCACCCCCCGAAATGCTTCTTTAAAACAGACTTGCCTATTGATGTTTAATCCTTACGTCATTTCTGAATGATCTGGGGAAGTGTAAGGCCTAGGGATTAAATTGCTGACATCAGTGTGTAAATTGTACTCAAGCAGCAGAGCACATAACTCTCTAATAAAACAGCAGCACATCCTGTTACTTGGCAACAATAAGCATCTGCTGCAAAAATCCATAAATGAATACGGAATGGAAAAGACCTTTAGAATATCATCTTTTGTTTATCTCATTAAACTTTCTAGAATTTCCTAATTAGTTTATTGGAATCATTTGTGAAATTACTTCTAATTTCTCATAAACATAATTCTTTCTACACCATAATAAAGAACTCACCTGAAAGCTCACAATTCTGCTGTGCAAAAGGTAGTCTCAAGAACACAGTCCATATTATTAACTAATAATAATAATCCTTGCATTTGATGTAGGGCCTTATCATGTCTTTGAGATGTCTCAAACCAGAATATACTGTAAAGTGAATTGACTGTATATTTTGTGGGCGAAAATAGGTATCTTGTGAGGTTATATTTGATTAGACAATATAATAAAGTTAGAAGATTATTGCAAATTCTAAGATTGCTAATTCTAATTATAGATTTTACTGCACATACATATTGCCAACCAATTTGCTTGTCGCTGGCTCCAATACCAAAAGAAAATGGCCAACATCCAGATCCTGCTGATGTCAATTCTTTGTTCTGCCCATGTACAATGCTGGAATATTAGGCCTAACTGACAATCTACTGACAATAATAATAATAATCCTTGCATTTGATATAGCGCCTTATCATGTTGTCAAGACATCTCAAAGCGTTTCACAGATTAAACTGTAAAGTGAATTGATTGCATATTTTGTGGGCGAAATATTACAATGCACATACACATTTAATGGGGCCCACATCTTATTTTAATTTTCGCCCACAAATACACTTCATTTGGTATAGCACTTTGAGACATCCTCCCAACATGAAAGCACTATACAAAATTAAATGAAACCAGTGCTGTAATAAAATTGTGAATGGTTAAATGGATAGAGCTGCAGCTTATGGACCAGGAACTCGCGAGTTCAAATCTTGGTTTGTGCTGAGTGTACTGGTCTCATGGAGTGGCTAAATTGGCCTTGGCCTTCCAAAGGTTAGGGAGGAGAAAAATCAGCCGGGTTTCCCTGCACCTGGTCCCTCTAATAGCACCCTCAGACACAATGGATCAAATAGCCTTCTTCGGTGCTGTAAATTTCTAAAGCACAATATAAAGCACTGTTGTATATAAAGGACTCAAGCAATCAGAAATATTGGAAATGTGATTGGTTTCTTATCACTACCAGTTAGAATGTAACCTCACTCCTCCAAACATCCCATTATGTCACAGCCTTCAATATTGCAATGAAGTTACAAATCCCTGAGTAAACCAATAGTGAGCAAGCAGTTAATATGATTCAATTACAGATTTTGTGGTGGTATTGCTATTTCCTCCCAAAAATGGCTTTGGAATTTCATACACATAATACCATGGCTTTATTTATTAGACTTCCCAAATTAATTTAGTAATATATTACACCGATTGTGTTTAAATAGGGAGTTTCTCCTCATGACCTGGCCAACAATCACCCAAATAAAATTGGTCAGTTATTCTTTGGCTGTATGTGGGACATTTCTGTGTGCAAATTGGCAGCTACATTTGACCACAATTTTCATAGCCACACCACTTTATAGTGTATCCTGTGAAGTGCTTTGATTCTGATGTAAAAGGTGATATATTAAATGCAAGGATTATTATTAAAACCGCTTCAATCACATTATGGCTATTTGATGTTTTTAGACATTTTGAAAATTACATGTACATGGTTTTGTACATGTAATTCGTATGTACATTTATGTACATACAAATTACATGTACAAGATTGTTTTGCTGGGAGGGTTTTTTTCCAATTATTTGCTCAGAATAGTCATTTTTCAAAGTATAAGTACAATTTTCTACCACTTTTATTGCCGACCGAAACAACAAATAACAGTAATTAGTTGTGAAGCACTTCAAAACGTTTAAGCAGAGTATGGCTCCATAAGCAGGGTAAGGCACTACAAGCAGTGTAGGGCACTATAAGCAGGATAGGGCACTACAATCAGGGTAAGGCACTATAAGCAAGCTACATGATAAGTAAATTATGTCTATGTTTACTTCTTTCTATCTATTTAGAGTAACTCAAGAACAAGAGGACATTCAGCCTGTCGAGTCTGTTCTTAACAGTTTATTAGGTCATGGTAGATTTTTAAATCCCATTTCCTTGTCTTTTCTCTACACCACTTTATATCCATCATTTCCAAATATCTGTATGTCTACCTTTTGAACATTCCCACTGATTCTGCATCAACAGCCTTTTTTGAGCAGCATTTTTCACATTTTACAGCACTCTGTTTCCAGAAATGTCTCCTGACCTCATTTCTAACTGGTTGAGCTCTAATGTTTTAGATCGCTCTCTATCAGAACTCACCTAGTTTGTTAGTTCCCTCCATTATTTAAACACTTTAATGAAACCACCCTTAACGTTCTCAGCTTTAAAGAATAGCCCAAGTTCTACTCAACCTTTGACATAGTTACCTATGTGTGGCCCAAGTTATCTGAATATTCTTTGCAGCAGTGCACACTAAATTAGTTAATTAAATAAGTGCAGAAAACATGAGGTGAAATGGAAACCTAACAACATACCTGAGAGTAACCAACAATATCACCGTTCTCATCGAGTATGTTAAAATTAATGATAGGACCTTGCATGTCTGGGCTTTCAAATTCATTATCTCTATAAATATGTGACACCGGTGCTCCATTCGCGTGTTGCATTCCAGTGAGTACTATGTAGGTATAGTGGACCAGACTAAAGGTATGCAGCATTATATTTTCCATTCCACCTGAGAATAAAACAAAGAAACAGTTTTTAGGATATTACACTCAACAGTGTCATATCACAGTTGGGAGCATAATTAGAAGTACCCTGAATCTGTCAAAGATATTCATTAATTGGTGTAAACCGCACTTTATTTTTGGTCAGATGAGGTCTGACACATGCAGAAAATCATCATCATGCTTAAGAACATCCAAGCCAGACTGAGGGTTCCACAATACCTACACACGGAAATGTCCCTGTGTCTGGAATGGGATGTGAATTCTCAGCTCCACCAAAGATCACTTGGAACCAGAGACCAGTCTTGAATGAAGGAATGTGGAGAAGTTCAATAAGTACAGTCGGTGCTTGTTATAACGCACTTCGGTGAACCCGCAGTATATATTCCAGCTTCTGGCACTGGCTGCTTGTCTTCCTCGGCATAGCCCACAGACACAGACTCGTGGTAACTACTGGTTTCCCAGCAACTGCTAAAAATACTCACCTGAGCAGTTGCCAGCTTCCTGCATTGTACAAATATGTGAGATCAACAGAGATCTGATGAACTGAAACTACTAACTAACTATATTTTGCACCCAAACCATCATTTTGTAACAAGGTTAGACTGTACTTCGTTTCTATTTTTAGAGGAAGGTGAAAGGTGGACTTTCACACCAGAGAATGATGTGAAACAATATCTCCTGTAGCTCAAAATATTAAAAGGTAAACAATATTGAAATGATTAATAGGATTTCAAAATTCTGAAAGCAATTGAAAAAATAAATAATGTAAGGAGATTCCTACGGGTTGGTAACTCGGTAACATTGATCAATATTGTCACTGGAAGAGGTAGGGGATGTTGGAAGAAACATTTTTACGTAAAGGGTTGTTAAAATGTGGAATCCTTTGCAGCAAGCAGCTAACAAAATTCTGATTATTTAACCAGAAATTAGATAAAGAATTCAAGAACAATATCAAAGTGTATGTGAAGGGGACAGAAAATTAGAATTACGATGGTTAGCTCCAGGCCTGAAGCGTTGGGCCAAAGGGCAGAGTGGTCTCCTGTGCTGCAACGTCTGATTCTATATCTCTAGTCCACCTACAAAGTGCACAGTCAGTACACTTGTTAGAAAATATAGGTTTTTACATGTAAACAATTAAGTATATAGAGGAACTTTTAAGAACTTTAACTGTATCATTTAGATAAAATAATGGTAGGTTTGTATACAGCCTTTGTCTAAGTTGACCATGAGGGATGACCTTATTTGGAGGGTTTGCTGTAAATATTATGTTAACAGGCCATCCTGAACTGACTCTGTCTGGTTTGGGTGAAGGACGAAAAGACAAATAATGATTTGTAGTTTGTGCAGACCAACTCCAAATAAGGGCCAGGTCCGCTTAAACTGGTATGAGACTGTGACACCATAGACCATTCAATCCTCCTCCACCGCTTCTCCTCCCACCTCAACCTTCACGGTTCTGTCCTTGTCTGGTTCAGGTTCTACCTTTGACACCACCTCCACTTCGTCTCAGCTAACGGCTTCTCCTCCATTCCCCCCACTGTCTCGTGTGGTGTTCCTCAGGACTCTGTCCTCGGTCCCCTCCTCTTCACCCTCTACATGCTCCCCCTCGGTGACATCATCCGCAGATTTCTTGTAAACTTCCACAAGTATGCGGATGACACCCAACTCTATCTCTCTGCCTCCCCCTCAACTCCAGGACTACTGGCGTCCTGACCAACTGCCTGTCCGACATCAAGTGCTGGACGAGGGACAACTTTCTCCAACTTTCTCCAACTCAACGTCAGTAAGACCGAGGTACTCCTGATTGGCTCGCGCCAGCGCCTCCGCACCTTAGGCACTGGCAGCATCAGCCTCCACGGCTGCACACACAACCTCACTAAGCCAGTCAGGAACCTGAGTGTCTTGTTTGACCCTGAACTGTCCTTTTTCCCCCACATCCGCGCCATGACCGGCACTGCCTACCACCACCTCCGCAACATTGCCAGACTCCGCCACTGCCTCACCCTTCAGGCTGCAGAGACCCTCACCCACGCATTCGTCACCTCAAGGCACGATTACTCCCTCCTCATCGGCCTTCCCAACTCTTCCCTTCACAAGCTGCAGATCATCCAAAACTCTACAGCTCGTGTACTCTCACGCACCAGGCTCTGTGACCCCCATCACTCCCACCCTCGCCCGACTCCACTGGCTCCCCATTCCCCAGAGGATCGAATTCAAGATCCTCGTTCTCACTTTCAAGGCCATCCATGTCCTTGCCCCCTTCTACCACTCTGACCTGCTGACTCCCTACCAACCTGCCCACTCCCTCCATTCAGCGGTCTGCTCCATGTCTCCGGTCCGACCCGCCCTACCATTGATGGCTGAGCTTTCAGCCTCTCTGCCCCCACATCCCCCCATCCCGCAGTCCCTTCACCTCTCTTCCTCCCTTACCTCCTTCAAGGCCGGTCTCAAGACCCTCCTCTTCGATCGTGCCCTTGGTCGCCCTCCCACCTCCCTGCTTTCCCTCACCCCTACCCCACCCCTCCCCCATGCTCGGATGCTGACCCCTGACTATCTAGCGCCTTGGGACGTCCTCTCGAATTGAAAGGCGCTCTATAAATATAATTTTGTTGTTGTTGTATGAACCAGTTGTGTGAAACCTTGGGCAGAAAAAGGGAGTGCAGGAATGCGTAAGGATCTTCTGAAGACAGCTGTAACTCATGATTAGGAAACCAACGCACTATAATTAGGATTGCTTATGCTGAAAACGGGGCAGTAGTAGCATGGAATTAAGAGTAAGACGTTGAGACTTGCCTCGCTATGTGCTCTACTGTCCAGGGTTGGCAAATTGGCTAATATGATTCTGTTTTCTTTGACTCTGTAATTATTGATTGAAATTGATGCTGTCTATATTGAATTAACTTGTTGCACCCATTTGGGAATGTCAGGGTATTGAAATTCTAACACACTTTACATTATTGTGCATTGAGATGTCCTCCTGACATGAAAGACGCTACATCAAATGCAAGGATCATGAATATTAACTAATATTATAGTTCAATAGTACACTTGAACTCCATGTTTTCAGTTACGATTATAACCTGTCAAAAAGTAAGAAATATATAATGCTTGAGAAAACTCGTGACTAGTTTACAAATTGTTATCTGATGCTCTACAAACATTACAAAAAGTGCTGGAAAAATGTTAACACAATGAATTCATTGTGAATAAATGGCATTGAAGGTCTTTTCTGATGTTATTCTGGGTGGAAGAAAAGCTGGGAACACTGAATGTCATATTGTTACAATAACCTTCTGCACAAGGTATTCAATGACATTTTCTCAAAGAAGTACTACATGTTGACATGAATTTATAATATAGAGTGGCAAAAGAAAACGGTTTGCAAACTCTTTTCAAAAATGACAAAGCCACTTTAAGAAAATATTAATGTTATTAAAAGATTCTCATTTACTATTCAAATCATGCATCGGGGCACAAAACACCATCTTTGTGTTTAGAGCAATAATTATTTGCAAAAATATCAGAAGTGTAAATTGCTTTCAGAACCTGCAGGGGCTACACTTGTAAAAGAATAACTGAACAAAGTAAATAATAAATAAAAAAAAATCCTTGCATTTGATGTAGCACTTTTTATGTCTTCTAGACATCTCAAAGCGCTTTACAGAATATACTGTAAAGTGAATTGACTGTATATTTGTGGGAGAAATGCGGCAGCCAATTGCACACAGCAGTGTCCCACAAACAGTCGTGGATTGAAGTGACCAATTTATAATTTTTTTTTCTTGACGGATTATTTTCAGGGGTGTGGAGTAAGGAAACCCTGCTGGGAATTGAACCCAGATCTTTCGCTTACAAGGCGAATGCTCTATCCACTGAGCTACAAGGACTCCAGAAAGTAATTTGTGTTCTGATCAGTAAATTATTTAAATCGGCACATTCATAGTTACAACTAGTTCATCCTTTGCCATTACTGAAATTGGGGAAGCGGAAACTTTTAAAAATCTGCCAAGTTATAGTGTTGTAGCAGCAGTTGGTGCTGTACATGCTTTCAATATGCCTGTCTTTAGAACACAACAATGTCATTCAGTGCTTTGGAGATTAAGAATGATCTTAACAAAAAATAACTTAAAATTTATTGAGATTTCCCACTGGAAATCATTAGTGCAACTTTATTTAGAGGTTGACTTCATTTGTTAAAATAATGTATACTGCTGTGCGCAATTGGCTGCCGCGTTTCGCCCACAAATATACAGTCAATTCCCTTTTCAGTATATTCTGTGAAGCTCTTTCAGACATCTCGAAGATGTGGTAAGGCGCTATATCAAATGTAAGGATTATTATTATTATTATAATACTGTATTTCTAAGTATCGTGCAGACTAAACTGGATCAAACTGGTTCTGGCCTTGCACTGATGCTCATTCAGCTGAAGCATCAAACCCAGAGTGTGAAGAGCTACTGTGGCTGGAAAAGTATCTTCTTACTAATTGATGATGGGAGAGGATTCAGTGGAGATTCATTAATGTGGAACCACGGATGAGAGTTCTGTGGAGCATCCTGATAAATTGGATTTTTTTTTGCTGCAACAGAGAAGGCTCAGGGCGGAGGCCACTCAAGACAATCTGCCGCTCTGGGCAAACCTTCAGGGCGCTGCCTCTCTTCTTCCTCCTTTCTCCTTAGAAGTCGGTGAGGTCGATCACAGATCACTTGCTGGTCTAATGGTAAATCTGGGGCCCTCGCCTCTGCCTCTCCTATCAAATCTTAGTTGGTTTGGCTCACGACCTGAGGGTTGGGTTGGGTTGGCTGGTACGACAGCTATGGAGGTTGTGCCCTGGTCCTCAACCGCCTCTCTTTCAGTTTCTTCTGTACAAGGTACTTAAAAGTGGGGCTTGTAAATTGACTTGTAGTGTACGTGTTAGAAGTAGTGATTGCGGATGCTGGTGAGGAATCGGGAGACTTGGTATTCGTACCCAAGATGATATTGTGCATTTGCTGTGTTTGTTAATGCTACCATTACTGTTACTGTTCTTTTTAGCCGAGGGTTTAGTGTTGATCATTTCGCTTTTCTTTCCAGGCTTGTTGTTTGCACTTTTTGCCTTCTTTCTTGGTCTGTACTTGTAATCTGGATAGTCCACCATGCTTCATTTGCAGTCTTTCGGCTTCCCAGATAAAAGGGATCTTATCAAAGTCTTTCAAAAACTTCAAACCCATGTTTGGAGATCTCAGTGTATGTCCAGTGAAATTTCCATGATTTTCCTCCTCTCTATCTGTGACCGCACCGTAAAGGCATTCATAGGTCTCTTGATGCGCCCACTGGGGTCTTACATCAGCTCTATTCATTGGCTTTCTCTTTTTTTAAAAAAAATTCAATTTGGTGGATCACTTTTCCAGGGATAATAATCCCTTCAAAAATAAATAAATAATAATAATAATTTGGTCACCCAATCTACGACTGTTTGTGGGAACACTGCTGTGTGCAATTGGCTGCCACATTTCGCCTACAAAATATACAGTCAATTCACTTTACAGTATATTCTGTGAAGTGCTTTGAGACGTCTAGAAGATGTGATAAGGCGCTTTATCAAATACAAGCATTATTATTATTATTATTATTATTATTATCCCTTCTCCCACAAAACTGCCGCCCTAGTCAGCTATTTGATTTGCTTATAGCTATTGTATGCAGCCAATTTAAATATTGACATTGTGCCATACGAACATAGGAAGATAGGAACAGGAGGAGGCCATTCAGCCCTTCGAGCCAAGCCTGTTCCGCCATTTAATTAGATCATGGCTGATCTATACCTCAACTAATCCTTTCAATTCCAATTTCCTGCTTTCTCTCAATATCCCTTAATATCCTGACCTACCAAAAATCTATCAACCTCACTTTTGAAGGTGTCTAATTTGGGGCATTGGTAATCATATTCCTTAATAAGAAATCCCTTTAGAATTGCTGTCAAACAAAATGAACTCTTCTAGAAATAGATTGCATCCATAGCATAGTCCTCATGGGCTTGGTGTAAAGTACTTCCAATTACTGGAAAGAGTCCCCATTTGTGCAAGTTAGAATCCTTATTAATAATTACAATATCATACAAAATTACATTTGTAAAGCGCCTTTCGCGTCAGGAGGACATCTCAAGGCGCAGTCAGGGATTAGGACCCGAGCGTGGGGAGGCTTGGGATCAGGGATTGCAGAGAGGGTAGGAGTGTGGCCGAAGGCACGGTCGAAAGGAGGGTCTTGAGGCGTGCCTTGAAGGAGGCAAGGGAGGGACAAGGCGAAATGTATGTGGGATGGAGTTCCATAGGGTGGGGGCAGGGAGGCTGAAAGCCCGACCACCGATGGGGGGGCGGGCCAGGCAGAGGACATGGACCCTGCTGAGCAGAGGGAGTGGATAGGTTGATAAGGGCTTAGCAGGTCGGAGAAGTATGAGGGAGCAAGGCCATGGTTGGCCTTGAGGGTGAGGACGAGAATTTTGAACTCGATTCTCTGAGGGATGGGGAGCTAGTTGAGCCGGGCAAGGGTGGGGCTGATGGGATCATGGAGCCTGGTGCGGGAGAGGACACGAGCTGCAGAGCTCTGGATGATCTGCAGCTTGTGGAGAGATAGTCAAGCCCGATTGTAATGAAGGCATGCATGAGGGTTTGGCGGCCTGAGGGGTGAGGCAGTGGCAGAGTCGGGCAATGTTGCAGAGGTGGGGAAAGGCAGAGTAGATCATGGCACGGATATGGGGGAGAAGGGAACAGTTGAGGATCGAACAAAACACCTAGATTCCTGACTGGCTCGGTGAGGTGGAGTGCGCATCCTTGGATGGTGATGCTGTCGGTGCCTGAGGTGCTGAGGCTCTGGCACGAGCTAATCAGGAGGGCCTCGGTCTTGCTGACGTTCAGCTGTAGAAAGTTGGCTCTCATCCAGGAGTTGATGTCAGACAGACAGTCTGTCAGGACGTCAGGTGTCCTGGAATCGCGGGTGGAGGCAGAGAGATAGAGTTGGGTGTCATCCGTGTACATGTAGAGGTTGACCCCGTGTCTGTGGATGATGTCACCAAGGGGGAACATGTGGAGGTCGAAGAGGAGGGGACCGCGGACACAGACGTAATTCCCGTAATACAGCAAATCAGACGCCGTTACTTACATGATAGAAATACAGCTGAGAACAGACGACGGCTATGAGATTGTAAAATATTTCACAGGGAAAGATCTGCAAGGTAGGGTGAATGAGCATGACATTGTTGATAGAGGAGTTATATAAAACAACTACAATAACTTGCATATATATTGTGCTCTTCTTGCCAGATGGCGTCTCAGAACGCTTTATAACATCTATTGAGAGAAGATAGAACAGCAGGAAGAAAGCTAGCTAAAACAGGGCTGTTCCCAGTCTTGCCAAAACACAGTTCAACAACCTCTTTTTTCTCTAACTATATCCCCTGGTAATAAACATTCAAGCATTCTGGCCTGAAATTCAACAACAATTTCTCATGTTCACAGTCACCATTCTTTACAGTAAATCCTGTGAAGCGCTTTGGGACAATATTACAAGGCATTGTATCAAAACCAAGGACTTTTATATTATGTAAGTTCTTAAATTTTAAGGCAGGCGGGAGACATGGAGCAGGCCAGAGCCTGCTGAGCTGAGGATGCGGACAGCTTGATAAGGGGTTAGCAGGTCACTGAGGTAGGAAGGTGCAAGTCCATGGAGGGCACATAAGTATGCTGAATACATATTATATTGGAGTACTCCCAAATCTACTTCTCCAGCTGTGACTCTAGGTTCCCTGATGTTCTGTCAGCTTGTTTGTCAGACATCAAGGGCTGGATGAGTGCAAATTCCCTGCAGCTGAATGTCAAGACAGAAGCCATATCCCAATACTCTGGAACTCTCTCCTTCAACTCCTCCGCCTTGCCCCCGCCTTCCCCATTTTCAGATTGTGCCTTAAGACCTACTCTTCGTCTTTGCCTACAGTGACATCCACCCTACCCCTGGTTCGATGTCAGATTCCACCGCTGTTAAGCGTTCCAAGATGCTACCTCGCATGAAGGGCGCTATATATATGCAATTTGTTGTTCTTGCAACTGTATAAGCTTTATTCAACAATTTACATCCAGCTGAGTTTTTACTTATCTGAGCTGTTCTGCTAAGTAAAAAATGGTATGTTTGTTCCTTTCACTGTATGTGAAACAAATTGCACCAGAGTTGCCTTAGGCAGCAATGTAAATGAGCCTGCGTAAATCCTGTGGAGCACTGCCAAGTACTAGTTAGCTCATGATCATAAATTCTAATGCATAAGTGATTAAGAGCGCACAGATATCTTGAATTGGTCCTAAGAAACGGCCCATTGTGTTTCAAACTGGTTGCATTATGTTATGAGATATGCTGCAGTTATGAAAGCTTCATATTTTTCTTCTCTATCACAAAACAATTTCCCAGTGTATCCTCCTGTAAATTACAGAGATTATGGTGCATTATATAATGACAGTTCACACTGGTCAATCAATGGTCATTAACATGCTTTTTGTTTTACTGAGATCAAATGTATATAATAAAAATTGGAAGCTAAAAGAATGAGTGAAAAGCTATAATGTAATATGTTGGTTCAGATGGATATCTATAAACCATGTGTATTTTGTTCTTATGATCTGGGGCATCAAATGAATCTTGATATTAATTTACAGGATTATGACCCACTCCAAATTTCCATTATTTTACCCACAAAATATACAGTGTATTCTATACACTGTATATAATACACTTTATAAAATACACTTTACAGTGTATTCTATGAAGCGCATTGAGGCGTCTCGAAGACGTGATAAGGTGCCATATCAACTGCAAGGATTATCATTATTATTCTTCTGTATATATTGGATAACTTTTGAGGAACTTGATTAGTCAATACCAAGGAACCATTTGACAAGTCAGTATTAAAATGTCCTAAGTCTACCAGTAACCATTTTCTAAACTCGGTGTTACATTTTCTTTTTCAAAAAAAAACTAAACTGAATGTTCTTTAGAGACTGGTTATTCATGAGCAAGTTTTGACATAAGTAAAAAATCCTAATAACATATGAGCAAGAACGCATTTATTCTATTCCCATCAAATCCTCTCTTGCTGTTCCCTCACATGGTCATGTCATAAAGCTCTTATATCGGTTGTGGAATTATACTACCAACGGTCTGTCCATAAATGAGATTACCACCACCACCATCAACAACAAGAAAATTACATTTATAGAGCGTCTTTCACGTTGGGAGGATGTCCCAAAGCGCTGAACAGTTAGCGCTGCCACCAATAATGGAGGCATTTATCAAATATGGGGAACCTCTTTTATAGCACCCTTCAATATAGAGCTGTCTCTCTTATAGTGCAGGTATAGTGTGGAAGTAAACCCAGCCTCTGATACTAACTAGTTGGCTTCCTGCACTAGATAATTGCTGAGTTTTGGTTCGTCAGACCACCATTGCAATCACTTCTTATGGCCAATCCTCAGGAAGTGCTACTCACCTCACTTGCTGTGCACCCTACATACACAGGAAACACCAGAAATAGGACATTAGGCTTATCAAATCTGCACTTTTCATCACATGAGGGACTTCATCTAATCCTACTCATCTGACCATTCTCCATTAATATCCTTTTTTATGCATATGTATAATTTCCTTTAAAATGATTCTTCCTTTTTATAGTCCTTTGTTAAGTACGAATATAATTTCTTATAAAATATTTTGTGTGTTTTATATTTTATATTTCAATATGTATTAATTGTATTTTTACATTAAAATCTGTCTGCCGTTCCAGAACTTATCGTCATAGTCAATACAGATAAATGCAAGGTATTGCATATAGGAAGTAAAAACAGGAGATACATGCACTCCAAGGATGGGATAGAACTTGCCAAAAGAGAAGCTCAAAGAGTCCTAGGAGTGTTAGTTGATTCATCGCCTAACATATCAAAACAGTGTGAGCTGGCAATGAACAACACAAAATGAATGGTATAGTATTGTATAGTATTGCCAAATTAGTTGAGTTCAGATTTCCAGTAATAATACTCCCAACTGTACAGTGGTCAGGCTGCACCTCGTATTACATGTACAGTTCTGGACATCACAACGTAAGCGCATGCCCTAAAGATAGTCTAGAGAAGAGCAACGAGAATGATGTCCAGTGGTGGAAGAATGAGCTACGAGCAGCAATTAAGACAAGTGGGGTTCTTCAATTTTGAAAGAAGGAGCCTCAGAGGGGACCTTATAGAGGTAAGATTCTAAATGCGATTGAGAAACAAAACTTGGTGTACTTTGAATATGCCAAGACAGCAGAACCAGAGAACACAGGTTTAGCATTATTTCAGGACAGACACCACAAAATATTTAAGACAAAGGGTAATTAAGGACTGAAATGGGTTTCTAAAAATTATGCTTGACGCTAGAACGCTGGACTCATTTAGAAAACAGTTTGGCAGGGTGACTATTCTGGGAAGGTGGGAACAATTATATCAAACGTGGCTTCATCTTAACCTCTCGTGCTCTTGTGAGATCTTATGAATGCTATTTATCCTCCTTATAAGATCATCTGATTAAGAAACTTGATGTCATCAGCAAAATGTATTGCAAGGACAACAACAGAAAAAAAGAGAGAAACGTCAAATTGAATCTGTAATAACAGAAATGCTGGCGATGCATTGCAGATAAGTCAGCATCTGAAAGTGAAAAACCTAGAATAACATTTTTATCAAAAACAATTTCTATCGATTTTTATCTTTAAGATGTTGATTGACTGTGGATTTCCAGCATTTCTGTTCTTTTCTGTTCAGCCTAAGGAATATTTTCCTTAGTAATCTATACATTTGATACTAGATGTAGCTGTCTGTTGCTTTTGTAAGATACATAGCCTTTGACTGGTGAGGCACATCTGTGATATGAAAGCAGCTAGTGCAAAGTATCCAATTAAGGTAAGCTTTCAAAGTTGAAAATAATCTGTGCTGGCCTGCTAAGTCACCATTCATAATGCAAAACAGGGCAACTACTCAATTTGTAAAACTGGGAATAACATACAATTCATGTAAGTTTCATAGGTATCTTTTCGACTGCAATTAATTTGTCCCAGAATGTTTGTATTTTTTTAAAAGTAGCGCCTGCAAAACCTGGTTCCATTAAATCAAATTGCCACAATGCTATAGTGTGATTGCATGTATTATTCAAATGGCCTCCAACATGTTGTATGTGAGTGGATCATTAGTATGACATGCAACTGAGCTATATTGAGCCATGTGTCAGCCTGGCTCAGTTGGTAGTATTCTCGCTTCTTGGTCACAAACACACCATGGACGGGATGGACTTTGACGAGGGGGAAGCTGAAAGACATCTCTTCCGAAGAGTATTAGGCAAAGGAGGCAAGAGCCAAGGCGTGCGGATCCCAGAGTGTGCGTTGGGGTACTGCTGGAGTTTAACCAGCTAAAACCACATAGCTTGCCATTGATAGCACTGGCTGGCAAGCTTCCCACTGCTTGTCCAGCTAGGACCACTCTATTCCTTAAGGCTTGGGCTTGGAGGATTAACAGGAGCTGTGTGGGAAGGATATCTGCCCGCAGTATCTGGTCTGTCCTTTCAAGTCCTACCAATGATCCTGTTCTGTTAGCAGTGCCTTGGAGCATTCTGGACCTGCCTATCTCAGGAACTGAACTAGCAAGTCCAAAACTGGTTTAATGATATCAAATGGACAAAAGTTAGATTTTATTCTGGAAGGATACGATTGAATGGGCTGAGTGCCTCCTTCACCCTAAACTACTCTTGTGATCAGACAAACTAAGCTTATTTGCATACAACTTGGCAGTCCTTTTAACTTGGTAACAATAACATCAGAACATAAGAAATGCTAGACGAAAAAAGACCAAGGTCCATCTAGTTTGCCTTCCACCTTCCTGGTGGTCCATCCACATATGTCCCAAACTATCTATGTACGATATACCATAATATTATTTCCTAAAAGAAAACTATCTAATCTGTGTTTGAAAGAATCAACACTTCCTGCTGCAACTGTCTCCTTAAGTTCAACAGGTTCATTATTCGCTCACTGAAATAGTGTTTGTGTAGATTTGTTCTGAATTTCCCCCCCATTCAATCACAGGCCATGTTCTCTGGTTTTACTCTTCTGGACAAATTGAAACAGTCTGTCATGATCTACATTAAATGTTAAATGTAATGTAATCTATATTACATATATTATATATATTACATTTAGCCCACAAATATACAGTCAATTCACTTTACAGTATATTCTGTGAAGCGCTTTGAGACGTCTGGAAGACGTGAAAAGCCCTATATCAAATGCAAGGATTATTATTATTATATTACTATATATTGTCTTGCCCCTTTAGAATCTTAAGGACATCAGTCATGTTGCCTCTCAATCTTCTCTTTTCCAGCATGAACAAGCCCAATTTACTTAGTCGCTACTCATAGTCCATTCCCTCAATCATTTTGGTTGCCTTCCTCTGTATCTTCTCGATTTCTCTAATATCCTTTTTGTACTGTGGCGACCAAAACTCCACATACTACTCTAAGTATGGTCTCACGAATGATTGATACAGTGGCAGGATTACCCCACTATTTCAGCTTGCTATTGATCTTTTGATGCATCCCAACATCTGGTTTGCTTCACTCACCGACACACAGCATTGTTGGGAGAGCTTCAATTTATTGTCAATCAGGAGCCCCCAGGTCCTTTTCATTTTTCATACATATTATTTTCCTTCCATTCAAATAATAGTTCCTTTCAGGATTTTTTGTCCCCATGTGAAGTACTTTACATTTCTGCACATTGAATTTCATCTGCCAATGATCTGCCCAATTTCCAAGTATGTTCAAATCCTTCTGTAAGCTATCTTGTTCAGCTTCACAATCTATCACCTTTATTAGCTTGGTATCACCTGCAAACTTAGCCACTGTCCTTGCGACTCCTAGTTCCAGATCATTTATAAAAATATTAAACAAGATGTCCCAAAACAGACCCTTGTCTAACTCCACTGGTAACATTTTCCCAGTCTGATGACATTCCCTATATCACCACTCTCTGGGTTCTTGCTTTGGAGAACTCAATATTATAAATGTCTAAAACATAATATTCTGGTGCTTGTTTAACAAATACAAAGTTTCATCAATTTTGAAAAATAAAAGATCTTTCCATGCTGAATGGATTTCATATGGCGTCGTGTAGCTCAGTGGTTAGAGTACTTGCCGAGCAAGTGAGAGATCTGGGTTTGATTCCCGGCAGGGTGAAACCTTGGGTAAGTTTCCTTACTCCACACGCCTGATAATAATCCCTCAAGAAAAAAAACAATAATAAGCTGGTCACTTCGATCCACGACTGTTTGTGGGACACTGCTGTGCACCATTTGTTTGCTGCGTTTCACCCACAAATATAGTCAATTAACTTTACAGTATATTCTGTGAAGCGCTTTGAGATGTTTAGAAGACCTGAAAAAGCTATATCAAAATGCAAGGATTATTATATGATCTTTAACATAAGAGCTTTTAATGTGATCAGGAGTGACTTTGTCTACAATGCAGTATTAAGGGATGGGGGGATCAAATATCTACATCCATGTACTGAATGGACTGCTGATGGAGATTACACAATCTATCAATTTGGTGTGCACATATTTCATTAAGAGTGGAGATGTTTATGTGAAGGTTTATTTACATCTATATCTCCAAATTATAAGGTCCTCATTTAGACATATATGGCTGAATGTAATCAATGTAATTAAAATGAATTTCTATTGAAGTCTCATGTCATAAAACATTTTCCTCCATTAACTTGTGCTATTGTCCAACTGCAAATTTCAACGCGGGTAAGATATATCAAAAGCTAAGAACAGTCACAACACACTTAGAAAGTAACTACTGTTGCCAGAATAATTGTAGGAACAATAGGACAATCTTTAAGACGCTTAGTTCTTTATGTCAGTTGAGCTGTCAAGAAGGTGCTGAGAGCAGATGAAGCAATTCCACATCAGAAGTGTCTGGAATTGAAGAAAAGTTGTAGACAGACTCAACTTGTGCTATGTGCTGGAGTGACGTTTTGTGTACTGAGATTTCAGCGGAACGTGCCTGGGCTTTAAGGGAGCGGAGGTGGCTGGTGTACCAAGGTGATTTGCATGAGTAGGAGACAGTTTGGGAAGAGAGAGGAGCGAGGGAATCGAAAGTGGAGGAGAGGGAGCTGTGGAGAAGAGTGACCGAGGAGGATAAGTCATTGCGGAAGGATGCCCAGCGGGGAAGGAATTCAGATGACTCCAATGCAGCCGAGGGGGGGGGGGGGGGGGAGAGATTTTTTTCGAGGGGTGGTATGAGATGGAGGTGGCTTGGGTGGCAGTGGGGAGAGGGATTGAGGAGTTAAGGGAGATGAAGTGATGGTCCGAGATCGCTTTGTCGATGATGGTGAGGGCCGAGATGGTGAGGCCCCGAGTGATCATCAGGTCGAGGGGCTGACCGTGGACGTGGGTGGTGGAGTGGATGTGGAGGGAGAGATTGAGGGAGGAGATAAGGGAAGAAAAATCAGGGCAGGTAGAGCAGGAGGGGGTGAAGTGAAGGTTGTAATCGCAAAGGATGAGGAGGCATTCAGAGCAAAGGGTGAGGGAAGATAGGAGGGTGGAGATGTCAGAGATAAAGGTGGGGGAGGGCTTGTGGGGGGGGCGGTAGATAAGGAGAATTTTGAGGGAAAGGTTGGAGTAGAGATAGAGCATCTTTAATGTGAAGCAGAAATTCAGCATGGAATGGAAGATGGTCACAAAATTAACAAAAACAGAATTATCTAGAAATAGACATTTTGCCACTGTATTATTCATAGAATCATAGAATTACACAGCACAGAAGGAGGCCATTCAGCCCATCGTGTCTGTGGCTCTTTGAAAAGAGTTATCCAAATCAATCCCACTCCTCCGCTCTCTCCCCATAGCCCTGCAAACTTGTCCTCTCCAAATAATTATCTATTTCTCTCTTAAAATTTATTATCAAATCAGCTTCTACCACACTTTCAGGCAATGCATTCCAGATCCAAACAACTCGCTGTGTGAAAAAATTTCTCCTCACCTCCCCTGTGTTTTTCTTAACAACTATTTTAAATCGGTGTCCTCAGGTTACCAGCCCACCCGCGAGTAGAAACAGTTTCTCCTTGTTCACCCTATTGAATCCCCTCATAATGTTGAAAACTTCTATTAAGTCTCCTCTTAACCTTCTATGCTCCAAGGAGAATAATCCTAACTTCTCTAGCCTCTCCTGATAACAGAAGGTAAATTATTGAGCAACTAATTACAAGAAATCCACAACAGGTTTTCCAAACCACTTTGCAATGTAATTGTTTCTCACGTAAATCTGTTTATACATATTTCAAGAGGCTGGTAAGATTTGTAAACAGCTTTGTAAGAAGATGAAATTATGAACTGTTCCATAGAATGAATCATCAGTCTGAAAACATTAGTTTTCTTAACTGCGAAATAAAATATTATTTATAGGCACAACTTAAAAACCCTCCTTTACACTATTTTCATTGCTCATACTTATTTTTAGAAAACAAACTATTCACAATATATCTTTGATCTTCCATTGCCTCAAGTAATATGTTTAGTGGTAAATCAGTTTGTGTCTCAGTGTAGTGTAAGCACATAGAGTTGTAGAATCTTGGTTCAGATGCTCAATTCGCCAGATACAGTATCATGTTCCACATTTCAGCTACAGTATGTGGATGAAGTGCAGAGCAAAGGTGAGACATTTCTGATAGTGAGGAAAGCAAATCCACTTCAAATAGTTTGAGGGTGACATTGGTAAATACTGATGATCTGGTTATTCTCTTGCTTAGAAGTGGCTCATTGCTACCACAAAAGGAGGCAGAAACTCTTTGGATAGTAGTAATGCAAAGATTATTATAGTATGTAATAATAATAATACTTGCATTTGATATAGGGCCTTTTGATGTCTTCGAGACGTCTCAAAGCACTTCACAGAATATACTGTAAAGTGAATTAGCTGTATATTTTGTGGGCGAAACGTGGCAGCCAATTGTGCACAACAGTGTCCCACAAACAGTCGTGGATTGAGTGACTACGTAGTCTGTAATTAAATCCAAAGCAATTTTAAAAGAACCTTAAGATAGAATGGAGAACCTAAATAATTGCATGTATTTCCATCTCCTTCCTTGATTTTATTTTTTCTTTAAATGAGAATAATTTGTCAGTCAGAATAGGGAACAAGAAGTCACTTTAATACACACCTTTGTATCAACTTGGGATGTCCGCCCGACATGAAAGGTGCTATAGAAATGTAATTTTGTTGTTGTTGTCATGAAAATAATAAATCAGAATGTTAGGTGAAAGTAACAGAATCTGGTTATAATTCATTCTGTGGGAAAAGATGCCAGATACTCTTTTCTGAGTAATGTTACTTAACAAATGTAAGTTAATTTTCAATTACTAATGCAATGAATCTGTTGTATGGATATCTGAATATTTTGAAAACATTGACCCAAATAATCACATTTGCCCTTGAGTGAGAAATATTTATCAGTAAATGTTTTACTGTGCACTAAGACCAAAACTAATGATGCTCTCAGGATGATGCAACACTTGTCAGCAACACTTTACACAGGAAGGATACACTGAAGTCCCCAAAGACACCAGAAATGCTTTTAACTAATCACGCTGCAGACAGAAAGCTGCTATCTTTGTAATTCAATAGGTTGTAAATCAGAATTTCACAGTGGGTTCTATCATGCCTTTTATGGAAAAATCTGGGCAAATTACAAAAACCTCCAATAGAATTATTTAATCCTCTAAACACTGAAATATACATTGAGTAGCGAACATTTGCGAAAACTTTAGTAGCGTCACTATCCAATTGTACTGGTCTGATACTTATAGTGACTCACATTTAAATAAGCTTGAAGGATAATTTAAAGTTGAAAAGCTTCATCTTGAGAGGGCATTGAAAACAGTACAACAAGTGCAGCAAAATGTTCACTTCAACAACACTACAATAGAGATATTAATAGCAGCCTCAATGAGCAGAATTATTTTTTTGTTTGAGAATGTGATTATTGCCAGGTTTGAGAAGAAGTGGTTAGGGCAATCAATGACATGAAGGATACACTGAAGGATACATTCCAGTTGGGCAAAGCTAGCAGAAGGAGAACAGAAAATATGTATCATAAAAGTGCAAAGGTACATTTTGAAATATGTTTCAAACCTCGTGCAAGGTTTGAAAAAAATTTCAAAAAATTTTGAAAAAAATGCAGGACTGAAAGTACTGATTGGATTATGTTATCTGAAGCCTACAATTTCACTTAAATGATCTCGCAAACAGACATGAAATGTGTTCTTTTTTCTGCTGTCCTTTATCTTATTGATTGCAACAACAACAACTTGCATTTATACAGCGCCCTTCACACGGGGTAGCATCTCAAGCGCTTGGTGCAATTAGTCAAATTGGCACATAATAATGTTCAGCGAAGGTGGTCTAAACTCCATTCACTCTCCTCCCTTCCCCACCCGAGGAGTTTGTTGTAGAAATCTTTGAGATAAATGTAGCTACAGCCAGGCCTTTAATTGAAGACACTGTCCCATTCTTTGATAGTAAATCTATCTGTGTGGAATCTGGAAAGGTTGAATAATGCTGAGAGTGAGCTTTTATGTGGACAATATGGAAGTTACAAATATAATTGCGAATTTCTGTGATTCTCAACAATCTAATTTAGTCCCCACTGAGGTACCAGTGAGATGTGGAGGAGAAAAATTATCAGGATTATTCTCTTTCTGGCCTCTTGCTGCCACTGTTGTCTGGATCTTATGAAACACTTTGACCATGAAAAGTCCTCTATATGCGTTAAGAGGCAAGTACACTGATGTGTGGTGGTTGGAAGTCATCCTTACAATAGCTTTTAACATCAGCTGGTTCTTTTTGTAATGTTTTATTGGCAATTAAATCATGGTTTATGTGGAAGGAAGAAATCCATAAAAGTTGAATGCAACATAATACAAAAACTCAATATACTAAGCCAGGAACAGTTGTGAAGCAGTGTGCAGTGAGTCAACAGTAGGAATATTGCATCCATCTGGATAATGTTATTCCAGGTTACATAGTAATCAGAGGTCTGTTACTTCTGTTACAAATACTGGGGCTGAATGAAGGTGAAAATTGAGATCTTTAGTTCTTGAATCCTTCCTGTGCTTCATATTGTAAAAAGGAATTTCATATGGTATCCATGGAGATGGTGGATTATTTCTAGAGTACCCCCACCATTAATAATAATAATAATAAATAATCCTTGCATTTGATACAGCGCCTTATCACGTCGTCGAGATTTCTCAAAGCACTTCACAGAATATACCGTAAAGTGAATTGACTGTATATTTTGTGGGCAAAACATATTCTCTCACTCGCATACATACACAACTTAAGTGCTGTGTTTTTGACATTGCCATTTTACATCATTGAATGTGTAAATTAATTTATAAAGTGTTATAACGAGGTATGTTGCAGTTTGATACTTACAAAACAGCATGCTATTGATATCAGAGTAAACAATATTGCACCCATTTAAGGAGATAGAGATTACAGTTAAACTGGAACAATGCTTTTGATAGTTTTCTTAAATTGATGTAGTAGCAGCTGTCTCAGATGCACTATAGCATAGTTTCTGTATCAAGATTTTATGCTACAGGTGATTCACAATCCATTTTTCCATCAGCAACAAAACTGTGGGACTCCTAACCTCCATTTATCTTTCTGATAGATTGCAATATCCAAAGTTTCAAGGAACATCTTCTTCAGCATCTTTCATGTAAACCAAGAAAAAAGCACATTATTCTGTCACATGTAACTGCAGTTCTAGTCTTATAGCCTGAGAATGTTGCTGCCTTTATATTGCTGGGAGTGAATCTGCCATGTGGACGAGGGGTGATTTTAATCAGGATGGAAAAAATAACAAACAATTGCGCTGTTTATCTGTTCAATAATATTAAATATACTCAATTCAAAATATCCAGGTCATGCAATAGACTGCGGGAGAACTTTGAAAGGTCTGAAATGCTGTACTCTGTCCAGTATCTTGGGACATCCTCCCGACATGAAAGGCGCTATACAAATGTAATCTTGTTGTTGTTGAAAGGAGAATAGGTTGGGAACTGCTGTACGTTTCACCTATTGTAGTGTATTACTGCTTAAACCACCTCCAACAAGTGGCGCCAGTGAATCACCGACAAATGTGGAGTACAGGGGCACGATAAGATCAATTCATTTTTAAGTGATACTGTGTTAACAATGATACCTGAGGTTTGACCAAGTTCAGTAGACCCTGTTTTGGTACCACACCAGTAACATACAACAACAACAACTTAGATTTATATTGCGTCCTCCATGCCGGACGGCGTCTCAGAGCGCTTTACAGTAACGGATCCCGGGACCAAGCCAGGGGGAGGGGAGGAAGGTGACCAAAGGCGCGGTCGAAAAGATCTTCAGCAGAGACCTGAAAATGGGAAGGGAGGGAGCGAGATGAAGGGAGTGAGGAAGGCAGTACCAGAGCCTCGGGGCATAGTGGCTGAAGGCACGGCCACCGAGGGTGGAGCGGAGGACTCGGGGGACAAGGAGGTGGCCAGACCTGGAGGAACGAAGGTAGGGGAACTGTGCTGAGGAGAGAGGAGGTCAGAAAGGTAGGGGGTGCAGAGGAGTGCAGGGGCATGAATACAAGGGTGAGGATCTTGAAGTTGATCTTCTCTGGGATAGGGAGTCAGTGCAGTCTGGCAAGGACTGGGGTGATCGGGGAGCGGAGTTTCATGCGGGTGAGAGTGCGGGTGGCAGAGTTCTGAATGAGTTGGATTTTATGGATAGTAGTGGAGGGGAGACCGGCGAGGAGGGCGTTAGAGTAGTCCAGCCGAAATTTGACAAAGGCATGGACCAGGGTTTCAGCGGCTTTTGGGGAGAGGTATTTGCGGAGATGGGCGATGCGTCAGAGGTGGAAGAAGGCGGTGCTGGAGAGGGACCGGATGTGGGGGAAGGAAGGATAATTGGGGGTCAAACCTGACGCCTAGGTTGCATATGGGTTTGGAGAGTTTTAGGGGGAGATCTGGTAGGTGGAGGAGGTGAGAACCGTGCGAATTTAGACGTTGACAAGAGCCGAAGAGTATGGCTTCCGTCTTGTCAACGGTCAGCTGAAGGAAGTTTGCGCTCATCCAGCCCGAGATCTGACAGGCAAGCTGACAGAACATCAGGGAACTGGGGGTCACAACGAGAGGTGGAAAAGTAGAGTTGGGTGTCATCTGCATACATGTGGAAATGTACCCCATGTCTGCGGATGACATCCCCAAGAGGGAGCATGTAGATCAGGAAGAGGAGGGGCCCAAGATTGGATCCTTGGGGTACCCCACAGGTAACCAGGTGAGAAGCCATTTATGCAGATGTACTGCTGGCGGTTTGTGAGGTAGGACTCGAACCAGGCGAGTGCGGTCCCACTGAGGTGGATGACGGAGGAAAGGCGGTGGAGGAGAATGGCGTGATCGACTGTGTCGAACGCGGCGGAGAGGTCCAGGAGGACAAGGAGGCAGAGGGAGCCCTGGTTACAGATAGAGAGGATGTCGTTTGTGACTTTCACAAGCACAGTCTCTATACTGTGGGCAGAGTGGAAACCGGACTGGAGTGGTTCGAAGAGGGAGTGGGAGGAGAGGTGTGCGCGGAGTTGGTTTGCAACAACGCGTTCTAAAACTTTTGAGAGGAAGGGCAGGTTAGAAATAGGGCGGTAATGGCTGGGGTTTGAGGGATCCAGGGAGGGTTTTTTCAGGAGAGGTGTGATGACAACATGCCATTACTGTAAACTTTAAACCATTTACTACCAATTGAACATACAGAGAGAAAGAACACAATTTAGTTTATATAAAAGCATGCATAGTGATAATCACGGATTTAGGAGTAAGATGCAGCATATGTTACAAGGTAATTCTCAATGTCACTTGGGGCAATTTAATACTGTGTACCACAGCTACAATGGTTACACAGACTGAACTAGGTGGTGTGCAACCTTGGTGTTCCGTTTCAAGTCCCACACCTAGTTCATCGTGCAAATCTGCCTGGCTCCAACAGCAGAACATTGGCCTTCTTACTTCACTCCCACTGTTGCTGAAATTTGTATCCATGCGTTGATCATTTTGAGAATAAATATTTTCATTGTTTTCCTTGCTACCGTACCTAGCTCCACTCGCCAGAC
This sequence comes from Callorhinchus milii, assembly GCF_018977255.1. Taxonomy (NCBI): domain Eukaryota; kingdom Metazoa; phylum Chordata; class Chondrichthyes; order Chimaeriformes; family Callorhinchidae; genus Callorhinchus; species Callorhinchus milii. The sequence continues at coordinate 63,904,373 of NW_024704743.1, forward strand.
GCCGTCACTGATTCAGCACCCTGCAGCCTGAATTCTTTTGTGTACAAGGCTCTGCACATTCAACCTTCAAGTATCATGTCCAGTCATCTGGAACTTTCCTCAAAAAACACTTTGCTTTGCTAACTCTCTTTTTACTTTCTGAAACCTCCTAAATATTTCTTTGACTATACATTTGGTCAACAACATATTTGCTCAATGTCTTTAAGTCTCTTATTTTTCTACTCAATGTCCACCACTGTTTGCCAAGCACTTTGAGATATTCATGTAAGTAAAGGACTGTATAATTGCAAGTCGTTGTTAATGTCCTTCATATTTCTTCCTCTGTACTAGTCTGGTATACTCTCATGATTCTCAAATCCAGGCTTTAGACCACCAAATAAAATATGCACTGAAGAGTGTGGAACTGAGTGCAGTGTTCATTTTAATAATATTAATGTGACTAAAACCAGGGTTCGTGAACTCATTGGAGAGGTAGCAGAATGGATCAAACAATGGTTAAAAAAACGAAAACAGAGCATAGGATATAAGGGCATCTTTGGTTTGAATATCAGTTTATTCATTTAGGAATTAGAGAAATAGTTTTTAAAAAGAAATAAAATGATAAATGATACAAAGAAAGGACAGGGGAGTGGAACCAAGTGAGAGCTTGCTCAGGGAGCTGCTGTTTTTATGCTGTGAGATTCTATGATTCCATATTTGTTTAACTGAATTCTAAGGTTTAACATCTTTCCTGACTACTCTCCTGTTATTATAATATTAGATCCACTTTTTGCTTTACGTTTTGCATTTTTAATGATTTCACTTTTCACATCTCTGGTGATTCCTTATGATTAGCCTTGTATGTACCCTAGTAATCACCTTCTCCGTTCTCCCTGCAAGCAGCCATTTGTAAATCACGCTTTTTAAAAAAATTAAATGATCTCGGTTTTGATATTTTTATTCAATTTGTTCAATTTCGCTGGGTACTTAACTGACATACTTGACATTATGTTCTTGAAGGATGTCCATTTATCCAGTCGTGTATTTGCTCTGTTCCTCACTCATGTTGAATATTATTGTGCCGAGGTTACTTTCTAAATAGTGCCACTTAGTCCAATCATTTGTAGTAAGTTACTTCAGTACTGTATATCAAGGGAATAGATACTCACAGCTTGGCAACATAGGTCACAATTCAGAGCGAGAATCACTGTGAACTATAATTATATAAAAGTGTGTGGATTCATCAGATAGTCACTCATTAAGCTATCCATTTATCATAAGTGACAATTATTCTTTTAAAATGGATAGATGAAATTGGTGGATCGTCAACTTTTCCCATTTCAGAACTGCAAAAGTATAGTTGTACAAATCAAATGGCGTGCGCTCATGTGGCAAGTTAAATGGAAAATAACCACAAAGCACAGTTGACACACTATAGAGCTTGAACAACAATTTGGTCTGTATGATTTCATAGATAGAAACTTCCTTCTCGTTTTGAATAGTGTAGTGTCGATCAATTTCTTCCCCAAACACCACGATCCCTTAATATCTTAAAAATCACACAACAAGCACATTATAGCAAAGGGCATGTTATAAACAGTATGGTTTCATATTGCTGGGAAAGAATCATAAATCATGGATAAGGTTCTTCTGACATCAAGAATGCAGTGCAGGCCAGTGTGGTAAAGTGCTAATCATGTTTCCTTAAGAATTTCTCACCAGACCAATTTACCTTCCTTCCCATAAATATCCAAGTCTTCAAAAGCAAAAAATCACCCTAGAAACCAGCAAAGCCTGGAATTCGAATTATAACCGCCTAGTTCGGAGTTCAATGCTCCAGTACCTTAGCTACTGGCCTATTTTATGGTTATAGTAGACTGCTTTTAAATAAAACATCTCGATAAAGAAAAGGAAACATTTGAATTTGATAAATTTAAACAAAAATTAAGATTGGATGATTTTTGCCTTTTGGCTATGCAGGAATAATATATTCCTATTTTGGCACTCCCTGGATTTGAAGCTTAAATAGCTTAGGTAAAGTGCAGAATGGAAAATTTTAATTAGCAGATTGATCAAAATACAACGCAGAGCCAAACAGTTACAGCTTAGTGTCTTTTAATTAACAGTGTGTCCTCTGGGATATTTCCTTCTGTATTAAAATTCATTAAATGCATTAAAACTGGTAAGAACAGTCTTGAATGCATTTTTGTTAATGTTTAATTAGAAGGCTGTCTGCAATATTTAACACAGGGTTGCTAAATGGAAGTTCATGGCAAGACACCAAAGAGAGGCATTCTGCCATGAACTTTGTGTAACTTTAGAAATACATTAGGCAGAGAAGATTATGCTTAAGGGTTGGGCAACTCGACTGCCTTAAAATCACTCAGAAACCTCCGTGAACTAAAACACCAGGCGATCAGATAATTTCATCAGCTTTTCATACCACTGACTCCAAATAAAGGCATCCTACTTCAAAACACAATTACCATGTGCCACATTACCATTAATTTATATTGCAAGTGATTTACAATACAGGCATGACACCTTGACATTTCATTGTGTAATCCTGATGAAAGCAAAAATTATTTGTCAATTTACCTGAATAATGTCACCCTATTATGTCTTTCTTGGATTCACATCTAAACATTTTTGCATTGCCAAAAAGAGTTAACTTAGAATTAAACTAAGTGAATAAAATGGTCAGAGGTACAAAAAAAAGGTTAATCGTTCTGAAGTCAATCCAAGAAACAATGAATAAAGCACATTCTTTAAACCCATATAAAATGACCTGGCAATCTAGTTATGTTTCCATTATTTCACATTAGGGAATGGGTGATTTTACAAGAAGATTAAAACACTGTTTAGCTCAGTGTTTCCACTGAGAATAAATAGTATGCACTTCAGTAGCACCTTACCTTTCAAAATTTTGTCTCAAACAGCTTAGCTTAGATGATGATCAATCCTATAACTGTAGGATAGTCCATTAGCTAAAGTGTTGGAGCACTGCATTGTGATCCAGGAGATCATTTGAATTCCAGACAAAACCAGAGCTTTCTTAGTTCTTAGAGATGATTTTTGCTTTTAAGTCTGGGAGAGCCAGGTCAAGAATACTTAAAGAACAAAAATATTTTCATTATATCACACCAAATTGTGCATTTTTTACAAAAATATATAATTTGTTCATAACTTCTTGCACTTCCACACATAATTTTTGGGGAGAAGATAACCCCCACTATTTGACCCCGTCTGTCTCTGAACTGGTCATGCTGCTGAACTGAAAATGAAGAGGATCACATTGATAGACCCTGGGTTCCTCATTTAATTTTTCCACTCTCAGTCCCTATAAAGAAACACCTGACCTCTGCTTAGCATATTCTCCTGTCCCCAAGCACAGTCTCTCCAAGCAAATCCAAAAATAGCATTGCTGTTCTGTATAAGGATGCTGAGCCAGCTTTCAACTCAAAATAAAATAGCAGCAGTGCACCTGCAGACAGAAGAAGATAGCTGCTACCTAAGCTGAAATATGAAGAAAAATGCTTCTGAGGTTGTACTCGATGCCTCTAGAGACAAAAGAACTACCTGATTTACTGTGTAGTGCTGCAGGGCAGCATCATTATTTCCAGAAACAGTCACTGTTTGGTGAAGAAAATCTCCTTTTAAATCATTGATATACATAACAACAAAGTATTGAATTCAATGGGTTTCAACACATTTTTCTTATTAAAAAAATAACCAAACAACTTACAATTTCCAGTTTTGAATGCTCTGACCTTAGCGACACTATAGAATATTTTCATGAAATCTTTCTAAGAATTTGATATCCACCATACCGTATCACTGACCTGTAAGCCTTTCCAGAGTGTCAAATCCATGTTTTAGTGCTATAATGTCAAGAAACGAAATTGTGCCATCTTCAAACCTGCAAAGGAAAGTATAATTACTATAATCGTGCAAGATTTACCACATTATTGCAATAACAACCACAACCCTATTTTGTAAACAAAATACTGATATAGCTAAATTTCTCATATCTGGAAATCAAATGTATCTCTATGAAGTAACAGTTTGTCAACACTTTTGTGTTTGCAGCAACGGAATTTTAAATCAAACTTAAATTAAGTTTGGCTGCCAGTCAGTTGTGTGAAGCAGTTTGAGGTGTCTTTCTGACACAAATGTAAATTGTTGTCATTCAATAAGGTACCAACTCTCACTTACATCTGAAAAATACTAGAGGCGGTATATTAGTTGGATTCTCAAATCTCAGGGTATCGCTAGATTCTTGACCTTTTTCTAAGTGGAAAACTGGAATCTTGATGGAAACACAGGTTTGGCAGTTTTTTCACACATCTGAATTTACAAACTTATATTTATTTCTGTTGAAAACCTTTTTCAATGCCACCTTAGTTCCTTTCTCTTTTTTAAAGAGGAGGAACACATATTCAATCATATCTAGACAGGGTGCAATTTGGCATGAGTACTGCAACTTTCTGGCAGCTGCAGAATAGATAGATATAAATAAGCCAATGTTTGAAAACTGTATTGGGTAAAACACAAATAAAACGTGGAGTCCTGTAGCTCAGTGGTTAGAGCATTCGCTTTGGAAGTGAGAGACCTGAGTTCAATTCCAGGCAGAGGGCGAAACCTTGGGCAAGTTTCCTTACTCCACACACCTAATAATAATCCCTCCAAAACCAAAAAAACAAACAACAATAAATTGGTCATTTTCAATCTACGGCTGTTTGTGGGACATTGCTGTGCGCAATTGGCTGCCGCGTTCGCCCACAAATATACAGTCAATTCACTTTACAGTGTGTTCTGTGAAGCGCTTTGGGACTTCCTCCCGACGTGAAAGGCGTTATATCAAATGCAAGGATTATTATTATTATTATTATAAAACATACCTTTTTTAAATTGATCATTGGATTAACTTTTCTATTCAAACTACAGGAATGAATTAGGTAAATTCAAAATATATATCTATGTTTGATTGAATTTTTAAACCGTTAAAATGCTGAAAGAGAAAGATCCCTAAAACTATAAAACATTTAAAATAGTTTAAGTATCAGAGGAACTACACAAAGAATTCTCCACCAGGATACGCTCAGGAAGGAATCCTTCCAGTTACCTGACTGTTAAGCCGACCTCTAGCTGAAGGTATAAATAGCGACACTGGCATTTATTATACACTCACTATAAATTTCTCATTATAATAAACAAGAAAGAGATTGTTAAAAGATGAGAGTGTGATATAATTCTCTCTAATATAATAATGAAGGACTGATTGACTGGAGAAACAAGCTGCTGTGTCTCATGATACTGAAAAATCTTTTTGGAATGCTTCATGTCTCTTCACATATGGCTCTCGGTCTGAGTTGCTCTAACTTCTACAATACCTCCCCCTTCTACATGTGGAATGTATCTCCTCTTCTGTATGTTAAGTGCTCCAAGATGCTGCCCCTCGTGAAAGGCCCTATAAAAATGCAAGTTGTTGTCATTGATAGCCTGGTGAGCAAGGTGAAAGGACAGTGGCAGAGCATTGACTTTTTTGATCATTCTGACATATGTGGAAATCCGAGCCCCTTCAGTCCAGTTTCTGCCTTGCTCACAGCACTCAGGCAGTACTTGTCAAAGTCATGAATGACGTCCTAGCTTTCTGTAAGCAGGGCTCACTCTGCCTGCTTATCCTCCTGGATCTCTCTGCAGCAGTCAATACAGTCAATCACGCCATCCTCCTCCCTCATCAACCTCAACGGGACCGCACACACCAGGAGCATTACTTTGTCTCTGCAAATGGTTTCTCCTCCTGCCTCTGCATGGTCACATTTGTTATACTCTCAAGGCTCTATCCTTAGTCCTCTTCTTTTTCTCATTTACATGCTCCCTCTCAGTGATGTCATCTGCAGATATGGAGTCACCTGTACGTGAATGACACTCAAATCTACTTCTCCTCTTCCATCTGCAACACCAGGTCCACAGATGTTCTGTCCGCTTGCTTCTCAGACATCAAGGCCTGGATGAGCATCAACTTTCTGCAGCTGAGTGTTGAGAAGCCATCCTCTTTGGTTGCTATAGTCTCATCTGTGGCTCTGACCTCTTTAACCTCTCTGGCCTATCCCACAGACTCAAAGAATGTGTGCAGATTCAATCTCCAGTTGTCCTTTCTATGCCACGTCCAGTTCCTGACCAGGACCGTTTCCTCCACCTCCTGTACATCGCCTGCCTCCAACCATACCTCATGCAGTAGATACCTTATCGTTGTATCTGTCACTTCCCGCCTCGACTTTTCCAATGCCCTCCTTGCCAATCTCCCGAGCTCCACCTCTCATAAAATCCATATGATTCAGAACTCCTCCACCCATATGCTCCCCCATACCAACCCCTCACCCCAATCCTTGCTACGCTCCACTGGCTCTCCATTGCAGAATGGATCAATTTCAAGATCCTCTCTCACGTATAAATCACTTCATGCCCTGGCACCTCCCTACCTCTCCGATCTGCTCACACCCCACTCCACTACCTGCCACCGCCTTCGCTCAGCTGGCTCCAGTGTTCCCTCTGCTCCAGGCCATACTTTATTACCTTTGCATCATTCTAGTTTCAGTAACAGACCTCACATTCTTGTAATTGGAGTCCTGTAGCTCAGTGGTTGGAGCACTCGCTTTGCAAGTGAGACACCTGGGTTCAATTCCAGGCAGAGGGCGAAACCTTGGGCAAGTTTCCTTATTCCACACACCTAAGAATAATCCCTCCAAAAAGCAATAATAAATTGGTCATTTTCAATCTACGACTGTTTGTGGGACATTGCTGTGCGCAATTGGCTGCCGCGTTCGCCCACAAATATACAGTCAATTCACTTTACAGTGTGTTCTGTGAAGCGCTTTGGGACGTCCTCCCGACGTGAAAAGCGCTATATCAAATGCAAGGATTATTATTATTATTATTACATAAACAATTTGTGTGCCCAGGACATCTATGTCATAACTTACTCAGTTGTGTTAGCAGAATGTAGTGAAACCTGAATAAAATTAGATTTTTGTTGCATTTAAACTTTTGATGCTTTGTGGTTTTGGCTGTGTAGAAAAATTGCTTATTATTCATAATTTAATAATAATCCTTGTATTGGACAAAGCGCCTTACCACATCTTCAAGACGTCTCAAAGTGCTTCACAGAATATACTTTAAAGTGAATTGACTGAGTATGTTAAGGGGAAAACTAATTTGCATAAACCAAGCAACTTATTTTGTAAAATTAAGGGAAGAGAGCTGAATACATACAACTGAATCCTCAATTTTCAGTACCATTGTGTTGACAAATTCCAGAAGATGCTTGGTGGACTTATTTTCTTTGAAAGGTATCTAATAATGACCTTGATACCAAAATAACAGCCTCCACGTCTCAATACTTAGATGTCAAACTTTGTCGATTAAGATAATTTATGTCTCAAATTCATCATTATTTGTTACTCTTGTGATATTAGCTTTAATTTCACATGTTCTTGATTCACATCTGCAATTTAAATAACAATTATTCACAAATTAGAACAGAATGTAGTGAATACTGAATAAAATTAGATTTTTGTTGCATTTAAACTTTTGATGCTTTGTGGTTTGAACATGCCTATCATTTGACATTCCTCTAATAACAGCAGCAATGACCAGTGGAATATATCTGCAGAAAAATGAAAAGGATGATAGTAGTTCTGTAGCAATCTCCATTTCATTAATGATTCTGGATATGAACCACACTTGTATGTACATTACAACCTCATTTATAAGTGATCATTTCAGAATCTGTTATCTTGTTTTCTCATGCTCTCCATTACCCATCCATAGCAAATATTTGGATAATGTAACTTAGTTATAAATATTCTGACATAGCTAAGGAAATTGAACACATGATGAACACATTAGCTGTGTAATTGTTCATTATTAATTGGCTTAGTCGTCTAACCTTAATTGTCCTGTAAATTACAAAATCATTATTATGAAATTGTTTTGTCCAATTTTGTGGTATGAATTAACTTGTTTGATTTATCTTGAACTAATACGTAATTTGGAAAATATTAAATTTTATGAATATAAAAGAAAGCAAAGACTCCAATATTTGGAAAAACATCCAAATGCTGTAATATAAAGACTCCTGCTTGTAGGCTTGTGCACAGTTTGAATGTACTCTCAAACATTTATTCGTTTTGAAAATAATCCAGTCGATACCACTGTCCTGGAAAAATCAGCAAACACACTAAAAATAAAAACAGACACATAGCTTAAAAAACATACGTCACTCTACGGATTATGTGCAACAAGCGTCCATTGCTAAATAAATTAAATAAATATAAATAATCCTTATATTTCATGTCGCACCTTTCATAATGAAAAGATGACTCAAAGAGGTTTCACAGGATATACTGTAAAGGCCAGTGACTGATGTATAGGTAAATGCAGCAGTTAATGCGCGCACATTGTCGCACAAACATCCATGGAGTGAATGACTAATTTTATCTGGGGATTTTATGACCAGGGCACTTGGAGAAACTCCCTTTGTTTTTTTGAATAGTGCCAATGGGATCTTTGACGTTTGAACAGTTAGACGAAACCTCGGTTTCACATGTTATCTTAAGGTCGACAGTTCCAACAATGCAGCATACTCCTAGCACTGAGTTGGACTGTCAGCCTAGACTATATGAGTTCAAAGCCCTGAAATGGGGCTTGAACCCGCAACCCTTTGACTCAGAGATGAGAGTGCTAACAACTGAGCCAGGCTGTCATCTGGTGTGATCTGTTTTCAAGCACTCTGAGACACTGTCCTGCTTGAAGGGTGCTATATAAATACAAATTGTTGTTGGTTTAAGGGTTTTTAAAGCATTTAGAATTTTAGTCATGTACAAACCTTGGTTATGTTCAGAGCAATCTCCCAAAAAGGAAACTTTTAACCTAGCAGAAAACAACTGGCTTTTAAAATCCCAACTACAATGGAATACATCAGCAGTAACACAGAAATACTCCCAAATGTTATGCTGCGTGCAAATGTTTTAAATCTAACCAAAAGATAGACACCCACAACATTGCAATTTTTATTTTAAACTACAATGGCATTCTTCAAAATGAGATATAAAAGATTCAGCAGCCTTTATGTAACTGAAACTGCATAACAAATTGAAGGACAACATCATAGTGACTGTAGGAAAAAATGGCTCCTAAATTGCTCGGATTTTGGATACATTACACCAAGAAAGGCAACCAATCGATAATGAATCATGTGTGATGCAAGGTTGGATAGGTAGATCAGAGTTTACTCAATTACCTATTAGAACATTGAAAAGTTTCTTCGGGATATTAAATAAATTAGATAGAACAGATCTTGTGGGCGAATGTTTATGTTCTATGTATAATAATAATAATAATAATAATCCTTGCATTTGATTATAGCGCTTTTCACGTCGGGAGGACGTCCCAAAGTGCTTCACAGAACACACTGTAAAGTGAATTGACTGTATATTTGTGGGCGAACGTGGCAGCCAATTGCGCACAGCAATGTCCCACAAACAGTCGTAGATTGAAAATGACCAATTTATTCTTGTTTTTGGTTTTGGAGGGATTATTATTAGGCTCTGTGTGGAGTAAGGAAACTTGCCCAAGGTTTCGCCCTGCCTGGAATTGAACTCAGGTCTCTCCCTTGCAAAGCGAGTGCTCTAACCACTGAGCTACAGGACTCCACGTGTATTTTGGACACATCTCTGAGTCTTTTCCAAGTTCCCTTTTCATTTTACTTTGAGCAAAATAAATCAGCAGAAAAGCTCACATAACTCTGAAAGTCCTTAATAAAACCTTACACATTTTATAACATTCACCATGTGAAGCTATCAGGAAAATGTTAGTAATATTTAAGATCAGTAAGAATGACACAGATTATTCTGGCTTTACCAGAATCAACTCCAGCTATCTTGGTGTATTGTATATACATGACAATAATAATAATCTTGCTTTTTGTATAGCACCTTTCATGTCAGAAGGACATCCCAAAGCACCTCACTGGATATATTATAAAATGAAGTGGCAGCCAGTTACCGCACAGCAATGTCGCGTAATGTTAACTGGGGTAATGGTTAGCGTGCTCACCTCGCAAGCAAGAGGACTTGAGTTCGATTCCCAGGCGGGGCGAGACTTTAGGCAAGTTTCCTTACTCCACACGTCTCCATTTACCTAGCAGTAAGTAGGAACCTGGTGCTAGTCGATTGGCGGATCGTTTTACAGGGGTAATAATCCCTCCAATTTTTTTTTAATTTGGTCAGTCAATCCACGACTGTTTGTGGAACACTGCTTTGCACAATTGGCTGCCCATCTCCTCTCCCATGCCCCTCAATTCCCTCATGTATGTATCAAGCTTCCTCTTAAATATGTTGATGCTTTCTGTTTCAACCACAGCTTTGAAGTGAGTTCTATATTCCCACTATCCTGCGCAAACACATTAATTACAGTTTATTTTGAAAGATCCAGTGAATGGTTTCATTGGCACTTTCATTTTTTTCATTTTAAAAACCTTTACAACTCTGTGTGATGACAAATCGCGTGGTAAAAACTACAGAAGCGTGGTAAAAACTACTTTTTGGCAACAAAAAAATTCATACAATTAATCTTGCAAATAAGATGCTGCACCTTGTGAAACCACAAATTACTGGGCATGCCTATTCCTTTGAGAGTTTGTTTCAACTATAATCACTTCACTTCAATATTCCTGCTTGAAATTGTTTCACTGAGTTGACAGCTTCCCATTAAATTATATACTGAAAATGTTCCATTCATATATTGCCTATTAAGTGAATTTTGGTGCATTTTCAGTGCAGTATTTTAAACATTAATGTATAAGAATTGAAATGGATTTTAGGGATTATACTTTTTAAAACGGACCACCACAAATAAAATTGGTGCCTGGCCTCGAGCCTGCCCCGACATTCAAAAAGATCATGACTGATCTTCTAACCTAATTCCATTTACCCGCCCTATCCCCGTAACCCTTAATCCCTCTATCCTTTAGAAATCTATCAATCTCGGTCTTGAAGATGTTCAAGGACTGAGCATCCACAGCCTTCTGGGGTAGAGAATTCCACAAATTCACTACCCTCTGAGTGAAGAAATGTTTCCTCAACTCTGTTCGAAAAGGCTGACTCTTAACCTTAATCTTATAGATTCTCCAACCAGGGGAAACAGTCTCACACTGTCTACTCTATCAAGCCCAATAAGAATCTTATACGTTTCTGTAAGATCACCCCTAATTCTTCTATATTCTAGAGAATATAGGCCTAGTTTACTCAACCTCTCCTCGTAGGTCAACCCCCTCATCCCAGGAAGTAACCTAGTGAATCTATGCTGCCCGCCCCTCTAAGGCCAGTATGTCCTTTCTTAAATAAGGAGACCCAAACTGCACACAATATTCTAGGTGTGGTCTCACCAAGGTCCTATACAGTTGCAGCAAGACTTCTCTACTCTTGTATTCTAATCCTTTTGCAATAAACACCTTCCTAGTTGCTTGCTGTACCTGCATACTAACCTGTTATTCACTTGATGGTTGATTGTGGAACATTGCTGTGCACAAATTAGCTGTCGTGTTCCCTACAAATTATATAGCCTCTAGAATTTACGAAATATCATGTGAAGTGATTTGAGATGTCCTCCTGGCATAAAAGGTGCTACATCGAATGTAAGTATTATTATTTTTTATTTTTGCAGATCCAGCCCTATCCCATTGATGTAGTGGGAACACAATATAAATTGTGCAGAGTATTCATTAAATAATCTTGTCAGAAATTAATTGGATTGCAGTTATTTCACAAAATCAGTGTTACATTATCAGTTCCATATTTCTAAACATAGTCCTGTGATCTGGACTTGTGAAACTCAAGAATAATAATAATAATAATCCTTGCATTTGATGTAGAGCTTTTCACGTCTTCTCGACGTCTCAAAGCACTTCACAGAATAGACTGTAAAGTGAATTGACAGCATATCTGTGGGCGAAACGCGACAGCCAATTGCGCACAGCAGTGTCCCACAAACAGTCGTGGATTGAAAATGACCAATTTATTATTGTTTTGTTTTGAAGGGATTATTATTAGGAGTGCGGAGTAAGGAAATTTGCCCAAGGTTTCGCCCTCTGCCTGGAATTGAACTCAGGTGTCTCGCTTGCAAGGCGAGTGCTCTAACCACTGAGTTACAGGACGCCGCAAGAATGCGCATGCACCTCAATAGGATATGTTTTTGTAATAGTCGTCAGTGTTAAGCATGCCTGTAAAAGAAATCGGCTGGGGCATATTGCTCAGATCGATGCTGGGATACTAAAGCTTTTATATATAATTGCGGCCATTTTCCAGTTTCTTTCTTCACATTCATGTCTAAATTAAGTTTAGGTTTACAAACTATGTTTGGATCAAACATGAGAAATGGATTTACAGCAACTCTTGAACAAGGTGACATTTGATGTTCTTCTTGATTTATTGCCATTCTGACGAGATATAATTATAGTTGTATTGTTTGCGTGTTTTTCTTCAGTAAATTGCTTTTCAGAGGAGAAAAAAATCACTTTTACCTCTAGTCCAGACCAATAAGGTATTGAATTTGTACAATTTGAAACATCACCAGATTTGTCCTAACCTTCAATTACATATTCCACTGGCATAAGTCATACTTATGATTAATATGTATGAAAGCAGCCTTTTCCCCCTAAAGAATCACTTTACATCATACATCCTAGAATCCTAGATAATTCAATTTCTGCATTGCACATTTATCTCATAGATTTTGAGACGTGATTAAGCTTTTTATTTTATCTCTAAGAATTAATAAAAAAAGATCAAACAAGGACCCAAAGAGTGTGACCAGGCAATTAGATATGGAGGTAATGGGGCAAAGATCAGAATCAGAAGTACAGTATCTTCATAAATGCCAGAACCATTTGAAATAAAATGGTCGAGCAAAAGGCAATTAGAATGTTGTAGGAATCTCAAAGACATCAACCAAGCTGATGGAAGTGAATGCAACTTTCAAGAATACAAAAATTCAGGAAGGATAGGAGGAATGGAAAAAGTGGCAGAATTGCCTTAACCATAGGGACACTGACTGGTTAAGTTGACCAAATATAGCAGCAAATCCCAGGATAAAAATAAATTCTGGTTAGTTTTGTTTAACAGGAAATGGCGATGACAATACTTCAGATCTGCTTTAGACCTCAAACCTGAGAAAAGAGAATGATTTATCACTTTATGATAATACTGGAAGGATTTGCAAAGAATGTACAGTATGGAAACAGATCACTCAACCCAGCCAGTCCTTGTCAGTGTTTATACTCCACATCAGTCTTCACCCACTCCTTACACTCTCGCATACTCTTGCATCTCGTATAGCCCTCTTCCTCATGTATATAGCTAGTATCCTCTTGAATGCATCTATACTATTTGATTCCACCATTGGTTCATGCAGCGACTTCCACAATCTCATGACCCTCTGTGCAATGTAGTTCCTCCTAAATTCTCTTTTGGATCCCCTAGTCGCTATCTTATACTTGTGTCCCTTGGTTAAGGACACCCCAACCAGTGGAAGCAGATTATTTATGATAACCTTATCCAACCCTTTTATAATTTTAATCACTCTATTAGATCCCTCTTAAATTTTAAAAACCCCATTAGCCTTTTTAGCTTGAACTACGTGTGTAGCTACTTTTAGAGATTTATGGATCCGAATCTCCAGATCTCTTTGCTCCTCTACTTCTCTTCGGTTCCTATCATTTAGACTACAGATAGCTCTTTTATCTTAAGAAAGAAAAAGTAAGAAAAGTAAGAGGTTAGTAAGAAAAAAAACTTAGAAGAGAACTATCGGGGGACTTCAACCAGATCAAATTAATAATTCTTAAGTCACGTAGGCTGCAATTTGGTCATCCCTGGTCTACAGGATCTCCTCTGAAATGTTTTATTTTGACAGCTGGAGAGCCCTACTTTAAAGATAAGTGTCGTTTGTTTTATTACTGCTTAGGTGACCCAATATGTTTCGGTGATTAGAACATACATAATAGTACAAAAAAGGAAGAAATAATTTGCATTTTAAAGTGCTTAGAATAGTGAACCATCTGAGAACTTCACAATGATTCATATCACATGTATTGACTGTTTTTAGGCATATGTGGCGGCAATTTGCACCCAGCAAGGTTCCTCAAAGAGCCAAGAGATGAAAGCCTAATTTATCTAGAGATTGATGGCCAGATCATGCCCTTCTCTTTCAAATAATGGCATAGGATCTCCAACATCCAGCTGAAGAACAGACAGACACAGACTCTGTTCAGCAATTTATTCAAAGTACAATACCTCCTCCGATACAGCTCTGGTAAGCCAGCCTAGACTATGAATTAAAGTCCCAACGTGGAGCTTGAACCTAAAGAATAACAACAACTTGCATTTATATTGCGCCCTTCATGTGGGGTAGTGTTCCAGAGCTCAAAAACTTTACGACCCAGCAATCAGAGTCCTACCAACTGAGTCAAGGTGAATCTGACCACCACCAACAACAATAAGTTGCATTTATGTGGCACCCTTCATACAGCATAGTGTCTCAGAGCACTGAAAAAGCGTTCGCCAAGTAGCATTGTGCATATTTTGAGTGTGAATTCTCAAGATCTGAACACAAATGATTTGTCTTTGTAGCCAAGCACTCTGTTCACTTCAGCTTATTGCTGCATTACACTGGGTTTGGCGAGCGCTAATTATGAATACCCATGAATCTGTAGTTGTAGGTATGGCTCTGTCACCATTCCTGGAAACTTTGACTCCCTACCAAAATAAGCATTGGTGCTTCGAATCACCTTTCTTGTCACACTAAGTACCTTTGCTCATAGGTTAATCTGTCCTAGGGATTTATTGGTTTTCAGTCCCTTAAGTCTGTATAGTACCTCTACCTTGTTAATGTCAAAGTTTTGGAACTTTGGAAATTTGTATTGTAAATGCAGAACATAACCTGGTCTTTTTGGAAGAGGACTGTCTCTTGTCATTTATTTGGCACTATTGCTTCCCACTGTAAATCAAAAGTCAAATAACTACACATTGAAAATCCTCTATTCAATTCATAAATCATTGAATATGAATAGCAATAGAAATCATTATTGCCATACAAAGTTACCATTAAAAATAGTAACAGAAAGTACAGATTTTCAAAGCCTGAATGCACAAAACAATACAAACTCCTGAATAGCCTCATTAAAACAAGAAACCAATATACAAGTAATTGCTGGCAATTTACACAAATTCAGATGAAACTCAGGAGGAAGGATTTTCTTGGGGAATATTTCAGATTCTGTAAACAAACCAGAGATATTCTAAGTGCTAAAATGTTTAGATCTAATGATCAAATCTGCAGGGACAAGCAGACCATGTGGATTGGAGAAATACAAAAATGTTTCACTATACAATGCAAACTGTGAATGGAATAGGTTTCCTGTAATGCAATCGAAACTCTTCCATGTCCCATGCTATGACTTTGATCCAGTAAGCATATTTTTTTTATTGAACCTTGCAGATCTCCTCATATTTTGTGCAGAAATAGGTTATAAAAATATTTGAGTATACATCTAGTTACTTAAAGACAACATGCAAGCGAGAGACCTGAGTTCAATTCCAGGCAGGGCGAAACCTTGGGCAAGTTTCCTTACTCCACACGCCTAATAATAATCCCTCCAAAACAAAAAACAATAATAAATTGGTCATTTTCAATCTACGACTGTTTGTGGGACATTGCTGTGCGCAATTGGCTGCCGCGTTCGCCCACAAATATACAGTCAATTCACTTTACAGTATATTCTGAGAAGCGCTTTGGCACGTCTAGAAGACGTGAACAGCGCTATATCAAATGCAAGGATTATTAATATTAGTGGTGGGGGTAGTCTAGAAATAAATAAAGTCGAAGCACTTTGCAGCAAAGGTGCCGAACGCCAAGTTGTGGGAGGGAGGGGGAAGGTGACCATTGACATGTTTGGAGGAGTTGGATGACAGAGCTGGAGAGGTTGACAAATGTAAAAGGCACAAGAAAAGTTCAAGTCAGGAGGTGACAAGGGATGAGGGTTACTTCAGTGAGGTTGTAGAATGACTGGTGTCTGAATGAAAATGTTGCCAGCAATAGTTACTACTTTCAGGAAAGAAGCCATTTGAAGAAACATGTAACAATTAAAAGTGTGAAGCAAAGGAGAGCATCATAAATGTACCTTTACTTCAAAGGGAAATTTTGATTGAATCCACGTTTCCAGTCAATAGTTAAAGTTTATAAAAGTGTAATTAACAATACACTGTATCTGACCTGAATTAAAACAGGCTTATTTTAAATGACAATCATGAAAGTGACAAAGTATAATTTTTTTTAAATTACTTTACACAGAAACATCAACAGCATGAATAATTTAGTTTGTGAAAGCCTGAATGAAAACGTGTCTGTAGTATTTTTCTTTGCTTGTTGCTTTCCAGGATTCAGTTTTCTGCAAATCACGTACATGCTGCTGTATTGTGTGGCTCAGGCATTAAAAGTAAGAAAATGTCCAATTATATATTTTTAAATCACTATGATATCCAATGGTCTGCAGTTATCTCTCCAATCGCCTCCTACCTTACTCCTCCACCCACCCCCTCTACTCAGCTAACGTGGCCTTGGTGACAAGTCTTCAGTTACTACACCCCTAACCTTTGGAACCCCCTCCCTCACCTACTAACTCTCTATTACTCCTTCTCAACCCTCTCTTTCTGTCTTTATTCCCTCCTCAAATCCTACCATTTTGAACGCGCCTATGCACACCTCTCCCTCTTCCTTGTTTGGAGAGGTCCAACACCATCCCTATGAAGCGCTCCTAGACATTACCCTACATGAAGGTTGCTAAATAAATGGCAGGTTGTTGTTGTAGACTCGGGCAGGGAAGGTAAGGATAGCCCAAGGCATCATCAAAGAGGTAAATCTCAAGGTGGGGTTGAAAGTGAGGAGGGAGGGGGTGAGTCAGAGGGCTTGAAATAATTAGCATATTTGCAACCAAAGGTTTGAAATATCTCACATTCTTAGGCTTTAAATCACTGGCTAAAAAGTTAAGATTAGTTTGAAAATAAGGATGGAGAATTTCCAAGAGCCTTATTCTGGAAGCCCATTTCAATAAAACCAAAATACCTGTAAAAAATATCGTCTTGCAATTAAGATTGAATTTAAGACTGTGCTTCAAAATTTCTTGTTTTTATATGAGTTTATAAGAGAGTCAACATGCCTCTAGGAAAATATTGTAATAGTGGAAAATGTGGCAATTAACTCTTTTTCCCTTCCTCTGGACTAACCCAGAGTGTCTGTGACTAACATTATACAGATCATTATACAACCAAGAAATACTCAATTATTTCCCATAAAATGGCAGTTCACCTTCTCAGTGACCCAGGTCTCAACAATTTTCCCGAGTGAGTCTCTGCCTATTTGCCACTATGGAAGACATTGGGCACATTTGAATATCTACTGCTTCCACCTTGTTAAAGTATCGCTGTTCAGCTTTTATCAGTCATAAACAGTTTCAAAAGCGGAGAGATCTATTTATGATACTTATACCACTGTTTAGAATACTCCTTCCGATTAAAAATTACAAGGTTCAACCTTATACAAGTGAAGTCTGTTGCTGGTCTGATGTGCAAAATGTATCAAATATTAATCTGGTGACATCATCTACAATGTAACAAAATAAATATTTTGAACAATGCCATTCAATTGGTTAATAAACTACCCTTTTAAGTAACTTTTTGAGCAAACATAGACCAACTTTTCCAATATAGTTCTAGCCTATGCCCAAATGTTGATGTGGTGTAGAAGGTACAGAAAATACATATTTTTAAGCTTTAAATGGCCTTTCGCCATCTCCGTAACATTGCCCGGCTCTGCCACTGTCTCTCCCCGTAGGCTTCCGAGACCCTAATCCACGCGTTCATCACATCCAGGCTCCCTGCTTGTCACCCTCCCCAACTCCTCCCTCCGTAGGCTGCAGATCATCCAGAACGTGGAGTCCTGTAGCTCAGTGGTTAGAGCACTCGCTTTGCAAGCGAGAGACCTGAGTTCAATTCCAGGCAGAGGGCGAAACCTTGGGCAAGTTTCCTTACTCCACACGCCTAATAATAATCCCATCCAAAAAAACAAAAACAATAATAAAATTGGTCATTTTCAATCTACGACTGTTTGTGGGACATTGCTGTGCGCAATTGGCTGCCGCGTTCGCCCACAAATATACAGTCAATTCACTTTACAGTGTGTTCTGTGAAGCGCTTTGGGACGTCCTCCCGACGTGAAAAGCGCTATATCAAATGCAAGGATTATTTATTTATTATTATAACTCTGCAACCCGTGTCCTCTCCCTCCCCAGGCTCTGCTACCCTATTACCCCATCCTCACTTGGCTCCACTGGCTTCCCATCACTCAAAGGATATGGGTCAAGATGCTGTTCCTTACCTTCAAAGCCCTCCGTGTTCCTGCCTATCTCTGACCTGCTAACCCTCTACCAACCCATCCACTCCCTCAGCTCAGCGGGCCTGCTTCACATCCCCCGTCTTGCCCGCCCCACCATTGGCGGGCGGGCCTTCAGCCTCTCTGCCCCGATCCTCTGGAACTCCATCTGCCTCGCCCCCTCCTTTGCCTCCTTCAAGACCCGTCTCAAGACCCTCTTCTTCGACCGTGCCTTCAGTCACCCTCTTACCCCTACGTTCCCTGCCTTCCAACCCTCCTGATCCCAATCCCCAGCTCAGGTGCGGATCCCTGACTGTCCAGTGCCTTGGGACTTCCTCCTGATATGAAAGGCATTATACAAATGTAATTTGTTGTTGTTGTACAATATTTGGATATTTGAGTGGTTTGATCAACAGAACATTAGTCTTTGTTTCAGGATTACATTGCATGAGATAAGGACTAAAAAGAGCCTGGACATTTTCTAGATATAAGGATAAAGCTTTCCTTGATGTTATTTTGCAAACATCATTAAACCTTCATGACATTTTGTCCTTAATTGTACTTCTGGCATATCCCTTCAAGTCTCTCTATATGATCTGCAGTTTATCAATGTGTTTTAAAGCTTAATCGATTATAAACCTCCAGCTTTAGTACTCGTATCAAAAATGCATTAGCTATTTTAGTCAAAAGCAAAGTCAGACAGACAGCATGTGAAAGATTCCTGTCAGAATACCAACAGATAATCCCGAATCTTAACTTTCCAACTTGTGCAAAAATTCAGTTGTTTGCAGCCTTCAAAAGAGATGTCTCAGATTGGACGTTACAGAAGTAGATATTTGATGCTAAATGGGATAGGGAAAGGAAATTAAAAAACATACTTCAGATACGGAAGCAGGATAAGATAGCACAGGTTCATGGTTTTCAACGACAATTTTAGGGCAGATGCCAGGACGCATTTCTCTTGAAGGTAATGAGCTAGAATGAGTTACCGGAAAGAATAGTTGAAGCCAGTATGCTGGACTCATTTAAGAAACATTTTCAACAACAAAATTACATTTGTATAGTGCCTTTCACATCGAAATTATGTCCCAAGGCCCTAGACAATCAGTGATTTCAGACCAGAGCTGGGGGTCAGGATCAGGGAGAGTGCATCGGGGGGAAGGAGGGTGTAAAGCACGGTTGAAGAGGAGTGTCTTGAGGCGGGTTTTGAAGGAGGCAAGGGAGGGGGCGAGGCGGAGGGACTGCGGGATGGAGTTCCAGAAGGTGGGAGAAGAGTGGCAGAGTGCCGATGGTGGGGCGGGCGAAGCGGGGACATGAAGCCCACTAAATGGAGGGAGCGGCTAGGTTGGTAGGAAGTGAGGAGGTTGCAGAGGTAGAGGGGAGCAACAACAACAACGTGCATTTACACAGCGCCCTTCACGTGGGATAGAGTCTTGGAGTGCTGTTCTCAAAGCACTGATAGTGCCTCGGTCCGTACCTCCAATGTTGAAATGATTTATACCAGGGTTTGTAATCTGGAAGAATGAGTACTTTCTTCATTTGAACCTCTCTTCCAAATTTGTACCCTCTTGTTCCAATGGTAGCAATAGGAAGCTTCTGCATGGACTACTAAAGGACAGATGATGAGTCTTCATCATTAGTGTGGTTGAGAATTCAGTGTATTTAATAAAACTTTTCTTCTTTTAATTGCAACAGACTTGCTGATAAGATCATATAAAAAACTTGTCTATAATAGTTATGAAACCATGGTTTTCAACAGCAAGCTTTAAGATATACTGATACACAAATACTAGGCCACTGCTCTATTCCCACTTTGTGTGGTGCGTTTCTACAATAATAATAATTCTTGCATTTGATATAGCGCTTTTTCACGTCTTCTAGACGTCTCAAAGCGCTTCACAGAATATGCTGTAAAGTGAATTGACCGAATATCTTTTGGGCGAAATGCGACAGCCAATTGCGCACAGCAGTGTCCCACAAACAGTCATGGATTGAAAATGACCAATTTATTATTGTTTTGTTTTGGAGGGATTATTATTAGGCGTGTGGAGTAAGGAAACTTGCCCAAGGTTTCGCCCTGACTGGAATTGAACTCAGGTATCTCACTTGCAAGGCGAGTGCTTTAACCACTGAACTACAAGACTCCAAAATGAGTTTGATGAGACACATACTAGGCTCATTGTATACTAGGCCTGGCGTGGAGCACCCTCCACACTGGATGGCGTCCCAGAGTACTTAACAATTGTGACCTTCACGAGCGCTGTCTCTGTACTGTGGGCAGGGCGGAAACCAGACTGGAGGGGTTCGAGTAGGGAATGAAGGGAGAGGTGTGCTTTCCTATCTGATGTACTTTACTGATGTGTTTTCCTCTCACCTCCTATCACTGGCTTTAAAAGGTGAAATTAAAATAATTATATTATTGTATCCACAAGTGTAGAAAGTTGAATTATTAATGTAGGAGTATAAAAGTCTTGAACAATGTTTCCCTGTCAACACAGCACTGGTGAAAAAGTAAAGATCTGTTTGAGGTGATGATAAGATTCCTGATATGCAGTCCTGAATGAGGGCCTGGAACAAAGTTATGGGGTTTTCACTGCCTTATATACAAAACCTGGTGATTATCATAATCTGAAGAGGAGGGTTACAATATTTGCTCCAAGTTATTTTAAAAATAGATGACTATTATACATGGTAATTATATGCAAGTAATTGCAATTGGCATCATTTTATTTGTAGACTCATTGTTCCTTTCAATGCCCTTTGATTTTCCACAGCTGCTGAAAACCTTCAAATCTCATCAAGACCAGTGAAGATGAGGAAATTGTGGCAACGTTTGCCCATCAATCATTACATTTTACAGACCAACAAGTAAACTGCTCATTGTTTATAAAGTACAATGTTTTAACATTCTGTATAATATGCCCAATGCAGGTAATGGTTTCAAGAATTATAAGCACAATGTATGGGCAATATTAGTCAGAATGCATTGTAATTTTGCAACAGATATAATAATAACCTTACATTTGATATAGCGTCTTATCACATCTTCGAGACGCTTAATGCGCTTCACAGAATATGCTTTAACGTGAATTGACTTTATTTTTGTGAGAGAAACATCAGCGAAATAGACATAAATATATACAAAGAATATTATTTATTTGGCAGTATATGAATAGAATATCTGAACTGTATAACATATAATCAGGTCCACACAACATTAACATAGCTGTCATTTGATTCAGCATAATAAACTGATGTACATTAATCAAAGCCAAACAAACAGGAGGAATCCCCACTGATATTCAAAAGTGATGAGTGCAGTGGAGAAAAGCATGCCCCCCCTCTTTTGAAGAAAGCCTTCAGTAAGTGGGGAAACCAAGTCTGATCAGGACACTCATCCCCAACAGTGAATTTGATACTATTGTGCAAAGTTACTGATAACATCTTCAAGTGAAAATGTGGAATGGAAACATTCATTTTTTGTATTTTACCTTTCATGCAAAACAATGAGTTTTCCCTCACGCTTTTCTATATTTTTATATTTTTCAGATTCTGAAGCTACAAAACAGCAGCTGACATTAATGGGGAAAAGGCACAGCATTCCGCCCATGTGAGTTTTGACTCAACAGGAAAGATTGTGCTTCAAGAACTATCCATTTAAAGTTCACAACAGATAATGTCACAAGATCAACTTATAGTCCTCCTTTGATACCCTCAACGATTGGTCTTCCTCGGTTATATCTAAATACATTAACCTCTAGCCAAGGAAACGGCTTTTAGTTAATACAGGCCCCCTGTTAGTTATCCTTTTGTGAAGACTTCTTTCCCCATCTGTTTGGTACTGTGGTTATTTGCTGCTATTCCTCGTTCTTCTCCAACAGCACGGCACCCATTGTATAGCAGCAGCATTGGTTAAATGCCCATCTAGTACAGAAACATTAAAGCAGCTTAACATTGTGCCACCAGAGGAATCACATAACTAAACTTTAAAAAATATTTAAGATTTTTGAATGGCAATAAAAAATTTTGAAACTTACCATAAATGCTGATCTTTGAACGAAATATTGCCTTTCTGGATCTGCCTCCAATATTCTTCTTTTAACAAAAACAGAAGTCGCTGGAAGCACTCAGCAGTTCAGGCAGCATCTATGGAGAAAGGAAACTGAGTCAACGTTTCGGGTCCACGACTCTTCGTCAGAAGTTCAGTTCAGTTCTGACGAAGGGTCGTGGACCCGAAATGTTGACTCACTTTCCTTTCTCCATAGATGTTGCCTGGCCTGCTGAGTGCTCCCAGTGACTTCTGTTTTTGTTTTCAGATTTCCAGCATTTGCAGTACTTTGTGTTTTGTTCTTCTTTTAATGTCTGGTTACATCTTGCATTAAATAATGTACCTGTTGCTGCATTCCATATCTATTGAATTTTTAACTGAAATCCCAATTATAGAAATCAGTTTCCCAGACCATTTCGAACGTGCAATTAATTGGTTTCCCAAACTCACTGTTAAATATAATGAAATAGAAGTTCAGAACATCATACATTAAACTAAAACTACTCTTACTGGCAAATCAAGCATTCTGCAAGTTTTTATGTACAGTACCATGGTATTGCCACTAATTCTGATAAGAAGTTGAGTTTCAGTTCAGCAACCCTCTTCGGTCTCAAAACCCATAAGCTCCCAGTAAATTATTAAAGAAATGCATGTTAAGAACGTTATCAAAATACAGACATCAAAATTAATATTCAAATGAAACTGTCAAGGCTTTAAATTAAAAATATCTAAAACTAAAAGTGCTTTACTTTGAGGTCACATCCAGCAATCTCAACAGTATGCAATAATCTAACATGAAGGACACATCTGATGGAAGTGCATTAAAAATGAATCTTAATTATTTATTGTGGAAGCACTTTGCTGACGAAAGAAAAATTGTGTTTTAGGTGCATTTTTTGCAGACAAAAAATGGCACTATAGCCAGGTGACTGTAAAACTGGAGACAAAAGTGTTCAGGAATGTGATTAGGCCATACAAAACTATTGGTCATATTGCCCTATCATGTCAGTGAGTCACCACGAGTGTCTGTTAAAAGCTAGTTGTTGCCAACAGTGATATTTTATACCAGCACTGCAATTCAGCCAGTTACAATCAAGAATCTAAAGAAGTGCTATAATCTTCATCCAAGATATTATAATCTGCTGAAGAGAAATATCGTACCTGCCAGCTAGAGTCTCCCTTGGGACATAGAAGTCTTCTCCTGCCAAATAAGCAGCTGCTGTTCCTCCTCCAAAGTATATTTTTTCCAGCAGATGTCTACTTTCGTTCCTTACCAACAGAGCTCCAAGGCCTGTTGGGAACCCAAAGATTTTATAAAATGAGATGGGGATGAAATCCGGCTGATGAGAGGTAAGGTCAAGTGGTGAGGTGCTCACAAAAGAGGCTGCATCCAACAACACAAACCATTTCCCAGAGATTCTGTTAGAAGGATACATATTTCTTAATTTAATGTCCTTTGTCCATGTAAGTGGATATTTTGTCCCTGAAAAATTGCTTTGGGCAGGATAGCAGAATAGATGATTAATATGACAATCTTCTTCCTCATCCAGAGCGATGCTGTTAGTCAGAGGATAGTCTTTTCGTTCTAAAATCTCCTCTGGTTTTACTGGCATGGCAAGAGCATCATTTAGAGTAGCTAGTCCTCTCATACCCACAACAGATGTATGGTTGTCAACCAGGTAGCAAAAACAACTTCTGGAGTTTCTGGGTTTTGCACGTGTCCATTGGAAACTCTCCGCAACAAGCTTCAGTGCAGCTGTGCTTCCAGAGGTGAATATGACACTATATTCTTCAGGGCTGGTGTTGAAGTGCTGTAGAACTCTATAGAGAAAAGAGACACAAAAGTTAAGAAGAGACAAATTATAATCTTGCATTTATAATCATTTTTGCATTTGATACAGTGCCTTATCACATTGTTGAGACATCTCGAAGCGCTTCAAGAATATATTGTAAAGTATGTACTGACTGTATATTTTGTGGGCAAAACGTGGTACCCAAAAGCACACATCAGTGTCCCACAAACCGTCCTGGATTGAATGGAGAAGAATGAGCCAAAGATGGCAGAGAGAATGAGGAATACAAGAAAAATCAGGGAGCCCTGGTGACAGACAAAGTATCCTGGCATTTTCTTTTATGTCCCTAAATATTAAATGTAAGTATTGTCCTGACCAATATTCTGACTAATTTCTCTCCCCTCCTTATCCCCTATAAAACAGCACATTCATTGCATTGTTTTGATCAATGCCAGCAGATAGGCTGTTTTGTTTGCCTGTAGAATAGTTACCTCCAAGGAAAAGATACCTAAAACAACAGGTTGTTAATGCTACAGAACTTGTACATTTTCTCCCCTTTGTGAAATAATTATTACATACCGTTTTCCTTTCATTATTCTACACGATTAACAACACAACTACATTTATACAGTTCCCTTCATGTAAGAAAGTCTGAAAAATGTTAGTGCAGCACCAATGTCAAAAGTGTAATACACCTATCAGTGAATTGGTCATAAAACAATAAGTCATAATCAAGAGCTTTGTATCCAAGAAAGAATTATAAAGAGGATGTCTATATACAATACTGTATACATAATATACACACATACATATATTGAATTGTTTATATCTGTACACCCTTTTCTTTTAATTGCCTATTCAATAAGCATCTCAGGAAGAATAGATATGTTTAACTTTTCAATAAACACGACGAATGATTTTAATTTGACTAACCGCTGCACTTTATGTCAATGAAAGTGTATGATGGGTAACTCAACAGAGATGGAGTATTTTCCATCATTTTATTTCAACAATTCCCTTCTAATGATACTAATAATCCTTGCATTTGATATAGTGCCTTATCACGTCTTCTAGATGTCTCAAAGCGCTTCACAGAATATACTGCAAAGTGAATTGACAGTATATTTTGAGAAACACAAGGAAAACATAATTTGCTCTTTAAAATATGCTGAAAAGGCAGAACTATGCAGATTTATTTTCTTCATCTTAATCCTATAAAGATATCGCTATTGACAAAGGTCTAATCAGTTTATTAATAGTGGTTACCTTCACATTAGCTTAATGGCCATAAGCCAGGTCGCATACCTCTGCAGTACGCTTTAATTATTAATTAGCAAGCATGGACATATTTAAAGTCAATACATCAGTTTTGGTAATTGACCCAGTTTATGATAAACACGGATTTCAAACTAGAATTCCTTATTACAGGAAAGAAAGTGCTTTAACAAAGCAACTGTGGATTTTCAGAACAGTATATTGATCGCTGCAAATGTAATCAGTTTTCTTGCTAAATTACTTTAATTTTTTGCCACAATCATACTGTTTCGAAGTTTCTTAAGATTGTAATTTATTTAGCTATAAAAATATCCTCAAATTGTACCACTGTAGGCTGGTCCCATTTTAATGAACTGTTTACTTTCCATCTCTAATACGACATAGGAAATATGAAAAAAAATCTAAAATGAGGGCAAGACTCTTTGACATTTTTATGTATTGAAATTTTATGTATGTGCCTTATCGTATTGAAATGTCTCAAAGCGTTTCACAGGTAATTATGGTTAAGGGTTATCTGTTTTTGTGGGCAAACATGGTAGCTATTTATTCCAGCAAGGTTCCGTAAACAGCAATGAGATGAATAACCAATTAATGTGGAGAATTGTTGCCCGGGACATGGGAGAAAGACTCATCTTTCGAATAGTTTCTTGGAATATTTCACTTCATTTAATATTGGATTGAGACTTAATTAATGACAGTAGGCAAACTTTGGTTTAATATATCCTCAAAAAGGATGGCACCTCCAAAATGCAGAATTCTCCCCTCAATCTGAGGTCGAACCCACAACCATGAGGTTAAGAGTGCTACCAACTGATCAAAACAAGAATGTTATAAACTTAGGAGCTAATAGGCATAGTATTTGATTTCATGGTCTTGGGAAATTAGGTTGCAGAGTAAGGTCCGAATTCCCCACCCCAGCTATGTTTAATGATAGGGATAAAGAAAGGAGATTCTTAAGATTGTTAAGACTAATCCTTCTTTTTGGTCAGTGTTGTGTGACACGTGCGGACACCCATCACCATTTTTTAACTGTATCCAAACCATTTGAGAGTGTCATGTATGCCACCTACACCTGGAAATTCCTGTCTTTGGAATGGAACCCATCCTGTTTATTTAATTCTGAAAAGTATTAGGCACCGATTGGCAAGAGTCAAGACTTGGGGATGCCAGAGTGTTCTGCTGGAGTTTAACTATTGAAAGCACTGTCTGACAAGCTTTCCCATGTTTGTCCAGCTTGGACTACCCTTATCCATTAGGGCTGTGGCTTAAGGGTTCACAGGAGATGAGTGGGAAGAATCCCTGCCCCCAGTGTCTGCCTCTTTAGGTCCTACCGAACCGATGATCTTATTGGCTGGTCTGTCATAAGCAGTATCCTGAAGCAGTATTGCAGCAGAAATGTGTTGGACCCATAACCCAGAGGTAGAGTCGATCATGTCATCCTCCTCCACTACCTTTTCTTCTTCATCCACCCCAGTGGGACTGCACACACTTGGTTCAAGTCCTACATAACCAACAACCATCATTTCATCTCTGTAAACATTTTTTCCTCCCACTCCCGCCCGGTCACCTGGGGTGTACCTCAAGGCTCCATCCTTGTCCCCCTTCTTTTCCTTATTTACATCCTCCCTCTCTGTAATGTCATCTGCAGACATGGGGTAAACTTACACATGTATGCGGATGACACACAAATCTACTCATCCACCTGCAACTCCAGGTCTGCTGTTGTTCTTTCAGCTATGTAAGCAATTCCAGAATTCTGGATTGCTTGAGTTGACCAAAGCGTTGACTAAAGAAAAATCGCAGAGACTCATGGACCTGTTTACCTGTTTACTTCAGGAAAAGTGTTTGCCTCAAGTGTTTGAAAGCCAAGGACAGTGGAAGCATGTTTCTTCAAAATAATTGTGGGATAAAGACTTATTTTGAATCAAGCTGTTGGAATGTTGATAAAGTTTGTCCGTGGTTTGCAGCTGGTGTACAAATCTCTTCACACCCGGGCACCTCCCTAACTCTGCAACCAACTTATCCCCCATAAATTCAAGTGGTTGATGCTGTTATAAATTATAAACACTTATTTCATTTAGCACATGTAGCGGCATTATTACAACAATCCTTCAAGTCCATTCAAGAAAATGAGGCCATCTTCTGTCCAGACAACTCTTCTCTTTTTAAATGTAATAAATCCACTAAATCTGCTGATCTGGTGAACACACAGCCTCACAGTGCACAGAACATACAGTATGTGCCTCCTACAATTCGATCAAATATTTATCAGCAAACTCACAGATGATTAAACAAGCATTATCATTTTAACAGTTTCTCTGATGGCGATCTGGTTTGTTTTTCTCCTGCAGTTTATAATCACAGCCATGGCTCGTGTGTGGACCTCGGGGTATTTTAATGGCAATTTTTTTTCTTTAAATTTATTACCTTACAGTATGCAGCAAAGAAATATTTGCTCCATTATTTATCCTTTCAAAGAAACAAATGAATCTTTATTTTTAAAAAGGAACAACCAGACTTACCCAATCGCTTAATCCTCTGAAATATTTTACATTCTATGAGGTTTACCTGGATCACTATTGTTTGGCTGTCAGCAAAAGCACCTCCAAAGTAAACATATTTGGATTATGTGTCACACACCCTGGGAGATTTAGAATTGTATCTGATATCTTATCAGAGCTGACGTCTCACTTGGCGATGAACCATACTTGGGTTTCCATGGAGAAAAGAGGCTCCTTTGCTGGCATGCACGCAGAAATAATGCTTTCAATACAGGTCTTAAAGTTTTGTGACATGTAATCTATAGTGCATTATGCAACGAAAAACCATGTAAACCCAATACAAGTAAATCAAAAAAAGAAGGAAATAAATATTCAGGAAAAACGCCTAAGCAGAAGCTTGTTTTTCTAGTACCATTTTCAGCCCCACCGCCCCTCACCCCACCACACACACACACACACACACACAGCAAATCTACCTGAGGAGTGAGGAGTAGGAAATTGAAGGCTGCCGCCAACACCAGCTGCGACATAGCCACGGAGCAGCGTGAATCAGCACCTTCCCTTTTCCATGAAAATCTCTAGCCCTTTAAGTCAGCCAGTCCGCCACTGCAGGTGGCGTCCTTACAGCCAAGAAACTGACCTTGATAGGATCAGAAAGTCTCTTTGGCCAATAACATATTTGAATGTTAGGAGTTTGCTGCTCTGCAGAACTTCATAATTGATACAAAACAAAATTACATTTGTACAGTGCCTTTCACATCAGGAGGACGTCCCAAGGGGCTGGACAGTCAAGGATTTAGATCCGAGCTGGGGGGGGTGGGTGGGGGTGTATCTCTGTCAGTAGATGCATCGTGCCACAGTTTGAACATCATGATATGGAGACGTATACAACTCAATAGCAATTAGTGGCGATAAACTTGAACTGTAATGACAAAACGCACATGGAAAATATTTGAAAAGATTCATTCAAAACCTAAACTATGCACAATGTATTATTGGAGATATTTGTGAGTAAGTTCATTCAAGCCTGTAACTTGATGGTCGGGGTTAAGTTATATAGATATAGCTTAACCTCAACAAAGATTAAATGAATACCACTAATTTCCCATAAATGGGTATTCCCATTTAACTGAAAATAGTTTTCCAAATCCTTTAGATGCATTACAGTAATTAGCCAAGATTGGAGTCATACAGTGGAAGTTATCAGATTCATGACTGAGGACACAGATATCAGAGGACACAGGCATCACCATCTAGAGCTTATCATGTGTGAGTTACTTCCTGCCAAGAGGGACTAGACAAATATCTATAAATTTACAGGTGGAAGGGGGAAAGGCAAGTAAGTGGAACTGAATGGATTACTGTTCTAAATAGCCATCACAAATATACAATTTACATTTAAATTGCACCTTTTGCATCAGGAGGACTTCTCAAAGGGCTTGAAACCACTGGTTGGGCACCCAAACTATGGGGGAGGGGGGGGTGATGGGAGATGACCAAAAGTGCAGTAGGTTTTCAGGCAAGCTTTATACGTGGTGAGGGGGCAAATCAGAGTTCCAGAGAGCAAAGGCAGAATGGCTGTAAGCTCACCTGCCGATGGTGTTGTAAACTTCTACAGTTTTACAGATGGCATCTCTGTAAATTTTGCTGTCTGAATACTTCAGGTTGACAATTAACTAATGGATCAACAAACTGTTATTTCGTTTGGTGAGAGGGAAGGAAGAGAGGAAATAATATGTCTTTATATTTTGGCAGCCAGTGTTAGCATTGAGCATTCTCAGATCAGTTACAGCATGGGTTTGACAATGATTTATGGATTCTGCCCAAACAGCTGAGAATAATCTCAAAAAGTTGCAATTAAAAGTACTGAAACAGTACACCATTTTCACTTCAAGCATCAGGCACCCATATGCTTTCTGAGTTAGTCTGCCAATTAATTAATGCCAACTCACAGGGTGATTTGTGCTTTGAACTTGCACCTATTGGAAACGGGATGGACCCTTGCACTTTTCTTGCACATCTCACCAACCTCATTTCACTTTCCACATTTACATTCACAGTTGGATAATACTGGTCCCCCACCAGTCAAAGCTAGATTCAAACCCAGGTTTCAGATGTAAAAGGGCAATCTACTAGCAATCCAGTTTTGTGCCATTAACATACCAGTGTAGAAATCATTCAGTCAGACATTTTGAATATAACGTATTGCTCTGCTACGTAAAAAAACAGGAACAGTGCCTTCAATATTTATACTGTTTATACCATATATCTGATTGAGAACATTGCAGAGCACTTGCCTCGCAAGCGAGAGACCTGGGTTTGATTCCCAGCAGGGCAAAATGTTGGGCAAGTTTCCTTACTCCACACGCCTCTGTTTACCTAAGTAGGAACTCGGTTGTTAGTCGATTGTAGGATCACTTTTCCAGGGGTAATAAGTCCTTTAAAAAAATAATAAATTGGTCACTCAATCCACGACTGTTTGTGGGACATTGCTGTGCGCAATTGGCTGCCGCGTTTTGCCCATAAAATACGCAGTCAATTCACTTTACAGTATATTCTGTGAAGCACTTTGAGAGATCTAGAAGATGTGATAAGGCACTATATCAAAAGCAAAGATTATTATTATTAATACAAAAGCGAAAATTTGGCTTATTTATTTACTTGTGCTAACTACATCACAACAGGTTCTTGAATTTGTTTTGTGTGACAGTATTATCAAGAAACAACAACTTGCATTTATATAGCGCATCTTAGAGTGTTTCACAAAGATTGGGATGGTGGGGAGGTGGAGGCCGCGGGGAGAACAAGATAGTCATAGCATATTCGAAGAGATAGGTTTTGAGGCAGGACGTGAGTCAAATAGAGAAGCGGGGATAGAGAGAGGGAATTCCAGAGGTTAGAAGGGTGGATTTGAAGGCTTGGCCACCAGTGGTAGCATAAGGGGCCAGGGAACACACAGTATGCCCGAGTTAGCTTAGTAGAGAGGGGAGACCAGGTGTAGGAGAAGCTCAGAGAGGTAAAAAGATGCTCGAGGTGTGGAGAGATTTATTGGTGAGAGTGAGGATCTTGAAATCCATCCAGTGAGAGTCAGGGCACCAGTGGAGTTTGGCAAGGAATGGGGTGATGGGCATACAGTGTTTGGTGCCAACACCATCTGTCCAGCCCTAACAAAGATGAAACAGCTCACTATTATATACGATGAAGTGGAAAATGAACATTTATAATATTTCCATACTATACTGGTAAGGCTGTTAAACTGTCAACTTGTATGAATATACAAAGTGATCATGGCATACATTCAAGTGTCAACTGTTAAAAATGCTTAGTAAAAGATCTCTTGCACGTTCATTCAACAATACAATCATTTATCGAATCCACAAATTAAAACAGCCTTGAATTTGACAATCTGGGATGTGTAAGATCCAAGAATGAACATATGACGTAGTGGAACAGGCAATGAGAATGTACATTTAAGAACGGATTCATAATGGAGCTGATACTGAGGAGACCTGATACTGTTCATGACCAGAATCAGTGAGTGACCTTCAAGAGCAAACTGTTATCAGCAAAGCGAGAAGTTCAGCAGTTAATTACAAAGGATATGCTTTTCAAAGGCTGTCGTGCTAAAACCATGTTAAAGGCTATTTGAAAAGCTTCTCAGCAGCCTTTAAGAGGAAGACATCAACTTGTACAGATAAAAAAAAATCTTACCAGCAAAGCATACTTCATCAATAATGCAAAATACAGCATTTCTCAAATACCTCAAAATGGCAGCCCAAGGTCACAAGGGATCACCAGTTAATAGAGAAACAGTAAGCCTGCTGAATGAATTGCATCAACAAATTCCCTAAATAATTAACTGCTTTTAAAAAGAACCTAGATTACAAAACTATTCAAGAAGTGAAAGTACAAAGTTCTAGTGCCCATATCCATATCATAACCCGTTCTGCCTTTCTCCGCCTCTGCAACATTGCACACCTCTGCCACTACATCTCAGCCGATCACACATCCTCACCCGGCTCTACTGGCTCTCTATCCCGCAGAGGATACAGTTTAAAATCCTTGTCCTCACCTGTAAAGCCATCCACGGTCTTGCTCATGACATTTATAGAGCACCTTTCACATCGGGAGGATGTCCCAAGGCACTGGACAGTCAGGGGTCAGGACACGAGCATGGGGGAGGGGTGGGGTAGGAGTGAGGGAAGGCAGAGAAGTGGGAGGGCAACCGATGGCACGATCGAAGAGAAGGATCTTGAAACCGGCCTTGAAGGAGGCAAGGGAGGAAGCGAGGCGAAGGAACTGTGGGATGGAGTTCCAGAGTGTGGGGCCAGAGAGGAGAAAGCTCTCTCCGCTAGGTGATTGCTGTCCTGCTCCATGCCCCCTGTCCTGCCAGCTCCACCATCAGCGGTCAGGCCTTTAGCCTTTCTGCACCTATTCACTGGAACTCCATCCCAGAGCCTCTTTGCCTTGCCCTAACCCTGGCCTCCTTGAAGGCCTGTCTCAAGACCTTCCTCTTCAACTGCGCCTTGGGTCATCTTCCCAACACCATTTCCCTTACCCTCCACTCCTCGATTCCAGCCCTCAACCCTTGACTGTCTAGTGCCTTGGGACGTCCACCCGAAGTGAAAGGTGCTATATAAATGCTATTTGTTGTTATTGTTGTGGGCAGAATCTGAAGGGTATGATCTCTGTATTTATTTAACAATTTAATCGTTTAAACCCCCCACATAAATAGACCAGTGACACGTGCACAACAGTTGCCTCGAAAGATTACCACTATCAATAGGTGATCATGCTTTCAGTCAGCCCAGCTTACTTTGAGACCTCCTCCCAGTGTGAAGAACACTTTGTCAAAGTAAATTGTTGCTGAATGAAATGTACAATTTTATAGTAGTTCCCTATGTGTATTTGTACAACAGATTCTAGACAAGCTCAAAATTAGGGCAGGAAAAAAGGTGGCATCATCTCTCAAGACCACAAATATTTTGAATTGGACTCTTGATACACATTATTTTCTGAATAAACATTTTAGACAATTACACAATCAAGCATTTTTATAGTTCTTAAATGCATCCATAACTATTGAAGGATTAATTGCGACACTGTGTGGTCTTGATTGCTGAAGTACAAATCACAAACTACTGCCAGATACTGCAATCCTCATCCTTTGTCGCTGTCTGTCTGACAGGATGATTTCTGGCAGATTGTTATAGCAGCATCTTCAGACAAGACTAGATTACTGGTATTGAAATTAAAGCTATGATAGTGTGGTATATGAGCCTCTATACTTAAAGTTGCATTATATGGAAATAAAACAGTATTCTGTTCTAACCCTTGTAACAAATCACTTCCTGTACACTTTGTGTGCAAATCACTTCATGCCCTGACACCCCCCTAGCTCTCTGACCTGCTGACAACCTACTCCACCATCCGCCACCTTCACTCCTGCCGCCTGCGTATCCCTTGTCCCCTCTGCTCAGGTGAATGTTAAAGATCCTTGGCACTTTTCAAAAAGTGAAGTGAATTTCTCCCGCTGTCCTGTTCAACCCTCAACTGTTCTTTCTCCCTCATATCCATGCCACGACCCACTCTGCCTTTCCCCACCTCTGAAACATTGTCCGACTCCGCCACTGCTTCACTCCTCAAGCCACCAAAACCAAGCATTTGTCACCTCGGGGCTCGACTACAGAAACTCCCTCCTTGTCGGTCTCCCCAAATCTTCCCTCCACAAGTTGCAGATCATCCAGAATGCTGCAGCTCGTGTCCTCTCCCGCACCAAGCTCTGTGACCCCTTCAGCCCCATCCTCGCCTGACTCCACTGGCTCCCCATCCTTCAGAGGATAGAATTCAAAATCCTCATCTTCACTTTTAAGGCCGTCCACGGCCTTGCCCCCTCCTACATCTCTGACCTGCTGACCCCCTATCAACCTGTCCGCTCCCTCCATGCAGCAGGCTCCAGCTTCCTCCATGGCCAATGGTAGAGCCCAGCCAATGGTAGGGCCCGACCCACCCTACCATTGGCCGGGTTTTCAGCCTCTCTGCCCCACCCTTTGGAACTCCATCCCACAATCTCTTTGCCTTGCTCCTTTCCTTGCCTCCTTCGAGCATGACTCAAGACCCTCCTTTTCGACCGTGCCTTCAGCCACCCTCCTACCTCTCTCCCTCGCTCATCCCAACCCTAACCCCCACGCTCGGGTCCTTGTACAGGATGTCCTCCCGACGTGAAAGGCGCTTTACAAATGTAATTTTGTTGTTGTATATAAAATGCAAGGATTCCTGTATTCTAAAGTACCGGAGGGTGCCTGATATCTGTGGAACTGTACCCTATCAAATGAAAAAATTATTTACACGTCTTCTGTAGAGGAAGATATCAGAATAAAATTGCTGCAGAAGATTGATAAGAAATAATCAAAACAATTCGGCAAGGCTCAGCAACTTGTCCAAGTAAGATTAAACATAGAGACCTGAGGAATGATACACTGCATTGTTTAGTTGGCAGCACTCTTGTCTCCAAGTTAAATTGGTCGCAGCTTTTCGCCCACAAAATGCAGTAATTTCACTTTACAATATATTCTGTGAAGCGCTTTAAGATGTGATAAGGCGCTATATCAAATGCAAGGATTATTATTATGTTCACCTTCGTAAATAGAATCAAATACAATTACTTCATAGAAACCTCTTTGAAGCAAATTGAGACGTTTTGATATAAAGTGGTATTTCACATGCAAAAATATTTTTATTGCAGTGATTAACAATTAGGATAGAAAGGAGAAATATAGTGCACTTAACTGACCCAAAATGAACTATCATAAGGGAAGTATATGTATGGTGACTTTCAGTCACCTTGCTTTGGTTTATACAGTATTTTAGAAGAGCTAGTCCCAGACAGCTTGGTAGATGTTTGCAGCAATTCTCCTACATTGAGATTATTGAAGGACAGTATTCACAATGTCACTGGAGTTGAACATAATGAGGTACATAAGAAATGCTGTACAAAATGGCTTCTCCCAGGCTCCCAATTCTGATCAGGTGTTATATCCAAAACACCAACCTATATTTCTCTTTCAGTTGACTGTGGTTCATGTCCAGCATTCATAGTTTTGGTTTTGCTGAGTATTTCTTGCCTCCAAGCAGCTTTCTGAAACTAGGCAATGGTGATAAATGTACAGATATCTCCTTTATAGTTGCTAGGATTATGGGGCACATCTGTAGTCTGTATTTCCACTTTAACAGAATAGATTACAAAATGGATTGCAAATCCTAGAGCTATCAGTGTACGGAAAATGTTAACAATGAGAAATTTAATTAAAAAGAAACAGATTGCAAATCCACTGAAATGTGCATCAAAATAGATTATGTGTTTAAAACTAAAATAAGCAAATTTATTATTCTGACTACACAACTTAATTGGGAGAACATACGGCAACCTGAAGCCAGTGATGCATTGAGAGGATTTAAAGGACAATAGCAAGATCTGTTCCCCAACTCAAAGCACTCAAGGGATTTAGGATTATACACATTTGCGAAAAGAAGATTGAGGAGTGATGTGATCAGGTCTCTAAATTAATGGAGGGTGTCGATGATGTGGAGGCTGCAGAATCTTTCATTTAATCCCCAGGGGATGAGCATGTTAGAACGCCACAAGCCAAGCTGGAGTTAAGCAGGAAAGTCTTCACACAAAGGACAGAATTCTTGTGGCTTTTCTGCTTTCAGGCCCACTATGGTTTTCTGTAAGCTACCTCAAGCTTCTATTTTATTTGATCGCACAAAATGCCATTTGGTTCTGCGAAATAAATGTGCATGACCTCATTTTGATCAATTCACAACCTTGCTTTGAGTCGAGATTAACTTTGGTGCTGGAAAGAATATGTCTTCTGATATCAAGTCTCTCTAGGTTCTTGACGTTACACAAAAAGAATACCACAATTTTACCAAACTCCTGAATCTTTGGATGCTAATTTATTTTTAATAAACACTGTTTAGTTTTGGGCCTATTTGAGATTTATACTGATTAAGGTCTATCATAGAGAGAAAGCAGATGTGCTCCAAAATAACTGGAAGTTCAGTGATGCCACCATGTTTGGGGGGAGATAGCATGTTTTGTTTGCAAGCAATACAATTGTACTGCATCCACAGCACAGCAATTTGATGTATCTGCTCGTGAATTCTACTCATGGAGCACTAGATAAATAATACAGCCAGTGTCAACTCAATTGTTTTCCTCAAAGCTATTTCTGATATGTAGAAAAAGTGGAGGGGCAGAGGGAAAATACAATGAAGTACTGTTGTAAATAGTTTTTTGTCTCTGTGAAGCTAAAACGCTAAAGAACTCAGAGGGCACATTGACACTGGATGGTAAAACTCACAATCTCTGTGGCTGTGTTTGAAACACTGAAAACATATTTGTTAAAAAGGTTATATTTATTCCCTTCCAAATCAAAAAGTTGAGAGCTCAAGCCTAAGCCAGAAATTTTGAGTTCATAGTCTAAGATAACACTCCAATACAGTACTAAGATGATCAGAATTAATAGATGGTAACAGAGGTAAACTATTATTGCAGGTATGCTATAGAAGGGGTTGGATGGGGCTACTAAGCAACTCATAAAGAGGAAAAAAAGAGGCATTTAATAATAAAAAGTTTTTTAGTTACATTAAGAGAAAAAGAAAAACAAGGAATGGAATAGGGCCATTGAAGGTGGGATCTGGCAACGATATGACAAATGATGCAAAAGTACTAAATAAGTTTTTTGCCTCAGTTTTTACTAAGAAGGAGACGGGAAACTTATTTGATCTGGAACGAGAATTCCTGGGTGTTGCAGAGGCAAGTTGTAACACTATTCACATCACTACCAGTATGGTTGCCAAACAGCTGTGCAAAATTAAGGTAAATAAATCAAATGGGCCGGATATATTGCATCCAAGGATCTTTAAGGAACTAAGAGGAAGTTGCAGGAACTGCGGCACAAATCTTTCAGAAATCACTGAATACAGGAGAAGTGCCAGTTGACTGGAGAAAGGCAGATGTTACTCCTATTTTTAAACAGGTAGAAAAGTGATCCAGGAAACAACAAACAACAACAACAAATTACATTGTGGAGTCCTGTAGCTCAGTGGTTAGAGCACTCGCCTCACGAGCAAGAGAACCCGGGTTTGATTCCCTGGCAGGGCGAAATATTGGGCAAGTTTCCTTGCTTCACACG
Organism: Callorhinchus milii; assembly: GCF_018977255.1. NCBI lineage: Eukaryota > Metazoa > Chordata > Chondrichthyes > Chimaeriformes > Callorhinchidae > Callorhinchus > Callorhinchus milii. Next base: position 63,941,652 of record NW_024704743.1, read on the forward strand.
CCTCTGTTTGCCAGTTCTCTTTTCCGGGTTTAATAAACCCTTCAAAGAAATAAACTGGTTACTCAATCCATGGCTGTTTGTGGGACACTCCTGTGCGCAATTCCCTTCCGTGTTTCACTCAAAAAATATAGTCAATTCACTTTACAGTATATTCTGTGAAGTGCTTTGAGACGTCTTGAAGGCTTGATAAGGGGCTATATCAAATGCAAGGATTATTATTATTATTATATAGCGCCACGTTGGGAGGACATCCCAAGTTGCTGGACAGTCAGGGATTTGGACCCAAGCAGGGGGTCGGGATTGGGGAGGGTGGAGGGCAGGAAGGGAGGCAACGAGACGAAGGGAATGTGCGATGGAGTTTCATAGAGTGGGGGCAGAAAGGCTGAAGGCCCGACCGATGATGGGGCGGGTCAGGCGGAGGACATGGAGCGGGCCACAGGCTGCTGAGAGGAGGGAGCGGACAGGTTGATATAGGATCAGCAGGTCACAGAGGTAGGGAGAAGCAAGGCCATGGAGGGCCTTGAAGGCGAGGATGAGGATTTTGAACTCTATCTTCTGGGGGATGGGGAGCCAGTGGAGCCAGGCGAGGGTGGAATGGTAGGGTCATGGAATCTGGTGAGTAAAATTATGGAGACCCTTATTAAAGATAAGATCATGGAGTATTTGTACAGAAATAAAATCATAAAAGATAGTTAATATAGTTTTGTGAAGGAGGGGGCTTGCCATTCTAATTTACTGATTTTCTTTGACAGTGTGACAAAGGAGCTTGATAAGGCTGTGGATGTTGGATACAGAGGAGGGCAACCAAAATGATGGAGGGACTAGACTATGAGGAGCAGTTAAATAAACTGGGTATGTTCACACTGGAGAAGAGAAGGTTGTGGGGCAATATGATTGCTGTTTTTAAGATTCTAAAGGGGCTAGATAACAGAACTGTAGACCCAGAGGCCTGCGACTAATCTGCAAAAACACTATTTCAGTGAGGATTTACTGTAAAGTTAAAATCCATGGAACAGGCTCCCTAAGGAGACGGAGTAAGAAAACGTGTTGATTCATTCAAATACTAATTAGATGATCTTTTTTGGAAAATAATGTTGGGACACAGTATATGAGTAATTTGAGACATGACGTATAGTGTTATATGCTTGAAAGGACCAGGAAACTTTGAATCTACTGTTCCCAAGCTTTCCCCTCTGTTGTAGACTAATCCATACAGAATTAATTGCTATCAACATCTCCATTATTGCAGCATTCGACTACCAGGATAGTAGAAGGCGAACTAGATGGACTTTGGTCTTTTTTTTTCTAGCAATTCCTATGCTCCTACAAAATAGCTGCCGTGTTTGCTTTCAAAATACACAGTAGCAGTAAACTCTACAGTAAATCCTTCGAGACACTGACAACTTGATGAGGCCCCATATCAATTGCAAGGATTGTATTATTTTTTATTTTTATTATTCAATCAGATAATGATTTCCTGGAAAATGATGCAGATAAATATTCATCTGGCTTGTTTATCAGCAACCATATTAGTAAATGCACAATCCCCAGAACTCTGAAAGGAATCTGAAATATTACAGTGATTAATTTGAAAAGGCTTTTTGCAATGCAGCACCACACTTGTGAAACATTTACTGGATTAAAATTCAGTGGTCTTGTGACCCATGACATGGAATACTTGAATTGAATACTGCTGCATTTATTCAGGGGACAAGGAGACTACTGTTAAAGGACAAACAGACATTCCCTGGAACTACGTTCGGACTAAGCAGAGGTGGTACAATAATTTATTTAGCATTATCGGGAATGGTAAAGTCTAATAGTGATTAAATTTAGAAATATAAATCATTGTACAACTAATGTTTGGAATTACTGTTGCGAGTCAGATGGAAAAAAAACGAGGTTGAATGGCATGCTTTGGGGAGGCTCTGAAAATCATATTTAGAAAGTAGCTAAATATCTGTTCCAAGATAAAAGCAAGAGCAGCTCCAATCATGTTGTGGGTAAAGCTGTAGCTTTTGCACCAGAAGCTTGTGGTTCAAATCCTGGCACATTCTGAGTTTGCTGATCTCAGGCTGAATTGCTAAACTGGCCCTGTCCTTCACATCATCAGGGAGGAGAAAGACACCAAGATTGTGTGCACGAGGTAGGTGAGCGGTCAAGTTCTGTGCTGTGACACTGGGCCTTTTGATACACTACCAAGGCTCACATATGACAAGGTGGTGGTGAACCAGCACCAGTTGAACTGCACCCTAGCAAGAGGAGACCTGACTTTAAATATATGGGGAGAAAATAAGAAATATAAACGAAGAATTTAATTTATTAAGACGCAAAACACATTCAAATGTTTCTTTTGGACTTTACCTTACTTTGTAATAATAATAATATTCCTTCAATTTGATAGAATGCCTTATCATGTCATTGAAACATCTCAAAGGGCTTCACAGAATATTGTAAAGCGGCTGGCTTTGTATTTTGTGGGCGAAACATAATACATAGACATCTGTGTAAGCAAATCAGCTGATTGAAATTAAATGCTGTACACTGTCCAGCGCCTTGGGACGTCCTCCCAATGTGAAAGGCGCTATACAAATGTAATCTTGTTGTTGTTGATTGCAGACATCGCCCTGAACATTAGCTCACAAATGAAGAGCTACAGTTCTCCGAAATGACAAAAGACATGGAAATAAGGGGCATTGAATGCAGCTTTCCCTGACCTTGGTGCCAATTTGCAATAAAATGTAATTATGGGAATCCAATGCGTTTCTAATGGACAATACTTTTAGTACTTTCATTTCATGACTACACTCTCATCTGAAGAAGTTACTGTAAGTCATTACTGAAGTCTGGCCACTGCTGATTCAGTTCCAGCACTCCAACATAATTACACATTTTGGAGAGCGCCAGGAAATGGCTGGGCTGCCCTGGTGTTTTCATTTTTTAAATTTTACAAAAAATTCCATCTTGAAGTTCAGAAAGTAAATTGACAAATGTAATTGTTTTTTGAGCCTTTCCAAATAATTTCCAGAAATTAATCTTTCAAAAGGAAATCTCAGATAAGCAATCTACAGAGTGTAGTGTTTTTTTTCCCCTGGTCGTATTTTAATATTATTTTCTCCAATAATACAATGTAAAACTGAAAAAAGTCTGAAATTGGAGCCTTATTTACCCGCATTCAGAGTATTGCTGGCGTGTCCAAATTGTACTTGTTTTTTTTTTCTATTTATAAAAAATTGATTTGTGTATTTAGTTGACAAGGATTTTGATAAATCTTGTTATACAAAAACACCTGAGTACAATACATAATTTATCACATGGCTTCATAGCATCATGACTGCAGCTGTTTCTTTTACCTTCATCTTCCGATCTAAATGCTGCTTTTAGCTTTTTGTATCTGAGGAGGTATATTGATGTCCTGCTGCATCGAATATAGCTGGAGTTGCCTGTTTTGGTTTTGGCGGATATCAATGTTTTTTTACCTTTAATTGTTCTTTTTTTTACTTTCAGCACTATCTTTGCAACAATAAAGAATAATCCTACAATAATCCTTGTATTTGATATAGCATCTTTCATGTAATCATAGAATTTTACAACACAAAAGGAGGCCATTCGGCCTATCGTGCTTGTGCCGGTTCTTTGGAAGAGTTACCCAATCAGTCCCACTCCCCCGCTCTTTCCCCATACGCCTTTTTGTGTGGGAAGATGTCTCAAAATTCCTCACTGTGAAGTATTTTTGTTGGCAAACAACTACATTTTGTATCATGTTGCTCAAAGTGATAAAAAAAACTAATCCTTGAAATACAATTTTCTGCAATTTACAGAAAATTGGAAAACCTGACTAATACTGATTTCTACCCATTAAAATAAAATCAGAAATGATCAGGTGAAGTATTGAAAGTTCAGTGTCTGCTGTGAACATCCTTTTATACCAAATGTTTAAAATCTTATACGGAACCATTGCTTTGAAAATTCATATTAGCACTATGACTCATTCTAAAAAGTAGGAATATCTGTCCCCAAAATTACACCGTGAACTAAAGACCTCTTGCTGAGTAGATTTTCAGTCTGATAAATCATGTTTGCAGACAGGTAGCACGCATGGAATGCTCCATCCATCTCTGTATTCTCCATATATTGCACTTTGATAAGAGAAGCATGCATATGTATAATGCACATATACATTTCTAACTACCTACTTAACAACAACAACAAATTACAGTTGTATAGCACTCTTCACATCGAAAAGACGTCCCAGAGTGTTGGACAGTCAGGGGCTTCTGGGCAAGAGCTGGGAGTTGGGGTCCGGGGGGGTGGAGGTAGGAAGGTGGCCAAAGGCACAGTCGAAGAGGAAGGTCTTCAGATGGGACTTGAAGGAGGCAAGCGAGTGGGTGAGGCGGAGGGATTGCGGGATGGAGTTCCAGAATGTGGGGGCAGAGATGCTGAATGCCCGACCGCCAATGGTGGGGTGGGAAGTGCGGGGAACCTGAAGCAGGCTGGTGTCCACCGAATGTAGGGTGCGGATAGGCTGATATAGGGCTATGAGATCGGAGAGGGAGCAAGACCGTGGAGGACTTTGCACTCGATTCTCTGAGGATGGGGAGCCAGTGAAGCCGAACAAGAACAGAGGTGATTGGTTCCCGGAGTCTGGTGCAGGAGAGGGCACGAGCTGCAGAGTTCGGAATAATCTGCAGTTTTTGAAGGGAAGGAATGGAGGGAAAATTTGGGAAATTCAGCAAGCAGGCAATTGGCGTAGTCAAGCTGGGACGTTATGAAAGCATGGAGTAAGTACTGACAGCCAATATACAAACATTCCTTTTATATTATTCGCTGTTAGGCATCAAGCTCCACCTCTGATACACGAACCTGCATGAAGGATGCTAAATAAATGCAAGTTGTTCTAAAATTACAATCCTTGAAAATGTTATACCCTTACTAGTTCCTGCGATGATTGAATAGAATATCATGGATCTAAGTTATTCTGGTATGTTGGAAGAAGCCAATTATTACCCCAGCAAAAGACAGGAGGAGGGGAGGAAATTGGTAAGAAAAGGTAAATGTAATAGTTTTTTTCCCCTTCTAAGGATGGCGCTATAAGGTTGATGTGTACTCAATTTGAGCGCCCGAATAATATTTAATCCTTGAGGCTATTAGGTTTTTATTGTTGCGTACAGTTAAATAATCCCAGTGCAAGAGACCGTTTCCAAAACCTTGCTGTAAAGAGCAAAGTTAAAGCACCAAAATTATGCAAAGAATGGTTAGAATTGGCGTGGGTTAGTAAAAGGTTCAAATGTTTCAGATATGAGAACTAGAAATTACATCTCATAATTTACAAATATTCCCCCCACCCCCGAAAATGTTATGCTTGTTACTAAATACATTTTCCAACAAGCTGTTATTGAGGTGTCTGGTTTCACTTGATGCAAGGTCAGAGGTAGGAATTTTGAATCTGCTCATTAATCTAGCAAGCAGTTTTCACAGAGGTGCAATCCTAGTTATCTTTGGCTGTACATCTAACAATTAATGACAATTGCATTTGTCTAATGCTAACTGAAAGGCTGGAGGCCAATTCTGAAAGAGCAGCTTTCAATTCTAAATGGTGGATCGGTTCTGCTCTCACTTTTTTAGAAATATCCCAGCTCTAGTAGCCTCCATTCTATTCAAATACAGAATTTACCATTTAGAAACATACAAAAAAAAGCATTGCTAAACAGATATGTACTGTTCTTGGCCCCTTTAAAGGCTTACAGTTTTTTTTGGCTTATTTGGCACAGAAATTGATGTTGCGGTATTCTTTCCAACACAACAACAAAATTACATTTGTATAGCGCTTTTCTTGCTGGGAGGACGTTCCCAGAGGCTGAAAATCAGTGTTTCGGACCTGAGCTGGGGGTCGGGATTGGGGAGGGTGGAAGGTGACTGAAGGCACAGTTGAAGAGGAAGCAAAGGAGGGGGCAAGGCGGAGGAACCGCGGGATGGAGTTCCAGAGGGTGGGAGCAGAGTGGTTGAAGGCCAATGGTGGGGTGGGCGAGGTAGGGAACATTAAGCAGGCCGGAGCCCGCTGAGCAGAGGGTGCGGACAAGTTGATAAGGGGTTAGCAGGTCGGAGAGGTAGGAGGGGACAAGGCCATGGAGGGCCTTGAAGGTGAGGATGAGAATTTTGAACTCGATCCTCTGAGGGATGGGGAGCCAGTGCAGCCGGGCGAGGGTGGGTGAGATGGGGTCATGGAGCCTGGTGCGGGAGAGGACATGGGTTGCAAAGTTCTGGATGATCTACAGGTTGTGAAGGGAAGAGTTGGGAAAGCCGGCAGAGCGGATCATGTCACGGATGTGAGTGAGTAAGGACAGTTGAGGGGCGAACAAGATGCCCAGGTTCCTGGCTGGCTTGGTGAGATGGAGTGTGCATCCGTGGATGCTGATGCTGCCAGTGCCTGAGGTGCGGAGGCGCTGGCGCGAGTCAATCAGGAGATCCTCAGTCTTGCTAACATTCAACAGGTGAATGTCAACAGGATGGGTTAATATGGTCAAAGAGCCTGTTGCGGGAGAGGATTTTTAAAGTTAAAGTACATGCAATTGTAAATAATTCCTGCATACTGGAAGTCGAGCAAACATTTGGGGAAAAGAGACTGATTTAAAATAGGAAAATATGGAACGTGTGAAGACAATTCAACCTATCAAGCTCACTCCTTCCAGACATAAATTCCCAGCACCTTAGAACAAACTTCCGACTTCAAAAGGTGCTATACAAATGTAATTTTGTATTGTATTGTAAATCTTGAGACAGAGAGAAAACAACATATATATGCTCATGATGACATATTTAGAGCAGCAATAATAATCCTTGCATTTGATATAGCGCTTTTCATGTCTTCTAGACGTCTCAAAGCGTTTCACAGAATATACTGTAAAGTTAATTGACTGTATATTTGTGGGCAAAACACAGCAGCCAATTGCACACAGCAGTGTCCCACAAACTGTCGTGGATTGAGAGATCAAATGATTATTTTTTTTAAGGAATTATTACTCCTGGAAATGTGATCCGCCAATCGACTAACAACCGGGTTCCTACTTGCTGCTAGAGGTGCGTGGAGTAAGGAAACTTGGCCAACATTTCGCCTTGCCGGGAATCGAACCCAGGTCTCTCGCTTGCGAGGTGAGTGCTCTAACCACTGAGCTACAGGACTCAGGACTCCATTCCAGAAGAGAGGTAGAGAGAGGTAGAGAGGAAGGAAGGGAGGGAGGGAGGGAGAGAGAGGGGGCAGGAAAGAGAGAAAGAGAGAGAGAGAGAGAGAGAAAGAAAGAAAGAAAGAAAGAAAGAAAGAAAGAAAGAAAGAAAGAAAGAAAGAAAGAAAGAAAGAAAGAAAGAAAGAAAGAAAGAAAGAAAGAAAGAAAGAAAGAAGGAAGGAAGGAAGGAAGGAAGGAAGGAAGGAAGGAAGGAAGGAAGGAAGGAAGGAAGGAAGGAAGGAAGGAAGGAAGGAAAGAGGAAACACAAACACTTACACATACATATATATATATATATATATACACAAGCAATATACACAAGCAAACATTCAGAAAGTGATAACGTAGATGAAGCTGGAGAAAGATTAATATGCATGTTGTCAAAATATCCCTTCCAGACCTTACCTGTATCGGACATTCTCAATGGTGTCATGTGTTAATTTGCTGCTAAGGTTTTCACTATGGGGGTTACCTGAGAAATGAAAGAAAATCAAACATAATATAATTCAGAGCTGACATTATTTTAAATTCTTTAAACCCAAAGATATGCTAAAATAAATCATTAGAATTATATGATAGAGCAGTGTCTAAAGTCTCAACAGAAAGTGACAAAACTGTAACATGATAGAATGACCTTCCAGCACCTAGATTTCCATCTCATCATGACATCTATCTATGTCTTGCTTTTAGTAATTATTGTCTGCTGCCAATGACAGCTGCGTACCAGGTTTGTCTGAGTGTCTGTGTTCGTGCTGCCAGTAATCTCTTACACAGAAAAGGCAGGATAGGTTTATAAAGATGTCCTAAGACTTTTTCATCTTTGTTTTGATAATTGTCATCGGATTTACAATTAGCTATTTTTAACTCCATTTCTACAATCTAAAATAATTAATGTAATAGTCGGTCAGCTTTCTGCCTCAGGCCATTCTTTGCGGGTCTTATTTTATTTTCCACATTATGAAGGGATATATAGTGAAATATTATTCCCCTTTATTGATAAATTGGTAACAAGAGGATATAAGATCAGGATTGGCACTGAAAAAATTAAAAGAGAAGTTAAAAGATATTCTTTTATTAGAGCCTGGATTGCCTTTCATAAGTAACGGGTGAGGCTTTGACCATGAGAACATAAAGAAGATTTGGATAAATGTTTGAAGAAGGGGAAAAAAGCAGGAAATGAGTGTAAGTAGTTTCATTGGAGCAGTTAGCTTGATGTTAACTGCTGCTTGATGTGTGAAATGGCTTCCTACTGTGCTGTAATTTCTGCAATTCTATTTTTACTAGTCTGTGATATTCAATCTAAGAATCTATCTTTTACAAGGTGCAACTAAAATTCAGCAGTCAAAATTTTTCTCTTGAAAATTTGAGTTAAACATATTTAACTAAAAAAAACAAGAAATGACTGAGAAGGTCTCACCATAGACATTGTCTGCAAGATCTTGGTAAAATCGCTGAAGTTGACTGTGTGCATAGAGCGTTGTACCTGCATGATCCAGATAAGTGATTCCTAAAAAACACATCAAAAGTTCACAATATTTCTCAGTTGCTGGATTGCTCAGTCTCAAAACAGAGAGGGCTGGGAGGGTAAGACTTGGAGAGTGGCCGAAAGTGCGGTCAGAGGGTCTTGAGATGTGCCTTGAAGGAGGTAAGGGAAGGGGCAAAGCGAAAGGATTGTGGAATTCCAAAGGGTGGCGACAGAAACCCAGACAGTTGAGCGTGGGGCAGACAGGGCAAGGGACATGAAGCCCGCTGAGCAGAGGTGGCGGACAGGTCGGTAAGGAGTAAGCAAGTCACAGAAGTAGGGAAGAGCAAGAAGACAAGGACGAGGATTTTGAACTCTATCCTCCGGAGCCAGAGGAACCAGGAGAGGGGTGATCGAATCACAGAGCTTGGTGCGAGAGAGGACACTTATCAGTTGGGAAGACCGATAAGCAGGGATGTAGCGTAATTGAGCCTCGATGCATGAATGAGAGAGGCAGTTGTGGAGCCGAGCAATACTGCGGAGGTGGAGGAAGGCAGAACGGCATGACAAACAGGTACGAATCCAGTAATAAACTAGAATAGCGGAAGTAACAGTAATCAACAGTTATATTTTGCTACTTTTTTAAGCTTTGATTTGCGTTTTTGACTTCAGGTTCCGCAAACTGCTCTCTAATGCAAGTGTCAATAATGGGAAATTATTTTCCAATCGAAAATTCCTTTCACTGGGTAACCAAGGCAATTCAACATTCCAAATGTTTGCTCAAACCAAATAGTGTTGGCTGACAAAATACAAATCCTGTACACTTTAGCATAAACCGTGTGAAACACTTAAAGATGTTCTCTCGACATAAAAATAATAATAATAATAATCCTTGCATTTGATAATAGCGCTTTTCACGTCGGGAGGACGTTCCAAAGCGCTTCACAGAACACACTGTAAAGTGAATTGACTGTATATTTGTGGGCGAACGCGGCAGCCAATTGCACACAGCAATGTCCCACAAACAGTCGTAGATTGAAAATTATCAATTTATTATTGTTCTGTTTTGGAGGGATTATTATTAGGCTCTGTGTGGAGTAAAGAAACTTGCCCAAGGTTTCGCCCTCTGCCTGGAATTGCACCCAGGTGTCTCGCTTGCAAAGCGAGTGCTCTAACCACTGAGCTACAGGACTCCACAGCAAAAATTGCTGTGTCAGATACAGAGTATAACGAAACAAAAACAGAAGTCGTTGGGAACACTCAGCAGGTCAGGCAACACCTATGGAGAAAGGAAAGTGAGTCAATGCTTCGGGTCCACGACTTGGGGCATGTTTGAAGGGAAGAGGCTTTTAAGGGCTAACAGAGATGGGGGAGGCAGGGCAAGGAAGACAAAGGAGAAAATGGGATAGGGGACAAGGGATGATGGGTTAAAGAGGTGTTAATGATGCAAACCAAATGGGGGGGCTGCAACAAAACAGAGGAATAGAGATGTTAATAATGCAAAAAAGGGTGGGGGGGAAATTGCAATAAAATAGGCAGACCAGAGAGAAAAGGTGTGTCTGGGACCAAGATGATGTGGGAATAGTCTCAGAAGAGGGGGAGGGGGAAGGTGAGCTGTTATGGCCTGAAATTGTTGAAATCAATATTGAGGCCAGAGGGCTGTGAGGTCCCGAGCAGATAAATGAGGGGCTGTTCCTCGAGCTTGCGCTGTGGCTCGTGGGAATAGCGTAGGAGACCGTGGATGGAGTGGGAGGGAGAGTTGAAGTGGCAAGAAACCGGAAGCTCAGGGTTGTGCTTGCGGAGAGAACAGAGGTGTTCGGCAAATCGGTCACCAAATCTGCGTTTGGTCTCCTCAGTGTAGAGGAGACCACATTGTGAGCAGCGAATGCACTAAACTACATTGGTGGTAGTACACGGAAATCGCTGTCTCACTTGAAATCTGTGTTTGGGGCCCTGGACAGTGGTATGGGAGCTGAAAGGGCAGGTATTGCATCTCCTGCACAGGCTCGCAAAATACTTCTAGCATCTGCTGTATTTCGCATTTTGACAAAGTATAATGATTATGGTTAGATTCCAGAAATAAGAGACAGTATTTACTACCTAAAAATAATCAAATCTTATTTATTCTTATTTTGATTAAAAATAAATCATGATTAACCAAATGTTATCCCCATGACGTTGTTCTGTAACAAACACTATTTACACTACCTTGCCAGACCAACTATACAAACCAAATAAAATAAAGTCAAAGTCTGAAGTTATATAAGTAAAATTACTCAAGTCTCATTGTGTGTGTGTGTGTGGGGGGGGGGGAAGAGTGGGGGAGGCAGCGGTAGGCTAAATTACACTACAATTGGGAAGAAATTCCACAGAGCTCTTCGGCTACTTTCTTAGCATTTCACAACACGCAGAATTTGACCTTTAATAAGTTACAGAAAACCAACTTCAAAGTTAAGTCTGCATATAGGAATCTGCCAAATTTTGCTGGTGGAATTTTATCCCTAATTATTGTCCGGTTTAGGATGTGCAGGGAGAGGAATATTTTCCAGGCCTTCCATTCTTGATTGCTATCCCATGACTCCCTTCCAGCGGGTGTAATTTGGTCTTTTCTCGTGCAACTGCAGAAGAATACCAAATTTTCATAAAGTCAACTATCCAGATATCCACAAAGTGAATGAGGGGCTGAGAGACACTGGGGGAAAAAAATCAGTTTTGTCATGCCTGCATATTATCAGTGATGCATTTTAGCCATGCAAGTAAACCGCAGCTTAGCAACCTTGTGTGTAAAAGAATAATTTGGCCACCCAATCCATGACTGTATGCGGGACACTGCTGGGTGCAATTGGCCGTCGAGTTTAACCCACAAAATATACAGTCAATTCACTTTACAGTATATTCTGTGAAGTGCTTTGAGACATCTCAATGACTTGATAAGGTGTTTTATCAAATGCTAGGATTATCATTATTGTGAACATGTACATAACTGGATTTATATTGCCAGTAGTGTGAAGGATACTTACTTTTGTAGTGTGGAGATAAGAGTCAGAGAAAGAGATACATTGTTATAGAGATAAAATTACAAAGAGTGAAAGAAAGAAAGCTTGAAAAACACAGACAAAAGCAGAGTGAGAAAGAGTTGGAGTCATAAAGAGAGGGGGGGCACAGAGCGCTACTGTAGTGGAACTTTTTACCCACGATGGGGTAAATCCAATTAGTGCAGCTCCAATTAGTGCAGATAATCATCAGGTCTCTACTGTATGAGGCAATGACAATTGGCTTTTATTGTTTCCCTCTCCCCACAATCAAGCTGAAAGTAGATCATTAATGTATAAAATTAAAATTTAAAATATAAAATTTATACTGAAACTTTAGGAATAAAATGGAAATTTATCACATGCAGTTCAGACATTTTCTTAGCCACTCTGTTACATAGGAACAGAGGAACAGGAGGAGGCCATGCAGCCCTTCGAGCCTGTTCCGCCATTTAATTAGATCATGGCTGATCTGTACCTCAACAAATCCTTTCAATTCTAATTTCCCGCTTTCTCCCCATATCCCTTAATACCTGACCTACCAAAAATCTATCAACCTCACTCTTGAAGGTGTGGATGGATCCAGCATCCACGGCCTTTTGGGGGAGAGAATTTTAAATTTTTCTTTTTTATATAAGTAGCTTACAATGTTCTTCAGAAACAGTACTGTACTTTATTTTAAAAAGTTATTCAGATCTTTATATTGCTGGCGAACACTTTATTCAGGTCGGGAAGGAAATCAGCTCCCTTTCTCAGGGGAAATTAACAGGCCAAAATTAAATGCTAATTAAATCTGTTCTCACAAATGATATTGAAGAGGCCAGTCAATCATTGTTTTCTTGTATTCTGTTTGCATGTTCTTGTACAAGGCACCAGGAGAAAAATGTAACTGCTCCTGTTTTGGAGTTGTACACATTATTATTTGATGCATTATACTGTATATTGGTCCACATGAATACTAATGAGGCCATAGTGTATGACTTAAGTAGATACGGGCTAGTTACCTCATTACAGCACCAGCTGACAGTCCTCGGTAGAAATGTGGTGCAAAACTATTTTTAGTTTCACTGGGAATAAGCATTCTTGCTCAACCTTTTTTTTTTGTTGAGAGGCATTTTCAGCACATTCTTCATCTGTTACTTTTAAAAATGTTGACACTATAAAAATTTAATCCAGATGTATCTGTCTCCACATGAATTAATGATTATTGGGTAGCCACTTAGAATATCAATCATTTGCTAATGATAATCACTTTGATGCTTTTCTTAATATACTTCATGCTTAAACATATATGTGTGAAGGTAAAATCATGTCTTCCTTGTGGAAGTGCTTTATATGGTTTGACCATGCCTTAGTTCCTTTGCCCTCCCCCCCACTCCCTCCAAATGGGGTGCTGATATATGGGGCACTGGATCGTGGGATAACGCCAAGAAGTATAAAATATCCGTGTATTTAAAAATGTTGTTGGGCTTCAATGGAATTTCTGAACAAGGCTGCATAGGATGTAAAGCATCGGGAGCCATTGACGGGGGCACTCAGGAAATGTCCTGATTACCTATGTAGCCTGTCCACCCCTGTGTGCTATTGTATTTAGCAGAGGCCTTTTGGAAATTTAACTACACTATGCCATATGGTTTCTCACTGGAAATTTATCATCTCAAAATGTCTCTGAGACTGGTCAGGCAGGATCGATCCCATGGAATGTATTAGTTTTCCAATTACCAAGCTCAGGCCAATACATCATCAATTGCCAGCTCAGTTCTATCAGACTCCTGGAATTTGGGAAACACATTTGGTTGTTTTCAGTTTTTCAAAATCTCTCCAGTGATCATTTACTCTATCGAAATGACCATCAGTGCTTCAAAAATCTCGCCTGTTGTCTGTTATCCTGGGGTGTAGTTCACCATCCTGAGAAAATGGTCTTATTTTAGCTGAAATCTCTGCCTTGATAATGTCAAACTCTCAGAACTCGTATAGTGTCTTTGGATGTTGGACAGTAAATTGGTAGTGTTCTCCCAGGTTAAAAATAAATCCAAATAGCCATTTCAGGATGAATAGTTCCCACTCTGCCCATTGGAAATCATTGAAAAAACATTTTCAAATTTTGTTACACAATAGCTTGTTCCAAAAAGTACTAAACTGGGACATTCATGCAATTGGGATAAATCACAGATATTCATTTCAGAACGGAAGTTCAGAGAAAGAAGGATAATTTATCAAGACAGTCGAGGTTTCAGTAGTGATTCAAGTTTATCAAATGATAAATTCTTAGTCTTAGGTACAGAAATAGCATCTAAATAGAAGCTATTGGCAGCCAGGCCATCTATTATAAGATGTTCTGTGAGAATCTGATTTTACTGTACTAAGTCAATACCTGACAGAGCCAGGAACAATGTCATAATATGAATTTCCTAAACCCATTTCCTAAAAAAAGGGATTAAAATAAATTATCTTGAATGCCATAATTTGTATTGCAACATTTTCCCCTCAACAAGCCCACATCTATCTTTTTTGTGTCCTGTACTACAATTAATTGTTTTTTTTACAGTCCTTTAATGCCAATTTATCAGGAAGAGTAACATTCTCAATAAGATTTTACTGATCTAGCGTAGTCAGTTATTCATTTTATGTTGAAACATACAGATTGTAATTCTACGGTATTAAATAATTAAAGTAATGCTTCAGGAAAAAAAATGCAATTCCCTCATTATCAAGTGTTCACTTGAAAAATATATCACATTACAATGTTTGTTTTAAATGTTTTTGTTTTGTGGGCATTTGCTCACGAAAAACACTGTCATTACACTTAACAGTATAGCCTTTGAAGCGCTTCGAGACTTCCTCCTGACGTGATACCAAGTGCACAGAATATAATGTTATTACAACACAAAATGACATTTGTATAGTGCCTTTCATGTCGGAAGGACGTCCCAAGCCGCTGGACAGTCAGAGAGTTTTGGACTTGAGCTGGTGGTAGGGATCTGCGAGAGTGGAGGGCGTGGGGGGAGCGGGGAGATCGAAAGTACGGTCAAGGAGGAGGGTCTTGAGATGGGTCTTGAAGGAGGCAAGGGGCGAGGCGGAGGGACTGTGGGATGGAGGTCCAGAGGGTGGGGGCAGAGTGGCAGAAAGTCTGGCCGCCAAAGTTGGGGCGGGCGAGGCAGTGGGACATGAAGCAGGCCGGAGCCCGCTGAACGGAGGGAGTGGGCAGGTTGGTAGGGGGTTATGAGGTCCCAGAGGTAGGGGGGAGCAAGACCATGGCGGGCTTTGAAGGTGAGGACCAGTATCTTGAACTGTATGTACTGATCTACTGGGTCCAGCCTCCTCCACGTCCCCCAAATCCTCTTCTCCAATATCAGCAGCAGTGCCTTCAGCCAATACGCCCTGAAACTTTGGAACTCCCTCCCTCAACCCCTTCAGCCCCTCCTTCCCCATCTTCAGGTCGCACCTGAAGACCTTCCTTTTTGACCACGCCTACGGTCACCTTCCCCTTGGCTTGGGCTCCACCATTGTTAAGTGCTCTGAGACCCCGCCCTGCATGGAGGGCACTATATAAGTGCAAGTTGTTGTTGTTATCCTCTGTGTGATGGGAAGCCAATGGAGTCGAGTGAGGATGGGGGTGATAGGGTCACGGAGCCTGGTGCAGGAGCAGACTCGGGCCTGCAGAGTTCTGGATGATCTGCACCCTATGGAGGGAGGAGTTGGGGAGGCCGACAAGCAAGGAGTTTGCATCGTCAAGCATGGATGTAATGAAGACATGTATGAGGGTTTCAGTGGCCTGCAGTGTGAGCCATCAGGAGAGCCTCGGTCTTGTTGACGTTCAACTGAAGAAAGTTAGCTCTCATCCAGGAATTGATGTCTGACAGACATTCTCTCAGGACAGCAGTGGTCCTGGAGTCAAGGGTGGAGGCAGAGAGGTAGAGTTGGGTGTCATCCACACACATGTGGAAGTTGACCCCATGTGTGCGGATGATATCATCAAGAGGGAGCATATAGATATTGAAGAGGCGGGGACCAAGGGCAGAGCCCTGAGGAATGCCGCGACCACATCACTCCCACCCTCGCTTGCCTTCACTGGCTTCCCATTCCCCAGAGGATCGAATTCAAGATCCTCATCCTCACCTACAAGTCCATTCACGGTCTTGCTCCCTCCTACCTCTCCAACCTACTATCCCCCTTCCTACCTGCCCGTACCCTCTGTTCCTCTGGCTCCAGTCTGCTCCACATTCCCCGCCACAACCACCCTACCATTGGTGGCCGGGCCTTCAGCCTCTCAGCCCCGAGGCGCTGGAACTCCATCCCCCAGTGCCTTCGCCGCCTCCTCCCTTTCCTCCTTCAAGGCCGGTCTCAAGACCTTTCTCTTTGACCGTGCCTTCAGCTCCCCGCTTGACTCTCTACCCCCTCCTCACTCCCTCCCTTCTCTCCCCCTGACCATTTCCCCCCTGCTCGGGTCCTGACCCAACTGTCCAGCGCCTTGGGACGTCCTCCCGACGTGAAAGGCGCTCTATAAATGGAACCTTGTTGTTGTTGCACAAGACGGTGCGGGGGCTAGAGGAGAAACCATTAGTGGAGTTGAAGTGGAGGCGGTGTGAGAGGTACGATCTGAACCAGTCAAAGACAGAACCATGAGGGTTGAGGTGAGAGGAGAATCGGTGGATGAGGATAGAGTGGTCAACAGTGTCAATAATTATTATTGTATACAGGACACAATGTCAAGAAACTTTGATAGTAACAACAACAACAAAAGTAAGTGAGAAAAGAATCTGTGTGTTGAGTTAAGGCTCACTATAATAATTTAGGTGTGGCTGATAGTGAAAATGAACATCAACGCTTGTGTACAAACGATGATGTTTGTAACAAAATGATCTCACAGAAAAAACAGAACAGAGAAATCTGTCAGCAGTAGCCACTGAAGTGTTATGTTTGTGTGATGAGCCGTATTACTTGATAGCATTCTTGCCTCTGAGTCAGAAAAGACCCATGTTTGGACTTTGAATTTATAGTCCACACTGACACTTCAGTGTAGGGCTTGGGGGAGTACTACATTGTCTGAGGTGTCATCCTTTGACATAAAACAAACTGAGATCCAGTCTACTTGTTCAAATAGATGTTAAAAGATCCCATAGCACTATTTGAAAAGACAAGGATGTTTCTCCCAGTATCCTGGCTAATAATCCTCTAGATTAAAAAAATGGATTTCACTTAACGGCTATTTTTGGGTCATTGCTGCGTGCAAAATGTCCATCATTTTGTTCGCCTAGAAATACACAATCAGTAGTTTACAGGGAATTCTGAAATTCGTTGAGATGATCTGACTGATAAGGAGAAGTAGATATTGTCAAATGCAAGGATTATTATTATTTATACTGTATACAATAAACCCATCATAAATTGTGAATATAGTCATCTTCCTATTTCCTGTCTATGACAAGAAAGGGTCAGTTGTACAAAATAAACTGTTTGCAAATATATTACTTTTAATTGCCCTTTTAAAATAAAAAATAATGGATGGTAACATAGTAATAGATCCAGGCTGGGGAAGACCATTAGTCCATTCATTCAACTTTTCAAATGATTCTTTAAAAGCGTCTATTTCAGCACCTTGGGACGTCCTCCCAACGTGAAAGGTGCTGTACAAAAGTAATCTTGTTGTTGTTGTCTTGTATTTAATCTGCTACACCTCTGCTAGCAATAAGTTAGATGCTTCTATTTTTCTCACCAAGTAGAAGAGGTGTAACATAGCAGAAAGACTACTGTGATGCAAGCTTATTGAGCCAATGATGCGTACAAGATTAGATACAATATAGTTTTTCAGCAGTGGATGACCAGAAATAAATTATTAAGTTTAGATTCAAAAGTTAATTACATTTCTATTATGCTACCTTTATGACCTGTAGTACAACCAATTTAATGGCATTCTATTCTATTAGCAGTCTTGTCCAAAGTACTGTTTGTTTTAATTCTGAGTTGCCTCATGACTTCAGCAAATGTGGCACAGCGCATATTATTATTTATAAATCATCAATTAAAAATAGCAACCACAAGAGGTTCATTCACTCTCTAGATTTCTAATACAGTTTAATAGCCACCACTGTACTGTAGGATTCACTTTTCACATTCTATTGATTTGATTGAATCGAATTTGACGATTGTTAATTTTTGAAATGCTAAGCAGCCTTTTTCCCAGAATGTTTTTAGCAAAGAAAACACTTCTATTGATTGAAGTAAAGTGAAAACAAACCGTTGAATTTTTATAATGATTTGTATTTAAGGTTCAACTTTGAGTTAGGTCAGGGTGGTCTAATCTTTTGACTGCTGAGGGCTGGATGCTGGATTTGAGAAACGCCTGCACGCCAGATAAGCAATATTTTTGGGTTTCCCTTCCATAAACATAACTGTACAGAGATTGAGGGTCGCGGACATTGGGCGAAGGGAGGGGGTGTAGCAGAGTATCAGAGCCACGGATACTGGGCCCATATATGGTTCGCGGGTCGGATGCAATCACCCCCCCCCCCCCCCCCCGCCACCAGTTGGACCAACCTGAGTTAAGTTATTGTATGAACATTCAAAAAACAAACCTTTGCAGCATTAACTAAAACCATTGGGGGTCAATTTAGTTATATATATGGCAACCCCATTTCAGACCTGCTGGCTGCATCCAATGTCATCAGTTCTTTAAGAGCAGGCATGCCTTATAACAAGGAGTGGAAGGACATTTTAATGGGGTTGCACTCTATTCAATATTTATTACAATGAATGTCCCCTGATGGACATTCCCCATGCCATTCTTAATAACAATATCTGTGTAGTCGGGGTGTGGGATTGGACTTCTAGCTTATGACATTTGATCAGCAGTTTGTGGCTTTCTATTGAACAATAAACTCAAATAATCAGTAACCACCAAACTGGTAGTTGAATAATGCAATCCAGAAGTCTTAATTTCAAAGAGCCAGATTCAATGACGTTGACGTTGAAAAAAAACAAAGGGGGCTCCATGTCTGATACACACATTCAGTGGTATAAATATCTGACGAATCACTAAATTGACCCCTTTGTCAGTTGCTATCAACTCTGCATCTTACATTTATTAATTCATATGCAAGATTAGAGATGCTGGCAGTGAGCTGTAAGACAGCAATTCAATCAAACAGGTTTAATGAAGCTCAAGTGGTTCATACATGGCTGCACAAGCTGCCCTCTGCCCCTCCATCGAAAATACTGCCATAAAAAGTACCTGCAGCAAGAAGCAATCTTTTTTAATTATAGTACACTTAAAACGTTTGTGTATTTGATTACATTTCTTGTTTTTAAATTACTTTTGAACATATGAGGCAAAAATATTCATACAGCACATTGATATAGGTTTTAAAAAATAAATGTCCTATTTGAATACCACTTTTTTCAAGTAATTGCATTGATGCAAATGTATACATCATATATTTAAATAAAAGCATTATAGACGTAACTATTACAGGTCAGAGTAACAGCAAGAACAGCAAAAGAAGGCCGAAAAGTATGACTGGTCATGTAGGATAATTAGGTTTTTATTTCAAGTACCAGAAAATATCCTATATGGTAAATAGAAACAATTTTACATTTATTGTTTTGATGTACGTAAACTCAATGTGTTGATGTTTTAATGCTGGGAGCTGGGATTCTTCCTACTTGACTCCCATTAACCCTGCAACAACTTTATACAGTGTCCTTCATGTAGAGTAATATCTGAGAATTCTGGGGTATGTTTGGAGTTAAGCAAAGGAGAGAGAGGGAGAGATGGCCATTAGTGGGATTGATGAGGTAAGAACTGAGGCTGGATTTCCACAGAGAGAGGGAAACACAGAATGTAGAGGAAAGGGGTTCCAGAGGTTACGATCTGAAGGCCAGGCCAACTATGGCGGCACAGACAGGGCAAGGGTCACACAGCAAACCTGAGCTAGCTGAGTGGAGGGGTGAATAGAGCCACAGGGTAGTAGAAATTGTGGCTCAGTTGTGAGTTGGGAGGTGTTCTAATGGTAAAAGCAATAGCCACGTACTCATATGTCAATGCTTCTATTTTATCCTGCTTGGGGTCGAGGTAAGTAGAATATCCTTGGTGCTGTACTGACTCCAAGGTGACATGTTTGGCAACAGAATATCAGATCGAGCCAACCTTCTGTGACGGTCTCGGTGGTCCAGTTCCTGAGTCAGGCAGGTCTACAGTAATCGAGGGCACTGCTGTCATCAGCCCAGCCAGCTTGTCTCATCGCCAGGACTTGGAAGAACAGACAAGTCATTGGAGGCAGGGACTCCTCCCATACTCAGCTCCTGTTAACTCTTCAAGCCAAAGCACTAAAAGATAAAGAGTGGTCAAGCAGAGGAAAACCTTGCCAGACAGTGCTTTCAATGGCAAGCTATGTGGTTTTAGCTGGTTAGACTCCAGCAGTATTCCAAAACATACTCCGGAATTTGTAAGCCTCGGTTCTTGCCCACTTGCGCATAATACTTTCCGGAATTAGCTAAGCAGGATGCGTCCTCCGGGGAAAGAGTTTGCATTCAATTCCAATAAATACCTTGGGAATTTCCATATATAGGCGGAATGTATGGAACTCTCAGTTTGGTTTGGATCCTCTTAAGAGTGGTAATAAGTTTCTGTTTGTGTCAGATACCCAACTGACCAAAAAAGCTACAATTTTGACAGCAGCATCAGTGAAGAATGAGAACGTAAATTGCAGTGCTACTCCCACTAGTATATTGTGTGAAGCTTATGTTTTCCTTTTTAAAATTTCTTGACAACCACATCATCTTTCCTGAACTCACAAGAGACAGGGAGGAAAAGTGTGATGAACACTTGTAGTCTCAGTTTGTATGCGGAGCACACAATTTCATTCTACAATGGTATCATATACTCACTGTTCTCAAGGGAACCACAAGAGTTTATCATAACAACTTATCAGAACATATTTTTAATATTACTTTTCCCAGGAAACAAAGTTAGGTTTTATGTCAGTTCAAAGAAAAATATATATATTAAAATCAGGCCAAATATCTGATAAATATATTTATATATTCCCTAAAGCAGAATAAGCCCTTGAAGGTCTTCACATTGTAATTGAGTGTAAAACATTTAAACAAGATTCAGCATTGATGGCTGCCAGTATTTCTGATACCTAGATAATGTTGGCAGCCACATGAACTACGTGAGGGAGTGTTTTTCCCTATTCTGCCTAATGAAATTGAACCGTTCAGCGATAGGGAACCAGGGGAGCCTGGCTAGAACTGGTGTGATAGGGGTACGGAGTTTAGTACTGGTGAGTATGCGGGTGGCGGAGTTTTGGATAAGCTCGATCTTATGGATGGTGGAGCTGAGGAAACCAGCGAGGAGGGCATTTGAAAAGTCGAGTCGGGCAGTGACAAACACATGGATGTGTGTTTTATGTTTTTTTTAAATTAGTGAGTGTGTTCTATAAGTAATTTTGCATTTCTGCAAAAGAACTTTAAACTTTTTAACACAATTCAGTTGTTTAAAACAATTAATCATCTCTGGAGGACATTAGCTTTGCTCCTTTCAGATCTTGGTGCATTTAATATTATTGTTTTTTTATACTGTAATGTAAACATAGGATCTTCTTTAATCAAGGAACTTCCAATTTAAATGGTAATCTTCAAATCCATTCACTCCCTTGGCACCTCCCTACCTCTCCGACCACCTCATTCTCCAATCCACCACCCGGCACCTCTGCTCAACAGGCAACAGCCTTCTGCTCGTCCCTTGCACCCTCCACCCCACCATCGGAGGTCGCGCTTTCAGACACTATGCCCAAAACTCTGGAACATTCTCCCTCAATCCCGCTGCCTTGCCCCCTCTCTCCCTTCTTTGAAGTCCCGCCTGAAAACTTTCCTTTTCAACCATGCTTATGGTCACCTCCCCGGCTCCAGCTCAGTGTCAGGCTCCGCCACTGTTAAGCGCTCTGAGACGCTACCCTGTGTGGAAGGCTCTACATAAGTGCAAGTTGTTGTTGTTACTCAGGGAGCAACATGCCCACATAAGTCAAATCAGCACAATAATTGTTGTAAGATAATTCATTACCCTCTCAAGTACATGTGCATGCATATGCATGTACATGTTGTCCAATATAAGCACAGATTGCAAAATTGAACAGGATAAGGATTCCACCTAGGAACATTAGAATAAGATAATATTGAAAAACTTGCAAATTATAACAATAGCAATTATAAAGTTTGATGAAAATCCAGCAAGCTTTTTTAAAAAAAATTACTATAGTGAAGTGTTGCATGCTGCAAATCTACTAAAGCTTTTTAAATTGCATAGAACCCGCTGAATTGTTAGCACAGCATTTGAAGGTACTCAAGTTACAACAAGTTCCCTTGTGACACACTGCATTTCAAGACGCAGAATTACTTTACACCTTTCTTCAACTTGAATGACAGCAGTGAACTTTAATTACAGCATGGATACCACAGGAGTATTGTACTGGTGCCACAGTAAAAATTCTCAGTCTTTTTCAAGCAACAGCCTGGCTCTACTTTGTTAGTTTTAGGCAATAATCAGTAACTCCTTTTTACCTCCTATACTGATTGGGCCAGAATAAATATTGAATCCTTCTCTATCATGGATGACGTTGCATAACTTGATCATCATATCACTGGAAGGACTGTGTACATCAATTGGCCAGAAGCTCAGCTGATTGCATGTAAATTTTCCTCATCTCTGGCTTCTTATATTGCTGGAAGGAATTGCAGTGAATGTAATTTTTGTCAGCCTGGAACAGTGGTAGCACTCTCACCTGAGTCAGAAGGCTGTAGTCTTAAGCTGCATGGTGGGACTTGGAAATCAAATTTGAGAAAGAGAAGGGAGTGTTCTGACAAACAATCCCCCAGGTACAATTCATCACTCACTCCATGGCTGTTTATGGGACACTGTTGTGCACAACTTGGCTGCTGCATTTTGCCCACAAAATACACAAACAATGCACTTTATAGAATTTCCTGTGAAGCGCTTTGAGATGTTTCAACAAAATAAGTAATATCAAATGTAAGGATAACTAAATATCTCAAAGCATTTCACAGAATATATTGTAAAGTGGATTGACTGTATTTTGTGGATGAAACGCGGCAGCGACTTATTTGCAGCAGTTCCCCACAAACAATGTGGATTGAGTGACAAATTTTTTTTAGAGACGATTATAGAGCTGAGAGATGATTATAGAGCATGAAGCAGATTTATATTTCCCACTTCAATATCAAGGAAGAAATCTATAATTGTATAGTTATTTGCACTTGTAGTTAATCAGCACAATAATTTTGATCATCACCATGTCACCCACTTCCATCTTCATCTACTCCCAATGCAACTGAAACCTTATCATTGCCTCAAGTTCCAGATCATACTAAATTCAGCCACTCTTATACCTGCTAAGCTTCTTAACACATCATTCCTGTCTTTGCCTGGCTCCACAGTCTCCCTTTCGCGTAGAAAATTGACTTAAAAGATCTGGACTGTCAGCTACAAATCGCTTCACGCCCTGTGACCTTTTCCTGCCACATTCTCCTGTGCCCTATTCTGCTCAGCAAACCTCTGCCCCACCATGAGCAGCAGAGCCTTTAGTCACTATGCCCTTACCCTCTGGAATTCCCTCCCTAAAATTGCCCATAACCTCCCTTGTGGCAGAGAACACAGCATCTTCTGATCCAAAGTCTAATGCTCACTAACTGAGCGAATGTGCTATTATTTTCATTAATGTTCCAGAATGAAATCTGAACCATGACCCACTCTGTCTTCCCCCACCTCCACAATGTCGTCTGGTTCCGACACTGTCTCACACCGCAGGCCGCCGAAACCTTCATACATACTTTCATTACATTAAGGCTTGACTATGCAAATTCATTGCTTGTCGCCTCCCCAACTCCTCCCTCCACAGGCTGCAGATCATCCAGAACTCTGCAGCCCGTGTCCTCTCCCACACTAGGCTCCGTGACCCTATCACCCTCATCCTTGCCCAACTCCATTGGCTTCCCATCACACAGAGGATACAGTTCAAGATCCTGATCTTCACCTTTAAAGCCCTCCATAGTCTTGCTCCCCCCTACTTCTGTGACCTCCTAACCCCTCCTGTTCGCTCCCTCCACTCAGTGGGCTCCGGCCTGCTTCACGTACCCCACCTTGCTCGTTCCACTATTGGCGGGCGGACCTTCTACCACCATGCACGCAGCCACCCTCTGCAACTCCATCCCACAGTCCCTCCGTCTCGCCCCCTCCAAGACCTACCTCAAAACCCTCCTCTTCGACTGCGCTTTTGATATCCCTGCTTCCCCCTCCCCTCCACCCTTCCCCACCCCAACCCCCAGCTCGGGTCCATAACTCTGTTTGTCCAGGGCCTTGGGACATCCTCCTGACGTAAAAGGCACTATACAAATGTAATTTTGTTGTTGTTGTTGAACAAATCAAAATATAATTCCTATCACCTGTACAGTACTATCATTTACATGGACTCACTGGTTGTACACGGTGTAGATTGCAGCTACACATTTCACACAACCTGCAGACTGACCTAAATTTCTAGCTAATGTGTAATACAGATGCTACAATTCACCATTCCACAGCTAAACATTGAGGCTGCAGAATTGCAGAGACAGTTATTTGATTATAATCTTGCATTTAATATAGTGCCTTTCACATCAGGAGAAATATCAGAGCACTTTACAGCATTTACTATAAAGTATAGTGACTGTGTATCTGGCAGGCAAATGCAGCTACTAATTTGATCATAGCAGTATTCCACAAATAGCCATGATGCAAATGCCCAATTTTATTTGGGGGATTGTTTACCAGGACATCAACAATCAATATATGGACAATGATCTATCAACAGAGTAGAAAAATTGGAAAATGGTTTGGATAACAGGTGTCTGATATTGTGGAAACCCATCAACATGGAGTCCTGATGCTCAGTGGTTAGAGCACTCGCTTTGCAAGTGAGAGACCTGGGTTCGATTCCCGGCAGGGTGAAACCTTGGGCAAGTTTCCTTACTCCACATGCCTGATAATAATCCCTCAAAAAAAAAATTGGTCATTTCAACCCACGACTGTTTGTGGGACACTGCTGTGCGCAATTGGCTGCCGCATTTCACGCACAAATATGCAGTCAATTCACTTTACAGTCTATTCTGTGAAGCACTTTGAGACGTCTAGAAGACGTGAAACGCACTATATCAAATGCAAGGATTATTATTATTATTAAGATTATCTGAACCAGAGTTCCACATATATGCATCAGCTCTACATGGAAATTTCCCTATCTGGAATGGAATGCACACTCTGCCCTGAGGGATGCACACTGTTTATGGTGAGGCTTAGTTCCAAGTGGGTGAGAGTCAAGGTTAGGGGAGAGTGTATTTGGCAATATTCAAATATACACCTACATATACAGTATATACAAAACAATACAGAAATGAAAACAATTTGCATTTATATAGTGCCCTTCACACAGGATGGCATCTCAGAGCGCTTAACAGTGGTGGAGCCCGATGGGGGAGGGGGAAGGTGGCCGTAGGCACGGCCAAAGAGGAAGGTCTTCCAAGTGCGACTTGAAAATGGGGAGAGGGCGCAAGGCAAAGAGATTGAGCGAGAGGGTTCCACAGCATCAGGGCGCAGTGACTGAAAGTACTAATGGTGGGGCGGAGGGTCTGGTGGGACAAGGAGGAGGCTGGAGCCAGTTGTGCGGAAGCAGCGGGTAGTAGTGTAATATATATATCAGTGCAGTTATATCTTTAGTTAATTTAGGCATAGCGATCAATCATATAGAACCATAGAATACTATACCACAGAAATAGGCCATTGGATCAATAACATATGTACTGGTGTTTATTGAATAGTGCATCTGAATAATCTTTAACGTCCATCTGAACAGGCTGATGGGACTTGAAGAACTTGCATATTTATAGCACCTATAATTTAAATGCATTAAAATGCTTCAAACTAATTATTGTTAAGTAGAATGACTGTTTCTTTTTGTAGACACATGGCACTTTGTGTACTGTAAAGAATCACAAATATCCATGAGGTGTATGGGCAATTAATCTGAAGGACTCTGAAACTCCCTACTCTTTTTGAATACAGTACAATAGTTCCATGGGATTAACATCTAGAGCATGATTAAGATTGAAGTTAAAAGAACCCAGGGAGTCTGCTAGACTGCCTTGAAGTTCCCATTATATAAAAGTTGACTATGTCACTCTTTTGTAACATCAAAAACGCCATAGGCAATCAGAATCTATTGCAGTGAGCTTTCCTTGACTAGGGAACAAACAGTATAATTCAGTGTTGACCATTTTCCCACTGTTCCAAAGGTTGTTACCGGATCAGATAACTGCAAAAGCACTAAATAGCACTACAAGTGGGATATAAATTACAGCTCACAGTTGCTCATATACCTTTTCTTCCACCACATACCAATAAATAATTACAATTGAAATTGTGTCTGCTACAATCCCAAGACTGGCTTCAGTGACGCCAATATAAATAAACTCCAACCTCACTCGGTTTTCTGATGTGAAATTCTGAAGTGTGCAACAAAGTTGCTGAAAATGAAAGTCATATTTTTGGTTATGAGATTGACCTTAATTCAACGGATCATTTTGTTGCTCATATTGCTGGTCGTTGTCAGGGGGGCAAGTTACAAGTGCAACTCAGCAGCCATCCTTCAATGTAATCCTTCAGCCAGATTTATTAGAGACGCTGCAACCAGATTTATTGGAGACGTATGTATGTATAGTGAAGGGGTTGTGGAAAAGCCATCACTGAGTTCCAGTTGAGTGAAATTCACGGTTCAGAGGACGGGAAGGGTTTCAGTGCAGAATCACGCAGGGCCTCGCTCCAGGCTTCAGCTGTGTCTGAAGGCTGACACACAGTTACACACACGCACGCACGCAGAGAAAAAAAATGATGTATTTTGTGCTCTAAGAAAAAAAAAGATGTCGTCGAACCGGTTGTACACTGGAACTCACAGGAACCGTGTGCGCTCATGAGGTGGAACCAGTCTCTCTTCCCAACCATGTCTGCAGTCTGTCTATGATTACAGTGGTGAGACATCACCTTGTTGACGAGTATCAACAAGATCATAATAATCCCTCCAAAAAAACCAAAAAACAAGAATAAAAAAAAATTGGTCATTTTCAATCCACGACTGTTTGTGGGACATTGCTGTGCGCAATTGGCTGCCGCGTTCGCCCACAAATATACAGTCAATTCACTTTACAGTGTGTTCTGTGAAGCGCTTTGGGACGTCCTCCCGACGTGAAAAGCGCTATATCAAATGCAAGGATTATTATTATTATTATTATTAGTTCTGCGTCTCGGGCGTCGGTTACACACCTGAGCCGACGTGCGGCTCAGCGCCGCGGCCCCGGGGAGTGCTTCTCGGCGTCTCTGGGAGTGAGGTGAAGGCAAGTGCGGGGGGGGGGGGGGAGGCCGTTATTTATTATGGGTTTAAAGTTAGCGTTATTACCTTTCAGTCTGTTGAACTCGTTAACTCTAATTTCCTCTGGGCTGCCTCCATACCCACAGCGGTCAAGTTCAAGTCTACTTTCAACGCAGTCTAAACCGCTCAACTCGCTCGGCGTCCCGCCGCCCTCCATGTGCCCGGTCACCTCCAAGTGTCCGGTCGGCACTGAGGCCGCGGAGGGGCTGTTAATCATTTACTGTTAACTCAACTGCAGCTTCAGTGAGGGCTCAGTCAGTCAGTCAGTCAGTCAGTCACTACGCGGCCGCGGGGCTCAGCGCCTTCGTTACACAGCGACACCCCAACCGATTTCTTCCGAGGTCAGAGCGCATCGTGCGCAGGCGCAACATGGCGCCGGGGCGCCGCCCGCGCTCACAGAGACCCGCGGGGGGGAGGGGGAGGGGCTTCGCTGGCGGGTGACCAGGGCCTCGCGCAGTGACGGTTGGGGTGGTCTGTCCGGGTCCGGGGTCGGGCCTCAGTGACAGAGAGAGCTGCTGAGCAGCGCCAGGAGGGCAGCGCCAGACAGGGGTGAGTGGGCAGGAGGGCAGGGCCAGGGTGAGTTGGCAGGAGGGGAGGGCCAGGGTGAGTGGGCAGGAGGGCAGCGCCAGACAGGGGTGAGTGGGCAGGAGGGCAGCGCCAGACAGGGGTGAGTGGGCAGGAGGGCAGCGCCAGACAGGGGTGAGTGGGCAGGAGGGCAGCGCCAGACAGGGGTGAGTGGGCAGGAGGGCAGCGCCAGACAGGGGTGAGTGGGCAGGAGGGCAGCGCCAGACAGGGGTGAGTGGGCAGGAGGGCAGCGCCAGACAGGGTGAGTGGGCAGGAGGGCAGCGCCAGGGGTGAGTGGGCAGGAGGGCAGCGCCAGACAGGGGTGAGTGGGCAGGAGGGGAGGGCCAGGGTGAGTTGGCAGGAGGGGAGGGCCAGGGTGAGTGGGCAAGAGGGCAGCGCCAGGGGTGAGTGGGCAGGAGGGCAGGGCCAGGGGTGAGTGGGCAGGAGGGCAGGGCCAGGGGTGAGTGGGCAGGAGGGCAGGGCCAGGGGTGAGTGGGCAGGAGGGCAGGGCCAGGGTGAGTGGGCAGGAGGGCAGGGCCAGGGTGAGTGGGCAGGAGGGCAGGGCCAGGGGTGAGTTGGCAGGAGGGGAGGGCCAGGGGTGAGTGGGCAGGAGGGGAGGGCCAGGGGTGAGTGGGCAGGAGGGCAGGGCCAGGGGTGAGTGGGCAGGAGGGGAGGGCCAGGGGTGAGTGGGCAGGAGGGCAGGGCCAGGGTGAGTTGGCAGGAGGGGAGGGCCAGGGTGAGTGGGCAGGAGGGCAGGGCCAGGGGTGAGTTGGCAGGAGGGCAGGGCCAGGGGTGAGTTGGCAGGAGGGCAGGGCCAGGGTGAGTTGGCGGGTGTGTGGCCTGGACCTGTAAGATCCTCACAGTCCTCCATCTCCTCCCTCCCTCCCTCAGAGCAGCTTTCGGGAACTCAGCACCGATGCCGCCCGCACCAGCTGCCTTGCTGTTGTCAAGGCGCCTCCGTGCGGAGCCCACCTTCTCACCACTGGATTGGGTCATTAAAGGCCTTCAATCTGACCCACGCCTCCCACCAGCTCTTCTCCAACCCGGATAGACAGACCTCTGCAACTGCCCGTGTGGTCAGATGCCAACTCCACGTAACGCTCCCTCCAGACCCCAAGGACACCGACATGGGTCTGTTGTACAACACCGGACTTGATCAATGCTGCTACAAGCCCAGAGGGGCCCCTCCGGCCATGGCCGGCAGACTTCAGCCAGGGAAAGAAAGATTTGGGATGGTTTATGTTCTCATTAGGTGATAGAAATAAGGAAGGCCTTTTCGGCCATTTGATTGTATATAACCAGAATGCCCACCCTATGGTCTTTCCATTACAAAATCGAGCTGTTTCCCATTTTCCTTTGGTGAGTTTCAGTTGCCACTGGGAATTAATTCTCCACCAGACCAGGACTTATTTGATCGAAAATATCCTTTAATAAACAATTTTCGGTGACAAACACTGTTAATTTTTTTAACCTTTATGTTTTTAACTTCTTTACGTAGGTGGTACCCAGATATGGCAGTCTCAATGTGTGTTGGATACTCTTAAGCATGGTAACTGAATGTGGTCAAGACGGAAACCATACTTGGCTCCCGTCAATGTCTTCACTTAGGCTAACAGGAAACAATCAACTTCAAATTGAAATACATTTATTTTAAAGATAAAATAAAGACAGCTGAACAAAATCCCCAAATAAATAATGGAGTCAGAACAGAGTAAAATCATAGAAGGCCATACAGCTCCATCCGAGCTAGAGCAAACCAGAGCAAGAGAGCAATTCATTCAGTCCCATTTATCTGCTGTTTCCCCATATCCCTGGAAATTATTGTATCTAAACATTTTCCCACTACCATGAATATATTTTATAAAAAATTTGATCAAAATATTGAAGCATTGAATAGCAGAGCTAAATTTTAGAAAGAACCCCTGGGGCTTTTGCATTAAAATATATTTTAATTCCTACCGACATTACATGAATTTACCTGGCTCTGAATTATTTATTTTATCTCATAATTTTACTCCTTGGATAATCTGGGACAGACCATTCCTTTCTCGAAAAGGATTCTAATAGGCCATTTCTCCTTCACCCCAGTGTAATTGATAGCCACCAGGTGCTTCATGACTAACCAATGCTATTACCATGTTCATTCTTGTAATTTTTTGATGTTTCTCAAACAGCTGTCATGAGTCATGACTAATCCACACATTATTCCTGGACCACTGTAAATCCCAAATTATTTGATTGTTCCATTGAATTGTGTGTGGTATTCAGTTGTTCATTTTCGTTTGTCAGTACCATAGTCTTCGAAGAGATATTGAATATGTTCTATGACTTTCAGTAGATTTTAAATTTCAGCCACAATATGCAAGTAGTTTTGTGGATTTTTTTGTTCAAACTGGATTATTTCAAATTCTAACATTATTTAGCTGGAATGAAAAGTATGAATCATGTACTATTATTACATCTGCTCGAAACATAGGAACCAATATTTATTTATAAACTTTTAGTGAGTTCCAACGTTTGCACTCAGATTTCCTATTATTAAAATCATAATATGCTTTAGAATTCTACTGGAGATATTATAGAAGGTGGCTGTCAGTTGGATATCACATAATATTAGATGTTGGTCTTTCTAATGATTAGTTACAAAACTCCCAGGGATATGTCTATTTATGGTATTTTATTCAACAAAGCATTTCAAGCCATCATTAAATGTCTAGACATTTATGTCTAGAGGAGAGCACAATTTCATCTTGGATATTGATTTTGCTACCAGCAATATACCATATTTCACTAATACATAATATGTCAAAGTAATATCTCTTCAACTCAACCAGTGGTTCTTGAATGATTCTTCTGAGATCATGTGTATGAGTATATCCCATACTGCAATTCCGGTGATCATCTGGGAAGAGTAAAAACTTTTAGGTGAATAACTTTGAAGAAGGCTTTGACCACATCCAGTATCAATAACAGAATTGCAGGCCTTAAATACTTCATTTCAATTTTGACAGAATTTTAAATAGTTTACAAAGGAAAATGAATTTATAAAACTGCAGTGCTGAAATGATATATCACTGCTGTGGATACCGAAGATCCTCACCTTTGACAACCAATCTACCTTAGTTAAACACTACTACTGTATTGTCTACTTATCACTGGTTGGCAAAGTCCACAAAGTTACCATCTTTGCCTTTGGCATAACTTAAAATATTTCTGAAATATGTGAACTTCCAGGGTCAAAACATTATTCACAGTACTGATTAAACATTTATGATCTGGTCATTGCCAACTGACATAGCACAGTATCTTTGTTAAATACCTAATCTGCAGAGCAGTAAGCGCTGGATTTATACTTATGACACCTCTTGATATCAACTGCTGTACATGTCAGGAGTTTGGCAAAGCAAATTGCTTTACCAAAGAAAGATAAAATCACACCTGACCTACATTGTGCTGGTATTGTCCCAGTGACCAGCTACAGTTCAGTATTTGTGAAACCTAGGTTGGCTATCCACTCCTAGTCAGGATATGATGTTTACTTCAGGAAGGCCCCAAATTATGTGTGGGAGAGAAAAAGAAACATTTTTCAATAAATGAGTGGCATACCTTAGTACTGTTCATTATTTCCAAAATTTACAATAATCTTTGCATTTGATGTAGCACCTAAGGTTTACAGACAAATGTAGGCAGAATTGTTCAGTGGACGAATAATAAGTTATATTTAACAGATCAATTAATAAACTCACACCAGAAAGACTGACCTTCAAATTCACCCTCGCTGGAAGTTTGTAAACTCCCAAAACCAATTTTGAGTCAATTATAAATAACCCCAAAGTCCATGAATTTACAAACTAACAATATCAAAAAGATTTGCTTAAGATGTCAAGCCTTAAGATTGTAGTAGCAACAACAGTGACTGTGGCTTAAGTCAGACTTCCACATGTATCCCAGGAACACAAATACTGCTGTAGCTGTACCTCAACAAGCAATTAAAAGGTCATTGACCAATGAATCATGACACACTTTAACTGTAGAAGTGTTGCAACTAGACTGTGGTCACCAAACCTTTGATCCGTGTTTGCAAACATGTAAATAGTTTAAAAAAATATTTTCTAAATAAACCAGCTTTGCTTGAACATATGTACATTAAATAGGTGAATGATTCTAACTTCATGTATCTCTGCTCCTAGCAACCATCAGGATGAAATTTGCGAGACATCTGTTCTTATTACAGTTCCTTCTATCTGTACCCTGTTGTTATGCCACCTAACATTTGAAAATAAAGCTGCTGAAGTACATTTTGTCTTTGAATACAGAAAAACTGGGCATCTGTTCATCTATTATGTTGAGGCCACAGACACACGATCACATAGACAGACAAACAGACAGACGTAAATAGAGGGGGAATATAATAGAATAATCCTATTACTCTGTAATTACTGATTATATAGCAAATATGCTGATGTGCAAAATATTTATTGAGAAAAATAACTGAAATTACTTTTTTCCCTCAAACTCAAAATGGACCACTGGTCACCAGATTACTCACAATGAAGACATAGCATATGGTTCCCAAAGCCTATGCACCTCTCAAAATACTTCACAGGCATTCTGATTTAGGTTGTTAGACTGCAAAATTTAAGTGCTTTTTTCATTCTTCAACCAATTACCTTCATCTCCAGCCTTTTTGACTTATTGGGTAACCATCAACTCTTCTCGGTAGGCTCCTTTTTTAAATGTCTATTTATCTATTTACTAGCTGTACCTGTTGCAGCTACGCTCGCAACCAAAGGATCCAATATAGAATGTAGATTTCAGTAATACCACTCACAAACCATTTACAACAACAAGATTACATTTGTATAACGCCCACAGCATGGAAACAGCCCTGGTTAAAGTAACTAGTGACATTCTGAACATCTGTGATCAGGGCTCCCTCTGCCTCCTTGTCCTCCTCGACCTCTCTGCTGCCTTCGACACTGTCGACCACTCCATCTTCATGCACTGCCTCTCCTCCTTACTTAATCTTCGCGGACCTGCCCTTGTCTGGTTCGATTCCTATTTCTCTCACCGTCTCCACTTTGTTGCCTCTAACGGTTTCTCCTCCAGCCCCCTCACGGTCATGTCTGGGGTCCCCCAGGGCTCTGTCCTTGGCCCTCTCCTCTTTAATATCTACGTGCTCCCCCTTGGTGACATCATCCGCAGACATGGGGTCAACTTCCATATGTTTGCGGATGACACCCAACTCTATGTTTCTGCCTCCACCCTCAACTCCAGGACCACTGCTGTCCTGACAGACTGTCTGTCGGACATCAAGTCCTGGATGAGGGCAAATTTCCTACAGTTGAATGTGAACAAGACTGAGGCCCTCCTGATTGGCTCGGGCCAGCGCCTCAGCACCTCAGGCTCTGGCAACATCAACCTCCATGGTTGCACACTTCAACTCACCAGCCAGTCAGGGACCTGGTGTCTTGTTCGACGCTCAACTGTTTTTACTTCCCCACACCCAAGCCATGACCCACTCTGCCTTCCCTCACCTCCGTAACATTGCCCGACTCCGCCACTACCTCACCCCTCAGGCCGCTGAAACTCTTGTTCATGCCTTCATCACCTCCAGGCTCGACTATGCAAATGCCCTATTTATCGGCCTTCCCAACTCCTCCCTCCACAGGCTGCAGATAATCCAGAACTCTGTAGCCTGTGACCTCTCCCGCACCAAACTCCGTGACACCATCTCCCCCATTCTCGCCCGATTCCATTGGCTCCCTATCTTTCAGAGGATCCAGTTCAAGATCCTGGTCCTCACCTACAAAGCCCCCCACGGCCTCGTCTCACCCTACCTCTGTGACCTCCTAATCCCCTATCAACCCGCCCGCTCCCTCTGCTCAGCCAACTCTGGCCTGCTTCACGTTCCCTGACCACCCACCCCACCATTGGCGGGAGAGCCTTCAGCCACTCTGCCCCCAACCTCTGGAATGTCATCCCGCAATCACTCTGCCTTGCCCCCTCCTTAGCCTCCTTCAAGTCCTGCCTCAAGACCCTCCTCTTCGACTATGTAATCGGCCACCCCCCTTCCCCTCCCCTCCCTTCTCCCCCTCTGACCCCAGCTCGGGTCTGAAATGCTGTACACTGTCCAGCGCCTTGGGACGTTCTCCCGACGTGAAAGGCGCTATACAAATGTAATCTTCTTCTTGTTGTTCACGTCGGGAGGATGTCCCATTTAACATGCCTTAAACACTGTTTAAGCAAAACTGTTATACATGTGTGATGAGCTTATTTAGGTCATAGCTCATGAATGATAGGAGATCCCCCCCCAGAAAATATGCCCATGACGCTCCCCCATGCAAGACCTCTCCGACGATGTATAAATCATATCTCTATGTCATGTCTTCTTGGCAGACAGATTCACAGACATTTCGTCTTTATTAGTATACTAGCTGTATCCATTGCAGTTTCGCTTGCAACCAAAGGATCCAATATGGAATGTAGATTGACACACGGACAGACATTTAATCGTTAGCTATACTCATCTGGGAGGACTTCTATGGGAGAACTCCTTTTGGGAGGATTCAGTGGGAGGACTCAGTGCTTCTGCAGGTGTAACTGCAGAACATACGTAGGTGCGCTGTGATGCATGATGCCACAGCACCACTTTGGGTTTAACTGCGGCAAAACTAAACAATAACTAATGAACGATAGCAGGAATCGGCTTGATAAAGTGTGTCAATCCATGTTGATTGTAGTATATCCCGCTTTCCTTGAGTTCAGTGCTGGTAACTAGTCCATTCTCTCTTCACCAAAATCTCTGGTTCTTTATACCTTTCTGGTCACATACCAGTCTGTTCAATGTGTTGTTACAAACACCAGCTGTAAACCAAGGACAAACTTTATCAAAATTCCAACAGTTTGTTTCAAACAAGTCTTTGTCTGCTCATGATGATGTTGAAGAAAACTTCATTCTGTAAACAAGTTTCCAATGTCTTTGGCCTTCATGCACTCGTAGTTTTCCTGAAGCAAACAAATCCATCAGTCTCCCCGATTTTCCTTTTGTCAACTCAAGTAACTCAGAATTCTGGGACTGTTACACGAGGGAGGGAACCGGCCTACACTGACCTGTTGCTAAGCCCCCTAGAGGCAGAGTCGGCTTCACAGCGGGTACGTCTATTTGCCAAAGTCCCTCACATGAGCACCCAGATAAGCACCTGCGGCTTAACCTCCAGACTTCCAACTGATGGAACCATGGCCAATGGGAAGGGATGTGTGCCCGAGCTGTGGACAGGAAGATGGTGGCAATGCTCTCACGCATTTCATGCTGAGCTGTGTTACCACCGTGAAGCTCACAGGGATTTCCTGATATCTATCACACTTGTTGGCTGGCGAAAGCGGGGTCTCCTTGGAGCTGAATTAGCCGCCAAGATGATGTTTTTAGCAACGGAATGCCAGAATCGAGCCAGCCCTCTGTAGTGGTCTCAGTCGTCCGGTTCCTGAGCCAGGTGGGTCCGCAGGGCACTGTTGATAAACAGCACTGCCAGCCTGGCTCATTGGCAGGATTTGGGGCAGGGAATCCTTCCACTCAACTCCTGTGAACTACAAGTGAACTACAAGTGAAAGCCCTAATAGGTAGGATCGTCCTAGTTGGACAAGCAGCAGGAAAGTTAGGCAAGCTATGCGGTTTTAGCTGGTTAGACTCCAACAGTATCCCATTGCACATTCTGGGGTCTCCAAACCTTGGCTCTTGCCAACCTGTGCCTCATACATTCTGGAATTAGCTAAGCAAGATTCATCCCTCCAGGGAGAGAATGTGCATTCCATTACAATAAACATCTCTGTAATTTCCATGTGTTAGTGGGGATTCTCAGTTTGGTGTGGATACTCTTAAGCATGGTGATGGGTTTCCGCATGTGTCTGATACCTGGCTGACCAAACAAAAAAAATTGTAATCCTCTGGAACCATGTTGCATCTTGTGCCTTATTTTGTTCAGCCTCTTTCCAATAAGTGAGTCAATCTAACTTTGTTGCTGGCATTACCGAAGTTATTGCCGAACACCTTACTATTGTCTCATAAATGGGTAATACCTACCACTGGCATTTCTCTGGGGCCAATTTATATTAGAATCCATAACCCCTACAACTAATGCTAGCTTTAACTCTAGTATTCAACTGGGATTTGTTGACTCCTTGTACCAAACTTTACCACAGATGTCTTGTAGTCCTGATGCTCACCTATCATTATTCTGCTTTTGAAAATGTTTATTAAGTTCTTTTACTACTGCAAGCCATTTCCAGATGAATGACCATCACCTATTTTACATTAATCTACCAATTTTAACTAATTGGATGAACCCACTAAGAAATACTGTAGGTAGAATTATTACCTATGAAAACCCTAAATTGAGAACTGAGTATCCCCCAATGCAATCATTCTACTCTTCAAATAACCTGCTGAATAAACTCTGTCCAGTTCAGTAAGTACTTCCCCTATCTAATTTCTGTACAACTTGTCCAACAAGTTCACGTCAATGATTATATAGATCTTAGCTAACTAGTCTACTGCAACACATGTCATTGAGACATCTCAAAGCGCTTCACAGAAAATACTGTAAAGCAAATTGACTGTATATTTTGATAGAGAAACGCGGCAGCCAATTGTGCAGAGCAGTGTCCCACATACAGTTGCGGATTGAGTGACCACATTTTTTTCAAGCGATTATAAGCCCTGGAAAGCAATCCACCAATTGACTAACAACCAGGTTCCTACTTACTGCGAGAGTTAACAGGGGTGTGCGGAGTAAGGAAGCGTGCCTAAAGTTTGGCCCTGCCCGGGAATTGAACCCGGGTTCTCTCACTTGCGAGGTAAGTGCTCTNAAAAATACACTATGGAACTCCACAATTCCACAAACAACATTGCCTGAGTTGAACTACATGAATTCTCTTTAATCTACTTTACTCAGAACTTTAGTTAAAACTTGCTATTTTTTGTTCAGATCATAATATACTTCAGAAAACATAATATAACATTTTTAATGTTGTGACGTCTCAAAGTGCTTGTGTGCTTTGCAGCATAAGATGGTGTAGAACAAGAAGAAGCCACTCAGTCAATCTAACTTGCTTCTTCCATAACTAATCAAAACATCCTTTCGTGATTTTTTTAATATAGTTATTGAGTGGAAAAGATCTCTACAGATACTCCCTGTTTCACAGAGTAATCAAGGAAGTAGAACTTAACATATCTAAATTCATGGACGATACAAAGATAGGTGGGAGAGTAAGCTGTGAGAATGCAAAGGGAAATAGACAGGCTAGGTGACTGGGCAAGAAGGTGGCAGATGGAGTATAACGTAGGGAAGTGTGAAGTTATTCACCTAGGTAGTAAAAATAGAAAAGCGGATTATTTTCTAGAGGGGCAGAGACTAGGTAGTGTTACTGTTCAGAGAGATTTGAGTGTCCTTATACACCAGTCACAAAAGTTAGTATGCAGGTACAGCAAGCAACTAGGAAGCCTAACGCCTTGTTGGCGTTCATTGCAAAAGGGTTAGAGTGCAAGAGTAGGGAAGTCTTGCTGCAGTTGTATAGGGCTTTGGTGAGACCGCACCTAGAACTGTGTGCAGTTTTGGTCTCCTTATTTAAAAAAGGACATACTCGCCTTAGCGGGGGGCAGCGTAGATTCACTAGGTTGGTTTCTGGGATGAGGGGTTTGACCTACGAGGAGAGGTTGAATAAACTAGACCTATATTCTCTAGAATATAGAAGAATTAGAGGTGATCTTATAGAAACCTATAAGATACTTAAGGGTCTTGACAGGTAGATGCTGTGAGACTGTTTTCCCTGGTTGGAGAATCTAAAACTAGGGGTCATAGTCTCAAGATTAATGGACAGCCTTTTTGAACTGAGTTGAGGAAACATTTCTTCACTCAGTGGATAGTGAATTTGTGGAATTCTCTACCCCAGAAGGCTGTGGATGCTCAGTCCTTGAACATATTCAAGACTGAGATTGATAGATTTCTAAAGGATAGAGGGATTAAGGAATAAGGGGATAGGGCGGGTAAATGAAATTAGGTTAGAAGATCAGTCATGATCTTATTAAATGGCGGGGCAGGCTTGAGGGGCCGAATGGCCTAAGCCTGTTCTTACATTTTATGGTCTTGTGGTCTTAAGCTGAAACTCCATATTTATCCATCAACTATATCTCCACCACTACGATGATACCACTGTATTACACTGACATACCAGCATGTGAAAGTTATACAAATAATAATTCTTACATTTGATATAGCGCTTTTCACGTCTTCTAGATGACATAGTATTATGAAAAAGTGATTTATAAAACAGAAATAGCAATGTTACAGACAAGATGGGAACAAATGGTCTTGTTCTGGACTGAAATTTGTGTAATTTATCTTGTTATCTAATATGTTTGAATCTATCTCAATTATAATTATAATCCACAAATACACAGTTATTTGCCATTCTTGGGTTTGGTGTGGCTGTCTGTGGGAATACAGGTTGTGGAAGCATTGGTCATTTTAGTTGCAGCTGTGGCAGGTTGTCAAAAGCTGCCACTTGGTGGTGCAAAGGAAGTACACAGTAAACTCTTGATAACTCATCACAAGAAGGGAGGAGGGCGCAATGATGAGTTATCCAGAGTGGGGCGTTAGGTATACGTATTAATACATAAATAAATGCAGCAGGGATATTGATAGCATGACGACTTAAGAGGAAGTGACAAGGTAAGCCTG
The DNA here is from genome assembly GCF_018977255.1 of Callorhinchus milii. Classification (NCBI taxonomy): domain Eukaryota; kingdom Metazoa; phylum Chordata; class Chondrichthyes; order Chimaeriformes; family Callorhinchidae; genus Callorhinchus; species Callorhinchus milii. The sequence continues at coordinate 63,980,139 of NW_024704743.1, forward strand.
GGTCGAGTTATCTGCAGTTTACTGTATAGATCTCTGCAGAAATTGTTCGATGCTTTTAAAATATACAAATATGTACTACTGTACATATTTTAAACAATTTACTACCTGGTACTGCATCAGTGAACAATAGATTGCAGACTAACGTACCTTGGTTTAAGAACAACTTTGTTTAATATGTACATTTTCCGTTTTATTTCAGTTGCATGCATGCGTACTCATGCGGTTGGTCAAGTACAGTCCAGATGTTTTCAGTGATGTATGTGAGACCAGGTGAATTACTCTTGTATCGGTTGGAGAGATTTAGATTTCATCACTACAGAGAGTTAGCCCCTATCTTATCACCGTGACAGTGATGAGATCCCACTGTTATTAGGATGTTAGTAAATTGCTCCCTGTGTTAACTTTCCAATGCAGTGGAGTATTTTGTGTTATTTTCGTGACATGTGCATTAGCCATCCTACTGCTACTTTTGCCAGTGATTTGAGTGCGCTGTGCTGTGACCACGAAGGCGAGTTTAACCTCCTATGTTATTATTTACTCGGAAAGAAAGGGGGATGTCAGGCAGCCTCTAGTGTGTTGTTTTTTTTAACTAAAAATGAACTGGGGGAGAATGAGTGTGAACTGCTAAGGTCTTTGCTGTGAGGCTGGGGCGAGTGAGTGTGTGTTGTTGTGGTTATTATTGTTGTTGTTGCTGTCATTACCAGGGCTTTGAGTCGGGAGTCCCTGCGGGGGGTCTTCATCACGTCGATCCCGGGGCGTGTACCCTCCGCTCCACCATCGGAGGTCGCGCTTTCAGCCACTATGCCCGAAAATGTGGAACACTCTCTCAATCCCTCCACCTTGCCCCCTCTCTCCCCTTTTTTAAGTCCCGCCTGAAAACCTTCCTCTTTGTCCGCGCTTACAGCCACCTCCCCCGCCCGGCTCGGAGTCGGGCTCCGCCACTGTTAAGCGCTCTGAGACGCTACGCTGCTCGGAGGGGGGGGTGGGAACGGTACAACTGTAAGTTGTTGTTGTTGCTGTGCACACGGTCCCGCGTCGCTCCTCTTCTTCTCATCATTGTGGAGTCCTGTAGCTCAGTGGTTGGAGCACTCGCTTTGTAAGTGAGAGACCTGAGTTCAATTCCAGGCAGAGGGCGAAACCTTGGGCAAGTTTCCTTACTCCACACAGCCTAATAATAATCCCTCCAAAACAAAACAATAATAAATTGGTCATTTTCAATCCACGACTGTTTGTGGGACATTGCTGTGCGCAATTGGCTGCCGCGTTCGCCCACAAATATACAGTCAATTCACTTTACAGTGTGTTCTGTGAAGCGCTTTGGGACGTCCTCCTGACGTGAAAAGCGCTATATCAAATGCAAGGATTATTATTATTATTATTATCGTAAGCGAACGGCAAAAGGGAGCAGAGCCGGACTGCACAGACCGGGACTGCACAGACCACCGCGGGCTTCACTGGCTGAGATAAGGACCGGGGTGGCCGCCAATTAAAACACGTTTGGCGTCCAAAGGCCACCACAAACCAGCTCAAAAGTAGCCCAATATTACTGCTACGGGTAGCACTGGCAGAGCGGCCAATGTAGGTCAGTTGCTTTTGAAACTGTGTATCAAAGGGTCTTCAAAGGGAATCTGCAGCTTCAAATGTTCAAACATTGAAAAAGTAAGCAGCCGCCCAAAGACAGAGTGCCACAAAAACCCGCCCAACCGGGCGTGAAGCCGCCCAACCTGACCAGCATTACCCCGGAGCCGTGCCGGCGCGCATGCAGCCCTGGGTGCGGGGCGTGGCCTGCAAGGCGCGAGGCGAGGCCGTTGGTGCTCGGCGGTTTGGCGGTGATTTGGTGGGTGGGGAAAGGATTCCGAGCGCGCGCGCGCGGAATCCTTCCGCCAATGACAGCGCGAGAGAGAGAGAGAGAGAAAAAGAGTGCGGGACACGTTGGAGAGCGCGTGCGCGAGGCCAACGAGCAGCCGGAGCAAAGAGTGAAGCGGAGAAAGAGACCGGTTCACTCACGCACACTTTTCCTCCACATCGCATCTCTGTAATATATCCACATATATTATTACACATCGAAAGAAACGCGCAGTCTTGAAGTGGAAAGCAGAAGTTGGCCGTAGGACACCCGACAGAGAAGAAAGAAGGAAAGGAAGACAGGAAAGAAAAGAAAGGAAAGGAAAGAGCACGAGCGACACAGACGAGACAGAGAGGACCCGACTCGCCTTGTAACGGTCGTTTTTTTTAAAAAAAAACCACCACCACCACCACCAAAAAAAAATAAGGAGAGAGAAAGAGAGAGAGAGAGAGAAAAAAAAGGGAACGAAAGATTTGTGTGTATCTGTGCAATTACTGACTTCCACCCTTTATTAAAATTCCCTGATTTTTCCCCTCCTCGCTTCCCTTCAGTCCGAACCCTGTCTTGTATATAATCACATCTCCGCACCCTTCTCTCTGACCCTCTACGTTACATCCCCAAAAACCCTCCTCTGTATACCGTCCAGGTGAGTTTTTGTCTTTTCATCACTTCCTTTTTTTTGGGAGAACCGTGTAAGAGTGTGCGTGCGTGCGTGTGTGTTTTCTTTTCATATATATATATATATTTTTTTTAAAAAAAAGGCTGTGGTTGTGTTCCCTTCTTTCCGAATAAGTGGCAGCTTTATTCTTTTCCTTCGTGCAGCCTCAGCATCATCCAGAGAGATCTGTGCCTCTGCCTCTAACCCACCCGCCCGCCTGCCTCGCCTCGCCTCATCATCCAGGGGGAGGGGTTGGGGTGGGGGGTGTGGGGTGGGGGGGGGTCTGCAGGTTAGAGACCGAGAGACCGAGAGAGAGAGAAAGTGGGAGAGTTACAGGCTTTAGTAAATTGCAACTTTTTGCAATGGTTGGGAAAAAAAAGTGGGGTGTTTGCAGAGGAAGGGAAGGGTGAGAGAGAGAGAGCAAAAGAAAAAAAAGAGGTGTCGATACTGGGCAGCTAGAATGGGAGGAAAGGGTGGGGAGAGTTAGGATTCGACTGCGCGCTGGAAATGGTGCAAGTTCATAAAATTTTCAACGGTAGAGTAATCTTGTGCGGGCTGAGTGCTTCAGTTTTATTCGCCGCTTTTTATTTTACCCCAAAGAAAGGTGCTTGACTTGTTGTTAAACTAAAGGGAAATTTCCACGCAAGAGAAAGAGCTTTGTTAGGCTGTCACAAGTTTTGTTCTGTAAATGGGAAAATATCAGATGCATCTGCTTCAAGTGACCGTTTAAAGCCGGGTTGCTTTTTAAGGATATTCTAAGTTGCCAAGAAGCATTGACTAGAAGCCTTTTACTGAATTTTCTACATTATCATATAGCATAATGTAGAAATATAATCGGTAGCATTTTCAATCAACTGATATTGCACGAAACATTATGTTTTAATTGCAATATTCTGTTTAATTGATTTATATTTTTCATTTAGATAGATGCATTGTTACTTCCAGTTTAACTATTAGAATGACATAACTGTGTATAATTTGAAGGAATAATGTAACTGAAACATTTCTTGTACCAAGATGCTGTAGGTTCATTAAAGCTGAACACTGTATAAGTTTACTTAGAGTAGGTTACCAGGAAAGATGCTGAACATTATTCTAATCTAAATAGGGGAGTCCTAATGTTCTTAAATACTCAAACTGATTTAAAAATAATTATACTAGTATTACTACTGCTCGGTGATATAGCTTGTATTTAAAGCCTTACCATTGCTTATTTTGTTTTAGTCAGATCAAGTGAAACTAAGGGATATGATGACATGGATATGCAACATTGTTTTTTCTGCCAATTTCTTCATCTTTAGGGTGGTCCTTGATGCATACACATTTAATGGATCTTATTTAATATAAATCCTCATGGAGATGTTTGCTACAAAATAAATGTGTACATTAGAACACCCCCTCATCCTAAACAAATGTACATCTTAAATTAATCAGTTAATAATGCAGCTCTACAAATTTTGCATTTATAACAATTTAAAAAAAAGGTGTATAGGAGGGGCATTCAATCCACACTATTAACTTAACACAGCATTTTACTATTAAATATATTCTGGTGAAGTAAGTTAATATTTTTCATGTAGTGTCTTCGGTGATTCTGGATCTGTAAAGGACTGCATCATCTTAATGCAGCTTTGCTTTCAGCAGTACTTTAATAATTGATGTGGCTACCTTCAGACCTAATAGAGACCAGGGTGATTGGCTGCCAAAACTGAAATCTGGTGGCAGTGTAATAACTGTACAGGAATAGACTATTGCATCCATCTGTTGCTAGGTTGGGTGCTAATTAGGAAGGATGCCTAGGGTGTTCATCTCATAAAGACTAGAAAAACAGAGATTGTATGATGTGTCATAACCTTGTGGTGCCTATAGATTCGCCTGAGATGTTACTTTTCTGGTAGGAAGGTGTAAACAACTCTAAATGGTTAACACAACATTATTTAAAATATGCAAATAGATACTCTTAATTAGTGTGAAGAGATCTTACTGAACAGAAGTAATGTATTGTCGCTAAATGATCACAATATTGAAATTTATCTAGGACACACTTTTTAATTTGTTTTCAAATAACATTTCTACTTTTTTGATTGGTGTGGTACAAGTATGCAGCAACTATAAATTAATATAACTTGATAACAGTGTATTTGTAGTTACAATAAAACAACTTGCAATAGACTATAGTACTAAACAATAAGACTTCAATTAAACAGTCAGTATGCATAAGCTAATTGTTTTTTATAGTCTTGCACAAATGCTCAATCTCAAATTGTGTGAGTGAAAATGTGCCTGCATACTGACATTGCAACCAAATCCACATTAACTTGCTGTTTTGCATGAATATAAAAACACCAAGCAGAGCATTTTCCATCCCTTGGGGTGCTGTCTTTCTTTACATTAGAAAAAAAATCATGGCTTTAATATTTTTGGTTTGTTTTAATAAGATAGCAAAAATAGTTTTAAAATAAATTTATTGTACAACACTGAGGTAAAACATATGTTTGCTCACCATGATATGTCCATGTGGTGCTAACTGATGGATGAAAGCAAAGCCGTCTTAAAATTCAAATAGATTGTCACCTAAATATTTTGCTGATCTATAATACTCAATTTTATAGGAAATGTACAAATGCAGTAATGTTTTGTCCAAAATAACATATATTTTGTTTTTAATTAACTTTTTTAAATTAAAATGTGATAAATGCAGCTGCATATCCTCTTTTTGACTTGCAAATGTGATCCTTTTCAATTCAAGTCCATTTTGGTGCATCTGAAATGTTAAATAGAAGTGAGCAAAAATTACATTACGTAGCAGTGTTTTCGCCCTAGAAGACCAAGTAACAAGCTTGCCTCCATAAGGAGTTCTTTGAACATTTTAGCATTAAGCTGATTCTCCATTCATAGAATTTGGTAATCATCGATACTCTGCTTCATATATATTTTCTCTTCTATAAATGTGTGTAATATTGAGAAAGTGCAATTGGAAGTCTAGGAGAGTCAATGGAGAGTAAGATGGCTAGCAATTTCTTTTTCCTGAGTGGAATTTCCCTGTGGAATTGTAGAGTAGGCTTAGATGACATGCTGTAGTTCTGTCAGGCTGAATGTTTTATAAAGGTGCTTCTGAGGCTGAGGGAAATTATTGTTCTTTCCTTTGGCTGCAATTTTCTCTTTCCCTGATGCCATTACCATCTGGATTGAGTTCTGTCCTGCCATCCATTAGCCACTAATGCTCCATTAGTGTGGGCTGGCTGAATTTGATTCCCCCCATTGTATGATTCTAGTTCCCATGGCATGTGTTATACAACCAGCCTAGTCTCCCCATGGCCCTCTCATTCACCCTTAATGTACTCACCTACCCTGTCCACTTTTTCTAATCAATACTCTCAGTTGCCACATTAATCCAACCAAGGCATAAAGACAAAAGGAGTTCAAGATATGAAAGATTGAACAACCTGACTGCTGCAGGAATGGAAGCAGACTGTTGAGGGAACTGAAGGCTTGATATCCAGAATGGATCTACCAACAGAACTGTAAACCCAATATATTCATTTATATTTGGATGTATCTTTGAAAGTGGAAAGGTGATTATCAACAGAAAGTAAAACGGGCCATCTGGTGTTGTAATCCTGTATACTGAAGAACACGAAACCTCAAGCTCACATGGTGTAAGATTTCTGAAGCTATAATTGTTCTATATAATAATATTACAATTCAAGATTGAAATTGCTTGCTGATGATTCTGAAAAATGCAGCAATTAGCAAAGGGATTAATATAGTTTGTGGAAAGATGGCATAAAGAAGACTGGATTTGTTTGAATGCTGATGGATCGTTATGGTTTGAACATCGCTTCAGAAGAATGCTTACTTTTCCTCAGATCTGAAATTTTGAAGAAACATCGGCACTGTCAGTTGACAGAAAATGTCTATTTGTTTATGTGTATCTACTTTAGGCAATGTTGATTTGAACCTTCTCCATTCTGAAGCAGGTGTGCATTGTGGTGGAAGACTTTGCAGCTGCCTTTCTGTAACTGGATGGTTTGCATTGTTAAAATCTTTCTTTCAGAATGTCAGTTCATTGCGCTATGTACAACAAAAGGCCAGCTCCCCAGGGATAAGGAGACAAAAGAACAGATGGTGCAATCCTTCAACAGTTCCCAAATTGTGAAGTTTGCTATTACAGATTAACAAACATAAATGCAAAATTAGAGATTTATGTACATAGCACTCACATGTCAGGCAAATCAATAAAACATTTGCTAGTTGTACGAAAAAGGAATTTTATAAATTTGATGTGTTCATTAATTTATGGACTTAGATACAAGATTCCCATTATTTTGAATGGAAAAACGGCTGATGTACATACGCATACGTTGTGATGTTTTGTTGGTCACTGTAAGTAATTTGAAATTTTATTCAAAATTGATATCTCCATTTTTCATTTGTAAAGTTTAGAGGTATGATGTGATATTTGGCACACATGTCTGAAAGGTAATAGAGTTTATGCAGCCGGTGCTATTCAGATTATTTTTAAAAACATAATTCAGGGACAATATTCATCAGTGTCAAATTTTATTTAAAGTTTATCTTTTTCATTTGTAAAGTTTTAAGGAGAAATGTGACATTTGGCACACGTTTAAAAGGAACAGAAAAGTTTATGTAGCCAGTGATATTGAAATTCTTTTGAATTAAAAACATCAGGGCAATATTTATTAGTGTCATTTGGTGCAAAACCATATTGTGTAAGAGAGGTGTTGATGGTTTGTATCTGGGGATGTGACTTGTGCATCTGTAAAAGCCTGTATCCACAACATTTTTTACACCTACCTGTGGGTATATTCCGTCCTGCAAAATATTTGCATTGATATTCTCATTCTTTGAGGTCGAGTGGCAAACGTAAACATTTTTACGAAAATGTTTTTAAAATCAGCCAGGGAACAGGTAGTGCAGAGAATTTGATCAGCAATGTGTGACACTGAGTACAGCCTTAATTCTCCTGCACCCCCCACCCCCCCCAATGTCACTGAATGAAACCTAAGATGTACTAAGGGGAGATGTATCTCTTAGGGAAGGGAATGTTGTTCGGGAGAATCATTTGTACTGTGCTTGAACATGTTCCTGCAGCCAGGTCAGAGAAGTATTGGCAGAGGCCTGAGTGCAGGTGGGCACCTTCCTTTTCTGCTGCAAGAGATAGAGAGAAAATTCAAGTCCATTTACAAAATTTGTGTTTTTTAAAACAGAGTATTTTTGAAAAAAACACTGTTCCATGGGATCTTGGATTCTAATTTGATTATACAGTAATTGGTTTTGATAATTTGGAAATCAGTTTTGAGATATAAGATGTAAAAGATGTGGAACATTTTAAAATTTCTTGTATAGGAGATTTACTACAGATTAAGTCAAAAGAAAACTCATGCCTTTCAAGCAGCATACTTTTCCTTGAGTTGGTCATTTTAATAGAGTCTAGACTATCTTGTGATTTATTTCAAAGCTTCATTTCACATACTGTAAATTTATTTAATCTGATTTCTGATTTGCTAGAAAGTCTTATTATTTTAACATTCTACAATTTGAAATGAATTAACTGTGTTTTATGATATTATGAACACGACAATGTGTAAGATTTCAGCAAAATATATATATCCCATTCAAAAATAATCCAATACAACGGATATGCTGTGATTATGCTTTTATCACTGATTTTTAAGTGCAGTAACTGGCATATTAACTGCTGTATTTAACAGTTAGAGTGCCGGCGGCTCCAAAGAACACTCCTTGGGCTAGCCAATTTTAAAGTATTCAGCTCACATGCTGTGATACTCATTGAAACATATTATTTTAGTAATAAAATGATGATATTGTCCAGAATATCTTTACCCTACCTGCAAAAAAACAAATAAAACTGATTTTTTTTGAATGCTTTGTCCATTTCTTTTCCCCTATTTTATTTTTGTTAACTTTTGCCCTTTTCTTATCTACAATGCTCTGTTTCTCTCATTCAACATTTTTTTTGTTTAAATTCACAACAATTATTCACTTTTTTTCCTATGAACCTTATGGCTTTGTATATTTTTGAGGTGTGAGCCCCTTCAAGACTGTTGTTCACTGTGTGGGTTTGTTTCTAGTTTGTTGATGCTTAGACATCTAAAGATTGACACGGTTGTATCTACACAACCAGTCTACATTTGATGCAATGTCAAACTAAGAGTGTTATTGCAGGACAATTTATTTTGTTTTGCTGCTCCACCAATCTGATTGTGGCAGACCAAAATAACTGCGATAACTCTGTGGGAGTTAGACTCAGAAAGTAGCAGAATTTCAAAACATGATGCCGCATATATATTTCTGATTTGTGCGTTTTGTTTGCAGCTGACCGTAGTCATTTCCAAGTGTTTATATTCTGAAAAGTCACGGCTATAGGTATTGTAAAGTGTTTTCATCTGTTACAGAAAGGTGAAACAACTACTAAACGTTCAATTGTGACCTTCTGGAAACCTTTTTAAAAACGTCATCATGAAATGAACCTTTTTCTCAATAAGACCATAAATCATTAATTTATAAAACCTTTCAGAATTAGAAGTCAATTAAATAAGGCAATATTAATTTACAATGTCAACCATACACAGTATTTGCTTTTGTCACACAATGATTCATTCAAGAATAGCCAACTGCACGAGTATATATATATTCACTGAACTGCAGAATAAGTTGATAAAGAAAAACAACCATACTGTAATGCAGGTTCCATTGCACCGGAGGATCTGGGTATCGGTTATGTAGTTGCATGTTGTGGTGGAATTTCAGTTTCGTTTGGACTATTATCCTAGATCTAAGAATTAAGTTTTCCTTAATACTCCTAAATACACTACAGTGTTTTGTATATTTACTTGCACCCAAGTCTTATTCCCAAAGTAACTACTTTTCATGGTTCAAAATGTACAAAATATATCAATGTAAGTGCACTAAAATAAACAGTATAAATGTCAATTACAATTCACCTACAAAATACAGTCACTAGCCTTTGCAGTAAATCCTATGAACCACTGAGATATCCTCTTGTAAAAGATGCTATATCAAATGCAAGGATTTTTAATAATAAAACAATACTGCTTAGAGTTTACTAATTTAAATTGCAGTTAAAGAATACGAAGCTGCCCAAGTCTACACTGTGATTGCAGTTTTAAAATGATGGAAGTGTACCATTCTAGCAATTTTTCCAAGTTTTTGTTGTGTTCATAAGGAATATGTAGTAGCAGAGTATTGCATCTTGGAACAAATTGCTATCTAGACATTTCTGATTGGGTGGCTGATTATGAAAGCATTTTGATGGTATCTGTGATGCTAGGCTGACGGGGAAAGATTTGTTGTGGTGGGAATGTACAGGTTAATGGAAGTAATTAAGCGTAAATTGTGAGCTTGATCAACTCTATGAATTTGAGAAAATGTTACAAATGATGTTTCACATGCATGAAAGTAGAAAACATTTTTTTATGTATGAAATTATATCAATTCAATCATTAAAGCATCACAGGACTGTTAAAAATTATGCAGAATAAATAAAGCGGTTCATGTGAGATAACTGAACGCAATAATCTTCAATTCACCTGAAAATATTACATAATTTGTGTGATCATGCTACTAATAAATAATTACAGTAAACTCCAATTAACTGTCACTCCAAGGGAAAAGGATCCAGTGACAAATTTTCTGATACGATGACTTAACAGTTGGTCCTCACCATATCATCCCAAGCCACTCAGTCTCTCCTCGCACCTGCACCAGTCACAGGCTAGGACAGGAGGGCTCTGCAATGCAAATTGCTATCTTATAGAACGAGTTACCCAATCAATTTTACATTGAAATACTTAGGATTTCTTCCTCTTGACATGAACGGCGCTATAGAAATGTAATTTGCTGCTGAATTATGTATTTTGCAGAGTGAACAGTAAAGTGATATCCCTCAATAATACAAATTACATTTGTATAGCGTTTTTCACTTCCTTCGCCTCTCTTTCTATTTCCAGGTCTCTGCTGAAGACCTTTCTTTTCGACCGCGCCTTTGGTCACCTTCCTCCCCCTCCCCCTGGCTTGGCCCTGGGATCCGTTACTGTGAAGCGCTCTGAGATTCTGTCCGGCGTGGAGGGCGCTATATAAATCCAAGTTGTTCATATCAGGAGGACGTCCCAATCCACTTGACAGTCAGGAATTTGGACCAGAGCGGGGAGTTGGATTCAAGAGGGGTGGAGGGTGACTGAGGACGCGATCAATGACGAGGGTCTTGAGTAGTGCCGTGAAAGAGGAAAGGGAGAGAGGAAGACAAAGGGATTGTGGGAAGGAGTTCCAAAGAGTGGGGGCAGAGAGGCTGAAGGCCCGACCGCTGATTGTGGGGTGGGCTGGGTGAGGGATGCTGAGCGGAGGGAGCGGACAGGTTGTTATGGCGTTAGCGGTTCACAGAGGTAGGGAGGACCAAGGCCGTAGGGGGCTTTGAAGACTAGGATATTGAACTCTATCCTTTGGGGGATGGGGAGCTAGTGGAACCGGGCGAGGGCTTATATGGGAAATGCTCAGGATATCAACAACATAAGTGATAGTGACTAGTTAGCCACTAGTTAAACAGAGTTGAGTTATCTGGAGTTTATTGTACTATGTCCCTTTAACATTTGTTAAAGAACTATGTTACTTTCAATGATCTAGGGTGAGTTGTCCTGTGTAACATTTACTGATTCTCCTGCAACTCAGTATTAACACCCTGCTTAGAGCCAAAGAGGTTTATAACCAGGAGACCACTCATCCCATCACGTCTGCTCTGTCTCTCAGAGTAAGCTTATCTTTCAATCCCACGGCCTTTGATTTTATAAAATCATACTTATCCTTTGATTTGAATCTGCACTTTATGTACACAGTGCAAGCAATTAGTCTTCTCAAGCACGACTACAAGTACACATCAACACCTTTTTATCAAAAAGAATATCCTTCCTGGATTCAAGACTCCACTTTTCTGGGTTTTGATCTGAACTCTAATTAGATTATAGTTTTGTACTCTCTGGTATTCATTAATATGTACAGAATCATTACTGTTCTTTGAATCAGTGGAAGAACTAATGGTTATGGACAAAAGTATATAAGTTTAAAAAAAAATCTTTTTCTGCACCATGTCCAAATAAATACTGTTGTTACCTCATTCCACACACCGCTTGGTTAACTGCTGTTAGGCTTGAAACACATTCTGCCTGTGTTAACTTCACCAGTTAACTCAGTGCGATGTGCTAACTCCACATAGCACTGGGATAACCGGAGAAGCTCACCTATTGCTCTGTGGAAGATGCTATCATTTGAAAAATGATGAAGACCATACAAGGTATGTATGTTTTTTAACTAAAAACTATAATCAGTAGGACAATTAAAAAAAAATCAATATTTTGAAAATAATTAAACTTGACACCACCTGAATTGCTTGAAAGCTAATGCCATCTAGGGTAACATCTTGGAGGAGTTACTAAACCCAGTGGAACTGAAGCAGGGATTTGAACTAATCGTTACCCAGTTGAAGCAGCTATGTTAATGATTATAATAACTAATATCAATTAATCTCTTTTAGACTGAGTAAGTAGATACTCCAATTCAGGACATCAGTGTTGTTGTCAGAAATAAAAACAAAGCAACAGAAATAGAAAGTTGGTTTCAATGCTAATCATAATTCTCTTTTTTTAAATAGGATAAGACACCTTCTTTAAATCAATTCTTTATGTATTCCTAGATTTTTAACATTGGATGTTTTGTAAGGTTTAAGCTGATAAATTAATGAACAGGTTAGTTTAAATTGATATAGTTTTAAATTGAGGTAAAAGTAGATACTTTGCAAGTTGATCGTATTGTGCTTATTCACATGTTTTCCAAAGACTATACCAAAACATAAACACAGGGTGGCAGTTTAGGTTTATCAATTAAAGGGGATGTATTTCTGTTTACTTAGACAAGAAAGTTGCTGCATAAACAACAAAAAAGTTACATTTGTATAGTGCCTTTCACGTCGGGAGGACGTATCAAGGTGCTGAACAGACAGAGTTACGGACCTGAGATGGGGGAGGGTGGAGAGCAGGGGAAGAAGCAGGGAGATCAAAAGCACGGTCAAAGAGGAGGGTCTTGAGATGGGTCTTGAAGGTGGCAAGGGAGAGCGCGAGACAGAGGGACTGTGGGATGCAGTTCCAGAGAGTGGGGGCAGAGTGGCAGAAGGCCCACCCAACAATAGTGGGGTGAGCAAGGCGGGGGACGTAAAGAAAGCCGGAGCCTGCTGAGCGGAGGGAGTGAACGGGATGGCAGGAGGTTAGGAGGTCGGAGAGGTAGGGGTGGGGGAGCAAGACCATGGAGGGCTTTGAAGGTGAGGACCAAGATCTTGAACTGTATCCTCTGTGTGATGGGACGCCAGTGGAGTTGCACAAGGATGGGAGTGCTCCTGGAGCCTAGTGCGGGAGAGGACACGAGCTGCAAAGTTCTGAGTACAGTACACACTGTAAAATAGAAAAACAAAATGAGCAAAGATCTTCAATCCTCCGATTTTCTTTGTTTCCCCCTTCTGCTTTGAAATGGTACCAATGGGCAAATAAGAGTTGATTGAATTGAGCTATTGTAGAAACTGTATTATGTGAAAATGTGAATTTTTTAATTCTGAAATATTAATTCTCTTTCCTCTGGGACAAGAATCTTAAGTTTCATAATTAGTTAGCACCTAAATTAGGTAACACGGCATTACAGTAAATCTGGATCATGGCATTTAATATGATCTGAGTGAAGTCCGAGTTACAGGCAAACTGAATTGAATTGCGGGAAATGTAGTTTTGAGCTGTCTCCACATGTGCACTTACCCGCAAGCATTGAATCGCAGAAACTTCTTTTGTGCGTGCGGCAACGAGTCAAGACTGTTTCCCGCGATTCAATGCATTTTGATCTGTTGCTGCATGCACACTTACTGGCAATTGCATTGAATCACAGGAAATGAAGTTCTGCAACACTTGCAGGGAGAAGTCAAGATTTTGTTTCCTGCAATTCAATGCAGCCAGACGGTAAGTGCACATGTGTCAACGGGTCAGTACGTCATTTCCCATGATTCAATGTAGCTGGTAAGTGCGGAAGTAATGGAAGATGGGGGAATACATTGCAAGTTAGGAGGTGATAAATACGACAAGTACAAAGAAATCTAAATGGTTTTGATAGGAAACTAAATGGGACTCGGATGCATGTACAATTATACAATTTATAAAGTTAAGACTTACTGTAATTGATCTCTGCATCGAGGTTATCCAAAATGGTCAGTTCGAATTCATTTATCAGTTACCACCTTTTGGTGGAACTTTCTTCTGTTCAGTATTATGTATTATTCAAAGCTGGACCTATTGGTGTTCAAAGCGTGTGTTACATAAATACAATTCTTAGCTATTTTTAAATCACATGGAGTTGAGGGCAATATTGGGTCACAGATAGAAACTTGGCTGGAGATGGAGACAAAGAGTATAAAAGATGCGTTCAATGATTGATAGACTGTGGGAAGTGGTGTTCCCCAGGGATTCATTGATGGTGACCTGGGTACAAGAATAGAGGATACGATCTCTAAGTGTACAGTTGGGAGATGTAAACTGTGAAGAAGACGGGCAAACATATAAAGAAACATAGATGGATTAAACAAGTGGACAGAACTAAGGCAGATGGATTTTACATTGCAAAGTGTAAGGTGGTGTATTTTTTAGGAAGGATTTGCTCTACCTAGTGGTAGAGACACAGAAGGATAAGTGGGTAGTGGAGGTATAAAGGAGTATAGCAAAATGGTAGGGCATTGCAATTAAAAATTCTGAGAAGTTGGAGCTCTTTAAGATGTTGCACCAATGTAATAAGGCGTTATGTCAAATGCAAGGATGATAATGGAACATGGACTAAATTCATCCTGTTCTTCTGGATTTTCTTGGATTTTACTTATGTTTCCTTTTTGGTCTGATAAACATTCTACGTGTAAGAGTTGAGTCAATTTAGCTCAATCCTAGCTTGGGCAGGAAACCAATACAGAATCTTAACGACAACTGATACACCTGTTTTGTTGGCTTGTCACAGATACTTGAGTTACATTACAGTTCCAGATGGGAGTACCCTGTTATAGGAACAGAACACTTTGCACCTGACATCCCAACAAATTGAATGCTTGAGGCAGAATGATATATGGGATCAGATGCATCAAACAATGTTCTCTTCTGTACAGAGCTCAAATTCAGTTTACCGTTGGGCAGCCCAAGCTGCTGAGAGCTCGATCAGATTTCCCGCGATGTATAATGTTCTGCAGTTTGTAAACATTAGCACTCTGAAGAAAAGTTTTTGATACATTTATGATCAGGGCACACTTTACTGTCCAAGGCATTCTCCTTAAGCATGTTGGTTGCACCTACTGAATTTTAAGCCCTACAACATTCACTGACTTAATTCTAAGATGGTACAACTTTGAAAGCTTTGAAGTTAATAGTGTGGTTAAAAAGAAAATTCTGATCCAAAAAGCTAACCCAGAATGTTAACTCAAAAAAAAATGTCTCGACTGTCTGTGGGACATTGCTGTGCACAATTGGTTGCCATGATTAGCCCACAAAATATACAGTCAATTCACTTTATAATATATTCTGTAAAGTGCTTTGAGACATCTAGAAGACGTGATATGATATGGCATATCACATATCACGTGAAGTGATATTGCGCTCTATCAAATTCAAGGAATATTATTATTATCCTTCCACAATTCTCTTGAGTTCTCTTTCTTTCATCGTACCTATTTCATTTTGGTTTTTGTAACCATGCAGGTGACTACAGAAAAGAAAATTTTTCTAATCCTAATTAGAAAATCCTAATCCTCTTGGACATCTAGTGTTTGTACCTGTCACTTCGCTATTTCTGATCAAGGGGTAAATTATAATATTTTATACCAGATTTAGCAGTGGGAAAAAATAGACCAAAAGTATTCTGAGAGCTTTTTGGATCAGAAATTTCTTTTCAGCCATACACTTAACTTCAAAGTGTTCAAAGTTGTACCAATTTAGAATGAAGACAGGCAATGTTGTAGGGCTTAAAATATATTGACTAGATACTAATTCATCATAAGATTTAGGATATTGATAATCCCAAAAGGTCAGGCTTTTGGAATTTGTCTTGATTTATGGCCATAACATAAATATTCAGTAGTTATTGGAAATGAAATGTTGATTTAACATAGACTTACCTAGACTAGTGCTACTTCTTGATGGCCCCATTTTTGGCCAGCCTTTATGGGCAGTCAACAAAATAAATTTTCTTGAATAAATAGTTCTTGATTTATGCCATAAATCAAAAAATATTCAATCAAAAAAACTAAAATCACACTACCGATTGAACTCGAACTTACCTCAGAGGGACATTTCCAGCTCACAGGCCACTGGTCTAGATTATGTGAGTTCCAAGTCCCGCATGGGGCTTGAACCCACAAACTTCTGACTCAAAGGTGAGAGAGCTTCCAACTGAGCCAGTCTGACACAGTGAAATGAATGGGCAAAAATTTGAGTGAATCCTATTTGTAGTTTTCTCTCTTTTTGCCTCCAGATAGAGGTGATTCATTTACATAATGGAAAAGTTACAATGGTAAACTCATTTAACCCATTCATGTCCTCTTATTAAATATCAAATGCAAGATTTATTATTATTTGAGGCGCCAAAAAGATTTTTTATAAATTTTGAGTTTGTCACAATTCTAGATAACTATGTCCTTCCAATGCTAGTTCCACTCTTAATCCTCTTTTGGTACACAATCAGAGCCTTACTACTGGTATCTCCTATGAGCTCAAATGTAACAGCATTTAAAAATGAATTGGAAAAGTACAATATATTGAGGGAATATTATATTGGTGTATGAGGGTATAGTATGGGGAACAAGCAGTGGATTAGGATTAGAATAGATAGCTCCAGTGGAGGAGGTAACAGCAACACGTATAATTTACATTTATTTCACATTGGGAGGGCGTCTCAAACCGATTAATGCTGCTAGCTGGGACCTCAAAATGGTGGTGAGAGCCAAACGGGGAGGGCAAAGATGACCAAAGGCATTGTCACAGATGTATGTCTTGAGAAGATCTTGATTGAGGTGAGGGAGGGAGCACGTCAGAAGGACAATTACCTAATGGCCGCATTCTGAACTATAAACCTTCAGTTTTAAATAACAGACCTTTTGTTCAGATTAAATACCGTTATCTAATTTTAATTTACATATGTTTTAAGATTATCATTTTATGATTTAAATTAAGGCTAGATATGTGTCCTCACAGTCTGTATGTTGATCTTCATACGGTCTTTAATAAACAATTTATGGATCGACCATATTTTATTTGCATTCAGATTAAGCTATCATCTGATCTCATCTCAATATTGGCTTATTTGCTTCTTTGTTGAAATCTTTAAGATATTCAAATTCTTTCAGCCAACTTCAAAGTGGATCTGATATATGTACTGAAGATTTTTGTAAATCTAGACATTTGGAAAATCCTATATTACTAGTGGATGGGTTGTATGTGGAATTATATATCTTTGAGAATTGGAACATTGATAACTAACAGATAAAGTTGAAACTTATTTCATAGAGCCATGTTCCTACATCTAGATAGTTGCAGTTGGATCTATTTATAAACACTATAAACAGCCTGGTCTTTGATCCTTAACATCAAAGCATACTTAACTTATCCCCACTGGAAACAAAAAAACACTGACTAGTCTATGAGAGAAAGCTATGTTCAGGAAGGGAAATACTATGATTCTCACAGGACTTTAGAGAGTGCTGATTAGAAAGCTCATCTCAATGTATCACAATATGAAGCAGAGTAGACCAAATGAAGGCAATCTTACTTTTTTAATTTAGTTTTAATTTTTCTACAAAGAGTAATTTCTGATAGCTTTGGTGAGAAAATTTATTTAGAGAACCAGAATAAATTAAAAGTGTTGTAAATAGGATAACATTAATAGATAAATAGATTGGGCATCTTACAAGAAGAAATACTATGAGGTGTCACATAAAGATAGTAGTAGTAGAAGTAATGATTTAGCCAAAATGGTGCAGTCCATATTTATATCTTATGGCTGAAACAATTTTATTTGCTTTAATTTCTTCAGTTTATTTCAGTATATATGTTAAAGTCTAGAATCTTGTGATATGTGGGAAGCAATAGTCTTACTGTTTCCAGTTAATACCCATTTCTTATTGGAACTTCAAGAGTGTCATTTAGGTTTTCTAGGCCAAAACAATCTGTGCGATTATATAAGCCAATAATACCTTTTTTTAAAAAAAATAATGCTTTACATTTATTTAACAGATATACAACCAAAAACTATTTGACCAAGGATGTTTGATTGCTTTAAAATAAGTTATCCTTCACAATAAACTGATCAAAGCATTACTGCATTATCTTCTTCTATTACTTCACCTTTCCTGAAGCTGGTAACTCAATTTGGTGTGCATTTCTAAGGTACCTGCAGTCCTCTTTTGATATGTATATGTATGAACATATGGACTTTTTTAATGATAATATTAAAAAAAACTTGCATTTGATACAGCTCCTTATCACATCATTGAGACATCTCAAATTGTTCACAGGATATACTGTGAAATGGATTGAGTGTATATGGAATATTTAATATATATGTGTATTTAAGATACATATTATGAAGGCATTATAAGGATTAAAACGGTGCTCATGTTGGAACAAAAGTTAGTGAAAGTGTTAATGACAGCAGAATACAAGCCTGACAAGTAATTTAGGGTAGAGGAAGTATAATGGATGTGTGGTTTTATGCCTTGTTAAGACGTGATTGATATCGTTGTGTGTACAATCACTTATGAAATATGCTGGGATTTGATAACTGCCATTGGTCATAGCTGTGGTTAACAAATTGTTACACAGAGAGGTGTTTATTGGGTTTGATTGCACAAGCCATATTAAGAAGTCTTCAGTCATTTTAGCTAAGTGTACTGTTAAATTTTACATTTACACTTGTTTCATGAACTTTTAGATTTCCTGTGCGCCTGTGTTTAACTGGCATAAATTATAGGCAATGATGGAATGCCTCAATGCTCATGCAAAATGCAGACATTCAAGGACATGCTATTTGGAATCATGAGTGACATATATGCAAGCTAAACACAGAACCTTTATGTGTAAAAGGTGAGGAAGATGAATAGCCGGAATTGTTTTCAGCCATCATCACACGATCGAGTGATTGAGTTTAAATGTAAGAAAGCAATACATGACTAAGTCAGTGATAAAATTGGTCATTATAATGAGAGACTCCATGAAATAAAAGTGAACTATATATTTATATATATAGTCCTATATTTTCAGATCTTACAAAAAGAGCAATATCCTCTTCTATCTCTAATCCCTCAAGGTATGAGTGCGTGCCGCCAATGTACCCAGACCAAAACAAACCGAACGGTCCATTGGCAGATCTGGCTTGACCACATCTAGACATATCGCTCCACCCTCGCCTCCGCCAAATCATCCTTTAAGTTGCAGATAACCTTGGTGGCCAAGGACAATCCCAGGCTCCTCTTCTCCACCACTAACTGCCTCCTCCGTCCACTTTCTTGCGCCTCACCCATCCTCTCCTCCAATTCCAACTGCGAGGAGATGTTGGACTTCCTCCACTCCAGAATTGAAGGGATTGTTCGGCTACCTCTCCCCCGTCCACCGCTACCCCCCTCGTCACCTCCACCTCATGCCCCGGACCCCACACATCCCTCCTTTCACTACTTCAGCCCTGTCTCCCCCTCTTCCCTCACTTCCATCATCTCAAAAATGAAGTCCACCACCTGCTCCCTTGATCCCATCCCTATCCCCCTCCTCGCAGTTACACCTCCTGGCCCATCTTTTAACTGATGTTATGAACTTCTCCTTATCCGCTGGCACTGTTCCCACCCCCCTAAAAACAGCTGTCATCACCCCATCTTCAAAAAACCTTGTCTGGACCCATCCCTACTCTCCATCTTTTGCTCTATCTCCAACCTCCCATTCCTTTCCAAAGCCCAGGAACAAGTCGTTGCGTTCCAGCTTTGCTCTTTCCTCTCCCGCTATTCCCTCTCTGAACTCCTCCAATCGGTTTTCCATGCTGCCCACAGCATGGAAACAGCCCTGGTTAAAGTTGCCAACGACATTCTGAACATCTGAAACCAGGGCTCTTTCTGCCTCCTTGTCTTCCTCGACCTCTCTGCTGCCTTCGACACTGTCAACCATTCTATTCTCCTACACCGCCTCTCTTAGTTCAATCTTCGCAGGCCTGCCCTTGCCTGGTTTGAATCTTACTTCTCCCACCATCTCCACTTTGCTGCCACTAACGGCATCTCCAGCCCTCCACTATCACTTGTGGCATCCCTCAGAGCTCTGTCCTTGGCCCTCTCCTTTTCAACATCTATATGCTCCCCTTCGGTGTCACATCATCCGGAGACATGGGATCAACTTCCACATGTATGAGGATGACACCCAACTCTACCTTTCTGCCTCCACCCTCGATTCCAGGACCACTGCTGTCCTCACAGACTGCCTGTTGGAAATCAAGTCCTGGATGAGAGCTAACTTACTGCAGTTGAATGTCAGTAAGACAGAGGCCCTCCTGCTTGGGCTCCCGTCAGCGCTTCCATACCTCGGGCACTGACAGCATCTCCCTCCATGGATGCACTCTACATCTCACGGAGCCAATACAGAACCTCAGTGTTCTGTTCAACCCTCAACTGTACTTCATACCCCACATCCTTGCCATGACATGACCCGCTCTGCCATTCCCTACCTCTGCAACATCACTTGGCTCCGCCACTGTCTCACACCGCAGGCCTTTGAGACCCTCATACACGCATTCATAACATCCAGGCTCGACTACGCAAACTCCTTGCTTGTTGGCCTCCCTAACTCCTCCCTCCGTAGGCTGCAGATCATCCAGAACTCTGCAGCCCATGTCCTCTCCTGCACCAGGCTCCGTGACCCTATCATCTGCACCCTCACCCGACCACTGACTTCCCATCACACAGAGGATACAGTTCAAGGTCCTGTTCCTCACTTTCAAATCCCTCCATGGCCTTGCTCCCACCTATCTCTGCGACCTCCTAACCCTCTACCAACCTGCACGCTCCCTCCGCTCAGCGGGCTCCGGCCTGCTTCACGACCCCGCCTTCAGCTACTCTGCCCTCATCCTCTGGAACTCCATCCTGCAGTCCCTCCGCCTTGTCCCCTCCCTTGTCTCCTTCAAGAGCCGTCTCAAGACCCTCCTTTTCGACCGTGCCTTTTCCCTCCCCCCCACCCCCCCGGCCCTTGTCAGGTGTATCAGCACTGCAACAGTTAACCAAGGTAGACACAGAGGAAAGGTCATGCTTGTTGACAATAACATTCATACAAGGCACCCAGAGGACTGTGTGAGATAGTAGAAAGACTTATTTATGGAAGTCCAAGGAGAAAGATAAAGAGGTCCTTGGCAAAAGGCCGATATTGATAATTTGGTGCCTCGTCGGAATCAGATCATGAGGTTCTCAGGGTTCTGTAGAAAACAAATTTAGAACGTAAGGAAGAGGTTTTGCCAGTAATCGTTGGGAGATGTAGGAGCTGAAGGGAGCTGAGGGGAGCAGAAAAGTCAGAGAATGTAGGAGCAGAACAGTCTAGAGAGGAGTCCTGTAGCTCAGTGGTTAGAGCACTCGCTTTGCAAGCGAGAGACCGGAGTTCAATTCCAGGCAGGGCGAAACCTTGGGCAAGTTTTCTTACTCCACACGCCTAGTAATAGTCCCTCCAAAAACAATAATAAAATTGGTCATTTTCAATCTACGACTGTTTGTGGGACATTGCTGTGTGCAATTGGCTGCTGCGTTCGCCCACAAATTTACAGTCAATTCACTTTACAGTGTGTTCTGTGAAGCGCTTTGGGACGTCCTTCCGATGTGAAAAGCGCTATATCAAATGCAAGGATTATTATTATTATAAAGAGAAGTCAGAAGGGAGCAGAACAATCAGAATCCTGACGCGATCCTTACAACTTGTAAAGCTTGATCACCAATACGATTTGTAATAAAACCTTGATTCTAATACTCTACATTTGGAGTACATCTGTTGTTCAGCATTGAACGTGTAAGCCCTTCGGAGGGAAGGGGATGAGGTTAACACTCTTTCCCGACCCCCAACTCGTGTCTGAAATACTGATTGCCCAGCGCCTTGGGACATACTCCCGATGTGAAAGGCGCTATACAAATGTAATTTTGTTTGTATGTTAATTTAAACTTGCTGTTGACCCCACTCTTACAAGCAACTTGCGTAGTGTCTGCACTGCAGAAAACCAGAAATCACAAAAAGGCTGTTACATTAATTGATGAAGCAATTTGGACCAGTTGCAGTAAGAAGTTGATAGTGAAGGAAATTGATTTCTGATTACATTAAAACATAAATCCCTTTTTCCAGGCGAAACGGGGAAATGGAAAACTTGCAGGCAAGCAATGGGTAAGTGGAAGAAATTCCATTGAGATGCAGCTCTAAGCTATATTGTTTTTGGACAATTAATACAACCTTTGAATCCATGTTTTCACATACTTCTCTTAGAAAGTCGTTAAAGCACTTTTCTTACTTACAGTATAGAGAATACTGCTGAAATGACTTAACATATTGTATGATGTGTGGGAATCTTGAACCTGCTAAATAAGACGGTGGTCAAGCCAATCTTCAATGTGCAAGTTCCCAAAGCAGCAGCATTTCAGTGTTGATATTCCTGAACCAAGCAATGACAAATCAGAATAATTTTGATGGTGAGGAGATGGATAGTAACTGCTTGTTCCAAGTCCAGTGGTTAACTGCCTGACGGTGGCATCCACGAAAAGCAGAACACTCGCTCCAGATTTATTCATGCGAGAATTTTTTTTTTTGCAGAAGTACTACACATCCATGTGTTATATGTCATGAATAAAGGCGACATTTTCATTGTGGACAATGGTGGGATTTTGCAGTCCCAATATGCCTATTTAAATATTAGCAGCGGTAGTATATCTATTTCATTACACTCTCGACCTAGTGCCTCATGATGCTTTCATGATGAAACTGGAAGCCAGAGAATACATGGCCAAATCTAGGATTTTATCTGGAATGTGTATTCCAGCTCCAAGATCTGTTTAAGGATCGACACGGTCTATCTGTTCTACGCCTTTCTTGACAGGGTACCGGCACTTCTGTTTATGGATGATATTGTGCCCCTGGAGGACTCAGCAAGGTCCTTTTGTGCTGCACCTGCCATCTTGAAAACTGGGCCACCTAATGGGACATAGTGGTGGATGCCTCCAAGTGTGGAATCATGGTTCTGCATGCCCAAGACAATTGAGGGTTTTGATTGGAAGATACAAGGGGCATCAGTCCCAATTGTTGATTCTTTTCGGTGGGGGTTGTGGTGGACATCAACTTTTGCCTGGAAACCCTGATGAAGGACCACGCAGAGAAGGGGCGAAAGACACTGGCCGTGCTGGTCTCTCTTCAAGAACAGCAAGGTCCCAATGCAGGTCAAGCTTGGGGCACATAAAACCTGCAAATAGTTCTCCTTTATGGATCTGAGATCCTGGGGATGCAGTGGAGAGGCTTCCTCCAGCTGCTTTGCCAAGCCCAGGATAAGCATTGAGGTGGATTTGTAGAAAACACGGGAAGTGTCTGCTCAGTGGAAGGGCGGCTTCACAGCGGACCCGTCTATTGGCCAAAGTCCCTCACATGAGAACTTGGATTAAGCAGCTGGTGCTGGCATTCAACTTGGACCTCGAGAACATCAAGGTGGCTGGCACATCATAAGCTGTCCTGTAAAGGTCCACCCACCACCTAAAGGCAGATGTCCGTCAGAAAGCTGACGAGGAAACTGAGGCTTGGAGTGACAGCTGTCGGAAGGAGTTGCCTGGAGTGCCAGTTTGTAAACACACGTCCATACATTTTGGAATCCACCATGATTGGTTTGCAGGGAGTTAAGCAGCTGCTGGTAAGCTCCATACCTCCAATTGGTGGAACCATCGATCAATGGGAAGGGATGTATGTCAAAGCTGTGGACAGGAAGGAGGTGGCATTGTTCTCAAGTTTTTTATGCTGAGCTGCATTGCCCACCAGGAAGCTCATAGGGAGTTGCTGGAACCTGCCATTCACCTCGTGAGGGTTCAAACCCATGCTTGTTGGATGTCAAATGACCAACTAGTGACTATCCTCACTATCCTATATAATACTGAAGAAAGAACACAATAAAATTTCCCATTTATTAATGGACTTTCGGTATGCAATATGGCACCTTGTATTCTGCTTCCATCAGTCCATTCTAAACTCCTAAAAAAATAATGATTAACCTTGCATTGACATAGCACCTTATCACGTTGTCGCAACATCCAATGTGCTTCACAGGATATAATGTAAAGTGGATTGACTGTGTATTTTATGGGTGAAATGCGACAACCAATTGCACACAGCAGCGTCCCTCAAACAGCCAGGGAGTGAATGAACAATTTTATTTGGGATATTGTTGGTCAGGATACCGGGAGAATCCCCCCCCTGCTCTTTTCAAATAGTGTCATGGGATCTTTAATGTCCATCTGAACAGACAGATGGATGGTGTAAAGCCTCATCCAACGGATGGTATCCCCGACAAGGAAACCCCACACCCCCCAGCACTGCGTTGGAATGTCAGCTGAGAGTATGTGATTCCAAGACCTGGCATGGACCTTGAACCCAAACCTACTGACTCAGAGCCGAGAGTGCCATCACTGAGTCAGGCTGACGCACATTATAGATGAGATGGTAGCAATTCTCTTGATTGTTTATATTTTCTAAAATTTTATCCAGCAAGAAATCCAACAAGCACATTTTATGATCAAAGCTTGTATTCAACAAGACGCGGTCTAGAATAATTACAAAATGCAAGCAATCTTGGAGATTGAACCACAACTTATAATTCAGAGTTTTTCTTTATAAAATGGAGATCACCTTTTAAAAATTTAATTTTTGCACTCCTTTGAACCCTCTGAAATTCATTAGTGCCCTCTTAAAGGGAAGTTATCTCAAAGAACACAATTTTAACAGTAGTGTTCACAGTCATGTTTTTGTTTTACATAGTACACTAACCAACAACTGAAACATGTGGAAGAATGATGATAATTATATTTAGAAGTATTTGATGATGTTCAGGACAAGTATTTAAATGTCCAGAGGATTGGTGTAAGCGCTGATAATGATCCATCGCCATGTTCAGTGCGACATCTTCTGTAACATTGGGATTCTATGGGATTGAGAATGATTATGCTCAGATTTTGGAATGGTAGTTGAAAAAACTCTACCTACTCCACTATCAGCGATTGGGAATTCTGCCTTTCTGCCCCCCACCCTCTGGAACTCCATCCCGGAGTCCCTCTGTCTTGCCCCTCCCTACATTAAGGCCCATCTCAGGACCTACCTTTTCAACCGTACTTTTGGTCATCTTCCCTCCTTCTCCCCCTTTGCCCTTCACTCCTCCCAACACGCAGCTCATGTGCAAACCCTTCATTGTCCAGCAAATTGGGACACCCTTCCAACATTAAAAGCGCTATATCAATGCAGTTTGTTTTTATGTATTTATGTTGTCTCCTAGTAATGTTTTGCTTGCTTATATGCCCATTATAGAGTTAACTTCTTCATATTTAGAATATATATGCACTGTTTGAGAGTGGTGACATTACTGATGAGTGTCCAATACACAAAGAGCACAGTAATGGCTAGTTTCATGACTTTATTTACTTTTAGGCTTGTTGAAATAGATCATTTCACAGCTCCAAACTGAATCATCTTTCGTATAGGATGGGGTACCATTTGGAGTTATCTACCAGCTTGTGTTGCAGAGATTTGCTTTGGATTGTAGCTATTTGCATGATATGATGCGTTGTGCTGCATTATGGGGGAATGTATGAAATCTGTGCATGTGCAGGTAAATATGTGTGTCTGAGCCTCAATTTATGCGACAACTGTACATCTTCTGAGTAACCATAATAATGATTCTCGCATTTAATATAGCGCCTTTCATGTCAGGGAGTGTCTCAAAGCACTTCACAGTATAAATACTGTAACGTGTAATGACTGTATATTATAGGTGAATAAATAGACATCATGCACACAACAACAAAAGAACATTTGTATAGCGCCTTTCACGTTGGCAGTACTTCCCAAGACGATCAGTATTTCGGACCCGAGAGGGGGGTCGGAATCAGAGAGGATGGAGGGTAGGGGGGGAAGGAGGGTGATCGATGGCACGGTTGATGAGGAGGGTCTTGAGACGAGTTTTGAAGGAGGCAAGGGAGGGGGCTAGGCGGAGGGACTGTGGGATGGAATTCCAGAGGGTGGGGGCAGAGTGGCTGAAGGCCTGCCTGCCAATGGTGGGGCGGGAGAGGTGGGGGACGTGAAGCAGGCCAGAAGATGCCTGAAGCATGTAATGTGTGGTGTTACCACGAACTAAGGTTAATGACCACCAATTAAGACTGCATGGGAGCACAGGGATTTGTTTTAAAAAGAATTTTGAAAGGCCAACTTATATATGGGGTATATTTGCACAGAATTGCTAATTTGCCCTTAAGTAACACTGCGATAGGCGATAAGTACTCCTACTGTTTTGGATGTTTCCAGCACAGTTTTTATCAATAAGCATTTTCCAAATCAATTTTGAAAGTGGGACTTTGATGGTTGAACAAGCTTTATGGCTTTAATATTAATGAAACAATAACCAATAATGCACTTGTCTTACTAATGCCTTAAGTGAGTTGGACGTTTTGATGGCTTAATGTGTGTTATTAACAAGTCACATATCTGAATTCTAATGTACAAAACTGGTAAATTTAAAACAGTTTTAAATTTGCCATGACTACAAATGCAGACAGAAGCCAGATGCTCAGTATGTATTCTAAAATGTTAAATAATTTGAATTGTTTACTTGCAAGGAAACCATGTTAACATTCTCTATTGTATATTGTATGAATTTCACAGTTGTATTACAGGAAAAACTGAAGCAATCAATTTACACTTGCGGTTTTCTTTATCAAATCCTTGTAAAACATTACATTTTTCACTTTCAACTACCTATTCGAAATCCGTATTCTTCCAACCTATAATTTACTAAATTGCACCCTATTACACATTTTCAACATTTCATGGATGAAAAAAAATTGGTAAATTTCATGGCTTTGGATATAGACCTTTTTGTGAGATGTATGTGGGCTGCTATCAAGCTATTAACCATGACGAAGGAAGGATATTATGATAAAAGATTGAGAGTCCCTTAAAAGTGATGTATCTAGCACATGTTGAAGAGGTTTCAGCACCTCAGGCGACAGGTCTTTGTAGAAATTAACAGGGATGCCACCACAGCTTTCCCAGCTGGAGGCCTTTTTACTAATTACTCTAGGATTTACAATTACAATTTACATTTATATAACACCTTTCATTTTGGTAGGACTTCTCGAAGTGCTTCACACAGCTGACTGGGAGCTCAAACTCTAAATTGCAATTGTAAATTCTGGAGTAATAAGTAAAAAGCCTTTGGTCTGGGAAAGATTTTGTACCTGGTGGCTTCCCTGTTAATTTCTACAGGAATTTTCAAAAATGTTTATTGGAATGGAATGCGCACTCTCTCTGGAGGAATGCATCCTGCTTACCTAATTTCAGAAATTATTAAGTGCAGGTTGGCAAGAGCCAAGGCTTGGGGACCCTAGAATTGGGGAACTGCTAGAGTTTAACCAGCTAAAACCACTCCGTTTGTCTTTGAAAGCCCTGTCTGGTAAGTTTTCCCAATGCTTGTCCAGCCTGGAACACCCTACTCACTAGGGCTTTGGGTTGCATGATTGACGGGAGCTGAGTGTGAGAGTCCTTGTCCCCAGTGACTGCTCTGCCTTTCCAAGCCCTGCCAAAGAGTAGCCTGGCTGTGCTGTCATCAGCAGTGCCCTAGAATACTGCAGACCCACTGGCTCAGGAACTGGACCTCTGAGACTCACACAGAGGGTTGGCTCGATTCTGACATTCCATCGCCAAACATGTCACTTTAGTGCCAGTTCAACACCAAGGAGACTCCACTTAACTTCCCCCAAAGGATAGTCACAAGTTGGTTATTTGACATCCGACAAGCATGGGCTTGAGCCCTCACTAGTTGTATGGTAGGGTACCAGGAACTCCTTGTGAGCTTTCTGAGGGGACAACACAGCTCATCCATGAAATGCAGAAGAACATTGTCACCATTGTGGAGTCCTGTAGCTCAGTGGTTAGAGCACTCGCCTCGCAAGCGAGAGACTGAGATTCGATTCCCGGAAGGGCGAAACGTAGGATACGTTTCCTTACTCCACACGCCTTACCTAGCAGTAAATAGGAACCTGGTTGTAAGTTGATTGGCAGATCGCTTTTCCGGTGGCAATAATTCCTTCAAAGAAAAATCTGGTCACTCAATCTACTACTGTTTGTGGGACACTGCTGTGTGCAATTGGCTGCCGCATTTCGCCCACAGTCAATTCACTTTACAGTATATTCTGTGAAGTGCTTTGAGACGTCTGGAAGATGTGATAAGGCGCTATATCAAATGCAAGGATTATTATTATATCAAATGGAAGGATTATTATTATTTTCCTGCCCACAGCTCGGACTCATAACCCTTCCCATTGAGCGATAATTCCACCAATTGGAAGTGTGGCGCTTAAGCAGCAGCTGCTTACCTCTGCGGGAAGCGGCTGCAGGAAGGGAGGTCTCCGGCCTACATTGAGAGGGTAATTAATTACTGAAGTGGTTTACCAGAAAGGGGAGTTGAAGCCCTGACACTGGAAACCACTTGATGCTATAATCGAAAGTAAGTAGGGCGCGTATTTTGGAAGGATAGGCCAAAGGGCCTTTTTTATCTGAATCTCTTACGATTTTTGATTTAGATGTGGAATAAAGTGCTCGTTGCATTATCGTACAGTGTTCCCCCAACTATGCTAGATAATCAAATTTGAGCCTTGCATAATGAAAACCATATTTAATATAACTCAGTATAGTTATCTTTAATCAGAATTTGATCCTTGCCTATCGAAAGTCCTCATTAATGTAAACTCCACACGGTTAGGTTTAATTTAGAATACTTGCAATAAGATTCATTTTACATCAAATGTACAAGAATATTTGGATTAGAATAATTGCATTTTTCAATCTCAAATTTCACAATGTAGTTATACAAAATAATTCAAATATAAATTCAGTTATTTTGAAAATGAAGTTTTTTTCTATTTGAGAGACAATATAATATTTCCAGCCATATTTGATATCAATTTAACACAGTGCATTGTCTGTGCTAACAGAATCCCATTGTTTACCTCAAACTATTTTTTACCCAATTAACCAACCGTTCGAAAAGATCATATAGTCGGCTTATATTTATTCATAGTTCCAACTACATCCTCATCATAATTCAATTGAGCTGCAATTATCATTCTGCTGGAACCTATGGGTAGCCGTGAATTCAAAAGAAGATAAAAGAATAAGTGTTATGATCTGTCCCAGAACACTAATTATATGGAAGATGTATTTTTCTTCTTGAGTGGCTGGATTTACAGTAGTTAATTCCGTGTTAACTTGTAATTGAACACAGATGTATGTAGGTGTCATTACTTAGTTACTTGTGTAACTTTAATGTGTCCCCGTAATCGTCTCAAGGTCTTTGATGGTCACAAACTGTAACTGGGAAATGAAGTACCTGTACCTAATTCACAATCTAAAATAGCAAATTTTATTGATGGCGTGTGTGTATATTATAAATTAATAGCTTTGTAAATCATTTCCTTTCATTTGTTATGTTTTCATTTTATAATTTTTTTGCACAGCATCATGAAACATAATATTGCATTGAAACCAAATTTCATGAATGAACAAAGACAGTAGATTTGCTGCAAGTTACAAAATGAAATGCCAGGAGGAGGCATATTTAACCTATCATGATCTGTCACATTTCCTTCAAAAGTTATTTTTAAATACTTGTTTAATTGTTGAAATATTTGACTACAACAATCTCAATCACTGTGCAATGTTTTGATACAGTACAGGGTGCTATATAAATGCAAGTTGTTATTGTTGCTGTTGGTGAAATATTGTAATTTACTAACAGTTAAAGCCGTATGAACCATGTTGACTTTACAAAGGTTTTTCAATTCAAACCTATGCACTCCTACACTTTCATGGTTTAATTGAAAATGACCAATTTACAATTACATCATATATACCTCTCAGCTCTATAATGCTGATTGACCATCTTTCCATGATAGCATCAGGTGCAAATTCTATCAAGCTTCTTGTTTTTCGTTCCCCTATTTTGGTGTAATCTGCCTACATAGCTACCTTGTATATCACTAGATAGGGTCCAATCACAGTTCCGTTGGGTAGCCTACTAACAAATCTGTCTTGTCTATTTTATATAAAACGACTTTTAGAAGTCTAGATACACTATCATATGGCTTCCCAATTTGGGATGTCACCTCATCAAAAAAGCCTGAGGTTTTTGTCAGCCACGATCTGGTATTTGTTACACTATTTTCAATACATTACTCCTCCATTTTACTTCTGGTGATTGATTCTGCTATTTTTCCAATTACTTGGGCATACTAATAGGTCTGTCATTAGTAGGGTATGGTCTATTACCTTTTTCACACTTTTAAATGTTTCTGTTGATCCACTTCAGATCAATTTTACTTTTGTTTATGGTTGTATTTTGTTATGAAAGTATTCTTTGTGCTTGGCGTAAGTTTTTGAACAATGTCTATCTCCCCTTCCCCCTCCAGCCCTCCAGTCTGTTACTGAGCTCATCTTTCATACCCCTGAAGTTTGCTTATACAGAGGTTCACACCAGGATTATCATTCCGAAATCCTTTTCCTTCTTCAGCACTGCCAATAAATAATCCATCATTTTTATATATTTTTCTGCTTATTTCAATAAGCATTACTTACATTTATTTACATTAAATCTGCTGCTCACAAACCACTGAATACATTTTTAGTGCTGTACTTCTTTGGAGAGGTCATTCAACTTCAAAGACATTAGGATAAAATATGGTTTGTGAAAATGAGTAGTCAAAAATAAATATAAAAATAAATGACACTTTAAAATTTACGGATACTGATTAAAGTATCTACTTACTCTAATTAACAGCATTCAAGTTTAAATCTGGTCACTTTAATTACTCATGAACTACATTACAAATCTTACTGGCACTGGGGGACATTCTATGATGTCTGTCTTGTGACAAAAGTTATTTTTTGTTACAATTTGTCTTGCAAACATGTTTGCCATAAGATAAATAGAAGTTGTTTTAAGAACTCTTTATTTACTTCAGCGTCTTGGGACGTCCTCCCGACATGAAAGGCGCTTTACAAATGTAATTTTGTTGTTGTTGTTACTGTGGCACATAATATATGCCTAAAATGGAGGTGGGGGAAGAGGAGGGAGATGTAAGGCATAACATTAATAATATTGCTTCTCTCATTGCTGCACACTCCTGTGATTTCTCTAGTGTATTCCAATGGTAAAAGGGTTTGACAGATTCAGAGGAATCATTACTGATCCGGAGCTCTCCAGGTTGAGAATGGTATTTCTACAGGGTGTTTCAAACCCTAGGGGCATTGGAGGACAGGTTTGTGGTTGCAAATAGGCAGAGAGGAGGAGGAATACTGCTGGTTGAATTATCCAGTACTGTATTGTGCTTGATGTTTGGGAGGCTGTGTCGCGAGTGTTATTTTGGGAGTTGAACCGTCAGCCAGGTAGCCATTCTTCATTGTGAATCTAAACGGAGATCACAGCTATGCAGTAGTTCCACATTCCAATAGTGTTAACCTTGACAGAATTTTTTTCCTTTACCTAGCCTAGAGACGCTGAGCTAATTAAAATGTTCACACCATTGCCCCCACTGGAATTAGTTTACTCAGCACAGATAAGTGCTTCACTTTGTGATAAGTGCAAAAAATACACTTTCTCCACTTTACAGTAAAAATCTTGTGAAGAGCTTTGACATATCCTATCAATACAAAAGGCACTATATTAAATCTGATGATACTCTGTAAATATTTGAAAATTATTATTAAAATTTAGAATCTTGCTGTTCAGCACAATTCACTAAGCAATTGGGTAAGTTGACAGATTTAATGTTTTTACTGATGGTAATAGTTTGGTACAGTAACGTACTTCAATCATCTGCGGTAAACAAAACAACAAACACTCAGACAAAATTTGAATAGTAATATGTTAACGGGGCTAAAGGTCAAGGTCTTTTCTGTTGCTGGATGCCCGAGTCAGTGTTTGCAGAGCTGTTCTATCCAGTTGCTTCAATCATTCAGTATTGTGCAGTAATCCATGCTCTTGTTGTGTTGGTTATTTGATCTATGGAGTATATTTAACTTGAATTGTAATCCTTCTCTGCCACATTGTTTATTAGGTATTACAACAGCATTCTATTAAGTGTTTTATTCTGATCTTAAAAAAATCTTTCCCTGTAGTTTCATAAAACATTTAGATTTCAAAATTAAAGTTATGGATTTCAGAAAAGTAGTCTGATTATATACATGTATATAACTGGAGTAAATAAAGACTTGTTTACTCTGAAGTATTATTGTTCTGCAAATGTAAGTTAAAATTTATTAAGCTTTTACATTTTAGCAAAGACTAAAATATTTTTTGCATACAAAAATACAGACAGTGCTCTTTACAGTGAATCTTGTGAAGCTCTCTGTGACATCCTCCTGACATGAAAGACACTATATCAAAGCAAAGAATATTATTTTTTAGTTTTCTTCTTCTCTCACATTTAATCCATCTACTTGTAACTAATTGAATTCATGTAGGTAGTAGGATAAATCCAAGTCATGAAACTATTAAAGATATTCAGTTGAAGAAGAAATTGATTAATGCAGTACTCAGCATATTTTAAACTCTGAAAATAAAATGTTTTGATCAGAGAGAATCCTATTTTTCTGTTTAATATTATTGCATTCTAAATGTTTAAATGAACTACAAAACTCTTTGTAATCTTTAAATGTTTGGAGAGTATCCGTACATTCTGTAAACTTTCTCCTAATAACTTGCTAAAATTGGATTTTGGAAGGTTAAAATACATTAAATGCTGATGAAAAGAAAGCAAATTACTGTATGACTCATGAGACTGAATCCCTTATTATGTAAAATATTCATTTTATTTCATTATTTTCAATGTGATGTTTGTTAGATTTCACAGTAAAATGATCAGTTGTTTGCCCACATAACGATGCCTGTTCACAATGAAAGGGGCACAAAAGCATAGTGTTAAGACTACTGAAATCCAGCCAGGCATGATCTTGGTATAATGTTTCTATTCTTCGTGTCATTTGGGCATGGTGCTATAACAATGGCATGTATTTGTCATGGCTGAAGAATTGGACATTGTGGACACTCTGACCTACAAATATGTGCCAACAATACCATGCATTGACAGAGCCCAAAGAGAATGCTCTCTTTGGCACAAATGTCAATCTATAAATGTTGTGTAGCTGGCAATCATGATTTGCAGTGTGGATATTTTAGGGGTTCGTTTTGGTCAGTCGGGTGTCTGACACATAAAGAAACACATCATCATACTTAAGAATATCCAAACCAGTTTCACATATGTATGCCATCTAGGCATGAACGTTTCCTTCTATCTGGAATTCAGCGCATTTTCTATCCCTGGAGGGCCACAACCTGCTCACCTAATTCTGGAGAGTATTAGGGGTAGGTTGGTGAGAGCAAGGCTTTGGCATGCCAGAGTATGCATTAGAGTACTGCTACAGTTTTATCAGATAAATCTCCAAAGAGTTTGCCATTGAAAGCATCTGCTTCTCCAGATAGGGCACACTACCCATTGGGACAGGCTTGCAGGGTGAACAAGAGACGAGTGGGAGGAACCCATGCCTCTTTGAGCTGGTCTGACATCCACAGTGCCTTCGAGCAGTAGTTCAGGAACCAGACTGCCAAAGAGGGTTGACTCGATTCCAACATTCTGTTGCCAAACACATCACCCTGGGGCCATCTCAGCTCCAAGGAGACACTTCCTCTAATCCCCCGCCAATCATTACAGACATTTCAGAAAAGTGCTCAGTATTTCTGCGGTAAGCATCATAATTGCTCAGAAAATGTAAAGTGAGTGTGTGTATGAAGGTTAAAAAGTTTGTTTCTTTTATAACTTCCTTCATATTCTTCCACAAGGAACAATTTTGGCCTTGGTAATCATAACTAAAATGAAGTTCTTGAATTCTTGAGAATAGGCACCATCAAAAGACTTAAATTTAATCCGTTATAATTTTTTTACAACAATTTGTGATGCTATTGTTCAAAACTACTGTATTTAATACAAATGTGGTTTTATTGTTGTTTGTTGTTAAGCTTGTATATACGATTCTAAGGCAGTGAAGGTTTTGGACCAAAGAATAGATGTATGGTTCTTTGTAGCTTTGATTTGAGACTAAGTCATTTTATTAAAAAGTGTCTTGTTAAATCATGTGCTATAATGTAAATTTCAGTTTATTATAACTGTATTTTGTTCTTCATAAAATTAATTTGATGTAATATAATAAAATCACAAACGTTTTCCAAATATATTTTTATAATTAATAGAATTGCAACTCCTGAATTAAGCGACTACATTATTATTGTTTCCGTTAAATATATTCTCTAATGGTTTCTGTGTTAAGATAGACAGGAACAGAAGTATCAGCCTATCGAACCTGGATTTTTTTTGCATATATGAGATTTTTGCATGAGATTAGGAAAAGCTTTATCACACAGACTGGGAGGAATGCGGAATTCTCTGCCATAGTCAGTTGTTCGGACGGCAACTACGTGCTCTTTCAAAAAAAGACGTGGTTGAGAGAATAAAGTTGAGGAATGTGGTGAAAAGGCTTGGTTCTGAGCTCTATCTAACCATCAGAGCTTTTCAAATTAATAGTTTATTTTGATGCAGGTGAAGCTTGTTAAAACCTTCTTCTCCATTGAAAATAATGGAAATGTGAATGTGTGCGGGAAGATCTTACCTAGATCACAATGCATTTTCCTACTAACATTTGTTAGAAATGGTAGCAAATGCAAAGAAAGGTGTCATAGAAAGTAACATAAAAAGTACATATGCGTTTATTACAAGGGTTTTCACACACAGGTCACAAAACCTGGCTGGTTTATAAACATCAGCTGAATCCTGCCTGATGTTTTACTGTTGAACATATTCCGTATTGTATTAGTTATATACAGTACAACTATCCTTTATTTCTGTCTACTTGCATCTGTTGCCATTGGAGTTTAGTTCTAGAATTAACTATCAATGTCTCCTATCAATGTTGGAGTCCTGTAGCTCAGTGGTTAGAGCACTCGCTTTGCAAGCGAGAGACCTGAGTTCAATTCCAGGCAGGGTGAAACCTTGGGCAAGTTTCCTTACTCCACACGCCTAATGATAATCCCTCCAAAACCAAAAACAATAATAAATTGGTCATTTTCAATCCACGACTGTTTGTGGGACATTGCTGTGCAATTGGCTGCCGCGTTCGCCCACAAATATACAGTCAATTCACTTTACAGTGAGTTCTGTGAAGCGTTTTGGGACGTCCTCCCGACGTGAAAAGCGCTATATCAAATGCAAGGATTATTATTATTATTAACTCCTGTCATTATTCCTTTGAGGAATAAGAATGCCACGGGAAAGGTGGCCCAACCGTGGCTAACTAGAGCAGTTAGGGAAAGTATAAAGATAAAGGAAGAAGCCTATAAAACAGCTAAGATGAGTAGTTAAATCCGAGGATTGGGAGAACTTTAGGGATCAACAAAGGAGAACCAAAAAAGTGATTAAGAGGGAGAAAATGGAATATGAGGGCAAACTAGCGAAGAACATAAAGACAGACTGCAAGAGTTTTTATAAATATATAAAGAGGAGGAGGCTGTCAAAGGTAAATGTGGGTCCACTACAGGCAGAGACGGGGGGAATTACAATAGGGGACAAAGACATGGCAGAGTCATTAAACAAGTACTTTGCTACTGTCTTCACCTTAGAAGACACTGAAAACCTATCAAGAATAGAGGGGAACCAAGAAGAAAATGTTAGTGAGCAACTTGGAGGAATTAATATTAGTAAAGAAATGGTTTTAGGTAAATTATCAGGTCTTAAAACTGATAAATCTCCTGGATGGCTTGTCTTTGATCTTCCAAAATTCTCTGGATTCTGGAACGGTTCCCATTGATTGGAAGATTGCAAACGTGACACCACTATTTAAGAAGGGTGGGAGAGAAAAGATGGGGAACTATAGACCAGTTAGTCTGACATCAGTGGAAGGGAAAATTCTTGAGTCCTTAATTAAAGATGTCGTTATGGGATTCCTGGAAGACCATAACAAGATTAGGCAGAGTCAACATGGCTTCACAAAAGGGAAGTCATGCTTAACTAATCTTCTAGAGTTTTTTTTGAAGATGTAACTAGCAGGTTAGATAGGGGGGAACCAGTAGATGTAGTATATTTAGATTTTAAAAAGGCATTTGACAAAGTGCCACACAAAAGGCTATTGCACAAGGTTAAGGCCCACGGGATAAATGGGAACATATTAGCATGGATTGAAGAGTGGCTAACGGGTAGAAAACAGAGAGTAGGGATAAACGGGTCATTCTCGAATTGGTAGGATGTGACTAGTGGAGTGCCACAAGGATCAGTGCTTGGGCCTCAGCTATTTACAATTTACATCAATAATCTAGACGAGGACATTGAGTGTAACGTATCTAAATTCGCGGATGACACTAAACTAGGTGGGAGAGTAAGCTCTGCAACGGGATATAGATAGGCCTGGGGAGTGGGCAAGTAGGTGGCAGATGGAATTTAATGTGGGGAAGTGTGAAGTTATTCACCTTGGTAGAAAAAATAGAAAAACAGATTATTTTCTAGAGGGGGAGAGATTAGATGTGTTAGTGTTCAGAGGGATTTGGGTGTCCTTGTACACCAGTCTCAAAAAGTTAGTTTGCAGGTGCAGCAAGCAACTAAGAAGGCGAATGGCAAGTTAGCGTTCATTGCAAGTGGTTTAGAGTACAAGAGTAGGGAAGTCTTCCTGCAGCTGTATAGGGCCTTGGTGAGACCGCACCTAGAGTATTGTGTGCAGTTTTGGTCTCCTTATTTAAAAAAGGACATACTTGCCCTAGAGGGGGTGCAGCGTAGATTCACTAGGTTAGTTCCTGGGATGAAGGGACTGACCTATGAGGATAGGCTGAATAAACTAGGACTATATTCTCTAGAGTACAGAGGAATTAGGGGAGATCTTATTGAAACATATACTATTCTTAAAGGGCTGGATAAAGTAGACACTGAGGGTCTGTTTCCCCTGGTAGGAGAATCTATAACCAGGGGTCATAGTCTTAAAACGAAGGGTCAGCCTTTTAGAACAGAGTTGAGGAAACATTTCTTCACTCAGAGGGTAGTGAATTTATGGAATTCACTCCCCCAGAAGGCTGTAGATGCTCAGTCCTTGAACATCTTCAAGGTTGAGACTGAGATTTTTTTAAAAAACAGAGGGATTAGGGGATATGGGGATAGGGCAGGTAATTAGAGTTAGGTCAGAAGATCAGCCATGATCTTATCGAATGGCGGGGCAGCCTCGAGGGGCCGAATGGCCTACTCCTGCTCCTAATTCTTATGTTCTTATTATGCTAACTGCATTTTCTTGTGGCAAATAATTCTATTTGTAAATACCTACTTTGAGTAAGGTTGATACCTAATGAAAACAAAATGCAAAATATTGCAGATGCTGGAAACCTGAAACAAAAACAGAAGTTGCTGGGAACACTCAGCAGGTCAGGCAGCATCTATGGAGAAAGGAAAGTGAGTCAGTGTTTCAGGTCCACGACCCTTTGCCAGAACCTGGGCATGTTGAGAGGGAGAGGCTTTTAAGGACTAACAGAGGAGTATGACAAGGCAAGGAAGACAAAGGAGAAAATGGGATAGAAGACAGGGGATGATGGGTTAAAGAGGAGTTAATGATGCAAAACAAAAGCGGGGATTGCAACAAAATGGGAAAAGAAGTGTTAATAATGGAAAACGAAGTGGGGGAAAATTGCAACAAAACAACAACAACAAGATTCCATTTATAAAGCGCCTTTCACGTCAGGAGGACGTCCCAAGGCGCTGCACAGTTGGGTCAGGACCCGAGCAGGGGGAAATGGTCAGGGTGAGGGGAGGGAAGGGAGGGAGCGAGGAGGGGGGAAATGGTCAGGGTGAGGGGAGGGAAGGGAGGGAGCGAGGAGGGGGAAATGGTCAGGGTGAGGGGAGGGAAGGGAGGGAGCGAGGAGGGGGAAGAGAGTCGAGAGGGGAGCTGAAGGCTCGGTCAAAGAGAAAGGTTTTGAGACCGGCCTTGAAGGAGGAGAGGGAGGAGGCAGCGAAGGCACTGGGGGATGGAGTTCCAGAGCCTGGGGGCTGAGAGGCTGAAGGCCCGACCACCGATGGTAGGGCGATTGGGGCGGGGGACGTGGAGCAGACCGGAGCCGGAGGAACGGAGGGTACGGGCAGGTAGGTAGGGGGATAGTAGGTTGGAGAGGTAGGAGGGAGCAAGGCCGTGAATGGCCTTGTAGGTGAGGATGAGGATCTTGAAATCAATCCTCTGGGGGATGGGGAGCCAGTGGAGGCGAGCGAGGGTGGGAGTGATGTGGTCTCGAAGCCTGGTGCGGGACAGTACACGAGCTGAGTGCTGAATGACCTGCAGCTTGTGGAGGGAGGTGCCGGGAAGGCCGGCGAGGAGAGGGTTCCCATAGTCCAGCCTTGAGGTGACAAAGGCGTGAACCAGGGTTTCAGCAGCGTGAGGGGTGAGGTAGTGCCGTAGTATGGCGATGTTCCGGAGGTGATGGAAGGCGGTGCCAGTTGTGGTGCGGATGTGAGGGAGAAAGGACAGCTCAGGGTCGAACAAAACGCCGAGGTTCCTGACTGGCTTTGAGAGGTGGAGAGTGCAGCCTTGGATGCTGATGGTGTCAGCGCCTGAGGTGCGGAGGCGATGACGTGAGCCAATCAGGAGGGCCTCGGTTTTTCGCACGTTGAGGTGAAGAAAGTTGTCTCTCGTCCAGGACTCGATGTTGGACAGGCAGGCTGTCAGGACATCGGTGGTCGTGGAGTTGAGAGTAGAGGAGGAAAGGTAGAGTTGGGTGTCATCCGCATACATGTGGAAGTTAACTCCATGTCTGCGGATGATGTCACCACAGGGGGAGCATATAGAGGGTGAAGAGGAGGGGACCGAGGACAGAGCCCTGAGGGACACCACATGAGACAGTGCGGGGGGTGGAGGAGAAGCCATTCGTCGAGACAAAGTGAAGACGGTGAGAGAGGTACAACCTAAACCATTCAAGGACAGTGCCTTGAAGGTTGAGGTGGGAGGACAAGCGGTGGAGTAGGATAGCGTGGTCGACCGTATCGAATGCTGCCGATAGGTCGAGGAGGCAGAGGGAGCCCTGGTCACAGATGGTCAGGATATCATTGGTGACCTTGACCAGGGCAGTTTCTGTGCTATGGGCAGCACGGAAACCTGACTGAAGGGGTTCAAAAAGAGAATGGGTGGAAAGGAAAGAGCGCAGTTGGGAGGCGACAACTCTTTCCAGGACCTTGGAGAGAAAGGGGAGGTTGGAGATGGGCCGGTAGCTTGATAGCTGTGACGCATCAAGGGAGGGTTTTTTCAGGGTGGGCATGATGGTGGCAGTTTTTAAGGGAATGGGGACAGAGCCAGAGGAGAGGGACAGGTTGACGATGTCGGTGATATGTGGGGCAAGAAAGTGGAGCTGGGAGATAAGGAGTGGAGTGGGGATGGGGTCAAGGGAGCAGGTGGTTGGTTTCAGGGATAGGATGAGTTTGGTGACAGAGCGAGACCAGAGCGAACAGGCAGACCAGAGCGAGAAAAGGTGTGTCTGGGACCCAGATGATGTGGTAATGGTCACAGAGGAAGGGGAGGGGGAAGGTGAGCTGTTATGGTCTGAAATTATTGAAATCAATATTGAGGCCAGAGGGCTGTAAGGTGCCTAGATAGATGAGGTGCTGTTCCTCGAGCTTGTTACCTAATGTTCCTGGTCTATTCTGGCTCACTGTAAAATTACATAATTAGGTAATGAGATAAAGGAGCAGGTAGAATGTGGGGTATATTATGCATTGTGGTATTGCAATGTATCTTATTAGCCTCAAACTTGTAATCTTTGTTTTGGGATCAGGCACTATTAACAAGCTAATTTAAGTTAATTAAAAGCTACGGTTTGGCATTGCATATAATGTAAGTTTTGTTGTTTTTTGGAATAATTTGTAATTCACGCAGAATGCCTTGAGGTTCCTCTGTGTAATCTTTATTTTTGTTTGTTTAGTGCAGGATCACCTTATACAATATCACAATTACTACTGTACTTTTGGCAGGTGCTTCTTGCACCTGATAATTCATTGTTAAATGAATTAATGTGGAATACTTTCTCATCTCCAAGGATACAGTGACAGACACCAGAATTCTCTACTATTATGCATTACATAGTATCAATCCTAATGTATTTTTCTGCCATAATATACAAGAGAAAAATTAAATGAATGTAAATATGTTCATTGATACCATATGTTTGGTTGGATTCTCATTCAGTGTGATTCAACAATTAAATCCTCTGGTTACTGTACAGTAGTAATGGGTGAACATATATGAACTTGCATCAGCATTTATTAAGTTTAACTCCTGGTCAGATATGAATGGTGCAAACTTCATTGCAAGTTGCCTCAAATTGCTAAATCAAATCACAGTATTCTTCTACCTACTTTGTCAAAACTTTGATTACTTCAGCAAATCACATCCAATGTGTGCAAGGCAATCATGACTTACTCACACACTAAGGGAAACAATTGAATCAAACCATCCTAAACATTCCTTAAAAATCGAGACCTGTGACCACACAAAAAAATTGTTCTGACATATTACCATTCACAACACATTCCACACTTTTGTTGTCGCAATGGACCAAAACGTAGACTATTGGTTGCATTTAGATTTATTTCATAAGTGGCAATAGTTAGATGAAATCTTCTTTGCATTTGTTTCCAAATATCTCATATATGCATTTCTTGATTCCATTGGGGCAGCTGCAAATGCAGGCATGTGTTGACATTTACATAATAAAACCTATAACATTCAAGTCCTGTGTGAATTTGAGAGGTATATAACGAATACAAAAGCCATGTTTCCAGGACTGATCCAGGATTCCTTTGTTGAATGACCTGTAGCGACTACATATTTTCAGCCTTATATGGATGGTTTACCCCCTCCATACGTGACTTAAGACAAGAGACAAGCCAGCATACCAATGCACAGCATTGATGTAAAACAATGTGCCTCATTCCAGACAGCTGTTCACATAAAACAAATGTTTGGCATATCGATGCAAAGATTTTATTGCCTTAGCTGTTTCATGAGATCCCTGCAGTATTTTCCAAGAAAGAATATGAAAAGAATTATTGCATATTGTTTGCTTAACAACACAGCAAAATACGTGGGAAATCCCTTCCCTCTAGATGAGGACACTATTAGGGGTGGAGTCCTGTAGCTCAGTGGTTAGAACGCTCACCTTGCAAGCGCGAGACCTGGGTTCAATTCCCGGCAGGGCGAAACCTTGAACAAAGTTTCCTTACTCCACACGCCTGATAATAATCCCTCAAGAAAAAAATAATAATTTGGTCACTTCAATCCGCAACTGTTTGTGGAACACTGCTGTGTGCAATTGGCTGCCTCGTTACGCTCACAAATATACAGTCAATTCAGTTTACAGTATATTCCGTGAAGCGCTTTGAGACGTCTAGAAGACGTGAAAAGCACTATATCAAATGCAAGGATTATTATTATCTTGCAGCAGAGAAATGCTTCTGTAGCCAATGAATTGATAGAAAGCTGAAAGGAAAATGAAAGGCAAGGTTAGGGTAAGCTATTTCATATACATATTTGATTTGGGAGTTTATCATTTACTTGTGTGTCATGCAGATACTCTGGACAAAGCTGTATAATACTGTCTCTTAATCACAACCAACCTTGAATAATAACAAACTGCAAAAAAGCCAGATGAATAAAAGTGCTATTTTACACAGCATCCAGGCCGAAGTGGACTTGAGTATGGATTGCAGGAAGCCTGGCTCGTACTAATTTCTTCAAAGATTTCTATACACTCAATAATCTTTGGGATGAATTTCATAAAATGTCTGCCCTTGTTACAGTTTTGAATTATGCATTCCATCATGTCATAATATATCCTAAAAATATAGTTTCAATTAGAGATTGCAAGATCATATTTTACTGTACCTATTTTCCTGTGAACTATAAATAAACATGTTTGATATGTTGTCAATAGTTGTCATAACTGAATGCTAATGAAATTATGAACAGAATTAACTGTCATTAAAAACACATTGGCATTAATTTGATGCTAGTTTTATATCCATTATAATGCAACATTAATAAAACAATTGCCATTCAAAAAAATACAATAGTTAATATTTTATGGTGGGAGAAAAAATTGATTGAATTGCTTGAGCTCTGTCTACAGAACAAAAGATCATACATCATATTACTTGTTTTGCTGTATTAACTCTATTGGTAGATATAAGTAATCGTCTGTGAGGCTATAGTTCTGTTCTATATTAAAACTAAATGCTATTCATTTGTAACAAATTCTAATTTAACAAAATATTGTTACAAAATTGCAGTTTACGTTATGTCTTCATGTATAGTAATTATTCTGCCTTTGCAACTTTAATATTCATATGGTTACCGAAAATAATATTGTTGACTGGGAAAATCTGCCATCTGGGTGGGGAATGCAATTCTGCACTTCTTTCCCAGTTGGTTTAAACACTTTGGGAGTTCTTCCTGACATGAAAGGCACTAGATAAGTGTAAATTTGTATTGGAGTAACATAAAAATAATTTTAAAACTAAAAGAGTTTAAAAGGTTGTTGCAGTAGGTAAGATTCTAAAAACAAAACCTTTTGGTGATTATAAAATCTAGTAATTTGATGACAACTCAGTTCTGAATCAAGCTGAGGGAGAAGCCATTCTACAGAAGTAACTTCA
This sequence comes from Callorhinchus milii, assembly GCF_018977255.1. Classification (NCBI taxonomy): domain Eukaryota; kingdom Metazoa; phylum Chordata; class Chondrichthyes; order Chimaeriformes; family Callorhinchidae; genus Callorhinchus; species Callorhinchus milii. Next base: position 64,022,769 of record NW_024704743.1, read on the forward strand.
AGCCAGTGATTAAACTTTGGGACAAAAACACTGGAGCGTTCTATCCTTAGGATAATCATCATATAAAATACTGTGAAATTCACCCTATTATCTCCAATCAGGTGAGACATTAAACTGAGATCCCATCTGCCTTTCAGCTAGACTCTGGTTAACCAGCCTCTCGGTGTGCAATTTCCCCAGATAAAAGGGTCATTTACTTCACGACTCCTTATGGGACAAGTTGTGCAAATTGTCTACTGTGTGTGCCTACAACTACAGTCACTAGACTTTATAGAAAATACTTGAAGAACTTTGAAATGTTTTCAACAATGTGATAAGAAACTATACCAAATGCACGTGATTATTATTAATCTTTCTATTACTCGCATGCTTCTTTTGGATAGCCCAAGCTAACCTTACTAATTATCTATGGCTGAAATTGTCTTGCAAAAAGCACTGTTTGTTTTAAGGCCTAAAAAACAAATTTGGTTGAATTGAACTTAGTTTACTAGATGAGTATTGTTGTATAATTCTTTCATTCTAAGAGCATAATTAAATCTCAAGAGTTACCTTCTGATTTACATATGAAATTACTGCACTCTTGTTGCAGTCATTGAGAAATAAAGTAAAATAATAATTTATAAATTAAATTTGTAAACTGGATACAACAAAGCTTGAATATAACATGCTGTTAAACAACAATAATCTGTTTCAACATAGCAATAATCTCCTTAAGGGCTCATTAAACACAGATTTCTGTTAAGGAAAATCATATCTTTTGATACATAATAGCAGAATTGCAAATGTGCTAACATCCATGATTCTCGGTATTTTAAACATTATGCATTATCATCTTAGTTTTCATTTCTTCAGCAAAAAAAGTACAGATCAGTTATTTGAGTCCGATCATGACTTAGAGCTCTTAGGTGGGGGATCATCATCCTCTCCAATATAGATATGTCCCTCTGAGGGATTGATGCTAAAAACAGCAAACAATATTCCAAATTGGCTAAGATGAAAGATTGTGATTTTCAGATCACCTGTTTTAACCTTGCATTTGATATAGCACCTTATATCAAAATGCCTCAAAGCACTTCACAGGATATACTGTAAAGTGGTGTGATTGTGTGTATTTTGTAAGAAAATGTGGCAGAGCATTTCCACTCAGCAATGTCCCACAAATAACTATGGATTGAGTGACCAATTTTTATTCTGGGGAGATTGTTGGCTAGGACACCAGAGTAAACTCCCTTCTCTTTTTGAATAGTGCCAAGTAGTAAATGATCAGTAATAACATCCAAGTTGCAACTGACACTGTATTACTCTCACCTATTACAAGGACATCTTTCATCAAGTATATGTTTCATGGTTAATGTTCCATAAATGATGACTTATATTTAGCCACATACATATGCATTTGCATTTCTTAGTCCTTTTTCTTAATTGGCCCAACAACAACAAGATTACATTTGTATAGCACCTTTCATGTCTGGAGGATGTCCCAAGGCGCTGGACAGAGTACAGCATTTCAGACCGAGCTGGGGTTGGGGGGGTAAGGGAGGGGAGGCCCAGATCTCTTTGAGTGACATAACTACTTGATCACCGAGTTTTGTGTCTTCTATTACATTTACAATATAACTGGACAAATCCTTATCAATTTCACACAATTTGTGCAAACAGCAGGAAATCCAGTAAATTTCTTGTAGAACTATTATTTGCATTTTTTCTGCAAGTTTAACAGTGTTGCCATTTGTCATCACTTTTTTGCTTCGCTAAGAGCAAAACAAAAAACCTAATTTTCAATCTGGGGTGTTAATTTATCATTAATTCCATTTACCCTAATCTTTGAAAGCCTCCTCAAAGAACTAGAGTTGATTCATGACGCATAACCTATTGCTTCTACAATTATAACTACTCATTATGTTCTATGCATTACAAGTTTAACATTTACTACAGGTGAATACTTACCACACTTTTGCTGGGTTAACTGACCAATAATTTCCTGATGCATCACATGTACATTTTTTGAAATATTGGAATAACTTTTCCTATTCTCAGGTATGCCCTCTTTATATTGAGCTCTTCACCCTCTCTATTACACCCTCCTGTCTATGATACTAAAGACTGGGATGTTTACAAATTGTATTTGCCTCATCAATTGTAAATTACAGTTTGCAGGTAATGTAGTCTGAAAATAACAGAAGAAAGCTCTTTTACTCATTGGCTTTTTTCTGAACTTTGTCAATTTAAGGTTCTTGACGATGTGAATTTCACAAAATAGAAATTGTAAACACAACAAACCGGATTGGCGAACATTGCAAACTAGATCTCAATATTTTCTGAGGTTCAATTCTTCTGAAGACATTTGAGAGCAATAATCCAGTTTCCAGCTCCGTAAAGAATCTTAGACCAGATGATAAAGCAACTGTGGATATTAGTGATGCCTAATTTGACTTCTCATAGCGTAATCTAAGAAATAGTTTTATACTAATGTACTAAAATCACCAATTAAGTCTTTTACAAGAGGAAATAAATCCAATTTAAATTTTACTACATATTCTGATTTCTTTCTTCACCATTAATTTTTTTTGGTGTTTCCTCAATTAAATCTTCAAATTGGAAACTCACATTTAGTGTTCCATAGGTAAAATAATTTGAAAAACATCTTGTGGACATATGTGCCTCTAGTGTACNTTTTTTTACTTCACCAGTGAGCCCTGTGTAGTTACTTACCCTTTTCACACTTCCAGACTGAATAGCCAGGTCACCTTCACATTTCAACTGTGTGATTCTACCGGCCAAGTCATTTAATTTAGCCTCCTTCTTTTTGTTTTTCTTCATAACAGTGAACCCTTTCCTGACCTGCCAGGTTCAATTATTTGTAGAGATTGAATTCAAAACCTGTGCAACCATCTTCCAGAACTATCATCTCTAGTACATGGTTGGGGAAATTGATGGTAGTTCTAGAAACTGTCAACTCAATCATGATCTCTTCCAAAGTTAGAATCACTTTCTACTCAGCAAATTGGGCTTCGTATAATTTTGTCCTTAACTTAATATTTCTAAATCGGATCTCTCAGCGATATTGCCTTTCATCTGATGACTTGTACAGGCCAATTGCCTTTATTCCCAAATATAAAGGAGTCCCTCCCACTTGCTCCATCCCCTCATTCAAGGTATGTTTCAAAACATATCTTTTTGACCTCATTTACCCTTCCCCACTACTATGCAAAAAGTGATTTATAAATGTAAATTGCATTGTTTTCCTATCTGATTATATGTTGAACTACGATTACTGTATCTTTTATTGTTGGATCTTGAATTACCACAGGTGGAAAATTTAGATGAAATAAAAATTGTTAAAACTCCTACTTGATTGGTAATTGTGATTAATGCATGGAATGTTGTATACCTAATTGCTTAAGTTTCTGTGAGTTTTATTGACGTCCACAAATACAGTATAGATTTTTAAACCAGTTTGATTGAATCTGCAGTTTGTCCATCCTACATTAATGCAGGCTGACATTAGGAATTCATTTAATAATAACAATACATTATTGAGTCATTTAACATGATTGCCATTTTCTGAATTACTTATAAAATTTGTACTTCACTTGTCCTTTAATTACTTATGTTTTTAACACCTTGTCTACTAATTAAGTAGTTAAATATTTATTTTGATACTATATGACAGTAATTATTTTGGCATAAGGTGAATCCAGGTGCTGAAGCTTTAGATTGGATAATAAAGAACACTTATTCTTCTATTCACTATTCACCTTGTACGTACAAATGAGAATTATTGTTATCCATCAGGCAAAATTGCCTCACTCCTTTAAGAAAATTTGTGTCTTGCATGGTAAAATGATCTTCACCTACTTTGCAGTGTAAAACATTACTTTGAGAAAGACCTTGGTTTTCTTTCTCTTATTACCAGACCCAAAAGTCTGTTTCCCACACAAAAGAAATTCAATCAATAACTATGTGAGCCTTTTGGTTTATGGCGGGAATGTACAAGCACGTTTTTTGGTTTCTCAAGTAGTGGCTCAAGCACAGACTCTGGCATTAATGTTATAACACAAGTCTGTTGGAAAGCAAGTGCACAATGTTGCCTCCCTCTCTTCAAATCCTTGTGATGTTCTGCTAGGGCATGAGAGTAGCGATTTGCAATTGATGTTGCGCCAGTTCCATTTACACTGTTGCCGTGTATATTATTAATTTGAGTCTAAAACCACCTTCTAGTTTCATAGATTGCCTAAGAACCTGCATCAATTTAGATTTCATGTCAGGAAATTGATAAACACTAAAAGTGCAGCATGAAAGGAAGGTTAGTGAATTATATATGTTGGGGGTAGCTTCACTTCAATCTGTTTTGGGTTATGAATAGGGCAGTTCCTCACTTCCATCGATATGAATGCTGTTTATGAGTTTCACTTGTTAAGAAATCCTAGCTCTGAAGCTTTATTCATCATCTTACATTTCTTCCATAGAATGTTGATATCACTTATTTGGTTTGCAACAGAGAAGAACTTGCATTTTTATTGTGCATCATATCAAAACGTCTCAATGTATTTTACTGTATCCGACTGTATTTACTCAAATGAAGTGGCTGTTTTTGTAGGCACACATAGCAGCCAATTTGTGCACAGCAACGTCCAACAAACTGCCATGAAGTGAATGTCCAATTTATCTGGAGGACCATTCAGAATACCAAAATAAATTCCCTTCTCTTTCTGAATAGTGTCATGGTATCTCTATTGTCCACTTGAAGAACGGGCAGATGTTGGAGTCAGAGCACAAGCTCTAATTTCCTTTATCTGGAAATTAATTAACCTTTGGAAATTTACAGCACAGAGAAAGGTCATATCTATGCTTGCTCTTTGAAAGAACAATCCATTCAGTCCCATTTACCTGCCTTTTGTCCTATGCAGGAAATTAATTTGGAATATCTAAATCTACTTCCCCTTTGAAAGCTAATATGGATCTTGCCTCAACCATCACCCCTGACAGGACATTCCACATCCTAACAACTCGCAGCGTAACACTAAAATCCTCCTTTACTCCCTTTGCTAACTACCTTAAATTGATGCCCTCTTGTCACCGTTTCACCAACCAGTGGAAATAATTTCTCACTATCTACTCTTATCAAATCTCCTTATAATTTTAAGACCTCCCTTAGGTCTACCTTCACCCTCTAGTTTCTATTCATTGGTTCAAACCACACATCCCTGTTATTATCCTAGTTAATCTTCTCTGCGTTTACCTTAACATCGATACCCCTAACATTGTTCCTAAAGTGTGGTGATCAAAACTGGACACAATACTCTTAAGTGATGTCTAACAGGCTAAGCAACACCTTGTGGCTCCTTTGGAAATTGAACTGTTTAAAAAAAATCTGTCTCTGAATATGAATATGGATTATTTCCTGGTAATCAGAAACTCTTAAGATCACAATAGCAGGTAGTTGGCTCTTCTTGGCCAAGATATAGATATAAGAGACTTCCTATATCTATGTGGAAGTTGAATAAATGGTTATATATTGACCATAGATAACATTGTTTTCATTCTTTGCAAGAAGTTCAGTCTTCACATAGAAAACATCTCCTTTCCTCTTTCTGATCTGGTGTGGCTTAAATGTGTAGAATTGTATTTTAAATCTATTTATCAATTTTATAGATTTTAATTAATTGTTTCATTGTTGCCCACTTGAGGTAAAACCTCAAAATCCATCAGTAAAATGAAGTTTTGCACAACCATATAAATCAGCTGACTGTTTGGTGAAAATTTCCTTAAAGTGACACTGTCTCAGTGATTAACCCATCACCTTACTCTCTCCCCCCACCACCCAGCATGGGGGTGTTATGATTTGGTAAGTTTGTGTAGAAGTTGAATGTTTTTCAAAGCGAGATGAAGCCTTCATCTATGGTAAGTAACCTACCATTAATGTATACCTTGGTATTTACAGTTGCCATGAGATATCTTGATGTGTTATGTTTGGTAGATTTGTGCTGCTGGATGTTCACGGGGACCGGTTGTCATGTTGACAGTTAATGGAATGTGCTAAATCAGCATCGTGATCAGCTGCTGATGTTGGATATTCACGGAGACCGTTGTATTGCTAACAGTTATCGGAAAATACTAAATCAGCATTCTAATCAACTATCACAGTATTATGAAACCCTGGTATACTCAATCACAGCACACCAGCTCTCTTATTTATTTATGTCCAGTATAATAATAGCAGCCTGATTTTTCTGTTATACTGTTCAAAGTACATATTTCGTTTACATTACTGACGTTTTGAACAGTATGACATACCTTTGCTTTCCTCCTTTTAAGTTGCCCCATTCCATCTTGCTGCGATTTGCATCGACTGGTGGGAGAATAATTATTCCAGCTCATGGCACTCTGAGACGGCTCCTCAGAGGTGCCTAGGAGATATACTAACTCTATTCCCTCCCCTTTCTCTCCATCCCCCCTTACAGGAAGCAAGTGCTCATGCTTGACTTTATACCTGCTATAATACTGCAAGTCAAATTGAGTACTCAGCAAAGTGGCAGGATTCAATCTGTGTTCCAGTACTTTGTGGTTCCACATGTTGATGTTCCACCACTTGTGCTTATATTATTTTATTATTTTTAAAGGTGCAACTTAATTGGATTAACATTGGTTTAGGATCATTTTTGTCGGTCTTTGATCCATATCTGTTTCAAAAAATATAGTTTTTAAAAATGTTGTCAAGAAACTGTTATAACTACTTTTACACCTAATCATTTTGTTCTGACAATTTCCAACTTTTCAGTTTAAATTCACAAGGAATCTATTCCTTATTCTTGGTTTGATCTGTGATTGCCTCCAAAAAAGTGCAACTTGTATATATAAATCAGTTACGTTTAAAAGCTTACTTTATGTTTTATAAAATTAACATAGAACTTGTGTTTGCTTTTTACAGGAATTGACTGTTTACAAATTCTGAGGTTACCATTGGTTATTCAAGTAAGGGCAGTCAAGAGTTGCGTTTCAGGTGAGTGGTTTAGTTACAATTTAGAATAATTTCTAAACCATTGCATTTTTTTATACTAGTATCTGTTTTTTTTTCCACTTGAACACCATTCTATTCTCCTCTGGGCTTGGATCTCTTGAAACCCACAGTAAAGGCAGATAACCTATTTTCTGCAGCTAATTCTGCAGATGATATGAGTGGTGACATGCAAGTATTTAAGAAGCATGTATGTTCCCTTCCTTCCCAGACCTCCTAGTTCCTGACCTCTCTTGGTAGTTCCCCATGGCAACTCAGTGAAGATCAATAATTCAGAAGAGTAGTGGATTGAACTTTTGTGCCACTACACTTTGTATGCTTATAGATTGTTACTTCAACAGGCTGGCACACTTAAACTATTCAATCTGGTGATATCAGTATCAGGTTTGAAGTAGGAAACTTGATTTACACTTGCTTATTTTGAATTGCTCTCTCTGAGGACTTAGGAGAGCTTCACCCATGTAAAACCATGTTCCTAAGCAATACAATACTTTGTAAACTGGTGTTAAATGGTGATTCATATTTTAAATATTGTGAAAGTGCCAGGAGGGCAGCTGGCTCTTTTAAAAAAATTGACACCTTAATAGATTGGCCATGAAGTTTTAAAGTAAATTTTTTTAAAAGCATAATTTTATAACCGTTTTATACTGACCGACTCCAGGTCCACGGATATTCTGTCAGCTTGCTTGTCAGACATCCAGGCCTGGATGAGCACAAACCTCCTGCAGTTGAATGTCGACAATTCGGAAAATATACATCTTGGCTCCCATCAACGTCTTCTCTCCTGTGGCTCTGACTTCCTGAATCTCCGTGGAGATATAAGTGGATATGCTGAAATCAATGCCACTATATCCATTCTAAACTTACCTAGCTGAACTACACTATCATCATCAATTTGCGCTGACAATTTGTGATGAATGAACAGTAAATGTGCAGTGCAGATGAGGCATTGATGTTGCAGCATGCCCAATTCCTGAGTTGTATTGTCGGAACGTTTTCTTGTATATATTAAGTATAGCTACAATTATCAGTCACCTTGAATTTGGTGTTTTTTATGCTTAAGTAAAACTCCTGACAATCCCACTCAGATTGAATGACTAACGTCCCAACGACCCATTGCATTTATCATCCAAACAGGTATTTTAAACTCAGGAGACCCAACATAGCAGATCTTGGTGTAGCTGCTTCTCCACTTGCACAAATAGGCATAGTTCTCATAGATAAAAGAGCTTTTCATTTTTATCCCCAAGGGAGAATGCTTCACGTTGAATAATAGTAATATTTCCTTTTAAGGGTTAACCGAAAATGTTGGTGGTGCAAATAATTTTTATTTGACACATCACTTCAATCACTTTCTTTTCATTTGATTACCCATGTACTTTTTTGACCCTTAATCAGGTTAAGTAAAAAAAAGCATTCTGGCAGAAGTGCTTGCATCAGCAGACCAGACTCCTTGTGAAGGGTTTGATATGCAAGTATGCATTCTAAGAGCTCATTTTCAATTGAATTACTTTGAGTCTTAAGAGTAGAAACTATCGTATTAGTAAGTATGCATATTATATTACTGATATGATAGTACATTGGACAATATTTAAATACAGAAACAGCTGAAATGTACTTAAAATAATTTTTTAAATGAAATGATGCTATTATCAAGCAAACATAGAAATTCTCCAGGGTCGATTTCCTTTTTGCAGTTTGGGAAAATTTAAATTGGCAAATACCACAGAGCAGTCAACTAAAACCAAGCATTCCTGTGATGGTGACATGAAAGATGAAAAGACTTCACAAAATAAATATTTAAAAGTCATACTGATGGGTTGAATGTGAGTCGACAGTGAAATGAGAATTCTAGAATATTGTGTGAATTGCTCAGAAAAAGAAAATGTTTCATTTAAACCAGCAAATGATTTCAATTTAACAGCAATATGTGGATGTTGTTTGGGAAATGTTCTAAAGTATGCTGTCTGAGAAAGTTTGTTACTTCATCTATTTGTTCCTGTCTCTCCTGAGATAAAGGGGAAAATATTTTTGGTGTAAGTGAAAGCAGCAGATTAGCCAGTGGGAGACAATTTAAATATGAGATCAAGAGGGTTCAGATTAAGTACATTTCGATTGAGAGTAAAGAAGAAGCTTCAAAGCTTCCATGGTTAAACAGGAACAAAAATTAGGTTTAGAAAAATAATATACTGTACTATGAATATAGAGCTGATAAAACAGGAAAATAGTATGAAATATAAAAAGTTTAGATGGGAAGCAAAAAAGGGGTTAGAAAAGCTAAAAGGTAGTCTTAAAAAAACTTCTGCTTGTCAATATGCAAGGATCAAATTCAAGGATTATAATATCAAATGTTTTTATAAGCCTAGCTCAGTGATATAACTCTAGCTTCCGAGTCAGAGGGTTGGCAGAGCCTTGCAAAATTGTGGAGGTGAGGAAAAGCTGAGCGAGTGAAAGCACACATTTTAATGAGTTAAGGTTAATATTACAGTTGTAAAGCTATCCTGACTACCCTTACCACTGTTATGTTGATGTTTTTGTCAATGTCACAGTGCAAGAGCTGAATATGTACAGAACTGATTTGTTCACAGGCATGAGTTTCCACAGAAATCTTAATGATTTAAAGAAATACTAATGGATTTTCATAAAGTTTTGAATTTTGATCATATAATGCAGTTTGGATGTATTTTGTACAAATGGGCAGTATATTTTCTCCTTTATATTATACTGTAGTGTTTAGCCAAGGTACATTATGACAATATTTTGAGTTCTATTTTCCAAAATAGTTTTCATGCTGTATTTGAGATAATGCTTCTGTAACTGCAGCCCTTTCTACTGCTCATTTTACCTGAAATGGTTGTGTCAAATAAACTGCAGATTGAAGGTGACCTGCAGTTAGAAAACGGGGATTGGATTATTAAATTAAATAATGTTTTTCCAATTTATTTTTAAAAGAGATGTTTTTCTCATGCATCTGGCCAACAATCCTTTGGGATCATGACTTTGGTAATACATTCTGCAATTTCAATTGTAATTAGCACATCAACTTCCAGTTGATGATTGAGTTAGGGAAAAGTAATATGATGGTACCAAATGTATTTGGGAAGAGCACCAACTACTGTGAAAACGATGATTGTATGGGATATGGCAATCTGATGTTCGCCATTCCCTTGCGATGTCTATAATGTCATTCTAATGATTGAGATGTGTGTTGGTTCAATCCCAACTGACCTTTCTTTTCGACCGCGCCTTTGGTCGCCTTCCCCCCCATCCCCCTGTCTCGGTCCCGGGATCCGAAACTGTAAAGCGCTCTAAGACGCCGTCCAACGTGGAGGGTGCTACATAAATCCAAGTTGTTGTTGTTGATGAATGTCTAGTAAATAAAGTGCAGTGCAAGGAGCTAGACATTAATTCAGCTCAGGCTGCATTAATTCTGCTTGTGACCACTGTTGTTCACAACTTCCATTAACGATTTGGACTCGGAGATTGAAAGTACAATTTCAAAATTTGCCACCAAATTGGGGGGGGGAATGTAGTTAATACTAAGGAGGACTGCAATAAATTACAAGACATTAATAAACTTGCTGAATGGGCAATTAGTTGGCAAATTAATTTCAATATAGATAAATGTGAGGTGGTACATTTTGGTAGGAGGAATGAGGAGGTCACATACTACCTGGAAAATAAGAATATAAATGGGGTAGAGCAGAACATAAGAATTAGGAGCAGGAGTAGGCCATTCGGCCCCTCGAGCCTGCCCCGCCATTCGATAAGATCATGGCTGATCTTCTGACCTAACTCTAATTATCTGCCCTATCCCCATATCCCCTAATCCCTCTATTTTTTAAAAATCTATCAGTCTCAGCCTTGAAGATGTTCAAGGACTGAGCATCTACAGCCTTCTGGGGGAGTGAATTCCATAAATTCACTATCCTCTGAGTGAAGAAATGTTTCCTCAACTCTGTTCTGAAAGGCTGACCCTTCGTTTTAAGACTGTGACCCCTGGTTATAGATTCTCTTACCAGGAGAAACAGACCCTCAGTGTCTACTTTATCCAGCCCTTTAAGAATAGTATATGTTTCAATAAGTTCTCCCCTAATTCTTCTGTACTCTAGTGAATATAGCCCTAGTTTATTCAGCCTATCCTCATAGGTCAGTCCCCTCATCCCAGGAACTAACCTAGTGAATCTACGCTGCACCCCCTCTAGGGTAAGTATGTCCTTTTTTAAATAAGGAGACCAAAACTGCACACAATACTCTAGATGCGGTCTCACCAAAGCCCTATACAGTTGCAGCAAGACTTCCCTACTCTTGTACTCTAAACCTCTTGCAATGAACGCTAACTTACCGTTCGCCTTCTTAGTTGCTTGCTGCACCTGCAAACTAACTTTTTGAGACTGGTGTACAAGGACACCCAAATCCTTCTGAACACTAACACATCTAATCTCTCCCCCTCTAGAAAATAATCTGTTTTTCTATTTTTTCTATCAAGGTGAATAACTTCACACTTCCCCATATTAAATTCCATCTGCCACCTACTTGCCCATTCCCCAGGCCTATCTATATCCCGTTGCAATCTTTTTGCATCATCCTCAGAGCTTACTCTCCCACCTAGTTTAGTGTCATCCGTGAGCAAAGGGATCCAGAGGTACAGATACACAAATTGCTAAAAGTAGCGATGCAGATTAATAAGGCTATAAAAAAAATCAAACCAAGTGTTGGGGTTCATTTCTAGAGGGATAGAAATGAAAAGCAGGGAAGTTATTCTAAACTTATTTCATACCGTGGTTAGACCCCACTTGGGGTATCGTGTACAGTTCTGGTCCCCATATTTATAGAAAGGATATAGAAGGACTGGAGAAGGCACAAAGGAGATTTACAAGGATGATACCGGAACTGCAAGGTTAAACCTATCAGGAAACCTGAACAAGCTTGGACTCTTCTCTTGAAAAGAGAAGGGTGAGGAGTGACCCAATAGAGGTCTTTAAAATTACGAAAGGTTTTGATAGAAGAGAAGATGTTTCCACTTGTGGGGGAGACCAAACCAGGGGACATAAATATAAAATAGTCACAAATAGATCAAATAGGGAAGTCAGAAGAAACTTCTTTACCCAGAGAGTGATGGAATGTGGAACTCGCTATACAAGGAGTAGTTGAGGCGAATAGCATAACTGCATTTAAGGGGAAGCTAGATAAATACATGAGGGAGAAAGGAATAGAAGGTTATGCTGATAGGCTTAGTTGAAGAAGGGCAGGAGGAGGCTCATGTGGAGCATAAACACCGGCATAGACCAGTTGGGCCAAATAGCCTGTTTCTGAGCTGTATATTCTGTGAGGAGAGTATTAAAGATAATAAAATGAAATTGGGCAATCATTTAATAATTCAAACATGAATGAAAACTTTCCAATTTTGGCAGATGCCTTGTATCCAATTCAACTATGAACAATACTGCATTTAAATTTAGACTTGGATATACTGTACAATGTAAAGTTTACTAATTTGGGTACTTTACTTTTCCCAAAATGTGTATATGGATGACCAGACATTTTTTCTCAGTGTGAGAGAAATGCACAAGAAGCAATGTTCCATAAACAGCCTTGAATTGAAGGTTGTATCTACAACAACAACAAAATTATATTTGTATAGCTCCTTTCACGTCGGGAAGACGTCCCAAGGTGCTGGACAGACAGAGTTTCGGACCCAAGCTGGGGGTCTAGGGATGGTTGACCAGGATACTGGGAAAAACTCCCTTCTCTTTTCAAATAATGACTTGGAATCTTTAGTGTCCACCTGAGCAGGCAGATGGGGTTTTGACTTAACGTTCATCAGAAGAACATCACCTCTGATAATGCAATGCTGCCCCAGCAAGTTCAAAGTCCTGACATAGATCATGAATCCACAACCTTCTGACACAAAGGCAAGAATGCTTCCATTGAGCTAGGCTATGTTCTACATGCACTGTAGTGTTGTACCAATGATATCCAGAATAAACTTGCATAGATAATAATTGCTATATCAAGAAAATGGGGAGTCATTCTCCCAGTTGCTTGTAGTTCACATATAGTTCCCTCTTAATCCAAATTTACCTGGAAATTCAAATTAATGGGAGCTGAATATTCCTGGCTATAATGTATTCAGGAGAGATAGGGAAGGAAAAAAAGGAGGGGGTGTGGCAATGTTAGTCAAAGATACGGTTATAGCCGGGGAAAGGGTCGAGGTGCTGGAGGGCCCCAAAACGGAATCTATCTGGTTAGAGTTAAGGAACAAAAAAGGAGCTGTTATGCTGGTAGGGGTATACTATAGACCACCAAATAGTGGGAAGGAAATAGATGAGCAGATCTGCAAGCAGATCTCAGACAGATGCAAGGCCAATAGAGTCGTGATAATGGGGGACTTTAATTATCCCAACATAGACTGGCAAAACAACAGCACAAAGGGCAAGGAGGGGGAAATATATTCCTAATAACCTAAAATGCATACAACTTTCTTGATCAGTACGTTTCCAGCCCAACAAGGAAGGAAGCAGTGCTAGATCTAGTTCTGGGGAATGAAGTAGGACAAGTGGAGCAGGTTTCAGTGGGAGAGCATCTGGGCAATAGTGATCATAACATCATTAGATTCAAAGTGCATATGGAAAGAGACAAGGAACCATCTAAGGTAAAGATATTCAACTGGAAGAGGGCAAATTTCAGTGAGTTAAAAAGGGACCTAGCCAAGGTGGACTGGAAAGAAAGATTGGCAGGTAAAACAACTAAAGAGCAGTGGGAAGTCTTCAAGGATGAGATAGCTCGGGGACAAAATAAATACATTCCCACAAAAGGGAAAAGTAGGGCTTCCAAACCTCCGTGGATGACGAAGGTAATTGTATCTAAAATGAAGCAGAAAAAGGAGGCGTATGACAAATGTCAAACCCAAGATACAGAAGACAACCAAATCGAATATAGGAAGTGCAGAAGAGGTTTGAAAAAGGAAATAAGAGGGGCAAAAAGATTATACGAAAAAAGGTTAGCGGGTAACATTAAAGGGAATTCTAAAATATTTTACAAACATATCAAGGAAAAAAGGCTAGTCAAAGGTAGGGTGGGGCCAATTAAGGACCAAGGGGGAAATCTTATTGTGGAGGCAGAGGGCATGGCTGATGTGCTGAATGAGTACTTTGCATCTGTCTTCACAAAAGAAGTGGATGCACCAAATGCCGCAGTATCGGAGGAGAGGGTAGAGGAAATGGATAGGATCAGTATAAACAAAGAGGAAGTACTGAAAAGGTTGACTGCGCTGAAGGTAGATAAGTCGCCTGGTCCGGACGGAATGCAACCAAGCTATGCTATGGGAGGCACGGGTACAAATAGCGGAGGCTTTGGCTACAATTTTTCAATCTTCGTTGGACACAGGAGTGGTGCCAGAGGACTGGAGAGTGGCCAATGTGACTCCTCTGTACAAAAAGGGACAGAAGGACAAACCTGGGAACTACAGGCCAGTCAGCCTAACATCAGTAGTGGGGAAACTCCTGGAGACTATAATCCAGGACAGAATAAATCTTCACTTAGAAGAATATGGGTTACTTAGGGATAGTCAGCACGGATTTGTTAAAGGCAAATCTTGTCTCAAAAATCTAATAGAATTTTTCGATGAGGTAACGGAGAGGGTGGACAAAGGTAGTGCAGTTGATGTAGTTCATATGGACTTTCAAAAGGCATTTGACAAAGTGCCACATGAAAGACTTGTAAGAAAGATAGAAGCCCATGGTATAAAAGGGACAGTGGCAGCATGGATCCAGAACTGGCTGGGAGACAGAAAGCAGAGAGTTGTGGTGAACGGCTGCTTTTCTGACTGGAGGGAAGTAAGTGTACAGTGGCGTTCCCCAGGGATTGATATTAGGACCACTACTCTTCTTAATATACATAAATGATCTGGACTTGGGTATAGCAAGCACCATTTCCAAGTTTGCAGACAACACAAAGTTAGGTAGGGTAGTAAACAGTGAGAAGGATAGGAGCCAACTGCAGGAAGACATAGACAGAATGGTAAAATGGGCAGACACATGGCAGATGAGTTTCAATGTAGAGAAATGCAAAGTAATGCATTTTGGTAGAAAGAATGAGGGGAGGCAATACAGGCTGGTAATACAATCTTAAGGGGGGTAAAAGAACAGAGAATCCTTGAAGGTGGCAGGACAGGTAGATAAGGCTGTAAAAAGGGCAAATGGGATTCTAGGCTTTATAAATAGGGGCATAGAGTACAAGAGTACAGGAGGTTATGATTAACCTATATAAAACACTGGTTAGGCCTCAGTTAGAATACTGCGCCCAGTTCTGGGCACCACACTATAGGAAGGATGTTAAGGCATTGGAAAGGGCGCAGAGGAGATTTACAAGGATGGTACCAGGAATGAGGGACCTTGATTATGAGGAAAGGCTAGAGAGGCTGGGATTATTCTCATTGGAGCAGAGAAGGTTACGAGGAGACCTAATAGAGGTCTTCAAAATCATGAGGGGATTTGATAGGTTAGAAAGGGAAAAAACGTTTCCACTGGTAGGTGTGTCGGTGACTTGAGGTCACAGATTCAAAATAGTTTCTGAAAGAAGCAGAGGGGAGGTGAGAAGACATTTTTTCACACAGCGAGTTGTTTGAATCTGGAACGCATTGCCTGAAAGGGTGGTGGAGGCCGATTCGATAACTACTTTTAAAAACGCGGTGGACGGATATTTGAGGAGGACAGGTTTGCAGGGTTATGGGGAAAGGGCTGGGGAGTGGGATTGACATTAATTGCTCCATTCAAAGAGCCGGCACAGACTCGATGGGCCGAATGGCCTCTTTTTGTGCTGTACAATTCTATGATTCTATGATAATTGGTACTCATCTGATTGTTAGTTCTGGTACATTGCTGTTGTAGATTAGCTGACAGATTTATCTTTATAGCAACATTCATTTCATTTCTTATCGATTATATTTTGTAAATTGCTTTGAGAAATTTATTTTTTATATGAAAAATACTATATATAAAGAAAGTTAATATCTGAACATCTAATCAACTAAGAGTCCTTTAACTGTCCTTAAAACTGGCAACCTGAGCCCTGAGTCCCAGGTAACAGTCAGCAACTTCAAACAGATGTCTCATTAAAAAAGGGGTATCATGAATTTACTTGAAATCCAATATCTGTACACAAAGGGAATATTACAATTCGCAAATACAGCAAAAATGACATTGTACAAAGCCTACTGGTTTATAATGAGGTCCTGAATGCTGCAAAGGTTGACCTCTAAACTGTAATGTATATTGTTTTTATTATCTGAGATGTCAGTAATCAGAATTGATGTAGAGCATTATGACTTTGGTATCCTTGTAATAAACGTATAGTACTCATTTTTATAGAACTCGTTTCAAGTGATACTAATGTAAGTAATCTAGGACGCTGGTTCTCCCAGCTACTTTACCTCCCCCGGAGATCTCTCAGGATCTCCCACAGAGCAATTTTTGCAGCTACACACTTACAGCTACACACTAACAAGTTCTTATCGAGCAGCTCACACAGCCAAAGCTCCAGGCACTGAATTATCAGTCACCTCAAATTTATGTTTGTTGAACCCTCATCTTTTATTATGATCTGAAAAAAAATACAATAGATCCCTCACCTGGAGCTATCAGTAACACAATTTAATAAACAAACTACATGACACAAAGAAACGATAATTAAACTGCCATGTTAAAAGCCTACAGTTCTGTGTTGGTGAAAATGCTATGATGTTTTTTTCTATGAATTCAATCACAGTTTTGTTAGAGGTAAGGTGCAGGAGCTGAATTCAAGTGGACATCACATTTATAATCATGTAATGAATCTATTATTCTAATAATGTTTTGAATTGTGTTTTTTAGGCGGGTCCGCTAAAGAATCTTAGATATAGTATATATATATAACATTACTGAATTTTTACACCTCTGAGGAAAATCGCTTTCCTCTTTTGGATAAGCGACTGTACCATTGGCTGACGATTCAAGCCTGTATAAATGAATTGAATTGCCTTTATGGCAGTCATTGATGCACAGAAGCAGACCTACTATGTTGAAATTGAATTCTTTATTATATATAGCTGTGTACGTTACCTATTGTAGATTTTATGAGACTGTTGAGTTTTTAATGCGTTAATTAATATTGATATTTTAATTTAAATTGTTTCACTGTAGCAGGTTAAACTAAAACGGCCCAATCTTTGAAAATAGTTATCTGAGGGAAAATTCATAAGTATTTACATATACAATTATGTATAAAGAATGAAGAATAATAACTGATGTTGGAATATAATAATAATCATTACATTTGTTATAACCCCTTTCACTTCGGAGGATGTCCCAAAGTGCTTCGCATACTGTAAAGTTGAGTAATTGTGTTTTTTGTGTGCAAATGCGGCAGCCATTTTGCACACAGCAATGGCCTACGCACAGCTATGGAATGAATGACCAATTTTATTTGAGGAATTGTTGGCCAGACACCAGGAGAAACTCTGTTGCATCTTACTAGCAGAGAATTCATCACTAAAATCTATTTGTCCACCAGATGAATCCTTTTTCGTTGCCCTTTGAATACAATTAAGATTTAATAATTCTTCCTCTTGCTGGTTCAGCTCAATAAATTAGATTGTAATTCCATTAGCCAATATATTTTGGCCTTTGTTCACAGTATATCTATACACATTTATTACACTACGGAAACTGCAACACACTTTGAGACATTGTCAACATTATAGATGCTATGCTAAATGTAAAGATAATGAGTTACTAAAAGCTGTGGGGAGAAAGAGAGGCTGATATTGGTGCAAATGCAACCCTTAGACAAAATCGATTTTTTTAAAAGAAAGATTAGGAGAGGCAAAAAAAAAGAAAAAAACTTAGCAGCAGATGCAAAACATTCCTGTCAGTACAATTAAGGGGGACCCAAAAAGAAGTTGAAAATGAGAACCAACAGGAGAAAGTAAAGATTAGTGTAATGTATAGTGTATGGTAGAGAAAATAACCTGGAACATTACTCTGGTTGTAGTCAGGGCATCAGGACAAGAAGTTCAGGCTTATAGTTGTAAAGTTTTCAGATTTCTGAAACAACTGGAAGGGTTTCTTCGCATAGAGGATAAACAATCAACAGCTGTAAAATGTTACCAGGAAGGATGGTTGAGGCTAGGACACCGGGTTCATTTTAAATATCCTTTAAATGCTGTAAAGAGAACCTGTTAAAAGAAGGATTTGGGAAGGAAAAGATTAAATGATCAGGTCACAGATGGAATGTATAATGTAATTCTGAATGCACAATTGCAAAACGAATATTTGAGCTACAGGATCGGTATTACATAGGATCAGATGAATAATAGCAGGTGAAGTATGAGGATGGCTTCAAAGCATTGGGCCATCTTCACTGGAGAGGTTGTCAAGATTGAAACTATTAGATTTTCAACATTCGGAAAGGTCTTAAGAGTATAAACAATGGAAGATTATTTGTAATGATGATGACTCAATAGCAGAGAGGTGAAGTCAGAATTGTAACTGGAGCATTTAAGGTGGTGGTTAGAGGAAATGTTCATATAGTGGGTTACAAGAACATGGAATACTTAGGCAAAAGTTGCCATTGAAGATGTCCATAACATTTAAAACGGTCATAGATAAACAGTTAAGATGGAGCACAGAAAGAAAACTGAGATTAGAAGAGATAACTGGCACCAACTTAAGATTGATAGACTAAATGCTGTAATAGCTCTGCTTTTATGAGATGGGACCAAGAGTTTTCTTTATCTGAATCCCTTTTGTAATTTTATACCCTTTTACATTGTCTTAGGACTTATCTGAAGTTATAGTCTGTATTTTTTGCTAAAGTGCATAATGGATTTTAAGAACCCATTGAGCCTGTACCAGTTTGATGATTATAGATCTTTCAATTTCATTTCCAAACCTTCCTCCATATTCCTTAATACCCTTATTACCCAAGTATCTACCTTTCCCTTTTAAACATCCCACTTTGTGTCAGTCTGGCTCAGTGATAGTGCTCTCACCTCTGGGTCAGAAGGTTGTGGATTGAAACCCCACACCGGGACTTGGAATCACACAGTCTAAAATGACACTCCAATGCAGTGCTGTAGGTGTGTTACATTGTTGGAGGTACTGTCCTTCAGATGAGATGTTAAATTGTCTGCTTGTTCAGGTGGATGCTAAAGATCCTGTGGCACTATTCGAAAAGAGAAGGGAGCTTCTCCTAGTGTCGTAGCCAAAATCCCCCAAAATCGCCCACAAAATACCCAGTCAATCCACTTTACAGTATATTCTATGAAGCACTTTGAGACATCTTAACAATGTGATAAGGCCCTATTATCAAATGGAAGGATTATATGATTATTATTGATTGATTCTGCTTTTATGCCTTCCACACTTTCACACCCCACTGTGTGAAAAAATGCATTCTGACCTCATGTAAAAACATTTGCTATAGCAAATTTCATGTCAGGATGAATGTCTCAAAGCACTTCACAGGATATACTGTAAAGTGGAGTGATTGGATTTTGTGGGCGATCTTAGCTTTAATTTTATGATTGTCCCCTTGTTTCCATTCTTCTATCAGAGGGAAGGGTTATCCACTCTATACTTTGTCAATTCCCTTCATTATTTTAAATGTATCACTTGTATCACCCATAAACTCTTCAGTTCTAAAGAATGCAACCCATACCTACCCTAATCAGAACTGCACCGCTTCATCCAACATATTAATCTAATGAATCTTTGTGGATGCAGTCAAAGGCTAGTATATCCTTTCAAAGATTGGATGCCCAAAACTAATTACAATAATTCAAATGAGGTTTGGCTAGCACTGTAAAGAACTATAGCAACACTTCTTTGCCTTTATATTCCTGATCTCTTGTTATCAAGCCAAGCATCGTATTAGCCTTATTGATTGCTTTCTGCTTTGTGCACCTGGAAACTAGATTTTAATGACCTATATATGAACAAATTGATCATTTATTCAAAGTGTTTCCCCATTTAAAACATATTCCTAACTGCTATTTTTGCATTCAAAGTATGCCTCACACTTTCCAACATCAAACTTCATCTGCCAGTTCTGCACACTCACTGTAACTATGCCTCTTTGCAATTTCCTGCTGTACTCTTCACAATTTACAACACCTCATAGCTTTGTGTCATCAGCAGACTTAGAAATATTCTTCCCCTTTAGTAAGTAATCAGACTGATGTGTGCTGAGTCCTACTGGAACTAGAGAATTATTTTGTACAACTCATTTGAACTTCAGAACATCTGAATTAGAACTATGAGAATGGGTAATATATACTGATAGCTATTCAAAATACTTTACGGAGTGCATGTTGAGCAATTGCTTTTGTGTGTAAAAGCTAAATAAATTATAATAGCCAGTCCCCTGACTCTTCAGCTTTTCTTGTCTGCTTGTGCAATTTACAGCCACTTTCAAGATCTATTTCTTTGTTTTTTTTAAATAGAATAAAACAAATTGGTGTGGGAATACACAGCAAGTAACAGGGACAGGTAACAAGCAAACAATTGGCAGGAAGAGAACGTTATGGCAAAGATTTAGTATATGTTTAACATAATTGTATTCAACCAAATTAGTCCAATCATTTACAGGGTTTTTGCAGAACTCTCATTGTAACACACGAGATCTTCAGACAAAATTGGCTTTGCTGGTATAAACATACTTCTCAAGTACAAAATTATAGCTTACAGTTCTTAAACCTTAAGCGCTTGTTAAGCTGACAGTACAGTGAAACACTATGTTGACAGAAGCATACCGCCTTCATGGATATCAAAAATAATTGGTCAGTGGAGGTAATGTTAGGTGTAGTGTAAATTAATAACAAGCACAGAATTTTATTTTGACTGAAGGGTTTTTAAAGAGGAGTATGCTTGTCACCAGAGCTAGTATAGGCGACCGTCAGATGCTTTAAAATATTGAGGAGTGTATCTAACTCTGTCATGGTGAACCTATGTTCTTATGAAGTCAATTCAAGTGCTACATGGAGGCAAAACGTTCTTGCCTACTAGCATGCCAGCATTGAATGGCTTCAAAACTGAAAACAATTTTCCACCTCCTGCTATGGACTATGACCTTCTGCTTTGTGCTGCTGGGCTGATGGAAACTATTCATTCCATGCATACACCTGGAACTAGGGTGGTAGTGAGTCAAACGTGTGTGCACTAATGTCAGGGGCCAAGCAAAGAGGATTATCTGAGGCAGCTGAGCTCCTACCACCACCAATGCAGCATCAGACAAGCAGTAATATTACTTTTATTAGCAGTAATACAAAAAACAAATGTGACTACTCATGTTGGTACTTGAGCTCATAGAATAGACTGATACTCTAGTGCAGTACTGGGGGAAATGCTACATTATTGGAGGAGCCATCCTTTGGACGAGCCACTAAACTGAGGGCTTGTCTTCAAGTAAACATTAAGAACCTATGAAAATCGAAAAAGGTAATGGCATTGCTCCCTGTGTCCTGGCTAAGAATTCTTTTTTGGGAGTGAAGTGGCTGCCACAATTGCCTACAAAAACAGTCACTCCACTCATCAATAATTATTGTAAAGTGTTTTGAGATGTTTTGACATAAGGTGCTATAAAAATGCAAATTCTTTTCAAGAAAATGGTGGAAGTTTTGGTTTATATTCTTTGAAACTGCAAAAGCATTGGAGCTATGTCTAAACACTGGAAGGTAACAAATTTTAAACCTTTATTTAAAAAAAAGTAGCGAGATATGAACCTGGAAACTACAGACCAGTTTTCCTAACCTCTGTCATGGGGAAATTGCTCGAGAGCATCATGAAGATACTATCTAAAGAGAATAGAGACTTTGTGAGAAGATAGCATGGAATTAGAAGTAAAAGATCATGCCTCACAAATGTATGGTAATTCTATGAGGAAGTAACTAAACTAGTAGATGGAGACTATCGACTGAAAGTAATTTACTTGGATTTTCAGAAGATGTTTAACACAGTTCTACTTGTGAGACTTTTAAAGATGGTTAAAGATCATGTTATTAATGAGAAATTAGCTAGCTGAATTGAAAACTGATGTTCAATGGAAAAAGCTCTGTCTAAGTAGAAGTGTTGAGTGATTTCTGCAACACAGTAGCAGAGATTTTCAAGCAGGTCATTATGTACTTGTTCAGGAGCCACTACAGAGATTCCCTAAGGAGCTGTATTGTGGGATTTGTAGTGTTGCAGCTATATTGTTCTCAATAGGTACAGTATAGTGCACAATTTCCTAGTTATTAAATGCTGGCTCTGAAAAACATACCACCTGGGGTTGCTCTCACACTTTATTCCTGAGTGCCCCATTGTCACTGATGTTGTTTCAAGCTGAACATTTTGATACAATCTCTCCATTAAACTCTGACTTTCTACATTGATATTGTGCTGATTGTTTCTTCTCTTAAATTGGAAAACGTTTAATTCATATAATGTAGAGAAAAGAAAGCTGTTGCAGTCGCACTTCAATATTTGTTATCAATCCAAAAAGTTTGAATAGAATTCCAGCGATGAAGCTTTGATTGATGTTATCATGCAATGTTCCATGCAGAAGTTCAAACACGGAGATGACCATCATTTGCTGAACTGCAGTTGCTGACCATGCACATGTCCACCATGCAATAGCCTACACATGGCCTATTTGGCCATTTGAATCGAATCCCAGTACAATTCTTTTTGTGCTCCCAGCGATTATCAGGGTCGACTTTGTGAGACAATTATTTTAGGCAGGAGTACACCTGGGGTCTTTCGAGCCAACTCATCCAGTATCCCAAATTTCCACTGATACAATAAATTCATTATCCAATAACAACAACAACAAATAAAAACAACATGCATCTATAATCGCATCCCTCACACAGAGTAGAGTCTCAGAGTGCTGAAATAATAACCACTGACACCTTGTTGGGTGTCTGTTAAACTCCCAACTGTGTTTTGAACCACACATCGATTCTCTGACCTGCTCAGCTATTCTCCACCTCTGTAACATTGTCCACCTTCACCACAAACCCTCCCCTTGGACCGCTGAGGCCCTAATTGTGCGTCAGCCTGGCTCGGGTACAATATACAATTCTGATGAAAGGATTACTGCTGAAACATTAACTTGTCCTTATTTTAGATGATGTTGAACTGTCAATACCAGCATTTTCTGGTTTTGAGTTCAGATTTACAATATTCATAGATTGTTTTATGTTCCAAATGCATTTGTTTATTTAATTATTCAGAGTGTTTTAGTTATTAAAGTGTTCATAGTTAATAAAGGTTGTTTGGGAGAGAAAATGTGAAAGTTTACTCTGTAAATTATATTTTAACTTAAACTGTTTAATTCCCTGTAAGTTGAAATCAAAGAAAATTGGCAAATATGCCTTCAGGTTACTGGAGAATAATTGACAGATTGATGCTGAATAACCTGATTGAATCCTATTCCCCGGCACCGTAAAATTAATTAAACTATAATTAAACTGCATAGCAGTAAAAAATTAATGGAATTAAATAATAAAGGAAATCCTTTGGGCTTAATTTGTGTTAGTATTTCGGAACAAAGTACCAGCACAAACAATAATATTTCAACATAGAAGTTAACATTTTATATTCTCACTTTCACCCACAAAGTACAATAGTCACACCACTTTACAGTATATCTAGTGAAACGCTTTGGGACATCATAATCCTTGCATTTGATACAGCTCCTCATCCCGTCAATGAGACTTCTCAAAGCACTTCAAAGAATATATTGTGAAGTGTATATTGTGGGCGAAACGTGGCAGCGAATTGCACACAGAGGTGTCCCACAAACAGTCATGGATTGAGTGATCAATTTTTTTTTAAGGGATTAATATCCCCGGAAAGCGATCCGCCAATTGCCTAAAAAACGGATTCCGACTTACCTGCGAGGTAAACAGAGGCATGTGGAGTAAGGAAACTTGCCTAAAGTTTTGCCCTGCCCGGGAATCAAACCTGGGTCCTCTCGCTTGAGAGATAAGTGCTTTAACCAATACGTGACAGCTCAATGATGTGATATATATCAAATGCAATGATTATTATTATTTTAGTATTTTATGCTTACGAACAGATGTATTCAAATGAAAATGAAACGAGTGTCAGCACCCCTCATAAGCCTGCCTTTATAGGCTGACTTGTTCTATATATTTTCAGCATGTCTACTGCAGCACTGAAAAATTGCAAGTATTACAATGATAAATCAAATTGAGAACAGCTTTATTTCTGTAATATGAATCATATGAATCCAATGCTCAAATGCAAAAACATAACTTTTTGAAAAATAGCCTATGCCTGTCTTGGTGTCACTTTTCGTCTTATGCTAACTTTAGTTTTGCTAGTTGCTACCTCATTTATTGAGAACAAAGATTAGACCAAAGTCCCATTGTCCACCAAGCCCTCTCCTTTCACATACATTGTAAAGCCTACCATATCGTAGAATGCAGATCACTCACTCTATTTTCTAGACGAATGGATAAATGGATTTTATAATATAATAATATATAATCCTTAATCCAGCTACCGGTCCATCTCAAACCTCCCTTTCCTATCCAAGGTCCTTGAGAGAGCCGTTGCCTCCCAGCTTCGCTCTTTCCTCTCCTCCCACTCCCTCCATGAATCCCTCCAAGGAAACTGCTCTGGACAAGGTCACAAACAATATCCTGACCATGTGTGACCAGGGCTCCCTCTGCCTCCTCATCCTCCTCGACCTCTCCGCTGCCTTTGACAGCGTGGACCATTCACTCTTCCTCTCACCTCAACCTTCAAGGTTCTGTCCTTGACTGGTTCAGGTCCTGTCTTTCACACCACCTCCACTTCGTCGCAGCAAACGGCTTCTCCTCCAGCCCCCGCACGGTCTTATGCGGTGTTCCTCAGGGCTCTATCCTCGGTGCCCTCCTCTTCACCCTCTACATGCTCCCCCTCGGTGACATCATCCGCAGACATGGGGTAAATTTCCACATGTATGCGGATGACACCCAACTCTATCTCTCTGCTTTTCCACCCTCAACTCCAGGACGTATTGGCGTCCTGACCGACTGCCTGTCAGACATCAAGTCCTGGGCGAGGGACAACTTTCTCCAACTCAACGTCAGCAAGACCGAGGCCGTCCTGATTGGCTTGCGCCAGCGCCTCCGCACCTTAGGCGCTGGCAGCATCAGCCTCCACGGCTGCACACACAACCTCACAAAGCCAGTCAGGAACCTGGGTGTCTTGTTTGACCCTGAACTATCCTTTCTCCTCCACATTCGCACCATGACCAGCACTGCCTACTACCACCTCCACAGCATTGCCAGACTCCGCCACTGCCTCACCCCTCAGGCCACCGAAATCCTCACCAACGCATTCGTCACATCAAGGCACGATTACGGAAACTCCCTCCTCATCGGCCTTCCCAACTCTTCCCTTCACAAGCTGCAGATCATCCAAAACTCTGCAGCTCGTGTACTCTTGCGCACCAGACTCCGTGACTCCATCACTCCCACCCTCACCCGACTCCACTGGCTCCCCATCCCCCAGAGGATCGAGTTCAAGATCCTAGTCCTCACTTTCAAGGCCATCCATGTCCTTGCCCCCTCCTTACCTCCCTGACCTGCTGACTCCCTACCAATTTGCCCTCTCCCTGCATTCAGCGGGCTCCGGTCTGGTTCATGTCTCCCGTCCAACCCGCCCTACCATCGGTGGCCGGGCTTTCAGCCTCTCTGTCCCGACACTCTGAAACTCCATCCCACAGTCCCATCACCTCTCTTCCTCCCTTACCTCCTTCAAGGCCGGTCTCAAGACCCTTCTCTTCAATCGTGCCTTTGTCGCCCTCCCACCTCTCTGCCTTCCCTCACCCCTATCCCACCCTTCCCCCATGCTCGGGTCCCGACACGTGACTGTTCAGCGCTTTGGGACGTCCTCCCGACATGAAAGGTGCTCTATAAATGTAATTTTGTGGTGTTGGTTGTTGCATTTGATATAGGGCCTTATCACATCTTCGAGACGTCTCAAAGCCCTTCACAGAATATGCTATAAAGTGAATTGACTGTATATTTGTGGGTGAATCACAGCAGCCAATTGCGCACAGCAATGTCCCACAAACAGTCGTGGATTGAGTGACCAATTTATTATTATTTTTAAAAGGGATTATAAGGGATAATACCAATAACATTTCTTTACTAACAAAACTCAAATAGACTTTCATTCCAATTATTTATTTGCCATACAATTTGAAACTTTGGAATTGACTCAATGATAGACCAACAAATTGATAAGTGCTGTTTAGTGTTGAAGTCTAGGACTAGAATTTTAATCTGCCCAATTTAAATCCTTGCATCACCTTCAAGGCCCTCCACGGCCTTGCTCCTTCCTACCTCTGTGACCTGCTAACCCCTTATCAACCTGTCCACTCCCTCCGCTCAGCAGGCTCCAGCCTGCTCCATATCCCCTGCTCAGCCCGTCGGCAGTCGAGCCTTCAGCATCTCTACCCCCACCCTCTGGAACTCCATCCCACATTCCCTTCGCCTCGCACCCTCCCTTGCCTCCTTCAAGGCACGTCTCAAGACCCTCATAATAATAATCCTTACAGTTAATATTAGCAACTTATCACATCATCTCAAAGTGCTTCACAGAATTTTTACTATAAAGTGTAGTGACTTTGTTTGTTGGCAATCCCTGAGTCTCAAAGAGACTCGAGAATCTCCCAAGAACATTCACAAGTTCCCACATCTCCACTGTTCAAACCTAGCCTCTTTCTTTCATAAATGCCATTCAATTTGAGCTGAGCCACTATCCTTGAATGAGCTTTGAAAGGCCTCTTTTGGTGCTTGAGCACGATTCTTGCTAAGCTGGAATCCAAGATAGTGGCTGCCAGAGCTTTACAGACATGTTTGGGCACTGCCATTATTCAAAAGTAAGGCTGGGGGTAGTTCACACTATTTAATGCTGTTTCTTAACTAAGGGATGGAATGTGTTTAAGAATACCACAATTCTGACCTCTAAACTCTGTATTGGAGTTAATAGAATATTCTCAGAAGACTTTTGATCCTTCCTAACGTAAGGACTGAAAAAAACATGATTTTTCTATCATGTAATGTAGCTTTAATAATCGTAGAATACAGCTGGTTGAATTCAGTTACAAGACTGGGATGTAATTGAACACATTGCTGATGTTGCCATAATGTTTACTTGGAAGGTTTGAATGATTTATATTCATCAGAAACCTTATTCTGTATTGTGTTTCAGCCTTTTAGCAACTTCCACACATTATACCTAGCTTATGTATAAGGTGTAATGCCTGGGAGTGTTCTTACAACTGTTACAGTAACCTTTGGTCTTGAGAATTCGAGCCTCTTGCCTCAACGTTCTGTATAGCCTAAAATAAATTTGTTTTTACGTTTCTTCAAAATAATCTGCAGAAAAACTTGCACATTAGATAGTAGTCTTGTTTTGACATTTGACAATACTACCAACTGTGATACCATTGCTTATCTGTTGCACATGGGATAAGTACATGGCAAGCCTTGAGTGAAGAAATTGTAGTAAATTATAGCAATATTATTTTTCACTGTTGACATTGAAAAGAAACACAGATGTCAGTGTCAACAGATTTGTTAAAGGAAAATCCTGTCCAACAAACCTGATAGTTTTTTGATGAAGTAACGGAGAGGGTGGATGAAGTTGGTGCAGTTGATGTACTTTATATGGATTTTCAAAAGGCGTTTGATAAAGTGCCACATAAGAGACTTGTAAGCAAAGTAGAAGCCCAGGGTATTAAAGGGACAGTGGTAACATTGATACAGAACTGGCTGGGAGACAGAAAGCAGAGAGTGGTGGTGAACAGTTGTTTTTCTGACTGGAGGGAAGTGTGCAGTGGTGTCCCCCAGGGATCAGTATTGGGACCACTGCTGTTTTTGATCTATATAAATGACCTGGACTTAGGTATAGGGAGTACAATTTCTAAGTTTGCAGATGATACTAAGCTGGGAAAATAGTAAGCAGTGAGGAGAGGAGGATAGTAGCAGACTGCAAGAGGATATAGACAGACTGAAATGGGCAGACATGTGGCAGATGAAGTTTAATGTGGAGAAATGCAAAGTGATGGATTTTGGGAGGAAGAATGAGGAGAGGCAATAGCTTGAAGCAATGTTAACTAACCAAACAGGACACATAGGAGTTAAAGTTAAAATACTTGTGCTCTCATAGAATTCAATAAAATATTTGGTAATATTTAATAAAACCTTTGTTTGGCTTAAAATACTTTCCTGCACAGCAGAGCATCAGCAGCGGCACATCTTCTCTCCCATTGCCGTTCTCATTGAAAGGGAAGGGGACCAATTAGTGGTGATTGACAGACTTGGAGGCACTTGTGAATATTTGGGCTCCAGCTATTCACAAGCAGCTCAGCTGTCAATCAATCATTTGACTCCTCCCATTCCCTCCCTTATTGTTTCCTGTTCCTCCGCCCTCTGATTGATTGACATCCCAACTCCAGCTGCTTGTAAATGGCTGGAGTCCGCTGTCAATCAATCTTAGACTCCTCTCATCTCCATCCTGGAGCCCCTCAAGACTGAATGGAGCCGTTCGAGACACAAAAGGCCCGATTGAGTACATTCAGCGGTGACCAGCGCGGCATTTTGACAAGATTAACCAGATCTTTGTTTGAATCAACTGACATATTTAAAACAGGTAAGAATACAAATAAATCGGGGCCGGGCATTTTGTTTGATTTACCTGGCGTCTGGGGTTAACCGGCGTCCGCCTAAAGTGGATTCCACTGTATTATCAAAAAATCTCAAAACACTCTGCAGATAATTGATAACATGTAATTTTGTAGGTAATTCCAGCAAATGTTTGCATTTTAATATCCAACAAACAGCCATGAAGTGAATGACCAATTTATCTGAAGGATGTTGGTCAAACCACTGGGAGAAAATCAACGAGCATTATGGGATCTTTAATGTCCATTTCAACAGGCAGACGCGACATCATAGAATCATAGAATTATACAACAACAACAACAAGATTCCATTTATAAAGCGCCTTTCACGTCAGGAGGACGTCCCAAGGCGCTGCACAGTTGGGTCATGACCCGAGCAGGGGGGAAATGGTCAGGGTGAGGGGAGGGGAGGGAGGGAGAGAGGAGGGGGGAAATGGTCAGGGTGAAGGGAGGGAAGGGAGGGAGCGAGGAGGGGGAAGAGAGTCGAGAGGGGAGCTGAAGGCACGGTCAAAGAGAAAGGTTTTGAGACCGGCCTTGAAGGAGGAAAGGGAGGAGGCGGCGAAGGCACTGGGGGATGGAGTTCCAGAGCCTCGGGGCTGAGAGGCTGAAGGCCCGACCACCGAAAAAATGTCTCCTCACCTCGGTTTCTTTTAATAACTATTTTAAATCAATGCCCTCGGGTTACAGACCCACCCGCCAGTGGAAATAGTTTCTCCTTGTTCACCCTATCGAATCTCCTCATAATTTTGAAAACTTCTATTAAGTCTCCTCTTAACCTTCTCTGTTCCAAGGAGAATAATCCTAGCATCTCTAGTCTCTCCTGATAACTGAAGTCCCTCATTTCTGGTACCATCCTGGCAAATCTCCTTTGCATCTTCTCCAATGCCTTGACATCCTTCCTAAAGTGTGGTGCCCAGAACTGAACAGAGTCTCTCGCTGAGGCTTAACCAGTGTTTTCTAAAGGTTCATCATAACTTCCTGACTTTTGTATTCTATGCCCCTATTTATAAAGCCTAATCTCTCATATGCTTTTTTAAAAGCTTTATCTACCTGTCCTGCCAGCTTCAAAGATTTGCTTATATGAACCCCCGGGTCTCTCTGTTCCTTCATCTCATTTAAGATTCTACCATCAGCTTATATTGCCTGTCCTCATTCTTCCTCCCAAAACACTCTGTTTTCTGTCTCCCAGCCAGTTCTGTATCAATGTTACCACTGTCCCTTTAATACCCTGGGCTTCTATTTTGCTTACAAGTCTCTTATGTGGCACTTTATCAAACGCCTTTTGAAAATGCATATAACTGCACGACCTTCATCCACCCTCTCCATTACTTCATCAAAAAACTCTTATCAGGCTTTTAGACCCGATTTGCCTTTAACAAACTGGCTGTCCTTTATTAACCTGTATTTCTCTAAGTGAAAATGTATTTTGTCTCGGATTATAGTCTCTAGAAGTTTTCCCACTACTGATGTTAGGCTGACTGGCCTGTAGTTCCCGGGTTTATCCTTCTGCCCCTTTTTGTACAGGGGAGTACAATTTGCAATCCTTCAGTCCTCTGGCACCACCCAGGAGGTCCAAGGAGGATTGAAAGATTGTGGCCAGATCCTCTTATTTCCACCCTTACTTCCCTCAGTAACCTAGAATGCATCCTGTCTAGAATGAGTGACTTATCTACCTTAAGCACCATCTATCTTTTTAGTACCTCCTCTTGGTTTATTCGTATCTTATCCAATTTCTCTATCCTCTCCTCCGATACTGTGGCATTGGCTGCATTCTCTTCTTTTGTGAAGACAGATGCAAAGACTTAATTCAGTACGTCAGCCATGCCCCCTACCTCCACAAGAAGATTTCCTCTTTGGTCCCTAATTGGACCCACCCTACCTTTGACTAACTTTTTATTCTTTATATGCTTGTAAAATACCTTAGTGTTCCCTTTTATGTTACCCGTTAATCTTTTCTCACACAATCTCTTTGGGCCTCTTATTTCATTTTTCAGTTCTCCTCTGTACTTTCTATATTCTATTTGATTATCTACTGTATTTTGGACCTGCCATTTGTCATAAGCCTCCTTTTTGTGTTTTATTTTAATCCCAATTTCCTTATTCATCCAGGAAGGTTTGGATGCCTTAGCTTTCCCCTTTGTGGGAATGTATTTGTTCTGTCCCCGAACTATCTCCTCCTTGAAGGTTTCCCATTGCTCGTTAGTTGTTTAACCTGTCGATCTTTCTTTCCAGTCCACCTTGGCTAGGTCCCTTTTTAACTCACTGAAATCAGTCCTCTTCCAGTTGGGTATCTTCACCTTTGATTGTTCCTTGTCCCTTTCCATAAGTACTCTAAACCTAATGTTGTTGTGATCACTGTTGTCCAGATGCTCTCCTACTGAAACCTGCTCCATTTGCCCCACTTCATTCCACAGAACTAGATGCAGCACTGCTGCCTTCTTCGTTGGGCTGGGCACATACTGATCCAGAAAGTTATCCTGCGCACATTTCAGGAATCCTTCCCCCTCCTTGCCCTTTACACTGTTATTTCCCAGTCTAGGTTAGGATAATTGTCCCCCATTATCACTACTCTATTGGTTTTGCATTTTTCTGAAATCTGCTTGTAGATTTGCTCATCTATCTCCTTCCCACTATTTGGTGGTCTTAACAGAATACCAGCTCCTTAACTAACCAAATAGATTCTGTTTTTGGACCCTCTAGCACATCGTTCCTTTCCAGGGCTGTAACTGTGTCTTTAATCAATATTGCCACCCATCCCTCCTTTTTTTTCTTCCCTATCCCTCCTGAATAAATTCCAGGAATATTCAGCTCCCATACCTGCCCTTATTTGAGCCAGGTTTCCATTATTGCCACTGCATCATAATCTCATGTGGCAACTTGAGCCCTCAGCTCACCAATCTTATTTGTCACACTCTGTGCTTTTGTACACATACACTCCAAGACTGACAGAGTCTGCTCTGCATTTCTCCCCTATCTAGTTCATCCTTTTCATGGATTACTCCTTATTGCATTGCTATTAGTCTCTCCCAGCCCTCTGTGTAACTTATTTCTCCTCTCTGATGCTACATCCTGATTCCCTTCCCTCCTTGAAATTATTTTAAACCTGTCCCCACAGCACGAGTTAACCTCCCTGCCAGGACATTGTTCCAAGCCCTGTTCAGGTGTCATCCATCCACCTTGTACACGTCCCACCTGCCCCAGAAATTGTCCCATTGTTCAAGGAACCTGAAGTCTTCCTTTCTGCACCATTTCTCCAGCCATGTGTTCATGTGTTTGATCCTATTGTTTTGCTACTCACTTGCACGAGGCACTGGGAGTAGTAATCCAGAGATCACCACCTTTGAGATCCTACTTTTTAGCTTTTTCCCTAGCTTCTGATAACTCTCCCTGTAGGATCTCAGCCTTTTTTTTCCCTACGTCATGGATCCGAACATGGACCACAACTTCTGGATGTTCCCCTGTAGAATGTTTTGCACCCGTTCTGTGATGTCTTCAACCCTGGCACCAGGGAGACAACATACCATGTGATATCAGTTTGACATTTCAGCAAAACAGCACCACACTGACAATGTAGCATTCCCTCAATACTTCACTATAAACCTTCCTCAAGGAGGGTCAACCTTATTATCTATGTGCTCCAAGTCTGACATAGGCCTTAAACCCACAACCTTCTGACCCAAAGGTGAGTCGTACCAATCTTACATGTCATTCTCCGACCAAGAGGCTGGGGGGTGGGGGGGTTGAGTTTCAACTTGCTGCTCAGATGTCTGCCAAAGCCAGTCTTCAGTCGTAGCTAGGAGGTGCATGAGAAACTCTAATGTCCTCCTGACGTGAAAGGCACTTTACAAATGTAATTTTGTTGTAATATCTTCGTGTTTAGTGGCAAAAATAATAGCTTCTGATTAGTGATTCTAACAGCTCAGTTGCAATTGAGCAATCATTAAGTGGGGAATAATGAGCAAGAATCTTTTTCCTATTGCAGGATTGCAGCACTGCAGAAAAAAACATTGTTATTAAATTAGAAGCATGATTATCTTCTTTTAGATCTTGCACTAGCACTGAGTTTGTGCGTGATCTTAAGTTGAGTGAGTATTCTTACCATTGACATTTTACGTCAGTGCAAATACATAGCTACAAGAATTGTGGAGACTACAGTTAGACTTATTTTTGTACTATTTAGTTCAACAGCATTTACAGTCCTATAATTCTTACAAGTTGGTATCCAGATTCTTTACATTAGCAAAAAATACAATTAAACATAAATGTTTTTAAAAAACATTAAATACAAATCAATACCTAATATTTTTTAAAAATGTATGCCTTTCTTGTATGCCTCATACAGTGCATTCCATCCTAACTAGGCATGCGTATTAATGATCAAGTTAACTGCTGATTAGGACTAGCATTGAAATGCTCATCTTTAGGATTGATCATTTAAATTTTTCAGCATAGACATAGCTCATCAGAAATGTTATTTCCATGTTTGGTAATAAGGTGGTAAATCTGTCTTTATAATAGCTAAAAAGGAGGCAGGAAAATTTCTCCATTTTATAGAATTTGGATTTCATCTGAACTATTGATCAGATTAGAGCACTGCCTTCTAACCATTCCTGATGTCCATTTTGACATTTAGATACTTTTGACCCCACTTTCAGCCGTCTTTCCCCTCCCAACCATATTGGCTCCCTCCCTCAGTTTGGGTGCCCAGCCTGTACTGTTAAGTACTTTGGAATGTCCTCCTGACACGAAGCGCCCTATATAAATGTAAATTTATATTTTATTGGTTATGTAATACTACAATATTATTCATATTTTAATTGCACCACATGGAATAGCTTACTTAACCCTGCCTTTTTTTGTTATTCTTTAATGTGACATGCAGTCATTCTCAAAACATTAGCTGCTTTATTTAATGCTATCATTTACTTTCTTGTAACATAAACATCTATTTAAAGGCTTGAATTTCCCAAGAGAAAGATTTTTTTTAACCGAGGACCTAATGGTGCAGACTCACAAAGTTTTGTTATTTAATTATGCTGTCAAGATATCGATGGGAATGGAGACAGCAATTCTGCACCTGCTTCTCTTGAAAAGAGGCCTGTTTTGAACTCTGCCCTACTCTGTGCTCACTGCTAAATGCTGATGTAAAAACAAAGCATTCTTGGTCAAATAATATGTATATCTGACACTTAGAAATTACATCCATTTGTTATTGCTTCAGTGGAAACGAAAGCAATCCTTTCCACACCGTGATCTTCCCTATGTATCAAATCTACCGACAGCTGATTGTGTTAGAATTTTTAAAGGCATCATGTCAAAAATATTACCATCAGAGCTAGTGCTTGTATTCTGGGAGCATCTTGATTAAAACCTGATTCTTAGCAAGAGCAAAGGAATTTGTTGCAGAGATTAAAGCTACAATCCTTAGGGAGATGTGTTGCTTCCTTCAAATCTTGGCATGTAGCCAAGAGCTGCAAATCGCAACTGAATAAAAATTCTTGCCTTCATTTACAAATAAACTAAAATATTGATAACAAATATTTGTTCAGTAAGCCAGTTACTCTTATTGATTTCATGTTTACTGTTATTGCTTCCAAAAAAATCAAATAATTTCAGAAAACGAACAATTAGTTTACTAGCTTAAATATTCAACCCTGATTAAGCAGTCTCTTTCCTTTTAATATTCAGTCCTTTGATTTCTATGATATACTGAAAACTATCTCCTGACATTACAGCAAGTGTTGTAAGTTCACTAGGAAAACACTTAAATATTAATCTTTATTGACATGTCAATGTGATACAATTACTTTATGTTTCAACCTTTTGCGAGTAACAGCTGCTTTGTGTTCCGGTTTATGATTATAGTTAAATAGTTTTTTCAGGCTGCAACAATGTTATTGGCAAAGAATTAAGAATAAGGTACTTATTTTCATTTACTGAATGTCGACTATATCTCAAAATGGCTACCACTTTGGATCAAATTATAGTTGACAGGTGTCAGTTTCCTCTATGAGGATGACAAGCAATATTGACATATCAAGGACCACAATATATTTTTCAGATGAATGTTCTAGCAGCTATTTTCCTTTTACTGCACAGTAACCCATAGCAACACATTTTTTTCTTTGGGGATTTGCAGATTTGACACATCATTAATACATGAATTCAGGAAGGAAGGCTGCAGAGCTGAAGATTGGCTTGTGGATTTAGTTAATGCAAATGGCAAAGGAATACAAGGATTGGCACAAATTTATTTTTAATTCTCTCTGGACCTTTGAGAATAAAAACTTAATTTAGAAGTGCTTCAATCTCTCAGATAAAAAATTGTATTTGTTATCAATCTCCCAGATAAAAAAGATCACTGTTTGTGGAACATTGTTGTTCAGAAATTGGCACCCACATTCACCTATAGTCACTACACTTTACAGAAAAGCTCGGCGCAGTACTTTGAGATGTTTCACATGATAAGGCGCCATATCAATGCAAGGATTATTTTTTTTCATCAGCTAGATATCTGACACATGTGGAAATCCATCGCCATGCTTAAGAATATCCAAACTAGACTGAATTAGCTTACCTAATACTGGAGAGTATTAGGCACATTTGTCAAGAGCCAGGGCTTGGAGACCCCATGGTATGAGTTGGGGTACTGCTGGAGTTTAACCAGCTACAACTGCAGTTTTCCATTGAAAGCACTGTATGACAAGCATCTCTGATGCTTGTCCAGCAAGGACCACCTTACCTGTTGGGGCTTTGGCTTGCAGGATAAGCAGGAGCTGAGTGGGACGAGTCCTCGTCCCCAGTCTGCCCCTCCAGCCAATAAGCCAGAGTGTCGGGTCTGGTTCAAGCGCTCCGAGATGCTACCCTGCATGGAGGGTACTATATAAATGCAAGTTGTTGTTCTGGTCTGTCATCAGCATTGGCCTGGGTATTTATCTTGTGAAGCGCTTTGGGACATCCTCCTGATGTGATTTAAGGATTATTGTTATTGTGATGATGTTATTAAAGTTTAGGTCGCTTTGTAGAGGTACTTTCTAAATGGTTTTCAATGATGGGTCAGCCAGACCAATAACACTGCCATGTTACACTTGAAAGGTTATTTTTCTCAGTATATTTGAACTTCTTAAAATAACTACTATCTGCAAGAGGTGGATGTTTTGTGCACTGGGTATCTTGTAAAGCCATTTCTGAATTGTCTTATGAACAGTCCCATTACACCAATGATTATACGAACTATGCTTGTCTTGTACGGCCACATTCATCTGCATTCAATTTATAGGTCAATGAACCTCTGATTTTCTCCAGTTTCTAATTTTGTATGTTGTATTCACATGGAACGGCCACATCAATGATACTGCATATACAATCTAGGTGGCTTATTATTGTTATTATTACGAACTCGCCTGGCTCAGGAACCAGACTACCAAGATAACCACAGAGAGTTGACTGGTTTCCAACATTCCGTTATCAAGCATGTAACCTTGGAGTCAGACATACATCAGTGTCCAGTACAATAGAAAAGTATTTTCACAAATGGATTCATCTAAGATGTAAGATATTTAGGGTCAGAAATTCCACCAGTAAGACTGTAAGACTATTTTCTCCTAAAATTTATGATTGCACAGAATTATGGAAAATTCTTAAATGCAGTCTTGATTTAGAAGAAACACAGAAAACCAACATCTCAATTAAGACTTACTTTAAAAATTCTCCACAATTCCGAGTGACCTTAAATTTTAAGACAACATAGTCTTAAAGGATAAGACTATGGCACTATTTGAAAAGGGTAGTTTCTTTCTCAAAAAGTTCTGATAACAATCCTTCAGATAAAATTGTTCAATCACTTCATTGCTATTTGTGGAACATTGGTTGCACGTTTGCTTCCACAATACACAACCCCTAAACTTTACAGTAAATCCTGTGAAGCACTTTGAGATGTCCTCTCGACATGAAATGCCCTATATCAGATGCAAGGATTATTTGTCATTTTAATTACCTGAAGTCAGTTTAGTGTGATAGAAGTTGAAAATTTATACCCTTTATAAATTCTACATCATCTTCTAATCATTCATCCAGTCTTGTTTCTATCAACACATATCAAACCCTCATCATATTAATATTTAACCTTTCACTTTAATATAAAGTAAAACAGTCTAATCCGGTTAGTAATGTAATTTATTGTATGCGCACAAGTAACTTTAGTATCCTCCTGATCTCATAACACTTCTTTCAGACTATTTTGGCGATTCAAAAATGAAAAGCTTCACACATTTATTTAATAGAACAAATGGATAATAACACTTGTATGGATTTCTACTTTATTTGTGAAAAAGACGTACAAGTGTCTCATTTTAGCAACACGCATAATTCAGGTAGTTCTTCCTTATGAAATGAAAATCAATATCACATTTCCATCATCTGCTTTCCATTGAATAAAACATGAGGCAAAATCAAACCAAAGGAGCTGGAATCTAGTGGGTAATATACATTACCTTAACCATTTAAGCCTCAAAAAATTTCCCCAAAATGTCTGTCCCTCCAAAAAAAAAAGTTGTCGGAAATAAACATTGTCATAAAATCACAAACTGGTTTGACTGCTTTTTCCTTGGATGATTGCTAAAAATTGGAAGTTAAACAATTAGTCCATGTTTCCTGAGCGTTAATTCAAATTGTCCTTCCCCATTGTAGCCTTGAGTCATTTCTGAGGGTGTTGAAGTCTGTCTGGCTACCATCCTCCTGGCTTTGCTTCTCGCTGCATTTCTCCAGTCTAGAGATCAAGACAACTTGAAGAGGATAAAATAAAACCATTAGGTCATAAGTTGTCTACAATGAAAGTGTATCCATCAGCAGAGGTGGAGAAAGAAATGGAACTTCATCATTCATCTAATGTTTCCAATCAGTGTAAAGTTGCTGTCAACAGTTGTCAAATGCTGGATTGCAGTTTTGAACGATTTGAGTACAAGTCAAAATAAGGTATTTTAAGCTTGTATAGGTTTTGATGAAGCCTAAGTTAACAAAAATATGACAATCCTTGCATTTGATATAGTATCATAATGAGGATGTTTCAAAGTGCTTCATGAGATTTACGGTTTATTTTAGTGACTGTATTTTAAATGTGAATACTCAGAATTTGGAAATGTGCTGACTTAGAAATTGTATGTGCTGTTTTTGTACATTCTACTTTCAAAGGACATTACACCTTTGAGATCATGTAAAGAAGAGCAACAGGGATGATTTGGGGACTAAGCTATGTGGAAAGACGAGCAAAACTGAATTTGTTCTAATTAGAAATAAATTGGAAGGAAAAGTAATTCAGAAGCAGAAGTATATAGATATAAAGAGATTGCTATATGACTTAAAATATAGACACAGAGAGCAGAACTAGTGAACATAAAATTAAAATGAAAGGTGTCCAAGAGGGATTAGCGGTTTGAAATTTTTTTCTACTTAATATTTGAATTTGTGAAAAGACTTCCAATGATTAACTGTTTAGGATATAGAGGGAAATGCACTCAGATTAACAAATGCTCCATAAAATGTAGGGGAAAAGGGGTAATGTTCTTGGTGCAGAAAACAGACCAGGTTTGAATAATGAAGCTGTGTGGATGGAGATTTGTTTTTCAGGGAAATAGAATAGCTCAGATAAAGTTAATGATAAGGTACGTTTTTTCCATCTCTGTGAAGGAGTAGCTGTTTCTCTTTCCATGCTTTCTATTTTTATACTGGTAGGCTTGATGAGTTTTACAGGNAAAAAAACTTTACAAAAAAATTGTATTTCCTCTCCCTCCTATTTTTCTCTTTATTTTTAAATTTATTTTGATTCTCCCTCGCCCCCAAATATTACTGTTTTTTTCTTTAGCTGTACTATTTTGTTTGTTTCCCTCTAGTTACTGATATCTAACTGAAGCCCTGTAGCTCAATGGTTAGAGCACTCACCTCGCAAGCGAGAGACGTGGGTTTGATTCCCAGGCAGGGCGAAACGTTAGGCAATCACTGCTATTTAATTGACAGTTATGGATTTAAATACTAGTTAGGAATAAACAATAAAAGAGCATAAACTGATAAGCGCTGAAATTAAAAAGAGTCTTATGAAAGTGTACGAACAGATTTAAAGAAGATTGACTCGCCTGTAAAAATCTTGTGATTTCACGTGATGGTTCTTTAACCGGATTTCTGGTTTCGAATCTTGGACTGATTATTGAGTATCCAATCTACGTGTGCCAGTTTTCTGTAGAAAAAATCCTTCTTAAATCTGTGCATAGTTCAAAGCAGACATTGTTCCTGGCCCAGGTCTTTGAATCTGATCAAATGATCCTGAATAAATGAATCTTGAATGGTTGTGCCTGAGGATTTCTTCACTCTGATCAAAGAGATCAATGTTTGAATGTAGCTAAAAACAGTATGATTTAACTCAGTCGGTATTCTGTGAAGCAGTGCTCAAATGCTACCTCCAGGATTTGAAAACAAGTTCTGTCAGCTTTGCCAATATCCAAGACACTACAGATTTTTGTTTAGTTTTCATACATGTGCAGAAGTTGATTAAAGGGATGTTTACTTCCATTGACAGTCTTGAAGATTAATTGGAAATATTTGGTTTTGTCACAGATTCAATATGATTATCACATTAAATCTGTTATGAAAGATTGCAAATACACCAAATTGTTCTTTATACTGTATTTCCTTTTCATTACAGTGTTGGTGTTGATAGAAGCTGCAAATACAAATACAGTGCAGCATATGTAGATTGTGGACAATGATGCCTGAGGATGAGAGGTTGTTATCAGGGTTCAGGGTTCATCTGGAGACAGTAGTGCAGAGCTCTCCACCTGTGCAAGCCAGCAATAGGAACTTTACATTACTGTTCTATCTTTCCTCAATCAGTGATTGAGGACCAGAGCAAAAATGAAAGTCATCATTTGTGGCTGTACATACATGATCTTACATGTGTAAAATTGTTTGTTACAGCTGGTATCGTGGAATCTACCCATCGAGTAAACAAAGATGAATTATAATAATACTTATATTTAATATAGCACATTATCACATTGTTGAAAACCTCAAAGTACTTTACAGGATTCACTGTAACGTGTGGTGACTGCATTTCTAGGCGAACTTGGCAGCCAATTTGCACATAGCAGTGTTCCACACACAGTAATGTTCCATAATCAGCCATGAAGTAAATGACCAGTTTTTCCTGGGGGATTGTTGGTCAGAACGCCAGGAGAAATTCTCTTCAAATCCTTGCATGGGCTCTTCAACACCTAGATCCAACTTCAAAAGGTGCCAAATTACAGTATCGGTGTCATATTTCAACATCTTTCTGGCCTTCTGCAGTAAATTGACAAGTAAGTTAATTATTGACATAATTTAATGATATTCATTGAGGCGAACTCAGAGCTGGGTTGAGATGAGCATATTTTGCTTTGAACTTCTACAACCATCAAAGAGGTTCTTTCATCCCATCATTAATGGAATTGAGCCCATATGACAATATTTTAATCTGTTGTTAAGTCAAGATCCCATTGTGTTAAATATTGTATTTATTTGCTTTGTATAAACTAAGGTAGGTGTTAACTTAGATCAGATATGAATGCGTCCTTTGTTATTTGTGACACGGGATTGGGTTTACACGAGACAAACTAAGAAGCATGGTGTTTAAAAGCTAGGTGTTTAATAAGATGTTCACTTTTATGAACATACAGATACAGGGCGATCCCATTATAAAAGGATCTCCCATTATCTGATGTAGTTGTACTTCTGAATTAGGAGCCAACACAGTCAAGGAGCATAGATTGTTTGAAACAAAATTCTGTGAGCAGTTTTACATTCAGTTGCCAATTTATGGCTGTGTCCAATATGTCAGTGGCCACGTTAAAAATGAAGTGCAAGTAAATGACCGACCTCTGAGTTGTCAGGTCATTGATGTTGTAAACTCTGCGCAGTTGCAATTGATTTCACATCCTGTGCATATATGCAAGAATCGCAGCTGATGTCACTTCCTTTGCGTAGTGATGTAGTGGTGTGTAACATGCAGGAAGTGGATTCAGCAGCGATGTGTGCAGTCGAACGTGAACCATTTGTTACTTTGGGAAGCCAGCTAGTCAATGCTGGAAGCCTGTTAGCATGGATCTACAGGAGACTCAACAATGCTCAACATATTTACACATTGTATCCTGGGCGGATATAGTGTGTAAATAACATAGAATGCACTGCATGGAATATACGGAAACAGGCCATTTGGCCCAAATAGTCCATCTTTTTATTATTTTATAATAAATAATATCTTGGCATAAATTGACACCTGACCGTAAAACCGCTCAATTTTGTTTAGAACAATATATGCTTCTTTATTCCTAATTGAATCAAACTGTAGAACTATGACAGATTATGGGAGCTGCTTCTATGCGTTTAGTTGTTGACTTGAAATGTGTTGACATGCCATGGGTGAAGTAGTTTCTAAATCTCATGCTTCTTAGTTTGTCTCTTCTGAGAACCCAATCATGTCACAAATAACAAAGGACCCATTCATTTCTGATCTGAGTAGGTATTTGAATACACGCAGAGGGCACCATGAATAATGAAAAAATGCTTGGCGGGCGGATAAAGTAACAGTTCCGAACATCTGCTCGGTTCTTCAGTACAACAGCAATTGTATTGTTGTTGTTTACTGTTATGAAGATAATCTTACAAAACTAATAATACTACTACTGTAGATGCATAATCATGACAAAAATCATTTGTCCATGCTGCTGAATTTATAGTATAGAATTTATGTAAATTTAGCGTGTCCAATTATTTTTCTAATCTCCCCATATGGCATATGACTCTATGCTTCTAAGCCCCAGCCTCCTCTTTCTGGGGTGTGGTTCCAAAGGGTGCACATAATATTCATGTGTGAACCTGTGCAGTGAATGTAGCAGCCCACTCTGCAGTAGAGGGTGTCAGGATTGAACCTGGGCCTCTCTCCCCGCTGCACACATACACATAACAAGAAGAGGGTGCTATAGAGGGACCATGACTGGATCAGCTGCATTTTCAATACCACTATGATTGGGCATCAGAAATCTTAAATACACTCTTCCGAATATTTGCTACAACAACAACTTGCATTTATATAGCACCTTCCACGCCGTGTGGCGTCCCAGGGCGCAAAACAATCGTGGAGCCTAATGCCAGGTCCGGGGCAAGGGGAAGGTGACCATAGCCACGGTCGAAGAGGAAGGTCTTCAGGCGCAACCTGAAAATGGAGAAAGAGGGGGCAAGGCGAATGGATTGATGGAGGTAGTTCCATAGTTTTGAGGCGTAGTGGCTGAAGGCACAGCCGCCGATGGTGGAACGGAAGATATGAGGGACAAGGAGGAGGCAGGAGCTAATAGAGCGGAGGCAGTGTGTAATGCTGTGAGAAGAGAGGAGGTTAGAGAGATAGGGGGCTGCCAAGACGTGGAGGGATTTAAACACTAGAGTGAGGATCTTGAAGTTGATCTGCTCTGTGACAGGGAGCCAGTGGAGTTTGGCAAGGACTGGGGTAATCGGGATGCGGAGTTTAGTGTGGGTGAGAATGCAGCCGGCGGAGTTTTGGATGAGATGAATTTTGTGAATAGTGGAGGAGGGAGACCGGCGAGGAATAGTCCAGCCGAGGGGTGATGAAGACGTGGACAAGGGTTTTGGCAGTTTGTGGAGTGAGGTATTGTTGGAGACGGGCAATGTGGCAGAGGTGGAGGAAAGCGGTCCTGGTCAGGGACCGGATGTGGGGGAGGAAGGATAACTGGGCATCAAACCTAAGTTGCGCACGGATTCAGAGAGTTTTAGGACAGATCGGGTAGGTTGATCAGGTCTGAACCGTAGGACAGAAGACATCGATGGGAGCCAAAGAATATGGCTCCCATCTTATTGACGTTTAACTGCAAGAAATTTGCGCTCATCCAGGCCTTGATGTCTGTCAGACAAGCTGACAGAACATCAGAGGACTTTGGGTCATAGCTGGAGGAGAAGTAGAGTTGAGTGTCATCTGCACACATGTGGAAGTTAACCCTGTGTCTGTGGATGCAATCACCAAGAGGGAGCATATAGATGAGGAAGAGAAGGGGTACTCCACAGGTGACTGGCAAGGACGAGAAGAAAAAACATTTGTGGAAATGTAGCGCTGGCGGTTTGTAAGGTAGGACTTGAACCAAACGAGTGCAATCCTACTGAGGTGGATAATGGAGGACAGGCAGTGGAGGAGGATGGCACACTTGACTGTGTCAAAAGTGGTGGAGATGTCCAGGAGGCCGAAGAGGCAGAGGGAGCCCTGGTTATAGATACAGAGGAAATTGTTTGTGACTTTCATGAGCGCTGCTTCTGTATTGTGAGCAGGGCGGAAACTGGACTGGAAGGGTTCGATTAGGGAGTGGCGGGAGAAGTGTGCACGAAGTTGGTTGGCAACAATGCGTTCCAGAGCTTTGGCCAAGAAGGGCAGGTTTGAGATATGGTGGTAGTGCACAAGGTTGGAGGGATCAAGGGTAGGTTTTTTAAGGAGGTGGGTAGGACTGATCCTGAGGAGAGGGATTCATTAATGGTGTCTGCCAGCAGTGGGCAGGGGAGCGGGAGCTGGATGATCAGCAGCTGGGTGGGGAGGGGTTCAAGGCAGCATATGGCGATGGAGGATGACAGGGAGGAAAGAGAGAGGGAGGCAAAGGAATGTAGGATGGGGGCCGTAATAGGAGCTGAGAGGTGAGTGGGTGAAGGAGATGGAATAGGGTTGGTAGGGACATGGGGCAGAAGGATGAGGCTGCCAAGTGGATGTTTTCTATTTTAGAGGTAAGGAAATCCATGATCTCTTCACGAGGCGTTTGATGTAATGATTGAAGGGGTGCACAGAGGAGGTGGTGGGTGGTGGAGAATAGGATTTCAGAGTTATTTTTGGCCTCCAGAATAATCTTTGCTACTGTTATTGTTGGGGTCAGTTTAGTAGTCCTAGCACCACCTGGTCTGTAGCGCTTCCATAATTTTATTGGCTTCACTAATCTCTTTCTGTAAAGAGCTTTGAGATTTTCTCTTACACGAAGGACACAATATAAATGCAGGCTGTTGCTAACATAATTCATGACTCAATAAATTATACATCGTGTTTTGGTTCTGCCCACCCTCACAACCTCACAATGTTGATGCTACGATTTTGTTCGCCCTTGAATAAACTAAAGCAAGCAATGGTTATATTTTCTATAAGAATGTCTCTGTATTTGTATTTCAAATTAGAACCTTTTGTTGGTTGGAGACAATTTCCAGATTTCCTATAAAATTCAAGGTTAACGCAGTTTCATTTTGAAACAACTTAAACCTGGACTGATGCAAAAAAGACCATTTCTTTACCTTATTGATTCTTTAAAATTCTACATGTGGAATATCATAAATTAATTAAATTAATTTAATTACATTGTTCATACTGTAATCACGTTGTGAAGCAGCAAAATTCAGAACTGCTTCCTTCACATTTGTTAGAGATAGAACAGCAGCAGCCATAACATTATGAAATCTCTGAAGAATTGTGATTCAAATCTCTTTTATTTTGAAGTTATTCAATATCCTGGTCCTCACCTACAAAGCCTTCCATGGCCTCCTAACCCTGGAGCTGTAAACAAACGACAAGTGACATCAGTGTGACGTCATACTTAACCAGGGAAAACATAGAACTAACAAAAACACTAACAAAAAAAAAGAAAAACTAACGAAAGAACTTTAAAAAAAAGAAAAGAATTTTTTTTACATCTTTTAAAAAAACTTAATTTTTTTTTCAAAATCCCTAAAATACAGAGTGAAAGTGAGAGAGAAGAGAATGGCATGGCAGGTGATGTGCGAGGACTGCATCCCCCAATCACTCCGTCTCGCCCCCTCCTTAGCCTCCTTCAAGTCCTGCCTCAAAACCCTCCTCTTCGACAATGCCATCGGTCACCCCCCTTCCCCTCCCCTCCCTTCTCCCTCCCTGACCCCACCTTGGGTCTGAAATGATGCCTTGGGACGTCCTCCCGACGTGAAAGGCGCCATACAAATGTAATCGTTGTTGTTGTTGAT
Organism: Callorhinchus milii; assembly: GCF_018977255.1. Lineage (NCBI taxonomy): Eukaryota > Metazoa > Chordata > Chondrichthyes > Chimaeriformes > Callorhinchidae > Callorhinchus > Callorhinchus milii. Next base: position 64,067,563 of record NW_024704743.1, read on the forward strand.
GTTGTTTTAGGCTAACAGCTTTTAAACAGTTGGCTTATTTCATGATGGATTTGAAATATGCAGAGTTCCCAAGGGACCATCAATTCAATGGTTAGAAGTTATTTTTATTGTTCAAATGCTTTAAGATTTTAATCTTCATTTTCCCCGATCAGGAAATACTCCCTGGTGTTCATACTGATATTGCTCTTGTCAACCCTGAACCAGTGCCTTTTGGTACTGATGCCTTGACACATCTGAAAGCATTTGAGTTTTTTTCAATGCTGGAAAAATGCTGGATATGGATTTTAAACGTGCGAGTGAGTATTTAGAATTTTACCCATTCGTATCCATGCTCATTGCTTAAATAAGCATGGATACGAATGGGTAAAATTCCAAATGCTTATTGCTTAAATAAGCATGGTTCCGATACATTGGAAATGTTTAGGCAGTTTTGTGCTGTGGACCACCTTCTTTCAGCACCTTTGGAGGTTTTGATGAAAAGGCCCTTTGACCAATTTGACATGATAAATTCCATTCCCTTTCTATTACTGCATGAAACTGTTTTTAAATGAGTCCAGCATCCCCTCAACCATCCTTCCTGTTAACCTGGTCTAAACATTAATCATCCTCTGTGTAGAGAAATACTCCCGGGTGTTCATACCGATATTGCTCTTGTCAACCCTGAACCAGTACCCTCTGGTACTACTGCTTTGACAGATCTGAAATGTTTTGAGATTTTTGAATCCTGGTAAAAAATGTCATGATGCAATACGCATGTGTGCTGTATTATCTTCAGCTGCATTGGTCTGATATCTTGAACCCTCTTCCAATATTTCTTTGCTTTGCTTCCTCCCTTCTTCCCTATCTTTAAAATCCTTGAAAGATATATCTTTTTGACCCTACTTTTAATCAATATCACATGAAATCCCCTTTTTCCCTACTTATTGCTCACTATCATTTCTTTAAATGCTTCGAGAAGTCTATCCTTCTTGAAAGGCAATCATTCTCGTTCAAGTTGTTACATGATAAAATAAATGTCCTACAACAACTAGAATAACAACTTGAACTTATTTAGCGTCTTTCATGTTCAATTTAATCCTTGCATTTGATAACATCACGTCATTGAGACCTCCCAAAACGCTGCACAGAATATATTGCAAGGTGGATTGACTATGTATTTTGTTGGTGAAAAGCGGCAGCCAATTGCACAAAGCAGAGTCCCGCAAGCAGTTGCAGATTGAATGACCACATTTTTTCTTAGGGATTATTACCACTGGAAAGCGATCCGCTAATCGACTAACAATCATGTTCATACTTATTGCTAGGTAAACAAAGTATGTGGAATAAGGAAACTTGCCTAAAGTTTCGCCCCTCCTGGGAATCAAATCCAGATCCTCTTGCTTGCGAGGCGAGCACACTAATCACTATGCTACGGGATGTTGGGAGTAATGTCCATGTTGGGAGACTCAAAGCACTTCAACTTTTTACATTCAATGTTCTGATTTTGTAATATCCTGGGTTGTATAATACTTCTAAAAAAAAACATTTAGAGCATCTTTGAGTCTCCACATTTCTAGTTTGGTAGATTTTAAACTAGCAATGTTTTCATATGACAAAAGTCGAGACACCTACTGATTGAATAGAGTTATGGAGGTAAATTGTGGCCAGAATAAAACTTTAGTTTTGAAAGAAAGATACTTTATGGTTCATCTACATATGAAAATGAAGTTTAAGTGAAAACGCAATATTAAGGAGAAAAGAAGCCACTGGACAAAGACATGCTAAGAATAGATTGTTCAGTATACTGTAAGTAATCAAATTTTCAGTCATGTGAGATGTTGCCGTAGTGACCTTCTTTGCCAAGTGGATTTTTTTCTTTCTGTTGTGTTATAGTTTTACTAAGCAAAACCTTTACAGACAGTTGATTCTTTGCAACAATTTTATACTCTTCTGAATATTGATTGACGGTTTAATAATGATCGCTTTTTTGGGGGCCAAGTAACATTTTCCTATTGCTTATACTGTGCCACTAATACATGGAGTTTGATTTCTTTAAAACATGTTCTTTTTTGTCTTATCCTCATTTCCATTTTCCACCCATTACTGCCCCCAGCACAATTAGTAATTTGCAAAGGTCAAGTGCCTCATTTCCATTCATTAAAGCAGTAAAATTGAATCATCTTACCTTCCCTTTTATTGGGTTGTAGAGAGTATATTTAAACCTAGAGGAGAAAACAGTGGGAATAATTATCTTGGAATTGTTAACTATATGAAGTTACTCTTGCAGATCTGTTTAAAGTATGATAACGGTGATAAGCTAAGAGTTTTATCTCGTTGTCATTCAGAGGGCTTCCTCCCATATTTTTAATTTGTTATATAGTAAATCTGACAAGCTGTCAAGTGTTCTTCCTAATGTGAAATTATGCAGTGATATGTTGCTTAATTTATATAGAATACATTCCGGTGAAATTCCAAAACGCAGAATATTGTGTTAAAACAAGGAAAATTATTTGCATTTTTCCTCTGCCAAATTTGTCCTTCAAATTTCTCCTCTTCTCCTCTCCTGAAATCATTTGATTCCTTTTTCCTTACAATCTGCTGGCTGCCCTTTGGTTTGTGAGCATTGACAGAAAGTACAAGCAGGCCATTTGACCTCAGTCAGCATCATAGCTGAGCTCAATCTTCTTCCTGCGTTGATTTGCTTCTACCCCCCTGCAGGAGTCTCTGCATAACATCAGAATTGGGAATGCTGGCTCTGTTTTTTCCCTTCCCATCTCTGGAGTGCCAAGGCCTATTGTAACATCTCAACTTCTATCCTGGCTGAGATGAGCTACAAACCTCCCAACTGCTGGCTGGTATAGCGATGCTTTTACCCATCAGGCAAGCAGGAAAGCTTGAATTATTTACAATTTTAGAGAAGATGGAAAGCAAATCTAAAGGAAGTCAATTAGTTATTTACCTTCTAATGGTTTGTCAGGTTCTTTTTCACAATGTTTATTGCTAAAGAAGGATCATGGAAAGAAGAAAATGATTTATTTGTTAATCGACATAATACAAAAAACATTTTAATTACCCTTGCATGTTTTCTGTGATTGGTCCGTTGCTATAGTCTGCTCTTGCAATAATGAAGTTAACATAAATTTGGGAACATAAATTGCCAATGACAGATGCAGCCCTGAAAACCGCTCTTATTTTTCTGCTACTACAGCACAAAAATGAATGGAGAATATAAGTCCAAATCACTGGAGCAAATAAATGATGGAAAGGCAATTAGAAGTAAAAGGGTTGTGGAGAGGTTGTTTGCTATAGCTACAAAATTATTCTGCAAACAATGAAGGGGCTGTTCCTTTAGTTTTCCTACATCATTGAGAATAATGTACATGCTAATCTTATGCTTACTGAACATTAATCAAACTCTAGCACTCCCCACAATGACTGAGTTGCCATCTGGCATAACCAGTGGAAGCGCTCAGAATTTTATTACTGACGAAAAGCACAAAAGACAAAAATTCTAAAATGAAAGTCAGAATAATCCAAATTCTGCTGAGAGAAAGATTTAGGCTTATGTAATGTGCTCCAAGCAACAAGAACCCAACAAAATCATGATTTGTATCTAGAGCGCTTTTGTTAATTCATTGAACCAGCAATCCACCTTTCAATTGTTCCCTTTGAACGAAAGGAACACATAAGATGAATTCATTAAATAATCTTTAAAAGTTCAGCTTTACTTTGAAAGGTAGAAACATGTGCTTTCAATGTGCTATTCTATTTTTTAAGCCCACATAAAATTTTAACAATCGGAGATATGAAAGAATTTAATAACATAATGTAGAAGAAAAGAGGCTAAGAAATTTCTCATGCTGCTACTTTGACAATGGTGTCTCAAAAGCACTCTGTTGGTAGCACTGGTCTGTGAAACCATTAAAAACCACCTATGCAAACAGCATTCTTCTCCTGCACTTACCTAGGTGGCACACATGAATGCAATCACTTCAGCAAGGACCCGGGTTCTAAGCTATTAGCCAGACGATATTTTTGATCCCGCTGTTAATGTTGTTACACTTAATGTCATGTGGAATTTCATGCACCGTGTTACTTCAAATCATATATTTATATCCAGCTGTGATAAAGGGAATGAAAGTCTTTCCCCTTTGATATCTGTAAACTGCAGTACATTGAAAAGCCTTGTGGTGAAAATGCGAGATCACAATATCATCAAGCAACAACAAATTAGAATAGAGTGAACTTTCATTAGACATGAAGTGTTTGAGGCCTTTTAGAACATGTTCCTTGTTATCTTTGGATTCATATTAGTTCCCCTGACTCAGCATTAGTGAAAACATTCTGTAGGATTTTTCCCATGCATATTAAAGAGCCTTGTGATGTCTAGAACAGTTGTGACCTACTCATTGCATTCTCCCTTATGTTGGCAAACCACTGTATGAAAGTGCAATGTTCAGCTGTAATAAAGGGTATGGGTAAGGAGTCCATTCTCGGCTTCTGCATATTCTTTATCATCGTTTAAAACACTGACCATTAAGAGTAGTTACATCAAAATTAAATTATCTGGGAATCATGAGCAAACTGTACTTTAACTACAATACATATAATGAGGATGAGGAATATTGCATTGTCATAATTATTTCACAAATTACAATAGTCTTTTTGTATAACACTACTTAATAATGTCATTTTAATGATATTACCCTAACGTAAAAAAACCCTAAGACTTTATAGTTAGTATATTGCCCCCTAGTGGGCCAGGTCCAGAGACTTTTAAAAGTTGTGCTCAATGGCACCACTGTTCCTATGATATCCATTGGTCTCCATTCAGTTTCAATCTCAGTGGGGAAGCATATATGGTAAGCATGGTGAGAATGCTGTTTGTCAGACCTGTATTCTTTAGGGTTTCTAGCCTGGAAGTTATTTTTATGGAACAGCCCCACTTTTCAGAAAAGGATCTTCACAGCATCTTCTGGCTTTCCCTATGGTAGATGCAAAAGTCACAGTTTCTTCAGCATGATCAGCCTCTTCATTCTCTTATACAAACAGGCAGTGGATAAATAAACACTACCATCTAAGTATTGTATAATTACAAATGTAATGCTTTAATTGGCTGCCACTTTTCAGCCACAAATTATACAGTTGATTCACTTTACGAATACTCTTTGAGATGTCTAGAAGACATGATAAGGTGCTATATCAAATTGAAGGATTATTATTATTAATATGTATAAATCCGTTCTTCCCAAATAAAATTGTGTTTATTGAGAAATGGTAATATTTGTGTTGCTAAAAGCAAAATAGGAGCTTTGTAATTACCTGCAAATTAACCTAAATATGTCACAGGTAAATTTGGAGGATAAGAGTAATCATTTCGGACATTTTTGGCAACATTCATTTTAAATATTGGAAATAATATTTTGACAATCTAGATAATTTTAGCAAATACAAAAACATATATTGGCAGGAACACATTATTCTAAGTTTGCCTGCATCTATAATGTTAGCGATGTCTTTCTGTATAACAGATGCATATGTTGTGTGAATATAAGTTTACTTAAATGTATTAACAATTTCTACGGGCCCAGTTTAATAATATATATAATAATCCTTGCATTTGATATAGTGCTTTATCACATCTTCGAGACATCTCAGAGTGCTTCACAGAATATACTGTAAAGTGAACTGACTGTATATTTTGTGGGCGAAACGTGGAGCCAATTGCACACAGCAGTGTCCCACAAATGGAGTGACCAATTTTTAATTTTTTTGAAGGTATTATTAACCCCAGAATAGCGATCCACCAATCAACTAACAACCGGGTTCCTATTTACTGCTAGATAAGCAGGCATGTGGAGTAAGGAAACTTGCCAACGTTTCGCCCTGGCGGGAATTGAACCCAGGTCTCTCGCTTGCGAGGCGAGTGCTCTGTTATCCTTATTATTATATAGATACACCCACACACTGAATTTTGTCAAACCTTCTGCTAAACCTGAACAATGTGTTTTGCAGAATGTAAACAAAATAAATAAACAGATATTCACAAATTTTCATTCAAACTGAGTGCTCAATTAGATTGAATGGATGTCGTATTGTTGGTATACGCCACTAAAAAGAAAGCACTACAGTGAATCAAACAATGTTGAATTGTTTGGATTTATGTCGCAGCTTTACATTGCCCATACAGGTTTGACCTTAGGTCTCCTGCAATTGCTGAAGAGAATAGATCAACAAATCATAAAATAAGTGTTTTTTTCTCTTGCCAATTTGTGCTCCCTCCCTTTTACTCCCTTTTACTCCCTCTCTTGAGACATTATATGAAGTGAATGTGTACATATCAAAGAATAGCTTGTTTCTTTTATTTCTTAGTGTAGTACCAGGAAAATCACTGTACAATTTGACATAAGCCATTGTATCTTATAAAGGCTAGTAATGTTTATGTTCAGGAAAAGTATGACCTGAATGTTTCAACAGTCTGATACAATACAATGCAAAATTACATTTGTATTGCGCCTTTCATGTAGGATGGATGCGATATATTGTATCACTGAAATATATTGTAACAGTGCTAGTCTATCTAATACAATGTATCTACAAACTCATATTTTTAATGATTCTGTTTATTTAGAAGCATAATCCTGTAGTTAAGTTTAATTTTTTTGTCCAAACTTTCAGGAATTATGATAGTTTGGATTGAAAAAGTATTGTTTGACACAAACATTTGTTAACAACAGCATTTCTAAATTGTATATTTAAAACTTTCAAGGTGATAGCTTTAATTCCAGTTCTTCCAGGTCTACTATTTTTAAGAAGTTTACAATGCTTTGACAGCTATTTATAGGTGGAAAGATGTGGTATTTCAATGTACTAGAGTGGCTATTATCTCCTCCTATGTCAAGTGCTTCCATATGCTGTTATTAACCAATAGATGTATCTCTACCAGGGTATGAGCTCAGTGTCACTAAATTTGGAATTCAAAGCCTATTATGAAATCAGATAATTGACATCTTGTGTCAATCGTGGCTTTGATTGACATAACATGAAGACAGTTTACAAATCACTTGAATTAGTTATTGAACAACAACAACAACAAAATTACATTTGTAAAGCGCCTTTCACTTCGGGAGGATGTCCCAGGCGCTGAACAACACATTATGTAGCAACATTGGGTTTAGGACAATGTAGGTCATTTTTATATTTCACAAAATATAGCTGAAAATCTATTCTATCATTACAAAAGCTTCCACTAAGGGGCAGTGAAGAACATACCAAGAATATTCTGTGCAAAAACATATCCTATGAACAGTATTAAGAAACCAGACTCTGTCAACAATGATCATATTTCACAGTATTTTGCACATAGTAAAAAACATTGCATTTATATAGCACATTCATGTTGAGTAACATCTCAAGAGTGCTTTACAGAGGCTGGACAGTGTGGGTGGTGGAGGGGGGAGATAATTATAGGCAAGGTCAAAGATGTAGGGTTGTAGGCAGAAGGCAGACAAACAGTCAGTGACAAAGGGTAGAAAGAATTTGTTCCAGAAGGTGAGGATATTGTATCTGAAGGCTCAACTGCTGATAACAACAACAACTTGCATTTATATCACACCCCTCACACAGGGTACCATGCCAGAGATCTGATACTATGTGAAGGGACAGTCGTGAGTTTACCAAGTGAAAGGAGCGAGGAGAAAGCTGAGTTTCAAGAAGATCACGAGTGAGGGTGAGGATGTTGAAGCTGATCTGCTGGGAGATGGTGCCAGGGAAGCCTGGCGAGGATAGGAGTGATGAACATTTGATTTTGTGTGCGGGTAAAGACATGGTATTTCATTGATGGTGGGGAGGCTTGCAATCAGGGCATTCCAAAATTGAAGATGTGAATGAAGATTTCAGCAATGTTTGGTGTGAGATAGGGAAGGAGGCAGGCGATGTGATGAAGGTGTGGAATAGCAGTCTTGATCAGGGACTGGACCTGAGGGAGGAAAAAGAGCTGAGGATTGAGCATTGGCACGTTCGCACACTGGTTCAGTGAGTTTGAGAGCAGAGGATGGAAAGGTTGAAGAAGTTAGAGCCAAAAGCAAGGAGGCGTTGGTGATACAACTGACAGAACCTGATTGTAGTCTAAATCTGTGATGGCATAAGATGTTTTTATAACATCAAGATTCAGCCCGTGTGGTGAGGTTGTAAACAAATGCTGCTCTCATAAAATGTGAATGTTATGGGGAAATCAAGTGAAGGCTTATAATAATGATAATAATCCTTGCATTTGATATAGCGCTTTTCACGTCTTCTAGACATCCCAAAGCGCTTCACAGAATATGCTGTAAAGTGAATTGACTGTATATTTGTGGGTGAAATGCGGCAGCCAATTGCGCACAGCAATGTCCCACAAACAGTCATGGATTGAAAATGACCAATTTATTATTGTTCTGTTTTGGAGGGATTATTATTAGGCTCTGTGTGGAGTAACGAAACTTGCCCAAGGTTTTGCCCTGCCTGGAATTGAACCCACGATGGTTAGGGGGTGGCAGTTGGAAGGGTGGAGGCAGCTGAACAGATTCCCTCGCTTTTGGTCTCAAGGAAATCCAGCATATCCTCGCAGTTGGAGGAGAGGATGGGCAAAGTGTGAGAGGGTGGAAGGAGGAGCCAGTTGGTAGAGGAGAAGAGGAGGCTGCGTTGTCCTTGGCTTCCAAGATAATCTATATAACTATTATCTATATATTATATAACTATAATGGTCATATCAATAGGTTTTACTCAATGTGAAGAAAATTCTCTTTTCTTAATGGAATTGACCCTTAAATTGATCAGCTAAACTAAGTGGTCTGGGTACTGTATTTAATGTCAGGATCCCTAGTCCAATAAACATGATTGCTAATGTCCCATGCAGATATACCTATTGATTTGATGCTGATAAAGACTTAATGGATTGACTTTGTTTTTTTTCTGCATTGCTGATGCAAGAAACTGTCTCTCTACTTGTGTGTTATTAAAATAAAATGCAACCTGTAGTGAAGCTGACAGCTGAGCAGTTAGGTTACAAATCCAATTGTGATGGCAGGGCAGGCGGAATGAACGTTACCATTTCAGCTGTCAGACTGCAGAAGAAACGTGGACTGATAAATAGCTGAGCATGGCAGGCTGTAATGCTTCATGTGGCATGGAGTTGTTAGATGAGACAACGTGTTCAAAGGAGATTCAATGTAGTGACCTGGCTGGCGTGAGCATTGCATTTTGTGTGTGCTTGCCAAACTACGTGCCAGACTCTGGAGTATAATAAAATGTGCAGGCACAGTAATAGATGTCGGTTTCAAAACCAGATGTAGATTACTGAATAACTGCTATGACCACACAGAGATAGCTATTATGTTTTCTGGCCTTTGAAAATGTACCTTCCATTTATAAAGCTTACATTGTTGTAAATTGTTTTATTAAGTAATGTAATCAAAATTTATTTTTTAAAATAATTTTAAAGGTGTTTTTTTTCCTCGTAAGAATATTATTAAGTTATTTCCTCTCTTCAGTTGTTTGTGGGACACAAATCATTTAGCTGACAGAAAGAACAGCCAACAGTCTCTGCAAGTTAAAGGTAGAACACGATGCTTTCTCTTCATCTTTCCTTATCACTCTGTGGTCAAGAACCTGAACTCTGTTCAGTTCTTCTGATGGTATAACTATTAGGAAATCACTGTGCCACCCCACGACAGTTACAATTATACAAAAAACTGTGCCCTATTTAATATTGAGAAGACGTTTCTCCTTGTGTCCTGGACAACAATCTCCCAAATAAAATTGATCATTAACCTCATGGTGGTTTGTGGGATATCATTGAGCGCAAATTGACCCCAGCATTCATCTACAAAATATACGCTCATTGTTTTACTGTAAATCTTGTGAACACTGTGATTTGAAAGGTGCTGTAGCAATTGCAAGGATTATTATTATTTAATGCAATCCAAGAATACAGAATAATGAACAAAACATTTACATTTATCTTTTGCCTTTCATGTTGGGAGGGACTCAAAATACTTCAAAGAGCCGACTGGGGAGCTGAGGAGAGTGGTGGGTGAAGGGAAATGTCTGGTTGAAAAAAATTAAATAAAACTTTATTCAAACTTTTTAGGCATTATATTTACTTATTTCATATACTTAAAAAATCATTGTATTCTTGGTGATGGTGTAAAATATTCTTTATTTAGTAATCATAAATAAAATAATTTAACCTTTTCTGCAGCAGTGCATTCAAAACTGAACATCTATTTTCAATATTATAAGATGAAAAGATGTAATTTTGTTCTGCTGCAGCGAGGAAATCTATTCATTATTTATAAAGTACACATTCAACCTGCCCAAAAAGCTTTAGAAGATTAAAAATTGTATGTCAGTCAAAGATGTCTAAAGTGATATATACATTACCAGGTACTAATCTGTGATTTTGTGTGTTCAAGAAGCTTTGTGATTTCGTTAAATTTTAAAAATAGGCAAGACTGAAACAGTTTATGATACAATGGCTGTGTGAGGTAGCTCAAAGGGACTGAAGTCACTGTCAGAAAAATCCTCTGGCAGCACAGCTACAAATTCACAAACACTTTCATTTTAAAGCAGAAATCAGTTGTCAGACTAAGCTGCTAAACACATAGAAAATATTATTTCTTTAAGTACAGGGGAAACCCCAGCATAATGATACAGGAACTATAACTAATTGAATAAATCAACTCCTCTGCGCTACTTTACATGCTAATGAAATAAGGGGCTTTATTTTTCAGTAAAAAGTCCTCCCGACGTGAAAGGCACTATACAAATGTATTTTGTTGTTGTTGACAGTTATTTTATGCAGAACAGCACAGACTGAAAGGATATCTGGTCCCCAGCTCTACCGCTTGGTTGTTTTGGATACCAGATGGAGTAGTATTGATTGAATCTATGTCTGAGATTCTGGCAGAAAATTAAATCTGGTATTAACCAGAGTAAGTATTTTAAACCATGTAGTTAAAGGTTTAGTATACATTTTTATTTTGCTAACAACTTTCATGACTACAACTTAAATTTGCAGATGAATTATCTAAACTAACTGCACAGTGTTTTACAGTTTATTTTATTTTAAATACAAAATTGCGCTATGTGCCATCTGACGAATGCCTATTTTCATTTCAACTGTGCAAGTGGATCTTGTTCTAATCTGTGTGTGTGACCCCTAACAAAACTAGATTACACCATCCCTAACAATCTTTCACTGAGTTATTCAAATAGCCAGATATTATTTTTTATAATCACAAAACCAAGCTGAAAGATTAACAGCAAAAACAGAGAGCTGTTTCTGTTGAAAACTTTAAAACCGTATAAATCATGGTAAGAAATAACTAAATTATAATCAGTGACTGCATGTATTCTTAGTTTTTTCATCACATTAATAATTCAGCAATCCTGGACACTCGCATTCTTTCCCCTGGCACCATTTTAAATGCATTTTACAATATATCCTTTTGACCACATACCACTTGCAGGCAAGCAGCTTGCAACCAGACCTCTGCCAGTGGCACTTCTGACTAGTCCCTTCATTGTTTCCTTCACACAATACATGTTTCTGCCTCCACTCTTGACTGTAAGACCATTGTTGTTTTGACAACAACAACATTGCATTTGTAAAGCGCCTTTCATGTTGGGATGACGTCCCAAGATGCTGAACAGTCAGGGATCGGGACTCAAGCGTGGGGGGGTAGGGTCGGGATGAGGGAGGGCAGAGGGGGTGGGAGGGCGGCTGAAGGCACAGTCAAAAAGGAGGGTCTTGAGTTGTGCCTTGAAGGCACGAGAGGGAGCAAGGTGAAGGAATTGTGGGATGGAGTTCCAAAGAGTGGGGCAGAGGGGCTGAAAGCCTGGCCGCCGATGGTCGGGCGGGAGACCTGGAGCAGGCCGGAGGCTGTTGAGCAGAGGGAGTGGACAGGTTGATAGGCGGTCAGCAGGTCAGAGATATAGGAGGGGGCAAGGCCATGGAGGGTCTTGAAAGTGAGAACGAGAATTTTGAACTCTATCCTCTGAGGGATGGGGAGCCAGTGGAGTCGGGCGAGTGTGGGAGTGATGGGGTCACGGAGCCTGGTGCGGGAGAGGATACGAGCTGCAGAGTTCTGGATGATCTGCAGGTTGTGGAGGGAAGAGTTGGGGAGGCCGACAAGGAGGGAGTTTCCCTAGTTGAGCCTTGAGATGACGAATACGTGTATGACTGTCTGTCAGACTGTCTATCAGACATCAAGTACTGGATGAGAATTACCTTTCTCCAAATAAACATTGACAAAACTGAAGCCATTCTGCTTGGCTCTCGCCAGCACCTCTTTACCTCCGTCTGTGACCGTATCAACCTCCCCCAGATGCTTCATTCCATCACATGCCGTAAATGTAAAATCTTGGCCTTATGTTTGATGCTTATCTCTCCTTTAACCTTTTCTTTAACAGTCTGCTTTCCTGCATCATCCACATCAGCCCTACCTTATTCACCATGCATATTTCTTCAATTTTGTGATCACCAGCTTTCCAGTTCTCTCCTCCCCAAGCTCCAGATTATCCAGAATTCTGCAGCCCATATTCTCTCCTGCACAAAGCACAGTAGCCCATTACCCCCATCCTCGTTAGGCTCCTCTGTCTCTATCTCCCAGAGGATCGACTGACTATAAGACCCTCATTCCTTCCTTCAAATATCTCTATTGTCTTGTCCCACCTTATTTCTACAATAATAATCCTTGCATTTAATGTAGACTTTGTAAACGCTTCACAGGATAAAGTGAAATGACTGTGTATTTTGTAGACGAACATGGCAGCCAATTTAGACACAGTAATGTCCCATGAGCAGCAATAAATGACCAATTTTATCTGTGGGATTATTGGCCAGACACCAGGGGAAGCTCACTTCTCTTTTCGAATAGTGCAATGGGATGATAAATATCCACCTGCTGTTTAACATCTCTAGGTAGATGGGACCTTGGTTTAATGTCTTATCTGAAAGACGAAACCTCTGTCCTGGATAGATGGGTCAGCCTGGACTGATCAAAGTCTCGAGTGAGGCTTGAACCCACAACCTTTCCAGTTGCAGTGAGTGCTCCCAACTGAGCCAGGCTGACACCTATCACAAATGGTGCAAATAAAAACATTAGCATACAAAATATGTAACTTACTTTCTATTGAGATATTAAGTGAAGAGCTAATGCTAATAATATAACTAATAGGTTTTACACACATGTGGAAACCCCTCACAATGCTTAAGAGTATCTAAACCAAACTGAGAGTGTTCCGTGTTTGCCACCTACATATGGAATTTCCTGTGTATTGGAATGGAATGCGCTCTCTCTCTCTGGAGGGATGCATCCATTCTATAATAATAATCCTTGCATTTGATAGCGCCTTATCACGTTCATCGATGCATCTCAATGTATTTCACAGAATATACTCTAAAGTGGATTGACTGTATTTTGTAGACGAAAATGCGGCAGCCAATTGTGCGCAGCAGTGTCCCACAAACAGTCATGGATTGAGTGACCAAATTATAATTTGTTTTGTTGTTGGAGGGATTATTACCCCCAAAACATGATCGATCCGCCAATCGACTAACAACAGGGTTCCTCCTTGTTGCTAGGTAAACAGAGGCGTGTAGAGTAAGGAAACTTGCCTAAGGTTTCGCCCTGACCCGCCGGGAATCAAACCGGGTCTCGCTTTTGTGGCTTGCAAGGCAGTAATTCATCCAAACAAGTCGCCGCATTAATTTTGGCCATGATGGTGAGAGGATAGAGCAAATGCAAAGGGCTTTCATTGACGTAAGTAAGAGGAGGCTTATAGATCCGCACATTCTGCAGTGTGATATATTGGTGGCCACTTCAAACACATAATGACTACATGATGGATGTCTTATCTCGAGTCTCATGTGCTCAGAAACTTACATTTTTCATTACCAGCTAACTGCTGTTTGGAATCAAATAACAGTCCTTGCATTTAATGTAGCACCATTGAGACATTTCAAAGTGTTTCACAAGATTTTACTGTGAAGTGTAGTAGCTGTGTATTTACAGACAAAGACAACAGCCAGTTTGCACACACAGCCACAATGTGAATGAACAATTTTATTTGGGGGATTGTTGGCCAGAACTCCTGAAGAAACTCCCTAATCTTGTCCTGAGAAAATTAATTTCAACCTTTGAACATATGCTTTCTTGTACACGTAACACTTTTTTACACGTAACACCCGTCATTATGTTACCGTTCATTTTGAGTTGAATCCAGTGAGCTTCAAACTTTTTTATTGGCCTTTCCTCATGTTGTTTGTCTTGCAGATAGGTCAATTGTAAAATTATATCCAGCACTTTTGCAAAATAATGTGCATTTGTATTGTATGACCTTATTTTGACCCTGAATATCACATCGCTGTCATCTTGCATATCTTCCACTATTAACCAATGGATTGAAGGGTCTTTTTCTTCTGAACCTCTCTTGTGAATCCCAAGCTTCCGATAATATGTACAGGACACGTTCTGTACAGGTAAAAATTAAGAATATTCCAAGCAAATACTTGGTACACATAGTATGTGTTCTATGGATCAGCCAAAATCGGAAGGAGAAAGTGGATTAACATTTCAGATATGATCTTTCCTCATAATGTGAATCTTTTTCTTTCAGATGTTAATGAACCTGCTGTGAATTTTAGTATCTATTGTTTTTATTTCTGATTTGAAGCATTTGTGGGTTTTCATTTTTCTGTCTATACTGATAACCCCTGGTATGTTATTCACCTCTGGGATAAAAGCAATTTCCTACTTGTACACTGAGTTGAATTGCATTCACTAAATGACAAAGACTCCCAATAGCAGGAAATGTGATATTTTCTGCAACGACTGAAATTTGGGCGGTTTTGCAATTTGCACCTACTAGAAATTGGGATAGGAAACCCCAAATTCATTTTACATTGGTTCTGTATAGCTGACAAATAGAAGACACTTTCATCCTCCCATCTGGATAGAATTCAGACCCACAGCCTACAACAACAACTTGTACTTATATAGCGGCCTCCACGCAGGGTAGCATCTCAGAGCGCTTAACAGTGGCGGAGCCTGACACTGAGCTGGAGAGGGGGAGGTGACTATAAGCATGGTTGTAAAGGAAGGTTTTCAGGCGGGACTTGAAAAAGAGGAGAGAGGGGGCAAGGCGGAAGGATTGAGGGAGACCGTTACACAGTTTTGGGGCGCAGTGGCTAAAAGCCTAGAGATGAAAGGACACTGTGTTTTATTTGCCACATCACAGTTTACCTGCACTATCCATACAGAAAAAATCTAGGGATTAAAATTTATATTTAATAATGTTATTATTAAAACAATAATTAGATGATTAAAATAATTGTATTACTATTATGAATTTCCAATATTTACATATTCAAGTTGTTGTTCTGCCTGGTTACAACTTCATATTATTCTCCTTCAGAATATAATATGTGTTCCTGTCTATCAACATTGTAGACACATCTTGGAAGAGGTAAGGGAGGAACTCTGGGATGGGGTTCCAGAAAGTGAGGGCAGATGGGCTGAAAGCCTGACTGCTGATAGTGGGATGGGGACAAGGATGGAGTTTGCTGAGGTGAGCCAGGCTGACATTTGAGGTTAGTCATTGTAGGAAGAAAACCTGAGATTCCTGGAGGGGACATGGGGAGATGGGAGTGTCATAATAGGAAGAAAAATAAAGAATCTTACCATCAAATTCAAGCGCTCTGAGACGCTTCCCTGCGTGAAGGGCGCTATATACGTGAAAGTTGTTGTTGTATCAAATGAATTATCTATTTCAATTATTTGCACGCTTGATATTAATTAGTTTCCACAATGCCAAACATTTGTTTTTGTTGATTTTCACTTTTTTTTCCACCTGTTTTTCTTTTTTGTTAATGATTTCCTGAAGGCAACAATGGTTTTACAAGTGGAACTAGCCTTTCATTACCACGTGCAAGTGGGTATTCCTTGTGTGTGAGTCTGGATGGTGAGTGTCAGCAATCTGTTCAACCATATAGCCCTTCATTGCTGAGCCTGACTTTGTCTTCATCTGGTGTCTAGTTTTCATCATCTGCTTAACCTATTCTGACCATAAACCATTACCAGTGATTTGATTGCATAGTGCAGAATGTGTTTATTTAAAAGAAGCAAGATAAATACTCAGTAAAGTTTCATATTTGGGATTTTGTATCTGTGAAACAGGTTCTTTAGACACAATTAAAAGAACCATTAGACCTTTATAACAATTTGAAATATCAGTCTTGGAGATGAGAAGATTCATTGATGTATTCCAATCCTGAAGTTTACAGTTAAACCGAAACCTGATATGTTTGACATAATTACAAAAACTGAAATACAAGGGCATGGACTTGAACTCAAAAGAGGGAAGACGACCAGGCAGATTAAATATAACTACACAGCAATGTGTGAATTTATAGAATCGACCCAGGGAGGCACTGGAAGGAATTAAAGCATTATTTGGTAGAGAAATTAAATGAGATGTATCAAATATGGCGTACCGAATGATTTTATTTATTTGGGGATGGAACAGTTGGATTGCAGTGTCTTTTTCTGATCCTGTATTTCCTAATTTTCAGAACTGAAATTCAAATGATTTGCATCAGACACATTTGAGATTCAAATTCCAGCTATAATTTTGTAGAGTAATAAAATTGCTGTTGTTTGCTGAGATGGTGGTGGTCGATCCATTACTTTAATTTCTGCCTTAAAAGTTAATTTGTACACTCTACTAAGTGAAAAGGAGCTAAGTAAATATAGGGGATCTTCCTGTTAACAATGATTTTATTGTCACTTCTCATATATTCTCAATTTTTTCCAAAGTACCAACATTTCCCTTGAATTTGTTTCGCTAATGTAACCTTTCATTGTACATTCCCACCTGTCATTTTTACAGTTTTCTTGTATCCATGCACATGCTATTTTATTGTTAGTTCAGGTTAAATACATTTTGAGTAATGGATATATTGTTTTATTGAAAAGAAAATAATCTTGATTTAAGGTCTCTATTAGGAACTTTCAATAATTTTCAGTTCTATAGAATTTATAAGGAAAATAATATTTACAAATAAGAGTAACCTATGAACTGAATAACCAAAACTGGAGGTACCCAACAATGACATATTTGTATTCTGTTTTGTACACTTCAGTTCATACGAAAACCTTAATGAGATTTATTTTTGCGCTCCCATAGAGCAAAATTAATTAGGCGCAGTTGTTCATAGCTCTTTTTAAAATTTCCCTTTGAACTTTCCCCTTCCTCGTTTGAGGATTACCGATTATGCAGTAATAGGATACAATGGGTGGCGATATTTCTCCACATCTTGCCCTATTGGCCATCTTCATTTGCCAACATGGAAATATCTGGGGGCTATCATACCCAACTCTGATTTATCTTCCAGAATCCCCACACACTTATTTCCAGCAATGTTAACTCCAAATCAGGACCTCACATAAGTTATTTTAGCCTTGTGTAGATCACAGTTGAAGTCACATTTTAATTTGGGCACCAGACCATCAAAAGGATATTGATGTAGGGGGTTTAGAGAAGAGCAAGAATGATTTAAAGACTAGGTTATGAGGAACGACTCACAGAACTGAAATAGATCTTAACCATTCTCAGAGGCTTAGATTTTTATACATGCAGAATACCATTTGACTTAGACTAGAACATGTAAATTTAAAAAGAACAAACCTCAAGTGAGACACGGATACTATAATAATAATAATAATAATCCTTGCATTTGATATAGCGCTTTTCACGTCGGGAGGACGTCCCAAAGCGCTTCACAGAACACACTGTAAAGTGAATTGACTATATATTTGTGGGCGAACGCGTCAGCCAATTGCGCACAGCAATGTCCCACAAACAGTCGTAGATTGAAAATGACCAATTTATTATTGTTTTTGGTTTTGGAGGGATTATTATTAGGCTCTGTGTGGAGTAAGGAAACTTGCCCAAGGTTTCGCCCTCTGCCTGGAATTGAACTCAGGTCTCTCACTTGCAAAGGGAGTGCTCTAACCACTGAGCTACAGGACTCCACTAGGGAAAGAAGTTAAGGTGGCTAAGGTTGAACAGCGAAGAATGAATGAATATTCTGGAGCTTGATTAACTTTGGGAATCAGGGAATATTGAAACAGAACTTTTCCTGGGAGATCAAGGTGATTGGGTGGTGTCCACAATAGGAGATCATTGTAAATGGCCTCTGGAAGAAATGGGTTGGATGTATCAATATGCTTTTACTTTTCCATATGTTCTTACAAAACTCTGGTCAATTTCATTTTTTAATTCCCCAAACCTGGGAACAATAGAGCTATTGTAGTACCTCACGGCCACCGTGGCTAGGAACAGAGAACGGGGATCAAGCTGGAACTTTTATTGGAACATAGATATGCATACATTACAAAGGTCCAGAAAAGATTATCTCGATCCATCTGAAACATCACAAAGTAATTTTCTTTTTTTAAAAAAGGAATGAATAAAACCACTCAGTGGCGCAGATAGGATGGGATTAATATTTCTTTGTTTTAAATAACATACACTATTCTATATCCCAAGCACTGAATCAATTTATTTCCCACATATTGTAGCTATTCCATTCCTTCGTGAGTTAGCTGACACATTGTGCCTCCACCACCTCACTATGTAATTAATTCCACATATTTACCACTAAACAGTTCTCTCTTCAAAGCTCAAAGTCTGTGCCCTGTGACAGTGGAGATATGCAAGTGGCATAAATTCAGATTTGAAATGTGAAATTGTCTGTCTGTTATATCTACTGTATTTTCTAAATATACAGTTATTAAGTCTACATTAAAATGCAGTTTTTCTCCCAGACAGGAGATAAGTGGGGTCTCCTTGGAGCAGAGCTGGTCCCACGGTGACGTGCTTGGCAATGGAATGTTGGAATCGAGTCAGTTGATGTGGATGATGGGTTTCCACATGTGTCAGTCGCTCAATTGACCGAGAAAAAAAAGGCAGTTTCTTTAGTATTTAATTAGGATTCACTGTTATTACATGAAAAAAGTTATTTTTGTAATATCTCACTTGTTGACACATTTGTTTAGCTGATAATCTCTAAATAATAATATGATAGAGCTCCAGAATGCAACATTTACAACTATAAGATATCAATAACGCTTAGGAGCATATCGATAGTTATAGGGCTAAAAGTTATTAAAATAAAAATACAAATATACAGAAATGTTAGTTTCATTTTTGTTTAGTGAATTAATTTATATACTTTCAGCAAGCTTTTCCTCTTTTCTGCTTGCATTCCTGCATTCTAATTTAAGTAAAGTTATAACTGGTTTTGAACATGCATTCACTGAGAAGAGGTAGTTCCTTCTTTATTTATTGATTAGATTAAGTATGCAGCCTTCATATGAGGAATGCAGTTTATTCCAAATTTCCTCCCGCCCCCATCCTGATCAGTGTAGGTGTGGGAGGGAAAGCAATTTAATTACGTTAACTGTATTGACCGACAGGAGCTGTTGTTTAATAGCACCATTCCCTAGAGTCTAATTCAGGTACTGTAAATTGAATGGATGCTGTAAAAATACTGCAGAATTCAACTTTCCTTTAGTGCATATTTTAGCTCTGTCCAAACTGGCAAACTGCCCAATCAGAGCTCTGAGTCCTCTGCCCTTGCTGAGTTGAGCGGTATTTCCATGTCAAACCAAGACAAAGTGCGCAGTGTTTGTGCATTTTGCTTGTAGGCCTTAGTGAAAATAGTGGGTCCTTTTGTAATGTAATGCATCCTGTGTACAGCCTCAGTAGTTAACCTTTGTATTGCTGCCTTTGTCATGTTTGACAGCTATCTTATTCGGACTTGTGGCATGTTTAGCTGAAAAACCTATACTTCCTTCCAAAAGTACAGTAAGAAAAACCTTTGTGAATGTGCGTGTTTGTGTACTGTTCAATCATTTTAAATACCTTCTTTTCTTTAGTTGTTGGATGACATGTAATACTATTTTAAAATTGAGTAAAGATTATTGTTATCTATTTTTAATATATGTTAGTGTAATCCCCTTCTAACTACTGTATTTTCAGCAAATCTGTGAATGTGATGCAATTTGAGTCACAACTGATCTTAGCATAAATGGTTGGTTTCATATTATATTTCAGAGCAAAGACCGTATTCCTTGAGGTCTGGGTAGTCTAAACTTCTGTGAAGTAAAGCTGAAGTGATAGAGAAGATAAGCAGTACCAAAATGATAAGGAAATAATTGTAAATTACTGAAAAGAGCAATAATTTTCTTTCTGGCTAAATATTTTTTCTAAATTCTGTCAAAAGATATGATTCATATAAGTCTTGAACATATTTACATAAACACAATATGGTTAAGAATTTGGTTTTAATATATGGTAAATACTTTAAATATATTCCTATAAAAAATATGCTATTTTTTGGAGAAGATAAAAATGTACGTCATGCTATATATTTGGAGTTTTACAGCTCTGTGTTAATTATTCTGCCTTTTAGAGCTGTGAGAAAACTATTCATAGGGAGAATATTGTGTATAGTTTCTCCCTTTGTGAGGGTTAGTGTGCCTTACTTGACTTTATAATGCCGTCATGTTATTGAAACCATATTTTTGTTTAGTATAAATAAGGAAAAATGAGTGAGTATTATAATCAGGAACAGCTTAATTATTCTCAGTTGTGTAATATAAGAAATGGAAGCTTAAATCAGTGGTAACTCTTTATTACTATTCAATTATTACTTATTTGATTAGCCACATATATATATAGGGTTTTAAGAATCTATTTCCTTCTGCTATGTGTAACTCGATGAATGTCTTGAGATTTTGAAAGTTGGAAGCATGTGAGCTTAATTTTACCATGTTCCTTTCAAGTACTTTCCAAATAAATATGATCCAACATCTCTAAATGTTGTATCAGAAACCAAAGACCATTTGTTTTAAGCTAAGACTAATGAGTGGATTTTATCAAACAAAAAATATTTGTATCACCTATTATGCACAGGTTTTATTGTACTCTCTAAGGCAGAAAAAGCATGCACAGAAATAACATTTGTTTATAAAAAAAATACAAGTGTTAGCCTTAGTAATATTGATACACAAATATTCCTCTGATTTATCACAGTCCTAGAATTGGTTCAGATTGTATCTATAGAATGCTATTTAATAACGAGATAATGTCTCTTTATTTTTAAAAATTGTGCAATTTATATTCTTTCTGTCAATAACTGTAGGGCATCCGGTTTCTTTTCAATTAGTTTGAATAGTTCATTATCTGACTGCTTATTGTCCGTGAACAAGCTGTTGCCTGATATAAGAGAATCAAAGTATGTTCGGGAAAAGGGTGGCATGTGTTTCATGGACCCCATAATTAGTTACCCTTTGTAGCTCAGAGCAGTAATTAAATCTGCCACTTCTGCTCTGCTGATTCATTTATTTATTCCTTTAATTGCTCAACTGAATGTTTCTTTATCTCTGAAATTGGAACATTTTCTACAGACAAAAAAGCATGACCTTTCCTTCAGGGCCAGAGACATGTGAAAGTAAACTGATAATGTTATATCTGTGTTAGACTTTTCTTGTTCAGTCAGTTAGATACATCCAGCACAGGATAAGAAATTGGCTGTTGCAACTCCGAGGATTTTTTCTACGAGCATTTTCG
This sequence comes from Callorhinchus milii, assembly GCF_018977255.1. NCBI lineage: Eukaryota > Metazoa > Chordata > Chondrichthyes > Chimaeriformes > Callorhinchidae > Callorhinchus > Callorhinchus milii. The sequence continues at coordinate 64,089,223 of NW_024704743.1, forward strand.
ATTCCTTGTGAATTCAGCTTCTCCAAAGCGAGGATATTTGTAAGAGACACATCCGGAATGTTACAGCTGCAACACATTGGTTTATTCGAGGTGAATTTTGAAGAAAACCAATTGTCCTACCCTCTGGTCCTTTACTGAACAGATTTGGGCAGAAGATCTTCTCATGTGGCACTAATTTAAATGATTGGATAAGGGGTTGTGAGCTCACTGTGCCTGACTCAGGCTTATCTGCCAGGGGCTAAGCTAGGAACAGCAAAGCTTCCATCATACCAGCAGGGCTTAGGGCTCCTGGCCATCTGTCCACAACAAGAATTGTCAGACAAATAGGGACCACACTTACACTAGCTGTAGAGGAGCAGTAGTAAGACAGCATTTACATTTCATTAGGACTGCAATACAGAAACATCTCAGCAGGTCAGTAGTTTTAATTGATTTCATGTATCATTATTGATGCAGTGTTATCTCTTTTAAATTGGCATTTCAATGTAATTATTTTCTGCTGCTACTAATAGTCTCCCTACTTCACTGAATACGAAAAATTTGTTTTGTTACTTAATATTCTGAATGCTGCTGCATGTTTCAATATAGGTATAAAAGGTTCAGCTCCGGAAACTTTATTTTTCTTATACTCTCAACCTTTCTTCGACTTGTGCCTTGATTCGACTTGTGCATGATTCCATAGTCTCCCTTAGCTGTAAAGGAGATTACATTTGTGTTACGTAGTGGGAAAAGAGCTTTGTTGAAAGGCAGAATACATTTCTTTTTTAAAAAATATACTTTTCATTGCCACACTTTGCTGTAGCACTGACAGTTAACATATTCTCTTACACATTATTGCTGTCTCATTGGTTAACACTATTTAATGAGGCATGTGGATAATTAATAGTTGTTTTTCAGTCTTAAATATAATAGCTTGCTCTCTTTTCAATCAATGTATGGAATTCTGAAAGAAAGAAAGATTCTCTGTTAAGCTACAAAGCAAAGACCCTTTAAAATTATGTCTAAGTATTGCTTTGATAATGTTTCAAGACAGTGAAATGGGAAGAAAGTTAATATTTGAAGAAACATATTTAATGAAAGTTTTGCATGCATTATAAATATGGGGCCATGAATAGTAGTTGTGATACTATACACTTGATTCAGTTTGGAAAAGTTGGAAAAGTTATTGCTCTTGGAGTATTTGTTCATTAGTTTATTCCTTTGTAAATATGAAATTTTCTTTTAAATGCCATTGCATTTCAAAGGAAATAAGAACAATTGGCATCACCATAAAAATATATTTCACAACTTCGTATGAAAGTCAATTCATTATTCATTATTTTATTTTGTAATGGGCATTATATAATCTATCAAAAGCAATCAAACCCGTCTCTGCCATGCAACTCCATAATCTCTCCTTTATTACTGTTCATTTTGTACTGAGGCTTTCACCGTTTCCCATTTGCACAAAACTCAATGGTGGAAGCGTGAAATTTGCTTTGTAAAATCAGATGTAACTTTTTCCTGAAATTATGGCATTTGCCTGCATATTTCATTAAAAAAAACTATCGCAAAGACCAAAATCAGAAACAAATCTGCATTTTTATATTACCTTTCACGTTAGAGGAAATTTGTAAAGTGCATTTGCAAAATTTGTAAATTTAAGTGAATTTTATGTTGACAAGTGTGCAGCTAATCTACACAAGCAATGTCCTTCAAATGACAATAGATTAATAGCCAATTTATAAATATTTGCAGTGGATTTGGATAGGAGGGAACATAACGCAGGACAACAAGAAAACAATTCCCATTTATGTTTAAAATAGGAGGAAATCTCGTGATATCCATTTGAATAACAACTCAAACAGAAATTAATGGTTCTGTTGTAAAAGGCATGATGAAATGGAAATAAACTTGTATTTAAAGTAACGCAGAATGTTGGTGCAGCAATTTGAAAGATAACTGTTTGTGTACGTGTATCCTTGTCAAATACTAACATAAATGACAATTATTTTGAATCTCTTTTCCTACAATTAGATGACCTTTCAGAGGTATAATAATAATCCTTACATTTGAGATAACGCCTTATCACATCTTTGAGACATCTCAAAGCACTTCACAAAATATAGTAAAATGGATTGACTGAATATTTTGTGGGCGAAACGCAACAGCCAATTGCTCACAGCAGTGCCCCACAAACAGTCGTGGATTATTATTATTTTTTGAAGGGATTATTATCCCCGGAAAAGTGATCCGCCAATCGACAAACAACCGGTTCCTAGGTAAATAACTTAATTATGAAAGATAAAATGAAGGACACGAGGGGTGGAAAATTCTTCATGTCAGCATTTCACCCTTTGTTGGTTATTGCATATCAACAACATTGCCACACTCAGCAACGGGAGAGGCTTTTTGTCAAGTTGTCTATGTTGCATTTTAAAATAATCTTTTGTGGTAAGTTTGTTTTCTGTAAGTGGTATGTTTAAATTGCTATATATTTTATATTAAAACTGACAAAATAATAATGAAAGTATTCTCCAACAATTCATATTCTGACCAGATAAATACAAATCTTCCTGCATAATCTTTTAAAATGATAATCTCATGGAATTGAAAAAAAAATCAAGTCAGTATTAATATATAGAAAGTGGGTCATATGGGTTTTAGTATTAAGCATCAAATCCTAACCAATAGGATTTAGTTGAGATGTCAGGTTTATTCAATAAATACAGCAATAACATACAGTGTGTTACAAGGCAGTACCAAAGTGGGGGGGCGGGGAGGGTTAAAAAGCTATTCCGAGTTGTAGCACTGCCTTATTGTTATTTTCTGTATTAGTTTATTTTCTTACCATGCATGCAGTATCCAGTTTTCCAGCAGAGTTGACACTCCAGAAATAATAGATAGCAGGCTTCTGTAAACCATTGTCGTGATCTGACACTGATATTGAAATGAGTTTTACCAACCGATACATCCTATGATATGTGTATTGGATACTTTAAATATCAACCTGCTAGGTGCTGAGGTTTATTTTAATTTTGTGAGTCGCACAGTCTCAAAAACGAAAAGAGAGAAACCCCTGGTGAAATATCAGGAACAAAGTAGAGATCAATATGATTGCATAGATTTTTAGGCTACAACCCTGCAGTTTAAACAAGCACTTTTTCCTTTCCTCTACCTACTCAAGAAACAAAATGAGTACTTTATTGATAAAAATATTTGCAAATAAAAATATTGTCTAGTTTTCAGAATGTAGTAATGGAGGCAACATAATAAATAGTACATTAGTGATAATAATCCTGTATCTGTTAAGATAAGGCCAGTATGGCTTGTATTATGTCTTCAGTTTCATTTATCTGACTTGAATACCATACTGTTTATAACCAGAAAAATAAATGACTTTAGTCTGAATCAACAGCTGAACGTGTGTCAGCCTGGTTCAGTGGTAGCACTCTCGCCTCTGAGTCAGAAGGTTGTGGGTTCAAGCCCCACAAAGGGACTTAGCATAACATAGTCTAACCTGTGTTGCATTGTTGGAGATACCATTCTTCAGATGAGATGTTAAACCGAGGTCCTGTGCCTCTTCAGGTGGATAAAATCAGAATAAAATTGGCCACTCACTCCATGGCTATTTGTGGGCCATTGCTGTTTGCAAACTGACCCACAAAATGCAGTTGTTGAGACATGATATCAAATGCAAAATCAAATGCAATCCTTATCAAATGCAAGGATTATTATTAAATTATTACACTCTATATTAAAAGTAATATTTAATTTGAATTAGCAACAGCAAATTATAGATTTGCTTTGTAGACTGGAATATTCGGATTGGGGCTTCTGGTTTGCAAGCTTTTAAGTGTGATACAATAGTGGTTGCGCATTATATTTTCTTGATATCTGTGAAATGATATCTAATGTTATTGAGGCTTTTTTACAATAGTGTATGGTCACTTTGTCTTCCTTGGATAAGTTGCTGCTGTTGTCTTGGTTTGTGTATTCTTGATGTCAGAAACTGATATTAAATCAGAATTTAATATTCAATCAAGATCAGAGGACAATTTAGCAGCAAATAGATTGCAAACTAAATATTTACTTGATTAAGAAGTGAGTACATGTAAATGTATTGAGCTGTTTATTTATCTCCTCTATCACTTTTGATTGGTCTTGTCACTCACACATCTTTGTGGCACTGTCTCCCAATGATGCCTTGAGATCAGGTGGTTTATGACAGCAGGCAAGAATGTATTTTTAGCTTTTTTTGGGGGAGGGTGGGGGTCTCCTGACTTCTACTTGTTAACCTGTAGGTTGATTTATTTTCCAGTATTTTTAAACAGAGCATGGACTCACTGCTCTGCACTGACTCATTGCATTGTGAATTTTTTAAATATCTGTTTGTGTCCTCAGTGGATCAGGTCAGAAATGATATGTTTAGGCAACATCTGGGAGGACACAGATTGAAAAGATTGGGGTAAAAATTGTGACATGTTAGTAAAATAGGGGAAAAAGGAGACATTCAGTCTTTCAAGTTATGTTCCATCAGTTTATTAGATCATGGAATATCTAATAATCCCTTGCCTTTTCCCCATACACCTTGAAGCCCTTACTTCCCAAGTATCTATCTCACTTCTAAACATCAGAATGTATTCTACATCTGCAGCCTTCTGGGGCAGTGAGTTCCACATTTTTACCACCATTTGTGTGAAGAAATGTTTTCTGATCTCACTTCTAACCATCCAGTCTCTAATTTTAAAATGGTGCCCCCAATCTGTTTCGGATTAGTTTTATCCAGCTGTCAGTTCCATTGACTATTTTACACTGAAGTTACTAATTAGCATATTATTGAATTTAGTAACCTTATGATATTTAAGTTACAAATCGACTTGACCCTTGGTGTTCTGAAGGCATGGTCACCCTCTCCCTCCAAACAAACACACGCACAGGCCAAGGCCAGTGTTTAATTCCTGGGTTGTGTTTCATGGCATTGGACTAATAACAGGTAGCAACGTAAAGGCTTAACTAAATAAAATAAATCAGGAGCGGGCCAGAATCCTGCTAACTGTCAGTCCAATGCTGTGGTCTACGAGCAGATGGAGTGATTGGCTTTAAAGTGTGACCTTCCAGAAGGTGCAGCAGTGTGTGAGGGGAGGCTGTGTGAGGGGAGGTTGTGTGCCAGCAAAACACCCAGGGACTAGTTGATGACTTAATCGACATAAGAATGCAAATTTAGTGCATGTCTGAGTTAGCACCACACTGTTAAACAATATAAATAATAATAATCCTTGCATTTGATATAGCGGCTTATCACGTCTTCAAGACGTCTCAAAGCGCTTCACAGAATACACTGTAAATGAATTGATTGTATATTTGTGGGCGAAACGCGGCAGACAATTGCGCACAGTAGTGTCCCACAAACAGTCGTGGATTGAAGTGACCAATTTTATTATTGTTTTTTTTCTTGAGGGATTATTAACAGGCGTGTGGAGTAAGGGAATCAAACCCAGGTCTCTCGCTTGTGAGGCGAGTGCTCTAACCACTGAGATACAGGACTCCACACAATACAGATTCCACTACAGGACTAATATGTTAATACATTTGAATTTTCACACATTTCTTTAAATATTTTTAACTGGTTTCAGGATAGCTACTGAAGGTGAATATTTAAATATTATATTCTGTGAAGTGCTTTGAGATGTCTCAAAGACGTGACAAGGCGCTATATCAAATGCAAAGATTATTATTATATTCTAATATAAGCTTGACCAAGAAAAATGCCTGCTGGTAAATAAACAGATTTAATTTTAAAAATCCCAAGTTACTTTTGTTTGCAAATTATAAAATACATGTTAGTCAGAAAGATTCCTGTTAGTAGAAGGGGAACTGACATTTCCGTAACAAAGATAAGGCTACTATTTCTTATGTAGGTCTGCCTAAAGACTTGAGCTGCTCCTTTGGATAAGTCAAATCATTTTTCCATTCCTCATCAGTTTTAAGTAGAGAGCTTACAGTCACAGATCCAAAATGAGTCACAGATAAAGAAAGCCCTTTCTGCCTATTTGATATCACTTTTCCACAATATCTTCCCATTACAACATCAGTCAGATGGGGTGGAGTGAAAGCTGTCAGATCTGAGGGCACAGTGCCAGGTGGGCTGCCCATCAATGGTCCTTGTACATTAAAAGGAGGTTGAGGAATCTACTGTCTGTTCACTAGTTCGTTTCTTTTTTTTATTGTTGAATTCTTCAAAATGGAAATTTCTTGTCAATGGCCGATATGTTTCAACTCAGATTCTGATCACGCCACCAACCAAATGGATTATATATCCATGTAATTGTAATGTAAATAAAATGCACAAGTGCACTAACAAATAAAATCAGTGAACAAAATGCAAAATACTTCAGATCCTGGAAATCTGAAACAAAAACAAAAGTCGTTGGGAACTCTCAGCAGATCAAGCGACCTTTCTATTGAGAAAGGAAAGTGAGTCAATGTTTCGGGTCCACGACCCTTCGTCAGAACCGACGAATACAGTCACAAATAAAATCACTGCATTAAAAAGGAAACTTAATACATACATTAGAGAGAAGGGAATTGAGGGATATAGGAGAAGGGATTTGGAGGAGTAGAGGCTTGTATAGAATTGAACACTTCTACCGACTAGTTGGATGAATAATCTGTTTCTGTGTTGTACCACTCCATGTATTTCTATGTAAAATGTATTTATCATAATTATTATTACTCCCACCCCCCACCCCCACGCTTTCCTGCTCTGCCTAACAGCATCTTACAAGTACTGCTGAAAGGGATGAGACTCATGATATATACTCAAAATAGTGTACAGATTTCAGTAAACCTGGAAGAGTTGTGGGCCAGAATAGTATTTGGAAGTCACAATAGCCAAAGTAGCTGTAACTTTTTAGAGCTCTTCTGAAGGTTGCCCAAGTCTTTGTTTTCGTGTTTTGGGATTTGTAAATAATTAGGACTCTTGATGAAATATTCTTATACTGTATCTGGCAAAAGAAAACTAGGGAATTGTTTCTGGAAATTGTGAACAATATTTTCTTCAGTTCATGGTCTTGGATATTGTGCCGACAGCGATTTATCCTTTGGAGACTTCCCTTGAAACAGCATCACCACAAGCTAAACAGAAACCATGGAGGCTATTGTATAATGACCATGGAGCCTGGCTCAGTTTGTAGCACTGTCTGAGTATATCTCTGACTCAGAAGGCTGGGCCCCATGTCAGGACGTGCAGTCCTGAGGAAGAGGTGCGTTTACGGAGATGCTATCCTTCAGATGAGACATTAAACCGAGGTCCTGTCTGCATGTCCAGGTGGATATTAAAAATCCCTCGGCACTATTTGAAAAGAGAAAGGAGTTTCTCCTGGTGTCTTGTCCAACAATCCGTCACATAAAATAGCTTGATTGCTTCATGACAGCTTGTTGGACATTGCTGAGTCAAATTGGCTGTCATGTTTGCCTACAAAATACACAATCACAATTCAGTCTGATTTGTGAACGGGCTACAGGATTTTTTAAACATGTGAACCTCTAAGGTCATTGCAGGTCTTCAGGAAGCGTTGGATCCAATGCCAGTACCTAAGGATAGACCTTTGCCCACTTCCTCAAAACCAGGCCATAAAGTGGATCCTGGGCAAGGCTCAGAAGGAAATGAATTAAAATTATTGATTTATTCTCTGAAATTTCAGCAGAGCTCTAATATAATTTTATTATTTTTTAAAAATCAATATAAACATAAGGAATGAGAATGGCAGTTTGGTCCATCAAGCTGCTTTTTCCACTGCCCATACAAAATTTACCCGATCATTTGAATTCCATCCATTTAATCCTCGACAATTTTTTCATAGATGCCCACCATTCACCAAAGATAATTGAGCAAAAATTTAAGAACACTCATTCATTAAATCATTTATTCCTGTCCGCTACTCTGGGGATGAGGGAAACCCTTCTAATCTCTTGATTTGCTCGAAACTTGGCCACTTCAAGTCTACGTTCTCCAGTTCTGTGCTCACATTCGAAGTAAAATAACCTGCGTATGGCTACTTCATTTGTCAAAGAACTTTAAAGATCGAGATCATGACCCTATTTGCAAGATTAGAATAATGACTTTGAATTTTCAATCAAATGCCCTTGAGATGCAACCTAGTATTTGATTAGCTTTGTTGATGATAACTGCACATTGACTGGAAAGTCAGTAAATGATCAATAACTACATGCGCTGTCCACTTTCCACATTTGTTAGTGTAAACATGTTTACTGTTTACTTTTTAGCATTGGAGCCCTGTAGCTCAGTGATTAGAGCATCCGCCTCGCAAGGGGGAGATCTGGGTTCGATTCCGAGCAGGGCGAAATGTTGGGCAAGTTTCCATTCTCCACACGCCTCTGTTTACCTAGCAGTAAGTAGGAACCCGGTTGTTAGGCAATTGGCGGATCGCTTTTCTGGGATTAATAATTCCTTTAAAAAAATATTAATAATAAATTGGTCACTCAATCCACGACTGTTTATGGGACACTGCTGTGTGCAATTGGCTACCATGTTTCGCCCACAAAATATAAAGTCAATTCACTTAATGGTATATTCTGTGAAGCGCCTTGAGACATCTCGAGGACGTGATAAGGTGCTATATCAAATGTAAGGATTATTATTATTGTGTGTCAGCCTGGTTCAGTGATACCATTCTTGTCTCTGTGTCAGCAGGTTGTGGGTTCAAGCCCCACATCAGGACATGGAATCACATAACCTAAGGTAACCATCTAATGCAGCGCTAGGGGTGTGTTGAATTATTGAAGGTACCGTCCTTCAGATGAAACGTTAAACTGAGGTCCCAGCTACTTGTTCAGGTGGATGATATAGATCCTATGGCAATATTTGAAGAGCAGTGAGTTTCTCCTAGTATCCTGGCCAACAATTCTCCAAATAAAGTTGGTCACTCACTCCATGGCTGTTTGTGGGACACTGCTATGCCCAAACTGGCTGCTGCCTTTCACCAATAAAATACACAGTCACTCCACTTTACAATATATCCTGTGAAGCACTTTGGGACATCTCGACGATGTGATAAGGTGCTACATCAAATGCAAGGATTATTGTCATTATTATTACTTTAAATGTATTGCTTTTAAATCCATCTGCCATTCCTTTGTCCATCTGGTTACAGTGGGTTTCTTGATTTTTTTAAAGCTTTCTTGTAATAGTAAAATGTAAAAATGTACAATTTTCCAAAAGGTATTCTCCGAATCAATTGCTACATTGAAGTTACAATTACAGGAAGAAGGGCTCTTTGTAATCTTGTATTATGCATGCACCTGTATTAACATTTTAAATGTAATTGACCTGGGGTCTTGTGCTAATTTGATAATCGTGCGGGGCTTTGATTTGCACAATACAAAATTACATTTGTATAATGACTTCCACGATGGGAGGATATCTCAAGGCGCTGGACAGTCAGAGATTTGGAACAACAGCAACGTATATTTATAACAGATTTCACATCGGGAGAATATCTCAAAGTGCTTCACGCAGCTGACTGGGAACCTGAGCTGGGGGGAGCTGAGAGGGAAGGTGGCTGAAAACACAGTCGAAGAGCGTTTTAGGGTGGAGAGGAAGGGAGCAAGGCAGAGGGAATCGAGGATGGGGTTCTAGAGAAAGGAGTAGAATTTCTGAAAGCTAACCCACCAGGCAATAGGTGGGGTGGATCAGGCAGGAGACATGAAGCAACTCCTATTTACTGAACCAAAGAACTTACTTATCCATAGAAATTGTATCAGCAAGAAATTGGATCAGCAATAAAGTGGTAAAAATAAGTAAACCCTTGGCAGATCGTGAACCCTCATTGATAGGGAACTCGATTCAAAGATATAAGAAGCGAATGAATAGCAACACAACTGATAGTAAAGAGACTATTTGTTGTGAGGGATGACATGTTTGGTACATGGACTCTGAAGGCATACTTTGCTCTCGGTTTGTACCTTATCAGATAGTAGCTATACTTACATTTCAAAGATAAATAAATGTCGCAATCCTCAGTTCTTGGAAAAGTTTTAGAATTATTTAGTAGATTTAGAAAGCTGGTTACTGTTGATCTAATGTTGGTTGGGTAGTCCAGTTGTGTAATTATGTCAAGATATATAAGTGGGAATGTGAAGTTAAGGTAATATCAGGGTATTTTAGAGACTTTAATGCATTGCGGTGAGAATGGGAGGCTGTGGTTAAAGTAAAAAGCATCGATGTATTGACAAGAAACTTGAGGGGAGAAGGGAGTAAAGAGATATGGTAGAGACAATTTGGAGGCATAGTCATCAGTGAAATATAAACACCTCCACGGACTGTTTGGGGTGAATGGGCTGTTTCCATGCAGTAGCATTCTGTGTAATTCTAAGTGTCTTGAAGAGAGCAGCTCCAGAGTGAATCTCTTAGGTTCGAGCTAAGCTTTCCAGCAGTTCCCCGCCCTTCGAGAGTCATTTTACTCTAGTGCTTCTATCAAATCTGGAGACAGCTGGCTGGCTAAATATTTTTGAATCTGTACACTCAAGTGTTTGGAGGGCCACGTGGACCTCTACCGTATCACTTTTGGAAGAGGTGTTGTATAATAATAACCTGCATAAGTGCCTTTCACATAAAATAAACTGCTAGAAGTGTTTAGTTGATTATTAGTGTTTGCATTAGAAATCGTTTTTTTTTAAAAATGGGAGATATTGGTTGTGTATTCGAACCTTAGCAGTGGCATTATTTGAAGATTGATTGCTGGCCTGTGGCATTTAGTTTCATTGAGTATGCAAAGGACTATGGTACTGAATTGGCTGGTTCCTGAATTGTGTTGGGGAGTGAGTGTTGGGTAGGAATGTTCTGGGATACTACCATGAATGAGGGGTGCTATATAAATGCAAATTGTTTTTGTAGTTGGACTAGTATGGCATGGTTTGGGGTTCACTCCTGTTGTGGTATAACTACAACTGGAGTGAGGATCACTTTATAAATTATTATTGTTCATGGTGCAGGCACTTTAACTAACACTAAAATTTAACCAACATTCAGACACAAGTAAATTGTGCTTACATGTATGTGTGTATAACTTTGCTTTACTTAAATGTAAATAATAATAATCCTTGCAATGACACACCATTAAAAATAATCGTTGTATTTGTTATAGTACCTAATTGCTTTGTCTAAACATCACAAGATTGTTACTGTTAAGTGTAGTGACCATGTATTTGTAGGCAAACATGGTAGGAGAAAGGCAAAGTACACAGCAGTGTCCCACAAATAGCCATGAACTGAATCACCATATTTATCCTGCGGGGAGAAACTTCCTTCTATTTTTGAACAGTGCAATGGGATCTTTAATGTCCACTTAAACAGGCAGACGGGATAATGGTTTAATGTCTCATCTGAAGGACGGCACCTCCAACAATGCAGCACAGCATTAGAGTGTGAGATTACGAACAAAAACTCTCAATGGGAGGCTTGAACCCATAACCTTCTGACTCAGAAACAAGTGTTACTTGTTGAGCTAGGCTAACAAGTAAGGGAGAAAGAAAGCAGGTTTGAATATCAGTTAAAAAACCTTGTTTGAACACTTCTATTGATTTTCTCTGAATATCATTGTCAACAATACGATAGCTACAGTACTAACATGTCATAATCTGTGAGGTCCTACTTAAATTAGCTCTACAGGCAGAACAGAGTTGTTATCTTTAATGTGGCAATCCTTACATTTTATGGAACAAAAAGTAAAGTATTTAATATTTCAACCTTCAGTTACAGATAACATACTCATTAATATTCAGGCTTCACCCTTGTGATTTTTAACATCATATAAACTCATCAATTGGATAACTGTTTGGGCCGCTTTCTAAAACCATCATGTTCTTTGTCATGTGCTTATAATGGGATTTTTCATTTGGTTATGTCTTTATGACACAAATTCCCATTCTAAACATGTAACAAAATGCTAGTTTTAGCAATTAGCATGTGATGCACTCTTGGATTTCATTATTAGCTGTCCAACATCTCTTTACAAAATCTAGAAAAAGTGCTGAACAACAATATCAAATTGGGGGAAAACACCCCCTCCCCCATCCCCTCAGGTTCAGGCAACTTATGAACTGATCAGCTTCAGGTTTATGATGTTACCTGAACTCTTTGAATGCAATATAGGTCTGTAACACCTCCAGGTATCTTGTTATATGTATCTCAAATCAGACTGCATAACCAACTCTTTAACTAACCTTCCTTTGTTGCCAGGTCAGCTGAGAAACATAGCAGAGCAATATTAATGCTGATTTTTACAATGTGTTGTCTTAATAACTAGCTATTGAAAGATGCATTTCAGCTATGTGTCCTGCAAGTATAGATGTCCCCCCCACGCCACCCATGTTTCTGATGGGATTGGAAACATCAACCATTGATAAACAATGAGATGTAGCATCCTATAGTATAGATGTCCCCCCCACCGCCACCCATGTTTCTGATGGGATTGGAAACATCAACCATTGATAAACAATGAGATGTAGCATCCTGTCCCCACTGGCCATTTTCCTTCCTCATTTTTCTAGACTGAGCATTATATTGAAAAGATGCAGTCCACAGTGAATAATATGAGTCAATAAAGCAGGCAGAGTTCAGCATGCATGGAGAAATAAATAAAATAAGATGGGCAGCAGTAACTTTGCCTTGAGCTAACTGCAATACATAGAATTGTGGGAAAAATACACTTATTGGAGGTAGTTGCAGATTCTCTAACGCAACAGCAACAAAATATTGTTTTTTTATCTAATTATTGTTGCTGTTATAGAATATGGCAAAGATCAATTAAAATATAGATGTATCATTATACTATACTTGTGTGATATGAATTTCCCATGGCTGATTCTGAATGAAATTGCAAACGTGTTTATTTTTGCTGATATCAGAATTAAACAATTAACATTTGAGTTAGTTTTGGTGATTGCCATGTGCGGTGGATCAAATATCTAGCAGTATCTTTTGTTAGTTCATTTGTAACAATAGGATAGGATCGTGGGGTAGAGCAACAACACGCTGTCTGCTCAGTGTGCCCATTCATGCCCTTGACATTCATTGAAACGTCAGAACCTCTAAATAACAATGAATTTTTATGGGGACTAGACATCGTTATGACTCTGTCCTTTCATCTCTGGGACTTGAGTTTAAATCTATCTTAGGCTAACAAAATGAAAATCTACTTTTCTTGTTGGTTGTAAATGTCTTGTGTCAGCTAACTTGGGATTCACTCAGTTCAGTTCCTCGTGATTGAGTGCATGCCACAAAAGTTCCTAAAATTGGCAATCTCATTCATAAAATTGATCAGGGAAATGGAAATGTTAAACTGATGTTGTACGAGGCACTATGGTTACCAAATGATGTGCATTATGGAGTAGAATACAGTGAACTTTAAACTATACTGGATAATCCATGGCACATCTGACACTGTTTACTAAGCGGTTACTTTCCAACTTCATAGATCAGCTCAAAAATGCCCCAGTTTATGGTTTGATTCACGCGAGCATATTTGTCTACAAAATTCACAGTCACTACACTTTCCATTAAATCCTGTGAAGCTCCTTGCGACATCTTCCCAATGTGAACAACACCAACAACAATTTGCACTTACATAGCACCCTCCTGACAGGGTATTGTCTTAAAGCGAGTGGCAGAGCCTGACTCCGAGCTGGGGAGAGGTGACCGTAAGCACGGTTGAAAAGGAAGGTTTTCAGGCGGGATTTCAAAAGAGGGAGAGGTGGCAAGGCAGAGGGATTGAGGGAGAGTGTTCCAGAGTTTTGGGGTGTAGTGGCTGAATGCACGACCTCCAGTGGTGGAGTGGAGGGTGCGAGGGACGAGCAGAAGGCCGGTGCCAATTGAGCGGAGTCGCCAGGTGGTGGATTGAGGAGTGAGGAGGTCGGAGAGATAGGGAGGTGCTAGGGAGTGAAGGGATTTCAATACGAGTGTGAGGATCTTGAAGTTGATCCGTTCAGTGATGGGGAGCCAGTGGAGCCTGGACAGAACTGATGAGATAGGGATACAGAGTTTGGTGCGCATTAGTATGTGGGCGACAGAGTTCTGAATGAGTTGGATCTTTTGAATAGTGGAGCTGGGGAGACCAGCGAGGAGTCAGTTTGAGTAAACCAGTCGGGAGGTGACAAATGCATTAATGAGGTTTTCGGCTGCATTTGGGGTAAGGTACGGTCGGAGGTGGGCAATGTGGCGGAGGTGGAAGAAGGCGGTCCTGGTCAGGGACTGCATGTGGGGGAGGAAGGACAGCTGGGGGTTGAACCGGACGCCTGGATTGTGCACTGGTTCGGTGCGTCTGAGGGAGAGCCCAGGGAGGTTGAGGAGTTCAGATCCGCAGGAGTGAAGAAGTTGACGAGAGCCAAGGAGTAGGGCTTCCGTCTTGTCCACATTCAGCTGCAGGAAGTTTGCACTTATCCAGGCCCTGATGTCTGCCAGACAAGCTGATAGAACATTGGTGGACCTAAAGTCGATACTGAGGTAGATTTGTATATCATCCGCATACATTTGGAAGTTTACCTCATGTCTGTGGATGACATCGCCAAGAGGGATAAGGAAAAGAAGAGGGCCAAGGATGGAGCCCTGGGGTTCCCCACAGGTGACCAGGCGGGGGCGGGAGGAGAAACCATTTGCTGAGATGAAGTGGAGGCATTTGGTTAAGTAGAAAGCTGCATCCCAGGAAATTAAGAAAAGCTTGTATGATCTCAGAGCAAAAAGGGAAATCTTTATCTTGCAGAGCTTCTTCTATAAACATATTCTGTCAGTTTTGGACTGAAAAAAGAAAGATCTATTTTAAATCAACTTTATTACTCCCTTTTTTTATTAAATAAATCAACTTTATTTCTCCCACAAAATTTACAGTCAATTAATTTTACAGTATATTCTGTACAGCGCTTTGAGATGTCTAGAAGACGTGATAAGGTGCTGTATCAAATGCAAGGATTATTATTTTACCTACACCTATCAGTCTTATACTAGTGGTAATAAGAGAGACTGGTTCAATGTGCCTTTCTACTAAGTTCCATTCACGATGCATTTCTGTAAGGCTTTGCTACTTGGAGGGAGACATCTTGCAATCCTGCTAGTATGGCTATAATCCTATTGCTCAAAGTGCAGCAACTTGGAAATGGTAACAGAGGCCACTCCTCAGGGTGTACCCTGGCTTTTACTCTGTGTACTGGATTTCAAGATTCCAGGCAAAGATCACATCCCTTTCAAGTGATCACAGAATGAATAAGAAACGGTTGAGAAAACATCATGGAATTAAAATGAAGAGAATAAATGAGCAATGTGGTGGAATGAATGAGTTCACCAATTGCAGTTATTTAGCCTTGAAAACAAGTTCATTTCACATGTTATTTGAACTTTTAAACATTAGTATGGTAGCCCAGATCTCAGAAACACAAATATCTATTCTCTATAGCAAATAAACATTGCACTCGGTAGGCACACAATGATTTCTTTTCAATTCCAATTTACTTTTTTTAGGCATTTCCCAATTTCTCCTTTTGTCATTCGTATTAATGAAGACTTTTAAAGTCTGGTACAATTTTCTTTATAAATCATGAAGACTGATGCTCAATGTTATCAAACTAAACTTTTTTGGGAGAGAACTCTCAGCTACTATAATCCTGAACGGTAGCACTTTGAAACTTGGAAACTCTGGACCAAAGAAGAGCAGGATGTGGGTGTGTATCCGTGAGCCCACATCAGTTTTCTCACATAGGTGGAAAAACAAGGAAGGTAATCCTAGGCTACTGCCCCATGCTTCCTACCAACCAGTTATTGAGTGTAATTGGCCTGGAAGCCTCTCAGGCTTGGTGTTATTTGGTACATGGCCCATTAATAATGAAGTTTATTTGTTCTTGTGTTTTTGGAAGCATTAGATAACTGAAACCTCTTTATTAGTTTTGAACATTCACCTAACTTAAAATTCTTAGCTTTAGTAATTCCGCAAACCAGCTGGCTGTTATCAGGCCTCAATTTATATGCCCAAACAAAACAAAGGTTTATACCAAACATTACACAGATAAAGATCTTCATACAGATCAGCTTCATACAGATCATTTATTCTGATGGAATATTCTCCATACATGTGGACTTTATTCTAATTGTATTGCTATAACCAATTGACATTTGAGCAAATACTCAAAAACCAAAGATT
This sequence comes from Callorhinchus milii, assembly GCF_018977255.1. NCBI lineage: Eukaryota > Metazoa > Chordata > Chondrichthyes > Chimaeriformes > Callorhinchidae > Callorhinchus > Callorhinchus milii. The sequence goes on from NW_024704743.1 coordinate 64,105,410, forward strand.
ATAGAGTAAAGCAAGTCATTTAAGTAGGACAAGCATTTGAAAATGCATATTTGTTTTTGGGATGGTACATAGTGGGAATTTCAGGCAGTAGTTGACATTGGGATCTGTCTAACCCAACCTATCCACATTTCCCAAAAGGTTTCTTTCTTTGACAAACCTATAGAAAGCAATCTTAAATGTCTCAATTATATTGTGTCCCATAAATAATTAAATAGCATGTGGAATTTGCAGAATAAAATACAATGTTGCCTCTTAGTTCAAAGTGACTTCATCTTGATTCTAGAATAAAATAATAATCATTTGAAGTATTTCAGGGGGGGAGGGGAGTTTTTCCCTGTGTCCTGGCAAACAATCCTGCAAATGAAATTGGTTATTGTACTCCTTGGCTATCTGTGGGACACTGTTGATACCTTCAGTGACATTGTCAGCAAGGGAGAATTGATCTATATATCTGCAATCTATATCTATATGTGAAAATAAAACAAATGACTGTAATAATGCTTCAGAGTGTTTGAGGGATGAAACATTTTCATAACAGATTAAAGAGAATTGCATAGAATGCTCCAGCATGAAAAAGGGCCATTTGCCCCAATTAGTCCAAGCTGATGTTACCTTCTAATCCCCTCTCCCATACTGCTCTATTCTTTTCTCCCTCATATATGCATCAAGTTTCCTTTTAAATATGTTGAACAATTAACATATTTCTACTTTATATGCAGTGACTTGGGTCAATCCAAATATGGCAAAATATCTATTCCTGGCTCTGTGGCCCTTCAACACAAGGTATTGTTAGAACATCTACTGACCACAGATACGCCACTTGATTTGAAGAAAGCCATTACGGTTCAGCTGTGAAGGTCAGACATTCTCAAAATCCCCCCCACCCCTCCTCCCTCCACCCCATCACAAACGTTGAGCCTGAAGTCAAATGAAGTATTGCATGTCTGGCCCATGTTGCAGCATTGGAGTCACGGTTTGTGAGATCCTGGTTTAACTCCATTTGACAGTCATTAACCGGCATTCCAATCTGCAAGTACATTGTTGTGTAACCAGCTTCATGCCCAGTCGTTATATCAGTGTGTACCAGAGTCAGAGGGTGATCAGACTCGCAGTCAGTCTTTGGCTTTCATGTCTAAGTTATCCAATAGCTTTATTCACCACAATTGTCAGTAATGTGATAATTGTTACATGTTCATTAACTTTTTAATTTTAACCTTACATTCTCCAATTTTAATTCCTTCAATTTTTCCTCTTTCCCCAAAACCTTTTCCTGTTATTTCTCTGTTGAGATTTAATTTTTTTTTGCAGAATTCCACTTATCTTTTTGTGAAGCACTTTGAGACGTCTCGAAGACATAATAGGGTGTTAAATCAAATGGAAGGATTATTATTATATTATTATCTTCAAAATGACATGCACAGCACTGTGGATAAATAATATTGCATACAAGTTTTTTTTGAAAAATCAGAACTCACATAATGTATCAAGCTACCTTTATCTGCACATCACCCACTTGCTCTAGCAACCAAAAATGACAGATTTAAATCATTCACTCCAATTCAAATTAATTCAAATCCATACCTAAACTTGATATTCTTTGACAGTGAACTGTTTAAAGTAGAAGTAGAATCAAATTATCTTTCTGAGAAGCATTTCCTCTCTCAAAAGATCATCTGTATTTCCTGTTCCCCAGTGAGCTGTTTCATATTTAGATTCATATTCTGTCTGTGACTCTTGAATTCATAGAAGCTCAGGTGAGCAATAAGAGCTGTGCATTCATGTTTTTTACATTGTTTTTTAGATGATGGCAATCCTATATTGTTGCTCAAAATCTAATTGGGCAATAATGAAGAATAACACCAGGGTTTTTCAGATATGTTACTATTATTGGCATTAACCAAAGTGAAATATGAAAATAGTCACTGATGAATTAATAATCTAATACCAGCCCACCTTGGAGTTTATTATTCGTATGATGTGCTAGGTTTTTTTTATGCTTAAGTAGGAATTAGCAATTTAAATATAAAATGCAGTTCAAACTAACTGAGTGTGAAGAATTTTTATAATTCTGGTTGAGGATAGAAATTAAGTTGTGAACGAGTAGACCATAGTTTATTTTAATTTGTTTAAAAATATAAACAAAGTAAAATACTGCGAGTTCATTCAAAACATAAAATTTCATGCAAATAACCATGACAATACATATTATGCACAGAACTGTCAGGCTTTCTTTTTGTAAGTACTGGCTTAAAGTATTGCTTTGGAGGATTATGCGAATTCACAATAGTAAGGAATAGTGGACACACTCCTGTGATTATCCCCTTTTCTTTCTTGGTGGGATGGAGAAGCCAGTGACTCCTCCCTCAGAGGGTGGAAGAAAATCTTGCATTCATATAATAATAACCCTTAACATTTAACATAGTACATCTCAATTCATGAAGATGTCTAAAAGAGCTTCACATGATCTATTGTAAAGTGTGCACTTTGAGGGCGAACAGGGCACCCAGTTTGTACAGCCATGAAGTCAATGATCAATTTTATCTGGGAGGTTGTTGGCTGGGACACTGGGAGAAACTCCCTTTTCTTTTGAATAGTGCCTTGGAATCTTTAACATCCACCTGTTGATCTTGGTTTTACTTCTCATCCGAAGGATGGTATCGCCAACAATGATTTGGAGTACTCCATGAGAGTGTAAACTTAGATTATAGAAGTTCAATGTCCCAATGTGGGACATTGGGGTACAACCTTCTGACTCAGGGGTGAGATTGCTACCAATTGAGCCAGGCTGACATCTGACATACTGTAAAATTGCTTTTATCTATACATCACCTCCTGGATTAAGCAAACAAAATTGACACATTTAAGTTGCTCACACCAATTTGAATCTATACTTTGAGTGTCCAGCAGGTCAATGGTTTTATAAATGGCAAATAAGAGCACTGATCCTAGTCTTGTCCAAGTTTAGAAAGTTGTAAAAATGGTTCTGTAGATTTTATTACAAATGGAATGTTTGTACCCCTTCTTTGTGAGAACCATATGCTGCTAATAGAGAAGTGAGGAAATCTGGGAAGATTCTAAGATATCAGAGCCAACTTTGCAGTATTTCGTAATCAATTTCTTTATGAAATATGGATGTCCGTCATACTGACTCACAGAACGCTGCTCTAGCTCAGTTTGTTTACGGATTGGAGTGATGTGTGTGACGTACTTCCATTTTTTGAAAGGAATCTCCAAATGGATTTCTTAATTATGAAATCCATTAAGGAATCTGGCAAAATTGACCCCATTAATTTAATCAAGTCTAGACGGAGCAATTTAAATCTATTAACTGAAGTCGGAGATTTGGTATCTTCCTTGAAAGCACTTTTTGTTCTATTGTTTGGTGTTTCAGTGTTTTATGTGGAATTTCATTCCATCTCTGCTCAGTTCTTGTCCCAGCAACAGTTTTATGTCCTTAGTGAGTGATAAGGTTTGTACAAGAGGATTAGAGATTGTGATGTCAATACTGTGAGTTTATTAAATTGCTTCGTAGCAAATTCCTGGTGTGTATCTAATACTGTTATTACCAGCAGGTTGACCAACCAGGTTATAAAACTGAATTTATTTTATTGATCATTGAATTAAAGTACTATCTACCCTCAGTGATCCATGTCATTAGCAATTGTAGTATAAAACCTGGCTTACAATATAAGAAGAATGTGGCCCCTGCCAGAGTTTACTTAACTACACTATTGCATGTCCATCACTCAATGTGTCACAGTCCTATTTCTGGCCCCAGTAGCTTAAGGAATAACCCTTACCTATTGATTGATGTAGAGGTTCCCTGTAGTTAGCACAAGGAATGCAGAGCTTGACTTTTTACGGGCTCAATAATATAGCAGGAATGTGCTGACATGGTAAAATTCCTATGTCATGTTGCCTGATAAAATAAATAGCATGGTGCCTGCAATCACACAATGTTAAATGTTTCTCAGGTTGCCAATTCTCAAGGTGCAGTACTTTCTTTCAAATAATCCATCTAAGCAAATGGTAAACCAATGAAACAGTTCTCCTCCCCCTCCCACTGGCTGCTATAACTAACAGGTTTACAAGACACTGTGGGATCGAAATGCAGCAGTTTGCAACAGGATGATGACTAATAGCAACTCAGTCATCAATGAGAAAAAAATTTGTTAACCAACAGAAAGAAAGGGCCACCACCCAGGATGTAGATTCAGGCGTCTCGGCATGTTGGCTGTGCCCAGCACATACTGGTTACCATCAGGATTCACCGATAGTGACTCGCAGTCACTATTAGTGGAACTCATTGTGAACCACTGCTTTTTGGACTCCGAGTATAGATCATCTCAAAGAACCTTGATGCAAGCAGGATAAAATCTTTTGTGGACTGTTGAAGCTACAATTTCGGCCAATGTTGTGTGCAGCACCTTTAATGCTGTCACAACTGGTGGGACTTTCCCAATACACTAGATAATACACAATTTATCGAGGCACTGCTTGTAATGCTGACTAGAATTTTAGAGTTTAAGAATATCTGAACTCGGTTGATAGTTCCATGGTATGCATACCAGGACTCAGGACTACCAGACCAACACAGAGAATCAACCTAACTTCGAAATTTTGATTTTCATTGGCAAGTACCTTGGAAGTACCTGACACGCTGTTTCTATTCTCTGCACTAACACACACACACACACCCCCCGCCCACCCCACACCCCCACACACACACCGAAGGATAATCACCAGTTGGACACTAGACATCTGCCAAGTGCAGACTGTAGCCTTCACTGTGTGGACAGGGGGTACCAGGAACTCATGGTGAACAACAAAACATTCAGCATGAGATGTGTAACAGTATTACCACCAAATACACATCTTGGACACACCCAACCCATTGAGAGGTGATTCCACTAGTTGAAAATGTATAGCTTAAACAGCAGTTTCTTGCCTCTCTGCATACTAGTCAGGATGAATACCAAGACCTGTATATCAAGCCCTGGATATAGGAACAAACCTATATTTTACATGTACCTGAAGTCCAGGAAACACCTTCCAGTAACTGTTGTTTCAAGCCTCAAAGTTTCCTCATCAAGTGTTTGATAAAAGCTTAACTTCAGTGAGGTGGAAAGACCTATACAGGGCAATTTATGATGTGCTACGCACCTGGATATTCTAGAGGTCTAATTTCAATGCTGAGGACTAGGTTTACTCAACACCAAATGTTTAATCCAGGTTGTCTTGTGATACCTTTGAGGACCCTCTCTATCTGTGTAGATCCATAAACTAACCTTGAAGACACCACCATCATGTCCCACTGAGGTTGCCTTAAATACCAAGTCCATCCCTCTAACTACCATTCAATAAAATATTGGTAAATAAGGTGACAGTGGACAACTAACCTTACCTCCCTTTCAAGAGGGATAGGCTAAGCAAGTCTTCTTTTACATCTTATATGTATTGTTGAACTGGAATACATGTCCCAGAAAAAATCCAAGATTTAGCCTTATATCAGTTTCTTCGTGAGGTTTCTTCGTAAGGTCAAAATCCTTATGGAAATCATTGCACAACATGGATGAGTTTCCCTTAACCTTTACGATATTCCACAATCTCATTCAATGTCGCACACTTCTTACAAGACATTAATCCAGCCTGTTCCTTCCTGATTAGAGCACAGGCATCCAATGCATCTGATATGCACTCCATGACAACCTAAAGTTCACTTTAAGAGCAACTGAAATCAGTGCGATTTCTTGGTCTAACTCGGTCATTCTTTTGTATGGATAGATACAACAACATTAATATGCCACAATTGGATTGAAGGCAATGTTTTGTTCATGTGCGTTCCTCTTCAGTATGTATTCTTCTGGAATTAGTAAATTGAAAAAAATTTCAGTTTACTATTAATATGCAACACGAGTGAACAAATGAGAAATTGAGAGACACAAGTATCAAAATTAGGTGAAGGATTTTAAGTTACAATTACAAATATAACTAATGAGTATTTAAATAATTGTACTAAAGTTTATGAGAACAATTTGGATACATTAGACAGACATTATTTGAGTGTATTACAAAATGTGCTACACAAAGCTAATCAATAGCTAATAATAATAATAATAATCCTTGCATTTGATATAGCGCTTTTCACGTCGGGAGGACGTCCCAAAGCGCTTCACAGAACGTACTGTAAAGTGAATTGACTGTATATTTGTGGGCGAACGCGGCAACCATGTCCCACAAACAGTCGTAGATTGAAAATGACCAATTTATTATTGTTTTTGGTTTTTTGGAGGGATTATTATTAGGCTTGTGGAGTAAGGAAACTTGCCCAAGGTTTTGCCCTGTCTGGAATTGAACTCAGGTCTCTCACTTGCAAAGCGAGTGCTCTAACCGCTGAGCTACAGGACTTCACAAAATAATGGGGGTAACGATGTAAGAGGACAAGTCAGACAACAGGAGATATGCAGTATACTCCTGTTACATATATTTTAGTACTACAGGGTTTGTTTAATTGTCCAGAATATGTGGCATTGATGTGAAATATACCACAAATGAATGGCATAAGGTTTTGTCAGACCATTGAACAATTTTGGTATTTTGGGAAAACCTATTGGGTAAAAAGACTGTGAAGTGTACTTCACTACTAATTGCCCTATGTCTGAGCCAGATTCCTAATCAAAATGTTATACAACAGCACAGCGAGGAATGTATTATAAAGACATTTTCTAATAAGACACATGAGGCTAAATATGAGGCTAAGGCTAAGCCCACTTTAAGATCTATCTTTTAGACCATGCTTTTGGTCATCTTTCCTATCTCCACCTCCCTATCCTCCTCAGGCCCCCCCACCCCACAGCCAGCTCAGGTGCCAGTCAGCTATGAAAAGTGCTTTGAAACCACCCCCCTCCCCACACTCATGCGAAATTTGCTATTTAAATGTAAGTTGTTATTGTAAAGCTCTTTACTGCATATCAATGATTGAAATTAAAGAAAAAACAATTTTACTATTTAAATGTAAATTATTATTGTAAAGCACTTTACTGCATATCAATGATTGAAAGTAAAGAAAAAACATAGAATAATGGAACCATAGAAATATACATCGTATCTGTGCTGGTACTTTTAAGCACAATCCTTTCAATCCTATTTACCTGACCATTCCTCATACCCTTGTAGGTATTTATCTAGTTCCCTTTTGAATGCTAATATAGATTCTACCTCAACCAGTACTCCCGGCAGGGGATTTATATCCTAACCACTCTGCGTGAAAAAACTTCTCCTAACCTCCCTGTTTGCTCATTTGCTAACTCTCTTAAATTGATGCCCTCAAGTTACTGACTCACCGACCAGTAGAAATAATTTCTCCCTATTGACTATCAAAACCCCTTATAGTATATAAACAGGATATTCGGCACATTAAGCCTACACTGGAGTTTTTCTCCACATGAGTACCTAATCCTCACTCCCCTTGTTTTTAAGCATCTATCTCCACTTTGAAAAGTTGTTAAGACTGCATCAGTAATCCTCTGTGAGGAAACTTTTGTTTAACCTCCCTTTAATTATTTTTGTGATGATCTTGAATTTCTGCGCTCTTATTATTGATTTTCCAACCAGTGAAAATAATCTATTACTATTTATCCTATTTCAATCTGACCTACCCTTCTTAATCTTGAACAACAAATTGCATTTATGTACCACCTTTCATGTTAAAAGGATTTTCTAAAGGTTTTCACCCGAGCTGGGGGTTGGAATCAAGAGTGGTGGGGGTGGGAAGGGTGGCATAGTCGAAAGAGGAAGGTCTTGAGACAGATTAATTTTATATTAATTAAGTGTCCTGCTTACCTGTTACGGTGCAGTGTGGCAAGAGCCAAGGCTTGGGGACCCTAGATTGTGTGTTGGGGTACTGCTGGAGTCTAACCAGTGAAAACTACAAAGCTTGATATTGATAGCAATGCCTGGCAAGCTTTCCTGCTACTTGTTTAACTAAGACCACCCTGCCTATTGGGGCTTTGGTTTTCAGGATCAACAGGAGCTGAGTGGGGAGGATTCCCTGCCCCAGTAACTGGTCTGCCCTTCCAGGTCCTGCTGGTAAGTCAGCCGGATTGTGCTGCCATCAGCAGTGCCTGGAGTGCTGCGAACTCGCCTGGCTCAGGAACCGGACTACTGAGACTGCCACAGAGGACTGGCAGGAATTCTGATGTTCCGTTGCCAAACATGTCACCTTGAAGCCAGTTCAACTCCAAGGAGCCCATGCTCCCCCCCCCCCCCCCCCCCCCCCGAAGGATAGTCACTAGTTGGTCATTTGATATCCGACAAGCATTGGTTTGATCCCCTTGCCAGGTGGATGGTAGGTGCCAGGAACTGCCTGTGAGCTTCTTGGTGGGCAACACTTCCACCACCATCTCCCTTTCTGCAGCTTGGTCATACGTACCTTCCCGTTGAGTAATGATTCCACTAGTTTCCTCTATGCAAACCAATCAAGGTGGATTCCAGGTGCTGGATGTACGAATATGTGTTCACAAACTCAGATTCCAGGTAACACCTTCAAGCAGCTGTCCCCTCAAGCCTCAGAGTTTCCTCATCAGTTATTTGATGGACATCTGCCTTCAATGTACTGGGAAGACCTTCAAGCTATATTGCTACATTTCACAGTAAAATCTTGTGAAGCGCTTTAAGACATCTACATGACATGATAAGGCATTAAATCAAATACAAGGAGTAATATTATACAGTAAATAAAGTTTTCTATGATATTAACATGGGACTTTTACAGACCATGGTACTGTTTCTGCTGGTTCAAACAACTAAAATCGTTTTTGGGGCATTACCCGGTAGAAATCTGGCAGATACCAGTTTTGCACAAAAGAATGTTTTTATATTCCATTCAGATTTACCCACATGAAACGATCATTCACAGCAATACTGTCAGTTCATTATTAATCCAGCCTTCAGGACTATGACCTGTTTCATGATTTGTCAAACCGTGAGGGACAATTAATTGCATTATTCTGCAACTATTAATAATTCATTGACGGATAAGCTGCTCGTATGCATAGAATATGAAATTAGCCACACAGTTGATACTAAATGATAAAGCATGGCCGATTATTGTCAAATCTTGACATGTATTGTCTACATTGTGCTTGAACTTGTAGATAACCGAACTGCTTCATTTTTTTTGGAAGAATATCTGGTCTGACATGTCCCTGTTTTCCTGTGGCATGGCAGATGCTGTTCATATCAGTAGGGAGGGGGAGTGATTGAAGTTCTTATGCACTAGGGAAAAATACATTTGCGCTACATTGTCATCTAGGGAAGGAGTACACAATATCATTGGGCAGACAGGGATCCATCTTTCAAATTTGAAGACCAATTATTACATAATCCCATTTGTTATAAAAGACTTCTCGGTTTCCCCTTGATGCTGAGTTTTATGATTCAAAGCTACTGGTTAGAGGTGTTCTGGGATTAGAACATTTTGTGTGAATGTGACCTTTTGAAGTTTTATTCCAGTGCTGAAATGAATGGGGAATAGTGAGCATTGGGGAGCACTGACATTAGAAGTGTAACTTTGTAATGATTAATAATTACAAAATAATCCCACAACCTCCCCCCTCGCTCTCTTTCTCCCCAGCCCCGAGATCCTGGTTAACTCACTGAGATGCCCTGCCCCTCCCCAACTAGAAAGGAGCTATAGAAATATAGTGCCTAAATTTAGATATTTGTGAATAAAGCAAGAAATTCTCAATTGTTGTTACTTTGAGCCACAAATCTTATTGAAAATGATTCTTGACTTTAATTCTAAAATATATAGGTTTGATAGCTAGAGGTTATGATGGATTATGTTGTCCCTTGAAGTAATCCCTTGATATCCCAATTGAATTTTTCAGCTGTCTCCCTAGTAAGCTCCAACTAATACAAAGCTCCACCACTCATCTCTTTACCTGTACCGTATTCTACGTTCCTATTGCCCTACTCCTCACCCCCACCCCACACCACCATCAGTGGTCAAGCTTCAGCAGCTATGCCCCAACATTTGGAACTCTCTCCCTTTAATCCTTCGTACCCCTCTCTATCTGTCTTCATACACACGTTGTGGAAAGGCAGATGAGGAACAGAACCTATCATTTGTACTCTCACTGCAAAGGTTGAAAAGATAAGAAGCAGGTGAGAAGGGGATACTGCTGAGTCAGAAACTGCCCAGTAATGCTGAGGAGAGACAGGAATGTTTGTTTTCTCATGAAAAACTTATTTGTGCTTCATTTACATTAATAGTATAGTGGTGGATGGATAGCGGCCAGGAGACTGTCACCTGTTTAAAAATAATAGTCTCACTTTCAATCATTTGGCCTCTACCATGTGTGCAAAAAACATGGAAACTTGGAGAACAAAAGTGTTCAAATTGTCTGGCTATCTTAGAAGTGGAATGCACATTGGGTTCACACATTCTTTTTATCTCTAGGACTGGGGTTCAAATTCCTTGCAGAGTGCTTGGGGGCTACATGATACCTGCATGAAATGAGTTTGATCATTTGAAATAAGTGCGGGTGCAGGCACACAGCAGAGAACTATTTGTTATTTTAAACAAATTGCCACTGACCGTAATCTCGCTGAGAGAGATCAGAAGATGCCCAGAACAGGAGTTGGTAACATTTACACTAGTGCAGTGGTGAGGGGGGGTGGGGGGGAAATCACACATTAGGTTGGAGTAGAGTAGAAAGAGCTTTGCTCTGCCTTTGACCCATTGTATTTCACCCGTGCGTATGTGATGCTGATATTCGTGACAACAATGGGACAAGTTGTCCAATTTCCAAGTGGTGACATCCCCTAATGCAATGCTAGAACTCATCCAAACGTATCAATGAAAATAAACTTTTGTGGTGATTTCCTCCTCCAGCATTTATTCAATGAGTTTTGTGGACTGAAAGGGTTGTTTTATATGAAACCTATTGGGTTACTGGATTGTATAAAGTTTTCTTGTTAGCAAAATGCCTGGGTGCCTTGAATATAAGAATGGCAACTTGCATTTATATACTTCATGAAGGATGATGCCTCGGAGAGCTAGCTGGTTTGGATGCCGAGCAGGGGTAGGATGAAGGTATGGAGTTGTCCACAGAATCAGTCTAGAAGGGAGGTTTAAGGCAGGCTTAAAGACAGAGGGGCAGAGAGAGGGAGTTTGGGGGCATAGATTCTGAAAGCTAGTTCGGAGAGGACGGGGACACACATTAGGTCTAAAGTAGCCGAGTGGAGGGTTGAGCAGATGATTGGGGTAAAAGATCGGAGAATTAGGGAAATGCCAGGCATGAAGGGATTGATAGTTGAGGGCAAGGCCTTTGAAATCAATTGCCTAGAAGACAGAGCGAGTGAAGACTGGTGAGGAACTGAGCGATGGGCATACAAAGTTTGTTACTGGTAAGGATGTGGGTGGCGGAGCGTTGGATAAGATGGAGCTTATTGATGGTGGAACTGGGGAGATCAGAGAAGAGTGCATTTGAACTATCCTGACAATACATAACAACTTGCACTATATAAGTGCCCTTCACGTGAGTAACAAAGGTAGCATTTGGTGTGCAATAGAGATGGGGGATGTGATGGATGAAGAAAAGCTTGGGACCAGTTGTGAGGAAGAATGAAAAGCTGATGATCAAACTAAACACCGAGAGTGTGTACTGGTTTGATGAGTTTGTGGGAGAGGCTTTTGTGCAAGATCTCAACCCAAGAATTGCTACAGTATTTTGATTGAAAAGAAGGAAGCATCAAAACCTCATTTGGTTTATGTGATTAGGCTTAAAATGTGTATGTTGTATATTTAAGAATTAAAAGTAATCATATTAAGTACGCATAGGCTGAGCAAGAGTGGGACAGAATAAATAAGAAGATTATGCATGGTGTAACAGTAGCCTGTGGGTGAATATTCAGAGAATGTCTATACCAGAAGCAGAGCGTCAGAGCTGCCTCTCATAAGAATTCTTAAGATGGAATGAGCTATGAGTCCGGGTAGTAACCTGTATAAATATGTTGTAATTTTAAACACATTTATTTTGCATACTTTAATATAGACTTTAATGTGGAGCTCTGTGACTGTTCTGAAATAAACTGAACCCTATATCGTACCTGAATACTATAGAAACATTGAGATGGTCTCAATCTCATGATCCAGAATTAAAGTGATTCTCTCAAATGGCCAAAATACATCTCCAGATTAGAGACAATCTATGCTCTTGTATTTTGTTCAGTGAAATAGACATAACTTTCAATGACTAAAACCCATCATAGGATCAGCAACAATTCAGGCTGTTATGGCTTGTCAAGTGAAATAGAGCTGTGGCCATCTCAGAAGCTCTAAACAATGGACCTTGATATATAGCAATTTATTGCCCTATCTCAAGAGATATTTCCACATATTTCCTGGGAATTTTCATAAATTCTGGGCCGTCTTAAATAATGAATCAAAATGGTCTTTATTGACTAAGACCAGGTGGAATTTCGTGTTTGATGTAACAAATGTGTTTTTTTAGTGTTGAAAGACCAAGTAAATAGTTCTTTTGAAAGCAATATGGATTTTTCCTCTTGTGATACTATTTTACACGATCTGTGTATCTCTGCACCTCCATGCCTTGGAGAATTTTAACCATTCCATTTTTTCTCCTCAAATTTACTGCTACATAATACTATACATTGTGGGGTATTACTCTACATAACACAGTAACATACTGTGTGCAAATTGGCTGCCTTGTTCACTTACAAAATACAGTCACTACATTTTACAGTAAATCCTGTGAAACACTTTGAGATGTGAATGATGCTTTTTCAAATGCAAGGATTATTATCATCATTTCAAGAGCACAGAACCCTGCAGCACACCATTAGAGATATCCTGCCAATTTGAGAAACATCCATATAATCCCTCTCATTGCTTTCTGTTCTTTAGCCAACCCTAATATCATGGAGTTTTCTATATGATCCAGTATCAAATGCCTTGTAATGTTCATATGCATAACACGGACTGCATTCCCTTTATGTATGGGCTTGATAGTTTCTTCCAATAATTCACCCAAATTAATCAAGCACAACCTGCCTTTTACAAACCCCATATTGACGGCTTTGATTAATCCAACCTTTTCTAAGTGTCGAAGCATCGTAACTCTTGGTGACACAGTATGGAAAGTATCACTTATCTTGGGAATAGAGAACATTAACCATAATCTTGATGGTGACAACAAGCAGCACCTGAAGAGTTGCTGGTTATTAAAGATGCAGCAGCTCTTGCACTGTGGAATCCAAAACCTGCTGCAGCTGCAGTTAAACATTGTAAATTATTCAAACAGAGACCATACTGAATTCAACAGTGAAGCTTCACATCCAACGTCTGATTGTAGATCTGCCTCCCAGGTAGTGTTATCAACTGAAAGTGCACATAATAATAATAATAATCCTTGCATTTAATATAGCGCCTTATCATGTCTTCGAGACGTCTCAAAGCGCTTCATAGAATATACTGTTCAGTGAATTGACTGTATATTTTGTGGGTGAAAAGCGTAAACCACTCTGGTTCCCTAAGTTTCTCCTTCCTGAAATTCAGGATTTCGACCAGCGTTTTAATTTTGGGCCAAGAAAAAACTCAAGGTCCAACAAAAAAATCAGAAAAAAAACAGCCACAAAGCTGTTTGCTGGCCTTTGGAATTACGATTTGTAGCAAATTCTGTTGGATATTCTGTATATTTGAAGTCCTGTAGCTCAGTGGTTAAGAGCACTCACCTCGCAAGCGAGATTCCCAGGCAGGGTGAAACGTTGGGCACGTTTCCATACTCCACACGCCTCAGTAAGTAGGAACCCAGTTGTTAGATGATTGGCGGATCGCTTTTCCGGGGGTAATAATTCCTTCAAAAATAATAATAATAAATTGCTCACTTCAATCCACAACTGTTTGTGGGACACTGCCGTGCACAATTGACTGCTGAGTTGCGCTCACAAAATATACAGTCAATTCACTTTACAGTGAATTCGGTGAAACGCTTTGAGATGTCTTGAAGAAGTGATAAGGGGCTATATCAAATGCAAGGATTATTATTATTGTTGTAAACAGGGTCTTGTTGGGACTGAGCTGGTTCCAAGGTGATGTGCTTGGCAATGGAATTCTGGAATTGAGTCCACTTTCTGTGGCGATCTTGTAAGATTGGTTTCTGAGACAGAGAGGTCAGCAGTACTCCATGGCACTGGTGACCACAGACCAGCCATCCTGGCTTGTTGACAGGATTTGATCGGGCAGAACAGTCACCTAATGCAGAAAATCTTTGCTTTCAAATCCTATTAATCCTGCAAGACAAAATCTTAATTGGTGGGTGGTCCTAGTTTGACAAGCAGTGGGAAGCTTGACAGACAGTAATGTCACATGGCAAGCTATGCGGTTTTAGCTAGTTAAACTCCAGCAGTACCTTAACACACACTCTGCCAACCTGCGCCTATACTTTCCGAAATTAGGTAAGCAGGGTGTATCCCTGTGGGGAGGGAGTGCATGTTTAATTGCAAATAAGTGGGAAATTTCCAAGCTTAGAGGGCATTCTTATGTGGAGCTCTCAAGTTCGGTTACTCTTAAGCATGGTAGTCAGTTTCCACGTGTATACAAAAACAAACTCCACTTGTAAAGTGCCTTTCACATTGGGAGTATATCCCTAGCTGCTGGAAAATATCCAGCTGACCAAAATAAAGTCCCCCAAAATTTTAAATTTCCTCCAGCAGCAGAAAAATGATCATAAAATTGACTGATTATTATAAAAGCCCAACTGATTCACCAATGTGCTTCAGGCAAGTTAATCTTCTTAACTAACATGGCCTACAGGAGACTGCAATCACCAGAATGTCAATAATAATCCCTCCAAAAAACCCAAAAAAAAAAAATTGGTCATTTTCAATCTACGACTGTTTGTGGGACATTGCTGTGCGCAATTGGCTGCCGCGTTCGCCCACAAATATACAGTCAATTCACTTTACAGTGTGTTCTGTGAAGCGCTTTGGGACGTCCTCCTGACGTGAAAAGCGCTATATCAAATGCAAGGATTATTATTATTATTATTATTGATTCTTACTACCCTCTGAAATCGCTTAACAAGCCACTCAATTAAAAGAAAGCCAACCTGGTGTAGGGCAACCAGGGATGGGCAATCAATGCTGGCCTCGCCAGTGTTGCTTACATCCTGAATTGAAATAAAAGAAATTAACAGAGCAACTTTCAGTTTGAAGATGATCCATTTTCCACTTCAACATCTTTCCATTTTCTCTTAAATATTCAATATTTGATAAAGTATTTTTTTGATGGTTTGAATGAAGAATTATAGATGATCCTAGAAATGTAAGATATTTTCTAATGAACCAGACACTATTTCTTTTCAATGACAGAATCAATAATAAATTTGTGGGATCACAATCACAACACCTAAAACCAAATATCTTGCCATTGAGACCATAATTTGTTTATTTTGGCATAATTTTACTCTTGTAGATTAAAATGGATCCTAACTGATTCTGCGAAGCGCTTTGAGACATTCTCCTGACCTGAAAGGCAGTATATAAATGTAAAATTGTAGTTGTAGAAAATGAAATCCAAAGGCATATAGAATGGGTGCTTTGACATCCATCGAAAGTACTTTATTTTATTAGTAATTGCTGAAAGGCTCATTAAGTTTATCCTGAGAACCAAGTTTACCTTTAATCATTAGGTCTAGTCAATACAATCAACCCTATAATACACTAAAACGCAGACCAACAGTCTTTTGAGCTGGGTTGAGTTCAAAATGCACTGAGCAATTAGTGAAATGAATCTTGTTCGATTTATCTTAGCTTCTCTTCCCGCTTGATATCACTACCCTTTATTTCCAAAACTCACAGACCATTTTATTTTAAAGAATAGTTGCATTAGCACTTTTTATGTCCAGAAGATGTCTCAAAGCGCTTCACAGGATTTACTGCAAAATGTAGTGATTGTGTATTTTGTTGGTGATCACGTCAGCCAATTTGTGCAGAAAGCCAAGACGTGAAAGATCAATGTTATTTGAAGGATTGTTAGCTAGGACAGCAGAGAAACTTTCTCCTCCTTTTGAATTTTTTAACGTCCATCTGAATAGGCAGATGGGACCTTGGTTTAACATTGCATCTAAAGCATGGCACCTCCAACAATGCAACAACCCCAGCACTGCATTGGAATGACAGCCATGACGATGTGAGTTCAAAATGCCGATGAAAAAGAATCTTCTAACTCAGAGCTGAGAGTAGTACAACTCAGCCAGGTTTATTTCTGTCCTATTTCTGACTTTCCATTTCCATTTTACTTGTGGTTTGGCTCACCGAACCAATGTGCAATCCAGGCGTCCAGTTTGACCCCCAGCTGTCCTTCCTCCCCCACATGTAGTCCCTGATCAGGACCGCCTTCTTCCAACTCCGCCACATTGCCCACCTCCGACCGTACCTTACCCCAAATGCAGCCGAAACACTCATGCATGCGTTTGTCACCTCCCGCCTGGATTACTCAAATGCACTCCTCGTTGGTCTCCCCAGCTCCACTATTCAAAAGATCCAGCTCATTCAGAACTCTGCCGCCCCCATACTGACCCGGACCAAACTCCATACCCCCAGCTCACCAGTTCTAGCCAGGCTTCCCATCACCAAACGGATCGACTTCAAATCCTCACACTTGTGTTCAAATCCCTTCACTCACTAGCACCCCCCTGCCTCTCCCACCTCCTCACTCCCCAATCCACCACCTGGCGCCTCCGCTTGACTGGCCTGCTCGTCACTCGCACCCTCCGCTCCACCATTGGGGGTTACGCATTCAGCCACTATGCCCCAATACTCTGGAGCACTCCCTCAATCCCACCACCTTGCCCCCCCTCTCCCCCTTTTTAAGTCCTGCCTGAAAACCTCTTTTTCGAACGTGCTTACGGTCACCTCGCCCCCCCCAAACCGGATCGGAGTCAGGCTCCGCCACTGTTAAGCACTCTGAAACGCTACCCTGCGTGGAGGGCGCTATATAAGTGCAACTTGTTATTGTAGTTAAAATTGGTAAAACCTTCTGCTGAGTCTGTATAATATGTCTGGAGTACACTACTCCCATGTTACAGGCAGAAGCAAATAAAATAACACTTATTTAAAACCACTTTCACTGTATTTCAAACCCCATGCAGCAATAACAGTGATAAACTGATCTATGTGTTGTGTTGTATTATACCATAGATATGAAAAGATTCTAATTCAATTTTGAGAGGTTTCATTAACCACACAAACAAAACACCATTGATCAGTTTATGAATGTTAACTGATTTAAGAATCGATATGGAAAGTGAGATTAATATAAAAAGATTAAACTTTTTTTTGGTGAGTTGTAAGTCCGATATATGAAGAAACCCATCACCATGCTTAAGAGATTCTGAACCAAAACTACAATAGTTTCACATATGCACGTATGTATGGTTTCTAGTTTTTTGTTATGGATTATGCAATCTCTCTCTGGAGAGAGGCAGCCTGGAGTAGAAATGGCACAGACATGATGTGCTGAATGGCCTCCTTCTATGCTGAAAATATCTATGCTACTGTGTGTAACTGTCATTTCTAGTTATTTTATATGATTTATGTTTTGTCTCGTATTTTAAGCAGCAGTTCACTACTTACATTTGCTGCTGCACAGCACACTATCTGCTGCGGTTGCGTGACTTTAATCTAGTGAGATGTGGTGGTACGATTTTATATTTCGAAATGATGTATTTATGCACGGTGATTTAGGTTCACAGGACATCAGTGAAGGAACACATGAAATGTACTGGATAATTTAATTAACAGCCATCAATAAACTTCACATTTTGAGCTGTTTATTGTATTAGATTAATGTGTGCCAGCACTGCTCAAAAGGAATCACATGGTGGACTGTTGCTCACTCACATTCCTTCTGGTTTCCTGGTTAAATTACGGTTGTGCCTCACTACATTTATACAAATGTAATTTTGTTGTTGTTCTAAACTAAAATAAAGAGTGTTGCAGTTTCAGAAAGGATTTTTACTTTAATAGAGCAAAAATAATAATTGGATTTCTGTATATTATTTATTGGGATATCAGGAAGATTCTAAAATACAACAATGCAAAAGCAAGGACATAGCTGGTTGTAAAATTTTAATAAAAAATAAGCCTTGCTTTTTTGATATAATGCCACAGCAACAATTGCAACAACTTGCATTTATCTAGCTGCCCAGACAGCCTCTGAATGATGCATAGGGAATAAAAAATAGTACTGTTTAGCCACAAGTTTATTCTGTAATTCTATCATGGCGTTTGCAGTTGTTACAGTGTGCCCTTAATATTATAAGACATCTTCAGACTCTATGCAGTCATAAACAATATTTTATCACTGACCCCCACTGAAAAGATAGATACGGTATTGATTGATGTAAATTTTCAGTATTTGCATTGATCCAGTATTTGGGGTAGAATAACATAGCATGAAAGTGCGAGTGAAAGAGTTACGACTAGAATGGATTTCATTTCAATAACTGCTTATTTTTGAATAATTAAAAGCACTGTTAGAAAATCTTTACCTAACTGTAGCCATTTATCTAGAACTCCATTATCTAGCTGAGCATCCCAGGTCTGTGAAGCTATCAGTAACAATAAAGAGGCTCAAAATTACACCTAGTTTTAGTTTATAAGACTATTTTGTCTTAAAATTTTATATTGCGCAAAATTATAGAAAATTCCTTTTTCATTTGGAAGCTGGTTCTTTTTAAGAAATGCATAAAAAATAATTTCTAAATCAGACTGAATTTGAATTGTATTCATAATTCAGCACTATTCTGCTTGCTTCCATTGATCCATCTCAGAAAAGATGAGATAATGTAGTTTGGGAAATTCTGCAATTATTGGAGGATCCAATGTGACTAATTGCATTTAATATGTTTTTTTTGTATCAGATTCCACTGTAAAGCCTATACATTTTTATGTTGGCAAAAATATGAAGAAAAGCATGACACAAATCGTACATCAGTGACCTGTGTGCCTTCAGCCACTCTGCCCCCACCCTCTGGAATTCCATCCCGCAATCCCTCCACCTTGCCCCCTCCCTTGCCTCTTTCAAGACCCATTTCAAGACCTTCCTCTTTGACCGTGCTTTCGATCACCCTCCTTCCTCGTAAGCAATTCCTTCACCTTCCTTTAGTACACCATAGTCCTCCGAGATGGACTTAGTCAGGTCAGCAACGAGCGGAATCTGCATTCGATTCCCTGCCCTCCACCTTCCCCAATCCCGACCCCCAGCTTTGGTCTGAACCACTGACTGTCCAGCAGCTTGGGACGTCCTCACGACGTGAAAGGCGCTTTACAAATGTCATTTTGTTGTTTTGGTAATTAAAGGATGGCGCTCAGTGCCAGAATGGAAATGGGCATGTTTTCATATGCACTCATGTGAGTTGGGCTGGCCTGAACTAAATGCAACAGCCTTTTCCAGCATAATAACCTCTGCGATCACCTGGAAATGGCCATGTTTGGGAAACATTGCTGGGGAGCGGACCATCATTTAGCATCTTATCCAAAGAGCGGTACCCCTGGCAATGCAGTATGCCCCACTACTGCATTGCAATGTTAGTTTAGACTCTAAGTTCAAAGTCCTGACGTGGAGCTTTTGACTAGTATGCAAGAATGCTACCAACTGAGCCAAGCTGACACTAAACCATTCACCTAACCATCAGATAGCTTTCAAACCACTATTCGCTTGTTATACAAATATAGGAATTCAAGAGCAATGCACATCAGCACACCACATTCACATCTCCCTCTGCTCTGAACACCTCATCCTAGGGGACTTCACCCCCTCGTGCTCTACCTCTGCTGACCTCTCCTCCCTCCTCTCCTCCCACAACCTATCCCTCTACATCCACTTCGCCATCACATCCATGGTCACCCCCTCGACCTGGTGATCACCTCAGGCCTCACCGTCTCGGACCTCACCATCACTAATAAAGCCATCTCTAATCACCACTTCATCTCCTTTAACACCTTTGTTCCCCTTTCCCCCTACTCAACCCACTTCTGTCACCTACCGCCCTTGGAAAAAATCTCCTCCCACTCCCTCTCCGCTGCCCTGTAGTCACCCAAACTCTTGCCTCTCTGGCCCCCCTCTCATAATGATCTACACTCCTCGATCTCTCCTCCACAACTCCCCCTTCTCCATCTTTGACTCTCTTGCCCTCCTCACCTCACAAAACGCCTCATATTCCCGTAAGTCACCCTGGAACACCAGCCATCTCTGATCCTTCAAGGCACAAGTGCGTACCACCGAACACACCTGGATCAAATCAAACCTAACAGTCCATTGGCACATCTAGCTTGACCACACTAAGACCTAACACTCTGCCCTCCCCTCTGCCAAATCATCCTTTTACTCCAAGATAATCTTGGTGGCCAAGGACAATCCCAGCCTCCTCTTCTCCATTAACCGCCTCCCCCATCCATCTTCCCATGCCTCGCCCATTCTCTTCTCCAATTCCAACTGCGAGGAGATGTTGGAATTCCTCGAATCCAAAATTGAGGGGATTTGTTCGGTTACCTCTCCTTATCCACTGGCACTGTTCCCACCCCCCTAAAAACAGCTGTCATCACCCCCATCCTCAAAAAACCTTCCCTGGACCCATCCCTACTCTCCAACTATCGCCCCATCTCCAACTTCCCATTCCTCTCCAAGGCCTTGGAATGTGTCGTTGCATCCCAGCTTTGCACTTTCCTCTCCCATCATTCCCTCTTTGAACCCCTCCAATCGGGTTTTCGTGCTGCCCACATCTCCAATGTGTTTTTTTTATCATTTGTCTCCAATGCGTTTTTTGCAGAATTTTGATCTGTATCTACCGAATAAGAAGGATTATGGGATACATTTTTTCAATCTTCACTTTGTACATTTCAGAGAGTACATTGCAGAGAGTAAAACAAACATAGGAGGTTGGATTCTAGAAATTCATCCCAGTTCCTTCATTTTCATCCATAAGTGTATTAACCCATTTTATTAAAGTTATTTTTGAAGTTTGGTATTAGAGTCTGAAAAGAGTGCCAAATTCTTTGACTGAATCAAATTTAAAATTGTTATAATAATCCCTGCATTTGATATAGCGCTTTTCACGTCTTCTAGACATCTCAAAGCGCTTTCACAGAATATACTGTAAAATGAATTGACTGTATAGTTGTGGGCGAAACACGGCAGCCAATTGCACACAGCAGTGTCCCAAAAACAGTCGTGGATTGAGTGAACAATTTTTAATTATTTTTTTCTTGAGGGATTATAGGATTTAATATAAAGCAGTGAACAAAAAGCAGTCATCTTACCATCACATTGTGATATTTCAGTTTTACGTTATGTGAATTTGCAAAGCAGTATGTCACTGTTTTAAATGCTTTCAGTCATTTTGTACTGGATTAAATTAACTGTTCTTGGTGATGTATGAAATGCCCGTAAAAGGCTGAATACAATGACTAAATCAGCTGGCTTCATTCTTTAGAAATGTAACATAACATCTGAGCTCAGGAAACTGCAGCTGTATTTTATTTGCTATTTGTCTCCAATGCATTTTCTAATTAGCAAATGAATTTATATGTTGCTAATTGAATTGTTACAAAGAGACAGCTGTGGGCCCCAGATGTCCAAAATTCATATGTGCTTCTTTCTGAGGAGGCCACTGCAGCCACTGACAAATTGATTTAACCAGAGTGCTTTGCCTTCAGGGAGTTGCACACTGTGCTGTCATTGTAAATGATTGCAGCCCTGTGCACTTGAAACAGTGTTTACTTTATAATTGCTGAGTGTATGCCCCTTCCAATATGGATTCAAAAGTTACACTTTAATGGTAGTACTCAGGCTTTTTCCATATTTTGAACAGTTGAATGCTTTTACATACTCGTAATATACTCTAGGCAGAAAATTGTAAGATTACAGTACTACAGTGTAAAATTAAATATCATTAGTTTTTCAAATTATTTGATGTGACATAGCTGAGAAGGTTTATCATACATTGTTTGTTTCTAAGATTGGCCATTTTAAGAAGAATATTGATTGCTGTCCCCTTTCAAAGGGAATTGACTGATGAGCAAAGAAAGGAAATATAAATTCATACAAACTTAATGTTAGAACCGTGTAGCAACAGAGAAGGTCTCGCTGTCACATTAAAAGTATATTATCTGAGAATTTACAGTTTGAACTATTTGGTCCAATAATAATAATAAAAATTCTTGCATTTGATATAATGACTTACCACATCGCCAAAACGTCTCAACTGCTTTACAGGATATGCTATAAAATGGTGTGATTGTGTATTTTGTGGGCAAAAATATGCCCAACTTTTCACAGTCTGCTGACCAATTAAATCTTTAAAGCAGATGTTATAATTTTGTTCACTAACGTCCGTTGGTATGCATTGCTGAGTTACACATTGTGGACTCCACTGCCTAGTCACACAAGTGTGAAAAGGTTTAAAGATATACTAAGTGCTATAATAAAAATTGAGGTTGACAATGATTTTTCCCCTCCACAATAATAGGAATCACAACGAGTTACCAATAAATCAGACCAAGACTCCAACCTTACATTATTACATTGGTCTTTATTTCTAAACAGAAATCAAGATGATAATCAGATCATTTACTGCAACTGGCAGCAAAAGGTAAATAATAATAACAATAATAATCTTTATACTGTATTTGGTATAGTGCCTTTCATGTTAGAAGGATGTCCCAAAGCGCTTTATAGGATATAATATAAAGTACAGTAACTGTATGATTTAGGTGTTTTGTGGCCAATTTGCGCAGAGCAATGTCCCACAAACAATAAATGACCAATTTTTATTTGGGAGATTGTTGGTCAGGAGAAACTTATTTCCCTTTTCAACAACAACAACAACAAAATTACATTTGTAAAGTGTCTTTCTTTCACGTTAGGAGGGACTGCGGAATGGAGTTCCAGAGGGTGGGGGCAGAGTGGCGGAAGGTCCACCCGCCAATAATGCCATCTTTAACTTACAGCTGAACAGACAGACAGGGCCTCAGGTTAATGTGTCACCTGAAGGACGGCACCTCCAACAATGAAGCACACCTGCAGCACTGCATTGAAGTGTCATCATAGGAGTCCTGTAGCTCAGTGGTTGGCTCCTGCGTTTCGCCCATAAAATATACAGTCAATTCACTTTACAGTCTATTCTGTGAAGTGCTTTGAGACATCTAGAAGATGTGAAAAGCGCTATAACAAATGCAAGGATTATTATTATTATCTTAGAGTATATGAGTTCCAAGTCCTGATATGGGGCTTGAACCCACAACCTTTGAACTCAGAGACAAGAGTGCTACCAACTGAGCCAGGCTGACACACGGCTATTGAATGGCTATTGAAATACTGAATATCATATCTAGGAAATTGACTGTTGAGCGTTCACATTTTTTTGCTACTGTGAGGAGCAAAGAATGACATTTTGGTAATTGTAGGATTACAGCTGACAGAATGGAGGGTTAACCAGCGGACAATGGCAAAATCCTGCCATTGTTGGGCAGCACAGCAAGTTCTTTATCTTGCACAAGACTACGCTGTTCCTGATTGCGAACCTTTGTGGGTGTGCCTCAGCAAATAGGGAAAAGTATTCCATTTTGTCCCAATGTCATTTTCCATTTTGATGAGAACAACAACAAGATTACAAGATTACATTTGTATAGTGCCTTTCACGTCAGGAAGACATCCCAAGGCGCTGGGAACAAACATTCATGTCAAGAATATTTTAAATAAAACTTCCCTCAAAAATAAAGGACAGAAATCATTGTGTTGGGGGTGAATCTGTAATACAAGATTGAACTTTACTTTTAAAATTTTTGATATTTTGAGGCTTCCTTCTTTTAAAAGTAAAACTACATGCATTCTATAGCTTCTTATCAAGTTTAAATGACTCAAAATGCTTTACTGGTATTTATTGTCAAGTAGAGTTGTTTGATGTTTGTAGCCAAACGCAGCGATTATTTATGTCAGCAAGACCATTTAATCTGGAGGATTGTTGGCCAGGATGCCAGGAAAAAACTCCTTTTTCTTTTTGAATTGTCTCATGATAGACTTGATCAGAAACTTTGCCGCCCTTATACTCACCCGCACTAAATCCTTACCCCCATTTGTAGCCAGGCTCCACTGGCTCTCTCTCACCGAACAGATCGATTTTAAGATCCTTACACTCATCTTCAAATCTTTTCTTGCCCTACCTCTCCGACCTGCTTAGTCCTCAACCCACTGCTTCTGCTTGAACTGGCTCTGGCCTCCTGCTTGTGCCTCCTGACCGGTGTTCCACGTTTGGCCGTGTTTCAGCCACTATGCCCCGAAACTCTGGAACACTTCCTCTATCCCTCTGTCTTGCCTCCCTCCCCCACATCTTCAGGTTGCTCCTGAAGACCTTCCCCTTCGACCATGCCTACGGTCACCTCCCTCTGGCTCGACGTTGTGATCCATCACTGTCAAGCTCTCTGGGACACTACCCTATGTGAGAGGTGCTCTATAAGTGCAAATTGTTGTTCATGAGATCTTCAATGTTCCCCCTAAACAGGCAGACCATTTTGTAGTCCTGTAGCCTGGTAACACAATCCATATCTGCTGTTGTATGAAATTTAAAATGAAATTCAATTTACAGTTTCACTGTTGGATTTTGGCAGATGGTACAATGTTAAACTGCCACCAGGTTACATCATTTCTATAAAGGATATAAAGAGCTAATTGTGTGTCATTTGTCTGGAGACACTGAACAGCTGGTAGCGAGTTTGAAACATTTAAAATCAGTTTTGATGATTCATTGTAGTTTTTTTATACTTTAGGAATGATATATGAGTGTGCAACCTCAAGATTGAATACGTAAAAATCAAGTTCAGATCCAACTTTGACACATGATGTATTTATCTAGTTCAAGTCCCAACATCCCTGCATTTGATGATACTCCAATGCAGCGCTGGGGGTGGGGGGGGGGGGGGTGGTGTATTGTTGGAGGTGCTGTCCTTCGGATGAGAATTTAAACTGAGGCCCTGTCTGCCTCTTCAAGTGTATGTTAAAGATCTCATGGCACTATTCGAAAAGAGAAAGGAATTTCTCCTGGTATTCTGGTCAACAATCCCCAAATAAGTTGGTCACTTGTTTCATAGATGCTTGTGGGACATTGCTGTGTGCAGTTTTGCCTACAAATGCACATTTCACAGTAATACCTGTGAAGCACTTTGAGACATCCTTCCGATGTGATAAGCCGCCATACCAAATAATAATAATATAGTAGTAATCCTTGCATTTTTTAAAGTGCCTTATCACGTAGCTGAAACGTCCCAAAGCGCTTCATAGAATATACTCTAAAGTGAATCGCCCGTATATTTTGTGGGCGAAACACATCAGCCAATTGCATACAGCGATCATGGATTGAATAACCCAACTTTTTTAAAGGGATTATTACTCCTGGAAAGTGATCACCAATCGACTAACAACCGGGTTCCTACTTATTGGTAGATAAACAGAAGCATGCGGAGTAAACAAATGTGCCTCAGGTTTTGCCTCGTCTGGGAATTTAACCCAGATCCTTCGCTTGTAAGGCTGGTGCTTTAACTAATATGTTGCAGGATTCCACGCAAGGGCTATTATTAGATGCACTGCTGATTTGCTATCAGACAGTTTAAGAAGGCAGTGATTGCTATAATTCTCATACACACCACACAACCACACACAATGGCCCTGAAAACCTGAGTTGTTTTTTAAATTAAAAATGCCTTTTAAAAAACATATATATGATGGTTTTGTCCATCTTGAGATTTTATTACTTCTTAATTTTATTTAGAAGATTTGCACTGGCAATGATTGGACTATTGGTTTGAAAGGTTTAATGGGACTTTCGGAGGAAGGTGATATCCAGTTAAAGATGATTGTTGCTTTTATGACTGTATCTCTGCCATAACAGTCTCAGTGACTCCTTCAAGCCAATGCCCCTGGTGTTTTAATCAGCAGATGGTTTGACCAAGAGGAATCAAAATAATTCAAACAAAATGCAGAGAACAAAATAATATTAATCATTATCATTAATGCAACTTTATTTTGTTTATATGTCTCTCTTTTTAACCTCCTTTTAACCAAGGCAACTAATACAGTATATTGGATTTCAAAAAACAGTGAAGGGTACAGTTATCGACTTTCACCTTGTAAATGCTACTGAGTTTACTCATCGCCCGAATCTCCTTCCTAGTTTCAAAATTAATAGCATATCTATGAGCCAATGTCCAGAGTTTGTCTTTTCAATGGCTGAAAATATACAATATCTAAAACTGTTTTTTAATCAAAAAGTATAAAATAATAATAAAACTCTTTGCATTTGATAAATCGCCTTTCGTGTGGATGTCTCAAAGCACTTCACGGGTTAATTGTAAAGTGTTGTACTGTAGACAAATGCGGTAGCCAATTTGCTCACAGAACTGACCTACAAATAGCTGTGAAATGAATGACTAATTTTATATATAATATAATAATAATCCTTGCATTTGATATAGTGCGTTTCACTATCGGGGGGATTGTTGCTCAGGACACTGGAAGAAGCTCCCTTCTGTTTTTTCAAATAATCCTTTTGGATCTTTATCTTCCACATGAACAGACAAATGGGACCTTGGTTTAATATCTGACCCGAAAGACAGCATCTCTATCAGTGCAGCACACCTCCGAGTGTCAACCTAGATAGCTCGATGCCAGTGCAGCTGAGAAAGGGTCAGGTTGATGAGCTCACTGAGCTTGGTACAGGAGAGGGCACAGGCTGTAGAGTTCTGGATCCTCTCACTAGTTTTCAAATCCTTTCATACCCTCTCACCTCCCTACCTTTCCGATTTGCTTACACCCCACTCCCCCACCCGCTGCCTCTGCTCGGCTGGCTCCGTCTTCCTGTATCCCTCGCCCCCTCCTGTGCATCCCTTGCCCCCTCCGCTGCACCATCAGTGGCTGTGCCTTTAACCACTACACTCCAAAACTCTGGAACTCCCTCCCTCTGCCTTGATAATCTACATTTAGTTCCTGTATCTAGATAGAACTGGCACAGGTCAGAGATGGGTGCTGCTATCTCTATAGAATGAGGTTTACACTGTACCAAGCCACAACTATTCTACAGCAACGGGAAGCATGCGGTTTTATATCTGAATAGCTTTAGTGTGAGGTTTTCCGATATGAATTCCATTCCGGAGTGCAATCTGCACCATTCCAAAGAGGCACTTGTTCTGTAAACGGTGTGTCAAATGTTATTGCTATCAGTAATCATCAAAAATTAACATTTCTGCCTCTTGTGAAATAATTGTTTTATTTGTTCTCTGTTACTAAGTAGTTATACTGCTTAAGTATAATTTTCTATCATTGAACTTGAGACCATTGCTATATGAACTAACTAACTACATGCTGATTGCTGACACTATCGAGAGTTTCATCTCCATTATTGCATTTGTCAAATATGACAAGTACAATAATCCATGTGGTGAAAAATACGGCACTGTTAGATTATTGAAGTAATTGAAATGCTGACATTTTAGTAAAGGTTTCAAGATACTGGCAATAAATTACTGCTGTGGATGAATGAAAGGATGAGAAAAAATAATACTCTCTTCACTGAGGTCTAAGCAGCATGTTTGAAATATGACAGAATGGGAACAGGGAACATTTATTTGGAAAGCTTTCATGCTGATTTTGGCTTATGTTATTGCAATTCATATTTCCTTCAATCATGAAATTCTGATGGTACAAACCATATTATTAGAAGCGAATGAAAAGTCTTAAAAAAATGCAATAGCTTGTTAACTAAACTTGCACCTGTTACAATATTTAATCTTCTACATAGCTATAAATTTAGTAGAGTTACAGATTACTAAAATAACACGTTTTGCAAATTGTAAGACATTTATTTTTTGTAAAGCCTGTTAAAGTGTGTTGGTCAGAAGAACGGGGTCTGCAACATAAATTCACAAATGGTACAGCTCAGAAATAGGCTATTCCAGTCTGTGATTTACACTTGACACAAGTGCCTATCCTAGATCCTATCCCTACCCACCCATCCCCCACCACCACCGCTCTGTGTGAAAAACGTACCTCCTAATCTTGTTCTGGACTCGTAGTTCTGATTTTAAAACTATGCTGTCTAGTTCTAGGCCCCCTGATCCCCAGAAATAATATTTTCTTTCCATCCTGCCTAATCCTCCCATTGGTCTACATACCTCTATCATATTCCCTCTCAGCCTTCTGAGCTCCAAAGAAAAAAACTCAAGTTTATCAAGCCTATCCCTGTAACTGTATTTCCTCATTCCAGGCAACATCCTGGTGAATCTCCTCTGCATCATCCACAGCACTTTTTGCAGCCAATAATCCAAATAATCCCAGCATCCTTTGACCATCGGTTTGTACAAATTCAACATCACCTCGTTATCCCTATATTCTCTTCCCCTAGCCACAAATCCCAAGGTCCCATTGGCATTTTAAATGACATTTTCCACCTGCATTCAGTGACCCATGAATGCGTTCTCCTAGATCCCTCTATTCTTTTTTTCATTGAACTCCATCTGCCAATTGTCTTCAACCATCCTATCAATATTTACCTGTATTTTATGAATAAATAATGATAGATTTTAGAATTTATCAATAAATTGGAGAGTTTCTTTAAGAATTCTCAGATAGTGATTTTTGTCTCCTTAAAATTAATTTAGCTCAGTTGATTTTCTTGTAAATTGGTGTTAAAAATCCATTGAAATATATAAATGCAAGTTGTTATTATGCTGCTTTTGTACTGTTTTGAATTTTGAGACATTTTGTCAACCGGTATCTAATATAATAGATGCAACAACAACAACAACAACAAGATTCCATTTATAAAGCGCCTTTCACGTCAGGAGGACGTCCCAAGGCGCTGCACAGTTGGGTCATGACCCGAGCAGGGGGGAAATGGTCAGAGTGAGGGGAGGGAAGGGAGGGAGCGAGGAGGGGGAAATGGTCAGGGTGAGGGGAGGGAAGGGAGGGAGCGAGGAGCGGGGAAATGGTCAGGGTGAGGGGAGGGAAGGGAGGGAGCGAGGAGGGGGAAGAGAGTCGAGAGGGGAGCTGAAGGCACGGTCAAAGAGAAAGGTTTTGAGACCGGCCTTGAAGGAGGAAAGGGAGGAAGCGGCGAAGGCACTGGGGGATGGAGTTCCAGAGCCTCGGGGCTGAGAGGCTGAAGGCCCGAACACCGATGGTAGGGCGGTTGGGGCGGGGGACGTGGAGCAGACCGGAGCCGGAGGAACGGAGGGTACGGGCAGGTAGGTAGGGGGATAGTAGGTTGGAGAGGTAGGAGGGAGCGAGGCCGTGAATGGCCTTGTAGGTGAGGATGAGGATCTTGAAATCAATCCTCTGGGGGATGGGGAGCCAGTGGAGGCGAGCGAGGGTGGGAGTGATGTGGAAACATCTTAGTGATGGTTTTTGAGTTACCACTGTTTGAATCATCTTGATTGATAAATCAATTTTGTATCTTGATTATTATGAAAGCATCTTAAATGCTTATTATGAATATATATTCACTGGTTATCGGCACACATTCACTGGTACATTGGTAACTCACTTTATAGGTGTTTGTGGTACAATGCTTTGGGCAAATTAACTGCCAGGTTTGCCTACGAATATCCAGCCACTACATTACAAAGAAAATCTTGTGAAATGCTTTGAGACATCTCGATGACGTGAAAAGAGGCTATGTCAAATACAAGAATTATTTATTATTATTACATATCCTTTTTATTTCACTGACTGATGAATAACATCTATGGTTACTCCTTAACAAATGGTCATATGGCCTATTGGTTTCAGAATGAAAAAAAAGTAGAAAAAAAAACAATGCATTTTCTAAAAATGTAAAATGCTTTTTGTAGCTTAGTTCTTTAGCCATTAGGAAAATTCAGCAAGCTGGCAGTAATTTACTTGTAACTGTGAATTTATTATGCGATGCACATCTTTGTGTCATAAGCTTAAAAAAAAAGTCTTTATCCAGCACCTTAAACCAACCACTACCCAAGGCAACCCTCAGAAATAGACACCTGTTATTTATCCACCCTATATTTATGACAACAGTAAATAATAGAGCAAAGCAAATTATTGTTGTTAGAAACCGTCAAACCTCCCCTTTCTTTTTTTGTATTATTGTCAAGAATCGAATCTATGACCCTGCATATACCAAACACAGAAATCTTTTCTCCACAAAGTGATCCAGCCAGACATGATAAGGGTCCGTTGCTCTTTTTCTTTTTCCATTTTAGGATTGTAAATTGGAGAAAATAATTCTGTATACAGTATTTATAATGCGGCATAGGTATTACCCAATACATTTCTTTTTAACATGGTGGGACTTGAGGAAAATATTATTTGACAATTTGTTTTTGTGATAAGCTCTTCTATATTTTTGTCCTCTTCTGGATCTCCTCACAGCACCACACTCGGTACCTTGACTAAGAAGATGTGCCTTTGACTGTGCTGTTCTGTAGCTGGCTCTTTGAGTGTATTCAACGGCAGTACTGAGTTGCTCACTACCAATGCTCCCGTCCTCTTTTTGAGGAGTGGGAGACTCTGGGGTTTCACTGCTGGTAGGACTGACAGTGAGAATGTCACTTAAGGGGGCAATTCATCTCCTACTCAAAACAACAACAACAAGATTACATTTGTATAGCGCCTTTCACGTCTGGAGGATGTCCCAAGGCGCTGGACGGTGTACAGCATTTTAGACCCAAGCTGGGTCAGTGGGGGAGAAGGGAGGGGCGGGGAAGGGGGGTAACCGATGGCATAGTCGAAGAGGAGGGTCTTGAGACGGGACTTTAAGGAGGGGGCGAGGTGGAGTGATTGGGGGATGGAATTCCAGAGGTTGGGGGCAGAGTGGCTGAAGGCTCTCCCGCCAATGGTGGGGCAGGTGGGTCGGGGGACGTGGAGCAGGCCAGTGCCGGCTGAGCGGATGGAGCGGGCGGGCGGGCGGGTTGTCAGGGGGTTAGGAGGACGCAGAGGTGGGGGTGGGGGCGAGACCATGGAGGGCTTTGTCGGTGAGGACCAGGATCTTGAACTGGATCCTCTGAAGGATAGGGAGCCAATGGAGTCGGGCGAGAATGAGGGAGATGGGGCCATGGAGTTTGGTGCGGGAGAGGACACGGGCTGCAGAGTTCTGGATTATCTGCAGCCTGTGGAGGGAGGAGTTGGGAAGGCCGACAAACAGGGTGTTTGCATAGTTGAGCCTGGAGGTGATGAAGGCATGAACAAGAATTTCAACAGCTTGAGGGGTGAGGTAGTGGCGGAGTTGGGCGATGTTACGGAGGTGAGGGAAGGCAGAGCGGGTCATGGCTTGGATGTGGGGAAGAAAAGACAGTTGAGGGTCGAACAAGACACCAGGTCCCTGACTGGCTGGTGAGTTGATGTGCAACCATGGAGGTTGATGCTGCCAGAGCCTGAGGTGCTGAGGCGCTGGCCCGAGCCAATCAGGAGGGCCTCAGTCTTGTTCACATTCAACTGTAGGAAGTTTGCCCTCATCCAGGACTTGATGTCCGACAGGCAGTCTGTCAGGACAGCAGTGGTCCTGGAGTTGAGGGTGGAGGCAGAAAGATAGAGTTGGGTGTCATCCGCATATATAGGAAGTTGACCCCATGTCTGCGGATGATGTCACCAAGGGGGAGCACGTAGATATTAAAGAGGAGAGGGCCAAGGACAGAGCCCTGGGGGACCCCAGACATGACAGTGTGGGGACTGGAGGAGAAACCATTAGAGGCAACAAAGTGGAGACGGTGAGAGAGATAGGAATCGAACCAGACAAGGGCAGGTCCGCGAAGATTAATTAAAGAGGAGAGGCGCAAAAGAGCAGGATTGGGATTGAACTGTCCCACTCTATTGCCTGTCCTGGGAAAGTTTTCATAGTTTTTCTGATTGATCAATTACACCCTTGGAGTATCACCAACATTCTTCTATGAATACACTTTATAATAAAATGCTATGTATCCTCTCTGTCTCCTCGTCCTTCTCGATCTCTCTCCCACCTTCAACACTGTTGACCATCTATTCTTCTCCACTGCCTTTTCTCTCAGTTTCAAAATGGTTCTGTCCTGGTCTGGTTTCACTCCGACCTTTCCCATTGTCTCCACTTTGTAAGCATTACGGCTTCTCCTCTAGCCCTCATACCGTCACGTGTGGTGTTCCTCAGGGCTCTGTCCTTGGTCCTCTCTTCTTAAATATTTACGTGCTCCCACTCAGAGGTATCATCCACAGACATGGGGACACCTTCCACTCTCGACTCCAGGACCACTGTGTCCTAATGGATTGTCTATCAGATATCGTCCTGGATGAGAACCAGTTTCCTCCATTTGAATGTCGACAAGACCGATACTCTCCTTGGCTCCCGTCAGTGTCTCCTCACCTCAGGCGATGACAGGGTCACTATTCATGGATGCACACTCCACCTCACTAAGCCAATATGGAACCTTGCTGTGCTGTTCGAACCTCAACTGTCATTTAATCCACTCATCCATGCCATGACCTCGCTCAGCCTTCCCCCACCTCCGCAACATTGCCTCCACCACTATCTCTCCCCTCAGGCTGATGAAGTTGATAAAGTCCTTGATTTTCCTTTCCGCTTTTAGTAGTCCATCATCCATACTTTCAATGCATTCAGACTTGACTTTGCTAATTCCCTGCTAACCAGACTTCCCAACTCTTCCCTCCACAAACTACAAAATTATTCAGAATTCTGCAGCTCATGGTCTCTCCCATTCCAAGCTCCGAGAATCAATCACCCCCATCCTCGCTTGCCTTCAACTGAATCCCTGTTCCTCAGAGGATTGAGTTCAAGATCCTCATCCCCACTTTTTAAGACCTACACTGTCTTGTGCCTCCCTGTCTCTGCAACCTACTAAACCGTTACCAACCTGTCCACTGCCTCTGCTCAGCAGGCACTGACCTCCATTTTGCCCGCTCTGCCTGCTCCACCATCGGTGGTCAGGCCTTCAGCCTTTCTGCCCCCACCATATGGAACTCCATCCCCTTGGTCCCCTCCAGGACTAAGAAATTAGGTGAGTTTATGGTTAAAAATGGGAAGCAGCTAGACCTTTGCCAAGACCCCTTATGTGAGGGGCTTGGCAAAGTAACATGCCTGCTGTGAATCTTCCTTCATCAGTAAAATGCCAAGTGACAGGTCAGTGTAGGCTAGATCCTTCCCTCTCAGTTGCTGCTTTCCCTTTTTAACTGTAAACTCACCTAATTTCTTGGTCCTGGTCTTTGCCAATGGGCAGAAGTAAAGCTTTCTGTGGAGGGTTGTGATCACGTGCCAACCTGTTCCTCTGTCTCAGGCATTGTCTATGGGAAGGAAGGAGATTCGATCGAGGAAGAAAGTATTCTTGAGTCGTCACATAATTGTGACTTGAACTATAGTTCAGACAAATATTTTTCTTGCATCAATTATACAAAGAGTTTATTTTCAGTGTATTTTCAAATAACTAACTTTTCATTCAGTTAATTTGCAAGTTTTGCAATCAGTGTGCTAAACTTGGTGAACACAATGCGCTATATGGCCCTTGTGCTTTGTGCTATCTCCTCCTGTATCATAGGAAACTACTGTAGAGATGGCCAATGCTTTCATACTGTACTAAACATCGCACTATAGAAAGGACTATAGTACTGAATGCTCTACTATAGTAGTGCTCTCATCTTTCACTTTCTTTGGACGCTCTCACCCTATGAAGTGGTACATACAGCAATAGTATACCAAGTACATTAACATACCAAGTGTATCTGTATACCAAGCAGTAGTCTACTAGGTGTATTGGTATCCTGAGTGTATTGGAGTACCAAGGGAATGCCATTTCTGTGCCAAGCTCCGTGTAAAGATGTACCAATACCTATCTTAACTCTCAGAATAATTAATCCAACTAATTCTAACATGATTTGCCTCGTTCCCAATCACAGTAAAATACAATTGACCTTATGCAGCATCTTTCACATCAGAAGAACATCTCAAAGTGTCATACACAGCTAGCTGTGCAACCGAGCCAGAGGAGCTTCTATTAAGTTGAATAGACAGCAAACTTAATTTATACGACAAATGTGCAGGAACTAGAACTGAGACTTATACTACGAGATATAAGTGAGTATTCTTACCTGGTGTGAACTTCCTGTACACACAGGGTGATGGCACAGAACCTATTTTCAGCCCAATTTACGCAACTATCACATTCCATTAACATGTGCTTTTCCCACTGGATTAGGTTAAGATTACAGGGAACATTTTGGATTAGAGTAAATAAACTGATTTTATCATAAAACTGATCTCCATATCATAGCCCATCTGGCAACTCTAAACTTCTCAGCTGCTGGAAATGGAGTAACATTGAGACTACAGATGACACTGATTGATATAGTTGCACAGGATCATCAAGCAAACTGAACCCTTAAGCCTTTGGAGTATTGAATGTACTTAGCGGATTTCTAACTACATACATCTTTTATGTGATGTGGCATCTGGATATTCCACCCACTCTATGTGATTGTGTAGGTTATAAACTGCTTTTAAAAGGTGGTCCAGGAGCTACAGTTGTGAATTTTTGACATTAAAACTAAGGTATCAGGTAGTATCAGATAGTTTACTAGATTTGACTGCTCTTGGGAGAAGGAAGACAAAACTGTTTGGAACTCTATTGATGATATTTGCCACTTCCCTCTCCTTAACCTAGAGCTAATCAAGGCATGTGATAAGGAGGCCAAAGCCTAAGTGATAAGACTATGAATAATAGTTACAGAAGTCCATGAATATGCACTTCATTGCATTCAGCAGAACTCTCATCAGAGAGCCATTTAGAACAGGAAAATATCAATTTTGCTTCCTGTTCTAAATTTATCTTCTGCTGGAAAATATTTTGTCCAGTAGAATAAATTAGACATTAATGCGCTTGAGGCAAGGAAGTGCCACCCATTGAATTAATGAAGTGACCCATCAACCAACACATTGCAGAAGAGACCAAGGATGATCCCCACTGTTAAAAAGATAAGCTGTGAGAAATAAGTAGATAAGATAGTACTTATTAGGAATTATTACTTATTATTAGGATTATTATTATAAGCTAGTACTCTACTCTTGAAAAGAGATGTCACAGAGAACATTATAGATATATATATATATATATATCGGATTGAGAAAGTAAACAAAGATCAATATCCAAAGCAGTAGATACACTGGGCACAGGTTTGTGAAGGGCAATATGAGGACATACACCAAGAAGCATTTTTATACTCGAAAGGCAATTAATAGCTGGAATGGATTATTATGAAAGGTTGTAGAAGCCAAAACACTAGCTCATTTAAGAAACAGCTTGATGCTAATAATGGGAAGTTCTGCAAGGTTTTTTTCCATTGAAGTATCTTAAAATGGTATCTTAAAAAATCTTAAAAAGTACCTAAATGGGGTAGAGGAGCAAAGGGATCTAGGGGCACACATACGCAATTCACTAAAAGTAGCAACGCAGGTTAATAAGGCCTTAAAAAAAGCAAACCAGGCATTGGGGTTCATTTCTAGAGGGATAGAAATGAAAAGCAGGGAAGTTATGGTAAACTGCTTTAGACCCTTGGTTAGACCACACCTAGAATACTGTGTGCAGTTCTGGTCCCCACATTATAGAAGGGATGTAGAGGCACTGGAGAGGGTGCAAAGGAGATTCACAAGGATGATCCCAGAACTGAGAGGTTATACTTGGACACTTTTGTCTTGAAAAGAGGAGGGTAAGGGGTGGCCTGATAGAGGTCTTTAAAATGATGAAAGGTTTTGATAGGGTAGACATAGGGAAGATGTTTCCACTTGTGGGGGAGACCAAAACCAGGGGCCATCAATATAAAATAGTCTTAAATAGATCAAAAAGGGAAGTTAGAAGAAATTTCTTCACACAGAGAGTAGGAGGAATGTGGAACTTGCTATCACAAGGAGTTGATGAAGCAAATAGTATAGATGTATTTAAGGGGAAGTTAGATAGATTCATGAGGGAGAAAAGCATAGAAGGTTATGCTTGAAGGCTTAGTTGAGGAAGGGCAGGAGGAGGCTCATGTGGAGCATAAACATCAGCATAGGCCAGTTGGGCCAAATGGCCTGTTTCTGTACTGTACATTCTAGTGTATTCTAATGTATAAAAGTATAATGCCACATGTAATCTACAAATCTTGAATAAAATACAAAGCACTGTGGAACTAGAAAAAAGTGTATCATGCAATTTGGTGGTCATTGCAATATTTTCATAAATCATTCTAATGTAATATATTTGTATCATATATGTCCCAATTTAGTGCAGAACAATTTTGCACTCTACATTAGTGCCCAATTAAAAGTAGGTGAAACTATTCAAATATTTCAAATGTAATCTTGTTGTTATTTCAATGAGTGCAATTAGAGACTTTTATCCCATTAGTTTGGACTGAAAATCAAGCCAAGTTCTGAGAGATGGAAAAGATAGTGTGTTAACATAAATATTCTCCTAGCATAAACAACAACAACAACTTGCATTTATATTGCATTACCCTCATGCAGGGTAGAGTTCCAGAGCTCTTGACAGTGGCGGAGCATAGCGCAGAACCGGGGGGATGTGACTGTAGGCATGGTCAAAGAGGAAGGTCTTCAGGCGCGACCTGAAGATGGGGCAGGAAGGGGCAAGGCGGAGGGATAGAGGAAGAATGCTCCAGAGTTTTGGGGCATAGTGGCTGAAAGTATGGCCAACGATGGTGGAATGGAGAGCACGAGGGACATGCTATTGTAACAGAGGGGTCAAGCGGGAGTAATGGGTTGGAAGTAAGCAGGTCGGAGAGGTAGGGAGGTACCAGGGCATGAATTGATTTGAAAACGAGTGTGAGGTTCTTGAAATAGATCCGTTCGACAATAGGGAGCCAGTGGAGTATGTAAAACATCCCATTACATGCTGTAGACCTCAATTAAACAGCGCTATGATTTTTACAGTAATTTGGCACAATTTCTGCTTAAAATCATCCAAAAAAGTGTAAAATAAGATGATCATCAGAAGTCAACAACAATAACAAACAAACAACAACAAAATGTAATGCCTTTCACAACGGGAGGATGCCCCAGGGTGTTGAAGCATGTGCTGTGGTAACTGATATGTCACACTTGCACTGGGGTGCAAATTAAATATTTTACAGTGTGTAAGTGTTTTTACCCTTTTTCTAACATTCATTAGGATTGTTGATGTTAACAAACCACCAATAGTCAAAAAAAATTCCGATCTTCATGATTAATATCCTTCACCTTAAAAAAATCATTCAATTAAAATGTATCAGCAATTTACATTTTTAAATTCACAGATGTGAATTTTATTGAATTTATTGTGACATTTGAATTCCTTTTTTAATGGACTTTTCCAATTTGATTGATTGGATTAGACGTATTTGAAGCACTGAAATAAAGCTGGGAGTTACTTGTATTCACAAAACACCACCAACAACAACAAAATTACATTTGTAAAGCGCCTTTCACGTAGGGAGGACGTCCCAAGGCTCTGGATAGACAGAGTGACAGTCACCACTTATCAAATCACACATATACAGTTGCATGAACTAAATTAAAATACAATTCTTTTAGTTTTGAAACGGTTGAAGGGCTCTAATGAACTGAGTTTGCAGCTTTGCCCACAGCATAAAGATGTGTCTGAGCTTCAAAAGGCAGCTACTCAAATTGAAGGTTGAAATTCTACTTTTTGTAGCAGAGTGAGTAAATATTTCCTTTTCATAAAAAGCTTCTCCAGCTCAGCTAGCAACATGAATAGACAAAAGAAACTTTCTTTTTCCAGTCCTGTTGATATATAACTTTCAAATGTGCGCTCAACAAAATGAAACTTAAATTTACCAGCTTCTCATTTTACACTACAGCATTTCTCAATGTCAGTTTTGGTTTCATTGATAATTTGCACATTAATTGGAAAAAATAATTCACCTTTATAACTTTAGGAATGATTTTTAAAAAATCTCAATCTTACCCTTTGGGTAAAACAATACAAAATATTGCGTTCAAGAATGAAATTAAAATTGCAAAAATGAAAACAGAAACTGTGCAGGCAGTTATTTCATACAGAAACCTTTTGTAAACTGATTTTTTATGACTGTTATTTCGAAAGCTGACGTAAGAATAAAAGCAGAACACTGGAAGGCTTTGTACTTGATTGTTAGCAACAATTGTCAACCAGGTTACTGGAACATACAGACATCACGTGATCCATACAGACGTCAAACTGAATAAACTCTCTGTGTATTATCTCCCGCCTCCTTCCAGCAGTCGCGAGGAAGACTAAAATCTCTGTATTGTACATTTTTAGTAACTTCTTTCTCCCAACACCCTCTCCCCCAGGATACATTTAGGGCAAGAGTATATCTGCGTGACGACAGCAACATTGCTGCTTAAAGGCCACTGACAAGCATACGTGCAAAGTAAAAGCACTGGAAAATAGCTGAAAGCTGATATTATTGAAACTGGTGATTACAAAGAATTACAACACTGGTATGTTTTGAATATTATTTCCGGCAGATCCTTTGTAGCAGGAACAGTACTCTTTTGCTGGAAATCAAAAAACATTGCAGTCTCAACAGCAAGAGCTTGAAATGTGAGTGTTTTAAATTTAGAGGGTTACAACAGAGAAAGAATGAAGAATGCAATCTGGGTGGTGTACAGAGGTTGGTCTCTCAGCCAGTGCATGTTCTATAAACATTTTGGACTTTGCACTGGTTAGCTTTCCCGTTGCAAACTCCCTGTCAGAAATAAAACTCAAAAAGTACTGGGTGTTACAGTTCTTTATAAATAACCTGGTCTATATTCAAATTGTTACTAAGAAAAAAATATTCTCTTCTCTAGCACATTTACACCCACCTCCAGAAATAGAGCACTAATATATTGTATGTGGTGTACTGTATATGATTCTGGAACTGAAATATTCCTATTAATATGAAAATCAGTTAGGTCTGCCAAAATGAATTAGGACATTCATATAGTCTGGTGAAACTTGCAATATTTTGTAAGAGATATAATGAAATAATTTGTTTTAATTAATTGTCCCCATTGTAACAATGATCCTTAATCTTCCTAGCATTTGATATAATGCTTTATTGTTCCTTCAAAATGCCTCAAAGGGCTTCACAAGATTTACCGTATAGTGACTGTGTATTTTGAAGGCAAATATGGCAGCCAATTTGCACCCAGCTATGTTCTACAAATAGCCATGAACTAAATAACCAATTTTTATCTGGGGATTGTTAGCCAGGACACCAGGAGAAACTAATTTCTCTATTATAATGTCAGAAGTCTAATAAAGAAAAACATGCTGAACTGAAAAGTTTTGTTTCTTCTTAATAATAATCGTTGCATTTGATATAGGGCCTTATCATGTCTTCGAGAGGTATCAAACACTTCACAGTCATTTTCATTTTATTTTGTGTGGGAGAAGACCTATTGACATTTTATACTATGTACATTAACATTTTACACTAAGATAATCATAGAAAGGGGTAATATTTTCAGTTTTTACAAGCACTAAACCTAGGTACAAAAGTCTGCTCTGTTTCAATTTGTCCTTAATGATTATTACTGCCTTCATGATTCAAGGAAATTGTAAATACAGCAACATTTACATAGTACCTTCCATATTGGAAGCAAGACTCAGTTTGAGTTCACACTTGTGGACAGCCTTGAGTCATACAGTAGATTAGAAAGGGTGATTTTTTTTACAGATTTGATAACGCATTGAACCTGTTAAGACACATCACATTTTATACTCATATATTTAAAAATATAAATCCATGGTAAGTGTGAGCAGTGTGAATATGAATAATAGGTTTGAGTGCCCTTATCATCACTCCAGTGCCAGCAATACTCGACTCCAATTGATATAAAACAATAGATCAAAAAATAGCTAGAGTTGAAGGGAGTATAACTATTTAGAGAGGGCCATTGAGGAAACCATTAACCTAAAAATTCCCTCCACAGATTTGGTTTTTGCTTAGCGGAAATCCATCATCATGCTGAGGAATATCAAATCTGGTCATATGTTTCATGTCTGTTTGTGGAACACTGCTGTGCACAATTGTGCTGCGACATTTGCTTACAAATACACAGTCACTCCATGTCACAGTAAATCCTATGAAGCGCTTTGAGACGTACTTCTGACATGATAAGGACCAGTACCAAATCCAAGGATTATCTATACTAATGAAGATGTGATGTCTGTGTGTCTGTCTGTGTGTCCACTAAGAACTCAATAATCGATTGAAGTAGAGACATGATTTATACCTCAGTGGAAAGGTCTTGCATGGGGGAGTGTCATGTTTTATGGGTATCTCCTAGCATTTGATGAGCTATGACCTAAACAAGCTCATCACACATGTATGACAGTTACATGTAAGCTGCAGTTACATCCGGTGGCCGCTCCGATTTACAGTGGTGCTGTGGCATGCAGCACACATGCACTCACACAAAGCCGAGTGGCAGGAACAAGATGGCGGTGGTGAGGTAGTAGTTACCTCGAGTGGCGTTGATGGCAGCCATTCGGCTGCTTTTCCTGCTGCTCCTGGGTGGCCCTGGGCTGGGCAGCACCTTGTCAGAGTTGGGCCGGTGGCGGGTGATAGTTGGCTCAGTAAGGCCACAGGGTTTCCGAGTTCCTCCATGCCGTGGCCAAGCAGCGACTAGCTAGGGCGAGTGAAGCCTGGGGTTTGAGTTGGGGCCTCACCTGGGGCTGGAGTTTAGTCCCTCCCCCTTTACTTGCCCTTAAGTGTATAATTTTATATAATAACCGATCTTATACTGATAAAGACAAAATGTCTGTCTGTGTCTGTCTGTCCGTCAATAATACAATAACCGATTGACATAGAGACATGAATTATACTTCAACAGAAAGGACTTGCATGGGGGAATGTCATGGGCATAT
This sequence comes from Callorhinchus milii, assembly GCF_018977255.1. Classification (NCBI taxonomy): domain Eukaryota; kingdom Metazoa; phylum Chordata; class Chondrichthyes; order Chimaeriformes; family Callorhinchidae; genus Callorhinchus; species Callorhinchus milii. Next base: position 64,146,381 of record NW_024704743.1, read on the forward strand.
TTTTATTGGGGAGGGATCTATCGTTGATGAGCTATGAGCTAAGCAAACTAAACACACGTATGGTAGTTTTGCTTCAGGTGTACACACAGTGTTTATGGGACGTTAAATGGTATCACTGAAATCTACATTCTATATTGGATCCTTTGGTTGCAAGCAAAGCTGCAATGGGAACAGCTAGTTATTATATAAAACCTGACTGAGAACTACACTTATATGTCACCTACATGCGGAAATGTCCTTGTGTCTGGAATGCGCACTCTCTTGCTAAAGAGATGGACCCTGTTTACCCAAATCTATAGAGTATTAGGCAAGAGCCAAGGCTTGGGAATCCCAGAGCGTGTATTGGGGGTACTCATTCAGAGCGCTGTGTGGCAAGCTTCACACTGCTTGTCCAGATAGGACCACCTTACCCATTAGAACTTTGGATAGCAAGGTTATTAAGAATCAAGTAGGAAAAATCCCTGCCCCCAGTCTGCCTCTCCAAATCCTGCTGATGATAAGCCAGACTGGCTGGTCTCCTACCAGCAATGTCTTTGAATACTGCGATCTGTCTGTCTCAGGAATCGAACAACCGAGACCAGTACAGAAGGTTGATTCAATTACAATGTTCCATTGTCAAGCATGACACCTTCAAATCAGCTCAGAACAAAGTGATCTCCGCTATATCCTCTCCTTCTTCCCCCCGCATCCCCCCATCAGAGGGTAGTCGCTTGTTGATCATTTAACAGCGGCAGCTTGAGCCGTCATTAAATGGATACCGATACCAGGAACTCACTGCAAGCTTTCTGTTGCAACGCAAAATATGGGAGAGCATTGCCACCATTTTCTTGTCCATAGTTTGAACACACCTTCCTACCAATTGAATGATAGTTCCAGTATTTGGAAGTGTGGAGTTTGAGCAATAGCTCAGCATAATAATGATGATGATTGTTGTTGATTATGATTTAGCTCACGAAAAAATACACAGTCAATCCACTTTACAGTATATCGTGTGAAGTCTTTTAAGACATTTTGACGACATAAAAGGCACTATATCAAATACAAGGATTATTATTATGAGCACGAGGATATATTCAGCACTTTAGCCCAGACCAACCCATTGTGAATCAAAGCATATTATCTATAAAAGTGCAAACATGGCTATACTGTGAACTTATTCTTGTTTAGCTCCTGCATATGTTTTTTAAGATACAGGAGTGTAATGTTTAAGTTCCTGTTTAGAATACCTGGGTGTCTACTAACTGCTTACAAAGAAGGTCATATTTAAGATGTTGAGCAAAAGCTCAAAAGAGTTTTGGGTAGCTTTTTAGTGAAAGTAGTTCTGTCTCAAAGGAATAATTCAAGCTTCAATGCAAACTTAAATAAAGAGCCTTCATTACTATTCCAAGTGAAAGGAATCCCTTACATTTGTATCTACATTATTAAATCCTCCTTTCTCAAATAGGCTCCATTAAAATTGCCTTCAGGTGTGACCTGCAATCGCTTCTCCTTCACTCAGGGCTGAGGTTAGTAATTGCACAGCGCTGGCTATCATCTGTTAACCATTTTAAGAGTGCTCATTCAGGTGGATGTAATAATGACACTCATTGGGGGCAAGATCCATCCATGATGAAACCAAGAATTTCCCCAAAAAAGAACTAAACTTAATTTATAAGCCTTAGATCAGGGCAACGTTTGGTTTAATCTATGATAGATTTGTGGCTCTTTACTCTCTCTTATCTGGATTAAATAAGGTTCTGATTATTCCTCATGTCATCAAGAATAAAGTCATTTTGTGAAAGGATGTCAAGGGAAGGGCGCTGAAATTGTCCTGGGGCACATACAGATAGATCTCCAAAAAAAGCTGGAAACCTGGCAGCATTAATCCATGTGATGAATGGAACAAGCTACATACGTGTATTTAATTACATTGCTGTTCAATAAGCGCATTTGGTGCTCGGATCCCAAAGTATTTAATATTTGTAGTTCCAACAGAATACGACCTTATGCAGTTTGTTGAAATTATTCTTAATATTTGACTGAGGAGGCATGTGTCCTGTACAATGTTAAATGTTGGCAAAATAAGTCTCTGTCCCCATTAGAGGATTACATCAAAGGTTTATGCATTCCATTAGCCCTTTGTAGCAGAAAGAAGAGGGCAGTCCCTGGCATATTTTATTTTTGACTCACAGGAATTCACAGAGCACTTCTGCTCAGCTAGCCTGACAAAACTGATCTAACCGCTAAAAATAGTCTGTGTTATGTTGAAAATGGAACAACACTAAAACATCTAAAATATTTTGTCAATGAGGGAGAAGGAAGGCCAAGAGTGTTGTGTATGTTCTCTTTATTACTGGGTCTATTTTTTGGGAGGGAGAAGGAAAACAGGAAGGCTGATTTTGATTTGAAACCACTCGAGTATTGTATCGAACGATTAACATTTTTCATAATGCTTGCATTTTGATGTAGCATCTTATTACATTATAATAATAATAGTTGTATTTGATATAGAGCCTTGTCACATCATTGAGACTCTCAAAGCGCTTCACAGGATATACTGTAAAGTGGATTGACTGCGTATTTCGTGGGTGAAATGTGGCAGCCAGTTGCACACAGCAATGTCCCACAAACAGCCATGGATTGAGTAACCAACTCTACTTTGGGGGATCGTTGGCCAAGACACCTGGAGAAACTCCCCTCAAATAGTGCCAAGAGATCTATAACATCCACCTGAACAGGCAGATGGGACCTCGCTTTAATGCATTAACTTTGAGACATTGAATTCCCAACCTAGCCTGACATCCAATACAGGGTCCTGGCCAACAATCCCTGGATAAAATTGGTCTCTCACTTCATAGCTATTTATGGTACATTGCTGTGTGCAAATTGGCTGCAATGATCAAGTACAAGATATACAGTCAATATGCGTTACAGCAATTACTGTGATATTCTCTGAGATGACCTCCGAACATGAAAGATGTTATATCAAGTCCAAAGATTATTATTATTTAACATTACAATGAATTTTAATGCTTAGATGAAATCGCAACTGAAATTACACCCACATGGATACAAAATGTGCCAAATGCCTTTATTGGTAACTCCTAATACATATCAATATTGGATGCAGAATGCAAGATTCGGAGTATCTAACTGTAAGTTGTTGCTTTTGTGTTTGCATTGCATCCAAAGGAGAAATTTACTGTGATCAATCACTTACATTTTTTTAAAACTGTAAAGCACGCTTAATAGAATTAATCATTGAAGAGAGACCTTGAATCATTCAAATGTTCCTTTCTTTTATTGCAGGATTGTAGGGGTTCTGTTTAAAAGCAGTGAGAGTGCCTCCAAGTGTTGAAGAGCCACAATGAGTAGATCAGAAGCCAAAGTGACTGAAGGGGGACTCAACGTCACTCTTACAATCCGCCTACTTATGCATGGAAAGGTACAGTGATAACGACAACAAATGGCAACACAAGGCTATGTCTAAGACCATGTGTAAATTGCTTATTGACTTTGAAGTAAATGTGCCTGGGATCCTAACATTGGGGCGTTACCAACCCAAGGCTATGTAATAAAAAACTCATGGTTTACAGAACGGGATTATGGTCAAAAATCGGATTAGGAAAAAAAAGATTTTTATCTTAATGTTCTTGCTGTACTGTACAGGGTATTACATTACTTTTCCTTATTTGTGGAACTCCTTAGACTGACATTGACGCTTGAAGCTTCTTATGATTTTATATAAATTGTGGGCCTCCATCTGTCTAAGGAATGCCGAAGAAAATATTGGCTAGGTCAAGATACTGCGTTGGTAGATTTGAACCACGTGTTGTATCATTATTTTTTGATATTTCACTATATTCCTACAGGGACGATTTCCTTCCTATATCATTTAGCTATTCAGTAGCATTGTACACTTTCAGTAGCTCAGCTTGGAGCCAGCAGAATTTGCTCTCAAGAAAATGGAAGGCAACATCAAATGCCAGGTATTACCTGGACTGGTTTCAATTGTAGAATAATAAATGTTTACAAACATTGGCATAACTGGATCTCAGATCTCAGAAAAGTAGACGTGTGTTACAAATATTGGTGTAACTTTGGGTCAGAAATGTGTTGCTTGCTCTTGATGACCTTCCTCTCCAGATGAGATAGCATTGGCTCAACACAAATTTATTCATAATTTTGCACAGCAAATCATTGCCAAATCCCAGTGGTTCACCATGAAATATAGTGTAATGCAATATTATCAATCGCATCATGTGATTTTTTTTGGTCAGCTGAGTGTCTGACATATGCAGAAGTCCATCACTATGCTGAAGAGTATTCAAACCAAACTGAGAATTCCATGCATCCCACCTACACATGGAAATCCCAGATTGTTGGAATGGAATGTGCACTCTCTCCCTGGAAAGATGCATCCTGCTTACCTAATTCCGGAAAGTATTAGATGCACTTTGGGAAGAGCCAATTCTTCGGGACCCCAGAGTATGCTTTGGGGTGGTGCTGGATGGGGTCTAAGCAACTAAAAAACACATAGCTTTATATAGCACTGTCTGGCAGGCTTTCCTGATGCGTGTCCAGCTCAGATCACCCTACCCTGTTAGGGCTTTGGCTTGCAGGATTAACAGGAGCTGAGTGGGAGTATTCCCTCCCCCTGTGACTGATCTGCCCTTCCAGGTCCTGTCGATGTGCCAGGCTGGCTGTCCCCTGGAATACTGCGAACCCACCTGCCTCAGGAACCAGACTACTAAGAGTGCCACAGAGGGCTAGCTTGATTCTGATATGCCGTTGCCAAGCATGTCATCTTGGGGACTGTTCAGCTCCAAGGAGACTCCACCCAACTTATCTTCTCCCTCCCCCTCCCCAAGGAGGATAGTCACTAGTTGGTTATGTGACATCCGACAAGTGTGAATTTGAGCCCTCACTAGGTAGATGGCAGGTAGCAGGAACTTCCTGATGGACAATGCAACTCAGCATGAAATGTGTGAGAGCATTACCCCCAGATAATTCTACTTATAGAGAATTAATTCCCATTCACCAAATGGTGACGTTCAATTCTATGAGACCAGATGCCAGTTATTTCATGCCAGGAATCCCTTGTTTGATGAATTCCCAATCTTACCTGTCCAAGCAAATCCAAGCAAATCCAAGCACTGTCTACCAGGGCCAGAGAGACGCTTGGATGTTGTGTATCCTGTTCACCCCCAAAATAACATTGACAAAGATGTGATAGCACATTGCCTGCCTGCTGTTTCAGATGGTATATGTTATAGGTGTAAGACAAAAATGGAAAATAATTTGGTAAAATCCTATTCAATGTAACCTTTTAATAATGGTACTTAGGGAAATTTCAGGTTTTCTGGCTGGAGTTTTTTTCTTGCTTTCACAGTCTGTGCTAACTTTTTTAGTTGTAGATTTATTTCTAGGCCATTATCTGGCAAAGAAGCATGAAATCCACACTCTCGCCTGAGCTGATTCACAATTTCTCACATCAAAGCGCTCAAGCCTATCTGTCTCCTCAGGGCCAATTCCTTATAGATCCCTTAGGATAATAAAGCTAAACCTATAGAATATGCATTCATCCTACATTTCCACTATTGAACAGCCTTGCAGAATAGAACATATTTTGTGTCTTGAAATATTTGATTGAAACAGATCTAGTGATTTTGCACCATTGGCTGTAGAGTGTTTGGTCTCCTCCAAATCTAGGGAGTGCCAATCATTGAATTACATCAACAAGACCAACTTGCATTCATATAGCAGCCTTCACACAGGATAATGTCTCAGAGCATTGCACAATGGTGGGGTTGGACACTGAGCAAGGAGGTGGGGGTGAGCGTAGTTGCAGTCAAAGAGGCATCACGTAATTCAGCACTCCCAATTTTATCTGAATCGGGTTTTGCATGTTATATCTGTTGACTTGCACAAGTGTCGTGCCTGTGGATACATTTAAGGCAGATGAAGAATGGCACATACATGGATTCTGAGATGCTGTGTTAGTTCTAGCTGTAATGCTGCTATTGAAATGGGGCTATTGCTGGGACACCTCCTTGGTTGAGATGTGATGCTAAATTAGAATGAAAGGTCACTGTTCCATTCTTTGAAATATATTCCAAATTTATATGCAAAACTCTTCAGGAAACATGAGTGTACCGTTTAATGAGGTATTAGGAGCTGTTGTGGGGTTTTAAAATTTTATGATTATGTGTGTACATTATAATTATTTTTGATAGCCCAGTAGTGGTGAACACATCCTTACAGTGATGCTGGGCTTTGTGCCACTTTCTTTTGTAATCAGCAGCACAACTCATACAAGAGTGTTTATTAGAACTTCATTCATTGTGTATCTGTACCAAAATGCCTCCATCTGAGTGGTGCAGAACTACAATAATTCAAAGTTCCCATGGTGTTAGACTGAAGATCATTGTCTTGAAATGTAATCTTGTATGGAATTTTGAAAATGTCTTATATTAAGTCTTACTTGAAAGCTTGTTTTCTGGCAGGTCTTTTACGAAAGACTGAAAACTTGCAGCTTCCAAATGAAAAATGAAGAATACAAATACAACAAATACAAATCTACATTTATATAGCACCTCTCGTGTCAGGAAGACGTCACAAGATGCTTAACAATCCTGCCTGTTGTGAGAGTCCAAATTACGACCGTTATTCAACATTTTGGTCAATCAGATGTCTGACACATGTGGAAACCCATCACCATGCTTAAGGATATCCAAACCAAACTAAGAGTTCCATGCATCCCACCTACATAATGGAAATTCCATAGATATTTATTGGAATGGAATGCGCGCTTGGTGGGACAGGCCTGGGGACCCCGGAGTGTGCGTTGTGGTACTGCTGCAGTGTCACCAGCTAAAACCATATAACTTACCATTGATAGCACTGTCTGGCAAGTAGCTTGTTTAAAGGCAAGTCTTTATAACTTGTACAACTACTATTTCATGTTGAAGGGACCTGATAAGGTTGTAGATAGTGAAATGAAAATGGTTAGTTACTTGGATGATGATCTAAAAATACTATTATTCTGGCTGCATATCTCCACACAGTGAGTTGTAGAACTCAGCCAGGCTGTCTGGGAAGGTGTCAAGTAGAGAGAAGAAAATTACGAGGATGATTCAGCTTCACGCCATGCTCAGACACATAGTACATACATTTACGTGGAGTGATACAGCATAGAAACAGGCCATTCTGGTTTATACTCCACATGTGTTCCCATCCCTGCTATTCCCCTTGCCTATAACCCTCTATTCCTGTGGTAGTCAACCTTTTTTGGTCGGCCAACCAAATAAAGTTTATTGATTGAACATTTCTTGAATTATGGCCACACCATCAATATCGCCACTCAGTAGCTACTGGAAACAAAACATTGATTTAAAACAGACTAACCTAAACTAGTGTGAATGTTCGGTGGGCCACTTCTTGACAGCCCTGCAGGCCACAGGTTGGCCACCACTGCTCTCTTCCCTTCTCTCTTATGTGTGCTCCAAGTTCTCTTTTAAATTCATTTATGCTTCTTGCTTCAAACACAGCTTCTGACAATGAATTCCCTATTCACACCACCCTTTGCATTAAAAAGTTTGTCCTAAACTCTTGCCTATTAGACCTACTGTTATCTTTCTTATATTTTTGCTCTCTTGTTTTGCATTCAATTACCCTTAGGCATTGAAATTTTACATTAAATGACGAAAGGATATCAATACTACAATAAATATTATCAATGGAATGTAGTTCTTTTGTACTTGAATTAAAAATTAAAAATTCTCCCCCCCCCCCCCCCCCCGCCTCTCCACACACACAAAATAATGATGGAGATCCAGCAGTTTGTTGTCAAGTGGCCTGGGGTGTCTGAAGCACTGAGTGAGAGTAGGAGAGGGGAATGAATAGGGGAGTAGATAGTAATAATGTGCATTGTGAGGCAAACAAGGAATGTTGCGGATGGATTGAACCATTTATACTTTTTACTTTAGTGATCTTCACTGGCAATTGAAGCCACAGCTCTATTTCCCTTTAGAAGTGTTTATATAACTTGATTTTCCTTCTGGCTCCATCCCCATTTGTAACTTGCAGTCCTCTTTTACAAAGCGAACAAATCCAATCTCTTTAATCTTTCTTTATAACTTAGATTCCTCTTGATTGCTCTGTGTCCTCTCAAGGACTGTAATATCTTCTGAAGATTAGGTGACTAAAACTGCATCCACTATTCCGGATAAGTCTAACCCAATACATTATGCACATAAAAGGTTTAAATGACAATCTTGTAAAACTGCATTTAATGTGTTTGTCGGATAACATTTTTACATCACAAGCTCATGAATGATGAGTGCAGTATATTTTTTCAAATGCTATTAATAGCTGATCTTTTTTCTCCTGCACTACATTACAATAAATCTCTGAATTTTCTTTGTGCAATGCAGACATATCTAGCCTATTGAATACTGCATTTTCACTCCACCTTTCAAAATGACTTTCTGCAGATTTCAAGTTGAGCAATAATGTAGTCACAATGGTAAATTGAGGATAACTGACTGTTTGAAGGATTAATTAATCATTTATCTTATTTTCACTTTCCTACATGAGCAAAGCCTTGTTATTGCTGCTTGTTCATGAACTCCTGAAAAAATTAGCCGTGTCAGTTTTACAACAAGAGAATCGGAATCCTGTGCAGTATTTCAAATTGAGTATAAAATGGTGATTTGGAGCCATTGTAAAACTATCGTACTGTAAGAGTCTCCACGTTTTGATTGAATTCATATTAATATATAACAGAATTTTAGTAGGTATTGGGCATCAATCTTTAATGCAATATAATTTTAAAAGTATAATTTAATTATACATTTATGTTGTATTATTTATCATTTAAAATTATTTTAGTTATTTATAAGCACAGTGGAATAAACAAGTTCTGAGCAGAGTAGAATATGCTTGAGCCTCATCAACTATTTTCACTACATAAGAACAAAATAACCTGTGTTTCCAAATGATAAACATAGATTCTTTATGCCAGTCTAGTATAATGGAGCACGCGTGCAAATTTTAACATTGACCCATTTAAATTGCTTTAATTTACGAATAATTTGCATATCCAAACTGGATCAGGGATAAACAATTAATTTATGAAAGAAGAGAAATTGAACCTCAAAGGAATATATTTTCTATGAAATGGGATTGTGAAATGTATTATCTAGCTACAAGAGCACTAAATATTTATTGATAGCAAACAATATTAGAATCTATACAGCACTGTGAGAAAACATCCTTGGAACATATTGCAAATGATCCATTGATAATGCTGTGGTGATGACATGAGAAATACAATACATTTAATATTCTCTTGCAAACAACACAACTCACAGCATTAAGATACCGTAACTAACTCAGCAATATAAGAAACAGATGTTCTAATTTTTAGATTAAGAGAACATGTGCTGTGTTTGATTTATCGGATCTCAGGAAGTGCGGGAAACAACATGTTCAAGGATGTAATGTAATCTCAGAGTTCTGGTGATGGCTATAAATCTGCACTGTTTCGCTCTCGTGTTGGGATGTCGTCTGAACTCCTTGATTACATTAAAGGCTCATGCTTCACATCCAGAACCTATTATTTGATATAAACCTGAGAGAGGTATATGTTGGAGTTGAATTTATATTATTTGTATTATGTTACGGACGTTGTCACAAAACTGAGCATCACAAAGGCTTTGAAGTCTTCAAATAAGAGAATGTTATACTACTGGAAAGACTATTCACCATTGCTTGGGAGAAAATATAATACAATTCACATTTATATAGTGCCTTTCAAGTTAGATGGACATCTCAAAACATTTGATATATGAAGAGCACCCATAATTTTATAGGTTTCGTATCAATGTACTTGAACTTCATTTGGATGACAAGTCGACAAAGGCTTTTGACCATTTAAAAAGTACAATTGTTAAAAATAAAATGTAAAAATCTTGGGAGAGGGGTATGTAGCAGTGGAGCAGCATTAGAGCAGCAATATTCAGTGCCGTAAGATTCACCCTTATTATTTCCAATTGTGACTTTATAAATTGGTCGTGTGTTTGTCGGAAATGAGGAACAGAGACTAATTGCTTCACTACAAAGAGGGAGAATTATTCCGAACTCATCTAAAGGAAACTCACAGGGGTCTATTACAGGTCAGCACTTGCAGAGATCTGAAAGTAAATCAACTCCTTGTCCTCTCACCCCAAATGCTTATTTGGTCATCTATAACTCGGGGAAGTCCTTGAAGGCTTAAATCTGCCATTTCTACTTTCAATGACAATCTAATTCCAGTTTGTGAATACAGATTCGGAGAAAATGACATTTGGTGAGAGAAAGCGGAAAGCTTCGAAATTTGAACAAACCGATTTCATTTTCATTCCTTTACACGATCTTTCTAAAATATTCTTTACAAGTGTCTTTTTCCTCATTTCTCAACAAAGGCAGGTAAGAGAATAAACTGAATATTATTTACAAATGAATGGAAAAAAGATAAAATGTAGCAAGGGAATTTCTCTTTGTCCCAAGGTCACAGGATATATTGTGAAGTAGAATGACTGCATATTTGGTGGGTGAATGCAGTACAACAACAAACCAATTTTGCACACAGCATCGTCCCACAAACTGCCATAGAATGAATCTATGTTTTATCTGGGGATTGTTGGCTAAGACAGTGGGAGAAACTCTGTTCTCTTTTCAAATAGTGCCACGGGATCTTTAACATTCACCTAAACAGGGGCCTTGGTTTAACGTCTCATCTGAAGGATGGCACCTCCAACAATACAGAACTCCCCGAGGTCTGCATTGGAGTGTCACCTCAGACTATATGAGTGTCAAGTCTCGACGTAGGGCTTGAATCCACAACCTTCTGACTCAGAGGTGAGAGTGTTATCGCTGAGCCAGGCTGACACAGTATTTACCATTGATAAGCCATTGCCCTTGTGCAAATTAATCCATTAGTTATATTAACTTAGAAAACACATTGGGCTTGTTATGCACCATATGTTAACCATGAGTAAACCAGTCACTGCACTGTGTGCTTTGAGACATCCTTGCAAAATGCAAGGAGGTCTATCAAATGCAAGTATCATTATTAATTTACCATTTAAAGTGATGCTCTGAAAATTACTGCAATTGGTAAATGATCAACTGCATTTTGTTTACTTTAGAGGATTCTATTTCAGAAAAATTAGATCTTTAACTCATCCTTAACACAGCATTCTTTCTGTTTTGTTTTCTACAGGAAGTTGGAAGCATTATTGGAAAGGTTAGTCACCTTAGTTTTCAGTCCACCCCCATCCTGTTTCCTATGTTTTGAATGAATAGCACCGTAACAATAAAAATATCTGTGTTTGTTTTACAGAAAGGAGAAACGGTAAAAAATATGAGAGAGGAGGTAAGTGGAATCTTCAGTTTGGTATCAGGGAAATCTAGCTTGATTCCTATTTCCGGTAGTATTCAGTCCTGGACTATTCTTTTGCAGAGTGGTGCAAGAATCAATATTTCAGAGGGATCCTGTCCTGAACGTATTGTAACAATAACAGGCCCGACGGATGCCATTTTCAAAGCTTTTTCAATGATAGCACATAAATTTGAAGAGGTGAGTGAAGGCATTTTTCTTCTTTTTTTGCTTTGTACATTACATTCACTTAAACCTCTGTGTAAACTTGCAAAACAACACAATTTCTAAAGGTGTGTGAATAACTTAACTGCATAGGGTGTTGGCCTGGCTTGGGCTGGTACAATCAGTCTTAATGTCCTTAAGGTAGGCAAAAAATCAACTAAGGATGACACATCTGAGCACTATCCAGTCGCTGAGGCTGGAAAATGCATGTGTGGAGACAGGATATCCATTGATAGGAGAGTCAGGGACTACAGCACTTAGTTATAAGATAGCCATAGGAACAGCAAAAGGAGAACTTAAGAGTGGTTGGGATGTGCAATGCCCTGCAGAGTAGGGCGGTTGAGACAGAGTCATTTGCAGGTTTCAAGAGAAAAGTAGACATGTACATGAAATCGGGGTTATGGGAATAAGACGGGGCAGTGAATGAACCACATATATGTGGAATATATGAATAAACCACATATTGAACCCCAGCCAAAAAAAATAATAGTAAGAGTCTAAAAATTGTACAGGGCTATTTCAAAGAAATCATTTGAAATAAATAATGAAGAGGAATGCAGAATAGTACAGGAAGACATAACCAGAATAGCAGAATGGACAGATGGCAAATGAAGTTTAAGAGAGGAAAATGCAAAGTACTTAACTTCAGCAGAAACAATAAGGAAGCTGTCTATAGCCGAGAAAGATGGTCGTGACCTAAGATGAGTAGAGGAGGAAAGAGATCTGGGGATTCAGATCCAAAAATCTCGAAAAGCCTTATACAGATAGATAAGGCTATAAAAGAGGCAATGGAATCTTTGGCTCTTTTTTCCATGGGGTAGAGTTTAAAACAGGTGATGTCGAATTTATATGAAACCTTGATTAGACCACGTTTGGAGTACAAAGTACAAGGATATAGATTGATGGACTGAGTACAGAATAGTTTTACGAGGATGATACCAAGCCTGGCACATTACTGTTGTTAAGATAGACTGGATAGGTGAGGTCTTTTTTCGCTAGAGATGAGACGTTTAAGAGGAGACCTAGTAGAGTGTTTAAGATTTCAAAAGGGTTTAATAAGGTCGACATAAATAGGCTATTCTCACTGGCTGGGAAGTCCGTAACCAGGGGATACAAGTACTATATAAGATAGCAACTAAAGGATCTAAAGGAGAATTTAGGAAGAACTATTGCACGCAGAGGGCAGTGAGAATGCAGAACTCGCTGCCTGAAGTGGTGATTGAATCAGATAGTGTAGAGACATTTAAGAGGAAACTAGCCCTTCAAGTGAAGGAGAAGGGAATAGAAACATATAGGAAGGAGTAAGGAGGTGGGTGGCGAATAAAAAACATTATACACTACTTGGGCCGATTATCCTGTTTCTGAGCTATACATTCTTTGCAAATTTTGTTAGTGTGAGTTCAAATCCCATATCGAAGACTTTAACATCATAATCTAAGATAACACTCCTTCAGATGAGGGTATTAATTTGAGTTCCGTCTGCCCTGTTCAGTTGGATGTAAAGGAACCCAGTGATTCAATTCCACAAGAAAAGGAATTTCCCTCAGTGTGCTGGCCGTTAAACCCTGAGTTCAATTTGGCATTCACCTGCTGGCTGTTGCATCCACCCATACATGTACAGTCACTACAGTTAACCTTAAATACTACGAAACTTGGATATGTTTCCACATAAGGCGCTGCATCAAGTGCTTAGGGTCACCTTCCCGTCCGCCTCCCCACCCATCCCCCTCCAGCTCGGGGTCAGGCTCTACCACTGTTGGTAGAGTGCTCAAAGTGCTTTGAGACGCTACCCTGTGTGGAGGGTGCTATATAAGTGCAAGTTGTTGTATTATGGTGATGATTAAAGTAATTATGTCAACATTTAGCACCATACAACGTGTTGAGATTTTCTGAAGATTTTTTTCTCTTTCAACGTGTTTAATATTTCGTTATTTTCTGGTATAAGCTCATTGCTTTGCCATCTGTTTGAGATTCTTCGAGCAGCGCTCATTTGCCCTGAAACCCAGGCTGAGCCTCATGTACATCCTCCTTTCTAGCTACTGTATCTGCTTTAATCCTAGATTGCTGTGTTGAGGATTAAAGTTTTAAGTGGAGTGACAAATCCCAGACTAATTCCTATTGACATTGTTATTACAGGACATAAATGCTTCAATGACAAACAGTACAGTGACAAGTAAACCGCCTGTGACACTACGTCTAGTTGTTCCTGCAAGTCAATGTGGCTCTCTCATAGGAAAAGGAGGCTCAAAGATCAAAGAAATCCGTGAGGTAACTGATCAGCAACTCGATTCTAACATTTAATGGTCCTTCTGATATCTATCTGATGAAATATAAATACCGTATAGAACCCTTATTCTGGTGAGGGCGTCTGGGGGCGAAGCAGATGACATCACCTATTTTGCACAGCATTATAAGAGCATTATAAGAGCATTGGTAAGAGTCCATCTACAGTAAATGACCATGAAGACTGTATTGTAGGTTGGTTCAAATAATGCTATTAGTATTGACACGGGACCTTTCCTCCTGGTTATCCTGGTTTACAGTCGCTTCAATTCAAATTTACTTCCCAAATTGAAATAAATGAATTGGCTGCTAATATCATTGTTGTTTGTTTGTTTGTGTGTTTGTTTGTGTGTTTGTTTGTTTGTTTATTGGACATTACACATTAGCTTTCATATTTTCCTGTATAACAACACTGGCTTCATTTCTAATTAGTTATATTTGTAAAGGAGGTTGATTCAGTTCTTTTTGTGTGAAACATACATTATAAATGCAAGTTATTATTGTTGTTGTTCATTACAATTACCAACATCGTAACGTTTTGCATTTGGTAAATTATTCTATTCTCCCTGGAATTGAATAGAGACTGTTTGACCACATATAACTTAGAGTCTGCAGAGGGAGGAATTGTTCATCCCATCGGTCTGATCTGGGTTTGACCCAGATACAAGATAATATAATCCTTACATTTGATACAACACCTTTCATGTCGGGAGGACATTTCAACACTTCAGAGGATTTGCTGCAAAGTGCAGTGACTGTATTTGATAGGTGAGATGAAAGGACAATGTGCTAACCTGCACCACATAGTCATGGGATTAATTATTTTAAGTATTTAAATCAGTGCTGTCCAACCCATGGGCCATGGGGCCGTCAAGAGGATTAAGTGAGCATTTTTAAATCAATGTTTTGTTTCCATTCTTTTCAAAAAGGTTGGCATCACTGCTTTAAATTGACATTTAACTTCCAGCAGACACACCTCTCCTCTGCAACACTATTGGGATCTTTGGCTTAGTTTGTGTAAACACTTGAATTTTTGATAAGTCGAGTTTTACATTTATTTTGTAAAGAATAATATCTCCTGCCTGGCTGTGGAATTCTGTCATGTACCCCTACATGGCTAAATATTGCTGCCTGATGGAAACCAAACTGAGCTGGTACAAATGGTACAAATGACATTAACACCATGTCAAGCTGCTTTTAGGATGGAGGGAAACTTTGGAGTTTGGGATGATTTATATTAAATGCTATGTTTTCATCTGTACAGTCTTGTGATAATTGTGCACTTATTCCTCTTTCCTTATTATGTTATCTTATAGCTTTGACTCCTTGGGTTCACAGATCTGATGCTAGTTATAATCTTTGTTCCACAGAATACAGCAGAGTTCTCAAATATGTCCTGTAGACACACACTGTATCAGATGGTAATAATAATAATAATCCTTGCATTTGATATAGCACTTTTCTGTCGGGAGGACATCCCAAAGCGCTTCACAGAACACACTGTAAAGTGAATTGACTGTACATTTGTGGGCGAACGCTGCAGCCAATTGCGCACAGCAATGTCCCATAAACATTGGTAGATTGAAAATGACCAATTTATTATTGTTTTTGGTTTTTTGGAGGGATTATTATTAGGTGTGTGGAGTAAGGAAACTTGCCCAAGGTTTCGCCCTGCCTGGAATTGAACTCAGGTCTCTCGCTTGCAAAGCGAGTGCTCTAACCACTGAGCTACAGGACTCCACGATAACCAAGGACTCCATGATAACCAAGGACTCCATGATAACCAAGGCACATGCAAAATCCTATAGGATTGAAATAGAATTTAAATTTGCCATGCACAATCTTGTTGAATTTATTTCCCAAACTGATAAGAATGTTACGGATCCTTTTGTCCTTTATAGTTCTTCAAAAGAATATCATAGTGATTGTTCTAAAATATATCTTCAAGCGGCCATACCAAAACTTAAACGATGAAGTTACCAAGGTGACTATATTGGCATTCTGTACAGGTAGCCCTAATAGGCATGAATTCAGAATCATTCAGCAGGTAGGTCTTGTTTATTCTGCACTCTCCACACATCAGGCTTGGTTCACGTTCTGGGGAAAACACACATTTGTAGACTTGTGATAAATTGTGCATCAATTCATGTCGGGTGACACTACCCCAAATCCCTGCTTCTGTGCTCTATAGACAGTATTGTATAATAAGCTGCTGCTTTGATGCATGTACTCAGTTTTAATAATATCTTTAATAAAATCCATGGGATCATTTGCACCATCTGATGCGTAGAACATCATAAAGGTCAAAATGATCACGTTTGTTCTCCAACAATATGAGGCAAGGCTGAAGTGCCTCTGGGCTTGTGTGGAGGAGGCTTCTTCAGAAATGAAGAAGATTTTTCAAGGTAGGTCATCTTTCTTTTTAATTGAAAATGTCTCGAATAAAATAATTCAGTCATTATCGACATCCAAAATGAAGCAGCGGATGGTTCTACTGAGCTTTCTATCACTGTTATTGAATTGTGCAATATCACTTCCTTCTATTCAAACTGTACTTGTAGAAGGATGTAAGTGTGCTTCTACTCTTCTGTTTTATAGACTACAGGGGCCCAGGTGCAGGTAGCAGGTGATATGCTCCCAAACTCCACTGAACGTGCAGTTACTATTTCTGGCACACCAGATGCCATCATTCAGTGTGTAAAACAGATCTGTGTGGTGATGCTGGAGGTATGACATAAGGAAAACAAACTGCAAAAGTACCGTGTCATTTGAAGTTTGCATTCAGTAGAATAATATCAAATCTGATGTAATACAACTGCCTACTATTGAGGCTGAATTATTGTAAAATTCTATAATTCTTTTATTCGTTAGTTGACCTTTTATTAAAATGTATCTTAAATTGTTGGTACTAATACAATACAATGTACTGTTAATCATCAAGGCTATGAGATTAATGCTGTTTTATGAAAACTCATTTTGGAAAAGTTCCAAAAACAGGTCAAAAAGAATGAATACCATTCAGTTTAGCGAGAAGATATGTAAATAAAACGATGCTTCTGTTGCTTTATGTTCCTTGTCTTTAGTCCCCACCCAAAGGCGCCACTATTCCCTACCGCCCAAAGCCTGCCTCTGCACCCGTCATTTTTGCAGGTGGCCAGGTAAGAGCAGACACCATTTTGGCTTCCGCAGGAAACCACAGCGTCTTGGCCCACCAACAGCCAGCACCTGTTAGTTTTTCAAATTTTTTTCTGTCTTCTTTCTTATCTAATGACTAATTTAGAAATGTAGTGTACTTGCACCTTATTGAAGTAGGGGGAGTTGACTAATAATTCATTATTGCTAATACTGCTTGAGATCTTTATCAATGTGTCCTTAACACTGCACCAATCTGAATCTGTTAACAGTTCTTTTTAAACATATGATAGTCGTCAAAGAGAATGAGAAAGTATGCAAACGATTGAGCTTCTCTCGTGAGACCATAAATGATGTCTTTAAAACCAGCTTTGGTTTCCCCTACCTCAAATAATGATGCGATGATGTATAGATAGCAAAATTAGAAATCTAAACTATTGCATGCTATTTATCTTACTGTAACTGTGCATCATACATTTTACCAATAGTGTGGTGTATTGGTGTTATGGAATAGTTTGCCCTTAATGTATACCGTGTTTTGGCGTATCTTTACCTAGAAATATTTCAGTCCATTATTAAAGCACATACCAAAGATTCCTGATAAACATGAATTGTAGAATCACAGAAATTTACAGCACAGACTGAGGCCATTCAACTACCTAGCCTGCACTGACTCTCAGAGCAAACTGTTCATTCAGTCTCACTGCCCCCTGCCTTTCCCCATATTCCTTCAAGCTTTTATATTTCGTATACATGTCCACTTCCCCCTTGTAACCCACAATGGGCTCTGTCTCTACCATCTTACTTGGCAATATGTGGATCTTGATAGTAATTTGTCTCCACTTATTAGACAATGTAAGGGTTCTCTTAAATTGATTCTAATATCAATTCAATTATTTTTATTAAATGCTTTTTTTTAAAAGAATATTTGCATGTCATTATTTTAAGCCACTGCAAACTGCTATTAGTTTCTTGTACAAAAAGGAACCATGCTGCAGTTCCCATTCATCAGCCACAGACTGAAATTATTTCCTGGATCCATTGTGCTTATCACAATACCTAAAGAGAATTATTAATATTAAAGGCTCACTATCTGTTGCTAAAAATAGAGTACTGTAATAGTATACAAGCAAAGGAACTGAGGATGGCTTTAGTTGGAACTGGATTCACTGAACAGACAAAAGAGCAGTATTTTTAGTTTCTAGTTACATTTGTGAGAGTGCCTGTTTCAATCCTTAGTTTATGCAGAGTTAGATGATCTCAGTTGGGAGAAGAATCAGGTGTTGCAATTGACCTTTCTGTCACTGGGGCTTGGGTTGGAAGCCAAATCATCCCAGTGACTCCATCTGCTTGTTTTCAAGTGGATGTCAAAGTTCCCAAGATGCTATTCAAAAAGATAAGGATGTTTCTCCTTTTGTCTGGACAACAACCCAGCAGATTAATTTGTTATTCAGATTATGGCTATTTGTGGAACCTTGATGGTGCAAATGGCGACATGTTTTCCTTCAAAACAGTCACTACATTTGAAAGTAACTACTGTGAATTGTTTTGAGACATTTCCACATGGTAAAATGCTATAAAAGTGCAGATTATTTATTTCTTGAAAATGAGTGTACATAGATAGAAATCAGGGCCTGGCTGTCATACATCTCTGTCCCTCTCCCACCTCCACCTCCAATCTGATAATTTGCTGACATTCACTAAATTAAGCTTATACAGAAGAGTAGTAATTTAAGAACAATCCCAGAAGGCTACACACTTACATGAGAAGAGGAATAATTAGAAAGAAAAATCTAATGGTTATGTTACAAAATTCATCCCACAAGTTGTGAGTTAAGAAGAATTATGTTCATGTTTATAGTATGTCTCTCTGGGATGTCACCCTATGTAGTGAAATACCATTTGAATAATACCAATTAAACTAAGATTATTTTGAACCAGA
Organism: Callorhinchus milii; assembly: GCF_018977255.1. Classification (NCBI taxonomy): domain Eukaryota; kingdom Metazoa; phylum Chordata; class Chondrichthyes; order Chimaeriformes; family Callorhinchidae; genus Callorhinchus; species Callorhinchus milii. The sequence continues at coordinate 64,165,364 of NW_024704743.1, forward strand.
GTATCTTGCATTAGTAATAATAGTTTATAATAATCCTTACATTTGATACATGCACTTGAGTGCACATATGGAAGATGTGGCAAAGCGCTTCACATAATATACTTTAAAGTGTGGTGACTATGTATTTTGTAGGTGAACCCAAACAAATTGTGCACAGTAAAACAACAGCCATGAAGTGAAAGACCAATTTTATCTGGGGTGTGTTGTTGCCCAGGATACCAGGAGAAACTCCCTTCTCTTTTCAAAAAAGTTCACATTAGATATTAATATTCTGACTAAACATCATACGAATGCTAAAAGGGCAAGCTATTCCTCCGTTAAATTTTAATAATGTATAATACAAAAAATCATTATTAAATGTAAAGAAGTTTAAAACGGCTTTTTCATTTTAAATGTGCTTATATTTAAATAAATGTTATTTGGCAGTCTTGCTTTTTCTGTTGTGTGGTGCTATATGTTACTTTATGATAGTCCACAGATAAACTTAAGTGCGTGTTCTTAAACTTGTTTTTCAGGCATACACCATTCAGGGACAGTATGCAATTCCTCATCCAGACGTGAGTCCTGTGCACTATAAGCAGTGCTGTCTTTCTTATTTGTTCTGGGCAACATTTACTTTCTGCCTTTAAGAAGTGGAAGACGGTTGGCAGTAGATTCTTCTGTGTCTAGCGCTTACTTGAAGTAAAAGCCTGAATATTGTATGAACTATACCTGCTGGAAAGTACATTGGCCCAGATACAAATCTTTTGCTCTTTGCATGATATAGCTGAAAGAAATGTTAATCATTTAAATGTAAACAGTAGTTGGCATTAACAGTAATTCTCACTTGTGTAACAGTAGATATGTCAATAGTCTAACGATTATATTTTGAAATAATAGTATAGAATAACTGATTCTGTTTAAAAATGTGCATTTAATTGAATTAATCCTGTTGTTAAGAAAGATGGTTTCTGTATTCTGATATAATTCCATTTGATTGGTTAGCTCTAATTTCCCATCCTGCCCTGCAGTTGACCAAGCTTCACCAGTTGGCTATGCAGCATACCCCCTTTACTCCCCTTGGGCAGACCACCCCTGGTTTCCCTGGTACGTACCCGTGACTCCCTGGGGATGTCCTTTCTCAAAGCACCTTTATCTCCCATGGTCATTATATCACTTAATTAAATGTGGTCAATGACCAAGTTTCCTGTTGTCACATGTTTAACTGTGACTAATTTTTATGATTACCCTTGTAATGAGTTATGTTATTAATAGTTCTTCGTGTTGTCTTGTACCCTTGTTAACAGCTTTGATAGTTAAACATATTTAATGATGTTATGTTGTAGCATCATTTAAATGTAATGTTTCTGTAATTAATCCCAATGTTGTATAATTATGTTCTGTTGTTTAACATCTTTCCTGAATTTCATTAGCAAAACCTTGATATCCTCATTAACATACATTTGATGCATGTTACATGAAAATATATGTTCGTTATAGACTGAAACAGATAGTTTACTAATCCGTTCTTCTCTTTCCTGGCCCCTTATGATGTTTGATTAATTTTTAAAATGTAGTCCTTTCAACTTGTGTAACCCTTAGGGAGATAGCTGTCTTTCCAACCAACCTTACCTTATGTAGTGCAAACTAACCTCCTGTACCTTTACTATCCTCAAGCCAACATCCTTTATATTAATTCATTTCAGCTCCTTCTCTCATTTCCCCCCTTTTCCCATCCTCTCTTGCCCCTTGTCCTCTTGTTCCACTTTTCCTTCTCATCTCAAAAACATTCTCATCCTGCTGCATCTTAGTGTCTGCCTTTTTTTGTTTTACATTTTCCCTCATCACTGCATTTCCTTCTCCATCTTTCTATATTTTTCTTTTCTTCTTCACTTTATTCTGTTCAGCTGTCTCTTTCAACCTCTGCCAACTATTCTTTGCTCTCCCCACTCTCTGACATAAAAAAAACTTTTAATGTGCTTTAATTGTCTAATCTATGCCAGGCAATTGATCCCAACAGTTTTCCCTTTCTTTCCCACCAACAGGAATGGATGGCTCTTCTCCAACCAGTTCCCATGAACTTACTATTCCAAATGATGTAAGTGTTCCTACATTATCTTCCCCCAGTCCTCTGCATGCCATGTTCCAGCTCATACAGATACCACACAGTAACTGCCTGCTTTACCTGAGGAAAATATACTGAATTACATTAAAACAGACTTAAAATAACAGTCTACCAAACAGGATTTAGAGAAATACTTTCTTCAATTTGGTTGTCACGTTTTAACTTCTTGCGAGTTCTTATTGTGCGTATCAAGGATAATAATCCTCAATCAAGAATAGATTAACAAAAATAAACTGTTTGGATAGGAATTTAAAAGCTGGGTTAATGCTGCAAGTTTTGAAGAGGAGAAGGCTTTTTAAGGTTTACTGATTTCACTGACATTCTTAGACCACACTTGTCAGTGAAGATCTGTCATAAGATGTTCTACACAATGAGGCTACAAAATAAGACTACTGGGTACAAAGCAATTGCATAACAGAGGAGTGGAGGGTGGTTCAGATACCGTTACCCTCTGTGAGAGCCCAACTTACTAGCTGAATCCAGGACTTTCTGTGGCTGCCTTGTAATGCATTTGTAGCCATTTGTTTTATCATTATGTACAATACAAGCAGCCCATTTTCACAAACTTCTGAAGGAGTAGTGTGTTGTTTGTTTTCAAAAACAACCTATTTTTGATGAGGACATTCAATGTTTTCAGATGGTATTTTTTAAAACAAAAGTTGGATTTGCTGCTATGTGCCTTTTACTCATTTGGCCCTATCTCTCACCAGAAAATCTGAATGACAAACATGTGAATGAGCCTATCATGGTTGTCTGTACCAGCAGAGTTTGTGTAATATTGAAAATGGCAGGTCTGAGATGACGGCAGGGAGTTTTCTTTGTTTGAAACTAATTTTAAATGTTTGCATTCCTCACTGATTTCCCCAGCTCCACCAACTCACAAAGTCCAATTGATATCCTCACATGTATCAAACTCTGCACCCCATCACCCCAGTCCTTGCCAGTGTCCACTGGCTGCCTGTCACAGAATGGATCGACTTCAAGATCCTATTCTGTGCATTCACAATAGATTCTGTGAATCGCTTTGCGATGTCTCAAAAACGTGATAAGGCTCTATGTCAAATACAAGGATTATTATTGTTATTATCCGAGCACTCACCTACAAATTACTTCATGCCCCAACACCTCACTACCTTTCCAACCTGATCATACCTCATTCCTCTACCCGCCCTATTCTCTCAGCCAGCTTAGGCCTTCTGTGTTTCCCTTGAGCCCTCCACCATCAGCAGTCATGCTTTCAACCACTATGCCCCAAACCTCTAGAACCCTCTGCCTCATACGTTGGCCCCTCTTTCCCTTTCTTTAGATCGCATCTGAAGATTATCTTCTTTGACTTACAGTCACCTCCCCTCTCTCACTAGCTTGAAGTCAAACTATGCCAGCTATGCACTCAAAGACACTACCCTATGTGAAGGGCAAGTCATTATTTTATTTTAGATTTCCAGCATCTGCAGTATTTTGCCTTTTTAAAAAAATATTGTTGCTGTTATTTAACCTTTGAGCACAGCTAATACTATATAAATTTATATTACAGTGGTATGGGGAAAAGGCAGGTAAATGGGAGAGAATGGCTTGGTCTTTCAAAGAGACAGCACAGGCATACTAGACCAAATTGCCTTCTTCTGTGCTGTAAGTTTCTATGATTCTATAGTATATTTGGATACTATTTGCTTGCATGGTTCCTACATGCATTCCTGAACACCCTGGTCAGCCCCACTGTCATCTTTCCATTTTTTTTCGGGTTGTGGATTAACAAGGTTACTTTTGTGACATCATCCTGTAAGTCTTCAGGGCTTGGGTTTTCAGTTGACTGCAGAACTCACTGGTTCAGCTGGGTTTCAGCCAAACAAGTAATTTTAACAAAGTTCCTGATTCAAAAATGTTCAATGGGAACTTGAATAATTAAACCATGTATTGAAGACAGACTTGCAGGGTCTGACCTTAAAAGTGCCTGTTATCATTGCCTGTGTGGTATTGATCCATTTGTTAAGCACTGCCCAACAAGCTTGCCAGTATTATGAGCACTGTTTGGTAATGAATTGTCAATAGAGTGATGTATTGCAAGATACAATTTATTTCGTAATGTCTATCTAATTCAATCCAAAGGAATCTATTCACTACTTTGTATGTAACAGTTACCTGTTGGCTTCAGAATACACTCTGTAAATTCCAATAGCCTTTATATTCCACTGGGCTGTTTGTTTAGTGCTGATGTAAGTGGGTTCACCTGGCAGTATTCATTTTCTTGTTTTGCGTTGAAGCATCAGGCTACTTAAATTTAAAATGGTCGTTATCCCAGGCAGCTGAAACTACTTGCAGCCATAAACAACTGTTTATAATGATTCAGTGGTCAGTCACATCAAAATCTAACCTAAAGACTCCGGAAACTGATAGTGTTGCTTTGGAGAGTCTAGAGAGAAGAGCAAAGAGTGTTGACAGACAATTGATGGAGAACATGATTCAAAACACTGAGCAGTACAGATAAATAAATTATTTAACATGAAGTATGAGAAAAATTATAAGACACAGGCTTTCCTCCAAGTGCAATAGATTTGTGGACCAACCTCCCCTCAAAAGCAGTTAATAGTGTGTTGACCAAAGAAAAGCTGAATAAATAAAAGGATTGACGATTATGTGAATGAGAGCAGAAATGGTTGCTGTAGTGCTGGGGCTCAGAGGCAGTGACACCTGTGGAGGGGAGCTAAGCAGGATTCAGCAGTGGCAACATGAGTGTGGATAAAACTTCTAGTGTTTTGCTTCATTGTCTTTGAGGGTCAGGGTTATTCATGCAGAGCTTATTTAAATGGATAGATAAAAATACGATAAATTACATTGTAAAATAAAAATAAGGATAATTGCTAATGGAAAATCAAAGGTAAGATTGATAGGGAAGAAAAGCCAGTGGTAGACGTAATCATTTTATGACTATTTTTAATTTAGGATTTATTTTAACATGTATATACATATTCTTTGGCTCAGCCTCTGATGCATGAGCCGAGGCTTGGGGACCCCAGAGTGTGTGTTGGGGTACTGCTGGAGTCTAACCAGCTAAAACCACATAGCTTGACATTGTGGTTTTAGCTGGTACGCTTGTCCAGCTAGGACCACCCTATTCATTAGTGCTGTGGCTTTATTGATATCAATAAGGCCACTCTTGACATTTCAGTAGAATTATAGTGCAATAGAATATTATTGAACTTCACATTGTGTGCAGTGAAATCATAAGAAAATACCCAGCCAGAAGGCTACAGAATTCCCTGGAGATGCAGGGTTAGGGCTCATCAATCTCACTCAGTTATGTGACCTTCAAATAACTGAACTACAAAAGCCTGCCAGCACTTAGTCATATCTCATTTGCAAAGTAAGGAATTCTATCCTGTCATTGCAAACTACTGTCACATAATTCACATACGATTCCTTGTAAGATTAACTCGCCTCAGTTGTTATGCAATGTCCGAAAAATATATTGAAACACAGATGCTGAAGGTTTCATTTAAATGGTAATATTTATTCCAGGTGTAAATAATCTAGGTTGTTTGATATTAAATATTGATGCACGGCACTGGTGCCTGAATTTGCTGCCAGTTTGGTATGCACCTACAGTTCTTCACATGGGAAGCTTTCAATCTCAGGCACACTGCCAGTCAGGCAGAGAATTATGTTTCTGAATAGTGAAGAATATAAACTTGGAAGGCACTTGTCAACCCCTCACACTTCCTTAGCACAGGTACACAGCGGTATCCCCTCAACTGGTATGATGCATAATTCAACAACAACAGCTTGCATTGTATAGCACCCTTCACTCTGGGTAATGTCTCAGAGGGCTTGACAGTGGCGGAGCCTGCCGCCAAGCCAAGGAATGGGGGTGACTAAGCAAAGTCGATGTACTTCAAAGTAATACTTTCAGAAGTACTCAAAAACAGAGAGAGCAATAATATGTAAAAGAAGAGAACAAATTAAAAGAACAAGTAAAGTCAAAGGCTAGTATTTGGTGTGAAAAGAACTAACACTCCACCCACACTCCAAACTTAGCTCTTAAAAATACAAAAACAATATGTGTGTGCTTCTCTTCATCTTTGGAGGTTATTTTTGTACCAAGGGGCTCACAATGTGAGGTCTCTGCTCTCCTATTAAGTTATTATTTGCAGGGTCAAGCCTAGCACATCTGGAGCAGATCCATTAAACTCAACAATAATTGACTTCAGACTAGCCCTGGGTTAATCCACAGATACCCATCCCAGAAGGACCATTATCAGTCAATTATGCACTAATAAGCAATGAGTCGTCACTATGGGAGGTACTTTGAAAGGGCAGACATTAATCTTTTATAATAACTTATGAATAACTTGCTCGATGTAGTTCAACAGTAGTTACTGTCATAGGCATGGAAGAAATAATTCAGTATAATGGACATTTTAACCTAGACAAATGAAGACGTTTTGCAAAACACCAAACAGGAACATAAAATCACTTATATTAATTTACTGGTGGTGAGTTCTATACATATGAATTGGTAGTTATTCTCTGCTTATCATAAATGTTCTGCCTTGTAGCAGCGTGAGCTATAATAATACGTAATCACACACCAACATTTAGTAGATTTTGGTAAAATCCAGATGTATTTTGTTAATTGCGACTTCTGGTTTGCGAAAATCGAATTGTGAAGTCTAAAATAGGCCAGCGAGCGAAATAACAGACATTTAATTGTTCATGTCGCTGTCTGGCTCTTTGCCAGCCACAGCATTTCTAAAGCAGTGTTCTCAAAGCAAAAGTCACAGTCAACAAAAGAAGTGCAGTCGGACTGCAGATATCACGTTTTAGTGATACTCCATTGTTTTATGCTTTCACTTTCTGTTAACTTAACAGAAATATTCACTTCAAGAAATATTCATTTACATAGAGATGGATTCCATGTGGTCTCATTTTCAAACAGTTGCTCTGTTTTTCTTCAATTACAGTTGATAGGCTGCATTATTGGCCGACAAGGCAGTAAAATAAATGAAATCAGGCAGATGTCAGGAGCACAGATCAAAATTGCTAATGCAGCAGAAGGTTCTGCAGAGCGACAAGTTACCATTACAGGATCCCGGCAAATATTAGCTTGGCACAATACCTCATAAATGCAAGGTAGGTTTCACCTTCATTATTTTTGATAACTAGAGTTCAATAAGTGTTAAGAAATTGTACACTGAGTGTTGCAGTCGAAAATAAAATAGCAATTTCATACACAATGAAGAATCATAATGGGGCTTTTTATACCACAAGTGAGAAAATGTCACAACTCACAAATGAAGGCAGAATAGATTACAAAGGTCTTATTCGCAAGTTGACTAAACACTGTTTCCCACTGTTCCTAATTTTGTGTTCTGTTTATATCACCAATTGAACTTTGATCTGTATAAAAGTTCCATTTATTAAAATGTTCATATAATTGTGAAAAAAATGCACATTGAAGCCAGTTAAGCTTCATTATTGAGTCATGAGAAAGCTTTTCAAGTGTTATGGTATAGATATAATTCCACTATGGTAGAATATTAATGATTTAGTCCTGGTTTGTGGGGTTACAGCATCAGAGAAAGTGAATTAAATAATAGCCAAGAGTATTGGACAGTCCTGGCAAATGATGTCCAGGATAAAAAGAGAGTTCACAATTATATGACTGTGGCATTAGTCATATAAAATCTATGGCATTATGACTGTGACTATTATATATCTATTGCCCTATGACTATATATCACAACACATCAAACAAGCAAACATGTCTCTTCTAAAGGCTGGCAGCAGTTTTAGAGAAAACAGTAACACAAGTACGTTTTTGGCAAACAGTTTACAAAATAGTCAAAGTTTGCTTGTCCCTTTAAGAATGACAGGTAAAACAATGTACATAGCTTTTATTGCTCTTTGGTATCTTAACACTACAGAAAGAAGAAAGCACAGATATGCACTTTTTTAGTGCCTTAATAATACTTTGAAGTATCTCAAACCACATCACAAGTACAGAAATTACTGTTGAGTGCCTTTTTTTGTTGGTGCAAGGCACAGAATTAAATCAATTTAGTTAATAGCTATAGCTAATATTGAGAGGAAACATTTTTGTAAACTTTTGTTGTGGCAACCCTGCTCTTAACATAATTTTTTTGATTCAAAGCTTATGGCTGCCAACTTGTGACTAGATTCCAGCAGTAATGTCTCCCTTGGAACCTAAGTCAAAGCACAGGAAGAATACAGGCCAGTCTGCTGTGAGATAAAAGGCTGGTACATCTTTAGATTATATTCTTTAGGCTCATTGTTTCAGTTCATGACAGAAGTGACAGCTGTCGGTGGGGGAAGAAGGCTGGATACTGGATTCCAAGGACATAAGGCAGCAGAAAGGATACCTTCATCTATGTCTTGGAATATACAGTAGTTAGCTAAAGTATCATAAAAGAGTTCTTTAATCTACCATTTCCTGAAAGAGTTTTTTTAAAAAAAGGCTAGGTTTAAAACAAAATTATTAATACTATATATTTCTTTAAGCACAAGATTGAGATGAAAGACAGGTCCAAAAAGAAAAAAAAAAAAATCCTGTGATCAGGCAATGAATGGAAAACATGTCAAAATGCTAAGAGATGTAAAACCTCTGTGCTGTGAAAATAATTTACCAATTTATTCAACTCATGTTTTTTCATGAGGTGAAAAAGTTTGAGAATTGGTTGCCAGAAAGTGTCAGTGTTGGGTAGGCTTAATATTACCAACTGTGAAAAAGGCATAGTTGCATGTTTTTGTGCTGTGGAGGTTACAGGAAACTAACCTCATGTCATACAGCACCACAATGGAAAAACCTCTCCTTACACCTCCTCTCCCCAACTCAGTCCCCTTTATAAGGCAAAGCATGTTCACACCAGATGCAGGTACAAACCATCCAGCTTCCTCCCATCACTAAGACCTAAACTCACAGTCATTAAACCGAACCCTTGAATAATACTCACCACAAACCCCAGCCTATAAACATTCAAATTCATCCTCTTAGACTTCTTCAAAAATCTTCAAAAACCTGTTGTTTTATTTAATTCATAATTAACATCTAACCCTACCATAGAAAGAAAAGGCCTATTTTGTTCTCACAGAAAATTCATCAACAAAGTCCCATCACCTGACCAAAACAGTTGACTTCTCCAAGTCTCACGCATGTCAAGTAGCTTTCCTCCACAATGCTCTTCTCTGGGTCTGACACAGCAGCTCTCCTCTAGGACCAGCACAACTCTTCTCAATGTTCAGTGCTGAGCTTCTTATGACCGTGTGCTCCACCACAACTGCCACTCAACTCAGACAGTCACTATATACCCCTCTGCCATTTCCAGTAATAGGTTCCTGCTGAAAAGCATCTAATTTTTTAAAAAAATTATAACAAAATAAATTGGATGCAAGACACAAACATGTATTGCACACCCATAATATGGTTTCTGTGCCACTGGCAACTACAGCTGCTATTGTCCACTAATGCTCATGTGCTAGGGGTGAGCCTTTGCTCGTAAATTTATCCTGGGGCGAGTTTCTAATAAGATAAATGCATACTGGCATAGCACGGAAATAAATTGCCCCCCAAGAGAAATACTCCTCTACTTTAGTAATCACATAAAATGAAGCCTTGACATGTAGCCTTTGTTTAGACGAGAGGTACGGTCTCAGAATCTTTAGAATTCATTGGAACAAACTAACATTTGGGTAATACCATTCTTTGTGATGTTATTTCTGCTTCTCTGATTTTATAACTGTTTCCTTGGGGCATCAGAGTGAAGCTTAACAGCTTTCAATGTGTAAGTCTTTCCACAGAATTACAAATGACCTTTTAACACAAATTTGTGTCTACATTTTTACTTGTGGTACAAATGTGATATATACAGGGGAACAGTGGCTTGGTACATGGTCACTAAAAGGATTGAAAACTTTCAATGCAAGGGACATTAGAAACCTGTTACAACCAATAAAAATAGTGTGCAGATTTAACATTAATAATGAATACAACAAATTCTACCAGAATTCCTTAATAATGTCTCCCAAGTATGAGCCTCCTTCCCATGAAGAGCATTACACTGGCAACTGGGAACTCCACTTTCGAATAGATCATGTTGGAATGGAGTTCCTGTGTGTTGGCATGATGACACCAAGTTACCAGAAGGATTCCCCATTTGCAATTTGGAGACATTATTGAAGAACCTGGTAAAAGCAAAATAGGAGATATCACACCTTACTGCAGATACTTAACAATGACATTAATTCGTTCCTGGGACTGCTCACTTCAGTCCAAAGTAGTTACAAATTGCACCTAGTTAGGGGCAAATCTGGAATCTAAGCAGACAAGATCTTATGAAGAGAGCATGACACCTGGGCTTATCACTGACAAATGAAGTTCAGCACAGATCAGTGCAAGGTTTGGGAAGTAAAAATAGGAGGAACACAATAGAACATACTAAGGGAGAAGTTGAAAGAAACCGAGGGATGATGCAAAGCAAGGGGACACAGAATTAGAACTGAACCAGTTAGAAGTGAGATCAGAAAACATTTCTTCACTTAGAGGCTGGTGAGAATGTAGAATGCACTGCCCCAAAAGAATTGATTGGATGTTTAAGAGAGAGAGAGAGAGGAGGGAGAGAGAGAGAGAGAGAGAGAGAGAGAGATAGGATCCTTAAGGAGTATGAATATTAGGGGATATGAAGATAAGGCAGGGAAATGCATTAAAATCTTCATTATCTAATAAAAAATTGTAATAGGCCCATGTGTTGTTATGTTAGTTAACTTGTCCAAACATTGCAGGCAGTAATAAACCAAGGCAAACATGATGCTGGGCTACATTGTGAAATCAGTTCAGCTCAGATCTCGAGGAGTTATTCTCAAGCACTATAATGTGTGTTGTATAATGCACTAGTTTCGCCAAACCTAGAATATAGCATACAATTCTAGACACCTGACACCAAGGGAGCTTCTGAAGGCTGTTCAAAGGAAACAAGTAAGGATGAAAATAAAGAGAAATGCCATCAGCTATGGACAACTACAAGATAACACAAGTCCATTCAGTCTTAAAAGGACCAAATGCTAAATAAGATTGAGAAATTAAAGCCAGTACAATCATTTCAGTTATAACAAGGCAGCGAATCAGTGGGCATGGGTTCTGTTGAGAAGGTAATGACCAGAGCAGATTATTATGAAGGGTGGTAGAGGCCAGGACTCTAAACTTATTTAAGAATGAGAAGCTGGTCAGGTGGGTAGTCTGAAAGGATTAAATCAAATGGGCTGGAGGGTTTACTTCATCCATCCCTCTCTTAGGATCTTGAGAACTAATCGGACCCAAATTCAGGAGACAAATTAACAGATATTTGGAGGTGCTCTTTATTTGCATATAAACTGACTTCAGACAGATTCATACTTGTAAGGTTTTAATTTGCATATAACCCTGGCCCCTAACCATTGACACCCCTGGTTAAAACTTCACTTGGTTATGTTTATTTCCTCCCATTTCGAATTGTTCATCTCTTGATGCATATGCTCCGCTCTCTCTTCTTGAGGATTTCTGTTCTGCCCCATTTCACACAGTAACCATTCTCTGCTACTCACTGTTAAAAGATTGCTTTGTATGGTGTTTAGAAAGCATGCCAGCAGCACATAACAAAATTAAATCAAGCAGAATCCCAAATCATTCAAATTTTGGGATTCGATTAAATGAAGTCAAAGTTGAATCTTTATTGGTTTGGAAATAATCCAATCACCAAATGGGTGAATGAAGTCTGAGTGCAGTTGGGGCCTTTAAAATAACAAAGTGTGGGAGCATGTCAAGATGCAATCTTTACCCATCCTAACCAAAGATTGGAGCCAAAGGCCAATTCAATTGCCTCTAGTAGTAGAAGATCAGTTTGCATATAGACTGTCTCAATGTTTTTCAATGGGACAAAAAATAATAGTGATTTCTATTAGGATTTTTTAATAAGTAAGCATGTCACTTCAACCTGCTCTGTGCTGTTTATTTTCAGAGCAGTTTACATGAGTTGGTGTAACATGATTGATGTACTTCATTTACTGAAAGTCCCTAATCAGATTCCTGCTTGAAATCACTGGATATTAGACCCTACATGAAACATTGTAAATACATGGGGTATTTTAGATTCTACTCTTGTTGTTGATCTCAGATGAATAGCCTACATTTTTCATAATTCTGAATTAAATTCTCACAACCTCTGCGTCATCATGACTTATGGTGCAGACTGTGTCACTAAACCCTGAAGCATATCCTTTATCCCATAGATTTTGAGACTATACCTATGGTGTAAACACCTGTCTCAGCATCCAGATTCACATCTTTAATCAAAGATTTAAACCATCATGTTTAAAGTTGTCCTAAATATAACATAAAACTATTTGGAAAAATAAGTTCCAGAGGCCCCAAAATGTTTTTGAACTCGGCCTTAATTTTTAAAATGAACTTGGGAAAGCCATTTGAAGTCTGAATTTAAGAATTTTCCAAAATTCTGTATGATTTTCAACTTTAAGACCGGTCTGAAGGCTACAACCATGAGAACTTTCAGATATTTCAGAAAACTCTGTTTAAGGCGGCTAAATATTATGTTTTTGAGCATTCATCAGTTTGATACTGTAATTTAAGATCTACAGATTCAAACACATTACAAACTTCTGTTTAACCAATTTCGTTCTTATAAATGTCCTTCCATGAGAATAAACTTTCTTTTAAAAAGGCTTGAAATATGTTCAAACACTCCCTCCACCTTCCCTCTGCTGAACCCAAACTGCTGCTCCTGATAAAGAGCCCATTGCCATTTGTCATCATTGTCACCCCTACTATTACAAAGTACCGGTCTCTTTTTTCACGCTTGCAGGATGTGTACAATAAAGTCATTACTTTACACACGTGGGCTGAAATTCCCAGCGATGTTACGTCTAGCACCTTTTGGAAATCCCATTAGCAGCTGACATCGCCAAAAGCACTACTCTTAATGCCAACCAGAATTCAGCTCTACAGGCTCACTGCATGGTCAACAATTGTAAAACCTAATCTGCAATGGAGTAAAGCCCCTCAAAAAGAAAACCCGCTTTGCTAATCTTTGTTAAGTATCCATTACTGAGACCTAACTATTTGTCCTTATACACCTATGTCACACTGTGATTTTAAAGAAAATTAAAAATGGATTTGTGTGAGAATTTTAATTAGGTGTGAGACTTCCATCAGTAAGGTTTTTAAAACACTAATATTTGAACAGTTTGCCTAGCATTAAAACTCTACTCTAATATAAAGGAACATTTTCAAAGCTTGTTGGAAAACACGCATTATAGCACTAAAGTCTTGTATCGAGGTGCTTGTAAGCACATTATTTTAGTTTGACATAATAGTCTCGTTTTTCATATTCATAACAATTCTTAAGCCAACTGATCTTCCACAGACATATTGTTTATATATAGTAATGTATAACAAATTTATGACTGTAAGAAAATGTTGACTGGAACTTAGTGCTATAATTAGTTGGTGTTCAGTACATGCGTATATCATTGGTACCCTTGTAGAAATTAGTTTTCAAGGTTCAGTGACCCTCTATGATTGAATTTTCATTGCTAATTATTTTTTGATTTTCAGATTTTGCTTTCAAAAATAATGTAATATAACAGGAAAAGAGAAATGTCAATCTTTGGTAAATAAGTCATTTGCTTTCATTTTCTTCACCAGAGCATTTTTGCCAGTAAATCCATTGTCGGGAGAGTGTTCCAGTAATAGACTAGCCTTCAAACCAGATTTGGCCACTTTCCATCTTCCTTATTAGCATTGAGGGTCAACTGAAGCATCAAATACAAGGGTACTTATGGTAATGCGATCCTGTAGATGAACAAATAATAATGTTATAAAACCTTTCCAAATCAGACATGTTTCGTAGTGCTGGAGAGTAAACCTTATAATTATATTAAGTTCTTGGTCTTTAAGTTTGCTTTTCCATCATTAGTCATTATGTGCATTTCCTCAGATTAATTTCACTCATAATGTTGAACCTTTTATTTGAAAAGACTTTAGAGTCTCAGTAATGTTTCATCATCAAATCATGAAAAACCCTTTTGTTATTTCTCTTCTTTAACACATAACATGTTCCCCCCTTGATCCTCATCTTTCCCTTCTTTTCTTCCAATTGCCTGTTCCATATGTTGACCAATCTAATCCCACCCTCTGTGTTTGCTCCCCCTCCTTCCACCCTGACCCACCCTGGCTTGACCCACCCAACTGTTTGTTCCTGTTCCTCTCTTCGTTTGCAGCTTAGAGATGGCTAAAGTCAGCACCCAGACTGCTTCCGTCACGAACCCTGTTGACCTCAACATGAACCTCTCTCAGTCTGCTACCCCTACCTCCACCCCCACCTCTGTGGCTGTTTTGGCGGCAGCGGCAGCTGCCTCCGCGGTTAATGTGAATACCTCTCCCCCTTTACCGACCACCCACTATGCCGTTCCTGTCTCCAGTCTGCTTGGCATGAAAACTGTCCCACTCCTGGCACTTAATGCCGCGGCGGCTGCGGGGGCCTCGGGGAATTTATCTGCTTACACTGCCAAAATTCCTTCGACGAGTGGGGTTAAGAAATCTGACCGGCAGAAGTTTGCTCCGTATTGAAGGGATGTGAATGCAGGTTTTCCAGTCTCTACCAAGATCCTGTGGTAGATAATAGATACTAAGGAAAGAAAACGAAAAAAATTAAACTTTCTTAATTTCTTATGTAATGTTGACACCTAAAATTGTCTTCCACTTTCCATTACTATTAACAATATGATGCAACTAGTTCCAACAGCCCACAGACCTCCTATATAAAAGGGACTATGAATCTGTCTTTTTAAAAAGCTGAGATAAGATGATTATGGCTTTTTAGTGGGAGATTATTCTGATGGTACCCAGTGATTCCACAACTGAAATCTGAGGCAGGGATATTTCACAGATTGCTCAGGAATAGCAGAATTGTCATCAATTCTATCCCAACCTCACGACAGACAAGGGAACTGTTAGAACAAGGAAAAAGTTAAGAAGCTATAAACATGTCATTTTGCAAGAAAGTGATGTAAGGGAGGGTCATATGCATGACCGATAAAATTCAATAAAGTTGTTTTTAGTTATTGAGATGACATTGCAGTCAGCCCGCAGTATCTCGCTGAGAAGAGAATTAAAACCATAATTGAATCAGTGACCTGGGAGTGCAGTATTGAGTGCTCGCTGTACAATCCGAAAGACATATATTGAAGTCCTGAACTGCCTTCGACTCAAATCTGCCTGCCTGGTTGGGATTTGTTTTGTTATTTAGCTTTTAGCCTGACCGCTGGATGGAGAACCTTACAACGGCAAAGCTTTTCACTGGGGGAAAGGGAGACTATCATGTACAGTATGTCTCATAAAAGCACCATAGCAGGGAAGAAGATCTGAATCGATAACACATTTGCTAAATTGAAACTGTCCTGGGAATACCATCTTTAAAGATGTAAGACCATACTGCCAGGGGAAACAGAATATTCAGCAATGGATTGAATGTATGCATGCCCTGACTCACAACAGCAGACACATTTCAGCTAGTCAGTGAGAGCCTCATGACTCCAGTCAGCAAAAAATGGACAGATGGAAAAGGTTAAGTGGGGAAAGCTGTGTATGTATATACATAACCACAATAAATGTCCCTGCTCATACTTCAGGACCATTAAAATTGTTTTTCTTCATTTCCCAATTTTCATTCTTAAATACCCATTGTTTTGATTGGGTAAAAGTCAATCTGCAAAAAACAATTTTGGCTGAATTTCATTTTTAAAAATTAAATTTGCAAATATTGTTGGCATCGGTGATGGCGCACACTCACCCTGAAACTCGCCTCCCTACACTGCTGGTTCCAGGAATGATGTGTGGGTGGGTGGGTGAGAGGGTTTGGGCAATTGTGCATGCATCACATTGCACAGACTGGGAAGACAGATCTGGGAATCTGTGTGGATTGTACTACGCACAAATTCCCAGAACCAGGAATGTAGTGAAGTGGGTTTGGAGGTGTGTGTATCATTCTTGCCTTGAAAAAATCAATCGGATTTCTTACCTCGATCTGTAAAGGTAGAATTGTTTTTTAAAAAAGCAAAGTTAATGTTTTGTTAGTAACTGACTTGATTTTGAATTTTCCAGAATAAATCCCAATTTTCACCTAACTGAACCCCAATTGTTTTGTGTCAGTTTGTCCCACGATTTTCTCACTTTTTTGACAGACAATATAGATCCTGAATAAACTGCAAATTCTCGGATAAATAAAAAAGACTTTAATGGTCTTTTCTCACAGTCAATCTGGATTTGATGAACGTTCATTAAACAAAGGAATATTTTGCGGTTGAAGCTAGGTGGTTAGTTTGCAAACATGTTCTCCACAGAACAAAAAGACATAGACTCAAGAAAAGCAGAGAAAATTATTAATCAGAAAATTGAAGAAACAGAGTCATGCACCACTTTTTGGGGGAGGGGTTTGTTTATTACCTTTATTTAAAAGATCAGTGATTACATATGGGGATGACACACTCTCAGTCAAGCTGACTTCTTGAATTTTTAATGGTAAGATTCAGCAGCAGCCACAACTGTGTACTTGCTCAATATACCTAGCCCTGCTTCACATTGCACAAGGCTTGGAGTGCTTCAATCTGTAGACATTAAAACTAGTGACATTGGGGTCTAATAGGTGGGATTTTACAAGAAATATTTGTAAGCAGTGAATCCCTGATGCGTCATTGCTGACTCTCCGGTACACGGACAGTTCTGACATCTGTGAAGTTGGCGCAAAAGGCCGAGTAGCAGAGGGTTGACTGTGACACATCCAAGATTCTCTATTTACTAATCCTTTTACAAATCCTATAGTTTAAACCCATTTATATTGCACCCTTCGTGCCAGGTAGCGTCCCAAAGAGAGCATCATTCTCAAGCCACTGTTGCATGTCTACTGGCAATCAGGTCAGGAGGGACCTGAGAGCTACTGCATGTCCTCTCAGCCACAGTTAATGCAATGTCTGGAGAGAACATAGACAGAGAACAAGTAACATGGAAGAGTTTCCTCATCCCAGCACCATAAAACCTATAATTTGGCAGAATGGTAGCTTCATTGTTACTGATCAGGTCACTGATTTATGCAGCAGATAGACAGCACCTTCATGAGACATTTGAGCAGCTGCAGATTTGTGTAGAATAGAAGTCCCACCATACTCTGGGTTCTTATTGAAATAAGCTAGAAAGAATAGTCAGTAAAGGCAGTGTATGGCCCTCTGTGCGACAATGTACTGGGCAAGAGACTCGCTTTTCATTCTGAAATCTGAATTTGGTTTTGTTTGCTTATGTTTGTGGGTCACGTAGCATATTTTGAAGATGCCACTATACTGTTCATTTTCTAATTGATTTTTAATGGAAGAGGAAACCATCCACACACTGCTAATCTGTTGCAGGGCCACTTCTCTGTCAAGCAGGTTGTAGCTAGAGGCAGCCTACGTGATGTACATTTACTAGTACTGTAATATTTTGAGGAGGTGTAGTAATAGAATAGTATTTTGGACCTACGCCTCTTAATATGTATATGGGTAGGAGTTAGGAAGGAAACTGTTGAAAAAGACTTATAAACATTACAATTTAATTTAGGATCAAATGCGGCCACAGATTAACATTCATAGTGTAGCTCTCTTCTCTATTTGAAGAAATGTTAACAGTTTAACATTTCTTCAAAGGATAACATTCAAATATTTTATCAAGCTATTACTGGAAAGAAATAGAATCCACCTCACAACTTGTCAGGGTGCAAACTGCTGCCGACCTGTTCTGAAAACAATTGCAGGGAACTACCCAATGAAAATAACTATCGCCCCAATCCTCTGGTCTTTACCTGTTGGAACTAGTTTATACTACATTTTATGTTTTGTCCGTCTACCTTTTTAATTTAGTTTTGTAGCACTGACACAGTAATCTGATATTGTTTTAGCCACTTTTTTTGAATTCAAAATCTCATTGACTTGCCATGTTCATCCATCTTGCACTCGTCAGACCAATACACAAAACTTTAATTGTATTCAGTGTATTTGAACATACAATGAAAAAAACAAAATGCAAATGCAACACTTGTTAAGAAGTGATACTTCAAAAAAAATTAACAGTCCTAGTGTGCTGTTTTATAGGACTATGTATCTTTCAGTATTACAATGTATGTCATTGTTGTATTCTGCAGGCTCACTATTTTAGCAAAATTGCACTAAATTACCACTATCAACTATTTGTACTTTAGAGATAGAACTGCCATTCTTACAGTGTTGCTTATTTTTAAAAGTGTTTTTTTTTGTTTGTATATAATGAAGGAACTATTTGGAAATAATGTCCAAGTACCTCAGTTATTTAACAACTTGCTCATTTGAGAATTTGTTGTAAAAACTATTCCAAATTTATGTAATTATCTTGATCTTTCTGTAGAAAGCACTGTCAGGATTTTATCAATGAATCATGTACCTGGTTTATTGTATTTCAACATGGTTACAAGGTTGAGAAGTATTTTGTTTTTGTTGATTTTGTTCCTGCATTTTAGGCTGACTTCAGAAGTGTCTGGCCTGGGGGCTCTGTAATGTATCCATCATGCAAAACTGCATTAGTTACAAGACAGAACATTTGCACAGCCCCATGTGACAATGATTTCTATGGACTGTAATCTGCAGAATAAGAGAAGAATTCCTACCATTTTTAACTCAGTTCTTGATAATGAGAAATAAATGCTTTTACTGTCTTGATGACTCAGCAGCCTAACTCCTATTTTGCTACACCACTGTTACAATTTGACATGACTTTTTGTGGCTCATATAACAATGAATAAATATTTAATGATTTTTTCAGGTGTTCATGCTTTAGCTACCCTTGTCCCAAAGCAAGGGCTGGTAGTGCTCCAATTTCATGTCTCCTAACATAAATGTTAAAACATATTTAAAATTCTGAAATCTTTTTATAAATAAAAGGACACCTGAAGAAGTGTGAAGTCTGTGAGCTTCATCATTAAATTGTGTATTTACAGATTATGTTTGGCTTGTTTGATTTAAAGTTATACAGCTCTGTATTAAATGCTAAAAGTACTATATACACCCTATCCAAAATATATACACCCTATCCAAAATATATACACCCTATCCAAAAGCTTTCTCAAACCGCTGCTGTCAGACTTCACACAACAGGGGTTAAATTCCTATTGCTGCTGTGCATGTGTATATGATGGGGAAATCCTTTTCTAAGTGCACATTATCAAAATTACTATACTTCCTATCTAAAAGAATTTCTTTGCCCATTGACCTCCATAAACGTTTTCTGAATGACTGTAACAATTACCCATTATTTCTAACTGGCAGCTCTAAAACCTACTAATATAGAAAGAGTACATTGAGTTTCAATGTCCCGGAAAGGAGATGGTTTGATCTATTTTGAATTCTTTAGGAAATAAAACCATATTATTGTATTTTTAAATGTATTTACACTCTCCGAAAAGAATATAATTTATAATATATTTTTTCTGAATCACTCCTGCAAGGGCATTCTTGATGCTAGGATTATAGGGATGAGCAGATTTCTCAAATGGAGATAATACAGGAATAAGATTCAACTTTTCAAGAAACATTGGGAGGAGAATGGAGTATGTAATGTGATAATTATCATAGGTAAAATTATCACATACCACAATTTGCTTTCCCTATGAAAGCTGCAAACCATTACAAAACTTAGATGAATATTATTTGACTCATCGCAAAATCAAAAAGTGTAGAGTACAGAATAGACTACACCCTGCATTGGACGAAACAATTTGTCTTCATAAACATGAGTAATATGATTACATCAGAGGTCTGGAATATCCCTGGAAGTTGGGGTGGGGGTTGGGGGTGGTCTTCATGGGGAAGGACTCAGTTGTAATACTTCATCTCTATATTGTTTCTCTATTTTCTGCCTGTAAAGAATAGCACTCCAAGGTCAGATGGGACTTTTGTTCTAACCTTGAAGAATGAAATAGCAACATGAGGACTCTCTGATAGTAAGCTTGCTGTTCCCTGCAGCTGTTTGGATGCAAAGACCTGTTAAGAACAGATTAAAGTGAAAGAGA
Source organism: Callorhinchus milii (assembly GCF_018977255.1). NCBI lineage: Eukaryota > Metazoa > Chordata > Chondrichthyes > Chimaeriformes > Callorhinchidae > Callorhinchus > Callorhinchus milii. Next base: position 64,185,596 of record NW_024704743.1, read on the forward strand.
TACTGCAAATTGAATGGCGTATTTCCAATTTATTGCTGGTATAACTAAAGCAATATAGTGTTTGAAATAAAATACTCAACCATTTGGCATCATAATTGTGAATGAATTACTTGTCATAATGTTTTTGAGGCCATCTTGGTAGTAATCCAGAATGTACCAAAAGTGTCATCAATTTGAAAAGGAGGTGATCCTAAACAAGATAACTAATGGACATCTGTCTGGGGTTTTAGAAACAAACCATTCAAATGTAATGGGTATTTAGCAACTGTATACTTGTGAGAGGTCTATTAAACACATTCTGCCAAAACCACAGTACCATTTTGTACATTTCACCTTATGAGAGCAAAAAAAACACATGTCCAACGATACGGATTTATCGCATTATGGTACTTTGTTTCTCTCACACAAAATGCCGATTTTTTCTTTTCCACATCACAACTGCTGCAGTACTCATTAGATCGCCTTATGCATCTGACATATTATTTTCTCAAGCTAATTTCTCAACAGCAATATATTTCAACAAAGTGTTCTGTTACGAAATAACGGACAATTTGAAATGGATTTTGAAAGCTGACACTTACAAAAATTGAGATCATTCAGAGCCCAGTCTGTCTGCCGGTTTATTAGATTACGGGAGATATTTTAATCCCATCTCCCCACCTTTCTCCATCCTTTCCCAGTATTTATCTTAGTTTTAAACATCCCAATTGATTTGTGCTTCAATGACCTTTTGGGCAGTGCATTGCAGATTTGCACCACTCTCCGTGTTAAGAAATGTGTTTTGATCTCACTTTTTAATTTTGAACTGTCTTAACTCTAATTTTAAGGTGATGCTGTATACGTTATTATGTAACAAGTCACGTGTTATTGTCATCCACTTCCGCTGAACACCTCAGCTTTTGGGAACTGAGTCACAGAATGTCAGTAGCATGTCTTGTGGGAGCAGAGACCTACATTTTGAAAATACCATACTAGTAAATGGAATTCTCGATCAATCAATTTTAACATTGTACATTGCTGTATCCAATGTTCAGGCAGTGGCAGAGGGAATTAGTTTATACAAATATCTGGACAGATTCACGTTCAACAGAAGCTGTTAGCTAATGCAGATGATGTCATTTTGGTTTCACTGATAACCTGATTTAAATTTCTATGGTGGACTTAATCTCTGTAAATGCTGTAACTTGTGAAGAGGCATGTTTACATACTCTGTTATATAAAATATATGAAACTTTTACAAATGTATGCCTAATCAAAGCAATATATAGTACACTCCATCCAGATTTCTATCTGTAATGCCATCTTGGAGCTATAGAAGAAATGTTATTAAATGTTTGTTACTTTATATGAATTTTGTATTCATGAGGGAACTGCCACAAAAATCCATCAGAGAACTGGTCCAATGGAATATTAGTTAAGAAGCTTTGATCTTTAGAAATTAAAGCTTAGCGTTTTTTGGAGGGAATGTTCTCCTCTCCTCAAAGCCCAGCCTTTTGCTGGGTAAAATTACAAAGGCATAAGGCAATCTGTGTACCTCACCCAAATGGCCTTCTTCATGTATACTCCTAGACAGTGAGTTTAAGTAGGTTATTGGACCATGGGAGACATTTATTGACTGATCAATTCAGTCTAGACATATATAAGCAGACACTTTTTCTAACACGAGTCACAATATAGTGATCAAGGGTGGGAACCCTGGTTAATTTTTTCCCCTCTTCCTTTTGGCTGCTGAGGGCCAGATGCCCTATTTGAGAAATGACTGCAGGCTGCATAAGCAACATTTTTGTGTTTCCAGAAGCGTAACATTTATGCGTTATAGAGGGAGCGGGTGGGCCAGATGAAATGGAGTGAGGGGGTGGGGGAGAGGGACTGTAATTAAACTGGCCCGAGGGCCGCACTTGGCCTGCAGGCCGCCAATTGGACAACCCTGATCTAGAGGATTGGTTCCCAGACTGGAGCCGGGGACACATGGAGGGCAGCAGGAAGTGCAAAGGCTATGATGAGCAGCATCCAATGTGGTGGCAGAGTGGTCTTCATCTCCCAAACCTCCCTTGGTCTATCCCCCTATTCCTCTGGGTGGTTCCCCTCTATCATTCCTCCTCTCCTTCAAAATTCTCCCTAGTTTACCACCCCCCAAACCTCCTGGCTCCTTCCGCGCAGATCTCTCCTCTAATCTCTGTCCCTCTGCACAAAACGCTCATAATAGGCAATTTCAACCTTCATATCAATTCCCCCTGCCCCTCCTCTGACCCTGCTGGCCTCCACTCCACCCTAAACCTCACCCTCCACATAAAATCCCCTACCCACAACCATGGCCACCCTCTCGACCTCATCATCACCCATGGCCCAGACATCACCGATCTGTCCATCACAAACAAGGCCATCTCAGACCACTTCCTCATCGCCCTCTCCTCTCATATACCCATCCCCTTATCCAAGCCCGCTACCATCGTTTTCTGCCCCTGGAAAAAGTTTTCCCCTGATTCCTTCACAAACACTCTCATCCTCAGACCTTCTCTCCTTCTGGCCTTCCACCAGCAGTGATCCAGATGTAGCCGTCAAGCTGCTAAACGATCACTTCTCTACTTTCAATTCTCTTGTCCCCCTGAAAAACAGGTCAATTTGCAAACCTACCCGCTCCCCCTGGTACAACAGTTGCCTCTGATCCCTCAAATAAAACAGTGTCTTGAGAGCAGATCACTGCTAACTGGGCCTCGAACATCTGCATATGTACTGTCTCTCCCTCTCAAACCAAAAATACTTTACTCGCAGGTCATTCTCGAGGCCAAAAACAACCCCAAAACACTGTCCTCCGCAACCCAGCACCTCCTCCATGCCCCCGTTGAAGTACCCTCGATCCTCACTTCAGATTTAAGTGCGAAGAGTTCCTGGACTTTTTTTAATCTCTAAGATACATAACATCTGCCTGACTGTCTCCTCCTCCGACCCCTCCCTCCTCCCCATGCCTCCTTCACCACCTTCTCCCACCGCAGCCCACACCTTAGACTTCTTTGCCCCCATCCTCCTTCCTTTCCCCCACCATCACCCAGATGAAGCCCACCACCTGCTGCCTCAACTCCATCCTCACCCAGCTTCTGGTCACTCAACTCTCCCACCTCTGCCCACTGCTGAGTCCCTCTACTCAGCCTCTAACCCATTCCATCTCAAAACTGCTGTCATCACCACTCCTCCTTAAAAAACCTATACTTGATCCCTCCAACCTCACAAACTTCAGACTCACCTCAAACCTACCCTTCCTGGCCAAAGTTTTGGAACGCTTTGTTGCAAATCAAATTCAACAACAACAACTTGCACTATATAGCGCCCTCCACACAGGGTAGTGTCTCAGAGCGTTTAACAGTGGTGGAGCTTGATTCTGAGCCGGGGTGGGGTGAAGGAAGGTGGCCGTAAGCACGGTTGAAGAGAGAGGTTTTCAGGCAGATCAGGCAGGATTTGAAAAAGGGAGAGCAGGAGCAAGGTGAAGGGATTGAGGGAGAGTGTTCCAGAGTTTCCAGATGTAATGGCTGAAAGCGGACACCTAGATTGCGCACTTGTTCGGTGAATGGAGGGAGAGCCCAAGGAGGTTGAGGAGTTTAGATCCACAGGAGTGAAGACGTTAACAGGAGCCAAGGAGCATGGCTTCCGTCTTGTCCACATTCAGCTGCAGGAAGTTTCCCCTCATCCAGGCCCTGATGTCTGAATTCACTCACATCCTTCCCTTCACTCCCTACTCGAACAGTTTTCGCCCTGCCCACAGCACAGAGACAGCGCTCGTCAAAGTAACAAATAACGTCCTCTCTCTCTGTGATCAGGGCTGCCTCTGCCTCCTCGTTCTTCTGGATCTCTCCGCCACATACGGCACAGTTGATTACGCTATCCTCCTCCATTACCTCTCCTTTCTCATCCACCTTATTGGGACCGCACTCGCATGGTTTGAGTCTTATTTAACAAACTGATGCCGTCAGCTTGTTTGACGGATATCACGGCCAGGATGAGTACAAATTTCCTGTAGATGAATATCGACAAGACAGAAGCCATACTCTGGCTTCCGTCAGCGTCTTACCTCCTGCAGGTCTGAACTCCTCAACCTCCCGGGCTCTCCCTCAGACTCTCCAAGCCTGTACACAACCTAGGTGCCAGGTTCAATCCCCAGCTTTCCTTTCTACCCCACACTTACCAGGACCACTTTTTTCCACCTCTGTCGCATTACCTGTTTCCTTCCGTACCTCATGACCAACACAACCAAAACCCTCCTCCACACCTTTGCCACTTCCTAGCTGGACTATTCCAATGCCCTCCTCGTTGGTCTCCACCAAACACAAAATTCAATTGATTCAAAACGCCACCGCCCAGATACTCGCCCATACAAATCTCTGTGCCCCATCACACCAATCCTTGTCAGGCTCCACTGGCTCCCAATTACCGAACGGATCGATTTCAAGATCCTCTCATTTCAAAATCCCTTTATGCCCTTGCACCTCCCTGCCTATCCAATTTGCTTACCCCCTACTCCACCACCCACTACTTCCGCTCGGCTGGCTCCAGCCTCCCATTTGTCCATTATCCCTTCCACTCCACCATCGGTGGCCGTTCCTTCAGCCACTACTCCCCGAAACCCTGGAACGTTCTCCCTCAATTTCTCCCTCTTGCCCCCTCCCTCCCCTCTTTGAAATCTCAATTAAAGACCTTCCTCTTTGATGGTGCTTACAGGCCTCTCTCCACTCCCTCTCCCCCGGCTCGGTGTCAGACTCCGCCACTGTCAAGCGCTCCGGGACACACTACCCCATGTGAAGGGAGCGATACAAATGAAAGTTGTTGTTATAAATGGAGCCATTGGCTTGATTGATCAGCAAATCAGAGATGACCTGGTCGAGGAGTCCTCACCTTTGATTGGCCTTGAGCCAGAGATCCAGAGGTTCTGAGGCCTATTGCACTGAGAACTCAACAACAACAACAACAATGTGCATTTATAAAGCTCCCTTCACATGGGGTAGAGTCTTGGAGCACACACTGGGTTCCAAATCTGACCTTCTGTAAGCGAAAATACTGGTCAGCGTTCAGTGAAGTGACATTGATGATGTTGTCCTTTATTGGGATTTCCCTATTACAATCATCAGAGCACTTACACTCACTGCTGAATTTCTCCTTTTTGCGAGCCTTGGTGCAGAGGCGTGTCCACAATTAGTCATGAATCCTCCACAAAAATGTTATAACCAGAGTCGAGGAGAATAGGGGCAGTCAGACACCGAGCCAGGGGGAGAGGGAGTAGGGGGGGCCTGTAAGCACCATCAAAAAGGAAGGTCTTTAATTGAGATTTGAGTCGGGGCAGCTCTGAGTCACAGCGGAGATTACTTGGCTGTTAGCCAAAGCAGATTTAGTTCCCACCAATTAGATTGTTGCAATGTGCATTCACAGCTTAATGTCAAGTGTTGCCACATATTGTTATCTAACAATAATAGTACTTGCATTTTATATAGCTCCTATAACAGAAATGTCACAAAGTGCTTCATAGGTAATTACTATTAAGTGTAGTGACCATATGACAGCTAATATTCCACAAACAGCCATTATGCCGCTGATCAATTTATCCAAATGATTGCTGGCCAGGATATCTGGTATTATATTTGCTGTAGTTGCATGGAATGTTACAGCACAAAAAAAAAGACCACTTGGTCCAACTAGTCCGTGCTGGTGTTTATACTCCACTCCTCCTTATCCCCTCACTCATTCCTCGCATACGCAGTCATTTGTATAATCATTCCCATTGGAGAGGGGAGTGTATTTTGCTAGTGTGTGGGAACTTCATTCCAGTTACACCACTTCTATAAACTGAAGCTTACAAAATCAGCCACAGGGTTTAATAGGAATTTACAGCTACAGGTATTTATGTATCAAGTTAAATTGACACAGGCAAGTTATATGGTTTAATGTTTAATTATCAACGATTTTTAAAAATGCAAGGGTTTATTTGAACTATTTATTTCTGAATGCATTGAATGCAAATATATGGCTCACAAACACTGAAATCACAATAAAATTGTACCCTTTATAACTGCTTTTCAGGACATTGTCCATATTAGAGAGCAGGTTAGCCCCGAGCACCAGCATTATATTTAAATGAATTAGTGTATCATCAGAATATTGTCATTTAAGCTTATGCAAAAAAATTGACAACCTGTGGAGACACTTAGACACTGACCATTTCTTAATATGTTTTGCATGTGTTCTGTATTCATTGCTTAAAGATCTAGTTGACCATTCGCTTTAATATTACAAAATGGCCTGACATATGCACTTAATTCAATTCACAGAGGCCTCTGTAATCTGTGAGAAAAGTAAGAACCAGTTAAGATTCAAGTGGATATCCCACAGAGAAAATACTTTGAAAAGTGGGATCACTTCCCTGCAGTTTTAATCCTTTGCAAAACCTTAATTATTTACCGTGAACAGTACCCATTATGTTTTTTGAGGTGTTTTAAACATCAGTGAAAAGCTTTTCTACATTGCACTGTATTGTAAATACTGGGACACAGATATTTGAGCTAACATAGTGTGATTGCTTCTTGGGAAATCTTGAGTCAGACTAAATTGCTGTAACTACTGTCTAACAGCTGGTAAAACAACACTTTCACATTGCACACAATGCTGTATTTGCTGCAGTCCAAACCTTTTCAAGGCACTATTACATTTTCTACTAACTTGCCATAGCAGGAGAAACTAACTGTAATGGATCTCTGTGCAACCCTCTATTTATAAAGAATTTCTTTGCGGGATATCTTATCCTCACGACCCTGCTGTTTAAAAGGGAAGGCCAACAACTGACTTTGTCTTCATGACATGATTGGGATTTGGTTGTATGTAACAACATTGGCTTCTTTTAGAAATTAGTTTGAAGGGACCTTTTTTGCACAGATTTTTATTCAAAACAAAAACAATTTAAGATGTTCCAAACCAAAACAGTACATGCTGGAATGTACAACAACAACTCGCCTTTATAAAGGGTGCTTCATATAAGATAGTCTCCGAGTGCTTTACAATGACTGGGTCAGTTATTGAGCAGGAGAGAGAGGTGAACGTCAAGATGGATTGATAAGCGCGATCGAAAAGGTAGGTTTTAAGGAAGGACTTGAAGACACACAGAAAGGGGGCGAGATGGAACGATAGAGGGAGGTAATTCCAGAGGTTAGAGACATAAAATCTTGAAGCTCAAACAGGGAGGGGCAGTCGATCAGTATCTGAATCTGAAAGAGACAGTTAAATTAATATTTTAGCTATGACTCTTCATCAGAACTCTCTGATGAAAGGTCTGAACTGTTTACTTATTTTTCTCTTTCAGATGCTGAATAACTTGCTACGGTTGCAGTTGTATTTGTGTGTTCTGTTGACATTGAAACACTTCACAGGGACTGTGGCAAATGTACTGTATTGTACATGGAAATATTAGCGATCATTCTCACTCTAAAATGAATCAATATTAGCTTTCATCTTCAGCTGCTGCTTGAGCCATGCTGCCTGAGGACATGTGGGGTAGATTATGGGGGCCCTAGGAGAAAGCAACACTCTATGACATCTAGGGCCTGATTTTGAATCTAGTCCAGTTTGATGGAATGAAAGCATTAAGTCCCTTTATAATAGCTACACAAAACTACAGTGATTTCAGCACATTTGAATGACCTAACTTACCAATGGAACAAGTGGGTCCAGTGCCACTACTGGAATTCCTTACCTTGAGTACAAAGGCTATAAAGAAATAGCAGTCAAAGACAAATAAAAGTTTAAATTCTATAGAATCCCATTATGTGGAATAAGCAAAAATCAAAAAAATTCCTTCAAAAACAAAATAATAAAAATAATTTGGTCACTCAATCCATGACGTCATGGGACACTGCTGTGCCCAATTGGCTGCCACGTTTCGTCCACAAAATACACAGTCACTACACTTTAAAGTATATCCTTTTGAAGCACTTTGAGACATCTCAAAGATGTGTTAAGGGCAATATCAAATGCAAGGATTATTATTATAATTTATCTGGGGTACAACCAGTCTGACATACAAGAATAGCGACTAATTTTACTGACTAAAATTCTAAGTCTCACAAAGATTTGATATATAATGTGATGCACATATGTTTGAGGAAATTCGGAATTACGCAGTTTTGATATTCTTTTTGGCTGTGTATAATTAGCATTTATAGGTATGTGCAAGCTTTAAATGAGTTTGAATCAAAATGTATTCAGATTTGCCACAGAGTATAAATAGGACCTTTGAGAATGAGGCCTACAGCAGATGACAAGATTTGTTTCACAAGTGATTAAAGATAGTTGCACCTCCAGCAGCACTAAACCCACGAGAGAGAAACAGAAGGAATCCTGCAGCAAATGTTATGAGCAACAAGGACAAATTATTTGATGCTGGCAACCTGCATCTGAGGTTAGCAGATCCTGGAAACTATAGATGCATATTATTAATATTTGTGAATTTCTGGAGAATGCTTCATGAATAAAAAGGATTGTTAAAGTTAAAAGTTGTCATTTTAAAAACACTATTTCAAATAAATGCTCTGTTTCATTGTCCGTTTTTACTGGCAGTTATTGTGAAAAACCCTTCCCTGCAGAACCATGGACAGCATTCGAGTGCTTTCCTCTGCCAAAAACCTCTGTCTCTACCCTCCCTCTCTGCTTTCAAAAAAATCTTCTCAAAAGCGACCACATTAATATCAAATAATAATACTTACATTAAATCTAGCGCCTTAACGTCAGGAAGAATTCTCAAAAGAGCTTCACAGGATTATTATGTAAGTGTCGCGACTGTAGCCATTAATTCCTTTGTCAGCTCCCTCCTATTCATGCTGTCTCTTACCGTGCATGGGCCCCCACTCTATCTCTGTCAAGTGCTTTGAATGTTTTCCTACATGAGCGGTGCTACATAACCGCAAACCGTTGTTGGTGTTGACTCAGATCTGCAATTTGGACTGTTTCCTGTGTATTTTCTGGGCTCAAGACCCCTCTCCATGACATTAAGTATCCTGACTGGATATCCCAACAATAAATCCATAGAAATTGATTGGATAAGAGTCTCGTCTGCATTTGGTGTGAGGTATGGTCGGAGACGGACCATGTGACAGAGGTGGAGGAAAGTGGTTCTGGTCAGGGACTGGATGTGGAGAAGGAACCTGACGCCTAGGTTACGCACAGGTTCGGTAAGTCTTTGGGATAGGCAGGGAGGTTGAGGAAGTCAGAGCTACAGGAAAGAAGATGTTGATGGGAGCGAAGGAGTATGGCTTCTGTCTTGTTGATGATCAGCTGCAGGAAGTCTGTGCTCATCCAGCCCCTGATGTCTGCCAGACAAGCTGACAGAACATCGGAGGACCTGGAGGAGGAGAGGTAGATTTGTGTGTCATCTGCATGCATGTGGAAGTCCGTGGATGACATCACTGAGAGGGGGCATGTAGATGAGGAAGAGGAGGGGGCCAAGGATAGAGCCCTGGGGTACACCACAGGTGAACGGGAGGAAAAACCGTTTGTGGAGACAAGGTAATGTCGAATTGTTAAATAATAAGGTGAGTGCGGTCACACCGAGGTGGGCCCTGAAATCATCTCGAAATCTCGAAACCCATCACCCATGGACCTAGCACAAACTGTTGTTGATGTTGACTCACATCTGTAGTTTGGGCTTTTTCTTGGGTAGAGCTCAAGTCTTCTAATATTACCTTAGTGATCCAGATCTTCCCAAGCTTATAACGTAAGCCACACAACAGAAGAGTATTGCAGCTCCTCCACAGGAGGTAGGACACACTAATCCCCCAAACCAAGCATAACTGTCTGTGAAAAGTATCATTGGCAGCAATGTCCATTAATATATGAAAGAGAAAAGTTTAATTTTTACACACCAAAATATTTATTTTTGTTGAGAAAGTACATAAAGTAAAAAGCTAAGGTGCAGTATTATTTTTCTGGGGGTTTTGTGTATGATAGATAGTTTTTTTCGGTGTCAGCTAGGCTCAGTTGGTAGCCTCACCTCTGAGTCGGAAGATTGTAGGTTTCAAGACCCACATTCAACAGTTTGATCTCATATAGGCTAAGCTACACACCAGTGCAGCATTAGACTGGAATTAACAAACAAAGCTGTTTGTGGGACATGACTGTGAAAATTGGCTGTGTCATTCACCTACAAAGAACACAGCCACTACACTTTACAGTAAAATTCTATGAAGCACATTTAGAAGTCTCGACAATGTGATAAAGCATTATATCAAATGCAAGGAATATTATTCTCTGCTGAAGACCTTTCTTTTCGACCGCGCCTTTGGTCACCTTCCTCCCCCTCCCCCTGGCTCGGTCCCGGGATCCGTCCGGCGTGGAGGGCGCTATATAAATCCAAGTTGTTGTTGTTGTTATTCTACAGCAGGAATACTATTGCAACAACACATCATCACGATCGTTAAAAGTAACAACAACAACAACACAACAACAAGATTCCATTTATAAAGCGCTTTTCACGTCAGGAGGACGTCCCAAGGCGCTGCACAGTTGGGTCATGACCCGAGCAGGGGGGAAATGGTCAGGGTGAGGGGAGGGAAGGGAGGGAGCGAGGAGGGGGGAAATAAAGTAACTTGTCTCATGCTGGTCTAACCCCAGCTCATGTTTCCTATTAGTGGGTAAACAATCCAAAGCTTGATGAATTCTGCTTCACAATAATAGGAAGAGCAGACATTGAAAGATCTGAAAGTGCCATCACTATGTACGCCTGGCTGCCACAAGCCAGTTATCTCTAATGGTAACTTTTCTGACATCTCCTGATTAAAACTTCCTTCTGTTATTTAACGTCTCCTTGTATTTCGGAGGATCCAACATTGATGAATACTGATTCCCTGCTGTGTAGAAACCCTGCATCTTCTATGTTGACATATAACTATTGTAAGACTGGTTACTTCTCTCAGGAGCTGAATATATATGTATATGATAATGTATATGTTCCACAGTTGTCTGCTATCGATTACAATGCAGAACAGGATTGTGGGACACTGGTGCCTAATCACCCTTATGAAAAGTAACTATGAGTGATTCTGTCAGCATCTTGGTGTTGCGATTTCACTATACACTGTACATACACGTCACTATACATTAGTTACCGTTATGACAGGTAAACAACATTACCACAGTTTACTGTCCTGGCATGTTGTGCAGGATGCAATAAGCAGCAATATTCACACACCCACTTCTGACGTAAGGTGACTTGTTCTCTACAATCTGATCATGGTAATATAATTAAAAATAGAAGCTGCACAATAATAATACTATTATAATATTCCTGGCTTCCATTCCTTTGGACTGTCCTTGTATTTTGGGGAATTTAACACATTTATGACTAAGATCCTGACTATATTATCTATAACCTGCAAAAGAGACCAGAACGAGATATTTCAAAAGAGCAAAGGTTAAAGTGTGGGCTCAAGCTGTTTATTCTCCTTCTAGACACTCCCTGTGTGGTCCTCTCAAATTGTCAAAATGACAGGTTGCTGATTCCTACTGGGTAACAACACAAAATCTCCTACATGGTAAAAGGCTTCAGGGCAGGAAACACTGAATGTCCACGTAACATTTCCACAATCCGGATGAATTTCAGAATGTCAAAGTGGTTGGAAAGCCAAAATGGTTGGTAAAATTACTTTAACTGTTGTGGACCTGGCGATACAATGTAATAATTGATTGTTTGCATGAAGAAGGCCCTTCGCTCATTTGAATTCATCCAACAACAACAACAAATTACATTTATGTAGGGCCCTTCATGTTGGAAAGACGTCTCAGAATATCAATCCTACCTTCTAACCATCACAGCATTTCTTAAATACATTCAATGTTCCAAACTCGAACACCTTCTTTGTAATATGAATAAAGAAATACTGTACTTCCTGGTGTCAGTTCTGAAATTTCTCCTCACATTCATGAACATGTGCCCTCTAGTCCTTCTAACGGCCATGATGCTACTAACTCTTGACAGTGCTGAGGACACAGAAGTGAATCTGCAATGTCTGATCGGGAAGACCCGTGTCATGTTTGGAAGGATCATTTCTATATTAAATTCTAGTAGTTCATCGTCCATTTTCAGCTGGGCAGAAATAGCTAAATCAATAGTTAGCTCATTTTATGCACATGATGACACATGTTTGTTTTCACATAAAATACAATAGTCCTTCAACAGTAACTGTTACAAATATGTACTATTTGCGAGTGAACGGGTAAAGAAAGAATACACACATGCACGCACCTTTCTAATAGTAAGGTAGATTGGGATGTGATGTAAAGCTTGCTCATTGCTCAAACACACCATCACTCATTTTACAGTAAATCCAGTGAATGTATGGGATCATGAAAGGAGCTTTACCAAATGTAAAGTCAACGTCTCCGTTATTATTGTAGCAAGCGACGACCAGGATGGTAGAAGGCGAACAAATGAATCTTGATCTTCTTTCATCTAGCAATTCCTAATTTCTTATGTAAAGGATTAAATGATCAAACTAACTAAAGATATCAAAATGATCAAACTAACTAAAGAGACTAACAAAAACAACATAATAATATGTAAATACCAAGATTATGTTAGGGATTCACTTTGAGAAAAATTGCTAGTTTAAGTTAATAAGAAGTGTTACATTCATTTAAATAAAGCTCCTGAAAGGCCGTACCAAACCTTAATAGTATGTTACAGTCCCATCAAAGTGCAGCAACCTAACTAACAAAGCTAGACCAGACACAAGAAAGTGTAATATCTCCAATCATAACCTTGATTTCAGACGAGCTACAGTCCCTAAAGGATTAAGAGGCTATGTCCTCAAAACCACTACCTAAAGAAATATTAGTTGTTATCTATTTCAGATATGTATATCCATTACTATTACCCTGTTGAGAGAAAACCTGCAAAGACCAAGTCTGTATATAATAATAATAATCTTTGCATTTGATATAGTGCCTTATCACGCCATTGAGACATCTTAAAGTGATTCACAGGACATATGGTAAAGTGGATTGTCTGTGTATTTTGTGGGCAAAGCTTGGCAGCCAATTGTGCGCAGCTTGTCCCACAAACAGTCATGGAGTGAGTGAACAAAATGTTTCTTTTGAGGGTGTGGTGGGGGGGGGGGATTATTACCCTGGAAAGTGATTCACCAATCAATTAACAACTGGGATCCTACATACTGCTAAGTAAACAGAGGTGTGTGGAGTAAGGAAACGTGCCCAAGATTTCGTCTGCCTGAGAATCGAACCAGGTCCTCTCACTTGCGAGACGAGCTTGCTAACCACTACCCTGCTGGATTCCACAATATAAGAAGTGATTAAAATCATATCCCGATAAAGACATGTTAACAACACTACTGTCAATCACATCAGATTCGATTGGAAAGCACAGTGAATGAGAAGCTGTGCACCATCTCAATCATAGCTTTTTGACTGCTTGGCAATGTCCTGCATTTCATCACCAGAGAACGAATGATTCTGCCAACGCTCAGCATGCAGTGAGATCAATAGTCATTGCCATTTATGATAAGACCTAAAAGAACTTAAAGAAAAATGGCTTCCAAAATGAAACTTCATTTAAGAATTTGTCAATTTCTGAAGGCTTGAAATGCTAATAAGGTAAACTTAGATACAGGTACAATTTCTCCTATATGTCCGTCAACTCCTACTCCATCTCTGTGAAGTGCTTTGAGATATTTTCCTATTTATAAGTGCAAATTGTTGTTCTTATTGTTGTTATTGTTAGGCACCAGAGTAGCTGCTGCTGCTGCACACTATTTGCACAGAGGACAGTATTTCCGAACCAGCAGTATCCACACTTGATTTCCGCTAACTTTGGAATGTCCTTTCCGTGACTGTGTGCATCGCTCCCCATTGCATGAAGAAATCTAAGTTCATCATAAACTAGGACTTGCTGTTGGTAAGGCTGCTCAAGCATGTATTCGACTGTGAAAAATCTAATACTGTAGTTACCAACTGGTATCCCAATGACTACCAGAGATGTCAATCCTTTTTAAAATTGCAATTGTCTTCAGTAATGTTCTAGTATTATTCCATAAATAATAAAGAAAAATGTTGATTATTTTTGTAAAGTTATTCACAGAACACCCTAAAACATTATATTAATAATAATAATCCTTGCATTTGATGTAGTGCTTTTTGTGTCTTCTAGACATCTCAAAGCGCTTTACAGAATATACTATAAGGTTAATTGATTGTATATTTTGTTGGCAAAATGCGGCAGCCAATTGCGCACAACAGTGTCCCACAAACAGTTGTGGATTGAAGTGACCAATTTATGTATGTATGTATGTATGTATGTATGTATGTATGTATGTATGTATGTATGTATGTATGTATGTATGTATGTATGTATGTATGTATGTATGTATGTATGTATGTATGTATGTATGTATGTATGTATGTATGTATGTATGTATGTATGTATGTATGTATGTATGTATGTATGTATGTATGTATGTATGTATGTATGTATGTATGTATGTATGTATGTATGTATGTATGTATGTATTATTTATGTATTATTTATGTATTATTGTTTTTATTACATTATTATTAGATTAGAATTTTGAAAGCAATCATTATCCTTATAATAATGTTATCTTTTTGATAAAATATCTCAAAGAGCTTCACATGAATTACTGTAAGTGTAGCCACTGTAATTTTTATGGCAAACACTAGTATCACATTTACATATCCCAGATATGATGTTATTAGGTTGAGTGTATTGGATTTGAAATCCTCATCCCTGTTTGTCTATTTTTCTGCTAATTTAATGATTTTAATGAACTATTATTGCAAGAGCATTGCTGAAGTTGCATTGCTGAAGTTGCCATCTTTTGGATGAGACAATAAACCAAAGTCCCATCTGCATGTTCAGTTGGATGTTAAAGTTCCCATGGTACTATTCAGTATTCTGGCCAACAATTGCTGGTAAATTGCTCAATCGCTTCATAACCTTTTGTGGGACCTTGCTGCACTTGCCTACAAATACATTGCCACTATATTTGACAGCAATTATCTGCAGAGCACTCAAGAGACGGTTTGATCCTGTTGACTCTATGCCAAATACAATGATTGTTATTATTATTATTATTATTATTTCTTAACTAACCAAATTGGGCTCAGAATAGAAAATGATCATATTCCATAGCCTTAAATTATAAATCTGTAATCTGACACTTTAATTGAGCTGCAGACTGAGGTTTATTTTTTCTGAGATGCACAAGCTATTATTCTACTGCGATTGTAGTTGTTTACCATCTTTCTTAACATGGGTACAGACCCCTTAGGGAGCTCAATTAACTCTAAGCAATGCTGGAATTCAGGCCCTAACATTTTTAAAAATTCTTCTTTCGATAATAACTCATCAAGATCTCATGTAAAAGGATGAGACCTTTGTGTTCAGCATCATATCAGGCCATGAGCACCAGTGAGCGCAGAGATTTTAATATTGATTGGAGGCTGCCTGCCTGAGACCATTTACGATGTACTAGAAATTGAGATTGTATCTAGACACAAATGAAATTTATAGCACCAAGAAAAACACACAGCAAGAAAAAATGTAATTCATGACCTGAAGAAGAACATGTCAGCTGTTAACTAGGCCTAACCTCCATCATCCCCGATTAATTGGGAGTGTTGTTTGAAGGGAATAATGTGCTCATTAATCAATTATAAACCATGTTCCAGTTTTTTCTCAATATTGGTCCCATTCCCCTCCCCCCTCCATTTTAAAAGTATTAAGGGAAAGCGGTTGCACTTATACAGTATCTTTCCTCCAGCATGAACACTTATAATTACTTTATAAAGACAATAGGGATACTAATAATTGTATTTGATATAATAATGCTTGCATTTAATATAGCGCCTTATCACATCTTCGAGACATCTCAAAGCACTTCACAGAATATATTGTGAAGTGTAGTGACTGTACATTTTGTGGGCAGAAAGTGGCAGCCAGAGCAGTGTCCCACAAACAGTCATGATTTGAATGACCAAATTATTCCCTGCTAGGATCCCTGAGCAGACGAAAAAGGAGAGGGAATTTAAAGGTGTTCACCAAAAGCATGGTCAGAGAAATGTGGTTTTTAAGAGGGTTATGAATGAGAGAAGAGAAGGAGCGAGGCAAAACAGTAACTGGGCACTAAGATTCTTTCCATTTGTTTCCTGTTAAACATACAAGTCAAAGTCCCAACAGGTAGGATGGTCCTAGATGGACAAACAGCAGCAGGCTTGCCAGTCAGCATTCAAAATGACAAACTGTGTGGTTAAATTCCAGCAGTAATCCAATACACACTCTGGGTCCCCAAGCTCTGGCTCCTGCTAACCTGTGACACTCTCCCTGGAGGGATGAACTCTGCTTAACGAATTACAGAGTCAGTAATTAGGTACGTCCCTCTGGGGAGAGAGTGCACATTTCATTTCCAGACAGAAGGAAATTTCCATACATACGTGGGCCTCTCAGTAGTTTCGTTCAGATACTCTTAAGCACAGTGATGGGTTTGAGTGTCTGTCAAACACCTGCTGAAAAAAAGACTTAATCCAACACTTGATGTCCAACAGGCAGTCAGACATCAAGTATTGGATTAAGTCATTATGTTGCCTTTAACCAATGTAATGTTTTGTTGCCTTGAAGCAATATTAGTTCTGCACTAAAAAGATAGTGAATCTGTTTGGTTTACTTCATCTCCTACATGAACTAAGTACATGAATTGTCTCCCTCTTGTCTGGCTTACTCCTTGCAGACCTGTAAGCTCCATGAGTTTCAATGAAGGTATAATCAGCAGGCAGTTGTTGAATTCCCTGACCATCATGTTTAAGCCTTCTGCTACCTCAGGCTACCTAGGATTTTCAATAATTTTTCTTCTCTTCTGTATCTCTTCCTTTTAAAAATTCCATAGCCTCAAGTCAATTCTTCAGCAATCTTGATCCCTTCAGTCAGCTTATCTTCCACTCTTGAAGTTTTTCTCTGTCTACATGACTCTCCTCGGAACTGAATCCACTTCATTCATTACGTTTTCATTTGACTTATAATGGGTAGAAATGTTGGGTCTAGGTTTTCAGGTCTTGTCTGGAGGCATTCACATCTGCCTTAGATATCTATCACTCTTCTTCCTTTTACTTTCACAAAAAAAGGAAAAGATACGGCTCTAAAATCTACTTCTTCCACCTCTATGAGGGTGGTATAAAAATGCAAGTTGCTGTGTGTATACATCAAGTTTCCTCTTAAATATGTTGAGGAATCTCAGAAAAGTGTGTCTTCCAGTGTTTGAGTGACTTGTGCAGCATTATATCCCCTCAGTACCTTTACCATGATTTCAACAAGAAAGCAAAGCACTTGCTGCCTTTCCTGTACTTAAGTGACTGCCATACAACCATACCAATGTGCCATACTGCCATACGCATGTATACACATACTGCATTACAATATGTCCGGTCATGTTATCTTGGGACCAGAAAATACAGTAGGATTGAGACCAAAACATTAATTTGATAAAGGATTATAGAATTTTAGACCATTTCAATGGTTTTTCAATGGACGGCTTTAGAAGTCTTCCTGACATGAACGATTCTATATAAGTGTGAATTTGCTGCTTGTTGTTCAGAGGAAGATCAATACTGTATCAGTATCAGTAGTCAATATGAAGAAAGGTATTGCATTCAACTATACCTTAAAATAAAACAGTCATTATTATTCAGTCCCCACTACCCAGTTTGGGTGTCCAACTGTGTGAAGTGCTTTGAGGCGTGTGCCTGATGTGAAAGACACTATATAAATTTAAGTTGTATTGTGATCAATATACAATATTTCAATGCCTTGTATAATTTACAAAATGTATAAATTCAGATCTCAGCTTTGCTTATCCCTTTAAATTGATGTTACACCCAACTTTACAGACTCATTCAACCGAATCATGATCTATTATGTCTGCATCTAAGACCTAGTAGGTAAACATTTTTTACTCTTTCTTTATAAATATACAGTTTTCCTTTAAATCCAAGTTATCAGAATAAAATGCCAATGTTCTGAGAAAATTTACACTTTAAATCTTCCCTGCATGATTTTTATGTTTTTTAATTGCTCCAGATTGGATAAATATCATTATCATAATAATATTTGCTGCACTTGGTAGTGAAACACCTGCACAATCATGTTACTATGAAGATGGAAATGTATTTCATTCATCAAGACTACATCTGGATATAGTGTCAAATGTTAGTGCTTTGAAGGTTTCGCTCTCAATACTTAACTTTTGACCAAATAGCTGAATGTGCTTCAAAATAAATCTGCAGCTTCAAAGTCTCAAAGTAGTATGAAGAGAGCACATCGTGCCACTCTGACACAATTTCATAGAAACCATTAAACACTCATTACAAATATATATTTGCTCAAGATAGCAACTGTCTGAGAGTACAATAGTAACAGGAATTATAAGTCATCTCAAACCATGATAATGCTGCATCCCTGAATGCCCGAATGTAAAAAATATTTATCTTGTTAAGTGAAGCTCCATAAATAATGGAGCTGTACTCGAGGACTGCTGGACAGCAAATGTTATTCCATTATTCAAAAAGAGGTGAGAAATGAGGCTGGAAACTGTAGACAAGTTAGCTGAAATGCTCACAAGCATTATATGGGATACTGTCAGAGCAGTAATATTACAAGAGATAGTTCAACATGGATTAGGTCACTCCTCACAATTGTATGTAGGGTAGTGGTTAGAGCACTCGCCTCACAAGCAAAAGAACCCGGGTTCGATTACCGGGCAGGGCGAAAATTTTGGCAAGTTTCCATACTCCGCATGCCTCTATTTACCTAGCAATAAGTATAAAACCGGTTGTTGGTCAATTGGCCAATCGCTTTCCGGGCGTAATAATCTCCAAAAAAACCCAATAATAATTTGGTCACTCAATCCACAACTAGTTGTGCGACACTGCTGTGTGCAATTGGCTGCCGCAATTCGCCCACAAAATATACAGTTTGAGACATCTCAGTGACATGATAAGGCACTATACAAAAGGCAAGGATTATTATTATTATTGGAATGACTGTATTTAACAATAATAATAATAATAATAATAACAATAATAATAATAATCCTTACATTTGATATAGCACTTTTTATGTCGAGAGGACGTCCCAAAGCGCTTCACAGAACACACTGTAAAGTGAATTGACTATATTTGTGGGCGAACGCGGCAGCCAATTGCACACAGCAATGTCCCACAAACAGTCGTAGATTGAAAATGACCAATTTATTATTGTTTTGGGTTTTGGAGGGATTATTATTAGGCGTATGGAGTAAGGAAACTTGCCCAAGGTTTTGCCCTGCCTGGAATTGAACTCAGGTCTCTCGCTTGCAAAGCGAGTGCTCTAACCACTGTGCTCTAACCACTGAGCTACAGGACTCCACAAGTACCTAAACTAGAGGTTGAGGGCTACCAATGTATGCAACTGACTTAAATTTTTATAAATAATTTAATACTGTCTAACTTATAAATGTTGAAAGAAGGTTAAAGCTCAGGGAATTAATGGAAAATTCACTGGCTGGATTGAAACTGTCTCACTGGTAAGAAGCAGAAGGTGATGGCAAATGGAAGCAGCTCTACCTGGGAATACAAACTAGATGCATTCTTCAGGTGTCATTTTTGATTCCTTCTGGTATACATTAACCATAAATCACTTAGAGAAAAACACTTCTAGTAATGTTGGGGTTCAAAGAAACTGGAAAAGGAGTTTTAATTTAAAATATCTCTATCAGGTCCTCTCTCAACCTTCTCTGTTCCAATTAAACCACTTCTTCTAGTCTCCAGCCATAAATCAAGCCAATCAACCCTGATATCAGATTAGTGAATCTCCTCTGCACTTTCTCCATGGTTCTGGCACCCTTCCTAAAGTGAGTTGACCAAATCTGGCCTCTATACTCTAATTGAGGTCTAACCAACAATTTTGCATCACCTCTTTGGTTTTATATTCTATGCCCTTATTTCTAAAACCTACGATTCAATTACCTTTGTCTTCCCAGCTTTGTCCACTCACTTTATCTAGCATTCAGCCTATTTAGACTGTGGTTTTCTAATTTGAGCACTTTGTTCATCTCCAATTTAGAATTTGGTAAAACCTTAAACACTACTGAGTGCAATTTTGGGAATGTAACTTAAGAAAGGACAGAGTGAATTCAAAGACTAGCAGATGGTTCGGGAATTAAATACCCAGAGCTAATAGCATAGAAAGACTGAAGTGGAAAAAAGATTCAGTAGGAATACGTTCCAGATATTTAATAAGAAGAAAATCACGATGAAACCAAATTATTGAACTGAAACCAATCGTTGGACTTAATGAAACAAATGTTACCAAACATCAAACAGAATTTGGATATTGGACCACATTTTTCCAAAATAGTAAATCTGTGTCTCCTATCAATACAAATGTGTTGACTGATTTGTTTCAGAATGTGTGCTAGTGGGAATAAAGCGGATAAAGAATGCTTGCTTAGAATACATGTAGTTTTCAGCAGATCTTATTGATTTACTCCTTCAGATAAAGTGCCTGATTATAAAAGGGATTAAAGGTTACAGGGATAAATCTAAATACAGATGAAGTTTTACCCTTGTTTATTTTCTTGCTAAGGAAGCAAGTTGTACCAAATCCATAACAATGTGAATTCTGCATGGCTCATTGGAAGGAGCAAAGTTGAGGATCTTAATGGCTTATTCTTGTTATGTTCTAATCCATAACATCATCCAGTCACATGAAATATTGATCAATGGAAGTGATTTAAAATTCCCCAGAGCCACAGTTAACGCCCATGCATTACATTATGAAATGGGTTCATATATTTTGGTGGGAAATGACAATGACAGAGGAAGATACATTTTGGGAATTGGAATCACGTGAGTGGATCAAAGCTAATTCACAATGAAGATAAATTAAGTGGAATTTTTTTTTCGCTCAGTCAGACTATGTCATTTTATCTCAGAAAGGTATTGAATAGGATCTGTGAATAACTGAACATAGTTTTCAGTCAAGCACTGCATATCAAGCGCTCTGGAACACTGCCCTGTGTGAGAAGAGCTATATACATGCAAGTTGTTGCTGTTATCTGTTGCATTTGCACTGGGTCTTTTTGAGCATTCGTTCATCATCTCCATACAAATAATTCCAGATTTCCCCAGTG
This sequence comes from Callorhinchus milii, assembly GCF_018977255.1. Taxonomy (NCBI): domain Eukaryota; kingdom Metazoa; phylum Chordata; class Chondrichthyes; order Chimaeriformes; family Callorhinchidae; genus Callorhinchus; species Callorhinchus milii. The sequence continues at coordinate 64,206,814 of NW_024704743.1, forward strand.
CATTGCTAGTTACATGCTAAATAAAATTACAGAGCTTTACCCAGTGGAGCTCTGTTATCTGAAAAGAGGCAACACACGAAATACCCAAATGCATATTCTCGGGTCCCCAAGCTTTGGTACTTGCAAACTGCTCCTAATACTTTCCAGAATTAGTAAACCAGGATGTGTCCCTCCAGGGACAGAGTGCACATTCCATTCCAACAATCTATCTCTGGAATTTCCATGTGTAGGTGGGATGCATGGATTTCTCAGTTTGGTTTGAATACTCTTTAAGCATGGTGATGGGTTTCCGCAAAAAAAAGGACTTTGCTATTTGCAAATTGGCTGTCAGATTCACCTACAAAATATATAACCATTACAGTTTACAGTAAATCCCGTGAAGTGCTTTGAGATGTATTTCCAATGTGGAAAGCACTCTATTAAATACAAGGATTATTATTATTTAGCTTTAAATGCTTCCGCAGGGATCTTTCCTGCTTTCATATCATTTTTCATCAGTAAACAAAATGCAAAATTAAAAACAAACCACATTTATAGAAATATGATAAATGTGATTCATCATTTCATTAAACTAAACTCAACTAAAATGGCTCAACCATAATGACTAAAAATAAAAATAAACTGTCCAAATAGCGCAATTCTGAAAATTGATGCTTGTGGATTCTGAAAATTTGAATGATATGTAAAGTTTGCAATTGAATGCAACCTTCCAAGCACATACATAAATAAAACGATTTTCAATAATCCACTAAATCCGCTTGAAACCTTCACTGCTGTTCTCTTTTAACTCAGCTTTGAATGCAAAGCAAGATGAGACCTAGTTTTCAAAGAGAGAGATCTGATATTGAAACCCTTTATTGACAGAAGAAATATGTATTTATAGAATACTAAGATTGTACCCGCTGAACGATAATAAATATGTAAATAATCCTATAATAATCCTTGTACTTGATGTAGCACCTTATCATGTTGTTGAGGCGTCGCAAAGCACTTCACAGGAAATATAAATGTGTATTTTGTTTGTATTTTGTGGGTTAACTTGACAACCAATTTATGCACAACAATGTACCTCAAACAGCCAAGGAGGGAATTACCAATTTTTATTTAGGGGGATTTGTTGGCCAGGACACCAGAGACTCACTTCTCTTTACGAAAAGTGCCCTGGATCTTTAATATCCACTTGGACAGGCAGATGGGACCTTGGTTTAACATTTTTTATGAAGGAAGGCGCCTCTGACTCCCAACACACTACATTGGAGTGTCCCAAGTCCCAAGACCTTTTGACTCAGAGGCAAGAGTACTATCACCAAACCAGGCTGACACAGATAATAATAATAATAATAATAATAATAATAATATAATAATAATAATAATAATAATAATAATAATAATGAAATTCTTGCATTTGATATATTGTCAAGTGAATTAACTTTAAATTTTAAAATACTAAAATTTAAAATAATAAAAATTAAAATAGATGAAAAATCTAGATTATTATTACAATTTAGGATACTTGGGTTCAAAGAGATAAACACAAAACGGTTGGAATCTTTGGTGAAATCTTGAATCAATGAGATTAGACTGATAACAGTTGTGCCTTTTCTTGTATATTGAGTAAGACAGGGTGCAGGACACTGTAGTGTGAAGATCATAGGGGATTTCAGCACCCCAGAGGTAGTCTGACCAGGGGCAGCTGAAAGGTTATGGTGAAGGTATAAGCAATTTCATAGATGTAACTGGAAACTGCTTTTTGTGTTGCACAGTGCTGGACCAGATGCCTTATTAGATTAACTGTTTTATCAATCTATCAAACCCATTGGCAGCATGGACATATCAGTTCTAGTGTCCATTAGATATACTATTGTATATTGAAGATTAAAGCCGAAAATATCAGGCGGGGACCGATTGCAACAACAAAATAATGCTATGTGCCTATAATTTAAATTGAGGAGGCTGGATAAAGGTTTAGATACAATTTTAGCAGAGATTATAAGATGGCTGTGGGACACATCCTCTCGCAGCGAGAGGTCACATAAGGGCAAAGGGGTAAGGTTGTCATTGGAGGCTAAAGGTTGTCTCTCGGTGTGAGGAATCAGCGTAAAGGGGAGAAAGCTTACTGGTGCCAAAATGAAAGCTGCCTTTGCCTTTGATTCTCCCCATGAGTCATCAGTGGAAAGGGGAGAGGCTGATAATGGAGGATTCGACCAGTTATTATATTCGTGCTGTCCCCAATGAGAGACATGAGTACTAATATACAATGGAATCTGACTTAAAGAGGCACTCAGAGAAGTCTCGTTCTACCAGAGCACCTCATCATATTTTCAATTGCATCTGCTGTAGTTCCACCCATATGTTAAATCTGCCTATGTTCCTTTTACAATTTTCTGTTTCCTTCTACATATTCTTCCTATCTTAATGTCATCAGCAAAGTTAGACGAAGTCCTTTCTTTTCGTATATCCAGGTCATTTATATATAATGTGAAAAATTGACTAAAGCTATACGTCTTTAGCACCACTTCCTTTTTTAGTCTTGTAATAAGATTATATGTCGGAACAAAGACCCTATGGAACAAGATAGACACTGGAGTCTATGTTATATAGATTTCTCAGTGTAAGATAGATCGCACTTAAAAGGGGTACGAGTGCAAAGGGGAACTAGCATTGAATAGCGTCTTTCACAAAGAGAGATGAAGAGTACAAAGCAGACATTGCTAGTGCAGGATGAAATCTCATAGTGTAATGTAGATGCCTTCCAGTGCAGAGATGGCTGGTACAAACAGTTGAATATATTGTAGATGCCTCTACTTTCTTGTTCCATCGTGTCTTTTTTTCAACCCTGTGAGCTAATCACAAGACTAGCCTGTGATTTTATTTATTTATCTTCTGCAATTCTAAATCATACATATAAGCAATTTGTTCTAGTTTATTGGCTGGGACTGTGACAATGAAGATTGTCAGTGATGTTCCTTTATTAAATTTGGAGTTGCCACATGATAAACAGCTTTACTGGTCACAACTGGACACACTTTATTATGGCAGAAAAAGAATAGGAATATTGACACTTGAAAGTTTTAAAAAAAGAAAAATTGCTGCTAATAGAAAATGCAATGAAAAAATCATTTTCTCTCCGAGATAACTTGTCAGAGCAGAACAATGATGGTGTCTTTTTTCCCTTTTCTAATCTCTAGCTATCACTTTCTTTGTGTCTTAGGAAACCAAGATGTTTCATGCATTATTTCCAAATAACTGCCTAAAATGCACAGGGAACAACCGCTTAAATATTTATGAATTAAGAGCTCAGGGATTTGATGCTGTATTCACCAGTTTAAAATAGGGAATGATGCAGGGAGTTGGTTGTTGCACTTAGACTTGAGTTAGAGTTCCACCCTGTGGCTAACTTCATGTGCACATTTTCTCATAGGTTCCATTCAAATCTTAGCCAGCAAGAATCAATTTCTAGCCCTCTCCAAGGTCATGAAGATGGTGACAATCTCTTTGTGAAAGAATGCATTTACTAAACAGGCCTCTTAGACTGCAGACTCGGCATACTGTTGTTTCTTAATTTACAATAAATACGTGGGAAGAATACCTCTCACAACCTCAGCAGAGAGCAACCAGACCTATAGTAAACCTATTTTTACATCACATCAATATTGCTCGTTTATCCATTAGACTTCTATCCATGTATATTTGCTGCACTATCCAAATGCACTGAATCTCTGAAGGTGAACAGGCACTTTGTTTATTCAGCAGAATTTACCTTTGATGAATGTGCTGAAATGATTGAACCTGATGTAGTTTGAAATCTAACGCAACATTTTCTATTCCAGGAGGAGGATGAAGAGAAGGTGGGGGAGGGTGAAGGATCCATTGTTGCATTGTATTAATATATTTGCTCAGTACTGTTGTCAAGGCCACTTGTAGCATTGTGATCATTGCAGATCCTCTTACCATTGTGGCTCGTCCAGCTGCCCGAAGCTGCTGCATTGGGAAATTGCAGAATATATGTTGTGGTAGACATAGCCATTTGTGTCTTTAAATGTCTGTGTGCCTAGGAGCTCCTTTTCCATATTACTTTTTCCCCAAGTTGTTTAGAGAATTGGGGCGGTTTAAATTGCCATTCACCACATGAACACACAATTCACTGTGCACTCCAGTAATACACTAGTGCATTCTAAGTGTCAGCCTCTTTTGAGGAAGACTTCCGGCATGGATGAAAGATCCTGTTGTAAAATTCCATTAGGAAGGGGCTAGAGGGCTAGAGTATATAATAATAATTAAAACAGACAAAGGAGTTTTTATCAAAAGAAGCTCAGTTCTGAAGCAGTCAATATATCTATCTCCATGCTAACTAGCTTCCAATTCGCATAGAATTCAGTCATTTGTCTAACATAGTCACAGTTTTTCCTATAGTTTAGATGAGCTATTACACAAAGAACATTGGATGCATTGAATTGTAGTGTTAGCCCAGATTATGTGAGTCTGAAGTCCCAACTCGGGGCTTGAATTTACAGCCTTCTGACTCAGAGGCGAGAGTTCAAACATACGAACCCAAGACTTGAAATACCTCATGGTGTTAGCCTTCCAACTATTACAATTTAAGATGATTCCGAATTTGGGAAAATGTTAAAATTCCATCTTAAGTTGAAAGTTAATTTTCTGCACTCCAACTTCTTCAGATTTATTGCCCATGGAAAAAAATCTCCCCACACTTCCTCTCCGCTGCCTAGAGTCATCTGAACTCTTCCCCCTCTGGACTACTACCTACAACAACTTATCCTCCTCTTATCCAAAACCAACTGACTCCTCTGTCCACCCACTCTCGCCTCGCCCATTCTCTCCTCAAACTCCAACTGTGAGGAGACACTGGATTTCCTCGAGACCAATATCGAGGGGATCTGTTCAGCTGCCTCTGCTCTCCCAACTGCCACCCCAGCCCCACCTCTCCCTCACACTCCATCCCCTACCCATCCCTCCCTCTTCGAACCTGTCTTCCCCTCCTCTCTCACCACCATTATAACCTGCATGAAGCCCACCACCTATTCCCTCGACCCCATCCCTACCCCTCTCCTTACCTGCCAGCTCCACCTCCTTGCCCCCTTTACTCTCAGGCCTCGTCAACCTCAACCTGTCAAATGGACACCGTTCCTACCCCCCTTAAAAGCAGCTGTCATCACCTCTTTCCTAAAAAAAAACTTCCCTGGACCCATCCCTGCTCACAAACTACCGCCCCATATCCAACCAGATTTTTGAAAAAGTTGTTGCCTCCTCTCTTGCCACTTTCTTTACGAACCACTCCAATCGAGTTTCCTTGCTAACAGCTCTGGTCAAGGTGACAAATGCATTCTGTCCATCTGTGACCAGGGCTTCCTCTTTCTCCTCATCCTTCTTGACCTCTTTGCTGCCTTCAACACTGTGGACCACTCTATCCTCCTCCACCATCTCTCCTCTCACCTCAACCTTCAAGGTTCTGTCCTTGAATGGTTCAGATCCTATAAAATTGGTCACTTCAATCCACGACTGTTTGTGGGACACTGCTGTGTGCAATTGGCTGTCGCATTTCGCTCACAAATATACAGTCAATTCACTTTACAGTCTATTCTGTGAAGGGCTTCGAAGACGTGAAAAGTGCTATATCAAATGCAAGGATTATTATTATAATTATTATGATTACCTCTCACACCAGCTCCACTTTGTCTCCATAAATGGCTTCTCTTCCAGCCCCCACACCATCTTGTGTGGTGTTTCTCAGGCCTCTGTCTTCGGTCCTCTCCTCTTCAACCTCTACATGCTTCCTCTTGGTGACATGGGCAGATATGGGGTCAACTTCCACATGTACGCAGATGACACCCCACTCTGTCTCTCTGTCTCCACCCTCGACTCCAAAACCACTGATGTCCTGACAGACTGTCAGACTTTAAGTCCTGGATGAGAGCTAACTTTCTTCAGTTGAACGTCAGCAAGACCAAGGCTCTCCTGATTGGCTCGCGACAGAGCTTCCGCTCCTCAGGTACTGGCAGCAACAGCATCCATGGATGCATACTCTACCTCAACAAGCCAGTCAGGAACCTGGGTGTCTTGTTTGACTTTCAACTGTCCTTTCTCCCCCACATCCATGCTATGACCCGCTCTGCCTTTCCCACCTCCGCAAAATTGCCCGACTCCGCCACTGCCTCAACCCTCAGGCCGCCAAAACCTTCATACGTTCCTTCATCACATCCAGGCTCGACTATGTACAATTTGTTGGCCTTCCAAACTCTTCCCTCCACAATCTGCAGATCATCTGGAACTAGGTTCCATGACCCCATCACCCCCACCCTCGCCCGACTCCACTGGCTCCCCATCCCTCAGAGGGTCAAATTCCAAATCCTCATCCTCACCTTCATGGTCCTCCACGACCTTGCTCCCTCCTACCTCTCTGACCTCCTTATCAACCTGTCCACTCCTTCCGCTCAACAAGCTCCGGCCTGCTCCATGTCTCCCCCCTGACCTGCTCAACCATCGGTGGTCGGGCATTCTGACTCTCTGCCTCTCTGCAACTCCATCCCACATTCCCTTTGCCTCACTCCCTCTCTTGCCTCCTTCAAGGCGAGTCTCAAGACCTTCCTCTTCGACCGTGCCTTTGGCCACCCTCCTATCCTCTCTGCCCTTTGCCCTCCCTGATCCCAACCGCCCCTTCTGCGCACTCCAATTTAGTGAAGGGACCAAGGCTTCCCCATCTCGGGGTTCTGTCACCCTTTGCAGGGCGCAGTTACAAATAGGGTCTTGTACACCCCTCCCTATTCCCCCCCCTCTTAGTGGGGAATGTGGACAGGTTCACAACACACAGGTTGTGCACACATTTGTTTGGGTTGCTCCCTTTAAGATAATCTGGAATTGCACTAGATCCATGTATGCTTCAGGCCATAGTACTGAGGCCAGATGGAGTCCCCTAATGTTTTGTCGCTACCTTTGACCCCAATGTTTCATCCACATACACAGTCAATTCACTTTACAGTATATTCTGTGAAGCTCTTTGAGACATCTAGAAGACGTGAAAAACGCTATATCAGATGCAAGGATTATTATTATTATAATGTTGGGTGGTCTAATATCCCCACTGATGAGGTAGTTGAGGAATTGAGGATCTACTTTGCGCATTGTACAATACTTAAACCTCAAATTCGACCTAATATTAGCCTGTAAAATCTTTCTTTCTTCTTAAAATTCAAGATTGCATAGAATTGTGGAATTTTTTTAATTCAGTCTTAATCTCTAATCTGTTAATCTGTTTTAATAATAATGATAATAATTCTTGCATTTGGTGTAACGTTTTTCACATCAGTGGGATATCCCAAAGCGCTTCACAGGATATATTTCAAAAGTGAGGTGACTGTGTTTTGTGAGGGAAATGCAATTTCTAAAAAAATAAAGTCATTAAGACTAATTTCAGAGTTTTTCACAATTCTCCACAATAATAAAGTTTAAGACAAAATGGTCTTAGAACATAAGTCTCAGTGGAATTTCTGGCCTATAGTTGCGAAGTGTAAATCTATGAATGTGTCCATCTGTATATATTTGTGTTTATTAACAAAAATATGCATTCATTGTTCCAATTTGGCTTATCAAAGTATGCTTTACTTTACCATATGAAACTGAAGAGGCTGCGGAGATTACATGCACTCTAATGTGCCTGCACACATGACAGGTAACAGAAGGCTCTTACAATTTATATTTAGATGACTTGTCTTCCCTGTGAAAGGAATCTATCAGTTGTGTCACTGCCTTGATATTCACTCTTGGCTCTCTATTAGTTTTAGATTTGCTTCATCAGGAAGTTATTGTGTAACGGGTGTGCCTATGTTTTAAATCCATATTACTAATATGTTTCACATTCTTCCCTGAGTCAAGTAATATTTATTTCGCAGTGTCCTTGTCTTGAATATAAAATGCACTGTGCGACTGTGTGTGTGGTTATATATCTGTTTTTGTCACATCTGGGAATCAATTTCTCAGACTATAGGTCATTTTGTCTCTAGGGACAGTGCTCTTCATTAGTCACACGGCCAGTTGCAGACACGTGCTTTACAGAATTAGGATCTTAAGGGAATTCTGAATCATTCCCTGGTCAAATGAAAATCTCAGTTATTTAGGGCTGTCGTGGTTTTTTACTGAACCATTTCTAGCTGCCCTTTATGCTCATGCCTTGGAGTCATTCAATTACCATGCAAAAAAATTACTGTGTTGACATAAAAAAATCAAAGATATTTCTAAGTTGTGTTTTTAAACCAACGGTGATGTTGGAATTTTGGGAAGGAGAATCTGAGTCTAATCCTTCTGAGGATCCCCACCACCAAAACACACACACAAACACACACACACACAACCACCATCATCACCAAGTCTGTTTTCTATGGCATAAGTGTTAAATTACATACAAACCAATTCTCTGTGGGGTTGAAAAAGCTCTCCTCAGGTAAGCAGTCATGTTGCTCGCATCTCATTGCCAGGAAAAGCGCTTGTGATGTAAACTGTGTTTTCTACAGTAAAACGGCTGTACTTCAGCACCAACTTGCTACACGTTTGCTCAGAGCAGATTGAGGTCTCCAGTCTGGGATTTCTCTGAAGAAAAGACAGTTTTTGTCCTGAAGAACCTTTTTGTCAGTGAGGTGCCAGTAATGCTACCGATTGGTCAAGGAGCAATTTCCATCACTGATGTGACAGACATATGTCAATATTTAGTTCTAACACTTAGTTTTAATAATTACGTGTCAACCGCAAATAGATAAACGAAAAGCAAATGAGACCAGTGAGCCACATACAGGTCATTTCTGTTAGAATATCGTACCATTCTTCTGGCTGGTTCTTGCTCTCATGATTCTAAGAGTGGGATAAATACAAGTAAAAAATAATGTACTCTCTGACCCTGAGCAAAGACTCCAGGATATTAATCTAATCTAAGAAGCTATGTTTCCAATCCAAGTGTCAGGACTTTTTGCCCGAGATGTTTAATGAATTTAATGCCAATAATTACATTACATTTCTATTTTTGCTAATAGAGAGCTATTCAATGTGTGAATGTGTTTTATGTTTCCCATATATTTTTTACATAGTGTATACTAAATTGCTGGATTAACATTCCAATCACTTTGATGGCATGAGTGCTGCTGACTGTGTAAGGTCAAGAGCAACTTTCAGAATAATTGGGATTGGGATCTTTGCTATCAGAAGAAAATGTGACATTTATCCACATTAAAATCCATTTTGTAACCCAAAATTTCTAACGAATTCAAAATATAGAAAAGTGGCTGTTCTGCTCTTCTCTACTAGGTCTCTAACTGCCTACAACAACAAATTACATTTGTATAGCACCCTTCATGTCAGGAGGACGTCCCAAGGCACTGGACAATCAAGGATTTGGACCTGAGCAGGGGTGGAGAGCAGGGAGGTAGGGGTAGGAGAGTGGCTGTAAGCACGGTCAAAGAGGAGGGTCTTGAGACATGTCTTGAAGGAGGCAAGGGAGAGAGCAAGGCGAAGGGACTGTGGGATGGAGTTCCAAAGGGTGGGGGTAGCGAGGCTGAAAGCCCGACTGCTGATGGTGGGGCGGGCTGGGCGGGGACGTGGAGTAAGCCAGAGCCTGCTGAGCAGAGGGAATGGACAAGTTGATATGGTGTTAGCAGGTCAGAGGTAGGAGAGGGCAAGTCCGTGGAAGGCTTTGAAGGCAAGGGTGAGGATTTTGAACTCTATCTTCTGGGGGATGCGGTACCAGTAGAGCCTGGCAAGGGTGGGGTGATAAGGTCATGGAGCCTGGTGTGGGAGAGGACACGAGATGCAGAGTTCAGGATGATCTGCAGCCTGTGAAGGGAAGAGTTGGGAAGGCCAACAAGCAGGGAGTTGGCATAGTTGAGCCTAGATGTGATGAATGCATGGATAAATGTTTCGACAGCCTGAGGAGAGAGAAACTGGCAGTGCCGGGTGATGTTGCAGAGATGGGGAAAGGCAGAGCGGGTCATGGCATGGATGTGGGGTAGAAAGGACATGTGGGGGTCAAGCAAGATGCCAAAGTTGTGGTCTGTTTTTTTCCTCCCACTCCTGTCCGGTCACCTCTAGGGTACCCCAAGGCTCCATCTTTGGCCCCTTCTTTTCCTTATCCACATGCTCCCACAGCTTGTTTGACGGGCATCAAGGTCTGGATGAGTCCAAATTTCCTGCAGTTGAATGTCGGCAAGACCAAAGCCAAACTATTTGGCTCCCGTCAATGTCTCTCTCCTGTGGTCTGAATTCCTCAACCTCCCTGGACTCTCCCTCAGTCTCCCTGAATTTTTATTGTATTTTTGGGGCTTAACTTTAGGTTTTTATTAAACTGTAATTTATTCCTTGCTCAGCCAGTACAGTTCTGGAATTCCACACACCACTGGTATTAAGAGTTTGTGTTGTTCATTCCAACCTATTAGATTACTGTGCATACCCTATGCTTATGTACATATATGATCTTCATCAGCTGTACAACTATAAACATACAGAATTAATAGGATGCCCATAGAACCATGACGTTTAACACAAAGCCAGTCACTACACTTGACAGTAATTACCTGTGAAGCGTTATGAAATGTTTTCACTTGAAAAAGCAATATAGAAATACAAATTCTTTCTTCATTGCAGAATGAATGTCAGATTCATATTCCACTTGATCTATTTTGCATTTCTCACCTAGTTCTCTCTGAAGTTCCTGAAAGTTGTTAATCTCCTGATTGACAGAAGGAGGTGTTAATCTTACTCCTATTGATGCCTTGCCTTTGTCAAGTGCTATGAATTAAATTCAAGTTCTTATTAATGATGCCACTCTTCATGTTCTGACCATTCCCGTTTGGAGGCTTATGCCTTTGAACAGGCATGACAGCCTCCTCTTATCTGTTTTACCTTAAGTAGTTTTCTTTGCCATTTTGTAAGAAATATATCCCGAAGGACTGCAAATGATTCCAACCATAATATCACTTGGTTGCATTACAAATAATTGTGTTTAGTGACTTCTTCTTTCAAAGAGTAGCTGCTCAATCTAGGAGTGTGAGAGCTGAAAATATCCATGGGCTTAGCCTTGAAATCATTGCCTTAAAATCTGCAATTGTGTGGATTTTTTAAATTCAGTCTAAATTTAAGATTAGTTTAACTCGACCTGGTTTAAGATGCAGAAAAACAGATTCCAAATTTAACAATTTTCCAAACCTCTACATTTTCAGACAATGGCTTGAAGCTGAGACTTGGTGAAAGGTTGGGTCTCCAATTAGNTTTTTTATTAAAAATATCAGCTTTCTTTGTTGAAAATGACGAAGAATGATGCTTCAGTTTTAAATCTTTTTTAATTTGTCTATTACAACAATAGCTTTCATTTATACAGGGCCGGCCCTTCACTTAGGATAATATGTTGGACCACTTCACAATGGCGGAATTGGACTCCTAACGAGGGGGAAAAGTTGGTGACTGTAAATGCGTTCAAAGATAGGTAGGTTTTTAGACAAGATTTAAAGACAGAATTAGAGGTGGTAAGATTGAGGGATAAAGGAAGGGAAGGCCTGCCGGAGTAACTGATGAGTATCCCGCAGCTTGTCCAGCTAGGACTACTATACACATCAGGGCTTTGGATTCCAGGGTTAGTAAGAGCCGAATGTAACTAATCCTGCCTCCAGCGACTCCTCTTCAATATCTTGGTGACATGTATGCGGATGACACCCAACTGTACCTCTCTGCCTCCACCCTTGACTCCAGGACCACTGCTGTCCTGACACAATGTCTGTCAGACATCAAGCCTTGGATGAGAGCAAACTTTCTACAGTTGAACTTCAACAAGACCGAGACTCTCCTCATTGGCTCCCGTCAGCGCCTCCTCACCTCAGGCGCTGATAGAATCACCATCCATGGTTGCACACTCCACCTCACTAAGCCAATCCGGAATTTTGGCGTCTTGCTTGACCCTCAACTATTCTTTCTATCGCATATCCGTGCTATGACCCGCTCTGCCTTCCCCCACCTCCTCAACATTGTCTGGCTCCAACACTGTCTCACACCTCAGGCCGCCGAGACCCTCATTACATCAAGGCTTGACTATACAAAGTCCTTGCTTGCCGGGCTCCCCAACTCCTCCCTCCACAGGTTGTAGATCATCTAGAACTCTGCAGCCTATGGAGGGAGGAGTTGTCTTTATCACATCTTTGTGTCTACTTCGGCACCAGGCTCCTTGACCCTATCACCCTCATCCTCACCCAATTCCACTGGCTTCCCATTACATACAGGATACAGTTCAAGATCCTGGTCCTCACCTTCAAAGCCCTACACGGTCTTACCCCCCCCCCCACCCCCGCCATCTCTGCGATATCATAGCCCCCTACCATCCTGCCCGCTCCCTCCGTTCAGCGGGATCTAGTCTGCTTCACGTCCCCCGCCTTGCTCACCCCACCAATGGAGGACAGGTCATCTGCCACTCTTCCCCCACCCTCTGGAACTCTATCCTGGGGTCCCTCTGCCTCTCCCCCTCCCTTGCCTCCTTCAAGACCCTCCTCTTCGTCCATGCCTTTGATCACCCTGCTTCTACCCTGCCCTCCGCCCTCCCTAATCCCGACCCCCAGCTCAGGTCCGAAACTCTGAATGTCCAGCACCTTGGGATGTCCTCCCGGGTGAAAGGCGCTATACAAATGTAATTTAGTTGTAGTTGTTGTTGCTCTGCTTTTTCAAGTACTGCTATGCCTGCCATTGAGAGTGCCTTGGTGTACAGTGGACCTGTCGGACTCGGGAGGAACTGGACGCCACAGAGGATTGACTCAATTTTGATCTTGCATTGTCAAGCATGCTACCCTGGAACTAACTCAGCCCCACGTGCCACTACTCCCTGCCCCCCGATAATCTAGCTTATATTATCAACACATAACTTAATATTGGTTTTAAAATTGCTCAATTCAAATGTGTTATAAGTGATGTAGCCTTGTAACATTAAGAGAAAATTGAATCCAAGGAAGATGAAAGAGTTGAGCCCCAAAGCAGTTTAAATGACAAAAAATAATCAATGAAACATATTAAACCCAGAATGTTTTAAAATTATAAATTGTGTGCAAATATGTTATTGCAAACAAAACAGTTATATTAAAGTTGTCAATAGTTATATTTTTTCAAATTTTTCTCATAGAAATTATATAATTTAATGTATCTGGAACCTGTAATATGAAACAGCCATCGATACTCACTACAGTGAGAATACTCACTTCTTTTGCCCACAAAATATACAGTCAATTCCCTTTACAGTATATTCTGTGAAGCACTTTGAGAAGTCTCGAAGACGTGATAAGGCGCTATATCAAATGCAAGGATTATTATTATGCAGCAGACTGACAAAGGTTCTTCTACTCAACTGGTTTATTCATCATGTAAGTTTCTTTCATTTATAAGCATCACAAATATAGTGACTGAATGCAAAATAGAAGATGCTGCATTTTTGTGGAGCAGAACAAAAACATGACCATTTCCAAGAATAAGGGGCAAACTCTCAACTGTCCAGCTCCTTGGGATGTCTTCTTGATGTGAAAGGTGCTATAAAACTCATTTTTTTGTGGTTGCTGTTTGTGTGTGGATTATAGTAGGCTGCTATCCCTGTGTAAAATACCATGCACCAAAGGCCTGATGCAGCAGAGCTTTGCTTGAAGGCAAAAAAGAAGCATAAACAGAGCTAATGAGATTTTCTGTCACTTTTAGCAGAATGCTAAAGAATGAATTGTTTAATGCATTAGATATGAAAAAGGAACGGTTGTTGAAACTCTAGGTGCTTCTTACACAAGGAAGTGGCTAATGAACCTCTATATAGTGTCTCTATTAGCAGGCTATTAAAGGTCAATTCCTGAAATCTATATCCTTTTAAAAAGCCCAGTTAATCCACATTGATTTTCTTGTCTGGATAAATTTGCAGATTCCTAGACAGATGCTCAGTAAATTCTTGTAAGCAAGTAGAAAGAATGTCAGATTATCATGGACGTAGGACTGAAATCCCGTAACAACAGCAGGAGCTGAAAAAAGATGGTAAGCAAAAAAGCACCTGTAAGCCATATCAGGTCAGGAAGATTAAAAAAAAAGCCAGGATGGAATATGTGATGCGTGGAATTTGAAGTTTTTCTTAAAGAAACTATAAGGGTAGAAAATCAAATATTCTTCTTTGAAATTCATAAGAAGATATCAAAGTATTACAGGAATCTGCAGTGGGATTTTAAGGACGGAAATCTTCAGGAAATCTTCAAAGCACTTGCTGTACTGAGCTGTCTAGTCAAGACAATAATGTTTTAAAGTTGCGTGCTGCTGTTCCTTTGCACATGGCCTTGAAATGAACGCTCAGTTTATTAATTTGAGAAATTGTCACTGCATGGCTCCTGCTCTGCCAGTTACACTCCACTGCTCATTTCCCTAATTTCTGTTTTTTTTCCAAAAGAAAAAAAGAGTTTACTACATTGATCAAACACTTCTGTGAGACCTAGATGTGTCTGTGCACATCGGAAAAATGATACTGTCTTTCAATGGAAGAAACGTGACACCTTGGATACCCTTAGGAATCAATTTCTAAGACAAATAAAACTCAGACATAATCTTCAGGCAAATGCAAATTGATGTAGATAGGTCATGGATTATCCTGACAACATATCAAACAAGAAATAAAAATAATCATTTGCATTTGATACAGTGCATTTTATGTTGTGAGGACGTCTCAAAGCATTTCACAGGATATACTGTAGATTGTAATGATTGCATTTTGTAGGTGAACACGACAGCTAATTTGCACACAGCAATGTGCCACAGACAGTGAATGATCAATTTTAATTCAGCAATTGTTGGCCATAATGGTTATGGGGATAGGCATGATTCAAAGTGCATCTTGCTTTGAGAGCTGGTGCAGACTCAATGGGCTGAATGGCCTCCATATGCACTGACATTTCAGTGATTATTGGACATTGGTCAACTCCCTTCCATTGGTCACTTGGACAACTTACTTCTCTTTTTGAATAGTGCCTCGGGATCCTTAATGTCCAACTGAGCAGACAGATTATCTATCAGAACTTCAGATTTCTGTAATATCGACGTAAGGAATGGTTAAGAAATTGACAAATGAGACTGCAGCTGACATTTATCAATAGCTTCAAAGGATTTTGATATTAACTTGTGTAGAAATAGATTGAAGTCTCATGCAGGAGCAAACATTTTCAGGGGCATTTCATAAAACGTTACTGTTCATTGCAGTGGCTTTATAGGCAGAGACAGCAGCAACTTAAAATGTCAGTGATCAAGCAGCATTGCAAAATATGATAAATTCCTAGTGAATTGAATTTATGATAAAATAATAATCCTTGCATTTGGTTGGGGTACATCACAAAACTTCTCACAGGATATGATGTAAAGTGGAGTAATTGTATATTTGTTGACGTACTGTCCCACAAACAACCATGAAGCGAATGATCAATTTTATTTGGGGATTGTTGATCCACGACAGCAGGAGAAGCTTCCGATTGACCTCACATTAATGTCCCAAATACAGTGGAATCCACTTTAGGCGGATAACCCCAATCGAACAAAACGCCTGGCCCTGATTTATTTGTATTCTTACCTGTTTTAAATATGTCGGTTGATTCATATTCGACAAAAATCTGGTTAATCTGGTCAAAAAGCCACGCTGGTCGCTGCTGAATGTACTCAATCGGGACTTTTGTGTGTCGAGTGGCTCCATTCAGCCACAAGGGATTCCAGGATGGAGATGAGAGGAGTCTAAGATTGATTGACAGCGGACTCCAGCCATTTACAAGAGGCTGGAATTGAGCTATCAATCAGGGAGAGGGCGGAGAATGGAGAAGAACAAGGGAGAGAATGGGAGGAGTCAAATCGCAATATCAAATACAAGGATTATTATTACAACTCTGGAAATAAAAGCTGTTTTGGAAGCCAGTATTGCCGCAACTAACTGGTGCGCAGTTTGTCTCAGCTGATCTGATAAAGAGTTACAGCACCCGTTGAGATTTTTAGGAGGTGATGATGATGATGCAAATACAGAGTTCGATCTTCCAGGAAGTCTATCTATGGATCTAAAAGAATTGTAGCATTGTTCAGCACTGAAAAAAGCTTATTTTGCTATGTTTTCTTGACAGTGAAATCCTGTGAAGTGCTTTGAGACATCTTGACAATGCGATGAGGCGCTATGTCAAATGCAAGGATTATATACAATAACAACAACTTGCATAGTGCCCTTCATGTGGTGTAGTCTCAGAATACTTTATTATTATATATTATATATATTTTTGTCTGTACCGGCTCTTTGATAGAATTATCCATTTAGGTTCCAGTCCCCTACCCTTTACCCATACCCTTGAATCGTGATGAACTGGACAATATTGAGAGCCCAAAACTCCACCTGTGGAAGACCTCACTCAATACCTCAAAATGGAGAGTCCACTTGCGCACCTGGGTTGTGACTCTCTTGGGAGTATCCGCCCTATTGTTTTGTGGGTGTAACTGCCCTATTATTTTGAACCCCACTACGCAGATCTATAGGAGCCAGAGTTTATGGTATTAAGGCACAGGGCTGTGGCGGGCTACATGTGTAGTAACTGTCAGGATCATCCCTGATACTCATGGTGGTGTTGGGCCTTCTCTTTAAATTGCTGCAATCCCTGTGGCAAAAGTGCTCCCACAGGGCAGTTCCTGCACTCCGATCTGGTGACAATGAAGGAATGGCAATATACAGCATGTCCATTTCAGGATGGTGAGTGATGTGCAAGTGGTGGTGTTCCCATCAAACTGCTGTTCCTGTTCTCCTGGATGATGTAGGTGGCACAGTTTCTCTTAACCACATCTTTGGTCAGTGTAATAATGTAATAAATATTACATGACATGTTGTATTCCCAACCCCAGGTCTGTGAGGAAGAAAGAGGTTATCTTTAAATAAAAGAAATCAAGACACAATGTTTCTCACAGGAGCATTTTACATGAAGAGCATGTGATGAGTGCCCAAGTATTTCCTAAGAGAGTGACTTATAAATGCTGAAGGCACCAGTGAGCTATTACATGTTGCCTGGAGTGAAAGAACATTTACAACTCATTGTCATTGGTGAGATGTTTTGTTCATTCATTGGCAGAAAGCAATCAGAATTAATTTGAGAAGGCAATGGCTGATGAAGGATAATTCGCAGGTCTCATTCATCTTTTTTCCCCACTGGTTTGAGTTATCCCTCCACTGGGACCATTCATTCACATAAAATGTTTCAGTAACTTAACACTTGTCAGCCCTCAGGGAGAACTGTGTTAATTGCTCACTTAAAATGGCTATGTCCTTTTGGAGTCCATCCAAAATATAAATCCAAATCAAGGTCACATCACTTTGCCAGATGTCACTTACCATTCTCACACTGCACTCCTTTCAGATCGTATTCTCTCTGAAATAAAACTTATTTTTGAGACTCAGCATCTTGGTATCATAACACCGGAGCCACAGACCGTGGAGTTTGGGGGTTCACTCCCACCGCTACTATCATGGTAAGCTCTCAATCTTGGTTGCTCCACTCTCCACAAATGTAGCATTAGTGTGTTTTCCCTTATAATTAAAAAGAAGTGGAGGAGTCTAATTCCTGGAGGCCCACTTGGAGAAATCTGATCTATACTGGTACCACTCCCAATCCTACTCTGTAAAGGGCTTTGAGATGTTTTACTTGAAAAGTGCTACGTAAGTGTAAGATGTCGGTAATAAAAAAAACAATGCTTGCATATAGCACCTTTCACATTGGGAGCACTTCACAGGATTTACTCTGTAAATCTTCATGCCCAACTCTCATAACCTTCTGACTCAGAGGCAAGAGTGCTATCACCTGAGCTTGGCTGACATGTGACATGTGTAATAGTGCTCTGACTAAATTCCCTTGTGAAATATGAACAGGTTTGAGGCAGGTGACTAATTCTAATTTTTCAAGGTATAAGGGTACATGTGCAGTGTCCCTATCACTATTGTACAAAGTGGGTGCATGTACTTTTATTGGCAGTTTTGGAGAAGGGTTGAAATTCAGCCATTGAATCTTGAATTTTAGCAACTTAAAGCTGAATCCTTTTTCCCATAAGAATGCTGCGTTTATTCTGCACTTTTTGAAATTGCTGCTAAGTTTTAAGTATAAAACAAAGGTTGAGTCATAATCAATCACACTGTAGCCAGGCTCCTGAGGTGGTATCAGAACTCCCCAGTGATTCTCCTCACTGCAACGTGACTGGTTCAAATCATGGATGGACTACATACGTCTGACGAAAGGTCATTGATCTGAAATGTTAACTCACTCTCCTCTCTCCATAGATGCTGCCTGACTTGCTGAGTGTTCCCAGCGACTTCTATTTTTAACACTGTTATATCTAGCGACTGTGTCTTGTTAGCAAATGCCACATTGATTTTGCATTAAGCAGAGTTCCACAGAAAGCCATAATTTGAATGACAAAGGAGTCCAGAACAACAGGAGAAACTCACTTCTCAGTTTGAATACTGCCGTGTGATCTCCAACATCTACCTAAGTAACAAGAAAGACTTGTAGTGTATAGTAAAGGAAGTTTCATGAAGAAGGATTGTCACACTACTCTTTATTAATAGCTCGCTGTACCTGTTGCAGTTTCACTTGCAACCAAAGGATCCATTATGGAATGTAGATTGACACATAGACAGACATTTCATCTTTATCTATACTTATATGGGAGGACTCCTGTGTGAGGACTCCTTTTGGGAGGACTCAGTGGGAGGACTCGGTGCTTTAAAAATGTAACTTTGCTGCTGTTGCTGCGACTTAGTTTCATCTGTGTTCTTTATATGTTCCTGCCGCCGCTTGGCTACGTGCGTGCTCCGATAGGGACAGTTCCATTTATTTTTATATCAATTATTTTTGTTGTGTTGTTTTTGGTTATGTCAGTTCCTAAGGCTATAACAACTCCGAGTTTCTCTGAGAACAATGCTGGAGTTTATAGCTGAATTCCACATCTATCAGTCTCTTGTTCAAAGGATCCTGTATCCAGCCTCACTATGACTTATCTGTTTTATCTTGACTGCTGCCTCTGTCCTCAAGTTGTTAAACCCCAGTACAAATTAGGCATGGAACACTCCAGCTACAGGTCTTCACGTTTGGTCTTGAAATAGTTTTGATTTTGTGTGAGGGTTTATTCTGGTTTAGACCAGTCCTTGTGCAGACAGCAAGCTCGCTGCGATCTCAGCCCTTAATACATGCTGATGCTCATACAAGAGGATTACAGAGTGACATCACCAGGTTTATCAATTAAGCTGTATTTATTTACTTCATTCCCTGACCAGTGCCACTGTATATAGTCAGGGGTTTTGGCATTTCGTGCAATGATTTGGATTCCTAATCTTAGGTTGTTTGATCCCTAGAGTAGTCACATTTATCTCACTGGGATTTCACTTGAATTAGACTGTACCAGATTTCCACATTTTTAATGTCAATGTTTTAAACTTTTCTGTTTAACCAGTGATTTTAAACATTTTTAAAAAAATGCAGGTAGGATCACTTGCTTGTACTCCACTCCACTGTACTCCACAATGTAAGCTCCATAATGGAGTCCTGTAGCTCAGTGGTTAGAGCACTCGCTTTGCAAGCGAGAGACCTGGGTTCGATTCCCAGCAGGTTGAAACCTTGGGCAAGTTTCCTTACTCCACACGCCTGATAATAATCCCTCAAAAAAAAAGTAAAATAATAATTTGCTCACTCCATGACTGTTTGTGGGACACTGCTGTGCGCAATTGGCTGCCGCATTTCGTGCACAAATATACAGTCAATTCACTTTCCAGTATATTCTGTGAAGGGCTTTGAGTCGTCTCTAGAAGATGTGAAAAGCACTATATCAAATGCAAGGATTATTATTATATTTATTATTATATTATTTCTCTACCCGCCCCCTTCTCTGAGCTGGCTCAGGTCTGCTCTTTCTTCCTCTTGAATCCCTCCCCCTGATCCCCACTTTAACTATCTTTAAATTCCACTTGAAGACTTACCTCTTTGACGCACCAATGGTCACCTTCCCCCCACCCCCACCAGGCCCTTTCTCAGCATCCAACTCCACTGTACAGTGCTCTGAGCTGCTATCCTGCGTGAAGGGGGTTATATAATTGCATGTTATTTTTGAGATGTTATTAAATATTCGCAGTTACTCAAAGAATAGAAGTAATTTTGTTGAACCTAAAGTGTAAATTGTTACAAATCTGTTCTTTTATCACCATTTTTGGGAGTTACACAATACCTATGGATTGTACAATGGCTCACTAACTGAGGGGGATTCTTAATTCCACCCACATTGGACTTGTGTTATCAAGTCCATGTTAAAGGAAGCAGTGAGTTATGTTACTAAGTAGCGTTCAATTTACTCCATTCAGTTCTCCAATTTCAAACCCACGTGATAATATTTGCAATAATCCTTCAGCCTTTTTCACTCTCCCCTCCTATATACAAAGGGATCTTGGATTGTAAGAACAGAATAAGTCCTGGATGAGAAAGGCTATTTGATCCACTATAGCTTACCCCTCCTGTAAATTAATTCAGTTTATACCCCAATTGCGTGTGGGCTTAAGAGGAACATACAAGACCAGAAAAGACCTGACTAATCTAATAGTTTAAAAAACGACATTCCTCTGCTTCTTACACCCTTCAGTCAATGTTTTCATCAAATAGCTATTCAGCTCCCTTCTGAATGTGCCGACATGTTTGCCTGCATTGCCTCCCTGACTAGTCTATTCCACATTTCATATCACATTAGAAGAACCTGTCCATAAACAGATATTACAAATTGTCCAAATATTGCATTTAAACAAATATGAGTTACAAACATGGCTTTTAAAATAAAATCAGATGGCCTTCTTCAGAAGGAGATAAAATGTAGAGGTTTAACTGCATGGAAATGAAAGATGTACATAACTGAATTTCAGAGAAGTCTGATTTTCAATTTAACGTATATAGGTCAATGTTGGGGACAATGTCTCTTTCAGTTAACATACTGTTGACTACATAGCTTCGGGCATTCACTGTCTGACTCTAGTCAGTGGTGTAACCTATTTATTAACTTCTGTGATAAACTGCAGGCAATAATTTGCCCAACTAATTACGTCATAGCTGCACTCCGTTTTCTTTTCAATATGAAACTGCCTAGAGCCTAGCCGACAGGCTGGTGAATGCTGATGTCAATCAGACAGCACGGTAGCTATGGTGACTTTGGTGCTCATTATTGCTGTACACAGACAGACAGACAGACAGACAGATAGACACACACACACACACACACAATGGTTTTCCAGCTAGTCTTATGCCCCAATCCTTAACAATACCAGACAAGACTGGTCACTTACACTCATTTCTCACATGGATTGTTGGCACCACAGCTATGTTGTACATCCTCCTTCCTTGCAAATAAAATTAATATTATAATAATAATCCTTGCATTTGATATAGCCCTTTTTATGTCTTCTAGACGTCTCAAAGCGCTTCACACAATATACTGTAAAGTGAACTGGTGTATATTTGATTGGGACGGCAGTATCCCACAAACAGTCAAGGATTGAAGTGACCCATTTATTATTGGGTTTTTTTCTTGAGGGATTATTAAGAGGCGTGTGGAGTAAGGAAACTCGCCCAAGGTTTCACCCTGCCGGGAATTGAACCCAGATCTTTTGCTTGCAAAGTGATTGCTCTAACCACTGAGCTACAGGACTCCATAGAAGAGTATCCAGGACCAAGCAACGCTAATATGAATGGGTAAACCAGCAATGTCAAGTCTGTGCTTTGTCTTTAAAACAACTGCTCAAAGAATAGGTAAACTTTCAATATCTTTTGAACCTTTTTTATTGGTTGATATTTCAAACATTTTATACTGATGACATAACAAGTAGCCCATCACTGAAGCCGTCAGTACAGAGGCACCTGGTGAAATCCCTGGCTTTTCATTAATCGGGTATATGGTGAAATGTTACATCACCTCACAGTGTGCAGTTTACATGCAAACGGTCAAGAATGAAAATGAGGAAATCTGATTGCTGCTTCTGCTGAACCCACCTACAAATCTTTCCAAATCCAACCATTTTACTATGGTTAACACATTAGTAAAGTGCTTTACCATCATGCTCTGAAGGCACATGTTAAGCTTGCCACCTGAATGCTTTCACTGACAGTGGCTACATTAGTTCAATTTTAATTGCTCCATTTGTGCCAATGGGTTCCATATACCATCCGACTTCACTCATCAAGCAATATTTGACTCATTCCTTTCAACTTGAACGAATACAAAAGTGGATGGTTTGTTCATTATATGTGATGTTGTGCATCTATTTAACAGATTAACAAACCCTAAAAATGCCAGCTGTGATGCTTCTTTTTAAATAGCTGCGTATGAACTAAATGCTTGAAGATTTCACCTGTTTGGAGCTTTTGAACCTTTTTTTATTCTTATGTACAGCTCCATTTCCCAGGCAGATGTAATCAGTTTTCTATTAACACCAATCTTTTCAATATGTCTTTGTAATGATAGAGTGAGAAAAGCAGTATGTGAAAATGACCATGTTGGGTGAAAATCCCAGTTTAAAACAATCTTCATTTATTGTCTGGTTTGGGTGGGTAAACCCCTCCAGTTTCAGGACAATGTTATCATAGAATGTTATAGCACAGGTTATTCAGCTCTTTGTGAATGTGCCAGGTCTCTGAAAGAGCTAAGCATTTACTCTAATCTGAAGTTGTCTGAAGCTCTGTCACCATTGTTATTAGTGCTTGCAGAGCTCCGTGTTTCAGTGCCAATTTACTAACTCTGCATTCTGTGTAGCAGGACTGAAACTCCAAGCTCCATCAATGACGGTAACTGAAGGCTTCAAGGCTACAAGCCATTGTATCAAAGGCAGCACCAGGACGAAGATGAGAATTTCACATCTAAAGCAAGGGCAAAGGTTGGATTAGAGTTCGCTCATTTTTCTTCCTTATCTGTGTAGCACTTTGCTTCTGCTTGTTGCTCCTCCCAATATAGTAAACTGGTGAACTGCAAACGTCAATCAGATAACAGTAGAAGACAGGCACCCTGAGACAGCATACCACACCGTGAGGCGCAACCTAGGTGTCAGGTTCGACCCACAGCTGTCCTTCCTACCGCACCTCCGGTCCCTTACCAGGACTGCCTTCCTCCACCTCCGCCACATTGACTGCCTCTGACTGTACCTTACCCCAGAAGCAGCCAAAACACTCGTCCATGTGTTCGTCACTTCCCTCAATTATTCAAATGCCCTCCTCCCCAGCTCCACCATCCAAAAAATCCAGCTGATCCAAAACTCCACGCTGCATATTCACCCATACTAAACTACGTACTCCCATCACACCAGTTCTAGCCAGCCTCCAATGGCTCCCTATCGCCGAAAGGATTGATTTCAAGATCCTCACACTCGTTTTCAAATCGCTTTATGCCCTGGCACCTGCCTACCTCTCCAACCTGCTTATTCCCCAACCCACTACCCGCAGCCTCTGCTCGACTGGCTCTGGCCTCCTGCATGTTCCTCGTGCCCTCCGTTCCACCTTCAATGGCAGCGCTTTCAGCCATTACGTCCTGGAACACTCTTCCTCTATCCCTCTGCATTGCCCCATCCTTCCCCATATCCAGGTTGCCCCTGAAGACCTTCCTATTCAATCATGTCTACGGTCACCTCCCCCTCCCCCTGATGTTGCTTTGGGACACTACCCTGCATAAGAGGCGCTATATAAATGCAAGTTGTTGTTTTTGTTGTAGCATTTTTTCCTTTGGCTCATGAGATACTCTGAGCATCTCATTCAATACTTTAAAAGCTCACTTCCAGCCACTGCTTTGGCACAGCCATCTGAATAATCTTTCCTCACTTCGCTCTCCAATATTTTGATTTTTAATTCTTTAACTTGTACTTTAAACAGATAACAAGCTCACAATCTAGGTTGAACAGGGGCAAAGGCATGTTGCAAAATCAGGGCTTTTTGGATGAGTCCTTAAACAGAGCTCGTGTCTGCCTCTTCAGGTGGGCTTTAAAGATTCCATGACACTTCAATTTAAAAGTAAATTTCTCTTGGTGCCACAGCCAATAATCCCTGCTCCTCTGGATTAGTTGCTCATTCACCTCATGGCTGCTGCATTATAATAATAATAATCCTTGCATTTGATATAGCGCTTTTCACGTTGGAGGACGTCCCAAAGCGCTTCACAGAATACACTGTAAAGTGAATTGACTGTATATTTGTGGGCGAACGCGGCAGCCAATTGTTCACAGCCTTAGCCAACAGAAAGTCACTACACATAGTAGTAAACAAATATGAAACCCATTCAGATGTTTTAAGATATGATTCTAGTTCTACTCAGCCTCAGGCAAGATACTTTTCTATTTGCTTCATCCTAGTGCTCCTACTGTTTGCAATATTTAATTATGTAATCTTAGACATAATTTGTGCTTCTTTTATGAATCATACGGCACAACACATCATGAAAGAACCAAAGTACATTCCTGAAGATTAAAGTCAATGCTTTTAACTCTTGCGGTAAATTCTGACGCTGCAAAATGTTCTTGTTTATCAAGCAAGGACGATTAGAAGTCAAAAGGGTCTCTGGAACAATATTCAGCATGGAAATAATGACCTAGATATATTGAAATGCTCGTTACTTTCAAGTACTTTATATGCATGAAAAAAAATCAGCAGCCAGGACACAAACAGCTGAGTTTTGACATCTGTGGCATCAGTGCAGAGTTTATTAGGAGCAGAGTAACCAGCTGGAAGAAAGGTGATCATCAAGGGCACTCAGCCTCCACAGGGACATGAGCAGGAATTAAGAGATCTACAATGCTGGATGGGGCAAAGGCCGTTGGTCAATCAATAGATGGGGAGAAAAGCACACATCTGGCCTGACTGGATCAGCTGTGTGTTTTCTCGTTTAATTGAAAATTCATGCACAGATCGGGCCAGTTGCATTCTGTCCAGCTGAGACGTTGTGTTGTATATTTTTTTCACTACGGTTTCAAACTACAAACCTATTTAAGCTTTTAAAAAGCTTAACTGACTGTTGGGAGGCACAGTGAGACAACAAAAGCTACAAATGGTGTAACTCTGAAATAAAATGAGGCATTGCTGGAAATACACAAGTTCAACTATCATCTGAATAGAGATAATATTCACTACGAATAGTCACTACACTTGTATTAAATTTTGTGAAGTACTTTAAGATGTCTTGATGTGATAATGCGCTGCATCAAATCAATTATTATTATAGATTTCAAGACTGTCCCTAGATCAAATTGCATTTTATGTTTATTGTTATTTTAGATTTATAAATATGTAGCTTTACGAAGGCTAACGGATAAAGGCACCACCTGGCACAGCGCTGAGCCGTACAGAGCAGAAGGTTATAGGCTCAAATCCTCATTTCCGCTGTTAGTTTATCTCAGCTATGGAGCTACAATTGTCTCTGTGCCCCTGAGATAGAAAGGAAAATCAGCCAGGTTCTTGCTCTTGATCACTATCCAGAGCCCCTGCTGGAAAGTGTACATATGTGGACGCTGGGTGACAACAGGATCGGGTTTGGCTGTCATGAGTCTCCCGCATTCAAACAATCTGCCAAAATGCTGTATTCACAATCACAAGATCTGGAAATTAGTGATTTATGACCAGAATTGGATTGGATCAATGGCTCTACTCTGATGGGATCCAACAGATGAGATTCCCCACAAGTTGACATAAGGCATGTCTAGTTACCAGTGGGATTCAATATTTGCAAATATTGGATTTTTGACCATAATAATAATCATCTTTGCCTTTGATATAGCGCCTTATCACTTTGTTGAGTCTCAAAGCACTTCACAGGATATAAAGTGTAGTGACTTTGTGTTTTGTGGATGAAAAACAGCAGCCAATTGTGCACAGGATTGTCCACAGTCATGGATTGAGTGACTACATTATTATTTTTGGAGGAAAAATTATTATTTTTCCCCCTGGAAAGCAATCCGTCAATCAACTAACAACCAGGTTCCTACTTACTGCTAGGTAAACAGAGGTGCATGTGTGTATACGTGGAGTAAGGAAACTTGCGCAAGGTTTCGCCTACACATGCCTCTAAAGTTTCACCTCAATGTGGCCTACATTTTGTGTTGTTTCATTGCCCACAGCAGTGCTTTATTGACATCCGAGACATCTTCAAGAGACAAATCCTGAATTGCAGTAAAATATCACCTTGTGGGCAACTCCCTCTTCTGGCCACTTCCCACTAATTTTTTCCCCATTTGAAAGCCTTAGTGACCAAAACACATTACTAAAGAGGGCAATTAATAGTGGTTTTCACAGTATCATTGTCTTCTGCAGCAAGAACTACTTAAATCAGTTTAAAACTGTATTTAAAAAGATATTCAGCATTTTAAATCAGATGAAACTAAGGGCAGTTTCTAGAATCTAAAAAAAAATGACATTTAACCGTGTTGTAAATCATGGCTCGGGTACTCTACTATGTAGTAAGATGCAGAGGAGTTCAATAAATAGAGTAATCCAAGTGTTCTGACACTAACTTGCATGTGGTGCTGCTTTGAGAAGCTGCTCATAATGATGAACGTTTCACAGATGGAACTGGACAGGGCATCGATATGAAGAACAAGCAGTTTTAAAACACTAAATTCCCTTCTTCTGTGCTGAGCAAAGGTAGTTTAATGCACAGTTTGCATTAGGAATTGTAAATTGTACCCACTCAGACTCAATAACATTTGCAAAAGATTTGCAACACTTAGCTTACCTCAACATAAGCAGAGATGAATGGACTTTAATCAATATTGGGACCTAAAATGTAGAATTTACTCTCTAGATTTGTGTAAAATTTATCAATATTAAATCCTGACAGTAACTGAGTGATTGATAACTGATGTCACTGTTGGAAACTATCCTCTGACTCAATCAACTTATAACAATCCTTGCATTTGATCTATTTCCTTTGCTTAGGGCATCTCAAAGCACTTCACAGGAATTACTTGAAAATAACTGTGTTTTGTATTTCCTGTCAGAGTGACAGGAGGATAGGCAGCACTGCATTGCTTGAGGTGCCTTCGTTTGAATAATGAGACTTTAAACTGAAGTCTTGTCACACCAATCAAGAGAGATCACGTCAGAGCATACTTCCCAGCAGGTCTGTGTGACCCTCACCTGTTTATTTACTATTGACTTATTTTACCACTGACTTATTACTATTCTTCAAAGTAGACACAATCATTTTGATTAAAATACATCTGTAAGGACAAAAGGATCATTTGTGTTGAGCAGTGTTAAATTGAGCATTTGAACTCATTAATACGTCAGAATTAAAATGTTCATTCAGTTTCTCTCAGGAGGGAAACTTCTGCTTTTTCTCAGATCAGGTGAAATTGCACGTATCGAGGTAAAGGAAATGTTAGCTGCTGTCAGCAAAGTTACTCTTTACTTTTCATCATGCCTCCTACAGTGTTTGTGAAAGAGTTTTGAATCTGATGGGCTACTGAACAAAGTATGTGAGTTGCTGTGTGGTTAAGGGCAGAAAAAGTGCTACTCAGGGATATTTGTGTGAATTACCTCTCAAATCTCACTCCATCATTCCATTTATATGCATCAGGGGCCACCAGCCGCACAAAATACAGAAATTCAGCTCGTGTAACAGGTGCAACCTGTTCTTAATGCAGGGGTATCAAGCTTCACATAGCGACTATTCAAAAAGAGAAGGGATTTTCTTGCAGTGTCCTGGCCAACATCTCACAGATCATTTGATCATTCTTTTCATAGCTATTTGCGGGACAATACTGCGTACAAATTAGCTGCCAGAATGGCTTACAAATAGTCACTTTACTTCACAGCTCTCTGAGAGGTTTTAACGTTATAGGCAACATTTTAAAGGCAAAGATTATTCAAAGTTCTACATCTGAAACAGAAATAAACAGAAGATTTAAAAAAAAGCAAGTCAAGTTGGCGGGTCATAAAAAAGTTCCACCTTCTGCTTCAACTTTGATCCAGAGTATTTCTGGTCTTGAGTATGACTGGATGGTAGTGAATTCAATATTCTTACACACTGCAATTCAATGTTTCAGACCTTTATGCAGGCTGTTTCAAATACCTCAAAACTGGAGGAAACAAAACACACCTGCATATTTAATGATAGCAGTAGAATAACAGGCTTGAATACTCTCTGAAAAAAGCTTTACCAATTTAAAAAATTCTCCATGGTTTGTACAAAGTTCACGGCAGATATATTCACAGAATTGCACTGTAGTAGCCAATACATAGTAAGTTTAAATCAGCGTCCACTGCTCAATGTCCTTTGCTGAAGACAGCTCCAGCTCCTTTGGGTCAGTAGTTACAAAAACGGACTGCGCTCTACACCAACGCTCCCTTTGCTCGCCAATCACCAGAAAGGAATTCTTGAAATTCCTCTTCTTCATCACTGCCAGCCACATCATCATCTTTTTTCCCTTTCAACGTTTTCACCAGTCGGTCCTTTAGAATATCCTGCTGATCTCGCAGATGCTCTACACGCCTGTAGCATTCACTGTGGGGAAAAATCATTTTAATCAATCGTTAGACAAATCCTAGCAACATCAGACATTTAAACTACTGCACCCTTTGTTAGAAAACAATGTAAATATAGCAAAGAATAACATGGAAATCATACAGAACTTTGAGTCAGATGGTGCGCTACATATGCACAGCAGACATTCCGCAATGATGTGTAAGTAATAATAATAAATACGAGGAGTATTATTATAATTATTATTAGGATAGATACAAGATACACATCTAATTTACAGTATAACTTAGTTGGATGAGAAATTCTGTTAGAATCATATTGGTCGGCAGGAACTATATTCTGCCTGTTCAGATGCATGTAAAAGATCCCATGGTACTAATTGCAAAGAGAAGGGAGTTTCTCCCAGTGCCCTGGTCAAGAATCTCCCAAATAAAACTCCTCATTCACTTCATGGCTGTTTGTGGGACATTGCTATGCACAAAGTGTCTGTGATATTTGCCTACAAAATACACATTCAATACACTTCACAATACAGTATATCCTGTGAAGCTCTTTGAGTCATCTCAATAACATGATAAGGCACTGTATCAAATATAAGGATTATTGCTTCATTGCAAGGGAGAAGAGTTCCTGCAGGTCAGCATGAAGTACTTGAGGAGATGCTGGATTTCTTCCGAGTCCAAAACCGAGGGGATCCATTCTCCGCCCTCCCAACCGCCACTCCCTCCCCCCCGCACTCCGACCCCTACCCATCCCTCCTGCCACATTTTCAAACCTGTCTCCCCTGCTCTCTCATCACCACCATATCCAGCTTAAAACACACCACTTTCTCCCATGACCCCATCCCCACCCCTCTCCTTACCTCTCAGCTCCACCTCCTTGTCTCTCTACTCTCCGACACCATCAATCTCTCCCTATCATCTGGCACCGTTCCCATCCCTAAAAACAGCTATAATCACTCCCATGCTGGAAAAATCTTCCCTGGACCCATCCTTGCTTTTTAACTTCCGACTCATCTCCAACCTCCCTTTTCTTTCAAATGTCCTTGAAAGAGTTGCTGCTCCCCAACTTCGCTCCTTCCTCTGCTACCATTCCCTTCATGAGCCCCTCCAATTGGGTTTCGTGCTGCTCACAGCACGAAAGCTGTTTTGGTCGAGGTGACAAACAACATTTTGTCCACCTGTGACCAGGGCTCCCTCTGCCTCCTCGTCCTCTCTGCTGCCTTCGATACTGCGCACCATTCCAATCTCCTCCACCACCTCTCCTCTCACCTCAACCTTCAAGGTTCTGTCCTTGAATGCTTCAGGTTTTATCTCCCACACCGTCTCCAATTTGTCTCCACCAATAGTTTCTCTTCCAGTCTCGTGTGGTGTTCCTCAGGGCTCTGTCCTCAGTGCCCTCGTCTTCAACCACTACATGCTCCCCCTTGGTGACATCATCCACAGACATCGGGTCAATTTCCACATGTACGCGGATGACACTCAACTCTATCTCTCTGCCTCCACCCGCGATTCCAGGACAACTGACGTCCTGACAGATTGTCTGTCTGACATCAAGTCCTGGATGAGAGCCAACTTTCTACAGCTGAATGTCACCCCCACCCTGCCCGACTCCACTGGCTCCTCAGGGGATAAAATTCTAAAACCTCGTCCTCCATGGCCTTGTCCCCTTCTACTTCTCTGACCTGCTGGCCCCCTACCAACCTGTCTGCTCCGTCCGTTCAGCAGGCTCAAGCCTGCTCCAGATCTCCTGCCCGACCCGCCCTACCATCGGTGGCTGGGCTTTTGGCCTCTCTGCCCCCACTCTTTGGAACTTCATTCCACAATCCCCTCACCTTGCTCCCTCAAGGTACGATTCAAGACCTTCCTTTTTGACCATGCCTTCAGCCACCCTCCTACCCCCTCTGCCCTCCCTCATCCCAACCCTGCCCCCTCCCCCCCTCAAGCTCGGGTCCTAATCTTGTTGTTGTTGTGGATATCAGAAAGAATCACCATTTAGTTGATACAAAGCGATCTGCCCTCAGCCCTAAAGCATTGCACAGCAATTTAACACACACCATCTTGGGGGGAGTGGGGGGGAGAGGGGGGAGAAATTGTTTTAATGGGATTTCTTAATGACGAACATGTGGGAACTCTGGAAGTAGGATGTGTTGGAAGTGGAGTTCACATGGATTGACGATTACAATAATAATCTTTGTGTTTGACATAGCGCCTTATCACGTCTTCGAGACGTCTCAAAGCGCTTCACAGAATACAGAATGAATTGACTGTGTATTTTGTGAATTAAACAAAAAAAGTCTACATTTGCACGACTCAGATTACTTATTAAAGAATTCTATCAAGAAATACCACAAATTAATTGAATAGGATTCTACAGTTAGGTTTTGTTGTGGTGAACAGTTTGCTGCGATTTTAAATTTTTGTGCGATTGCAAAGGTTTTTGTTTTCTTCTTGGAATTTTAGGCCTCTTTTACACCTTATATGGGTCTTCATAGGTTATAGACCATAAACAGGCAGCCTGGGCGCAGGCCTCAACATTGCTACCATAACAGCAACTTGCATTTTTCAGCTCCTCTCCCGTACAGGTTTGATGCAAGTTTGCACTTCACCTCCTCTCCCGCACCAGGCTCCACGACCCTATCACCCCCATCCTCACCCGACTCCACTGGCTTCCCATCACACAGGATACAGTTCAAGATCCTGGTCCTCACTTTCAAAGTCCTCCATGGCCTTGCTCCCCCCTACCTCTGCAACCTCCTAAACCCCTACCAAGCTACCCGTTCCTTCCACTCAGCGGCTCTGGCCTGCTCCACATCCTCCGTCTTGCCCGCTCCACTATTGGCGGGTGCGTCTTCTGTCACTCTACCCCCACCCTCTGGAACTCCATCCCGCAGTCCCTTCGTCTCCCCCCTTCCTTTGCCTCCTTCAAGACCCATCTCAAGACTCTTCTCTTCGACCGAGTCATTGGTTACTCTCCTTCCCCTCCTCAGCTCGGGCCCGAAACACCAATTGTCCAGCGCCTTGGGATATCCTCCCGGCGCTATACAAATATCATTTTGTTGTTGTTACTGCATTTATATAGCGCCCTTCACGTGGGCTATAAACAGAGCGCTTAAACTATAACATCCTTGTAGAGAAGCTCCCGGCTGCTCCCTGACATTTCCGCACAATCCAGCACTTGGTTGGCAGTTCAATAATTGAGCTAGAATATTTAGAGGATATGGAGAAAAGAAGAGAATAGGGATTCAAAGAATTGTGATGATCCAATGTAATGGCAGAATATCAGAACAAACTTAACAGGCCAAACAGAGTCCTCTGTTCCCAGCTAGTGGAGCATTTAAGCGCTTTGAGACATCTAGAAGAGTGAAAAGCCCTATATCAAATGCAAGGATAATAATAATAATTGTAGATACTAAGTAGTGTCCTGTCATTCACTGATGCGCCATGTTAAGGGGGCTCAGCATGCTGCGTCTTTATGCTTTCCGTATCTTGTATCAAAAAGCTGGTTTAAAAGTTAAAATAAAAGCCTATCTGAAGCCTATATGAGCCTACACTCGTATTCCTTAATTTCTATTACCTACTAAGCAGCACAATTATTTTTGCTCCTTTGCTAAAACTATAACTCTGATCTCAATGGTGGATTCAATTGAAGCAAATAATCAATATTTGGTTACTTCTGTGCAGAACAGTACACATCACAAGAGGTCACCACCACTGCTCTACTTAAATATTAAACACCTTCAACCTTCAATATTCTCCTGTTTTCTTTTGTCCTATTTTGACAATTTGAAAATACATCGGCCAAATCTGCATTATTTCTTAGTCTTAATTTTTCTAAGAAATGCATCTGGTGTATTAGAATTATGATACTTACACATTTCTGGATATTACAAATTAATATCCCAATATTGTTTATTCATATGGTGATTTGAATCATTCCAAAGTGGGAACTGGCTAAATTGTTCCTGAATGACAGTCTGAAGCTGGCACATAAAAAGCTGTAAGATTAGTGAAGCTGCCCTGAGTTATGCCTGGATCTCTGTAGAGGTCATTCAGCTCCTATGTTAAATCCAGTGACTCTCCCAATTCGTGTCCCAGACAAGATCATCAGCCCCAGCAGAACTGTAGTCAAGAACAGGAACCTTAAGGAAACCATAACTCTTTGTAATGGCTGATTTCAGAATAAGGAAATGTGTGAGAGGACATAAATCAGTTTTGTAACAGTATAAATCTACCAGTAAAGGGGGTTTCTGTCGTGATGCTGCTATACTTAAACTAATCTTCATTATTATGGCAACCGACTGACACTTCATGTTAATAGGCCGGTGACCTTTCAATATCCACACATAGGCACACATGCAAACACACATTGGCATGCATGCAAATATGAGTATTCACACACGTGTGTATTACTGCTTTGCAAAGTTAATTTACTGGAAACAACATTCATTTTGTGAACTGCTTCGTATCCTGATGGCTTCTTTCAATACTTGTAGGCCGTTCTACACAGATGGAAGAAACTTAAAACTGACTAAAATAATCTAGGACACAAGCACGTCTGTAGGAATGCCACAGGAAAACCAGCACAGGCTGACCCATCATGCCAAGAGCTTTGTGCAGAATGTCACATAATGTCAGTGCAATGCATTACCGCAGAAAGGACGGGATTGCCAAGTCAGAAATAGTGTTCACACCATGTCCCCTGGGAAAGGATTAAAGTCTGTGACGCCAAACCAAGCAACTCTACACTATTCAGACAGCTGCAGAAAAAATGGATTAGGCCAGAATAAGTGCTGTTAACTGCCTTTTGTTCACTGACAAGTTTAATCTATATTAATAGGCGAGAGAAAAGCTAACAAATGATCAGGAACTGCACTATGTAAATTAACTGTAAACAGTTGTTTACAGCTTTAACACGAAAACCACAGCCTCAATAATCTGATAGAAAAAGTAAAGAGTGATAGAAACAGATAAAACAGAAGTTCCTTAAGTTAACAGATCTTTTGCAAAATCAAGTGGATTAATCACTGATGAGAATACACACTAGGAACACAATTTTTTTTATATCCAGGAATCTCACTGAACAGAATTAATCAAGAGTTCAGAGAGCAGTTATACCATTTAACGACATCAAAGAACATAACAAAATATCATTCTATCAGACCAATCATCACGGCAATGCAGTCCTCATTCAGTATGGCCATAAAATGACTGGCATCCAGAAGTGACCCATAGCCCAATCCTCATTACATCGGTGGAGCCAGTGACTAACGAAACATGTAGATGATGTCAGGCAGATACAGATCTACTATCTCCCTGACCTGAAATGTCAGGTCACGATGATCAAATTTCAACAAGAATTTCTCTGATTTGAAGGGGGAAATACTTTGTGATATAGATATGCTAAGCAAAGACTCAGAGAAAATAGGTTCTCCCGATACTCCTAAATCCAGGGTTCATCCAATGATCATGACTGTTTGTGGACCTTGCTGCCACACTGGCACAGAAACACGATGTCGATACTGGACAGTAATTACCTGTGAAGTGCTTTGAAGCTTTTCAATATGATAAAGCTCCAGAAAAATGCTAGCTTTTTCTAGTTCCTTATAATATTCCATTGAACAATCACTGGCATATTATGCTAGATGGCTCCAATGTCAGAACCTTCCTGTAATTCGCTTTTACTAGTGATACCCTGTGCCCATATTAATTTTCTCATACCTTGTAAGCAGAATTGTACACTTTTTCAAAAGTAAAAGGAAGATGCTATACTGAGGATGAGGGATGAGTCA
Source organism: Callorhinchus milii (assembly GCF_018977255.1). Taxonomy (NCBI): domain Eukaryota; kingdom Metazoa; phylum Chordata; class Chondrichthyes; order Chimaeriformes; family Callorhinchidae; genus Callorhinchus; species Callorhinchus milii. Next base: position 64,241,141 of record NW_024704743.1, read on the forward strand.
GGGCAGTGAGCATATGGGCCACCCTTGGTATATCATGTTCCTCATTACCATTAGCAACACTATGTACTAAGTAGGCCATCTAGTGGCAATACATCAGTACTATTCTGTGAAGCGCTTTGAGACGTCTAGAAGACATGAAAAACGCTATATTAAATGCAAGGATTATTATTATTATTACTACACACTTTCAAATCTAAATAAATGACAATGGACATCATTATAGTGCCTTTTACGTCAGGAGGATGTCTCCAAGCGTTGACAATGCTGGCTGGACACCCACACTGGGGGTGGGAGCTGAACGGGTTGGGGAGGGGACAAATGACCTACATACACCTCTTTGACTGTGTCTTTGGGCAACATCTTCACATTTTTATTTCCTTACTTGGTGTCAACCAGTACATTGGTCAACTACTTGTTCTTTCATGAACAAGTACATTCATACTACGTTCCATGTTGAGACTTTACCTCAGTCTAGCCTGACATTCCTAGTGCTGTACTGGGGAAGTGTTGCTTTATCAGATGAGACATCTTTTGGCTGAACCATCTTTTGGCTGAAGGGTTAACCTGAGTTCCCATTGATCTGTGCAGGTGAAAGTTAAAGATTCCACAATGATAACGTGAATATAAGTGGAACCTTTTGAGCAGACAGCTTACAGGTTATTGCCAATTTCACTTTCTGATGTGATGTTGGCATGGGCATCCTAATGACCTGGAAATAGGTCTTTTTAACTCGAAAGCAATCAGTAGGTGGGTATTAAGTTGGCCAACTGTGCACATCCACAGTGATTGGGGACTACAGTGTAACTGTGTTATGATTGAATTTGCGCCATAATGAAGCCAATTACAATGGAGCCTTTCATACAGGATGAAATCCTCAATTCAGAAGAGTCCTGTAACTCAGTGATATAACACTTGCCTTGCAAGTGAGAGACCTGGCTTTGATTCCCGGCAGGGCGAAATGTTGGGCAAGTTTCCTTACTCCAACAACAACAACTTGGATTTATATAGCGCCCTCCACGCCGGATGGCATCTCAGAGCGCTTTACAGTAACGGATCCTGGGACCGAGCCACGGGGAGGGGTAGGAAGGTGACCAAAGGCGCGGTCAGAAAGAAAGGTATTCAGCAGAGACCGGAAAATGGGAAGGGATGGAGCGAGACGAAGGGAGTGAGGAAGGCAGTTCCAGAGCCTTGGGGCTTAGTGGCTGAAGGCACGGCCGCCAATGGTGGAGCGGAGGACTCGGAGGAGGCCAGACCCGGAGGAACGAAGGCAATGGGTATTGTTTTGAGGAGAGAGGAGGTCAGAGAGGTAGGGGGGGTGCAGAGGAATGCAGGGACTTGAATACGAGAGTGAGGATCTTGAAATTGATCCTCTCTGGGATAGGCAGCCAGTGCAGTCTGGCAAGGACTGGCAAGGTGATTGGAGAGCGGAGTTTCGTGCGGATGAGAATGCGGGTGGGAGAGTTTTGAATTATTTGGATTTTATGGATGGTAATGGATGGGAGACTGGCGCTAAGGGCGTTGGGAGTAGTCCAGCCGAGAGGTGACAATGGCATGGACCAGGGTTTCAGCGGCTTTTGGGGAGAGATATAGGCGGAGACGGGCGATGCGTCGCAGGTGGAAGAAGGCGGTACTGGTGAGGGACCGGATGTGGGGGAGGAAGGATAATTGGGGGTCGAACCTGACACCTAGGTTGCGTACTCCACATGCTTCTGTTTACCTAGCATCAAGTAGGAACCCGGTTGTTAGTCGATTGGCGGATCACTTTTCCGGGGATAATAATCCTTCAAAAAAAACAAATAAGTTGGTCACTCAATCCACGACTGTTTGTGGGATACTGCTGTGTGTAATTGGCTAAAGCGTTTCACCCACAAATATAGTCAATTCACTTTACAATATATTCTGAAGCGCTTTGAGGCGTCTAGAAGACGTGAAAAGCGCTATATCAAATGCAAGTATTATTATTAACCCTGGCCAACAATGCTCCAGATTGATTGATCATTCACTTCATGGCTGTTTGCAGAACACTGCAGGCACAAGCTGTTGCTACAATTGATTATTTAGGAAGCACTTTGAGAAGTTTCAACATGACAAGGTACTGTAAAATTCTTCCTTCTACTTCCCTGCCATAATTCTGCACTACCAACAAATCTAGTTGATTTTCCAGGATGTGTGCTTGCTCATGTATATGTGACAATGCAGGACGTCATCGCAACGCCCACAACACAGTAAATGATACACAGTAGGAATGGGTCAATCAGTAGTTACATACAATACACACAAGAATAATTGCCTATTCAACTCGAGGATTGAATATTCAACAGCAATAAATTACAGCCCTACAATTTACTCATTATTTTCTGTTTAAAGGCCGCCCATAAATACTGTTGAATGAGTCAAACACTTAAGCAAATTAGTCTGCAGCAGAAATTTTATTCTGTGAATGTCTTAAAAGTGATTATACTTGGACCTAAGATGTGTTTAATGTCTCTTTTACACTACACAGTTAGTGCCACTTTGATGGGTTTCTGTATCAAATTAGCGTTAAAAGTATAGTATAAATTCAATTTGGCCACATGATTTTTGAGGCCTGCTCCCACAGTTACCTCCAGGATTTGAACCCAAAACATTGCCTTCAGCTAAGCCAGAAATTTTGATTTGCTGTTGCAACTGAAATCAATAAATTTGTAAACTTAAAAATCGTGCATTTCAAACTTCTGGTTCTCAAAAAGCCGGTTATACTTGCAGCTCTTCAATATTATTACAAAATGTATTGGATTTATACCAATTACTAGAGAATGTGCTGAGCTGCATGCACGCACACGGAGTACACTGAGCCCTGGGGAAGAGTAGTTTGCATCAATCCAGTTTCTTGCTCCAACTGGTTGTATTACTGAATATAATAGCATCTCTTCTATACGATAAAAGGTGCAAAAGCACCTGCAGTCAGTGATATGTAAACTCAGTTACACTGGGAAGAATGAATTTATCACAGAAACCTTATCAAAATGTTTCAGATAATTAATGATTTGTTTTGAATGCCATTCCACGCACAGGAAGGTCTCACAAACGGTCATAACGTGAACAACCAACTTAAATGGAAAATTGTTCGGCTGCATATCAACAACAAAACAGCAAATTGCATATCAGGAGAATCATTCGTCTCTTTCTGCACTTTGATATATTTTGTTGTAGAGTTCATAAGGTTTCCAAAGGATTGTGAAATATATTTATCCAATCAAGAATCCAATCTTGGATCCAATCTTGTTGACAGCATTCGAATTGGCCCATGTCATTACACCAATATCTCATTACCTACAGGAATTAAAGGCTTCGAGGTTGTGGAAGTCTGCATTCTGGGATGATGAAAGTAGGGCTCAAAATAATTTTTTTATTCCAGGGACTTAATTCATTCCTTCTCATGCACGCACACACACATGCACAGTGAGCCCTGAATGGATAATAATAAACCTTTCATTTTGATATAGCGCCTTTGAGACGTCTCAAGGTACTCCAAAGGATTTACTGTAAATACAATACAAATTTACATAACACTTTTCAAATCAGGAGGACATCTCAAGGACCTTAATAATGGCTTGGCTCCTGAGCTGGGGATGAGAGCCATAAGGGGTTAATGATAGTAAAGATGTCCTAAAACATGGTCAAAGAGAGAGATCTTGAAACCAACATTGAACAAGGTGAGGGAACGAGCGAGTCATAGTGATTCTGATGGAGTTCCAGAGGGTGTGGGGGGTGGGGGGGAAGATGGTCTGAAAACCTGTCAAGTGGGGCAGTTAGAGTGGGGCACCAATAGCATTCCAGTGCCCAATGAGTGAAGGGAGCAGCTAGGTTAGGTAAAGTACACTGACTGTGTATTTGAAGGCGAACAAGGCAGACACAGCAATGTCCCACAAATAGCGATGAAAAAAATGACCAATGGGAATTGTCAGCCAAGACACCAAGAGTCTCCTTTCTCTTTTCAAACAGTACCATGAGGTTTTTAACATCCAGCTGAACAGACAGTGAGACCTCAGTTCAATCTGAAGGTACCTCTGACATTGCAGCTCTATCCTAGCACTGTACTAGTGTGTTAACCAAGACTGAGTTTGAAGCCTTGACATGGGGCTTGAACCTACAACCTGTTGGCTCTGAGTTGAGAGTGCTACAAATTGAGTCAGGCTGACACTTACTTTGAATTCAGATTGCAAACTCTTCTCTTTCAAATAAAAGCATTTATTTGCCAGGTTTGGCTCAGTTCATAGCACTCTCGCTTCTGGGCCATGAAGTTGTGGATTCAAGCTCAGTCTTGTTGACAGTCCAGTGCAAGTCCCGGGGAGCACTGCATTGTTTGAAGGTGCCATCCTTCTGATGAGAAGTTGAACTGTTTGCCTGTTCAGATGAATGTTAAAGATCCCACACACAAAAAGAGGGAGTTTGCTCCCTTTCTCAACCAACAATCTTCCAGTTAAATTAGTCATTAACTTCATGGCTGTTTGTGATACATTGCTTTGGGCAGATTGTCTACCATGTTCGACTACACTTTATAGTAATTACTTGAGAATTTCTCTGAGACTATGACATTCCAGACACTATATTAAATGCAAGGATTATTTATTTGCATAATATCCATTACCCATTGTGGAGTCCTGTAGCTCAGTGGTTAGAGCACTCGCTTTGCAAGCGAGAGACCTGAGTTCAATTCCAGGCAGGGCGAAACCTTGGACAAGTTTCCTTACTCCACACGCCTAATAATAATCCCTCCAAAACAAAAAACAATTATAAAAATTGGTCATTTTCAATCTACGACTGTTTGTGGGACATTGCTGTGCGCAATTGGCTGCCGCGTTCGCCCACAAATATAGTCAATTCACTTTACAGTGTGTTCTGTGAAGCGCTTTGGGACGTCCTCCCGACGTGAAAAGCGCTATATCAAATGCAAGGATTATTATTATTATTATTACAAACCGCCACAGACATTAACAGAAACCTTTTGTTTGAAGTTGTAGAAAATGTTTGATTCCTAAACTAACAAAGACTGTTATCTGCAATGAATACTGCTCAGTTACGAACTCCAATATGAAGCTCATTTGCAGTGGAATACCTAGTTGAAGTATTCCAGCAATACCAATTCTTATAGTATTAGTGGAACACAATTAGCCCTCTGAACTTCGAAGGCTTGTAGCTCTTCTGCACTTTCAGTCCTTTACTGCAGAGACCTAAAAGCTGTATAATGTAATTCGTTGATCCATAATGCCAGACAATAAAAGCGACTTACCCTTAACTAAATTTATTTACAATGTTGGCACAATATCAAATGTAAGGATCATTATTATTTATTCATACAATTCTATATTTCTGTTTGAGTCTTGCTGCACTAGGATGAAATAGCTAAAAACATACGTTAGTGTTTAAATGAAGTGATACATAAGCAAGCATTTAGATGCTTCTCACCAACAGGAAAATCATAAAAATGCAAATTGTTGAATAGTAGTGTTTCAAAATCATCATGGTTCCTCTCACCCAGAGGATAGGATAAAACTGATTGTTAAGAGATGACTTACTGTGATATGAATCTTGTATCGTGTGCATGAATATGTGGTATGCATATATGGAACTCAGACTGGTTTAGCTACTCTTAAGCATGGTGAGTGGTTTCTGCATTCGTCGAACTCCTGGCTGACCAAAATATATTACTCCTAGTGAAATAAGAACTTCCAGATGAAGGCAGGGGACAAACATTGAAGCTGGAGGCACCTTCTTCTGGTATTACACAAGACCCTCACATGGCCAGGGTGGGCTTTGTAATTCAGAATAAAGTTAGGGAGCTCAGTGTCATCTCGGATAACAAAACTGCTATAAAAAGGGAAATGCTTTGTTTTTCGGTGTCCATCCATCAAGATGTTCTACAGTAGTCTGAAGTGCCACCATACAACTCCAACAGTAGGTAAGTCACCGTCAAACAATTCAACTCAGGTCTGTGTACTAGCCCCGTTTCTCAGCAACACATCACTGAGCAAACTACATCATTACGAACACAATCTTTTATCAACTAGATGAGCATAGGGCATTTTGGATGCATCTGTGTTCAAAGCCCTCACATCACTGAGACAGTCATAAAGCAATAACAACTTGCATTCATAATAATAGTAATCCTTGCATTTGATATAGTGGGTTATCAAGTTAGAAGGACATCTTAAAGTACTTCACAAGAATTACTGTGAAATGTAGTGACTGTGTATAAGTAGTCAAACGCAGCAGCACAGTTGCGCTTTTTTTTGGTAAGCTGGGTGTCTGACACATACTCCATGCTTAAAAGTATCCAAACCAAACTGAGATTTTCATGCATCTCACCTACACATCTATCTTCCCGAGACAGATTGTTGGAAATGGAATGCGCACTCTCTCCCTTGAGGGATGCATCCTGCTTACCCAATTCCGGAAAGTATTAGGCGCAGTTTGGCAAGAGCCAAGGCTTGGGGACCCCAATATGCATTGGGGGTACTACTGGACTCTCGGCAACTAAAACTGAATAGCTTGCCATTCATAGCCCTGTCTAACAAGCTTTTCTGCTGCTTGTCCAGCTAGGACCACTCTACCCCTTTGGGCTTTGGCTTGCAGGGTTAACACGAGCTGAGGCGGAGGATTCCCTACCCCCACTGACTGGTCAGCCCTTCCAAGTCCCATCGATGAGCCAGCCTCGCTGTGCTGTCATTAGCAGTGCCCTGGAGTACTGCGGACCCACCTGGCTCAGAAACTGGAATACCAAGTCCGCCATGGAGAGTTTTGAAGGCGAGGATTTTGAACTCTAGCCTCTGGGGATGGGGAGCCAGTGGAGCCGGGCAAGGGTGGGGTTGATAGGATCACAGAGGTTGGTGCGGGAGAGGACATGAGCTGTTAAGTTCTGAATGATCTGCAGCTTGTGGAGAGAAGAGTTGGGAAGGCCAGGAGCTGCAGAGTTTAAGCAGCAGCTGCTTGCCTGTCTAAAAGCCAATCGAGGTGGATTCCAGGGGCTGGATGTACGAACGTGTTTTCACAAAGTCGGACTCCAGGTAACGCCTTCCAGCTGCTGTCGTCCCAAGCAGCTAAGGAGGAGACATCAAAATTTTCAAAGAGCTTACTAATTCCCAGTTTTTATCACAGGGTGCTGAGCCACACACGTCAGAATCTCTGCAGCGGCAAGTGACTGGAGGCGCAGCTACCTATTTGTCAGCTGGGCTCAGGCATTTCTACCACTGCCCACATGGAGGCAGGAGCAGCCAACAGAGGAAAGAGAGCACGGACATGGAGTAAACAAGGGAAGGATTTAAGAATAAAGTATGTACCTAAAAATAATTCAGTTAATATTGTGTTAGAATTAAAGGTGGACTTTTATCGTGGAAATGTAGTTCGCATTTTTAAACTTGATGAAACCTTAGTAAAACAGATGTGATTATTGCAATGAAAAAGGCGAGTCTCTTTTAGCCAAGCTCAGGTGCAAAGCAAATATTAAGCACATTATGACATCCTCCAGAACTGAAAGCCATTAAATAAACATATATTTGTATTGTGTTGCAACTCCCTTTTCAAATAAGTTTGGTAAACCTTATGCAGATTGTTTCTTCAAAATACCAATACATTATAAAGCACAATAAGTGACAAGATGAATAACCATGGTATTTGTAACGTGGGAGTAGGCATGTATCTGTTACGTGGGAGTAGGAAAAAGGTTTTGTTACGTGGGAGTAAGAATAAAGGTGCGGCTTTGTCACTTCACAAAAACTTTGAAAATTGGGGTATTTAGCAATCACGCTCTTGAATATCTATGTACAATAGCTTTCCTCTGCATTTTTAGATGGTTATAATATAATAATACTCGCATTTGATAAAGCGCTTTTCACGTCTGCTAAATGTCTCAAAGCGCTTCACAGAATATACTGTAAAGTGAATTGTCGGAGTCCTGTAGCTCAGTGGTTAGAGCACTCGCTTTGCAAGCGAGAGACCCAAGTTCAATTCCAGGCAGAGGGCGAAACCTTGGGCAAGTTTCCATACTCCACACAGAGCCTAATAATAATCCCTCCAAAACCAAAAACAATTATAAAAATTGGTCATTTTCAATCTACGACTGTTTGTGGGACATTGCTGTGCGCAATTGGCTGCCGCATTCGCCCACAAATATACAGTCAATTCACTTGGGATGTCCTCCTGATGTGAAAAGCGCTATATCAAAAGCAAGGATTATTATTAAATTGACTGTATATTTGTGGGCGAAATGCGGCAGTCAATTGCGCACAGCAGTGTCCCACAAACAGTCATGGATTGAAAATGATCAATTTATTATTTATTAAGTTATTTTTATAATTTAATTTTTAATAATTTAATGTTTAATGGGTAGAGAGCTTGTGTGTTACTTGCCAAATGGATATCTGACAATATTGCAGCTTCCTGTTGCATCATTTGAATCAGGCATTATCTTAAAAATGTTGAGTCTTCTAATGATGATAACTTTGTGCAGTTCATACAAGCTAATGTCACTGGATGATCAATGGACACAAATTATAAACTAGATAAGGGGATGAAGCAGAGAGTAGTCTGAATGTGAAAGGATTGAAATGGGGAAGGTATTCAGTGGGAAGCTTCAGGGGCAATGATGAAGACCCCTTCATTCCTTGTAAATCACCTGGTTCGCAGAATCAATGCAAGGTACTTAAGATTTACAGACAACACCAACACAGAGGAGGCAGCTAGGAACGTAAGAAAACTCAGCACCAAATGCATCTGGCAAACTCACTGAGAAATTAAGTTCAGTAAAGATTAAAAAATGTTTTGGTTAGCTGGGTTTCAGACATGCAGAAACCTGGTGAAACATGGAGATTCCGGAGATAGATTGTTGGAATGGACACATCCTGCTTACCTAATTCTGGAAAGTATTAGATGCAGGTTGGCAAGATCCAAGGATTGGAGACCCCAGAGTCTGTGTTGGGGTACTACTGGTGTCTAAGCAGCTAAAACTGCATAGTTTGTCATTGATTTCGCTGTCTGGCAAGCTTTCCCACTGCTTGTCGAGCTAGGATCATCCTACCTGTTAGGGGTTTGGCTTGCAGAGTTAGCAGGAGCTGAATGGGATGACTCCCTGTCCCCAGTAACTGGTCTGCCCCTCCAGGTCCTGTCAATGAGCCAGGCTGGCTGCGCTGTCATCAGGTACTGGGGACCTGCCTGGCTCAGTAACCGGACTACTGAAACCGGCACAGAGGGCTGACTCGATTCTGAAATTCCATTGCCAAACATGTCACTTTGGAGCCAGTTCAGCATGTTTATTAAAGAAGTTCAATGAAGATAAATAATGCACGTTACTGTATATAGGAAGTAAAAATAGGCAGGCACATGTAATCCATGGATGGGACAGAACATGCCAAGGGAAAAGATGAAAAGACTTTGTGCTGTTAGTTAACTCGTTGCTCACAATAATAATCCTTGTGATTGATATAGCACCTTATCACGTCTTCAAAACATCTCAAAGCGCTTCACAAAATAAACTGTAAAGTGAATTGACTATATTCTATGGGCAAAACATGGCAGCCAACTGCGCACAGCAGTGTTCCAGTCACCGATTGAGTGACCAAATTTTTATTATTTATTTATTTTGAAAGGATTATTACCCCTGGAAAAGCGATCCACCAATTAACTAACAGCCAGATTCCTACTTATTGCTGGGTAAACAGAGGTGCATGGAGTAAGGAAACCAATGTTTTGCCCTGCTGGAATTGAACACTATCAAACAGGGTGAGGCAGTAAAAAAACAAGCAAAGAAGATGTCCAATATTGCCATCAGTTGAATATAGATCCACATAAAACATGCTCAAATTCTACACTGCTTTGGTCAAGCTGTGCCAGGAGTACTGTGTATAGTTCTGGTTGTCGTGATATAAGGAGTTGCTCTTGCTGCTAGAGGCAGTGCAGAGGAGAACTATTAGGCTGATATCCAGTGATACAGGGTTGAGCTATGACAAATGATAAAATAAGCTAGGAAATTTCAACTTTAGAAAGATGTCTCAGAAATAACTTTATAGGAGCATATAAGGTGCTTAATGGGATGAAGGTAATAAACTTTTCGATACATCACAATAGGACAATAGGTTACAAAATGAAAACTGAAGGGCAAGTTTTGGACAGACACCAAGAAATATTTATTTACAAAACATAATGAATAGCTGAAAGAAGTCCCAGGAAACGTGCTAGAGGCAAGAGCGTAGGACTAATTTGTGAGAAGCTTGATTTTGTAATGTGAAGAATTTTTTGGAAGGTTGAGTGAGATCAAATGAGCTGAAGGGTCTTCAATATCTGAACCTCTATAGTGATCCTTTGATAAGGGAATTAAAAAGGTGACATTTCATAACAGATTCAATGTGATCACATTGAAACCTATTCTGAAATGTTACATTTTTGACTTTGAAACTGAACACTCCCACCTCCCCACCGTATAAATCAATATTTTGGCCTGGAGGTGGCTTATAAAAAAGTCAACACCATTTTGGATACTCCTAAGACAACCCAATTTGTTTTCCCCCCCGATCGCACCGTCAGCATTTGATAGCTGAATATTTACACGATTCTGACAGTTCAGTCAGTATTTTTTAGCCTCACTCAAACACCGATCTCCATGACCAGACAACAAATGGAGCTGAGAAATCCTTGGGCCCAGCCAATGTGCGGAGCGAGACCAGAGATGGTGAAAGAGAGGAATAATCCCTTTCCTAGCCTCACACGATGGTTCAGCTCGACCATCTCTTCATGTAGAATTCATTGGCATCTACTTACATTTGTTCATCTATTTCTTCTATCTGTCTATCCAGCCGAACTTCTTCATCCTCCTCTGCCACAATTGCTTCTGAAACCTTTGAGTGAAGGACAATATCAATAAGTTAACAATGTCAATGAACAATGCTAACAATTATCCTTTATGAACTAGAGCTGAGATTGTGAGTCAACATAAAAGACATAACACATTTATATGTACAGCACTTCATGTGAAACAGTAATACTTATATAATTCTACTCTAAAATGGAAACGCTCCAAATGGAGAGAGGCAAAAGGATTAAACCTAGCAATATATTTCACGGTTATGGACATTTTCAGCAAAGATAAAAGCAACCAAACCGTTCAAATAGCATAGTGTGTTACTGAATCATGAAGATTCTGCTGGATTTCTGACAGCATGGGGTCAAAGGTATCAATTTCCTTCATTGATTTTGGTGTTGAGGTGAGAATCAGATAAGAGTTTCAGCTTGCTTTCCTGTAACCATGGCTAGAAAGCATGCACATGAACAGCAATGGGATTTTTTTAAATTATAAAATTATAGGAGCGCCACAAGGAATTATATTCCAAGACACATACAATACCAAATGAACGGAGTATCAAATTACTTTGTGTGATCCTGATTATGCAGGCAATTAAATACACGCCTATATTTATTGTAGGGCTATAGAGAGCTCTATAATTTGTTGCCTTACACAATTTGTAATGCACCTGATCGTTTCTTGAGTGATAGCTACTTGTTGAGCTCAGCTCAGCTCAACGTGCGCAAAACTGAGGCCCTCCTGATTGGCTCGCGTTAGCGCCTCCGCACCTCAGGCGCTAACAGCATCAGCATCCAAGGCTGCACTCTCCACCTCTCAAAGTCAGTCAGGAACCTCGGCGTTCTGAGCTGTCCTTTCTTCCTCATATCCGCGCCACAACTGGCAACGCCTTCCATTACCTCCGAAACATCGCCAGACTACGGCACTACCTCACCCCTCACGCTGCTGAAACTCTGGTCCATGCCTTTACCACCTCAAGGCTGGACTATGGGAACTCTCTCCTCGACGGCCTTCCCAGCACCTCTCTCCACAAGCTGCAGGTCATTCAGGACTCTGCAGCTTGTGTCCTGTCCCGCACCAGGCTTCGGGACCACATCACTCCCACCCTCGCTCGCCTCCACTGGCTCCCCATCTCCCAGAGGATCAAATTCAAGATCCTCATCCTCACCTACAAGGCCATTCATGGCCTTGCTCCCTCCTACCTCTCCGACTTACTATCCCCCTACCTACCTGCCCGTACCCTCCGTTCCTCTGGCTCCGGTCTGCTCCACATCCCCCGCCCCAACCATCGGTGGCCGGGCCTTCAGCCTCTCAGCCCCGAGGCTCTGGAACTCCATCCCCCAGTGCCTTCGCCGCCTCCTCCCTTTCCTCCTTCAAGGCCGGTCTCAAGACCTTTCTCTTTGACTGTGCCTTCAGCTCCCCTCTCGACTCTCTACTCCTTCCTCGCTCGCTCCCTCCCTTCCCTCCCCTCACCCTGACCATTTCCCCCAATGCTCGGGTCCTGACCCAACTGTCCAGCGCCTTGGGACGTCCTCCCGACGTGAAAGGCGCTCTATAAATGGAATCTTGTTGTTGTTGATTAATAATGCCAGTTCAGGAAATGGGACATGTCTTTAAAATTCTGTTAATTTGGGGAATACAATGGCTGTGTGGAGCTGCATCAACCATTTCCTTGGTTGATGATTTCCATAACACTCTGAGCCACTATCCTGCATGGAAGCCACTATATAAGTGCAATTTTGCAAGTTCTTGTTGATAGCGCGAATTAAAATCTAATACCTAGCTGCATTAGCAAGAAGTAGTCACACTTCTTACTCCTTACTAGGGATTAATGTTTGGGGTCTACGGGAAAGTGGCGGTGGGGGGGCGGGCGCAAGAGGAAGAACCATGAAAAGGAACCTAACAAAATGGGTCTCTTAAAATACAAATTTTGAAGTATTTCTCCAGAAATTAGACTGAACAACCGATTGCTATTCACTTTGCTCCACATCTTCTTAATGGCTTACCGTGTTAACCTGCCTGATTTCTTTCTGGAATTCTTCCCACTCTTTGTCCATCTGATCTTTTGGTGGGTCTACCTTCCGTACCTAGAACACAAGGATCTGAAGTTACTGGAAATGGTCAGAAATGGATGCCCTATGCAGTTTACCAGCATTATGTTTTCAGAAAGAAAAAACTTTTCAGCTCCAGAACAAACAGGAGATCCACAGGGCAAAATATTGCAAATACTGCAGGGTCCTTACCTTTGCATCCTTCACTGGATCGTCAAAGAATCCCTCAGGCAAAGCCTCCGCTGTATTCTCTTTCCTGAAACAGCAGCACGATGCTGATCAGCTTAGAGGCTGCCAATTACAACAGAATCCACAACACACACCATCTTTGAAAGTCATTAGGAGTTATTGTTGACTTGTTGGGAAACTTACTAGGCTAAATGAGGAGCGCAAGTTATTCTCTGCTTATTGGTAATGATACCAACTGAGGTGATGTGAGAATATAATGGGAATATCCCACTTTAAGCTCACAGGGGAACATCAATACATTTTTGAACAAGCAAAACGTATAATCCAAATTGTATTCAATACCATAACATCACACTAATACATAGAAAAAAATCTTAGTACTCTTGAATATAATAATAATCTTTGCATTTGATATAGCACCTTATCAGGTCTTCTAGACATCTCAAAGCTCTTCACAGAATATACTGTAAAGTGAATTGACTGTATATTTTGTGGACGAATATCATGAAGTTGAACAAATTCAAGCCTGAGATAGATATATTCCTTATTGCAAAAGGGATTAAGGGATATGGGGATAAGGCAGGGTTATGGTATTAGCTGGAGTTAAATTAGAAGATCAGCCATGATTGAATGGCGGGGCAGCTTGAAGGGCCGAATGGCCTACTCCTGCTCCTACATGTTATGTTAAGTTGTGTACTTTTTTTAAAATAAAGGTCAAATTTCCTCTTTCAAAAAAGAGCTACTTTTTAAGCTCCTTCATGTTACACTGCATAAAACAGTGTTTCCACTGGCAGGGATAGGCAGCCTGCTCCAGGTAACTGCTCTATAATCTAGGTCCAGGAGGTGCAAAATACTTCTCAACTTGGAGAAAAGTGCGTCAACTTTTTTTCCTGGCTCCACTCCCTGGTCAGATTAGGATAGGGTATTCACTGAGTGCAGAATCCAGGTAAGAACCTACATGTCATAGCTCTGTTGCACATTACCACGGTGCACCAACACATGGTGCTCCTAGTCTCTCCGCATGACTATTTGACACAAATTAAAAGGTACAATGGTCAGGCCCTCTTTGTCAGCAACACCAATTATATATTCAGGCTCAAATAACTTATCTTGCTGTTACTGACATTCTATAAGTGGCTGTTATTCAATGAAATTCTCATGTAATCTCTCAGATTCCACTATCATTGATTTATGAGCACTGAACCAATGTGTGAGCTATGAGCATTTGAGTTTACCGACACACCCGTATTGATACTGATGCACTGGCTGCCCTACCCTTGTTGAGCGGCACAATAATTTGATCTTAGTGGCACTTCTAATGTTCTCATTTATTTGACCAACGCAAGGTTTCAGTTTTAAAATTAAAATGATCTGCTTTTTTCCTGAACCCTCCTGAATATCGTTGCACTATGCATTTCTCCATTTTTTCCCTCTATGAAATTGACCGAAGGCACACAATTGGTTTTTAAGCTTGGTCTCGGTTAACGGACCCAAACTGCTATGATATGATATACATCAAGTTTCGAAAACTGTAATAGTACAAAGAATGACGACAATTGCCTTTAAAGTGTGCTGGAATTTCTAAACTATTCAGTAATTAGATAATAGTTACCACAATCAGATTTTTCACCTTTCCACTGGTTTGCTTGATTCTTCTAGCCCCCGAATGGATCCCGAATGAGAAACAGGAACCGGCGCAGCACAACTATCAAAGAAATCTGAGAGAGCAAGGTAAAAATATTATTCTGTCTACAGAAAATGACAAATTGCTCCTGGATGAAATTATGAACTTTTGAAAGCAAATGACAGTTACGCCATCCACAACAGCAATCTCCCTGCCCATCCTCAGATCCAACACTTCCTAAACATTGTACTCCCAACAACTGTCACACAATGCCAGCCCTTGACCTGACTCCAATCATGAGACTAATCCTGCCTTCGGATTCACCTCATGAAAGCTGATAAAGAGCGACTGTTGCTCCTTTCAGACAAATCATGCCACTTATTGGAAAAAACAATTTAGATTTATAGTGAGGGAGTTATAAAGATTCTGTATTATATACAAACATTAGAAAATTGTCTGTGTTTCATAATTCGACCATATCAATGAGTATTATGCAAAACTGTCAGTACAAATGGTTTCATTGTTATAATCCTTGCATTTGATATAGCGCTTTATCACATCTTCTAGACGTCTCAAAGCGCTTCACAGAATATACTGTAAAGTGAAATAAATGACTGTATATTTTGTGGGCGAAACGTGGTAGCCAATTGCACACAGCAGTGTCGCACAAACAGTCGTGGATTGAAGTGACCAATTTATTATTATATATTTTTTTGAAGGAATTATTACACCCAGAAAAGTGATCCGCCAATCGACTAATTACCGATTCCTACTTACTGCTAGGTGAACAGTGGAGTGTGGAGTAAGGAAACTTGCCCAACATTTCACCTTGCCGGGAACCAAACCCAGGTTTCTCACATGCAAGACGAGTGCTCTAACCACTGAGCTACAGGATGTCACTTAATTGGTTATTTCAGATTCAGTCACAAGGCTTAGGCTGATTCAGTCATCAATTACCACACCTCACACCACACCTGCATACCTGACATTCTTTACACAGAGAAAGCTAAATTGGCATGGGGGTGTGTTCAGGAAATACACTCTCATCAATCATTTAAAACAGATTTACCCGGAGGAGACCTAGCTTGTGCAAAGAGAGCTCAACAGTCTTAACAAAACAAATCCGAGCTAGTGAGTTACATCATAGCACATAACTCATTAGCATGGATTGTTCTGATTAAAAAAAAACACTTCTCGGTATGAATTATATTACCTTTTTTTAAAAAAAATGCAGGTCTTTGAAAATGCTTGAATAATTTCTCAAAGGCCAACTAGTCAGTGAAATGATCTAAAAAATACACTGGCAGCTGCAAATTACTGCTGGAATTACCCATACTGTTCAACCAAAGGGTATTCGATAGACTAGTTTCCTGTTGGGCTAAGACTTCATGATGGAATGTGTGGGTCTACATGGAAAAAAACAAATTCTGTTTCACAAAAGTAGATAATCCAGGCAGGTGTTCTTGCAACATTAGTTGTGATAATAGGAAATTAGCTCACGCTTACATTTTGGGGAAGGAAAAAGGCAATATCCAATAAGAACCCAAACCAAAAGTAAGTAAGCTAAAAGTACCCAACAAATTAGTAAAACTGAATTCCTCAACTAGTAACAGTCTTGAAAGAGGCTGAGTTGTCCATACGTCACTGACCTGCAGGAAGGGAGCAGTCACTTTGTGGCTGTACTGGTGCCGGTAGGTCAGGAGTTTTCTGAAATGTAGCAGCAACGGGTGCCTCATCCAAATTATCTTTTTTGTCATCTTTCTCTGCGCTGTCATCTTCTTCATCCTCAGAACCTCCCGCTAGCACGCTGGGGTCAGAATGTTTTGAAGAGGTTGTTTTTTGAAACCCTTGGCTCGGTGGATCAATGAAATCAGCTGGCAACCTGTGAAAATTGGGGACCAAAATGATTAATGAATCATCGGTCAAGGACCTTGCTATGCAAACAACGAGCGGTTATATAATGGAACTTTTTTGGAACCCTGGCAACTACCTCATGTTGTACAATATTACAGGTTTCAAAAGTGATTATGACAAAAGAATTGCCCTACAGATTTTTCTTTTGATATTATAATCCTTGCATTTGACGCATGATGTCTTTGAAATGTCTCAAAGAGCTTTAGAATTTACTGTAAAGTGAATTGATTGTAGATTTTGTGGGTGAACAGTAAGGATTAGTAAGTATGATCCAATGTACCCAATGACATTTATTTGAAAAAATACAATACAAAATGACATTTGTATAGCGCCTTTCACGTCAGGAGGATGTCCCAAAAAGCACTTGCACATTGCAAAATCCAAAGTAAATCAAACAAATTCCTGAAAAGAATTAAGTCAGTGATTTTGTCTTGCTCTTTTCTCTCATGTTCTTGAAATCCCCAGCCCATTGTACATGCAGTTATTTATATTCTTAATTCTGATTTATAAGCGCTCCAGGACGCTACCCTGCATGAAGGGCGCTATATAAATAAGTTATTGTTGTTCTTTGTTCTCGGTTTACTTTTTTTTTAAATGTTATATGCTTCTATAAGGTATCCTCTGAAATGTCTCCTTTCAAGACTGAATAATAATCATCATCTTCGGCTTGTCTAATCATTGTTCATAGCTCATTCCTCTAACACTCGGGATCAGCCAACAACTTTGCTCTCGCTGTAGGGCTAGGCAACCCCCTGTAGGGCTAGGCAACCCCCCCGTTGCAGTAACCAGAATTGTATGCTGCCTGACTAGAGCACTATGACATTTGGGGCTCTGAACTCAACTGATTTAGCAATATAGTCCAGCATTCTGTTTGTCCTGTCTTTTGCACTGTTTTGACATGAAATAAATTTTTGAATTCTGAATTACTGAATGATATGTCAACTAACACCCCGGATCTCTTTCACCTTCCCCCATGCAAGTTCTACACTTAACTACACTTAAATTCACTTAGAGCTGGCCATTAAAAAGGGTGTCTGTACACTGACTGGGCTAAAAAAAAAGTGGCCACTAATTGCATCGTCAGGTGGCTGCTGAACAGAGGTGATTTATTATAGAAATTCGGTCGGGACTGTTCCAGGATGGTTGTTGAATAGAAGTGGTTACTTTAATTATACTCGGTTATGTCACCTGCATTCAGTACAAGAATCTAAGATTGCCCATCTTTGTGGACCAAATAACTCACCCAGAAACATTGGATGTTGTAGGTACACACAGTGCTGTAAAACACAAATAAACATCAGCTATGGAATGTCAGCTGCATTTGGAAAATATTCACCATTATTCTTGTAAAAACATTTCTTTTGGTTACACATAATTTTGGTTACTATAATAAACTCCTGATAATAGTAGACATTGGCTTAAGTAGCCATGCTGCCAATATCCCAGCAGTTTCCCATGCAAAATGTTAACGAGGGATTCCCTCTGCTTAAAACGTAACTAATCACATTCTAGAAATTTTAATGTAAAATTGATGAGATACCGAGTCCTTTAAGATAGCATTTTGCATCACAGAGGCTTCCTGCCCTAGCCTGTGACTGATGTGGGCACTGAGCAGAAGATGGGTCTTCATGCTCAGATGCATTGCAGAGGCCTGATCTATTGGGAGGGCTGCACCATGTCCTTCAGCCCTCTAAGGCTATATACAAATGTAATTTTGTATTGTATCATAGGATAGGGAGTGGGAGACTACGGCACAACCATCCGATAGATAGAAGTCTCTGTGACATGATAGGGGGAGGGCCCTCCAATAGATCAGTGTTGCATCTGAGCATGGGCACCCAAACTCTACTGAGCGCCCGCACAAGTCACAGCTGGCCAGTACCCAGCTGGCCATTCCGGATAACTAGTCGCTGAGTCCTTTTCCCTTAGAGTAACAAATTAGCAGGGGTTTTCTGTATTAGTATGCATTTCCTACAGTTCACATAACTGAGGGATTCCCGATTATAATTGTGTAAGCAATACCTAACATGTAATTTAGGATTATCCATCAATCCAGTTTAATGCAGCTACGGCCCAGAGCATGTATCCTAGATAAGGCCTTTTACTAGATGAGGTTAAATAAATTTATTTGCTAAAAGTTTTTCTTCAACAATACATAGGAGTACTTTTATTTGAATATAATTCAAAGCTATTCCTTCCCCTATAATCTTTAATTCAGGATTACCCTTTGCTTTCTTTACTGCTTGAGTTTCTTCCTCTGTGCCTTTCCTCTTTGTAGGAGGAACTGAAGGTGTGTGAACAAGTGAAGGACCTGGTGTCTGAATTCCTGATTTCTGCTTTGCAACATTCTGCAAGAAACCACATGCTGAACTTACAACTGAAAACAGACTTTTCACAGTGATGAATAAGATAAAGCAACAAAGGAAACGATCTGAACCATTAACATGAAAACGTGATCACATTTAATCTTCCCCATATGCTGCATTAATTAATTTAATTGGTATCAGTATGATCAATATCTAGAGTAACTCCAATATACTTCAAATCTTGTTGCAATCTTTGTTGCATCACTTACAACAATTGAAGATCAGATGAAGGGCTGTGTTCAATCAACCAAAACCTATTGCACAATATCCACATGCATCACCTCTAAAAGCATTGCAAAAGGTTAAGACCAATATTTGAATGTGAAGTTAGCTCTGTCAGAACATGTTTTTGCACATAATGGTTCTAACTGAATCAAAGAAGCTTTGCTCTAGAAATACATCACATTGGAGTAAAGCTCTTCCAAGTCTGAGTCATACACTTCTGGTTTCCCTGTTAAGAAACTGCTGTTTATTTGATCCTAATCAAAAAACAAAACAAAAATGAATCACACAAATAGGTGGTCACTCTGCCCATTTTCTCATGATGGTGTTCCTCCCACAAGAAGCCATCCATCCTAATCTCAATTCATACATTTTTTTCTATACCCTTAAACATGCATTTGTCAAATTCTTTTTTAAATGTTCCAACTCACTCAAGTCACTCAAACAAATCATTCCATACTCTGATAGTTCACTGGGATAAATCATTCTTCTAAACCTCTCCTTTCACTCTCTTAGTCACAATCTTGAATTCAATCCCCAGCTGAAGAGTTTTTTTCCCATTATTTCATTATCTTACACACCTTTATCATATCATAATAAAATATCATTGGCTCAACTGCATCTGATCATTGACATTTAAACAGGTGCCAACACCAATCCCTGAGGCATACTATCTATTTATCTGCCAATCAAAAAAAATCCTTCAATTCCAAATATTTTCCACTTGCCATTCAGCCATTCCTCTATCCACTTTGTTATCTGTCCATCTTCCCTATGTGCCTTAATTTGGGCCACAAGTCTTTTATACAGTATTATGGTAACAAAATTAAAAAAAAACAAAATATTGGAGATTCAAGTTCAACCTTTACACTTGGCACTGTAATTTTACAACCCTTTCATAATTGTACTTACCTCTTTATGCTGTTTCCCAAGAATGTGTGTCTGCCACAACAATTCATTTTTTATTGGAGTAGCGCAAAGTCCGCAACTGAGATGACCCAAACTGTTATATGTTCATGAACTGAGTTAAGGAAGAATAAATCATTGATCATCTTGAACAAAATTCAGTTACAACACAAATAAGGGTTTGTGATTCATCCATTTCTTTCAAACACTATAGCTTCACTTGTTACTAACCAAACATGAATGCCAATGAAGCAGTAGAATAAGGTGGGAAGATTGCAAAACGGTCAGTGCCCAAGTAATGAATTTTATCCAGTGATACATGTGATAATTAGAAAAAAGGATCTTTTAAATTACTGATAAGAGTATTTTTGGGTAGCTGAGCATGATACGTGGAAAATCTTCACATGCTTAAGAGTATCCAAACTAGACACAAATTTATGCCATCTACACATTAACGTTTTGTGTGTCTGGAAAGGAATGCACACTTACTCCCACCAGAGAGTGGAGGGCACCCTACTTACCCAATTCCAGAGAATATTTTTAGCTGCCGGTTAGCAAGCCCCAAGACTAGGTGACCTCAGCGTGTGCTTTGGGGATACTGCTGGAATTTACCAGTTAAAATCACATAGCTTATTGTTGAGAGCAATATCTGGCAAGCTTCCCACTGCTTGTCCAGCTAGGCCCACCCTTCCCACTTGGGACTTTATCTTGCAATGTTAACAAGAGCTGTGTGGAAAGAAACCCTGCCCCCAGTGACTGGTCAGCCTCTCAAAGTCCGGGCTATGAATCAGGTTGCCTAATCTGCTCCCTGGAGGGACCCGGCTGGCTCAAGAACTAACCGTACAGCCAAAGCTCACTGACGCAATTCTGACCTTCTGTTGCCAAGCACATCCCCTTAGAGCCATTCAGCTCCAAAGAAATGTTGCTGACCACTTCTCCCTCCCAGGATAGGCACTAGCTGGTCAGAGAATGTCAGACCACATTTTTATTTAAATAACTGAAATTGCAGGGTCCCTCTCAGCCGATTAGTAAATCATAGCTGACTGAGCACCATTTATATATGAATGTAAAACATCACGGCAGGCAGTCCTCAACTTAAAATGCACACCCAGTACTAAGACTGGTTGACCCGCTAAGCATGGCTTGGGCGGCCGAGAATAGCCATTGGCCAAGTCAGTGAGAAACTCCTTCCCAGGAAGAACTGACGCACCACGAGGCGAGTGGACGATACGGCTCAGGAAGTCTCAGGGATGCCCGAGGAGGGGAATGAACGGGTATCGGGTGTCCAGCGGCCGGAGAGAGAGAGAGAGAGAGTGGACATTGGGAAGGGGTGGGGGTGGGGGGAAAAAATAGGTCCTTACATAAAACATTACAGCACAGAAACAGCCCAGACAGACAATAGTGGTGTGAGCCTCCACTCCCCGGGTACAAGGCGGGATGATGATGATGATGATAATGATGGGCCCGGAGCAGATGAAGGCAGGAGTGAGGGTGCGGGGGGGGGGAGAGGCTAAACCAGGCCCGGGGGCTGGGGGCTGGGGTGTGAGTGAGTGAGTGAGGGCAGTGACAGGCCCGGGCCTCCCGCTCTGCTCGGGGCCTCTCGCTCGCTCTCGGGCTGAAGGATATCTGGCCAGCGGGGACTGGATCCTCTTGTGTGTCGGGGCCTCGCGTTTCTTGTCTCTCATCAGCCGGCGCAGCTCCTGCTGCTTCACCGGCCTCCGGCCCGCGGCCGCCCGCGCCGCCATCTTGTGCCCACCCGCACCTCCGGTGACGCGCCGTGTGACGTACTGTGATTGATAGCGGCCCCGCCCCCACGGTCTGTGTCTGTCTGTGTGTCTGTGTGTGTGTGTGTCTCCCTCCAGCTCTGTGTGTGTGTGTGTCTCCCTCCAGCTCTGTGTGTGTGTGTGTGTGTCTCCCTCCAGCTCTGTGTGTGTGTGTGTCTCCCTCCAGCTCTGTGTGTGTGTGTGTGTCTCCCTCCAGCTCTGTGTGTGTGTGTGTGTGTCTCCCTCCAGCTCTGTGTGTGTGTGTGTCTCCCTCCAGCTCTGTGTGTGTGTGTGTGTGTCTCCCTCCAGCTCTGTGTGTGTGTGTGTCTCCCTCCAGCTCTGTGTGTGTGTGTGTCTCCCTCCAGCTCTGTGTGTGTGTGTCTCCCTCCAGCTCTGTGTGTGTGTGTGTCTCCCTCCAGCTCTGTGTGTGTGTGTGTGTGTCTCCCTCCAGCTCTGTGTGTGTGTGTCTCCCTCCAGCTGTCTGTCTGTGTGTGTGTGTGTGTGTGTGTCTGTCTGTGTGTGTGTGTCTGTCTGTGTGTTTCTATAATAATGATAATCCTTGCGTTTGATATAGAGCTTTTCACACCTTCAAGACGTCTCAAAGCGCTTCACGGAATATACTGTAAAGTGAATTGATTGTGTATTTGTGGGTGAAATGCGGCAGCCGATTGCTCACCGCGGTGTCCCCCAAACAGTCCTGGATTGAAGTGACCAAATTATTGTTGTTTTTTATTTGTTTATTTATTTTTATTATTTATGTTTATGCTCGTTAAAAGCGTAAACATGGGTCTGTCTCCCCCTCTTTCTGTCTCTGACTATGGGTCTTTGTCTGTCTCTTGTCAGTTTGTTTCTCTCGCTCAGTTGTATGTGTCTCTCCAGTGGCCCAGGGGGCCCTGGTGCAAGAGTAGGTTAGGGTGCCCCAGGTGTATTGTTATGCCACTGACTTCCATGATGTGGCTGGGACCTTCAAAGATACCCCAGGACCCTCAGACAGCTCCGGCTGAGATCTTTCTGAGATCATGAGACAAGCTGAGGTCCACCTCAGGTCCACGACTCCCGCTTCTGAAACCTGAGTGTCGCTTTTACCTCTTCCAGCCAACACAACCGAAGACAGGGTCAATTAGTTGTAGACACCACACATCCCCCTGGATCATACTCCTTACCAGAATTTTTTCATCAAAATGAATCCTTATATTTTGTTTCATTAAATTTTATCTGCCATTGATATGCCCAATGCCCTATTCTATTTAAGTGGTCCTGGTGATGAGAATGTGGACTTTACTAATAATAATAATCCTTGCATTTGATATAGTGTCTTATCATGTCTTTGAGGCATCTCAAAGCGCTTCACAGAATATACTGTATTTTTTGTGGGCAAAATCTGGCAGTCAAACTCCCACACAATCGTGGACTGAGTGACCAAATTATTCTTTTTTAAATTTTTTGGGGAGGGATTATTAATAGCCTTGGAAAAGCGATGTACCAATAGATTAACAACAATAACAACTTGCTTTTATGTAGTGCCCTCACCTAGGAAAACGTCCTAGAGCGCTTGATAGTGGCAGAGCATGACTCCGAGCTGGTGGGAGGGGGAGGTAACCGTGGGCATCGTCGAAAAGGAAGGTCTTCAGGCACGAGCTGAAAATGGGGAAGGAAGGGCAAGGTGGAAGGATAGAGGAAGAGTGTTCCGGAGTTTCAGGGCATAGTGCTTGAAAGAGTGGCCACCAATGGTGGAACAGAGGGCGTGGGGAACATGCAGAAGGCTGGAGCCAGTCGGGCGGAGGCAACAGGTTTTGGGTTGGGGGGTAATCAGGTCAGAGAGGTAGGGAGGTTCCAGGGATGAAGGGATTTGAAAACGAGTGTGAGGATCTTGAAATCGATCCATTCGGTGATGGGGAGCCAGTGGAGCTTGGCTAGAACTGGTGTGATGGGGGTATGGAGAGTAGTACAGGTGAGTGTGGACAGTGGAGTTTTGGATTGGTTGGATCCTGTGGATGATGGAGTTGGGGAGTCCGGCAAAGAGGGCATTTGAGAAGTCCAGTCGGGAGGTGACAAACGCATGGACCAGAGTTTCAGCTGCATCTGGGGTAAGGTACGGTCGGAGGCGGGCAATGTGGCAGAGGTGGAGCAAGGTGGTCCTGGTCAGGGACCGGAATTGGGGAAGGAAGGACAGCTGTGGGTTGAACCTGACACCTTGGTTGCACACTGGTTCGGTGGGTCTGAAGGATAGATGGGAAGTTGAGGAGGTCAGAGCCGCAGGATAGAAGACGTTGATGGGAGCCAATGAGTATGGCTTCCGTCTTGTCAACATTGAGTTGTAGGAAGTTTTCACTCATCCAGGCCCTGATGTCCACCAGACAAGCTGAGAGAACATTGGCGGAACTGAAGTCGTAGCTAGAGGAGAAGTAGATTTGTGTGTCATCTGTATAAACGTGGAAGTTTACCCCATGGTCTGCGGATGACTTTGCCAAAAGGGAGCATATAGATGAGGAAGAGGCAGGGGCCAAGGATGGAGCCCTGGTGTACACCAAACATGACCGGGTGGGGGCGGGAGGAGAACCGTTTGAGGAGATAAAGTGAAGGCGGTTTGTTAGGTAGAACTCGAACCAGGATAGTGTGGTCCCACTGAGGTGGATGAGGGAGGAGGAGGATGGTGTGGTCAACTGTTGAATGCAGCAGAGAGGTCCAGGAGTTCGAGGAGGCAGAGGGAGCCCTGGTCTCAGAGAGCGAGGATGTTGTTTCTGACCTTAATGAACACCCTCTCTGTGCTATCAGCAGTGCGAAAACCAGACTAGAGGGGCTCAAGAAGGGATTGGAAGGAGAGGGTGAGAGCAAAGCTGGTTAGCAACAATGTGTCGCCAACCAGCGACAATGTGTCGCTAATGAGCTTTGGTAAAGGAAGGCCAGGTTGGAAATGGGTTGGTAATTTGTGAAGCTGGAGAGGTCAAGGGTAGTTTTTTTGAGGAGGGGAGTGATGACAGCGGTTTTAAGGGGGAGAGGAACAGAACCTAAGGAGAACGACTGGTTGACTATGTCGGCCAGCATGGGGGAGAGGAGGGGCGTGTTGTGTGACCAGCAGCTGGGTGGGGAGGGGATCGAGGCAGTAGGTGGTGGGCTTCATCTGGAGATGGGGGTTGAGAGGGAGGTGGGAGTAATTGGGACAAAGCAGTGTAGGGGAGGGGGGAGTGGTAGTAGCCATGGTGGAAGGAGGGGGTGGTGTACAACAACAACAACAGCAAAATTTTATTTATAGAGCGCCTTTCACGTCAGGAGAACGTCCCAAGGCGCTGGACCGTTGGGTCGGGACCTGAGCAGGGGGAAAATGGTCAGGGTGAGGGGAGGGAAGGGAGAGAGCGAAGAGAGGGTAGAGAGTCGAGAGGGGAGCTGAAGGCACGGTCGAAGAGAAAGGTCTTGAGACCGGCCTTGAAGGAGGAAAGGGAGGAGGCGGCGAAGGCACTGGGGTATGGAGTTCCAGAGCCTCGGGGCTGAGAGGCTGAAGGCCCGGCCACCGATGGTAGGGCGGTTAGGACAGGGGATGTGGAGCAGACCGGAGCCAGAGGAACGGAGGATGCGGGCAGGTAAGTAGGGGGATAGTAGGTCGGAGAGGTAGGAGGCAGCAAGGCAGTGAATGGCCTTGTAGATGAGGATGAGGATCTTGAATTCGATCCTCTGGGGGATGGGGAGCCAGTGGAGGCGAGCGAGGGTGGAAGTGATGTGGTGGTGAAGCCTGGTGCGGGACAGTATACGAGCTGCAGAGTTCTGACTATAATAATAATAATTGCATTTGATATTGCGCTTTTCACGTCTTCTAGATGTCTCAAAGCACTTCACAGAATAGACTGTAAATAATAATAATCCTTACATTTGATATAGCGCTTTTCACGTCGGGAGGACGTCCCAAAGCGCTTCACAGAACACACTGAAAAGTGAATTGACTGTATATTTGTGGGCAAAATGCAAAAGCCGATATCGCACAGCAGTGTCCCACAGTCGTGGATTGAAATGACCAATTTATTCCTGTTTTTTTTCTTGGGGGATTATTATCAGGCATGTAGAGTAAGGAAACTTGCTCAAGGTTTCGTCCTGCCGGGAATCAAACCCAGGTCTCTGGAATCAATTTAAAGAGAGTAATTGTTTTTGAGAGTTTTGGATTACAGAATGCTTGTAATGTTATTATAATAGATATAATTTATTTACCCAATATAGTTACTACCGTGTGAAGGGTGTACAAAAGGTATACAAAAGGGTATACAAAATAAAGTTGAATTTGAGGCTATTGTTGCATGTGCCAGACACCTGACTGACAAACAAATTCTAGAATTTCAAATCCTTTTAACACATGATTGCAGCAAATATCTGTTTCAATTTCATTTTCCTCACGCAGTGTTAAAGAATGTGGACCAACTTGTTATATCTGTCCTTGCAAGATTTGCAAGGCTGCTATTCTAAAGTTTCCTCATTATTGTTCATGTGAATCTTCTCCCTATCCACTGACTCAGTATCTCCTTTTTCAAAATTGCCATCATCACTCCCTTCCCCCAACCCCTCACTATGTTCTCCAGCTACCAACATATTTTTAACCTACCTTTCCTTTCCAAGGTGCTTGTAACTAGGTAAGCAGAGTGCACCTATGGTCACCTCCCACTTCCTTTTCCCTTCCTCGATGTCCAACCTTGCCACTGTGCAGTACTCGAAGACACTAACCTGCATGAAAGGCTCTATATAAAAGTTGTTGTTGTATGAGTTGTTTCTCATCTGACTCCTTCCTTTCTCGCAGCTCCCTATATGATCCCCTCCAATCTGGTTTCCACCCTCTCTGCAGCACTGAGTGCCTTGGTCAAAGTCACCAACGATGTTCTCTCTGAACACGATCAAGGCTCCCTTAACCTTTTCATAAAATCTCAACTATCTTGTTTTGTGAATGTGTTTGTTGTTGTTATAAGTTAATTTTCCCAGAATGTGTGTCCACAGTGATCCATGCGTTTGTATAGGTGAGGACACAGCCAGCAGAATTTTGTATAATTTTGGACCTTGTTAACAATGGAACTAGGGAGACCAGGGAGGAGTGCCTGGTATGGGGATGTGGGGGAAAGTTAAACAGGTCAGAACATGAATGTAAGGTTTAAAGGACAGTTGAGTCAAATAAGACGCTGAGGTTCCACACTGGCTCTGTGAGGTGGAGTGTGCATCTAGAGTAGTGTGATGCTGTCAGTGCCTAAGGTGAGAAGGTGCTAACAGGAGCCAAGTAGGAGTGCCTCCATTTTGTCAACATTCAACTGGAGAAAATTAGCTCTCATCCAGGATTTGATGTCTGACAAGCAATAGATCAGAATAGGTCCTGGAATTGAAGGTGGAGGCAGAGAGATAGTGTCATGGAGAGATTGAGAGTGTCATCCTCATAAATGTGGAAGTTAACCCCAAGTCTGTGAATAACATTGCTGAGCGAGAGCATATAAATATTAAAGAGAGGACCAAGGATAGAGCTCCGAGGAACACTGCACATGATGGCGCAGGAGGTGAAGCCATTGGCAGATACAAAGTGGATACATTGGGATAGATAAGAACGAAACCAGGAAAGGACTATGAAGCTGGAGCTGGGAAGAAAGGTGGTGGAGAAGAATAGAATGGTCGAAGGTGGCTGAGAGATTAAGAAGGATGAGGGGGCAGAGAGAACAACAGATGGCCAGAATGTTATTGGTGACTTTAACCAGGGCAGTCTCTGTACTGTGGGGAGAGCGGAAACCGGATTGGAGGGGTTCATGCAGGGAGTGCAGGAAAGGAAAGAGCTAGGAAGCAACGACTCATTCTAGGACCTTTGAGAAGAAAAGCGGGTTAGAGGTGGGATGCTAGTTATGGAATAGGAAACAAAAACAGAGAGAGATGGAAAAACTCAGCAGGTCAGGCAGCATGTATGGAGAAAGGAAAGTGAATCAATGTTTCTGGTCCATGACCCTTTGTCAGAATTGGGGCACGTTGGGAGGGAGAGGCTTTTAAGGGCTAACTGAAAAGGGGGAGGCAGGGCAAGGAAGACAAAGGGGAAAATGGGGGAGAGGACAGGGGATGATGAG
This sequence comes from Callorhinchus milii, assembly GCF_018977255.1. Lineage (NCBI taxonomy): Eukaryota > Metazoa > Chordata > Chondrichthyes > Chimaeriformes > Callorhinchidae > Callorhinchus > Callorhinchus milii. The sequence continues at coordinate 64,269,075 of NW_024704743.1, forward strand.
TTAAAGAGGTGTGAAGAGGAGAAGAGGTGTGTCTGGGACCCAGATGATGTGGTAATGGTCACAGAAGAGGAGGAGGGGGAAGGTGAGCTGTTATGGTCTGAAATTGTTGAAATTAATATTGAGGCCAGAGGGCTGTAAAGTCCCTAGCAGATAAATGAGGTGCTATTCCTCAAGCTTGTGCTGTGTCTCATTGGAAGGAGACCGTGGATGGAGAGGTCAGAGTGCGAGTGGGAAGGAGAGTTGAAGTGGCAAGATTCCCTGGTTCATTTCTCCATCACCACCAACAAGTTGATCTCCTCCCCCCGGCACCTTCCCATGCCAACGCAGGAGATGCAATACCTGCCCTTTCACCTCCTCCCATATCACTGTCCAGGGCCCCAAACACAATTTTCAAGTGAGACAGCGATTTCCGTGCACTACCACCAATGTAGTTTACTGCACTCGCTGCTCACGATGTGGTCTCCTCTACATTGGGAAGACCAAACGCAGATTGGGTGACGGATTTTCCGAACACCTCCATTCTGTCCGCAAGCACAACCCTGAGCTTCCAGTTTCTTGCCACTTCAACTCTCCCTCCCACTCGCACTCTGACCTCTTCATCCATGGTCTCCTATCCTATTCCAATGAGCCACAGCGCAAGCTCGAGGAACAGCCCCTCATTTATCTGCTCGGGACCTTACAGCCCTCTGGCCTCAATATTGATTTCAACAATTTCAGGCCATAACAGCTCTCACCTTCCCCCTCTTCTGTGACCATTACCGCATCATCTGGGTCCCAGACACACCTCTTCTCTCTCTATTTTCTATTTTGTTGCATTACCCCCCTCACCCCATTTGTTTTGCATTATTAACACCTCTATTTCCCTGTTTTGTTGCAGCCCCACTTTGTTTTGCATCATTAACACCTCTTTAACCCATCATTCCCTTTCCTTTCTCCATAGATGCTGCCTGACCTGCTGAGTGTTCCCAGCGACTTCTGTTTTTGTTTCAGGTTTCCAGCATCTGCAGTATTTTGCATTTTGTTTATGTTTCTGGACTTTTGTTTACACTGTTTTAAAGTGCAATTTTCTCTTTTCCAAACATTGAGTGGGTACTTTAATAGTACTGAATCAGCAATGCTTTGCTCATGAGAACAATGCACTTTTTGCTTCCTAATATTCATGCAATTAAAAAAAACACTCTCCTATTCCAAAGTGTTTTCACTGCTGTTAACTGTACCCATATTCCTATTCACAGGCATTTAACATGGAGGGTTAACCAATCAACTAATTTGCTTAGGGTGTTGAAGATAATTCCAACACAATACAAATTTACATTTATATGGCTCCTTTTACATTGCGAGAATGTCCCAAGGTGCTTGACAGTCCTGGCTTGGCACCTGAGCTGGGAGTGGGAGACAAATTGGATGGGAGGGGAAAGATGATTGACGGATCTATCTTGAGATGGACCTTTAAACATGCGAGGAAGGAGGCAAGTTGGAGAGACAAATTGCCAGAGAATGGGGCAGAAAGGCTGAAAGATCAACTGCCAATAGTAAGGAAGGTAAGGCTGGAGACGTGAAGCAGCCTAGTGCCTGCTGAGCAAAGGGAGCGGCAGGTCACGACAGTTTGAAGTGATCGTAGAGGTAGGTTGAAGTGGTAGAGACCATAAAGGGATTAAAACGGAAGCCAAGGATCTTGAACTCAATCTGCTGAGGGATTGGGAGCCAGTGGAGCCAGGCATGGACGGGGGTGATCGGCTCAGAGAGCTGAGTATGGTAAGGAAAATGGGATGCAGAGTTCTGAATAGTCTGCAGCTTGCGAAGGGCCTAGGTGTTTAGTCCAGTGAGTAGAGATTTAGTCTTATCTAACCTGGGCATGATAAAATGCATTGATAAGAGTGCCAGAGCCCGAGGGGAGAGGTAGGTGCAGAAGCGGGCAATGTTATAAAAGTGGAGGCAAGCTGAGAGGGACAGGACATGGATGTGAGGTTTAAAGAACTTTTGGGAGTCAAACAAGGTACCGACGTTCCGCACTGGCTCCGAGAGGTGCAGGTTGATGAGATTGAGATTGTCATTGGTGACTTTGACCAAGATAGTTTGGTATTTTAGGCAGTGCAGAAGCCAGTTTGGAGGGTTCATGTAGATAGTGCAGGAAGAGCAAAGCTAGGAAACAATGGCTCATTCCGGTAATAATAGTAATAATAATAATTCCATTCCTCCTCAAGCAACAGAGTTCACATTTGTTCTGCAATATCTTCCTGATTTCTAAATAATAGCGGCACCCAAAGCCACCTAAAAATGTGGGAATTACCATCCTTACCCACCAGCTTGGCAAGAACGCTGTATTCAACCCTGGGAGCAGACACTCAGATTTTGCTTTAGAAGATAAATAATCCTTGCATTTGCTAAAGCGCCTTTCAAGTTAGGATGATGCAATTCATAGGATATACTGTAAAGTGCTGTGACTGTGTATATTGTAGGTATCAGCAATTAATTTATGCACAGAAATGTCCCACAAATAAGCATGAAGTAATGGACCAATTTTATTTGGGGGCTTGTAGGTTTAAAGGACAATTGGGATGGAGAAGGGAGAAACTCCCTTCTGTTTTCAAATAGTGGCACGGGAATCTTTAATATCCACCTGGACAAGGAGATGGACCTTGGTTTAAGGATAAACGGGGTTAAATGGCATTGCAAGGCCCCAATCCAAGATGAAAATCTTCAATATTGTGTGTGAAAGAGCGTCAAGAATTGGGCTAGTGATGTTTTTATATTTGATAGCTGACTTCTTTGAAGGCTCCACCCGAGTTTCTGCTTTATTTCAGGTCTGGCTTCAGTGTGTGATGACTTCATTCCCACCAGATGCTGAGGTTGAATTGCAGCAGTTAACACAGGAGGTGGAATACAACCACCTTCAACCTTTCAAAAGCCATTTGTTGATAGATATTCCAGTGAATACATTACAATAAAAACAAATACAGGGCAACCCTAATATAACATCCGCAGTATAACATGGCTCCACTTATAGTACAAGTGTCCTATAGGCTCACTCTAATAATAATAATAATCCTTGCATTTGATATAGCACCTTATCACGTCTTTGAGACGTCTCTAACCGGAACTGTGATGTACTCAGCTTCTGGCACTGAATAGCCAGGCTAAAACATGAATTCTAGGTTACCTTGTTGCTGTCTATGCAAAGTGATGTTAACTTGGCAGTTCAGTGCTGATTAGTGGGATATAATAATCCTTGCATTTTGATATAGCGCCTTATCATGTCTTCTAGACGTCTCAAAGCGCTTCACAGAATATACTGTAAAGTGAATTGACTATATTTTGTGGGCAAAACGCTGCAGTCAATTGTGCACAGCAACGTTCCACAAACAGTCTTAGATTGAAGTGACCAATTTATTATTTTTTGAAAGAATTATTAGCCCCGGAAAAGCGATCCGCCAATTGACTAACAACCGGATTCCTACTTACTGCTGGGTAAACAGAGGCGTGTGGAGTAAGGAACTTGCCCAACAATTTGAACCCAGGTCTCTCGCTTGCGAGGCGAGGGCTCTAACCACTAAGCTACCGGACTCCATAAACTGTGGTGGAATCCACAGCTTAGTTAAAAGACAACTTTTAACTAAACAAAATACTCAGACTAGCAGATATTCCACTAATCAGTCGAAAACACCCACCAGATGAACAATGTGACAGGCAACTGTGTGGGTGCTATAATTGAGAACTACATGTGGGGCGTGGGGGAGGGGAGAGTAATGCGCCTCCAATAATCAAGGAAACAATCAATGTGACAATATGAAATTTATTAGTAAGTGGCTTCAAAAAGTACTTCTGAACGACCTGAGCAGAACTTATCTCTTTGTCAAGTTGCCTCACATGAGGACCTGCGACAAACAACAACAAATTACATTTGATTAGCGCCTTTCACATCAGGAGGATGTCCCAAGGTGCTGGGATTTGCATCCGAGCTGGTGATTGGGATCAAGAGGGATGGGGGGAGGGTAGGGGTAGGAGGGTGATTGAAGGCAGGGTCAAAGAGGAGGGTCTTGAGACAGGTCTTAAAGGAGGCAAGGGAGGGGCGAGGTGGAGTAAATAAGTAAGGAGATTGAGTAAGGCTCATACTTGGCTTTGGACATAGACCTCTAGAACATCAAGATGGCTCATACCTGCAAGTTATCCTGTGTAGGTTGTTTCACCAGAATGAAAGTAGCTGTTGAATAGCTGATGATGAAATTCTGAGGCTTTGGATGACAGCTATTGGGTGAAATGTAAGCAACTGCTACTGAATCTCCACTTCTTCTGAATCTTCTGGTCAGAGCATTCTGCATCTTTGCAAGAAACACGCAACAAGTGTCAACTAAACAATGTTGTAATACTGCAGATTTCTCATGGATTCTAGTGGGAGCACACAGAAGCTGGAAGTGCTGTACTATCAAAGAGCAATTTAGATTTCCCATATACGAATGAACAATCTGTTAACCCTTTTTTGCAATATCACAAGATCATAAAAGAGGTTTGGATGAAGAAGATCCCTTGGCCCATTTGATCTCATTCATCCAGAATACCCAACATGTACTCACCATATTCACTACAGAATCATTTTTTCCCCCAGATGAGTCCAGTCTCAACCATCCTTTTTGATAACCTGCTCCCGTCCTTAATTGCTCTCTGGGTAAATAAATACTTCCTGGTGTCTGTCTTCAATATTGCCTTCTTCCCACCTAAACCTGTATCATATTTTGCTGCCTTGTGCATCCAAAAGCATTATTCCAGGTGTACATTTTCAATTCCATTTAAAATATTATATACAACAACAAAATTACATTTGTATGGCGCCTTTCACGTCGGGAGGACGTCGCAAGGCACTGGACAGTCAATATTTTGGACCCAACCTGGGGATCAAAGAGGGTGGAGGGCAGGGGGGAGAAGGAGGGAGAACCTAAATCCTCTCCTCCTGGGCTGGGCAGTCCAGGTCATACCTATGAGGGAATTGAAATACCTCGTTTTAAATGCTCTGAGACACTACCTTGCATGGAGGACACTATATAAGTGCAAGTTGTTGTTGTTGTGATCAAAGGCACGGTCGAAGAGGTAGGTCTTGAGATGGGTCTTGAGTGAGGCAAGGGAGAGAGTGAGGCAGAGGGACTGCGGGATGGAGTTCCAGAGGGTGGGGGCAGAGTGACTGAAGGCTCACCTCCCAATGGTGCGGCGGGCGAGGTAGGGACGTGAAGCAGGCTGGAGCTTCAATACCTCAATAAGTTCCCCTCTGAGATGTCTCCTTTCAAGCCTGTTGTCCTTATTTGTCTAATTATTGTTCACAACTCATAGAGTCTCAGCTGGCATTCCAATGCAGTGCTGGGATGTCCTTCATTGTTGGAGGTGCTATCTCAGTTTAACATATCAACCTTTGGCCAATGATCCCCAAATAAAATTGGTCATTCACTTCATGGTTCTTTATGGGATATGGTTGTGCACAAATTGCCTACTGTGTTCATCTACAAAACACACAATCACTGCACTTTACAGGATGTCCTGTGAAGTGCTTTTGGGATGTCTTTCTGACTTGAAAGGCATAGTACCAAATGTACGGATTATTATTATTAGGCAGAGAGCAATAAATTATTAGTATTATTATAGCTAATTCCTCTTACATCCTCATTTCTCTCATTTGTATCTCACTGCCTCTTGGACTGGACGGCCCCCTTATGTCGCAACAACTAGACTTATACACAATTCTAGGTGTGGTACAGTACAGCTCATGTAGCTTATGTTATCCGGGAATCTAAACAAAACTGATTTGGCGATATAGCAAGCTTATAGAGGTCAAAAGTATAGAAAAAGAGGTAGGTCTCTAAACCAGTTTGAGAAATGTTGATTTTAAACTGTTAATTTATGTTACAGGAAGTTACAGAAAGTGATACTGGAAGGTTCTGCAGAACAATGGTTTGGTCCCACCTAAAGTACCTTTTGGAATTGTGGTCACCACATTACAGTAAGGGTACAGCAAAGGACAACTGAATTGATAGATGAATTGGCCATTACAAAGAGAGGCTATGGAAGCTGGGAATATTCACATATAATAGATTGCTCATGAAGATCCCATTGAAGTATTCAAGATCCTGATGGGTATTTTGACTTCTTTAGACAGAGAGCAGTAAATACTGTACTGTATATGGAATAGAGTGGGGGAAGGGGGGTGGAGGGTTGGAAGGCACATTGTGTCAACAATTTCAAAAAGAAATTAGAGAGCTATTGGGTGAAGAAATTGATTGAGGGACACAATGGGCCGAATGGCCTTCTTCTGTGCTGTGCATGTCTATGGAGAGGATGAGAAATAAGATTGTTTGTTTATTTTACTTTGGGACAGACCAGATGGACTGCAGTGATCTTTTTCTCTTCTTTACATTTCTATATTATTAATAATAATAATTCTTGTATTTGACACAGCACTTTTCATGACAGGAAGATGTTTTGAAGTGCTTTATGGGATTTATTGTAAAGTGATGGGACTATTTATGTGGGTGAATTTGCACACAATAATGTCCCACAACCAGCCATGAAGGGATTGACCAGTTTTATTTGGGGTATTGTGGACACCAGGAGAAACTCTCTTCTCTTTTTGAATAGTGCCATGGGTTTCGTTAACATACTTTTGAATAAGCTATCGGGCTTTGGTTTAATGTGCCATCTGAAGGACATCCTGCATCTTCTACTTCAGCACTTACAGTGTAAGTTTAATAGTCTGCATACTCTGTAGCCTTTGCCCCTCATTATAGTAGATATCTTTTTTCTTCTGAACACAAGATATCTGTAATATCTTGTAATACTTATTCCAGTCTCTCCTCTATTAGAAAAAATCAAGTTCAAAGTGAGACAGATCAGAAGGTGAAGGAAAAAAAGAGGAATTGGTTTTATTAGATAAAATTGGTCATTACGTTTTAATTTTTTTTAAAAAAAATGACCAATTACAAGGTTGTCATAGTTGACATCATCTATAAACTCTCCAGCAAGGAAAGTTGCATGAGAATCATGTGATGTGAACATTGTTACTTTCTACCCATACAATTTGGTGTATACAGTATATTTAGGTATATGTAGCGAGAACAGGTGAGTGTTTTTTATTTTTTTAAAAAATTGTGTACTCTATAAACTCTAGTAACATTGACGTTAGTGGTATGTTTCATATGTTGCAATTTATGAGAAAAGACTGCGTGAGGACATAAATACTGTACTCATAATCCTTCAATTTGATAAAGCACCTTATCAAATTGTTAAGAAGTCTCAAAGCGCTTCACGGGATTTTACTGTGAAGTGTAGTGTTGGTGAATTTGTAGGCAGACATGGCAGCCAATTTGTGCACGAGCCCCACCAAAAAACATGATGGTTGGCCAGATCATCAGGAGAAACGCCCTTCTCTTTCGAATCATGGCAAGGGGGGATCTATAATGTCCGCCAAACAGCCGGATGGGATCTCAGTTTAACATCTCATTCAAAGGGCAATGCAGTAAGATCTAGCACTTCACTGCAGTGTCAGCCCCAGACCAGACTCACAACAGCCTGTGGCTCAACATCCCTCCCAACATTGGGGCTTGAACCCACAACCTTTGGATGCAGAGAAGGGACTGAGCCCGACTGCCACATGGCTGACAGGAGTGTGTGTGGGCACTTTGGGGGGTTGTGCAATCCGGTGCAGGTGCAGGTGAGAGGAGGTGGTTTGGTTTCAGGTGTTGTGTCACTCTTGTCCCTCCCTCAGTCCTCTGCCCTCAGTGCAGTGCAGTGAGTGGTTACTGGCGGCTCACACTCCGGCTGCGACCTGCCGCCCGCGACAAGCGCACAACTGTTTATCCGCACACACACACACCCGCACACACACACACACCGAGCTCGGGGGGGACACGGAGATCGCGGGCACTTGAACAGTCCCTCCCAGAGGGGAAAGCACTCCGGGTGCCATCATGAAGACCTTTCTTCGTCAGTTCAAAGTCATATTTTGGAAGAATTGGCTTTGCCGTGTGAAGCAGCCGGTGGGTCCCTGAGCCCCACTCCTCACACTGCCCTCACTGCTGCTCTCTACCTCTCTCTCTCTATCTCTCTCTATCTCTCTCTCTCTATCTCTCTCCACAGCTCAGCATTGGGGTGGGGGTCACTCACTTGGGTCTTTTGCTTGTGTTTCAGGTGCTGTCACTGTCCGAGATCGTCTGGCCATGTTTATTGTTCCTCATCCTGGCCGGGGTGAGGGTTCAGAACCCCCTGAAACATCGCGCAAACTGTGAGTTTATCCCCTTTGCTCTCCTTTTTTTTTTGTGTGTGTGGGCGCGAAATCAATAGATCGATGGGTACAGATCGATCATGTCACGCTCAGGGCTGCAGAGTGCCAACTCCACTTGCACTCCCATCTGCGGGTTTACATGTGGTTAGTTACTGGAGCAAGTGAGTGCTGGTTTGCTGGGGACAACTTTCTCATCAGGGGTAGGACTGGGCAATTGCCCCGACTTGTTCTGTGGCAATAGTTTGTGGCAATGGTGTGCCCCAAGTGATGAATGTCTGGTGCACACACTGACTGCAAAAGGTGGGCTACAATTTCAGGTTGAAAGGCACCTGGATCTGGAGGTAGATTTCTTTTTTTTTTAAAAAAAAACACACCCCACCTGTCGAGAGCCCCAGGATGAAGTGCAGGGCACAATTTGAGAAGCTGCAGTGTAAACTTAGACTGTTTTGAGTCAATGCAAAGGCTGCACTCAGTGCCAGCCCTTAGGGGGCTGTCACGACTGATTCTTTGATAACATTAAATAGGTTAACCTAGGTATATGAGCTCTGTGCATGGGTTAGCTGCGGAAGGGCAGAATTATTTTCTCAAGGGGATGGGGGTGTTTGATCAATGTGGAAACCTATCACCATGCTTAAGAGTCTCCCATCCAAACTCAGGAGAGTTCCACATATTCCGCTGAATTCAGAATTCTCCCCAGTGCAGGGCTGCAGTCAGCAGTATGCAAGCCTCATTGCCAGATGTGATATTGCTTTGGTTACAGCAGTTGCAAACATGACATTGTATGAACTCGGACACCAAAATTCATTCTGGCCGCAATCTAGTTGTACGCGGCTCTTTGACGTCTGCAGCTTTAATAACGAATAGAAATATTCCACCATTATATCAGCAACAGTTTGATGAAATTAATAATAATTCTTGCATTTGATGTAATGTCTTATCACGTTGTTGAGGCACCTCAAAGCTCTTCACAGTCGATATATTGTAAAGAGGATTGACTGTATTTTTTGGGCAAAACTCAAAAATTAAAAGTTGCTGTAAGGAGATCTATTAATTGCTCCTTTAATAGTTTTGTGTCTTCTTGGTTCACTTTATTCAGTTGCTTTGAATGTTGTTTTGCAAATGGCATCAATATTCTGCACCTAAATTGGACAAAAATGCACAGTCACAGGAAATAATTATTCTGCACTACAAACCATTGTTTTGTAGTTTTAAAGGCATATTGTCACAATTTAGGATGAGAAATGTCCAGTATTGTACTGCTTTTTATTTATGTGCAAGTGAGACAAAGCAATGAAATAATGTTTTAATCGAATTATGTCAAATTATTTTGTCTGCTTATAAAACATCAGTGAAAGTTTTCCAAGTTACTGTACATTGGCAGCCATGCCCCTTTAATAGACTGATTCTTCTGTGTTTATATATGTATAGAATGACCTATGTAGAGAAATGGTTTAAATGCCACTTATTATTATTATAAACGGAAAGTGCAATTTTTACAACCTGGATAGACTTAGATAAATGATCTGAAATAGATAAATGATCTGAAAATATCCAATCCTGCTGATAACTGGAAGTGTATAATGCTGACCCACAGCAACTGTTCTCCAACCTATCCAGATGCAAGTAAATCACAGGATTACTACCACCACTACTAATAATCCCTAATTTGATATTGTGTCTTTGAGACGTCTCAAAGTGCTTCACAGAATGTACTGTAAACTGAATTGACTGTATATTTTGGGGGTAAAATGTGGCAACCAAATGCACACAGCAGTGTCCCACAAACAGTCATGGATTGAGTGACCAATTTTTTTTTAAAAAAAGGAATTATTACCCTGCAAAAAAGTGATTCACCAATCAACTAGCAATCGGGTTCCTACTTATAGCTCGGTAAACAGAGGCATGTGGAGTGTAGAAAACTTGCCCAACATTTTGCCCTGCCGGGAATCAAACCTAGGTCTTGCGAGACGAGTGGTCTAACCACTAAACTACAGGATTCCACTGTGGTTGGCATGCAACATATCCAGTTATCATCAGGACTTAATACTATGTACATGATATTGCGACTAGTGCATTTTTGACCCCATTAATATTTGATTCCCTGTGCCTTCTTGTCCTCCTCACACTCTCTGCCACTGTTGACCACCCTATCCTTCTCCACCTTCACTCTTCCATGATACACCTCTGAGGCTTTGTACTTTCCACACAGACATTAATCGCAGGCACTGGACTTCTCTTTCTATGTGTTATAGGAGTTGAGGCTGCTGAAACTCCTCAGTGAGATGACATCAGCTACTGAAATTAATCCAAATATTATTGGTGGAGAGATTTAACATCTCTTCCAGAAGTGGAGCAATTATTTATCTTTATCTGCTCCTAAATAATCTTGCTGAGAACTCAGAAAAGCTCTGTAAAACTTGGCAGATGTGCATGGCTGTCTGAATATACATTTTACTAAATGTGTCCTTTCCCTAAGCAGTTGTTTATTTGAATATTAAAATAAAGGATTTCATTGATACCACTTCCTTTCTTTGTGCCAATTAGGATGATAATTCCATGCACATCACCTACACATGAAAATTCTCATATGCACTCTGTTCCTGAAGGGACACATCCTGCTTACCTGTCTGTCTTGGTCTGTCATCAGCAGTGCCTCAAGTACTGCAAACCCACCTAGCTCTAGAATATAGACAGCCAAAAAGGTTTTGCCTTGACTCCATTGCTTTTTTTCCCATTGTTAATTCAGTTGTGAGGTAGAATTCAAAGTATAGAATTTATTTACATTTAGTCTTACATTTTTTTCTGTGAATCTTGAGGGGATGGGTCATGACTGGAACTAGAACAGTATTAAAATGTTCTACTTGGTGTCAGATTTAAGAATTCCTCAGTCACATGTAATTATGTCTCGGTTATGCTGTTCTTTTTGGTGCATTTCAGATTGCACTGCTCAGTATAAACAATATTCATATAAGCACAAGCAGTGATAATTTATTTTGGATAACCTAATGAATGCTATGTTTAAAATTATCCAAACCATTAAAAATGATTTCTTATAAGGGTCTCCAGTAGTTAGGTAATGAGAATGTGTCCCCCCAGGAAGAGAGTGCACATTCCATTGTAAACTAAGGGAAGTTTCCATATCTGGTGGAATACATATGTCCATGTGCAATCTTTCCTAAAAGGATACATCCTCGTTACCTAATTCCAAAGAGTATTCTGCACAAGTTGCAAGAGCCATGATTTTGAGACCAGAGTGTCTGCTTTGGAATCCTGCTGAAGTTTAATCAGCAAAAAATGCATTTCAGTGAGAGTGGATTTGGCCTTTACTCATAATTTGAAGCATGGGACTGCCCAAGAACTTTTAGTAGATAATTTTTAATGTTAATAAAGGTAATAATGTGACCGGCTATTTAATAACAGTAAAAACAAACTGACACGTCCTGATGGTTTAGTTGAGCTCTTCCCGTTTCATTGTGCAGTTCTCTCCTCAGCTCCCAGCCATTGCAGTTTCAGAGTGGGAAATATAAATCAGGCTTCCCAGTTATTTTTTTATTGGAAATAATACAATCAATGGAAGACAGGAATGTACAGAACCATTGTAGTCTATCTGACTGGCCCCCAAAATTGAAAAAAATATATTTAAAAAATCATTACATTAAATAATCACTTTTAGCTGTATGTGTGTTAGCCTGGTCATTCGGTAGCACTCTTGCATCTGAGTCAGAAGGCTGTGGGTTCAAGCTTCATGTCGTGATGTGTTGTCAGAGATGCTAATCTTCAGAAGAGACATTAAACCAAGGTCCTGCCTTGTGTCCATGCATTGAAAAGAGAAAAGAGCTTGTCTAGTCTGCTGTGCTTGAAGGTGTGCTAAATTGCTATATTAAATTAAAGGATTATTATTATTATTAATATTATAAATCATCTATAAGGTGCAAAGTGTTTATCCTCAACAAAGTGCCTTAACCTCTCTATCAGAATTGCATTCTTTACTAGAAAGTGTGACTTATTCATTTTCCACACAACATCTTCTCTGAGCAATAGTTTTATGTTGTCAGCCTGCTCACTGGGAACTGGATTGTGACTGTTCAGACTAATTTCATACCATAATAATATTCTTTGCATTTGATATAGCACCTTCCATGTTTCAAAGCGCTTGAAAGGATTCACTGTAAAGTGTAGTGACTGTATTTTGTAAGTGAATGTATCAATGTGACCTCAGAGGTAAAAGGACAGTGAGATGATCCACAGATTGACCAAATCACACTGCTCGCTATCTTCTTTCTAAAGAAACATTACAAGAATACATGAAATTATTAATTAAAAAATTCTATTCTCTTTTCTCCACACTAGAATTAACACTGTCTAATTTTAATTACCGTGTTTCACTTTATTTTCATCAAGTTTATTTCTTTCGTCAAATGGTAATGATTCATCTCAGTAGATAAGAAAGTCATATTAATTGAATTTCTAAAGCATCAAATATTTTAGAAAATGTATAACTACAGATTTTTTAATTAAGAAACCTGCAAAGAAACACCACCCCCATTTTTTTAAAATTAATATTTTAAAACTCAAGTGATAATTATTTTTTAAAAAACACACTTTTAACAGGTAATTCATGTAAAGGTTAAGCTGTCTTTAATATGAAATGCTTTCTCTTTTTCCTTTAGGCTACATGGAGCCTCGTACCTTGCCCAGTGGAGGACTTTACCCATTTGTTCAAAGTCTCTTTTGTGACGAGGGTTCCCATTGCTATGGGGATGCTATGTCTCAGAAAACAAGGTACTGACCCCAATGCTTTCTACCTCAATGCTTATTCAGCAGCGTGTCTGACAATCGCAGAAACTCATCACTATGCTTACACGTACATGAGGCAAGAACGCATGGAAATGTCCTAGTGTCTAGAATAGAATCACTCTCTCCCTAGAGGGACACACGCTGAATAACTAATTCAAAACTAATTTAGGTGAAAATTGAAAAGAGCCAAGGTTTTGGGACAAAGTGTGTGTTGCGGTATTACTGGAATTCACACTGCTAAAATCACAAACTGCTTAGCTTGCCATCAGAAGCAGACTCCCCTGTTGTAACATTGGAGTCTAAATTGTGATAGTTGGGATGTATTGTGTCAATTGCAATTTTGGTTTGTGATAGATGATTTCATATTCAAAAAAAACAAAACCAATTATTTGTGAAACCCAAAGATTGAAAAAACGTCAGTGCTTTACTATGTGGGCTTTTATGAAACACTTTAAGCTTTTTTTTCAACTGTAAAATGGACTGAAAGTAAAGTGTCAGCTGTAGTTGCAACTTCTAGTTTGAGAATATTAAAATATAGGTGTTCCGTGACTGTAATGCGTGCTGTACGTAGTGTCTGACTGCGTACCAGGACCAGTCACTGGGTTAGAGTTAACCATAGAACAATAGTATTCAATCTTAGAGTAAACAATTGCAAGGATATTATAATTTAAGAACAGTGACGTTTCCTTAAAATATCCCTGGCATCAGCTACGAAATTAAAACTTAATTGAGAAAGTTTTCACAATTCTTCATTATCACAAATCTTCAGACAAAATGGTTTAATAGGCTAGACACAACTTCCTCTGCACTTCCATCTCCAACAAAAAGCAATCCGCTGAAAACATTTTGTGACCTGCCAGGATTATTAGTACAAGAACATTTCTGTAATTCTATCCAACCTACTTTCAATATCACACATACAAAACCAGTTTCACAAGGTTTGCTCTGCACAAATGATCCTCAATACAATACAAGGGGGAGGAAGGTAAACAGGTTTCCTTAGAGCTGAACTGACTCCCAAGGTGACATGCCTGGCAATTGAATGTCAGAACTGAGACAGCCCTCTGTGAGGGTCTCTAGTCTGGTTCATGAGCCAGGCAGGTCTGCAGTATTCCAGGGCACTGCTGATGACAGCACAGCCAGCCTGGCTCATCAGCAGGACCTGGAAGGGTAGACCAGTCACTGGGGGCAAGGACTCAGCAATGGGTACGGTGGTGTCAGCTGGACCGAACAGCGGGAAAGCTTGCCGAACAGCAATATCAATGGCAAGCTATGTGGTTTTAGCTAGTTAGTCTCCGTCAGTACCCGCTGTTGGGGACTGCACACTCTGAGGTCCCCAAGCCTTGGCCCTTGCCAATCTGTGACTAATATTTTCCAGAATTAGGTAAGGCGGAGGGATTGAGAGAGAGTGGAGGCATGCCCAGGCTGGAGCAGAAGGAGATAGTGGTGGGGTCCAGGAGAGAGAAGTCGAGGAGGGCAGTGGGAGAGAAGGACAGAGTGGGAGTAGCGGAGAGTGGGGGAATAGGAGCAGGAACTTTTTCAGGGGCAGCGGCTCGCGTCGGCAGCCAAAACGAGCATGGACAGACCAGGAGCGAGTGATCAGTGGGGCAGCCTCAGCCTGTAGGCTGTGGGAGACAGCACAGGTTGGGGGAAGAGAGGGCATGGTAGTCATGGCTTAGGTGCCAGAGCCAGGTAGGGAAAGGAGGGAGGACAAGGTAGCAGAAGGATAGTAAAATTTACACTATACTTACCACATACTGGCGCATTTGAAAATGGTGCCTGGAAATGACGTCACGCAGCGAGATTCGGACGTTGTTCAGGCGGGGGATTTTGAAATGGGTCTGACCAACATGAGGGAAACCTATGATTTGATCCAGAAGCAAATCTTTTTTTAAAAATTCATCAGGGCATAGATGATGCTAATGGGGGTCAGCATATAATGCCCATCTTTGTTCTGAGAAGGTGGAGCTTTCTCTTTAAACTTCTGCTGTCTTTGTGGTGAAGGTGCTCAAGGTGCAAAACTGGTTTTGGGTAGGTGGTTCCACGATTTTGACCACCTTCTGCAATGATGCATTCACAGCTTTGCTCCCTCCTACCTCTCCAACCTACTATCCCCCTACCTACCCGCCCGTACCCTCCGTTCCTCTGGCTCCGGTCTGCTCCACATCCCCCGCCCCAACCGCCCTACTATCGGTGGCCGGGCCTTCAGCCCCGAGGCTCTGGAACTCCATCCCCAGTGCCTTCGCCGCTTCCTCCCTTTCCTCCTTCAAGGCCGGTCTCAAGACCTTTCTCTTTGACCGTGCCTTCAGCTCCCCTCTCGACTCTCTACCCCCTCCTCGCTCCCTCCCTTCCCTCCCCTCACCCTGACCATTTCCCCCTGCTCGGGTCCTGACCCAACTGTACAGCGCCTTGGGACGTCCTCCCGATGTGAAAGGCGCTCAATAAATGGAATCTTGTTGTTGTTGATGAACAACAGTAACCTGAATTTAGATGAACGGCAATAACCTCCAGAAAGTTTACTTTCAGCAAATGTTTTCTATTGAAATGGGTGTTGTCTTCTCAGCAACTGTTATCACCATAGAGCGAGTCATTAGGCATTTCCCTATCTGTAAACATGAAAAACAATAATTTACATTTATATAGCGCCCGCAGAATCTCTGAGTACTTTATAAGATCTTATTCATGTTATTTTGTACATATCAATAATCTGTAAATTGTATGATAAAATCATACTATTTCACAATTTACATTTTAAAAAAGAACATTCCCTTCCCCGCCCCTCCCTTCCTCTTCTCTTCTTTTCTCTCTCAACTCCTACCGTCCCCAAACCTTCTCTTCTCCACTCCCATCTCTTTGCCTCCCCTCCACTTTCCCTCCCCTCCCTCCACAATTCACTACCGAACACACAATGTTGCTACAACAAATGTACGATTTGAATCCAACTCACAGACAATGTTGCCCATCAAGTAAACAGATTCAATAATAATAATAATCCTTGCATTTGGTATAGCGCCTTACCACATCGTTGAGACGTCTCATGGCGCTTCAACTACCAAGAAACACCAAAACAACTTTCATTTATATAGCGCCCTTCACCCAGGGTAGTGTCCTGGAGCGCTTTACTGGAAACTTTACTAAGAAGACAATTCTTACTCTTGCTGCCCTCAATCCTGCTAGTTTCTGAGATATTTATCCAGCTATAATAATATTATTATTTATCCAGCTAGCATTTGAACATATTAATCAACGCAGCAGAGCAGGAGGTTATTCCACACTGTTCAATGCTGTGTGGGGGAAAATGCCTTTGTAATTCATGTTATTCATTCACTGTAATTATATACTTGCAAATTTAATGTTCATAACCTCCAGTCTATGCTCCCAATATGAGTTGAATAGAGTTAGACCCTGCTATTGTGGTGGCTTCTTTCCATAAATTCATACCTCACTTTAGAACGAGTGGTTAAACTATATCCAGGTTGATGACGTCAGGAATAACATCAACGGCAGCGAAATGACCTGAAATGCAGTCAGTCAGTCAGTCCTTCAGGGCATTAGGCATTGATGTTACTTCTGATGTGATCAAACCTGGGTGTGGATGTTTGCCGGAGGCTGACAACCTGTGAGTCTTTCCAGTACTTTCTGGGATGCCAACATTCCTTCTGCACCAGAAAGCTACACTAGCGTGCCGAACACAGAAAGTACTGCGGACCCACAGTGCCGCCTTGTTACATACATATCTGAATACTGTGTAACAGGGTCTGGCTGTGGCTTCCTTGCATTTAGACTATCTCAGTACTTCTCAGTATTTTTATATGCTTGGATGTCCTGGCCTTTCAACTTTCTTTTGTCAAACGAAAATACGTTCACTGTCTGTGAGTTTCTCCTTAAAAACAAGCTTTGAATCCTATGTTTTGGAATCATCCTTTACCTCTTCTCCCAAGTATCTAAGTATGTTAAGGTAGAGTGCCCGGAGCTTGTACATTGTTCCTAATTCAGCCAGCCCCGATCTCTACAACAGTGGAATAACTTGTTTCTAGTCATAATCAAATGAAAGTCTCAGGTGAGGTTCAACCCAGTCTATAATTAATTACAGTTATAACAGTTTCAAACTAATGCATTAAATGAGATCTCAAGAGTCTCACACTAATTATTTTTCTTTATTAAAGCACATTCCTTCACTGTGCACGTATGTTCCACTTCTTCTTCCTAAATTCATGAAATCCTAAATCCTGACATGGTGCCTTTGTAATCTCTCATCCCATTTCAAAGTGCATTGTCATGCTTCAAAACGCCTCAGATCTAATTATAGTGATGCAATTGAACACAATATCTTCAAAGATGTGTTTTGAAGCGTGACAATGCAATTTAAGTAAGTGAAGGCTAAATCATTGCAATTTGCAGTGCAATATGTGCCATCGGAGTCAGACAGCATTCTGAGCACATGCACCGTGATGTCACTGTGGTGTAGAAGGATGGAGCGGTGTCGCTGTTTATTACACCATGTTATAAGGCGGGTTTGAATTTTATAGAGACCAAATATGCCTGTGCCTTCTAACTTTGCGCTCAAGGTCAAATAATATCTTTTTGTATCATTTATGCCTTGAGAAATTTCAAGAACTGGGACCCAAATTTCCACTCAGTCTTTACTGTAAGACCATTTTTATTTTAAAAATATAAGATTGGGCAGAATTGTGGACAATTCTTAAATTTAACCTTTAATTGGAAGCTGGTTTTGCACTGTTCTTAAAAACAACCAGCTTCCAATTAACACAGAATTTAAGAACTTTTCACAATTCTGTACAATCTTAAATATTAGGGAAAATTTCTCTCAGAGGCTAAGTAGTAGAATTTCATGCCTCTGGATCATGTGACTTTTTTGACTACAAGACAACTATCATAAATGTGGTGATCTGCGTCCAATATCATACAACAAAGTGCAACATAAATTGCCGATTTCTGGGCTATCAGGTGGCTGCTGACATCACTTCCTGCATGTTGATGTGTGCATGTATGTTATGTTCTGATGACATTTGTTTTTAGTGCAGGAAACTGGCGAGTCAGCCCCAGTAACCAGGGGTACCATGCTTGCGGTACAGCAGACACAGTCAGACAATAGATTTGTGTTCTATGTGAATCCACATTCAACCGAGGCACATTCTCATGGGTCTCCCATGTCATTATTTTGAGTATTGACACACTGTAAGATTTACCAATCGTGAGGTAAAGCTCAAGGTCTTGACAAACTGGTGCTGAATAACTATTTCATGTTGTCACTCACAGGTCATCTGGCACCCTGAGGAATACCATAAACAATCAAAACGGTGTCCTGAGTTCATTACAAGACATTGGAAAGCAAATCAATGAAACCCTGACAAGCGCAGCTAACTTACAAACCGAATATGAAGAATTGTTTGGGCAGTCAGGTAATGTGGTAAGACGGAGAACTCGAGTCTGCCAGGTTTTGAGAGATTTATAGAAATATTAAGTCTAATTGTAAAAGTTTTTACAAATATATTAAGAGGAATAGGCTAGTGAGGGTAAATGTAGGTCCACTTCAGTCAGAGACGGGAGAAGTTGTAATGGGGGATAAGGACATGGCAGAGTCCCTAAATGGATACTTTGCATCTGTCTTCACCCTAGAAGACACAACAATTCTGCCAACAATAGAGATGCACCAAGGGGATCAGGACAGGGACCAACTTAGGGAAATTTTCATTAGTAGAGAATGGTGCTAGGGAAACTGTTAGCACTAAAAAGTGACAAATCTCCTGGTCCGGATGGCTTGCATCCCAGGGTTTTAAAAGAGGTAGCTTATGAGATAGTGGAGGCCTTGTGTCTGATCTTCTAAAATTCCTTGGATTCTGGAACAGTCCCCATGGATTGGAAGATCGCAAATGTCACACCACTACTTAAAAAGGTGGAAAGGAAAAGATGGGAAACTATAGGCCAGTTAGTCTCACATCAGTGATAGGAAAAATTTTAGAATCATTGATTAAGGATGTGGTAGTGCGGTATTTAGTGGAGCACCACATAATTAGGCCAAGTTAACATGGCTTTAAAAAAGGGAAGTCATGTTTGACAAATCTCAGAGTTTTTTGAGGATATTTCCAGTAAACTAGATAAGGGTGAATCAGTGGATGTGGTCTGTTTGGACTTCCAGAAGGCATTCGGTAAGGTGCCGCATAAAAGGTTAGTCCAAAAGATAAGAGCCCATGGAATTGAGGGGAGCATATTAACGTGGATTGGGTAATGGTTAACGGGTAGGAAACAAAGAGTAGGGATAAATGGGTCCTTTTCAGATTGGCGGGATGTGACTTGTGGAGTGCCACAAGGATCAGTCCTTGGACCTCAGCTATTTACCATCTACATTAAACGATCTAGATGAGGAGTTAGATTAGATCAGCCATGATTGAATGGCGGGGCAGAATCGAAGGGCCGAATGGCCTACTCCTGCTCTTACATGTTATGTTATATTATGTTATAGTGACACAACGCCATTCAGTCAAACTAAGCTCCATTAGCTACCAGTACCCCAAATAAATTAATAATTTAAGTGAGCACTGGGAAAACCCAACTGGTTCACTAATGTCCTACAGGGAAAGAAATCTGCCATACTGCAAGCCGGTTGACTTTTAATGCCCTCTGGAATGGCTATTCAAGCCATTCAGGTGTAAGAAAACCACAATAAAAAACATTAAAGTAGTTTAATCAGAATGCCCACCACCAACCACTCAGGATATCCAGATCACCCACGCCTCGAGAGGTGTAAAAAGGAAATATCTCACACCCTTGACCTTCATGACCTGGTCCTCTAGAACTCTCTTCCAAAACCATTTGGGTTTTACATCACATTTTGGGTGCCCAGCCAACTGTATAATATGCTTGGTATGTCCGCCTGACGTGAAAGGCTCTGCAGAAATATATAATAAATAATAATCCTTGCATTTGATATAGCGCTTTTCACATCTTCTCGACGTCTCAAAGCGCTTCACATAATATGCTGTAAAGTGAATTGACTGTATATCTGTGGGTGAAACGTGGCAGCCAATTGCGCACAGCAGCGTATATCGTATTGTATTTTGCCTCTCCCTTTGAATATGTTGTCAACATCTTTAAATCTCTTATTTCCTTCGTGGGTATCCATGCCAATACTTATCAAACAGTGATTTGAAATGAAAGGTGCTAAATGAATAAAACTTTTTTGTTATTACTTTAAGTCAGGTTGGTCCAACCTTTCGGCAGCTGAGGGCCGGATGCCCTATTTGAAAAATGTCTGTGCACAAGCAATATTTTGTACAGTCAATATGTACAAAATATCCAGTCAATTCACTTTACAGTATATTCTGTGAAGCATGTTCAGATGTGATAAGGTGCTACATCAAATGCAAGGATTATTATGAGTAGTTTTGTGTTTCCCTTCCAGAAGCATAAAATAACATTGTTGGGTTATGGAGAAATTGAGGGGTGGGGGGAGCAGATGAAGCAGGCTTGTGGGTCGCCTGTTGGATCACCCTGCTTTGTTATTGCTGTATCCAATCATTGTGAAATCACTGGCCAATTTCCATACAATGTTCTCCATAGTTCTGTGGAATATTATGCTTGGTCTTAGATATACTCAGATCAGCTGTTTGCGGAATCTACTGGACTTGCTAAGTGGACCACAATGGTTAAAACAACAGTCTTCTCTGGTCCTTTACTTTTCTATATTCCTATGAGGTTAAGTCTGAACTATTGTAGGTTGCAAAGGCATATCTCAAATCTTTTTTTTTCTTTACAGATTCTGGAATACGTTTGGTGAGTGATCAATTATGATAACTAATTATAGATAGCATTATGTCTTAGCCTTCCCATCACAGACACTTATCAATAAAAATGAGGTAGAAAATAGGATCTGCGTTGTTTTGAGCCAAAAAATAACTTTTCGTGATTGATCTCAAGTCCAGCCTATTCAATTGATTAAAAATTAGTTTTTTTTGACTTGAACAGAACAAGACTGGAAAAGAAATATCTCGCAAACAAACTTCCTGAAGTAGGACCCAAAGTCTAAATAAATAAAAATCACCCACTTCCGATTTTTTTTAAAAAAAAAAGTGGCACTGGGACAGAGAAAGCTAGGAACCACTGACCTGGAAGGATGTGTGGCCATCTGATAGTTTACACCAGTATTAAATAAGGAATATCTCAAATTTTACCTCACTATAAATTAGATCTCTTGTATTAAAACTGAGTGCAACAACCACCGATAGATTTCTTTAAGTTGCCCTCTATAGGGAGACAGAAAATACCATCACAACTTTAAAACAGAAGAATCCTACTTTATCCCCATTTCAAATATAGCTTTTGAAAAGAAACAAACAGGTTGGTTCAGTTAGATGTGGCACTTCATCTGCTTCTGGGAATGATGACTCACATTCATACCTTGAAGTGATCCGCACTAGAACTGCCTTTGCTGCATTCCCACAATGAGTTTGGCCCAATTCACATTCTTTGGGTTTGCTGAATTCTTCTCCTTTCTTCTCTTTTGCACCCTGAGTGCTCATACCATGTTTCTTCTGTTAGAGTGACAATCAGTGAACTCTTCACTCAACACAGAAACAAAAGGAAAACAACCTACACTGATTTGTTAAAAGCATCTGGCCTCTGACATAAAAAATGGGTCCTTTTCATCTACGTAAATCACCCCCTCAACAAAGCAGGAAGTTGTCTTCTTGTGTATAATTGATGTGCCATTCAATCATTGGCCCTCCCCCCAAAAATGTGATCACTCAATCCATGACTGTGTGTGGGACACTGCTGTGCACACGAAAATATACAGTCACTTCACTTAATAATATAGTCTGTGAAGTGTTTTGAGATGTTTTAACAACATGACAAAGTGCTATAGCAAATTCAAAGATTATTATAATTGATTACGTGGACCCCATTCACTGAGTATACAGCTAGCCAGCCGACTCAGGTCCCAGACAGGAACCTGTTCACGTGCTAAACATGGAACTGACATTGGTGGCAACCTGATAACTTAGAAGTTGGACATTTCTTTTAGCTCAAGAACTACCTGGTGCGTGGGAATTGAGTTGGCTGGCTGAGCACATGAAGTGAACCCAACCACAAGGCGTTTGGGTTTCCATGAATCCTAAGCACTGTGTTATAACAGAGTTCCACTCATTCGCTATCTGTGTGGTACGAGGGAGGTCCTCACTGAGACTGAGTGGAAAATCACTGTGCAGAACCAATATCCTGATCCATTCCTCCCACTCAGCCCTGTTAATCCTGCAAACCGAAACACTAACAGGCAGGGTGGCCCCAGCCGGACAAGAGTGGGAAGCTTGCCAAGACAGTGCTTTCAGCTGCTTAACTTCAAGTACAGTCTGGAATCCACACATCCCTTAACAACCTGTGCCTAATACAATCCAGATTTGGCAAGAAGGGTGTGTTCCCCTGGGGAGAGTATGCACATTTCATTCCAGACATGGAAATTTCTATGTGTAGGTGACATACATGGAACTCTTAGTCTGGTTTAAACGGTGAATAGTTGATGCACGTGTCAAGCACCTGGCTAACCACCCAAAATGATTTGGGAATTGAAACCCTTACCTTTAATACCAGAAATTTGCTACCATGAATATCAAGATTTGTCAATAAAATAGAAAATTGCCCAACTCTGGGTATGCAGACTTCATTTTCCTAAAGTAATTGAATGTTAGCTTTGATTATTTTGGAGTCATTCTAACTAGACTGGCAATGGTAAATGAGAATTAGAAATGTACTGTCACACCCATCTCTACACAAAACCTGAGCTCAGCCCTATGATATTGCTTGTACTGGTCAATCTGGAAGTTAAGCAAGGATTCTTTGTTGATTTTTTTTAGGATGATCTGGACAGAGGTGAGAATTTTATACTTGACCTTGTGAGAATTCATAGGGACCAATATCTCTGGAGCTTCCTGCACAGACTACCCAAGTTACTGGAAACCTTGCAGAAAGAGGACTTTCTCAAGAGTGGCACTGTCATGATGGCTGAAACACTGATGGATCTAAAGAGGTAAACAATCACCTCTTTATTGCAAGTTTTATTTTAAAATGAAGTTTGCTTAACCTTATGTTCCTTATCCTCGCAACAATGATTATATCGCTACTTACGATCAGCAAGTTTTTTCAGAGATAGACACTTGCTATCAAAATAAGTTTTCTGTGGATAACCAGCTTCTAAGTTCAGACTGATTTTAAGAAATTTACAAAATTCTGTGTGCTCTTTTTTAAGACAATGGCCTTAAGACTAAGGTGGTACAACATTTCAGGAGCAAGGGAAAGGAATTCTTCTTGGGTCTGCAGAAAAACCCAGTTCAAAATGAAAATTGGATTGATATTGTCAGATTTTGCACACTCTGAATTGCTATGAAAATATTGCAATGTAGAATTTTCCCCCTGGCATCAGAATCTGCCTGTCCAGCTGGACTTTAAACATTTGGAAAGGGAAGGGAGTTCCTAGCCAACAAGCTCACAAATAAAATTGGTCATTCACTTCATAACTGTTTGTAACTGTAGCAAATTGGTTGTTGTGTTCTCCTAAAAAATATACTTTACAGTATATTTATGAAGTGCTTTGGCACATCCACCTAATATAAAAGGTGGAATGTCAAATGGAAGGATTATTATTATATTAACCATCATTTTCAATCAAGGGTCATTGGGTTAAAAATAGGATTTACAATACAAACCAACATTTATATATAGTACCTTTCACCATGGGAGGACGTCCCAAGGCACTGGATGGACAGTCTAAGGTTTGCATCCCAGCTGAGGGTGGGGGCCAGGGGATGGGTGAGGGAAGAGGGCCAAAAAATGTCCTGAAACACTTGTCTTTTTTGCTCTCTCCTTTGCACTGGGCATAGATGTTTTTGTACTCATGTTCAAATATTTTGTAAACCTCAAGAAAAGATAAAACCAAAGCACACTGTCTGGGAGAACACATTATGAAATGATACAAGTTTGTTGTTGTTCTACTTTTAATATCGCTGAAAAAATCTTCAAAGGATAAAATTGTCTCTTGTCTGAACAAGCAGCTTCATCAATTACCATTATATTTACCCATCATACATTATAACAACAACTTGCATTTATATAGCGCCCTTTATGCGGATAGCATCCTGGAGCATTTAATATAATGTATAATACATTATATTATGCATAGAATTAGAGAGCTGAGAAATTAAAAAGCAAACAAAAAGAAAAAAAATCAATCCACACTTCAGAATTTAGACATTTTCTAGGCCGAGCCAAGTGAAATCTGACATGCTTGAGGCAGCATTGAGTGGAGAAGTGGAGAATATTGACCAGTTGGTAACCAGTTCTGCTATAGTCAATACACTCAATTCAGGGTAGCTTGTCAAGGAGAGTATTCCCTCAGGTGATACTGTTTTACTAGGGTGGGAGGGGGTGCTGGAGAAGAGGGAATCATTATCACATTAAAATGCACTATGAAACTGCAAATTTAGATCTGTCCTTTAATGATCGTGAATCAGTAAACACACTCCCCTTCTTGACTTCTACATTTTTGGATAAGTTTTGCACTTATTCAAAACAAATACCTATGTCATTTTTTTTCTCTCCCAATCAATGTTCTGATTCGGCTGCATTCAGACACTGATCTACCCGAACAAGGTAATTTTTGGTCACAGAGAAATAACTATCACATAGAACACTTTGTAGCATTGGAGAGACTGCAGTGAGGTTTATGGGGATGTTAATCAGGATGAGCCCTCTGAGTCGCTATCTAGAATGAATTTATATATAAATGCAAGTTGTTGTTTTTGTTGTTGAGTGGGTACAGCTACCATGAAAGATTGCACCGGTGACAACTTTTCTCCCTAGAGGTGAGATGATTGAGAGAGGACCAACAGTGGTGTTTAAGATAAAAGGATTGGATAAGGTGGATGTTGTTACTATTGGTATACGTATAAGAAAGCTAGTAATAGATCTAACAGTGAGTTTAGGAGAAAACACAGAGAGTAGCTAGAATGTAGAATTCTGTCGGAGCTGTGGTTGAAACAAAAAGCACCAATGTATTTAAGAGAGAAAACTTGATGCATACATAGGAGACGGGAATAGAGGGGTATAGGAAAGAGGATTGTGCAAGCTGCAGACCATTCAGAGCTCTGCAGCTCGTGTCCTCTCTCACACATCAGGCTCTGCAAGCCCATCACCCCCATCCTCACTTAGCTCCACTAGTTTACTTTCAGGTCCCTTCACAGGATTGAGATGTACTGATTGAACCCAAAATGCAGGAAGTATCAGACTTGTGCGAAGCCTTTCTTGTGTTGAGGAGATTAGCAAAGAGAATTGTTTAATGAGGGATATTTTGGAATGAAACAGCAGGAACAGGTTTAGTTAAAAACTTCATGAAAAAGAGGAACTTCTAATAAAAAACATAACCTGACAACAAAAGGATTCCAGTTTGTAATGTCGCTATCTAGTTTAAAGCACATCATGATAAAGAGAAACTTCCAATAAAAATCAGAACTTGAGAATAAAAAGCATCTAGTTTATAATGTCGCTATGTTTTGGGGCTACAACAATACTAATAATAACAATAATCTTTGCATTTAATATAGCGCTTCATCATGTTGTCGAGACATCTCCAAGTGCTTCACAGGATTTTAGTGTCTATTTTGAATTGGGGCAAGATGGGAGGTGGGGATTTTTAATTAATTAACTAATCTCTAGTTACATAATGAACTGATTTCCTTATATGTGCTTCCATTATTTTTTATAAAAAGTTGTGCTTGAAAGCTCAATGTTTACTTAGATGAGGGAGAAGGGTATGGGAGAGGGGATCAGGAGGAGGGGAGACTCATGCAGAATATGAGCACTGGCACAGACTTGGGCCAAATTGCCTGTTTGCATGCTGTAACAGTCTGCGTAACTATTTATTTACCATCACAACATTTTTGAATCGTGTCAGGATAAATATTCAAGTCAGAATTTGAACCTGGCTTTGAAACAAGCCTTCAATGTCCCCGGAAATAGAGTGCCTCTGCCACAGGAACAAGGCTGCACACTCTTTCATAGGAGAAGACAATCACAAGATTAGAAAATCTCCTGTAAGTAACATGAAGAGATGAGTAATAGAGGTGTTATTGTTTGCTTGTGTCAGCTTACAATAGGACTTTTTCAAGAATTACCATTACTCCCTTTAGAACTCGTCCACACATCATCACGTTTAACTCTGATTTCAGCAAGGAAAAGGGATACTTCTGTATTCTAGGGAGAGTTTTAAGAAAGCAAACAAGACTGTGCGATTATGTGTTTTCAGGAGGAAGTCATGTATCCGGAAAGTTTCAACAGTACACATATGCAAAACAAAGGGGCTTAATGTCTTCAGACAGTTCGATTAACATGATACCAATGCTTGTTGGCTATAACATTCAGACCAGGTTTTCTGCTAGCAGAGTTTTACCATTGCTATGCATGGCTGCACTATACTTGCAGACGAATACTAAACATTTCTATCAGTTAGTTGATATATCCTGCCTGGGCCATGAATCATGAGCTATGTGTCTGTCCAAAGTAAAAAACTGTATTTTCACAGCAAAAATCTATCCTAACGTTTCAAAATCTCTGTTTTTAATTCATTTTGAATACTGCTTACTGGTTTTGTGTTGCTTTTTAAGCATTTGTGCTCGAGATACTGGGAAATACAACTGCCCTTCCACATTTCCAATGAGTATTAGCGTTAAATGGAATCTGAGGAAGCTTGAAACTTCCTGTTACTGATTCATCTTGCACTATATGGGTGTCCGCTAATAGCACTCTCTCATCTGAGTCAGAAGTTGTGGATTCAACCCCCATGTTATAACTTTGAACTCACAGTCTAAGCTGTTGTTCTAATGTAATGCTGGGGGTGCGTTAATTGTGGGAGTCACAGACCTTTGGATGAGACATTAAAACGTAACATCGCCCGACTCCGCCATTACCTCACCCCTCAGGCCACTGAAACTCTTGTTCATGCCTTCATCACCTCCAGGCTCAACTATGCAAACGCCCTACTTGTCGGCCTTCCCAACTCCTCCCTCCACAGTCTACAGATAATCCAGAACTCTGCAGCCCGGGTCCTCTCCCGCACTAAACTCCGTGACCCCATCTCCCCATTCTTCCGATTCCATTGGCTCTCTATCCTTCAGAGGATCCAGTTCAAGATCCTGGTCCTCACCTACAAAGGCCTCCATGGCCTCGCCCCACCCTACCTCTACGACCTTCTAACCCCCTACCAACCCGCCTGCTCCCTCCGCTCAGCCGGCTCTGGCCTGTTCCACGTCCCCCGACCCATCCGCCCCACCATTGGCGAGAGAGCCTTCAGCCACTCTGCCCCCAACCTCTAGAATTCCATCCCCCAATCACTCCACCTCGCCCCTTCCTTAGCCTCCTTGAAGTCCCACCTCAAGACCCTCCTCTTTGACCATGCCATTGGTCACCCCCCTTCCCCCTTACGTAGTGTCATTTGACACCTTGATTCTGTGTTGAATCCCTCCTGGCACAGGTGTCAAGAATCTGCTCCCACTACCTGTGGATTCTTGCTAAGTTTCTGTCTGTGGCATAAAATCCAGCTCTCCTTTTTGAGTCTGGGGTTAGATTTTCAGCTCTGGTTCCACTTGAATTCTCTCTCCAAAACCCAAAGCATGCTCCATCTTAAATTTGATACAGGCCCCTGTTCCCAAACATTTCCAGATCCAACTCTTTTGCCATATTATAGAACCACTGCAGATGTTCACTTCCTGTCAAATCCAAGGCTTCCTCTCAAATCTTAGACTTAGTCATTAACTGGCATGAACACAAAATATGTTTAGTTATTTCTTCCTATTTAAATTAATAGTGATCGATTGTGTGTACCCCCAGTCTCCTCCACACACCTCTCATACTCTTTCCCTGATAGATTCACATTTAAATGTCCTATGTTGTTTTTGATCAACGTTACAGGATTGCCTAGTTTTAAAAGGGAATGTTCCACTACTCTTGTGCCAATGCCACTATCACAGCCATTTGTTTTTAGGCATCCACTAAATAAGAAAATACCTATACAACTGTGCTCTATCACAGTTCAAAGTGCTTCACAA
The DNA here is from genome assembly GCF_018977255.1 of Callorhinchus milii. Classification (NCBI taxonomy): domain Eukaryota; kingdom Metazoa; phylum Chordata; class Chondrichthyes; order Chimaeriformes; family Callorhinchidae; genus Callorhinchus; species Callorhinchus milii. The sequence continues at coordinate 64,297,242 of NW_024704743.1, forward strand.
GTAACTACTGTTACATGTGGTGACTAGTTCTGTAGACAAAATAAGGCTTGAGCACACACACACATTTTCTGAACTGGAGGTGAGATTGCGACTGGCCAAGCAAATTTTCCAAAATTAACTGTCCAGCTCCTATTCTGTATAACCTCTGCCCAGTTCCCATAAAATAATAATCCTTGCATTTGATATAGAGCCTTTTTATGTTATTGAGATGTCTCAAAGGCTGCAAAGAATATACTATCAAGTGGATTGACTGTATTTTGTGGGTGAAACACAGCAGCCAACTGGGCATGGCAATGTCCCACAAACAGTTATGGGGTGAATGACCAATTTTATTTGGAAGATTATTGGCCAGGACACTGGGAGAAACTTCCTTCTCTTTTCAAATAGTGGCATGGGATCTTTAGCATCCACCTGAACAGGCAGATGGGATCTCGATTTAACGTCTCATCCGTTAAATGTGTTTGCATTATGCGTTTGCAGAAAACAAGAAGTGACATTGGCTGTGACCTGAAAAAAACGAAAGTTAGCCAGGAAACAGCCAACTGTCAAACTGCTATCACACTGCTATATAACCTGCTTTATGGATCCCAAACACACGGCTGCACTGTAATTTTAAATTAAGGCAACATTTTCCAAAAATTCTTAAGGACATTTTAGTTAACTTTTGAGTCAATCGTCTTAACAGTGCTCGATATGCTACCCTGGCTGAAGGGCTCTATATAAATGTGAGTTGTTGTTGCTCTCTTAAATTTAAGACCGTGAGACATTTCAGACCTTTGTTGTCTGGCTAGGTTGGAGCGTTTAAAAGTATTTTGGTGGAATGATCAATAATCAATGTTTCTATGTATGTACACCAAAAACATACACACATAGTAACAGTCTGTTTTGAACTCAGCATGTGCAGTGCTGATTGTTTGCCCAGGGCTGTTGCTCTTCATTTGATCCTGGACAGGATGTAGTTGAGCACAATCATCCAGCTCTTGTGTGACTTTGTGCTGACAGTGAGATCCTGCAGAGTGACATGGCCACTTACACTGTTCAGAAGTACTTCCTGGGATCTCTCTTTCTCATGTTGTTCATTCTTTTATCCTTGCCAGAAGCAGCTGAACTTCCAGGCTTTTATTTTACCCTTGAATGTGGCAGATTTTAGTCTTTTACAACTTTTATGCTGGATAAAGGAAGTTTGCATCATCCTTGTTATTACAATGAATCATGGCATTTTGAATCTGAATAATAATAATAGCATTTGATATAACGCCTTATCACGTCTTCGAGACGTCTCAAAATGCTTCGCAGAATATACTGTCAAGTGTATATGACTATATTTTGTGGGCGAAATTTTGTAATGCGTAAATAGTTAGAGACATGCTTTCAGTCACTGTGGGATTATTAGTAAAAGCAGTGACAGTTTTTTTTTGGCAAACATAGCAGCCATTTTGTCCACAAAAGGTCTCACGAAGAGCCATGTGATGAAGGACTTAATAGCGTGTGGGAATGTTGGCCACGATACTTGGAGAAGCTCCTCTTTTTGAATAGTGATATTGAATCTTTAACTTCTATTGTAAGAACAGACAGATGGGTCCTTGGTTTAACATCTCAACTGAAAATTGAATGCATGCGGACTGGAAGGAATATGTTAAATACTAGTGCAATGTGGGTTAAACCTTAGTAATGTGCGTGTTAAATGCCAGTATCGTGTGTGTTAAATACTTATAATTGGTGTGTTTAATACTTGTAGCGTGTGAGTTAAACATCAGTATCTCTGAATGAAATACTCCACTACTGCAGATGTAAGAAAATCAATTCAGCCCAGGGCCAATTTTACAAAACAGAATGAAAAAAGAAAAGAATATTTTAGAGAAGGACTAATGAAACAACTCCACCTAATGAGAGATAAGATATCAAACCACAAGCACAAAAGAGAAACCTCTGAGCCAGATTCATGATATAACACTGTACACCACCTGGACTGGCCATACCACAGTTAAGCTCTTTATGTAAGTTATACTAATGTAACCTATACTTGTGACTAATTGTGCAATACAAGCTTTCAGTGAGATTCAAGACAAGCACTTTGGGTAAGCACAATGCTTATGTATTTGTTGTACAGTTGATTACAATCTCTATGGATTGGCACACAGGACCAACATTGGTTTCATGTCACCCAAGATTTAGTTTGTTGCACTTATCTCCTGAGATATCAGCTTGTAATAGACCCTCCTCCACAATGCCAGCCGGGAGTGGGGAGGGGAGGTGGATTCTGACTTGATACACTTCCCGTCAAGTGGATAGCTCAAAGTATTTCACACCACTGACTTGGTTCTCGAACTTAGGGGTGGAGTCCTGTAGCTCAGTGGTTAGAGCACTCGCTTTGCAAGTGAGAGACCTGAGTTCAATCCCAGGCAGGTCAGGGCGAAACCTTGGGCAAGTTTCCTTACTTCACACGCCTAATAATAATCCCTCCAAAACCCAAAACAATAATAAATTGGTCATTTTCAATCTACGGCTGTTTGTGGGACATTGCTGTGCGCAATTGGCTGCCGTGTTTGCCCACAAATATACAGTCAATTCACTTCACAGTGTGTTCTGTGAAGCGCTTTGGGACGTCCTCCCGACGTGAAAAGCGCTATATCAAATGCAAGGATTATTATTATTATTATTAGAGGGTGGAGGTGGTGGAGCTGAGGGGGGGATTCTGTTACAGATTGACCAGAATCACATTTGCATTTCCCTACTTCTTTAACCCAGGACAGTCAAAGAACTAAACTGAAAATGCTGCATGAAGAGTGGGGGAAATTATTCTTCAAATCCCCTGACACTGAACCTCTACTAACAATGAACAAATTTCTGTTTTCTCAGGTTATTGAACTCACTTCAAAACTCTACCATTCTCGCTAATTACAGTTCATCAAGTTTGGCTATGGACACATTCCTGAACCTCACTATTAGTACACTCAATATGTTGCATGAAGTCAGCGTTCAAGGTATGTACCCTCTTGAATTTAACTTTATGCTTGAATGAAACAACTGAGGGTATTGTTATATTTACTAATTAAGCCTGAAACTCAAGAAACAATCTTTAAACACTTTATGTGGTTTGGGAACATATCTCTAGACCTTAGCTCTATTTCAAACAATTGATGTATTTATATTTAATGTATTATGACTTGCAGCAACTATTTTTGAAATCTAAGATATTCTATAGCATTTATAAATTTCTTTCTTCAGTTTTCAGCCTTTCTGCTTTTATTTCACTGCTTTTTTTAAAAAAAACCTATTTATTTCAACTGAACCACCTATAATGCACTAAACGGTCTCTGGTAACAGGACTTTCCTCCCAAGTCCTGACTCCGACTTTTATCACCATCATGTTTGATACTGGCATCTTTTACATTTTGACCCTCTGAGAGTATTGTATGTGTTTTTGGTTTTGATTATTATCTTGGGTGAATCTTTAAAAGACTGATCAAATTCTAAATCACCCTTTATTATCAATCCGACTTTCCATTCTTTTCTCACTCATCTATATTTTACAGTAAATCTTATGAAGTTCTTTCAGAAGTTCTCCTGACATGAAATGTCAAACATGTCTAATTCAAGGATTACAATTATTATTATATCCATTAATGTTTATACTGCTCAGGTGCTTAATTCAGTTCCCTTTTGAATGATTCCTTTGATCCAATCTCAAAAGCCACGTGTAGTGAATGCCACACCAAAACAACAACAACTTGCATTTATACAGCTACCCTCACACAGGGTAGCATCCCAGAGTGCCTGAGAGAGCACAACACCGAGCTGGGGGGAGGAGGCCTTAGACAAGGTCTTCAAGCGCGACCTGAAGATGGGGAAGCAAGAGGCAAAGCGGAGGGATAGAGCAATAGTGTTCCAAAGTTTTGGGGTGTAGTGGCTGAAAGCCCGGCCACTGATGGTGGAATGGAGGGCACGAGGGACACGCAGGGTAATAACAACAATCCTATGAGAAAAAAATAACAAAAAATCTGGAAATGTTTGTTACAGAATGTGACATTTTGGTGATTTTAGAATGATACAAATAGAAATTTATGTAACCAACATTCTAACTTATAGGTCTGCAAAATTCCCTGCGAGAGAGCTGGATAAAGTTAAAACTGGAACCCATCTTGGGTCCTCAGATGACTGCACAATTGCTCAATATATCCATTCCTTTACTTGAGGTAAGAACAACAGCATATTTTACGTCTGCAAATATTTTCTTTTTTGCATTTGAGAATATTATTTATCTTCTTTACATCCTTAATATATCAAATGCCTAGCTCATATGATAGCCTCTGAGACAGAATGTTGTGGTTCAAGACCCACATCGCAATTTTGAATTTGCAGTCTTGGTTGACTCTCCAAAGCAGTGCTGCGGGCGGTGGGGGGTGGGTGTTGTGTTGTCAGAGTGATGTCTTCCTGGTGAGGTATTAATCCACCTGCCTATTTAGGTAACTATTAAGCATCCAATAACACTATTCAAAAAGAGGAAGATGTTTCTCCCACTGTCCTGGCCAACAATCACCCAGATAAAATACCAAACTTCACAGTAAAATCCTGCAAAGCGCTTTGAGCAGTCTCGGCAACGTGATAATGCCCTATATCAAATGCAAGGATTAAAATATTGAATTATATATTCACTTTTTCTAATGGTATGTTTCCTGGATTGGTAAAGAAAAAAAATCATGAGTAGCATTGAGTAAGTAGTCTCAAACATCCCTTGTAGTGAATGCCACACCATAACAACAACAACTTGCATTTATATATTTATGTCCGATACAGTGGTATGGGAAATGGCAGGTAAGTGGGACTGAAAAGATTGCTCATGAGGAGGCAGCAGAGACACGATGGACCGAACCGCCTTCTTCTGTACCATAAATTTCTATAGTTCTATAGGCAGAACTGTGGCACTTGTTTTTCTTGTCTGTGGTTCCCCAGTTAGTTCAGTGGGGAGGTAAAAAATAATGGAAGGTTTGCCAATTTTTGTGTACTTTACACAATGGGATTTAATTTCCATTGATCTTTTTATATTGTCCTTATAATGGAAATTCCCATCTTTTGTGACCAATGTAAAATAATCTACAATATCTATAGCAATTGATTACAGAGTGGCAAGGCTTTTACCTTCTCCTGGGACATGTGCTTTGTCTTTGGACAATGTGTGTGTTTATCTTGATGCTAACAAAATGTACAGTCAATTCACTTTGCAGTATATTCTGTGAAGTGCTTTGAGACGTCTCCAAGATGTGATAAGGCACTGTATCAAATGCAAGGATTATTATTAATAATACTAATCATAGAAGCAAGGAGGAGGGCCTCTGGGATGGAGTTCCAGAGAGCAGGAACAGAATGGCTAAACGCTCGCCTATCTTGGGGCCTAGTGGGTAAGGGCTAGACTGAATTGTTTGCAGGCACAGCCCTTTAGTTTGGCTGCCACAATGCCATTGTGTTAAAGACTTCTAGTTTTGTTGGGTAATGTGGTCTTCAGGAGAGCAGAAATTCTTACCACTTGGCTCCGGTTAACCCTGCAAACCACCACATGATAGGGTGGAATAAAAACCAGATGGAATTTCCATGCACATATCAAAATCTCGTTCAGGTACTGCAACACCAGCCCATTGCACAAGCTTTAGATATGTGGATTGCTTAAGGAAACATTTTAGACATACAGGCAAACCTGTTTTCAGTAACCATTCATGGGACTGAAACAAAGTCGCCTTTATGTAAGGGTGGCCTCTAACTAAGGTTTGGAGCTGCGTAGAATTTCTAAGTGTTTAAATGTATAGAAAAATACAGTGCATGTACAAGCCCATAAATCAAACTACACTTAATTTTAACAAATAAGAGAAATTTACTACACTAATTAATTTTGTTAGAGAATGTGTGGTAATATTACAAAGAAGGATATTCTGGTTAATTTTACACAAACAAAAGTAAACTCAGCAAAATTGCTCCTCCATTTGTCAGATTCCACTTTTTCTCATTTCAATTTTGAATGAAAATCAAATCCTTACGTAAATGTCGAGCAATTCCCTTGAACCGAATTAATTCCTTATCCATCTGCTGTTATCTGCCACCAAAGCCAACTATTGATTTGTATATGATTTAGAGCTCATTTGTCATCTTTAGAAATGCCCCACATGGGCTTTACAAATTCCTGTTATGTATACTCTGATGCATCGCAAAAAACATTTTACTAAATGTCTTTCAAAGTAATGTTCTCTGAATGGTAGTAGCTTCAGCATAAAAATAATGGACTGTGGGATCTGAAAATGTGGCAGAGCACTTATTTGGCTGAGTGTGCTGCCACCAAGTGGGTGATATTTTACACTGGCCATAGTTTTGAAATATTGTAAACTTTACCCCTCAATATGTTAATTATCAAATGATCAAATCTATTATCTTGACCAGTGAAGTTCTGATATCTTTACCTGAGGACTTTCTGTAAGATTACCACCTGTAACTGCAGGCAGCTCCTTGTGACTGGAGAGGCCAGAATTGTAACCTGAGCTCTTCATCACCTTTTCAATAAAGTTTAATTTAAGTCACTAAGTAGCAGATTGGAAAGTTTGAGATTCACACATACTAGACAGCTGTGGCATACTTGATCACTTTTATTGGGTGGTCTAACTGACTGACTGACCAGCTGTCTCCAGTGGAGTATTATCAAAATATTGTTTCTCCTCAGCTGCTTTTCATGGGCATCTTCAATTATTGTTCACTTAATAAAAGTAATAATTGTTGCATTTATGCTGGTTAGATCCGTGTTGAGATGTTGTTGAGACGTCTCAAAGCGTTTTACAGGATATACTGCAAAAAAGATTTTCTGTATATTTTGTGGGAGAAACTTCTCTCCTGTGAATTTATTAATCTCTTTGTTTGTATTCCCATTATTGTCTTTTATTCGTGTCTTCCATTTAAATCCTGTGCACCAGTTATATTATGGCTCTCCCAAACCCTGTATGTTTGAACCTCAGTGCAGCCCTATTATAACGCACTTCACTGCAAATTCACTTATACAGTAAACTCCTTGACCCTGGCTTAACTTGTCACTACCACTTAAGTCACCCTTATGTCAATATCCCAGCTGCTTCCCATGCAAAATGTTAACAAGGGATTCTGCTTTACTTGTCACTTTGCTTGACACATATAACATGTCCCATTCTAGAAAATTTTTTAAGCTCTTATAATGTAAAATTGATTGGATAACTTGTCCCATAAGATGGTGTATTGCATCACAGAGGCCTCCTGCCCCATCCTGTGACAAGTGCAAGCAGTCGGTGGAGGTTGGGTGCACATCCTCAGATACATCTCAGAGACCTCTGATCTATTGGAGTGTCAGGCTGTGGCCTCCTGCGCTGTCTCCCACCCTATCCTGCAACAGGATGGGGAGGCCACACCCAATCGCCACCAAGCGCCTGCACCAGTCACAATGCCCCCTTGTGGCACAGGAGGAATTATGTCTTACCACTCCAGATAACTCATTGCTGAGCTCTTTTCCCTACGAGTGATGAGTTTTCCAGAGTTTGCTGTTATGTATATGTACTATTGACTCAATTCACTACACATTGGAAACTTATGGATCCAAATCATGTTGTAATGATGGCTGCACTATAATATGAATGGAGTAGGCAACCATACATTTTCAATCAGTGCTACCAGCTGTGCTCCATTGCTGAATTAATTCATGATCAGGAGCTAACAAATGCAGTAGTACAGGTTAGTGGGACTGGGAACCTCAGAGGGTGGAAAGATTTGTTCAAAATCATCTACTGATATATCAGTTGGAAATCTCAATCATCAATTGCAGACTTGAGTTTGTGCTGGTTCGATCTGGTTGGGTGACAAGCTGGGTCCAAAATAAATCAAATGCTACTCACAAAGGGAAAGTGTTGGCATTGGTGGAATAATGACAGGGGCTTTGCAAATACGCCATTCCATTCTACTTGTTCAACCTGGTAGGCTTTACGTGCACATTAGATGAAAAAATGCAATGTGAATACAATTCAGTTGCAATGTAGCTTGTTCAGTGAACGTAATGCTCTGAGTCAGGTTTCTGGGTTCGAGCCTCATGTCAGGACATGGAACTCACAGTTGAAGCTGACACTCCAGAGCAGTGCTGGCGGAGAGCTACATTGTTGAAGGTGCCCGTCCTTCAGATGAGATGATAAAACAGGGTCTCGTCTATAGGTGGCCTTGAATCCTGGACCATGTTGAGCAAGCTGATTTGGGGTGCTACAGTTGACCCCAATGTTGCAGGGTTAGTGAGTGCAACATTCCTGCTTTTGATCATTAACCAGAAACCTCTGATGGAAGGTGGGGATTTGGCGCAGCTGCGATTGACCCCTCCATCCACCACCTCACCCACAGTTGAGTAACTTGTCAACACTTGCTCACACATGAATAATTAAAAATGATCACTTGGCAATCTACATGAAGGTGCCCAATCCTTTGAAACCCTGCCCCAGTTAATGGAAAAAATAGTCAAATGTCTTCAGGAGTGGAGGAGAGAAATTTGAAGAACAACAACAACAAGATTACATTTGTATAGCACCTTTCATGTAGGGAGGATGTCCCAAGGCGCTGGACAGTGTTCTGCATTTCAGACCTGAGCTGGGGTTGGGGGGGGGAAAGGGAGGGGAGGGGAAGGAGGGTGACCAATGGCATGGTTGAAGAGGAGGGTCTTGAGGCGGGACTTGAAGGAGGCTAAAAAGGGGTCGAGGTGGAGTGACTGGGGGATGGAATTCCAGAGGTTGGGGGCAGAGTGGCTGAAGGCTCTCCCACTGATGGTGGGGTGGGTGGGTCGGGGGATGTGGAGCAGGCCAGAGCCTGCTGAGCAGAGGGAATGGGCGGGTTGGTAGGGTGTTAGGAGGTCGCAGAGGTACAGTGGGGCGAGGCCATTGAGGGCTTTGTATGTGAGGACCAGGATCTTGAACTGGATCCTCTAAAGGATAGGGAGCCAATGGAGTCGGGCGAGAGTGGGGGAGATGGGGTCACGGAGTTTGGTGCGGGAGAGGACATGGGCTGCAGAGTTCTGGGTTATCTGCAGACTGTGGAGGGAGAAGTTGGGAAGGCCGACAAGCAGAGCATTTGCATAGTCGAGCCTGGAGGTGATGAAGGCATGAACAAGAGTTTCAGCGGCCTGAGGGGTGAGGTAGTGGCGGAGTCGGGCGATGTTACGGATGTGAGGGAAGGCAGAGTGGGTCATGGCTTGAATGTGGGGAAGTAAAGACAGTTGAGGGTTGAACAAGACACCAGGTCCCTGACTGGCTGGTGAGTTGATGTGCAACCATGGAGGTTGATGTTGCCAGAGCCTGAGGTGCTGAGGCGCTGGCCCGAGCCAATCAGGAGGGCCTCAGTCTTGTTCACATTCAACTGTAGGAAATTTGCCCTCATTCAGGACTTGATGTCCGACAGACAGTCTGTCAGGACAGCAGTGGTCCTGGAGTTGAGGGTGGAGGCAGAAAGATAGATTGGGTGTCATCCGCATACATATGGAAGTTGACCCCATGTCTGCGGATGATGTCACCAAGGGGGAGCACGTAGATATTAAAGAGGAGAGGGCCAAGGGCAGAGCCCTGGGAGACCCCAGATGTGACAGTGCGGGGGCTGGAGGAGAAACTGTTAGAGGCAACAAAGTGGAGACGGTAAGAGAGATAGGAATTGAACCAGACAAGGGCAGATCCGCAAAGATTGAGTAAAGCGGAGAGGCGGAATAGAAGTGGAATAGACAGAAAAAGAAAATGTAAAAAGAAACATTGATGTTTGTTTGCATGGTTTACCATTTTTGTTGTGGTGCCCCCTTGGCTTATTGTGCACATTTCCCAGTTGGAGGCATGTGGTTCAGTGTAAACTGCTCTCTTTTAACTTTGAGAGCCATTGAACTTTGTGTCACTGTTTTGTCTTTGTTTAGGAGCCAGTGACAGTAAGCACAAGGAAGGTATAGATTTCAGTGCTCTGTCCCAAAGCTGTGTACTCAGTGTTTCTCTGTGGCTTTTCTCTTATGAGTTGCTTTTGTGGTTGTTTCATTGCTTTTGTTGTGGTAGGAGAGAGGAGAGGGTGGAGTGATTTCTTCTAACATTGCAATGCTGATTTTCAGGTTTTTCTCACATTTCACTTCACCCTGCACTTCACTTATTGTTATCTTACAAATGACAAATAAGCACATGAGCAATGATCATATGTTTGTTGCATTCCAAACTGTGAACACTGAAAAAAATAATTCTGGGTCAAAACATAGAATTCCATAGAATCTACAGCATTGAAATAGGCCATTTGACCCAACTAGCTTATGCCAATACTTGGACTCCACATTAGCTTCCATCCATTCGTACTCCCCTCCCACATCCTCTCTTGAATCCCATTTTGGAGCTAAACCCCCCAAATAAAAAGTGGTCACTCATTCCATGGCTATTCGTAGGACATTACTGTGTGCAAATTGCCTGCTGTGTTTGCCCACAAAATGTACAGTCACACCACTTTAAAATATATCCTGTGAAATGCTTTGAGATTTCTCGATGATATATCAAATGCAAGGGTTATTATTTTGTTTTTCCTTACGTTTGCCTAAGCAAGAAGTTAGAAGGCATGCGAATGAGGAAGATAACAGCAGTTGCCCTTTATCAGATCAATAAAGACCTTAAGTTCCTCTTTTCATTGACTTATCGTCTTCTACCTTTTTCATCATGGCCACTATTCGCCTCTCATTTCCTGTTTGTGGCTGAGCATTTATGTTCTGAAGCAAATCTATGAAATTAACCTGCCTTTCTTATTTAGATGCACACTGCCTTGCTGCAAATTGGAAGCAATTCTGTACTTGTTATATCATTTTCGTTTGTTTCCTTGCCAGTGAAATTCATTCCTTGAAATTAACACTTGCCTGATGAGATTGGATTTGGTTTACCTTCAGGCCACACGCTCATTTCATTATAAATCATAATAGAGTTTTGGAAAAATGTATAGCATTTTATTCTCGGTTCTGAATCCTGTTTAACCATATGTTCAATATCTAGTTATTTTAATAAGCATTTATTTTGTCTATCTTATTGTGAAAGGTGCACACTGTTTGTTGTGACTGCGTTGCTTATCCATTTGTTAGCTCCGAGGTGAACAATATTTTTGAAGTTAGAGACATAAGATATTTAAAGAGAGTGTGAAGCTCATTGAACAAAAGGCATTTAAACAGATTTTATTTCTGAAGAGCAATTAGCTTGTTGAGCAAACAAAACTAGAATCCAGAATAGTATCCTAGTTACTCAGTGGAAAAAAATATGGACCTATTGTTCATGGGAATGTGATACTCGTGAAAACATAACTCCTTTTCAGATATTTAATCTGAAATGGTGAAGATATTGTGAGCTTTTTTCATGTGCAAATGGTTGGCAGCAAGATTAAACCATAATAATAATAATAGAAAGCCTTGCACTTGATATAGCATTCATCGTGTCATTGAGACATCTCACGTCATGGGATTTAGACTGAAGTGTGTAACTGTAGGTGAATGCATCAATCAATTTGTGCAGAACAATGTCTCCCCCACAGCCACCAAGTTTATCTGGGAGATTATTGGGCACGACAGTGGGAGTAACTCCCTCCTCCTTTTGAATAGTGTCATGGATGCAACACGATACAACGCATCACACCACTGAGGAAGCAAAAGAAAGTACTAGTTAATTTCCTAAATATTTGAATGAATGTGATATTAATAATCCTTGCATTTTGATATAGTGCCTTATCACATTGTAGACACGTCTCAAAGCGCTTCACAGAATATGCTGTAGAGTGAATTGACTGTATATTTTGTGGGCGAAACATGGCAGCTAATTGCACACAGCAGTGTCCCACAAACAGTCATGGATTGAATGACCAAATAATTATTTTTGCGGGAGAAGCGATTATTACCACTGGAAAGCGACCTGCCAATCGACTAACAACTGGGTCCCTACTTACTACTGGGGAAACAGAAGTGTGTGGAGTAAGGAAACGTGCCTAAGGTTTCACCCTGCCTGGGAAAGGAACTGGGGTGCTCTCGCTTGCGAGACGAGTGTGCTAAGCAATATTTACGGTTAATATTTATGTTTAGTTATTTTAAAACATCGTAGAGTGTTATCAATCCCATGCACCATTACTATCCTTAGGACCATAGATCTGTGTAACATAGTAGTGCACAGAGGCAAGGAATTACAGGAACACATAAATTATTTGCTCTGCAAGTTCGGGGAATAGGTTCTTAATCACAATGAATGCTCATAATTTGCAATATACACAGAGCTTTTGGAGAATGAAACAGTTTCCTGACACAAGAACAAATTGATATATATATAGGAATATATATATCTTGTAGATTGTCACAAAAGGAATTGGGTGTTTCATTTATAATATTGGGGAAATTTGCAACCACTAATGTGTTAATTAACGCATTGTTGTAAAGGCAAGGTCCAGTTGAAAGATGTCCCAGTTCTGCACCTAATACATATGTTTTAACCCTACCCTCAGATAGGCATTCCCAACCGTTCCAGCCTGAGATTTTCCATTTGTCACACTAAGCGAACAGAGTGGGGTGGGTTTTCCAAATGGCATTGCCGGTAAAGTAGTATTTGCACTGGGAGAAAACAGCACTTTGTGCTGTAGAGCCCTGCTCATTCATAATGAGCTTCAAATTGCCCAGATTCATGCCATCTAAAACTAATGTCTCTTTGATCCCAGAGACAATAAATTTGGCAGCAAATTTGCCCACGGCAATGTCTCACAAAAAGCCGTGAAGTGAAGGATCATTTATCGGAGAATTGTTAGCCAGGATGCCGGGAGAACCTCTTTCCAAATCGTGTGATTGAATCTTTAGTGTTCACCTGATCGAGCAGATGGGGCCTTGATTTAACTTTTCATTTAAAGGACGCCCTTCAGAAAATGCAGCCCTTTAAATGGAAGTAAATTAATCCGTTCAGTGAATTTGGATTAGGGAGGAATATTGACCAGGGAGAGGAAAGTAAGCAATGAATATAAGCAGGAATCATCAAGGGTTTAGGTTGTGCATCCAGCTGGCAGTTTATTTTGGCAGGTGTCTTCATACATTTGAATTGGCATTAGCGTTTGAGCCATCCCTGAGATGGGGTTCATTTACACCAGTGTCAATTTGGAACTTTTAATTCAAAGGATTTGTAGTGACAAACTGCAATCATATGGAATTACATGGAGAGAGAGAAACTGTCAGTTGTTTTCATTGAAAAACAAGTAAGTGTGGAGTAACACTGCTGTGCGCAATTGGCTGCCGCGTTTTGCCCACAAAATACACAGTCAGTTCACTTTCCAATATATTCTGTGAAGTGCTTTGAGACGTCTCAATTATATGATTTAAATGATTTAAAAGGTGCAATATCAAATGCAAGGATTATTATTATTATAACATCAGTTCAATTTGTCTGCCTGTTAAAGTATAGCACTATAATCTGTTTGATCAGTTGTGTAGAAAAATGAAATATATTTTTATTCTCTTTCTCACAATATTTACTCATGTCTGAATCAGCCCACAAACTTGATTCTCTCAAGGTGGACGTTAAAATCCCATCCCATTATTTGGAACGAGAAGGGAGTTTATCCCCGTGTCCTGGTCAGCAATCTCAGATAAAAGTGGTCATTCACTTCACAGCTGTTTGTGGGACATTGATTTACTTATATAAAAAATCTTGTGATGGTCTTTCTTCTCATTTTGCTAGCCAGGAACAATGCCTGGGTATAGGTAAGCTACCCTGAAGAGATTTAAGGGGATGATCTGCTAGAGGTATTTAAATAACAGGTTAGATAGGGGATGCCTCTGCTTTATAGATGGATTCAAAACAATAGAACACCTTTCAATTGGAGCCAAAAGTTAAATCAGAAAACATTTATTCACACTGAGGGTGGTGAGAATGTAGAATATATGGTTTCAGAAGGATGTAGATGCAGAACTAATTGGTGTGTATAAAAGGTAGGGAACCGGAAATTTGGGAAGAATATTAAGGAATATGGAAAAAAGGCAAAGACATTAGATTAAAATATCTGTTGAAAAAGCTAGATGGGCCTTTGGAATGACCTCCTCCTGTTCCAGTACTTTTAAAAGGAGCATTATTCATTCATTGTTGTTGATGCGAGACTTACTAGTTATTAGATTTTCATATTCTACAAAGGAGACAACTAGGTGTCAGCCTGTCTCAGTTACTAGCACTGTCACCTCTGAGTCATAGAGTTGTGGGCTCAAGCCTCACATTGCATGGGTGCTGTTTTGTTGAAGATGCCGTCCTTGTACATGCTGTTAGTCCCATTCATGGAAAGATGTTTAATGGATGTATGAGGAAGTCTAAGAGGTGTCATTAACAGGGCTCTGTGGACATAATTAGCTAGTCTGGTGTAACAACAATTTTGCTACAGCTGTACAGTAATTACTTTGAAACAAACATGAATAATTTAAACAAATCTTGTTTGGTGATCATTTACAGCCTCAACTTCCTCTGGCATATGGAAGCAGTGTTGAATACTTAACTCATTGCAACCATGCTGGCACAGCTAACCACAATGAAATATGGATTATGGAAGAAATAAAAAGCTTCAGGGCATTACAGAACAGATGTCAGATGTTTTTGAGATTATTAACATTATTATTTTTGACATTTTCCTCAACACTAAGCCCAGCTGGATGCTGGTTAGTAGGATACTTGTCACATCTTGAGTGATATGGAATCTCCTGGGATTTTTTTGTTGTTTATTACCAGGAATCTGTTTGTGTCGGACAGTCGGGATCAAATCCGAATTCTGTTCCAAGCACTTTGTCCTGGATATGGTGACGAATAATTCTGATCCTTCTATCTGCATTTGATATAGCATCTGTTACACCAGAAGGACATCTCAAAATGCTTCACAAGATATGCTGTAAAGTGTATTGACTATGTGTTTTGTAGGTGAATGCATGCTTTGAAAGAAAAGGAGTTCATACTTATAGTTCAAACTCGGATTTACCTCAATTTCCTTTGAATAATAATATCTGGAAGGAGAGGTGAGAAGTGAGAGCAAAAGTAGAAGTTTCCCATTGAGAAAGAGAAAGGTTCAGCGTAATCGCAGAGAGAAAATAATACCATTTTAATTTAGTCAAGAATTCCAGACGGCATCATGAACTCTGAGAGCGAACTTAAAACAATTCTCCAAATATCATTTGAGACCTTTAATGAAATTCAAGACAGATAGAGAGCGGGCTAGACAGAGGGAGTTCCAGAGGTTTGGAGTGTAGTTGTTGATTGCTGAGCCATCAATGGTGGTGTCTTGCTAGAGGTCCGTGTTTTTCTGAGCGGAGCAGGTGAGCTAGGAGAATAGTCACTCCTTGTTGTGTAGAATCTGTATAATCTGTAATATGAGATGAATTTTTTTTCCAGAGGACAATGAAAATAGCATTGAGGTTAGAATGATTAGAGGTGGGGAATCTGTGCAGAATTAGGCCAGTCAGATTATTCATAGAGGGTGTAATATAGAAACAATAGATGCCTAAGGAATGACACCAGGGTGGTGGTCTCAAGTCCGGCTCAGCTGTTGGACTGAAATTCTGGTCAGTGTTCTATGTTGCGACATTGACAATAATGGGAATGTAATGGGAATTGCTCATTTTATCACAAATCACTAAAGTCATTGCACGGAATATAGACTGAAATTTCGGCTCTTTGAAGGATGTGGGGAAGTTAGAGAATGGAAATCACTCCAGCTCTCCATTTGTTTGACAATATGAATTGTGGTGTCAGGAACCCTTCTATACTGGATTTTATACTGCCGATGAGACTGAGGCAACCAAATTTGTCCATGCTGCTCCAAACGCTCGTGTGCAGACTGAAGAGAACGGATTTGAATGCTTTTGATGTCTATTATGTTCAAATGGAAAAAATTAACATGCACTTTTATACTATCTTACACATTGAAATGTCTTGAAGCAGTTTATAGTATTCATGGTTTAAAATGTAGTGACTGTTAACCTGCCAAAACTCACTGTCAAGGTTTGCACACCAACGATACGTACTTGGTTGAGTTATCAGACAGTGACAACCTATGGACTGTATCCCATGAGAAAGAAATAGGAGTCAATATCATTAGAATACATTAGAATATGTAGCACAGTAACAGGCCGTTCGGCCCAACTGGCCTATGCCGGTGTTTATGCTCTACATGAGCTCCTCCTGCCCTTCCTCAACTCAACTTTCAAGCATAACCTTCTATGCTTTTCTCCCTCATGTACCTATCCAGCTTTCTCTTAAATACATCTATGCTATTTACCTCAACAACTCTTTGTGGTAGCAAGTTCCACATTCCCATTATTCTCTGTGTGAAGAAATTGCTTCTAACTCCCCTGTTTGATCTATTTGTGACTATTTTATATTGGCTGCCACATTTCACCCACAAATATACACTCAATTCATTTTACAGTATATTCTGTGAAGCGCTTTGAGATGTCTAGAAGACGTGAAAAACACTATACCAAATTCAGATTATTATTATTAAATATAGATATATATAGGGAGATGTAGGGCATGAAGGGATTTATAGGTGATGGTGAGAACCTTGAAGTAGATTGAAGAAGACAATGGAGCCTGGCAATGAATGGGGTGATGGGAGTGCGAAGTTTAGTGCTGGTGAGGATGCCGGTGTTGGAATTTGGACTTGATGTGAGTTATGAATTAGAGTAATCTCTGATGGTCTGGGAAAGGCAGATTTGCTGGAGGTGTGTTGGTTGAATGTACTTGTGAAGATGACCTAAGAACTATTGAGCTGATTCATAAAACAGGCATAGGACTCACCAAGGCAATTGATCTAGTTAAATCAATTGAAACTAGCACTCTAATGATCTTGAAGTGCCATGCCACACAGAAATTAACCAGAAAATTGTTCAATTGAGCTAGGATAAAAATATGAGGTTCTACAAGAGATGACTCTGAGGATAATAATTTCTTATACCTGAACATCTTCAATTACGCACACGGGTTATTGTGAACTTACAACAGGAATTACATAGAAATGGCCTAAAACTGGTGCAGTTATTTTTACGCAAAGTTCATAAATTGCAATGGGAAATGTAATGCTTTTTGTAAAAATTGTGCTTACTTAGAGCAATGCTGGGCACTAGTTCCTCAGGTTGGGAGGTGACGCTCCATGTAGGTAATGCACCAACATGCTGATTTGGTGCACAAGCTCCACACCTCCAATTGGTGGAACCACTAGAAGGAATATGTGCCCAAGCTGCGGACAGAAAGATGGTGGCAATGCTCTCAGGCATTTCATGCTGAGCTGTTTTCCCACTAGGAAGCTTGCAGGGAGTTCCTAGTATCTACCATTAACCTAATGAGAGCTCACAATTGCATTTGTCAGATGTCAAATGACCAACTCGTGACTATCCTACTTGCGGCGGTGGATGTAAGGGGTCTCCTTGGAGTTGAACTGGCTCCAAGGTGACATGTTTAGCAACGAAATGTCAGAATCAAGCCAGTCATCTGTGTCAGTCTCGGGCCAGGCAGGGTCCAGAGTACTGGACAGCCAGCCTCGCTTATCAGAAGAACTTGGAAGGGCAGACCAGTCATTGGGGGCAGGGACTCTTCCCACTCAGCTCCTGTAACCCTGCAAGCCAAAGATCCAATGGGTAGGGTGGTCCAAGCTGGACAAGAGGCGGGAAGCTTGCCAGACAGTAATATCCATGGCAAGCTATGCGGTTTTAGCTGGTTAGACTCCAGCAGTACCCCAACCACACTCTGGCTCCAAAGGGTTTGGCTCTTGCCAACCTGTGCCTAATACTCTCCAGAATTAGGTTAGCAGGATGCATTCCCAGAAATAGAGTGCGTATTCCATTCCAATAAGTATCTTGAGAATTTCCATGTGTAGGTGGGATGCATGGAATTCTCAGTTTGCTTTGGATACTCCTGGTGATGGGTTTCCACATGTCACACACCTGGCTGACCAAACAAATGATGATTTGCTTCGTATTAGAGATAATAATAATAATTCTTGCATTTTATATAGCGCCTTATCACATCTTTGAAGCGTCATAAAGTGCTTCACAGAATATACTGTAAAGTGTAGTAACTGTATATTTTGTGGCCGAAAAGCAGCAGCCAATTGCACACAGCAGTGTCCCACTAACAGTTGTGGATTGAATGACCACATTACTATTTTTTTGAAAGGGATGCTTTCCAGCTTTGTTCCTTCCTCTCCTGCCACTCCCTCTACGAACTCCTCCAATCGGGTGTCCATGCTGCCTACAGCACAGAAACTGCCCTGGTCAAAATGACAAATTACATTTTGTCCTCATCCGTGGAATCCTGTAGCTCAGTGGTTAGAGCACTCGTCTTGCAAGTGAGACACCTGGGTTCAATTCCAGACAGGGCGAAACCTTGGGCAAGTTTCCTTACTCCACACACCTAATAATAATCCCTCCAAAATAGAACAATAATAAATTGATAATTTTCAATCCACGACTGTTTGTGGGACTCCTTTGTGCGCAATTGGCTGCCGCGTTTCGCCCACAAATATAGGGTCAATTCACTTTACAGCATATTCTGTGAAGAGCTTTGAGATGTCTAGAAGACATGAAAAGCGCTATATCAAATGCAAGGATTATTATTATTATATTATTATCCAATCATTTATTACATCTACAACAACAAAATTACATTTGTAAAGCACCTTTCACATCAGGAGGACATCCCAAAGCGCTGACAGTCAGGGATCAGAACCCGAGCTTGTGGGCGGGGCAGGTTTGGGATAAGGGAGGGCAGAGAGGTAGGAGGGTGGCTGAAGGCAGGTTGAGGGCGACATCCAGGCTCGACTATGCCAACTCATTCAAAACTCTGCAGCTTGTGTCCTCTCCCGCTTCAGGCTCCATGACCCTACCATCCCCACCCTCGCTCGGTTCCACTTGCTCCCCATCCCCCAGAGTTAAAAATCCTCATCGTCATCTTCAAAGCCCTCCATAGCTTTGCTCCTTCCTTTCTTTGTGACCTGCTAACCCATATCAATCTGTCCGCTTCCTCCGCTCAGCAGGCTCCGGCCTGCTCCATGTCCCCCGCCCGGCCGCCCCACCATCTCCAGTCAGGCCTTCAACCTCGCAGTCCCCACCCTTTGGAACTCCATCCTACAGTCCCTTCGTTTTGTTCTCCCCCTTGTCTCCTTCAAGGTATGTCTCAAGACCCTCCTCTTCGACTGTGCCTTCAGCCACCCTCCCACCCCTACCTTCCCTGACCTCCACCCCTCCTAATCCCAACCCCTGCTCGGGTCCAAATCCCTGACTCTACAGCACCTTGGGATGTCCTCTTGACATGAAGGCCTCTTGTAATGTAATTTGTTGTTGTTGTATTACCACTGGAATGCGATTCGCGAATCGACTAACTGGGTTCCTACTTACTGCTAGTAAGCAGAGGTGTGTGGCATAAGGAAACATGCCTAAGATTTTGCCCTGCCCGGGAATCATGCCCAGGCCCTCTTGCTAGTGAGGCGAGTGCTCTAATCAATACACCACAGGACTGTTTTTCCATGTTAGTTGTCCGTGTAAATCCCTTAGATGAGATGTTAAGGGAAGGATCTCTTGCCATATTCTACGAAATGGTGTAATATAAAAACAAAATTGTGGCATAAGTTATGCATGTTTACGAATAAGACAAGTGACTCAATCAATATTGTAGCTTCTAAATCTTCCTCTCCAAACAGAAAACATGATCTAATAGGCTCAAGGGCGTGAAAGGCCAACTCCTGTTCCTATGTTTCTAAAACAGTGTCTAGATAAATGTCTGAAGTGATTGATGATAAAAGATGCAATATGTGAGCTGATCAATCTCAGCTCTATTGACTGACTCTGTTTTGTCTTTGCTTTCTGAAGACGTTCAATCTCTGGCAGAAAAATGAATTGCCCAACAATTTACTGACTACGTTTGACCAAATGGTGGCATCTCTACTGAGGCATTCAACAAGCAGCCAGGGTTGGAGCACAATCTCTTCAGTGCAAAGGATTGTTCATCTGATCAGTGACTTGATTCATTTGCTTCCAAGATCACCAGAGGAGTAAGTCACATGTTCCATAAGACTAATATAGGGTAATCTATGAATTAGCATGTCTTTATTTTTCCTTGTGATGTTTATCTAGAAGTAATAGGCCATCTATATTTGTTCCTTAAAACATCAAAATAAGTATGTACCTATTTTCCCAAATAGGATGGTTGAGAGAAGTTTTTATATCATCTGGTCATCTAAGAGGCCCTGTGCAGCAGCCAATGGAAATAGACACACATTTACATAGAATTTACAGCACAGCACAGAAACACGCCATTCAACAACAATTTGCATCTATATAGCACTCCTCACCAGAATAGTATCCCATGGTGCTTGAGAGTGGCAGAGCACAAAGCTACGTTGGGGGGAGGAGGGAGGTGACCATAGGTACCATCGAAGAGAAAGATGAGGAAGGAGGGGCAAGGTAGATGGATAAAGAGAGAGTGTTCCAGAGTTTCAGGGTGCAGTAGCTGAAAACCTAGGCATTGATGGTGGAATGGAGGGTTCGAGGAACAAGCAGGAGGTTGATTTCAGCCAACCGTTCTGTTCCCCTGTTTATACTCCACATGAGTCCCCATTCCTTACTTTCTCCCATGTCCTTCTTTTTCCTTCTCTCTCATATGTGTAGATCATTTGGAACTGAAGCTGAATTATGAAGGATTTGTATCTTAGCATAGACCTGCTGTTATGAAATGATGAGAGCTAGATTCACACTTACCTTTGCCACACATTGAGTTCCTAATCCCACCCGGGCAGCCAGAGGAATTACTCAGCAAGAGGTATCACTTCCCTACAGAATTCAACTACATTTGGCAAGTGAACCACTCAAGTTCTGGTCCTGTGTATTGCTGAGTTCTCAAATTAAATGCCATCCCCTTTCTCACTGAATTCACTTTTCAAACTTCCAACCATGAACCGAACAAGAAACTTCATCCAGATCTGCCTCGTGATGTTGTCACCAAACCTTCTTTAGTTATTATGAGCCTAATCTACAGAAGTATAACTGTAGCATTCACTTTCTCCACAAGGTGATGCAATTCCATGGTTAGAAAGCCTAATGTTGCAATTTTATTTCCAGAGTAATAGAGGGTCTAGGAAAGATGGAGGAAACTCTTCGGACTGAGCCAGAATGGCCTGAGATCAAGAAGATTCTCAATATGATCGAAGCTATGAGGAGCGTTACTTTGCAAACATTGAACTCCATGAAAGGTAGGAGCATAGAGTACTTAATGATGATTGGGTGTGGTCTAGGAGGTGGGGAGGGGGTGAGGGAGGGAATGGGGCCCATGAGGAACATGCAAAAAACATTTATCAGTGATCATTCGAGGCTAAGAATTGATTCTGTGTGTGTTCCTGTTTGTAGCTAAGTTTCTGTGCACGGAAGCTGATCTTTCAGCATTTTGTCCACAAATTACACAGTCATTTCAGTTTCTAGTATGTTCTGTGAAGCGCTTTGAGACATCTCAACTACATGATGAGGCGCCACATAATTTATTATTATTACCTTGTTTGTTAGGCATCAGAGATAGAATATGCACATCCATATCAAAGGCCTCTGCTCAGGCACAGTGCTCTGGGGAAGCACCGACCGGAGGCACGTTACTTCTGTCACAGTGGGAAAAAGAACTGGAAAGAGAATCCCCTCACATGTTCCTCCATCAACTAACTCCAGTGCGTTCATAATGGCAGAGACACAGGAGCAGGGTGCTTGCCTGCCTGCCTTCCCCATAGCTTGGAGATCAGGATAGGGAAGAAAAACACACACAAAAAAACAAAAGAGATAGGGTCCATTCATTTAGACATGCAAAAACAAGTTTGCTGGTGTTGAGGTGCAGGTTGGGATTTAATCTTGAATATTCATAAAATGTTGGAGATTCACTCTCATGGTCTGATTCTTTAAATAAGAATCCCATTATTCTTGTAGGGAATAGAGGGGAGTAGGAGGGATGAGGACTCGTGGTGACTATAAATACTAGCATGGACTAGTTGGGCTGAATGGTCTGTTTCCATGGCATATTACTGTCTGAATCTCAATATTGTTGCTCCTTCTGTGTATCCTTTTGAGCTAATAATAATAATTCTTATATTTGATATATTGCCTTTCACATCGGAGGCCATCTCACATGGGATGTACTGTAAAGTTGAGACTGGGTTTTTTGTGGGTGAATGCGGCAGTCAATTTGCACACAGCAAAGGCAATGGGAGATGAAGAACTATTTTAATTGTCTGTAGGCTATTCTGACAGGATAACTTACAACCTTTATTGGTTGCATTGTATCTACCGTCAGTGATCCCTCAACAAGTTTCTCTGAGGGCTGAAACCTCAGCAACCTCACAGCACTTGCACTGCAATTGAAAGTCCAGCAGGGGGCAGTATATCAGTGATGTTTCAGATGGTGCACCATAGACAGCATATCATTCATAATTAACCAACCTACAGTTGCGTTCTGTTTTAATGATATATTGTGCAATACAGTTCTATAACTTTTATAGGTCTGTACAATACATTGAAATTCAGCACTCACTAAATGTGTGTTTTTATAAATTAACATCTGTAACTGAATTCAAGATGTGATCAGATTTCAGAGTTTGGTATCTATGAGCAACTCCTTAAACAAATGGCCCAATGCTCTTAATACAAATTATCATCTGCCATTTGTACTGCACACATCCTGGTTGAAGTAACATTTAAAAAACATTTCATTTTTTTTTCTGGTTACAATGTGGTCTCTGATTATCCCAAATGTACAACAACAACTTGAATTTATATAGCCCCCTTCTCACAGGTAGTATCTCGGTGCTCAAGTGTAAACTGCAAGTAAATTGCATGTTATATGTGTTGTGTGTAAACTATGTGTAAGCACGTGCGCAGAATAAATTACGGATGCCCTTAATTATCATAGGTGAAAACAATTGGGTGGTAATTCTATAATTAATAAATACCTTTCATTCTTTGTTGTTTGCACAGTTAAGGCCCTGCATAATTCTTTCTATGTGTGTGTATATGCACTTGCACATGGTTACAAAGAGTGCATAATTGCCCTCAGTATTTTATCACAAGTTTAGTTGACTCAGTCTGTGTTGGTCTCTCTGTATCTGTGCAGCATGTTTGTGCATTCAATCTCTTTACTCCTTCAAATATCAGAAGTACTGTGGCAGCAAAGCTGTGTTTGTACTGTGCGTTTAGTGGCAAATTGTTGTTGATCAGGGAGATATAAATCTGGGTCGAATTAACAATAATTGTGCTTGACTAGGGCATTTCAGGAGTGATTAAAATTGTCCTAAACACAGTGGCTGTAAATTATTGCTGCTCATCACCTGTTTAGTTCCCAACCCATTACCCGCTGCCTCCACTCGACTGGCTCTAGCCTCCCTCATGTCCTTTGTGCCCTCCGTTCCACCATCAGTGCTCACACTTTCAGCCCCAAAACTCTGGAACACTCTTCCTCTATCCCTTTACCTTGCCTCTTTCTTCCCCAGCTTCAGGTTGAGCCTCTTCGACCGTAGTAAGGTGACACCCCCTCTCTCCCCAGCTTGGCGTTGTGCTCCGCCACTACCAAGCGCTCTGGGACGCTACTCTGGTGAGGGACGCTGTATAAATGCAAGTTGCTGTTGTTGAAATTCATGATAAACATTGTAAAACTGTTAATAATTGTTTTCTGGTGATATTTCCTATTGCTGATGAGTCGAATCTAGGCAGATTGCTGATCTGACCGATTGTCTGTCAGATATTGAGTCCTGGATGAGTTCTACCTGTCAATAGACCAGAGGCTCTTCTTCCTGGCTCCCTTCAGCACCTTCTCACCTCAGGCACTGACACCATCAATCTACACAATGCTCACTTCACCTCACAGAACCAGTCCGATCCCCAACTGTCCTTCAAACCTTATATCTGGGCTTTCACTTGCTCGGAATCTCTCATCGTCCTGTTTGACTATTTAAATGTCCTGCTTGCCGAACTGCATCAGACATTCTGCCTCACTGTCCGGAACTCCATCCAGAACTCCTATCTCTCTCTGCCTTTAAACCCCCCCTTGAGACTTATCTTTTTGACCACTTTAAGCCATCTTTTGCACACTCCACTGCAGCTCGAGCTCCCAATCAGCACTTTGTGAAGTCCGCTTGACACGAAAAGCACAACATAAATGTAAATCATTGTTAATTCACTATTGTATTCATATGTATTTTCTGTTATCATCTTTCAGCTGTTCTGGAGTTTCTGGGAAAAGTGTCCTCCACCTTGGGAGTGAATCTTGTGGATCGTATGATCCTAGACATGGACGTGATGATGACAGAACTCAAAACGGTAAATCAGTTTTACAGAAGTGTGTGTCTGTCAAAGCCAATGTCATAGGATCGTAGAATTATACAGCACAGAAGGAGGCCATTCGGCCCATCGGCCCATCGTGTCTATGCTGGCTCTTTTAAAAGAGCTATCCAAATCAATCCCACGCCTCCGCTCTCTCCTCATAGCCCTGCAAATTTGTCCTCCCCAAATAATTATCTACTTCTCTTTTAAAAGTTGTTATTGAATCAGCTTCCGCCACCCTTTCAGGCAATGCATTCCAGATCCGAACAACTCACTGTGTGAAAAAAAATTCTCCTCACCTCCTCTCTGTTTCTTTTAACATCTATTTTAATTCGGTGCACTCAGGTCACCGACCCACCCACCAGTGGAAATAGTTTCCCCTTGTTCACCCTATCGAATCCCCTCATAATTTTTAAATCTTCTATTAAGTCTCCTCTTAACCTTCTTTGCTCCAAGGAGAGTAACCCTAGCTTCTCTAGCCTTTCCTGAGAACTGAAGTCCCTCATTCCTGGTACCGTGCTGGTAATTCTCCTTTGCAGCCTCTCCATCCTAAAGTGTGGTGCCCAGAACTGAACACATTACTCTAGCTTGGGCATAACCAGTGTTTTCTAAAGGTTCTTCATAACTTCCTGACTTTTGTATTCTGTGCCCCTAGAGTCCTGTAGCTCAGTGGTTAGAGCACTCGCTTTGCAAGTGAGAGACCTGAGTTCAATTCCAGGCAGAGCAAAACCTTGGGCAAGTTTCTTTACTTCACACAGAGCCTAATAATAATCCCTCCAAAACCAAAAACAATAATAAAAATTGGTCATTTTCAATCTACGACTGTTTGTGGGACATTGCTGTGCGCAATTGGCTGCCGCGTTTGCCCACAAATATACAGTCAATTCACTTCTGTGAAGCGCTTTGGGACGTCCTCCCGACATGAAAAGCGCTATATCAAATGCAAGGATTATTATTATTATTATTATTTATAAAGCTCGGTATCCCATATGCTTTTGTTTTTACCAGTTTTACCTGTCCTGCCACTTTCAAATATTTACTTATGTGAAGCCCCAGGTTCCTTCAGCCCCTTTAAGATAAGCCCAATAGCTATTATTGCCTCTCCTCATTCTTCCTTCCAAAATGCATCACTTCGCATTTCTCCACATTTAACTTCATCTGCCACATGTCTGCCCATTTTACCAATCTGTCTATGTCCTCTTGCAGCCTTACTATCTTCCTCACTGTTTACTACTTTTCCCAGCTTAGTATCCTCTGCAAACTTGGAAATTGTACTCCGTATATCCAAGTCCAGATCATTTATATAGATCAAAAAGAGCAGTGGTCCCAGGGAGACATCACTGCACACTTCCCTCCAGTCAGAAAAACAACCGTTCATCACCACTCTCTGCTTTCTGTCTGCCAGCCAGTTCTGTGTTGATGCTGCCACTGTCCCTTTAATACCACATACATCGATCGCATCAGATTGTTTCAGTGTGTGACTGTCACAGGCTCCAGTGTGTGTCTGTCACAGTTTGTGTCTGTCACAGGCTCTAGTCTGTGCCAGTTTGTGTCTGTCACAGGCTCTAGTCTGTGCCAGTGTGTGTCTGTCTGTCATAGGGTCCAATCTGACAGTCTGTGACAGAAATGTCACAGGCTGCAGTCTGTTCAGTGAGTCTGTTCATCAAATGGAATCGCCAGGCCTAGAATATGGTGCGACATGCAAGTGCAAGAACTTTTTAAAAACATTTCCTCATTGTGCACAAATTAACAGGAGATGTGTTTCATATATACAGATGTCTTAGTGATGTTTTTCCAATGTTACTACAAATTATTTTGTTTCTGAATCTATGAAAAGACAGCCTTGTTTTTTTTCTTAGGCTATCAACCAAAATTCAACTCCCACTTGCAAGGAAGCAGTTGTGATGATTCAGGATGTTCTTAACCTACCTGAGGAGCCATTCATAAATGAAGCCTGGAAAGTTATTCCTTGTGGTGATCTGCTGCCCAATGACTCCTGGCCTGTGACTGAATATTTTCCATCCATCAAAACATGGGTTCAGTCTGTGAGTCTGTTCATCAGCATGGCGTCATTAGGCTAAGAATGTGGTGTTCACAAACCAGAAACCGCTGTATTAATAACAATTGCTATTTCATAACTGAAATTGCTGGTTTTGCTCCAGAATTCACTAAAGCATTGTGGAAAACAATTGGGGAAAAATGCTGACCGTGAAGGATAGCAAACAACATTTTGCGGTCGGCATTTTGCCTTTCAATCTGTTGCTGGACATATCGAGCCAATTCCTGCCTGAGAAATGCCCCCAAAACAAAACATGGCTACAATCAACATTCCTCTGTTTTGTGAAAACTGCACATTTTGAAATCTGAGTATCTTAACATGTTGGATGAGCACTGCTGTTTATTTGGTGCTATAAGTATCCTATGAATGTGGAACATTAAGTTAAGCAAGATAGCTTGTTGGTTCAAAGTATTTTATGACAATAATTGCACTGTGGATCTTTTACAGGTTGATCTTTTCCAGTCAGGGGTCACTGGGCAGGCTTTGCCAGTCACACTGCCAGATGTGTACAGAGGATGGCAGGAAGTAGCCGCCGCATATCAGAATACCAGCCGTGTCTACGATCATTTAATTCTGAACATTACAGGGAAAGCAACTTCTAGTCCTGAATCTTGGGAAAAGTTTACATTCAGTTCCTTTCAGGAGCATCTGCTGCTGAATCTGTACGTGTGGTTTGTCAAATGAAAGGGTTATTATTAAGATTATTTTATTGTATATCTGACTATTGCTCGCATTTGTGTTAGTCATAGACTCATTTGTTACACCACAGAAACAGATTATTTGGACCATCAATCTGTGCTTGTATTTTTTCTCCATATGCCCAACCTAATCTAATCCTACTCTCCTGCTCACTTCCTTTAATATTCCTCTTTTATCGAGCATTTAAAATAATTTCTGGAGTTGGCAACTGAGCCATTTTGTGACAGACAATTCTAGATTATATCTATCTATGTAAAGATTTTTTCAAACTTCCTCTTTGATTATTTTTGTGAGTATATTAAATATGTGCTTTGTACTTACTGCTCACTCACTAATGGATTTTGGTTACTATTTACAACATCATAATTTGTAGATTTCTATCAGATTGCCATTAACCTTCTCAGCTGTAGTGCCAAAAAAAGCAAGTATATCTTCGGAACTAAAAGCTCTTATCCCTGGTATGACCGTACTGAATCTACACATTACCTTTTATATTGCTATGATATCTTTTCTATAATAGGGTGTCCAATACTGTTCACAATATTCTAACTGCAGTGAATTCCCAGTCTGTCTTGAATGGTGAATTCCCAGTCTGAAATGTTAATCCCATTCATGTCCTAGAAAGAAGGAAAATAAAGCTCTAAATTAGTGAATATGAATATAAATTGAAAATAAGAAAACAAATCTATATTTAAATCTGAAAGGGAGTGGGGGTAAGTCTGATGATATGACATTTGGGTCAACCAGGCAAGTGTTATTTATTGGTCGATGTTGATTCATGCTCTGCTCCCAGAGAAACAACAACAACAAATGATATTTGTAAAGCGCTTTTCACATCGGGAGGACATCCCAATGTGCTGGAGAGTCAAGGATTTACACCCGAGCTGAGATTTGATGGTAGTCTTTGCTTATTTATTTGTTGGTTTGTTGCTATAGACAGTAGCAATAATTCTAGGGCCTTTACATTTTCCTTGTTAACCCTTACATTTATTCCAGGGCTTTCCATATATTCGATGCCCAGGGGTCCGCAGTGGAGAGAAGTGATATTTGGCCCAACATCAGTCTCTATATCAGAGGAATGTGTTGGGTAATTGAAAACTCAAACTGGAAGAGCATCAACACTCTCAGTGGATATGGTGAGCAAACAGCAAGCTTGAATCTAAAAGGTCACTTAACATTTGCAAGAGTGGAAATATTCTGGATTTAATTGTTTAAATCGGGGGATGGGGGGGCCGGGTGGGGGAGAGAATGAGAATGGGAGAATTACATTTGATGGCTATTGATACAAATTACAATGTTATTTTGAGCTTTCGGAGAGTGTGGCTGGTTTATGAAGATGTGGATATTTATTAACAGCCACTTAGTAAAGATAAGAGCAAGGAAGTTATAAGCCATACTTTACAAAATAAATTGTCATAGCTGTTTGCTACTCAGAGACACCGTGCTGTCATGGTATAAGGAAGCAGCATTAATGCATAATGCATGATCAATAGCAGCAAAATAAAGATTAAATGTGGCAGGCAGTTTAGCAGTGATGTACAATGAGATAATTATGCTGCGAGAAATAGTATAAAACTAATTGAGGTAATGTATTCCAAGAGTAGATTATTGCTATTTGTTCACTCTCTATGTCTGTCAGCAGTTATTGTGCATTATACCCACTGAATTAAATGCTGTAGCCACATCACTAACCTACTGGACTAAGCTCTGAGACACTACCTTGCATAAAGGGTGCTATTTAAATGAAGGTTGTTATTGTTGAGTTGAAAGTGGGCTAGATCTCAGCTCTTTTATTTGCCTTCTTTGTAATTTGCTTACAATCCTCACTTCTCCTCTTTCAAATACAGGATAAGAACAGGCCAGCCTGCTTGTTCTCCAATGCTGCTTTATAATATAAAAATAATCCTTGCATTTGATATAGGGCTTTTCACGTCTTTTCGACGTCTCAAAGCGCTTCACAGAATAGACTGTAAAGTGAATTGACCGTATATTTGTGGGCGAAACGCGGCAGCCAATTGCGCACAGCAATGTCCCACAAACAGTCATGGATTGAAAATGATCAATTTATTATTGTTTTGGAGGGATTATTATTATTAGCCGTGTGGAGTAAGGAAACTTGCCCAAGGTTTCCTAATAATTGATTAGGGTGAGACAGGAGTTTCTTTTTCCTGGCCTATCAGATACAATCCTTACTGCCATCTAGACTGGCGGGACAATGGATAGCTAAATACAAGTGATGGATTATCTTGGGACTTAAGATCACCATCTTCTGATGTGGCGTCAAGTACTCAGTGGCTTTAGCTAACAGAATAACAATAACTTACATTTATATAACACCTTCTCACATCGGAGAACATTTCAAAATGTTGTATAGAGATGGAGTGGGAGTCCCAGCAGGATGGGTGATAGAGGGGCTGAAAGCACAGTGAAAGATGGGTTTTTGGTAAGTTTTATTCAGATATTAAATAAGTTAATCCACAAAATTACCATTGGTAGTTAATTACATGACTAAGGACACTGGTATGTATTTGAATATGATTAGCCAAAAGGCTATTATCCCCGCACAGTTTGGTCCTATTATTTGATACTGTTTAGTGACCTCTGAAGGCAGGGTACTGTACCTAAAACCTTCAAATCCACTTATTGAGAACTAATCCTGCAATAAATGCAGAATAATCCAAATCATTATATAAAATTACATAGAACATTACTGCATAGAAACAGGACCAACTAATCTGTGCTGGTGTTTATACTCCACTTGAGCCTCCATCTCTCCTATTATCACTCTTCGATAACCCTCTACCTCATTCTCCCTCATGTGTGCATCAAACTTCCTCTTAAATACGTTGAACCTTTTTGCTTCAACCATAGCTTCTGGCAATGAGTTCCATATTCTCACCACCTGCTGCGTGAAGACATAATCTTAAACAAATTTAGTGTGTTCAGGCAAAGGCTAATATACAGGTTAAAGTGTATTTCCTACCAGGTTTAGATGAAATTGTGTGATTTTTTTTGTATTTTTTTACTCTGGTGAAATATATTTGCAAAGGCTGTTTTCTTATTCCTTACAGGTAATATTTCAAGCTCCGTCTGTGTCACAGGAAAGCTAAAGTGGAGAGATCTGTTTAATGGAACCATGGTATTCATCCAGAATGCTGGCAGCAGCCCAGGCACAGTTGGGAATCAGTAAGTTATACTACTGGAGAACAACAAAGCCTTAATCACAACCAAAGCTATACAGTGTTGTAATTTTATTAAAGCTTTACTGATATGTATTCATCAATAAATATTTGTTAAAGGATAGAGGGAAAAACTACTATCAATTAAAGCAGCTTTGCATTCGTAATCATGGGATTTTTTGTTTGCAGTCAGTAGGGAGAATATCTCCCTGAAGCTGTACTGCCGAGCTAGTGCTGGGTAATTGCTATCTTGGAGTTAACAGTTCAAATCTCTCAGCAGGTTTTATAAATCTTATGTACAAATCATTACACTGCAGCCTGATTATAAGTCTATGCAGCAAGAATGAATAAGAGTGAGAAATTTTCTTCTCTTACCACTTGCAGGAACAATATCCAAATTCATGACTTTATGATTAGATTTTACCTTTCCAGACAGATAAGAGAATAACAATATTTCACAGATTGTGCCACTCCTGACCAACTGTGTGAACTCTTTGCTTTTGCTTATGGATATAACACTGTCATTCTCAATGGACATGTGAGTTATCTACATTAAAACTAACCTTTCCATGACATAGTATTCCAAATAACCTTGATCCCTCTATGTTTACTGACAGAGTTGGTTAAATTTCATTTACAGTACAAAAGGGAATTTCTAATGTTTTTTCTTTAAGAATCGTTGCTTATTCATCAGACATTCTCTTCAAAATGTTAGTATTGTTTTATCTTAAATCGGATAATCTCAGAGAAGGTTTATGTGCTAATATTAGGTAAAGAACTCTGATCATAATTATATTTCCTCTGCCATCCAAAACTCCCTCTTGCCTTCACCCAAATCTCATCGGCCTCTGTGCTAAGACTAGCATAGGAGAGGAAGCCCTACTTTAGCCTCTAGTCCCTTTCTTCATGGGTTTCCTTCCCATGATCAAATATGAGCAAATAATGAAACAACAATTTACATTCATATAACACCTTTCACATCAGAAGAACATCTCAATACATTATACAATGCAATTTATGTTCATATAGAGCCTTTACGTCAGGAAGACATCTCAAAACACTTTACCTGATGTGAAAGGTGCTATAATTAATGCTGTTTATTTGTTTACAGTGCTAGCTGGACATTCTAGTTGGTGGATAGGAGGTGAAAAGATGGGGAGGGGAAAGTTAACCGAAAGCGGGGTCAGAGAGTTAAGCCTCGAGAGAGGCTTTCGAAGAGATAGGGGGATGAGTTGGAACAACTCTGGGATACAGTTCCAGTGGTGGGGGGAGCAGAATGGTTGAAAGTTCTCCCACTGATGGTGAAGTGAAAGTAGGATGTATTCGTACGACAAAGTGCTTCCCTTGAGATCGTGTGGCAAATGTAAAAGAAGGTGAACAGGTAGTAAAGAAAAACTTTCCTGTCTATATTCACGCTTGAAAATCAACCCACATTTCCATCCAAGCAGTGGATAAGCCATTTTTGAGGTTCAATGTAATCAGGTAGATTAAGTTAGGGTCCCTTGTATCCCAGTTCCAATTCACATTGCACAATTCACTTCAGATTTTCAAGATATATTCCTCATCATTCTGTAATAGAAGAAGCATTCCCTACAGTACAGTTCACCTATATTCCTTTGTAATGATATGGAAAATCTTTCCCCTTCAAATGAGGTAGAAACTATACTTATGTAATGCAACTATGTCACAAATTGTTGAACTGAGTCGATTGGCCCGAAACTCAAGAGCTTCCTTTCAGGTGTGGGGAGCTGTCATTGATTGAAAAGACATTCTGGGATCAGAAGGAATATGTGGTTGAGCATTTATATTTTTGAACTTTAGTGTATAACTACTTTAGCAATTTAAGCAAAAAAGATATATCAGAAACTTATCCACTTTTTTTCTTTCAGGGTTTTAAAATCAGCCCTGCAGTTTCTCGATTACCAGAAGATGATAAAGTTCAGTCAAAGTGACATGGAGATCTTATTGCAGAGTTTTGGTAATCCTAGTGAGCTTTTTGATTGTGTCCATGGACTGAAGATCATTGCCAAAGTCATCCTGGAGAACACACTTTTATGGTTGAAAACGCCCTCTCATTCAACAGATGAATCCTCATCGATAATTCAGGGGTTGCTTGATCTTTCTCAAGTAAATAGTGTTAATTTTTTCATTCAGAGAATGAAGATTCTCCTGGGGCAGCGACCAGAGGGTATGTCAGAGCAAAATTGGCGAACAGTGGAACTCTTACTTAGTGTGTTACAAAAGGAATTGCCAGGTGTAGTGGTCACTGGACCCTTTCAAAATACAATTGGGATGTCTAATATGGCATGGGCTGTTTTACAGAAGCTTTTTGTCCATAACACCACAGATACATTTAAAAAAACTGTCAATTTCTTCTGGAATTTCACTTCTATAGTGTCGGCGGGATCAACTAAAGCTGCTGTGGATTACCTTGACATTTATAAAATGTTTCTGCATTATTTGAATGATGTTGGGTTACTATCTAAGCAGCAGGCTTCATCGACAATGGATATCCTCCTGGGGTTAAGAAATGCTTCAGAAATTACTTCTTCAACTCAAGGACTATCTCAGCTGAAAGATCTGGAGAGTCAACTTTCTAATCTTCTTCAAACCATCACCGAAGAAAATGAAGCACAATTTCTGCAAATATTTTACGATGTAATTCATACCGTGACCCAACTCTCAAATGAATCTGACCTTTCATCCTTCGTGAGTGCTGCCAATCAAACTTCAGCAGTGATTTCCAATCTTTTTGATCAGTTCAGTTCTGATGACATTGTCCAGGCTACTCAAATAGTGGCCGACATTATTTATGTTTATCAGAACTTGTCAAAGGAAGATCTTTTCAGAGGTCTACTGGGCCTATATAACTTTATTCAATCACAAATACAAAAGCAAGCACAGAGCACGGGATCGGAGCTGCAAATGATAAATACAACACTGGCAAAACTCACAGAAGCTTTCCATGGCAACACAAACAATATTAGCTGCTTGATATTGCAAGCTTTGCAGTCGTCATCAGTCCCTCTTTCTGACAGCTGGTTGAGAAGCTATTGTTCAACGACGAATAGTAGCAGAAAGGCTCGTTCATTGACGGCTTTATCAGCAACTGCTGTTAGTACAGACACAAGTCAGATCATGTACAGATACATAGTGGATGAAATGCTTAAAATTCTGAAAGCAGATGAAGGTGAGGAAATGGCTTTAACCTCTCTATTATGCACAGCAGATTTGTTTCAGTCATGGATACAGATAGTAAAACAGGTAGCAAAAGAACTGCACATTGATTCACAAATAGTGGATTCCTTGACTATTGGTGTGATGGGAATATCACAAGAACTGGATCAGATGTCAAATGGCACAGTATGCACTACTAATTGCAAAACCAACACCACAGAGGCAGTGACAGTTTTGGTATACAATATTATGTCAATATCTGACCTTGACTTTAAGGATTGGTACCAAATGCAGAGTAATTTCATCACTATCCTGCGTTACACAGCGAGTGTGGCTGCTCCTTTACCAATGGATAGTGATACGTTTCATAAGTTGATGCAGACCATGGAGAATGTTTTCAGTTCATTTCAGAATTCCCGTTCCAAAACTTTCTCTAACCTTGATGTTTCTAAGTTAATAGATTCTCTGCAACCGTTCTGGTCAATGGATAACCCTCAACATGAAAGGCTATATTTTGTCTTGCGTACATTTGCAAACTTAAACTCCAGTGCTAACTTGGACACCATCAGAGTGATGTTCAATGAAATTGCTTTATTCTTCCACAATTCCTTTAATGTAGATGGTTTACATCAGTCAATTGAATTAATGGAAAAAGTCTGGAATTTAGTTAACAAAAATGAGAACAATGGGAGTCAATTTCCTTGCAAAGATTTGGTGATGTTAATCAAAGAGCTGATTCATTTGGAAAATCCTGTCACAGGGACCAGAGAATGGGAAAAACTGCTGCAGTGGATAAATATATTGACACAAACAGAACATTCTGAATTATCACTCTCTTATTTGAAAGACATGTTTATCATTCTGACCTCTGAAGTGAATTTATACGAGATGGACCAAATGATTATTCAGACCGAGAAAGCAATTTACAAAGTGCTAAACATGACAAGACAGTCCGATGGATTAAATGCATCTGATGCATATATCACTGACATTATTTCATTGTTGGAAATGTCTTTCCCTGATTCCGTTCTCAACAAAACTGAAATTGTGCAGGTTCTGAGGATAGGCTCTGAATTAGCAAAAGCAGCCTTTAAAGATGGAAGCATGTCAAATGAATTTCAAGGGTGGCTGATAAAACACATTCAAGGCATAGCCAATGACAAGGCAATGGCAGAAGAGCTCTTGGCTATTTTCGGCAAACTATCCACAACAATATTTAATTCAGAATCTCTTTCGTCAAGTGCCACTAATTCCTCTCTGTTCTCAAATTATTCTCTGAATTGGGATTCTTTTCTTGAGATCATATCATACACTAACTGTGGTGATACTTCAGAGGAAAACTGTGAAAAGGCTTTATTTACTAATCTGTTGTCTCATATGTTCAGACAATACTTGGCAATCCAGCCTGATGGCATTGCTAGTGAATGGGGAAAATTTGCTTCAATTTTATTGCACCAGGTCAGCCAGACAAGTCAACTTTCCCAAACAACGTTAAAATTATTAACTCAATCTCTCAACATCTTCCAACATTTTGTATCAGGGCAAAGAAATTCTACAGATGATATCAGTCTCATTCAACTTCAAAGATTAACAGTCATTTTAACATCAGACTGGAACATCCAACAATACTCACTTTTTCTTCACAATTTAGTGTATTTACTGAATGAAAGCACTGATGAAAGTTTGAAGCCTGATAAGATCTCCGCTGATGTTTTATTTAACACGTTTGACATCATTCTGTGCTTTAGAGAAAAAGATATGCACAATAACCTGTCTTTGTCTGAGGTCATCGACGTGCTATTCCCCAAGGCTGCAGTTTTCAGTGATCTGACTTCAAAGAACTTTTCAGGACAAGCTGCAAATATCCTCAGTATCAAATTCAGGCATGCTCTTCAACAAACAGTGCAGTCGATACAGAATTCGGATCAAGTGCTTCAGCAAACATGTCGGTCAAACTTAACAATGATTCAGGCCTATGAGTTGCTTAATCAATTAACTCATTACATAAACAACATGACATTCAACAGTAACCTTAATAATACAGCCCGAGAGAATGAGGTGAATGAACACATAGCTTATCTCGAGAGATTTACGCTATCCCAGATTGCATGTGTCACAGATGTTTTGAACTCCACTACCACCTTGCTGATGGCGCTACAGCAGATTGTGGGCACTGATAGAATCATTGACACTCACCAAGTGTTACAGTTTGTTGGACCAGTCTCTCGTCTTCTCCAGGGTTTGTTGGATGTGCTGAAGATGCGAAATGACACGACAGCAGCTGTCCAAGCCTTCATGACACTGAGGAATGAGAGTTCATATTTATCCATAGTCCAGGACATTGGTGTCAAAAGAGTCCTGAGTATGACTGATGAGCTGTTTGAATATCACGCAGCAAAGAAAGGCTCTTCCAAAGATAGTTTCTTTCAGCAGTTGGCGTTGTGTATACATTTCCTTGCTGAAATGTTTGAGGCAGTTGGGATACCTCATGGAGTAACAGAGAACCTTGAAAATGTAGGCAAAGTTCTACAAATCTTTGATTCCCATGCAAAAGGAAACAGTATGAAAGGGCTGCCAACTGACTCCGTGTTCAACATTACATACTTTGCTCTACAAAATATAGATTCATTGAGTGAAATTAACAGTGAAATACAACTTTTGAAAACAAGTCTTCAGGACATGCTTCATATCATAACCCAAAAAGGTACAAGCAGCAACCTGACCATTGAAAGGTTAAATGAACTTATTGCCTTGGTGGAAAATATTGCAACAGGACAAATCTCAGGAAGTGTGAATGACACCTTCCAGTATCATCTCAGCTTTGACTCTGTCGTGCAAATTGTCCAACATGCCAGGGAAATTGTACCATTCTTGGGCAAGGAACCACCATCATCTGTGCTCAGTATTGAGGCTGCAGAAATGTTCCTTCAGTTACTTTATAACAACCTGCCACAATTCAATTACCATTCATCCAATACATCTGGTGAATTCAGTTCTAACTCCTGGATTCCTGTGTTCAGCAATGAACTTGTGGACAGATTAATCCATCTTTTTCTAAAAGATTTCATGCAGTTCTCCTCAAATCCAACTTCAGACCAAATTAAAATTACACAAAATATGACCTGCATAATCCAGAACCTTTTATCTACCACAGACGAGCACCTTGTACTGACCACTCTGAAACACATTAACGGTTCACTTGCAAAAATTTTTGAACATGACATCACTGTCAAAGATATAGATACCATAATGGATCTTCTAACACAAGAAGCAGGATTTTTTACATATATGCCTCAGGTCCAAAGTTTGATCGAAATTCTCACTACAGTGCGGACAGTTTTGCTGGTGGCTGGAGAGAAGCATTTCCCAATTGTCCTTCATACTATTCCTGATGGAGTTGCTGTGATACAAGATCTGTCCACAAATGTAACTGAAGCATTTGAAGAAGTTTACAGGTTTGCTCAGTCACATCAGACAAATTGGTCAGTGTACAGCCACAAAAACATGACTGAGGTTAATGAGAAGATCATTAAAATAATGCAGCTAGTTGCTGGTTTGGTAACTAATGCTCCAGAGATGGCACAGTGCTTTCCTCTGGTTGTGTGCAAGCTGCTGTCAGAGGAAGCAACAAACAGTAACCTTCTTCAAGAGGCTTGCAATCTCCAGAATCCAGGGCTTTCTGCAGCATTTAACAGTTTGGCTGCTGATATCAAGAGGCTCCTCATGGGAACTACTCATGATTCTGCAAATGTGCAATGTGAGAATGATACAATTCCTAAGGAAATCTTTCAGAATATGGTGTGCTTGCATCATCAGTATGAAGAATGGATCAGAGTTTTGCTCAGAATATCTCAGGTGTACAATTTGGAGAGATCAGGTTTAGAAAAACTACAAGCAGTTTGGGTTAATATTTCATACATCATAACTTCCACCAACATAACAGACTTGAGCTGTCCCATTGAACCTGTAATTCAAGCAACAGAACAATTGTTAGACTTGATTGGAAATAAGACCTCAGAAAAGATTCTTTTCTCAGACCAATTCATCACTTTCCTCTCCAATGATGACTTATTCCTTCTGACAAGCATCAACATGTCAGCAAATGCACAGCGAATCATCGAAACATTAGCATCTTATTTCCAATATATGACTGAAAACAATTCCTCACTTTCTGAGTCTAAGAAGTATATCTCAACCCTTATTTCCACTGTCCAATCATTGATTTCAGTATCAGGGAATGAAGAAGAGACAGTATATAAAGTGCTGAGTGATCTTCTATATTTACTTAAAGAAAATATTAACACAGCTGACATACTGGAAGGCCTAGGTGAGAATATTAGCAAAATATTAAGTGTACCTGAAGTAAAACAACAAATCTCAGCTGTAGAAAGATTGTTTCATCTCCTGAGAAATATAACTTTGATTTCAACCAAAGAGTCGTCATCCATAATACCAAGCCTGCTCAGCAAGTTTGATGTGTTACAACTTGATTCAGTACTGAACAATCTGGAGGAACTTCTAAAAGCAATGGAGCACATATCCAATTTTACAGATGCACATTATCACAAATTACTCAATGTGGCCGGTTATTTGCTTGCAAACCAAAATCATTCAAAAGCAGCTGTTCAGATGGCTATAAAGCTTGTTGAATCTGCTAGTCTGGTTGGCAACATGTCACAGTTGTTACTGGAGGAGAAAGACACTGCTATATCTGTCTTCACTGTCTACCAGCAGGCAGTCTCCTACATCACAACTACACTTTCTGAGGAGAACTTCAAACAAGGTGGTCAAAATCTCCAAATTTTAAATGATTTGATATTGGAATTTTACTCACGTTGGGATCATCCACCCAAGTTTCAGCAAGCAGTGCTAAACAAGATCATCCTGTTCGCCACCACTCTGAATGAGCAGATGCCAACAAGCAATAACCAGGCAATACATTCCATGCAATTCATTGCTAATGGGATCTTGAAGTTGCTAGAGATTGACACTAATGGAAAAGTTAACTTGAGCGAGATCAGAAATGTGACAGTGAGCTTGATGAACCTCCTTGAAGAGTATCTTGAGGTAATGCAGGTGCCTGCTTTGATTAGGAATGCTACAGCTAATATTTTTGAAGCCATGACCATACAGCTCATACTGGCTGAGCTGAGTATTGCAGAGGATTTCAATCAAAGAAGGTAATGATAGTTGTATTCAAATTCAAGATCCTCACCCTCACCTACAAGGCCATTCACCGCCTTGCTCCCTCCTACCTCTCCGACCTACTATCCCCCTATCTACCCGCCTGTACCCTCCGTTCCTCTGACTCCGGTCTGCTCCACTTCCCCCGCCCCAACCGCCCTACCATCGGTGGCCGGGCCTTCAGCCTCTCAGCCCCTAGGCTCTGGAACTCTATCCCCCAGTGCCTTCGCCGCCTCCTCCCTTTCCTCCTTCAAGGCCGGTCTCAAGACCTTTCTCTTTGACCGTGCCTTCAGCTCCCCTCTCGACTCTCTACCCCCTCCTCGCTCCCTCCCTTCCCTCCCCTCACCCTGAACATTTCCCCCCTGCTCGGGTCCTGACCCAACTGTACAGCGCCTTGGGACGTCCTCCCGACGTGAAAGGCGCTCAATAAATGGAATCTTGTTGTTGTTGTTGTATCTGTTTAGTGTTAGTGCTAAGTATAAAGTAACACATTTTCGATATAATTTTCTGTGGTAAGTGATAGAAGATTGTAATAAAAGAAGTCCCAGCTCCAGTCCTATCTTCTGATAACTGAATACAAGCATTTAAATAAAGCAGACGGATTGATAGTTAGCATTTCATAGATTTGCTTTTATAAATATTTAACATGAGTACATATTTATGGAATTGCAACATCTGATTACTTCAACTGTAAGTTATTGATTGGAAAGCACTGCTCTAAGTGTAGGATGTAAATTCTCTGATTATGTCTAATAATAAGCAATCTCTATCTAGTCAATGCTATTGCCATCAACTTCCTGTTTCACCACGAGGCCTACTTACTATGTATTAATTTTCATTAGCTCCAGTGAAACGCACTACATAAACTTCATGCTTGAAAGTTTAGCACTGTAAAACGTTATGGCTTTAGTTATGAAACACATTATGAAAATGACTAATTTATTGCTGTTACAACATGATACAATTTCCACTTACATAGCGTTTTTCACTTCAGGAGGACAACTCAGAGGGCTTTACACAGCTGACAACTGGGTGCCTGAGCCGAGTGTGGGGAGGATTCTTTAATTATTGCTTTCAGTTCTTTCAGTCAATATACTCTAGATATTAGAATTGAATGTTCTACACTCTGATGGTCACAGCTTAAGTGCGCCATGAAGTAATTTTATTGTATGCTGCTCCCTCCCCCTTTGGCACATAGATACCAAGCATATGGCAAGGTCGAATATCATGCTGTCTGACTTTTTTTGTGTTATTATTTTTCTTCCAGTTGGACAGAGACATGCAAGTTGTATTTGGATGGTAGTTCTGAGTATGAGATTTTGCAATATAAAATGATTCAACTGCAGATAAGGTTGCTGAATTTAATTTCAGGTAGAGTACCTCTGTCTTTTACTGTTTCCTTAGTCGCTGTATTGGAATTCCAGGAACACATCTTGCGTTCACATCTAAGTTCAGCATGAATACATTTGATCTTTTTAATTTACGATTTCTCCAACCTTCTGATTTTAACAGTATTCCTTCTGAGTGATGTAGTGTACAAACTCAGACATTAGTAACTGGATTACATAGAGGTACGTAGAATGATATGGCACAGAAACAGGAAATTCAGTACAACTAGTCCATGCCAGTGTTTATAGTCTATATGAGTTCCCGTCCTATCCTTTACCCTGCTATTCCCTTCTCCCTCATGTATTCATTAGGTTTTCTTTTGAATACATTGATACCATTCACTTCAACCACAGCTTACGACTGTGAAGTCTGCATTCTCACCACTCTCTGTGTAAAGAGGTTCTTCCTAAACTCCCTATTAGTCTACTTAGGTTGCCTTGTATTTATCCTCTCCAGTTTTGGACTCACCAACAGTAAGCAGCCTTTCCATATTTACCTTACCAAATCCTTTCAAAATCTTAAACACCTCTGTCAGATTCCCCCTCACCTTAAGAGAGAAGCTGCAGACTCTCCCATTGCTCTTGATAGCTGTTACGTGGTTAAGGCCAATGAAGCCACACTGCCTCTATACGAAGAACTCGACTAGTTTCTTGCCTATTAACACTCGAGAAGAAAAAGGAATGAGAAACAGTTGAGACAAATTTTATCAGGAAGATTGTTGACCAGGATTTTCTCTTTTGGAACAGCACCATGGGATCCTTAACATCTATCTGAATAGATAGATAGGCCCTTGGTTTAACACCTCATCTATTAAAAGACGTTTATTACATCTTACCCAGTAAATGCAATCTGGTACATTCAATAATAATAATTATTCTTATATTTGGTATAGCACATTTTGTGTCAGGCAGATGTCCAAAAGCACTTCACAGGATTTACTGTAAAATGTAAAGTGAATGTGTTTTGTTGGTGAATATCCGATACGTACACAGCAATATTCCACAAACAGTCATGAAGTGAATGACCAATTGTATTTGGGGGATTATTGGCCAATTCACCGGGAGAAACTACCTTCTCTTTTTGAATAGTGCCATGGGATCTTTAACATCCACCTAGACAGGCAGTTTAATGTCACAGCTGAAGGACAGTACCCCAAAAATGCACTGCACTGGAGTGTTATCACAGACTGTATGAGCTCCATGTCCCGACGAGGAGCTTTAACCCACAACCTTCTGACTCGTAGATAAGAGTGATACCAACTGAGCCAATCTGACACACTGTCAAACCAACCAGACTAGGTATTTACCTCATAGTGAATTTCTCAGTATGGGCTCAAATGACCTGGGGGACATTGCTGGTTCCTGTGATGCTGAGATCAGTCGAATATCAAAACACACAACAGTACCTCCACCAGAATATGTCTGATTTTTGGTCTACATTTACTAAGATTATTGAAGAAATTGAAATGTAATCTGAATTTTAACCTGATAAAGTGCTTTATTTTTCACAGACAAGAAGTATTTTGTTAACGATATCATGTGTATGATGAAAGACTGCAGAGGAAACATATCAAGTTCTCTCGTCCATGCCTTGACAGAATTGTCTAATTTCACTATTGATGTCAAACAGGTTAGTCATTTGTTATCACAAGATTAGTTTGGTCGGAGAAGGCCCTTTGGCCCATCTGATCTCATCCTTCCAAAATACCCACCCTACTGACTTCCCATTATATCTGTTTTTTAAATGAGTCCAGTGTCCTGGCCTTCTTGGCAATTTGTTCCAGTCGTTATTTATCCTCTGGGTATAACCTTACGCCCCCTTCATTGTTGGCACCATCATCCTCGAGTGCGAGACACTCACACGACCACAACTACCCTCTGGGTAAAGAAAAACTTCCTGGTGCCTGCTTGAAATTGCCCCTTGCAACTCTTAAGTCTATGTCATCTTGTTCTGCTGTCTTGGTCCATCCTAAAGTATTGTTCAATCCCATTTAAAAAAAAAAACTCCAAATAAGGCCATCACTGAGACGTCTTCTCTCAAGACTGACGAGATCTAGCTTGTCTAATCGTTGTTCATAGTTCATTCCTTTAACATCCTCATTGCTCTTTACCGCAATGCCAATAGGGCCTGAGCAGCTCCCATATGTTGCGGTGACTAGAACTGCAGGCAATACTCTTGGTGTGGCCTTATTAAAGCACTAAATACCTGCGTGAACTCAGTCTGGTTTCAATACTCAAAGCATAGTGATAGGTTTCCATAGATGTGTCTTTGTTCATGTTCCTGGACACGAGGTGTTGTTCAGTAGACATCTCCAGTTGGGGAATTTGTCAAGTGCATCTTCAACTGCTTGGTGAATATACCAACTTTGGGAAGTCTCATTCTAAGTCCACACCACCAATGTAGATCAAATTATTGTCCAGCAGTGAATGTGTTTGGCCATCAAATTTGGTAAATTCACCAACTAATCAGAGAATTACCTCTCTTATGCCCAGATACATGAATAAATTGAAGTACCCCAAATGAGGCTGCTATTTTTCTAACAACTTCATGACAGTGACTGAAAATGTCCCCTGATTCATGTCTTCTGGGTTGAAATTTTCATGCAGCCGTTTTGTTCACAATGCACTTCATGCATAATGCAGAGCGAGTGTCACCATCTAACAACAGGATCTGGTGATGGCAAAGCAGAATAGATGGGTAGAAACTCCACCTCGGTCTAGATTTACTCTTATTAATGTAGCATTTAAGAATGTCCATTTTTGAAGCCAGTATTTCTGTAAGATCTTTTAAGACACCTATCTCAAAGTTAAAATTTAATCGGACAATTTCCCAAATTCTGCGCGGGTGGGGGCGGTCGGGTCTTCAGCCTCTCTGCCCCCACCCTTTGGAATTCGATCCACATTCCCTTTGCCTCAGTCCCACCCTTGCCTCTTCAAGGTACATCCGCATACACTTCCATATGTATGCGGATGACACCCAACTTTATCTTTCTGCCTCCACCCTCAACTCCAGGACCACTGCTGTCCTGACAGACTGTCTGTCGGATATCAAGTCCTGGATGAGGGCAAACTTCCTACAGTTGAATGTGAACAAGACAGAAGCCCTTCTGATTGGCTCACGTCAGCGCCTCAGCACCTCAGGCTCTGACAGCATCAACCTCCACGGTTGCACA
Source organism: Callorhinchus milii (assembly GCF_018977255.1). Lineage (NCBI taxonomy): Eukaryota > Metazoa > Chordata > Chondrichthyes > Chimaeriformes > Callorhinchidae > Callorhinchus > Callorhinchus milii. Next base: position 64,340,465 of record NW_024704743.1, read on the forward strand.
CATCAACTCACCAGCCAGTCAGGGACCTGGTGTCTTGTTCGACCCTCAAATGTCTTTTCTTCCCCACATCCAAGCCATGACCCACTCTGCCTTCCCTCACCTCTGTAACATCACTCGACTCCGCCACTACCTCACCCCTCAGGCTGCTAAAACTCTTGTTCATGCCTTCATTACCTCCAGGCTCGACTATGCAAACGCCCTGCTTGTCGGCCTTCCCAACTCCTCCCTCCACAGACTGCAGATAATCCAGAACTCTGCAGCCCATGTCCTCTCCCGCACCAAACTCCGTGACCTTATCTCCCCAATTCTTGCCGACTCCATTGGCTCCCTATCCTTCAGAGGATCCAGTTCGAAATCCTGGTCCTCACCTACAATGCCCTCAATGGCTTCGCCCCACCCTACCTCTGTGACCTCCTAACCCCCTACCAACCCACCCGCTCCCTCCGCTCAGCCGGTTCCAGCCTGCTCCATGTCCCCCGACCCACCCGCCCCACCATTGGCGGGAGAGCCTTCAGCCACTCTGCCCCCAACCTCTGGAACCCTATACCCCAGTCACTCCCCTTCGCCCCCTCCTTAGCCTCCTTCAAGTCCCGCCTCAAGACCCTCCTCTTCGACCATGCCATTGGTCACCCCCCCACCCCTCCCTTCTCCTCCCTGACCCCAGCTCATGTCTGTAATGCTGTACACTCTCCAGCACCTTTGGACGTCCTCCTGACGTGAAAGGCGCTATACAAATGTAATCTTGTTGTTGTATATCTCAAGACCCTTGTCTTCGACCGTGCCTTTGGCCACCCTCCTACTCTTCCTGCCCTCCACCCTACTTTACCCCAATCTTCGCTCCCCCCCTGTTTGTGGGACACTGCTGTGCGCAATTGGCTGCCGCGTTTCGCCCACAAATATACGGTCAATTCACTTTACAGTCTACTCTATGAAACGCTTTGAGACATTGAGGAGACGTGAAAAGCGCTATATCAAATGCAAGGATTATTATTATATTATAATAAAGTAATCGTACAATCAGGTGGAATTTTCCCTAGCAGAGCACATTCTCCCCCTGACAATGTTTGGTGATTAATCTGTCACAGCTTCACAAAAAAGTACTTTCAAGTTGATATTTCAAGCAGGTCTTCCGTAGCTGTAATCCAGTAATTTTTCCTTCAGATGTGGGAATCTACTTATGGAGATAAATCTGGGATATGGCTATTGTCCTAACAAATTCATCTCCTCTTGCACAACTTCAATAGTAATTTTTTCATCAAAATATAACTTCCAACTTGCATTTGTTTAAAAAAAATTAGAAAACAGCCATGAATTCTGATCAGAATTTAAGAGTTAAGATTCTACCACAACTTGCAATTCCCTATCTGGTGAAGGATATGATTGGTCACTCTTTACAACCTGTTCCCTGTTGGATAGATTAGATAAAATCTTAATAAATCAGTGTCTGCTCTTTATCCCTTCATTCACTGGATCCTTTTTCGTCCAGCTGTAATAATAATAATAATAATCCTTGCATTTGATATAGCGCTTTTCACGTCGGGAGGACGTCCCAAAGTGCTTCACAGAACACACTGTAAAGTGTATTGACTGTATATTTGTGGGTGAACGCGGCAGACAATTGTGCACAGCAATGTCCCACAAACAGTCGTAGATTGAAAATGACCAATTTTTATTATTGTTTTTGGTTTTGGAGGGATTATTATTAGGCTTTGTGTGGAGTAAGGAAACTTGCCCAAGGTTTCACCCTCTGCCTGGAATTGAACTCAGGTCTCTCACTTGCAAAGTGAGTGCTCTAACCACTGAGCTACAGGACTCCACAGCTGTAAGGATCTTGATCAGGATTGAGATGAGACAGGCTTTTTTCTTTTGTGTCAGGTTAGCATTTATATGCTTGTACTCAAAGGTCACGACCTGTCAAAAGTAGTGAGAGTGGACAGAGAGAGTGAAGGCCTAGCTAAGCATGAAAAATGTTTCCTTTGTTGGAGAATTATTGAAAGTATGGTGCATTGGAAGGCCATATGGCCTATTGAGCCTATATCTTTGCTAGCTTCTTACTTTGAGTTCTGTTTTAACCTCAGTTTGGAGCACTTTCCCTTTAGCGTAATTTGCTGTATCTCTTGAAATACATATCCAATTCACTTTGACTTGACGTTTTAGAAAGAACCCAAATGCTGTTTAATCCGTTTTTTTTCCTTTAAATAAATTGATAACATAAATGGATAAATTGATTCTTATTGCAATGTGCTTATACCAGAATAATATCCATTAATTTTATGGGAAAGATGGTGGTAATAATGTTTCTGGATTGTGTTGATATTTTCTCTCTAGGCTATATTAGAAATCTTCTCTTCTCCAGTCAATAATGACTGTGAGGGTTTCCAGCAGGCCTATTTCAAACTGCAAATGACTATGAATCAAACAGTTACTGCAGTGAGTTACGCAATAAAGAATTACAAGTGTGAATGCAAACTGACGCCGTCAATGACTGTACATCTATTCGAAAGGTAAAGTACATATCTGATTGTTATCTGTTGCATCTGAATAAACTGAATACATCACTAATTTAACAATAATTAACAATAATGCAGCTAATGGATGCCAGTTAATCTCACAAACAGCCATCGAAGGAAGGACCAAATTTAATCTGTGTCAACTGGCCCAGTTGGTAACACTCTTACTCCTGAGTCATTGGTTGTGGGTTCAAGCCCCACACCAGGACTTGGAACTCATATAGTGTAGAAATGGCCAGTTTCTCCCAGATTGTTTGAGGTTACTTATAGTTAATCGACATTGAACAGTAATATATTGTGTCAGACACTTACACCTAAGCAAATGTCTGCAGTAACTGACAGAATACATATCGTTCATCTATAAAAGGCCCAGGATGATGTAGTTGATATGTTGGCCAGCCCATCACCGGCTCCAATAGGGCAATTTTATAGTTTTTATAACAATTTTCTGAGGCTGCCCCTCTTTCCAGCATTAGGCGCTATATAAATTGCGTTGTACAAGATATTTCATGAATTAAACATTTGAAGAGATGCATCACAGTTGCAGTGCATCCCAAGACAAATTTCTGGGGTAACTACCCTTTATTATATACAATTTTAACTTTATATTTTCCAGGGTTCAAGCTTCTTTCAAATGCCTGTCCATCAATAATACCTTTGTGGCTTTACTGGAGAATTTTGAAGCTATCTCAGGTAATATATGAAAAGCCTGTATGTACATGTGGTGAGGTAGTTTGATGTAGGAAATTGGGCTCAGTAATAAGGCAGAAAATAAGGCAGGCGGTCACAGCTGTGAAAGTGAACCACAGCCATCAGCCCAACTGAGGGGCACAAGTGCAGAAATCTTTACTCAGAGGAACAAGTTCCCAGGAAACATGGTAGAGGTCAGGGCGCTGGACTCATTTAAAAGCAGGTTGATGTAGTGATGGAGGAACAATAAGGTTGCTGTTCTGGAAGGATGAGATCAGATGGGCCATAGGCTCTTATTTAGCCAAACTAATCTTGTGATCTTTTGAAATGCGGAGGAAAGCATTGGCACAGCAGGAGGAAGTTCAAATGCTCACAAGACAAAAGAAACAAAGTGGTGAAAAATGCGACATGTGATGTGTTAATTCTCACTGGTGAAACAACTCCCAACTTTTTCAAATAGGTGGGCCTGAAGCCATTTTCAGTAACCATTGAGCCATTAATATTACCGCCGGCAATTGTAGCATACTACATAATACACCTCAAAAAGGTGTTGTGGGAGACGATTTGAAAGGTTCAAATGAACTTGGCCAGGGAAGGGTGGATATCCATGTAGACCCAGATGGAATTTCTCTAATGAGTATTGTTGAGGAAAGCACGGGCTTTGGTCCAACCGTATTTGAGGTGTAACAGGATCCAGGAGTGTGTCCATGTGTTTTATTATTTACATGATTTATGTTCAGTTTTTAATTTTGTCGAAGATTCATATATCTTACGTTTGATTGCCTTGAACAGATTTACCAATAACAAAATGTTTGCGGAACATTACCATACTGAAAATGCAACTGCAGGCAGTCAGCCCCCTCTCTCTCTCGACCATTGATGCATTATTGGGGGCCCACATCTTCAGTTCTAAGGTAACTTCACGTTGACATTGGGATAAAATTGGTAGCTGCTTAAAATGATAACCATGCTTACGGTCACCTCCTCCCTCCTCTCGGCTCAGCATCAGGCTCTGCCACTGTTAAACACTCCGAGACACTGCACCGGGTGAAGGTGTGATAAGACACTATTCTTCTCATTGATATTAAAACAAAGGGAGCTTGCAAATATGTCTATATAAATAATAAGCAAATCGCTTCATTTTGTGAGTTTAGGTCAACATTTGGAGGTCAGTTATTTTATCCTGGCCGACAGTCCTTCAGATTTAATTATTCGTGGAACATGCCTGGTGCAAATAGCTGCTGCTTTTTCTTATAGAACAGTCGCTGGACTTGATAATAATTGCCTGTGAATTGCTTTGAGATATTTTATTATTGATGACTGGCGAGCAATGACAGGTGGCATTCCTAGGCATCAGTGATGGGCCACAGCTTTTCATGCAATAATGACAGCAGCCGCAGTTTTTGAAAAAAGTCTTTGGATCCAACCATTGCTCAGAAGTCTGCCTGTATGCCTTGGTATAATTGGAATTGCAATGAATGCCCACACTGTAATATCTTGCATTTTATGAATCAATTTTACAATCAGGAGTACTTTGTTTTAAGCTCAGGCTGTCCAGTTGTCCCTCCGAAACTTTTGGCTGAGTTTGTTTGTTCACTATACTTTGATGGGTGTATGGTATCAAACAATGCACAGGATACAGCTTTGTGACAGCTGGAGACTAGTATTTTTTGTTCTAACTTTAGGGAGGTACTTATGTTGGACCATGGACAGATGTGAGCTGAGTCATTGGTAGCATTCGATTCAGTGCAGAATTATCATCCAAGTTGTTCAAGGGGAAATTGAATTTAGACTAGAGCGAACAAATATCCAAAAGTTCTCTTCCAGAAGAGCATACAATCTACCAAACTAAGGCATAAACGTAGGAGGCTGTTCAAACTATAATTAGATGTGATGTTGGAGATTTACTACCAGAGGGATGAGCTTTAGTGAGTCAAGTGGCCATTCCTCATCCTTGACTTCTCTTTGTGGAGTCCTGTAGCTCAGTGGTTAGAGCACTCGCTTTGCAAGTGAGAGAGACCGGAGTTCAATTCCAGGCAGGGCGAAACCTTGGGCAAGTTTCTTTACTCCACACGCCTAATAATAATCCCTCCAAAGCCCAAAACAATAATAAATTGGTCATTTTCAATCTACGACTGTTTGTGGGACATTGCTGTGCGCAATTAGCTGCCGCGTTCGCCCACAAATATACAGTCAATTCACTTTACAGTGTGTCTGTGAAGCGCTTTGGGACGTCCTCCCGACGTGAAAAGCACTATATAAAATGCAAGGATTATTTATGTTCTTACATCACCTGCCTGACTGTAGGGCACTCTGCCACTCGTCCTCTATCCCTTCACCTTACCCCTTTAGGCTGTAGTGCACAGACTAGGTTATAGTGCACATTGAAGAGGCAACTGAGACAGGGAGAATATTACCAGGAAATAGAGGAGATTGGAATAATAAACCCAATACCTAATAACTGTGCATTCACTTATAGTTACTGTTAAATTCTAATAATAATCCGTACATTTGATATAGCGCGTTATCACGTCATTGAGACGTCTCAAAGCGCTTCACAAAATATATTGTAAAGTGGATGGACTGTAATTTGTGGGCGAAACACGGCAGCCAATTGAGCATAGTAGTGTCCCACAAACAGTCATGGATTGAGTGACCAGATTATTATTTTTTTTTTTGAAAGGATTATTAACCCTGAAAAGTGATCCATCAATTGACTAATTTACTGCTAGGTAACTAGAAGCGTGTGGAGTAGGAAACGTGCCTTAACTTATGGTTTCGCCCTGCCTGGGAATTGAGCGGCCCTTTCACTTGAGAGGTGAAACTCTGGAACGCTCTTCCTCTATCCCTCCGTCTTGCCCCTTCCTTCCCCATCGTCAGGTCACACCTACGGTCACCTTCCCCCTCTCCCCGGCCTGCCGTCACGCTCTGCAACTGTCAAGCGCAATATCAATGCAAGTTGTTGACATTGAGTACTCTAACCAATACCCGAGATATTATACATTACGTTGATGTGAGCTTTGTCTCTTGTTACAGCTGATCGTTGGTATTCTGGCTGGCACACTCACGTGCAACAAGGAAAACCTGGCTCTAATGCTGTCCTTTTCAGGCACCGTAAACCTTACATCCTTGGCTGATGAGGTGTGTTCTTTGACTGGGACCGAAGCTTATGAAGTTATTGTAAGAATCAGTGAATACATGGAAGTGAGATGCATCATTTACGAGGTAAGGCAAAGGGCATTTTGCGTGAACATTTTTCCTTTGTCTCTTTTATTCCTTTTCTCCCTCCTCTGCTTCCTCGCCTCTACGCTTGAACTACTGCAATTCCCTTTGCTCCTAATTTCTTAGCACATCGCAGGATCACATATTATCCTTCCAGAAATATCTTACCTTATTTTGTTACAGCATCAAGCAATTTCTCCAATGAGTCCAGTTTCCTGGCCTCTATCACACATCCTGTTTATCCAGAGGCATCTTGTATTTAATGGTGCATGTGCCTTTTAACTACAGACCGCACACAATTCACAGAGTGCATGTCCTACACACTACACAATCCACAGAGTGTGTGTTACACATCACACACTTCCTCAGTGTACATTATTAAGGGTACTTGTCATTTCCACTGCACACATCTACTTATGCATGATTTACCCAACATGCATGTTAGACCCCATTTTCATCTGTGGACACAATGTACATCAGTGATGGCTTTGTTTAAGACGCAAGTGGCAATTGGGAATATCTAGCTCTAAGTGGGAAATGGGATCTGTGATTTTTGCGATATTGGCAAATCGGATTCATATCTGAAAATTGTAAACTACATCAAAACAGGATTGTGAATTAGACCCTAATGTCTTTAATCCTGTGGCATTGCATTAATTGAGGATGAGATGTTAAACTGAGGTCCTGTCTGCCTGAACTAAAGATCCCATGACACTATTGGAAAAGAAAAGGGAGTTTCTTCCAGTGTCCTGGCCAACAATCCCCCAAATAATATTAGTCACTCACTTCATGGCTGTTTGTTGGGCTAGAATTGTCTGCCACGTTCACCCACAAAATACACTTAGACCATTTTACAGCAAATCCAATGAAGTACTTTGAAAAGTGCTCTTGACAACATGATATGGTGGTATACCAAATGCAAGGATTATTATTATTAATTGCTGACACATTTCAAAGTGGCTTTCATTCTGCATTGTTACCAGGTAGTTCTGCCGATCGTAATGACCCCGGATGTAAATCAAATGATGCAAAGGCTGTTGACAGTTCTCTCAGGTATCACTTCACTCACAGAGAAATTTCGACCGCTCCTGAACTTCATTCCTGAGCTTCTCCAGACTTTCAAGAATTTGAATCTTCCCACCATTCCTGAATTCCAGGACGTACGTAAACAATTTTATTTTGGAAAGCTTAATGCTAAGATCGTCCAAGACCTAATTCATCATTGTGCACTTGAAGACCTTGAAAAATAAAATAACAATCACACAGGACAGCACCATGGTGGAAGACAGTTGTGTAAACTAGATAAATCAAGTAAAACAAGCTTGATAGGCTGAATGGCCTCTGTTCTTATTTCCCTATCTTACTGTGATAGATATAGGGAAAAGGAAAAGGGCAGATAACTGGGACTGAAAATATTGCTCTTGAGGGAGCTGGCTCAGACACGATAGGTCAAGTGGCTTCTTCTGATATAAGATTAGATTTTAAAAGCTTGTTGCTTGTAGGAGGATGAGAAAGTCACAGACTGTCAGTCACCAGCTTATCTTTAAACATGACCGGTGTGCTTCCTATTCTCCTTGCTGTTAAGAAGAAACCTTAATGTCCTCCCGACGTGAAAGGCGCTCAATAAATGGAATCTTGTTGTTGTTGTTAATGTATTTATTATCAGAATTTTAGTTTTCAAGGTCTCCAAGTTTTCATGGTCTTCGTTGTTCTCCTGCCGTTTGGTACATTTTGCAAAATTTATCCCTGTGTACATAGAAATAGCTCCAATCTATTTTAAAGTTTAAATAACCTGATATTAAACACATGACTATAAATTGTATTTTAATATTTCAGCCCAAATTGCACATAGAACAGAATTAAGGACAGATGTCCTATTTCTTGTACTTGAACCTATACTCCCTGTATACTTGTACTTTAGTTAGATTAGGCAAAGATGGCAGAATTAAATAAATAGGACATCTGTCCATGTGACAGCTGACCACATGATATATGAAAGATAAATAAAAGAAGAAGGTTACCAAAGGGGACAAGAGGTTACTGAAAATGGGATATATCTAAGCAATGTAACTACATCATTATTTTAAAATATAATCATTTGTCTTATGATTGTTTGAGGGACATTGCTGCATAGAAATTGGGTGTTGCATTCATGTACAAACAACTACAACAACAAACTTACATTTATATAGCGTCTTTCACGTCGGGAGGACGTCCCAAGGTGCTGGACAGACAGAGTTACAGACCCGAGGTGGGGGTCAGGGTGGGGGAGGGGGGAGGGCAGGGGGAAAGCAGGGAGATCGAAAGCACAGTCCAAGGGTGTTGAGGTGGGTGTTGAAGGGAGGGGGCAAGACGGAGAGACTGCGGGATGGAGTTCCAGAGGGTGGGCGCAGAGTGGCGGAAGGCCTGTCCGCCAATAGGGGGTGAACAAAGACCAGGCCATAGCCCGCTGAGCAGAGGGAGTGAACAGAGTGGTGTGGGGTTAGGAGGTCGGAGAAGTAGGTGAGAGCAAGACATTGGAGGACTTTGAAGGTGAGGACCAGAATCTTGAACTGTATCCTCTGTGTGATGGAAAGCCAGTGGAATTGGGGAAGGATGGAGATGATAGGGTCACGGAGCTAAGTGCAGGAGAGGAAACGGGCTGTAGAGTTCTGGATGATCTGCAGCCTGTGGAGGGAGGAGTTGGGGAGGCCGACAAGCAGTGATTTTGCATAGTCGAGCCTTGATGTAATGAAGGCATGTATGAGGGAGTGGGGTCCCTCCATGGTTGCACAATCCACCTTGACCCCATGTCTGCAGATGATGTTACCAAGAGGGAGCATATAGATGCAATCTCTATACAGTATATCCTGTGAAATCCTCTTGAGATGTTTTGAAGATGTGATAAGATATTCTATCGAATGCAAAAAATATTATTATATTAATAATTTTCCTATAGTCTTGAAATTGCTGTGCATATGACTTCGCATGATTGTCATGCACATGATTTCCTGTAAAAGTTACACTTTTATGTTTTTATATTTCTAAAACAAAGCCTACAATCAAAGCAATATGTAGGGTTTATCCTGGGAAAAAAATGCAGTGAAATAAGAGGGTATCTGGCATGCCAATGACTGTAGTGGCTGATCAGTATGACATAGAAAGAAAATTGTTACCAGCAGAAGCCAGTGTATAGAATTCTGGGCATAAAGCTGTGTTGTTTATAGAGTGAACTGCCAGTGTATCAAGCCATTGAATCGGAAGTTACCAACTAACATCTAACTCAACTTTTTTGTGTTTTTTTATGTCTAGTCCCTTGAAAGGACGAGAGCTCAGATTTCTACCGAGAGCACTTTCCAAACTTTCTCTCAAGTTATTTGCAGCAAGAAATCATCGCGCTTGTTCAGTGATAACATGATGTTCTCAGAATTACCTCAAATAAAGGAACTCTCTGAGGAAGATTTTGACAAATACAAGATTCCTAGAAATGCCAGTAAGAAAATCTTCTTGTCTGAACTGAGTGGACAGTATATGCTGATAACTTGAAGTTTAGCTGTTGCACCAACTTCCATTTTCTCCCATCCATTTAAATACCTTGGATCCCATTATGACATTTCCTTAATGGCATTAGCCTGCAGTTCAGCTTGCTATTTTTGCAACAAAAATATGTTTGGCTGTGCATAGATACAGTTCTTAGGGAATTAATTCAGTCAATTGAATACATTAGAAAACCAATATAAGCACCACTCTCAATATGCATGTATATATTTTGCCACTAGAGAAACACCACTAGAGCCCATCAATCTTGTCCTAATTTCAAATAATATTTATTTCTATCTTACGCACAACACCAATATCAACAATATATAAAATTCCTTTTTGAAAATCCACCTTTCTGGGCAAACTTGCACATGTTAATCGCCCTCTATGTAAAGTAGCTAAATCTAATGGAATAAAGTTGAAAGAATACGGTGTTGCTAGTAGCTGTGCCTCTTCATTTTTCCAGCTCCATACTGCTCGCAATTTTATCAGGACATTTTGAAATCACCAAATGGGGCTTTGGTCTGGACTTTCATGAAGCCTCTGCTTCTTGGGGAAATACCTTACGCTCCGAACACTCCAGAGGTCCAGAACATCATAGAGAAGGTGAGCGAGTTCAATACCCAATACAGAAAGTGAAATGTTTCACACAATAGCAGTTTGTGTAACAATCAGTCTGCACAGGTTGAAAGAAGTCAAGGCTTAGAATATGTGTTGAGGTAATGTTGGAGTTTAATTAACTAAAACTGTGTAGCTTGCTATCTAAAGCACTGTCTGGCAAGCTTCTTGCTGCTTATCCAATTATGCCTATCCTATCTGTCAGGTCTCTGGCTTGCAAGGTTAACAGGAGCTGAGTGAGTAGAATCACTGTCCCGAGTGACTGGTTTGCCCCTCTGCGTCCTGCTAATGGGCCAGGCTGGCTGGTCTGTCATCAGCAGTGCCCTGGAGCACTGTGGACCTGCCTAGCAAGACCACCACAGAGAAGTGATTTATTTGCAATATTTTGTTGCCAAGCATGTCGCTTTGGAGCCAGTTCTGCTAGATGAGAAAACAACTTACCTCTGAAGATGAATAGTCACTCATTGGTCAGGTACAGAGGTGTGCAGATATTTGCTCATTCTTCCTGCATGGGACAATGTGCCAAATGTAGACTAGCATTTGAAAATGGAGGAGCAGTATTGTATCAGAGCAAGCGATGAATCCGTCATGTTCAGATATTAGGTATTGTGAACGTGTGCTCCGAGGAGAACATTAGTCTTTGCATGGCTATGACCACACATACATCCGGGACACCAATCCTACATGCTCTTGTGAGTGACTGCATACTGTGTACATATTATTCATTTATTTATGGATTCATTTATTTAGCCTGCCTTTATATTGATAAAGTTCTGATATATTCTTCATAAAATGTTCCATTGAAATAGAAACCTAATTTTTTTCGTCACATTCAATCTCATTTGTGTGTGTCAGCCTGGTTCAGTCGATAGCACTCTCATCTCTGAGTCAGCAGGTTGTGGGTTCAAGCTCCATGTTGGGACTTGGAATCACATAGTCTGACACTCTATTGCAGCGCTGGGGGTGTGCTTGATTGTTGGAGATGCCTTCTTTCAGATGAGATGTTATACCGAGTACCTGTCTGCCTATCCAGGTGGACATTACAGATCCCATGGCAATACTTATAAAGAGAAGGGAGTTTCTTGGCTGACATTCAAATAAAATTGATCATTCAATCCATGGCTTTTTGTGGGACATTGCTGTTTGCAAAATTGGCTGCCACATTGGCCTCCAAAATACACACAATCACAGCCACTTTACAGTATATTCTTTGAATTGCTTTGAGACATGTCAAGGTCATGAAAAGACACTTTATCATATACACAAATTAGTATTATTATTTGCACATATAAAGTTATTGATATTTTAATATATTAATTTGAGATAATTATTTAGGAAGGACAAATTTGCAGGGCTATGGGGAGAGAGCAGGGAAGTGGGATTGAGTGAGGGTAGCTCTTTTCAAAGAGCAGACACAGACACGTTGGGCCGACTGGCTTCCTTCTGTGCTGTATAATTCTATGATTTTAGGATTCTATGATTCTAAACCCATTTATTAGTTCTTTTCCCCATATTATCTCAATGTTTTGCAATAACCACATATTGGAAGTAAATTGGGTGCACAACCCATGGGAATAACCTTTTATTATGTAATTAACCAACACGGTGTGAGAACCAAAGAATTGTGTTGATGAAGTACACACAGAGACATACACACAAAGACATGCATGTCGACATATCGATCAGGCCTTGAGGTGGGGTCATCTCTCAGGAGTATTATTTCAAAATGTGAATGATCATTTTTGGTTTTCAAACCAGTGATGTCCTATGGGAAAAATCACTAACCCTGGTCATTGATTACCACTCATTTGCACACCCGTCAATGAATTAACTTAGCTCTGATTCATTTGCTAATTAAAGTCTAAATGTTGGGCTGTGAAATGAGGCAATTTTCTAGCAGGATTCCTTAATGAGGAATCTGTTAGAAACGGCAATATTTTCCGTCTGCTTAAGTATTATCATAGTTAAAGTTATTATTATGAATTCTGTTTAAAACTGTGTATTTAAGCACTCTGGGACGCTATCCTGCCTGAGGGGTGCTATATAAATACGTTTTTTTCACATTTTGCAAGCCACGTTTGTTGCCAGGGCTATCCCAAAGGTTTTTTGTTTGTCAGCTGGGTGTCTGACACATACTGAAACCCGTCACCATGCTTAAGAGTATCCAAACCAAACTGAGAGTTCCATACATCCTGTGTATTGGAATGAAATGTGCACTCTCTCCCTGGAGGGATGCATCCTCCATTCCACTAACTTAGCTTTGGCTATTGTCCCCAGTCCGCTCCTTCTCAGTGTTGGTGGACAAGCTTTCAGGCACTTTGCCCCATACTCTGAAACTCTCCTCCAAAAACCCTCCACCTTCTCTCCCACGCCCCCCACCCCCCTCCTCCCTCCCTCTTTGCTTTCAAAATTAATCTTAAAAACCTACCTCCTCAACTGTGCTTCCCCACACTCCCTCTCCCCCATATCCCACACAGCGTAGGCTCCCATGCCATTTTGTAAAGCACTTTGAAATGTTTTCCTATGTCAAAGGCATGATATAAGTGCAGCCTTTTGTGATAAAAACATTTTGAATTGTATCTTGGGTACTAAGACTGATTTTTAAGCTGATGATTTGTGCTGGTAAAATTGCTCTTTTTTTTCTGTGTTTCAGGCCAATAAAACAATCAGCATGGCTGGAGACCTGAAGATTTACTCAGAAGTCTGGTTGCAGCTCTCAGATATTTTCAAACATCAGGGAAAATCACTTATGTTCAGTCAGATTCAGGTATGTAGAACGTTCATTCCCATCCTCTAATGTAACCTCTTTGTAAAATGAAAATCATTGTGTTTCTTTCATAAGGAGATTTTCCCTATTGTTGAGCTGTTTGGATCAGAAGGTCAACCCTACACTGATACTCAGGGGAACTTTAAGATGGAACCACAATTTGTGGGAACCTCATCGTGTGTTAAGTTTACTTCAGCCTCTGATTTATTCATAGTCCAATTTCAACTACTTGCATTTATATAGTGCTCTTCACACGGGATAGCATCCTGAAGCGTTTCACAGTGGCGGTATCTGATAAGAGCCAAAGGGAGAGATAGGGGGGAGGTGACTATAAGCATGATCAAAAAGGAAGGTCTTTAGGCAGGATTTGCAGGTGGGGAGGGAGGCAGCAAGGCAGAGGGATTGAGGGAGAGAGTTTTCCAGAGTTTCATTTAAAAAAAAAGCTTTGCTATCAATTTTTTTGTGGACATCCAGCTGTGTTCATCAAGATAAGGGAGAGAAACGCACATATTTTCTGCAGACACAGAAGGAGGCTTTTTGGCCCATCATCTCTATGAATGGTAGAAATGGAAAGCTTTCTGATATCAGGATCAAGCATTGCAAGCTGATGTAGAGCTAGATACACAGTACAGCGCCTGCTTTTCTGTCCCAACAATGTGCCTTTATTACAAATTGGAAAGAGCACCCCACCTATACAAGAGTGACATTTACCATTTTCCACACCAGTCCTGCTGCCTTTACAAGTAATGTTGACAATTTAGTACCAATTAATGCTGAATTAGGGGGAGTCAACTAATGACAGTCAACTAATATCACTGTATTGAGATTAATGTTCTTCATCTCATCAGATCATTCCAGCCAACAGACTTACTGCGTAACATGACCTTGCTCCTTCTGTGCTATAGGCTCAACATTGCAACTAGTTTCCATCATCTTAAAATGTATGATTAGCAGAATTGTCTTAATTTGGAAACTCTTTTGCAGTTCTTGAACATAATTGGCTTCCAAATTGAGAATTAATTTAAGAACTTTCCACAATTCTGTGAAGTTGCTTATCAATAACGCGTAAGCAAAATGAAATCAGAAATACTTTGATCTGGTGTCGCTGCAGTTATATGTAGCAGACTCTCCTTTGCATGGTTTTACAGCAGTGAGTTAGTATTTTTAATATAGTGGTCTGCATCCGTTACACCTTGGTAAGAGAAGAGCCAATTAAAATATTTTATGAGTTAAGAAATATTTCACACAGTTTGAGTGTCCTGGCAATTTCACGCAAGATTAATTTCTGCCATTGTAAATCGGATCATATTCAATGTACAGTGGGCTTTGCTCCCAACCTTCCAGCACTGCACCAGAGACCTAAAATTTCTCATGGTCTGAGCCTTAAGACCATTGACTTAAAATATAAGATAATGCAAAATTTTGAAAAAATCTTAAATTCTGTTTTTACTTTGGAAGTCCATGTTTTGCAGTTTTTTTTAAAAGAACTGCATGAACCCAGCTTCAAAATTACTATTGAAATTAAGATTATTTCCATAATTCTACTTGATTCAAAATTCTCAATTTTAAGACCTTGGTCTTAAGGCTACAGCCAAGGGAGAGATGGTGGACATCCAGTCTCAATGAAGTTCCCACTTAAAAATGTTTTACTGCACAAGCAGTGGGAGTGTGTGTAGAAAAATGCAAGGACCAAATCATGAGCCTAAAAGCTGAGTGGTTCTTGTGTGTTCTTCTAAAGAGAGAATTGATTACCAAGTACCAGGGTGTTGGTACAATAAGCCTTGAAGTCTTTGCTCAGTATGACCTGTACATAGAAATGCACAGTCAGAAGTGACCATTGCGATCCATTTGGCTAGTCCCAAAGTAAAAAGTCTGCAGTGCTGTCTCTCCCACTTTCCGACCACATTGACCCAGCTGTTCCCTTTGCTATAAAGAGAGCACCAGCCTGCATAATGTCTCCTACCCTATTCTCAGTGGGCTGCTTTCATCAGTGGGTGTCTTTCAGCTATTCTGTCCCACTTTCTGGAACTCCATCCTGGAGTCTCTCCGACTTGCTCCCCGCTCCCCTTATTGAAGGCACAACTCAAAACCTGACACTTTTACTGTGCTTTCAGGCATTTTCCCATTTCCGGCACCCCACCACTCCTCGCCCTCAGCCAGCTCCTGGCTCGCAGCTCCAGATATCCTACTGATGTGAAAAGTGCTATATAAATGTAAATTGTATTGTATTAAAACATCTTAGAATATTTCATTATTACCAATTGTAGCAGGTTAGTACTGGATGCAATCTTGCTAATCTGAGCCTTGCAATAGATGCTTGCCGAACGAGATTTAAATTAATTACATTCAAATTTCACCTCGTGCACAAAAGTATTGAAAATACATTTACTGTGAATGTAACACAATTTTATAGTGGATGACATGAAGATAAATAAACTGTTTTATATTGCAGGATGCTTTGCAGAGCAGTTTTGTCAACAGTTTCATTCAAACCCAATTGGACATTGATCTACAACAACTTTTGCAAGATGTGGAGTTTTATGGTATGTTCTGTTCGTGCATAAAATTATGTTAAATGTTGTGTTGTTCCAAGAATCTTGGCCTGAATCTGCTGATAATAATGCAGGATATTTTGTGACATTTGCAAAAGCATGTTTAGAAAGTCACTCTTCCCATCTTTTTAAGGCCTTCAGCCTCTCAGCCCCTAGGCTCTGGAACTCTATCCCCCAGTGCCTTCGCCTTGCTTCCTCCCTCTCCTCCTTCAAGGCCGGTCTCAAGACCTTTCTCTTTGACCGTGCCTTCAGCTCCCCTCTCGACTCTCTACCCCCTCCTCGCTCCCTCCCTTCCCTCCCCTCACCCTGACCATTTCCCCCTTGCTCGGATCCTGACCCAACTGTACAGCGCCTTGGGACGTCCTCCCGACGTGAAAGGCGCTCTACAAATTGAATCTTGTTGTTGTTGTTAATGAATATTGGAAATTGCTCCCTATATGCAAAGATTTCATGCTGTTGTTTTATTAATGCATCATCACTAAGGCCAATCAATGGGATTTAGAGCTCAAGAAAGCTCCAGACAATGAAATGTTGTTCAAGGTCTCTAATTTACAACACGTAATTTGCCTAAAAAATACACAGTATCTACACTTTACGTTAAATCCTGTCAAGTCTTTTGATACATTTTCCTGACGTGAAAGACATTATATGAAATGCAAAGATTAATATCATTAGGTCCTGCCTTGAAGAAATGTTCATTATTCATCAGTTGAAAGATGTTACCTACAGCACTGCTTCTTTCCACAGCCTTTAGCTAGAAGCCTCCTAGGTATTCTGGCAGTTGTCAGCAGTTGTGTTCCTAAGACACACTGCAGGTTTCACTGCAGAAGAGTCAAAAGACACATGTTATCATTTAAGAAGTCTATATTGTGGTAAAGGTAAATTTATAATTGATGCAAGCCATTGGCAGGAGAAGGGGTAGTTTCAATAGCTGCTGTCATGAATTAAGGACTATATGTTTGTATCCTTTCATTCTTGGCTCAATTCTATATAGCAAAACAATGTGCCAGTTTCAGAAATAGTTCACCACAAATATACTCAGTCCAAATTTTGTTATATACACTAAGCTGATTTTATCTGGGTTAAACTAAATGGCAGGTATAAAGCAATGAAATTGTTATATGTTCTGTCTACTTATTTAAGAACACTGTTAAACTGGATTTCTAAACAAAGAGGAGATCCGTTACAAAAGAGGATTTCAATTTGAAATTCAAGATAGCTTCTAAAATTAAAGTTATGGCTTAGATAACACTGTGTTTACAGGCTCCTTTATTGCATAAATAGATCAATCAGCATACATGTATCCAATTCCCATCACCTGACTCCTGCCCCACATCATCCCTGGTGCTCTATTGATATAAATTAAGTCAGGACCTCTTCCTAGATATCCCAGTTGGTACCTGATCTAACAGATGAACTAAATAAATCATTGTGGTATTACAGACAGACATAAAATCAGGAACAGTAAAGTATATACCTTTATTTGCTTGTGGATCAGGGTGGGGATATCTGCGGTAAGCTAACAAATATTGAATTTTGAATGGGTGAAATTAGTCAGGATTGTTTCCACTTGATGCACTAAAAATACAAATGTACACATTTTCTAATAAGCAATAATTAGTGAAATAATTGCTATTTTTAGCCATCATGGCAAACAATCATCCCATAATCTATAGGCAAGGAAGAAAGGGAATGCTGCCTTGTGCACCACCCACTGCAAGTGAGGCTTTCTGCGTATCTTTTAAATGTTTGAATTGATATGTTTAATGTTAAAAACAATTCTCATCCTTTTTGTCTCCAGAAATGACCCTGGACAATATGCTAAATGACCCAGTTACCAAGCAGATCACCCTGCTCTCACAGCTGATGGTTAATGTCTCATCCTGCATTCTAATGGACCGCTTCCGGCCTCTGGAATCTAAAGAGGCATTAGAACACCAAGCACAAGGGCTAATGAGTGATAACACCTTCCTGGCTAGTAAGTAAAATGATGAGACTAGGGACTGGGAGGGAATATTTCTGCACTGTGTCTGACATTGTATTTTTTATTTCCATGGGGATGCTTTTAAAAGAAAGGTAAGTGGCTGACATAGGGCATTCATCCTCTTTTATTAATATTTAACACAATGATTTTAAATTACTATCCATCTCACAGATGATAGGTGAAGACATTGTTGATGTGTTGCAAAATACAGTGGAAAGTTTGTTTTATGCTGTATCTTTCGGATTATTATTAATTAAGAAGTTATCTCGAATTTCAAGAACATTGAAGAAAATAGAAGGTGACTACTGCTGACAAAGGCTAAATACCAACTGAATGAGGCTACACTTGAATCTTTGAAAATATCCTTTGAGCTCATTGTGCCTTGATATTTCCTTGTCCTTTTCAGATAACTGTGAAGACCATCCTGTGGATGGTCGTTTTGTTTGCCTCTTTGTCTTGGTCTCAATTTATAAATGAGTTCTTGATGTTCTTTGTCAGGAAATGGTTGAGCCCAATGCTCCGAAATGCTATCTTTATTTTCCTCTGGTGGTCAAGTTGACGAAGTGGCCCTTTGACTATTTTTCCAAAACATGTTTTCTGAATTCTCTGACAATCTTTTAAGTTTAGATTTCTTTTGCCCTCCAATTATCTGTCCACCTCTGTCCACTGAAAATGTTGACTCATGCTGAGATAGAGTTCCATAGGCACCAGTTGCCATTCTACATGATTGAGCCTAGGTATTGAGTACAAGCAGAATTGACCTTTTTGATGGGCTTTCAGATACACCAAAGCAGCAGAACAGATTTGGCACAGATTTGGAGTTCCAAAGGGCACTTTGAGGTCAGACACTGGCAAATATTGCTTTGCCCAGATGGTATATGATGATTTTATTAGGTTACTGGGAAAGATGGTTGAGTCCTGGAACCTGAACTCATTTAAGAAACAGTTTGATGCTGTAATTGGAGGTTGGTATGTTAGATATTCTGGAAGGATGGGATCAGATGGGCTGAAGAGTTTTGTTCAATAACTTCTCTTGTGATATGTACTTAAGTTCTATAATGACTGCTGGGATATGTGCTTGAGCTTCTTTCAGATCATTGCTTTAGGATGCAACAGAGTGTAGAACAAGAGGACATGTGTGTAGCATTGTAAAAGGCAATTTCAGGACAGATACCAGGAAGTGTTTTTTTGCTCAGAGGGTAATGAACAACTATGGGAAGGTGGTTGAGGCAACAAGGTGGTTGGACTCTTTAAAATACAGTTTGAGGCTGTGATGGGAGGACAGTAGGTGAGCATAGACTAGGCTGGCTAGTGTAACACTGGGAGAGTGCTACATTGCTGGAGGTGCCATCCTTCAGATACAACATTAAACTGAAGATTGTCTGCCTGTTCAGGTGATGTTAAGATTCCATGGTATTACTCAAAAAGAGAAGGAAGTTTCTCCCAATGTCCTGGCCAACAATTCCCAGATAAAATTGATCAGCCACTTCATAGCTGTTTGTGGAACATTGCTGTGTGCAAATTGTCTGCCATGTTCTGCTACAAAATACACAGTCACTACATGTTACAGTAAAGTCCTCTGAAGCTTTTTGAGATGTTCTGACAATGTGATAAGATGCAAAATCAAATGCAAATGCAAGGATGGCCTTTTAATCAAGATGTGAAGCTCTGTCATTGTGAGGAGCACTGTGAGCCAGTTCTTGATGTGCTCTTTCTGTACCTATAGTGGAGTGCAATTAACTCACTTCAGCTACCCAAGAGTGATGCTGTCTGAATACTGCTGCTCGCAGCAGGGCAGCTCCACGCGCTGATTAAAAGCATAAAGGTTGGGATGTGGATGAATGATGCCCCGCAGGGTAGTGTCAAGCACAGCTGATATCTGTGTTGTCAGGCATTCTGACCTCATGCTGGGCCTGAGACTCTGGCTTAAGACCAGGCAGTGCATTAGTACGCCTTTAAATTGATGGCAGCTTGAAACTCCTCCACATTTATGCTGATGGACTGGACAGTTTGTCAGTATTTATAAAGCCCATCTCCCCTGTCTGATCTTTTTAGGATTGAATCTGATAGGATTGACTTGGGTTCGATTCCTGGCTGGGCGAAATGTTGGGCACGTTTCCTTACTCCACACGCCTGATAATAATCCCTTGAGAAAAAAATATGATAAATTGTTCACTTCAATCCACAACTGTTTGTGGGACACTGCTGTGTTCATTGGCTGCTGCGTTTCGCTCACAAACATACAGCGAATTCTCTTTACAGTATATTCTGTGAATCGCTTTGAGACATCTAGAAGATGTGATATGGCGCTATATCAAATGCAAGGATTATTATATACTTACTGCTAGGTAAACAGAGGTGTGTGAAGTAAGGAAACGTGCCTAAGGTTTTGCCTCTATATCTGTTCAAACATATCCAGATTTTACTTGTTCCTCGCACTCGCTCCACTTCAAATATTGATGGTTTAGGACAGGGGAGTTGCTATCTATAGACATTTCTTGCGTTTACTTATACATTGTAGCTTAGCTGTATCTGAGGTAAAACAGTTGCATTCATATCAATACATCTATCTAAGGCTATCCTTAAACAATACTTTTAACATAACATAACATGTAGAAGCAGGAGTAGGCCATTCAGCCCTTCGAGCCTGCCCCGCCATTCAATCATGGCTGATCTTCTAATCTAACTCCAGCTAATAACCTGACCCTGCCTTATCCCCATATACCTTATTCCTTTTTGCAATAAGAAATCTATCAATCTCAGTCTTGAATATGTTCAAGGACTGAGCGTCAACAGCCCTTTGGGGTAGCGAGTTCCATACATTCACCACCCTTTGAGTGAAGAAGTTCTTCCTCAACTCAGTGCGAAAGGGCTGGCCTCTGATTTTAAGGTTGTGACCCCTGGTTTTAGTTTCTCCAACCAGAGGAAACAATCTCCCACTATCTACTCTATCATGCCCTTTGATGATCTTGTAGGTTTCTATAAGATACCCTCTAATTCTTCTATATTCTAGAGAATATAGGCCCAAATTGATCAGCCTATCCTCGTAACTCAACCCCTTCATCCCTGGTACTAACCAAATAAATCTACGCTGCACCCCCTCCAAGGCAAGTACGTCCTTCCTTAAATGAGGAGACCAAAACTGGACACAGTAATCCAGGTGTGGTCTCACCAGAGCCCTATACAGTTGCAGCAAAGACTTCCCTACTCTTATACTCTAATCCTTTCATAATGAATGCTAACATACCGTTCACCTTCCTAATTGTTTGCTGCACCTGCAGACTAACTTTCTGTGATTGATGCACAAGGACACCCAAGTCCCTCTGGACACTAACACATTCCAATCTCTCCCCTTCTAAAAAATAACCCGCTCTACTGTTTTTGCTATCTAGGTGGATGACTTCGCACTTCCCTACATTATAATAATAATCCTTGCATTTGATATAGCGCTTTTCACGTCGGGAGGACGTCCCAAAGCGCTTCACAGAATATACTGTAAAGTGAATTGACTGAATATTTGTGGGCGAACGCGGCAGCCAATTGCGCACAGCAATGTCCCACAAACAGTCATAGATTGAAAATGACCAATTTATTATTGTTTTGTTTTTTGGAGGGATTATTATTAGGTGTGTGGAGTAAGGAAACTTGCCCAAGGTTTTGCCCCGCCTGGAATTGAACCCAGGTGTCTCACTTGCAAAGCGAGTGCTACAGGACTCTTATACTTCATCTACCACCTACCTGCCCAATCACCTAACCTATCTATGTCATGCTGCATTTTTTTAATGTCATCCTCTGTGTTGACACTTCCTCCTAGTTTTGTGTCATCCACGAATTTAGATATATTAACTTCGACGTCCTCATCTAGATCGTTGATGTCGATGGTAAATAGCTGAGGCCCGAGGACTGATCCTTGTGGCACTCCACGAGTCACATCCCGTCAATCTGAAAAGGACCCGTTTATACCTACTCTTTGTTTCCTACTCGTTAACCATTCCCCAATCCACGTTAATCTCCTCCCCCCAATTCCATGGGCCCTTATCTTTTGGACTAACCTTTTATGCAGCACCTTATCGAATGCCTTTTGGAAGTCCAAATAGACCACATCCACTGATTCACCCTTTTCTAGTTTACTGGAATTATCCTCAAAAAACTCTATGAGATTTGTCAAACATGACTTCCCTTTTTTAAAGCCATGTTGACTTGGCCTAATTATATGGTGCTCCACTAAATACCGCACTACCACATCCTTAATCAATGATTCTAAAATGTTCCTATCACTGATGTGACACTAACTGGCCTATAGTTCCCCATCTTTTCCTTTCCACCTTTTTTAAATAGTGGTGTGACATTTGCGATCTTCCAATCCATGGGGACTGTTCCAGAATCCAAGGAATTTTGGAAGATCAGACAGAAGGCCTCCACTATCTCATAAGCTACCTCTTTTAAAACCCTAGGATGCAAGCCATCCGGACCAGGGGATTTGTCACTTTTTAGTGCTAACAGTTTTCCTAGCACCAATTCTCTACTAATGAAAATTTCCCTAAGTTGGTCTCTGTCCTTATCCCCTTGGTGCATCTCTATTGTTGGCAGAATTGTTGTGTCTTCTAGGGTGAAGACAGATGCAAAGTACCGATTTAGGGACTCTGCCATGTCCTTGTCTCCCATTACAACTTCTCCTGTCTCTGACTGAAGTGGACCTACATTTACCCTCACTAGCCTATTCCTCTTAATATATTTGTAAAAACTTTTACAATCAGACTTAATGTTCCTAGCTAGCTTACCCCCATACTCCTTTTTCTCGCTCTAAATGAGTTTTTTATTTTTATTTTGCTGGTTTCTAAAACTCTCCCAATCTTCAGATTTGCCGCTTTTCTTGGCAGTTTTATAAGCCTTTTCTTTTAATTTGATGCTTTCCCTAACTGCTTTAGTTAGCCACGGATGAATTGCTTTTCCTGTGGTGCTCTTATACCGCAAGGGAATATGCAACCTCTGAGAATTTTGCACTACATCCTTAAATATTGGAGTCCTGTAGCTCAGTGGTTAGAGCACTCGCTTCGGAAGTGAGAGACTTGAGTTCAATTCCAGGCAGGACAAAACCTTGGGCAAGTTTCCTTACTCCACCACGCCTAATAATAATCCCTCCAAAACCAAAAACAATAATAAATTGGTCATTTTCAATCTACGACTGTTCGTGGGACATTGCTGTGCGCAATTGGCTGCCGCGTTTGCCCACAAAAACTATACAGTCAATTCACTTTACAGTGTGTTCTGTGAAGCGCTTTGGGATGTCCTCCTGAAGTGAAAAGTGTTATATCAAATGCAAGGATTATTATTATTATTATTATTATATTTGCCACTGTTGGTCTATATTTTTACCTCTTAATCTTATTCTCCAGTCTATTTTACCTAAATCTTTCCTCATACCTACAAAATTAGCCCTATTTAAATTCAGAATACTTGCCTCGGATTTAACTATATCCCTCTCTAACTTAATGCAGAATTCAATCATATTGTGATCACTCTGCCCTAGGGGAGTCTTAATACCTACACTGCCAACTGGCTCTGTTTCGTTACACAAAACAAGGTCTAGGATGGCCTGTCCCCTAGTTGGTTCCTCGGCGTGCTGCTCTAGAAAGTTATCTCTCATATATTCAACAAACTCTTCTTCTGACCTACTTTTGCCGATTTGGTTTTCCCAATCTATGTGGAGATTGAAATCACCCACTATTATCGCTTTACCTTTCCTACATGCTCCACTGATTTCTTGATTGATATCCTGTGCTATATTGTGATCGCTCTTTAAGGGGTCTATAAATCACTCCCATTAATATTTTCTGCCCTTTATTATTTTTTATTGCCACCCATATTGTCTCGACCTCCTGGTCATCGGATTTCAGATCCTTCCTCTCCACTGCTTTTATTTCATCCCTAATTAACAGGGCTACCCCCCCACCTCTTTTCCCACAGTGCCTATCTTTCCTGTAAACTGAGAACCCTGAAATAATTAACTCCCACCCTAGATCTCCTTGTAACCATGTTTCAGTGATGGCTACTAGATCGTACCCATATGTGTCTATCTGTGCTTTTAATTCATCAGTTTTATTCTGAATGCTTCGTGCATTCAGATATAACATTTTTAATTTCCTACCATTTCCTCTACTCTCTGATTCCTTATCTACTTTGCCAAGCTTCTTACCCCTAGTTAGCGTATTCCTATTATCTAGCATCTTTACTTTTTCTAATGCTAACTTATGGTTTTCTTACCTATATATTCTCCCCCCTTTACTAGTTTAAATTCCTATTTATTTCTCTGTTAATTCGTTCAGCTAAGACATTTGTCCCAGCACGATTTAAATGCAGCCCTTTTCTCCGAAAGAGCTCTTTTCCCCCAATACTCGTGCCAATGGCCCATAAAAAGAAACCCCTGAGTTCCGCACCACTCTTTTAGCCATGCGTTCAAGTCCTTAATTTGTTTGTTCCTGTACCAATTGTCGTATTGTACAGGCAGTAGTCCCGATATTACCACCTTCGATGATCTTGACTTCAATTTGGATCCCAGCTCTTCAAATTCCCTTCTTAAGTCATCTTGGCCTACTCTACCGATGTCATTTGTACCTATGTGAAGTACCACCCACGGATCCTTGCCCTCATATTTTAAATTGTCCTCTAGCCCTGCCGAGACATCCTTCACCCCGGCCCCAGGGAGGCAACAAAGTCTTCTGGTCTTCTGGTTGGGGTTGCAGATGATTGTGTCTGTCTGCCTAATAGTCTCATCCCCAATGACGACAACCATCCGCTCTTTTGCCCCAGTGTTAGAGGTAGTTTTTCCTTCCACCTCACCGGCTTCCTTGTCGATACAAGTTCCAAGGATCTCATACCTGTTGTTCAAGGTTAATGCCGGATTTACTACCACTCTTTCCGTTGTCCCGCTGACCTCCTGACTGTCCATTGACCTATCCTGACCATAATCAAAGTTGAGTGTATATTCCCTCAAGGGAGTGACTGGCTCCAGGATGTAGCTAACCAGGAATCACTCACTGTTCCTGATACTCCGTAGTATCTGCACCTCGGAGTCCAGCTCCTTTTCTAACTGTATCTTACTATATATATTTTCATAGTAACATGGTAACAGATCTAGGCAGAAGTAGACTGTTGGTCAAGTACCTGGATGATCGTTAGTTCCTGCAGCTAAATGTTGACAAATCGAAGCAATCCTCTGATAAAGTCAGAGTCAGCCAGCGGGAGCAAAGCTGGAACCGGAAGGGTAGTTGAAGCCAGAATGTTGGACTTGTTTACGAAACAGCTTGATGCTGTAATGAAAAGATAGTGGGATGGATATTGTGAAAGAATAAAATCCAATGTCTTCATTTATGTGATCTTGTCTAGTTCCTTCTTGAAATCCTCTACAAGCAGAAAGTCTCCCCTAGGCTTTTCTTGAAGGATTTAACATTGGTTTCCTGGTGTGCATTTTATAGCTGTTTCATCTTGAGAAAATGACTTAGAATGTTATAAAGATGAAATATGTTTGTAATTTAGACAACATTTCTGACTGGAATGAATTAGCATTAAAGTTCTGGTAAAAGTATTATTAGTGTTTATGGTGATAGCAAAATTATGCTTTGAAGTTCACTCTTTGATCATCTTATCTCAGCTGCTGATCTGAATTCACATGAATAAAATAACTGGAATAACATTTAAATCAATCAAAATTCAGTTACCTTGATGAGCTGTATACTAATGTTCACACTTTCTCAGTGACACACTGATGTCCTTTTTAGATTGTAGTGGAGCTGGTACTTGACTAGTTTGCTGTAGTGTACTTATTTTCATAATATATTAGAAGACCGCAGATTCTAATAATGTGGAATTTCATGCCAAAGAGACTCAATCTATCAATTGCTGATATTTTTCCTGATATAAATGTGCAATTAATGTTGCATTATTGTAAAAATCGTCAGTGTGCAACCACTTGACAGCTTTATTTCTCATTCAGATAAAATTGTCTTCGCCATTTCATTGGGAAATGTGAAAAATATAAAAATACAAACAACTGCAATACAGAATTATAACTTTGCAGTACAGAAAAATGACCTCCCTGTAATACAGAAATATAGCCTGCTGTAATACAAGACAAAATATAACTCCTGTAATACAGGACAGAAATATAACCCTCTGTAATATAATAAATGCCCTCCCTGCAATACAGAAATTTAACATTGTGATACAGAAATTTAACAGCATACCAATACAGAAGTATAACTACTGCAGAAATATCATTTATATAATTCTCTCTATACCTGATAAAGAATAAAGGACTCCAATTTGTTCTGCAGGGCATGTCTGCTGAAATAATTTCAGACAATAATTAATTAATTTATCCAGTCTGCTGGATAAATTAATCATGTTGAGGTTGAGAATAGTGTTGGTTTTGGATGACTTGAGCGATGTACCTCAATGTGACTGGTGCCCAAGGAACTGTACCACAGTAGAAAAATACAAAGAGGAGTGAAAAAACTTCAGCATAGGAGGGGAGAAAGGAAGAAAGAAAGCATATTTCTTAAGGTTACGGGAATGGAAATGCTTAGTAGATTCTATTAATGTTTGGCATTACTTTCAATTTAGGTGTGTTTTTCGCTGTTGATGATAACAACACATCCAGAAAGAGCCGAGCCCTGTCTTCACCCCTTCCACCTCAGATGAAGTACACTATTAGGACCAGTATTCTGCACAGTATGCCGACTGATATAAAGAAAAATCCCCAATGGAAGGCCAAGCCTAAGAAATTACCCACGGCCAGTTTCCGCTACAATCGTATCTTCATTCCACTGCAAGATATGATTGAGCGAGCAATCATACAAATGCAGACTGGTCAAGATGTTCCTAACCCTGCAGTGCAGGTGCAGGGCATGCCGTATCCGTGCCACAAGAATGATAAGTAAGTCAGCTGGTCAGACTACACCCCGCACATGCTTTTACACCAAATTTAAGACACATTTTTTACGTAGTGCCTTTCGCATTGGGAGAACGTCTCAAAGCGCTTCATTAGAGAGGTACAGTACCTCAGTGGCAGATGTGCAGTTTATGCTAGAAAGCACTTCTTTTTTTTTAGGTGAAGGGTCAGTAACGCTAATCCTCTCCTGGGGAGTAGTTATTCAACTTGCTTCTCGTTGCTTTTGTTTTAAACCAGTGAAGTTCACAATAAAGTGTGGGTGGGGGGGGGCGGGTGGCGGTGGGAGAAGAAATAAGGCATGTGATGTGATGATCACATTATGGGACATTCTTCTCCTGGAGGTATCCTTGTCAATAATTGCCTCTCCCGACTTCGTAAATACCGATGTGAAAACATTTAACAAAAAATAGTCATGGGATTACGAATCGGGTGTTCAGTAAATGTTTCTAAATGATTCCTCTAAAATGTCAGTTTCATGCTGCTTATTGTAAATTCCTGGGTATTTCCTTTCTAACAGGTTTCTGAATAACATTGGCTTCTTCTTTCCACTGATAATGATGATGGCGTGGTTGGTTTCTGTAGCTGCCATGGTCCGCAATCTGGTGCACGAGAGGGAGCTCCGGCTGGAGGAGGTAATCCGAGGGATGTGAAGCTTGGCATTCAACGTTTCTTAATGGATTGAGTAAATGTACCTCAAATTTCAGTTCACTTCACTTTACCTGATTGAACAGGCATATGATGATTTGAAAAGGAAAGCTATAAGGGTGGACTGGGTATATGGGAAATTGGGAAATTTCCCGAGACCCCTCACTGGAATTCTTGACCTCCTCAAAATGCAGTCGTGCTACCGACCACTATACAATGGTGTGGGGGATGACCGGTGGCGGTGGTGGTGGAGCCGGTTGCAGTCGAGAAGTTGAAGCCGTGAAAGATCCTTTTGATTCCCAGCAGGCGGGTGAGGAGGAAGGAGAAGGATGGAAGGGTTTGGGGAAGAAAATACTTGTCCAGTTTTTTCGGGGCGCCCCACAAGAATCAGTACCTGGTCCCCTTTGGATGCTTTGATTTGGGGATTGGAATCACATGATGATAAATTGTGTCACATATTTGTCCTTGTTGCATTTCCATACCATCCCATTTAGAATTTTTTTTTGGAGGTTTGTAATCATTTCTTTTCTTTGTGCACAGTACATGAAGATGATGGGAGTTCAGCCAATCACTCACTTTATTGCCTGGTTTCTGGAGAATGCTATTGTCTTAATCGTGAGCAGTGCTATACTCACCATTATCTTCAAAGCCAGTCACATCCTTCCCAATAGCAACGGATTCATTATCTTCCTCTACATGGTTGACTTTGGAGTTTCTGTTATTGCAATGAGCTACCTGATTGCTGCCTTCTTCAGCCGTGCCAACACTGCAGCTCTCAGCGCCAGTCTGTTCTACATCATTACTTTCTTCCCCTACATGGTCCTAGTGGCTCTACAGAACCAACTCATCTTTTCCAGCCAGATTCTAATTGTAAGTATTGCTTGCAAACAGTGGAATCAATCCAAACCTGACACCTTTCCCCATTCATCCATAGGATCATAGAATATTGCAGCACAAAGACAGGCCTATTGGCCCATCAAGTCTACCCTAGTGTTTTCTCTTCCACATGAGTCACCTAATTTAATACCACTCTCTTTCTTACACCCTTTTAATATTCCTCCTCTTAAAGTAACTTCCTAATTCCTCTTCAAATAATTTATGGCCTCTGGCTCAACAACATTTCGAATTCCAAATTCCAAGTACTCAGTGAGTGAAGTGTGTTTCCTCTGCCTGTGACTTGTCTTATTGAAATAGAAGGAATGCTTCCAGATATTTTTCTCATTTTAGTGGAACAATGCTCATGAAAATGCTACATTTGTGTCAATAGTGACTTTTAGTTCATTAATGAAGTTGTTGTAAAAATGGAGAAATAAAAATCCTGAAGGGTTGCTCTCTGACTTTACAACACTTTTCTCAGGCCAAGAGCAAAAAGAAAACTGGAAATGAAACTTGTAATCCTTAAACTATAGACAACAAACTGAGGTCATGTCTGTCCGTTCAGGTGGATATCTCCTCTTTCCTCTCATCCCTGTCCCTCTGCACAAACTCCTGCTCAAAATGGGCGATTTCAACCTTCGTCTCAATTGCCCCTGTTCCATCTCGTCTGACTTCGCCGGCCTCCCCTCCACCCTAAACATCACCCTCCACATAAACTCCCCGACCCACAACTGTGGCCACCCCCTCGACTTGTCATCACCCTTGGCCTAAACATGCCCATCATGTTATGATATGTCCATCATAGACACGGTCATCCCAGACAACTTCCTCATTGCCCTCTTCTCTCTTATTCCCCTCCCCTCATCCAAGCCCTTTTTCTGCCCCTGGAAAAAGCTTCCTCCCTAGTCCCTCACAAACGCCCTCTCATCCTCGAACCTTCTCTCCCTCAATCTTCCTCTCGCAGTGATCCACACGCAGCTGTCAAGCTGCTGAAGGATCACCTCTCCTCAACCTTCAATTCCCTTCAGGTCTGCCTCCAAGCCTCCCCACTCCCCCTGGTACATCAGTCATCTCCGCTCCCTCAAATCCCAAACCTGGTTGCTCAAGTGTAGATGGCACAAAACCGGCCTCACGGTTCACCACCAACTGTGGCTCCCTCTCTCAAGCCCAAACCGCTTTCTACACACAGGTCATTCTTGAAGCCAAAAACAACCCCAAAATCCTGCTCTCTAGAACCCAGCACCTCCTCCATACCCCCTCTCAAGTATCTTTGATCCTCACTTCAGATGGCGAGTGCGAAGAAGTCCTTCTTTATCTTTAAGATAGATAACATCTGCCTGGCTGTCTCCTTCTCCTCCTCCCCACCACCCCACCACATGCTTCCTTCACCACCCTCCCCTCTTACCACGGCCCACACCATACACTCCTCTGCACCCATCTCTCCCTCCTCCCTTTCCCTCACCATCACCAGGATGAGGCCTCAGGTTCTATCCGACTCCCCCTCATAACCGCTGTCATCACTTGTGTCCTTAAAAAATCTGCCCTCGATCCTTCCAACCTCACACACTTCAGATCTATCTCAAACCTGCCCTTGTGAAAGTTTTGGAACCAGTCATTGCGAATCAACTTCACTCACACACCTCTCTCCACTCCCTACTTGAACTTCTTCAATTTGGTTACCTCCCTGACAGAAAAAACACTCATCAAAGTAACAAATGACGTCCTCTCTCTCTGTGACCAGGACTCCCTCTGACTCCTCGTTTTCCTAGACCTCTCGCCTGCGTTCGTCACAGTGACCGCACTGGATTGAGTGACCAAATTATTACTATTTTTAATTTTTTTTTAAGGGGGTTATTAACCCCAAAAAGCAATCCGCCAATCCGCTAATAACTGGTTCCTACTCACTGCTAGGTAAACAGAGGCGTGTGGAGTATGCAAACTTGGCTAATAAGGTTTTGCCTGCCCGGGATTCGAACCTGGGACCTCTCGCTTGCAAGGCGAGTGCTCTAACCACTAAGCTACAGGACTCCACTTCATATCATTTATACCAAATGCAAAGATTATTATAATGACTCCAGTTTGCGAATATAAAAGTTTTGTTCTTTCTACATTCTCTACGCATGATTTTCATCTTTGAACCTCATTCTGATGTTCTGGCAAAACCATAAGTATGCAAAAAGAAGAGTATCTGCTGAACCCACGTGTGACTGTAATAAAGTTGCTTTCCATCTTCCTATTCAATTGCTTATGCTCCAAGGATGATTAATTCAATTGTATGAAGAAGATGCAGAGCACATTCCCTGTAAACCTGAAAGAAAAGGTTATACAGCTTGTAGTGATTTTTATCAGTTTTAAACTTGAACTTGCTTGCAATAGCTTTACAAATCTTGTATTTACAATTTTTCAAATTCTTCTCCAGTGTCTCCTGTGTGCAACTGCGTTCAGCCAGGGAGCATATATTATCACCATCTTAGAAGGGGATGAAACTGGTAAGAAATTCTTTAAAACCGTGAAATGTTTTTACTCGAAACTCCGATGATAAAAATTGTGCAAAATGTAGCTTGAGGGTATGAGTTTCACATGGCTATATCATTGAGAATGAACAAGATTCTGGTTCCTCCATATCTGCAAACATCACAAAGGTCTAGTGTCCCGTCTATTCCCTGTAGAATTGCCCTTGAGCCTTGAATCTGTGTCAGATTATTTTGTATGTCTTATTAACTTTTCATTTTTAAAACGAGGAAAAGCACAATATGGACTCCTCGATGGTTTACTGGAAAAAGGTAACTTGTGGCAGCACCAGGCCATTCATAATGGAATGTTACATGTTCAGATCTCAGGCCGGCAGTCGCTAGAGCACTATAGTGGGTTAAGGAAAAGAAGATTAGCCAACATTCCTATTTCTAATAGTTATCCAGAGATCCCCGCTGGAAGGTGTATGTTTATCAATGTCGGTTAAAGACAAGATTGTGGTTTGAGTTGGTTAAGCTCCAGCAGTACCTTAACATATACTCTGAGATCCTCAAGCCTAAACTCTTCACCTAAGAATTTCCGGAATTAAATAACCAGAGTGGACATTCCTTTCCAGACACAGGAAATTTTCATGTTTAGGTGGCTTGCATTTTTGTGAAACTGTCTGGTTGGATACTCTTTAATGTTTTTTTTTGCATGTGTCAAATAACAGGCTGACCAAACAAAAGTTGAATAATATAATTATAATCTGCCGACACACACTGTCGTGGCTAACTCATAAAGAACAACCACTCAGGCAAGATCCTGCAGACAGATTGGCAATCGTGGAATCATACTCCCAGGATAAAGGAAAAATAAAAGAGAAATTAGCAAGGGGGAAAAGATAAAGTGCCATAATTACCAGGCAGGAAAAGTGTTATTTATTAATCTATCAAGATCTCTTGATGAGCATGTCTTAATAAGTAGCAGGTTTGAAAAAAATGACTCCTTCATCCCAAATTTGCTCAGATTGAATTATTAAATAGAAAACAAAAAGTTATGTCATGCTGTAATTGCATTTAAGGTTTAAGAGCTTTGGGACATCCTCCCGCATGAAAAGAACTATGTAAATTTGTATTTCTAATTTTATCTATAAGGGAGACGGTATATTTATTTGCACAAACCACTCTGCTTTCCAGGGATACAGTGGCACAACATGTATGAGTTTGCTGTGGATGGGCAGAATCTATCTTTTGCCTGGATTTGTTGGATAATGGTCATTGACACAATGATATACTTTGTCATAGGCTGGTATCTTCGCAATATCTTCCCTGGTAAGAAAAGCATTTTTCACAGTTTGATATGTTGACCTCAATAATCTCTCATTTCAAATTTGATATTTCAAAATGATTTAAAAACTTGCTGTACAATGAGATAAGGAGCCAAAAGTTCCAGTGGAATCTGAAATAATGTTCCGGCTTTCGAAACCTGTATTTTATAGAGTCAGTAATTTTTATTTAAAATAAGGATTATCTGTAAACTGTAAGAGAGAGATGTTACCGGCCTCACTTAGGTGTCAGCCTGTCTCAGTAGGTAGTGCTCTCACCTCTGAGTGATAAGGTTATGGGTTCAAGCTCCACAACAGAACTTCAAACTCACAAGCGAGGCTGACACTCCATTGCAGTATGGGGTGTACTTCAATGGAGTGCAGTGTCGTCCTTTGGATGAGAGCGCCATGACCCCATTTGCATGAAGGTTGTTATATAAATGCATGTTTTTTGTTGTTGAGACATTAAACTGATGTCCCATCTGCTTGTTCAGGTGGATGTTCAAGATCCCTTGGCACAATAAGCTGCCATTGTTTGCCTACAAATGCAGAATCACTACACTTCAGTAAAATCTTGTGAAGCGTTATGAGAAGTTTTAACAACATGATAAAGTGTGATATTAAATGCAAGGATTATTATTACTTTTACAATTACTATTACAAGAGGGTAAGGATAGCTGTTCATAAATAACACACAATTATATAAATTATATTGACTCACAGTATTAGAGGGATGGGATATGAGAAACAAATATATAAATCTCCAGCATAAATCCCCTTAAATTGAGGCTACTCAGACTCAAAAAGGAACCTCTCTGAGAGACCTCATAGATATATATAAGATGTCAATGACAATCGAGACAAAGTAAACCCAGCATAATACTTTCAGATACAATTTTAGGACAGGGACCAGGAAGTATTTCTTTACATCAAAGCAAATCAAGAGCTGGAATATGTTCCCAGGAAGTTGAAGCCAGAATGCTGAATTTATTTGAGAAACAGTTTGTTGCTGTAATGGGAAGACAGTAGGTTTGGTATTCTGGAAAGGTGAAATGAATGAGTCCAAGGGCCTTTCTCATGTGAATCTCTCTGTGATCTTGTGACATTATAATGTTACATTTGTGTAATGTTACCATGAAGGTTGCTGTGACTGACACTGATCTTCTCCTCCCTCCAAACCAAAGCATAAACGGCTTTTAAAATACTTTTGCTTGTATGCCATAGCCCTTTAAAAATGTATACAAATACATTTGTGGATTGTGTTTGTGTGGTTGTAATGATCTCCAAGTTATTGGTCATTATGTTTTAACTTGAATCCTTCATCTTTTAGGCAAATATGGAACACGCAAACCTTGGTATTTTCCATTCACAGCAACCTTTTGGAAGAATCTGTTTGGCTGCAAGAAAATATTTGAAACAAAACTAGGAGATGGTTATTGGGTGTCAAATTTGCAACAATACCAAACAGATACTAAAGGTAAGAATCTAGGCTACCCTACTCTTAAGCATGGTGAAGGGATTCCGCATGTGTCAGACACCCGGCTGTCCCCCAAAAATATTGTAGAACTAGTTTCCAAAATTCTACACAATTTTAAACTTTAAGACAAATGTCTTAAGGCTGGGACAATGAGAATACTTGGAGCTTCTATGAGTAACTCTCAGATATCTAAGATTAGCCATGAAGATGATGTGGAAATGGTGAGATGAAATTTGCAGTTCATGTGATATGTATCATATAAAATGGACCTTAGTCAGATCCTCCACCCCTTCAGCAGGTACTCACACACCACATACACAGAAACACACACAATATTCTCAGTGGTGAAGTTGGAAAAGTCACTTCCACTATAATGGCTTTCCGCCTCTCAATCTGCTCTTTTCCAGCATGAACATGCCCTATTTACTTAGTCGCTCCTCATAGTCCAGTCCCTCCATTCCCATATAAATATGCAGCTCTTTGTATTGAGTTATCTGTACAGGTTCTGATTAATGGTTGTTTGATTTGGTTAGTTGAGATACTCAAACAGCCAATGTTTGTTGCTTTGATATGGGTTGCAGCAATTGGACAGATCTCCTGAGGTTTCTTGCAAGCCAAGCTTTTGTGCTGAAGCACACTGTCCTCTGAGTAAATCACATTGATAGTTTATGGCACCAGCTGCCTACCAGGGGGGCATCTTACAAACCATGTGTTAACAGGTTATGATAATTTTGTCAGTGCAGATTTGCTAGAATCTCCATGTAGAAACACATGTCAACATTGCAGCCAATTTCAGATTGAATCAAGCCTTCAAGCTATGATATGTTGAAGCTGAAACTGCAATATTCACAAGCCAGAAGTTGCTGTGCTAATAGTGAGCTCCAGTTTGCATTCGTGCTGCCGGTTTACTTTGGGACAATTTCTCAGCCATGAAAATCCCCCAAATAATGACAATAAGTCAGAAAGCAAAATATGGGCTGCAAAAAGGCCTTTTCCTTTTTTTTAAGATTAGGGATACTTTTTATTGGATATTACAGTGAATCCCACAATTTAGTTTGTAAACAGAAGTTGCAATTGGTGTAGAAATGTTTGCTTTGCTAATATTGCATTTTTAACTTCATTGTTTCTTTTCTATTTTATTATTTTATCACTTTGTTCCCTTACTATAAGAATAGTGACTGCTCTAATACCTCCATATCAGGGCCACAAGTCTCCATTTAAACTCTTTGCTGCATTATGTGAATTTCCCACTTGCCATTGCATCTGCTCCATTCTTCCTAATAGATTTGTACTACAAGGGCTCCAGTACTGGTGAATCTCACCCACCGATAATACAGTGGAAATAGCAAGTGACAGAAATGTACTGTGCAACTCTGGGCTCCTGTCTCTTGGCATATATTTCTACACCAAGTCCCTTTCACATGGATTGTGATCCCCTTTTCTTAAAAGGAATATATTTACAGACACTGAGGAAGATTGTTCCAGTGTCTGCTTTAGGCTCTGAACCTTGTCTTGCTTTGTTCTTTTTCTCATTCTGTGAACTCATTAAGAAACATGCAATGGATCACATTACCTAGAAGCCCGATTCTCATAACAGAAAATGTGACATTTAAATCAAACCTAAACATGGTAGCAAAGGGAAAGCTTTAAGAACTGAGACAAAAGAAAGTGGGCAGGAATCAGATTGGCACAAACTATTCTTAATACAATAAAATACAATACAAAATTACATTTGTATAGCTCCTTTCACATGGGGAGGACGCCTCAAGGAGCTGGTAATATACATTTACCGTGACAGGAGTTTATTGGAGAAGGATTCTGCTATGTAATTGTGTTTTGAACATTTCAGAATACATCTTTGTTCCTTTTGACAGGAGATCCCATCAGTTTTCAGCACAAGCATGGTAAAGAGGATGAAAATTTGAAGATAGGAGTTGCTCTGCGATCACTCACCAAAGAGTACAAACACGGCAAAAAAGTAGCAGTTAAAGACTTGAACCTCAACTTTCTTAAAGGGGAAATCACAACTCTGTTAGGACCCAATGGAGCAGGCAAGACAACAACAATGTAAGTTCTATCATTGCAATGTTTCACAGAATAAGGCCTCCAAAAATTCAAATAGTGACTTTTGAGACATTTTGGTCACCTTTCATTGAATGAACTGACATCAAACTAAATAAGTTGCACAAATGAGTAATTATTCTTTATCATGGCTACTCCATAGGCAAATATATGTACTTAGCCATTAAGTCCTTACATTGTAGAGTATTGAGTACATCTGAATGAAAGATAGAAAGGTGCTAGGTGCATATCATTTGTGACATAGTGATACTAGGGTGTGCTACCATTCAGTGAGAATCTTGCTTCGCTGAGAATGGGGTAATCTTGCTTTGACTTGCTGTGAGAGCACGTTTGGTTTAGTTCTTTATGAGTCCCCAAAAGTGTCTATTTAAGACAATTGAAAAGCCCTCACCTGTATTTATGAAAATAGTTCAACCTGTTTGGCTCTCTACAAATTCTCAGCTTGTTTCATTGAGGACAAGCAAACACGTACTTGGAATGTTAATTGCTGTAGTGCTGACATGTCAGATATCAGCTTGGCACAGTTGATAGCTCTCTCACCTCTGAGTCAGAAGGTTGTGGGTATTGCTTGCGCAAATTAGCTGCCGCATTCACCAACAAATACACAGTCTCACCACTTTACAGGATATCCCATGAAGAAGCATACAGTTGTTCCAATGTGAAAGGTACAATACCAAATACAAGGATTTTTATTATCATATATTTGCCAATATAATAATGCAACATACTCCAGCACTGCATTAGAGTGTCAGTTTCATCTAAAATCTCAGATTTTTGTGATAATCCATCTTATTTATCAACAGGTCATTGTTAACTGGAATGCACCAGCCAACCTCTGGGACTGTTTATGTGAATGGAAAGAACATGAGCCAGGATCTGTTAGCCATCAGGAAAGAGATGGGAGTGTGCTTGCAGTACGATGTGCTTTTTGAAAGCTTAACAGTGCATCAACATCTGAAACTATATGGCTCAATCAAGGCACCGCAGTGGACAAAGGAACAGCTGCTTCAGGAAATAAAAAGGTAAGTGTTGACATGCTGGAGTCCTGTAATGTATTGATTGGAGCACTCGGCTCACAAGCGAGAGGGTCTGGATTCAATTACCGGGCAGGGCGAAACTTTAGGCGTAACATTTCCATACTCTACAAACCTCTGTTAATCTAGCAGTAAGTAGGAACCATGTTTTTAGTCGATTGGCGGATCACTTTTCCGGGGTAATAAACCCTTAAAAAAAAAATTATTTGGTCACTCAATCCACGACTGTATGTGGGACACTGCTGCATACAATTGGCTGCTGGTTTTGCCCCCAAAATATACAATCAATTCACTTTACAATATATTCTGTGAAACGCTTTGAGATGTCTCGAAAACGTGATAAAGCACTGTATAAATGCAAGGATTATTATTATGTTGTTGTCATGCTCTTTGAATGATAGGAAAATGGAGTAAAAAGTCACTCATGCTAACTTGGGCCAGGCAAGGCGACAGCCAGGATTACCCCATTCTCGAATCTCAGTTTCTCAAGTGTCAGCCTGGCTCAGTTGGTAGGACTCTCCCTTGTGAGTCAAAAGGCTGTGGGTTCAAAACCCTCATCAAAAGTGTAAGATGAAACTCCACTGCAGTGCTGGGGGTGTGCTGCATCGTTGGAGGTGCGTCCCTTGGATGAGACTAAACTAAAGTCCTCACTGCTTGTTCAGGCAGACGATTAAGATCCTAGACCACTATTTGACAAAGAATGGAGTGTCTTCCAGTGTTCTTGACAACAATCTCCCAAATAACATTGGTTACTCACTACATAGCTGTTTTGGGGAGATTGGCTGTGTGTAAATTTTCAGTAAATTCATATGAAATGTTTCCAATAGGTCTGGTCTGCTCAGTGATGGTCATGCTCATTTCATTGAGCATCGTTCTATTCACACATCTGATTGGGTGGCTTGCATGCTAATGTGAGAATGTTAGGCTCTGAGGGGCAACAAAATCTGCGAGGGGAAGTCTTGAATCATTGCCATTAAACCTGGAGTGTCCAACAAGGAAGACATTTAACATTGCGCTGAAATACATAAAGCATAACAGGAGAATATTGGAACATTAATTCAGGAAGCCCGCAGCTAAAGTTGGACACTTTAATTAGAATCCTTGTGTTTCCCCATTACAGCAACTGTAGGATTGTGACATTAATAATACTGATATTATTGATGTTCATGGATTGGGGAAGGTACAAAATAATGTTGTAAAGAAAGAAGATCGAATAAGTTAATTTTAAAAGAAGAAACAGTAGCTTACTACCAAATTTCACACATTTTGTATTACAATTTCCATGCAAATTGCTTTGGATTCATTTCCAGTTATGAAATATACATTTGTTCTGACACACACATTCTAATATTATGATTTAATGCTTCAGGTACAGGTAGTTAAAAATTCTGCCCAAGGATGTTTTCAATTTTAATCTTTTATGACTATCTTTCGTTCACATGCCAAAAAAACTCTTCTATCCTAAACTCCCACTGTGCTGAAGTCAAAATTCTTTACATCATTTCCCACTTGACTCATTCTTTCCAAGGACCTCATGTGAGATTCATCACATCAACCTCAGTCTTCCCTTCCTCATTCAATATACAGCCTAATAAAATCCAAGCTTAGTATTAGCTAACCACTGCTTCTTCAATTAACAGAGCCTGAGGTTGTTATCTGAATTGGGGTCCTTTAATTAAGCTGAAAGAGGTCTCCACTGGGAAATATCACCCACACGTACATAATCACTCTGATTTTAGAGTATATCCTGTGAGGCTCTTGACATGAAAGGCACTATATCAAATGCAAGGATTATTATTATTAAATATAAATCATGATTTCTTCTAAAAGTGAGGCAGAAATTTTTGGGGGAAATTAATCTCTATGTTTATGTATGAGTTTGAGGAGACCTAAAAAGGAAACAATTTTAGTGAAAGTACTTCTAGGCAGACATTCTGCCTTTCTAATGATGCTGAATTTACACAGAGGCCAACATGTTTAAAAGGATCAGCTCATATCTGAACCTTGAAATTATCCTAGAAGTTTGAAAGTCTTATAAAGCTTGCCCCCTTATGTTGCCTGCTGTCACATAGACCTTTCATGTTTTTCAGGGCCCTTGAGGATGTAGGGATTACCGAACACCAGCACAAACGTGTGGGTGCTTTGTCTGGAGGAACAAAGAGGAAACTTTCCATCGCTATTTCCTTCATTGGTGGCTCCTCTACAGTTATTTTGGATGAACCCACCAGTGGCGTTGACCCTTGCTCCCGACGCGCCATCTGGGATGTCATATTGAAGTACAAAGACGGTAAGAAATGAAACGTATGACATTTAGAATAAACATTGAAAGGTTCTCCGCAAGATTGTATTCCTGGAATACCAGCCTAGGGCAGGATCGCAAATCTCAATCAATCGCAATTCTTATGAGTGATTGACTGCTGTTGTGTAATCTGAAAGGGGGAAACCATGAGTATCACACCAGGTGTCGGGGTGACAAGATTTCCATCATTTGACAAGAGATAAGGTCTCAGTGCTTATGGTCCACATTGCATTTATAGAGCACCCTTCATGTAGGTAACATTTTAGAGCATTTTATAGTGGCAGAGCCAGATATCAAGCAAGGGAGAAGGGAGTGGGGCTGTCCATAGACATGGTCATACAGGTTGGATTGAAGACACGAATAGAGAGAAGGAATGGATTAGTTTGGCCAAGTCACCTGTTTCCATGCTGT
This sequence comes from Callorhinchus milii, assembly GCF_018977255.1. Taxonomy (NCBI): domain Eukaryota; kingdom Metazoa; phylum Chordata; class Chondrichthyes; order Chimaeriformes; family Callorhinchidae; genus Callorhinchus; species Callorhinchus milii. The sequence goes on from NW_024704743.1 coordinate 64,379,879, forward strand.
AATATATGACATCATTCTATGTAAAACCCTTGAAGACCTCTATCAGATCCGTTTCTTGGCTTTATGTGAAATGAGTTTGGGCAGTCTCAACCCGGCACAATACAAATTACATTTATATCATGCTTTCACATCAAAGCATTTTGGACATGTTAATAGTTGCTAATGGACGTGTGTTTGCAGCACAAAACTGCTGTTAATATGGATTTAGCAGGGACTCCCTGGAGCTGAACTGACTTCAACGTGACATGCCTGGCAATGGAATGTTGGGATCGAGCCATCCCTCTGTAGTGGTCTCAATAGTCCAGTTCCTATGACTTGAGAGGGCAGACCAGTCACTGGGGGCAGGGAATCCTCCCACTCAGCTCCTGCTAAACCTGCAAACCAAAGCCCTAACGGGTAGGGCGGTCCTAGCTGGGTAAGCAGTGGGAAAGCTTGCTGGACAGTAATATCAATGGTAAGCTATGCGGTTTTAGCTGATTTGACTCCAGCAGTACCACAACACACACTAATACTTTCCGGAATTAGGTAAGCAGATGCGTCCCTCCAGGGAGAAAGTGTGCATTCCATTCCAACAATCTGTCTCTGGGATTTCCATATGTAGGTAGGATACATGGAAATCTCAGCTTGGTTTGAATACTCTTAAGCATGGTGATAGTTTTCTGTATGTGTCAGACACCCAGCTGACCCCCCCCAAATGAATATGGATCAGTTATCACTAATTTAGCAATCGTACTCAGAGAGCAACATAAGAATAATTATGTTAGTGAATCTCATTGTGAAATATTCCTTTTTCTACATTATCATTGTCAGCATCATTACAGTTAGTCAGCTCTGTGTGTAAATATTGCAAACTATTTGCCGTATTTAAATATTGCTAGGACTGTGTTCAGAAATACACTAGGAGTGATGGAGGCTGTGACTGGAGTGCCTTTTCTATCCCATGTTTTGATTGCAGATAGACCCAAGTCCATTGGGAGGGAGCGACTGGCTGCTGAAGTACAAATCATGCTTGATTGCCCTTTGTACCTAGAATAGTATTTACACATGAGCACACAAGTTTGTTCATTTTTAATTGTATTATTTCCATATCCAGTTTAATCTAGCACACTGTCAACATAGCTCTTTCACTCACGTGTGCATTTGACAAAATGTCAACTCGGCTTTGTAAACCCTTTAATGCTTTCTCTGCATTCTTTTATACGATGCAACACCTTGGTCCCCAGTTGAAAAGCAGGAGCTGCAGTCTGACAATATGTATCAGTGTAATAGTCTTGAAGAGCACATGCATTTCCATATGGGTCCACATCTGAGTCATGCTGAGCAGGGAGGAGATACTGGGCAGAAATTGTGATATTTTACTGTGGGGAGGAGGGGGAAGAATAAATATATTTTTCTTGGTCAGCTGGGTGTCTGATGCATTCGGAAACCCATCACCATCATTAAGAGTATACAAACCAAACGAAAAGTTCCATGCACCCACCTCTACATGGAAATTCCAGAGATGTTTGTTGGAATGCGATGCACAAACTTTCCCTGGAGTGACACATCCTGCTTACCTAAATTCCAGAAAGTATTAGCTGCAGGTTAGCTGGAACCAAGGCTTGGAGATCTCAGAGTGTGTGTTGGGGTACTGCTGGAGCCTAACCAGCTAAAACTGCATAGCTTGCCATTGATATTGCTGTTTGGCAAGCTTTCCCATGGCTTGTCCAGCTAGGACCACCCTATCTGTTAGGGCTTTGGCTTGCAGGGTCTGAGTGGGAGGATTTCCTGCCCCCAGTGATGATCTGCCCTTTCAAGTCCTGCCGATGAGTCAGACTGGTTGTCATCAGCAGTGGCCTGGAGTTTAATATATTCTGTGAAGCTCTTTGAGATGTTCTCTTGACATGAAAGGTACTATCTCAAATGTAAGATTTATTATTATTATTAATTCTATGAAAGTAGTCTTGCAAACTGGAAACCACAATCAGTGGCTCAAATCTGCTTTGCAAGTATCACAATTTCAACACTAATAAATAATAATCTTTGCATTTGATATAGCGCTTTTCACGTCTTCTAGACGTCCCAAAGCGCTTCACAGAATATACTGTAAAGTGAATTGACTGTATATTTGTGGGCGAACGCGGCAGCCAATTGCGCACAGCAATGTCCCACAAACAGTCATGGATTGAAAATGATCAATTTATTATTGTTTTTGGTTTTTTGTTTTTGGAGGGATTATTATTAGGCGTGTGGAGTAAGGAAACTTGCCCAAGGTTTCGCTCTGCCTGGAATTGAACTCAGTTCTCTCACTTGCAAAGCGAGTGCTCTAACCACCGAGCTACAGGACTCCAAAATGAACTAGCTCAACAGCAGGGGTAAGACTCTAACACCTCAAGGTGCCCAGAGCTTCTGATCACAATTTTCTGCCCCAGAAGAGTTCTCTGTAGCCAAGTTGATTGGTAGTACCATTGCTGAAGATAGCAATAATATGTGCAGATTAGTCTGAATACTGTATAGGGATCTTTTCACTTTGACTTAAGATTTATTTTTATAAATGTGCATTAAAAAGATTGTTGTTTTTAGGATAAAATAACCCTCTGAAAGTGTCTAAGTAGGTCCTAAAAACAAGCTCAGATAGGTCAATGTGAGAGCTTTACTAAATATGTCTGATTGGCATAATGTTGGATTAACTTATTGTGACACTGTCCACTTTTATGAAGGGCATTATTCTCAAGAAAACTAATCTGCCGAGTAAACCATGGTGATTTTACTTGACATCCATGGCTTCCCTCTGACAGGTTCTAGGTTTCACATTTTGTTGACGTTCTTTTCATCAATGCCTTTCTTCCTCATGTCTGGTTGCCTCCTTGTGTCTGGTTCATTGATGTCTTGTTGATATCTACTCCTTGACATTTTACACCGGCATGTCATTTCAGTCTGAACAGGGCCTATTAGAAGTGCAAGACAAATTAGACAAAATTGGATATTTTTTTGTTATCCGTCTTATTTTTGTATGTTTTATAAAGTCTTGGATCAACATAAGTTTAGTTTGATATGTTTAATGCATTGTTTCTGCATCAGTTGATTTTAATATATTATAAAGCCTAGCACTATACCAGCACACATTGTGCAGAATTATGAAAACAACATTTTAAAGTTGTTTTTTTTTCAAGGACTAATTGAGACCATTTTCCCCCCAAAATTCTGCATGACCTTCAATTTTAACATGACAGTCTTAAATTCTAAAAAGTCTTTTGCATCACACAAGCTCTATGTGTGCATCTGTTTACCTAACTGACTGCCAACGAGCAGCAATTTACTTGTAAATGTTTTCACAATATATGTGCATTTTTGTCCTGCTAGATCGAACTATCATTCTCACCACTCACCACTTGGACGAGGCAGAATTGCTAAGCGATCAAATTGCCATCCTGGAAAGTGGCCAGCTGAAGTGCTGTGGTTCTCCTACCTACTTAAAGGAGCTGTACGGACAAGGATACAGTCTTAGAATCTCACCCAAGGTCAGTGATTGAAGGTTAGAGTAAATAGTGCGGGAATGGAGGCTCAATCAACGTCAAATATTGCAGCTACTGCAAACACCATTGGAAGGTGTAAGCTGTATGATTTTGATACTAGAATATTTTACACTGGTATCCGTTTATACCTGAATATATCTGCATGCAAACACATAGTTCTTACACTTTACAGTAAATTCTCTGAAACCCTTTGAGACATTTTGACAATGCAATAAGGCGCTATATCAAACGCAATGAAAGTTGGTTGATACCTGAAAACTTGGATCCAATAAAGCAATAAAATCTGCTCAAGTATTATCATTTTGTTTTGTAATATTGAGAACGCAGTAAAATTAATTCAAATTCATAATTTTAAATAAAAATAAAACTTGTAAAAATCCTACTGGTGGTTAACCTGTTATTTGTTCCTTTCATTTTCTCTTCCCTATTCTCTCTGACCTATTTTATTTTAAACTTGATTTCAATTGTTTCTTATTTAACGTAGCTTTAGAGTCTGAAATGTGAGATTGTCATCGGTATCACTTTTAAATGCACCACCAGACCATGCCAACCCATTGTCTTCAGCATTGGGCTAACTATAATTAATATACTGCTTATAATAATAATATTTAATTTGCTTGGAGCCTTTTATGGTGGGAGGACATCTCAAAGTGCTTCAAAGGATTTACTGTAAAATGTATTGAATTAAATAGTTGTCTCATATTGCTTGGTCTTTTGATGATGTGCATTTCATATTTGACAAAATGTTTTTTCCATAGCCCTCACCAGCAGGCTCCAATGGGTCATTTGACTCTGGCCTTGTGACCTCTCTTGTGCGAGAGCATGTGCCCACCGCCTTTCTGAAGGAGGATTCGCTGAGAGAACTGACGTATGTCATTCCCACAATTGAAGATAAAACTGCTTACGAGCATCTGTTCCAAGCTCTGGATGAAAAGATGGAGCAACTACACATCAGCAGCTACAGCATCTCTGACACAACACTGGAGGAGGTATGAGCTCAGTGCATTCGTGGATAGGGGTTACTGGAGAATCTTGGTACAATCACGGATAAAAGTTACTTGATGAGTTAAGAGCTTGGTATAGTTACAAATAAGGGTTACAGCTGGAGATAAGAGCTCAGGTAAACACTTGGACAAGCATAGTGGTGTTAAGAGCTCAGTACAATCACAGATAAGGGTTACTCGATGAGTTAAGAGCTCAGTTCATCATCTTGTTCATTGACCTCAAAAAGGATTCATAGAAGCAGCATTTGAAGTAGAGAGAGAGGCTTCAATGCTAAAAAAAACTCCATTCAGTACACCCGGGCATACACCAATGCTGTTCATACACAAATTCAATACTAGTGCACACATTGCCTTGGCTCGTCATTCAGTGTCTCTCCACAAAAATGCACGGAGGGCTGAGGACTAACTGAGTGTTGAATTCTGCCACTCCTTGTGTCCAAGTGTTTATTGCATACTGTTGCCCCCAGTGCATTTTCTGCTGGCCAGGGATAGTTTCAAGAAAGGTGAGTAATTCCACATGAGCCATTTAGATCCAAAGTTTTGCAATTGCTACATAAAATCATTTCAAATGAATTCGATTCAGGGTCCATTTTGAAATAAATCTCCCCTATGCTTTTTTCCCCTCAGGCATTCCTGAACTTGCTTGAGAACGAAAGGAAACCCACGCCTCATCCTTCCCAAGATACAGTATCTTTAAGCTCCGAAAGTACAGAGTCAAATTACAGTGACAGTGAGTAGCTCCGTGTAACAGTGTAGGTTGAAGGTGTCAAGTTCCACATCTTGTCAGACCAGTTAAAAGTTACATCTTTTGTACAAGTTCTGGTCTTCCTGATTTACCCAATTCTGGGGAATTGAACGCAGCGGTACTGGTACACAGCCCTGCCAAGTCCTCAATCTGAAGTGTGTTGCCATGAAGAGGTGCTAATGGGGAAGGAATGGCAAAAGCTACTGGGTCACACCTACAAGTAGCAGAGCAACAATAGCCTGGGAGCCAATCTCCAACTCAGACACTCAGTTGGAGAGAAAATATGTGACACTGGAAAAAAATACTGTAATACATTTTAAAAGATGATTCAACAGTTACTTGTGAAGTGACCTGTTACAAAATCAGCAAGAGGGGAGTTGGAAGAAATTTAGGGGATTTAATTGATTTGTCACTCACTGTGTCTGAATTGAGTGAGACAGCAGTAAACAAGGCAAGCATGATTCTTGACCACTTTGAGTTCACATCCCCAGGAGTCATGCCCATACTATACAGTGCACTGGCCAATCTGCACCTGGGCTACTGCATACATTTCTCATTTCAATGACTTGAGAGGACTGACCAGATCCTAGAGATATTACAAAGGAGAGCAACAAGGCTGATGGCCAGTGTTAGAGGGATGAGCTATGACGAACAACTAAGTAAGACTATGCTCTTTATCCTTGAGAAGAAACATCTCAGCTTGGAGCTCATGGAGGTACATAAAAACACAAGAACATAAGAATTACCTAGACGAAAGAAGACCAAGGTCCACCTAATTTGCCTTCCATCATCCTGGCAGTCGCTTGACATGTCGTGTCCCAAACTATATACTGTATCGCGAGATATTATTTTCTATCAGAAATCTATCTAATTTGTTGTTGAAACAAACTACATTTTCTGCCTCCACTGTCTCCCTAGGGAGTCTGTTCCATAAGTTTACTACTCGCTCACTGAAGTAGTGTTTCCGAATTTATCCCCTTTCAATCGCAGGCCGTGTCCTCTAGTTTTACTGTTCAGTACAACATAAAACAGCTTATGATCTATATTATCCAGTCCCTTCAGAATCTTAACGACATTTAATAAGACAATAAGACATTTAATCGGATATAGAGAGTAAACCCAGAACAATACTTCTGGAGGTGCCAAAGTAGTGTAGGTATAGGTTGTGAAAGATCAGTTTAGAAAGTGTTCTCTTACACAGAAGTTAGTCAAAAACTAGAACATGTTACCAGAAAACCTGGTAGAGGCCAAGATATTGATTCATTTAATAAATAACTTAATGATGTAATAATAAAAATAATGATCCTTACATTTGACATAGCACCTTTTGTGTCAGGAGGACATCTCAACATTCTTCACAGGCGCTACTGTAAAGTGTAGTGACTGTGTATTTTGTAGGTGAAATGCGACTGCTAATTTACACACAGCTACTAGATAGCAGGGTTGATATTCTGGAATAATGAAATCAAATGGATCAAAAGACCATTTTCATGTATATACCTCTCATGGGATCATTTGTCTGTAGCAAAACAGTTTAATGAGGAACATAGTAACTTTGGGTGTAATATGCACTGGTGTGTTGCAAACTGAGACTCCTAACAGTTAAATGTAATTGCATCACATCGACCTTCTATCTACCTCCAGTTTCTGCAGGTTAGTGTGACAAGCTTCCAGTTACCATTGGAGACATTATTTGTGGCTTGGAATAAATCACTTCCTTTTATAAATTTGCGCATATGAATATGTTGAAGTGAATATAGAAATACAAAGATAATAATAGTAGTAATCCTTGTATTTAATGTAGTCCCTTTGAGATGTCTCAAAGCGCTTCACAGAATATACTGTAAATTGAATTGACTGTATATTTTGTGGGCGAAAGATGGGTCAAACCTTCATGATTCACACTTCCCAGTTAATGGAATATGTATTTAACCACAATTTCTTTTTTGCACCAGGTACCATCCTTACTGGATCTCAGCGAGTGACGGGAATAAGGCTGTGCTTCAAACAGATGGCAGCTCTGCTGATCAAACGCTTTCATCACACGCGGAGGGACTGGAAGGGAGCCATAGCAAACCTGCTTCTCCCTGTGCTCTTTGTCACCCTGGCAATGGCTTTGTTCTCAGTGAAACCATTGGCTGTTGATTACCCTTCACTTCGACTGTCCACAGATACATATGAAAATTCAGACGTTGTGTTTTTCAGGTAAGCTCCCTGCTTATTCACTTGAGATTTTCTCTTCATCCCAAACAGAGGAAAGAGAGAAACAGCAGAGATGTAATAATAATAACTTGTATTTATTTAACCATTCACACAAAAAGTAAATATCTTGCAGCACTTTAAAGTATAATTGATTAGGAATAAAGTGAATGTTACATAGACAAACATGGTGGCTAATCTGCAATAGGAATGACCCATAAACAATTAGAAGTTTCCTAATTTCAATGGAAGGTAGATTTGTTTTGGGAGTATAAGACAAGATAACTGGGAGAAATACTCACACTTTTTGAAATAGTAATTGAAAGGAGTTCTCTTTACATCCATCTGATTCACAAGGCAGATGGAACCTAATATTAATAACACTATATGTCAATAAATAATACTGTACATAATGAATGCAGTCTTGGTGCTGCTGAATTAGTATTATAATAATAATAGTAGAGAAAGAGATAAATCTACAGGGATATGAGGTATATTTTACTCCTGCTGGGAGGTGAATCTGCCTACTTGTCATCTTAAACTTTGTTTTTCTCTTTCGTTTGGCTGCCATTATCTGATATCGGGTCAGTGCTGGTGCTATTGCTGTTTAACAGCGTTCCAAGACTATATCCTGCTTGAAAAGCGCTATTTAAATGCAAGTTGTTGTTGACCAGAAAGGTTTTAAATTCAATTGCATTGATTCTGGGTTACAACAAACCCCAGATCATTTTAGCAGTCTCTTTGCCCCCAAATCACATTTGACCTAAGGATAGAGCTCCACGAGATATGTGAAAAGAAAGGGGCCTTTACAAAAACACTTCTGTGGGCTATAAGCAAGTGACACAAACCAGAAACATGTCTGATGTTGCTGACATTTTGTAGCTGGAAAATTGGGACATGGTGGGTAATTCTGTCAAACTATGCCCCCCTTTCCAATTACTTTATTCCCCTCCTTTCATAATACAAAACATATAAAAATACAAAATATTTTGCACACAAAATATACAGACAATTCACTTGACAGTATATTCTGTGAAGCGCTTTAAGATGTCTCAAAGATGTGATAAGGCACTATCAAATGCAAGAATTATTATTATAACTTTACTGTCTAGGAGAAAATAATCTTGTGACCTTGTGATTTCATTTGTGGGTAGTTCGCAAGTAAAGTCACAAGATGGGGAGGTACCGAATGGCCAAGAGAATGTCTAAGCTAGCATTGAGTCAGCTCTGTGTGTGTGTGTGTGTTCTTTACACCTGTATTGAAAACTAAGAATATCGAAAATGATCATTTCTCCAGTGACCCTATAACTATTCCATGATAACTGCATCTGATCTTTTGTGTTCTGAAATGCGTAACCAGCAGCTGGTCAAATTTAAATTCAGAAATCTGCCCAATATATTTGATTGGCAGTAGTACAGTTCAGATAGAATTCACACCTCATGCCTCTTAATAGGGACGTGGTTATTCAGGACATGTACTCAGGCACAGATTTTGTTTCAATGTGTTCTTGTGCAAACACGAGAACGTTGTTATAGGAACAGCTGCATCGTATAGCTAAATAATCAATATCCGTGATAATTTGTCTCCCATATTTTTTCTGCATGGTAACTATCATTTAGCTGCTCTAAACTGTTTTTATTATGAAGCCACTTTTTAAATAATAGCTGTTTAATGACCACTTAATGGTATATTTAATATGCTTGATGGCTGTTTACTGGAGTGTGATTGCTCGCCTAAATGAATGCCATCGTTCAACTCACACCTCAAAATAAATTATAGTTAATCTAGCCTCGCCATCTATAATCTGATTTGGCTTTGTCATCCTCTTACAGTGTGATTTGTTTTGTTTCTCATGCAAGACAAAATAATTTATATTGTACATTATTATTGCCTGAAGCTTTTTGTGATTCATCGACGAGTTTGTCTATTATACAATGGTGATTAGGGTCATTGCGTTCAAGGAACGGTGGATTCGGGAACAGTCTGATAATTGGGACAATTTGTTTTGTTTCAAATACATTTGCTCTGTACAGTCTCTTTATTACTGAATGGTGAGCCAGGTTTTGAAGAAAAGTTGTCTCCAATTCTGATGGCATGCAAATGTTAACAGGCAAATTGGAGATGCGCAATATAGACATTCACAAAACACAGATACAACAACAATATTTATATAGTTTCTTCCACTTCGGGAGGACATCGCAAAGAACTTCAGAGCCAACTAGGAGCCCGAGCTAGGGATAGGGAAGAGGAAGGATCGGGAAGAGGTGACGAAACATGCAGTAGAAAAATAAGTCTTGAGGTGATAGATAGATACAGAGAGAGAGAGAAATATATATGTCTAAATAGAGAGAAAGATAGAGAGATAGAGCGAGAGAGAAAGATACCTAAATCAACCTGTCCTCTTCTTCCGCTCAACGGGCACTGGCCTACTTCATGTCCCATGCCCTGCCCACTTCACCATCGGCAGTCGGGTCTTCAGCCTTTCTGTCCCTGCTCTCTGGAACTCCATCCCAGAGTCCCTTTATTTTGCCCCTCTTCTTGCCTCCTTCAAGGTCCATCTCAAAATCCTCTTCTTTGACCATACCTTCAGTCATCTTCCCACCCCCATCTACCTTGCCTGCCCACCTTTTTGAATCTAATCCCCAGCTCAGGTGCAAACCTTTGACTGTCCAGAGCCTTGGGATGTCCTCCTGACAAAAAAGGTCCTATATAAATGCAATTTGTTGTTGTTGTATACACACACACACACACACACATACATAAATAGATACAAATAGACGAATCCAGGAAGTCTGACACATGGATGTCTATAGATAGGCACAGATGAATAGGTAGACACAGAAAGCCAGACACACATACATAAACAGACAACCAGACTTTCACCTGTATGCTCAGGACTCAAATTAATCAATCCATTGTTCTGCTAAATTGCCTTTGTTCATTGCAATGTGTAGATGTTCCTATTAATCTTTGGGCTCAGTGGGTGGTGCAGCGTAAATCTTGCTTTAATCCTGTTTGCAGCATGATCGTGTAAATTGAATACTGTACAATTGAATTAGTTTTGGTTTATAGAAATGGTAATGTAAAGTCAATCGGGTGTAAAGGAAGGATAGGTAAAGAATAGAGTACACTAAAGATAGGTGACCTACATGGGTATTTGATATTTTTGTATTGGACTGGGAAGAACTATCAGTAGCATGCGTAAATTGAGAAACACACAAGGAAATGAAAAACTCAGAGAATGGATTTTGCTTTTTACAAAACACCTTCCTTTGCAGAAGGGTGACTTATTTGTTAGTGAAAAAAAACTACTGTCTTTCCTCTTGAAATGCCATGATGATAAAGGACCTATTGAACTTGTGGAATAAGATTTAACCCCCCCCCCCCCCGATGTACTCAATGTATTCTATTTAAAATGCATATAAAACATTCACTACCGAAAGGACTTCAATCACAATTATTTGAATAGCATTCCAACATGATAAACTGCAATATAAGGTGAAGCGCTTTGAGATGTCTCAATGACGTGATAAGGCACTATATCAAATGCAAGGATTATTATTATTATTTCATTCAATTATTAGTTATTATTTTGACCCAGATCATCAAATGCTTTCCCAATGAGTTCCTAAACCAAGGTCCTATCAGCTTTGTAATACAACAACAACAACAAGATTACATTTGTATAGCGCCTTTCAAATCGGGTGACATTCAGGAATCCCCTGCCACCATTTGAAAGAAGTGGAGAGTTTTCTCCCAATTATCCTGGCTAGTAATCAAATGCTCCCCCATAAATTCAGTTCAATTGTTTACTCATCTTGTAATAATAATAATTCTTGCAATCAAAATAGCACCTTATCACATCTTCGAGACATCTCAAAGTGCTTCACAGAATATACTGTAAAGTGAATTGACTGTATATTTTGAGCAAAATCTTATTGTTGTGTGTCAAATGCTGCCGGTGCAAATTAATTGCTGGACTTGACTAAGATATCACTCACTTGAGTTTTATGACGTCTTTCATTTTGTGAAGAACTTTGATACGTTCATCCCACGTGTGAGGCACTGGACAAGTGTTGAAACTTGTTTGGTGGTTTGCGTGAATTGTGGCTGTATTTTAATGGGCCTGTGTACAGTGGAGTCCTGTAGCACAGTGGTTAGAGCACTCGCTTTGCAAGCGAGAGAACTGAGTTCAATTCCAGGCAGAGGGCGAAACCTTGGGCAAGTTTCCTTACTCCACACGCCTATTAATAATCCCTCCAAAACAATACTAAATTGGTCATTTTCAATCTACGACTGTTTGTGGGACATTGCTGTGCGCAATTGGCTGCCGCGTTCGCCCACAAATATACAGTCAATTCACTTTACAATATATTCTGTGAAGCGCTTTGAGACGTCTAGAAGATGTGAAAAGCGCTACATCAAATGCAAGGATTATTATTATTATTATTTAGTCACTGTTGTGAAATACCACTGTATGACTGTGTCAACAACACTAATTTACATTTAATATACATGCTGCTTAGTTTGAAAAAATAGTAATGAATGTAAATCCTTTTTTGGAAACATTTCTGTAAGTGGGTACTCAAAGAACAAAATGCTGTTGTTGCGTGGAATTGCCTGGATATACGAGAATTGGTAACTTCACATACACAGACTCTGTACTTTTCCTGTTGGTAATCCTGTTTTCCTTACACTACCCTCTTTTCTTACTCTATACAGCTCTGATGGGAATGATCCACAAAACATCACCTCCGTATTACTGAACTCATTTAAAGTAGACAACTCCTGTGCCAGGGATCCAGATCCCCTGTGAGTATGAAGCACGCCTTTCCTTATATTTCTATTTTAGGTACAGGAAATGCAGTTTATTTAAGAGAAGCTGTTTGGATCAGTAGGAACCATCCACCAGAGAGTACCTGTTCTGCTGTTTCTGTTTTTATTAATGCTCTGCTCTTTTGTTATTCATTCTTGATGTTAGCTCAATCAATAATATATATTGCTCTGAAATCGAAGGTAACATATCATTTCACTGCAGCTAATGTATTCTTTTTTTGCAATATCTCAGTAAGCTGAATGTTGTGTTCCCAAATTACTCAATTGTTGCACTTGTCCACAGGTAGCATCCATTCTGTTACATTTTGCTGAAAAAGATGAGCCTTCATTGCTCTGATGGCTCAGTGAGTTTATCCTTTGAGAATCTGAGTTTCATCCCTAATTCAGTCCCTAGCCTATGTTGAGTTAGCTAAGATAATCTCATTACTATTACTACAGCTGCTGTCAACTTCTTTGGGTTAGGAAGGAGAAATATCAATCAACATTTCCACCCCTGATTGCTATCCAAAGCCACCTATTGGAGTCTGATGTGTGGTTGTCAGATGAGGGCAAGATCTGACTTGGCTACAATGCTTCTCACGGTTGAATAGCCAGTCGAAATTTAGATGCCTGATGGTTATTTTACCAATGTACAGAGATTGCCTGCACCCAAGAAACCCTAACATTAGAAGATGAGCAGAACATAACTGTGGGGAAAGGAAAAGAGTGAATAGTATCCATTATGCTCATCCCCAAAGCCCTTCAAGACCCACTCTTACACATTGTCTACTTCCCTTTTGAAAGCTACAATGCACTCTGTCTCCACCATGCTTGTTGGCAAGCATTCCACATCCCAACATCTCACTGGGATTAAAAAAAATCTTCCTGAGCTCTCCTTTCGCTGTTCTTGTGGCTATTTATAACTATGCCCCCTAGTCACTGACTCCCCTATCAGTGGAATAATGTCTCCCTCATGTTAAAACCCCTCATAATTTTGTACACTTCTATCAGGTCCTCCCTCAACCTTCTCTGCTCCAACGAAAATAGACCCAGGTTCTCCATTCGCTCCTCATAACTGTAGCCCTTAATCCCTGGAATCATTCTCATAAACCTCCTCCACATTCCTCTAAGGCCTTAAAGCTTTCTCAAGTAAGGACGATGTATTTAATTTGCGGCTAACCAATGATTTATAAAAACTCAGTATTATTGCTTTGCTTTTGTAGTGTATTCCCTGTGTATAAAACGCAGCATGCTATTAGCTTTCTTTACAGGCTTTGCAACTTGTGATGCCACTTTCACTGACTTATGTACCTGCACTCCCAAATCCCTTTGCTCCTCGCAAGATCCATTCTATACTCCTTTCCTTCATTTTTTCTACCAAAATTAGCATTAGCTGTCAGAGAATAACAAGCCCAAAGTAGCTGTGTGGAAGACAATGCAGTAAATTAGATTAGATGCTTCGATCAAAATGATAGCATTGTGACTGAGCAAGTTGATAGAAGAATTTAAGGTTGTACTTAAATGTTGTACTTGTACGTGAAGTCCTGTAGCTCAGTGGTTAGAGTACTCGCTTTGCAAGTGAGAGACCTGGGCTCAATTCCAGGCAGGGCGAAACCTTGGGCAAGTTTCCTTACTCCACACAGAGCCTAATAATAATCCCTCCAAAACCCAAACCAATAATAAATTGGTCATTTTCAATCTACGACTGTTTGTGGGACATTGCTGTGCGCAATTGGCTGCCGCGTTCACCCACAAATATACAGTCAATTCACTTTAGAGTGTGTTCTGTGAAGCGCTTTGGGACGTCCACCCGACGTGAAAAGCACTATATCAAATGCAAGGATTATTATTATTATTACTTTGATAATATTCAAAATCATTGATTAATCTTTTATTGTTATCTAAAATAATCCCAGAATTTACCAAAAGATCTGCAGTATGTAGAAAAGTGAATATTTTTGAATTCTGCCCAAGGTTCCTTGTCCAGTTCGTATTTGAAACACTGTATTTTCTTTTTTCACCATCCATGCTGATTATCTGTTCTACATGTTTAACCCGCCATAATCTTTTGAGACGTGTTCCTGAAATGAAAGGGCTATATAAATATAAACTCTATTGTATTTTTCTGCCTAAAACACCTTGTCTCCAGTTCCTTGTTTTTCTTTTGTTGCCTGTATTGTGCGGTTACGACTGCTTGTTGCAAATTATTGTTTTAAAATGTAATTTTTTGCTGTTGTTGAATATCGTTCATTTAAAATCAAAACAGAAATCACAATTTACAGTTTTTTTTATTTGTACTTCTTAATATTTTTATTAGGAGAAACATTTTAAGTCTAGATACATTTTTTTGCTGTAGGAAAACGTCTTCGTGTTGGTGGAGTGGACCTTCAGATCCACAGGATTTTGTGGGTCAGTGCAGTTGTACAACTGGCAATCAGGTAGGAGACATTCCCTCTTTATATTTACCGCTGTACCTGAAAGAAACATAATGTTTATTATGATGTTTGAAGAAGAGCGATTCAGGCCAGGACACTGAACTATGATTGTGATTGTCTAGGGACACTCTAGATCTCTGAGGCTTTTTTTTACATTGGCATATTTATGATCTGATGACCTGTATAGATATAATGTTAATAGCTGGTAATGATGTGGGTTTGTCTTGGCAAAGCTTTCTCCTGGAAGATGGTGTGGGTTTGGGTAGAGTGTGATATGGAGGATTTTTTTCTCTCTTGTATACATAAATAGCTTAATGTAATTTCTTACCTGGCTGAACCTCCTGCTGTCAAAGTCACATTTAGTCTTACTTAGCAACAACACGTATTAAGTCTAAATCTAAAGCAATAAATAATAATTGATGATTTCATCTGTTATTTACTACAGTTATAATAAAAAAAATCTTACATTTGATATAAATCATGCCTCAATACAGGCGTCTTTTCGCTAAAGAAAATTAGGCTAGTTTGTACCTGTAGTTCTGGGCCTGATTTACTATGATGTAAAATGTAATTTAAGACAATTACATTTTGTGTTGCCTATTGTGACTTTGCCAAAAACATAATTCATTCAAGTAGAATAGAGCTGGTTTCAATGTCCACCTCTGTGACTTGAGACCATTTTTGAAAGGCAAAGGAGACTTTGAACATGTTGATCCCATCTCACCAGCAACATCCCTGCTCACAGTAGCTAGTTATCGATGGATAATGACTTGTCTATGTGTTGATCATTCTCTGAGCTGTTTAGATGCGGAGCTAGACTGAAAAGTGCTCTTGGGAACAATCCAGGAATGCAATCGTGCGTGAGCAAATATTGATTGAGCAACAATAAATAGAGCTCAAAGTTTGGTCTTTTTGATCCTTTTTTTCTAAATAAGTGAATGTGTCAATGTTGTAGACTTTAGCGATCCGGGTTTGTCTGGACAGAGCTTTCTCTTGGAAGGTGGTACGGTTTGGGGTAGAGCAGGATATGGAGGATTTTTTTTCTCTTTTGTCTGTGAAAGAAGAGGTTTTGAAGGGATGAACAGCACTGTCTTGTTACTTCCTTTCCTATGTCCTCATGTGGTGTGTTTCCCAGGTCAAATGGACTTTATGTTTCAACTCCATAATATAAATTCAACGTTTTAAATGTAAATCTTACTGATTTATCTGTTTTATAGGAATGTCCTGCATTAAATACCACGATACCCCATTTCATCAACAAGGAGAAGCAATACCTTTATGACCTCACAGGTTACGACATAGAAGAATACTTGATCTCAACAGTCAATAGCTTTGCCGAAAAGAGGTAAACAACAACAACACTTTTTGTTTACAATAATCCGATGATCCTAGCATTTGATATAGTACCTTATTACATAATTAAGTCATCTTTCAGTACTTCACAGGATATACTTTAAATTGAAGTGACGATGTGTATTTTGTGGGCAGACGCATCAGATCATTTGGGCACTGCATCGTCCTACAAACAGCAATGGAGTGAATGACCAATTTTACTTGAGGGATTGTTGGCTAGATCACCAGGAGAAACCTCTTTATACAGCTTCTTTCATGTCCGAGGGAGGAAGGACAACTCAAAGTGCTTCACACAGTTGACTTGGAGCCTAAGCTCAGAAGGGGTGGGGCGGTGGAGGGGTCCAGAAGAGGGAGGTAACCAAGGTGACCAAAAGTGTAATCAGAGGGATAGGTGTTAGCAGTGGGTTTTGAAGGCGGGGAGGGAGGAATGATGGTAGAGGGACTCTGAGATGGAGATTGACAGAGTGTGGGCAGAATGGCTGAAAGCTGTTCCCCTGATGGTGGAGCGGTTTGGGCGAAGTTTACTTGTCAACCAGAGTCCAGTAATCATACATTGTATCATTACCAGGTTAGGAGGATGGTCTTTTGGAATGCAGCTGCCTCCTGATCTCAAGCAAGGCAATTTCTCTAGTTTACAAATCAGCTCCTTAGTCAAGGTAAGAACAAACTACCATCAAAATATGCAAGACTGCAGCTCTTTAGATCAAGAAAATTACGGCACAGAAGAAGTCTATTCAGTCGATCATGTGAATGCTGGCAGGAGTCCCTGGCTGGAAATATCTATAATCTCAATCCCCTGCTCTTTCCACATTATCTTTATATTATTTTTCTTCAACATTTTATCCAATTACCTTTTAAGTGCTCAGTTTTAACAACCAATTGTGTTTAGGCTAACCACCCTCAGTGTCAAACTAAAAATATTCTAATCTTTTTTTCTTCAAATGTATGCCCTCTTGTTACTGACTTGCTGATCAGTCTTTCTTTATGTATCCTGCAAGATCATACAACCTTTTGAGAACCTCCATTGAATCACTTCTTAATCTGTGCTGCATCAAAAACAAATCCTCTTTTCTGTTTTTTTCACATAATTATAAGCTCTCATCCTTGGTATCTTTATGGTTGAAACAATCAGTGGAAAGTATAGTAATTTCTCTTTATGATCTTCCTGCAGGTGTGGTACAATCAACTTGGTTTCCATGCAGAACCAGCTTACCTGAATAAACTGAACAACCTACTCCTCTGGGCCAACCTACCCCCAGGCACTGACTGGACACAATATGGTATGATAACAATAACCAAGTCTAAGAACCCAAATCTTTCATGAAATTAGCCTTGGTATCATCGTTGTAAAATTTGTTGAATTTTGGAAAATGCTTAAAAATTCTTCCAATTTAGAAGCCTATTGTTTCCTCCAGTTGTTAACAAAGTGACTTCCAATGTAAGGCTGAACTGAAAAATCCACAATCTTAAAAGCTAGGATAACGGCCTGAAGACTAAATAAAGCCCATGAGAAAGTTTGGAGTTCAGAAAGGGACAATCTTGGATAAATATATTCACCACACAGATTTAACGTAACATAGTGCAGCTTTTACCATATTTTATCAAGCTAGTTTTATTTCCAAAATATTTTTCAGTACATTAAGTGTTAACTATTTATTCTACCACTTTATTAATTTATTGTACATATAGGGAATAGATAACTGGCCAAAGAATTTGGCCCCAGGTAGTTCTAAATGAGTGTTAGAGTTTTATTGTGTTACCATGGTTACTAATAATAATCATCACTGTTGTTTAATTACAGAGTAGATCTTTTCATTACGCTTGAATCTTGGTCTTACAAAAAGAGTGAGGTATAATTAAGCCTCAATTGTCCTAACTTGAATATGCCATTTGTAGGATACAACTGGGCTCAATACGTGCTCCTTTTGAAAATATTAGTGTTACCAGCACCGAGACGCCAGAGAAGTGCCTAGAAACATTAATAATAATCCTTGATTTGATATAACATCTTATTACATCATCGAAACGTCTCAAAGTGCTTTATAGGATTTACTGTAAACTATATTGACTGTATTTTTTAGGCAAATGCGGCAGCCAATTTGCACACAGCAGTGTCCCTAAACAGCTGCGAGTGAACGATCAATTTTATGTAAGGGGTTGTTGGCCAGGACAGTTCGAGAAACTCCTCTTTTCATGTGATTTTTAATGTTCACCTGAAAAGCCAGATGAGAAAAACATCTCATGTGAAGGATGGCACCTCTGATAATACAGCAATTCTCTAACACACTATTGGAGACTGAATTCAAGTTCAAGGTTCAAATGTGGGCTTGAACCCACAACCTTACGGCTCAGCGGCAAGAGTACTACCAACTGTGTCAGACTGACACCTCACTGATGTTTTACATTTGCCTACAAAATATAGTCATGTCACTTTACAATAAATCCAATGGATTGCTTTGAGACATCCTCACAAAATAAAAGGCACTGTATCAAATATAAGGATTATTACTATTATTATTAACGTTTAAAAACTGTGCATTCAGCAAGAAACTCCATATATGTTACACTGATCAGTGAGACCTCAGTTCCAGCTTGGTATGTCCTCGAATCAGTGTCGAGTTCAGAAAAATTTCTGTTGAAAACAAAATTGAAACGTTGCTCTTTTTTGGCAGCCAGGCATCAGCAACATTGCCAATCTCAAGTGTGGCACTTGGTCTAACTTTGTTTTGTGAAATTTGTAATGCTGTTTTTACATTCGTAGATCCACATCTCTAGGGAAAGGGGGAAGGTTATACCTGAACTTTTTCCACTTTGCAATTGAAAACTTTCTGTTCTAATCTTTGTTCTGATTGTTTTCAGTGACATTAACAAAAACACTTTTCATTACATTGCCCACCTGCCTCCACCGGAGGCAATTTATTGTAAATAATGAAAATAGCACAAGTTTAGGAATGCATCTTCAACACAGGCATTGTTCCTTCATTGCTTTTTATGAGCATTGTTTCTACGAGGAAGCACTTGGTCTCTGCTCAGTGTCTCTCCTCAATAGCATGCATGAGATTGGAGCCTCGCGAGAGTATGGAGATTGGATCTCATGGCTCTCTGCCCTGGCTCTGTTGTGGATCCTGAATTATTTTGACAAGAATGTTACAATTACATATATCTTCATTCTGTAAACAATATATTTATGTGCAAATATTCTGCTTCATTAGGAATTACCGTCTACAGCCATCCTTATCGAGGATCTGTTCTGGATGATGATTCAATGTAAGTTGTTTGCGCTGTGAGTATAAGCGCTCTGAGACGTTACTCTGCGTGGAGGTCGCTGTATAAGTGCAAGTTGTTGTTGTGTTAAATACACGTTGCTGCTAAATATTGTAAACTAATCTGGATCTTTTTAAGACTTGCGGAGAAGCAGCCTCCAAATTTAAAGAACATTGCACAATTCTGCACAATCTTAAATTTCAAGACACTAAAGTCTTACAGGTTAATATTTAGTAGCATTTCCAGGCCATTGGTTTGAAACAACCATAGTTTACAGATACAACCTGCATGAGGATTAAACAGAGGAAAATTACTGAAATGATGACGGGACTATGGTGAGGACTGGAGACTGGGAGAAATGTAGAAAGCAACAAAAGGAGACAAAAAAAATAATACAGAGGGCAAAGAGGGAGAGTGATGGAATTGGAAGCAATTTTGTGCCATACAAATAAGTTGAGAGGAAGATATTTGGTATAAAGGATTATTCTCCAGTTGACATTCTCAGATTGGTGGGCAGTAACAAGTGTGTCCCTAGGGATTGGTGCTGGAGCCCAGTTTTTCACACAAACTATGAATGCCCTGGAAACAGGAATAAAGGGGACTATTTTTAGTTTACTGATTACATTAAACTAGCGATATACAGTGCAGCCTCATTATAATGAGGTGTTGAATGCATAAGATCCCATCCCGTATTATAATGAGTTACGATCTCGGGTTTTACTGCGCATGCATGCAGCTGGATGATTCGCTTCTTGCATGCCAGCTGGTTCTGCACTAGAAGACAAACTGATCAATTTCCAGTTCATTGAGTCACTGCTTGATTTACACATGCACAGTGATACAGGAAGTGATGTCGAAGACAACCCAGAAGGAAGTTGGTCACTTTAGCGTGAAAATGTGAGTGGGGTCCACAGTGCAATTGGATTATCATGAAATTTGTGCTATAATGAAACGCGTTTAATGAGACTACACTTTAGTAAATTGTGAAGAAGAAAATTGCAAAGTGACATACAGAGAGAATTTGGATTTTTATAGTTTATCATTTCAAAATGTCTCAAAGTGCTTTACATTCTAAATGGGCCAGCATTCAGGGATTTAGGTAAACCAGGGGATTTGGGGATTTAGAGATTCAAGTGCAAACATGTGTTAAATGATAATTCTCCCTTTACACATGTACTTAGACATGGTTAGCATAACCTGCAGATTAGATCACAGAAGTACAGAAAGTTGGAATGACTTTCAGGTAATTTGTGGTGTTTTCTGCTATAATTTGTATGTTGTTTACTTAACTGAGGCATTAATGGTTGTATTGAAGTATTGCATCTGCTGATTAAATCTATTTCTCTTTCCACTGCTTCCCTCTGAAGTATGGAGAATCTTCGACAGTGTGGAGTGGCATTCTGTATCCTTATAGGATTCTCCGTCTTAACAGCAAGCATCGGGACCTACATTATACGAGACAGAGTTACTGGACAGAAAAGAATACAGCATATTTCTGGATTGAGCTACTGGCTTTACTGGCTGACTAACTTTCTCTATGATATGGTAAGGGACAACATCAATTTATATGCAGGCTTTATTTACATACATGAACCAGTATTTCCCCCTACACACACACACACCAATCGTGGCTCATTGTTCATATCCTTTTATCTTCCTTTGGCTGGAGTGTAGGAAGAGCCTCGCAGACCCTTCCCAAAGTTCAGTAATAGCACTGGTCTTTGCTTAGCTTCTAAGAGGTCCATTCAGGTTGTAATGATGCATTAACATTAACCACGGTAGTGGTTTGGACAGAGGGGGAGTAGCGGACAGAGGGGGATGGGAGGAGAGACATTTAGAGTGGAGGGGGAGGGGGAGGCTCCGGTTGGGGCGGAGGCCAAAACGCGTACGCAGAGACTGAGAGCGAGCGATCAGTGGGACAGCATCAGCCCTCAGGCTGGGCGGTCATGGCTGGGATGGCAGTGGCAGGGGCTGCCAGGCCATTGTTGTTGTTGCTGTTTTTTTTAATTGTGTCGTCACGCCGACGTCACTTACCTCCTGCCGCGCTCTCCTGACTCCTCTCTCGACTGAGTGGCTCCTCACCTGGCTGGACTTTATACCCGCAGCTAGGCCTCGGCTCCGCCCCGAGCACTCCTGACTCCGCTCCCGACTCTGGGTATCAAACAGTGATTTTAACCATAATCTTACAACTTTGCTGTGGTCACTCTGATACAGGACTGTGCTGTGGTCACTCTGATACAGGACTGTGCTGTGGTCACTGTGATACAGGACTGTGCTGTGGTCACTCTGATACAGGACTGTGCTGTGGTCACTCTGATACAGGACTGTGCTGTGGTCACTCTGATACAGGACTGTGCTGTGGTCACTCTGATACAGGACTGTGCTGTGGTCACTCTGATAAGGGACTAAGTCCTTGATCAAAAACAGGCTTCTGTTCTCATTATCACTTGGAATTCATTTACATTATCCCAAAAGCAAGTTCCTCACTTTACCAGTATCCCTTAGCAGAGGATAGCCAGTTCTTTATTGCAGATTCTGTCATGTAGACAGTAGTCAGGAAATGATCAGGGAATAGAGTGGGAAGCCTTGTGTCAGTTTGCACATCTTTCCTGACGTGGAGTCCTGTTCTGTTAGCAGGTGCTCTACCTCACTGGTATATATCACATGAGGCAGGAAGATGGAAACACCCATTATCTCTGTTCACTGGAATCTGGTACCTGCTGACATTTTGAAGGAAGCCATTTTATGACCAAATCACAGGGCCTACAACAACTATAACTTAATTATGAGCAGAGCCTGTATTCTGTGCTGTATGCACATGGTGATTTATTGCTGTTTTCCATTGCTCCATGTGCTTCTGTCTAGGTCTACTATCTGGTGCCAGTGACCCTATGTATTGCGATCATAGCAGCTTTCAGATTTGCAGCCTTCACTTCCCAGGTGAACCTGGGAGCAACATATCTTTTGCTGCTTCTATTTGGGTAAGACCTGAGTTTTTTATGCTAAGCTTATCAGGCAGAAACTATCCTAAGTAAATCTGCTTTGCAAATTCAACTTATTATTTAACCAGATATTTCCCGTTGATGGTTTACTTCCATTCAATGCACAGGTAGAAATAAACTACTCAATATTTTGCTTGCAAATATCCCAGAATAATTGTTGTAATGCAAACCACATAGTGGGAAATGCTGGTGTGATATTGAATTTTACAGACCAGAGAGTCCCAGGCTTCGTATGTGGTCTTTGCTGATCTCAGGTAAGGGCAGCAGTTGGAGCAAACATAGCGCAATGCCCTAGGCTTGAGAGGAGAAATATCAGCCCATTTTCCTACCCCAGAATATTTAGTTATTTCCCTCTCAACCTCAGAAGGGTTCAGCAATACCGCTGATTTAAGCACTCTGGGATGCTACCCTGTGTTAGGGGCGCTATATAAATGCAAGTTGTTCTTGACTTACTCTCCACATTTACTAACCCATCCTCTCGCTTTTAATCCTACCACCAGAATATGTTTCTACTGTTGAGGTACATTTCTTGCCATTGGTTATTTTACCCATTACATAATTAACAATTAAAAACTCAAGGACTTCTGATTCACCCTGTATAAATGCAAATTGTTGTGGTTTGGTCGTGACTGTGGTGGTGGTGGTGTCAGAAGTTAGATTATAGTGGTAATGAAACTCAGAGCTGTCAAGAAAAAGCTAAACACAAACAATTCAAATCAAAGTGGTGTTACTGGATCCTAATTTTTCAGTTAACTTTTGCCTTATCGTCTTTAATATAGAAATTTACCAGCACAGAAGAAGGCCATTTGTTCCATTGTGTCCTGTGTGATATCAGGGAGTATGTAGGCCACAAAGTACTACGCAATATCCTCTGTTGAAGACTAAGGATAGAGCCTTAAATAATATAAATTATATTAGAAGTACCATAGTACAAATAAAGCTAATTTGCACTGGAGATTTTGTATAAATCCAGCGTCATTCATCAAGCTTTCTGTGTAGATCAAAATTCTGTATCATGAAGAAATACTGTTATAAAATACATAATTCAAGAGTATTACATTTCTTTCCTCCCTTTTTATATCAATTTATACCAGTCTGCAACTCATTTAATCTGACAAATTGGTAAAAACACCCAAAGGACATTGTACCTGGACTTGCATCCTAATTATCTGAATATTTCTCACTCTCGCTCCGATTCGCCTGATATTTTCAGGCATTTTATATAGGTGAGCTTTACTCTACCAGCAGCCTGCTGTGCTATCTATAACTTAACTCTGCAAATACTTTGGGCAGTTCTCAATGGTATGCCTAAATGGAGCTAGTTCGTGAGAAGCTTCTGAACACTCAAAAGGTAGAATATCCAGGTATGCTTTGAGCCAGTCAATCTGTGACCCACTGAGAGCAATGATGAGTCTCTAGAATTTAAACCGTTATTAAATTCTCAGGTTGCTCATGGCTATAGTCTTGCTCAATCACAGACAGCTTCACATGTTCTTAAATAAAGAATAATAACAGAAAATATCCACAAATGCATCCATACTAAACCACAACTGTTTGGTTGCAGTCTGTACTGTAGCCCAGATCAACGCATGTGTAACAGTCACAAAGACACAGGGAAATTTGTCCATGATGAAATCCAGTTAGAGACAAACTTGATGCAAAAAGAGATTACAGATTAGATAACTAAAAACACATATTTTAGACAGCTAAACCTTTAATCTCTTTTATCAAAGTACAATTGTGTACATGGGGATCCACCAAATTATGTGCAGCTAATCTCTCTGAATTTCAGATCATTTAGAGTGTTACAGCTTCATAAGTGCAGAGTGGTCCTGAGAATACATCAAAATTCAAATTATTTCAATTATGGCCCGATTCAATGGAACTGAGAAAACTCATATGTGTTTGGTTCTTTGCCTTGTTCAATGTTATTTTATAGGGTAACTTGAACGGGAGGAGAAAAGAATGTGGAAAGAAATGTATTTCAAAGCTACCCAATGTATAACTGGTCTAATAGAAGTAATAATTTTCACGAAGGGTAACTGGTTCTGAAAGAAATGTACAGAGTGACCAAAAAGTCATGATACCATTAAAATGTCTAATACGTTTTAAAGAAATTGTGATTTATTTTAGATAATAGGGTAGTTATCAGAACTTTTTTTCACCCTGTATTTACAGCATCTGTTAATGTTGTTTCTGTCCTCACTGTTGCTTTTTTCCACCCCTTTCTGCCTGTTTTTCAGATTCGCCACTCTGCCCTGGATGTACCTGTTGTCAAGGTTCTTCTCCAGCTCAGATGCAGCTTTCATCACATACATTGCAATAAACTTGGTGCTGGGTCTCTGCACAATCCTCACAGCCTATCTTCCTCGTTTCATAGCACTTTTGTCCAACCAGGAGGTCAGTGAACAGGCTAACAATGTACAAAATAGTTTAATTTACAGCAGTTATAAACAGGATTACTTAAGAATCAGACATGCCCAGTTTGAGCAGCTTTTCGGTAACTTGAAGTACATCACTTTGAACGTCGAAAACTCCCCACCAATCCAATCTATTTCTGGAGCAGATTTCCTGCTCTTAAATGGGAATTCAAATGTGATTCTTTATTAAGTTTCCCTACACAAGCTGCATACTAACCAGAACTCTGCAGCCCATGTCCTCTCCCTGGTTCAGCGAGTCAATTGACCCCATCCTTGTTCAGCTCCACTGGGTCACCATTTCCTAGTGGATTGAATTCAAGATGCTTGTCCCCATCTTGAAATCCCTGCATTACTCTGCAACCTCCTACATCTCTACTGACACGAACACTGCTTTCACTCAGTGAACACTGGCCTGCTTCATGCTCCCTCATCCTATCCACCCTACCATTGGCGGAAAAGCCAATGGTGGTGTGGATAGGGTGGGGAACATGAAGTTGGAGGTATATGTTGCTAGGTAGAAATAGCAATCTTTTTCTGCTAAAATGCTTCTGCTTCTATTCTGAAGATCTGGCAAAAAAAACTTTTCAGTGATCGGAATGTGTTAGAAACCCAATATGCAGTATGAGGCTCCAAAAGTGGTAGCCAGAGCTGTTTTAAGTGTAGCTGACCATATCACGTGCACCTAGGAGCTAGTGATTTGGTGACAATAAGCAAATTGTATGAGTAGGAATGATTAGTGGGCAGAGGAAATAACTACAATCAGGTAAGTGAGAAATAGTATTAGCAATGAATACAGGAGTCAAATCCTATGTGATGTGAAAAGTATTCTGGGGTCAATATTGTATCAAAAGGTGAGTTTGTCTTCTTATATCTTCTTAATAAACACTTTGTTTTTTATTTGGGAGATGACATCTAGGTATTATTTTCTTTTTTTTCTCTCGTCAGGATTTACTGAGAACTTACACTGTACTCCGTTGGGTATTCATTGTCTTCCCCCCTTTCTGCCTGGCCTATGGGCTGATTGAACTCTCATACAACCAACTGAAATTTGATCTGACCCAGGCTTTTGGGGTAGATTCCTATGTGAGTCCATTTGAGATGGAATTCCTCGGTTGGACATTTGTAGCATTAACAGTTCAAGGCTGCGTCCTTTTCTCCATCCGACTTCTATTCCAAGGGGATTTCCTGCACAAGATCAGGTAAGATAGTACCTTTGTTACCAAAAAGAAAGCTTGTGAGGGGCTCAGATGCAGCAATGTTTAGATAGCAAATTTAGGATATTGTGATGTGTGATATGCAAATGATCACTGGGAATAATTATATCGTTGAAGTGTGGTCGAATCAAATTGATACCTAAAGACTGGCCTCAATGAATTGTATACATTTGGAAAATATACAAGTTGTTTGACAAACATACAAACTTTTTAGATCATTACCAAAATAAAGAAAGCAATTTTTTTTTAATAGAGAGTTGCTAGGATGTGAAATAATGTCCTATGGAAAATGAAGGCTTTTAAAAGAGAATTAGACAAACATTTGAAAATGAAAAATATGAAAGATTATGGGGACAAAGGCAGGACAATAGGGCTAGACAGAAGCTCTTACAGAAAATTATAGACACAATCGGACAAATAGTCTTCTGCATTGTACAATTCTACGGTTCAATGACAGTTTTACTTGCACATCTAGATTCAAGAATTCAGCAGATGATTCAGTTGACAGTGGTGGGGATGAAGATGTGAAGAAGGAATGTGAAAGAGTTCTGAGTGGAAGAGAAAACAATGACATTCTACAGCTTCACAACGTGAAGAAGAAGTATAAAACTTTGAGGACGAATGTTACTGCTGTGAAGGGAGTCACAGTGGGGATACCCAGAGGAGAGGTACAGAGAAGTCTTAGCTCTTTGTAGAG
Source organism: Callorhinchus milii (assembly GCF_018977255.1). Classification (NCBI taxonomy): domain Eukaryota; kingdom Metazoa; phylum Chordata; class Chondrichthyes; order Chimaeriformes; family Callorhinchidae; genus Callorhinchus; species Callorhinchus milii. The sequence continues at coordinate 64,406,543 of NW_024704743.1, forward strand.
TGGTCACGTTCCAAAAATTAGTTGCAGATAATTCATAACATGAGAAGGATCTAGACTGCTCTCAATATCCTTGATTTCCTCTTCACCCTTCCCAATAAGATGCTAGATGGTAAAATCAGTGTTGACATATTTTATTAAGGATGATTTATGAATGAATTTTCTTTTGTGGTGTTTGTAATGAGTTAGTTATCAGAAATGGGATTTCTGACTGATATTTTTTCTTCCCCTCCCTAGCCTAGGGTTGCTTCGGGCCATTGTAGTTCCTGAACTAACCCTGGTTGAGACGATAATAATTTTCCTTGCATTTAATATAGAGCCTTATCATGATGTTGAGACATCTCAAAGTGTAGTGACTGTGCATTTTGTAAGCGAAACGCGTCAGCCACTTGCACACAGCAGTGTCTCACAAACAGTCTTGGATTGAGTGCCAAAATTATTTACATTTTTTTAGGGGATGGTTACCCCCTGGAAAGCGATCGTCAATCGACTTATCAGCCAGGTTCCTACTTATGGCTAGGTAACAGAGGTGTGTGGAGTAAGGAAACTTGCCCAACGTTTCCCCTGAGTTAGATGAGCTAACTCAACACAGACTTGAAATTAAATGTAACCTTCTGGCCTGCATTGCTCAGTTCTATACTTGTTGATGCCCACTAACACATTAGGGAGCTCCCACAAGTTTATTTCTTATCTCTCCCTGTCAGTGTAGAGTTTCTTCCCTCTCTTGCATGTTTTACTTTGCATGTTTTGCTGTACTTAGTGCTTTGGACTTCTTGGTGTAAACGGAGCTGGAAAAACCACCACCTTTAAGATGCTGACTGGAGACATTGGACCATCTTCAGGACATGCAGTTGTCAAAACTGCTGCAGGGTAAGTAACAGCCTGTCAGGTTTCCATTCATCTGTGTCTAGCAACTTCATCTGTTCAATAAAATTGAACATTCACCGTGTTATGGTTTGTGGGACTGTGCTGTTCACAAAGTGGCTTCTGGTTTACATTAAAAAAGTCACTGCATTTAACAATAATTATTGCAAAGGCCTCTAAGGCATTTTGACATGGTCAGGTGCTACAACAATACAAATTATTTTACTCTGCATTGAGTGCTGGAAACTTTATTGTTTTTATAAATAGATCTGAGCAAGACATCATGAATCTTAGGACCGATGGAACTCTGATTGGATACTGCCCCCAGTACGATGCTCTGGATGATCTCCTCACTGGCTGGGAACACCTCTACTTTTATTGCAGAATCCGTGGATTGCCCGAGAAGATGATAAGCAAAGTCAGTCACACTACATTTCTCTGATCGGAACAGATGGGCCTAAATCAATATTTATATTTTGTCAATATAATAATGGGACAGGTGCATGTATTTTAAATGCATTCCATTCCAACCATGTTAAAAGATTTCAGCAAGTCTGAATCTCAGTTTAAGAGCACCAAAATGGCTTCTCTGGCCTCAATCCAGGGATAATGTCCTAACTGCATTCTCCTTGAATAAGATCCTAGAGGCTTGATTTCACTGTTCAAAATAATCCCACTGAGCTGCAATCCAAAATGGCAAAACCCAAGTCTTTTCAACTGGGTTTGGGCACACACATTTTTCCAGGTTAGGGATGGAGGAATGTTACTTCAACACCTATTGATATGTTTATTCTTTAAAAAGGAATGGAATGTCTTTATGAATATTGTAATTTTGACCCTGATGTCTCATTTGTGCTTTGAAGTTGTCAATATAATAATATGAACACATTCATTCTTGCATATCCAGAGTATATTAGTTAGATAGAGAATGTGACAAATGGGCTTGTACCTGTACAGTTGCTAGTTATTTGCCAGAGATCTCATTAAGAAATTAAAACCATGAAACAGCCACTGATAAAGAATGAGACAATAAGAAATGGACAACAGGCCGTTGCCTATAACCAGGAAAGACCCTCTGCATAATGTCTCAAGCTAGGGCACTATAAACACTGGTGCAATGTTACAGGAAATAGGGCCGTATTCATAATTTTGATTAATGTGTCATATAGACTGCAAGTTTACATCAGTTACGAGAGTCCCAGTCACAATAATTGAGGTGGTGTGAGATCATCAAGAGACAATCTTATGAGATTGCAGTTTCAAACTGGCTCAGACCTTTATGTTTTATCAGCCGACCCTGCACCAAGGCATGGCCGGATCTGTTCTTTTGTCCCACTCTCAATTCCAAGAACCTCCTCTTATTATTTATTGGATAACCTAAATGAAGAGAATAAAAGCACCCAAAGTAACTCAAGAGGTTAGGTGACAAAAACGTTAACTATTTAACTTTGGATGGGTCATTCAGCAGACAGCTGCTGCTGGGTTCCAGTGGGGTGCTAACAAATATGTTCACTCATTGTCCCTATTGTTCTTGATGATTGTGATAAGGAAGCTTTAATCTGAGCAGAAGTATATTAGATGAGTTATTATATCTGGCCTAAGGGGACCACAGTGGAGTCCTGTAGTTCAGTGGTTAAAGCACTCGCTTTGCAAGCGAGAGACCTGAGTTCAATTCCAGGCAGGGCGAAACCTTGGGCAAGTTTCCTTACTCCACACGCCTAATAATAATCCTCCAAAAACCAAAAACAATAATAAATTGGTCATTTTCAATCTACGACTGTTTGTGGGACATTGCTGTGCGCAATTGGCTGCCGCGTTGGCCCACAAATTTAGTCAATTTACTTTACAGTGTGTTCTGTGAAGCACTTTGGGACGTCCTTCCGACGTGAAAAGCGCTATATCAAATGCAAGGATTATTATTATTATTATAGTGAAACTGTGCTGGCTGACAAATGCTACAATGTATGAGCTGGTGTCAAAATATGATCTTTGCAATGTTGGAGTCATTATTGTGGAGTCCTGTAGCTCAGTGGTTAGAGCAAGCGAGACACCTGGGTTCAATTCCAGGCAGGTCAGGGTGAAACCTTGGGCAAGTTTCCTTACTCTACACTCCTAATAATAATCCCTCCAAAAACAAACACAATAATAAATTGGTCATTTTCAATCCATGACTGTTTGTGGGAAACTGCTGTGCGCAATTGGCTGCTGCGTTTCGCCCACAAATATACAGTCTTTACAGCATATTCTGTGAAGCGCTTTGAGATGTCTAGAAGACGTGAAAAGTGCTATATCAAATGCAAGGATTATTATTGTTATTATTATTAGATTTATAGCTAAGTAATCGTCAGCGAGACTCATAGTGCTATAATTTACACTGCCTCATTGTTACTGGTAAAGGGACTATTTCATTCCATTAACTATTTCACAATGTTAACTCTAAGGCACTGTCTATGGCAAAATGATTATCCTAAAATAATCCAAGCAAATCATTTTGTCAAGAGATCACCTACAAACAGACTGGGAAGACTAGACTGGGATCAGCCAAGGCCTCTCATTCCTGAGACCTGAAATTCCACCTAGGTCATAACCTGTAGGTACATTTTGTCCAGCGCCTCCCGATGTGTAAGGCACTATACAAATTTGTTGTTGTTGTTGTAGTAATATTTAAGATCATGAAGAATTGTGTAAACTCTTAAATTCAGTCTTAATTTGTAATGATTTTCATGCACAAAGCTCATGACCAAAATTGTGCACCTGGCTAAACTACTGTATACACCTGACTAAACTAATCTATACACCTAGCTAAACTATTCTATACACTTGGCTAAACTACTCTATACACCTGGCTAAACTACTCTTAAATGCCCGGCATTTAACATTTTTGCCCTGTTCCAGAAAACACTTCTAGCAGTGAATGTTTTTTGGTGAATTAAACAGAATAAAATAATTCCCAATACTGTATTTCAACAACAACAACAACAAGATTCCATTTATAGAGCGCCTTTCACATCGGAAAGACGTCCCAAGGCGCTGTACAGTTGGGTCAGGACCCGAGCAAGAGGGAAATGATCAGGGTGAGGGGAGGGAAGGGAGGGAGCGAGGAGGGGGTAGAGTTCTCAGTAAATAGACACCTTCTATTGTTTCTCCTCACAAGACTGCAGCCCAAAATGCAGACTGGACCTGATTTTGATCTCTGAAAGCTCTGCGCCAGTTGTATGTGTCCCAACGAATGGAGAAATATTCTTTTGAGAAGAGAAATGTCAGGTTATATTTGCTTATAGGGAAAACAAACAGATTAAGATTCTTCTCCAGGGAAGAAACTCTGGGAGGCAAGTTTCATTGCCTAATATCAAATGTTTTACGTTGTACGTGCAAAAAGAAGTGTACTTGTCATTCAACAGGCTAGCTAAATTTACTTGATATTTCATAACTCTTTTTCATGTTACCTTGGAAACAGATTTGCAGTTGCTGCCCTAGCCTCTACGTCTGTAATCTTCTGAAACTTCTGAAGTGCTTTGTTTCTTGGAAATAGCTGAGAAGCTCAATTATGCTGGATTTGAATCCCAAAGGATTCCCTTAGCTTCTTAAGACCAGTACCATAGCTTCATGGTAGTGGAATAAGGGTAGTCTTCCTGCAACTGAACTGCATTTGTGGTACTTGGCTCTGCTACTTCTGGTACCTCACGCATGGAACCATTCATCTGCTTCCCAGTCATGCAAAAGGCATTGTTTGTGGTGAGCCAATACAATTCATTCATGAGACTTGGAGATGTAGATATATCCTCAACCCTGTAAGACAAAGCCATGTCAACTAGGGTGGTCCTAGCAGGACAAGTATCATGAAACTCACCACTCACTTGGTAACCTATACCAACTTAATTTGTCCTTATTTGCTTTGCTACAAACACAGTATAGACCATTCAGTCCCCCCAATTGTATATTAGATGATAGCAGATCTTTTAATCCCAGTTCCGCCAAAAAATGATTGTAAACCAAAGCTTTGTTTTTTGCCAAGTTTTCCCCCCAATTCTTCAGTGCTCCTCTTATAATGATACTGGCTGACTTTTGTCACCCTGTTCATGGTGATCTATTACAATCACCCAAGTAAACATTCTTCGTGAAGGTATAAGGGTAGTTATGCCAGGTGCGTTCCAAGCTCTCCATATCCCCTCCAGTACACAACTGGTCTTGTTGAGGCCATCCTGTGATGTTTGTTAAGTGTGTGGGATACAATACCTATAACTGAATCTGCTCCCTTGTTGCTCTGACACCCAATTCTCCTTCTCCACACACTACACATCCCACACTTTCCATCCACTTGGATAGCATAGGAAAATAAGATGTGTCATATTACAAGAATTAAAGGGGGAACAAATAAATCTACATCCTGAGTATATAGTAACTCCTGAGGTACGTGGTATAAATTATATCATGATATGTGATACATCAAAAAGAGTCAGCTACAGGGGTCTGGGTAAACAGCAGGTAAGTGGGACTGAAAGGATTACTCTTGAGAGAACTGGCCCAGAAAGGTTGGGCTGAATGGCCTTTTGTGCCATAGATATTTTTGTTTTTATGATTCTTTGTTTTGAGTAGAAATTAATGAACCTACCTTTGGTGACCATAAAGCCAGATCTGAGGCACTTGTCAAAACAAATCATGCCAATGAAAACTGGCTTCTGCTCTTTGTGTGAAGCTTACTTAGTTTGTAGTACTGTTTAGTGGTCACCTGCGGGGTACCTCAAGGCTCCATCCTTGGCCCCCTTCTATTCCTCATCTATATGCTCCCTCTCGGTGATGTCATCCGCAGATACGGGGTTAACTTCCACATGTATGCGGATGACACTTAACTCTACTTCTCCTCCTCCAGCTGCAACCCCCAATCCTCTGGTGTTCTGTCAGCTTGTCTGACAGGCATCAAGGCCTGGATGACCGCAAACTTTCTCCTATTTCTCCAAACTCCTCTCTTCTCACGGCACTATCTGCTGCCTCCATTCTACTGGCTCCAGCCTCCCCCTTGTCCCTTGAATCCTCTGCTCCACCATCGGTGGCTGTACCTTCAGCCCCGAAGCTATGGAACTCCCTTTACCTTGCCCCCTTTTTCCCCATTTACAGGTTGTACTTGAAGACCTTCCTCTTCGACCGTTCCTATGGTTACCTTCTGCCTTCCCCTGACTCAGCATCAGGCTCCGCCATTGTTAAGCACTATACATGCCCAGCGCTATATAAATGAAGTTGTTGTATGCTTACCTATGAGGCAGAAGATATTGGGTTCAAGCCAAGATTTGAGCATGAAGTTTAGATTGACAATAAAGTATAGAAGTATAGAAGATGGAGATTCCATCTGTCGGATGAGACTCTCTTTGTTTAAGTGGGTGTTAAAAAGCCGTTCACACTATTCAAAAGAGAAGGGAGTTTCTCCCAATGTCCAGGTAAGAATCCTCTAGAGAGATTTGTTATTCACCTGAAGGCTATTCGGGGTCTTTGGGCAAATTTGCTGCTGAGCTCATCTAGTAAATACACAGAGTGACAGAGCAACGTGCCCTGGCCCAGCCAACCAGTTAAAACTAGTGAAATGCTTATGCTTTAGTATATGATACATTACGTTTCGCTGCCTCCCCTTATGGTTATGACATTCATTTAACATTTTGCCTTTTCTTTTCTTTTCACTACAGCATATGCATGACCTTACACAGCACTTATACCTGACCTCACATGTGAATAAATTAGTGAAGACATACAGCGGTGGCACAAAGAGAAAGCTCTCGACAGCTATTGCTTTGATTGGCAAACCTGCAGTGCTTTTACTGGTGAGTACTATGGTTTATTAATACCTGCTTCTGATCAAGGATTACCACAGTCCACAAATCTCTGCTGGGACATAATTAAAATCTATATCATTAAGTACTATTGGGTATAATTTGTGGTGTTCAGTAAATTAGCACCGCTGTAAATTATCATCATAATTTGCAGCATTCACTGTGAAACTAATATTGCAAGATTCACACCAAACATAGTGTAATCCATTAGGTTTCAGGCAGATTCCCCCATTTTTACTGCCCATCCCATTCTCACCACCATTATCCTTGAAGCAAATTTTGATTTTTCGATTTGTTTCGATTTTATAAAGTAGCCCCCAGCTAAGAATGCTAAGGTTTTTTTTCTGTTTAATAGTTTATTTTATACATTGGATCTGTTGAAGAGTGGCAAAATTCGCACTCTCCATGGGCCAGAAATATTTTTTCTCCACTAATAATCAAAACCTAGTGGAGTCTATATGATAAAATTCCTTACTTACCAATAAGCCCCAGTGAAATTTTTTTTATTTTTAACGATTAGGGTATGTTGGGCTACTTGATGGACTAAATTCATTTTTGTGTCTTCATTTGTAATTAATGTCAGAAAATTACTTGGAACAATGTTTAAGCGTTTTGGTTCTTTAAATTTTAGGATGAGCCCAGTTCTGGAATGGATCCTGAATCCAAGCGCTACCTTTGGAAGACAATAATACGTGAAGTGGAGACTGGGTGTGCAGCAGTCCTGACATCTCACAGGTACACATCGATGAGTAAAGTTGTGAGAACAACACCCAGTTCCCAGTTTTGATTAAGAATTCCAGAAAATAAGACCGAATTTAAGAATTTTCCCCCAATTCTGCATAATCTTAACATTTTAAGACAATGTGTTTTTAAAGGATAAGACTTGAGTTTTTTTGGGGGGTCAGCTGAATGTTAGACACATGTGGACACCCATCACCAAACTGAGAATTCCATGCATCCCATCTACACAAGTGATTCCAGAGTTAGATTGTTGGAATGGAATGCGTACTCTCTCTGGAGGAATGCATCTTACTTACCTAATTCCGGAAAGCATTAGGCGCAGGTTGGCAAGAGCGAAGGCTTGGAGACCTTAAGAGTGTGTGTTCAGGTACTGCTGAAGTCTTCAACCAGCTAAAACCATGTAGCTTGCCATTGAGAGAAGACTGTTAAACTGTCCTGCTGCTTGTCCACCTAGGACCACCCTATCTGTCAGGGCTTTGGCTTGCAGGATTAACAGGAGCTGAGTGGAAAAAATCCCTGCTCCCATGGTTAGCCTTTCCAAATCTTGCTGATGAGCCATCAACAGTGCCCTGGAGTACTCTGGACTTGCCTGGCTCAGGAATTGGACTACCAAGACCGGCACAGAAGGTTGGCTTGAATCTCACATTCCGTTGCCAAACATATCATCTTGGAGACAGTTCAGCTCCAAGGAATCACTGGTTGTCTCCCACCCAAAACTAGGGGAGGGAGAGGTAAGCAAGGAAGAGAGTAAGACTGAATGTAAGTTTGGGCCTTAGATGTCTCATTTTTCACATTTTGGGCATGTTTACAAAGTTTGTGCAGAGGAAGTGCCTTTGCTTTGTAGTTTAGGAGTCTTTAAATCACAACTTATCAAAAACGAAAAGACATGCATGAATTTTGGATTGCACATTGTGTCAGTCAAGCCACACAGTATCTTTTGGTAGTCAAATTGCCAGCAATACCTATTTCATTGACTGCTGGTTGATGGGAAAGTGAGAGTCATTGGGTATGTATTAAATTCATTATTTGAAAATCCTTTCATGAATCCTCCATATTAGTTCTCATTATATCACATACACACTCTGTACACAAGTGAGTTACACAGAAACCAAAGCCAAACCTAGAGAATTGTATACAGTTCTGGTCAATGCAGGATAGGAGAATGAGCTATGAACAATAAGTAGACAAGCTAGGGCTCTTCTGTCTTGAGAGAAGACGACTCAGAGAGAACCCTATAGAGGTGTATTCAATTTTAAATAGGATTGAGAAAGTAAACTCAGAACAATACTTTAGGATCCACCAAGGCATTAGAGCAAGAGGCCATTGGTTTACAGTGGCAATGGACGACTTCAAAAAAGAAACTAGAAAGGTTTCCTTCATCCAGAGGATAATTAATGACTGGAACAGGTTGTTAGCAAGGGTGGTTGAGGCCAGGACACTGGGCTCATTTAAAAAACAGCTTAATGCTGTGACTGTGACAGTAGGATGGGTATTCTGATACAACAAGATCAAAGGGCCTTTTTCATCCAAAGTGATCTTGTGATTGCACTTCACTTCACATTATTTTGCGCTCCGGGACGCTACCCTGGGTGAAGGGCGCTATATCATGCAAGTTGTTGTTGTTGAATTTTACACATTTTATCTGTTTTCACCTTCAGTCATGTGATGTGACCGTTACTGTTGTGGTGTTGCTGTTCCACTGTCGTGACACTTCTCCTTTGCAGATCAACAAATAAAATTACTGTTTTCATAGTTTTGCTACAAATACATTCATCTTAATAAATATTCAGAATGCTTAGCATTTTATAATTTACTTGAAGTGTAAAATAAATTTGCTTTGGATCATAATTTTAATATAACTTCATACTTCATTGAAGCTGTACCCAAGGTCTCGGGACTAATGGACTGTAACGGAAGTAATTGTCGGTGAGGTTAATGTACTCTGTGTTTTAATGGTAAATGTCCACTCCTCCGAGTTGCCCTCTGCAGCAATTACCCCTGTAATGTTGGTTTGATATGTATTTAATGGACATGTCAGTTAAGGCTGGAAACAGTGTTCAAACCCACTACCGTGGGAACACAATTGGGATATCTTCCTGACGTGTATAAGGCACCATACAAACGTAATTTTCATGTTGTTGTCACAATGATGCCATCATTGTTCGCCACTTCTGCCATCAGTGGCACACTCTCCTCACAGGTTTGACTTGAGTCCACCATGATTGAAAATCCAATTTAACCCATATTATACCTTGAACATTGATTTTTTTTCACAAAAATTCTATCTCCAGCAGTCTATGTTTCTTTTGTTGCCTGCCATGTTAGGGTCTGTTCTGATCCTGACAATCTGTTTTTGTTTGTTTAATTCAGCATGGAGGAATGTGAGGCCTTGTGCACCAGGCTTGCGATCATGGTGAATGGGACCTTTAAATGTCTTGGTTCTCCTCATCAGATAAAATACAGGTAAAGTTCACTTCCATGAGAGTTTGAAACTAGATGAACTACTCATTGCTTCAAGAACACGAGATAGCATGGAATATATAGCATGGATAGCATGGAACCCATTTGTTAACTAATTTCATTCAAACATTAAATAATTGTTTGCAAATAGAAGGTTTTGAAATTTGTAGCATATTTTCAGCTTTTCATAACCTTGTGCTTTATTCCTTGTTTAGGTTTGGTGCAGTTTATTCAGTTAAAGTGAGACTCAGTCGAGAAGTAGCTGACTCAACACAACTCACTGACCTGCTGCATTTAGAGTTCCCAGGTGCCAGCTTAAAGGTACATTGTAGAGTCATAGAAATTACACTACAGAAGGAGGCGATTTGGCCCATCGAGCCTGTCCTGTTTCTAGTTCCTCCATGGGAGCTAACTATTCTTACTGTAATTCCCTGCTCCTTTTTGCTCTGTACTTTATATTGGTGAATGCCTGATGAACACATCTCTGAAAAACAGCAGTTAGAAAGGTTTGCAATATATATTGGAGAACATAGAGCAACAGCATCCTTTTGTTGGCATAGCATCATAGAAATGCACGGTGGAGAAGGAGGCCATTTGGCCCAAAAGATTTCTACGTGTAAAATAACTATAATTCTAGGAGAGAATTGTAATGTAAACATTCAGATAAAATTGTTGTACTTCTGATCTTCAAAGGAATAATAAGAACTCAATAACAGCTTGAGCTCCCCGGTTAGCACAGACCAATTTTTATTCAGGGGTTATTTTGTTGAAAAGTATCGCAGTTCAATTCAGCGAAGTTCTTCTAGCGATGATGCAAAATCAATAAGTAAAGGTTACAAGTCATGTGGCATTTTATTTTTGGTTTGGATCATGTCATGGATAAACAAAGACATTCAGAAACCTTCACTAAAAATATCCTCCATCTCTTTAAAGAGAACATGTTACACGAAAAAGAAATCCTTGAAATGACACAAATTCATAAAGTTGGCATTTTATAGGTATTGATGCTGAAAGCTTTAGTAGGATAAGCAATTATGGGTTCTCGTTGAGTGTTGAGCTGCTTGAATTGGTTGAATTTGAACTGTGAAACCAAAGCAGCGTGAAACTAACTTCATGATTTTCTTTATGGAGAGAATACTGGATACTTGGATGTGATTGCCAGGTAGTTGTCTGATCAAGATTTTTCAGAAGCTATTTATACTCACTATCATAACTCGATTCCACTCTGCTTTAGTATTGTGTTGGGGGTGGGGGTGAGATGCAACTTTGCTGGTTATCACTGGCAATTTCTGCTTTAAAGACTGAAGTTAAACCAATTATTAGAGAACTGAGACTGAGTCTGTAGGGAGCAGGTTGAATGATTTCAAAAAGTGGTTGAATGATTTCAAAAATCCAACCATAATAATATTCCTTGCATTTGATATAGTGCTTTATCACTTCATCAAGACACCTCAAAGTGCTTCACTGGATATATTATAAAGTGCAGTCATTGGGTGTGTTTTGTGGGCAATGCAACAACTTGCATTCATGCAGCTCCCTTCACACAGGGCAGTGTCCCAGAGCAGCCAATTTGCAATAGCAATGACCTACAAAGTGAATGACCAATTTTATTTTGGGGATTGTTGGCCAGAATACCAGGAGAAACTGACTTCTTTCAACAACAAGAACAACAAGAAGCATATATATAAAACATCTTTTGTGTAATCCATCAGCTCAAATTGCTTGACAAATGAAATGGTGTGTTTGGAAATAAGAGATTTAAAGTATCACTATTGACCAAAGTCCTGTAGCTTAGTGGTTAGATCACTCACCTCGCAAACCAGAAGACCTGGTTCGATTCCTGGGCAGGCAGGGCGAAACATTGGGCAAGTTTCCTTACTTCACATGACTCTGTTTACCTAGCAGTAAGTAGGAACCCGGTTGTAAGTCAATTGGCGGATCGCTGTTCCGGGGATAATAATCCAATCAAAAAAATAATGATTTGGTTACTCAATCCATGACCGTTTGGGAACACTGCTGTGCACAATTGGCTGTCGCGTTTTGCCTACAAAGTATACAGTCAATTCACTTTACAGTGTATTCTGTGAAGCGCTTTGGGAAGTGTAGAAGATGTGATAAGGTGCTATATCAAATGCAAGGATTATTATTATTATTATTAAAGACGTGTTTTAAGAGATATTTATCTAGTTACTATCTGAGCAACATGGACTGAGGGAGCCTGAGTTAAGATGTTAGGAATGTTAGTATTGGCCCGAGATCGCCTGGGTTATGAAAGTGAAAATCATTGCATGTTCCTGCGCCTGCTGGAGGTGCACATATGCTGACATCGGCTGACATTGTTCAAGAGGAGAGACACTGAAGATATTGGCTTCTAACAGATTGCCTCAATATTGTCAAAATCACCACATGTAATGCTGACAGGAATTTCAGCTCTCAGGTGATGGCAGCACTTGGCTCACCTGCGATGCACTCTCCAGTCGGATAACATAGCAACATTCACACATGAATAATGACCATTTGTATGTACCAGAGGTCAACTGTTGTCATTAGAAAGAAACAAAGGAGTCCAGCCCCTTCAGCAGAGGAAAGGAGGGGAGAAATTTGGCAAAACATTTGAAAAAAGGATTCTTTTCCTGAAGGAGAGAAGTTTTATGGATGTCTGTGCTGCATGGCGTAAGGACATTTTATCAGCTTGTGATTTAGTAGCTGAATGCTGGAATGATGAAGGGGAAACAGTAAGTTTTCTGCTGTATGATTTACGTCACTTTGTTTCTTTGTTCCAGGAACAGCACCAAAGTTCCCTGGAGTTCCAGGTGCCACAGAAGAAAGGAGACCTAGCAAAGATGGTCAAGTTTCTTGAAAGCAACAAACAGGAGTTAAAAATCGACCACTACTCCATCAGCCAAACTACTCTAGACCAGGTACAGTATGAAGCCTTGTTTCATACGTGACGCTTGGACCCACAACCTTCTGACTCAGGGGCGAGAACGCTACCTGATACATCTTGCCACTGACCAATGTGTTAAAATATATGATGGTTCAGAATTGTCGATAATTCTTAAATGCAGTCTGAATTTGCACAGAAGAAGATAATTTTGTGAACCTCCTCCAGAATTCCAATTTGACACAATATCTTGCCTAGACAGCATTGGAGTTGACAGATTGGAGTGTCAGGTAGCAGAATACAGGAGAGTTGGAGTACTGAGCTAACCTAGTATCCCATGAGGTGAAACTGAGCGATAGCACTCTAGGGTCAGCAGCAACAATCCTGGCCTCTCGGTGCATAAAAGTGACGGGGTGAAAATCTAATTTTATGTACTGATGGAGATCTGCAGTTTTAGGCTCTCTTCCCCACTGAGTTTGGCTGGTGATCAATGCACATCAATGGGGACTGGCACTTCAGAGCAGCCTGTGAGCTGATCTGAAACTACCTGCCCCCTGAAAAACAACACCAACTAATTAATGTAACACTGTTCCTCCGTGTCCCTGCCAGCTACACCCTAAACAAACAAAAGGTGTTGACTACAGCACACTGCGCAATTTTAAGATCACAACTGCACGTGGAGACTGGACTTGAAGTGCAATATGTGACAGGAATGCAGTGAATGGTGTAGAACCCTAATCTCACAAAACCACGTTGCCAGGCACTGCGCCAGAAGTCACCAAGTCGTTTTTGATAAAGAATTACAGAAAAATTCCACCATGATGACACCATAGAAAATTAAATCCTAACAAAGAAAATTAAATCGCTTTAAGTGACAATCTAGTCAGGATTCAGATGACACTTGTGGTCTTGAGCACTCATCTAAATCCCTTGATTTAATTATGAGCATGCCACTCCTTCTCAGCAATCCATTATTCATTGTTTCTTTTTAATTATGTACATTGTTAAATGTATGATAACATTAATCTCGTACCTGTCTGGAGATTAATAACCTGTCTCTTTGGTTCATTAGGTGTTTATTAACTTTGCTCGTCAGCTGGAGGAACCTCTGGATCTAACAGAAAACACAGAAACCAATCCACTTGTGTAGTTCAGTGAAGAATCCGAAAAGGAAGCATACAAAAAAATGACTGCTTAAGATTCAAGCTCATTTGATTCTTCCTTATGTTGTGTTACAAATTAGAGAGCTCAGGTTTTGATGAGCATGAAAATACCTCAGAATTCTCCCTGATGTTTTCAGAAATCTATTCGTCAATCATTTTATTAGTGTTATGTTAATATAATAATTATTGCATTTTCCATATTAGAGCATTTTCTTTATAATATAAAAATTTCAATGAATTTTGCACTCATAGATTTGAGGTATGTTACTGCTTAGGGAACGGTCACCTTTTCCATTCCAGGCATCCAATGTCAACACCAAAAACTCAAGGGTCAGATGGAAGAATGCTGTTGGCTGCAAAGCAAAGCTCGCTGGACTTTGGCTTCAAAATGTGCCACAACCAGTTTTCCACTCTCTGCACCAGCCACACTATGGTTCTCTCTAAATGAGATTGCCAATTTTTAAGTGATAATCAAGACTTGGATTGAGACTGACCTAACATTTAAAAAAAAGCCTAATTATCTTGTGATCTTGTATAACTTGCAGGTGTTTCTTTGACTTTTGTAAAATGAAACTAAGTGGAAGAATGTTGCTGTTTATACCTTTGAATTAATTCAATTTTTATTTTCTCTTACTAAATTTCTTTTTGATAAAATTTAGCAATCGGTTGGATGCCATGACTGGCATTTAAAGAATCTAATTCTTACAAAGATGGGAGGGAGGGAGTAGTGCATAATTCCAAATTATATTATTCCAAATAATGTAATAATCAAAAAAATTATTCCGATTACAAGACTTGTTTAATTGATGAATTGAAGAAAATTGTGTGCATTTTGTAAAGTGTAAAGTACATCAAATTTAGACATCAAATAAGACTTTCAAAAATAAAATAAAATTTAATTTTGTTCAAGGGCATTGCCAAATGATTTGTGTTTACGGCTAAACTGACAAAAACAAAGTATAAATGTTATTATGCGTACCCGCATTTGTAGTTTTTGTTCTGCTTTTAAATTTGTACTGGTCACATATTACTGGCTACCAATATTGTTCATTTTTATGTTCTTCAACACAATTGAGCCTTTCGCTGTTTTAAGTATTGCCAACAAAATACATAGTCATTACATTTTACGGTAAAGTCCTATGAAGAACTTTAAGACATCCTCCCAACGTGAAAACCGCTACATCAAAAGCAAGGATTTTTATAAAACTGAACAATGACCCCTTGGCCAGTTACATTGCAGCTGCCAATTACATTGCAGCTGACCTGACAGCATATTATACGTGAAATTCATATATTTTGTAGTAACTTGCATAAATGAGCTGAAATAGTTTATCTGAAATCACTTTTAAAATATGTAAACTATTTATAAAATAAGATCAGTCTTCAAGATCTGAATGAAATATGTTCCTCTGAAAACTATTACGGTCATTATCCTTTTAAAACTATCCTCTGCAGTGATGTGAAAATAGATTAATTAACATTTCGCTGATGGTCCTTTTGCTGTTTCAGTTTTGTGTCAATGTTGAGCAAGATGTTGAATAAGACACAAAGAAGACTACAAATTATTGTATTCTATAAAGACAATAAACTAAAACAGATCTTATTTCACTGAGGCTTTTGAAGCTAGCTTTTGGCTTTTGATCCAAAACTCTGCCGCTTGTATTCGTATTTTTATCCGTACGAGACTTGGCACCTGATCACCCCAGGCAATGTCAAGCTCCACTAGCTCCTATTGCAGAATGGACTGATTTCAAGATCCTCACACTCACTTACAAATCAATTCACATCCTGGCATCTCCTTACTTCATTGACCTGCTTACTCTCCACTCCACTATTCACCCCCTTCACTCAGTTGGCTCCAGTCTCCTGCAGGGTCCTCATCCCTTCCGATCTACACCAGCTGGTGTGGTTTGAGCCACTACATCCTGAAACTCTGGAACTCTCTGCCCCAATTCCTCCTATACGCGGCCCTCTCCTTCCATGTCTTCAGATCACATTTGAAGACCTTCCTGTTTGATCATGCCTACAGTCATCTCACCTCCCTCCCTAACTCGGTGTCCGACACTCTTTACGTGCTCCGAGCCGCTACCTGTTCGAAGTACACTATATAAATGCAAGTTGTTTTT
Organism: Callorhinchus milii; assembly: GCF_018977255.1. Classification (NCBI taxonomy): domain Eukaryota; kingdom Metazoa; phylum Chordata; class Chondrichthyes; order Chimaeriformes; family Callorhinchidae; genus Callorhinchus; species Callorhinchus milii. The sequence continues at coordinate 64,422,597 of NW_024704743.1, forward strand.
TATTTGATTATTTATTATACGGATAGTTATTGTGAATGTCTTGGTAAAGAAACAAACGCATTCTTTACGTGAGGGACAGCTGTCTGCTTCTATTTTTGAAGAATGATTTGTTTGTGATCTCTTTGCAATTATTTCCAATCATTTTAGTTCAATAAATTGCTCATCTATTTTTGTTACTTATTCTTTGCTCAATTATTTATTCACAGTAATATGCACAAAACATTCTAATATTTAATGCTATCACAAATTTTCAATGTGTTATATCGAATTTCAACTTTCTTGGTAACAACCAATTTCAGCTGCACTTGGCTTTGCTCCTGTTCTGCGTAACCCTGTTTATGTAAGTACAAACAATCAAACTCAGGGCCAACCATAAAACACCGGAAATCATTCTTCAGTCTCCATAAAATAATTAAAAATAACAAACTTTTGCTACAGGCAACAAACAAACAGGTATTTTCTCTCTCTCTCTCCTGGCTCCTCCTGATTTTCTTCTTCTCTGGCCCAGAGAAATGCCAGTTAAGCAATTTTGAAGGTCTGCTCACCTTTGAGGCCTTTACAGTTTGTTGAGACTTCAAAGGGCTTATTCAAGTAGAACTAGGAAAGAATTTAGCTGTTTTATTTGAGTTAATAACTAGAACATCTTACATCTCAGCACATTCACTCCTGAGTGCGAGCAGTTTGGAAGACATGGTTCTGTCCACCCAACAGTCTTTCCATTACAGTATCCAGCTGTTTCTTAATTGACTTCACTGTTCTGGCTTCTACCTTCCTGCCTGGTAACTTGATACAGCTGTTGATTATTTCCTTAATCTTTGCTTAAATGGTCTGTCCCAACCCTTAATATGTGTTCATCGATCCTACCCCTTTGGCACATCTGAAAGTATTGGTTTGAGTGGCATTGATCTTGCCACATCTTTAATAACAGACTGCAGTAAAGGCAACCGTTTCTATTACCGTGAACTTTAAGGGAAATACATTTCTTATACTTGTTTCTTAGTAATCCCAGATACTAGTGTGATTAACTTAGTAGTTTATGATTAGCATTTCCATACAAAATACACAGTCATTACACTTTACAGAATACCTTGTGAAGCATTTTGAGATATTCTCTGAATGTGAAATGCACAATATCAAGTGTAAGGATTGGTATTATTAACATCTTGGGAAAACGTGCTTTACTACTGACTTTTTAATGGAAAGATCTCCATGTAAAGTTTTGTGTGAGATACAAACTAAAGGGTGATACAAAAAGACTAATTCTTGTGGGAAGGAATATTCCTTACCTGGAATAATAAAGATCTGTATTCCAAGCAAATTCTCCCAAGTATTGGGTGATGTATAAATTAACACCAATTGCAAGCCATGGTTGTTAGCCATGGTTGTGGTGCCGTTGCTCAAAATTCCAGCTCAAGGAACGCAGGCTAAACAAAAAAACAGTTGCAATGTGATTGGCTTTTGAGAGCATGAATTTAAAGAGAGATTGGAGTTGGGGGCATAGTAGCTGAAGGCTCAGCCACTGATAATGCTGCAGAGGGGTTGGGGAACTCTTAGCTGGCCTGAGTTAGCTGAGCAGAGGGAACAAGCAGAGGTGTGGGGTAGGAGAAGGGATTTATGGGCGAGGGTGTAAACTTTGAACCCAATCCATTGGTGACAGGAAGCCAGCAAATTAAATACTTCATATCCATCCATGCAAAATCCTGGAATGATTCAGTGTGAGGGAGTGGGGAGATTCTGCACACAATTAGCACAGAGAAAATTGGGTTGACACAAAATCTGTTCGGGAGTTACCCCAGTTGTGCTGTGTTTTGTGTTCTGAATTATTTGTAGACTTTAAACATAATCACACTATTAAGGACTGGTCAATTAAACAAGAACAACAACAGCAAAATTACATTTGTATAGCGCCTTTCAAGTCGAAAGGATGTCCCAAGGCACTGGATAGTCAGTGTTTTGGACCCGAGCTAGGATTCGAGATCTAGGAGGGCGGAGGGCAGGGGTGAATTGAGACGACAGGGGTGGGAGCATTTTGGGGAAGCAGCTCAAGTTGGCGGTGGCCACCAAGATGTGCACACCGAGACTAAAACCACTAATTAATGGATGAAATGAATTGAATTAAAGACCAGGAATCATTTTGCATCATATTTTGGAGTGCTACATGTGCAATTGAGACTCATTTGTAGTGGAGATTAATTCATTTATAATGGAAATGCTTTCTTATAAAGGCACTAAATGAACTGAAACCAATGTGGTTTTTAGAACCATTGGATCTCATTAACAATATTTATGTTGTAGTTCCAGTGACATTATAGGAGTTGTAGGTCATGCTCTATTTTTAAAAAGTACAGTAGCTACAGTGGAGTCCTGTAGCTCAGTGGTTAGAGCACTCGCTTTGCAAGCGAGAGACCTGAGTTCAATTCCAGGCAGAGCGAAACCTTGGGCAAGTTTCCTTACTCCACACGCCTAATAATAATCCCTCCAAAAAAAAAACAATAATAAATTGGTCATTTTCAATCTACGACTGTTTGTGGGACATTGCTGTGCGCAATTGGCTGCCGCGTTCGCCCACAAATATACAGTCAATTCACTTTACAGTGTGTTCTGTGAAGCGCTTTGGGATGTCCTCCCGACGTGAAAAGCGCTATATCAAATGCAAGGATTATTATTGTTATTACAGTGATAAACTGTAGTCTATAGTACCATGAACGTAAAAGGGCTGCAACACATGGCATGGATGATAACGGATGATTACATGATCACAGGAAAGGGCCCACGGAATAATACATTTTCCAGAACATTCCAGAAAGTGAAAATACAAGATGCAGAGCCGCTCTTGACACTGATTAGACAATGTTTAGATTGTTTGTTAATTGATGATTGACCATTAATAAAACACTTCTTATTTGCTCCCTTACTCAAAAGGCATCAGCCTGCTTCATGTCCTCCAATCTATCCCAACATTGGCAGCTGGGTTTTCAGCCGATTTGTCTCCTCTCCTCTGGCACTCCATCCCAGAGCCCTCTGACTTGTTTCCTTCCACATTTCATTCAAGGTCCGCTCAAGAAATACTTCTTTGAGTGGATTTTCAGTCATCTTTCCTTTCCCCATCCTATGGGCTCCCCTCCACAGTTTTGTTGCCAAGCCAAGATTGCTTGGGATATCTTGCTGATGTAAAACATACTATATAAATGTAAAATTGTATTATATTGACTCTTATACCTTAGTTCCTTCTCTTGATTTTTATTCCTTAACTCAAATCTGTCCTCTGTGTCTACTACAGTACTGTTGTGTATGTTTCTCAGGTCTGGACTTTTCTCTGCTGCTTTATTTCACAAGGTTAGGACTAGGCAAAAATGAGCACTTTTCCAAGAGGGTTCTCCTTTGTCTGTGCCACTCTCGTGGCTCAATAAATTCTTGGGGAGGCAAGATAGTACAAAGCTACTTTGTAATAATAATAATAATCCTTGCATTTGATATAGCGCTTTTCACGTCGGGAGGACGTTCCAAAGCGCTTCACAGAACACACTGTAAAGTGAATTGACTGTATATTTGTGGGCGAACGCGGCAGCCAGTTGCGCACAGCAATGTCCCACAAACAGTCATGGATTGAAAATGACCAATGTATTATTGTTTTTGGTTTGGAGGGATTATTATCAGGCGTGTGGAGTAAGGAAACTTGCCCAAGGTTTCACCCTGCCTGGAATTGAACTCAGGTCTCTCACTTGCAAAGCGAGTGCTCTAACCACTGAGCTACAGGACTCCACAGGACTCTACAGGACTTTCTGACCTTCCCTCTTGATACTTAAGGGAAGTTGAAGAACTTAAGAGTTGCCTTTTGCAAATCCTGTTCCTGCAGTGAGTCAAGTCACTTTTCAAACCATGAGGATGGATTTCACAATTTAGAAATCCAAGTGGGGAATGCTTATCAATATATGTCACTCTTACCTGCCCGACTCAAAAGAACCTTATCCAAAAATAGGTCGAATAGGAGTGGTGTTCCCACCAATTTGCATATGGATTTTCGGATTGGCTACTAAAGAAATCTATTAAGTCATAATACAAATATGATCTTATCAATCTTACAACACTCACCTCTGGCTGTATCTTATTATTTTTTTGGTCAGCCGGTTGTCTGACATATGCGGAAATCCATCATTAAGAGTATCCAAACCAAACTGAGAGTTCCATGCACCCCACCTATACATGGAAATTCCCGAATGAGGCAACGGAGAGGGTATCCTAATAACCTGCATGCCAAAGCTTTAACTGATAGGGTGATCCAAGCTAAACAAGTCCTGTTGCAGAAAGTTTGTTAGATAGTCTCAAGGGCAGGTTATGTGGTTATAGCTGGTTCAATTCTAGCAGTATTTTGCCTTGGCCTTGGCTCTCACCACCCGTGGCTAATACTCTCAGGAATTAAGTAAATGTGGTATGTCTTTCCAGGGATCCAGTGCATATTCCATTCCAGAGAAATAGGAAATTTTCCATGTGTAGGTGGTATACTTATGTGGAACTCTCAGTTTGGTTTGGTGACGGGTTTTCAGATATGTCAGACACCTGTCTGACCAAAACAATTCTGGAGATGAAATTATGAATTACATTTTCAGGAAATTTCAAGCTTTGGATTACAGAGCACTATATTAATATACCATTATAGACACAGTGGATAAACAGCTTCTCTATCACAGTATGGCTTCCAAACAAATACTTTTTCAATGATTCATGATTAATCTGCAGTGAAAGTGAATAACAGAACATTCAACCTCCGAAGCTCATGCTGAATCCTTACTGAAATAACATTAACATATTGGGCTTGAGCTGAAACTAATAAACTACAGGTTGTGGCTTGTGCAAATTAGAGTCTCAGTGTACAGCAATTAAACTTTTCTGACAATGTAGAATGGGTAGATTTGCATTAATATTTGGGACTTTTAATTTTTTTTATTCATATTATTGAAGAGTGCTAATTAAAGAGCAGCATTTCAATATGGTGGCAAAGAACCTTGGGGAAGTTCATACTAACTGTTCCATTTCTCGTATTAAAGTGTACATACATTTCACATGACATTGAAACCAATGATTAGAAATGTGCCTTTCTTGTGTTTGCATTTTCAATAGCAATGCCTTGAAATCAACCTCTATATTTATTGGATTCCACACTTCCATATCTCCTTTTTGGAAGATAGAATGTTTATGAGCTGACACATAGGCTTTTTCTAGTTAAAGTCAAAACAGATTTATTGATGAGTTAGAGTGACTAAATATACAACATGGATGATACTGTCTCGGAAACCTAAAAATCTTAAAGAAATCCTACAGTTTTTGAAGCTAGGAGATGTGGACAGTAAAGATTCCATGGCATGATTCGAAAAGAGAAGGGACTCCTGGCCAACAATGCCCCAGATAATGTTGGATTTCTCTTTTCATGGTTGTTTTTGAAAGATCCCTGTGTATAAATTGGCTGTCACATCGACCTACAAATGCAGTCACTACATATTACAGGATATCCTGTGAAGCACTTTGAGATGTCTTGACAACCGGATAACGCTGTATATCAAATGTAAGGATGTTTCTATCATTATGTAATTTAGTACATGAAACATTGTAGTGCTGTGTAGTTTAACCAAAGCCCATTAACCTCAGGAGGCTATACTTTAAGTAAATCCTGTGAAGCACTTTGAGATATTCTCCTGATGTGATAGAATCTATATCAAATGTAAGGATTATTATTATTGTAAAAAGCCACAAGTGGACTCAGTTATGTTAGAATTAACCTCTTACACATCTTATATTGTAAATCAGGGATGGCCAACTTGTGGCCCATAGGCTGGATGCAGCCTACATAACTATTTTACCAAGTTGGCCATCCCAGTTTTCAATAATTCCTCTTTGATGATGATTAGATTAGTTCTAGGCTCCTTTCCATGGGCCTACTGTAGACTGCTCATAGTATTTACCTGATTCGTTTACGCACAGATTGAGCTGATTGCTCCTGGAGAGCATGAGGATCATACTTGTCATCTAGTTACCCATCTGCACATAGTTGCCAATGCATTGCAATCCATGGAACTATTGGATGGAATAAGATATATGTCAGAAGTTGAACAGAAGTTTGATTTCCATGTAATGCTTAAGTTCCTCTCATTAGACCAGAAACCTCAGGTACTATTTTCACACTGCAGCTGGTGTCCAATGTAACTAGCTGTTGAGTCGAATCATCACTATATTTTAATTATTCAAACACTGAAATAATCAAGTTCACAGGGACATAATGATCCATTTAAGAAACCTTTATATAGCAATGTGCATAATACAGAAAGCTGTATTTACTAATCCGGAGAACAGAATTAATGGTTACAAGAGTTTCTTCTACTTTATCCTTTCATCTTTGTCTTTGTTTCTTTTCATATTCTTTATTTGCTAGCTTCTGTTTCTTTCTCAGGTCTGAAGAGCATCAGCTACAACAGCTACATTTATACCCAATTGGTTGTTTGATTCTTCCTTCAACTCTAACCATCTAATTGACTTCACAGGTATAATTTCCTCAATTTTACTCTTTCATCCCACAAAACCAGTTAATTGAAACATTACTTATAATCCTGATCGCATCTTGACTGCATTTTGACTTCATTTGTAAAAACACAGACTTCGATAAGGAAAGGTAGCTTTGCCCTTGATTTCCTCTACAACAACAACAACAACAAGATTCCATTTATAGAGCGCCTTTCTCGTCGGGAGGACGTCCCAAGGCGCTGTACAGTAGGGTCAGGACCCGAGCAAGGGGGAAATGGTCAGGGTGAGGGGAGGGAAGGGAGGGAGCGAGGAGGGGGTAGAGAGTCGAGAGGGGAGCTGAAGTTTATGAGCCAAGGCCATCCTAATACTGTCTCTTTGTTCTACCTCTCACCTAAGACATGAGTAAGGAAAGAAAAATGTCACAAAATTATCAATACAATCCACTTAAAAGTACCAGACAGATCAAAGACATTAGACAGATAGACACCATTCATTCTCAGCAAGATTACAAAAGTTACAAAATACAACCATTAACAAAATTTCACACAAAGGTTTGAATGTTAAATCATTTCTATTATAGGCAAAATATACAGTAATACAACTTATACTAGTACCTATTGCCTCCCTTCCCCTCTCTCCTCACTCTTGCTCAGCACCTACTCTGTCCTTGCACTCCAAGGCTTACCATACCCTATGTGAATGGTGATCCATAAATACAAATTGTTGTTGAAATGCTAATTGAAAAACAAATAGGTGGAATTAATCTCTGGGATCATTGGAATTAATAAGAAAGTTATTTCAATTTGCACCAATGCAATTGCAATGATAAACTTATGATTGATTCACTGTAAAAATAATGTAGTATAGGCTGCCAAACATGCTAAATAAATGTACCCATAAATTGGTTTTAACTATGAATCAGGGAAGATAAATCCCAGTGAATTTTCCCAGTATAATAAAAACTTCTATTCAGTGTATAGTTCATAATGCTTGCATGTTGATTCTTGTAGAGTTTGTTCTCCTGTGTTGCATGTAGAAAATGTGTTAATGTAGGTAAAGCTTTATTTTTCTCCATTTGTGTGTTTAGTGAGGTTGTCCCTGTGCAATTGGAATACATGCAATTGTAAATTATAAATAACATGGCCTCCTAAATCCAAAACTAAATTATATTTTTAAAACGGTGTTACATTAAAATTGGTAATAAGTGAACATAAATTCAGGATTGTCTTGGAATACTTAAGGGAGAGAAGAAATGTGTTCACACAGAGGAGCAGTAAAACCTGAAATGCTTTGCCACAAGTGATTATGGAAACTAAAATGATAATGATTAAAAAGGAATTGGATAAACGATTGAAAAGAATTGTTATAAAAGGGAACAGAGAAATAGCAAAGAAATTGGAATAGAGTGGATAGTTTCAAAGGAGAAGCTAACAACAGTTTAGAGTCAATAGCTTCCTCGTGTTCTATAATTTAGGATATGTTTTTTAGGGCCCAGGGACAAATTTGTAAATCAACCAAAGCCACATCAACAAATTCACCACAGTGCTTAGTGCACAGAGCAAAAAAATCCCAATCAGTAGTTTCCTATTCCCAATGACAAAAATAATCAATAATCTGTATGCATTAAAAATGTCATAATACTGTAATCATTCCTTTGATACTGCATTCAGAATGTAATTCATATTGTCATTACAGTGGAATATAAATATTTTATGAGTTTACAGAAATATTTATATCACTTCTACAACACATTAAAGCTTGATTTTTATTCTGTGCTCGAACAGCCTGATCACATTTACATTTAAATAAGTATAAAAATTATAGTCCTGGACTCCATGGCATAACACATGAGGTCAAACTTGGCTGGATATAATATCACTGATAGACATGGGCATTATGGACATCGAGTCTTTTCTGGACAGGAGGATTTTGCTGAAGATAGGAAACAGTTGTTCATCTACCTTTCAGTCAATCATCAGTCTACTTTTTTTTCATTGTACTGGACTCAGACAACAACAACACCAACAAATTACATTTGTATAGCAGCTTTCATGTTGGGATGACATCCCAAGGTGCTGGACATTCAGGGATTTGGACCCGACCTAGGGGTTGGGATGAGGAGGGTGGAGGACAGGGAGGGTAGGGGTAAAAGAGTGACTGAAATCGCGGTCAAAGAGAAGGGTCTTGAGACTTACATTCAAGGAGGCAAGGGAGGGAACAAGGCAAAGGGACTGTGGGATGGAGTTCCAAAGGGTGGGGGCAGAGAAGCTGAAGGCCCGACCGCCGATGATGGGGCGGGCCAGGCAGGGGACGTGGAGCAGGCCAGCGCCTGCTTAGCGGATGGAGCAGACAGATCGATATGAAGTTAGCAGGTCATAGAGGTATGGAGGAGCATGGCAGTGGAAAGCTTTTAAAGTGAGGATGAGGAATTTGAACTCTATCCTCTGGGGAATGGGGAGCCGGTGGAGCTGGGCAAGGATGGGGATGATAGGGTACATACTGTAACCCAAATGAGGCCCACAAGCTTTTCAAAATGTACCTATTTGACAGCACGTTTGGTCATCTTTCCCTTCTTCACCCTCTTTGGCTCCTCCCCAACCCCAGCATGGGTACCCAGCCAGCAGAGTGAAACGTTTTGAGAAATCCTCCTGATGTGAAAGGCACTATGTAAACGTAAATTGTATTGTATTGTACTGAAACTGAAATGAAGCAGTGTTACCTCATGAAATCACAACTTTCCTTTCCTTGTTATGTCTATTACTGTTCGCCTTAGTGAGTTAATAAGGGAATATCTGTCAATCATGGCCAATCAAGTTCCAATCTATTCCTGCATTAGTTTCACTGATACTAATTTGGAAATTGCAATATATAAAAAAATAAGAGTCTAGGCATTGTTGACAGTTTTAAAATTACAAAGATATAAGAATAATTATAGGAAATGTGTTGGGTATTCTTTCATCTCACTCTGCTGGTTCATCAGAGAGTGAGGCAGTAACTATCAGCAACTGGAATTCACTATTTCCTGTTAGATCTAGTGCTGCATCAAAATCAGGTCAGTTGAATACATTGTGACTATCTTTCAAAGCAAACCTTTCTCTGTGCACAATGCTCTGATTGCTGTGCCTTTGTTTGCTGATCTTAACCATAGCATGGGCTAACCTACATTTTGTTCACAAGACTTGTTTCATTTTAATTCAAACTTCAATGTAATCATCTGAGAACTGAAGATTATCTTCACTTCATCGAAAACAGGCGTACTCTCCACTTAGATTGTAAACAGCACAATGTTAAATATTGCACAATACAAAGTGCTTTGAGAAGTCCTTAACAATAACTTGCATTTGTATAACCCCATTTCTATATGCTAACACCTGTGAGTGTCGGTCCTCCTATTGCGAAGGATACTATAATGATTATTATTATTATTATTATTATTATTATTATTGGTGTCTAAATCAGAAGATTTGCAAAGGATGGTGAGACACTGACTTCCCAGTATTGCAACTGAGATCAGAAGAGGGTTGTCCATTATATATCCAAGACTTGCTATTTATTAATATTTTTGTGAATCTCACAAGTTAGATCCCAATGTCCATCATAGGTTCACATCAGAAGGAAGTCTCAATCTGCCTCACATGATTTATTATAATGTGCAGTGAGTGCATTTTGGATTAGTCACTGGGGAAGCCAAGATGGTTTTACATGCTTATTGATCTTTAAGTTAGTGTTCATTTTCATTATGATCTCATATGGCATGATGGCACCTTCAACATCTCATCTAAAGAACAGCACCTTTAAAAATGCATAACTTACAACCTTCTGTCTCAGAGCCGAGAGTGCTATCAACCTCGTCAGGCTGATGCCTAAGTTTAATTTGTTAACTTTTATTTTCAAATAATTCACCAATAATTTTTAGAGCAAACACTCTATACTTGTACAGTTTATAACAGTGCTGATTTGTTAATCAGCCTTGAGACACAGAAGTTATTTAGAGTACCTAATTAAGGGAGACAGGCATAGATTCCTCTGACAGGTCGCCTGTTTCATTACATAAATTCTGATCACATAGTTTGCCTGAAATAGAAACTTGGCTTTGTTTTACTTATTTCATTTTCCCTTCCTCCAGGCTCTGTTTCTTGTTTGAAGTTCTCCCAGTGGGCTCTTTTTTACTCTTTCCACAAGGATTGCATTGATTGCTTTCTTCACTGGTGCAGTACTTCAAACTCTGTGTTGTATTGTGTCAATGTAGAAGGTGCTGATCCAACCATTCATCTGATAGGTTTCACTGTTTGCAAAGGAGTTTGTCTCCTTTCTTTAATTCACTATCGGAAGCTGTCACCACCACAGGTGGTAAATACTGTAGCAATCCCTTTACTCACGCATTAAATGTAATTGACTGAGTACCTGCTCCCCACGGTCTTTCTCTTATTACCTAGAGAGATCATCAATTTTATCCTTGTCTGCTAACTAGGTTATCAACTTACCTCTTGTAAGACTTTGTGACTCAGACAAACTGTTTTTTTCACATGTTAATTTGGTTATTTTCATTTCAACTCAAGCGTCATACTTTTATGGTATTTATTTTTGGCTGTAAAATATGATTTATCATTCTTGCTTTTGTTTCCCCTTCCTCTCTTATTTTCTTTCATAGCAATTGGATTCTGATTTCAGCTCCAGTATTGTGACTTTCTGTATGGTTCCAGATTGGTACTATTTTTACTTTTTCAAAGTAAAAATACTACTAAGAAATATTCCATCTTCCAATGTTCTTTGGATCAGTCTTGAATCCCCTGCTGTGCTTAAGAGTCTGTAATTCCAGCTATTGAGAACTGACAAAGGTAGAATTTCTGATTGCTTATTCAGGAGTACAATCTCTCCCTTTGTGATGAGGGGAGGGGTGGGGGAAGTAGGGGGAAGAAAGAGAGGGAAGTATCATTATACTTCCTACTTGCCTATGACTGAAGAGCATTGGATGGTTTAGGGAACTGGTAGATTTGAACCAGACCAGCTAAAATTGAGGTAAACTTGCTCTTTGTCTATTAAGAGCTCCGAAACATTAGGGAGGGAGTGGACAGGTGGTTAAGGGGTTAGCAGGTTGGAGAGGTAGGAGGGGGCAAGGCCGTGGGGGACCTTGAAGGTGGGGATGAGAATTTTGAACTCGATCTTCTGAGGCATAGGGAGCTAGTGGAGCCGGGCAAGAGTGGGTGTGATGGGCTCACGGAGCCTGGTGAGGAGAGGACATGAGCTGCAGTGTTCTGCGTGAGCTGCAGCTTGTGGAGGGAAGAAGTGGGAAGGCCGACAAGCAGGGAGTTGGGATAGTCGATAGATGTAATGAAGGCATGTATGAGGGTTTGAGTAGCCTGAGGGGTGAGGCAGTGGTGAAGCCAGGTGATGTTGTGGAGGTGGGGCAAGGCAGAGCAGGTCTTGGCATGGATGTGGGGGAGAAAAGACAGTTGAGAGTCAACACCTAGGTTCTTGACAGGCTTGGTGAGGTGGAGTGCGCATCCGTGGTTCCTGATGCTGCTACTGCCTGAGGTACGGAGGCGCTTGCGCAAGCCAATCAGGAGGACCTCGGTCTTGCTGACGTTCAACTGTAGAAAGGTGGCTCTCATCCAGGACTTGATGCCAGACAGGCAGTCTGAGTGGTCCACGGTGTTGAAGGCAGTAGAGAGGTTCAGGAGGACAAGAAGACACAGGAAGCCCTAATCACAGATGGACAGAATGTCATTTGTCACCTTGACCAAGGCTGTTTCTGTGCTGTGGACGGCACGGAAACTCAATTGGAAGGGTTTACAATCAGAATATACACTCTAAACTGTGACTCTACCAGTTTGAAGAGCAATGTTTGAGCAGTAGAATTACTTAGCATTCTCAATACCAACCAGTGTAGTACTGAACCGTGGATATAAGAACATGCGTCTTTGGATGATACATTTAACCAAGGTCCCGTCGCCTATTCAGGTAGATGGTAAAGATCCCGTGGCACTATTTGAAAAGAGAAGGAAGCTTCTCCCTCTGGGTGTTTTGGCCAACAATCTCCCAAGTAAAATGGGTCACTCACTCCATGGCTGTTTGTGGGACATTGCAGTGCGCAAACTGGCTGCCGTGTTTCACCCACAAAATACAATCAATTCACTTAGTAATGGATCCTGTGAAGTGCTTTGAGATATCTTGATGACATGATAAGGTGCTCTATCAAATGGAAGGATTATTATTCTGTGCTCAAGAACCCTCCCAGCAGTCATCATCCCAAGCCTTTGATGTTTCTCATCTCACAGAAATCTGCCTCCAGAGTGGTTAGGAGACCATTTCAGAGCAGACTAAGATATATAATAATAATACAGTATATTCCAGGAAGCACTTTGGAACAACCACCTGAGGCAAAAGGCACTATACCACTACACCAAATGCAAGTTATTATTATTAGTAATAGTAGCTTTGACAAAGAGTTCAACCCTTCATCAGGCCACCCCCTCCTTTAGAGAGGAGAGTGACAGTTTTGTGTGGGTCAGAGCCTCCCCTTCCAGTATCTATTTTCCTTTTTTTGTCCAAGTCCAGTTTACAGCTTGGTCACATCTGGACCAGAAGCAAATTTAGAAATAATAATTATAGTAATTATTGCATTTGATATAGTGTCTTATGGGAACACAGGAACATAGGAATTAGGAGCAGGAGTAGGCCATTTGGCCCCTCGAGCCTGCCCCACCATTCAATAAGATCATGGCTGATCTTCTAACGTAACTCCATCTGCCCGCCTTATCCCCATATCTCTTAATCCCTCTATTCTTTAGAAACCTATCAATCTCAGTCTTGAATATGTTCAAGGACTGAGCAACCACGGCCTTCTGGGGTAGAGAATTCCATAAATTCTCTTGTCTTTGAGGCATCTCAAAGCGCTTCACAGAATATACTATCAAGTGAATTGACTGTATATTTTGTAGGCGAAACGGAGCCACCAATTGCGCACAACAGTGTCCCACAAACAGTTGTGGATTGACCAATTTTTTAAAATATGTTTTTTGAAGGGATTATTTCCCCCGGAAATTGACTAACAACCGGGTTCCAATATACTGCTAGGTAAACAGAGGCATGTGGAGTAAGGACACTTGCCTAAGGATTTGCCCTGCCCAGGAATCAAACCCGGGTTCTCTCGTTTGCGAGTCAAGTGCTCTTACCACTAAGCTACAGGATTTCAATATTCAACAACAACAACAAAATTACATTTGTATAGTGTCCTTCATGTCAGGAGGATGTCCCAAAGCACTGGACAATCAGTGTTTCGCACCCGAGCTGGGAGTCAAGATTGGGGAGGGCGGAGGGCAGGGGGGAAGCAGTGTGATCGAAAGCAGTCGAAGAGGAGGGTCTTGAGATGGGTCTTGAAGGAGGCAAGGGAGAGGACGAGGTGGAAGGACTATGGGATGGAGTTCCAGAGGGTAGGGGCAGAGTGGCAGAAGGCCCGCCCGCCAATGGTGGGGTGGGTGAGGTGGGGGACGTGAAGCAACGCTGGATCCTGCTGAGCAGAGGGAGCGAGCAGGATGGTAGGGAATTAGGAGGTTGCAGAGGTAGGGGGGAGCAAGTCCATGGAGGGCTTTGAAGGTGAGGACCAGGACCTTGAACTGTATCCTCTGTGTGATGGGAACCAGTGGAGTCAGGTGAAGATGGGGGTGATAGGGTCACGGAACTTGGTGTGGGAGAATACATGGGCTGCAGAGTTCTGGATGATCTGCAGCCTATGGAGGGAGGAGTTGGGGAGGCTGACAAGCAAGGAGTTGATGGATACTTAGCTTTGCATACCAAGGTGTTCCACTCTATGACAGAACATTGATTGTGTGCATGCCTTATGCGCTACAAGCTTAACCTGCATTAAAAACACACCAAAATCTAATGAAGAATCCTTTGCCAAGTGTCATCATAACCTTGAAGAAATATCTTAAATATATTAGATCCCTAAATATTCAGATGGAAAATGTGTTATTGAGTGTGATAATTAGCACAGATGCTATGTCAGAATTCCTTTCCTGGCAAATGGTCCTTGGGAATGAAAGAAAACACAGAAAGGCATTTTTACATTTTCTTGGTTGAAGGAGAACCTTTAAACCATCAATTCATCCATGCCACTTGGGAGTTATTATTTTCTCAGACACTGACCTACAGGTATAGGAATGAGATTTATTTGCTGTATCCTCTGTTGCTCTTAGCTCTTTCACCTTATCTTACAGTTATTTCAATCTGAAAGGTTGATCTTGTGTCTTTTCTAAATCCCTGTTTCAATCTTGAGGGAAAGCTTCACTCAATTCTTTTCACTTTCCATTCTTTAGGTTGAGGATCATTCTGTTGACTTCAGCACACTAATATTACAACAGAAAAAAAGTCAGAGATGGGAAAAGGCCATTCTGCCTATCTTGTTTCTAATTATTTTCAGTTATATTTCTATTACACTCCAGATAAGTAACATTTTGAATACAATATGAGAGAAAGATTTGTGACCCCCAAATCCCCACCCTTGATTCTTCAAATTTTGTAACCTACCAGTCCAATATTTAACTTGCACTTCATCTCCAAAATCCTGGAATCCATTGTTGCCAACCAACTTGACTCACACCATTTCCTCCACTCCTTACTGTAGCCCCTCCAGTCTGATTTCCACCCACCTCACAGTGTTTGTTAAAGTCACAAATGACATCCTCTTTGTGACCAGAGCTCCTTCGGTTCCATCAGCTCAACAACAACAACAACAAGATTCCATTTATAAAGCGCCTTTCACGTCAGGAGAACGTCCCAAGGCGCTGCACAGTTGGGTCATGACCCGAGCAGGGGGGAAATGGTCAGAGTGAGGGGAGGGAAGGGAAGGAGCGAGGAGGGGGGAAATGGTCAGGGGGAGGGGAGGGAGCGAGGAGGGGGGAAATGGTCAGGGTGAGGGGAGGGATGGGAGGGAGCGAGAAGGGGGAAGAGAGTCGAGAGGGGAGCTGAAGGCTCGGTCAAAGAGAAAGGTTTTGAGACCGGCCTTGAAGGAGGAAAGGGAGGAGGCGGCGAAGGCACTGGAGGATAGAGTTCCAGAGCCTCGGGGCTGAGAGGCTGAAGGCCCGACCACCAATGGTAGGGCGGTTGGGGCGGGGGACGTGGAGCAGACCGGAGCCGGAGGAACGGAGGGTACGGGCAGGTAGGTAGGGGGATAGTAGGTTGGAGAGGTAGGAGGGAGCAAGGCCGTGAATGGCCTTGTAGGTGAGGATGAGGATCTTGAAATCAATCCTCTGGGGGATGGGGAGCCAGTGGAGGCGAGCGAGGGTGGGAGTGATGTGGTCCCGAAGCCTGGTGCGGGACAGTACACGAGCTGCAGAGTTCTGAATGACCTGCAGCTTGTGGAGGAAGGTGGGAAGGCCGGCGAGGAGAGAGTTCCCATAGTCCAGCCTTGAGGTGACAAAGGCGTGAACCAGGGTTTCAGCAGCGTGAGGGGTGAGGTAATGGCGTAGTCTGGCGATGTTCCGGAGGTGATGGAAGGCGGTGCCAGTTGTGGTGCGGATGTGAGGGAGAAAGGACAGCTCAGGGTCGAACAAAACGCCGAGGTTCCTGACTGGCTTTGAGAGGTGGAGAGTGCAGCCTTGGATGCTGATGGTGTCGGCGCCTGAGGTGCGGAGGCGCTGACGTGAGCCAATCAGGAGGGCCTCGGTTTTTCGCACGTTGAGCTGAAGAAAGTTGTCTCTCGTCCAGGACTCGATGTCGGACAGGCAGCTGTCAGGACATCGGTGGTCGTGGAGTTGAGAGTAGAGGAGGAAAGGTAGAGTTGGGTGTCATCCGCATACATGTGGAAGTTAACTCCATGTCTGCGGATGATGTCACCAAGGGGGAGCATATAGAGGGTGAAGAGGAGGGGACCGAGGACAGAGCCCTGAGGGACACCACATGAGACAGTGCGGGGGGTGGAGGAGAAGCCATTCGTCGAGACAAAGTGAAGACGGTGAGAAAGGTACGACCTAAACCATTCAAGGACAGTGCCTTGAAGGTTGAGGTGGGAGGACAAGCGGTGGAGTAGGATAGCGTGGTCGACCGTATCGAATGCTGCCGATAGGTCGAGGAGGACGAGGAGACAGAGGGAGCCCTGGTCACAGATGGTCAGGATATCATTGGTGACCTTGACCAGGGCAGTTTCTGTGCTATGGGCAGCACGGAAACCTGACTGAAGGGGTTCGAAAAGAGAATGGGTGGAAAGGAAAGAGCGCAGTTGGGAGGCGACAACTCTTTCCAAGACCTTGGAGAGAAAGGGGAGGTTGGAGATGGGCCGGTAGCTTGATAGCTGCGACGCATCAAGGGAGGGTTTTTTCAGGGTGGGCGTGATGGTGGCAGTTTTTAATGGAATGGGGACAGAGCCAGAGGAGAGGGACAGGTTGATGATGTCAGTGATATGTGGGGCAAGAAAGTGGAGCTGGGAGATAAGGAGTGGAGTGGGGATGGGGTCAAGGGAGCAGGTGGTTGGTTTTAGGGATAGGATGAGTTTAGTGACAGAGGGTGGGGAAACGGGTACGAAAGTGTGTAGGGGAGGATGGGTAGGAGTCGGAGTGTGGGAGGGAGGGGGTGGGGGTGGTGGAAGTTGGAGGGGAAGTGACCGCGGAGCGGATTCCCTTGATCTTGGATTCAAGGAAATCCAGCATCTCCTCGCAGTGAAGGTTGGAGGAGATGACCTGCGCGGGGTGGCGGGGGGGACGGAGGAGTCGGGTTGTGGTGGAAAACAGTAGCCTGGGGTTGTTCTTCGCCTCCAGGATTATCCTGGAGTAGAAGGACGACTTGGCCGAGGCTAGAGTGGAGCGGTAAATTTTGAGGAGGTCCAGCCAGATTTGTCGGTGGACCGTTAGGCCAGATTTGGCACAGGTGCGTTCAGCAGCCCGCACCTGGCTTTTCAGTGAGCGGAGGTGGGTGGTGTACCAGGGGGAGGAGCGGGAGTAGGAGACAGTGCGGGAAGTGATGGGGGCAAGAGTATCGAGTGTGGAGGAGAGGGTATTGTGGAGGAGGGAGAGAGGAGAAGAGGGGTCGGTGAGGGTTGAAGGCCAGAGGGAGAGGAGTTCAGAGGACTCCAAGGCATCGGTTAGGGATTGTGGGGGTAACTTCTTCCAAGGGCGGTAGAAGATGGTGGTGGGTCTGGTGGAGGTGGGGAGGGGGGTGGAGGTGGTGAAGGAGATGAAGTAGTGGTCAGAGATGGCCTTGTCGGTAATAGTGACATCCGAGACACTGAGGCCCCGGGTGATGACTGTGAGTGGGGGAGTTTATGTGTAAGGAGAGGTTGAGTGAGGAGAGCAGGGAAGAGAAGTCTGTGGAGATGGAGCAGGAGGGGGTGAAGTGTAGGTTAAAGTCGCCCAGGATGATGAGGCGATCAGAGGAGAGGCAAAGAGATGTGAGGAGTGTTGAAATGTCAGAGATGAAGGTGGGAGAGGTTTTAGGGGGCCGGTAGAGGAGGAGGATTTTAAGGGAGAGGAATGAGGGGTGGGAGAGGGTGAGGTGCTCAAAGGAGGGGAAAGAGCCAGTGGAGTAGGGGATAGGGCAAGTGGTGTCCTTGAGATAAGGGCAACACCACCGCCACGGCGGTTGGGGCGGGGGATGTGGTGGGAGGTGTAGCCGGGTGGCGTGGCCTCCGTGAGGGGGAAGGTGTCGCCTGGGGTGAGCCAGGTTTCTGTTAAGGCCATGATATCAACGTTCTCATCAAGGATGAGATCGTTGATGACCAGGGCCTTGTTGCAGAGGGAGCGGACATTTTGCAGTCCGATGTGGAGGGAGCGGTTGACAGAAGGGTGTGTGGGAGGGGAGGGGGTCCAGGTTGTGAGGCAGGGGTGGGGGAATGGGGATGAGGGAGGAGAGGTTGACTCCCCGGGTCTGTGTCCGGGGTGGGTGGCGAGTGTGGTGGGGAATGGGGCAGTCGGTGTGGCTGCTGCTGGACAGCCAACGCCGAGTGCCACGGTGAGCCCGGCGGAGGATTCCCAGGCTGGAACAGAGGGAGGTTGTGGGAGGGTCAAGTGGGGATAGAAGACGAGAGGGACGGAGAGAGAGGAGGAGAGAGCGGGAGAGATGCAGAGGGGGGAGGGTTTGGGGGGAGAGAGGAGGGGGGCGGGAGGGAGGGGGTGAGGGGGCTCGGGTCAAAGCGGCAGCCATAGTGCGCACACGGGGACCGGGAGCGAGCGGTCAGGTGGATGGCATTATCCCATAGATTGGGGCAGCGAACGCAACAGGACCATAGTGGGCTCTGATGTGAGCCCTGGGGGGGGGGGGGCGCAGAGGGTTTTTTTTTTTTTTGCGCACGCGCACGCACCTGAAAACTAATCTATGATGTCAGCAGTTCCCCCGCTCCGCTCCGCCCCCACCCCTCCCCTCCCCTCCCTAGCTGAACTCGCTCCGGCGTCGAGTTTAAGTACCTGGGTCAGTAGGCCCAGGCTCCTCCCCGCGCTGTCCTGCCGCCGCTCCCCGACTGGAGCACTAACTCGTGCACTTACTCCTGCTCACGAAGGTCCCCTGGTACACCAGCGACCTTCGTTGTCTGAAATCCCACACAACATTCCCTAGGCTTTATCCTTGGACCTCTGCTCTTTAATATCTATACGCTTCAGCTCAGCTATATCATCCACAGGTATGGAGTTAACTTCCATATGTATGCAGATGATACTTAACTGTATCTCTCTGCCTCCATCTTCAACTCTAGAACCACTGCTGTTTTGACCAATTGCCTGTCAGACATCAAGCCCCGGATGAGAGCTCACTTTCTCTAGATGAATGTTGATAAGAAAGAGGGTCTTCTTCTTGGCTCCCATCTGTGCGTTCTCACCTCAGGCACTGACAGCATCAATATACATGGATGCACACTCCAACTCATCAAGTCAACGCAGAAAACCTCGCTGTCTTGTTCGACTCTCAACTATCCCTTAAATCTGTGCCTTTCTCCAACCTCCGAAACATTACCTTTCCCCTCAGGCTACCGAGACCCTTAGCTAAACTTTCAGCATGCCCAGTTTACACTTCACCAACTCTCTGCACATTGGACTTGCCAATTCTTCACTCCACAAGTTGCAGACCTGCCAGAACTCTGCAGCTTTTGCCCTCTCCCACATTAAGCTCCACAAGACTATTATCTCCTCCTCCCCCTGCTCCATTGACTCCCATTCCCCAGAGGATCGAGTTCAACATCCTGACCCTCACTTTTAAATCCCTCCATGGTCTTGCTCCACCCTACCTCTGTGAGCTTCTAAAACTCTACAAGCCCACCCATTCCATCTGCTCAGCAGGCACTGGCCTGCTTCACATAACCCTCTCTGGAGGCCCACTGTTGTTAGCCAAGCTTTCAGGCTCTTCATACCCGATCTCTGAAACTCCATCCTGGAGCCCCTTCAGTAATAGTAATTTTATTTCTAATTATTATAATTTTTTGTAAAATCTTTATGTTTTAATGTGAAATGCAATATAGAAATGTAAAAGTTGTTGGAATTTGATTCCATTCATTATCTGCCATGCCCTACATTTTATATGCTGTGTCTTTGACCAGGTCAACTTCCTCAAAACCCTTCCTTTCCTCCTTGCGTAGCGATTCGCTTTGTCTTTGTAAAGCACTTTGAGATGGTCATCACATGTGAAAGAAATGAAGCTTGTTGTTTTGTATTTAAGCATAATACATTTATCAGAGTTCAGTTTGATTTAACATTTGTCTATCCAGTCACATTACAATTCCAAATCTTTTCTGTATTTTTTGCTACATCATCAGAGTTCACTGTTTTTCCTATTTTTGTGTCATCCCCAGTTAGTTTCAGTACTCAGATCACTTATGTACATTAGAAATAGTAAGATTCCCAGTACGGGCCCTATGGGACTCTATTAAAAACATCCTCAGTTTGACATTTCACCTCTCATGAGTGCTCCCATTTATAATTTTTAAATCATTTTATTTTAATCTTGTTCCATTTCTTCCCTGGATTCCTGTGGCTTTTACTTCAATTTGAAATCTTTCATGTGCAGCTTTGTCAGTAGATTTTTTGAAAATCTAAATAAATATTATTATAAGAAGTGTCATTAGTTATTTTATCTGTAGCAGCCTCAAAAACACCAAGAAGGTTTGTCATGCATGATTCATCCTTTGTAAATCCTCGCTGACTGTTTCTTCTTACAATGTTACAATTCCAGCCTGCCACTTGGAACAGATTCCATTATTTTACCTATATTAATCTTAACCTAATATAACTCTAATTGTCTGGGTCATTTTGTCAGCTGGTTGAATATAGTTGTTACATTTTCTACTTTCAGCGAGTTCCAGGGCCGAGCAATTCTTCCATGTCGATAGCTGGTGACCCTGGTCCTCACGTAACATAACACAACACAACATAACATGCAGGAGCAGGAGTAGGCCATTCGGCCCTTCGAGCCTGCCCCGCCATTCAATCATGGCTGATCTTCTAATCTAACTCCAGCTAATAACATAACCCTGCCTTATCCCCATATCCCTTAATCTCTTTTGCAATAAGAAACATATCTATCTCAGTCTTGAATATGTTCAAGGACTGAGCATCAAGAGCCCTTTGGGGTAGCGAGTTCCATACATTCATCACCCTTTGAGTGAAGAAGTTCTTCCTCAACTCAGTGCGAAAGGGCTGCCTCTGATTTTACGGTTGTGATCCCTGGTTTTAGTTTCTCCAATCAGGGGAAACAATCTCCCACTATTTACTCTATCATGCCCTGTGATGATCTTGTAAGTTTCTAATTCTTCTATATTCTAGAGAATATAGGCCCAAATTGGTCATCCTCTGTGTTGATACTTTCTCCTAGTTTTGTGTCATCCGCGAATTTAGATATATTAACTTTGATGTCCTCATCTAGATTGTGGATGTAGATGGTAAATAGCTGAGGTCCAAGGACTGATCCTTGTGGCACTCCACCAGTCACATCCCGCCAATCTGAAAAGGACCCTTTTAACCCTACTTTTTGTTTCCTACCCATTAACCATTCTCCAATCCACGTTAATATGCTCCCCCCAATTCCATGGGCCCTTATCTTTTGGACTGACCTTTTACGCGGCACCTTATCGAATGCCTTCTGGAAGCCCAAATAGACCACATTCACTGATTCACCCTTATCTAGTTTACTCGAAATATCCTCAAAAAATTCTATGAGATTTGTCAAACATGACTTCCTTTTTGTGAAGCCATGTTGACTTGGCCTAATTATATGGTGCTCCACTAAATACCGCACTACCACATCCTTAATTAACGATTCTAAAAATGTTCCTATCACTGATATGACACTAACTGGCCTATAGTTCCTCATCTTTTCCTTTCCATCTTTTTTAAATAGTGGTGTGACATTTGCGATCTTCCAATCCATGGGGACTGTTCCAGAATCCAAGGAATTTTGGAAGATCAGACACAAGGCCTCCACTATCTCATAAGCTACCTCTCTTAAAACCCTGGGATGCAAGCCATCCGGACCAGGGGATTTGTCATTTTTTAGTGCTAACAGTTTCCCTAGCACCAATTCTCTACTAATGAAAATTTCCCTAAGTTGGTCCCTGTCCTGATCCCCTTGGTGCATCTCTATTGTTGGCAGAATTGTTGTGTCTTCTAGGGTGAAGACAGATGCAAAGTATCCATTTAGAGACTCTGCCATGTCCTTATCCCCCATTACAACTTCTCCCATCTCTGACTGAAGTGGACCTACATTTACCCTCACTAGTCCTCTTAATGTATTTGTAAAAACTTTTACAATCTGACTTAATGTTCCTAGCTAGCTCACCCTCATACTCCTTTTTCTGGCTCTTAATGAGTTTTTAGGTTTTTTTTGCTGGTTTCTAAAACTCTCCCAATCTTCAAATTTGCTGCTTTTCTTGGCAGTTTTATAAGCTCTTTCTTTTAATTTGATGCTTTCCCTAACTTCTCTAGTTAGCCACGGATGAATTGCTTTCCCTGTGGTACTCTTATTCCGCAAGGGAATATGCGACCGCTGAGAATTATGCACTACATCCTTAAATATTTTCCACTGTTGGTCTACAATTTTACCTCTTAATCTGATTCTCCAGTCTATTTTACCTAAATCTTTCCTCATACCTACAAAATTAGCCCTATTTAAACTCAGAATACTTGCCTCGGATTTAACTATATCCCTCTCTAACTTAATGCAGAATTCAATCATATTGTGATCACTCTGCCCTAGGGGAGTCTTAATACCTACACTGCCGACCCGCTGTATTTTGTTACACAAAACAAGGTCTAGGATGGCCTGTCCCCTAGTTGGTTCACCTTCAAAGCCTTCCACGGTCTTGCTCCCCCCTACCTCTCTGACCTCCTAACCCCCTACCACCCTGTTCGCTCCCTCCGTTCAACGGGCTCCGGCAAGCTTCATGACCCCCGCCTTGATCGCCCCACTATTGGCGGGCGGGCCTTCCACCACTCTGCACTTACCCTCTGGAACTCCATCCCGCAGTCCCTCCTCCTCGCCCTCTCCCTCGCCACCTTCAAGACCCACTTCAAGACCCTCCTCTTCGATAGTGCCTTCGATCTCCCTGCTTCCCCCCTTGCCCTCCACCCTCTCCCAACCCGACCCTCAGCTCGGGTCTGTAACTCTGTCTGTCCAGCACCTTGGGAAGTCCTCCTGATGTGAAAGGTGCTACACAAATGTAATTTTGTTGTTGTTGTTATTGTTGGTGCCCCATGGGTTTCATCCCTTGTCTCCTTCAGCGCTCCAGGAATAATAATAATAACAATCCTTGCATTTGATATAGTGCCTTATCACATCTTTTGGATGTCTCAAAGTACTTCGCATAATATACTGTATACTTTGTGGGCGAAATGCAGCAGCCAATTGCACACAGCAGTGTCCCACAAACAGTTGTGGATTGAGCAACCAATTTTTCTTTTTTTGAGAGAGAATTATTACCCCCAAAAAAGCGATCCGCCAATCAACTAACAACCAGGTTCCAAAGGTTCTTACTGCTAGCTAAACAGAGGCGTATGGAGTAAGGAAACTTGCCCAACTTTTCGCCCTGCTGGGAATCAAACCCAGGTCTCTCACTTGTGAGGTGAGGTCTCTAACCACTGAGCTACAGCACTCCACTGAGCTACAGCTTAAGAGACCATCTATCCCTGAGTGCTTGATCTTAATTCCGCTAACTTATCTCGCTCGACATCACCTGCTGTTTTTCCTCTTGTGACATTTACAGGCATTATGTTGATTTCTAAAAGTAGTTGGTTAGAAGTGGGCTTTCACTAGCTCTTTCCCTCACCTCTGCAACATTGCCATCTCTGCCACAACCTCTCCAGCTTGGGGTTCCAATCAGTTAAGTGAAGTGCTTTAAGATGTTTTCCTGTTTTCCTGAAGCTATAAAAATGTAACTTATTCTCGTTGTAAGTTCTTCATTTTTTCCATCAACCATCAGAACTTTGATGACATTGTGCCCCTTTTCCCTCCTTATAGTTTTCTTTTTGATTCGCATCTCCTTTTCTCATATATGCTGTATCAGTTGCAGTTATGTTCCATTACCTGTATTCTTCCCTTTCTTCTGTATTCCTATCTCTATTTTGCCAATTAACTTGCTTCACAGTCTTTGCAGTTTCATACACAACTTTTTCTTAATTTGTGTGCTGTTGATTTTCCTAGTATATTCTAACCTGATATCATGTTCACTGCGTTTCACCCACAAATTATGCAGTCAATTCATCTTGCAGTATATAATGTGAGGCGCTTTGGAACTTCTCAAAGACATGATGGGGCAAGGATTATTATATTACATGTTGTGAAGGCCTCTCTGGTTAGTTCTGAAATTCAGTTTGAAACAAATTTCCACCTTACTGTTTGCACTTGTCTGTTTCTCTATTTTTCAAATCCACTTCATTTTTTAGAAAACAAGATTGATTTCCAAAGTTCCTTCAATGTACATAGCAGCAACATTGTCTGGTAGGCACATACTGCTAGAAATCAAAACCACATGGGCACAGAAAGCCTTACAATTATGAATGATGTTTTGCAAGTGAAATAGTGCTTTGAAATATCATGTTCAAACAGACATTTTTATTAGACATTTTGACATATTTCTAATTTTATATAATTAAATTGAAGTTATAATTGTGCATCCTACTAAGATTTCAGTTTCATAGAAATACTGATCAAAATATAAATATTGGAAAATATAATTATTTGATTAGATCTACTGCACAGCCATCTGGATAGCTCTGAGCGATGGCCAACACATCATAAGGGAACAAGTGCAAAGCCTGTCTATTGGTAGTCTGCTGTAAGCTTTTCTGGAACTGATCTATAGTTTATACTCACTATCAATACTTTTTCATAAGTTTCCTGTCTTTCTGTGGGGATCCTTGACCAAAGTACATCTCTGAAGCGTTGTTGACAGAATAATTTCATTACAATGGATATTTAAGAAATATAAACAATGAACAATGAATAAGAATGCAAACTTAATTTCACGTCACTGGTGTTCCCATAGTAGAATGATTCATTATTTAGCAACAGGAAACTTTTGGCAACATTTCATTCTACCTGCAGAGAATCTTATCAAAATGGAGAAACCTCTAAGTGAAGCGGCGAAAATTGGCAAACCATAACCATTGTATTTGTGAAATCCCAACTGAGTTAATAGAAAGGGCAGGAGCTAATGATATTTGTGACACATCAAATGTCTGATATTAACCCTGAGGTTGCAGTGCTTGGTCCAATTCATCTCGGTGTTGTGATTTTTGAATAACACAAGCAACACCAGAAAACCCACAAACAGATGGCAGCTTTTCTCTGACTCATGCTTAAAAGTATTTAATTACAATGAGAGTTGGATTTATGATAAATAACTCCCAAATGCCTTTCTGGAGAAACACAAATAAATGTTATTACAGCAGGAGGAAAACCAGGTGACAGGTCTAATGCGCATTTGAATAAATACCATGTACTCCAACCATATGGCCCCAGTTCTTTCTTTCTTTAATTGTTGCAGCAGCTGTGTCATGCCTCTGAGCCTCTCTCTCTTGACAAATCTAATTGGAATTGTACCTGACAGAATCCTAATTAGTGCCTCATTAGAAGATTACATGTCTGTTTCATGACCCACATGAACTAACTCCTCAACAGTACAAAACGTCCCTTCAAAAAATAGCGCTCAACTAAGGACATCCCACACTTACAGTGTAGATTGAATCTAAGAGGTTGGAGTGGGTTCACACCCTCCACCATTTATCTCCTTTCCCTCTGTTCAGTTTACATAATAGTGATGCCGGTTGATATCAAGGCTCTGAGACTTTACTCTGTGAAAGGCCGTATGTAAATACAAGTTGTTGTTGTTATAGCTCATAGCGAAACTAAAGGTTAGATTAGGAGCAACTTCTCCACTCAGAGGATGGTGAGAATTTAAAACTCGTTCCTGGAATTTGTGGTTGGAATGAAAAGCATCAGTGTATTTAATAGGAAACTTGATACATACAAGAGGAAGAAGGGGGTAGAGGAATATAGGAGAGGGGAAAGAGAGAGGTCAGGGCTCGTATGAAGCGTAAACACCAGCATAGAACAGTTAAGCCGAATGGCCTGTTTCTTTGTCATATTATTCCAAGTAATTCTATGTAAGTTTATGAATCAAAGACCGTTTCCCCTTCCTCATCAGTCAAAGATGATTATTAATTATTTTGTTAATTTTTACTGGACTGTAGATAAATATACTGTGTGAGAATACTTTTCTCTGTTGCTCTTTGTGTTTCTTCTGTAATGTTTTTATAATTATTGTAAATTATTCTTAAAATAATTAAGGAGCTGGTTACAAAAACATATTTATTTATGGATTAATAACAAAGGTGATGTTTACACCATTCTATATTCATGAAATTCAATACAAGTGCTTGTTTTGCTTCTCTTTTTCAATTTTTTCACATCTGAAATAGTTTGTGCATCAAATTAGAGCACTTCCATTTTACCAGCAAACATAATAATAAGAATCCATGCATTTATTATAGCACCTTATCACATTGTTACGACACCTCAAAGCGCTTCACAGAGTATACTGTCATGTTTTAGTCACCTTACATTTTAGGGTGTGACATATAGACAATGTGGGATAATATTCTGCCTGGTGAATATATTCTTGGAGCTTGTTCCTACAGAAATCATAATTACATTCATGAATATGCACACTCGACTTTTACTATCCCTTTGCCCTTGGGCAAGCCATTTACCTTTATTAATATATTATGAGTTCCCTTGATGCCTTGAGTTCTCTTGCATAGCTTTACAAACTGAAGGGTCCAAGCCTGACCCCAATCTGTACTATGTTACAACAAACTAGACATTACTATACTAATGCGGGGTGCATATGTGTCTTCATACAACAGTAAATTGAATACTTTCTGAAAATCCTTGTCAATTATATGTACTGGATCAACTGAAATTGTGTGAAAAGAACTAGTTAAGATCAGTTATGCATCGGTATGATAACACTATTGGGAGATATGGAGCTAGAATTAGACTGAGATGAACAAATTAAAAAAATTTGGTTACTCAATCCATGACTGTTTGTGAGACACTGCTGTGTCCCACAAATTGGCTGCTGCATTTCGCCCACAAAATGACAATCAACTCACTTTACAATATATTCTGTGAAGCACTTTGGGATGCATTGAAGACGTGATAAGGTGATATATCAAATGCAAGGATTATTATTTATTATTATTAAATAACTCCATGATACCCAATGATTTCTGTACATCTAGGTGCACCGTTGAGGGAAGAAAGGTTCATATCAAAGGAAACCAGATGCAGTAATGAAGATTTGGAAATAAAGGAATACTCTGGCATTTTGGCTTACGCTGGTATTCAGAAAGATCTTTCTCCAATGGATAGAGAGGGCATGAATGAAGTTCATTTTCAGAGAGAAGGAATGAGTGAGATTCATTCTCGAAGAGAAGGAATGGATGAGGTTCATTCTAGAGTAAGATTTGTTTGAGGTATACGAAAAAGCAGGTTGGATGGACCAAATGACCTTTTCGCATTCCATTGAGTTCTTATGACAACAACAACAATAACATTTTTATAGCGCCTTTCAAGTCAGAAGGAAGTCTCAAGGCGCTGGACAGTTTACAGCATTTCAGACCCGAGCTGGGTTAAGAGGGAAGAAAGGGAGGGGAGGGGAGGGGAAGGCGGGTGACCAATGGCATGATTGAAGAGGAGGGTTTTGAGGCAGGACTTGAAGGAAGCTAAGAAGGCGGTGAGGCAGAGTGACTGGGGGATGGAGTTCCAGAGGTTGGGGACAGAGTGGCTGAAGGCTCTCCCGCCAATGGTGGGGAGGGTGGGTCGGGGGACGTGGAGCAGGCCAGAGCCGGCGGAGGGGAAGGAGTGGGCAGGGTTTGTAGGGGGTTAGGAGGTCGCAGAGGTAGGGTGGGGCGAGGCCATGGAGGTCTTTGTAGGTGAGGACCAGTATTTTGAACTGGATCCTCTGAAGGACAGGGAGCCAATGGAGTCGGGCGAGAGTGGGGGAGATGGGGTCACAGAATTTGGTAGGGGAGAGGACATGGGCTGCAGAATTCTGGATTATCTGCAGCCTGTGGAGGGAGGATTTGGGAAGGCTGACAAGCAGGGCATTTGCATAGTCGAGCCTGGAGGTGATGAAGGCATGAACAACAGTTTCAGCGGCCTGAGAGATGAGGTAGTGGCGGAGTCATAGCTTGGATGTGGGGAAGAAAAGACAGTTGAGGGTCAAACAACACACCTAGGTTCCTGACTGGCTGGTGAGTTGTAGTGTGCAACCATGGAGGTTGATGCTGCCAGAGCCTGAGGTGCTGAGGCGCTGGCACGAGCCAATCAGGAGGGCCTCAGTCTTGTTCACATTCAACTGTAGGAAGTTTGCCCTCATCCAGGACTTGATGTCCGACAGACAGCAGTGGTCCTGGAGTTGAGAGTGGAGGCAGAAAGATAGAGTTGGGTGTCATCCGCTTACATATGGAAGTTGACTCTATGTCTGCGGTGATGTCACCAAGGGGGAGCATATAGATATTAAAGAGGAGAGGGCCAAGGACAGAGCCCTGGGGGACCCCAGAAGTGACTGCAAAGCTGGAGGAGAAACTGTTAGAGACAACAAAGTGGAGACGGTGAGAGAGATAGGAATCGAACCAAGCAAGGGCAGGTCCGTGAAGATTAAGTCAGGAGCAGAGGCGGTGTATGAGGATGGAGTGGTCGACAGTGTCGAAGGCGGCAGAGTGACATGAGGAAAATCCATCTTCCATGTCCTGTTCAACCTCCAGTATGACAGTCAATGCTCACCAGAATCTGATAACAATTTTCAATTGTAAATGTAAAAAATTGCTTATTATTTCTATTATTTCTTATTATTTCTATCTACTGTGTGAAGAACAACAGGAACTCAGTCACTTCTGGATGTTTTTCATCTACTTGCCAGTGCTTATTTTGATTGAATATTATACAATGCTACTCAGTGAAGAATATTTACGAGTGCACTTTTTATACTCAACGCTTCAGTGACTAAGGATGAAATGTGCATAATTCTTCTTCCTGTGGAGCTTAGGTACTGTCTATGTTATAACTTATTCATTAACAACACTATTACATTTTAAATATGCATCCGCACAGCTTAACCTGTCAAGTATTCAGCAGGAATTCACCGAGATAAAATGGAAATTATAGCGGTCATTTCACTTATGCATAGATTTAGAATTTCTGAAATAATCACTTTTTCCTTCGGATTTCCCTGATTTTGTTTCAAAATATTTAATATTAATGTTTCTAGAAAATATGGAAAGTCAGGAATGCCACAAAAATTAATGGCGGTGTGGTGTTTGTGTATTTGACTCGATCCCCACAAAGGCAACTTTGTAATAAAATGAAATCACCATCAACAAATGTTCCTGAAACCACTTTGCTTCTTTTGATACACATTTCTTGCTCATGTGACACTGGAATTCATCAGATTTTGGAATGCATAATTCTCTGCCACAAACCGTCGTTCAGGCAAAGTCCATAAATTATTGAAAAAAGGAATTAGATTGTATCTTGACAAAGAGGAACATTAAAAGGATATCGGAAACAAAAGGCAGAAAGGCAGACAAAAGTGGTCTTAGATAATGTGGCTCATGTGGAGAGGCCCATTGGTAGATTGGGTTAACCATGTTTAAATACTTACAATGTACCTGAGGTTAAACTTTAGCAGTAACCAATTTGCACTCTGAGTTCCCTACGTCTTGGCTCTTACTGACCTGCATTTAAACTCTTCCAGATTAGGTAAACAGGGAACATCCCTTAGTGAGACACTATACACTCCATGCCAAACAAATATGTAATTTTGTTTTGTTTACAAATATGTAATTTCCACACACATGCAGCACTCTCAGTAATTTGATGTGGAGATTCTTAAACATGGTAACAAATGATAGCAACAGCAATTACAGCAAAGAAGGAGGACCATTGAGCCTAACAGTTCCTCCACCAGAATTAACTACTCTAATCCCAATTCCCTGCTCCTTCCCTCTATCCTTTTTTTATTCTTCTTCTTCAAAATATCCAATTCACTTTTAAAAGTTATTAAATAATAGCCACTGAAGGCAACATACTGTATTACATTTCTGATAACAGTCTATATGGAACAACCCTTCATCTTAATTCTTCTCAGAGCAATCCAGACACCTAAAAATGTTTTTTTTTGCAGTGGATAAAATGACAACATTTAAAATTTAATCCAGTGTGCAAAACCTCAAGTTACCAAACTACCTCCTGTTGCACTAAGGTCTCAATCTACCTCAGTTGCTAGCACTTTTGCCTCTGAGTCAGAAAGTGTGGGTTCAATGCCCACCCTGAGACTTAGTGTTCATGATACTCTACATTACAGTGTTAGGGGAGTGCTACATTTTCCTTCAAATGAGATGTTAAATCAAGGTCTGAAACACTATGTGAAGGGCACTACATGAATGCAAGTCGTTGTTATTATTGTTGTCTGGTATATTTCTCCCTCAGCCAAATTCACTATTTTATGCTTTACAATAACACATTCAAATATTTTTCCCATGTGCTAAAAATCACATTAATTGGTTATTCTTTCCACTTTTGGGATGCTGCTTCTTTGACTACATGATAATAATCACCATACTTTGAGATATTTGGGTGTAATAAGGCTTTATATCAAATTTAAGTAAGATTATTAATAAACAATTTGCACAAATAACAATTCACTCTGAATTGATTGTGTCCATGATGGGCAAGGTTACTGGGGCTAAGATATGCTCAAACAGTAGACTCATCCCTCCAGAATAACCACTTTACTGATCCTCCAACACAGCATCAAGCTGTTTTGTTTTAAAAATGATTCCAGACTCCTGGCATAGTTGGGTCAGTTGGGTCAAAGAGAAAGGTTTTGAGACCGGCCTTGAAGGAGGAAAGGGAGGAGGCGGCGAAGGCACTGGAGGATGGAGTTCCAGAGCCTCGGAGCTGAGAGGCTGAAGGCCCGACCACCGATGGTAGGGCGGTTGGGGCGGGGGACGTGGAGCAGACCGGAGCCGGAGGAACGGAGGGTACGGGCAGGTAGGTAGGGGGATAGTAGGTTGGAGAGGTAGGAGGAAGCGAGGCCATGAATGGCCTTGTAGGTGAGGATGAGGATCTTGAAATCAATCCTCTAGGGGATGGGGAGCCAGTGGAGGCGAGCGAGGGTGGGAGTGATGTGGTCCCGAAGCCTGGTGCGGGACAGGACACGAGCTGCAGAGTTCTGAATGACCTGCAGCTTGTGGAGGGAGGTGGCGGGAAGGCCGGCGAGGAGAGAGTTCCCATAGTCCAGCCTTGAGGTGACAAAGGCGTGGACCAGGGTTTCAGCAGCGTACGGTAGTGCCGTAGTCTGGCGATGTTCCGGAGGTGATGGAAGGCGGTGCCAGTTGTGGTGCGGATGCGAAGGTCTTCAAATGCGACCTGAAGATGGAGAAGGCGGAAGAATTGAGGGAAAGTATTCCAGAGTTTTCAAGTTCCAACTATTTTCGAAGGATGAGAACAAATGGACAAAAGGTTTTTTTTGCAATCTTGTGATGACTAAAGCTAATAATGAATATCATAAACTTATAGAAATATCACCACAAAAGAGAGATTTTGTCCTTCTTATCTGTGCCATGCAGGTTTCCCACTGGAGTTATCTACTTTAATCTAATTTCCTTGCTCTTTACTTTTTTCCTCTTTCCTTCTTTATCCTGTTACATTTTAATTATTTGTATGTTTGTATAATTCCCTTGTTAAATGTCAGAACTGGCTCGGCTTCAATAGCTGCTCAATGAATGCACTGTTCAAATGGACCCGGTTTTGTCCATCACTTGAAACTTTTAGCAGTTCTACTGTAAATTGCTTGAGTAACACTTTTGTGAAGCTGTCAAGGAGATGCTTTCCAGCCTTGTAGTATTTTCTCATTTGCAACCTCAATAGTTTGAGTGCTGCGAAATCTAATGTACAAGATTGTTGTATCATATTTAGGTTATGAAATATGTAATTGTTAAGACGATTTGATAGGTATAATTTTATATGGAAACAATGGGTTTTGTATGAGCAATATGCAAAGTGCTCAATTGTTTGAAAAATATGATAATAAATGATTGGACGCCAGGCATTTTTCATGTAATTAAATATTTCAAAGGAATTAAATACAATCCAATAAGACAAAGGCACTGTCATTGCATTTTAAATGAAATAAATGGTAAATAAAAACTCTCCTGAGACTCTTATGAAGGATGCAGTGGCTCCAGGCTGTCAGATGTGTATTAAATCTCCTGTATTTATTACATTGGATTTCCTTCCAGTGTTATTGTTTCAGTAAGTCATGTATTATTGAACTGGAAAGAAAACAAATCACAGCTAGATAGTATGAACTAACAAAACTCCAGAAATTCTCATGTCACAAAGAATTAAAATCCCAAAGGAATAATAAATTGGAACAGAAGTGCAAAATTGCACCTGAGCCCTGTTAAAATGAAAGAGTACCACAACCAGAGTCACATCCACAGCACATTTTCCTGTGCCTAGCTGTTTTATTGTAATAATCCTTGTATTTGATATAGCACATTATCATGACGGCAAGCACTTCACTGGATATCCTGCAAAGTGATGTGACTGTATATTTTGTGGGTGAATGTGGCTGCCAATTTGTGCACAGCAATGCTCACAAACAGTTGCGGAGTGAGTGACCAATTTTATTTAGCTGACTTTTGGCCAAGACACGAGGAGAAACTCCCTTCAGTTTTTAAATCATGCCATGGGATCTTTAACGTCCAGACAGACAGACAGACAGAAGGACCTTGGTTTAATGTCTCACCTGAAGCACTCACCTCGGACAATGCAGCACACCCCAGCACGGCACTGAAGTGTCACCTTAGAATATATGGGTTTCAAGTTCCAACATGGGGCTTGAACGTACAATCTTCTGACTCAGAGGGGAGAGTGCTATCAACTGAGCCAGGCTGACACCTCTGATTGTGAGTTTATCGTAGAGAATATAACAATTTTCTACACCGTGAAACTTGAGAAAAGATCTGGAAATCTAAATTATGCAGCAATGGAGTTGAAAATGTGACATGGGAGTCACAAATAGCAATTTCTGAGCTGCAAATATTAAATACTGTTGGTAACTGCTGGTGAACGTGTCATACTCAGGTACTGTCTCTGCACTGGCATGTTCAGAAATAGATTGTGGTGTCCTGATAGCATAGCTTAATGCACTTAGTAGGAATCACTATTGTGAACCCATAATAGTGAATTGTGGATATTGAATTCTGAAGATTTAGCCTTTAAAATTGTTTTAAATATTTTTTTAAATATTGTAAAGACTCAGGAGAATGTATGTGTAACTATTGCTTCCTTTGTTCCTATAATCAGATGGATCAATATTTATGGGATTTTGATTTATCCCTGAATATTAAAGTTAGTGGAAACGTTATGAAATAATTCTATAATCCTTGCATTAGATATAATGCGTTATCACATTGTTGTGATTTATCAAAGGACTTCACAAGATTTTACTTGTGTCACAGAAAATAAAGATCAAGATAAATAAAGAATAAAGAGTTTGCCTATTGTAGGCAAACATGACAATATATTTGCACACAGAAATGTCTCACAAACAACAATAACAATTTGCAGTTATATGGTGCCCCTCACCCAGGATAGCCTCCCAGAGCACTTGGAACAGTCATATTAATGACCAATTTTGTCTGTGGGATTATTGTCTAGGACACTAGGAGAAACTCCCTTCTCATTTGAAATAATGGCATTGCATCTTTTAACATCCACATGAGCAGGCAGCAAGGTTCTTATGATTTAACGTCTCACCTGAAGAAGTAGAATCCTTGCATTTGATATGCGCCTTATCACGTCTTTGAGACATCACAGCATGTATTGTAAAGTAGATTAAGTGTGTATTTTGGGGGTGAAACATAGCAGCCAATTTGTGCACAGTAGTGTCCCACAAACAGTTGTGGATTGAGTGACTAAGTTTTGGGGGGTGGGATTATTACTCCCAAAAAGTGATCCGCCAATCAACTGACAATCGGGTTCCTACTTACTGTGAGGTAAACAGGCGTGTGGAGTAAGGAAACTAGTCTAAGGTTTCATCCTGTCTGGGAATCAAACCAAGGGCTTGCGAGGCGAGCACATTAAGCACTACACTATGGGACTCCACGATGGCATCTCCAACAATGCATCACTCCCGAACAATGCACTGGAGCTTCAGCCTACACTATGAACTCAAAGTTTCATTGAGGGCCTTGACTCCACAATCTTCTGACTGAGAGACAAGAGAGCTACCAACTGAGACAGGCCCTTGTTATAGATAGCCCCATTGCCTCCTCCCTTCCCCTCAGCTGAGAATGTTTCAGAAAGAGCTGTAAATGATAAGGGTTTAACAGCACAATGTTTAGGAGTCAACTATTTTACAATGTTGAGAGTAAAGTGTGCAGTTTGTCCTGGGATAAAACTTTAGAATCTAGATTCTGAATTTTCAGGATGTTTGTCCTTGTTGTATCTGACAGTGATGATGTGTCAGTAGAGCTCAGTTGATAACACACTTAGCTCCTAGTGGGCTGGAGTCCTAGCCAGCAATCCTAGAGTCTAGATTAATGGGTCATTCACATTATTGTTTTTTACGGGACTTTACTGTCATGTTTGTCTTCCAAAATGGGCTCTATATTTTACGGTAATTACTTGGGAAACAAGCTGAGACATTTCAATGTGAGAAGGTCTTATAAAAATGCAATCTCTTTCTCTGCTGCACTTTGGATCTGATTCAATTTCAAGGGTCCGAAATTTCAGGCCCAGCTCTTCGTGAGCTTGTGAGTTTAGAATTGGAAACTGCTTTAAGCTGTGATCACAATTGGTCTTAACAACTGATGAAAGTGAACAGTTCAATGTATTTGCCGTTAAGGGCGAGCTGTCATTGATCACTGCTCCTCCCTTAGCCATTAAAATGAGATTAAAATGAATGAGCTGAGACATTATGGAACCAACCTGAAATTGTTTTAAGTCGTACATGTCTCTTGTGGGTGAGAGAAGGTTATTAAGATAATGTTTAGTTTGTCTATCAAATCAAAACCAAATCCCCTCAACTGGCCAAACTGAGTTGAATAGAGACCACAAAGTAACTTGTTTGATGCTATTTTGACATGCAAATAACCATGCATACATTGAACTATTTCAATTTGTGGTCTGCTTTGGGTTACTATTTCATCTGACAGTAAAACGTGCACAAGTACTATTTACGTGTATGGGTACAGAGGATGGACACTCTATGGAGTGTTTCACAGAAACTATAGGTGTGATCTTCTGAACCTTATCCTGCATACATACCTACCTAATAACTTGTTTGCTTACCAAACAAATGGTCACCACACTTTATTGCATTTCCTGTGAAGCTCTTTGAGATGTCTTCCCGACATGATAGGCACTATATTAAACGTAAGAATTATTAAGGATTATTATTTTAAACCATATGTTATATATCCTGACCTAAAAGCTTAGTGTAAATCTTTACATTGAATATAGGTCTGTACTATCAACTCAAAAATGTGCAAGGATGATAACATGCGAAATAAGTGAATTTCTCTTTATTCACACTGAATAGCAGTTCCATCCAGAGACATTTCTTGGGGAATAACATTACATAGAATTACATTACATAGGCTCTACAGGCCTATTCGGTTCAATTAGCCCATGCTAATGTTTAAACTCCACAGGAACCTCCGCCCATCCTAATTCCCTCCCTTTTTCCCTCCCATAATCCCTCTATTCCTTTTTCCTTTGTATTAAATGTTTTGATGTTTAACCACAGCTTTTGGCAGCGTGTTTCACATTCTTACCACGCTCCATGTAAAGAAGTTCTTCTTGAACTTTCTTTTAGATCTGCTAGTGCCTATGTTATATTTTCTTTTTGAATAGAATTTCTATGAGGGAACTTGAATGCAGATTACTTCTGCACTGCGCCCCCCCCCAACCCCACTCTGTCCCATCCTGTCTTTCATCTCCTTCGTAAATCTCTCCACAGTCTCATCCCACTCTATCTCTGTGACCTCCTATTGATCCAGTGGTTGCCTTTGCTCAGCAAACACCACCCTGCTTGATGGCCCAGCCATAACTGCCCCACCATTGGTGGCCAGGCTTTCAGCCACTGTGCCCCGCTCTCTGTACTGTATTATACTGTATGGTATAACATACATTGATTCACAGGAGCACTGAGTACGACATTTTCTCCCAGACATTAGGGATTGTACAACCCTGAGAGAGAGAGAGAGAGAGAGAGAGCTCCTTTGAGTTGTGAAGATTCATTTGTGTTTAATAATAAAAACTGCAATTCTGAATTTTAACTGAGTCAAACAAATTATTTGCAGAACATCTGAATTTTGGTGCAATACAGACCAATTTGATTAGGAATTCAGGCTTAGTATTAACAGGCACTAGTGAAAAGAACCTTCAAGTCTATGTCTTTCTGATGGATTGGTACACGTCTTTAAACTGAAGGAGAGTGACTGAGCACCACATTTTAATTAGGCGACTGAACCCAACAGAATGAAATAAAGCATCCTGATCTAAGTCCACTACAGACACAAAAATAGGCAAACATATTTTATCAATGTTCTTTTATAATTCAGTCCCTTTTGATCCTGATTTTTTTGTATTATTGATTGTGTCACAGCATTAACTAAAATATCTGAAAAGTTTGCTGCGAGAATAAGTTTTTTTATGTGGTTGTATACATATCTATATCTTCTGGGAAACTGACTGTCTACAGATGTGGAACCCCTTCCCATAGTTCCACCTGCCGAGACCGTACTGCTGCAATTTTGAAGAGTGTAGTCCCTCAGGTTGGGGAGAGAGAGAGGAATATATTCTTTTTCAGCTTCCCAGTACCTGTAAAACATGGGCACAGATTGGCAAAAAACAAGGTAATAGGTAATTCACCCACCACCATGCTTTGGAGTATTGGGGACCTGCCTGGCTCAGAATAAGTTCACTGCAGAGGGTTGTCTCAGCTCCACTCTCCTGTGGTTATTTTCCGGGGTGGGAGGGGAGGGAGGGGAGGTAAGCAGGGTCTCCTTGGAGCTGAAATGACTTCAAGGTGCCATGCTTGACAATTCAATGTTGGAATTGAGCCAGCTGTCTGTGGCGGTCTATAGTCCAGTTCCTGAATCAATTGGGTTTGCAATACTCCAGGGCACACAACCAGCCTGGCTCATCGGCAGGACCTGGATGGGCAGACCAGTCACCGGAGGCAGGGAATCATCTCCATGTGCCCCTGTTAACCCTGCAAGCCAAAGCCCAAATGGGTAGGGTGGTCCTTGCTGGACAAGTAGTGGGAAAGCTTGGCAGGCAGTGTTCTCAATGGCAAGCTATCAATTTTAGCTGGT
This sequence comes from Callorhinchus milii, assembly GCF_018977255.1. NCBI lineage: Eukaryota > Metazoa > Chordata > Chondrichthyes > Chimaeriformes > Callorhinchidae > Callorhinchus > Callorhinchus milii. Next base: position 64,459,979 of record NW_024704743.1, read on the forward strand.
TAGACTTTAGCAGCACCCCAACGCACACCCTGGGATCCCCAAGCCTTGGCTCTTGCCAACCTGCCCTAATACTTTCCGGAATTAGGTAAGCAGGATGTGTCCCTCCAGGAAGAGAATGCGTATTCCATTCCAACAATCTATCTCTGGTATTTCCATGTGTAGATGGGATGTATGGAATTCTCAGCTTGGTTCGGATACTCTTAAGCACGGTAATGGGTTTCCACATGTGCCAGACACCCGGCTGACCAAAAATAAATCTCTCCCTTTGCCATAGGGTCAGCTCTATTCCAGAGAGATCCCTCTCCTCGCCCTCTCCTCACACTGGGGAGTCACACATTAGTTATCAAACAACTGACAAGTGCAGGTTTGAGCACTCGCTGCATGGATAATTAAATTCACCAGCTCCTCCTATGCAGTATGTTGAGCTACAACTGTTATTAAATATTTGAGTGCAATGCTACCATCCTCCAGAGCACAGACAGTAATTTTTCAGAAATAAAGTAAAATATTTTGCGGGGTAAAACTCTCAACAAAAATTCACTGGAAAGAAAGGCCAAAAGGTTTCATTCAGAAGAATAAAGCTGGCAATTTAGCTGATAAGTAAGTGTAGATAATACATACAGGCTTTTACGTTTGTTTTTTACACAAATAATCTCGTTTTATAGTGTGTGCACACATCGGGTCATATCTGATTTTAATTCTATGGTTGTTATGTTGAATTTATTCAGGTTATAAATTGCCCCTCAGGCTTATCTGGAAATGTTACCATGGTCAAAAGGACAACATACATAATTTATATGGCTGAACAAAAAAAACCAAATGTTTTTAATCTCCTGAGGGCTACTTCTGCAAAATGTAGACCCATAGAAACCTTGTTCTGTCATTTTTTAGATCATGACAGACTTTTTAATCTCATTTCCCAGCCTTTTCTCCAGAAGGTATAAGCCCCACGTCAGGACTCTTAGCACATTGTCTTGGCTGCCTCTCCAGTGCCGTGCTGGGGGAGTACAGCAGAGGCCCCATGTTTTGGATGAGACATTAAACTGTTGGTAATCTGTTTGTTTAGCTGGATGTTAAAGATCTCATGGCACTATTCAAAAAAAAAAGGATGTTTCTCTCGGTGTCCTGGCCAACAATCCCCCAAATAAAATTGGCGATTTATTTCATGGCTGTTTGAGGGAAATTCCTGTGTGCATATTGGCTGCTGCTTTAACTGGAAATGCACATTATAGTAAATCCTTTGAGCTAATTTTAAATGTTTCAACGACATAAGGATGTAAGGATTACTATTATTATCATCCCTCAATACCCTTACTTACCAGATGGCTATCTACCACTCTTTAAAAATCCCAATTGCTTCTGTATCTTGTTTTTTTTGGTGCAGCATATTCCAAATTCTCATAATAATAATCCTTGCATTTGATATAGTACCTTATCATATCGTTGAGATGTCTCAAAGCGTTTCACAGGATACACTGTAAACAACAACAACAACAACAACAAGATTCCATTTATAAAGCGCCTTTCACGTCGAGAGGACGTCCCAAGGCGCTGGACAGTTGGGTCAGGACCCGAGCAGAGGGGAAATGGTCAGGGTGAGGGGAGGGAAGGGAGGGAGCGAGGAGGGGGTAGAGAGTCGAGAGAGGAGCTGAAGGCACGGTCAAAGAGAAAGGTCTTGAGACCGGCCTTGAAGGAGGAAAGGGAGGAGGCGGCGAAGGCATTGGGGGATAGAGCTCCAGAGCCTCGGGGCTGAGAGGCTGAAGGCCCGGCCACCGATGGTAGGGCGGTTGGGGCGGGGAATGAGGAGCAGACCGGAGCCAGAGGAACGGAGGGTACGGGCAGGTAGGGGGATTGTAGGTCAGAGGTAGGAGGGAGCGAGGCCATGAATGGCCTTGTAGTGCCATGAGATCTTTAGCATCCAGCTATGTATTTTACGGGCAAAATGCGACAGCCAGTTGTGCACAGCAATGTCCCACAAATAGCCATGGAGTGAGTGACCAATTTTATTTAGAGGATTTATTTGCAAGAGCACCAGGAGAGAGAAGCTCCCTTTTCTTTTTGTAACGCTTTGTGTGTTGAACTATTTTTGAGTCTCAATTCTAGCTAAGTGTTTATTCAGTCCTTTTCTGAAGGAGTGAATTGACACACTACTAAGAGCTTTTGGAGGGAATTCTTTGATGTATCCACTTTCTGTGTGTGTGGCTGCATTTAATTCTGGTTGTTGGAAGGTTGTTTATTGGACACTCAAATCCTCTAGTTGTGCCATCTATGGGATTGATGAAGCACTCAAGCAGCATAAGCATAGCAAAGCATGCTGAAGTAAGCTGCATTTTCTGCAGAATAAATGCTTCATTCCAACAAACCTTAGTTCTGGGTGAAATCTCCCGTTATAATAATCCTAGCATTTGATATAGAGCCTTATCTTCGAGAAGTCTCAAAGCGCTTCACAGAATATACTGTAAAGTAAGCTGACTGTATATTTTGTGGGCAAAACATGGCGGCTAATTATGCTCAGCAGTGTTCCACAAACAGTGACCACATTTTAAAAAAAAAGGAATTATTACCCCCGGAAAAACAAAATATATAAGCGATCCACCAATCGACTAACAACCGGGTGCCTACTTCCTGCTAGGTAAACAGAGGCAAGTGGAGTAAGGAAACTGGCTGAACGTTTCGCCTTGCCTGGGAATCAAACCCAGGACCTGTCTCTTGCGAGGTAAGTGTTCTAACCACTGAGCTACAGGACTCCAGGTTGAGGCAAGGTCTCACCAGTTAAAGTAGCAGAAGCAAGTTTCCCTGCAGAAAACACGGTTTAATATCTATGAGTCAGTTAAGCTGTTTGAGTGCTTTTCGAACCCCAAAGTTGCCATTGGTGTGGCATTACTGTGACACAGGTCTATCATATAAACAATCACAAGAACTAACTATCCCTAAATCTTTAACAATGGAATTTCCCATTATAGTGACACAGAGAGAAGATTGCTGTCTTCAGCAGTGAACATCAGTAAAGCACAATAAAGTCAATTTTTGTTAAGTTCAACTGCATTTCTTATTTGAAAACGTTCCAAAGAAGTTGAAAAAGTTTCCAAAGAAGCACCAGTGAGGCGATTAAAAAAATAGAAAAAAAATCCCAGAGATTTGGGATGTTCACTTTGATAAGAAATGTCTGGATTTGTCAAGAATAATATGAATCCGTAACTATATTAGAAACATATTAAACTGCCATAAGATACTAATAAATAATGCATTCTCAAGATAGTTATGCACGAAAAACTCTAGAAGGATGAATTAATTGCTAATCGGCTGCTATTTTTGAAAAAAAGATCTGAAAACGGATTTATTTAACTATCAAGTGTTTTATATCAATACTAATGTGTGTGCTGTTGCCTGTATAGCTTTGTATGTCACCAATCCACATAAATTGCAATCTTAGGAGAAAGCAGCTATGAAAGGTTTTCAAAATACTTGTGTGGTAGTTTGCAGTACAGTGCCCCCATCCTTTGGAACTCCATCCCACATTCCCTTCGCCTCGCTCCCTTCCTTGCCTCCTTCAAGGCAAGACCCTCCTCTTCGACTGCGCCATCACCACCCTTCTATCCTCCCTGCCCTCGACCCCGTCCCCCACTCACGTCCAAACCCCTGACTGTCCAGCACTTTGGGACCTTCTCCTGACATGACAAAGGCTATACAAATCTAATTTTGTATTGTATTTATTTCCTTAATTCTGGAGTTAACTTCCACATGTATGTGATGCCACTCAACTCTACCTCTCTGCCTCCACCCTCAACTCCAGGACCCCTGCTGTTCTGACAGAGTGTCTGTGTCTGACAGACGTCAAGTCCTGGATGAGAGCCAACTTTCTACAGTTAAGTGTCGACAAGACTGAGGCCCTCCTTCTTGGCTCCTGTTAGTGCCTCCACACCTCAGGCGCTGACAGCATCACCATCCATGGATGCACACTACCTCACCGAGCCAGTATGGAACCTTGGTATCTTGTTTGACTCTCAACTGTTCTTTACACCCCCCTATCTGTGCCATGACCCATTCTGCCTTTCCCCCACCTCTGCAACATAGCCCAGCTCCGTCACTGCCTCTCCTCTCAGGCCTCTGAGACGTTCATCCATGCCTTCATTGTGTCTAGGCTCAACTATGCTAACTTCCTGCTCTTCAGACTTCCCAACTCTTCCCTCCACAAGCTGCAGTCTATTCAGAACTCTGCAGCTCCTGTCCTTTCCTGCACCAAAGCTCCATGAGCCAATCACCCTTTCCTTGCTCGGCTTCAATGCTCTCTATTCGCCAGAGGATCAAGTTTAAGATCTTACTAACACCTTAAAAATCTTCTTTCTCCCTCTGCTTGGCGGACACTAGTTTGCTCCATGCCCCTCACCCTGCCCACACTACTATTGGCTGTCGGACATTCAGCCATTCAACCCTCTGAAACTCTGGAATCCCTTTACCTTGCCCCCTCCCTTGCCTCCTTCAAGGCCCATCTTAAAAATCTTTAGCTTTGACCGTACCTTTGGTCATCCTTTACTCCTATCCCCTTGGCCCACACCCCTCTTAATAACTACCCCAGGCTGGAGTGCAAACCCTTGACTGTCCAGCATCATGGGAAGTTATCCCAATGTGAAAGGTGCTTTATAAATGAAATTTGTTCTTGTGTAAAGCAAATGATCATTTTTCACGTCTGGCATGCACTATATATTTTTCAGTTTACTGGCAGAAAGGGCAGATTGCAAGGAATTCCATTATAATTTTATAGATATAAAAGGATATAAGACCTGAAATTACACCTGGTTTTGGCTTGTTAAGATCATTCTGGCCAATTTTATGCATAATTGTGGACAATTCTTAAATTAAGCCTTTATTTGGAGGCTTCTTTTTCCTATTCTTTAAAAGATTAGTCTACAGACTGATAAATTTAAGAATTTTCCACTCTCTGGTCTTAAATTATAAGACAAAATAGCCTTCTCGGCTAATACTAGAAGAGACTTCAGGCCAAATAATTTCCAAATTCTTAATTTGAAAAATGAAGTACACCCTCAGCACTGTATTAGAGTATCAGAGTTCAAAGTCAAGATATGGGACTTGTACGTTAGAATATATTAGAATATACAGCACTGAAACAGGCTACTCGGCCCAACTGGTCTATGCCGATGTTTACGATCCACATGAGCCTCCTCCTGCCCTTCCTCAACTAGCATAACCTTCTATTCCTTTCTCCCTCATGTACCTATATAGCTTTCCCTTAAATACATCTATGCTATTTGCCTCAACAACTCCTTGTGGTAGCATGTTTCACATTCCCACTACTCTCTGTGTGAAGAAATTTCTTCTAACTTCCCTATCTGATCTATTTGAGCCTATTTTATATTGATGGCCCTGGTTTTGGTCTCCCCCACAAGTGGAAACATCTTCCCTATGTCTACCCTATCAAAACCTTTCATCATTTTAAAGACCTCTATCAGGCCACCCCTTACCCTCCTCTTTTCAAGAGAGGTATAACCTCTCAGTTCTGGGATCATCCTTGTGAATCTCCTTTGCACCCTCTCCAGTGTCTCTCCATCCCTTCTATAATGTGGGGACCAGAACTGCACACAGTATTCTAAGTGTAGTCTAACCAAGGGTCTATAGCAGTTTACCATAATGTCCCTGCTTTTCATTTCTATCCCTCTAGAAATGAACCCCAATGTCTGGTTTGCCTTTTTTATGGTCTCATTAACCTGCATTGCTACTTTTAGTGAATTGTATATGTGTGCCCCTAGGTCCCTTTGCTCCTCTACCCCATTTAGGTTTTTATTTTCCAGAATATATGTGACTTCCTTATTCCTTCTACCAAAATCTACCACCTCACACTTCTCTACATTGAAATACATTTGCCATTTAAATGCCCATTCAGCAAGTTTATTAATGTTTTGCTGTAATTTGTTGCAGTCCTCCTCTATATTAACTGCTCCCTCTAACTTGGTGTCATCCGCAAATTTTGAAATTGTACTGCTGATTCCGGAGTCTAAATCATTAAATATATATTGTGAACAGCAGTGATCCCAATACCGATCTTGTGGAACACCACTGCCCATCCCCTGCCAGTCTGAGTAGCTACCCTTCACCCCTACTCCCTGTTTTCTGTTTTGCAGTCAGCTTGCTACCCATTCTGCTATTTTTCTCCTGACCCCACATGCTCTGACTTTATTCATTAGTCTATTACGTGGTACCTTATCGAACGCCTTTTGGAAATTTAAAAATATTACATCTACTGCATTATATTGTCTCCTCTTTCTGTTACCCCTTCAAAGAATTCAATGAGGTTGGTCAAGCATGACCTTCCTTTTTGAAATCCGTGCCGACTATTCTTTATCATGTTTTCCGTTTCTAGATGTTTTTCGATTACCTCCTTCAGTAAGGATTCCATTATCTTTCCTACCAACGATGTTAAGCTGACAGGTCTATAGTTCCCTGGGCTTGTTCTATCTCCCTTTTTAAATATAGGTATAACATTAGCTATCCTCCAGTCCTCTGGCACTACTCCCTTTTCTAATGAGTTATTATATATATGTAATAGTGCCTCTGCTATCTCTTCCCTCGATTCTTTCAATATACGCGGATGCAATCCATCTGGACCAGGGGTTTTATCCTCTCTGAGTTTCATTAGTTTTTCGATTATATCTCCCCTTTGTATCTTAAATATATTTATATTATTTTCGATCTCTTCTTCTACTGTCATGTCCACTTGATCTGTATCCCTGGTGAATACAGAGGCAAAGTCATTATTTAATATTTCTGCCAATTCGCTATCGTGGCCTGTGAGCTTATCTTGTCTATCCCTTAGTGGCCTACAATTTTCTGACTAAATGCTACCATCCAAACCAAGCTCAGGAGATAATCAATGTTAGATTCTAAATAAGTTGAAAGATAAAATATTAAATTTACTAGTAGTTTATTCAACCATTATTTCGATACACATTAAATTTGTAACAATTTGCATTATTTATATAACTTTGAATTTGATTTTGGACTAATTCCTAAAGCCATTAAGTGTTTCTAGTAAATGTTTTTTTAATTTACATTTTGCAACATTTACATGAATCTTATGCAAATTGTTTTACAGTGAATTACAGAAGAAGCAATGATTTCTAAATGCTTATTGTGTTACTGAAATGCATTGAGTTGAAGTCTAGGCATTGAAACAAAGGTTTTGATTTGTTTTGGCTTCCAAACATAGGTTAGTCCATTTCCAGCGACATTCACACTAATAGATTCATCTCCTTGGAGCTGAACTGACTGCAAGGTGACATGTTTGACAACAAATACAACAACAACAACAAGATTACATTTGTATAGCGCCTTTCACGTCGGGAAGATATCCCATGGTGCTGGACAGAGAACAGCATTTCAAGCTCGAGCTGGGGTCAGGGGGAGGGCAGGGGAAGGGGAGTGGCCGATGGCATGGTCGAAGAGGAGGGTTTTGAGGTGGGACTTGAAGGAGGCTAAGGAGGAGGCAAGGCGGAGTGACTGGGGGATGGAATTCCAAAGCTTGGGGGCAAAGTGGCTGAAGGCTCTCCCGCCAGTGGTGGGGTGGGTGGGTCGGGGGACATGGAGCAGGCCAGAACTGGCTGAGTGAAGGGAACGGGCGGGTTGGTAGGGGGTTAGCAGGTTGCAGCGGTAGGGTGGGGCGAGGCCATGGAGGGCTTTGTATGTGAGGACCAGGATTTTGAACTGGATCCTCTGAAGGATAGGGAGCCAATGGAGTCGGGCAAGAGTGGGGAGATAAGGTCACAGAGTTTGGTGCGGGAGGGACTCGGGCTGCAGAGTTCTGGATTATCTGCCACCTGTGGAAGGAGGAGTTGGGAAGGCCGACAAGCAGGGCGTTTGCATAGTCGAGCCTGGATTTGATGAAGGCATGAACAAGAGTTTCAGCGGCCTGAGGGTGAGGTAGTGGTGGAGTCGGGCAATGTTACGGAGGTGAGGGAAGGTAGAGCGGGTCATGGCTTGGATGTGGGGGAGAAAAGACAGTTGAGGGTTGAACAAGACACCAGGTCCCTGACTGGCTGGTGAGTTGATGTGCAACCATGGAGGTTGATGCTGCCAGAGCCTGAGGTGCTGAGGCGCTGGCACGAGCCAATCAGGAGGGCCTCAGTCTTGTTCACATTCAACTGTAGGAAGTTTGCCCTCATCCAGAACTTGATATCCGACAGACAGTCTGTCAGGACAGCAGTGGTCCTGGAGTTGAGGGTGGAGGCAGAAAGATAGAATTGGGTGTCATCCGCATATATAGGAAGTTGACCCCATATCAGCGGATGATGTCACCACGGGGGAGCATATAGATATTAAAGAGGAGAGGGCCAAGGACAGAGCCCTGGGGGACCCCAGACGTGACAGTTCGGGGGCTGGAGGAGAAACCGTGAGAGTCAACGAAATGGAGATGGTGAGAGAGCTAGGAATTGAACCAGCAAAGGGCAGGTTTAACATTGATGAGTTGGCAGTGGCATAGAGACACTGGCTCTCATTTTTAAAATGAATGTTTTTAGTTTACGAAGGGCAAAATGGATTTTTGGAATCCACAATTGGCAGAAGAGACAGGGTAAGAACAGGGTCATGATCAAATCTATTAGAATTGGAAGAGAAAAATAAATCTTTGCAGAATCTTTTCTCCGATTGTGAATAAGTAAATTGGGTAAAATTCTTGGCTGTTCGGGTTTTACATAGTCTTTAGAAGGCACAGGCTCCAGTCTTTCTTTTGTCTTTCTACAGTAAAACTTGCATAAATCTTACCTTTATAAATTGCATATTCATACAGGCACACAAGTTCCATTCAGTTTCCTATCAAAACCATTTTGATTTCTTTGTACTAGTTATATTAATCAACTCCTAACTCGTAACACTGTTCCCCTATCCTCCATTACGCCCACACCCATTGACTGGTTGACTTACCAACAAACTGCTTGGAATCATTGGAAACATAGTCTTGAAACGTGCGCAGAAAAATTTAATTTCCCACAATTTAATATGATTCCAACGCTTACCAGTAAGTGTGCATGCGACGACAGATGAAGACGCATAGAATTGCAGGAAATGTAGTCTTGACACACTTACCGGCTGCAGTGACGAAGTACCGCATGTGCATTTACCGGCTGCATTGAATTACTATTGCACAGTGTAGATTATTGATTAAATTGATTTTTTTATGATTTATACAAGTATGCCTTCAACTTGGACATAACATAATTCATATTAAGTGTTGTGGTCACTGTTCCCTCTAAGCTATGTGTGTTTGCAGCCGCCCAGCAGTCTGTTGTATTCCACGCACNTTTTTTTTACAGAGGTGATCATTGCCTTTAAAAATTAGAGGGAACATAGGTTGTGGTCCCAACTAATATGACTTATGTGAGTTTTATTGTATTAATAGAGACACATTGTCATTTTATAGGCAAGATTGTTTCAATATGTTCATCAAAAGTCTTTGAGTAGCTTAAAATCACAAAAGATAACATCCATACTTAGGAAGAAGAAAGAACTTATATATTTATAGAACCTTATCATATCAGATCTTCTCAAAAGAGCTTTTTGTGTCAGCTTGGCTCGGTTGGTAGGACTCTTACCTCTGAATCAGAAGATTGTGAGCTCAAGCCCTATATTGAGAATTTAAACTCATAATCTAGCCGGATTCTTCAGTACTGTCCTGGGGAAGTGTATTGTTGGGAGTTGCTGTACTTTAAATGAGATGTTAAACCAAGCTCCCACCTACCAGTTGAGGTGGACGTGAAAATATCTCATGACATTATTTGAAAATTGAAGGGAGTTTCTCTTGGTATCTGCACCAACGATCACCCAAATAATAATTGATCATTCATGAGTTTTTGTAGGACATTGTATGCAAATTGTCTGCTATGTTCGCCCACAAAATATACAATCACTGCACCTTACATACTGTAAAGTGCTTTGAGACATTCTTCTGACATGATAGGCTCCACATCAAATGCAAGGATCTTTAAAGCCCATCTGATGAATGGGCAGACATGTAACCTTCTATGTCTTTCTATGTGTATTAGCCACTCTACGGTTGGAGTATAATTATTGCAGTACAGTTACCCATTGTACAATAATCATTTTAAACATGGCTGGGTCCCACCACTTAGGCCGATATATAAACATGAATGTCAATGCTCAGTCTTCCTCAGGCAATTATCTGTTTTGTTTTATGCTGTCCATCTGTTCATTTCTGCTCGTAACATTGAGTATCTTATTCCAAATTGGATGGTATAAATAGAATTACTCTTAATTGTGTTGAATCAACTATCATGGCCATTGTGAAAGATTCAATTGGTCAAAGACCAAATTGCCATTTCTTATATTACAATTTTGTTATTTGTGTTTCTCTGCAACTGAGTTTCATGTATAAGGATGAAATGTAAATCTCTGTTCCATGGGAGAGAAATATAAAGAGGTCATTCACTTAAGGTCTGTTTATATAATGATGCTTCTGGCTTTTATAAATATATAAAAAGTCATATTAAGAAAACAACATTATTAAAATGTACTCAACCAAACGCAATTCAGAAAGTTTCCCCGGGCAGTGCTCTTTCATCACTTTGCACAAGCTTTCTGCACAAATCTGATGCATGATCAGACAAATCAGCGTGTATCTTCTGTCGGGAGATTAGAGAACTGAAAAGTTTTTAGCTAACACGCTTGAAGGAGCTATATAAAAAAGTTAGCTACTACTTATGGTAATGTTAGCCTGGCTTAGTTAGTAGAATTCCTGCCTCTGAGTCAGAAGGTTGTGGCTGACATTCCAATGCAGTGCTGGGTGTGTTGTGCATTGTTGGAGATGCCATCCTTCAGATACAACATTGAACTGAGGTCCCATCTGTGCCTGCTTAGGTGGACATTAAAGATCCTGTGGCACTATTTGAAAAGAAGGGGGTAGGGGTGAGGGTTTTCCCAGTGTCCTGACCGCCAATCACCCAAATATAGTTGGTCATTCACTTCACTGCTATTTGTGGGACATCACTGTGCACAAGTTGACTACAAATGCACAGTCACTACACTTTACAGTAAACTCCTGTAAAGCACTTTTAGACATCCTCCTCACGTGAAAGGCATTATACCAAATGCAAATTCCAAATTATTGTTATTGTTAATAATGTCAAAACTTTAATAAGTACCAAATACAGGCCCGAAGGGATCTCAAGTACATACATTTTGGTTAGTAAAGTTTCCAAGTTATGTGTGTATGATGAATTTTTCCATTATCTTGATACAAGTACTTTCTTATTGGAATTTCAGACTGGCAAGGTTGGTGACTTAACCACTTGGCAGAATTTATCTCTTGAAATATTGTTGCTGCTCTTTACCTGTGCTATAGGAACACAGGAAAACAGGAACAGGAAGCCATTCAACCCTTCGAGCCAGTTCCACAGTTCTAGAATCTGGCATGCCTTATTACGCCAGTGCCTCGCTCAATTGCCTCATATGTTTTAATGCCTCTACTATCCAAGGATCTGTTTGTCTCTCACTTTGTGAAGTGCTTTTTTCTCTGAACCTTTCTAGCTCAAATCCAGACTGTGCCCAGAGCTGAGCAGAACAGAAGTTGTGGGCTGAAAAACCAAACAGTGATTAAATATATATTTTTTATTGTACATGCAGCATGTTCCATGTTTACCATTTGAAATAATTTACCAATTACATTGAAACATTCCTAATATTAAAGAAGTCCCAAAACTCATTAATTCCCATCAATGTTTTATGCCTACTTAAAAGGTTTGAGCTGACACAGTGAGTTTGATGTTAGCAGCATTCATTTATTAATATATCCAGAATACTACAGAGATTATTCCAAAAAGCACAAAAGTGGCTAAGCTACATTTAATATCTTGATATGTCAATACTGTGAATTTTGTACCAGTTTCTGGTGCGACTGATGACCATAATAGCATAATTTTCTTAGCACTTTTCTTTCTCTTAGCAATTTGATGCAGAGATGATTACAGCAGCTGAAAAGATAATCCTCAGTGCCTCTATTGGAGGAGGGTTGTTGTAATACTATAAATGGAATTGATTAATGTGTTCTTAAATTGGAGTTAATTTAAATTAAGTTCCTCTCATTCAAATCCCTCTTCACCTTGCCCAGTATACATCTGTGATCTTCTGTGAATGCTCGACTGCAGAAGATTCTGAGCTTGTAAATGTAGTGCACGACTGCATCCTGACTCAGTGTATCAGGGAGCCCACAAGGGGCAGTTCCCTTCTTGATTTACTTGTAGTCAGTGACCCAAGCATAACATGTGGCGTCAGGGGCAGGTCTTGTTTTAAGTAAGTTGCTGTTTATTGAGTTAGAGAAGGTTGCACACAAATCCATCAGTTTCCATGTCACATCCAATCACTGCTTCCCGGTTTAGGGGGACTTCTATACTAAATGCCGCAGGACCCTTTTGTGTCCTGGTTATGCCTCTTACAAATATATATATATATACACTATTCAGCGAGTGGAAGTTGTTTGGTAGTGACCACAACTCATTAACCTTTATTTTAAATTGCGAAATAGCAAACCAACTCCAGTGTACAACTTTAGGTGAGCAAACTTCAGGGTATGACGACCGACCTCAAGCTCCCCAGGCTCTTCTTCAGACTCTCCGAAACCGCGCGCAACTTAGGAGTCAGGTTTGATACCCAGCTTTCTAATTTCTAACACACATCCGTTCCCTGACCGGGATCACTTTTTTTCCACCTCTGTCACATTGCCTGCCTCTGTCCTTACCTCACAACCGAGACACCTGATGTCCATGTCTTTGTCACTTCCCAGCTGGAGTGTTTCAATGCCCTCCTCGCTGGTCTCCCCAGCTCTACCATACACAAAATTCAATTAATCCAAAACTCACCCGCACAAAACTCCATACCCCATCACACCAGTCCTTGTCAGGCCCCACTGGCTCCCAATTACCGAATGGATCGATTTCAAGATCCTCTCACTTATTTTCAAATGCTTTATGCCCTTACACCTCCCACCTGTCCAATCTGCTTACCCCTCATTCCACCATCACGTCTTCTAGATGTCTCAAAACAGGATATACTGTAAAGTAAATCGACTGTATATTTTGTGGGTGAAACGCAGCAGCCAATTGCTCATAGTAGTGTCCCACAAACAGTGGTGGGTTGAGTGACCAAATTATCATTATTTTCTGAAGGAATTACTATCCCGTAAAGTGATGCACCAATTGACTAAGAAGCCTGTTCCTACTTACTGCTAGCAAAACAGAGGGCAATTACAAGACAGTGATTGCTCCACACTGCAGCTTGTAACCCAATAAGACAGGCGGAGGCAAGCTTTGCTGACCTTTATTTTTAACATATGTATTTATTTTTAAAAATCTTAGTTGATAAAATTCTGAACAAAGCCTTCTAGCACAGTGCTAACATTAGACAGCTCCACCATTCAGGGTAAGATTGTTACAGCAACAAACAATGTTAGTCCTGTCGAAGTGGATGGTTTGCAAGGCTCTGTTTTCGTCGAGTGACCGGCTGTGGGAATGGCAAGCCGGTACTTTAGTGGAGCAGCCGGGAGCGAGTTCCGCTTTGTATCTCCAGATGGCGATATCGCCGTCATCGCTACAGGACACTAGTAGCCCTTTGGATATTTACCAAAGGCAACTTGTTTACCAAAGAGAATTAACTATTTTAAAATGATATTGCCTATGAAATGCTGCTCAATCTGACCTCACTGGCTGCAATGGTAGAGTTAAATGTAATTATATTCCTCACAGGGCTGGATCCGAACAACAGATCCTTTTCCTCCTTGAAAATGTTACTTTATGAACAGGAACAGCGTTTGTTGTAACTGGTTTAGTAAGCAATTGGTTTTGTTGTTATCAAAGTGATATTTGTTTTTCTTAAAAAGTAAGTGTGAAACCTAGTATATCTGATACCAATCAGAAGATATGAAGATTATTACCTGATATGATATGATACCAATCAGAAGATATGAAGATTATTACCTTCTTATTTGTTTTATAGACTTACCTTTTCAAACACACCTGTGGTCATCTCCCCCTCCCCCTTCTCCTGTGCTCGACAACTAACCACTGTGCAGAACTCTGTATAAATGCAAATAGTTGTAGTTATTATAATAATAATACTCTTGCATTTCATATAACTATAACATCAAAATATAACAAATAATAAGTATAGTAAACATGCATTTTTTGTCAAACAAGACAATCAGTTTGCACACAATGTCCCACAAACAGCCATGAAGTAAATGCTCATTTTATCTGGAGGAACACTGGAACACTGGTTAGAGCACTGGGAGAATTTCCCTTCTCTATTTAAATAGTGCCATGGAATCTTCAAAATTCACTTAAACATGCCAGTGGAAACTCAGCTTAAAGTTTCAACAGCCTACCTTGCCAAAAGGGATCAGTCTTGTTAGCAATTGGCCTTGTTGACCACATTTATCATTGATCTGATTTATTTATCTCCAGTGATCAATTTTCCTGTGTTGCAGTTTCAACCCCATGTCTAATGACTTAGAGTCTGATAGTATAGCATGGTACTGTGTCAGCTTGATGTAATGGTAGCTCTCTCACCTGTGAGTCAGAAGGTTGTGGGTTCAAGCCTCATGTTGGGACTTGGAATCATTTAGTCTAAAATGACACTCAAATGCAGTGCTGAGTTCCCATCTGCCCATTCAGGTGGAAATTAAAGATCCCAGGGCACTATTCAAAAAGAGAAGGGAGTTTCTCCCAGTGTCCTAACAATTACCCATATAAATCACTCACTCCATGGCTGTCCGTGGGACATTGCTGTGCCCAAACTGGCTTCCGCATTTTGCCCACAAAATACACAGTTAATCCACTTTACAGTATATCCTGATAAGTGCTTTGAGACATTTCAATGATATGATAAGATGCTCCATCAAAATGAAAGGATTATTTTTTATTATTATGGTGGCAATCAGAAAATGTAGTTAAATAGCTCACTCAAAGATGCATTGATTCATTGGAAATCACTGAAATATCAAACATCCTATGTTTGTGCCTTCAATTTACTTTCAATCTTTGTTTCTACCCTTGACATAAACCAGCATTTGCAAAACATCACAAAAAAACAAGTAAAAGCTGATGATTAATGATGAAAGAGCGCAGTTTTAATTACTTTGATATAATCCTGCTCTTTAGAAAAACCCTGTTAAGTCCCAAACTGTGTTGCATTAGTCATACTAGATTTTAGTATTCATGTGCTAATACATGCAGAACAATGTTATAACACTCATCATTGTGGTTCTGCCCGAAAGCTATAATTCAAGTACAATCACTTGGCATTCAACTAAATAATTTCTGAAATGTCAAACTTTAAGGTTTTGTAGATATCGGTTCTTTTTGGATTTTTATTAATTATCATTAATCCTGTAGTGTACGCAGACCCAAATGACCTTAAACAATTTCAATTTATTAAGATGTAAATTCAGTTTAACAAATGTCCTTTTTTAAAAAAAATATGTTCATCCAACCTTTAAACCAAAAGATTTAATGTCTCCTTCACAGAGATTCATTTGTACTTTGTTTTCTATTTCTACTCAATAGCAAAGAGTCCATCTCTATCATAGGCTTGATTGGTCAAATGATCTCCCTCTATGCTATCATTCCTGCAGCTCATTTGGAATAGATTTTAAGTGACTGAGAAAATACAGAGTCTAATTTGTGGTATTTCTGTGATTCCTTAGAATTCCTATGACCTGAGGATCTCCTTTCCCATAATAAATCATATTGAAGTAGTGATCCTGTGGTTGCTGTGATGCATTTCCAGTTACCAAATGAGAACAACTCAGATTCCTTCTTAAGGGATTCTATTATGAAATCCTTCATCTTAGATCCTTTTACATTATGAGACAAAGAACTAGAGCTCCTTTTACACAGCAATGGTACCATTTACTAGCAAATGTATAACAAACACAAGAGCAGGCCCTCTGGATATATACTTAGTTCTCTGGCTAAATATATATTCCTCAAGTTAATAGCATAAATGATGATGTTTAAAAACCAAACTAAAGATGAGGTTTGTCTTTAATTTTCTCCTCTCTCCTTCTGAAAATGGTGACTTGTGTTGGAGAAATGCTCCACAAGCACTGGTAGCTCCATAAAACTTTGCCCAAGTGGCTTTTCTAGGTGTGTGAGCACCAGTATGCTTTTTGACCATTTGGCCACCATAGCTGAGTCAGATGATGCTCTCACTCAAGATCCACACAGTTATTTATTTTCCAGTAAGTGTCTGATAGTGACTAAGCACTAGCAGATATGAAGAAACACTATGTACATTCCAACATAAGAAAGTGTAATATTTTGCACCAGAGTGATACAATTCAAGCAAAACTGGTTCAAGAAACATTGAAGTAAAGCTGCCAACTATTTATTGGGAGACAGGTTTTTTTTACAGCTTATATTTTATTTATATAACTGAGATGCAAGTTAAATGTAAAACACATTAGTTGGTAGGGTTGAGTGAACAGCCAGGGATTTTTTTTTGCTGACTTAGTTCTATTTAGTCAACCCTATGAAATGTGAACTGCATGCAACTCAGGTCAGGCTGTACACGCCTGTTTAAGGATAGTCTTAAGAAAGTTCTTCAGTTGAATGTTTGTGCAGTGCCAGAGAAAGTCTCAATCCAGATTCTTTCAAGAGGGAACAAAGGAGCATTCCATTGATGTGTGTATGATGTGAGCGAGTATTTTCTTAGATTTCCATCAGTATAATTTTCACATCTGCCACTTTTACATTCACACCAGTGAATATCAACAACAACTTGCATATATACAGCACCCTTCACGTGGCCAGCATCTCAATGGTGAGCCTGATGCATGTAGAAATCAAGCAGAACTTTCATTCTAAGTATTTCTAAGTATTGCACATAAGAAAGTGTAATACTTTGCACCAGAGTGGTACGATTCATGCAAAACTGAATATCAAATCAATACACTGCACTCACGGTTGAGAAGAGCATTCTACAATACTGTGGGTAGTGATGTTTCTCCAACATGAGGATTGGCAATCAGGATACAACCTTACTGAGCTGGTCCAGAAATAGGAACACAAGAATGCACCGGACCGGAAAATAGTCAATTTGGTTCCTATCTTTATTATAAAATAACAGTAAGTTACCCTACATTACTCTCTCATGCTAGCTCAATTGAATTCTTCATCAAATAGTTTATCCATTGGTGTCGGCCTCTCTCAGTTGGTAGCACTATCTCCTCTGAGTCAGAAGATTGGGGGGTACAAGGCTCACATCAAGACTTTGAGCTCATCATCTAGGGTGGGCTGACACTCAAATGCAATGTAAAGGATGTGCTACATTAACGGAAGTGTCTGATTTATGTTTGGCAGACATTATGAGGCACCCATCACCACTGAAGAGGTTCCAAAATGTGGTTCCTATATTGAAGAAAAGTAATGGAACATACCTGGCAACAAAGTCCCATTAGCCTGACCTCAGTATTTGGAAAACTGACTCCCTCATAATATCTGTTAATGCTTCATAAACCACCTGCCTTGTCTCTCTAAGTACCCTGAGGTACAGTTCACCAGTCCTGTAGGATTTATTATTTTCGGTCCCTTGAACCTACCTAAAAGCTTAGACTTAAGTCAAAGTCCTGGAGCTCGAACACTGTTTGCTAAACGCTGGACATCGATAAACCTCCAGGAAACAATTGTTTAATTTGTTCAGTATCTGCAATTAATTCTCTTTTTCAATCTCCTTTGGGTCCATTAGAGTTCAAAGCATCTTCCCTAACTGCCCTTTTACTGTTGCAATGTTGTTGCATTGACAAGGTCATAGAAAAGGTTTTCATACAATGAATTGCAAAAGTAACTGTACACATACAGACCATTAAAGGTCCATGTGGACAAATTGTTTTACTGCAGTAGGCAAACATGTAATGGGAACCCTGAGTTCCCATTATATGAATTAAATCAAATGCAGGGTTAATATTGAAATAGACCTTGAAAGGGACAGCTGCTTGAAGAACACTGAACGCAACCTCCAGGCAAGGCGACTGGAGGATGGCCAGAGAGGTCTGTGGAAGATGGGATGTCACTTAAGGCAATTTTGAAGCAGTGCATATTTTGATAAAAAGCACCTTCAGTTAATTGGACTCTGAGGAAATGAAAGGATAATCCCCTCCCCTTTCCCCTGAAAAAAAAGTTTCATTGTACATTAGAAAATTATTATTTGATTACGTAATGCTACAAATGACAAAATGTGTCAGTTTTCTTACCAGTCCAGTAATACACGGTCACACCACTTTACAGTATATCCTGTGAAGTGTTTTGAGACGTCTCGACAATACAATAAGGTGCTATACCAAATGCAAGGATTATTATTATTGATATTGAGGCTATTTTCCTTAGTTAGTGGTTGTGGACGAATTAGTTGATCCACGAAGATGCAGGATTCAAAAGTTCCTCATGCATGGATGACTGGAGAGACGGTTGGATGAACAGAAATCTGAAAAATTGATATCTTAGGTGTCTCAGGTTATTGACAACCATATTTCAAAAAAACACAACAAAACAGCAATTTAATGCAAGCAGACACAACCACATGTGTCAAAGCAGTTTATTTTTTGGCAAATTGAAACATTGGGTAGGCAAGGTCTTCAAATACTGTACATATCATTTAAATGTGTTTGTGTCATTCTCACTTGCTGTGTTATACAATATACATAATAATAACTTAATTTGATATAGTGGCAATAATGTTGAAAATTGCTTCACATGTAACTGCTATTAAATGTAGTGACTTTGTATTTGTAGGTAAATGTGGCAGTCAATTTTTGGGCAAATAATGCTACAAACAACAAAATGTGTTGGTTTTCTTACCAGTCTAGTGATGCAGTCAGTCCGCTTTACAGTATATCCTGCGAAGCCCTTTGAGACGTCTTGATAATAATAATTCTTGAATTTGATATAGTGCCTTATCATGTCTTCAAGACGTCTCAAAGTGCTTCACAGAACATACTGTAAAATGAATTGACTGTATATTTTGTAGATGAAATGTGGCAGCCAATTGCACACAGCATTGTCACACAAACAGTTTTTGATTGAGCCATTCAATTATTATTATTGTTATTTAATTCAATTTATTTTTTTGAAGGTATTATTACCCCTGTAAAAGCATGTCACCAATCGACTAACAACTGGGTTCCTACTTACTGCTAGGTAAACAGTGGAGTAAAGAAACTTGCCCAACGTTTCGCCCTGCCTGGGAATTGAAGCCAGGTCCTCTCGCTTGCGAGGCGAGTGCTCTAACCACTGAACTACAGGACTCCATTCCATGATAAAGATATGATGTGATAAGGGGCTATATCAAATGCAAGGATTATTATTATTATTATCATTATTGATGTTGGGGCTGCTTTTCTCGGTTAGTGTCAGTGGGCTGATTAGCTGATCCATGACTTCTGTATCTATAGATGAGCTTGTTTCCATGATCGTTTATTCCCTAGCAGAAAAGTGGAGGTAATCCATCCATTTCCCTGATATTTGTGTGCCAGTTTGTGGCACTGGTATCAGCTTTATGGAAATGGAAACCAGCAATGTTACGATTCCAAAAAGTAAACTAAATGCAGCTGCTCCCCAAACCAGCATTTACCTGCTCTGTCTTTTTCTGGGACTGTTTAATCAGTTTTATAATATAATAATAATAATCCTTGCATCTGATATAGCTCCTTATCACGTCTTGAGGACATCTCAAAGCGTTTCACAAAATACACTGTAAGTAAATTGACTGTATATTTTGTGGGCAAAACGCGGCAGCCAATTGTACACATCAGAATCCCACAAACAGTCGTGGATTGAAGCGACCAATCTATTATTATTAATTTTTTTAAGGTATTATCCCCAGAAAAGCGTTCCTCCAATGGACTAACACCCAGGTTCCTATTTACTGCTCGATAAACAGAGGTGTGTGGAGTAAGAAAATTTGCCCAACATTTCGCCCTGCCAGAAATTGAACCCAGGTCCTCTTGCTTGTGAGGCGAGTGCTCTAACCACTAAGCTACAGGACTTTATGTTGCACATTCCTAAGATACCACTATTCCTTCTTAATCCCAGGGTCACCTGTGTGTTTCTTATAAAATCTTTCTACAATAGGAATCACTAAATTAAGTTTTTAGGTCCTGGTGAACTTACTTTTATAATGGGTTATGGCAGAACAATTCCCAGAGACTCCTAGTCATAGTGTGTGAATTGGAAACCCTGATATATACTTGTGTCGCCCTGACTCTGTTGGTAGCACTCTCAACAGCAACAACTTATGTAGACAGTTACCTGAACAGGTATGCTGCAACAAAAACTTGCATTTATATAGTTTATATAGCACCTTTAACCTGGGAGACAAGCCTCAGTGCATTTAACAGTGCTGGAGCTTAACGCTGAGCTGGGCAGAGAGGGGAGGTGACATGGGTACGGTAAGGTGCGGTAAAAGAGGAAGGTTTTTAGATGCAAGGAGGGGGCAGGGGGAGGGAGTGAGGCAGAGAGCTTCTGAGTCTCAGAACGTAGTGGCTGAAAGCACGGAAGATGATGTTGGAGCGGAGGGGAAGTGGGACGTGCAAGAGGCCGGAACTAGCTGAATGAATGAGACAGCTAGTGCAGTGGGGTATAAGCAGGTCAGAGAGGTACAGAGGTGTTGGGGGATTGAATTGATTTATAATTAAGTGTGAGGATCTTGAAGTTGATCCATTCCACAATGGAGTCTGGAGACTCAGATGAGGGGGGTGCAGAATTTTGTATAGGCGAGAATACGGGTGGTAGAGGTTTGAATTGGTTGGATTTTATGAATGGTGGAGCTGGGGAGACCAGCGAGGAGGGCATTGAAAAAATCAAAGCGGCAGGTAATGAATGTGTGAATAGGGGCTTCAGCTGCATTGGATGAAAGGTACGGGCAGAGGTGGATGAAAGGTACGGGCAGAGGTGGGTAATGTGAGGAGGTGGAGGTAAACGGTGCTGCTCAGGGTCTGAATGTGAGGTAGGAAGGACAGCTGGGGAACGAACCTGACCCCTAAGTTCAGTTCAGTAAGTCTGAGGAGTAGGCTGGGGAGGTTAAGGAGATCGAAGCCACAGGTGAAAAGACGCTGATGGGAGCCAAGGAGGATGGCTTCCACCTTGTCAATATATCACTCTCATCACTAATACAAAAGGTTGTAAGTTCAAGCCGCACGTTGAGACTCTATAGCGAACCCACAGCCTAGGCTGACACTCGAGTACAATGCTGGGGGAACAATGTATTGTCTGAGATGTTTTCCTTCAGATGAGACATTAAACCAATGTCTGGTCTGCCTGTTGAGGTGGATGTTAGCGATCCCAGGACACAATTCGAATAGAGAAGGAAGATTGTCCCAATATACTTGCCGTCAATCTCCAGATAAAGTTGACCATTCGCTTTATGGTTGTTTGTAGGACTGAGCACAAATTGGTTGTGTTTATTTACAAATACACAATCACTATCCTCTACAATCAATCCTGTAAAATGCATTGAGTTGTTTCAATAACTTGATAAGTGCTATATCAAATGCAAGAGTTATTTAGTTATGGATGAATACTCAGAAGTTTCAAGAGTTCTTTGCAAGGATTGATAGCTGCAGAGCCAATAAGACAGCAGCTGATGCTTCTTTCCAACAAATTGCTGGTCAGAAGCTCTAATAGTAGATCTGCAGAATAATAATCCTTGCATTTGATATAGCGCCTTATCACGTCTTGAAGATATCTCAAAGCACTTCACAGAATATATTGTAAAGTGAATTGACTGTATATTTTATGGGCAAAACATGGCAACCATTTGCACATAGCAGTGTCCCATAAACAGTCATGGATTGAGGTTACAAGCAGAGATAAAGTTGGCTCAGAATACTTCAGACTAATCAAGTCAGCATATATAATTGGTAGAAAGTTTACAAGAGACAGCTGGTGGGAATGAAAAAGAACATAAAATGGAGAAAAGCAATGTACGAACTGGGTAGTATATGTTCTGAAATGTGACATTTTATTAAAACTAAGGTTTCAAAAGTAGTGTCAGATCACTAAATTGTAATGACAAATTATCTTAATTATGGCATTAGCAAAACTGTGTTGCTGATTTAATCTTCCGAGGCTTTGGAAAGGAAGAACAGTGTATGTGTTGGACTGTTCAACAGCCTGGGTTGGAAAGCTGTTTGGGATATTAGGGCAGTATGGAAATGATTGAAAAACGTAATAAGTAGCAAAAGTAAAAAATGCATTGCAGAAGCAGGAGGACATCATAAATATTGTATGATAAATATTTCCATAAGCTAGATTAACTGGATAAATCCTAAGAATTGATGTCACAAGTGAATTATGATTGTTTGTATGGATGGAGCAATGAAAAATATATCCACATTTCCAGCTTACTTGAAAGTTAACAGCTATAAGTGTAAGGGTTATAAATCTTCAGGTCTCAGCTCTAAACACTGGATATTACTGGAGGTAGATAGAGAACAATGTGACACTTCAAAATGCCATTTTGTAACTAACAGAATATCGTTTTGCATAAATGTTAATGATTGGACATTGGAACAGTACATTAACATAAGTAAGAGGTGTGGAAGGTATTCTGATGTGTGACAGATTAA
Source organism: Callorhinchus milii (assembly GCF_018977255.1). Classification (NCBI taxonomy): domain Eukaryota; kingdom Metazoa; phylum Chordata; class Chondrichthyes; order Chimaeriformes; family Callorhinchidae; genus Callorhinchus; species Callorhinchus milii. The sequence goes on from NW_024704743.1 coordinate 64,482,615, forward strand.
CCTGGGTGGGGAGTGCAGAATGTAAGTGGAAAGTAATGAGCAGAATGTCCGCAATACTAAGTAACACCACTGATAAATGTAGGATTTACACATCTTCTGAGTTTCCGGCATTTGTTGCATTCTCCACGTGTTCCAATGAGTATAGCTCCCAGACTCATTTCACTAAAAACAATAGCAAGTACATCTTAAATGATTCATCTCCTCCCTTTTAATTCCGACCGCACCAGGTACTATTTATAAGGTAACAAATGTTGGATGTACTGATGCACAATTTCCTAAGTAACAGTTCACTTCAGCATGGCCTCGGGCTGTACCTGAAAGGGGGAGTACAGACTTGGGCCATACAAAAGCTGTTCCCTGAACACTGTTGCTTTGGGTCTGATTTTATTTTTGGTCAGCTGGGTGTCTAACACATGCAGAAACTCATGCACTCTGTCCCCAATGACTGATCTGCTTTTCCAAGTCCTGCCAAAGAGCCAGGCTGTCTGTGCTGTCAACAGTAGTGCCTGGAATACTGCAGACCCACCTGCCTGGTTCTGGGTTAAGGAGGCCTTCCAGGGTGGTTCAAATAAACAAATAAGAAATGAATAATTGAACCCTACAGGTTAGCCACATGGCCACATCAGGAGAAGGTGCCAGGGTCAGACTTTCAGCCTATCTGCCCCACTCTCTGGAATTGCAACACAGAGTCCTTTTGACTCATCCACTCCCTGAACTCTTTCAAGGTCCGTTTCATGCTCATCATCTTTGACCGCGACTTTGGCCATCTTCCTTTCCTGCCCCACTTCCCTTGGCTCCCACTTCCAGCTTGGGTGCTAAGAAAGGCCTGACAAGCACCTTAGGATGTCCTCTTGATGTGAAAGGCAATATATAAATGTTAATTTGCTGTTGTTTATTTATACATTTTTGAAAAAGCATTATGTTGATGCTGGCCACATACACTTCTGAAGACAGAAGCGCCCCCAAAGCAGTTCACAAGGGTTTCAAATCAAGCCAGCTGTCTTATACATTGGACTCACACAATCACAAGACTATCTCAGGTGAAGAAGATCCTTGGGCTCATCCTTCCAGAACACCCATCCTACCGTTCCACCATCACAGTTTCAAGCTGATTTTTAAATGAGTCCAGTGTCCTGGCCTCAACCACCCTTCCCGGTAACCTGTCCAGTTGTTAATTATCCTCTGGGTAAAGAAAAATCCAGGTGTCTGTCCTGAAATTGCCCTTGGCAACTCATTCTTTCAGCTTACGGTTTGGCTGCTGGATAGCAAGATACTAACTTAGCTATTTTTGTTGTTGAATTATTTGAGGGAGAGGATGGGGGGAAATCTGCCTACAGCATTGCTGTGGATCATACAGCCAATTTTCATTAAAAAAAAGCCAATAAACAGTCATGCGGTGAATGATCAGTTTTAATGGAGGATTCTTGGCCAAGACTCTGGGAGAAACTCCTCTTTTTGAATAATGCCTTGGAATCTTTGACGTTGACCTAACAGGCAGACGCCCTGTGGGATTTAACCCCGTGGCAGTATAAAGGTTCATATCTTCAAAAGTAGCCTCAGTCCACATGATAACAATTTCCACATGGCTGTAACTCATAATAAAAATGATACTCTCTTTGATGTTTAACACAAGGCTTTCCCAGCAGCTAAGCATTCAATGTAAAGATGTTCATTTAATTTTTTTTTCTTTTCAATGCCTGTGGGATTAGTTTTAGCAGATATCTACTATATATCCCAAATGAAATTGCCTGTTTAAGAGATTTGTGTCAGTTTCTTTTGTTATTGTAAATTAGATCATTTGCATTTGAAGTTGATCCAATTGTGCTGAACTGAAAGTGGATCCTTGGTGTGAAGGATTTCATAAAATGAGCAATCTGGAAAACATAACAGACCAGTATTACCCTTCTCTGAGGATAGACAGCATCACCTCACAGAGAACCTGTGCTTTCAAATACAGGTAACATTTCATTCATAAGTAAAGGAATGCAGACAAAAAGTTATTGTTCAGTTGTAATTTAACATCAGGCTTCTCTCACCAGAAGGTTCATATTAAGATGCATGCCTAATTAAAATGCATGAGATCTTAATTCTTGACAGAAATTTTCTGCAGCAATTATAGTGGTTTTATCTAAGTACTCCCTTTACTTTCTAGTTTCCACCAGGGGATGAGCTTCCTTAAGCATACAAAGCATAAATATGCCTGTTATTCAGTTTTCAAGATTTATCTTGTTGCTTGTCACTCATTTTAATTTGGGTTCGGTTCTCTGAAGATCTTCTTCTTATTTTTCCTGAAACCTTCCTTCTACTTTGAAAAGTTATGACACATCCTCTTGCCAGATGGCTCTAGATAATCATTTCACTAATAATTGTATGTGACACTGTGGATGCCACAGCACATCCCATTAGCTCTTAGTAGAAGAGGAATGAGCAAAGTTTCCCCTGATCAATTCACCCTCACTATCCCTAATATACTTATAGGGCATAAATGCTCCTTTAAAGCCACTGTTTATAAAGCACACAACATAAGTAAGTCTGATTTTAAGTTTGCCATATTGCAATGTCATTCTTTTGGTGCAAAACAAATACACAGTCACTGTCCAGACCCCTTTATTTCATTACTGTTTGGCTACTGGAATTTCAACTAGTAAATGTGGCAAATAGTATTCCATTTGAAAATTAGCATTTCATCCTCAGTTCTACGGCATTCTCAGGGTGAAACAGCAAAACCTACATTTGAAAGATTAGATAAGAAGCAGTTAGTTTGAGAGACCCCGATTTGCATATTGATACTCCTTTAGTATCATAGGAAATACAAAATTCAGCCTATGCTGATGTCATCTGGACAAAAAGAATAAAATATTTACTTTGTTAATCAGGTAGACTAGGCCCAAAGCTGAAGTAAACGCTAAAAGTTAATTCTTTGACGCAGGAGAGGTTTTTGGATCTGCTCAGGAGATCAATACTGGAGAAGAACTTTTAAACCAACAAGCTGAAAGCCCGATGTCAGGCCTAAAGTTTACAAAACAAAAAAAATCTCCTCTGTAGCAAACATAATAGTGGTGCTAGGACCTTTTGAGGAACAAAGCATTTTCCCAAGAGGGTTATGCCACATCCTGCCAGTTACCAAACATTCCTTAAATAAGTTAAGGATCACTTTAGGAATGCCACAAATTTGGCCCCCACATTCCCTCGTCCCAAATAACCTGTTCTTTCCGTGTACACCTTTTCCATTGCTTCAGATACTTATTCAATCATTCTTTAGATGTTATAGTCTCAGCTTTCTTTCAGACTATGTACAGTTCAGCACTTTCATGGCGAATTACATTTATTTTTCATGGATGAGGTCCTCAAGTACATTATTAGGTATATTTCTAGTCCAAATAGCCAGATATATTCCTGCTGGACACTAATCTGTATTTCAAGCCACTCATTGCTCTATCCTTTATTACACACAGCATTCCATTTCAGGATATTTATGTACTTCTGAGGAAGCTGTAATGTGTGAGATTCTAGGCGATCAAAGACATTTCGAAATTGATAACTTTGATGATGACTCTGGTATTTTATCTGTTCATAGTTTTCTCTACAATAATGTGGAGTAGGAGGATAGGTTTACTTATCATCTTTCATTTCTAAACCTTGCCTGTTCTTTTCATCTTCTCTTCTCTGCAGCCATATTTTTATGAGATGGATATCAACTTGGATCAGTTGGTAGCTTTCTCTTCATTGAGTCATAAGATTATGAGTTTAAGTCCCATATCAAGATATTGACCTCACAGTCTAGATTGGCACTGCAGCCCAGTGTTAGGGGTGTACGGCATTGCTAGAGGCTGAGACATTAAAACAAAGTCCCTTCTGCCTATTAGGGTGGACTTTAAAGATCTCATGGCACTCTTCAAAAAGAGATGGGAGTTTCTACCAGTGCCCTGGCCAACAATCCACCAGATAAAATTGGTCATTCACTTCATGGCTGTTTGTAGACATTGCTGTGGGGGCAAACAATCTGCCACATTTACCTACAAAATACACAGTCACTACACTCTACAGTAAATATTGTGAATGGATTTGAGATATTGTGACAATGTAATTAGACACTATATCAAGTGCAGGAGTTATTATTATTATTATTATGATGATTATTATTATGATGATAATTATAATTACTCTCTCAAGTGCCATCTTGTTTGTGCACATTTACAGCAAAATTAGTTATTTCAAGATCAAAGGGAGGAGAAGAAATCAAAAAGATGTTTGGGAAATAGGATATGGCAATGTGGCATAAATAATGACCTATTCATGGTTATTACATGTTTCAACTCATCAAAGCCCTTGAGATGGATCCTAGTAATTACTGTAGCTCTCGTTGTTGGCATCAGCTTCACCAGAATTTAAACCTTTCATTGAATGATCAACAATCACTCCCAAACCCTTTTCCTGTTCACCTTTGTTCAAAAACATACCTCAATTGTGTGTACAGATTTTACATCCGCTTTTCCAAGGTGCTTTAATTACATTCACTACATTAAACTTGAACTGCTTCTATTTCATTTATAAGCAGTATGAACACCAGGATTTCACCAGGGAATAGAGCCCTACAGAAGTCAACAACAACAACTTGCATTGATATAGCACCCTTCACGCGGGGTAATGAGCTGGAGTGCTTGACAGTGATGGAGTCTGACCCCGAGTCAGGGGGAGAGGGAGGGGGCGAGGTGACCATAAGCACGATCAAAAAGGAAGGTCTTCAGGTGGGATATGACAGTGGAAGGGGAAGGGACAAGATGGAAGGATTGGGAGAGAGAGTTCCAGAGTTTCGGGGCATAGTGGCTGAAGGCACGGCAACTGATAGTGGTGGAGCGGAGATGGCAAGGGACAAACAGGAGGCCAGATCTGGTGGAGTGGGGTGTAATCAGGTCAGATAGATAGGGAGGTGCGAGGGCATGAACGTATTTGAAAACGAGTGAGAGAATCTTGAAATCGATTTGAAATCGAAACTGGTTTGCAAGTCAAGTAGACCTGCCAAATTAATTGAGTTCAGATCTCCCGAAATCGTACTCATACTGTACTATATTGTGCTTTGGTCAAGCCACACTGAGTACTGCATAAGGTTTTGGTTGCCATGACATAAGGGGGCTGCCAAGACCCAACAGGCACTACAGAGGAGAGGATTGAAAATGATCTCCAGTGTTAGAGGAATGAGCAATTATCAGAGAAACTGTCTCTCTTCAAAGGAGGCCTTATAGAAACCATAGAACCATAGAAATGTATACCATAGAGGTGTATAAAATGTTGAGTGGGATTGAAAAAGTAAATCCAGAACAATATTCTCAGACGCACTGAGACAGCTGAACATGTTTGTCATGCTCCATTCTGAAAGGACTTTACATCTGATCAGAGTTGCTGCATGTCAGAATGCGAGACTTCCACTTTATTAAAGGAATCCCATTAGAAATTGTTAACATTACATCCCATGCAGGTCTCATTACTGTCATTCTGTTTTGAAGGGTAGATTATTTCTGGCTATTATTTAGGAACAGGACAGTTAAAGTGTATATTTTTAAATCTGTCTTTAGTGACACACCCTGACCAGGATCAATTATTTTTTGATTCTGTGACTTTTTAAATGTAAAAAATATTTTTAAGAAATTAACTGTCAAAGAAATGTGACATCTGAGGTGGGTTTATCGACTTTTCCGATTTCAGGGAAGAGTTTAATTGGGAATGACACCTTTATTCCACCTAAATTGCTTCAGGAAAGGTAAGAAATTCCACCTGGGGCTAGATTTGCTTAATTATCATAGTGTTTCATAACTTCTAAAATTTGACAATTTTTAAAATACAGTCCTTTCAAAGCATTTTTTTTCGTAGGTGTTTTCAGAACTACATAGAAACAGACTTCAAAGTTAAGACTTCAACAATTTGCCACATTCAGGACACTCCAAAATGTTAGGAATGTTAAGTTCTCTAAACATTACCCCCCATTGGAAATAACTTCTCCCTTTTTACCCTATCAAAATTTCTCAAATTTTGTATGCCTCTTTCAGATCCCCTCTCAACCTTCTCTGTTCTAATGAAAACAGACCCAACTTCACAATCACTCCTCATAACTATAGCCCCTCATCTTGGTATCAGAGAAAAAAAAGACATTGGAGCAAAAAAGAAAAATGAAAAAACATTAGTAATTTTTCATTGGATAATTACACATTATTTACTGCATATGAGGTTTACCTTGAATACTTTTCTTTTAAGCACTCCAAGACACTACCCTGCCTGAAGGGCGCTATATAAATACAAGTTTATGCTTTTTGTAACCTAAATTGAATGCACTTGTATAAATATTCTGAATTGTTTCATGGTCTTCTGGCAAAGAGAGAATGTATAACAACACAGGCCATTATCTCAATGTGCAGCTGGAGGAGGCACAGAAATAAATCTGGCAAGGCTCTTAAAACTGTGAGATTTCGAGAAATTACAGGGTTTAGCAAGAGTCGTTTTTCAAGTGAAAATCAGTTATTTCTAATCAGTATTTATTAACTTCTAGCAATTCATCGGTGATAAATGGTAAATATTGAAAAGGAAGAACCTCATTTAATACATGTTATGGCATAATGCATGTCTCACCTAATAATTCATTAAACAGTTCCTGGAGTGTTGCTATCTAATTAAGACCTAAAATAAGAATTATTTTTTAAATGTGCATATTAAACCTTCACCACGCTGCACAATGGTTGCGTTTGTCGTGCGTCTATTACAGGATTTTGCTTTTTAACGAGACCAGTTTTCCTCAAGAGATTTTAGGAGAACTTGGATGTGCATGTAATGTGCACATTTGCCCTTCCTTGCCTCCAACGCCTGTCGTCTCCTGAATTCTCCTTAATGTAGCCCCCAAGGGCCTTCCAGTAACTCATCAAAATGGGGATTCTTTATGTGTTTGGTGGCACAGAAAGTGTCAGTAGTTTTTTTTCCATCCATTGGATTCTTCTTTGGAGTTAATCATCAACCTGTTCTTACCTGATGATCACATGTGCCTTCCAGCTTGGGATAAATGGATAGTATGGAAAGTGGAAAACAGAGAATAAACATAAGAACTTTCCAAGAGGGAAATTGAAATGAGTCACTGGTCTCCTCCACATTCTATCTTTCCCACTATGGATGAGCGAGGTAATTAAAGATTGAAGCAAGTTACAAAGAATGGTGGTTGAAGCCTGGACACAGGAAACAACCTGATACTGTAATAGGAAGATGGTACAGTGTTAGTTCTGGAAATATGAGGTCAAGAGCATTTTCATTCTGAACCACTCTTTTGATCTCATCATCTTATGAACCCTTAAATGCTATTATTTCCAGGCATAACAACATAGTTTTTCATGTATTTATAATCTGTTATATGCAGAAAATATTCCAGGTGAAATGTATTTAAGGAGATGGTATTGGGGCTCATGTGGAGTATGGACTAGTTGGACCTGGGCTAGTAGGGCTATATGCTTTGTTTGCATGCCATATCACTCTATTTAACTATATCTCTAGAATGAATTAGAAACAAATGAGATGATACCTTATGCTTTTTCCATGTTGAACTTCATATTCTGAATGCAGCTGTATAAACTTTCACTATACAGTCTACAAATTAATTTCTAACAATACATTTTAAGATAATTATTCACATTGACAGATAGACAGAGTTAAGTGGGTTTGAACTGACAACATCAAAATATATTGATGTCCTTTTTGACAGGAATGTCTCAAAAAGCTCTCACATTGATTTCAGTAACAGTTGCTATGATGAATATAAATTACCCATGCATCATGTGCACAGAAGAATGAATGCTTGTGCTTAATTATGAATATGCATCAGTCCTACATTTTCTGGGGAGGTTTATCATAGCTTAATGCAATAATAAATTTTGTTTTCTAGTTTACTTAATCGCTCAATCCCAAAAATGTAAGTACAGGTAAGGGCAAATATGTCTATGAGTTATAAATAAATAATCCTTATATTTGATATAGTACCTTATCAGGCTGTCAAAATGTCTCAAAACACTTCACAGGATTTTCTGTAGTGACTCTGTATTTTGCAGGCAATCACAGCAGACACTTTGCGCACAGCAAAATCCCACAAAACAGCCTTCAAGTGAATGATCAATTTTATCCAGAGGATGTCAGGAGAAACATCCTTCTCTCTTCAAATAGCGCCATGGGATCTTTAACATTCACCTGAATAGGCAGACAGGACCTCAATTTAGCATCTTATCCAAAGGCGGGCACGTTGCCATTCATTTGTTCAGCCAACAAATTCCCGTATGAATTTAAGATGTAAATTTGTCCCTCCTCAACTTAATGCAGTCCCTGTAGTATATGATCAATCTAAATGTGGTACTTACAGAATTTCAACCCACCTGCTAACCACTCATAAGAGCATTCAAAAGTGAACAAGATAAATATTTAAATAGGAACAATATAAATGAAACAGGGAAAGAATAGAGAATTGAGACTAAATTAGTAATCTCCATTGCAGGAGCTGGCACCAAATATAAACTCAATTCTTCTGTGCTGTAATTACTATGACGATATGATTGTATGATCTGCCCATGTATCATTCAGAGAATTTCCCCCTGCCCTAAGGTACTTGACTATGAAAGGCTTCCGAAGTTGAAACTTCTAATGCATCCATATAGAATAATAAAAATAATATTCCTTGCATTTGACGTAGCGCCTTATCACGTCTTCTAGACGTCTCAAAGCGCTTCACAGAATATACTGTAAAGTGAATCGGCTGTATATTTTGTGGGTGAAACATGGTAGCCAATTGCACACAGCAGCACCCCACAGAGTCATGGATTAAGTGACCAAATTATTATATTTGTGGAGTCCTGTAGCTCAGTGGTTAGAGCACTCGCTTTTCAAGTGAGAGACCCGAGTTCAATTCCAGGCAGGGCGAAACCTTGGGCAAGTTTCCTTACTCCACACAACTAATAATAATCCCTCCAAAACCCAAAACAATAATAAATTGGTCATTTTCAATCTACGACTGTTTGTGGGACATTGCTGTGCGCAATTGACTGCCGCGTTCGCCCACAAATATACAATCAATTCATTTTACAGTATATTCTGTGAAGCGCTTTGGGACGTCCTCCTGATGTGAAAAGCATTATATCAAATGCAAGGATTATTATTATTATCTATTTTTTTAAAAAAAAATTGGAAGGAATTATTACCCTCTGAAAAACAATCCGCCAATCAACTAACAAACAGGTTACTACTTACTGCTAGGTAAACAGAGGAGTGTGGAGTAAGAAAACTTACCCAACATTTCGCCCTGTGAATGCCAGTGCATGGAGGTTTCAGAGTCTGCTAGATATATTAAATTATTTTTCATGACATAAAACATCTCTATAATTGATGTAGAACCTATAACATTAAAATATCTTGCAACACTTTATGGAGAATTATTTTGTATTGAGTCTATTAGTAGGGAAACACAAATAGCCATTTTGTGCATAGCAAGGTGCTGCAGATAGCGTAAAGTAACTAATCTGGAGAATTGCTGGCCAGGACACGAGGTGAAATTCCTTCTCTTTTTAAATAGTGTTAAGGGAGCTTTAAAATCCACCTGAACAAGTAGTAGATCCTGTGAAGCACTTGGTATTGATGTTCATTTGCCAGTACATATATATATATATCCTCTCAAGCTCTTTAAAGTAAGACCTTTGCTGCCTCCTCTGATTCCTCTCCTCTCCCAATTTGATGTCATCTGCAAATTTAACTTGCCTACACTGGGTCTGCAAATCCAGGTTATGAATATAAACAAGGACAAGGAAGAGTCCCAGTATAGACTGCTGTGCATCCCACTGAACAATTCCCTCCATTTTGACCCAGCTCACCTAACAATGCTCCTCTGTTTCCTTCCCTTCAGCCAATTCAGATGTGAAACTGACTCAGTTGGTAGCAATCTCGTCTCTTGAGTCAAAAGATTGTGGATTCAAGTTGTATATTGGGTCTCTGAACTCACAGTCTTGACTGTTAATACATTACTTGTGGAGCACTGCATGGTTGGAGGTACTGTCCTTCAGATCAGATGCTAAACTGAGGTCTTCAATTGTACCCATAAAACAAGCACAGGTTCAGCCTTTTGCCTTTGTCATATATTTAGTAAATGTTGGTACGTGTTGATCTTTATAACAACTTACATTGGTATGATTTCTTTCCATGATGATTCATGAATTTACATACTTTTGGAACATAGCACCAATGTCCCTTCTTTACTTATTTTTGGTTATGTGGGTTTTGAGTTATTGGCTCTCCGTCTATTTGTGTTAGCCATTTAGGAGTGTCTGGCCTGCACTTACCTAATCTTGGTTTTGTTCATCTGAAATAAGGGTTTTTAAATGAGATTGTCAATTATAGCCTTGAGCCTCATTAAAAATGAAATCAGAAACAGATGTAGATCAAACGCTACAAATTGGACTTGTAGCTTCAAATCTTCAACCTCATATTCTTTACCTATTGTCAAGCAAGGCCCACAAATTAGTATTGAAGTGAACACTCAAGAAGCATTAAAGCATAAGAACATAAAAATTGCTAGATGAAAGAAGACCAAGGTCCATCCAATTCGCTTTCCACCATCCTGACAGTCGGATGCACGTGCCATCCCAAACTATATCCCACAAAATCTCAAACTATATACTGTAACTCACGATAAGCAAATTGAATGTGTAACTTTGATATGTTCAGCAAGGCTGCCCAAGCCATTCCCTCTGTGCCTGTTTTTGAGGCTCAATAGGCAGTTGAGGTGGCTTGATAAACTCTAATTGTCTCTCCAGCTTCTGACTTTCCTCATCCTCCGAATGTAACTTTTCGACAATCCTGAAATTTCTCTAGACTAAACAACATTCTGCATCAAAAGGACAGTAATATACATTCATTCTATTTATTTTTCTGTTAATGTAAGGATTATCTTATTCTCCTAATTTCTGTCCAACAGTGAGGAATCTAAGAAGTGTACCCTTATTTTAAAGCTGTAGTGGCCAATTCCTTTGTAATCTTTACCTGCAACCCTTGGCAAATTTGCTACTCCATCTGCCTCTGTGCCTCCATTCCTAGCTCGCTGCTCTTAATGTTATAATAAATATCATTATAAATTTATTTGCCCTGTTTTAGAGCCTTTAATACAATTAGTTTTGCATTGTTTCAAAAGATAGAGAACTCCTCTGTCTCTGCTCCTTCAATGTGATTTGCAGAAAGGTCCTGCCCCTTTTTTGTCATGTACATTTGTATGAATTTTGACCTTTAAGTGCCAAGTAGAGTTTTCCTGTGGCATTTCTGACCGACTGGTTGAACATCAGCTTTGCTTCAGATAACTTTTCAATGTCATTAAGATGTTTGTCATCCTTCTTTCCTATGGCTTCCATCAGTGATACAGGCAGAATTGTGTGAGAAGAGAAACAAGACATTAAGCATGCAGAGTAGCAGAGGACAAGCACCTCCGTTGGATAAAAATGGTGACAAGGAAGGCTGTTGGTGCCAAATATTGTGCCTCTTACTATTTTCAAATAATATTTCCTGCTGTCAGGTATTCTCCTTACAGGAAACATGGGCACACCCAGCACACCCACCGACACCAAGACCAGGTATATTATACATAATATATGTATTATATATCATTAGATATGGGACTAACTTGTAATATTTGTAGAGAAAGTTTTCATAACAATAATAATTTTCTTATATTCTTTGTGAAGTTTTTTTTAATAACAAGGGGGGAAGTGGATGCATGGTTAGGTTAAGCTACAATCTAAAAAAATGTCCTCAATGGCAGATTTGGGAGTGAACACTCCTGAGTCAGTCAAGAGAATTATTTCACCAACAAACTCTACAGATTCATTACAAGGAATTACATACAACACAGAAACAGGCCATTTGATCCAACTAGTCTATAGTCCCTGCGAGCCTCCAGCTCTCCCAGTCCACTCTCCTATACACTCTATTCCCTTCTCAATCATGCAAGCATCATGTTTCCTCTTAAATATGCTGATGCTTTCTAAAATTGATTTATTTTAAAATGTACTGCATAAATCTCTCAAAATTCTCAAAAGATAACATTATGCAACATTAGATTATTTTGTATTCTTGAGGAATAATGGAATAAAACATATTTGCATATGATTTATCAACCACACATTAATTGGTGTGGGTCAGATATTTGCTGATGACTTGTTTTGTGCACTGATGCGTTTGCCAAATGTAGAAATGAGTGTTTCGTGCTGCATTGCAGCTACACTGTAGCTACACAAGCTTATTTTAAATAATTCAATGCGCTGATTGCCATCACAAGGGAAAAGGCAATAAAAAGTATGTATACATACATTCTTTGCACTTGAGAATCAATATCATTAAATATTTTGTGGTCTCTTGGTTATTCTGTCACACCTCATACCTACATATGTCAAAGCTAAGCTTATTGTATTTTCACTTAAATGTCAGTCTCTGAGTCATCAGGCAGTTCAGCACCAGTGAAAGGTCTTATTGGATTCACTACGTTCAATGTATGAACATCTTATGATTTACAGTTCATTAAAATAATACATTTCCCCAAAGTCCCTAATTAAGAGCATCAGAAACACAAAGCATATTCTGCAGTCTGAAGGCCTGATTATGAATTCATTATAACAATTCAAGGTTGAAAAACATTGGCTTTCTCCTTGGCTTCTAGTTTCAGGTCCAGAAGCTTTCTCAAGTGAAGAACAAGATGGCCATTATAAATAATTATTGTAAAAATACTATTACTTGCATTTGATATAACTCCTTAACAACATTGTTGCATTTATATAGTAACCTTCACATAGAGTAGCTTCTCAGAGCACTTAATAGTGGCAGTGCTTGACACGGAGCCAGGGATAGGAGCGAGGTGACTGTTAGCACAGTCAAAGAGGAAGGTCTTTAGGTGTGATCTGAAGATAAGGAAGGAGGAAGCAAGTGGAAAGATTCAGGATTCTGAGGTGGAGTAGAGGGGATGAGGAGGAGGCTGCAGGAGGCTGTAGCCAGCTGAGCAGCAGCAATGATATGAATAACCAACAAACTTGGTGAATTTTGGACCGAGAGCAATGTTGGGCAGAACATTGCAGACATTGAACATTGCCTGGTCTGAGGAAACTTACTAGGGAATGGCAAACCCAGAACCCAGCCATAACCATGAATGGGTCATTAATTAGATAAGTAGAATATACCCTTCTATGGTGATATATTCAGTTTTCACCACTGTAACAATAACGCATAGCAATCATATATACCTTTATAGCTAAATGGTTTGCTGTGTTTTAAGCCAAGTGTTGTATTATTTGTCAATCCACGACACAGTTTAGATTCAATCTCCTTCCATTCAACTGGTCACACCCACTCTCTTCAACACTCTGCCCACTCTCTGTCCCAGAATCCTTTGATGTTTCCTGCTGGCTTCTCATTGGTCAATGTCCAATTGCCAATTTAGCCCTAAAGCAATATGCAACAACAACAACAACAACAACAAGATTCCATTTATAGAGCGCCTTTCACATCGGGAGGACGTCCCAAGGCAAATTTGCCAAGGGTTGCAGGTAAAGATTACAAAGGAATTGGCCACTACAGCTTTAAAATTTAAAATGCAGCAGGTCTTATAATAATAATCCTTGTACTTGATATAGCACTTTTCACATCTTCTAGACGTCCCAAAGCACTTCACAGAATATACTTTAAAGTGAATTGACTGTATATTTGTGGGCAAAATACTAATATATGCTGATGTAAATAGTCTGTAGGCAGCAATGATACCATCCCAGGATGTGGAATGTTCCTCTTCAGACCTGAATTGCCATCATTTTTGTTCATCTTAAAGTGGAGGTGAATGTAGTTGTACATTTTATGCCCTGGAGTGATTTTAAAGACATTTTCTTTGTTTAACTTTTTTTACATTGATCTCCTGAGAAACGGTGAAAATCAGCCTCTCCCTGGTCAAAAATAAAATGTTTAGCTATTGAATGAGCTAAGACAAGAATTTGAAGGGTTTTGGGGCAAGTTAGGCTTCAGGTTCACCAGGCTTTGACAGATCAACACTGGAAAATAAATATTGAAGAAACATATGACCCAAAAAACACTCTAAACTTTATAAGATTTGCTTTTTTGTGGAGTCCTGTAGCTCAGTGGTTAGAGCACTCGCTTTGCAAGTGAGAGACCTGAGTTCAATTCCAGGCAGAGCGAAACCTTGGGCAAGTTTCCTTACTCCACATGCCTAATAATAATCCCTCCAAAACCAAAAATAAATTGGTCATTTTCAATCTACGACTATTTGTGGGACATTGCTGTGCGCAATTGGCTGCCGCGTTTGCCCACAAATATAGTCAATTCACTTTACAGTGTGTGCTGTGAAGCGCTTTGGGACGTCCTCCCGACATGGAAAGCGCTATATCAAATGCAAGGATTATTATTATTATTTTACTAAATCAGTTGAGTTTAGACCCCAGTTATTATGCTGTACAGTGCTCTGATCATACTGAACCTTGAGTACTGTATACAGTTCTAGATAATTTCAGGCCAATACCAGGAAGAACAAAACACAAAATATAGCAGATGCTGGAAATCTGAAAACAAAAACAGAAGTCGCTGGGAATACTCAGCAGGTCAGGCAGCATCTATGGAGAAAGGAAAGTGAGAGAACTGGGAGGGAGAGGCTATTAAGGGCTAACCGAGAGGGGGAGGCAGGGCAATGAAGACAAAGGAGAAAATAGGCTAGAGAACAGCGGATGATGGGTTAAAGAGGTGTTAACTGTTCTGACTAAGGGGTGTGGACCCAAAACATTGACTTTCTCTGTCTGACCTGCTGAGTGTTCCCAGCAAATTCTGTTTTTTTATTTTCAGATACCAGGAAGATCTTCTTAACTCAGAGGGTAATTAATGACTGGATCAGGTTGCCAGGAAAGGTGGTAGAGGTCAGGACACTGGACTCATTTAAAAAGTAGCTTAATGGCGTATGGGTAAATGGTAGAGTGGGTGTTCTAGAGAGATGAAATCAGATGGGATGAAATCAGATGGGCTGAAAGGCTTTCTTCATCCACATCAATCTTGAGATCTTGTAACATCTATTTACGGACTAACAAAGATGGTAGGAAACCAGATCTGAGGTAATCAACAACTAGAACAGGGTGCCAGGAAAGGTGGTAGAGGCTAAGACATATTCGAAAAGCAGCTTGATGCAATGATGAGGGGATGGCAGAGGGTAGATGTTCTGGAGGGATGAGATTGGATGGGCCAAAGGGCCTTTTTTATCCAGACCAATCATGTGATTTTGTGACTTCCTGTGAGGGCAAACTGACACCCAGTGACCATTCACCTCAGCATAAATTAGCACAACCCCACCCTTAAAACATTGCAAACTATACCGCCAAAATATTATTTTTAAAAATGTTCCTTAGTGAAAATATTATAGTCAAATATAACAATCATTCCCTTTTTAGATACAAATTTCACAAATAGAAAACAACACAAGATCACAAAATTAGTTTGGATGAAGTAGGCCCTTCAGCACATCCGATCTCCTCTCTCCCGAACAACCACTACTGCAAGACATTCAGCAGGTTTCTGACAATCATTGACATGAGGATTCAAAAGCCACAATTTTTTTATTTTAAAGTTCTGAATTGAAAAGCAGGTTATTAATTAATGTGGTTGCAAAAATGGTCTCATGGACCAAAATATGAATTAGTAACGTAAAGAAGAAAGTAATATCAGTGAGATATGTGACTGTAAGGTTCACATCCTTCCCCAACTCCCATTCCCTGTTAGGGCAGCCATCCAGCATTGTTAAGCACTTTAAGACATCCTCTCGGCTTGAAAGCGCAATATTAGGCAGGGCAAAACCTTGGGTAAGTTTCCTTACTGCACACGCCTAATAATAATCCCTCCAAAATTAAAACAATAATAAATTGGTCATTTTCAATCCATGACTGTTTGTGGGACATTGCTGTGCGCAATTGGCTGCCGCTTTCGCCCACAAATATACAGTCAATTCACTTTACAGTATATTCTGTGAAGCGCTTTGGGACGTCTAGAAGACGTGAAAAGCGCTATATCAAATGCAAGGATTATTATTATTATGTCAATTTGTATTATATTGTATTTGGGACATCCTGCAGCACTTTGGGATGTGTAAGCAACAGTTTTACACTTTTAGTGTAAAAGGTTGCTTGAGTTTGTGAAACCCCATAATAAATCAAGGCAACGATGTTAAGCTTAACACAATTATTTACTAAACTAAAATGGCATAGTATAACAGTTATAATATGCGGCGTGTCGTTCCAAACTATCAGGTGATCAACTCTGAGTTTGGGAAGAATTGGAGTGTTGGCTTGCTTGCAGTAATCTTTCAGCTGACAAGTCTTCTTGCTGTAGTTTGCTTTTCTAACTTTTTGCCAGAACATCGATCCTTTATACTTCTGATCAAGCACACGATTCTGATCTCAGCAATCCCGGCTGTCAGTACTTGTCTCTCTGACACAATGCAGATCCTTTGGGACTGATCTTGTGAACCGAAGGTTAATCTCATTATCTGCCATCTCCATTGTTTCCTCTCCTGAAGGATTCTGGATTTTACAGTCCTTCTTCTACTGATCTTGTCAATAGAAGGTTAACCTGTTCTGGGTGAGCCTGTTCTGGTCTCAGTACTCTGAGATGTTACCCTGCGTGAGGGGTGCTATATAAATGCAAGTCGTCGTTGTGGTTGCCTTCAATTACCATTGAATTTTGGATCTTACAGACGTCCTCCCAATGTGAACAGCCCTGCACAAACGTAATATATTGTTATTGTTGTATATTTATTAGAAACAGTGCTTAAAGGGTTTATACCATCTTCAAAAAGGATTAAGATGAACATTCTCAGAGGCAACCTGAGGGATTCAACACGGAGATATTGAATTAGTTGTTTAGTGATATTTTGGAAAATTTCAGATTCCCTAGATTTAGGTCACATCATACACATTGTAACTATCACAATTTGGCAATCTTCATGACCGATAGGCCTCTGGAGAGCTTTCATTAGAAAATAATATACCTCCATTTATTTAGTTTCCTTTTATCACCTAGTCCCAAAGTTCACGGATAAGCATGGAACTAAATTACAAACTTACAGAGGCTGATATTGCTTCCTTTGTGCATTCCTGAGCTCAGGCCAATTCAGCCCTCTCTCCAATAGCTAATGTGCAGCTCTCTTTCTGAAGGATATTGCAGAATTTACAGATACACTATCTTTTTCATGTGCAATGTAACCTTCCATTAAATAGTTGGCAGGCAGTCAAATAAGTACTGCAGCTAGAGGCCTCATAGGAATGTTGAATTTCTTTTTACATCGATATTGGGGTCTAATATATTACAATTTCCAACAGGATTATTATTATTAATAAGGAAACAATCTGGAAATTCCTTCTGGTAACCAGAGGTTTAGTGTTTCAATCCCAAGTGCAGGAACACGGTTTTGAAAGTATATTGCATTGGAACGGAGTTCACTTGAGTCGGTGTAATTTATTCATCGCTTCTTACTAAGAAATTCTGTGGAAATTAGCATAAATTAGACCCCATTATGTATTTCAACATATGATGTCTAATGGTGGATCTTTATCTCGTGGGAGGAATGAGACAATGCATACATATTTGTGATCTCCTATGGGAAGTGGAAAATGGATACATTGATGCAGTTAAAGAATGCAAACTGAAGTACAAATCCTAGGAGTACTGCATCCTGATTTGGGCATCTCACTTCAAGGAAGATGTTAAGACCTTAGAGGTGTGTGAAGGAGGTTTACAAGAATGATTCCAGGAATGAAGGGCTATGGTTATGAGGAGAGATTGGAGAAACTGGGACTGTTTTCTTTGGAGCAGAGAAGGTTGAGTGGGGACCTGATGGAGGTGTACAAAATTATGAAGGATTTTGACAGGGTCAATAGGGAGAAGTTATTTCCATTGATAGGGGAGTCAGTAACTAGGGGGCATAGTTATGATAGCCACAACAACAGAGAAAGGAGAATTTATATTAACTGTTTTCACCTACAGACTTGTTGGGATGTGAATGCCCTGCCGAATAGAGTTGTGGAGATGCAGTCCATTGCAGGTTTCAAGAGGGAAGTAGACCAGCCAAATGTCCTCCTCCTGCACTGTAGATTTCTATGTTTCTATGAGGTGTGTAGAATTTGTCACTAAATTTAAGATGAACTTATCCCAGGTGACATGTGACATGAAATAGCTAGGGATCGAATATTTAACATTCTTGCTACAGATGTGTGCTAAGACAAAAAAAATGCAGTTAATTCTTGTAGCCACCACACAACCACAACCCCAAACATAGTTAAGTTATAATTTGTTGATAATCTAGGATGATGCCTCCCGACAATGCAGCATCCCAAGCACTGCAATGGAGCATCTTACATGCTTGAGTCCAAAGTCCCAATATAGACTTGAATCCACAACCCTCTGACTCAGAGGCAAAAATTTTACTAGCTGAACAAGGTTGATATACATTGGAATTTCTTGTTAACAACTCTGAGTCACTATTTAGTGAATCCAATTGCAAACCACTGCTTTTTCAACCATAATGTTTAACTCATTTTAAACTCCAGCTTGCTTCTTATAATCCCCAATTAACTGTGAGGCATGCTTCTGCACCAATAAACTAACAAGAGTTTGCATTTATACAATAAGTAGATGGTGAATAGGAGAGGGCTAAGGATAGAACACCACATGTGAGTGTACTGGGGAGGATGGAGAAAGCATTGAAGAGATGAAGTAAATACCCAAGAATAATAATTATAATCCTTATGAACCCACATCCTTCTGACTCAGAGATGAGAGTGCTATCAATTTAGCCAGGCTGATTAGTAAAAATACTTGAGTATAATGCACACAAGACAAAATTGATAGATAAAATACTGAGCAGAAACAACAGATGCAAGAGATTCTTGGTTCATTATTTGTCACATTTCATTACTTTCAAAAACTAAAAATTGTCAAGAATTTTTTTAGCGTGGCTAAGATACCTAAAATAGCCGAAGTTTGCTGACATATTTTCTAGCTCTATCAATAATAATCATTGCATTTCATATAGTGCCTTATCACGTCATCGAAACGTCTCAAAGTGCTTCATAGGACATACTGCAAAGTGTATTTTGTGGGCAAAAGGTGGCAGTCAGTTTTGTTAAGTAAATATAGATGTAAACATATATGTGAAATACATTTACTTGTGTTGTGTGAGTGTATGTAAGGTGATCTTACTGTCTATTTAGTAGGCAAAACAACTCCTATGCATACAGCATACAAGTTTAAGAAATGTCATGCTCCTCTGTGATTGATATTCATGGGCATAGTTCAACTATGACTCAAAATAACTCTGGTCACTTCATCTTAAATATATCAGCTTTCAATTTTTTGTATTTTTTTATAAAAATGTCACATATCATATTTCACAACCCCAAATTAATTCAAAATATGTCGAATAAATTCACATTTATTTTCTCAAGCTATCAGTCACTGTGATAGATTCTCTGAAACTGTCATGAGCAATCTAAGAAGCAACACCTCATACTGTGTGATGATCCATTCCCCATCTTGTGTATTCTATTTAAATTCTTCCAGTTTAGGAACCAAACTCTACAGTATTGGACAGCATACTTTAGAAAACTAACTATTCTGGAATTTTTTAGGATCAGCTCGGTCTCTGACCCATGCAAAACCCATCACCAAGCTTAACAGTATCCAAACCAGACTGAGTGTTCTATGTATGCCACCTACACATGGAAATTGCCTTGTCTGAATTGGAATATGTTCTCTCTCCCTGGAAGGATGCATTGTGCTTTCCTAAACTTGGAGAGCATTAGGCATAAAGCCCATTCAGCAAACACCAGCCTGTTTATAATAATAATCCTTGCATTTGATATAGTGCCTTATCATGTTGTTGAGATGTTTCAAAGCACTTCACAAAATACATTGTAAAGTGAATTGACTGTATATTTTGTGAGAGAAACACGGCAGATAATTGCACCCACAGTGTGCCACAAACAGTCATGGATTGAATTTATCATTATTATTTATTATTATTGTTTCATGTCCGCCATCGGATCCCCAGCACTATTGGAACATGAGCTATCAGCCATTCTGCCCCTGTTCTCTGGAATTCTATCCCAGAGCTCCTACACCCCATCCCTTCCTCCCCACTTTTAAAGTCCATGTTAAGACTTATCTCTTAGACTGCACTTTCAATTAACTTTCCCCTCCTCTCACTCTCTTTAACCCCTTCCCCCATCCCTGGCTTTGGTGCCCAGCCAGCTGGATGAAATGCTTTGAGACATCCTCCTGATGTGAAAGATGCTTTATAAATATAAATTGTGTCTTACTGTAATCCCATTCCCTTACTTTTTCCCCATATGTTTTAACATTCGTTTTCTTGAAGCATATGTCCAGTTTCTTTTTAAATACTAATATCGACACAACCTGAACAGTCATATGTGGTAAGGCATTCAAAAGTCTAATAACAGGATGTGTGAAGGGAAGTCTAACCTTCCCTTTTTCGATTCTGGTGATAATCTTAAAACTATTCCCTCTTGTTTCTGACTCACCAGGAAAGAGTCTCTTTATAGGAAGCACATTGTCGGATCATATTTATCCAGTGCACTGAGGTAGTAAACTGACCAAAGTGATCAGTGTTACTTACTGGCAAAAAGTTTTACATTAAACTAGAAAAGAACAGCTGGAGTCCAGTATCTTTATCCACATCTCTCTCTCTCTCTCTCTCTCTTCATGAATCGACTACCTCCATAGCGATTTTCAATCCTAAATTAAATACAGGAATATTTCATAAAGGAATATTTTCTATTCCTATAAAATACAGTCATTATCCTTTGCAGTAAATCCTCTGATGCACTTTGAGACAGCTTCCCTATGTGGAAAATACGGTATCAAATGCAAGGATTTTTATTATTATACACACATAGACTGTCAGGCACACACCAAACTGAGATAGAAAAGATTTTGGATATTCTTGCACAAAAAAAAATCTTTGTCATGGCATATTACTCATTCCAAGGTGATAGTTGCTCAGTGGAGATATAGAAAGTCATCAGTTGCTTTTAGAGAGTTGCTGATATGTTAATGTTTTGAAAATGTCATGGACTTGACAGGTCAGGCAGTTTTTCTTTCTCATGGTTCCTTTCAGGCTTCCCAAAATGGTGCTTCGCATTTCACAATTGTGAAAGTACCGATGTACTCTGATTTCACTAAGAACTCAAACAGCAATACCACTCCTGATTACAGCAGAATGCAAGGTGGACGCTCAGAAAATTGAGGGTCAAGCATTCAGTACTTTGCCCATCTAAATGTAACTCAATCTTTTCTCAGAGTTCTGTTCACGACCACAGAGTTCAGATTGAATCCCCATTACTCTTGGTCAAAATCTGTGATGCAAGAAAATGCTAAATGCAGTGTGATTTCATGTGCAGTAGCCTTTATCCTAGGTATAGCATTCAATTAGAAGTCTAAAAAGGATTGCTAAAGGATTATTTGTGTGTTAGTCTGGCTCAGTTGGTGGCGCTTTCATCTTTGAAGCAGTAGGTTATGAGTTCAAGCCCCACTTTGAGACTTTGAACTAACATACGCTAACACTCCAATGCAGCGTCATGAGTGTGCTGAATTGTTGGAGGTGCCTTCCTTCAGATGAAACATTAAACCAAGGTCCTGTCTGCCTATTCGGATGGACGTTAAAAATCCCATGGCAGTATTCAAAAAGAGAAAGGAGGAGGAGGCCTGGTAGGAGAAGGGAGTTTCTCACTTCATAGCTGTTTTGGGACATTTCTGTGTTCAAATTAGCTGCTACATTTCCCTACAAAATACACAGTCTGCAGTAAATCCCATGAAGTGCTTTGATATGTCCGCCTGCCATGAAAGGCACTATACCACATGTGAGGACATTTATTATTATTGTTATTATTATAGCTTTGTGCAATATCCAGTGTTCTCTTTCAAATAATAATCCTTGCATCTGATATTGTCACGTCGGCAAATTTCTCAAGGGGTTTGCTGTGAAGTGTAGTGACTGTGTATTTGTAGCTGAACCCACAAAGTACATGAAGTGAATGATGAATTTTATAATAATCCTTGCATTTGATATAGTGCTTCATCACGTTGTTGAGACTTCTTAAAGCGCTTCACAAAATATATTGTAAAGTGCATTAACTGTGTATTTTGTGGGTAAAAATGTGGCAAACAATTGTGAACAGCAGTCCCACAAACAATCGTGGACTGAATGACCCAATTTTTTTTGAGGGATTATTACCCCTGGAGAGCGATCCGCCAATTGACTGACAATCTGTTTCCTGTTCACTGCTAGCTAAATAAAGCATGTGGAATAAGGAAAGTTGCCTAAGGTTTTGCCTTGCCCGGAATCGAACCCAGGTCCTTTCGATTGCGAGGCAAACGTACTAACCATTACGCTACAAGACTCCTGTGTTAAGACTGGGCAGAGTGCATCTTCCCTTCATAAAAACATTGCTTTATGATGCAGGATTTGGTCTGATCCATGTATAATTTGTAATAAACTAGAGGTTCTTTCAGGCAAAAACTCAGTGCACAACCAGCACTGTCTAACTAACCATTCAAAACTTTCATTGGCCACTGTGTGAGTACTGCATAAAAAAAAACTGCTGTATGAAAGCTACTGTTACTTGAATGGGTTTGAATTACTAGGCTTCCTTAAATCAAACAAAACAGATTGTTTGTAAAAAAATAATAATCCCAGGTTAAAAGTTGAATAAAATAAGTGGTAACCGTATCCTTCCTAATGATACACTTTCTACACTGTTGAAGCTTTCAGAAGAGTTGATGCAGTAAAGTACATGTGGCTATAATTCCTTCCTTCCAAGTCTGGGTGTTTACCTCATAGTTTCGGAAGATTAGGATTAAGTGCAGCTGCTATATAAACATGCAGCCAGTATGTGTGATTGAACAGAAATATGACTTTATGGTTTTATATTTTAGAAATGAGAAACTTAACACAAGTTTGAATTGTAATGAAATCATAGAATCATCGAAATGTACAACACACAAGGAAGCCATTCAGCCCATCGAGTACACATCAACTCTCAGAGAATTAAATCCCAACCCCCAGCCTTGAAAGGTCCTTGAAAGAGTCATTGCTTCCCAGTTTCGCTCATTTCTCATCTACTACACCCTTCATGAACCCCTCCAATCAGGTTTCCGTGCTGCTCACAGCACGGAAACTCCTATGGTCAAGCTGACAAATTACATTTGTTTGTTCAAATGTCTTGTTCGACCCTCAACTGTCCTGTCTCCTCTATATCTGTGCCATGACCCGCTCTGGCTTCCCCCACCTCCTCAACCATTGCCCGACTCCGCCACTGCCTCACCCCTCAGGCCACCAAAACCCTCATACACGCATTCGTCACCTCAAGGCTCGACTACGGAAACTCCCTCCTTGTCGGTCTCCCCAACTCTTCCCTCCACAACCTGCAGATCATCCAGAACTCTGCAGCTCGTGTCCTCTACTGCACCAGGCTCTGTGACCCCATCACCCCCATCCTCACCCGACTCCACTGGCTCCTCATCCCTCAGAGGATAGAATTCAAAATCCTCGTCCTCACTTTCAAGGCCCTCCACAGCCTTGCCACTTCCTATCTTTCTGATCTCCTATCAACTCTCTGTTCAGCAGGCTCCAGCCTGCTCCAGGTCTTCCGCTCGAACCCACCCTATCATTGGTGGCCGGGCTTTCAGTCTCTCTGCCCCCACCCTTTGGAACTCCATCCCACAATCCCTTTGCCTTGCTCCCTCTCTTGCCTCCTTTAAGGCACGACTCAAGACCTTTTTCAACTGTGCCTTCAGCCGCCCTCCTACCTCTCTGCCCTTCCTCACCCCAACCCTGGCTCCCCATGCTCAGGTCCTGATCCCCGACTGTTCAGCGCCTTGGGACGTCCTCCTGATGTGAAAGACGCTTTACAAATCTAATTTTGTTGTTGATTAACAATAAGTAATATTTCCTTTATCAGATGTTTGACTCAAAATTTTAATTAACCACAAAACAGGAGGTTTGTTTGCTCGGTAACGGCACTGCCCAATTCTGGCAATGTTGATCATTTGTTTGTTGATTCATGACCTCATTTCATTGCAGTAAAACATGTTATTTTAGTTTGCACATGTTCACTAACAAAAAGTCAGTACAACAAATACAGTGTTTTACTTGAACAACAGTCACTTTGCTGTTGATGACCAGATCCTGGCTTTTAATGGGAGCTGCATGTTTGGCATACTGTCTGAACCACTTAAAGTTCCTTCAGTTTTCATTGTTTCCCTGGCAACATCAGAGCGCCGTGGAAAGTGCATTGCTATACTAATCCTGGCTGGCTTTATTTTCTCTATACTCTTCTTGAGAGAAGAGGCAAGTTCAGAAAAGATCAGATATTTTCTGATCCTTTGGATGAAATCATTTGGATTAAACTGACAGAATAAGCATTTTCCCCCACCCCCCCACTTGTTTTGCATTATTAACACTGCTTTAACCTATCATTTCCTGTCCTCTATCCCATTTTCTCCTTTGTCTTCCTTGCCTTGCCTCACCCCTCTCTGTTAGCCCTTAAAAGCCTCTCCCTCTCAACATGCCCCAGTTCTCTCACTTACATTTCTGCATAGATGCAGCCTGATCTGCTGAGTGTTCCCAGCGACTTCTGTTTTTGTTTCACATTTCCAGCATCTGCAGTATTTTGTAGAATAAGCATTGTTTTCCACAACATACGGCAGCTTCCAATATAGCAACAGAATAATAGAATAAGGTTTCTATTGCAGCACTGGAACACAGGGTGATGGAAGGATGGGTGAAAAGACTGAATCTTTCTTGGTGGATGTGAAAAATAAGAAGGGAAGTACTACTTTGTTAGGAATTTATTGAGACAGCAAACAGAAATGAGATGGATAAATCTTCAGAAAAATTCAGGAGAGGAGCAGAAATAACAAGCAGCTGAGAAGCAATGACTCATTCCAGGATCTTGGAAAGGAAGGGGAGGTTGGAGATGGAGCAGTAGTTAAGAGAGCAGGTTTGGGTCCTGAGCAGTTTTTTTGAGGATAGGGGTGATGATGGCTGTCTTTAACAGGGTGGGAACGTGCCAGTAGACAAGGAGAGGTTGATGATGGCTGTTAATAGAGGGGCTAGGAAGTGGAGATGGGTACGGATGGGGTCGAGAGAGCAGATGGTGGGCTTCATTTTAGATATGAAGTACGAACACCAGTTTGAAGCTCAAAGCAAACATCAGAAAAACAGAACACTGAGCTGGAAGTTGAATCTGTCATTTATGATTTTGACCATGAAGCCTGGACCATATTTTTTAAATAAAGGCGTAATTTAATTTCGGTTGTTAATCATTTTGTTGTTAACTTAAAGTTAATACTGCATCAGAAGGTACTGTATTGGAATAATAATATATGAATAATCCTTGGATTTGATATTATGGCTTATCTAATCGTTAAAACTTCTCAAAGCACTTCACAGGATTTATTGTAAAATCTAGTGACTGTGTATTTCTAGTCAAACACAATTCTACGCACAGCAATGACCAATTTTATTTGAGGGACTGTTGACTGAAAAGCGTCATATAAGGAGTAAATGTTTATATTTATACTGAGAATACAGCTCGAACAACAAGCTTGTCAATTTCAGGAGGCAGCCTGAGATGAGCTTTAAATCCAGATATGTCCAACACAAACAAATGCAGCACAGTGTGCATGCAGCGTATGCATTATGACAAGTCTCTCATTATCTGCATGAGCTAAAAGCATACTGCAGTTCAGCATATTTTCAGCGTGTAGAATTTAGGACATATTTTTGCTGACTCAGAATTGTGCCCACTTGCTCCCAGCTCCAGTGGGAAAATGGTACTTAGCAAGTCAGCTGGGCCAAGGAAACCTGTGGGATACAAACATCAGTCCTGCACCTGATTGTGCCATTTCAGGGATTTTATTATTCATTATTCATAACTACACACTAAATAATGCATCCTAGAGCCATAGATAAAGTCATCCAGTGAGTATTATGTAAGATTGCACTCAATGAATCCCGGTATTTATTAATGAAATCCTACATATTGGCAGAATTATTTAATGCATCATAAGAATCGTGGAGTCCTGTAGCTCAGTGGTTAGAGCACTCGCTTTGCAAGCGAGAGACCTGAGTTCAATTCCAGGCAGAGGGCGAAACCTTGGGCAAGTTTCCTTACTCCACACAGAGCCTAATAATAATCCCTCCAAAAACCAAAAACAATAATAAATTGGTCATTTTCAATCTACGACTGTTTGTGGGACATTGCTGTGCGCAATTGGCTGCCGCGTTCGCCCACAAATATACAGTCAATTCACTTTACAGTGTGTTCTGTGAAGCGCTTTGGGATGTCCTCCTGACATGAAAAGCGCTATATCAAATGCAAGGATTATTATTATTATTATTATTATTATTATTATAATCAAAAATGAAGAATAAAACATTTTTGAATATTTTCCACTCGCACTGATTCTGAGACTGTCCGGAATTGAATGGTTCCATTCAATCAGAATTAAAGTCCAATGCCTATACTGTATTTTTCAGTCACAGTTTGCATATTAATTTTTTTGAGAGAGACAAGCTCACTCAGCACAATTCCTTTGGTCACAACATAAAATCCTATTTTCCATTTCTGCTCCAATCCGAGCTGTGACTCTAAGCATTAATTCAGCATAATTGTTCAGTACATTTGATATGTTTGATGGGTTCCATCAGTCATGCTTGTTATTAGCTTCTTAAAGTAAACCATGAGACTTAAGCATTCACCCTGCGGTTTGGAAGCTTTTCCTGCTGCCTGTGAGGTGCGAAAATTGAAAATGGGGCCAATTATTGCTATCGCTCAAAGGACTCTAACAAAGAGAATGAAAGGCAATGAAACAAACAGGATCTAAGGGGAGAAATGAGCAGATACAAGCCCTGATTGGGGGACACAAAGTAGAGGAAGATTTATCAACTCAGGAACAGTGGGGTGCAGACAAAACAATGGGACTGTTCAGACAGCATGACTAAGCTTCAGTTCCTGCACCACAAGACTTTCTGGATGCTTGTTCTGTTTGATTAGTCACATCAATGGCTCTTTTGTTTACCTCATGCAGAAAGGATTTGAAAGGAATGTCTGCCTTCAGAAACCTTTTCAGGGAAATGAAGGCGGAATAAACATTGACTTTCCTGATTTTCCTAGCACACAAATTCAGGTACAAAAAAGTAAGAGATAGCGTAGCACAATAGAATAATAATAACCCTTCCATTCGATATAGTGCCTTATCACGTCTTCGAGATGTCTCAAATCACTTCACAGAATACACTGTAAAGTGAATTGACTGTATATTTTGTGGTCAAAATGAAATTAGGATTGTGATTAGGGAGTAAAAGGAGCGTTTCAGAAGAACATTTTCTCCCAGAGGGTTCATAATGATCCTTGCATTTGATACAGTGCCTTTCGCACCAGAAGGACGTCTCAAAACGTTTCATAGAATATATTGTAGAGTGTTGGAACAGGTTGGAATGATTTACTGGTGGACTTTGGAGCAAAGTCATTTGGGCATTTAAAAGAATTATGCAAGATTTATACAGAGGAAGGGTATTAGAGGAGATGGGGGTAAGAGCTGGCAATTGGGTTCAGGATGAATGGCATTTTGGTGTTTCCATACTGTGGAATCAAACATGTTTGGTTCTATAGGAGCAGGAATAGACCATTAGATCCATCAAGGTTGTCCTGCCACTATATTACTATTAGATCATGTCTGACCTTTTAACCCATTTCAATAAGGGAGAATCACAGGCACAATGTTGACATTCTGAAATGAATGGTGGTTCGAAAGGGCACATGGGATGTGTGAAAGGAAAAGTGTTGCCAAGGATATACATTGAAGAAGCACAATTGACTTGGTTAGGAATCACATTATTAGTTGTCTGAGATCCAACAAGCAAATAAAATTAAGCTATGTCTGAAAATTAGATAAATAAGGTGAGCACGTTTGATTAAAAGAGAAAGACGGAATGGGGAATCTAATCTAATATAATATAACAGAGGATAGAATATAAATAACTAGGATTAATAGTTAGCTTGCCAAGCCAGAGTATTACCTTTGAAGTTCTTTCCAAAAGGCAAGCAATATCAATGGAAAAGGGAGCCTGGCTCCATGCACAGAATCCACTGTTCCAGTTCAGCTAAATTGGTTTAGCAGTAATACTTTAAGTTGCCCTGCTGTGAATGAGTTCTGTGAAAACCTTAGGACATGAGGACAGAGCTGATGGAATAAGAGGATTTGTGCATTAGAATGCTGACTCAGCTGGGAGTAACCCTGACAAGAATAGAGGTGCTGTGTCTATAAGTCAATGTGCAAGATAAGACGAACAGAGGACACAATGAGGTTTAATCAGCAATGTTCACAAACCAGATTTTTGGGGTTAATTGGGATTTCTAGATTGAGAATATTGAACTGCAGGATTCATATCAGATTCCCAGATGACAAATTCTAAATCCTGAAAGTCAGTAAATTCCCAAAAAGCAGTCCATTGAGCATGGCTTTCTGGTCACTGTTTTTGTTTTACTTTACAAACTTTCAGCATTTGCAATTTATTGTTAATAAATTTCACAATCCATTATTCCCAAGTAATGCAACATATTTGGTTTATAAATATCAATTATTAGATCCATTAAATTGAACATAAGAAATGCTAGATGAAGAAAATCAAGGTCCATCTAGTTCGCCTTCCACCTTCCTGGTTCGCATGCGCATATATAACAAACTACCTATGTACGATATCCCATAAAAGAAAACTATCTAATCTGTATTTGAAAGAATCAACACTTCCTGCTTCAACTGTCTCCTAAGGGAGCCTGTTCCACAGGTTCACTATTCACTCACTGAAATAGTGTTTGCGTAGATTCGTTCTGAATTCTCCCCCTTTCAAGCGCAGGCCGTGTCCTCTGGTGTTACTATTCTGGACAAGTTGAAACAGCCTGTCTTGCCCCTTTAGAATCTTAAAGACAACAATCATGTTGCCTCTCATTTTTCCCTTTTCCAGGGTGAACATGCCCAATTTATTTAGTCGCTCCTCTTAGTCCAGTCCCTCCAATATTCTTTTTGTACTGCTGCGATCAGAACCCTACACAGTACTCTAAGTATGGTCTCATCATATATGGTATATATTGAAACAATATCTCAGGGAGAAACTTACCGCCTATGTATGCCTCCTATAAATGGAAACTTCCCTATGTCTTGAATAGAATGCCCACGTTCACCTTTGAGAAACATACCCTACTTACAGGGTATGGTAGAGTAATATTATTATGATACCTTGGGAGGACATCCCAAATTACTTCATAGGATTTACCGTAAAGTGTAGTTGCTGTATTTTTAGGCAAACAGGGCAGCCAAATTCACACACAGCAATGTCCCACAAACAGCCATGACGTGAATAACCAATTTTATGTGGGGGATTGTTGGCCAGAATATCAGGAGAAACTCCCTTCTCTTTTCAAATAGTGCCATGGACAATCAGTTGAGGATCAATGAACATCCTTAAAGAACATTCTGCAGTGCTTGCAGGACAGGTATATACCCAAGAGCAGCAGGGGAAAAATTAACAAAAACACATCAAATAAAAAATAAAATAGAAAATAGGAAAATAAAAAGGGAGATAAAAAAGAAAAGGAAGATTTTTAAAGCTTGTGGGAAGAAAGGAGAGGGTGACCACTGTGTTGAATACAAGACTGTACAGAAAGATGTTAAAAAAAATTAGGGAAGCCAAGAGAGAACTGGAAAGGAACACAGCAGCACATGCAAAACATAACTCCCTGAAATTATTTCAATATTACAACGATAAGAGAGTAGTTAGGAAGATGAAAAAGAGAATGAACAGGAGACAGCAAGCATATTGAAAGACTATTTCCTGGAGAGTTTTTTTTATCCGGAAGACACTAAGAACATGATGTGTAACACGGGTAAAAATCCCCATTTCAGCACCATGGAAACAGCATCAATATTCTATGGAGAGAGTTGCTGTCGATCGTGGTCAGATCAATCAATTGGAATAAGTACTCCAGGCAGCAGAAGAAAACAAGCCCAGCAAATAGCCAGCAGCTCCAATAGAGCACCTCATGGCAAACGTCCAACCACATTCTGGAAGGAGAGCAGGGGTGTTTCACGAAAGAAAACTGTAAAGACTGCAAAGTTTCGCACTGAATGGTGGTAGATGTTTGTTAAGTAAATATACGTGTAAGCATGAATGTGAAGTACATTTACCTTGTGTACATTGTGTGAGTGTTTGTAAGGTGTTTGCTACCAAAATTAGTGCATGTGGCTAAATCAGTGTCACTGTAGCCACACCTGTGGCTAGTCAATGATTTTTATTGGACAATAAAAGGGAGATAAAGAAGAAAAGGAAGATTTATGAAGTTTGTAGGAAGAAAGGGTAGGGTGACTATTATGTTGAATGCAAAGACGGTAATTGAAAGCCATTAAAAAAGAGACTAGGGAAGCCAAGAGAAACTACATGAGTTCAAAGTCCTGATGTGGGGCTTGAACCCATAACCTTCTGACTCAGAAGCTATTAAGCATAGTTGCTAAGAGCTAAGGCTTGGGGACCCCAGAGTGCCTGTTGGGGTACTGCTGGAGTTTAACCAGCTAAAACCACATAGCTTGCCATGGAGAGTACTGTCTGGCAAGCTTCCTGCTGCTTTTCCAGATTGCCCAACCCATCTGTTAGGGCTTTGGCTTGCAGGACCTGAGTGAGAAGAATCCCTGCTCTCAGTGGCTAGTCTGCATCTCCAAATCCTGCCAATGAGCTGTGCTGGTTGATCTATCATCAATGAGTACTGTGGACCTGCCCGGATTAGGAATTGGACTGCTGAGACTGCCATAGAGGGGTAACTCAATTCCAACATTCTGTTGCCAAGTACATTGTCTCGGAGTCAGTTCTGCTCCAAATAGACCTTGCTTACCTTCCCCCCT
This sequence comes from Callorhinchus milii, assembly GCF_018977255.1. Lineage (NCBI taxonomy): Eukaryota > Metazoa > Chordata > Chondrichthyes > Chimaeriformes > Callorhinchidae > Callorhinchus > Callorhinchus milii. The sequence continues at coordinate 64,513,674 of NW_024704743.1, forward strand.
ACTCCCCCCATCCCCAAAGGATAGTCACTATTTGGTCATTTGATATCCGACAAACACAGGCTTGACCTCTCACTGGTTGGATGGCAGGTACCAGGAATTATCTGTGAATTTCCTGGTGGGCAACACAGCATGAGAGCAGTATCACCATCTCTCTGTCCATATCTCAGACACACCTCCCTACCCACTGAATGATAGTTCCATCAATTAGAGGTGCAACAGCTGCTCAAATATACACTGAGTGCAGAATATTAAATCCTCCACAGGATCCGTGGTTATTCTCTACAGAAAAATGTAGTAGGGACATACATAACAAAAAAGAGGTTATGCAGGAGTTAATTAGAAAGTAATCCTCTACTTTGAACACTGCTATGTGCTAAGTTAGTGGAGGAATAATGTTTTCAAGGAAACTAGATAAGAATACTTTTACAAAACTGTAGAAGAAAAGGCTAGGATAGAAAGAGAGCAAGGCAGATTATGAAGCCTTAAGAAAGAGGTATATGAGCATGATAAGAAAGACAGAACTGGAAGCTGATAGAAGGGACAGGAAGGAACAGGGCAAAGAGTAGAATTAATTGGTAGATCCAACTGTTCACATTATTTGTCCAGCTGGCTCCAGTCTTCCAGTTAAAGCTTTAAATTACACGGTTCAGGGCATCTTCATATCTCAAGCTTTCATTTTAATGAGCAACACAAGCTGACCAATCGTCAACTCTCCTAGCCTTTACTTCCCCTATTTTGTAAAAGAACTCTTATCTGGTATGACCTAAACTTGGCCTAATGTGGACTTTGCCAGACATGTCTCCTTGGAGCAACTTCAATGCAGAGAGTGCTCTTTTACCTCTCTTCAAAGGAGCATGCAAATAAGTCATGGACTTCTTCATGAGGAAGCTAAATAAAATCTGTCTCACCACATCTTCCTCCTCATGTCTCTCCATTCCAATCTCCTCATCCTGTACCCTTTCCTGCTTCCCCTACCCTGCGCACTTTTGCCCCCATTTGATCTTTGTCCTTCTTCACCCTCATCATTACCCACCAGAAACTTAACATCTGCTCCAGTGAACCATGCCTCACCCAATCACTCTGCCACCTACTGGCAGACATTGTTCCTAACCTTCAAAGCAACAAGTTGCATTTATACAGCACACTTCACATAGAATAACATCTTGGAGCACTTTAAAAAGACTGGGTCAGATATTGAGCATGGGGAGAGGAGGAGAGAGGGAGATGTGACTACAGACACTGTTAAAGAGGTAGATTTTAAGGTAGGACTTAAAGATAGATAGAAAGGGGCAAGAAGATGGGGGATAGGGGAAGGAAGTTCTAACATTTTTATAACACCATTGTGGGAGAAATTCCAACTGGGTTGAGGTTTAGCATTTGTTTAGCATTTCAGGATATCCAGAATTTATTATTATTAATGATGATTCTTGCACTTGCAGGTAATTTAAGTTGATAGCCCTCTTGCCTTCGAGTCAGACGATTGTGGGTTCAAGCCCCATGTTGGAATATTAAGCTCATTTTCTAGACTCACCCATGTAGGTGCTGTCCTTTGGATGAGACCTTCAACCGAGATTCCATCTGCCTATCCAGGTGGATGTTAAAGATCCAGTGACACTATTCAAAAAGTGAAGAGAGTTTCTCCTGGTGACACGGCCAATAATGCCCCAGATATAATTGGCCACTCACATCATGGTTGTTTGTGGGAGTCTGCTTAAACAGCCACTTACGTCATAACTGTTTAAGCGCTCCAAGACACAACCCCACATGAAGGGTGCTATATAAATGCAAGCTGTTGCTGCGTGTCAATTTGCTGTTTATAAGTCTTTTACAAAAAAATGAATCAGAAAAACTGGCTTTTCAAATTAAGGCTGAATTTATTAATTTTCACAACTGACGGAATCTTCATTTTAAGGTGATGGTCATAAGGTTAACAGCATGAGAGTTTTGTGTCCCAGTTTGCCTGTTATCCCGGGTCTTTACATAACCCCTTTTTATATTGAGCTCTTTCAGCTTCAATTCACATCCAGCAAAGCCTTGTTTTACCCGCCAAATTTACAGTGAATTCATTTTACAGTATATAATGTGAAGCCCTTTGAGACGTCTCATGACGTGATTAGACGCTATATCAAATGCAAGGATTATTGTTATGACAGCTCAGCACCATTTATGAGGCTGTTATGGGGACAATGTAACTTCAGGTTTAATGGTACTATCTACTACCCCACAAAGTATTGGTAAATCTCTTTCAGAAATAATTGCATCTTATTTCAAATATTTAGAATCCTGCATATTAGAAAATGGAACTTTAAAGGGAAAAGAAATGTAGTCTAGACAACAGACCATTTATTTCTTATTGCTTTCTGATATAACCTAAGTCATACGGGCAATCCTCCAATCCTCAATTGAACTAATATTTTAATCTTTTGTAATCTGTTCATGTAAGTTCATTCTAGTCCTTTGAAAGTTATTCTGTGTCTTTTTTTAGTTTGAACTTTCCTTTGTAAAAATTGACAGACGCTTTGGTCTGCAACATCTAACATATTTAAATGAGATTTGATATTCCTTGCAGAATGTACTGTTGATTCTCACTCATGATTCATATGGCAACAGCCTGAAGGGTAGAGTAGAGTTACTTACAAAAGCAGCACTTCAAACAAAACTCATTGGAAGTAAGAGAAAATACTTGTTTTCTTTTGCCAAGCTGTCACCGCACACCTAAATCTCTATTCAAACCTATTCAAAGCTTGAAGAATGAATTACCTGCCGTGGTTTGTAGCGGCATTAAAAATAGATCATTCATAATCTTTAATAGTGCATAAAGGGCACGGCAGTAAATAATTCCTGACCACCAGCAGTGAAGATGTCAGCATGTTCATCAACCTTTCCAAATCACGACCTTTTGAGAATTATATCAGTGCTAATACAGATCTCATGTGTACATTAAAACTGAAGGTTATTTAACAATTGACAAGTCTGATTTTAATAATCCTTGCATTTTGATATAGCGCTTTACACATCTTCTGGATGTCTCAAAGCGCTTCACAGAATATGCTGTAAAGTGAATTGACCGTATATTTGTGAGCGAAACGGGGCAGTCAATTGCACACAGCAGTGTCCCACAAACAGTCGTGGATTGAAAATGAACAATTTATTATTATTTTGGAGGGATTATTATTAGTAAGGAACTTGCCCAAGGTTTCGCCCTGCCTGGAATTGAACCCAGGTGTTTCGCTTGCAAGGCGAGTTCTCTAACCACTGAGCTACAGGACTCCACTTTCATTTTAGGCATTCGCTTTTCATTTTATTATGAGTGAGTTTGGGGCTGATTTATTGTGTGTCAGCTGTGAAGGCTTTTTATGCAGTTGTTTGTTGAGCTGTGAACTCAGCTGCCACCCACATGGGAGCTTGGCATTTTCCAATAACATGAATGCCAGCCAGCAGGATGTTAGCCCACCTAATCAGACCTCAGCCAAGATAATGAAGGTTATCACCTTAAAAAGCAGCAAACAAGCCTTTTGACCCTGACAATGCACCAGCAGGTGGAAATCCAGATGTGCTAATTGGAAAATGGCAGCATAATAGCCAATTAGCAAGAAAGATTGTTGGCCAAATACCAAGAGAAACGCCCTTCTTTTTTCAAATTGTGTCACGGGATCTTTTAAAGTCAACCTGATAAGACAGACAGCAGTTTAACATCTGATTTTAATGACGAGCAATTAGCAGTCCTCCAGTGTCAACCTAAAGTAGAAGCTCAAGTCCCAACATATGGCTTGGAACCCACAAGGGTCCGTGAGGCAAGAATTTTTACCAATTGAACCAAACCGAACAAAGAACCTCAGCTGGATGAGGGTTTGAAAGAAAGAATAATAAAAGTCAGCCAAGACGTGAAACTGACACAGACAGATAAATAGGTTAATACATGCTTTCAAAATGCATGTTTGAGTATCAGCCTGGTGACAGAGCGGCTGCATTGGTAGCACGTTGTCTGAGTCAGAAGGTTGTGAGTTCAAGCTGCAAACTGGGAGGACTTTGAATTAACAGTCCAGCTGACACTCCTATGCAGTGCTGGGGCGTGTTGTGTGTGGGAGGTGCTGCCTTTCAGATAAGATGTTAAACCAAGTTCCCTTATGCTTGTTCAGGTGGTCTTTAGAGATTCCATAGCACTAGTTGAAATAAGAAAGAAGTTTCTCCTAATTTTCTGGCCAATAATCCCCCAAATAAAAAAGTGGCCACTCACTTCATGGCTGTTTGCAGGATGTTCTTATGTGCAAATTGGCTGTCGCATTCGCCTACAAAAATATGATTACAATTCAGAGTAAATTCACAGTGAAGTGCTTTAAGACGTCCTGACAATGTGATAAGGCGCTATGTCAAATGCAAGGATTATTATTATATTATAATTCTAATACCAAGCCCTTCATTGCTATGGAATGGAAATTTTTGAAGCTATCCAATGAATACCAGGGATGGTGACAGGCACCTGTGAAATACCAAGATCAAGAATGCAATGTGTGATCTGATAGTTATCACAATGCCATTCAATGTTTGAACACACTGACAAACACAAAATGTGCTTGAAGACTGATTAGTTTTTGTTTGCATTCAAAATCATCCACAGTTTATCGTAGCTATTTGGCCATCAGCGTATCTATGTGATACTGTGAATCAGGGAAATGTTGCAGCGTATTGTCCTAAGGCTCTTCCTTTACAAGTTGACACCAGTTCATACAGCAGTCACCCTATACCCAGGGGCCTACCAGGCTACCATGAAGAAAACAGAATACTGCATTCTGCACAGAGGGTTGTGAAAGATTATTATATTACATCACCTGCCCTCACAGCACTTTATGAATAAACAAACAGCTCAATTCTTGAAAGCCAGCACTGGAAGTAATCACTATAGTATTCTGAGTTAGGCAGTATATATCTTGCTGTTTAGAATTTGTGGTAAATTGGCAGTGAATTATGTGGAAACTTACACATAACTCAGATGAGAGGGTTTCTGGTGCCAGGACCTTTCAGAATTATTTTGATATTTTTATTAGTTCTTAAATGCACTTCCTTTTGCTACAATCTCACTTAAAATCAAAATGCATTGCACCATCCTCTTCTCTAATTTATTCTGTCCTAGAGCCTCAAGACTGTATCTCCTTACCTCTCTTAATCATCCCCTCCTACTATATTCTACAGCCTTCTAAAACCTGGGATCACTAAAACAATTAATGTTTTAATTCTCTTGTATCTGTCGTGCTTCTACATTTTGATGTGTAGCACAACAAAACTGCAACAACTTGAATTATATAGCAACCCTTAGCATGTAGGATCCCGTAGAACTTAGTGGAACTTGACACCGAGCCACGGAGAGAGAGTAGGTGACCATAGTACAGTCGAATAGGAAGGTCTTCAGGTGTGATCTGAAGATCGACAAAAAGGGGGCAAGGTTTGAATCCTGATCCTGCACCTAGCTTTCCTTATGTGATGGAACAGACCAATTCATGTGACTGCAAAATAAATTAATAATCAGATCTGGGAAACTATGAGAATAAAAACATAGCAAATCAAACTATTTTCCACTTATATTTGACATGACACCTGTAATACCAAAGCATATCACAGGTAATTGCTGTCAAATGCAGTATTTTGTAGAGGAATGTAACAGCTAATTTATCTACAGCAGGTCTCATTAACAGCTAAAATGTGAATGATCAATTTATCTAGATTGTTGGCCGAGACATTCCCTTCTCTTTTTGAATAGTGCCATGTAATATTTTTGACATTAACATGAACAGACAGGCAGGACCTTAGTTTAATTGACATATCCAGCAATGAAGCATTCATCCAGTACTCATCCACTCAGCTTGGACTATGAGCTTAAAATCCCAAAGTGGGCTTGAACCAACAATCTTCTATGTCAGAGGCATGAATGTTAACCAACTGAGCCAAATGACAACTTTCCAGAGAAGCGAGGGATGAGCAGGGGAGACTTTTGGTGCTAAATCTTCCAATAATATGCCTAAGTGTTAACATGTAACTTTCAAAGTTTAGTACAATTCATACCTGGCCTGTGATAAGAAAAATCTATCAAACCATTGTAATCGCTTCAAATGAATACCTTTATTGTTTGTATTTGATCGTTTTGTTTGGTCAGCCAGGTATCTGACACATGCAGAAACCCATCACACGCTTAAGAGTATCCAAATTAGACTGAGGGATCCACATTTATATTTCATCCACTCATGGCACTAAATTGAACTTTGTAAAGAGTCAGCTTTAATTCCACCAGTGGAAATAGTGTCAGAAGGTAATGGAAAACAAGACAAGAAACAAGTCAAGGTAATAATATTTAAAATGGATTTTCCATAAACACTTGAAGAGGAAGAACAGAAAATGACCAGGAGAGCAGGGAATTGGAATTATAGTAAATAGCTAAGGTGTTACAGGCTCGATAGACTAAATAGACTCCTCCTATTTGTAATTTTTATGTTCTATAATTCTATAAATCACAAATAGTTTGTACAGTTTATGGATGGAATGGTAGAGTGAGCAAAATTGAATTCAAAAAATATTCCCCACCCTCCTCACTCATCTTGTGCAAGATTAAACAAATATGCCTTGAGTAACCCACATTTGTCTCTGAGTTAGAAGGTTGTGGGTTCAAGCCACACGCCAGGATATCTCAGCTGACATTCAAAATAAAAAGAGCAAGCTGCAGACTATTTCAAATTCTGCTGCTCAAGTCCTCTCCCACACCAGAATCTGTAAGCCTATCACCCCAATCCTCATCCAACTACATTGGTCCCCTATCCCCCAAAGGATCAAGTTCAAGATCCTTGTCCTCACTTTTACCAACATGAAAGGTATGGTATAAATGCAATTTGTTATTATTGTTAACATTCCAGTGCAGTCTTGGATGAGACATTAACCTGAAGTCCCATCTACCCATTCAGATGGACATAATTTATCTCATGGCATTATTCAATAAGAAAGTGGAGTTTCTCCCAGTATCCTGGCCAACATCCCAATAAAATTGGTCATTCATTTCATGGTCGTTTGTGGGACATTGCTGTGCATAAATTGGCTGCTGCATTCACCTACAATTACACATTCACTATGCTTTAGAATTTATCGTGTGAAACGCTTTGAGATGTCCTCCTGACATAAAAGGAACTATGCTAAATGCAAGGTTTATTATTATTCACAAAGTTCTCAAAGTAAATAAATTACAGAACTGAAAGGTTTATAGGCATGAAAAGCAAAATACTTGCAACTTAATACCATCAAAGAGATTAGTTTCTTTAAACCAATATATTTTTTTAGAAGTTTGCAGACTCCAAGATTACAGAAATAGAATTGAGCTCATCAGGAATACTGCATTGTCAGAGGTGTCCTTTGGATTACATGTTAAACTGCCTGTTCAGCTGGATATTAAAGATTCCACAGCATTATTCAAAAAGAGATGGGAGTTTGGGCCAACAATCCTCTGTGGTGGTCTCAGTTGTCCAGTTCCTGAGCCAGGCGGGTCCACAGTATTCCAGGGCACTGCTAATGACAGACCAGCCATCAGCTGCCAGTTTGTGCACAACAATGTCCTACAAACAGTCATGGAGTGAGTGACCAATTTTATTTGGGAGATTGTTGACCAGGACACCACGAGAAACTCTCTTCTCTTTTCAAATAGGGCCATGGGATCCTTAACGTCCACCCAAACAGGCAGAAGGGACCTCAGTTTAACATTTCATTCGAAAGATGACACCTCCAACAATGCAACATATCCCCGGCACTGTATTGAAGTGTTAGCTCAGACTATATGATTCCAAGTTCCTGACATAGGGCTTGATCCCATGACCTTCTGACTCAGAGGTGAGAGTGCTCTCAGTGCGCTAGACTGTCAGTGGATCAACAAGAAAAGATCCACTCTCGAAGAATACAAAATGACCTGAGCAAAATTGGGTTGTCCAAATCAAAGATCTAAGCCAATTATTAGTATTATCCAGTTTGTCATGAATCCACCTATATTTTTATAGCGTCTCACAGGATCACAAGGGAGGTTCCATTGAAGAAGGCCCTTTGGTTCATTTGATCTTATACAACAACAACAACAACAAGATTCCATTTATAGAGCGCCTTTCACGTCAGGAGGACGTCCCAAGGCGCTGCACAGTTGGGTCATGACCCGAGCAAGGGGGAAATGGTCAGGGTGAGGGGAGGGAAGGGAGGGAGAGAGGAGGGGGGAAATGGTCAGGGTGAGGGGAGGGAAGGGAGGGAGCGAGGAGGAGGAAGAGAGTCGAGAGGGGAGCTGAAGGCACGGTCAAAGAGAAAGGTTTTGAGACCGGCCTTGAAGGAGGAAAGGGAGGAAGCAAGGCGAAGGCACTGGGGGATGGAGTTCCAGAGCCTGGGGGCTGAGAGGCCCGACCACCGATAGTAGGGCGGTTGGGGCGGGGGACGTGGAGCAGACCGGAGCCAGAGGAACGGAGGGTACGGGCAGGTAGGTAGGGGGATAGTAGGTTGGAGAGGTAGGAGGGAGCAAGGCCGTGAATGGCCTTGTAGGTGAGGATGAGGATCTTGAAATCAATCCTCTGGGGGATGGGGAGCCAGTGGAGGCGAGCGAGGGTGGGAGTGATGTGGTCGCGAAGCCTGGTGCGGGACAGTACACGAGCTGCAGAGTTCTGAATGACCTGCAGCTTGTGGAGGGAGGTGGCGGGAAGGCCGGCGAGGAGAGAGTTCCCATAGTCCAGCCTTGAGGTGACAAAGGCGTGAACCAGGGTTTCAGCAGCGTGAGGGGTGAGGTAGTGCCGTAATCTGGCGATATTCCGGAGGTGATGGAAGGCGGTGCCAGTTGTGGTGCGGATGTGAGGGAGAAAGGACAGCTCAGGGTCGAACAAAACGCCGAGGTTCCTGACTGGCTTTGAGAGGTGGAGAGTGCAGCCTTGGATGCTGATGGTGTCAGCGCCTGAGGTGCGGAGGCGCTGACGTGAGCCAATCAGGAGGGCCTCGGTTTTTCGCACGTTGAGCTGAAGAAAGTTGTCTCTCGTCCAGGACTCGATGTCGGACAGGCAGGCTGTCAGGACATCGGTGGTCGTGGAGTTGAGAGTAGAGGAGGAAAGGTAGAGTTGGGTGTCATCCGCATACATGTGGAAGTTAACCCCATGTTTGCGGATGATGTCACCAAGGGGGAGCATATAGAGGGTGAAGAGGAGGGGACCGAGGACAGAGCCCTGAGGGACACCACATGAGACAGTACGGGGGGTGGAGGAGAAGCCATTCGTTGAGACGAAGTGAAGACGGTGGGAAAGGTAAGAGCTAAACCATTCAAGGACAGTGCCTTGAAGGTTGAGGTGGGAGGACAAGCGGTGGAGTAGGATAGCGTGGTCGACCGTATCGAATGCTGCCGATAGGTCGAGGAGGACGAGGAGACAGAGGGAGCCCTGGTCACAGATGGTCAGGATATCATTGGTGACCTTGACCAGGGCAGTTTCTGTGCTATGAGCAGCACGGAAACCTGACTGAAGGGGTTCAAAAAGAGAATGGGTGGAGAGGAAAGAGCGCAGTTGGGAGGCGACAACTCTTTCCAAGACCTTGGAGAGAAAGGGGAGGTTGGAGATGGGCCGGTAGCTTGATAGCTGCGACGCATCAAGGGAGGGTTTTTTCAGGGTGGGCGTGATGATGGCAGTTTTTAATGGAATGGGGACAGAGCCAGAGGAGAGGGACAGGTTTATGATGTCAGTGATGTGTGGGGCAAGAAAATGGAGCTGGGAGATAAGGAGTGGAGTGGGGATGGGGTCAAGGGAGCAGGTGGTTGGTTTTAGGGATAGGATGAGTTCAGTGACAGAGGGTGGGGAAACGGGTACGAAGGTGTGTAGGGGAGGATGGGTAGGAGTCGGAGTGTGGGAGGGAAGGGGTGGGTGGTGGGTGGAAGTTGGAGGGGAAGTGACCGCGGAGCGGATTCCCTTGATCTTGGATTCAAGGAAATCCAGCATCTCCTCGCAGTGAAGGTTGGAGGAGATGACCTGCGCGGGGTGGCGGGGGGGACGGAGGAGTCGGGATGTGGTGGAAAACAGTAGCCTGGGGTTGTTCTTCGCCTCCAGGATTATCCTGGAGTAGAAGGACGACTTGGCCGAGGCTAGAGTGGAGCGGTAAATTTTGAGGAGGTCCAGCCAGATTTGTCGGTGGACCGTTAGGCCAGATTTGACAAAGGTGCGCTCAGCAGCCCGCACCTGGCTTTTCAGTGAGCGGAGGTGGGTGGTGTACCAGGGGGAGGAGCGGGAGTAGGAGACAGTGCGGGAAGTGATGGGGGCAAGAGTATCGAGTGTGGAGGAGAGGATATTGTGGAGGAGGGAGAGAGGAGAAGAGGGGTCGGTGAGGGTTGAAGGCCAGAGGGAGAGGAGTTCAGAGGACTCCAAGGCATCGGTTAGGGATTGTGGGGGTAACTTCTTCCAAGGGCGGTAGAAGATGGTGGTGGGTCTGGTGGAGGTGGGGAGGGGGGTGGAGGTGGTGAAGGAGATGAAGTAGTGGTCGGAGATGGCCTTGTCGGTAATAGTGACATCCGAGACACTGAGGCCCCGGGTGATCACCAAATCGAGTGGGTGGCCGTGACTGTGAGTGGGGGAGTTTATGTGTAGGGAAAGGTTGAGTGAGGAGAGCAGGGAAGAGAAGTCTGTGGAGATGGAGCAGGAGGGGGTGAAGTGTAGGTTAAAGTCGCCCAGGATGATGAGGCGATCAGAGGAGAGGCAAAGAGATGTGAGGAGTGTTGAAATGTCAGAGATGAAGGTGGGAGAGGTTTTAGGGGGCCGGTAGAGGAGGAGGATTTTAAGGGAGAGGAATGAGGGGTGGGAGAGGGTGAGGTGCTCGAAGGAGGGGAAAGAGCCAGAGGAGTAGGGGGATAGGGCAAGTGGTGTCCTTGAGATAAGGGCAACACCACCGCCACGGCGGTTGGGGCGGGGGATGTGGTGGGAGGTGTAGCCGGGTGGCGTGGCCTCCGTGAGGGGGAAGGTGTCGCCTGGGGTGAGCCACGTTTCTGTCAAGGCCATGATATCAACGTTCTCATCAAGGATGAGATCGTTGATGACCAGGGCCTTGTTGCAGAGGGAGCGGACATTTTGCAGTCCGATGTGGAGGGAGCGGTTGACAGAAGGGTGTGTGGGAGGGGAGGGGGTCCAGGTTGTGAGGCAGGGGTGGGGGGATGGGGATGAGGGAGGAGAGGTTGACTCCCCGGGTCTGTGTCCGGGGTGGGTGGCGAGTGTGGTGGGGAATGGGGCAGTCGGTGTGGCTGCTGCTGGACAGCCAACGCCGAGTGCCGCGGTGAGCCCGGCGGAGGATTCCCAGACTGGAACAGAGGGAGGTTGTGGGAGGGTCAAGTGGGGATAGAAGACGAGAGGGACGGAGAGAGAGGAGGAGAGAGCGGGAGAGATGCAGAGGGGGGAGGGTTTGGGGGGAGAGAGGAGGGGGGAGGGAGGGAGGGGGTGAGGGGGCTCGGGTCAAAGCGGCAGCCATAGTGCGCACGCGGGGACCGGGAGCGAGCGGTCAGGTGGATGGCATTATCCCGTAGATTGGGGCATCGAACCCAACAGGACCATAGTGGGCTCTGATGTGAGCCCTGGGGGGGGGGGGGGCGCAGAGGTTTTTTTTTGTTTTTTTTGTTTTGTGCGCGCGCACTCACCTGAAAACTAATCTATGACGTCGCAGTTCCCCCGCTCCGCCTCCAGACCACCCCCCCCCCTCCCTCCCCTCCCTAGCTGAACTCGCTCCGGCGTCGAGTTTAAGTACCTGGGTCAGTAGGCCCAGGCTCCTCCCCGCGCTGTCCTGCTGCCGCTCGCCGACTGCATCCAGAATACTCACCCTACCATTCTCCCACTAGAGCATCAAGTTTTTTTTAAAATGAGTCCATTGTGTCGACCTTTCTTGGTAACCTGTTCCAGCTATTAATTAATCTATGTGAGCTCCAAATGCCTTTTTTGAAATTGCAGAAACAGGATTTCATTACCGGTGTCTCATGAATATTGTGCAGTTTGGGCAGAATTTTCATAAATAATAAATTGAGTCTCCCAAATAGATCGACAGACATTCATGATTGCAAAATTTTTCAGGTCTCAGTGGCAATTAAAGTCTGTCAAGAGAAACAATGCCTTCAGCCGAATGGATAACTGGAGATTCCCAGAGAACCTGACTGATCCTCCTGGAGAAGAGAGTGGCAGAGCTCTTCCTGGTGGAGAGAGTCCAAGGGATTCTGAAAGCTCCAGTCAAGCTGAGATTTTAGAAACCTTTATATTTAGAAGGAGATATATTTGAATCCTATAATTATTGTAAAAAGCACCTTATTGTAATGCACATATCTGAAAGTAAACCGTGCCGTACATGAGTAAAATACAATATAAAGTCGCATCACTGTTGCCTATTTCATCTTCAGACCCTTTAAAATAATAATAATCTTTGCATTTGAAAGGAAACTCATCACATCATCCAGACATCTTAAAGTGCTTCACAGGAATCACTGTAAAAAGCAGTGGCTGTTCATTTTGTAGGCAAACACTGCAGCCAATCTGCAAAGCAATGTCCAACAAACAGTCAGTGACCAATTTTATTGGGTGATTGTTGGCAAGGCTATCAGGAGAAACTCACTTCTCTATTTGAATAGTGCCATCAGATCTTTAACATCCACTTGAAGAGTCAGACAGTTTTAACATTTATTCTGAAGGACGGCACCTCCGACAATGCAGCACTCCCCCAGCACTACATTTTGAGAGTCAGCCTAGACTTTGAATTCAAAGTCCCAACATAGAGCTTGAACCCACAAGCTTCTAACTGAGAGGCAAGAGTGCTGCCAACTGAGCCAAACTGACACCTGGCTGAGGAACTGATACTTTACTTAATAATCAATATTAATCCTTTAAATTCTCAAACTAAAAGGAAATATCCACAGAGTTGAAATTAATTTAACAGCTGCAATTTAATATTTCATACATATGAAGCCAGAGACTTTGAAGTGTTAGAACCAGCAGGGGCTATGGACACTAATAAGAAGCCAGATTTTAGGATTAGAAACAGAGCAGCTCACCAACCATTGAGGAGAGGACTTAGTATCCAACGCAAAACATCTGCGATATATTGAGCCAGATTTGACAGGCAATTCAAAAACACCCCACAGACCTGGACTGCACTTAATACTGTAACATAAAATGCCTGATGATTGCATCAATTGCATTAGAATTTAAAGCAGCAGCTGCAGTCAGAAGTGGTTCATTAGAAGGAGGAGGAATGTAATGGCATTTATTAAACAATTTTAACACAGAGCAGAACACCTAGAAATCTGGGAGTTAAAATTAACATTTCTATCCCATAATTTCCCTGATTCCTGATGTGTTGGTGGTGAACGTACAATACAGTCTTTCTGTCGATTCGATTTGGGGAGCACTGAAAGTCGCTTGCAGGAATTTAGTTACCTTTTCACCGTAACCATGCATGTGGCAAATTGCTCTGTCGACCGGATGATTTCTTCTTGGTTCTTGTTCTTGTAGCTCAGTGGTTAGAGCTCTTACTTCCAAGCGAGAGACCTGAGTTCAATTCCTGGCAGGGTAAAATGTTGGGCTAGTTTCCTTACTCCACACCCTTCTGTTTACCTGGCAGTAAGTAGAAACCCGATTGTTAGTCGATTGGCGGATCAATTTTCCAGGGGTAATAATTCCTTNAAAAAAATTGGTCACTTCAATCCACGACTGTTTGTGGGACACTGCTGTGTGCAATTGGCTGCCACGTTTCACCCACAAATATATAGTCAATTCACTTTACAGTATATTCTGTGAAAACCTTTGAGATGTCTCAAAGACGTGATATGGCCCTATATGAAATGCGAGGATTATTATTACTAACAAAAACAACTTGCATTTATATAGTGCCCCTCACATAGGGTAGTTTCCCAAAGCTCTTGACAATAGTGGAGCATAACGCAGAGCCGGAGGGAGGGGACCGTAAGCATGGTCGAAGAGGAAGGTCTTTAGGCGCGATCTGAAGATAGGGAAGGAAGGAGCAAGACGGAGGGATAGAGGAAGAGTGTTCCAGAGTTTTGGGTCACAGTGGTTGAAAGCGCAACCACCAATGGTGGAACGGAGAGCACGAGGGACATACCAGAGGCCAGAGCCAGTCGAGCAGAGACAGCAGGTTGTGGGTTGGAAGATAAGCAGGTAAAAGAAGTGGGGAAGTGCCAGGATGTGAAGGGATTTGAAAACAAGTGTGAGGATCTTGAAATACAAATATGTATTTTCCAACTCTGCAAAAACATCCTCAATTTACAGTTGAATGATGTAGTAGTCCTCCAGTTTTCTCTTCATTTCTGGGTCCTACACAATAAAAAAAACTGATGCCCAGTTCCAGAAGCACAACAATAATAGTAATAATCCTTGCATTTGAAATTGCACCTTATCACGTCTTCGAGACATCTCAAAGCGCTTCACAGAATATCCTGTAAAGTGAATTCACTGTATATTTTTGTGGGCAAAACACTCTCAAAATAAATGCAGTGTGATGTTTTTAATTTGAAGGGATTATTACCCTGGAATAATCGACTAACAACCAAGTTCCTAATTTCTGCTAGGTAAGCAGACGAGTGTGGAATAAGGAAACTTGCCCAACATTTCATCCTGCCAGGAATCAAACCCAGGTCCTCTCGCTTGCAAGGCATCCACTTGGCATTGTATTTCAGTGTTTCTTGAAAGAACATAGTTAATATGACAAGGATCCTTTCAGCTCTCAGGAGGCTGCTTTGATCTGTGTGTGTGCAGAATGGAACCTGACAACACGGGAGGTACCTCACCCACTCTTCACTCTGAGTCCCAGAAGTCTGTAGTAAGTAGTACTTCTGTTCCATATCTCATTACTTAATGGTTCATTTCAGAAAGTCAATGGATGTGGCTGTGAGATGATAATGTCAGAGTTGATTTGCTATCACGTTTACACCTCTATCTCAAGTCTTCTTGGCTCATTTCCATTTCAAAGACGTGAGGCTGTTTGCTCCCTGCTGAGCATTTTGCCTTCTGTCTGTGAAATGTTCTATTGCTATATATTATCCCATCATCTGATGGTTTACAGTAAAATCACAGCCACAGAGTTCACAGAATAATAATCTTTGTATTGGATGCAGTGCCTATAACATCAAAAATTCTCAAATGTCACTTCACAGGTAACTGCTATCAAATGTAGTGGCTGTCTATTTCTAAGCAAATGTGCAGCCAACTTGTGCACACCTAAGTCCCTCAAACAACCATGAAATGAACGACTGCCAGCCAGAACACCAGAAGAAAATTTTTTTATGAATACTTAATGGGATCTTTAACATGCACCGTAAAAGGCAAGCAGAATGTGTACAAAAAATGGCTGGGTGAGTAATTCCTGCTGCTTTCGTATAAGGATCCACAACTCCTACATCTCGTTTTATGTGATACAGTCTCATCCTGCATTTTATACCTAATACCAACTTTAATGGAGCTATAGAATATTTAGAGCAACTTTTGGTCTGCAGTGTTTTTCATGTCCTAATTCCCACACTGGAACAATCTATACTAATCTTCATGTTCATATTCAAATGTAACAGCTGAAAAGATGTTAATGTTAATTCAATTTTCTCCTCCATATAACATTTGTAATGGCTTCTGCACAGATTGACTTGGCTCACTCTCATGTCCTGATTTGTATGTTCCTGATAGCTTTGTTAGTTAAAGCCTTACCATGTAATGTGGTCCTAGCTAGACAAACAGCGGGAAACTTGCCAGACAGTGTTTTCAATAACAAACTATGAAGTTTTAGGTGTATCCCAACGCACACTCTGTAGTCTCAACAACAACAGGGTTACATTTATACAGCGCCTTTCACGTCGGGAGGACGTCCCAAGGCGCTGGACAGTCTCCAAGCCTTGGCTCATGCCAACATGCCTGTGCCTAATAGTCTCCAGATTAGGTAAGCAGAATTCAACCCTCCAAGGAGAGTGTGCAGATAATAATAATAATAATCCTTGCATTTGATATAGCGCTTTTCACGTCAGGAGGACGTCCCAAAGCGCTTCACAGAACACACTGTAAAGTGAATTGACTGTATATTTGTGGGCGAACGCGGCAGCCAATTGCGCACAGCAATGTCCCACAAACAGTCATGGGTTGAAAATGACCAATTTATTATTGTTTTTGGTTTTGGAGGGATTATTATTAGGCGTGTGGAGTAAGGAAACTTGCCCAAGGTTTCGCCCTGCCTGGAATTGAACCCAGGTATCTCGCTTGCAAGGCGAGATATACTTAGATATACATATGAGGAACTAATTCTAGTTTGGATAATCTTAAGCAAGGTGATGGGTTTCCTCAAGTCAACCAAAAAGAGTTATTGATCAAACAAAGCATTTGTAGTACTAAATGAGTACTACTACTACTAATAATCCTTGCATTTGATATAGTGCTTTTCATGTCTTCTAGACGTCTCAAAAAGCTTCACAGAATATGCTGTAAAGTGAATTGACCGTATATTTGTGGGCAAAATGCGGTAGCCAATTGCGCACAGCAGTGTCCCACAAACAGTCGTGGATTGAAAATGACCAATTTATTATTGTTTTGTTTTGGAGGGATTATTATTAGATGTGTGGAGTAAGGAAACTTGCCCAAGGTTTCGCCCTGCCTGGAATTGAACCCAGGTATCTCGCTTGCAAGGCGAGTGCTCTAACCACTGAGCCACAGGACTCCACAATGAGATGGGGGAAACATGTCTTCAAAAATGAGCCAGAACAACAACAACAACAAGATTCCAATTATAGAGCGCCTTTCACGTCGGGAGGAGGTCCCAAGGCGCTGGACAGTTGGGTCAGGACCCAAGCAGGGGGGAAATGGTCAGGGTGAGGGGAGGGAAGGGAGGGAGCGAGGAGGGAGTAGAGAGTCGAGAGAGGAGCTGAAGGCACGGTCAAAGAGAAAGGTCTTGAGTCCGGCCTTGAAGGAGGAAAGGGAGGAGGCGGCGAAGGCACTGGGGGATTGGGGTTCCAGAGCCTAGGGGCTGAGTGGCTGAAGGCCCGGCCACCGACGGTAGGGTGGTTGGGGCGGGGGATGTGGAGCAGACCGGAGCCAGAGGAATGGAAGGTATGGGCAGGTAAGTAGGGGGATAGTCAAAAATGTATCTAATCAAAATATGTGGTTAATAATACATTTGGTAAATCTTTACACTAATGTAGTTCCTTAGAGTTATAGTTTTCTGTAAAGATTAGTGACTGTATATTTGTAGGTGAATGTGCCAATCAATTTGCATGCAACAATGTTCCATAAGCAGTCATGTTGTGAATGATCATTTTTAACTGGAGAATTGTTGACCAAGATACCAGGAAAAAATCCTTTCTCTTTTCAAACAGTGCCATGGGATCTTTAACATCCATCTGTGCAGGAAGATGGGACCTCAGATTAACACCTGATATGAAAGCCACCATCGCAAATATACTGTGCTTCTCCAGCAATCACGTGCAGTGTTATCCTAGATTTTGAATTTCAGGAGAGGACTTAGGGCTTCAACCCACAACCTACTCACTACCAACTGAACAAGACTGACATGCACCCAACCAAATATTGGTTTAGTTTCTTTAACTTTCCCTATGTTTTCCAATGTGTATCCAACTTTTGAAACCCTAGCTAATTGTACATCCAAGGGGAAGTTCATTTACTGGGTGGTTGATCCAATTGATCACAAGGTAGACCATCATTTTAACAGCCGAGGAGGCATGAACAGATAGGAAATTGGATTGCATGGTTGGCTGTGATGATATGTGATTAAGGAAATTGAGTGTTTAGCTTAGTTTAGTAATTTGTATATAAAATGAGCTGGGGTTACGAAAGTTGTTTGCAAGCCAGACAACATGGGAAGGGTTGAAGAATCAAAAAATTAAACTCACATTTCGATATTGGAAAATCATCAAACATTGCAAGGTCCAATTTGTGGATTGGGCTAACACTTTTGTGCAAATTTAATAAACCATGTGCAATTGTGTGCTTAATTATGCATTTAACTAGTAGAATCACCTTTTCATTGTTTGTTGTAATCCCCTCTCTGCAGATGTGTTCGCACGTGGTTAGTCCATCCCGCAAATTTTTAATTTCTTTTACACACAACCTGCTAAGTAAACTCTAAATAGTGTCAAAACACATTGTGGGTGTGACAGAAATGCTGCAGTAAAGATGATGTCCTCTCACTAGATTGAGCAGTCACACTGAATAAGAGTCTGGAAAGTTTTCTTTTGTGCATCTAAAAAATACAGTGATAAGGAATAATCTTCCTCTCTTAAGCAAATCATGAGTTACATATAATATATATATATACAGTTGTCGCAGCCTAACTTGCAAAAAGCTATTAATAAAAATATTAATCCTTGCATTTGATATAGCATATTTAATGTTGGGACAAAGTCACTGTACTTACAGTATATCCTATGATGTGCTTTGAGACATCCTCCCGACCTGAAAGGTGCCATACCAAACCTAAGGATACTGTAAAGTATAATGACTGTGTATGGTGTAGGCAAAAGCAACAGCCAATTTGCGCACAGACAGGAATGTTCCACAAGTCATGAAGTGAGTAACCAAAGCTGTAGCTACAACACTATCCAAAAGCTGTAGGTAATCAAGTGAGAAGATTTGCTTTCTTCAACATAGAGGGTATCTTTCATTATCAAGAATGTAGTAGTATTCATTGCTCGGTAACCATTCTCAACAGAATTACCCAGAGTTCGTTAGACAGGAGTGTGGAATATACAATCTGCTGCACATGTTTGACTTGAAGATGTTGCCCAGCAACAAGTTGTGTTTCAGATTCTACCAATAGAACAACAGGAATTAGTGTCACATTGAACATATCAAAGAAAGCTGTAAATGAAAGATACATGACCAGTTCAATGCCCAATTCTGCAACCAAGGAGTAACAGGAACTTTTTTTTGTTATATGCAGTTAATATTTCAGAAAAGTCAACAATGTTTGATTTCTTGTGTCCATTCAATGGCATACACCTCCAGTTTTATAAATAGTGGAGGCACTTTTAGATAGAGTACATCTTTATTGCAATGAGGCAATCCATATTTCAGCAGCAGCATGAAGATTGAAAATTCAATATAATAAGAAGACAGCTTTGAAGCATACATCAATAGTGGATCTGAAAGCTCCTTGGCAATTCATGAAAATTGAAAGCTAAAATATACCAAGGGTAACAATTACACCCAATATTGTGTACATGAATGGCAACCAGGGATATGAAGGCTAAAAAATAATCACAGAGAATCTAGCAAGTCACTACTGATACTTGGACACTGCTATCAAAATAAATTGCAGGCCTATCTATAATGGAATTTGTAGGTTTTCATTGGAATTGAACTGAAGCATGTTCTCTTGTATTAGGATTTGAAGGGACCAGAACCCTTGTCATTACCTCTTTAACAAAGGGAGAGATTTCAATTTCTGAACCTATTTTTTCTGGTGGATATCTGAGTCATGTTTCCAAGGATATTGTAAATAGTATGAAGAGTGTTGAAATCTCTATCTCAGATGGGTTGAGAGGCTCATTTCTGTTCCTAAAGGTGCTAAACCATGGACACCTGCGATAAGTCAAAGACTGTTCACCAACCTTCAGGAGCAGAAGCTGAGATGAGTCTGCTGAAAGAAAGCATAAGCATTCTGATCTACTATTTCTTCATTCTGAATTACAGGATAGTCTGTTCTAGGCCATTTTGTTTCTGATTTGAGACCACTCACTTCCCAGTTTGAAAGAAGATGGTGAGGAGCCTCTCGTGGTTTTCTGAGTATTTAATGCAAGGATTATTATACAAAAATGAACTTTAACAAAAGCTAGATAGATTTCAATCAACAACACAGGATAAACTCATGAGAAGCTCACATTAAAGTCTTAACGCTTAATAAAAAGAATGTCACAATTGTACTTTTCAATGGCAAATTATTGCTGCCAATAGAGGATATCTACTTTATATACCCTCATTTTTTCAGATCTATTCCATCCGTCATAGTGCTTTGAGTCTTCACACCTCGCAGTTTATTTGCCATTAGTAGCCATTGTTTTTATCATGATCTCACATACATGTCCCACCAGTTGGGACCTCTACGAGTGGTATTTGTTACAGAACTGTTGCAAGATCTCTGCAGCAAACACAGACTTAATTGAAGAAAGTTGGAGAACTGTCTCTTATTTCTACAGGAATAGCAAGTGTCCAGGCTTGGATCGAAGAAGGAAGTGAAAATAGCCCATCTGAACACAAAACCTGATGGCTTTTCCTATTCCCACTCTCAGGTCTTGAGCAAGCAGAAGCAATCCTGTCCTCAATGGGAATATATGAGGTGATGAAAACCAGATGTTTCTCTTCTCAGACACATATTGTGAGATTTACATGAAAAGTCTCAGGGAGTATGTTTTGGCTCCAGAGGAAGACAGAAGCTGTTGCTTTGTGGTTTGCCACATGTCTTTTAATGGATTTGATCATAATATATTTAGGTTCCTCACATCATTATCGTTGACTAAACCACAGTTCTCTGTCAAATATTATTTTTTGCCTGACTAAGCATTGAAATATCTCTTTTTGACAAAAGTAGAGAGAAGATGATATAACTGGCATCCAAAATGCTTATTTTCCCATTCTTGTGTCTTAGATTCTCCGATCATTTTGGTATATTTGATCCCCTCACTAATGTTTGATCTACATTGTTAGTCTAAAAGTTTGGCACACTATATGTAATCAACTGCAAATATGACAATTACACTGGGAGCCAATCTCTCAACAAGCCAAATGATTATCCCAAAAATGAATTGCAGAGCACTTACCTACTTCTAAAGTAGAAAAGCAGATGTTGATTACATCTGCAATGTTAAAACTGATTGTATAATTTATTAATCAGAGGTCTGGTTATGTGCTAGTTTGTGTGACCTTGGGATATCAAGGTTGTCCGCTTATTTTTAAATGACCTTGAAAGGCCATAATATCGCTGTTTATTCCAGATCTACACATGGTTTCCCCAGTCTCTTGGTACATGATGGTGTTGCACCTAAACAATAATATAATATTAACAATTCTTAGATATAGTGCCTTATTACATCACCTGAAAGCCTCAAAGCACTTCATAGCATTTACTGTAAAGTGTAATTTGTAGGCAAGCACAGCAAACAATTTGTGCGCACAACAATATCCCACAGTCATGAAGTGAATGACCAACATTTTATCTGGGGAATTGCTAGCTAGGACAACAGGAAAAACTCCCATCTCTTTTTGAATAGTGCCATGTGAACTTTAATGTTCACTTGAAGACGGAAAAGGGAGCACAGTTTAATGTCTCATCTGAAGAATGGCATCTCCAACAATGCAGCGTTCCTCCAGAGAGGCTTCAGTTCACAGTATAGGGAGATACTCCAGTATAGGAATAGCATTACATGGTCGGAGGTGTCTTCTTCTATCTTCTTCTATATACTAGAAGACAAAATGTCTGTGTGTATCCGCCAAGAACGCAATGACAGATTGACGTAGAGATATGATTTATCCTTCATTTGAAAGGTCTTGCAAGGGGAAGCGTTATGGGCATATTTGTTGGGGGAATCTCCTTTCATTGATGAGTTATATTAAAAAATTCTTTAATTAAGCCCCCAAAATATATGCATGGTATTCTGCAACAAAGTACCGACAGAGGTCACACACCCTTCTAGAGAGATACATCTATACTAACAAAGATGAAATGTCTGTCTGTGTGTCTGTCTAATGGATTGATATAGAGATATGATTTATACTCAGCGGAAAGGTCTTATATCAGAGAGTGTCATGGGCATATTTTTTTCAGGGATTCTCTTATCGTGACCTAAACAAACTCATCACATATCACAAATGGACTCCAACAAGGAGTCCTCATAATACAAGTCCTCCCAACCAGGTAGTGAGGACATCATTGTACTTTGTAGGTAAAATAAGGCAATTATTTTTTGCAGAGCGATGTCCTTCAAACGTCCATTGAGTGAATGAACAATTTTATTTGGGGGATTGTGGATCAGGACAACAGGAGAAACTGCTTTCTCTTTTCAAATAGTGCCATGGGATCTTTAATGTTCACCTCAACAGGCAGATGGGATCTTGGTTTAATGTATCATCCAAAGAATGTCACCTCCAACAACTCCTCCCAAGACCGCACTGAAGTGTCAGTCTAGACACTGTGCTCAAAGTCCAGATGTGTGCCTTGAACCCACAACCTTCACCTCAGAGATGAGAGTGCTACCAACTGAGCCAAGCTGATAGAGACAATGGTGAAATGTTCCATTTAATTGGAAAGGAAGTTATAAAACATATGTTAGCAAAAATCTTGTGACAAAGTAGAATCATATCTCTACGTCAATCTGTCATTGCACAATATTTTTGTAACCTGTTTTTTCCTCGTGAGCTACAGTCTCATGCAGCTGCTAAAATGGGCCAAAGGAATTCATGTATAAAAGTAGTGTTTTAATGGCACACAGAATGACATGACAGATGTGAGGGAGAAAGCTCCTTCACTTCATTTTGCTGGGGGCTTGAATAAAGAAAGCTGAGTTTGCAAGCAGAGAAATTGAACAGTTTGTGCGTTTTCTGCAAAACAAAATGTAATTTGGTAAGAATGATTTTCAAAGTGTAAATTCATGATAATAATATACACCCCTCCTAAAAGGAAAACACCAGGGTTTAATTTGCACTGTTTCTTAGCTGGCTTTCTAAATAAGAAATCCTGTTAGAATTCCCAAGAGCTCCCACAAGCCAGTGTAATCATGATCTGAAAGAGTACCTCTTTGTGTGACTTGGATAAAATAATTCTGTTAAATACTGCAAGTTAAAGATACTGTATTCCCATAATTTTATTAAAGAATTTTAACAAATTTTTAAAAAAGTTTCATACTTTTACCTCAGTAAATGGTTCTCCATGTTTCCTCTTGGGAGAATTCCTCGAGGGAATCCACTCCGCTGCCTCTGCCATTTCTACTGCAACCCCCTCCCTAACTTCCCCTCTGGCCTCTACCTGTCCCTCCCTCCATATTTCCCCCCACTCTTCTCTCATCTCCATCATCTCCCAAACGAAGCTCACCACCTGCTCCCTTGACGCTATCCATACCCTCTTCTCACCTCCCAGCTCCACCTCCTTGCCCCCTTCCCCCATTAACAGACATTGTTAACCTCTTTCTTTCTACCAGCACCATTTCACTCTCTTGAAAACAAGCATCATTATCCCCATTGTTAAAACCTTCCCTTGACTCATCCCTTTTCTCCAACTACCAACCCATTTCCAACCACCCCTTTCTTTCCAAAGTTCTGGAATGAGTTATGCCATGACCCATTCTGCCTTCCCCCACCTCGACCACTGCCTCTCCCCTTAGCCGACACCCTCATTCATGCATTTGCCAGATCCAGGCTCGATGACGCAAACGCCCTACTCGTTGGACTCTCCAACGCTCCCTCCACAAGCTGCAAATCATTTGGAACTCTGCAGCTCATCTTCTCTCCTGTACCTAGCTCTGTGACTCTATCACTTCCATTCTTGCCTGGCTTCACTGGCTCCCCTTCCCTAAGAGGATCAAATGTAAAATCCTCGTCCTCACTTTTAAATCCCTCCACAGTCATGCTCCTCCCTAACTCTCTGACCTCTTAACATCATACCAAATTGTCCACTCCATTCATTGAGCACTGGCCTGCTCCATGTCCCCCACCCTGCCAGTCCCACCAACTGGAGGTGTTGCAGTGAATTGTCACACTGACCCTCGGCCTGAATCCTGCCCACAGACTCTCTCTCCTAAATTGGGCAATCTCAATACACTTCTTAATAGCCTTGGGACCACATTATAAACTATCCCATTATTTGGTGATAATATGCAGCAAATTGCATGAAATAAATAGTTTCACAAATCTGACTCTCAGTTAGTAAGAGAGGCCAAAGCTCTGGCTGATGTGGGAAACACATATTCTCTTAAAGCATAGTCTTGCTTTACATAGTCTGGAAACGCCTGGAGTCACTGGGAGCCAATGTTGCAAAAAATGTATTTCCCAACATTGACAACATGCTCTGGTAAGCATTGAATAAGTTAAACACCCCTCTCCGTAAAAGAAAAAAATTCTCAACCCTCTGCATGGAGTCCAGTGCTGTACATATTTAATAACAAAAAAAACTTACCTCAGAATACCAGACCATAATATTTGCATATCATATTCCAAAGTATTGGCTATTAAAGATGGCAGTGATAGGATTGGCCCAGTTTAGAGCTAAACCCCCAAAGAGCTCAATTTCCCAATTAAATCTTAATTTGGAAGCGCACATTTCATATTAGCAAGGCTAGCATCACTCCATGCTGTCAGTTTCCATTCTATCCTGTTGGGGTATTCCAGTTTCCTTTCCTGTTACAAAAGCTGAGTTAATAATGAACAATTCTTGTCAAATGTCCAAGACATCCATCACCGAGACTGGATAACAATGCTTTAGGAGTGACAGCAAAAGAAAAAAATTCACAGAATCCACATTTGATGTTCTTAATAAGAAAGGTACATTTTAATCAAAGAAGCTGTTCTGATTTGGAATACTGTCAGCATTGTTGTCTTTAGGGAAATTCTTTTTCGAGGGATGAAGAAGGAGTATGCATACAGAGAGCCAAGCATCCTGCCCCAGGCAAAGTATGTCTGTTCTCACCACTGCTCCACTGTGGCTTGCTCCATCCTATCCTGCAGCTTCTCATACCGAGGTCCAAACAGCACAATGCTGTGTGATAACTCAACCCCCATTGTCAAAAGACCTTTTCAACTTGTTCATCAAAGGCATTCACCATAATTAGAAGTTGTTCTAAATATACTTTAAGCAGATGATGGAGGATTGCTACATTAACAAATGACTATGTGGTCTGGACAGTGAGTTTGCTGCAGCACACACATGGTGAAACTTCAAACAACAACAACAACAACAACAACAACAAGATTCCATTTATAAAGCGCCTTTCACGTCAGGAGGACGTCCCAAGGCGCTGCACAGTTGGGTCAGGACCCGAGCAGGGGGAAATGGTGAGGGTAAGGGGAGGGAAGGGAGGGAGCGAGGAGGGGGGAAATGTCAGGGTGAGGGAGGGAAGGGAGGGAGCGAGGAGGGGGAAGAGAGTCGAGAGGGGAGCTGAAGGCTCGGTCAAAGAGAAAGGTTTTGAGACCGGCCTTGAAGGAGGAGAGGGAGGAAGCAAGGCGAAGGCACTGGGGGATGGAGTTCCAGAGCCTGGGGGCTGAGAGGCTGAAGGCCCGACCACCGATGGTAGGGCGATTGGGGCGGGGGACGTGGAGCAGACCGGAGCCGGAGGAACGGAGGGTACGGGCAGGTAGGTAGGGGGATAGTAGGTCAGAGAGGTAGGAGGGAGCAAGGCCGTGGATGGGCTTATAGGTGAGGATGAGGATCTTGAAATCAATCCTCTGGGGGATGGGGAGCCAGTGGAGGCGAGCGAGGGTGGGTGTGATGTGGTCCCGAAGCCTGGTGCGGGACAGTACACGAGCTGCAGAGTTCTGAATGACCTGAAGCTTGTGGAGGGAGGTGCCGGGAAGGCCGACGAGGAGAGAGTTCCCATAGTCCAGCCTTGAGGTGACAAAGGCGTGGACCAGGGTTTCAGCAGTGTGAGGGGTGAGGTAGTGCCGTAGTCTGGCGATGTTCCGGAGGTGATGGAAGGCGGTGCCAGTTGTGGTGCGGATGTGAGGGAGAAAGGACAGCTCAGGGTCCAAACAATGGCTCAGAACTCATAACATTATAAATTAAGTGCTAAAGTAGTCCATGCAGTACTTGTGCATTCATTATTTTACAATGGAAACTTTAAGCAAAAAAGTAGAACAAAAATCTTTTGAGTTTGATGGAAACATCCAGGCTTAGTACAAGTACAATTACTAGAAACCCATCACCATGCTTAAGAGTATCCAAACCATACAAGACAGTTCCATATATGCATGCAACTTACACATAACAACTTATGTTTGGAATGGATTGCACACTCTCTTTATGGAGGGATGCACCTGCTTACTAACTCCAGAGAGCATTGGGCACAGGATGTTGAGAGCTGAGGCTTGGGGACCCAGAGAGTGTGTGTTGGGGTACTACTGGAGTTTAAACAGGTAAAACCGCATAGCTTGCCATTGAGAGTTCTGTCTGCTCATTTGGGGTTTTGGCTTACATGATTAGCAGGAGCTGGATGAGAAGAATCTCTGCCATTTACAGTCTGCCCTTCCACCTCCTGCCGATGAGCCAGGCTGACCGGTTTCTCAATGCAGTGTCCTGGAGTACAGCGAGCCTGCCTGGCTCAGACACTGGATTATTGAGTCTGCCACAAAGGGTTTACTTTATTCCAACATTCTTTTGCCAAGCATGTCACCATGGAGCCAGTTCAGCTCCAAGGAGATGCCGCTTACCTCCACCTTAAAGGAGAGTACTCACCAGCAATTCTAAACACTTAAATTAAGACCGTTCAATAATCTCATTTTGTGTTCTGTATTCTCATATATCTTGTTTAGCCTGTCGTACTTTTTTAACTTCAGTTTTAGTGTTTTTCTGCCTAACTAAAGATTTAGTTTTAAATATTTTTCAGATTGATTGTGTTCTTGAGGCTTCATCCCCTACTGTGAAGCTTTTTACAATATTGTGAGCATTGTGAATAATATAAGAATACAACTTTTTTCATTTTAGTTTGTGCATTATTTCTAATTATAATAATCCTTGCATTTGATATAGCACCTTATCACTTTGTTGAGATGTCTCAAAGCGTTCCATAGAATATATTGTAAAGTGGATTGACTATGAATTTTGTGGGCAAAATCCACATCTTGGCGCTCCATCACATTTGTGTACGATCTACAGAAAAAACACGAAGAATCTATCTGAATGAATCCATCACATTGCTTCACAACAACTAAACTAATGTTTGAAATGCCAATATCCAAGCCATCTCCTGCATGAATATATTAATGAGAGCAGGACTCAAAGGAGCCGCAAGATGAAAGAGCCACACATGTGGAAGAAACATATCAAGTTCTGGATAATCATGGTGTGCAGGTGTCAAGTCGGAATATAAATTGGAAACAGGAAATGCTACTGTTAAGGCTTTTTTTCCCCCCATTTTAGTTGTTTTGACTATAAATCTGCAATAAAAATAGAAATAAAAACAAATTTTGGCTACTTTTTTTGAAAACATCTCCGAATGGGTAGATAAAGAGTATGCGGTTGATATATATGAACTTCCAGAAGCTGTTTGATAAGAGATATGGGGAAAGGGCAGGTAAATAGGGCTGAAAGAATTCCTCCTAAAAGAGCCAGCCTACAATGGGCTGAATGGCTTAGTGGAATTTTTCACCAAAAGCTAGTTTCAAGATCAGTGGTATTTACCAGTGATATGAAGAATCTGAAAGAATATTTCATTTCTCTTCTTAATTAATAATGTTAAGGCTGGGTTGTACAAATCATTTTCAGCCTGAATATGCTTCCCTAATATATTTCTGGAGGTAAAATACATGCTGGAAACTTAGCACTGGATCTCTTTTTAAAAAGTATCAAAAGAATTTGCTTTAATACCATAAAATGCACAGCAACATCTTGAGATATAGCTACTAGAGCAAAATTGTTAGCTTGACATCAGGAATAATTAGCAGTGGGAAAATAAGCATGAACTTCAAAGGCATTGTTTCATATGCATGCAGGTGACATGATAATAATTCAATTACATATCCACCTCTGATACCTGGTGACATTGGTTGAAGTGTGTTTCCAACAATGATCCCTGATATCTTGGCTTTCAGCAGTAACTCACAACTACAGATGGGATAATAAGTAATGGCTTTAAAAATGTATGTTTCTACACAGTTAGCCTTCCTGTCGCTGCTTCCGAGGTGACTGCTCATAGTAAAACCCTGCTGTGCTTCTTTGTTATTTCCAAATGGAGTTCACACTATTTGGTGCTCTGCAAGCCGGGCCTGTATACAGCTATTATCCCCAAGCACTGACCACACTAATCTCATCACATTAAGCAAACTAGGTCTGCAGTCTTGAAAGTCTGTCTTTTTTAATGTACATCTCCATCCTCCAGGCATATCTCTTCCCCCTCATTGACAGCCACTTCTAATTTGCATCTCCTCTGTGTAATGGCTTTTGTTCTGCCAACTAAGTATTTGGGGGGTTGAAAATAAATTAATCAAGAGACATTGATGTGTCTCCCAGCACAATTTTACTCTTTCATTAAGTTTGGTGCTGTGCACTGTACAATTCTTATTTTTGTTGATATCACCAAGTATTTGACTTACATTGTGTAAAACCCAACGCATACAACATTAAAGTCATGGATGGGAGAAACAAAATACAATATTTACTCTTTAGAGATTTCAGCAATATCATAGAATCATAGAAACTCACAGCCACAACAAGTTTCATTAATATAGTGCCCCTCACACAGGGTAGCAATCCACAGCACAGAAGGAGGCAATTCAACCCATCAAATCTGCACCGCTCTCAGAGCAAGGTTCAACCTTACTGCCCCACCTGTGCCTCTTTCATTTTCCTTGTTGGGGCATTCCATATTCCAACAACTTTCTGCATGAAAACATTTCTCCTAAGCTCTTGTCTCATCCTTCTTGTGACAATCTTTTAACTATGGCCCCCATTTCCTGTCTCTACCACCAGTGGAAATATGAAGAGGAATGAACACTCTTTTTGTATAAAATTCAGCGCTAATGTCAAGTAGTTAAAAAAAGAGGTGTTACATTAGAATACATTAGAATAGAATACATTAGAATATGTAGCACAGAAACAGGCCATTTGGCGCAACTAGTCTATGCCTGTGTTTATGCTTCCTGCCCTTCCTCAACTAAGTCTTCAAGCATAACTTTCTATTCCTTTCTCCCTCATGTATCTATCTAACTTTCCCTTAAATGCATCTATGTTATTTGCCTCAACAACTCCTTGTGGTAGCATGTTCCACATTCCCACTACTCTCCGTGTGAAGAATTTCTTCTAACTTCCCTATCTGATCTATTTGATCTATTTGTGACTATTTCATATTGATGGCCCCTGGTTTTGGTCTCCCCCACAAGTGGAAACATCTTCTCTATGTCTACCCTATCAAAACCTTTCATCATTTTAAAGACCTCTATCAGGTCACCCCTTACCCTCCTCTTTTCAAGACAAAAGAGTCCAAGTATGTTCAGCCTTTCCTGATAGGTATAACCTTTCAGTTCTGGGATCATCCTTGTGAATCTCCTTTGCACCCTCTCCAGTGTCTCTCTATCCCTTCTATAATGTGTGGACCAGAACTGCACACAGTATTCTAAGTGTGGTCTAACCAAGGGTCTATAGCAGTTTACCATAACTTCCTTGCTTTTCATTTCTATCCCTCTAGAAATGAACCCCAATGCCTGTTTTTTTTATGGCCTTAATAACCAGCATTGCTGGTTAAGTTAACCAGCATTGCTGGTTATTGCTCCGGAACATCGCCAGACTATGGCACTACCTCACCCCTCACGCTGCTGAAACTCTGGTCCACGCCTTTATCACCTCAAGGCTGGACTATGGGAACTCTCTCCTCGCCGGCCTTCCCGCCACCTCCCTCCACAAGCTGCAGGTCATTCAGAACTCTGCAGCTCGTGTACTGTCCCGCACCAGGCTTCGGACTACATCACTCCCACCCTCGCTCGCCTCCACTGGCTCCCCATCCCCAGAGGATCGAATTCAAGATCCTCATCCTCACCTACAAGGCCATTCACGGCCTTGCTCCCTCCTACCTCTCTGACCTACTACCCCCCTACTTACCTGCCCGTACCCTCCGTTCCTCTGGCTCCGGTCTGCTCCACATCACCCGCCCCAACCGCTCTACCATCGGTGGCCGGACCTTCAGCCTCTCAGCCCCGAGGCTCTGGAACTCCATCCCCCAGTGCCTTCGCCTTGCTTCCTCTATCTCCTCCTTCAAGGCCGGTCTCAAGACCTTTCTCTTTGACCGTGCCTTCAGCTCTCCTCTCGACTCTCTACCCCCTCCCTCCCTCCCTTCCCTCCCCTCACCCTGACCATTTCCCCCCTGCTCGGGTCCTGACCCAACTGTACAGCGCCTTGGGACGTCCTCCCAACGTGAAAGGCGCTCTATAAATGGAATCGTGTTGTTATTGTTGTTGTTGCTACTTTTAGTGAATTATGTATGTGTGCCCCTAGGGGTACACATTATCACTAATGATAATTATCATCATAGAAACTGCCACCCTAATTTATCAACTGTCAGAAGATCTCATTTCCTGATGCCTTCCCTGTTCCTTCCACATTCAGTGCTATAGGATTCTTGTCTCATTGCATGGCATTGGAGTGCTGGTTTGAGAGACACAGATTTTCTTTTTCAGTTAAACCAGTATTATGCTAACCAGCACACTAATACCAATACTAATACTAATACGCTCCATGAACCAGAGATTCAATGACAGCCACCGACCAACACAAAAACATTGCATGGAAGTGCGGGGGGGGGGGGGTTGGGGGAGAATCACACATAGGATCAACTGTCATTAGCAAATGATTTAAGAATTGCAGAAAAACAGCATTAAAGTTAAAACTCAATTCAACAATTTGCCAAATTATGCACGTTCTACAATGTTACATTAATGGAGTAAATCTAGACCCAGGTGGAATATTACACCATAAATTCTGTCTTTTACTGTTCATTTTTCTCACTGCTTTGATCATGCTTTAAATCTTTCCCTTCATTACTATTAATTTGAGGTCTGACGCATTTTTCAATATCACATTTTAACAGCATCATTCTCTAAGAGTTCCTTTTAAACCACCTCTAAGCAATTTGCCAAGAAGGCCAGGACACTAGATTCATTTAAAAGTTAGCTTGATACTATGATGGGAGGACAGTAGGGAAGGTAACTTCTGGAGGGTTGAGATCATATGGGCCAAAGGGCTTTATTCACCCAAACTAAGTTTGCATGATTTTATGAAAACATTGACAAGCTCAATGGACCTTTATTTCTCTAAAGATTTTAACTAATTTCTAAAAGGCAGGAATGCTGAGAGTTGCCTAACATTGATAATATTTATTTTGGCATAAGCTTCCAAATTGTCTTCCCTGTTTACACATTTCTTTATCTTAACTAAGATTAGCAAACACACAAATGTCAGGCCCACCATTGTTAGTTTTTTTTAAAAATCTGTGGGGATGGATAGTGTAGTGGATCAGATATAAATCTTTCATCTCAACGTTGACCCAGACAGAACCATAGACAGTTACTGCACAGAAGAAGGTCATTGGTGTTTGTGCCGGGTCTTTTAAAGAGCAAACCCTTCAGTCTATTTTACCTTCCCTTACCTCATAGCCCTGTAGTTGACTCCTTTTTTGATATTTTGATATTTGGAGTCCTGTAGCTCAGTGGTTAGAGCACTCGCTTTGCAAGTGAGAGACCTGAGTTCAATTCCAGGCAGGGCGAAACCTTGGGCAAGTTTCCTTACTCCACACGCCTAATAATAATCCCTCCAAAAAACCAAAACAATAATTAAATTGGTCATTTTCAATCTACGACTGTTTGTGGGACATTGCTGTGCGCAATTGGCTGCCGCGTTCGCCCACAAATATACAGTCAATTCACTTTACAGTGTGTTCTGTGAAGCGCTTTGGGACGTCCTCCTGACGTGAAAAGCGCTATATCAAATGCAAGGATTATTATTATTATTATTATTTTTCTGGTTCCCCTTTAAAAGCTGCTATGGATTGCGTCTCAACCAGCAGTGCCGGCAGAGCAATCCATATCCTAACTAGTCTGTGAAAAGATTCTCCTAACCTCCCCAATTGCTTGTGTGCTAACTATTTTAAATGGATGCCCTCCAGACTGATGGAATGAAAGATTCTTGTGTCTTTTGGTTATACGTGTCCAACACAAAACAAGCTTGGGCAGTTTCTATCAGCATCTTAGTAGATTTAATTTTGCATTAATTGGCAATATCACTTAAAGAAGCAAAGTACACCTGATGTAGGAATTGAAAAATTGTTATGCGGGAGCAGTAGGTGAACTCTTCTGGGGTTGGATTCAGCAGTTTTCTCTGCATTGTAGCTGTGCTGTACCTGATACAAGAGTACTCAAACTGACTCTGGGTCCCCACATAGGAAAGTGTTCCATTTACGTTGCATATGAAATTCTCACCATGGCGAGCACAAAATTAGCTTAAAATAATTTATATCAGAATTCTTTAGGTAAACTTACTGCTTCACAACTACTCAAAGAAATTCTTCCTTAAGAATGAAGTTTTGAAAACCATCCAAATTTTCTGCAATTAATTTTGTAAGATTGTTTTTACCTGTAAATTAAATTGATAGCTCACAATGCACAGCTATGCCTTCAAATGTCATCATTGTAGTGCTTTTGCAACAGGCTCTTCCCAATTATTGATCCCAGAGCTCCAAGAAGGTGGTGACCAACCTTTTTGGTCATCCAACAAAATACATTTTTTTATTGAATATTTCTTGATTTATGGCCATACCGTAAATATCGCCACTCAGTGGCTACTGGAAACAAAATACAGACTTGCCTCGTCTAGTGTGAATGTTCAGTGAGCCACTTCTTGATGCACTCATGGGCCACTTTTGGCCCGAGGCCCATGGGTTGGCCACCACTGCTCTAAATGATGTTTCCAAGGCTGGCAAGTGAACCAAATCCTTTAGAAAATAACAAGAATTATAAAATAATCCAAAGTAATCCATCTCCATGACCTACTTAAGTGGAGTGGACAAATCATGGTAGACATATTGAGGATTAAGGCCACAATATTCTTTAGACAATTTACAAGATATTTCCAGCTATTATGGGGGGAAAGTCCTTACTTGGCTATGTAGCTTTCAGCTGCCCTGGTCTTTCCCGCTCTACAAATTCGGGTCAATTGCTCCCTCTCCACTACATCTATCCCATCACGTGGTTGTGTAGTCCTGTAGCTCAGTGGTTAGAGCACTCATCTCGCAAGCGAGAGACCTGGGTTCGATTCCTGGCAGGGCAAAATGTTGGGGAAGTTTCCTTTCTCCACATGCCTCTGTTTATCTAGCAGTAAGTAGAAACCCGGTTGCTAGTCGATTGTTGGATTGCTTTACCGAGGGTAATAATTCTTTAAAAAAAATGATAAATGGGTCACTTCAATCCACGACTGTTTGTGGGACACTGCTGTGCACAATTGGTTGCCATGTTTCGCCAACAAAATATACAATCAATTCACTTTACAGTATATTCTGTGAAGCTCTTTGAAATGTCCCGAAGACATGATAAGGCGCTATATCAAATGCAAGGATTATTATTATTATTATTATTATTATTATTATTATTATTATTATTATTATTATCATCAGCGGCTGAGCTTCCTGCCACCATGCCCATGATTTCCGGGATTTTTTTCCAAAACCACTTTACCTTGTTTCCTTTCCTTAATACTTCACCCTCTTAATGACAACTTTTCAGTTTTGGCTTTGATCAAAATCTATTTTTTACTGCTCAGTGCTAAACCTTATGTCTGTCAAACACTTTCAGGCATTAATTCTACATGAAAGGCAACAACACAAGGTGACCATAGGTACAGTTGAAGAGCAAAATCTTCTGCTGACAATCTCCTGAAAGCATGGAGCAGAGAAGTTGAGGGATGGGAAGAAGGGGTGTCTAACTAACAATAGTTAACAATTCAAGTCTGAAAATGGTGCACAAGAGATGTCGTTCACAGTCGTGTGATTTATTCATAGCACAACTGGGATCGAACAATGGGAGGTAAGTATTTATTCAGAAGTGTATTACAAGTATAGTGCAGGATTGGAGACAGGGAGACAGAGCAAGATAGAAATAGAGACTCAGACAGAGAGAGAAATTAATGGAATTAGAGAGGGAGGGAGAGGAGAGATAGAAACAGTCCAAGACACAGGGATATAAAGTAAAAGGAATTCAGAAAGATTCAGAGAGAGATAAAGAGAGAAGACTCTGAGATGAAAAGAGAAAAAAAGACTCAGAGTAAGTCCTAGTGGAAATAGGTTTGGGTTAGTACTGTAGCTAATATGTTTTCCAGGAGATCATGAGATCAAATTGACTCATGGACTGTCTTAATGTAAACCTCTATTTTGATCTTGAGATCCGACTTATAACAGATATGATTTATAATAATTCTTAAATTTGATAAAGCACCTTATTACATTGTCACTTCACTATATTTACTGAAACAAATAGAGTTGTTGGCCAGAACAATTTGTACAGTAATGGAGACAGACTTTTAAAAAATGGCCATTTGGATCAAGATTGCCTCGTTTGCTTTGTCCCATTCTCTTCAGTTGTATGTATTACATTAAGTAAAACTTCTTACCAGAAACAACGGCTTTTATCACATTTATTATTAAAGATAATTATATTTTCTTACAAGACAATGAAAAAGATCACATTGGCATCCTGTTTGACCCTCGACTATCCTTTCTACCCCACATCTGTGCCATGTCCCACTCTGCATTCCCCCACCTCCACAACATCGTCCACCTCCGCCACGGTCTCACACCGCAGGCCACCGAAATCGTCATACATGCTTTCATTACATCAAGGTTTGACCATGCAAACTCATTGCTTGTCGGCCTCCCCAACTCCTCCCTCCACAGGCTGCAGAGCCCGTATCCTCTACTGCACTAGGCTCCGCTACCCTATCACCCCCATCCTCACCCGACTTCCCATCACACGGAGGATACAGTTCAAGATCCTGGTCCTCACCTTCAAAGTCCTCCATGGTCGTGCTCCCCCCTACCTCTGCGACCTCCTTATCCCCTACCATCCTGCTCATTCCCTCCGCTCAGCGGGCTCCGGCCTGCTTCACGGCCCCGTCTCGCTTGCCCCACTATTGGCGGGTGGGCCTTCTGCCAATCTGCCACCACCCTCTGGAATGCCATCCCGCAGTCCCTCCGCCTCACCCCTCTTTTCCGCCTTCAAGACCCATCTCAAGACCCTCCTCTTCGACCGTGCTTTCGATCTCCCTGCTTCCCCACCTGTCCGCCACCCTCCCTGACCCCGATCCCCAGCTCGGGTCCGAAACTCTGTCTGTCCAGCACCTTGGAACGTCCTCCCAATGTGAAAGGCGCTATACAAATGTAATTTTGTTGTTGTTGGTGGTGACAGTGTACTTATGTTGCAAGTGTATAAAAAGAATGGTCCAAACAAAATTGCTCTACTGATATAACATAAAAGGTGATGGCAACCGGCATTAGGAACATATCCTTTGACTGTCTCTTCCATGTGTACCCATAGATCTTGGAGTACTCTATGTTTATTGTCTGAGGTTTGCTTTTAAAAATAATTATCCATGACAAGCTCTATGGTTTCAGCTGTTTGAACTCCAGCAGTACCCCAAGCCTTGGTTCTCACTAACATGTGCCTAATACTCTTTGGAATTACGTAAACAGGGTGTTTTCCTCCAATGAGAGAGTACATATTTCATTCCAGATACAGGGAGATTTCCATGCATAGGTGACATACATATATGGAACGCTCAGTTTGGTTTGGATACGCTTAAGTATGTAATGCATTTTCACATGTATCAGACACCAATTTGACAAAGAAAAGGCTAGGCTGACAGGTCAATGCACTGTTTGGGGAGTGCTGCATTGTCAGTGATGCCATCCTTCAGGTGAGATGTTAACCCAATGATCTGTTTGTGTCTTTTCAGATGGAAGTTAAAGTCTGAGTGAAGCAGGGACAACAACGTAGATAAAGGTGAATCAATGTAGGAACATTATAAAAAAAAACCCTGATTACCTGTTTGAAGCTCTTCATCATATTGAATAAATTTCTCAAAATTAGATTTTGCTCATGTTGGGGATTAACTTACACGATAATGTCTATGGATATCTCCTGGACATATCTTCAACCATGGAAGCTAAACTCCCAACAGGTAAGGCTGTCCTAGCTGGGTACTTACCATAGAATCATAGAAATTTACGATACAGAAGAAGGCCATTTGGTCCATCAGATTTAAGTGCTCCAGGGCACTACCCTGTGTAAAGGGCACTGAATAGATGCAAATTGTTGTTGTGGTGTCTATGCTGGCTCTTTTAAAGAGCAATCCTTTCAGTCCCATTTACCAGCCCTTTCCCCATATTCCTGCAGTTTACTTCATTTCAATATCTATCAAATTCCCTTTTGAAAGCTCATATGAATTCTGCCTCAGTCATCGCCACCGGAAGTGGGATTGAATGGACAATTTGCTCCAAGAGTTGGTGCAGACTCGATGGGCTGAAAGACCTCCTTCTGCGCTGTGATTTTACGATTTAAAGTTAAGACTGAATTCAACAAGTTACCAGATTTTGGATACCCTGAACATAAATGGATTACTCAGTTGCTAGGTGATCGTTGCATCCACTCTAACAAAAAGTGGCCTATCCAATAATGAAATAACAACAATTTGCATTAATATAGTTCCTTTTGATCAGGACAGTGTCTCGGAATACTGCTTAAAAATGTAACAGCCAATGGCACAAGCCTGGCTGTCTTCTATAAGAGCAACAAAAGTTTAGCAACACAATTGCATCTATTTCATAGGGGCTGGGTGGATGGATCATTGGAGATTTAATGAAGCATTTAGTTCCACTGCAATAGATAGAAGCCTGGGTGAACCAACTCATTGCTGCAGTGGCAAATTATCTTGTGCAATTATACCTTCCCCAGCTGACAGATTCGGGAAAAGCTGAAATGGATGCACCGATTTCCATTTGTAACATGCTAATAGTCTGGCAAAGCAATGGACCAAGAGGCTTTTTATTCTGAATGTTAAAAGGTTTTGGGAGAGCTAATCACATAGATTTATGAACCACATCTGACAATCTGAGACCCAAAATATCTCAAGGTCTTCAGCCCTAAAATTTAAGATGCTTAGAATTTTAGAACATTCCTAAATTTAGTCATAATTTGGAAGTATCTTTGCCACAGTTACCCAACATAGAAATTAAGACTGAATATAATACAATGCAATTTACACATATATAGCGCCTTTCGCATCAACAGAATGTCTCAAAGCCCTTGATGAAACTGGGGGAAAAGCACGGGGAAAGAGGTTCATTTGAGGTGAGCCTTGAAGGAGGAGGAGTGTGCAACTTGGAGTGAGTTTGTGATGGAGTTCTAGAGAGTGAGGTCAGAATAGGTAAAAGCCCACCTGCTGACAGTGGACCGAATAGGGCGGGGAACGTGAAGCAGCCCAGTGTTCGCTGAGTGAAGGAAGCGGCCTGGTCTGTGTGTTAAAGGAAGTCACAAAGTCAGGGTGGGGTGAGACTGTGGAGGGATTTGAACATGAGAATGGAAATGTTGAGTAGTTTACATGTGTGGAATGGTATCCCCCTCCCCATTCTTTGGAACCCCATCCCCAGGTCCCTCTGCCAATGCTCCCTCACTCCCCTCTTCCACCCACAAAATACAATCAAAACAAATCTCTTTGCGTCATCTTTCCCCACTTCAACCCCCCCCCCCACCCCACCTCAGTTCATGTGCCAAGTGTTTGGGGCTATCCCACTGATGTGAAAGGCACTATAAGTGTAACATATATTGAATTTCTTCATTGATTGGGATATTGGGCTAGGTAATTGGAAATTTGCTTAGGATCTCTGACCTACAGATAGCAGGTAACAGAGTGCAAATGGGACGTACTACATGTTTCTTTTCCCTGCATGTGTGGGAGTTTGCAAGGTTATGGCTATGTCCTTGTTTATGATACTTTGTATGAGCCTATAAATTGTTATTTTTTTGGTCAGCCGGGGACAGAAACCCATTACCATGCTTAAGAATATCAAAACCGAATAGAGTTCCATGCTTCCCACCTATACAAGAAAATTTCCATGGAATGGAATATGCACTCTCTCACTGGAAGGATGCATCCTTCTTACCTAATTTT
Source organism: Callorhinchus milii (assembly GCF_018977255.1). NCBI lineage: Eukaryota > Metazoa > Chordata > Chondrichthyes > Chimaeriformes > Callorhinchidae > Callorhinchus > Callorhinchus milii. The sequence goes on from NW_024704743.1 coordinate 64,551,582, forward strand.
AGAGAGTATTAGGCACAGCCTAGCAAGAGTCAAAGCTTGGAGACCCCATAGTGTGTGCATTGGAGTACTGCTGGAGTCTAACCAGCTCTAAAATTAAGCAATGTAAGTAGGACTTGTTCAAGTGAAGCTTGTAAGCAGAAGTAACAATAGGTTTGTTGAGCGTCACAGTTTTAAAAATTACACTATTATATAGTAATAATAATCCTTGCATTTGATACATCATGTCATTGAGATGTCTCAAAGTGCTTCACAGAATACACTGCAAAGTGAATTGTCTGTGTATTTTGTGTTGGCAAAACGTGGCACCCAATTGCACACAGCAGTATCTCACAAACAGTTGTGGATTGAGTGACCAAATTATTATTGTTTTTTCAAAACTTATTTATTGTTTGGTTTGAAGTTCTTTTGGGAACAACAGAGTGCAGCCTCTGTTCAGCTTTGGGGAAAGACTTTCTGGATTTTCACATCGTCCAACAGTTGGTCTCCATCTTTAATTTCCACCATTCTAATGCGATTCACTACTCTGATCCCTTGGCAAACATGGCCAAAGATGGTATGCTTTCCATTAAGCCATTGCATACGATCCCAACAAAATAAAGTAACTGGCTGTCATTTGTATCTGATTCTGCGTTTGCCATGGCAAGGATCCCTGCACCTGTGAATTTTAGGTCTGCGTGCAGTCCATCTTCAAAGTGCTTCCTGTTATTGTCAGGTCACGCCACATTCTGTGTATGCAAACTTAGGCCTCACTGATTTTTATAGTCAGAAGTGTCTAGATATGTTTGGTTAGTTGTGCAGTACATTAAATAGATCAAAAGTGTAGGAATTATTTGAGGTGAGGGCATGAACTTGTGATTCATCCTGAGAAATGTCTCCAACAATAGAACAATTGCTACCAGCTGCTGACAAAAGAAAGTTCAGCTTTATTTATTGTTTCAGGCTTGTGGGACAAAGATTGGGTGGAGTGAAATAGATGGAACATACTTTGGTGAGTACAATTGTTATTGGATGTAGTAAGAAGGCCAAGCAGCATAGTGTCTGTCTTGTCAACATTCAATTGAAAAAAATGAGCTCTCACACAGGACTTGATGTTTGACAGGCAAATGATCAGAACAACAGTGGTCTTAAGAACATAGGACATAGGAGCAGGAGTAAGCCATTCGGCCCCTCAAGCCTGCTCCGCCATTTAATAAGATCATGGCTGATCTTCTAACCTAATTCCATTTACCCGCTCTATCCCCATATCCCTTAATCCTTTAGAAATTTATCAAACTCAGTCTTGAATATGTTCAAGGACTGGGCATCCATAGCCTTCTGGGGTAGAGAATTCCACAAATTCACTACCTTCTGCGTGAAGAAATGTTTCCTTAACTCAGTTCAAAAAGGCTGACCCTTAATCTTGAGATTATGACCCCTAGTTTTAGATTCTCCAACCAGGGAAAACAGTCTCACGGCATCTACCTGTCAAGACCATTAAGAATCTTATAGGTTTCTATAAGATCACCTCTAATTCTTCTATATTCTAGAGAATATAGGCCTAGTTTACTCAACCTATCCTCATAGGTCAAACCCCTCAACCCAGGAACCAACCTAGTGAATCTATATTGCACCGCCACCAAGGCGAGTATATCCTTTCTTAAATAAGGAGACCAAAACTGCACACAATATTCTAGGTGCAGTCTCACCAAGGCCTTATACAACTGCAGCAAGACCTCCCTGCTCTTATACTCTAACCCTTTTGCAACGAACGCCAACATGGCATTAGTCTTCCTAGTTGCTTGCTGTACCTGCATACTAACGTTTTGTGACTGGTGTACAAGGGCACGCAAAAGCCTCTGAACACTAACACTACCTAGTCTCTCCCCCTCTAGAAAATAATCTACTTTTCTATTTTTTTTACTTAGGTGAACAACTTCACACTTCTCCACGTTATACTCCATCTGCCACCTTCTTGGCCACTCACCAAGCCTGTCTATTTCCATTTGCATTTTTCGTGTGTCATCCTCACAGCTTACTCTCCCACCTATCTTTGTATCGTCCGCGAATTTAGATATGTTAAGTTCTATTTCCTCATCTAAACCATTGATATAGACTGTAAATAATTGAGGCCCAAGCACTGATCCTTGTGGCACTTCACTTGTCACATCCTGCAATCTGAGAAGGACCCGTTTATCCCTACTCCTTAGTGGACTCCTGTAGCTCAGTGGAGTGGAGTCCTATAGCTTAGTGGTTAGAGCACTCGCTTTGCAAGCAAGAGACCTGGGTTTGATTCCTGGCAGGGTGAAACCTTGGGCAAGTTTTCTCATTCCACACGTCTGATAATAATCCCTCAAAAAAAATAATAAATTGGTTATTTTTAATCCATGACTGTTTGTGTGGGACACTGCTGTGCGCAATTGGCTGCCACATTTCACCCACAAATATACAGTCAATTCACTTTACAGTCTATTCCGTGAAGCGCTTTGAGATGTCTAAAAGATGTGAAAAGCGCTATATCAAATGCAAGGATTATTATTATTATTACTCTGTTTTCTTCCTGTTAGCCACTCTCCAATTCATGCTAATATATTACCTTTAAATTCAAAGTTTTCTGTGTGCTTTCACTCATACTCTATTCGGATGACAATTGTGTGAATGGAAAAGCGCTACTGATTATCTCAAGTTGACTTTTTAACCTCTTTTTTATATATCAATTTGAATTTCCTTCCTCTATTTTCTTTATACTTATTTTGCCTATTGTTTGCTCCCATCTTAAACTCCACATAATTCATGAATTTGCTAATGTCTGAAGAATTAACACTATAAATGTTAAAGCCATTCACATGGAGTCTATCATCAAATTAATTTGATGAACATATTGTTGGGATATGAAAAGGAATGACGATTTCAATAGGCCTCATTATTGGGGAGTATGAAGTGAACCATAATGGGATCAGTAAAGAACAGCCTAAGCAGCCAAGAAAAGCTATGACTGTAATGAAATTGCAGCATTACCACAAGTTGCCCACAATCTTTTCAATATTGCTATTTTGGAAGATGTCTAACAATGTCGTCTTCATTTATGAAGTGAATAAAGGATGGATGCTTGAAGATACTGAGAAATAGCAGCTACTGGGTATGAAGAATGATAAACAACGACAATGCTCAAATACACAAGAGGCAGAATGGTGAGGAAAGGATTCAAGGAATGGCCTATTCATGTTTCACAATGGTAGCAATAGCAGGTGTGTTAAAATCAAATAAGACCTTTAATAGAGGGCTTAAGAAGAATATTAGTGTTTAAAGTGTTTTGACCATCAAAAATAGCAACATTCATTTTGGTTTGTTTCAGTTTTCACTTTCGTGAATTGTAAAGATTCAGTAGAAGATTGCTTGTATTATCAATCAACAACAACAAAATTATATTTGCCTTTCACATCGGGAGGATGCCCCAAGGTGCTGGAAAGTATATGTTAGATCCCATTGAAGATCAGGAAAAGGTGGAGTAAGCTTTTCACAAACATAAACTGGTCAAATGCAGATCCAATTATATTACTGTATCAAATTCAAGGATTATTATTATTGTTATTATTGTTAATGTTTTGACCCCAGAATCCTTAACAGCACTAGAGATCAGTAGTGCATTTATTAATAACAAATCAAGAATTAAATTATTGGAAAGAAATCAGATCAGATAAGATATATCATTTAGGAATGGGTGAGGAGTTATTTAATATTTTTATGAGTTCCATAAACACTGGAGCTTGTACCCCTGTATCACATTCCACATTTTCACTCCTATATCCAGAGGGGAATGTTTGCACAGATACTCCAAAGGTGATCAAACAAATACTGTAAAATATTTTTCCATCACTACATCTCCACTATTCAAAATATAGGGGAGAAGCAGATGAACACAGAAAACTGTGAGCCAGTTCTTGGTTTAGATTGGAAAGGTTTTGGCTTTAATAAGATCTATTAAACTCTTATTATGATTTTTATTAGTCTTTGAAAGGAAAATTCATCAGCAGATGTGTCAATAGCATAGTTTCAGGTCTTATATGGGAATCAAAATGCCACAAAAATATTGCAAATGTAAATATTTCCCAATTCTCTATTTACCCATAGTGGATAATAGCCACACAATTATTTGGATATGTGTACTGCATGACTTTTAGTGCAATAGTTGCATTGCATTAATTTTTAGAAAACATCACTAGCTCATAAAAGATCGACAAGCTTCCAATAGTTATTTCATATTGTAAATCACCATTTGTTTTGAAGTGAAATAAGTGGATTGGCCTTTGAGATTGTTAATAAAATGACATATTGCCTGGTGAGAGCCAGGTTTAATGGGATCATCTCCTTCATAGTCAGTATCACAGTGATGATCATTTACTGCTGTATCAAACTCACAAAAAAGTGCTCATAATTCATAGAATCCTCTATCCAGTCAGTGCACAGCAAATGGTAAAATTATTGGTGGCCTGAATATTCCCCCCTATATTTTTTCAAGGCCACATTTTACAGAAAGAAGGTGTGCAGTACCTAAACTTTCAGTGAATTATTTGCCTCTCTGTTTTGGATTTTACACTTGAAAACTTTTTTTTTGTTGTTTTTACAATAAGAAAAGTATCCCCGTCTTCCCAAAATGAAATAGAAATTTCACTAATAAGATCTACTGGCTGTTATTGTCAATTGCTTTGTAACTATACAGTTCAGCATTCATGTACAAATTTAGCCTCTTTCAAACTTGATTGCAATGGTATTACTGGTAGTGCTATGTTCCTTTTTGTCTCCTGCGGATTTATATATTGGCAGGGTACAATAGCTATTCCATTCACAATCAGCTACAATTGTGGCAGAATACCGGGATTTTTTTTTTGACACAGAAGGACAAGACCGAAATGAAACACATGTGCAATCACACAAAATTGCGTCTCTTCTACCATGGAGAGAGAAAAAAATCAATCTAAGTGTCAGAGTGCAAGTACAAACAGGAGAAATGATTCAGTGCGGTATCTGCAGATAATAACACAGCTGTTCTGTACATGTACAATGTTGAAAACATTAAAAATCACAGTTTGGTTGTGAGTCCTTCAGGTGGAAAAGATAAATGAAAAGTTTCATAAAAGTTTAAAACACATCAAAAGCACACACAAGGAGTTAGTGGCAGGTGAGTAATCTTGTCAATAAATAGTATAATACCACTACTATTACAACTAATAATTTTAATAATAATGTTTGGATTTGATGAAGGGGCCTTTTATGTCAGGAGGACATCTCAAAGCACTTGACAGGATTTACTGTAGAGTGTAGTGACTGTGTATTGTGCAAGCAAAAACAACAGCCAATTCACACACAGCATTGTCCGACAAACAGCCATGAAGTGAATGATCAATTTTATCAGGAGATTTTTAGCCAGGCACCAAGAGAAACTCCCTTCTCTTTTTAAAAAGTGCCATGGGAACTTTAATATCCACCTGAACAGACAGGAACTCCATCAGTGCAGCGCCCCCAACCAGCACTGTATTGGAGTCAGGCTAAACTGTGAGTTCAAAGTCCTAATGTGGGGAGTCCTAGTGTGGGGTTTGAACTCACAACCTGCTGACTCAAAGGCAAGAGTGCTACCAACTGAGCCGGGCTGATACCTCTACACCCCAAATAATAATAATAATAATCCCTGCATTTGATATAGCGCCTTATCACATCGTTGAGATATCTATCTAAAAGCGCTTCACAGAATATACTGTAAAGTGAATTGACTGTATATTTTGTGAGTGAAATGCGGCAGCCAATTGCGCACAGCGGGTACCCACAGATAATCGTGGATTGATTTTTTTGAAGGGGTTATTACCCACAGAAAGCAATTCGCCAATTGACTACCAACTAGGTTCTTACTTACTGCTGGGTAAACAGAGGCGTGTGGAGTAAGAAAGCTTGCCTAAGATTTCACCCTGTCCACAAATCGAACCCTGGTCCTCTCTCTTGTGAGGCGAGTGTTCTAACCAACATGCTATAGGACTCCACATAGAGACACACAAGACTGTGAAAGATTGTGATGGTGAGGATCAATTTCTTAACGTTGTTCTGCTGATGTTCTGGAAGCTTGTGGATCCTGGTAACAATGAAAACAACTTTATGTAGCATTCTTCACATAGATGGGGATAATGGTAATGAGAGCCTGGTGCAAAACACCACATACACAATAGTGTATGGGATTTTGATTCAGCTTTTCAATAAGTCATCAATGTCCAATTCAAGAAATGATGGAAATTCATGTGTTAAAACTACTCTCCTGATTGTTGTCTTCTTTTAGTTCAATATAATATCCCCCAAATATCTAGAATGTTTTTCCTCTAATTGTTTTGAATGAAGAAGAATTTCACCTTAAACCACTAGGCACTGGGACAAGAAACTACAAAAAAGTGAAGTAAATGTGAAGCTGTAATTAGCAAAGAAAATCAAATGCTTGGTTATATCTCAAGGGCATTGCTGATAAGCTGAGAAAAGTATTCCAGTCTTCTGCAGATCACCGACAAAACTGATCTGGAATATTGCATGAATTTTGAGTTGTCTGCCTTCAGAAGGACATGTGTGTGTGCCAGAAAGATGACGAGGCTCAACTTAGAGCTCTAAGTTATGAAGGGATAACATGATGTAAGCAGTTACTTGATTTGCAATTACTGTATATTGTTTTAAAATTAACAAGCCTCGAGTGGAATGAGATTTCTTTGCTCTCACAGAGTATCAGACATGCAAAATACTCTCAACAATGGGGATCTCATTTCCATTAGTCATTAAAAGTAACAATTGTTCACTGACCTTAAAATAAAAATGCAAAAATTTGCTATTTTTAGTGATTAGCACAGATTACACTCTGTTGTGTGGATTAAACCCTCCAACAAAGCACTAGTAAAGTCCTTTTTGGGAGCAGGATTTGAAGTTATGTGACGAGATAGAGATTGATATGATCGAAACTCAACAAGAGCTGATAGTTTCTATGATTCTGGATCTTTCATGATGAAATGTGCCAATGGTGTATAGCAGAGAGAGTTGTAGGCTGGGTGTCATGGCTGGGTGATCAAATATATTAGCACAAATAAATGATATACAATATTCTAAACAGACACAGATATGCATTCACACGTGTTGGTTTATCATTGACAATGAATATGTCTTGTTCTACTTTCACAAAGGTTTTTTGTGCCAGGAGATATTTACAACTGATATGGAACCATCCCCTTTTTATTTTTCGTAATTGGTACTTTGGTGAGACAAGCAATAGGCTGAGTGGGCTGAATGGCCACCTCCTGTTCATTTTTTTTAAGTTCCTAAAATCAGAAAGAAGGTGCCTTCTCCCAGTATCCTGGCCAACAATCCCCCAAACAAAATGAGTTACTCACTTCATGTCAGTATGTAGGACACTGCTGTGCACACATTGGCTGCCATGATCACCCACAAAACACACTGAACACTTTTAGTCGTCACCCCCCCCCCCCCTTGTGACTGATATAGGTGCTATGACAGTCACAAGGATTATTGTCTAGTTAGCTTCCCACTGCTTATCCAGCTAGGACTAAAGTCTCGAAAAGGTGAAAATTAAGCAGAATGGAAATGAACGCGATATTTAACCTTATGATAGCCAAGTCAGTACCCTCTGATCTCATTAGTGAGGGAATAACCAGCTGCGGCTGATCGCATGTCTCATTGCAATATCACAATCATTCCTGTTGAAGCTCCTACCGAATTTAACTGAATTTGCATCCCAGATATTTTACTAATTTCAAGGGAAAGGGAATACAAAAGAATTTTGAAACGGTTCTGAAGAAGACATATTATCTGGTTAATCTCATGGCAATTAAACAAATTAGTTGTCGACAAGTTAAAACTCCACCAGTCTCTGAGTGAGATGAGTTCATAATCTGTCTGAAGCGGGCCTTAATTCAAAAAGAAAGTAGTGGTTGTGTCTGCTTATCTGTCTGTATCTCGCCTCAGGAAATAGCGTGGTTTGAGAGATGTAGTGTTAAAATATTTATAATGCAAATTAATTGTGGCTCTGGCATTTGAAATACTAGGAACTATGGGCTCAAATTGTAGTGTAAAATCAACACACACGATTCATCTCTGTCACCAAAATGAAACAAGTAAAACAGATCATGTCGCAGGCAACTGAAAATCTGTAAGAAAGAATATGAGTGTGGCGTAGTCTCTACTGGAAAGTTACTTGATGGGGTTTGTATTCATGCAAGAATAAAGAGAAGTTGGAATGATGAATGTCATTCAGCACACTGAAGCTCATTCCTCCACATTATGAAATTTCCTATCACCGTCTCCAATTGTACTGCATTTTGAATAACCCTCATTGGTTTTGCTCTAGTGTTTTCCTTGGAGAATTCAGAACACTTATCAACCTGAATGAAGAAGTCTTTTTCTGAAATCTGTTCTAACTGTGCTTTTCACTAAAATCACTTATAGCCTCTGGCCCTACTTTTTTTTAATATTACTTTCAAGTAATGGCCTAGGTTTAAATTAGTTCTAACCTTTGATGGACTATCACAATTTTGTTTCTATCAATCTCTCAGCGACACAGGGGTACAAATTCCATTCTGGATTAGATACAACACCTTTAGCAATGCACAACTATAATAGGAAATCTCATTAGCAGTCAACATTACCAAAGGTAATATATAACACTGAATGGAAATTTTACCCATCAGTTTCTTCATGTCTTTCACAGGTCAATTGAATAGTTACCACTTTCAACAGCTCTACTGTTAATCCGTTTTCACCGCTCAACAATCTTGGTCTCATTATCTCTGCTGAGGATGTCTTGATTGTGCACAATCTTAAATTTTAAGATAACAGACGTAAGCTCAGACCGAGAGAATTTACGTCTCTGAAGTTTCCACTGCTAAAGCAAGTTCCAACAAGCTCAATATAATAATAATCTTTGTACATGATACAGCATCTTATCACGTCGACGAAATGAGTCAAAGCACTTCACAGGATATACTGTAAAGTGGATTGTCTGTGTGCTTTGTAGTTGAAACGTGGCTACCAATTTGCACACAGCAATGTCCCACAAACAGCCGGAATCAGTGATCAAATTTATTTGGGGGATTTGTTGGTCAGGACACCAGGAGAAATTCCCTTCTCTTTTCAAATAGTGTCTTTGGATCTTTAGGGTCCACCTGAACAGCTAGCATCGGTTTTCAGACTGGTTTTCTGGTCCACTTAATAATAATAATAATAATTCTTGCATTTGATATAGCACTTTATCATGTCTTCGAGACGTCTCAAAGCGCTTCACAGAATATACTGTGAAGTGAATTGACTGTATATTTTCTGGGCAAAACACAGCCAATTGCACACAGCAGTGTCCCACAAAAAGTCGTGAATTCAGTAACCAAATTGTTATTTTTTTTAAAGGAATTATTACCCCAGGAAAAGCGATCTGCTAATTGACTGACAACTGGGTTCCTACTTACTGCTAGGTAAACAGAGGCGTGTGGAGTAAGAAAAATTGTCCAACGTTTCGCCCTGCAGAGAATTGAACCCAGGTCTCTCGCTTGTGAGGTGAGCACTCTAACCACTGAGCTACAGGACTCTTTTATCACTTATTGTGATAAAGGAATGAAGCCCTCAGCCTAATTTAGAAACATTGATTGGACTCAAACAATGTAGTCGCTATTTTTGCTTGCGATCAGAATGCACAGTGTTTTAGTGCCCTTTTCCTGTTTCATTAGATAATATTGAATCAGTTAAGAAATGTCACTTTTTTTACCCCATAACTCGTTGAAAGGTAAATCTCTCGCCATAGTTTGTGTTAACATGACCTTGATTTGTGTGATCAGCTCACAAGTGTGAAGTTAGCACAAATCATGTCTGATGATCTTGCTGTTAGAAAGCCAACTCAGCCCTGATGTTCTGGAAAGCCACCACGCAAACATCGGGGATTAATTTGAAAAGATCCAGATACAAAATATCTATGTAACAAGATAAAAAGTCTGTCACCGGCACGTTGTGATGCTTGTCAATGTTCTGCTATTGAATCTTCTTGTAGCTGTGAATTTATTAATAATAATAATTCTTGCATTTGATATGGAGCCTTACCATATCAAAACATGTCAAAACACTTCAGCATTTTCTGTTAGTTACTGTGTATTTTTAGGGAAATGCAGCAGCTACTTTTCAATTGTTCCACAAACAGCCAAATGTCTAATTTGTTGAAAGTGCTCTGAGACGCTACTCTGCGAGCAGAGTACAATATTAATCCAATTTAATGTTGTTATTTGTCTGAAAGATTGTTGGCCAGGACAACAACAAAGTTACATTTGTAAAGTGTCTTTCACGGCGGGAGGATGTCCCAAGGCTCTAAACAGTTAGGGATCAGGACTCGAGCATGTGACAGATGTTGTTCTGTTAACCCGCTGTTATATTTTCTTGAGAAACTAAACTCTCATTCAGCCAACCAGAAATGATGCAGCAGTAATACAAATAATTCTTAACCAGATTTAATCTCACACTTCACTGAATTGTTAGGTCCCATTCCCATTATTAGTTTCTGGTTAAAAAGAACATTTGTTTTCATTTCTCACTAATACATTAGTGATGTACATCGTGATGTAAAAATCCAAAAGAATGCTCCTGTACATTGTTGCTTAAAACTCATTCTATACTCATTTAAAGCTCCTTGGGGATAAATTTAGCGGTTGAGGTACAATGCTACAACCTTCCAATTTATAATTAAAGTCATTCTCTCTCCAATTCTTATGTTCCTACACACCACTATGGCCACCACAGCACCTTACACCGGCGCAGTGCTCCACACCGGGGCACTGCTCCACACCGGGGCACTGCTCCACACCGGGGCACTGCTCCACACCGGGGCACTGCTCCACACCGGCGCACTGCTCCACACCGGCGCACTGCTCCACACCGGCGCACTGCTCCACACCGGCGCACTGCTCCACACCGGCGCACTGCTCCACACCGGCGCACTGCTCTACACCACCATAGCCACTACACTGCTTTACACCACCACAGCCACCACACTGCTTTACACCAGCACAGATGATTAATTATAATTTATTGGCATGCGTCTCAATGTGAGGTTGTTTAGAAAGTTAAAACAATTTGGAGGTACCATCATTCAGGTGAGCTATTAAACCAAGGTTCCATCAGGTAGGTATTAAAGATCCCATGGCACTACTCAAAAAGAGAAGGATTCATCTGATGTCTTGCCCAATAATCCATCCCTTGAAACTGATCATTCACTTCATGTCTGTTTGTAGTCTGTGCACAAATTAGCTGCTTCATTTGCCAATAAATACAGATTTTACACTTCACAGAAATTCCCTGAGAAGCACTTGGAAACATTTCAACATTCTAGGCACAATATCAAATATAAGGATTATTATGTTTGCATAGACTCACATGTGGAGCTATTGCTCTTTTCAGTCTTTGAAATGGCTAAAATTAGTTTTGCACAGAATAATAGAAAGAACATTTGTATAAAAAAATCTAGTTATGTGTAATTTGTCATGTCTACCTGTGTTTCTCCACCGACTTCTATTGCTGGTTCCAAGTATTATCCACATGCAGCTTCCTCAAACTTTAATTAACTCACTGCTTCTAACACTGCTTGTAACACACCCCACGGTGTCAGTGAAAGATCTTAACCTCGCTCCATAATCCTTATTTATTTTAATGCCACTGTGATAATTATTGATGAAATTTGTACGTGTGCTGAGCTCAGAGTCCATTATAAATTGTTAATATTCCGCCAGTGCAATTGAATTAAGAGCTCAGTGTATTGCAGACCTCATTAGCATTTCCTTACCTCTTAAAAGTTCAAGCATTTTTTTAAAAATGAGATAATTAAACCTGTCACAAGATTCCTTGTAAATTTGTCATCAAGGCACATTATCATATCTCGATGCAAACTTTTCTAGAAAACAGCATAATTTCTTAACAAGCCTTTAGCTTGCTTTCAATTCATTTGAGCGAGAATAACCATTCACTACCATCCCCTTGAAGAAACAATACAATACCTCAATTATTGCTCGACTGATTGAAACAATCTGCAGTATAGTATCGCTGGCTAATAATCATTTCGGGCAAGAGGTAGAGAGTCTGTCCATCAAACTACGTTCATTTCAAATTAACTAGTATTAAGAATTCCTTCTTAGCTTTTGTAATGCTGTCATAATTTCCTTGACTGAATAATATGAGACTACTAGCTGCTGAGCAGACTATATTCAGATTACAATGCTTCATTACTTCCCGTTTCAAATAACAAAAAGGATGACTGAAGCTAAATTGCTTTCGTCAAGAGGGTGCACTTGCTGTCTTTTGAATGGTATATGTAAGCAAGAAAGTTGTAGATTCATACTTAACAGTAGTAAAATCTAAAACACAATCTGATACTTATAAACCAGCATTTGTAAACCAGAAATCATAATTAATGGAACAAACCCAGTTTGAGACATTGGTGGTAGATTTATAAAAATGGATCAGTATCATAGTCATATTCAAACTTGTTATGAAATGTTACAAAATGTCACCTCACAATTATACAACATCTTAAACATAAATATATTTGTGTATATTAAGGAAACTATGAAAAAGAAACTGGGGAATGAGAAAAGGCAGGTCAGCCCATTAAGACCATTCTTTCTTCGGACCACAACCAATTTATTCACGTTGTTTAAACTTTTGAGGGAAATTCACACAAAATGTTCCCAAATTGAGTAAAATTCTACAAATTTTCTCAGACCTTAATACAGTCCTTCCATTGTTCAATCCTGGCCAGCTACTGTTAACATGGCAATTTGAACCATTCCTGCAACCAGCAAACATTGTGTTCTGTGGCCTATTCCTCATCATTGTCTGCACTGATTTGTACAACTTACAGTCCAATTCTTACCAGATATTCCAGATCTTTTTAAAATGAGTTCCGCACATCCACCATTTTGTGGGGCAAACATTTCTTCCAGTTAGGGTGAAATGTCCTGATGGCCTGTCGGTGCATTGATGTACTAACACAGGAGAGAAACCACTTCAACATATTGTGCATAAAAAGTCATTTAAAAACAGCCGGAGATCTACAAAAGCATCAGCAAACACACTAATGAGAGACTGTTTGAATGAAGTTGTGTAAAAAGATATTTAGCTGCTACGAAACTGAAAAAGTGCAGTAAATCACTCCAACAGGCACAAATTCTTATATATTAGAATACATTAGAACATACAGCACAGAAACAGGCCATTCGGCCCAACTTGTATATGCCAGTGTTTGTGCTCCATGTGAGCCTCCTCCTGCCCTTCCTCAATTAAATCTTCAAGCATAACCTTCTATTCCTTTCTCCCTCGTGTATCTATCTAACTTTCCCTTAAATACATCTATGCTATTTTCCTCAACATCTCCTTGTGGTAGCAAGTTCCACATTCCCACTACTCTCTGTGTGAAGAAATTTCTTCTAACTTCCCTATTTGATCTATTTGAGACTATTTTATATTGATGGCCCCTGGTTTTGGTCTTCCCCACAAGTGGAAACATCTTCCCTATGTCTACCCTATCAAAACCTTTCATCATTTTTAAGACCTCTATCAGGCCACCCCTTACCCTCCTCTTTTCAAAGTAAAGGAAGTGATACTTTGGTCTGACCAATTCGCAACCAATAGTAAATAATACTATTATTCCTTCTATATGAGCCTGTGCAGTGAGTGTTAATGAGCTGTTGGAGCATGAAGGGCTGAGCTAATTTTCACCCATAAACACATATACACATTTTCCAGCGAGGATTACTGGATAGAGTTCAAGAACACGAATAACATAGTCTAATTGTACCATCCCTTCTGTTGGTTTCATTGAAAATAGATAGCAGTCATAGGAAGCCTTGAATCTTCAGACCGTTTTACTCTGCATTGCTCAGTTTCACACTGAGCCAGGGCTGTTCTTATTGAGCCGTTGGGGAGTCTGCAGTGCACTTTTTAAAAGCATAGTTCACTTAATCACACCAATATAGCAGATGGTGTATCGGATCTGACCAGCAAGCTACAAAACGTTATACAAAATTTTCAATACTTTGTGACATCTTCCTGGGTATCAGATTAAGATCTTTGATCTATTAGGACACAAAGCTGTAAATCACACCACCCTCAGCATTGCTTGAGGAATATAATTCTGAATCTTGTTATAGCTCCTATTCCACAGATTCATGAACATTTTTAACTTGCCAATTCTGTCAGCTTGCACAAGCTGTGCACAATTTTAACTCCAGTTGAAAAAATCCAAATTGCTGTTTTTTGTCAAGATCATATTTATCAGCTAGTGATGACAGTATATATGAATTCAAAACTCATGCATGCATAAAATATACATTTTATGCAGCTGGAAAGGTTTATCCAGGAGTTTGTTTTGGCTATCTTCAAGAATGTAACCCAAATATATCCTATGTTTGGAATATAGATGATTTAATCCCAGTGATAGCCTCAGACAATATTTGTTAAAAGAGGTTAAATAATAATAATCCTTCAATTTGATATATAACACCTTTCACACTAGGAAGACGTCTTAAAGAGCTTCACAGGATTGATACACTGCAAAGTATGGCAAATGTGTACCTTGTAGGCAAAAGCAGCAGCCGTTTGCTCACAGCAATGTCCCACAAACAGCCATAACATGATCGTCTGCTTTAACCCTCTCCATCCACTTTACCAACATATTCTGCCTTTACACTTCTCAACCTTTACCTTGTGTGTCTGTCTGCCTTGTGCCTCTACTCAAAACATTTGGCTTTACCTTCCAAAGAGCTATTTCCAATTTCTGACTCAGAAGTATGTTTAACAGACATTTTTCCGCCTTTATTTTCCTGATGGTTTATGTCGATCATACAAGCCATACACCTAATGGACAAATTATCAATGATTGCAGGAAACCATCTCACCAGCACGAACAACAGTCATGTTCACAGTAGGAAAGTTGCAGTAAGAAAACTGTATTAAGTACTGTTATGTTATTCTTTCTTATGCTGCGATTTATTTACACCTGTGTACCTACTTATACTCAGCCCTATTGTTCTGTTACAAATATTACCAGATCTTCACAACACACTTAGTGGATCTCGCATCCATTTCAGGTTAATTACTGTCTTTTTTTTGATAATGCTGTTAATCCTGCCTTTGCTTCATTTCTTTTTCATGTTAGGTGCTTTGCATTTATGAGCTTAATGCCACAGTGCTTTTCACCGTGTTAATGGCAATATATAAGGCTACTTTATGTTCTTGACATCATAAACCTCTCCCTGTCCTCTGGTACCTTTCCCACCCCATTAAAAACAGTCATCATCATTCCGATCCTTAAAAAACCCTCCATGGCCCCTTCTCTACTCCCTAACTATCATCCCATCTCCAATCTCCCTTTCCTCTCCAAGGTCTGGAACGAGTTGTTGCTTCTCAGGTTTGCTCCTTCCTCTCCCGCCACTCCCTTCTCAAACCCTTCCAATCGGATTTCAGTGCGATCCACAGCACAGAAACAGCCCTGGCCAAAGTGACAAGACATTCTGTCCATCTGCGACCAGGGAACCCTCTGCCTCCTTGTCCTCTTTGAGCTCTCTGCTGATTTCGACCCCATCGACCACTCTATCCTAATCCACCGCCTCTCCTCTCACCTCAACCTTCACGGCTCTATCCTTGACTGGTTCAGATCGTACCTCTCACACCGCCTCCACTTCATCTCCACAAACAGCTTCTCCTCTAGACCCGCACCGTATCATGCGGCATTCCTCAGGGCTCTGTGCTTGGTCCCCTCCTCTTCAATATCTATATACTCCCTCTTGGTGACATCATCCGCAGACATGGGGTCACCTTCCACATGTATGCGGATGACAACTAACTGTATCTCTTGCCTCCACCCTTGACTCCAGGACCATTGCTGTGCTGACAGGATGTCTGTCAGACATCAAGTCCTGGATGAGAGCTAACTTTCTTCAGTTGAATGTCAGCAAGACCGCGGCTCTCCTGATTGGCTCCTGTCAGCACCTTTTAACCACAGGCGCTGACAACATCACCATCCATGGCTGCACACTCCACCTCACTAAGCCAATCCGGAATCTTGAGGCCTAGTTTGACCCTCAAGTATCCTTTTGACCCTACATCTGCGACAAGACCCGCTCTGCCTTCCCCCACCTCCACAACGACGCCCAGTTCCGCCACTGTTTCATACGGCAGAAATCCTCATACACGCTTTCATTACATTGAGGCTCGACTATGCAAACTGATTGCCTGTCGGTCTCCCCAACTCCTCCCTCCACAGGCTGCAGATCATCTAGAACACTGCCCGTGTCCTCTCCCGCACTTGGCTCCGCGACCCTATCAAACCCATGCTTGCCCAACTCCACTGGCTTCCTATCACACAGACGATACAGTTCAAGATCCTGGTCCTTATCTTGAAAGCCCTCCATGGTCTTGCTCCAACCTACCTCTGCAACCTCCTAACTCCCTACCATCCTACTTGCTCCTTCCGCTCAGTGGGCTCCGGCCTGCTTCACATCTTCTGCCTCGCTCGCCCCACTATTGGCGGGTGGGCCTTCTGCCACTCTGCTCCCACCCTCTGGAATGCCATCCCGCAGTCCCTCCGCCTCACCACCTCCCTTGCCATCTTCAAGGCCCATCTCAAGACCCGCCTCTTCGACCGTGCTTTCGATCTCCCTCCTTCCCCCCGCCCTTCACTCTCCCCGATCCCGACCCCCCAGCTCAGGTCCGTAACTCTGTCTGTCCAGCGCCTTGGGACATCCTCCTAACGTGAAAGGTGCTTTGTTGTTCTCATTCAGACTGATGGTGGCCACAAACTAACTTCTTCAACATAGGAGCTGAAATAATCCCCTTAAATGTAAAGCTGATGAGTCTCCATCACAACCCACTGTGTTAAAGTGATGATGGCACACTTCATAACTATTTCTGAGATATTTGTAGTGTGACACAAAGGGGCCCAAAACCTACAGCTCGAAGGTCATGTGATCTTAAAATTTAAGGTCCTGTAAAGTAGTGGAAAACCCTTCAATTCACTCTGTTTGGAAGCTCCTTTTCCACAGTTCTTAAACAGGGCTGTCTTAAGACTAAATTTAAGAATTGTTCACAATTGTGTTGTTCTTAAATTTGAATGAAATTGTCTTAAGACTAAGTGGAATTTTGGCCCCACTTATTCTTTAGAAATATGTGACATGTTGGACCAAGGTGCTGGTGGAACAAGGAACTATAGAGGGTTTCAAAAAGGAATTGCACAAATTTGGAAATTGAAATATTAATAATAATAATCCTTGCATTTGATATAGCGCTTTTCACGTCGGGAAGACGTCCCAAAGCGCTTCACAGAACATACTGTAAAGTGAATTGACTGTATATTTGTGGGCGAACGTGGCAGCCAATTGCGCACAGCAATGTCCCACAAACAGTCGTAGATTGAAAATGACCAATTTATTATTGTTTTTTTTTTGGAGGGATTATTATTAGGCTCTGTGTGGAGTAAGGAAACTTGCCCAAGGTTTCGCCCTGCCTGGAATTGAACTCAGGTCTCTCGCTTGCAAAGCGAGTGCTCTAACCACTGAGCTACAGGACTCCATGAAAGGATTGAAAGGATTCATAGTTCATAAATGATGCATCAAATGAGTCTTTTGGGATAGGCTAGTTGGACCAATATTCTATTGCTGTCTGAAACTATTTTTATATGTGTTTTGTAACTTGATAATGAATTGTCAGTCTAGTGCCTATCTGTAATATGGGTATTGATACTAGTCAGACAGTACTGCTTTCATTGTAAACTGAGGTATCTATTCGTATTTTTGTTATATTTAAAAGTATGGAAAAGTATATAATTCAAATTCATGTGAGTTACACATCTTCCACACTCATTTTATTAATCTGGCAGTTTAGTTTAATGCAATTTTTCTTCACGACTATCTGTTGATTATTAAAAGTGACAATGTTTCTCCTACATTTTTATAAAGGGATTTCAAATGGGAAAGATTGCTGTTGAGGATTTCCTTATAGATGTATAAGACTGGTCCAACTGGGCCAGCCACAATATAAAAATTACATAAAAATAAAATTAAAAAATAAATAATCCAAAGTTACAGTAAATCTCAATCCCCTCAATCTAATTTCAACTTGATTTTGTGAACACAATCTGCCTTCACCTCCTCCCTAGGTAGTCTATAACACGAACAAAATTCATCACATTCTGTGCAAAGTAATTACATCTGAGCTGTCTCTTTATTTGATGACTACAGTGAGGTTCTTTGAAGTGTGATCCCTCTTTTTAACAATTTCTGGTTTGGATAATATGGGCTTTAAAACCTGAGAGCACTCTGCAACAGCACAGCACCAGTAAATTATTCAGGGGCATAATGCTTCAAAATCTCAGCTTTTAAGATCATCCAAAATCATTTATATTTCCTTTTTGAGGATTCCCACCTTATATTCTTTGTAACTGCGTTTTAATAAATAAAAGACCCAAGAATCCTCCAGCATAAATCAAAACGTGAATTTACAACACGATCTTCACTGAGACTTCAATATCCTTGATCATTTTTCACTCATACATCACAACCTCTCACCTGATATGTAGCTTTCTCTCAGGATCCTTTGCTCCAGATATGTGACCCAATTTGGCTCCAGTTACTTCTTGCTTAATCTCATATAAAGGTTCCTTGAAACCATAGAGTTGTATCTTCTTTAGGGAAAACATACATCAGTTATTGAATAAAGTCTCAGTATTGAGATTAGACTAATGAATCAGTAGTTGCCTCGTATGATTTTCACCCTTCTTGAACAGTGCGACCAGATTGCTTGCTTCCAGTCTGTCACAACCTGGCAATGTCTGTCAGTGCTTTACAAGCCTTCTCTCCTAAGGTCAATACTAGATTTTGATGGTGTACTTTCACTGTTTCAGTCAAAGCAAACTTATTGAGCTATGGTAACTACCATCCAGTGGATAAAATACTCCTACTCCCTGAATACTGCCTTTGAAATTATGAAGGGATTTAATAGTCTCCAATTGAGAGGGAGATAGTCGAGAGGGAGAAATTATTTCCACTGAGCATTTATTCATCAACTCATCATCAATATGCATCAATATAAGGTAATTCACAAAGGAGCGAAGAAGGAGATAAGGAGGATTTTTTTTCACATAGAGACCTGTTAGGATGTGGAAGGCCCTGCCAGGAGCAGTGGAATCCTCTCCCAGAGTCCCTCTTCCTCGACTCTCACTGTCCATCTTAAAGACTGCTTTCAGATCTATCATTTTGACTGCACTTTCAATCATTTGCTCCCCTCCCAACTCTTCCCATCCTCCACCCAGCTCAGGTGCCCAATCAGCTATTTCAAGCACTTTGAGACATTCTCCTAATAGGAAAGGTGCTATATAAATATAAATAGTTATTGCTCATATATCCAGGGTTTGGTATCCAACTTGATTGGTATGCAGGGAGGTATTGCTCAAGTTCCGCAGGTCCACCTGGTAGAGATGAGAATGGTGGGCAAGATGGTGGTGGCAATGCACTCATGTATTTTATGCTGCTCACCAGGAAGTTTGCATATTCCTGGTATCTGAGAGCTCAAATCTGTGCTTGCCTAGTATATGTCTGTCAGGTCTCAGTAGCCCAGATTCTGAGCCAAACAGGTTTGCAGTACTTCAGGGCACTGTTGATGACAGACGAGCTTGGCTCATTGGCACGACTTGAAGGAACAGAACAGTTACTGGGGGGCATGGATTCTTTTTGGATCCTGTTAGCCCTGCAAGCCAAAGCCATAACAGTAGGATGGTTCAAGCTGGACAAGCAGCACAAAGTTTGCCAGACATTGCTCTCAATGGTAAAGCAGTACTGCAACACACACTCAGGTGTCCCTAAACCTTGGCTCTTGCCAACCTGCACTTAATGCAACTCAACTACAATTTACATTTGAGTCTCAGAGTTCTTAACAATGGCAGAGCTTGACGCTAAGCCAGGGCACTGGGACAGGAGAAGTGACCGTAGCCACTTTTGTGAATTACCTTATATTGATGTCCTCCAGTCACTGACTCACCAGTGAAGCCTGCAAGGACTGGGGTGATGAGTGTGCAGACTTTAGTACAGGTGAGAATGAAGGCACCTGACTTACCCTAATTCTGGAGAATATTCTGTCCTCTTGCTTGTCAGACATCAAGGCCCGGATGAATGCCAACTTTCTGCAGGCAGCGGAGCTTAGAGTCATTTGGATTTTGTGGGATGTGGAACTGGGGAGACCTGCAAGGAGGGCATTGGCAAAATCAAGGCGGGACGTGACAAATGTGTGAATGAGGGTTTTGGCTACATTGGGTACGGCCAGAGATGGGCAATATGGAAGAAAGTTGTCTTGGTAACGGACCAGACATGGGGTAGAAAGGATATCTGGGGATAGAACCTGATGCCTAGGTTGTGCACAGGTTCAGTACGTCTGAGGCATAGGCCAGGGAGATTAAGGAGTTCAGAGCCACAGGTGAGAAGACATTGATGGGAGCCAAGGCAAATAGCTTCTGTCTTGTCAACATTCAGCTGCAGAAAGTTGGTGCTCATCCAGGCCTTGATGTCTGATAAGCAGGAGGACAGAATATTCTACAGAATTAGGGTATGTTCGGTGCATCTGGGAGGAGAGTGTATTTTCCATTCTAAACACAGAGAAATTTCCAAGTGCACACGCACTGATCAAAAAAACACTGCCCTATGCTGCTTTTTTGTCTTACCTTTTTGCCAACAAACACACTAAATTGTCCAGGTACATGCTTACAGCGTGCAAATATGAGATGCCTGACATTGGTGTCCATTACTAATTTTTTATTTACAAATCAAAAATGCAATTTCTCCACATTAGGATTCCCAATTTGCCAAATATGGCACGTGGCTAACGTATTGGACAACTCTGCTCTTGAGCCTGCGTGGGCCCCTTGTATTAGCCCCCGATGTATATCCTATCAAGCTTTCTTTCTGGGAGCTTTGCTACTTCCACTGATTCCACAGTTTCCCGTCAACTTGTCTTCTGCAAATGTAAATAATTTACTGAAGAAAGCCCAAAGCAAGTTCATCGGGCTACGGTTTTAATAAAGAAAAACTTGTTTAGGTTGTATGATAGCAATAAACAGGAACCTTTGAGAACATATTTTAATAAACAGCTTCTCATCCTGCAATAAATAGTGACGTGGATTTAAGGTATTTATTCTGCACAGGGGAGCAGTTTAATGTCTCCGCTGTCAAACTCAAGTTTATAACTTAAATTATTAAGTTGGAAAGGAACTTTGAAAGGGAGGGGAAAGAACCAGTTGTCGTTATCCATGCGGGAACCAATGACATAGGAAAGAGCAGGAAGGAGGTCCTGTTAAAAGAGAGTTTCAAGAGCTAGGGGCCAAATTAACAAACAGGACCTCGAAGGTGATAATCTCCAGATTGCTACCTGAGCCATATGCAAATTGGCATAGAGATAAACAGATCAGGGAAATGAATGTGTGGCTGAAAGAGTGGTGTGAGAAGGAGGGTTTCCATTTCATTGGATACTGGTATCTGTATTGGGACAGAAATGAATTGTACTGCTGGAATGGGCTGCACCTGAACAGGGCTGGAACCAAGGTACTCGCGAAAAGGATAAGCAAGACTGTAGAAAAAGTTTTAAACCAGTAAGGGGGGTGAAAACCAAAAAAGCAAAACATAAGGCAAGGAACGGATGAGAGCAATGGTCAGAATACAAATAGTGATAAAGATAACATAAATACTACAGGAATTAAAAAGGTAATAGGAAGTTATCACAAAAGGTGTAAAGGGGTATATAGTAATTTGAGGGACAGTAACCCAAATAAGAGTTATGTATACAAATGTACGTAGCATAAGAAATAAAACAAGTGAGTTAGAAGCATAAAGTCAACTTAAAGGGTATGGTGTAGTAGCCATTACAGAGTCCTGGTTACAAGTTGGGCAGGACTGAGAGCTAAATATTCCATGCTGAGATCTTTAAAAAAGACAGGGGCATTGGGAATTTAATTTTCACATAGAGTGGGAGAAGCAGGACACCTCAGGTAGTAAAGGCAATACATTTCTAGAATGTATTCAGGATAACTTTTTGGAACAATATGTTTTAGAACCAACAAGGGAATAAGCCATACTGCATTTGGTGATGAGTAATGAGCCAGAACTAGTTAACAATCGGACAGAAAGGGAATAACTTGCAAATAATGAGCATAATATGATTGAATTTGACATTGGTTTGAATGGGAGAAGTTTGGGAGTCCCAAACCAAGGTTTTAAATGTAAGTAAGGCAAACTTCAATGGGATGAGAAATATATTCACCACAGTAAATTGGGTTGAACTGTTAGTGGGTAAACTTGCAGATGAACAATGGGAAGTATTCAAAAAAGTATTTGATACAATACAGAACAAGTACATACCCCTAAAATGCAAAAGCTCCAATCATGTAGTTAAGCAACCATGGTGGACAAAAGATGTTAGAGACCGTATCAAGTTAAAAGAGAAAAGGCTTACTCAAATACAAGAAAAAGTAGGAATGCAGAGGACTGGGAGAACTACAAAAGGCAACAAAGGGATACAAAGAAAGTAATAAGAGGAACAAAGAGGGAGTATGAAAAAAACTTGCAAAGGACAGTAAAACCAAAAGTAAATGCTTTTATAAATATATTAAAAGAAAGGGAATGGTCAAGGGGAATATGGGTCCATTAAAGACAGATGTAGGTAAGACTATAACGGAAATGGCTGACTTATTAAATAAATACTTTGCTACTGTTTTTACAGTAGAGGATAAGGACAAAATACCAGCCGTATAGGGGAACCTAAAAATAAGTCAGAGAAATGTCTAATAAAATTAATATAAATTAAAAAACGGTAATGGAGAAAATAATGAGACTCAAGATAGACAAATCTCCAGGACCTGATAGTTTCCACCCCAGGGTGTTAAAGGAAAAAGGAGAGGAAATTGCAGATGCATTCGTCATAATTTTCCAAAGCTCACTAGATTCGGGAAATGTGCACTTAGATTGGAAAATTGTGAATGTCACCCCTTGATTTAAGAAGGGAGGGAGAAACCAGGAAACTACAGACCTGTCAGCTTAACATCAGTTGTAGGGAAAATACTGGAATCCATCATCAGGGACAGAGTGACTGAACACTTGGACTAGTATGAGTTAGTCAACGAGAGTCAGCATGGGTTTGTGTAAGGTAGGTCACGTCTGACTAATTTAGGTGAATTTTTGGAGGAGATCATTAAAATAGTGAATAAGAGAGTGTCTATGGATGTCGTTTACATGGACTTTCAGAAGGTATTTGATAAGATTCCACACAAAAGATTATTAGCGAAAATGGAAGCATATAGAGTCAGAGGTAACCTTGTGACGTGGCTTGGTAATTGTTTGGGAGGCAGGAAAAAGAGATTAGGGATAAAGGAAACGTTCTCTGATTGGCAGGATGTGACAAATAGTGTCCCCCAGGTGGCTGTACTGGGACCTCAGTTATTTGCAATATATATATGAGTGGCTGAGATGAAGGAATAGAAAGTTTTATATCTAAGTTTGCAGACAACACTAAGCTTGGAGGCTCAGTAAGTTGTGTAGATGGGGATAGAAAGTTGCAAAGGGACTTAGACAGATTAAATGAATGGGCAAAGCTGTGGCAAATGGAGTTCAATGTACCTAAGTGTGAGGTCATCCACTATGGAGTGAAAAAAGATAAAGCAGAATACTTTCTTAATGGGCAGAAATTAAGAACTGTGGAGGAGCAAAGAGATTTGGGTGTCCATATCCACAAAGCACTAAAAACTAATGCGCAGGTGCAAAAAGTAATCAAAAAGGCAAATGTTGGCCTTTTTCTCAAGGGGCCTGGAATACAAGGGGAAGAAATGATGCTTCAGCTGTATAGAGAGGTAGTCAGACCCCCACCTGGAGTACTGCGTTCAGTTTTGGGCACCACTCCTCAGGAGAGATATATTGGCCCTGGAGGGGTGCAGCGCAGGTTCACCAGAATGTTACAGGCCTAAAAGGGTTAAGTTACGAGGAAAGGCTGTGTAAACTTGGATCGTATTCCCTTGAGTTTAGAACGTTGAGGGGTGATTTGATTGAGGTATTTAAGATGATAAAGGGATTTGAATGGGTAGATACAGAGAAGCTATTTTCTCTGGTGGGGAATCCAAAACTAGAGGGAATCGTCTTAAAATTAGTACCAGGCCATTTAAGAATGAAATCAGGAAGCATTTTTTCACTCAAAGGGTGGTAGAAAATACCATCACTACATTTTACAGTAAGTCCTGTGATTCACTTTTAGTCGTCATCCATATCTGAAAGGGCTATATCAAATGCAAGGATTATTATTGGTGACATAATTGAAATCAAATATATTGTACGACTTTCGCTGCTTTACAAACAGATCCAGAGAACGCTGGGCTTGAATAAGAAGCAGGTAGATGCTCTAATGGGAGCATGGCGAGTATTCTGGAAAGATGAAATCAAATGGGCCAAAAGGTCTTCTTCATCCAAACCTCTGGTGGTCTCTCATGATCACCATGGCAACACAATACTGATAAATGAAACATCTACTTATATGGTCTATTTCCTGTTTTGTACACAACGGGAGAGTTTTGCCTGCAAGAGAATCTTCATGGGCAGCTTCCAAATTACTGTCAGTGCTGAAGGATGACATCACAGATAACGTTCCTTCTCCGAGCCCTGCACTCACATTTCATTCATTGTTGTTCCTATAATGGCACATGAGATGAATAAAGCACTGTTTCAGGCACCTCTAAACCATTGGGGAAAGCTTGCCAATGTGAATGGAAAGTTAAGTGCGGCAGTATAATATATTTTATTGAGTGATATAGCTGTAAAGCTGTTAACTACAGAAAAAAACTCTTATAATATCAATCATAATACTTGCATTTGATATATTACTTCATTACATCAAAACCTTCACAAAGTTTTCGGTAAAAGTGTAGTGACTGTGTAATGTAGGCAAAGCTCGTAACAATGCTGGATGGACACCCGAGCTAGGAGTGCCAGCTTTGTGTCTTGCAACAAAGATATTTGTCAGTAAAACACATCTTATGGCCTCTCAGGTTGTCCCAGATAACAGCCTTAACATTGAACAGCAGAAGTGTTGTGTTTCCTTTCCATGTATAAAACATTGTTGTCTCACTAGCTTCATGCAGTGATGGGTTCTTTACATTGTATAGGATTAATAAAGAAGTGAAAGATCACACAGGCCCCTCTCATCAGGGGAGAAATGACAAAAGGAAGGGCTCAGAGGGTCACTAAAGATAAGGTAGAAGTGCTCAACATTTATCAGAGTACTCTTGACCAACCAGGAGTGCCATTTGGCCATGTCAGGGATTAAGACCTGCTTTCAAATCGAAATAACGCACATCCTCAACATTATTGTGTGTTATGTTGCTTAGCAACCAACATGGTCTTGGCAGTTTGAAGCTCAGAGTAACCCAGTTGCTTTATGCTTCATTTTAACTGTGTCTAACAGCGAAGGAGGATACTTTAAAAAAAATTGCTCACTGAAGTGAAGAGGGGGAATTCAGGTTTAAAAAATGAATCTAGCATTTATTGTGCAATTATTGTCTTTCACCTGCCCGAGTCAATGCCTTGAGGTTCTTTAGATGAGGAAATCGAGAGATGCCAGAGAACTTCTTGAAATTGTACTTGAAACCACGATAACGTGATCCAAACTTACCACCAAATTCAACTTGGCTGCTGACCTCACTGTTGTTTTGGGGTGTTGCAGGTGCAGAATAGCTGTCACATTCATCTATATGTGCAGGAGACAACAACAACAATTTATATAGATACATTAGAGTAGCATTAAGAAATTATTCCAGCAAATTGATATGATACAATATGATTGAATTCTGCATTAAGTTAGAAAGGGATATAGTTAACTCCGAGACAAGTATTCTGAATTTAAATAAGACTAATTTTGTCCCTACTAATTTTGTAGGTATGAGGAAAGACTTAGGTAAAATACACTGGAGAATCAGATTAAGAGGTAAAAATGTAGACCAACAGTGGCAAATATTTAAGGATGTAGTGCATAATTCTCAGCGGTCACATATTCCCTTGCGGAATAAGAGTACCACAGGGAAAACAATTCATCCGTGGCTAACTAGAGCAGTTAGGGAAAGCATCAAATTAAAAGAAAAAGCTTATAAAACTGCCAAGAAAAGCAGCAAATCTGAAGATTGGGAGAGTTTTAGAAACCAGCAAAGAAAACCTAAAAAACTAATTAAGAGCGAGAAAAAGGAGTATGAGGGTAAGCTAGCTAGGAACATTAAGTCAGATTGTAAAAGTTTTTACAAATACATTAAGAGGACTAGTGAGGGTAAATGTAGGTCCACTTCAGTCAGAGATGGGAGAAGTTGTAATGGGGGATAAGGACATGGCAGAGTCCCTAAATGGATACTTTGCATCTGTCTTCAGCCTAGAAGACACAACAATTCTGCCAACAATAGAGATGCACCAAGGGGATCAGGACAGGGACCAACTTAGGGAAATTTTCATTAGTAGAGAATTGGTGCTAGGGAAACTGTTAGCACTAAAAAATGACAAATCCCCTGGTCCGGATGGCTTGCATCCCAGGGTTTTAAAAGAGGTAGCTTATGAGATAGTGGAGGCCTTGTGTCTGATCTTCCAAAATTCCTTGGATTCTGGAACAGTCCCCATGGATTGGAAGATCGCAAATGTCACACCACTATTTAAAAAAGGTGGAAAGGAAAAGATGGGGAACTATAGGCCAGTTAGTGTCACATCAGTGATAGGAACATTTTTAGAATCGTTAATTAAGGATGTGGTAGTGCGGTATTTAGGGAGCACAATATAATTAGGCCAAGTCAACATGGCTTCACAAAAGGGAAGTCATGTTTGACAAATCTCATAGAATTTTTTGAGGATATTTCGAGTAAACTAGATAAGGGTGAATCAGTGGATGTGGTCTATTTGGACTTCCAGAAGGCATTCGATAAGGTGCCGCATAAAAGGTTAGTCCAAAAGATAGGGGCCCATGGAATTGAGGGGAGCATATTAACGTGGATTGGGTAGGAAACAAAAAGTAGGGATAAACGGGTCCTTTTCAGATTGACGGGATGTGACTGGTGGAGTGCCACAAGGATCAGTCCTTGGGCCTCAGCTATTTACCATCTACATCAACGATCTAGATGAGGACATTGAAGTTAATATATCTAAATTCGCGGATGACACAAAACTAGGAGGAAGTGTCAACACAGAGGATGACATTAAAAAAATGCAGCGAGACATAGATAGGTTAGGTGATTGGGCAGGTAGGTGGCAGATGAAGTATAATGTAGGGAAGTGCGAAGTCATCCACCTAGGTAGCAAAAACAGTAGAGCGGGTTATTTTTTACAAGGGGAGAGATTGGAATGTGTTAGCGTCCAGAGGGACTTGGGTGTCCTTGTACACCAATCACAGAAAGTTAGTCTGCAGGGGCAGCAAACAATTAGGAAGGTGAATGGTATGTTAGCATTCATTATGAAAGGATTAGAGTATAAGAGTAGGGAAGTCTTTGCTGCAACTATATAGGGCCCTGGTGAGACCACACCTGGAATACTGTGTGCAGTTTTGGTCTCCGTATTTAAGGAAGGATGTACTTGTCTTGGAGGGGGTGCAGCGTAGATTTGCTAGGTTAGTACCAGGGATGAAGGGGATGAATTACGAAGATAGGCTGACCAATTAGGGCCTATATTCTCTAGAATATAGAAGAATTAGAGGGGATCTTATAGAAACCTATAAGATCATCAAAGGGCGTGATAGAGTAGATAGTGGGAGATTGTTTCCCCTGGTTGGAGAAACTAAAACCAGGGGTCACAACCTTAAAATCAGAGGTCAGCCCTTTCGCACTGAGTTGAAGAAGAACTTCTTCACTCAAAGGATGGTGAATGTATGTAACTCACTACCCCAAAGGGCTGTTGACGCTCAGTCCTTGAACATATTCAAGACTGAGATAGATATATTTCTTATTGCAAAAGGGATTAAGGGATATGGGGATAAGGCAGGGTTATGTTATTAGCTGGAGTTAGATTAGAAGATCAGCCATGATTGAATGGCGGGGCAGGCTCGAAGGGCCAAATGGCCTACTCCTGCTCCTACATGTTGTGTTATATTCACAATCCAAGACCAGAACATTTTTATTGGAAGTGATTTCTGAAGCAGAGAAGTCCCAATTATTATAGGTGGAAATGTTAATTCAATAGCCACTGAGCCTTTGGTGAATCATATGGAATACAAATTCTGCTGTTTCAGCCAAAAAAAGCAATCTATCCTTCTTTCCAAATTACTGATCGATCTGTTGTGCATCTGTTAGTAGCACTCTTGCCTCTGAATCAGAAAGTTGTGGGGTTAAGCCACATATTGGGAGTTGGACCCACATAACATCTGCTGACACTTCAGTAGAAGTCCTGTAGCTCAGTGGTTAGAGCACTCGCCTTGCAAGCGAGACACCTGAGTTCAATTTCAGGCAGGGCGAAACCTTGGGCAAGTTTCCTTACTCCACACGTCTAATAATAATCCCTCCAAAACAAAACAATAATAAATTGGTCATTTTCAATCCACGACTGTTTGTGGGACACTGCTGTGCGCAATTGGCTGCTGCGTATCGCCCACAAATGTATGGTCAATTCACTTTACAGTCTATTCTGTGAAGCGCTTTGAGACGTAGAGAAGACGTGAAAAGCGCTATATAAAAATGCAAGGGTTATTTTATTATTATAGTATAGTGCTGGAGGTGTGCTGCATTGTTGGAGGTGCCTCATTCGGATGAGATGTTAAACTGAGGTCTTGTCTGCCTGTTCAAGTGGATGGTAAACATTCCATGGTACTATTTGAAAAGAGAAGGGAGTTTCTCCCAGTGTCTTGGCCAATAATTCCCCCAAATCAAATTGGGTACTGATTTCATGGTTGTTTGTGGTACATTGCTGCATGCGAACTGACTGCTGCGATCGCCCACAAAATAAACAGTCAGTGCACTTTACAGTACATCCTGTGAAGCACCTAGAGACGTTCTCTATCTTTACTTAAGATTTCTATCATCCTCAGATTTATTCTCCATCATTCGCGGTATTGAGGTCTGTGATTATGTTTTCATTCAGATGGAGAGCTGAAGGCAATCATTCAGGAAACAATTGCAGTTATTAGTCAATCCATCACAGCACATACAAAAACAGAAGTCGCTGGGAACACTTAGCAGATCAAGCAGCATATATGGAGAAAGGAAAGTGAGTCAACGTTTCGGGTCCACGACCCTTCGTCAAACACATACACTTGTGTGTGTTTAAAATAAATTATAAGTTATTGATAAAGATATGAAAACATGCATGCTGTCTGGTTAGATTCTGATATTCATTGATACTTGTTCCTATTACATGTACTAATACCTTGAATTAGGGTCTTTTTAATGGATGCTTATACTTATTCATAAGGACTTCAAAATGTTTATCACAGGAATACTATAATGTGCTGACCTGAAAACCACAATAAATTTACATTTATATACAGCCTTTCAAGTTGGGAGGAAATCCCAATGTCCTGGACAGTTCAGGTTTTGCACCCAAACTGTGGGTGGGAGTTGAAGGGGTGGGGGCCAAAGGGGATAAAGGGGAGGAAAGACAGCTGAAAGTGTGGTTAAACAGAAAGGTCTTCATATGGACATTGAAGGAGGTGAGGGAAGAGGCGAGTCGTAGAGATTCCGGGCTGGGCTTCCAGCAAGTGGGGGCAGATAGGCTGAAAGCTTGACCACCAATGATAGGGCAGGAAGGGCAGGAACATAAAGCCAGCCCACTGGAAAACATTCTCTAAACAGCTTTGTGAATTCTGGTAAAAAATGGTGATCAAGACAGATACTTTGGACGTAAGGATATTAAAGGATAGAGAGAAAGGGCAGGGAAATGAGATGAAAAGATCTACAATGATCTAATAACTGGCATAGCAGCCTAGACAGGTTGAATAGTCTCCTCCCATTTCTATGTTTGGCAGCTTGGTAATTGCTTGTTAAAGCAGTCTTGAACAAATCCCTGTTAACACACACTGTTTTTTCATTAAAATCTAAAATTAGCCAAATGCCCTTATCCTGAATGCAAGTTAAAGCTCATCTTTCAATTCATAGCATGAGTGGGTAGAGCTGCCATACAATACTTTACAAAACAAACAAGTTGCTGCACAGAGAAACTATTATGATCACATATAGGAACAAATAAAATATTTTATTGCCTACTGATGTCTGAGTTTCAGAAGCTTGTGCTGTCTTTTTGTTCCATGATTGGAAAGATAAACATGGATTTGTTCTTCCTTCAAACCTACCTTGTAATCAAAATGAAGAAAACATTTTGGCCTGTTTAATCTTATCCTTATAGAACACCATCCCTACTGTCTTCCCTACTGTGCCCTCTTGTCTTTCTCCCTCGGCATATCTGAAAGTATTATTTGATATTCACTTTATAAATCTCATTAAGCATCTTATATGCCTCTAAGTTCTCCTTTGCAACAATTCATTTGAAGGCTGCAGAGTCCAAGCTTATCTAATCATTTACCTTAGCTCATCTCTCCAGAACTGAGGATCAGCCACTTGCTTTCCTCGATATTGCCTCCAGGGGCCCCTTATGTCATGGTGACCAGAACTCTCTGCAATACCTAACCAAAGCACTGTACAACTGAAGCATAACGTCTACAACAACTTACATTTACATGGTGTCTTTCATGTAGGGTAATAATAATAATAATAGTAATAATCCTTGCATTTGGTATAGCGATTTTCACGTCTTCTAGATATTTCAAAGGGCTTCACAGAATATACTGCAAAGTGAATTGACTGTATATTTGTCACCAAAACGCAGCAGCCAATTGCGCACAGCAGTGTCCCACAAGCAGTCGTGGATTGAGTGACCAATTTATTATTGATTTTTTTGTTGAAGGATTATTATTAGGCGTGTGGAGTAAAGAAAGTTACCCAAAGTTTTGGAATCGAACCCAGGTCTCTCGTTTGCGAGGCGAGTGCTCTAACCACTGAGCTACAGGACTCCACTTTGGGTAATGTTTCAAAGCATTACAGAGGTGGTCCCAAGACACCAAGCAATGAGGAAAGTGGGGGAGGTGGTAGATGACCATAGAGGTGGTTGAAGGGGTAGGTTATCAGAGGTTTTTAAAATATTAGCTTGGTTCAATCAGCAGCAATATTGCTCTGAGTCAGAAAGTTGTGAGTCCAAGCTCCACATTGGGACTTTGAGCTCACAGTCTAGGATGTTACTCTAATGTAGTGCTGGAGGAATGCTTCATTGTTGGAATTGTGTTTTTTGAATAAGATGTTACATTTAGATCCCATCTGGCAGTTCGGGTGGACATTAAAGATCCTATGGGCCTATTTGAAAAGATAAGAGGGTCTCTCTTGATATCCTGATTATCAATCACCCAGATTTTTTTTTAAAAATTAGTCATTCACTTCATGACTTGTGGGATATTGCTGTGCACAAATTGACTGCCACATTTGCCTTCAAATATACAGTCACTGTATTTTACAGAAAACTCTGAGAAGTGTTTTGAGAGGTAATAAGGCACGATATCAAACCTAAGGATTGTTATATTCAAAGAAAGATAGAAAAGGGAGGAGGTGGAGGGCTTCAGGGAGAAGGTCGAGACATATTGACTGAAGCCCGGTCACCAATGGTGGAGTAGAGAGAGTGAGGAATATGCACGTTTGCCAAACAAAGGAGCCAGGGTGTCTTCTAAGGATCTGAACTAAACTGATTTGACAATGTAGCATCCTGTTTTCTTTGCTTTTTGTTGCTTCACACTATCTTGATATGGTGAACAATGAGTCAATTAACACCCCTAGGTCTCTTTCAACTTCACTCTTGGCAAGATCTACATGGGACCTATGTGCAGTAACTTTCATTTCATGGCTACGTTGGAACTTTACTGTGCGCAAATTGACTGCCATGTTTGCCCACAACTACACCGTCACTACACTTTACAGTACATCCTGTGAAGGACTTTGAGACATCAGCCTGATATGACAGGCGCTATCTCAAATGGAAAGATTATTATTATTTATCTGAGTAAACTTTTTTTTCTACGATTAGTTCAGGTGAGCACGCTGTTGAGCTCTCTTTGTAAGATCTTGGCTTCTTTTCTGATTCCAAAATTCCCCTAACTTGGTGCCATCTGCAAATATAACTTGTGCTGAGTGTGAATTCAGGTCATTTTTGTGTAGTGGGACCTGAAGATATGCTGGCGCAGCAGGATTTATAGACACTATGCACAGGTGTCATTGAAATGTGAAGTGAGCTGAATACCTCCTTCCTGAATATGGGCTGTAACGCAGCTTGCAATTTATAGGATGGATAGTTGCATCTGTTACAATTTGCAAAACAAAACAAGTAGCTGCATGGTTCAAGCTGTTATTTTCATATGTTAAAGATTTAATTGCCCAATTCTGTTTGTATTTCAGCCCATCAAAACTTATCATGCTCCACAATCTACTGTGAAGGGTGTTATGTAAATGCAATTCATGGATCAAAACACTGGGTTGCTGGTTAGTGCAATTTTGGGTTAATTCTGAAGTCTAATGAGTGCTGCAGTCAGCTTCAGACCCAACCGTTGCAATGTAGGTAGCAATATGGAGTCACACCTGCCAATCAATGTCTTTAGTTGCAGACATTGTCAGAAATTTTGAACATAGTAATAATTAACACCCATTTTATAATTATTGTCAGTGTTAGGTAACACATCCACGTATATTACAGTATCCACATGAACAAAAGTGACTGAGACAGTAAAGACATGCTGTAAATGCCAATGTTTCTGAAGTACAAGAGGTGATAGACCTGATGTATCCATCAGAGATCCCACCGCAATCTGTTAGATTTTAATAAAGAGAAAAGATGAGATTTCTCTTTTCATGAAATTTAATGATTCTTCTGAAGTTCATCCTTTTCTATCGGTGTGTAGTTGAATTGGTGTATCATTTTATATATACCCAGACAAAGAAATGGAAAATCTAA
This sequence comes from Callorhinchus milii, assembly GCF_018977255.1. Classification (NCBI taxonomy): domain Eukaryota; kingdom Metazoa; phylum Chordata; class Chondrichthyes; order Chimaeriformes; family Callorhinchidae; genus Callorhinchus; species Callorhinchus milii. The sequence goes on from NW_024704743.1 coordinate 64,584,635, forward strand.
TGGAAAAATTTAAGGAATCATATGGAAGTATAGACGTCACAACTTGAGCTGACTGGAAATAATTTGCATGTATTGTTATAGTTTGCTTACTTGTTGGAAATTAATTGAATTCACTGCGAGCTAGAGATAATCACAAACAATATAGGGATAAAACCGTATCATCCATTTCTCTAATCCCTACAACAAAAGAGGAATGCGAAATTGCCCAATTACAAATTAATTCTACTATTAAAAATATGTAAGATCAATTTTCAGTTGAAAGTCAAGTTTTTACATAAAATTGTGTGCTAGCCAGTTGCTATCACACTCACCTCAGAGTCAGGAGGTTATGGGCTTAAGGTCCCTGTTCAGGTTGATGTTAAAGATCCAATGGCACTATTCGAAAAGAGAAGGGAGTTTCTCCCGGTGTCCTGGCCAACAATCCCCCAAATAAAATTGGTCATTCACTTCATGGCTGTTTGTGGGACATTGCTGTGAATAAATTGTCCTCCCCATTCATCTTCAAAATACACAGTCAATACATTTTCACCCACAAAATACACAGTCAATTCACTTTACAGTATATCCTGTGAAGCACTTTGAGATGTCTCAATGACGTGATAAGGCGCTATATCAAATGCAAGGATTAGGATTATTATTATTATTATGTCACTGAGGCACAAGACATTTCAATGATGTGATAAGGCGCAATATCAAATGTAAGGATTATATAATTATTAACTGGTCATGGCGGAAGAGGTAAAACCTGAACCTGAACATTCATTACTGACACTATAGGAACAATCCTAATAATAAATTATTAAATTTGGGAATGCAGCTATTCATGATTGTTCAGTATTTCACTTCCAATATAAACAGATAGTAGATTTAGTCAGGCTCTTTCTGCAGGTGATAACAATGGAGGTTCAGCTGAAGATTACCCTTTGAACCATTTGGTTTCAGCCAGTTTAATATAACTGGATCCAAATCAAGGGTGTGTTATGAGCTACTTTATTTGTCAATCAAAACACTCATAAATCCGCCACTCTAAACCACACCTTGTTCCACTCCTAGTGTAATTTGTGTATTTCCTGCTTTTCTTTTTATTGGGCCCTTTTGTTAATTGGCAATTTACTCTTAAAGGAGTATCCAACACTAGGCACTGTTTTCCTATTATGCCAACAAACTGTTCCAGTGACCCAGACTTTACACCTGGTCATCCATTACAGCTCCTGACCACCCTCAGTATATAGACTTCCTGGTATCTGACCTGAAATTGCCCTTCACAACAACAACAAATTGCATTTGTATAGTGTTTTTCATGTCAGGAGGACAAGCCAAGGCATTTAACAGTCAAGGGTTTGCACAACACTGAAACTATGCCTTCTTGTCATGGTCCTTCAGCACATACACAATTAGCATTAGCTGGACAATTATCAGTAGCTAGAATGAGCTCTTCTCAAGAGCCTATTTCAATACAAAATATTCTCAATCCCCCCAAAATATTAAGTGAGACCATCTTTGAACAGATGAACATTGGACAATTAATCAATTGGGTGGTATTAATAAATTAATTTAACCTCTAGAGCTCGGATGCAAATAGAAGGGAGCAAGGGATGAATTGAATACTGCCTCTTCTGTGAAATGAATGGGACACTGTACTTATTGAACTGTGAATTTTGAATCACAAAATGGTCCTCACTCATGGCCAAAACCTCCTCAGTTCACACTGAAATCACAGAATATTGCAAAAAAAAGTTTTATCACAAGCTCCAAGAGAACACTCATGATTCTTGCTTGTTGCAAACACTAAACAAAGATAATGATTGTATAATCACAGACTTTTCACTAAAATAAACTCTAATCATACTAGCTTATGAATGTTCACAGTCGAAAAATAAACACGGATATCTTCCAACAACAGGACAATAAGTTTTAATTTATGTTCTTTAAAAGAAGTAAAATTGACTTTTGAGTGTAAGAATTACAGATCTATCTTTTTGTTTGCATTCACCTCAATTATCCTGATCTTTAAATTATACAGTTATCTTAAATGTTCTTCCTTCAGAGAAAGAGAGATTTTTCAAAAAAAAGTAGGTTATCAATCTGAATACAGAAGAGACCTTAAACATGATGCAGGAGAAAAATCACAAAACTGTTCTTGGGAAATAAATAGATTGGTGTGGGTTCTTTTATACCTGATCTGTGGAAGGAATGTATTTAACAAACCAAATTTTAAAGGATGTTGAAACATCTTCCTCCAGCAGATGGATGTTATTGGATACTATGGTTACCTTTTGGAATTACTGCATTAATTCAGTATCATGTCTAAGGAAATGCCATTCTAACAATGTAATGGAAAGGTCACTCGGTTTAGAGATCGTGACACAACCCAGTAAATAAGAATTTTGAAACAGAAGTCATACAGGTAAAGGTTGCAAACTTTTCAAACTGTGCAAACATTCATTTGGAGATTATTAGAGTATAAATCTGAGCAGAGAGAAACGATGAAAGTATTTTGAATTAAGCATCAGCCCAAATCTAGTTTGACTTTCTCAATAGATGAGACAAGGGAAAGGACATGAATCTTTACCCCACTATTTTTGTTGAAAAGGTTCAGTCTTGAAAGGAGACATCTCAGAGGAGACCTTACACAGAGATATAACATTTTAAATGGGATTGAAAAAGTAAACCCAGAACTATTTCTTAATGGGAGTTTAATTAACAATGGGAGCAAGTTGTCAAGAGGTGAGGTTGAAGCCAGGAAACTGATTTAAAAAAATATAGGCTATGATGAGAAGGTGGTAGGTGGGTATTCTGGAAGGATGGGATTTAATGGGCCAAAGGGCCTTGTTCATCCGAACGAATCTCGTGATCCTGTGTTTCTATGAATGAAGGACAAAACTGCTGCTGGTGACTTCTCCATTCCTATTTTGATTAAATTGCAGGCAGATGCAGTGATTAAGCAGTGTTATTTATTCATTTTCAATGTAATGGATATGTTATTTCTTGCCTTCAATTGATATTGAGTGGTGTTTTATTGTTAGTTTGCAGGTCATACTATATTCATTTGATTCTGGGAACAAAATGAAGATGATTTTCAGTTTTCTACAATTGATGTGATTTAAATGGCAGCTAACAAAATCGAAACCCATTCATGAATGACACGTTAATGTTCATTTAGTGACCCCAGCTATTCGCGCTGATAGAAACTGTTATTGTATTGCAGCAGATGGAAGCACCCAGTGTTGCTCTCGGCAACATGAATTCTGCTCATTCTGGGAAATTGTAGACTAGGTCCCAGATTTCTAACCAAATTTCAAAATAAGGATAGCTCGATGACCTATATGAACTCAGCTCTGAAACAGATTGTAACATAGCATAATTTATATTGGTCTGACTGACGTACTTCCAGTTGTCGTAACGATGTGCAATTTATAAAGGAATCCCATTAGGTTTCTCACATTTTAGACATATTATTGGATGCAGCTTGCCGATAGTTAAATGACAATTCTCACTTTTTACTCTTCTAAATTAGGTGCTGGGCAGTGAAAGTGCGGTACTCTTTGTTCCAAGGAATAAGATTACAGATAGGATAAGAGAGATGCAAATCTTCCAAATAGCTTTTGTCCTTGTCTAAATTTATTATATAACCATAAAAATGCATTATCACTGCTGTTGTTGTGTTTGTTAACTCCTTATTTGCATACAGATTCAGTACACAGTTGGATACCTTTACCAATGTAACTTTTGTCCATCATTTCTATTGCCACAAATCAAAGTAATAAGCTACAAGAGAATTGCATTATTTCATTTCTGCCTCATTGCACAGAATCAATTGTGAAGGATATCACATTTTGTCCTTTGAAGTGGAAATAATATCATAAATAACAGTCCTCTGTGTGTCTCATGCACAAAATACATGCACTATTTCAGCCACGTGTTCATGCTTTTTTTTCGTTTGGGTTTATATAAGTTTATAGGAACTATGATTCACAATACTACTACTGTACTGTTTTTCGTAACAGAAGAGAACGAATGAATACTGATCACTTAAACTGAAGGAATGAAAAGTTTTACTGTGAGACACACTGAATCTGTAATCTACACAATGAATAAGAGAGACTGCACAAGTCACAAGAATGGATGGGTTGTAGAATCCCAGGGAAATTCCACATATGTGGAAATCTCACTCTGACTTGGATACCCTTAATCATGTGTTTTTGACTGTGAAAGTTTTCACATGTGAAATCGCACTTCCTAGTATGCTTACTAATGTATTCACTTCAGATTGCCAAGTATTTTCAAATAAGTTAATAAAAGAAATAATGATCCTTGCATTTGATGGGAGGTCATCAGGAGCATGTGCCAAACCACTTCACAGGATTTACTGTGAAGTGTAGTGACTATATTTTGCAGGTGAACAACACAACAAATTTGTTCACAGCAGTGTTCCACAAATAGCTATAAAGTGAATGACCAATTTAAAATGAATTATTCTTATTATTTAATTACTGCACAAACTCAGCAGCTGCTTTAGTTCTTCCAGTGTTTATATGTCAGCTTGGTTCAGTTGGAAACGCTCTCACCCCAGAGTCAGAAGGATTTTCAGGACCGTGGGAATGCACAGGACCAGAAAAGACCATTGCCAGTCCAATTATAATGCTCTTCATTGTAGTGCCAGTTATTGATTATTTGCTGTGCAAGTGCATGTCCGACCAGCTGACTTCCTGTATACTGGCTGGCTCCCGCACTTAATAATAATGTTAATCCTGGCCTTTGTTGTAGTGCTTTGTATTGCCTGCTCGCTGGACTTCCCAACTCTTCCCTCCACAAACTGCAGATTATTCAGAACTCTGCAGCTCGTGTCCTCTCCTGCACCAGACTCCAGGAGCTTATCACTCCCTGTTCTTGGCTGGCTCCACTGACTCCCTCAAGAAAATTTAGTACAAAATCCTGTACTCACCTCCAAGGTTCTCCACGGTCTTGCTCCCCATTAACTCTCCGACCTGATAACCCCATATCAGCCTGTCCGCTCCCTCCGTTCGGCGGACACCAGCCTGCTTCAGGTCCCCCGCAGTTCCCGCTCAACCATTGGCGGTCAGCCATTCAGCATCTCTGCCCCCACACTCTGGAACTCTATCCTGCAATTCCTCCGTCTCTCCCTCTCTCTTGTGAAATGCGGCAGCTAATTGTACACAGGTGGCCATTTGCACACAGTTATGTCCCACAAACAACCATGAAGTGAATGATTTTATTTCGGGGTTGGTTACCAGAACATGAGGAGAAACTCCCTTTACTTTTGGAAGAGTGCATAAGATATTTAATGCCCACCTCAGGAGACAGACTGAACCTTGGATTAACGTCATGACCAAAGAACAGCACCTCTAACAATGCAGCACCTCCCCAGCATTGTACTGGAATGTCAACCTAAGCTGTAAACTCAAACTCGCTATGTGGGCTAAACAACCTTGTTCATCCAGAGGCAAGAATGCTACCAATTGAGCCAGGCTGACACAGCACAAAGAAAATAATACTGTTGATAACCTGGTGACCTGGAAGTCTGCCATTTGGCTTCACCAACACTAAAAACAACTGACATTAGGTCATCAGGTCACCACTGACAACACTTATTGAATTGCACATGTGCAGTGTACAAGAAGTGATATCTATCGTAATGTAATATCCCAGAAATTGGCCATTTTGGGTTTCAAGCGGCAATCAACAAGCCTGCGGGAAGTGAGGCAGACACCTCTGTGCATGCGCAATGAAACTGGAGAACCCTGCCTCAGTATAATTGGTGGGTGAGCTTTCAGCCATTCTACCCCCACCCCACCCTCTCTGGAACTCCATTCTGGATTCCCTCCTTCTCATACCCTCTTTCACTGCCATAAATCTTACCTTTTTGGCCGCACTTTCAGTCATCTTCCCTCCCACTCCTCAGCTCCTATTCCCACCCTCAACTCAGGCTTCTAGCAGCTGAGTCACATACTGAGATGTCCTCCTGATGTGAAAAGAGCCAAATAAATGTAAATTGGTTTGTGAAATCGCCTATTAAGTAAAGTCTGAATTTAAGACACTTTTCCAAAATTTCATAATCCTTAAGACAATGAAAAATACTTCCCACTCTTTACCATTCTCTGTGTACACTCCCCCCCCCCGTCACCCCCATAATCTCTCTCAGTGAAATTAATTGCCAGTTTAGTCTTGAATTAAGAATGTTAGATTTCATACAAGGCCTTGGCGACAGATTATCAATATGTGAATGACTGGTGAACCTTTTAATTCTGGTGCTCCAGTCAATAACACATTAGCAATAGCAGCTTGACATGCCCAACCATTGCGGAGTGGCTTTGATTTATATTTCATCTGCAATCAGTGATTAAAAAGGACAGACCAAAATAAAATAGAAATGGCAGTCTGTGTCAGGCATTTATCCTTTTTTTTGCTTTGCAGAAACAAGTTAATAATGGGGAAGGTTCATTAGAAGGCAGACCAGATTCTAATAACTCAATCTCAATGATGTTATCACAATGCTTGCTGCTCTGCAATGTAGTCTCAGTCCTTCAGTGCAGAGCTAATTACCAATCACTGTGTGAAAATAGTCTTTAGCCAATTGTTTGCAGTTTCATCCGCTTTGTCACACCATCACCATTGGCTGTGCGGTGATGGAGGATAGAGGATTATACATAGAATATTGGATGTTTAACTATTGGCTCATAAATCAAACGGCAGGGTTAAAAAGGTAATGTTTCCTAGCAGATTTGATGTGATAGTTATCATATCTCACATCAAATCTCTTAGGCAACATTGATATTTTCACCTCAATTAACATCACTTGTTAGGTTTACGCAACAATAAACAACACTGCATCTTGGTATTTTATACAACTCTTATACAGCTCTGGTGAATACATTAGTTAGCCCACGAGGACATGGAATTCCATAATTTGCTTTGATCAGTAGAGTGTTTGACACATATGGAAAACTACCATGCTTAAGTGTGAAAAGTTCTGATGGAAAGTTCCAGATTTTTCGGTCAGTTGAGAGTCGGTCACTTGCAGGAACCCAGCACCATGCTTAAGAGTATCCAAACCAAACTGAGTGGGACTGATCCCTTTGCCTCTTACAATGTTTTCTGTTGAACCGTGCAGAGCCATATATTTGCACTTTAAGTAACCACTACCATATCTCACTGGGAAACCCAGTGCAACAAGTCCCCAGGTGAGTCTGCCAGCAGAGTTCCACAAATAATAATCTCACTCACTCCATGACTTTTTTGGTGGACACTGCTATGAGAAATTGACTGCCACGTTTCGCCTACAAAATACACAGTTACTGCACTTTACAGTATATTCTGTGAAGCACTCTGAGACTCTTCATGTGATAAGGTGCTATATCAAATGCAAGGGTTATTATTATCTACAAATGGAAATTTCGCTGTATTTGGAATTGAATGTGCACTCTGTCTCTCTAAGGAGGGATACACCTGCTTACCTGATTCTGGAGAATATTAGGCACAGGCTGACAAGAGCAAAGGCTTGGGGATTCCCAGAGTATGTGTTGAGGTACTGCTGCAGTTTAACCAGCTAAAACCACAAGTATGTAGTTATTGAGAGCACTGTCTAGTAAGCTTGTCCAGTTAAGACCATCCTCAGAGCACTTAACAGTGGCAGATATTGACACTGAGCAAGGGAGAGGGGGGAGGTGACCATAGGTATGGTCGAAGAGGAAGGTTTTCAGGTGTGATCTGAAAGCAGACAAGGCAGAGGAATTGAGGCAGAGAATTCCAGAGCCTTAGGCTTAGTGGCTGAAGGCACGTTGCCAATGGAGAAGCAGAGGAACCAAGAGATGTATAGGAGATCAGAGTCATCTGAGCGAAAGTGTTGAATAGATTAGTGGGGTGTAAGTAGATCAAAGAAGTGGGACGTCCTCCCGACGTGAAAAGCGCTATATCAAATGCAAGGATTATTATTATTATTATTATTAAGTGGAGACCTGATAGCGAAGCATTTCCAGCAATTCAAGCAATTCCAGAGAGAATCTATCACATTAATTGTTGAAATATTACTCTGCCGTCTGATGAACAATGAATTATTATTGTAGTCATTTATGAACTGATTATACCGCACCTCAAGGCAACCAACAAAGAAATCTACATTATAATGTCATGAGTCTATTTTATTAGGCCATAAATGTTGATAATAAAGTGGCATTGACCCATAATCATGAAATTGAAATTATATTCCTTTCAAGCAGGCTTTTATAATACTATCTAATTACTAAAGTCTTACCTCCACAGTTGTTATTTAGTGATATACTGTATATTAGCTGAGTGGAAACTTGACGTAGAATTTGCCTCATGTTAAGCATTCTATTTGAAGAATGAAAAAAAACACTGGAGAAATATTGCAACAAATTCCCATTCATGACTTTTCTTCAGCAGTGCAATTTTGTCCTGAAATTGTCCTCTGACTGCAATAAACTTTTTATATAGCAGACCTCAGAGACAGAATCCTTTACAGATTGTATTTTTCCATTTAGTGTTTTTTTTGTTACTGGGATTAAATTTCTCACTTAATTAACACCAGCCAATGTTCTACAAAACTAATGTCCTGCACAATTCCTGAATCTCCCCCTCCCGCTGTATAGTAAATATATTAATAATAATAATTCTTGCATTTGATATAGCACTTTTTCACATCTTCTCAACACCTCAAAGCGCTTCACAGAATATACTGTAAAGTGAATTGACCGTATATTTGTGAGCGAAACACAGCAGCCAATTGCGCACAGCGGTGTCCCACAACAGTCGTGGATTGAAAATGACCAATTTATTGTTGTTGTTTTTTGGAGGGATTATTATTAATTAAATGATTAAATGATTATTAATAAAGTGACCAGCAGATCTTTATGTCTCAACAGTGTAATGGATGCCAAGCGATGTGTGAACCTTACAGAAACAAGACATATTTTCTAGTTTCACTGATTGTTATTAGATATATAATAATAATAATCCTTGCATTTGATCTAGCACTCTTCGAGACGTCTCATGTTTGATATCTGTTTAGCTCAGTCTGTAGCATTTCCACTTTGTCACTTGTGTCTGTGGTTTGAAAGGTATGGGTTCAAGCCCCATGTTGGCAGAATGTCTGTCAGACATCAAGTCCTGGATGAGAGCTAACTTTCTACAGTTGAACGTCAACAAGACTGAGGCTCTCCTGATTGGCTCCTGTCAGCACCTCCATACCTCAGGCGTTGATAGAATCACCTTTCATAGTTGCACACTCCACCTTATTAAGTCAGTCTGGAACCTTGGCATTTTGTTTCACCGTCAACTGTCCCTTCTATCCCACATCCATGCCATGACCCGCTCTGCCTTCCACAGCTCTGCAACATCACTCGGCTCCACCACTGCCTCTCTCCTCAGGCCTCCGAAACCCTCATCCATCCATTTATTACATCTAGGCTTGACTACGCCAACTCCCTGCTTGTCAGCCATCCCAACTCTTACCTCCAGAACTCTGCAGCTCGTGTCCTTTCCCTCACCAGGCTCCGTGACCCCATCATCCCCACTCTCACCCAGCTCCACTGGCTCCCCATCCCCCAGAGATAGAAATCAAAATCCTCATCCTTGCCAGCAAGGCCCTCCACGGCCTTGCCCCTCCCTACCTCTGCAACCTGTTGAGCTCTTATCAACCTGTCAAACTCCTTCCACTCAGCAGGCTGTGATCGGCTCCTCATCCTCCACCTGGCTTACCCCAACATCACCGGTCGGGCCTCCAACCTCTCTGAAAGCACCCTTTGGAACTCTATCCCACAGCCCCTTCATCTTGCTCCCTCCCTTGACTCCTTCAAGGCATGTCTCAATACTCCCTTCTTCAACCATGCCTTTAGCCACCCTTCTACCCTCCTTGCCCTCCACCCCCTTGATCCAACCCCCTGCTCGGATCCAAATCCCTGACTGTCCAGAGCCTTGGGACATTCTTCTGACGTGAAAGGCCTTGTCTGTGTGTTCGGAAGAGAAAAGAGATGTTTTCGTGTGCATGTTATATGAAGTGGTCATTTACTTTGTGGTTCTTTGTGGAAATTTATTGTTGCAAATGGTTGTTCTTTATGCCTGGAATTCAGTCACTGCACTTACTGGTAATTACATGTTAAGAGGTCGGAACATCAGTTGTTTCTTATATGAGAATCATCAGCAATTAAAATGTAATTTACATAATTATCATCCTTGCATTTGATAACATCATCAAAACATCTGGAAGTGCTTCACAGAGTTTACTGTAAAATGTAATAATTGACCCGCCTAAAGACCTTCCTTTTCAATCATGCTTCCTATATATAATCACAGTCACCTCCCCCCTCCCTCTCCCCCTGGTTTGGGGTCAGACTCTGCCATTGTCAAGCACTCCAGGACCCTATATAAATGCAAGTTATTGTTCTAATTTCTCCTTGCCATGCTAGAAATGAACAATAGGAAGTCACTGAAGTACGGTGGACATACCGTACACCAAGGAAGAGGTGTGCGCGAAGTTGGTTGGCAACCACGCATTCCAGAGCTTTGGCAAGTAATACCAGTTTTGAGATAGGGCGGTAGTAGCCGAAGTTGGAGGGATCAAGGGTAGGTTTTTTAAGGAAGGGGGTGATGACCGCAGTTTTGGGGGCGAGTGGGACTGATCCTGAGGGGAGAGACTGGTTAATAGTGTCTGCCAGCAGTGGGCAGAGGAGGGGGAGCTAAGTGATCAGCATTTGGGTAGGGATGGGGTTAAGGCAGCAGGTAGAGGGTTACATTGTGGTGATGGTGGATAAGAGGGAGGAAGGAGAGATGGGGGCAAATGAATGTAGGATGGGGGCCATGGTAGGAGCTGAGGGCGAGGTGGGTGAGGGAGATGGAATGGGGGTGGTGGTACATGACACGGGGCTGAGGGATGAAGTTGCCAAGCGGATGTTGTCAATTTTAGAGGTAAGGAAGTCCATGACCTCTTCGCACTTGGCGTTAGATGTGATGATTGAGAGTGCTTGAGGTCTTGATGGAGGGGAGAAGGATGCGAGAGGAGAAAGAAATGAGGAAGTAGTCCGAGATGGCCTTTTCCGTGATGCACAGGTTGGAAATGTCGAGGCCATGTGATGCTGAAGTAAATAACAAATGTATTCAAATACACCTTCCACAAACACAGGGGTCACAGGCCTGTGATATGGGAATTGTTCAAAGGGTAGATCTATTTCCACCTAAGACTTCTCACTCATTTGGTAGAGATGCTGTACAATGTGGAACTGAACCACACAGACTGGGAAAATCCCAGACTCAATCCCAAGTCTGAGTTAGCTGATCTCTGACTTAGTGCTGTAGAGATGCTACAATTGGCCTTACTGCATCTGGGTTAGAGAAGAAAATAATATGAGATATTAATAAGCATTTGTATCAGACGGAAAGGCAAATAGATAAAACATATGTAACCTCCATGATACAGCTAATAATCAATCAAATGAACAAGACCGGAAGGTTTTATTTTCAACAAATCACTGTGAGTTGCTCCCGGAATCCAGGCCAACAATCCCCAATAAAATCAGTCATTCATTTCATGACTGTTTGTGTGACGTTGCTGTGTGCAAAAATTGGTTGTTATGATCACAGGACAAAAAAAACCACTCCACTTTACCTTGAGAAATGCTTTTAGACAACTTCTGGATGAGCATGATGCTATACCAAATTTAAGTATTATTATTATTCTCTATTCTTTTAAAAGGTTGAGAAAAATCTCACTTTTTTTAGGTTATTTGTCTTGCCTACCATGTGCCTTATATGCTATCCCATTTTCTCCAAATATCGGTAAGCAAGCTGATTCCTAGTTTTTACTGCTGCTTTTACTGTTATAAAAATATGTAGGAAAAACCTTTGAGGTACATTTTCTCATACTCTAGTTATAAACAGATAACTTGGCAGTAATTTGCCTTCCTCTTACTCTGGCTATAAGCAAATGCATTTACAATCTATCAATCCTGCATTGTACTAGCTGGATTCAAGAACATTTACACATTGAAGTTTAACCAAGCTAAATTACTTATCAATGGCCCCATCTCTCAATAACAGGTGTAGAATTATTCTGAATGCACATTAAATGGTCAATTTCATGCAATCCAACTCGCTCAAACAATGTTCAGTGTGGTTCGAAGGTTTTGCCAGTGGATGTGTTTCAGAACTGAAAATACAGAAAAGTGAAATGAAATTCAAGCACAGCTCTGAACAGCAAACATATTGCGAATGGATTTCATTTTCAAATGGAAGCCTAACGTTCTTTTCGCAGATACGCTGCAACTTTTAGGATGATCGGAGAATTAAGCAAACAAGGGAAGACAGAAAACAAGCAAGATTTTTTTTCACAATGGATCTCACCTCTATGTTCCCTTGAAGTCCGAGTGGTTGCTGTGCTGGCTTTATATGCTGCGAGGCTGCTTGTCAATCAAAGGTTGTTTGCTACACTAGGGATTTTTCATTGGTTCTCAGATAGGCTTCTAATTAGAATCAGTCATAGCTTGAGTATCTGACCCCAATTACACACACCAGTCATGTTGACCTGTCATGGAGCAACGTTGCTGGCCACCAGAGGATCCCAGGGAGCTCTGAAGTCTGTTACTGTGCTACTCTGGCCTTCAACCTAAAAAAAGACCTTGTGAAGGCAAGAGAAGTCATAGGGAAAAAAAGTATGAAAAAAATGTCTTTAAAACCTAGCTGCATTCTCTGCTGGTAGTGCAAGTATAGAGTTGGCTTGTTTCAGTTGCTGTACTTGACTTGAGGATTACAGATTATAGATGTTTCCTGTGTTCTACATCCCAAGGGCTAGAGTCAAGTCACTGAGCACAGGAAGCTACTGCTGTAAAAGAAAGAAGAGACCGACTTTGAAATCGTGGGGTATAATTTGCAACATTTCATAACAAATGACTTGATCTTGTTTCGGGCACCTGAAGACCTGAATATCCGAAGACCTGTGTGTTCCTGATCACGGAGAACACATAGTCGCTACATATTCACTGCACTTCACAATAAATTCTGTTGGGCACTTTGAGACATCCTCCTGACTTGAAAGGCACTATATCAAATGCAATGATTATTGTTATTATTAACAGTGTGTTTGATGATCTAAGAAGAAGAATAATCCTTGCAATTTGTATCGCGCCTTTCACTTCGAGAAGATATCTCAAAGGGCTTCACAGGATTTATTGTGAAGTGTAGTGACTAAACAAAGAATGAAAGTGAGAGAAAGCTTAAGAAAGATAGAAATATACTAAGAAAGACAAAGCAAGAAAGAAAGAGGAAAAGAGAAAGAGAATAGGAACAAAAATATCAGCGACAAGGTGAATGAGAATAATTGAGAATTTCTTTTGGGCAGCCAGGTGTCTGACATGCGAAATCCATCACTAGACTTAAGGATATCGAAGACAAACTACTGTATGAAAATCTATGTTGGTCTGAATATGGTGTGCGTACTCTCTTTCCAAAGCGCTCTGCCCATTTTACCTAATCCCAAAGAGTTTGGACACAGATTGACAAGAGTCAACCCTTGGGGACCCCGGAGTGTGCACTGGGGAATTGATGGTAATAATAATAATAATCCTTGCATTTGATATAGCGATTTTCACGGTGGGAGGACGTCCCAAAGCGCTTCACAGAACACACTGTAAAGTGAATTGACTGTATATTTGTGGGCGAACGCGGCAGCCAATTGCGTACAACAGTGTTCCACAAACAGTCGTAGATTGAAAATGACCAATTTATTATTGTTTTTGGTTTTGGAGGGATTATTATTAGGTGTGTGGAGTAAGGAAACTTGCCCAAGGTTTCGCTCTGCCTGGAATTGAATTCAGGTCTCTCACTTGCAAGCGAGTGCTCTAACCACTGAGCTACAGGACTCCACACAATTAATTAAACCAGCAAACGTCATTCTGCATTGCCAGTGCTGAGAGGTTCCAGGTGACCTGTATATCAAAGAGCACAAAGCACTCTTGTAAGTGTGAACATGCACGGTAGAAAGTTTCTCAAGAGTTCCTTTATTAGGAACAAATTGATTGCATTGTTGAATAGATTTCTGGAAATCTGTTTCTGCTTCATTAAATGTGATTTTTGGCAAGGCGGTAAATTCAGTTGAAGTATCTTGACAGCATTTGATTGAGTTTCCCATTGAACTAAGTGTATAAATGATACCCCTGAACAAGCCTGGAACCTCTTGGGGAGATGCACAATCGTAGTTCTTCACATGCTTTACATCATCATTATTAGTTCTTAATAATAATAATCCTTGCATTTGATATTGCGCTTTTCATGTCTTCTAGACGTTTCAAAGCGCTTCGCAGAATATGCTGTAAAGTGAATTTACTGTATATTTGTGGGCGAAACGCTGCAGCCAATTGCGCACAGCAGTGTCCCACAAACAGTCGTGGATTGAAAATGACCAATTTATTATTGGGTTTTTTTTGGATCTTGAATCATAAAACTGATTGCAACGTAAAAGAGATCACCACTTATGATATCAGCAACAGAAAATGAACTTGAGACTCTTGAATTATTTATTTTTCTTGCATGACCCAGAAAGAAGATCTTAGCATTGTTCACTTTCCTAAATATGCCACATACCCTAAAGGTGCCTTCCTGACCCAGCTATGCAATTTCTTATGAAACTCCAATTTGAATTATTCACGCTTCAATGTAACTGTGCAGAAATGTTTCTTTCTCATTTTTCATTTTACTCAGCATTCACCAGTGGCTGCTTAGTGCTTCTGACATCTTATTTAGAATCATGCTATGGAAATAATAACCTTGTGGAGAACTGACAGAAGCTCTGAACTCAACACATGCATCATTTGCATCACATAAATAGAGAAAATATACCTAGAGAAAGTAAACCCAGAGGTATGCTTTTTAGATGTACCAAGTCATGAGGGACACGAGGGCATAAGATCACTGCTGTGAAAGGAGACTTTAGAACAAACACCAGGAAGCATTTATTTACACAGTGGCTAGTCTATGGCTTGAATGGACAATTAAGAAGAATATTGAAGTGAGGACTCTGTCCTCATTTTTTAAAAAATAGATGGTGTAATGCAAAGGTTTGTATTATGTAAGAATTAGATTAACTGGGCTAAAATGTCTTCTTGATTTAATCCTCTTGTGCCATTTTGTGACAAATCGTTCAGAACAATGAGGACAACATTGAGCTCCCAATGTTTTTGTGGGGATTAAGACTCTGAACAGTAATGTCATGTCTGTTATTGAACAGTGAGTATCAACAAACAGTGCAGAAAAATCTTCCTTTTTAACAGCTAATTTACGTAGTGATCTGAAATTTCTCACCTGTGGAATCACATCCATTAATATCTCAAACATAAGCCTGCAGCAACTTTTTATGGAATCAGAAATTTCACTAAATTTCAGAAATTGTACAAGGGTAAACAGTTTCTCTATTCAATGAGCTAAACAACAGTTTATTAGACGGATTACCCCCCCTCACAAGATGTTATTTTATCTTACATTATACTCTTGAAAATCATGTCCTCCTGTTTCTCTTTGGTGAATTTATTCTACTCTTACTTTCTTTTCATGTTTTGACAATGATGTTGAAAATTTCAGCATCCCACTCTTGTTTCTTCCTTTCAAAAAAGATAATAATATAATAATAATAATCCTTTCATTTGGCATTGTGCCTTTCAAGTTAGGAGAACGTCCCAAAGTGCTTCACAGGAAAAACTGTAAAGTGGAGTGACTGTCTTTTGAGGGCGAATGCGGCAGCCAATTTGCACACTGCAAAGTTGCACATAGAGCGACAAATAGTGAGTGACCAATTTTATTTTGGGGATTGTTGGCCAGGACGTCAGGAAAAACTCCCTTCTCTTTTCGAATAGTGCCATGGCATCTTTCAAGTCCACCTGAACATCGCATCTGAAGGATGAAGGATTTGAAGATTCGTCAGCTCTTATTCTCCAGTACTTTTCCCAGTTTATATATTGCTGGGTTTGTGGTTACAGATAATATTTTAATACCAGTGTACTATAGATACAAAAATTTCCAAGTCAACAAATAATTTTTCTGTCCCGTGCAATTTGCTGTTGTCAACTAATTGATTTATTTGCCGCACAGTCCCTTTGGCTAGTGGAAATAAAATGTATTGGATTGGTAAATATAATTTAGATGGATTGCATTTTTCTAATTACGAATGGACAGTTTTAGAGATGATTAAATATTTCAAACCATGTATTTACCCTGGCCAAACATTAGAAGTGAGGTTAGTAAATAATGATGTGTTGAACTAGTCCATTTAAATGAATAATGGAATGCATTAGCTTTACAAAGTGAGTATCAAGCCATTAATCTGATACACAAGTGTGCAATATGTATAAGGAGTTCAAAATCAGTAACTTGAAATTAACCAAACATATAAATTACTGTAAATACAAAGAATCTGAATTTACATCCTGACTTGACTTTAAAACTGATATATTCACTTACCTTGAGGCATTTCAGCTCAATAGTATCTCTAGTCTTCAGGTTAATGGCGTGGCGGTGTCACTTAGGTGTTACGTTTTAACACTTCCCTCCATCCTAATACTTCTGCATTTAAATCCCTCTCCCTTACAAAGAAGTATAGCAAGCTCTTAATAAAACATTATGAACTTGGATTGGTAATTCACTTGGAAGTTCTAATTAAGGGGTGAAAATTGTGATGTGTCGTTAACATTAATGATGATAATTAACATATCATTGAAATTACCTAATTTATGATAATTAACACACTATCTGGTTCTCGGGTAAGTGGGAGTAAGTGGAGGAGAAATATTTCTCCCCCACCATCTCTCAACCCCCTTCACAACGGTTGTGTCTGGCTGGCGTGTCTTTCATTGCAACTCAGATTAGTGAATACCAATTAATGGGACACTGTCTTAACTAATCAAAAAAATCAGAGTAAATCTGGCATTGGTTAACTGGCATTGTAACGCATGACTCAGTATTCAATCCTTGGTCCTCTCCTCTTCACTATGGATATGCTTCCACTTGGTGACATCATCCACAGACATGGCGTTCACTTCCACATGTATGCAGATGACACTCAATTCTATCTTTCTGCCTCCACACTCGATTCCAGGATCACTGCTGTCCTGACCGTTTTTGTCTGCTGGATATTAAGTCCTGGATGAGAGCCAACTTTTTACAGTTGAATGTCGACAGGATAGTGACTTTCCTTCTTGGTTTATGTCAGCACCTTCTCATCTCAGGCATTGACAACATCAACCTGCATATGCGCTCCGAGAACGCTGCCCTGTGTGAAGGGCACGATATAAATGCAAGCTCTAGCTGCTGTACCCTATCAATTCCCCATGGAAGTAATTTGTCAGTATCCCTTTACACATGAATTCCTGTCACTATTGTAGAGAGAGTATAAATACAAACAGAGGCATACTCTGTTTAGCTTGCATGAGGCCGCAATAAAAAGGCAAAGAGAATCCTGGGTCAGATTATCAATTCAGTTGAATACACTCGTCCAAAGTCATGCTTAAACTATACGGTGTTTTGGTCTGGCCACACCACCAGGAGTGCTACACAAAGTTACGCGAATAGTAATTCTGTTCAGTTACATACATTGCTTTTGGCAATGTCAGCCAGTAGTGGGATTTTCCACCATGGTTGCACATTTCTGAAGGTGCTACACATAACGTTGAATGGAATTTTCAAGCACTGGTCCCTGTGTCACAAGGGGCTACCCAAGCTCTACAGCAAGGCTGTTCAAGTACTAACGGATGATCTATGAGGAGTGGCTAGATAGGTTCAGGGTCTATAAGATGCTTATTGGGAAAGAGAAAGAAAATCTGGAATGATTGTTTCAAATACACAAGGCTGCAGGATAACAGAACACATGATTAGAATTGTGAAGGGCAAGTTTAGGACAGACTTCAGGATGTAATTCTTTATATAAAGAGAAAACAACAGCAGGAAGGATGCAATAGGCCAGGATAATAGACTCACAAAAAGTAACTTGATGCTACAGTGGGAGGATGGTAAACTGGGTATTCTGGAACTGAAGAACTATAGAAATTTACTGCACAGAAGCAGCCATTCAGTCCATTGTGTCTGTGCTGGCTCCCACAAGAGCTATCTTTTCAGTCTCACTTACCTGGCCTTTCCACATTCCCTGCCACTGACTCTTTTTGAGGTATCTGCTTAGTTCCCTCTTGAAGGCCAAAATGGACCACAGCCAGCAGGGAATTCCATATCATAACTAGTCTGTACGTGAAACAAATTCTCCTAACTTCCCTATTTGCTCATTTACTAACTATCTTAAATTGATGCCCTCTAGTTACCGACTCACCAACCAGGGGAAATAATTTTTCCCTATTGATTCCATCAAAACCCCTCATAATTTTAAAGACCTCTATCAGGTCATCCAACAACCTTCTTTGTTCCAGTGAAAACATTCCCATTGTTCCAGTCTCTGCTCATAGGCCAAAGCATTCATCCCTGGAATGAGTCCCAAGTAAATCTCCTCTGTACTCCTCTATCACCTTGACGTTTTTCCTAAAGTGTGGTGAGCAATACTGGACACAATATTTTAACTGAAGTCTAACTAATGTTTTATATTGAATTAGCATTACCTCTTTGCTTTTATATTCTATACCCCTATATATAAAGCCTACGATTTCATTAGCTTTTTGACAGCTTTGTCGAACTGCCTTCCCACCTTTAAAAATGTATGTATAGCTCTATACAAATGTAATCTTGTATTGTGTTGTAAGTTCCTTTGCTCAATCAATTTCTTTAGCAGCACCACTTTTCTAAAGTTAGCCTTTTATTTGCTGCACATTTTCCTCTTGTACACTCAATGTCTCAATACCACTCCTCTGCCATAACTTCAGAAAAAAGGCGAATGGAATGTTGGCCTTTACCTCAAGGGACCTGGAATACAAGGGGAAGAAATGATGCTTCAGCTGTATAGAGAGGTAGTCAGATCCCCACCTGAGTACTGAGTTCAGTTTTGGGCACCACTCCTCAGGAGAGATATATTGGCCCTGGAGGGGTGCAGCGCAGGTTCACCAGAATGTTACAGGCCTAAAAGTGTTAAGTTACGAGGAAAGGCTGCGTAAACTTGGATCATATTCCCTTGAGTTTAGAACGTTGAGGGGTGATTTGATTGAGGTATTTAAGATGATAAAGGGATTTGATAGGGAAGATACAGAGAAGCTATTTCCTCTGGTGGGGAATCCAAAACAAGAGGGAATCGTCTTAAAATTAGTACCAGGCCATTTAAGAATGAAATCAGGAAGCATTTTTTCACTCAAAGGATGGTAGAAATCTGGAATTCTCTCCCCCAAAAGGATCCATCCACACTTTCAAGAGTGAGGTTGATAGATTTTTGGTAGGTCAGGGTATTAAGGGATATGGGGAAAAAGCAGGAAATTGGAATTGAAAGGATTAGTTGAGATACAGATCAGCCATGATCTAAATAAATGGTGGAACAGGCTTGAAGGGCTGAATGGCCTCCTCCTGTTCCTATGTCCTATGTTCCTATGTAACTACATAAAATCAACTTCAATATTAAGTCTGAATTCAACAATTTGCCAAAATTCTGGATGCTACAAAATGCTACAAAAGTAAAATAAATCCAAAAACTGGTGGGATTTTCCCAAATCTCCCTTTGTCATGAAAACTTCAATGGTCCTAAATCTCAACCAGCATTCATTTATAATAGTACATAAACCTTTAGTAGCTCCCTCTCTTTTGCTAAGTAAGCAATAAAGAATCCTTGAAATAACCATATAAACCTGCAAAACCTGTTGCTGCATTAATGTTTTAGTAGATGTATCTAGGTTCTGCCGAGATGCCCAATCTCAATCCCTTACCAACTGGCTTATTTCATCTATTGCCTAAAAGTGGAAGAAGCTTCCTCTTAAAAATTGAATTTGCCTTTGAGTCTATGATTTTAAAAAAATCTGAAACTGTCTTTAATGTTAAAAATTAGATCAAAACGCATATCTTGAAAGATTTGTTTCAGTAGAATTGAATCCCCAAACTTCAGGGACTGGAATCCCCTTCATACCTAAGACAGGTTTTCAAACATAAAAAGGAACATATGAATTCTTCACTTTTTATCATTGCCATCAAAGAAAGAAAAGTTGCCTGTAAACTGAGAATTTAAATTTGTAGCAGCTGCATAGCAATATAGTAACAGTTAGCCTGGTTCAATTGGTAGCATTCTCGCCTTGGGAGATGCCTTGGGAGTCAGAAGGTTGTGGATTCCAGTCCCAAGTCAGGACTTTGAACTAACATAGTATGGGCTGATACTCCAGCACAGAGCTGGGGAGGGTGTTGCTTTGTCAGAGATACCATCCTTCAGATAACACGTTAAACTGAAGTTCTGTCTTCCTGTTCGGGTGGACGTTAAACACCAATGGCAATATTCGAAAATAGAAAATTGTCATTCACTTAATGGCTGTTTGTGGGATATTGCTGTGTGCAAATGCACTGCAATGTTCTTCTACAAATACACAGTCACTACACTTTAAGCCTAGAACAATACTTTAGGATGTACCAAGACAGTAGAACAAGAGGACATTGGTTTAGAGTTCAAATGGAAGTTTCTGGACAGATAACTGGAAGTTTTTCTTTACACAGAGGATAGTAGGATAATTACTGACTGAAACAGGTTACCAGGTAGTGTGGTTAAGGCCAGGACACTGGACTCATTTAAAAAGCAGCTTGATCCTATGATGGGAAGATGGTGGGGTGGGGGGGAGAGATGAGATCAGATGGGCCAAAGGATCTCTTTATCCAAACTAATCTTGTGATCAAATAGAAATGCCTATATTATCCAGAAACAAAAGAAATATTTTTTCGGTGTGTATTTAGAAAAACTAAAGATTGTGTGGATTTTTAGATGCAAGGCATACTTGTTTGGGTAGTAAGACTTTTGTTTTGAAATGTTGTGTTTCTTTGCTTTATTTTCACTCACTCAGCCCTAAAGCCCTAAAATAAGAAGTGTTACTTTCCTGGATCTTTTGTGATTCCACCTATAAGTTTTTCAACTTCAGTTAATCTCTTTGTTCTGAATGTGTTTTTAACAATTACATAACTTGGACATCATTTCACATATAACATGATCCAAATGACTCACTAAGTAACATGAAACCATATAAAGTGTTCATTCTGTTATCAGACCAGTCACAGAAATATACTTTTGCAATAGTTCCCAAGGATAGTGGTGCAGAGAGAGTTACTAGAGATTTATATAAGAACATTAGATACAAAATCACAGGTGCACTTTGTTGTTTTTCACTGTCTTTAAAATTGAACTTCAACAAGGTATAATTTTGTTTCTTTAATATCCACACGACTCGAGGAGAATGTCACAAATAATAAAGCAAACTTTGTGAAGCTGGTATAAGACTGTAATTTGCCCAAGCTCTACAGATGGAGAAGCTTTTCAATAGCAAATCATAAGACTGAAAATCCAACAGCCAAATGTTAAAAGAGTGAAATGACTGTGTATTAATAGATTGATAAATAATACAAAATAATCCTTGCATTATAGTTGGGAGGATGTCTCAAATGCTTCACAAGATTTTACTGTAAAGTGTAGTGACTGTATTTTCTAGGCAAACACGGAAATTAAGACAAATTCTGGACTCCTTCTCCAAAAGGCTACACAACATGATTACCTCACTTAAATATCTCACCATATCCAACAGACTGACACTAGGGGGCAGTAAACAACATGCCTCTTGCTATTTGACCTCAATAAAAAGCATGATATTCACTCATCCACATCTATCTTTTGCAAGCAAAACAAACTAATCCTGAAGTGCGCAACACTAATGTTAACAATAGCAGAATAAATATATATTGTTTAACACAATGTAAGAGAAATGTATATGCACAGCACCAGCATGTAATGAATAGGAAGATTCTGACAATGAATAGCATTGTCTTGTATTATAGGCTTGGGCTGGTGGATTTTGAGATTTTTTTCGAAAATTATTTACATCTTGCAAGTCTAGTTTTCAAATCTTGAAATATAATCCAACTCCCCCCACACCCACCCCAGCACAGGTGCCCAGCCAGGATTGACGTATGCTTTGAGACATCCTCATGATGTAGAAGGCACTATGTAAATGTAAAGTGTACCGTAAATTCGATTGTAATGATTGTAACAAGGAGAGTTCCTTTTGATTTAAAAGTTAACATGATATTACAATTTAAGTATATCTAAATTCCACATGTCTGTTCAGAGGTACACTACAGGAAATATTTAAGGATCAAATGCATTGAATTTCGAAGATATCAGAGGTTAGAACTTTGTTGGCAAGACATCACCAATACACACTGTGCAACATGTGTTTGAGGAACTGATTTGCTTTTATTTCATGCAATTCCTCTATCATTTGAACAGTTAAATGTAAATGGCTATGTAGGGGTCAGCTTGGCTCAGTTGTTAGCACTTTTGCCTCTAGGTTAGAAGGTTGTGGATTCAAGCTCTACTCTGGGGCTTTTCGCTTACAGTGCATGCTGGCACTACAGTGCAGCATTATAATGATGTATTATTGGAGAGGTTGTCCTTGTATGAGATTTAAACTGATGTCTGTTTGCTTTCATAAGGATTTCATAACAGCATTCAAAAGAAGAAGGAAATGTTTCCTGCCAACAATCCTTTGCATACATTGTTCATTCACTTCATGACTGTTTGTGGGCCATTCCTATGCACAAATTGAACATTAAACATTAAAGATTCCTTTGCACTCTTCGAAAAATAAAGGGAGTTTATCCCATTCTTATCTTATCCCCAAAATAATATTGGTTACTCACTTCATGAGTTGTTTGTGAGACGTTGCTGTGTTCAAATTCACTGCTGGTTGACCAACAAAAATACACAGTCATTACACTTTATAGTTTATCCTGTGAAGCACTTCAAGACGACCTCCCAACATGAAAGACTTCATATCAAATGCAAGAATTATTATTTTTGTTGTTTTGATGTTATAGGTGCTCTGTTAAATGCATGATTATATTATCTAATTCTACAAAGAGAAATAAACGGAGCACAGATTCAGACGGATGAAGAAATGTGTCTTTTGATCAGGACCTAACTTTATTTTATGTCCCAATTTTTGTTGAATGCTGAGGAGAAGTAGAATACCATTTGGCAGAGCCACTAACTTTTTAATAAATTAGATGAGTCTCATCTCTGTCTCAGAAACTGAACAGTTCAATTTGGAGTTGATTTGACTGGAAGATAAAATATAAACTAAAGCATTCTTCATATTTTAGAAATCCAATGACACAATTTTTCTTTCTTTTCTTCTAACCAGATATTTTTGCAAACATTACTTGGGGATCAGTTGTTCCACATTCCACTGATCTGAGTAGAATCAATTTTCTTCCACTTTGTTTCCTTTTGTTTGTAACTTTCAATCTGCAAATATATTAGAAAACAATGGATGCAGAAGAGGTCATATGGCCCAATAAGCTTGCTTGCTCCATAGAGCATACAACGATTAAAAAAAACTTGCTTTACGTAATGCCCTTCACATAGGGTGACATCTCCCCTTCACATGGTCAGGTTGAACACCAAGCAAGAGAGAGAAGAAAGGGGAGATGGCCATAGGATCATTGGAAGAGTTAAGATTTTTATTGTGACTTAAAGACAGAAAGAGAAGGGCAAAATGGAGGCTTGAGGGATGGAGTTCCAGAGATTAAGAGCATAGGAACTGAAGCAACAGATGGTGGGAAAGGAGAGAGTGGAAATGTGCAGCAAATCCAAGTTAATTAAGTGGAGGGGACGAGCGGAGGGTAGGGTAGAAGATCAGAGACATAAGAATGTGTCAGAAATGGATAGATTTGTAGGTGAGAATAAGAACCTTGAAATCAATCCACTGAGACAGGGAAGTAATGAAGACTGGGGTGATGGGCATGTGGGGTTTGTTCTAGGTGACGGTGCAGGCAATAGAGCTTTGGATGAGTTGCAGCTCATAAATGGCAGAGCTGGAGGACACCACAAACACTTAGCCTATTGTTGATTCCATCTGACTGACTGTATCTCCTGGGGACAATTCTGAACTAGATATTCCATTATCCCCAAAGGCAATCAAGCTTAAACTCTAGAATATTTGCCTACAGAAATGCACAGTCACTCTATTTTAGTAAAAGGAATCCTTTGAAATGCTGCGAGACATCCTGCCTGACATGAAAAGTGCAGATTTAAATGCAATAATTATTATTTGTGCACTCCCTACACACTGGGCTTTTTTGATCCACAGACAAAATGTCACCTATTCCTTTCACCACTACAGCCACCCACAGCATGAGAAGCCATTAAACTACTTGGGGTATTTATTCTGCTTAGTGTTCATTGAGTCTTGGGAAAATGTTATTCCTAAGAGATATTTACCCAGATCTTTTTTATACAAAATGGAATTGGCACAATATTAAGTGCTTCTGTTAGGAGGCTTGATGGGAATCAATCCTCCTAAGTTTTATTCTTGGTTGAGGCCTTTGAATTAATAATTTTCAACCTAAAACTCTTAAATCTCTTAAATTCTTAACATTCTTAAATTGACTCTCAGGTTCAAGAACAGGTTGTGTTCCCTTCAGTCTTCTTTACCCTAAGGAAAACAAATTTATCTGTACAAGCCTCTCTTCATATCCTAGAACTCCTAATCTCAGAATCATTCTTGTTACTCTTCTCTGCATTGACTCAATGCATTTTGACCATAGGGTGCCCAAAAGTTTTGGGACATTACAATGTTATAGGTGCTATATTAAATACAAAAACTGAATATCTCCAACAAACTTTTCAAGGTTAGAAACAATTACTTTTAACTTTCAGCAAAGAGCTGCAACTTAAAATTTCTGAGCACCATGAAATTCAGCACAGAAACAGGTCATTTGGTTTAATGTGCTTATACTATGCTGGTTCTCCCCTCTTGAGCTTTCTACTCAAATGCCACTTCTCTAGCTTCCCCTCTAGCCTTTTATATCAGCATTCTTCGGGTGTTTAAGTAATTCTTTTTTAATGTTGTAATTTAGTCAGCTTCAATGGCCATTTATTGCCATACCTTCTATACCACAATTGCCCTATTTGTGAAATAATTTTGAAACCCCATTTTCATTACATTGAGATTAGAAGACTCTAATACTCTCCAACAAAACTTCACTTCCATGACCTCCAACTCCTACAGACCTTTGCAACTTTGTTATCTCTCTCACCAGGCACCACACAGCATCACCCCCATCCTCACCAGGCTCCATCCACACAGCATCACCCCCATCCTCACCAGGCTCCATCCACACAGCATCACCCCCATCCTCACCAGGCTCCATCCACACAGCATCACCCCCATCCTCACCAGGCTCCATCCACACAGCATCACCCCCATCCTCACCAGGCTCCATCCACACAGCATCACCCCCATCCTCACCAGGCTCCATCCACACAGCATCACCCCCATCCTCACCAGGCTCCATCCACACAGCATCACCCCCATCCTCACTGGGCTTTACTAGCCCCTTGGTTCCCTATGTATCTCTTTCAATGTCCTTCAAATTCCTTCACCATCATCTACCTTTTCAATCTCCCAAAGTCCCATTCTCCTTCTTGTACCCCCTGGTCTTCTTCTCCATGGTTATCCTCTCTCTCAGCATCAGCGACTGAACCTTTATCCATTATGTCTCTGGTCTCTGAAACTATCCCCAAAATCGTTGTGCCTTCTCACCTGACGTTTAGAAAAACCTCTTTTGATTTCTTCAAAATTCTCACATAAGGAACATTATCAAATGCCTTCGAACTTCAAGATTCGGATATGCCTCATTCATCAGTTAGTCACACAGTTAGTTGCTTCTTCATAAATCGTCTGCACATTTTTGAGGCAGGACCAATTGGCTGTAAATCAGTAGTTCCTGTCTATTGTAAAATGTTTGTTATAGAGTTTGTACTGTGTAGAAAGGAGATTCTCTAAATTGTTAATTGGTCAATCAATATTGGTGAGGAGGTGTATCTTTACACTGGTCGGTGCATTTCCCAACAATTCATGACCAACCCACAGGAGAGCATTTAAAGTAACCTACACGAGATTGTCCAGCATTTCCCACTGCAGAGGTCCCACTGACACTGCCTGGTCTCTGCTCCTCGGGCTCATTGCTCACTTGGTGAATACAGCGCAATATGCGCCTCATTTCAGTCCTCGGGTAAAGCTGCAGCGAACGGACCTCGTTTGTTTTAAATATTTTAAATGATTTCCAACTGTATTTTAGATGAGCTTTGCGCCTCTTTGCAGAAGTGCTGCAATGAGAGAGAGAGCTTGAGCTGCAGTGGCAGAGCGGTCCAGGCTGCTCAAACACTGACCGTATGTGCAATTCAAGCTCCTGGTGTCTGACTGCCCTCTGGCTCTGATCCAGTTTGCTTTTCATATTAGACCCCAGACCTGTACAGAAACCGAGCGGGACAAGTCCTCGGATTGCACACCAACCAGTTATTATTTTCTGAATGAATTCGCCTGCAGTTTGGGTGAAGTCGGGGTGTTGACAGTGAGGGAACAGACTCAGAGCACACAGATGTCCCCCTGGACCGTCTCTTTCTGCATCAGCTGCTTGTTTGGGGTGGATGTAGATCAGGTCGGAGTTGCACGATTCCGGCTTCAGCGGCATTCTTCCTCCCTGTGAATGTGAAGCCACATCCGTCCAGATCTGGAGAGGAAAGCAGGAAAGCGAAGCAACGTCGCCAAGTTGCAGCGGCTCTCAACACAGCCGCCACTCTTCAAATGTCCGGCAGTGTCGGGTTTGCTGAGCTGCAGCCCTGGGACACAACCATGGGGGAGATCAGGCAGGTGAGAGCCTCTGGCTGACCTGGGTCCCCAGCACAGTGTCAGGCCATTCCCTGGCTGTCAACCTGCAGCTCCAGCGTCTGCATCCACACCTCCCGACTCCCCTTTATTTTGCTTTATTTAAACTTTTAGCTGCCGCTGGGGCTGTTATTGTGTGGGCTTCTGGAGCGAGTGGACAGTGATCCAGGGCACCAGCCAGTGCTGGTCAGTGCAGGCGGGGATCACACTACAGCGTTGCATAAAATATTGGAGCCTTTTTTTTAAAAAAATTTTTTTTGTGGAGATCGGCTGCAAGGGGGGAGAGGCTGAGTTACCATGATTTGTGAGGAGGGGGTCTGGGGTGGGGGTGCGGGGGGGGGGGGGGGGGGGTGGGGGTGATCCTTGCTCAGGTTGGATTAAACTTGCACTGGGAAGCGGTGTGAGGTGCTGGGCTCCAGCTCCAGGAGCTGTTGGGTGGCTGTCAGGGGTGTGTGTGTGTGTGTGTGTGGAGATGGATTTGCGAGCTGCAAAACGCCACGACCCACTGCGCTTTATGCCTGACATTAATTTCCCAGCATATGGAGCCCTTTTAATAAATCCCTCTATTAAATGTTATGGGTGTAGTAACAGCCTCGATAATAGCTGCGATGTATTTGGTATTATTGCACTCAGGTCTGCTTTTTTCTTTAAAAAAAATGTTATCAATGCTAAAATCGCCTGTTTGGGGTACAATATTGTCAGTAAAGACTGGAGAAAGGGACTGTGTCGTTAAAAACAGATGTGATGAACATGATCACTAAAGCATATGGGAAACGACCATTTCACATCTAACAAAAATGCCTTTATGTGGCAATTTTCAGTGACTCCACACTTCCTCGTCCTAAAGTTTAAGGCTTGGTGGTGTTGGCTTTAAGTTTAAGCGATTGCTGTGTGCAATAATCCATCTGTGTTTAATTTCGAAGCTTGTATTTTATTTTATTTTATTTTATTTTATTCCTCCTCCCCCCCCCTCCCCAGATCAGCTAAGGAACTTTCCCACCATGATCTACATTTGTTCAAAATTGTGCTTCAGAAATGTGTAGGGACATCCAATTTGGTAGATGTCACTATTTATTGTATTAAACAAGTAAGAGGTTAGTGATCAAGTGAAATGACTTGCCTGGGTTTTACAGGATCTAACCTGATTTAAAATCTCTCTTTACCCAGGCATTCCTTTTGAAACCATTTTTTAAAGCCTTCAAAACAAGAGTGTTGACACCTTTAAATGTTAAAGGAGCCTCGGCAGTGAACTGTATCAGAGAGTTTTCAAGGTTAGGCTGGGTTCTTGGAACCAGTCAAAAACTAACCCACTTCAACATTCAGCTGAAGCTCTGACATACATACATGTGGGCAGTTTCGGTTCAGATTGCAGCAGGCATGACTGCTGCAGTGCCAGTGCAGCACATGCAATGTGATTTTTGTTTTGTTTGTTATTTTAATATTACAGATGTGTTTTGGGCACACAGAGGTTGATTATGTCTCCATGTGTAGGGGGGCTGCATGGACATCTCAGCCTGGTTTGGGCTGACAGTGACTGTGCTGTTTTTGTCCTAGTTGGAGATGCTGTGGCTGTGAGGAATGATCTTATCCAGTCCCTGCCATGGCCCCTGGGATTGCCTGCTCATCTCTCTTTACCTGCTGCCTGCTCTTCACCCTCCTCTGCTCTCCCCTCGCTATGTCCCAGCCCCAGAAAGAAGCTGCCTTTGGGGCCGAGTCTCTGCCCACTGGCACTAGTGCTGCCTCAGTCTCGGAGTACACATACCCAGATTACCGGGGCAAGGGCTGTGTGGACGAGAATGGCTTTGTGTACGAAATTGGTGAGGAGTTCACTCCAGGTCCTGCTGCCTGTCCCTGTGTCTGTACTGAGGATGGGCCACTGTGTATCAAACCCGAGTGTCCCAGCCTACATCCCCGATGCATCCGCGTGGACACCAGACGCTGCTGCCCTGAGTGCAAAGAAATTAAAAACTACTGTGAATTCCGGGAAAAGAAATACAAACGGCTGGAGGAATTTGCAGTAAGAGAAAACAAAACTCTTGTTCACCTATTGCATGCTTTCCTCTTGTCTTTCCTCCTTTTTTTTCTTTAATCTACCCATTTCCTTTCTTCTCTCCCTTTAATATAATAAGAAGCTTTATCTATTCTCTTGCCAAAATGCCTCTCTTGCCTTTTTTCCCCCCTCCTTCCCTCACTTCCTCTTTTCTTTCCACAACAGTTACCCTGCCTTCCATCTTTTATTTATTTCTTGTCATTTTGTTTATTCCCTTAATGCTAATTTATTCTGAAGCAGTGCTGGACATGTGCTGCGAGCACCTATTAGAGATAGCCAAGTCAATTGCTTCACACCGACTCTGCAACAGGTCCTTGTGTAGTAAGAAGCATAAAAAGCATCTCAGAGAATTCAGTGTACTGGGCAGATAGATTGACTTTCTGAACTCGCCGCAGTAACAGGGATTAAATGAAATCTGTTTACTAATTACCAAGGTGCTTATTCAGACTTTGCTAATGGTTTGTCGCTGTATTTCGTAAGCGAAATGTATTGTTTTAATTATTATTTTAATATGCTCTTCAGTTAGTTTTCCTTATGTTTAAGTTGCTGTTATACGTGTTTTTTCATACTTTGTATTTGGATGAATGTAACTTTTTCAGATGTTATATTGTATTATGTTATTGAAAAGCACATACCACTTCCCAAGTCTCTAGCTGATGATACCAGCTCTAGTATAAAATAATGATAATCCTGATATTTAATAATGCGCTTTTCACATCAGGAGGATATCCCAAAGCACTTCACAGGATACTTCACATTTAACTTTGATGCTGTGATGGGAGTGATGATAGGTTGGGTGTTCTGGGAGGATGAGATCAGATGGGCCAAAGGCTGTTCAACAACAATTACTTGCATTGATATAACGCCCTTCAGAGTTTCTTCATCCATATCAATCTTGTAACCTCCACTAATGCCAGCACTGCTTTGGTCTGTCAGACTAGACTATGTGAGTTCACATTTCCAATGTTGTGCTTGAACCCACAACCTACTAACTCAGAGATGAAAATGCTTCCAACTCAGCAAGGCTGCTGTATGACTGCAAGTTGCAACAACAACAAAATTACATTTGTATAGCGCCTTTCACGTCAGGAAGATGTCCCAAGGCGCTGAACAACGTGCAAACTTGTTAGAATTTTGCTCCAGCTCAGGAGGAGAATTTTATGTTCCTCAAGCAAATCCTCAGAGATATTTTCCTTCTCTGGCCAAGGAAACAAACTGCTGTAAGATTGTTCCACAAAGATTTGACTTATTTTGTAGCATTGCCATCAGATGTGGAAAATTTCACTTAAATCTGCTTTAAGTTGCTTTAGAACTTTGCAATATTTTTAGTGTACTACTGTACTAAAAATCTGAGTTCAAATCAATTTGTTACAGTCCGGGTATTCAGAGCAAAATGAAATCACTTCAACTGCAAGAGAACTTAAACAGTTTAAATAAATTTTCACATCCTCTTTGAATCCAAAGTGACAGTGATGTGTCACATTGTCGCTGTCTAGTCTATGTGCTTATCCCTAGTCAGGAGTGACACCAACAGGAGCAACATTAAATCATTTTCATTTTATTCCTTTAATGTTCATAACATTTCACGAGAATTTTTATTTTAAAAGTGCTCTGTCTCCCAAGTGTGCACTGGATTCACCCACAGTCACAAGAATGCCTCCAATACTGTACTTTATGGTTATCCTTTTTACTTTCAGTTTGGCAGAGTGAATAAGTGAATTGTGTGGTGTGGTGGTAGCTTCTGCCAAATGTACCATTTTCTGTTGTGAAGATGAAGTTGTTAGTGAGGAATACTGAATGGCTTTGCTCACTATCAGAAAATATTGGACCTGAATTTAATGGGTTAAAGTTTGTGACATTTCATAGCACTTTCTTTAATTTAACACTGGCCAAACCAATGGGGGAGGAGTCCCCTTTTCAAAAAGAAATCCTACACTGGACCCTCCATATTCCAGCTGTCACCCCATCTCCAAGCTACTCTTCCACTACAAAATACTGGGAAGAGTTGTTGCCTTCCTGCTCTGTTCATTCCTGTCTCCTATTTTCCTGTATGAGTTCCTCTAACCTGCCTTCTGCCTCACCTACAGCACCAGACAGTAACAAAAACTGTTTGCAACCAGGGCACCTGTGGGTGCTTGTTCTCCTTGATCTCCTTGCTGCTTTTGACATTGCATTATTCTCTACCGTTTTCCTACCTGATTAATCTCTGAGGCTCTGCACTCTCCTGGATTTATTACTGCCTATTCCTAACCCTTCATTTTGTCTCATCCAGTAGCTTCTCCTCCTCCGCCTGCACAGTCACATACTTTCCTAGGGCTTTATCCTCCGTCCTCTCCTTTCACCTACATGCCCACTACCACTCCCCATTGACATCATTCACAGGTATAGAGTCATCTATACCCAAATCTACGTTCCTGACTCTACCCTTGACTTCTGGTGGATTGCTGTTCTGCTGGATTGCCTGCTAGATGTGTTGTGTGCTAGATGTGTTGTGACTTTCTCCAGCTCAATATTGCTCAAATTGAAGTTATTGTGCTTAGATCCTCACTTCAGGCGCTAAATGTATCAAGCTCCTCAGGTGCTCACTTCAACTCATGGGGCCTGTGCAGAACCTTCATGTTTTGGTGACCATCAACTCTCCTTCAACCTCTCACCAAGACTGACCATGTTCATGTTTTTCACCATGTTCCACAACATAACTCATTTCCACTACAACCTCACCTCTACTCAGCCGAAACCCTCATCCACGCCTTTGTCATGTCCAGGTTCAATTTTTCCAATGCCCTCCTCACTAATCTCCCCATTTCTACTTTCCACAAATCCAGACCATCCAGAAATCCACTGCCAGCCCATAGCCTCTCTTGCACTAGATTCCATAAATCCAGCACTTCTCACCTGGATCAATGTCAAAATCTCATCCTCACCTTCATATACCTTCACTGTTTTGCACCAGTGTATCTTTGGGATCTCCTGTGACCCTACTCTCATGGCCACTCCCTCTGTTTTGCCAACTCCAGTTTTCTTTGGCATTGTCTGCACTGCTCCATCAATGGCTAATGAGTTATTAACCTCTTTGTCCCATCCTCTACACCTCTCTGGGACTCTCCTGAAATCTCTCTGCCTTACCCCTTCCCTCTTTTGCTTCCAAATCCCACCTGAAGGAGTTTTGTTTTTTTCTCCATTTTTCTGGACAACATCCACTCAGACTCAATTAATTTGTCTGCCAAGAATCAGACACTCATCTGCCTCAGTCTACCTAATATCGGTTTAGAATCTGTCCCATCTGAACAGAACTCCCCATCAATGTAAATGGTGAACTTTGCCATACTGGGTGTCAGAATCCTCCATTGGGTTGGAAGTGGGCTGAGATGGTCAGAGTGAAGCTCCAAACAGGTGCCATTCTTTTTAATTGGCAGCTGCCATAAGGTGCTTTTCTCCTTGAGATTAATGAACAAACCATCCTTGGCGTTGTGACACATCTGACTTGGAACTTGGATACTGATTGTTGTCTTATTGTTAAACTATGTCTCCTATGAATATCTCCTCAGTTGCTGGCATGAAATAGGCAATTAAGTCTAAGTGATGTATTGTCACAACTGACAGATAGTGCTCTTATGTGAGTGTCTCCATTTTGGTTAATTGTCAATTAGTACCTTTTATAACAACTTGTTTTTTAACCTTTTGCTTGGTTACAATACATTACAATTTACATTTATGTAGAGAGGATGTGTCAAAGTGTTTGAGATTGCTCTCCAGGCATGGGAGCCAAACGGGATGGGGAGGGGAAAGATGACTGAAAGTGCAGTCAAAAAGCCGGATCATGAGCCAGACCTTGAACCAGAGGAGTGTGAAAGGAAATGAGGAAGTTGGATGGAGTTCCAGAGAGTGGAGCTGGGAAGTGAGTGACAATTTTATTTGGGGGGGTTTCTTGGACAGGACACTGGGAATTGAGCGGAGAGGGGGTGATTCCTTTTGATCAGCCGGGTGTCTGACACAAGGGGAAACCCATCACCATCTTAAGAATATCCAAACCAAGCTAAGAATTCCATGCATCCCACCTACACATGGAAATCCCAGAGGGAGATTGTTGGAATGGAATGCACACGCTCCCCCTGGAGGGACGCATTCTGCTTACTCAATTCTGGAAAGTATGAGGCACAGTTTAGCAAGAGTCAAGGTTGGGAAGTTGGGAGTAATATTTTGAAGATAGAATGACTGCAATCCCTACCCAGAATGTCTAGCAAATCACAAGCTCTGGTAGCTGATCACCCCCACCCTCACCCGACTCCACTGGCCCCCTCCATCTCCCAATGTCCTAACCTTTAAATCCCTCCCCCCCCCTCTATCATGCTCATGTCGCAGAATGAAACTGTTTTTTATATTAATCCAGCATCCTGATCTCTTCTTGGAAACCTGTTCCAGTTGTTAACCACCCATTGGTTAAAGATATACTTCCTGTTATCTGTCCTGAAATTGCCCTTTGTAACCCTAAACCTGTGTCCTCTTGTTCTGCTGCCTTGGTGCATTGAAAGTACTCGTATCGTTCTAGGCATACTTTCACAATCCCATTTAAAATTTTGTAAAGGTTGCTTCACGAATGTCTTGTTACAAGGCTAACCAAGCCCTTTCATGCCTAATTGTTACTCAAAGGATATGAATAACAGCTTATTCCTCAAGCACCAGTGATCAGTGATCCTCAAGCACTCATTGCTCTCCTTTGCACTAGGACCTGTGCAACTCTCTTATGTTGCAGCAACCAGTAACCTTGGTGTAGCCTGACCAAGACACTATTCCATTTTGAACTCAACTGATTTGACAATATAGCCCTTCATAGTTTGCCTTGTTTATTGCTGTGTCACACTGTTTTGACATAGTTGTGAAGTGGTAGTTTATGTACTTTTGCAAATTTGCAATTTATGTTCAGAGAAAGATTGTTATCAATAGAAGACTGTATTGGTACTATTTGTAATTCATCCAAGTCATTAATGAGTTCTCAAGGCTGAGAGTGGGGATAGACAGTTGGGGTAGACAGTCTGTCAATGTTAACTCCAGAGAAAGATTAAGCAAGGAAAGATCAGCTGAGCTGCACCTCACTGTAGTACACACAACTAACTTTTACTAAGACACAGATATTTATGGCTCAAGGCTGCATTAAGTGAAA
The DNA here is from genome assembly GCF_018977255.1 of Callorhinchus milii. NCBI lineage: Eukaryota > Metazoa > Chordata > Chondrichthyes > Chimaeriformes > Callorhinchidae > Callorhinchus > Callorhinchus milii. Next base: position 64,618,698 of record NW_024704743.1, read on the forward strand.
CAGTTTCATTAAATGAACATTTACCTCATCCTACCTGCTGTCTAATCTGCCATGTTGGTCCTTTCTATGGTACAATGTAGCATACTCCAACATGTATGGGCTGTAAATGAGCACTGTTCTTAAAGAAGGCTGAAATGATGAAAATTATAAACCAAATTAATGGTGGTTTCAACCTCATGCATTAATGAGGCCAATTAATCGTTCAACGCCGATAACATTGATTTCTTTACATCTCCCCAAAATGCTGCCACAATTTGGCAAAGAATTTAAGACTGTTTGCTTTACTTTACTTCCAAAATATGTCATTAACCCATTAACTTTTACGATGGAACTTCGGGCCCTCTATTAAATAGTAGAAGATAACACTACATGACAAAATCTTGCAGCACTAAAATCTTATAGCATATTGCAGGGAGGTGACAATGACACAGACGCAGAGTAAATAGATGAATCAGCACATTTACCAACCAGTAACTTTCAAACAGTGCAAAAATTTGTGTGCAGCAGAATACAGCTGTGCATGGAAAGTATTGTAATTCTGAAAGTATTCCCAAGTGGATACAGCTAAGTACATAATAACTATGAGGAATACATTAAACATGAAATTTAAAGAGATCCACTGCATTCAGATGATTTTTTGTTTTGTCTTTAAATCTTGTGTTCTTGGAATGTCTTAAGATGAAATTTAAGGAAAAAGGGATTTCTGTTTGCTGTGTGCTAGCCCTTCAAGAATTGAAATAGCATTTCTGTATCACATCCAAAATGAGAAACGGAAAAATAGATTAATGTGTTCCATGTTCTCAGATGTAAGCAGTGCTCTGTGGCCTAATCTCATTAAGCTCCTTCCAGAGTATGTTAATGGGAGCTGTAACATTCAGAGTATAACTTCAAAAAAAGAATGTGGAGTGAAACTAAAGACAAATGTGATTTCCACCAACATAAAGCTAATTAATACTTCAGAACCGTAAATATGTAATACATTCAGTATCATCTTATTATGGGTCTTTAGATGCCTTGGCTCCTCCAGGGATGGCATTGTTCTTTTATGTTAACAAAAAATTGATTCCTAAAAATATTTGTTAGTAACAGTTTCTAGTGTAGTACGTTAGAAAGGTCCAAATGATAATCAAAACAAATGATAAATAGTATGTGCTGGACAGCAGTGTTGGTAAGGTGTGGGGAAAGTGTGCTTGCTTGTGACAGTCTAAAGCCTGTATGTACTGTTGTAACCTCTTCCCAACATCACGTAGCTTCAGTAACGACTTGAATTAATTTTAGGTAATCTCTGAACACCCGAGGTCCAAATTGCAGGGACTATATTCTGGTGGCAGGGATTTGTTCTTTCATTCTGATAAGCTTTTATATTTTCTTTAAAGATGTCAAAGCGAGTGCTTGCGAATTTTGCCTATGTTTTTTGAAATGTCAGTGTAGCACGACTGTATTGGTAACTAATGGTGACAGGGGTAGGCATTCTCTATGACCTCAGAAAATAGTAGAATAGCTCAAATTGCTTGGTGTAAGAATGCATTAGACTTACAGTTTCCTTGTGTACAACTGATTATGTAAAAGCAAAAAGATGAAAAGCTCTTCAAGTTCCCTGAGTTGCTTTTTATCTCACAGCAGCAGACGCTGAACCTTAAAGTTTTCTTTACAATTCAGAAATGCGCTGAAACCAAAGGTCTGATTTAAAACATAATGAAGACCTCAGAACTTCCAGATTTATACTATCAGTAGAGTTCAATAGAATTTTTTTTAAAAAATTGGTGTGTGATTTGTGCTATTTATTTGTCCCAATTATTTTTTCGATGCATTATAGAAGATGTATTTTTGCAATCTTACTCTGCATTATGACATGTTAAATGCATTATTTCTGTTAAATGCATTACATCTTGTAATGCAAGTAACATTGTAATCAATACATCTCGTAATCAATAACCAGTCAAATCTTTGTGAACCTCTGGTATTAGCTAGAAACATGTGTAATAGGATAAACATTATTCACTTGTTTACTTTGTTACCTCTGGTATGATACAGAACATGATTACCATGCAGGAGATGTATAATAACGTTTGGTTTTATTTTGAGTTCTTATGGAAATTAGGAGTTAATAGAGCAAATATGCAATCACCAGAAACAAAGTGAGATATTGCTAAAAGCTGAATGGAATGTTTGTTTATACAAACATTTTGTTACAAGCTGTGAACATGTTTCTAACAATATGATTGTTATCATTGGGTTTCTAATTGGTGATATCCACAAAACAGATTTGTTGTGCTAAATGTATCTTCCAGTTTGCAACTTTAATAATCCTTGCATTTGGTATAGCACCTTATCATGGAGTTGAGGTGTCTTAAATTGCTTCACAGGATTTTACTATCTTACTATTGTTTCTGCCACAAAATATAGTCACTCCACTTTACAGTATATTCTGTGAAGCGCTTTTAGACGTCTCGAAGACGTGATAAGGCGCTGTATCAAATGGAAGGATTATTATTATTATCTACTCTGGTGACTGTTGTGTATTTGTAAGCCAATGCCGCAGCCAATTACTACACAATAATGTCCCACAAATAGCCAGGAAGTGAAGGACCAATTTTATCTGGGGGATTGTTGGTCAGAACACTGGGAGAAACTTCCTCTTCTTTCAAATAATGTCATGGGATCTCTAACGTTTACCTGAATAAGCAAATAGGACTTTGGTTTAATGTCTCATCCAAAAATCAGAAACTCCAACAGTGTAGAAGCCCCCCCTCCCCACACTTTTTGAGGGTGTCAGCAAATCTCCTTTACTGCATTGGTGTGTCAACCAAGAACTGTGAGTTCAAATTCCCCAGCGTGGACAACAACCCATAACATTCTGATTCAGAAAAAGAGTTTACCTACAAGAGTGAAACCGTCTGACACCATTTTACTGAAAATCTCGCAAATCAGAAATTATAATGAATGTAACAAATTTTATTTGTGAATATTGCAAATTAGACAGTTATCAATTCTCAATTACAGGATCTAACAAGATTTCATTAGGAAAGAGTGGGCTGGAACAGATGTTTCTGTGCATGTTGTGTAGATTAAGGACTTAATCGAAATGTCAACCGACCCCCATATAAAACACAACATTTACTTCATGGCTCTTTGTGGAACAACCACAACAACAATAACAAGATTTCATTTATAGAGCACCTTTCACGTCGGGAGGACGTTCCAAGATGCCGGACAGTTGGGTTGGGACCCGAGCAGGGGGGAAATGGTCAGGGTGAGGGGAGGGAAGCGAGGGAGCGAGGAGGGGGTAGAGAGTCGAGAGGGGAGCTGAAGGCACGGTTGAAGAGAAAGGTCTTGAGACCGGCCTTGAAGGAGGAAAGGGAGGAGGCGGCGAAGGCACTGGGGGATAGAGTTCCAGAACCTCGGGACTGAGAGGCTGAAGGCCCGGCCACCGATGGTAGGGCGGTTGGGACGGGGGATGTGGAGCAGACCGGAGCCAGAGGAACGGAGGGTACGGGCAGGTAGGTAGGGGGATAGCAGGTCGGAGAGGTAGGAGGGAGCGAGGCCGTGAATGGCCTTGTAGGTGAGGATGAGGATCTTGAATTCGATCCTCTGGGGGTTTGAATCCAGTGGAGGCGAGCGAGGGTGGGAGTGATGTGTTCCCGAAGCCTGGTGCGGGACAGTACACGAGCTGCAGAGCTCTGAATGACCTGCAGCTTGTGAAGGGAGGTGCCGGGAAGGCCGGCGAGGAGAGAGTTCCCATAGTCCAGCCTTGAGGTGATAAAGGCGTGGACCAGAGTTTCAGCAGCGTGAGGGTTGAGGTAGTGCCGTAGTCTGGCGATGTTTCGGATGTTTCGCTTCGCAAGTGAGAGAGCTGGGTTCTATTCCTGGTAGGAAGAAATGTTGGGCAAGTTTCCTAACTCCACATGCCTCTGTTTATCTCACAGTGAGTAGGAACTCGGTTGTTGGTCGATTGGCGGATCGCTTTTCTGGGGATAATAATCCTGGACCAGTGTTTCAGCAGCATGAGGGGTGAGGTAGTACCGTAGTCTGGCGATGTTTCGGAGGTGATGGAAGGCGGTGCCAGTTGTGGCGCGGATATGAGGAAGAAAGGACAGCTCAGGGTCGAACAGAACGCCGAGGTTCCTTATTGGTTTTGAGAGGTGGAGAGTGCAGCCTTGGATGCTGATGGTGTCGGCGCCTGAGGTGCGGAGGCGCTGACGTGAGCCAATCAGGAGGGCCTCAGTTTTGTGCACGTTAAGCTGAAGAAAGTTGTCTCTCGTCCAGGACTCGATGTCGGACAGGCAGCTGTCAGGACATCGGTGGTCGTGGAGTTGAGGGTAGAGGAGGAAAGGTAGAACATTACTGTTTCCAAATTGGCTGCTATGTTCACGTACAAATACACAATTAATTACTTTACAGTGTATCCTTTGAAGCAGTTGATGTCCACCCTATATGAAAGACACTAGATTAAATGTAAGAATTATTACATAATAAATTCATAGGCACATGCAGAGTCTTGGACCACTGCATTGTAAACAGGTAAAATATTCCGAAACTGTTTAATTTCTTATGTATTATTGTGCATTCATATTTACAACAAATATTACTAAGGATAAAAATGGTATTGTTTGCTGTGTTACTCGTTTTCTGGGTAAAATTGGGTAACTTCAGAATATGGCACGATAGGGCACAGTCAGTATCATCACATATTGCTAAGTATACAAACTGTGCAATTGGCTTCTCTACTAAGTACATGTCAGATGTAAAGCAGAGAGTGAGGTGTTCATAGCATCAATGGCACAGTCTCCCTGGTGACATGGCAAAGTGACATAATAAAGCTGCAGAGTGACTATCATATTTATTATTAGTCCCACCATTGTCCAGAATGAAAGGTGTCTTCTCGAGCTTATCGCAAGGCAACACAGGGGATTTGAAGAGTTTCAAGATGTTTTCTTATGTGAAGAGCTCTGTATAAATGCAAGTTGTTGTTGTTTTATTGCTGTGGTACTGAATCTCCACAAGTTGCAAAGTCAAAATGTTCCCAAACATGACACGATTGAAAAGCACAAAAGACCTCAAAACCAGGCTGCGCCCCCACAAGACTGATAACTGCAGAATTGTCATTATGCACTTCCCCAGTATTTAAATAGACCTTACATATCTCTAGAGACGCTTTGGTTAAACATTAGCATTTTGTCATACTGTAGAAGAAATCAAAATTGGTATGAGTGTCTTTAACTTATCTTGCTTGGGACGTCCTCTCGATGTGAAAGGTGCAATACAAATGTAATTTTGTATTGTATTGCTTTCCTGGCAAGTATGTCTCCACACGTATCCTCAAATGTCATGGAATCATCTATATCTGTTGCTAAAGCTGGCTTGGAGATCCACTGCAGGAATGCATTTGTTGAAAGGACTTTTAGGGAAGAAGATTTCATAAGTTAGATCTAACACTGATAAATGATCCAACAAATGTTTCCACAGATTTCGGTGGAAACATGAATTCCGATCTGCTGCCTGTTGAGGTTTTTCCAATTACCTAGAATCTCTTGGAAATTTGTGGATAATTATTTAGTCTATCCAGGACCAAATGGAATACACTGAAGGGTCCCAAGATAAATGCGAGAGGAAATTACTGAAGCCCTAGAGATCATATTTCATAGGTAAATAGAGGGAAATTACATACCAGCCAATTGGAGAATGGCTAATGTTGTACCCATCTTCAAGGAACCTCAAATAGTGATGAGGTTGTACTTATAAATCCTTATTTCTACATGTGTCAGCCTGGTTCAGGTTTTAGCACTCTCATCTCTGAGTCAGTTTATGAGTTCAATTTGGGATTTTGAGCTCCTATAGTGCTGGGGGTGTACTGCCTTGTTGGAGGTTCCGCCTTTCAGATAAGACATTAAATCAAAGTTCCAGTTGGCTTTTCAGATAGATATTACAGTTCCCAAGGTACTACAGTATTCAAAAAGGGAAAGGAGTTTTCCCCAATGTCCTGGCAAGCAATCCCTCCAGAATTAAATTGTCCATTCAGGTTGTGGCTGTTTGTGGGACATTGCTATGTGCAAATTGGCTTCTGTGTTCACCTCCCAAACAGTTATGATCCTTATTTACATGTCCTATGCACAGAACAATCTGATAATAACAATATAGTCATCCACATTTCTGCTCATTAACATTGTCAAAAGATTCATTCTCTAACCTTCCAAGATTCTTGAGATCAATCGTCACCACCAGTGAAACCACTTCATAAGCAGACCTCTAAATCCTTTCCTGTTAAAATACAGTTTGTATTCCATATTCCAAACCAGTAATTGAAAATGATTTACAAGGTAAAGAAAACCTGAACTACACATGAATCATTGGATCCCAATAATACTCGCTGATTCAGGATGACCAAAATCCCAAGTGTAACCATCTTCCATCCCTTTGTCTTGTACAACCTTGAGTAGCTCATCTCTTTAATCATGAACTTTTCCTGTTAATGCGTAGCATGTGCACATCAGCTCTAAAATTTGGGAAGACACTGCATTACTCCTGTGTTGCTAGCACTTTACCACACCCTTACATTCTGTGCATTACTTTAACTCTTACATTGACCAGAAGGCAGACAGCAAAGTTGGATTTAAGGTTCATCATCAGAAATAAATTATAAATCATCCAGTTCAATCTTTAGCCTTCAAATACACAGTCACTACACATTACAGTAAAATCCATTGAAGTACTTTAATATGTTTTTTGATGGCATAATAAGGTTCTATATCAAATATCAGGGTTTTCATTTCAAGAAACTTGGTGGGTGACCCCTTCTGATCCATTTTGAATTAATGAAACCAATGAGAAGTTCTCAAGTTGATTTTTAGAGAGAAAAAATTGTATTTTTTCAAGTAAACAATAATGTGAAAATGTTAAATCAGCAATTCAGCTGTTTATGATACAGCTATTTAGAGTCCCAAACATAATCTGTACTTTTCAAAAACAAAATCTCAGGTAACTGAGCACGAGATTTGAGATGCAATTCTGGTGGTTCTACTCAGCACTTTATGATGTTGATAAAATAAGTATCCCATCCAAATGATCCTTCTCTATGTCCTCCTGACATGAAAGATGCCATACAAACGTAACTTGTTGTTGTCGTTGTTAATCAGGTTCAATTAGGTTGAACTGAATCCATGGAGTAATGTCAGATAGATCTGCAATAATCCAAGGCTTTGTTGATGGTTGATCAATGAGATTTGGAGATGTAGGAACATCAGAACATGCCCTCAATCTTGCTAGTCAAAGTCATAACAGGTAGAGTAGAATTAGGTGGACATGGAAAGCGCAACAGATCAGTGGTAAGCCGCATGTTTACTGTTGCATATGTACTTTAAAAATAAATTGTGTGTGGATCTGAGGAAAGTTACTTGCCAATGACATTTCTGGCCTCTTTGATCCGTGAGTAGATTGCCACCAAATGCATTGTTATATCCCAGGACAAAATGGATTGAGATCCCAAATTATGAGGCAATTCGAAGGGGTGAACAAGGAGAAACTATTTCCACTGGCGTGTGGGTCGGTAACCCGAGGGCACTGATTTAAAACAGTTGTTAAAAGAAACAGAGGGGAGGTGAGAAGTAATGTTTTCACACAGTGGGTTGTTCGGATATGGAATGCATTGCCTGAAAGGGTGGTGGAAGCTGATTCGATAATGACTTTTAAGAGAGAAGTAGATAATTATTTGGGGAGGATAAGTTTGCAGGGCTATGGGGAGAGAGTGGGGGAGTGGAATTGATTTAGATAGCTCTTTTAAAAGAGCCGGCTCAGACACAATGGGCCGAATGGCCTCCTTCTGTGCTGTATATTTCTATGATTCTATGAGTTCAATGATGCCCATAGGAATCACATGAGAAAAACTGAGGATGAAGAGATGACACACTGGGTCGGGCAAGGCGGGAGACATGAAGCATGCTGGAGCCCGCTGAGTGGAGGGAGAGAACAGGTTGATAGGGGGTTAGGAAGTCACAGAGGTTGAGAGGAGTAATGCCATGGAGGGCTTTGAAGATGAGGACCAGGATCTTGAACTGTATCCTGTGAGTGATGGGGAGCTAGTGGAGCTGGGCAAGGATGGGGGTGATAGCAACTGAGGGGCAGAATTGTTTTTACGTCATCTAAAAGGTCAGTTATATTGCCTAAATGTTACTGTTATTTGAGCCCAGTCAACTGCTAACAAAACAGATAATAATCTTTGCATTTGATATTGCACCTTATCATGTCATTGAGCCATTTTAAACTGATTCACAGGATTTTTACTGTGAAGTGTATTGACTGCATTTATAGGCAAACACAGTATCTAATTTGCACACAGCATTGTCCTGCAAATAGCGATTGAAGTAAATGACCAATTTTACTTGGGGGAATTTTCGGCCAGAACATCAGGAGAAAGTCCCTTTTCTTTTCAAATAGTGCCATGGGATCTTTAATTCCACCTGAACAGGCAGACGATAACTTGGTATATGTCTTTATCTGAAGAGTGTCTCTGACCATGTAGTTCTCCCCCAACACTGAATTAGAGTATCAGCCTAGACTATGAGTTCAAAGTCCTAATGTAGGGTATGAGCCCACAAACTTCTGACTAAGAGATGTAGCTTAATGTGGCAATTACAAATAAATGAAAGAATCTGTTTTTCCATCACATAAGCTTCATCAATTATACTTTTCAATATGATTAGCTGCAGAGTCTAAAAATAGATGATGCAGTCTATTAAATCATTCAAAATGAAAATAATACATTTAGTTAAGTCAGTGTAAACTATAATTAACATTAAACTGCACAAACATATATCAACATATATCTACAAAATATAGTCCCTACTATTTTACAGTGATTTCAATATGTTTTAAGACATCCTCCTGATTGAAAGGCACTATATTAAATTAAGGATTATGATCATTATAAATTCATAGAAGAACAATAAGACATCCTGATGTGAAAGATACAATATGAAATGTAAAAAATGTTATTATTTTATGAATTTCTTCCTGCTGTTTCCAGACCTTATGCACAGAACAGCTCTTCTCTCATGGTACTAAGGTGAAGATTGCTTCTAAATCCATCCTGACTGTACCTTATAGCCTCCCCACTCTTCAGATGAGCATTGATAATTTCCTGTATGAAACTCTCGAGTATTCTTCCCCACTATAAATGCTAGGTAAATTGGTTTTTCTGTCATTCCTTTATTTGAAAACGAGTGAGAATTGTAGCTGGAAATTACAAACCACTTAATCTAACTTTTGTAGCAGGGAAAGCACTTGAGGATTACACAGAATTCTATCACTGCTCCTCTAAAGAGTTCAGAAACCATAAGGAACAGTCAACATGAATTTAGAAGCAATATTCATCCCTTAGAAATCTACTGCAATTCTCATTGGAGAAGGAACAAGTGGATGAGGGCTATATAGAGGGTATAATTTAGATTTTGGAAAGGATTCAATGAAATTGTTCATGTGAAACTCATGTCAAGACTGGAAAAGTTCAAGAAATTAATGGACAAACAGCTGATTGGATTGAAGACTAGCTCAGAAGTAGGAAGTAGAGGTGATAACAAATGTAGAAGGTACTGTCTGGGAAGCGATTTACCAGCCAGAATTTCTTAGGTCTGATCTCTACCCCGAATGTGCATAATATGTCTTAGAGGAAAAAATGTCCTGAAGACAAATATTTATTATAACATTTACTTGTAGTATAAATCAGGTGATTAATATGACGATTGGGAGAATTACACACTCATTATTAATGATAATAATAATAATCCTTGCATTTAACCTATCACCTTTCATGTCAGGAGTTCATTTCAAAGAAAGCGCTTCACAGAATATACTGCAAAGTGTAGTGACTGTGTTTTGTTGGCGAACTTGGCAGCTAAATTGTGCCAGGACAATAGGGCAAACTCCATTCTCTTTCTGAGTAGTATGGAATTTTTGATGTCCACCTGAACACACAGATGGGATCTCAGTTCAGGTGGACATCAAAGTCTATCACGCACCCCCAGCATTTCATTGGAACGTCACAACCTAGACTATATGAGTTCAAAGTCTCAAGGTGGGGCACAAACCACAATTTTTTGACTCAGAGGTGACAGTGCTGCCAGAGGTGAGCCAGGCTGACACATGGTAATCACTCCAAATTTGGAATATTAAGTGTATTGCCAACCATCCTGTGTTCAAAAATACATTACAGTGGAGTTTTGTAGCTCAGTGGTTAGAGCACTTACTCTACAAGCGAGAGACCTGGATTCGATTCCTGGCAGAGTGAAACCTTGGGCAAGTTTCCTTACTCCACACGCCTGATAATAATCCCTCAAAAAAAACAATAATAAATTAGTCATTTCAATCCGGGACTGTTTGTGGGACACTGCTGTGCGCAATCGGCTGCTGCATTCCGCCCACAAATATACAGTCTTTACAGTCTTTACAGTCTATTCTGTGAAGAGCTTTGAGACATCTAGAAGAGGTGAAAAGCACTATATCAAGGATTATTATTATTATTATGATATTAAGAACTGGAGCAGGTTAGAGATAAGTGACAAGGATGATTCCGGAACTTATAGTTCCAATGTTTGAGGAGAGGCTCAAGAAAAAAGTTAACTCTCTGGAAACGTAGGGGAAAAATACATTTGTGTTGGGAGCTAGGCCAGGATTCAATACAGTACATACAAACTTATATTTATATAGCACCTTTCATGTCAGGAAGATGTCCCCAGGCATTTAACAATAATGGCTTGACACCCTAGCTGTGGGTGGGAGCTGAGGCAGGTGGGGAAGGGAAAGATGACTGAAAGCAAGATTGTAGTATAAATCTAGGTTATCGTAAGTGTTCAACTAGGTAGGTCATGAGATGGACCTTAAGCGAAGTGAGGGAGCAAGTCAAAAGAACTCTGGAATGGAGTTCCAGAGAGTGGGAACACAGTGGCTGTAAACCTGCCCGACAATGATGGGATAGAAAGAGTGGAGGACATGAAGCAGGCCAATGTCCCACTGAGCGAAGACAATGGCCAGTTTTGTAGGGTTTGATGAGGCCGCGGAGATAGAGTGTGGCAAGACCATGGATGGATTTAAAGATAAGAACAAAGATTCTCAGTCTGATGGGGGATGGGGAGCCAATGAAGCTGGGAGAGCCTGATACTGGAATGAAGCCTGATACTGGAAAAGACTTGGGCAGCAGAGTTCTGCATAGTTGTGTAGGAAAGAGCTGGGTAGTCAGATGAGTAGAACATTGGTGTAATCAAATCTGGGCATGATAAATCCATGGATGAGGGTCTCGGCTGCCTGAGGCGAGAGGTAGTGGTGGGGACGGGCATATATAATGAAGGTGGAGGAAAGCTGAGGGGGTCAGGGCATGGATGTGAGGTTTAAAGGATGATTTGGAGACAAGTAAGATACCAAGGTTCTACACAGACTCCATGAGGTGAAGTGTGCATCCATGTAGATTCAAGCTGTCAGCACCTGAGGCGAGAAGCTGTTGATGGGAGTCAAGCAGGTGAGCTACTGTCTTGCCAACATTGAACTGGGGAAAGTTAGAGCTCATCCAGGACTTGATGTCTGATAGGATATCAAGTCCGGGATGAGCTATAATTAACATTTTTCCCCTGGAGATAGTGGGTGGGTAGAAGTTCATAATAGGGTTTTGTGTGATACGGAAAAGATGTGGATTGATGGCCAGATGCTATTTTTCTTGTCCTGTACATTCTTTCCTTTGTATTCACTCACATAATCTCCTATGTCCCCTGTGAAGTCCTGGAACTCAGTGGTTAGAGCACTGGCCTCACAAGCGAGAGACTTGGGTTTGATTCTCGGCAGGGCAAAACCTTGGGCAAGTTTCCTTACTCCAAATGCCTGATAATAATCCCTCAAGAAAAGAAATAATAAAATAATAATTTGGTCACTCAATCCACAACTATTTGTGAGACATCTCTGTGCACAATTGGCTGCTGCGTTTTACCCACAAATATACAGCCTATTCACTTTACAGTATATTCTGTGAAGTGCTTTGAGATGTCTAGAAGGTGTGAAAGGCGTTATATAAAATGCACGGATTGTTATTATGATTCTATATTTGTTTTCAGCCACTGTTAACACAGGTATTTTGACATCCACTTTTTATGGGGAAATATATATTTATGCGCCCATATTTTCAGTTTCTCCAGACAACAGCTGGGCAGAATGACCTGTTACATGACAATTCATCACCCCATGATTTCATGGAGAAGCTATCACACTACTTTTTAATTACTACACATTTTTCTTTTCACTTTTTCAGAGAACACTCAAAGCATTAACACAATATTCTAAACCCATATAATACCCTTAATTTGATAAAGTGCCTTTCACCTCAGAAGGACATTAAAAGTGCTTCACAGTGTAAAGTGGATGTCCTCCCGATGTGAAAGGCGTTCTATAAAGGTAATTTTGTTGTTGTTGTAAAGTATAAAGAGTAGTGACTGCAGTTTGTAGGTGAGCGCACCATAGAAAGTTGAAGATCCTGCAAGCCTTCCCACTGTCTATCCCTGCACTGCAACCAGGTCATAAAGCATATTGCATAACACAATTAAATCATTAAATCCACCTCATTTAACTTCTTTTACCATCCATTTGTAACATAAACCATGAATATAAAACTTTGTTGCTTGCAGCTTATCAGTTCAGCCTATACACAGCACATAAATCATATAACTTATTAGAGTTTCATATATCCTATCCTGTAGCTGCTGTGAAATGAACCTGTCTCTAATTCAATGCTCTTTGTGTTTTTTAGGTTTCTCCCTGTGAGAAATGTCGCTGTGAGTCCAATGGTGAAGTGCACTGTGCGGTAGCAGAATGTGCTCCAGTTGAATGTGTGGATCCAGTGTATGAGCCAGACCAGTGCTGCCCCATTTGCAAAGATGGTAAGTGCCTTATACAAAGACCCTCACCACTTCTGTATTATACCTCGAACCACAGTGTGGGGCAACATTTGTAAGATTCTTTAGGTTGTTATTAAGAAAAGGAACAACTAGAACAACAAATTATATTTATATAGCGCCTTTCACATCGGAAAAGACATCCCAAGGCACTGGACAGTCAACGGTTTGCACCCGAGCTGGGGTTTGGAATCAAGAGGGGTGGAGGGTAGGGGTGGTGGCTAAAAGCGCAGTCAAAGCGGAAGGTCTTGAGATGGACCTTGAAGGAGACAAGGGAGGGGGTGAGGCAGGAAGGGTGCGGGACATGGAGCAGGTCTCCAAACTGAGGAAGCGGATAGGTTGGTATGGTGTTAAGAGATCACAGAGGTAGGGAGCAGCATGACCATGGAGGACTTTAAAGATGAGGGCGAGGATTTTAAACTAAGAGGTGGGAAGCCAGTGAGCCGGGCGAGGATGGGGTGATCAGTTCACAAAGTTTGGTACAGTAGAGACAACGAGCTGCAGAGTTCTGAATAATCTGCAGTTTGTGGAGGGAAGAGTTGGGAAGTCCGGCAAGCAGGGAGTCAGCATAGTCAAGCCTGGATGTGGCAAATGTATAAATGAGGGCCTCAGCGGCCTGAGGGGAGAGGCAGTGGCGGGTAATGTTGTGAAGGTGGGGGAAATGCAGAATGGGTCATGGCACAAATGTGGGATTTAGAGGATAGTTGAGGGTCAAACAGGACATCAAGGTTCTTTACTGGCTCTATGAGGTGGAGAGTGCATCCATGAACAGTGATGCAGTCAGCGCTTGAGTTGAGGAGGCGCTGAAGGGAGCTAAGCAGAAGGGCCTCCGTCTTGTTGAAGTTCATCTGGAACACCTTGAGGAATGCCACAAATTTGTTACTAATTCCTTTATTAACGTCACTCCTAAGTACTTCTCTTTACTCACCAGACTGCTCCCGTCTGCCATTCCTTCGCATCCAATTCTCCAAGCCAGCTGGTCGCTTGCCAGAAAGAAAATCTCAGAAATTGTTGCATATAACACTGAGACACAGCCGTTATATATGGGATGATTCTAGCTGGTTTGTTGATGAAACAATGCTAGAATGAATTGGAATATCCAGAGTATCACTCTTTGAAGTCCCACTCTCTGGAACGCCATCTCGGAGTGCCTCCCACTTGTTCCCTCCCTCCTCACATTCAAAACCTGCCTCGAGACTTACCTCTTTGAAATTACCTTTCCCCTCCACACTCTCTTCAGCTACCATCTCCCAGCTCAGCTGCCCCCTGCCCCCCCCCCCCCCCCACCACACACACAGCAGCAAAGCACTTTGACATAGCGCCCTGATGGGAAAGGCAGTATATAAATATAAATTGTATTCTGTAGTAGACTAACTGTTGTTCACACTTACTTCTTATATCTTTTAAGTGTGTTTTCTGAGAAATTGTATCAAACAGTCAGATAATTGATGGTATCTATGAGATGGACTGTCCCACGTTTCCTACCAATGTCAACAGTGGATGGAGGAAATGCAGGAACAAAACAGCATGCTTATTGTTTCAAGAGAATTGACTGTAGATTGGTCAACTAGAGAACAAGAGTCCATTGGTTGCCTTTTACTTTATAAACAAAATAAAAATGCATTCAGTTTAGAATAATAAATACTCACAACGTGTTATTGATTTGGATGAATAAGACCCTTCAGCCCATTTGATTTCATCCTTCTGATTACAACAGCAAGTGATTTCTAAACTTAAGCAACTCTAGTGGCCTGGCCTCTATCAGCCTTATTGGTAACCCATCTCAATTGTTGCTTAATGTCTGTGTGTTAAAATACTGGGTGCTGAGAAAAATCAAAATGTCAGTGATAGAAGAAGAGCACAGCACAGAAAGATTCTTCAAGAAAAACAAATAGGATTATTAATTTCTTACATACCATGGAAATTGTTATTACTTCAGTCTGTGCTAGAGTTTCAGAGTTCTAACATAACCATCCCAGGCAATCTATCTGACAATTATTGGATTCAGAGCCTTTCACCTTTACTCAGAGTGTTATTTATAAACTATAATGACAACTGAAGCATTTATGGTTGTTTTCACATATATTAAATACCTTTGCATAATGTATATGAAACAGAATTGCCTTACCTATGTGGTAGGAGAAATATAGCATTAACCTGGCTCAGTTGGGAGCACTCACTCCTCTGAGTCACAATCCATATAGTCTATACTGACACTCCAGTGCAGTGCTGGGGGTCAGTTACATTGTCAAAAGTACCGTCCCTCAAATGAGATGTTAAACTGAGGTCCTACTGTCTGTCCAGGTGGTTGTTAAAGATTCCATAGCACTAAAGGAGTATTTCCCAGATTCCTGGCCAACAATCCCCAAATATAATTTATCATACGCTCCATGGCTATTTGTAGGACATTGCTGTGCACAAATTGGCTGCTGCATTCACACACAAAATACACAGTCACAACAGTTTACAGTATATTGTCTGAAGTACTTTGAGACATCTCAATGATGTGATAAGTATTATATCAAATGTAAAGAATATTATTATATATTATAGTAAGTTGTATTTTGCAGAAATTATTTCCATAATACTGATAACGAATACAAATTATGGATGTATCAGTTGCACTGTAAAATGCAAGATAGTAAAATAGACTGAATCATAGATGAGATTACAATACATTTGCCCATTGAGCCTCCAGGAGGGTTCTTTCTGCTGTTAACTTTATTTATTACGTAGCCTTCAAATGATGTGGCATGACGGTGCTTTAGCTCAAATCACACAATTAAGTTGCAGGAGCCTGACATCTATTATTTATCCATGTTTTAATTTATTATTTAATGCATTTACATGGAATAATGTGTTGTTCTGTGTGACCTCTCATAAGCCATCTGTGTGAAAGGTACACCCGAGAGCAAGAGTTTACAAAGGACAATAATCAGATTTACAGAATAATTGTAGGAGTGTGATTTTCAGAAAGTATTTGTTGCACCAGTAGGTTCCACAGATCTCATGTGTTCTTTTTTAAAATTATACAATACTTTTTTTCCGACAAGGGAATTGAAGTTTTTTGTCTTTTATAGGGGTGCAGCATGTAAGGGACCTATATTCAAACGTTTTTCAGCTTCACAGCCCAATGCAATGTGACATTTACCTTAGGGCAGCTTATTTCAGCTGTAGGAAATGTCACAAGTCATTTATGGGTTTTTTATTTTGGTTGATTTACAAAATTTTAGACACAGTAACTAGCTTCAAGCTCTCCAGTGACCTGTCCTTGGTCTGAGTTGCATAATTTGTGAACCCACACGTTTTCCATGTTTGTAAATTGTGACTGAACCTTTGCTTGCTGGCCCTAATGTGGGCAATGGTAAAAATAACTGAACTGAGGCAAACTCACAATTGGCTAATTATTCAATCACATTAATAATAATAATAATAATAATAATCCTTGCATTTGATATAGCATGTTATCACGTCATTGAGACATCTCAAAATGCTTCACAGAATTGACTGTATTTTGTGCAGCAGCCAATTGCGTACACAGTGTCCCACGAATAGTCATGAATTGAATTTATTTTTGGAGCAATCAGCCAATCAACTAACAAACGGGTTCCTATTTACTGCTTGGTAAACAGAGGTGTGTGGAGTTAGGAAACTTGGCTAAGGTTTCACGTCACCCAGGAATCAAACCCAGATCCTCTCGTTTGCGAGACAAGCATGCCAACCACTATGCTACGGGACTCCATTATTTTTAGAATATTTCTGTAGAGAAGTAAATGGTACAAAGTAACATGAGAGGCACTAAAAGTAAGTTAGTTAATCCTTGCAACTTTCCTGAATTGCAAAAATTGATTTGCTAAAAAGCTATAGAAAGCATAATAGGGTTTGAAATGAGAATGAATGCTCTTTGGGTGCAGAATGCTATAAAGTGTGGAGTATGTGCCTTAAAAGCATAATTCCTGCATATGTACTTAAACTGTACTGGAAGATTTTAAGTTTGATTGAGGAAGTCTGCAAAAAATTGATTAGTTCCACAATGCAGTTTTAAAAATATCATAGAATTACAGTATTGGTCAGATCTGTTGTGAAGTCAGCCAACAAATTCATCTTCGCCAAATTGATACTAAAAGAAAAGAACATATGAGTTTTTAAGGGTGTTTCTGAATTCCTGCTTCTGATATTACCTCAGCAGGTTGTTTGAGCAATTAAATATGTGCCAATGGGTCCAGAATCAATCAAGCTGCTAACTGCTGTTGATTCCATTGAAATTGTAAACTTTTAAAAAAATTACATTTAAAAGTTCTCGAGGTAGACCAGCTTTAGGCTTTTCAATGCTTTTAGAGAGTCATTTGCATGACCAGCTTTCTAATAACATTCAAATCTTACCATCTCCCAGCATTCTTCAGATAGAGAAAGATCGATTCAGAATGGGTAAGTATAAATCAGACCTTCCAATGTCCATCGATCTATTTCTGAAAGTGTATCTCACTGCTTTTGGGTATTTTGCAAGGAAGCTAGTTATAACTGCTGAGTTACAAATACAAAGGAACATGTAAGAATAAGTGGACATCCTGAATCAATCAGCCTCTGAGGTGAGCAATTACTGCAGCAAAACCTTGATTGTTCTCTTGGACTATTAGAATTCAGGATACAAAAGTGACATATTTCTAAGTGAAGAAAATTACTAGTTAGTTTTTACCAGAATAGCTATTTGCTCAACTGCAGTAAACATCTAATAAAGCAAGTAATTAGTATGCAGTACATTGCTGGGATCATTATTCACTTTTCAAATAGCTTAGCTCTTACAGATAAAGCGCCTTCTAAAAATATAAATGTGGCTTAAAGGAGACTGGTCTTAATACCTATCTTTTTGACTGTGCTTTCAGTCACTCCCTTAACCCACAGCTCACTCTCAGTCCCCTCTCCCTAGCTCGGGCTCCCAGTCGGCTGTGCAAAGAGTTTTGAGATGTCCCCCCATCATGAAAGGTGCTATATAAATGTAAATTGTTCTTGTACTTGAAAGCTGCCTTTCCTACATTTAGTTTGATGTGAATTGTATCCTTGGGATCATGCAAAAGTTGTCCCCATGATAAAATTCTCTAAAAATGTGATGAACTCAGGTTATATTTATTGGGGTGGAGTCCTCCTGAACTTTGTTGAATAGTAGGACCTGACTCAAGCTAAAGGATTTCAGCCATTAGTGGTGTTGAAATCTCTAGCAGCCACCCTTGTTGTTGCTGACCACAGTGTACGCTTGACTATTGCTTAACAGGATACCAGCTTCAGAGTTGGAGGAGGGGTGTTTTACCTTGTTCTCGGTCAGTAATTATCAAGGAGATCAACAATATTAATTATTTGTAATATTCCTAGATAATACAAATCCTCTCAAAGCCTCTCAAAGCCAGTCAGGAACCTTGGCGTTCCTGTCGACCCTGAGCTGTCCTTTCTCCCTCATATCCGCGCCACAACTGGCACCGCCTTCCATCACCTCCGGAATATCGCCAGACTACGGCACTACCTCACCCCTCACACTGCTGAAACTCTGGTCCACGCCTTTATCACCTTAAGGCTGGACTATGGGAACTCTCTCCTCGCCGGCCTTCCCGCCACTTCCCTCCACAAGCTGCAGGTCATTCAGAACTCTGCAGCTCGTGTACTGTCCCGCACCAGGCTTCAGGACCACATCACTCCCACCCTCGCTCACCTCCACTGGCTCCCCATCCCCCAGAGGATCGAATTCAAGATCCTCATTCTCACCTACAAGGCCATTCACGGCCTCGCTCCCTCCTACCTCTCTGACCTACTATCCCCCACCTACCTGCCCGTACCCTTCGTTCCTCTGGCTCCAGTCTGCTCCATATCCCCCGCCCCAACCGCCCTACCATCGGTGGCCGGGCCTTCAGCCTCTCAGCCCCGAGGCTCTGGAACTCCATCCCCCAGTGCCTTCGCCGCCTCCTCCCTTTCCTCCTTCAAGGCCGGTCTCAAGACCTTTCTCTTTGACCGAGCCTTCAGCTCCCCTCTCGACTCTCTACCCCCTCCTCGCTCCCTCCCTTCCCTCCCCTCATCCTGAGCATTTCCCCCCTGCTCGGGTCCTGACCCAACTGTCCAGCACCTTGGGACGTCCTCCTGACGCTCTATAAATGAAATCTTGTTGTTGTTGTTTGATTTACAGGACAGTCCTGTTATAATGCACTTGTTTATAGTACGAGTGCAGTTATTACACGGTTGCCCTGTGAGCTCCATTCACTGAGCGTGTACACAACAAGCCCGCTTGCTGCATGCTGGCTGGCTTTCACTCAAAAATGGTCAACTTCCAGATCATTAGGTCACCATCGTTATTCCATCCTACTTTGTTGCACTTGTACAAATAGGAAATAGATTCAGAACAGGCATTGTAGATTATCAGTTGACAAACTGTCATTGGCAAATCTGATGACCTGGAAGTTTTTTCTTTTAGCGCAGGAAGCAGCTGTTGCAAGATAACTGGCTACACACCAACACAGTGACACCACACCAGATTAGGATGATATGGTTCCCAAATGCTGTATTATAACAAAACTCTGCTGTAGCACCCATAACATTAAACTGGATCGTAGTGCTGTGTATTTCTAGGTAAACACAGCAGCTGCACAGATCGCTGAACACTGGCCAGATTATTGAGTGAATGTAGGCAGGCAATTAAAATCATAGAAATGTAGGCAATTTAAAAAATGGAATTCTATATTTTATATAGTACAGTATTGAATACAAGAGAAAGGAGTTAATGTTGAATTTGTACAAGACATTGACTGAGCTGCTGGAGTAGAAAGGACATTATGGCCATGATGAGGGTACGTTGATACCAGCGATGAGAGGTTATAGAGCCTGGGCTTTTGCTGGTGCATAGAAGGTTAAAAGGTGGGAATCTAATAGAAATCTTTAACAAATGGTGAATATCTTTGATAATAAGGTCAATAAAAAAGACAACTTCTACTAATCGGCATTTTACTAACATAAGGATAGAAGCTGAAGACTAGTATTAGAAGAAAAAAGGGTGAGGTTAGAAAACACGTTTAGAGGTTGGCCACCAATATTTAGTGAAGTAGACACTATTAGAGTATTTGAAGGGGAATTGAATAAATATTAGAATAAAACCATATGAAAGGAATGGCAAAATAGTAAGGGCATGGAAGATTAGAGCAGATATCTCCAGTGGGAGAGCTAACACCAACACAGACATGAAGGATCAAATAGCCCCTTTCTGTGCTGTATAGTTCTAACTGTTGGAGGTGTAAAATAGCAACAAAAAGGGTGGAAATAGATTTACTACCAAGCCAACCATCTGCTGGTTGGCTTGGAGTGAATAATATAAAAAATGAAGGTGCAATAGGACATTTTAATTATACTGATGAGTTATTAATTTTGTAAGCATTAATTTAATTCATGCACTGCAGAAGTATTTCAGCTGTGGAATAATCTAGGATAAACACTGCTTTGTGAAGGTTCAATGATTAAGACTTAGGGCTGTAAACATTATATTCAAATCAAGGTTGCCAACTCAACTGCAAATGTACATTGTTTAAACCAAGAATATGATGGAACATATTATACTACTAATAATAATACCATCAGATGTGTCTTCTGTATCACTTATGTTAAAGTAGAATTTTGTTAAAGTGCAATTGGCATGGGAGGATAAAAACATTGCACAAAACAGGAATGGTTTCAATATTATAGATATAATATTATGGATATACAATATCTATATATAAATATGTGGAGTCCTGTAGCTCAGTGGTTAGAGCACACGCTTTGCAAGCGAGAGACCTGAGTTCAATTCCAGACAGGGCGAAACCTTGGGCAAGTTTCCTTATTCCACACGCCTAATAATAATCCCTTCAAAACAAAAAACAATAATAAATTGATCATTTTCAATCCACGACTGTTTGTGGGACACTGCTGTGCGCAATTCGCTGTTGCATTCGCTTACAAATATACAGTCAATTCACTTTACCGTATATTCTGTGAAGCACGTTGGGACGTCTAGAAGACGTGAAAAGTGCTATATCAAATGCAAGGATTATTACTATTATTATTATTTTTATTATAGCATACAAGATAATAATAATAATAATTATAGCATTCAAGATTGAAGCAGAAGAGATTTAACCGATGCATTTATTCCTGAAGTGTACTCTTGTGAAGGATTGCTGCCATATTATTTACTTTTTGATATCTATATCATGTTGTGGAATAATCCTAGAGTTGAAGTCACGTGATAGAAGTGCACTGCACATAACGTATTCTAATTCAATCAAAGAAGTTAGATGTCCACAGGGATCTCCTATTACACTCACTGCAAATGTAAACAATCTCATATCATACAAACTGCTCCAATAAATACCAACTAAACAAATCAGAATGTGTTTCCGGGCTGCAACACAGTTTAATAATAGCAAAAAAGAACAGGTGCCATTGATAAAATGTTTGTGAACCCATCAGTATATTACTGCTCTACTGCAAATTATACTGTGTGTTATAACATATATATATACAACATTCAATATAGAAGTTAAAATGAAGAGTTGATTCAGTTTTTTGTTTCAAGGAAGAGGCAAACACGCATGTAGCTCAGACAGATTCACACCTCATTTTCAGAACGATGGAGATCCAATTTGTAATACAATCACAATGCAAGAAGTGACTTTTCCAATAGAAGAGTCTTTTGCAGATAGAACAATAAAGGTGACATTCAGAGTACTATCCATTGATCAATATGCAAGTATGGGAAAAGCTATGTTCCCACCAACCTTTTACCAGTTTACTGCTGAGCTATTAATGTTGAATATTTATATGCCTATGGATAACGTTCACACAGCCAATCACCATATACAGTCAGAGTCAAATAATTAAATAAACAAGATATGAGTCCTTGACCTCTATCCGTCAGCCACATAACACATCAGCCAGACCTCATCACTGAACACCATCTGTGTACAAAAGGAGGAGGAAAGCCAAGTCCAGAGGGCAGGACATGAACATGGTTATGGACAAGATCATGGCCAGGAAGCAAAGAATACTTGTCACCAGCTTCAATCTCTGTGGTAGAATATAATTTCCAAGGATATAAGGGTCGAGGAAGGAAATAGTTCAACAATGTGAAGAAAACAAAAAAACTGTAAACTATACCAGCAAAGTTGGTTTACCAGCAATGTCACCAGAAGGTGAGGTAAGTTCTGAACCTGAGAAGAAGATGGAACAGTTACTCAGCTTGGACTATTTAGAAGGCGAACTACTCCTGACTTATACAGGTAAGAATCTCATGTAAGTGTCACCTTATACATAGAACACATTGCAGAATCATAAAGTTGGGATCTACTAATAGAACCACTTTAGCCTATCAAAGGCAGGATCCTGGGACACACATACAGCCAATGTGTGAAGGATGCATTGGTATGGCTCACTTAAAGTTAGATCACATTGGTAATACAAATGGTCTCCACTGATGTTTCTCTGCTCTCTTGGACAAATGACTGGTCCTACCAGCATTCCAGAACAATGAATTTAGGTGGAATGATCGAGGTGGATTGAAACAATTAATCTAGCTGTATTAGTACAAGTGCAATGTTCTCCTGTTGCTCGAAAATGCTCCTGTGGCAAAAAACAAAACACCATTAATGGTTGTTTGTTTGACAGCCACATTGACACTGAGGGTCCTTGTAAGTTTGGACCAATGCATATATCTCTGGAATTACCTCCCTACTTATCCACTTCTCCATATCCATAAAATATACCTGTAGTTTATTCAAGCCATTTGAATGTGAAGAAAACAAGTCCTTGATAAGTCCTATTAACTGTCCCCTTCTTGTGTGTCTCCTTTTCATATTTGTATTCTTCTGTCACAGGTAGCATGATCACTGTCTAGTAGGTACAAAGGATTGAGCATTTTTTGGAACAATGCCTTTTATTCTGCCGGCCTTGTGAAACTGACTGCAATTATTATTTACAGAGCATCTGCAACATGCAATTGAAGAGTATAGTAAATGCAGTGTTACTTTAAGAACATAGAAATGTTTCAGGATTAGGAAAAACATTTAGTAAAAATAAATAAGTCATTATACATTAATCTATCTCTTATCCCTCAATTCATATATTAACTAAATAGTTATCTAATTCTCTCATGAATATGATGGAATAATCTGCCTTCACTTCCTTCCTAAGTAATCTATTCCACATAATATAGTAACTGCTATCTGTGAAATGTAATTAAATATGAACTCTCTGTTCATCCTCTCCTCTTCAAACCTAGACTCTGTTGCCCCTTGTAATTTTTTTGACTATGTTAAACATATTATTAGGGTTCAGTTTATCCAAACTCTTAAATAATGAAATCTCCCCAGGGGCTTCCCTTCTTTATTGTGAACTCTTCAGTTATTTGAATATATGTTTGTTCCTAACAATTGGATTAAATAATTCCAGTTCACTGGCAATAGTTGTACAATTATGTTATTGTACAATGTTATTTGTACCACTGTCAAGATGTACAGATTAACACCACTCAAAGTTTCCTGACTGTCTAGACAAATAGGCCATCAAACAGTACAATAGCTTGCATTTATTTAGCATCCTTCTCATAGGATAGCGTCTTAGAGTGGTGGGGTTGAACACTGGCCAAGGGAGTGGGGGGTTCAGGTGCCATCAAAGAGCTAGGTCTCAAAGTAGGATTTAAAGATAGATACAGAGGGGTTGAGGCAAAGGGATTGAGGCAGGAAGTTCCAGAGGATAGGGTCATAGTGAAGACATGGCCAGCAATGTAAATTATGAGTCAATTCATATTTATATAGCGCCTTCGGGAGGACGTCTCAAATCTTTCAACCCAGCTGGTCTACCATTCCAGCTAGGGGCGGAAGCAGTAAGTAGGGAGAACATTTACAGATGTTCCAAATATAAAAACATTCTTGGAACATTTACAAAGGTTGAAAACATTTTTTTACACTGTGATAGAAATGAATGATCGCAATATGGACATTCGCCTTCATTCTCTTTTGTAGTGAGTTATTGCAACGAGATATTTTGTACAAGCACACGGTAACTGCGTTATTTGAACCACTCTAGATCCCAACCTTATAAATGTACTTAAGATAATAATGTTGCTGGAAAAAAGAAAGAGGTATTTTACTATTTGCATTACGTTGCAGGACCAAATAACTATTAGGTTATAGGCCCTAAATTCTACCCATTAAAACCAGTTTGACCTTTAGTTCCACTGTAATTATTTTATATCAGTCAATAATCATTTTACATGTAAAATAATAATCCTTGCATTTGATGTAGCACTTTTCACATCTTCTAGACGTCTCAAAGCGCTTCACAGAATATGCTGTAAAGTGAATTGACTGTATATTTGTGGGTGAAACGCGGCAGCCAATTGCGCATAGCAGTGTCCCACAAACAGTCGTGGATTGAAGTGACCAATTTATTATTGTTTTTTTTCTTGAAGGATTATTATCAGGCGTGCAAAGTAAGGAAACTTGCGCAAGGTTTCGCCCTGCCGGGAATCAAATCCAAGTCTCTCGCTTGCAATGCGAGTGCTCTAACCACTGAGCTACAGGACTCCAATGTTATTGATACAAAATAACATGTATCAATGTTATTTTAGATGCAGTTATAAATTCTCCCCATCCCTTCTGAATTTGGGCGTTTATTATTCCTGTTACATATTTTATACCTTTCTGCCAGAAAAAATCAATACTTTGTAGTCACTTCTAAAAGAATCCCTGCATTTCGGAGTTCCTGTTTTGGAGAAGTTGATATTTCATTCTATAAAGTGTGAAGATATTGAAGTTGAAAATGTGGCACTATATCCCAACAGGAAATTGAAAATAATATTTTTTTCAGGTAACCAACATGGGCCACACTAACATTAGCACGTACAAAACCCTTTCTGTCAGATCGCTTTGGTGTAGTAAGATGCATATCCAGTTAACTAAATCTATTTCCTTTCCATATTACAAATTGTGTTTTCTCTGGTTTAGATCCAGAAATCTGGTCATTAGAACTTTACCGATCATTTGTTCTCAAAAAGCATACAGCGCAAACATTATATGGCAAGGCTGAGAGGAAAATCAGGACTGCAATCTTTTCCTTTGTTCTACAGCTCTTTGGAGTGTAGCTAAAAATGAAAAAGATTGTGAACAACTTCAGGGGACAAATACAGATTAGTTGATTGGGCAGAGAAATGGCAAATGAAATTTAATGCAGACAAATGTAAGGTTATACATTTTGAGAGGAAGAATAAAGATAACAAGTAAATGCTGAGTGGTAAAATATTAAAAGGAGTAGTAGAGCCAGTACTTGGGGTTAATGGTAGGCAGGTGACAAAACTTCAAAAAAGCTAATGAACATATAAAAGCAAAGAAGTAATGCTAAACTTACATAAATCAATAGCTGGACCGCAGTTAGAATATTGTGACCAGTGTTTTAGGAAAGGTGTCAAAGAGATAGGGGTGTTGAGAGATTTACTAGGGATGATACTAGGGTAAGTAGATTGGTCTATGAGCAAAGCCTGGAGGAACTAGGACTTTATTTGCTGGAACAAGGAAGGTTGAGAGGTGACCTGATAGAGACCTTTAGAATTATGAGGGGTTTTGATAGTCAGTAGGGAGAAATTATTTCCGTTGGTCAGTGAGTCAGTAACTAGAGGGCATCAATTTAACATAGTTAGTAAATGAGCAAATGGAGAAGTTTGAAGAAATTGTTTGAACCACAGAGTAGTTAGGATATGGAATTCCCTGCCGACATTGGTAGTTGAGGCTAAATCCATATTGGCCTTCAAGGTAACTAAAGAAATATCTTAAAAAGAGATATGGGGAAAGGGCCTGTAAGTGGGACTGAAATTATTGCCTTTGAGGGAGCCAGCAAGACACGATGGGCAAAATGGCTTCTTCGGTGCAGTAAATTCCTATTGTTCAATGATTCAGTATTCACAATCTGCACTTAACACATGGTTCATCAGCCATCACATGGAGTCCTGAAGCTCAGTGGTTAGAGCACTCGCTTTGCAAGTGAGAGACCTGAGTTCAATTCCAGGCAGGTCAGGGCGAAACCTTGGGCAAGTTTCCTTACTCCACACAGAGCCTAATAATAATCCCTCCAAAACCAAAAACAATAATAAATTGGTCATTTTCAATCTACGACTGTTTGTGGGACATTGCTGTGCGCAATTGGCTGCCGCGTTCACCCACAAATATACAGTCAATTCACTTTACAGTGTGTTCTGTGAAGCGCTTTGGGACGTCCTCCCGACGTGAAAAGCGCTATATCAAATGCAAGGGTTATTATTATTATTATAATTGGACAGTTCACTCAGGAGTTAAAGATCATGGTAACTTGCTCAGCAGATTACCAACAGCAGTGCACGTTCTCTAGATGTCTAGCTCCTCCTCGGTGTTTCTCCGTATCTGGCCTCTGTTCCATGTAAGTGGAGTTGAATAGAATGACTTCATGCAGTTTTGTCTTACGATTTTCTCAAATTCATTACTTTCCTTTTATTTGTTCCATAACTTGCAATAAGCCTGTGTTCTCCTGCCTTTGGATTGTCAAGCTGTGACCCACTCCTCAGTTCTAATGACAGCTCAGAGTATTTGGTTTGGGAGCCAAAAAGAAAATTGTGTTTGCTTGGACTTGGCAAAATATTATTTTGCATCTGCAGTATTGTGCTTTGCTCCTCTTGTGTATCTCATATCTTTACCTCTGATTCCATGCTTTCACCCACAGTCGATCCACTTTACTGTATCCTGGGAAGTGCTTTAAGATGTCTGAATGACATGATATGGCGCTATATCAAATGCAAGTTATTATGATTATTATTGTTTCATGTTTATATTATCAGGTCCAATGCACACTTTTTTTAATGGGATTCTAAAATAAGGAATCCCGTTAGAATTTCTATTGACCTGCAGGACATCCCGTTTGGAAAGAGATCACAGGAGTGTCTTGTGGGTCAGTGTGATGTATTTCTGGTTAATGAAAGGAAAACCCATTTGCTTGAAATTGATTCCTTATTATTGAATCTATTAAGAAATACCACACATCACACCCAATTTTCCACTTCTAATAACAATAATAATAATCCTTGCATTTGATATAGCGTCTCATCACGTCTTCAAAGAATCTCAAAGCGCGTCATAGAATATACTGCAAAGTGAATTGACTTGGTATTTTGTGGGCAAAATGCGGCAGCCAATTGCGCACGACAGTGTCCCACAAACATTTGCGGATTGATTGACCAAATTATTATTATTTAGAATTTTTTTTATGGGTTTTATTATCCTCAGAAAGCGATCCGATAATTGACTAACAACCGGGTTCCTACTTACTGCTAGATAAACAAAGGCGTGTGGAGTAAGGAAACTTGCCTAAGGTTTTGCCCCACCCAGGAATCGAACCCGGGTCCTCTCGCTTGTGAGACGAATACGCTAACCACTGAGCTACAGGACTCCACGTTATTCACTTTCCCTGATATTGTAAATGGTTGAGCACTGAGGATTCTTAGTTTTGCTAATACTAATAGGCAGTTATTTTTCCAAATTTATTTTTTACTTGTTTCCGTGTTTCAAGTTTTTCAAAAAAAATGTTTCATCGCAGATAACCACCAGCAGATGGGCGTCTCTCTGGAGAATATGCAAAGCACAGACATATTTCCTGCAATAGGCGTGCTTTAGATCTTACCATAATCTACCCTGAGGTGGTGTTTGATGATGAAGCAGTGTTATACTGGAATCTTTGCTGCCACAGCTTTGATTTCCTCCGGAAGCAGACTGTGCCTGAGCATATCTTCACTGAAACAAAAACAGAGTGAGAGGCAGAGAAAGAAAGAAGTGTCTTCAAAAGAATCACTGAAGGCACATCCTGCTCCAGACACCTGCAGCCTGTTACACTTTGTGTTAGAAACTCCAGAGACTGAACAGATGGAGCAGAAGGACATCATCTGGGACTTGGTCAAGCAGATGTCTCATTGGGAAAAAAAAGCAGAGACTTTCTGTGTGTAAGGACACCAATAGGGAGGTACTTTGCCTGGTGCTATCCTGCTTTCTCAGTCATATATGCTCTTATGAGCTTCATTCACAGCACTAATTGCTAATTGTGAGCATCCCCCAATTGAGGATTAAGATAGTTTCTTATTCCATTGTGAGACTTACACACGTGAGTTCAAAGCTTTGGCCTCATTACTCCAGACCCTACATAGGGATGAGCAGCATATGATCCTTGTACGACTGGAGTTTATTGACTGTAAATACACCACTATATCAAAGGCCCGTGAATGAAAACAGCATTCACTTTTGCCAGTGTGTTTGTACTTCCTGCAGAATTAAGGTTTTTTTTAACAGCAGATTGATGGGTGTACTAACAAATGGTATAGCACACCTATTACATCTCATGTTCAAAATGTGACCCGGCATGGTTCATCACTTGTGCCTGTGGTGCACATTGGTGAAGGAATATATTTCCCCAGAGCTCTAGGTGCTGCTGCCAGTCTCAAGCGTTCACACAGATCAAGGAAAGAGTCACTCCTGGAATGCCAGTCTGTGCTGAGCAAACCAGAGGAACTCAAAGGTAAAGTCAAGCAGTTATTTGCAGATTATCTTCCTATTTTGATAGAGATTGTTACACTGAGAGAAAATATCTTATTCTTAGAAGCCAAAGTCTTTCCCGAACAGCAAGATGGAGTCGTTTGTTGCTTAGATGATTTTGTGGCCAAGCACACACAGAAAGCAGCAAAATAATGTGATGCAAAGCACATGAGAGACTTAAAGTAGATTGTTCAAATTTAAGTTTCAAATTGGCTCTGTTCAGCCGATGAATGTCTGGCTCTCTGAGATGCTATTCTACGTGAAAGGCACAAAATAAATGCAAGATGTTCTCCTATTTATACTGTGCTTTTCACATCAATTTAGTGCAAAAATTGTGCCAAACCAGAGCAAATAACTCAGGAAGAATCAAGTTTGTGATTCATAATTGCTATTTGTAATCTGTAATTATAACTATAACTTATAATTATTATATTGCTATTTATATTTGGCTATCTCACCGGAAATCTGTAGAAAAGCACTTCCCAACATTGCAGGCTAAATACAGATGATGCACGTTCAAACTAAGTGAAGGGTACTGATAAGCTAAATAATGAATGACTCTTTAGCTGAGGAATCCAACAGACAAGAGAACAAAACTTTAAAATTAAAACTAAGCGCAGTCCAGAAAAAAAAATCATAAAATGAGTCACTTCAATCCACGATCTTTTTGTTGGACATTGTTGTGTGCAATTGGCTGCCGCGTTTCACCCACAAATATACGGTCAATTCACATTACAGTATATTCTGTGAAGCGCTTTGAGATGTCTAGAAGACATGAGAAGCGCTATATCAAATGTAAAGTTTATTATTGATAATAATAATAAGTAATACAAATAATAATAATAATCCTTGCATTTGATATAGCGCTTTTCACGTCGGGAAGACGTCCCAAAGCGCTTCACAGAACACACTGTAAAGTGAATTGACTGTATATTTGTGGGCGAACGTGGCAGCCAATTGCGCACAGCAATGTCCCACAAACAGTCGTGGATTGAAAATGATCAATTTATTATTGTTTTTGGTTTTGGAGGTATTATTATTAAGCTCTGTGTGGAGTAAGGAAACTTGCCCAAGGTTTCGCCCTGCCTGGAATTGAACCCAGGTCTCTCACTTGCAAAGCGAGTGTTCTAACCACTGAGCTACAGGACTCCACATAATTATTATTGATAATAATAAGTAAGCGGTATGAAGGATATTAAGGGGTATGAAGAAAAGACAACCAACTAAAAAAGATGCCATGGACATAATGGTGGATCAGACTTGATAGGCTGAATAACCAACTCATGCTCCTAGCTTTCTTTGTTTCTGTACTAATTCAGTCTGTTCAAAAAGGAAGCCTAGCAGGTTTCTGGGTGATCCATGATAATATTATTATCATGCTCGAATATTATTAAGAGTGCTCGAGTGCTTACCCAGAGTTCTACCCCAATTAGCAACAGTCTGTGCACGTATTTATTTGCACATATGCAGGATTCTGTCATTAGACCCCAACCATACTGATAATCCAGTGAAATAAAAGCTATTTCCTAATTGTTCTACTGTGGGAAGCAATTTAAAATTATGTACAAACGGGCCATAAAAAGCCTATCTGTAAAGCACATTTCAGGCTTTCTCTAACCAGAAGCGACATTGTATGGCACACCCTGAAATAAACCAACAGATGGGGCAATAGCCAATGCTTTATTTCCCTGTGCCTGCTGTTTATTTTTCACAGCTAAACATGGTGATTATTTTTACATATTATAGTTCTACTAAAGCAGCACTCAAATAAGGAGAGCATTTATGTTGGATTGAAAATCAAGTTCTGAAGAGAAAAGGGCAGCATCTTAAACCCAGTTACCTTAATAAGCATATAAAACATTTCTCCAATACTCTGTGGTGCAGTGTGTATACTTATTAAAATAAAACATGCTAAAAATATTTCATGAATGTTTTTATGGCAGAAATAATTTTGGTTGCGAGTGCATATTAATTGAGTGCAGTTCTATAAACCCAGTAGCCACATCTGCCCTCAGCAGAGTAGCAGTGCATTCAAAAGTTCATATGTACAAGGAGATTCATGCAATGCAGAAAGCCAATGTCAAAGGATTATCAATAGTTTCAGCTGCTGTGCCTGCAGCTATGGAAGTGACCGCAGGCATTAATTAATGGGCACACTCTAGTCACAAAGGGGTGAATACTTTAGTGTTGAATGAATGCCCAATTACATGGGATGGATTCCTTGACCCTGGAGGCTAGCAGATTGTAGATCCATTTCTACAAAGGTGTGGAGAAAGAGTTATAAAGACAGCAACCGTTTTATGATACCAAGGTTTCCCTGGGGTTTTTGGATGATTAAATTGTCCATGCATGGAGTTGTGGTGACTGTCAGTGAATCTGATGATGCATTAACCATAAGGGCTTCTCCATTTTCAGATTGTTTATGCTATTAGAGAAAGATCCACATGGTGAATACACAGTACCCAAGGTCACTGACTCCCTCATCACTAAAACAACCACTTGTGGCTGGGTGGTCTGAACAGGTTAAACTTCACTGCCAGGTTGGGAAATCATGTCTCTGGTCTAAAACCGAGGCTCATAACTTTATTACTACAACCAGATAAATAAGGCAATATGATAAAAAGCAAATATTCTCAAACATAATCCTAGTGCCTTGATCGCTTGGTGCTATTCACAAAAGAGGTCAGGTGAGCTAAGCAAGAATTTCATTTTTTGCTGCGGAATTCTGCTCAGTCTTTACAAATAGATGAAAAATACAACTTCCATAAAGGATTCAATAATGCATTCAATAACTTGTTATATGATATGAAACATTGCATTTTTCACTCCCATATTTAATTTAGGATACAGTGCTTACGTTGTGTTCTTCAAAAGGCAGGGAAAAAAAGGTTGGAGAGAAAAATGGTTGGTGGTGAAGAAAGATAATCTAGCACAAAATGCATCTCAGAGAAATACATACATTGTAATGTAATCACATAGCACCAAAGTTGGTAAATTCTCAACAACCAGAAAATAATCCATCATACTACATATTGTAGTCTCGACTGTAACACTCTTGCTTCTAGATCAGAAGGTTCTGAGGTCAAATCCCATAGTGAGTCTCTGAGTTCACAGTCTAGGTTAGTACCAGCTCATGGGGCTACCAAGGTGCCCCACCCGCCAACATTCACACTAATCTAGTTAAATCCATCTTCGGTCGGTAGTGCTTCCAGGTTTTTCTTGATTGAATATTTCTTGATTTATGACATAAATCAAGAAATATTCAATCAAGAATAATAATAATAATCCTTGCATTTGATAAAGCCCCTTATCACTTCTTCTGGAGTCCTGTAGCTCAGTGATTAGAGCACTCGCTTTGCAAGCGAGAGACCTGAGTTCAATTCCAGGCAGGGCGAAACCTTGGGCAAGTTTCCTTACTCCACACGCCTAATAATAATCCCTCCAAAACCAAAAACAATAATAAAATTGGTCATTTTTAATCTACGACTGCTGTGCGCAATTGGCTGCCGCGTTCGCCCACAAATTTTCAGTCAATTCACTTTACAGTGTGTTCTGTGAAGCGCTTTGGGACGTCCTCCCGACGTGAAAGCGCTATATCAAATGCAAGGATTATTATTATTATTATTCTAGATGTCTCAAAGCGCTTCACAGAATATACTTTAAAGTGAACTGACTGTATATTTGTGGGCGAAACATAGCAACCAATTGCTCTCAGCAGCCAATTGCACACAGCAGTGTCCCACAAACAGTCGGGGATTGAGTGACCAAATTATTATTTTTTTGAAGGATTATTATCCCCAGAAAAGCGATCCGCCAATGGGCCAACAACCGAGTTCCTACTCACTGCTAGATAAACAGAGGCATGTGGAGTAAGGAAACTTGCCCAACATTTCTTCCTACCAGGAATAGAACCCAGCTCTCTCACTTGCAAAGCGAGTGCTCTAACCACTGAGCTACAGGAAATTTATTTTGTAGGCTGACCAAAAAGATTGGCCACTACTGATCCAGGCAAATATTTCAATGAAGTACTTAGGGAGTGCTACTTTGTTAGAAGAGCCGTCTTTCGGATAATATGTTACCCCAAGTTTCCTGCCTGACTCTTCAGGTGAGCATTAACGTTTTCACCATTCAATTGCAAAAGAGAAGGGAATTTCTCCTGGTGCCCTGGCCAACAATCCTCGATATGAATTTGGTAATTCACTGCACAGCTGCGTTGGGTCACTGCTGTCTGCCAATTGGCTGCCACATTTGTCTACAAATACACTTTGAGTTTGTGAATAAAATTGCTAAGAGAATTGCTAAAAATGTAATGGGAAAAATCTGATTGATGTTCAAGATTTGAATAACCGTCATCGCTGTTTTGATCACTTCAATATCCTCAATATGGGTGTCAGCCTGGCTGTTGGTAGCATTCTTTCCTCTGAGTCTAAAGTTTGTGGGTTCAAGACCCATGTCAAGACTCACTAAATTTACAGTCTAGTTGCGACCCCGATGCAGTGCTGGGGAATTCTGCATTATCAGAGATGCTGTTCTTTAGTTGAGATGTTAAACCAAGGTCTCATGGCATTATTCAAAAGGAGATTTCTTCTGGTGTCCTAGGCAACAATCTCCCAGATAAAATTGGTCATTCCCATCATGTCTGTTTGTGTGACACTGTTGTGTGCAAATTGGCTGCCGCATTTGTCGACCAAATTAACACTGTAATCTACAATAAATCCAGTGAAACACTTTGAGACATTTAGATGTCCTGATAAGGTGATCAAATGCGAACCCTGGACTATCCAGCCCTTTGGGACAGCCTCACGACATGAAAGGCACTATATGAATGTAAATTTGTTATTGTTGTTGCTATGTTAAATGCAAAGATTATTTTAATCAAATGATTTCACAACTATACATGTCTCTTTAACCCTGATCTTATTATCCTAGAAAACCTGATTATATAAATAATGGGGTGAAAGGTTTATACCACTAAGCAGGAATCCAAGATATCACCACTGCATTTTGAAAATAGGCATTTTACTTGATCATCAGGCCAAAATCTGGAAGGGGGGAATTCTGCTAAAAATAAAAAGACCAGTCTTTAACAATAGATTAAAAATACAACTTCCATAACAGATTCAATAATGCATTCAATATATATGATATGAAATATTGTATTTTTCACTCCCATATTTAATATTAATAATCATCCTTGCATTTGTTATAGCGTCTTTCACATCAGAAGGACATCTCAAAGCACTTCACAGATTAGTTTGAGAAATAGAACTAGGTAAATACTTGAGGGAAAAATAATAATGAGCTAGAATGTCCTCTTTTTCAGTATTTCTATATAACTCAAAAATAAATTGCGTGAAAATCAGTCATATTTTTAAAAGAATAGATTGTAACATAAAATAATATCACCCCTTTGGTTTTATTCAGCATATAGCAGTTTTCCTTGACAGACTTTCTTCCTTGGGTTCTCTGCAACACAGAACTCACTCCTCTTCTGATAGTCTGCCCTTGAAGGGCTGTGTGAATCTAAGACCTAAGTATTACCAGTTTTGTTCTAAAGCTGTCATGCTCACTTACTCACGCCACAAGAATCATTTCAATACATTCTGGTTGTAAAAAATTGCAAGAAAAATGACCGCAGGCAAGATATTACAGACAGAAAACGACACAATAGTCGAGGCTAGAAAAAACATTTTAAAAGGTTATTTTACCTTTTACTAATATAATAATCCTTGCGTTTGATATAGCACCATATCATGACTTCGAGACATCTCAAAGCGCTTCATAGAATATACTGTAAAGTGAATTGACTTTATATTTGTGGGCGAAATGCAGCAGCCAATTGCACACAGCAGTGTCCCACAAACTGTCGTGGATTGAGTGACCAATTTATTACTTTTTTTTAAGGAATTACTACCCCTGGAAAAGCGATTCGCTAATCGACCAACAACCAGGTTCCTACTTACTCCTAGGTAAACAGAGGTGGGTGGAATAAGGAAACTTTCCCAAGGTTTTGCCCTGCCGGAAATCGGACCGAGGTACCTCGCTTGTGAGACAGTGCTCTAACCACTGAGCTACAGGACTGCACACTACTACAATAGTTTAATCAGTTGCTTTTAACATTCTCTTCAGCATTCTCGGTGCAATTTGAGTGGAAAGGTTTCCTGCGGTCTTCTGCTTCTTCAACTAAGTCTCCATTGTTTTTCATATTCAGATGGGCTCACTTCAGATAGGTCCTCCTTGTGTTGATCAAATGAGGGGCCAAATGAGGGGATAGACTGGCTCAGTTAGTAGCTTCTTAGTTTGTGAGTTCAAGCGCATTTCAGGAATTTGAATTCATAGTCTAGGTTGGCATTCCAGAGGAGTACTGTATTGTCAGAGATGCTATCCTTTTGATAGCTTGAAGTCCCAACACCCTATTCAGGAGGTTGTTAACAATTTAATCCCACGATTCAAAAAGAGAAGGGAGTTTAATCCAGTGTCCTCGCCAACAACCCCCAGATAAATGTAGTCATTCACTTCATAACTGTTTGTGGTATATTGCTGCCCTGCTGCTAAGTTGGCTGCCATGTTTGCCAACAAATACACAGTCACTACTTTACAGTGAAATCATGTGAAGTGCTTTGAAATATTTCGAAGAGGTGATAACTCACTATATCAAATACCAGGATAAAAATCCTTATGTTTAGCATAGCGTGTTTCACATCAGGAGGACATCTGAAAGTGCTTCATAGGATATACTATAAAGTGGAGTGACCGTCTATTTTGGGAACAAATGTGGAAGCTAATTTGCAACCTGCTACCTCTCCCTTGTGATATAGAAATGCAACATTATTATTATGCAACAGCAATATTATTATCATAGAGTAGAAATTGCTTTAAAAGTGTTGTGTTTATCATGGTTTCTCAGAGTGTGATAGCTTTGTTTGCATTCGTCTTTTGACTTTACTCTCTGTGAATTCCATATGGCCCCCATCCAATCTGCTTCAGCTGAATAGGTGAGGCATTGCCAAGTCGATAACTGCCACCAGCAACAGTCTATCAAGGAGAATTAAACATGTTCTGCTAGTTTATTCCTCTCTGGAGATGGAACACCTCACACAATTCTCCAGTAGCTGGATGTGGAACAGGTGGATGTGTAAATAAAGAAAAGAAGAATAGTTATTCTCCTTCACAGGGATATTGTGCTATTTTTGACATAATATTAAAAGCAGCAACTTTGACCATTTTTGATCTGTTCTTATCCTAACAATACTGTTTTGCACTGGCGTATGCAATTAGCACAAATATAGCGCTTATTCCCATCTTTAGATTATGTTCAGCATAAAAACCGGGTGACATTTTTAACTTGCAATTCAGACAAGAACATGCAGTTGTTCGGCAGATCGATTGTTGATATTCTCTTCATTCTTACTGGGATCTGGGAAAATATCAAAAAGAAACAACCAACCCAGATAAAGGTCATGTTGCCAGGTCAGTGGAGCAGAATTAGACTGTCATTGTGACAAGCATGTTTGTGGCAACAATTTAGTTCCCAGCCTGTCACTTTGTCTTGAGAACAATCACAATAGATCTGGCTTTATGATTAATTTATGAATGCAGGAGAGAATAATTGATAGATAAATGGAAGTTCATTTGAATATTATCTTGTGCAAGGCTACACGTGCTGAGTTACATGTTCCTTTGCCACTTAGAAAAGCACGAGGAGTATAAAAGATGAAGCTGACATTTCTCATTTGCTTGACACCTTGACAGAAGTGCACAAAGAAAATGCAGATGAGGCAAAAGGCTTGGCCACTTATGTAATTCTAAGTGCTGCATTCTACCTGGATGGGCACTATGCCGTCACTTGCTGAATGCACAAATACCGACAACTGCCAAAAGTTATCAAATGTACCAGCCACCAGAGAATAACACACACTTGGTAACAAGGGTCCATTAAATTGTTGGCAAGAGGAGAATAACTGCAATTGTATAGAGCTTTAGTTGGCTCTCATTTGGAGTAGCTTGTTCAATTACAGGCACCTAAGCTTAGGAAGAATATATCAAATCTTCATTTTTGGATTGTATCTGATTTAGATCATGTGTACTTGTCCATGAACAAAGTTGCTGCAAAGATATGTCTGTATGTTTACAAGATCATAATTACTGTAGGTACCCATATAAATCATTCTAATCTTATTTCAAATGTAAAACGTAGATGCCAACAAGCTTCTTACCAACAGATGCCATCTGCTTCTTGAAGCAGATCTTATATGTGAACAGTAAAGCACAGCAGCACAAAGTAAAGAAAGCCAAAGGAACACACAAATCCTCTGGATTCATGTATCAGCCCTAACTTGAAATCCATTGGGATTTTTGAGAAAACGGGATTGATAGAGATCATTAACATTCTGAATGTATTCGAAGGATGGGGAGTGAAAGATTACTCCTGCTGACTGGTGAATGGTAACAAGGGAGGATCAGCTCCAGATTGGCGAGGTGAAAGGAGCAAAGGGGAGGCTGAATAAAAACCTTTTCATATGAAGGGTCATTTGAACATGGAATGCTGTTCGACAAGTGGCTGCTGAGATTAATCCAATAACAACATTCAAAAGGGTAAGTATTGAAAGATAAATCATACAAAAGGATCTGTGGAACATAGAAGTTAGGACACAGGAATAAAAGGTGCCATCGAGCCCATCACACCTACTCCACCAGTTATTTAGATTTGGCAAATCTTTTAAACCCAATGCCTTTCACCATTAATACAATTGCTTTCCAAGTATCTGTCTGTCTTGTTTAAACATCCCTATTAATTCAGTCTCTGCAGCCTTCTGGGTCAGAACTTCCCATATCACAACAGTCCTCTGTACTTCCTGTCTTCAGTTCTTGCCATCTTGGTTCTGATTTTAACCCTGTGGGAATTTATAATACCATAATAATATCATAATAACTTGCATTTGATATCATGTCAAAGCACTTCACAGTATTTTACTGTGAATATATTTATTATATGTTTGCAGGCAAATGCAGTAACCAATTTGCACATAGCAATGTCCCACAAACAGCCATGAAATGAATAAAAATGTTATTTGGGGCCTTGTTGGCCAGAACACCAGGAGAAACTTCCTTCTTTAATTTGGATTAGAGGAGTAGGTCAAGGTAGAGGGTGCTGGCACCAGCATAGACTCGGTGAGACAACTTATCTCTGTCTGAACGTTTGTAATTATATTTTCTTGGCCTCGTCAATGTCTGCAGTCTCCATTAGCAAAGTACATATTTGTTGATCTTTACAGGAATTGATAGCTGGTTTGGAAGTATGCTTACTGTTTTATTCAAAGGGCCTGCACTACAGGAACAGTGAAGATGGAAGAAGTTATTCTCACTTTGTTTACGTGGAATGTCATTCAGACTCTTGATGATCCAGCAAGCTTCAGCCAGTTCCCTTTATCCCATAATGTGAGATGGTGACAATTGTTTTGCTTGGAATGACTGAGTGTCATAATCAATTTTCCCAACAGAATGCACAAATAGAAACACAAATAGGTTACACGCTATTGTTTGTTTCTCCAGAGTCCCAGGGGTAACTAACTACACATAATGGAATCTGTTTTACAAGATAACATTGAATTCTGCGAAAATTGTAATAATGATCCTTGATTTGGTCGGGCACCTTATCATGTCAGAAGGGTGTCTCAAAGCACTTCACATGATTTACTGTGCAATGGAGTGACTGTGTATTTCTAGGCAAATGCGACAACACAATTGCACACAGCAATGTCCCACTAACGTCCATGAAACAAATTACCATTTTTTTATTGAATGGAATGTTGGCCAGGACACTGGGAGAAACTCCCCTTTTCGAATAGTGCCATGGGCTCTTTACCATCCACCTGAACATGCAAACGGGACCTTGGTTTACCCTCTCATCCAAAGAACAGCACCTCTGATAATCAACTGTAGTGTCAGTTTATACAATGTGAGTTCAAGTCCCCATATGAGACTCAAACCAACAACCTCCTGATTCAGAGACGAGAGTGCTACCACTGAGCCAAGCTGACACACAAAATAATAAAAGTAATAATAATGTGTGCATTTGACATAGCACCATATTATATTGAAATATTTCAAAGAGCTTTGTAAGATGACTGTCCATCAGTGATTATGAAAATGTGAAAGAATTCTTTAAAAGAGTCCATAATTTGAGTAAGAGCATTACCAACTGAAATGTTCCCAGTTTGCCAGGAAGCTGCCTGAATGCATTACTCTGACCTACTAATTGTTTCCTAGATGATTTGAGACAGAGATCATATTTAATAACTGAGGTTATGCAGATTATTAATATCGTAAAACCTCCAACTACCTTTCTTGGCAGAGTAGATACGTATTATTAACATTTAAAAAGCAGCACCCTATGGGCACAATAGGGATAGAAATCGAGTATCCAAACTAAAATAGGATATAAGATTTTAATTACAGAGTCGGCAGGCAGTTTAGCATGTGAATATGACTATCGCTGGTCGGGTTACAAATTCTGAATGATAAACTGGAAAGGAAATGGTGTCACTTCATATTTTCCTACGATACATTGTTTTTAATATGTTATCAGTGTGTGTCCGGAACAAGGAGGTGTATATAAGTTGAGGCATTGTGATTAGTATGCTACATAACAGAGCTGGTATATGGCTCTTGTTGCTATGTGTCATCTTCAAAGAGGTGTTGTCTCATTAGGAACATAGGAACAGGAGTAGGCCATTCAGCCTCTCGAGCCTGTTCCACCATTCAATTAGATTTGGGCTGATCTATACCTCCACTCCAATAGTTGGTAACACTGTGCACTGAAGTTTGCTAAATGAAATCAGTTTTTAGATGCTGATGTTATATTTATAAATATACATAATATTTATATGCATAACATTGTTATATCATGTGTCAGCCTGGCGCAACGTAGCCCTCCCGCCTCTGAATCAGAAGACCGTGGGTCGGTCCAAGCCCCACATCGGGATTTGCAATGCAATCCTGGAGGTTAGTTGTATCTTCAGATGTGTCGTCCTTCTGAGTTGTTAAAACCAAGGTCCTGTCTGCCTGTTTAAGTGGATGCTAAAGATTCCATGGCACTATTCGAATAGAGAATATAATAATAATAATCCTTGTATTTGGCGTCCTTCACGTCTTCTCAACATCTCAAAGCGCTTCACAAAATATACTGTAAAGTGAATTGATTGTATATTTGTGGGCGAAACATGACAGACAATTGTGCACAGCAGTGTCACACAAACAGTCGTGGATTGAAGTGACAAATTTATTATTGTTTTTTTTCTTGAGGGATTATTATCAGGCATGCGGAGTAAGGAAACTTGCTCAAGGTTTTGCTCTACCGGGAATCGAACCCAGGTTTCTCACTTGTGAGGTGAGTGCTCTAACCACTGAGCTACAGGACTCCACAGAAGGGAGAAGGGAGTTTCTCTCTCCTGGTGTTCTGGCTAACCTTGTCCCCTCGCTTGTGAAGCGAGCGCAATAACCACTACCCTACGGGTTTCCATCTTAATAAAGAATTTGTTAAGAAATACCACAAATAAGACCACATAATCATGACCAAGATGTCAGGAAGATTGCTGAGGGGGAAATAATAACAAATATTAATAATCCTTGCATTTGATATAGCACCTTATCACGTCTTCAAACGATCACAAAGCGTTTCACAGAATAATTGTAAAATGATTTGACTGTATATTTTGTGGGCAAAACACAGAGTCAATTGCACACAGCAGTGTTCCACAAACAGTCATGGATTGAGTGACCATATTTTTTAAAAAGAGGGTATTACCCCCATAAAGCAATCCACCAATTGACTAACAACCAGGTTCCTACTTACTGCTGGGTAAACAGAGGCGTGTGGAGTAAGGAAACTTGCCTAACGTTTCGCCCTGCCCAGGAATCGAACCTAGGTCCTCTCGCTTGTGAGGCGAGTGCTCTAACCACCGAGCTACAGGATTCCACTGGTCATTTGAATTGTAGATCTTGCTAATGTACACTTATATTGAGTGAAATTCCATTGTAGTCACACAGTGTCAAAGTCAGTGATGCAGTATTTGAATTATATAATAATAAAAATAATAATAATCCTTTCATTTGATATAACACTATGTTGGGAGGACATCTCAAAGTATTTCACAGGATTTTCTGTAAAGTGTAGTGACTATGTATTTTGTAAGCAAACAAAATGTGGTGAAAACTTCCTTCACCAGAAAACGCTACTTAAGCTAAGATCTAAAATATGTTTCTCTGTATTTTCGAGGTGTCCAACAAAGACATTTAAATAAATGATTGGTGTCCACAAGATTCCATCGAACAATAAAACAACAAATTACATTTGTAAGCGCCTTTCACTTCGAGAGGGCGTCCCAAGGCGCTGGACAATCAGGGATTTGGACCCAAGCATGAGGTTGGGAAAAGGGGGGGGTGGAAGGCAAGGAGGTTAGGATTAGGAAGGTGGCCGAAGGAGCGGTTGAAGAGGAGCATCTTGAGACATGTCTTGAAGGAGAGAGCAAGGCGAAGGGACTGTGGGATGGAGTTCCAAAGGGTGGGGGCAGAATGGCTGAAGGCCGACCATCCATGGTTGGGAGGCCAGGCGGGGGACGTGGAGCAGGCCACAGCCTGCTGAGTGAAGGGAGCGGACATGTTGATATGGAGTTAGCAGGTCACAGAGGTAGGAAGAGGCAAGGCCATGGAAGGCCTTGATGGCAAGGACGAGGATTTTGAACTCTATCCTCTGGGGCATGGGGAGCCACTGGAGCCGGGTGAGGGTGGGTTTGATAGGGTCACGGAGCCAGGTTCGGGAAAGGACATGAGCTGCAGAGTTCTGGATGATCTGCATCTTGTGGAGGGAATAGTTGGGAAGGCTGACAAGCAGGGAGTTGGCGTAGTTGAGCCTAGATGTAATAAATGCATGGATGACGATTTCATCGGCGTGAGGGATAAGACAGTGGCAGAGCTGGGTGATGTGGCAGAGGTGGGGGAAGACAGAGCGGGTCAAGGTACAGATGTTGGGTAGAAAGGACAGTTGAGGGTCAAGCAAGATGCCACGGTTCCAGACTGGCTCAGTGAGGTGAAGTGTGCATCCATGGATGGTGATGCTGTAGGTGCCTGAGGTGAGGAGGTGCTGACGGGAGCTAATCAGGAGAACCTCGGTCTTGTTCACGTTCAACTGAAGAAAGTTAGCTCTCATCCAGGACTTGATGTCTGACAGACTTGATCAAGGTTGAATCCTATCCCTCGATCCTATAAATGTGCAATTTCAGACTATGGACAATGTTAGCTGAGCAATGTAACAAAGCAGTTGCAAATACAGATTGCTGATGTGAGGAATGACCATGAGCAGATGAAATAGTGCAATGAGTCGTGATTTCATTACATTAAGGGAGCAGGAACAAGGAAGAGCCTGCAGGAGAGATTATTTTGAGTCTGAAGCAAATGTAGAAATTATTATCTAAAATAAATAAAGCTAAAAAAAATTGCAATGAAGAGAAAATGGTTGGAAATTGGAAAAATTTTCAAGAAGTGAACCACCTATCAGACCACAACAATCCACCTCTTTCATTACTATTCCATCATAAGTGAAATGTTAACTGATGTGTGTATCTGTTATATGACTACAATACAAATTTACATTTATATAGTGCCTTTTACATCAGGAGAATCCCACAAACAGTATAATATTAATAATATTGTTGGTTTATATATGATGAAATTATGACTATATTTTTTTGAATTATAATATTAATAATATCAGTATCACAGCATAACACAGAAAATCAAAACCTTGTAAATATATTTCATAATTATGTAAGAAACGTATTATACTATAGTTTATTTATTAGTTGTATACCTTTCAATAGCAGTTTAATGTGTCTTTCGTACAGATTACTCCTCACACCTACATCCTTATTGTGTTCAAATCACAATGCGTAACATCATTTTTTGTGCCATGGTAATTCCTCAAATCAGGAACCTGTGTTGACAACTGCTATGTTAAATTGGTCAGATAACAATCCTTTAAAAGTAGTGTGACCACTTTAAAAGCAGGAACCATATACAGGCCCTGTTACCATTATAATATAATATAATAATCCTTGCATTTGATATAGCGCCTTAT
The DNA here is from genome assembly GCF_018977255.1 of Callorhinchus milii. Classification (NCBI taxonomy): domain Eukaryota; kingdom Metazoa; phylum Chordata; class Chondrichthyes; order Chimaeriformes; family Callorhinchidae; genus Callorhinchus; species Callorhinchus milii. The sequence goes on from NW_024704743.1 coordinate 64,661,363, forward strand.
CACATCTTCAAAATGTCTCAAAGTGCTTCACAGAATATACTGTGTGTTGACTATATATTTAGTGGACGACATGCAGAAGCCAATTGCGCACAGCAGTGTCCCACTAACAATTTTGAATTGAGTGACCAAATTATTTTTATTTATTTTGAAGGAATTATTACCCCAACAAAAGCGATCCATCAATTGACTAACAACCGGGTTCCTACTTACTGTTAGGTAAACACAGGCGTGTGCAGTAAGGAAACTTGCCCAATGTTTTTGCCCTACCGGGAATTGAACCTAGGTCTCTCGCTTGCATGGCGAGTGCTCTAACTACTAAGCTGCAGGACTCTTGTCCGCAGAATATGTTGCTGAAGATACCATCATTCAGTTTTATTTATAAATGAAATGCATTTTAGTAAGACAGGGATACAATACAGAACTAAACGTCCTCCCAACGTGAACTAATCGTCCTCCCGACGGGACGTCCTCCCGACGTGAAAGGCGCTCTATAAATGGAATCTTGTTGTTGTTGTTGTTGTAATCAACATACCCAGTCAATGCATTATATAATAGCGAGCATTAGCTGTAGAAGACCAAATTATTTTATCGGATATAAATTAAACACATTTGCCTTGAGTATTGGTTTTGTTTCAGCAAATGTTTCGGTTAATTGAAATTATTGGTAAATTTAGGAATTAAATTAGTCGGATTTAATTGTTCCATGAATCAATTCCTGTCAAATAAACAGCGAAACATGGATATTTTTATGTAATATTGTACACTCATAGAATGTTACTAATGTGCTCTCCTTCAGAACAAAAGCCATTATGATAATCAGTAGATTTTCTCATCAATTTAACTAACTACGTTTAAAGTACTGCCTTGTAACAATTTATGATTTGGTGTTATGACAGCCCTACTATATTTGAAATGAGTTTTTCTGTGACTAAACTTGCAATGTAGCCTTGTTACATTGAAACACATTTCTAAAATGTAGGGACGTTTGTAATTAGGTGTAAACATCTCTTTCATAAAGTGGCTTATTGCATTTTGACATAAATCTTATGTACAAAACATTACAAATTCCAGTTTTGTTTCACCATTACATTTGTTGATTTAAGTTACATTTACAAGATTATCTACAGCGAAATCATTTTAAATATACCAGAGCAGGAAAACACCTGATCATAAATTATTCATTACTTTCAAAGTGAATAAATCCCTATTCCAGTTCATCATGCTATATTCTCATTTTCCCTTTATTTATGAAGCGATTATTAGTCACTCATTGCCTTTTCTCCATTTTACCCCTTCTTTCCTCTTTGTTCATCTGGATTAAGATCAATACCCTATTCTAGGCAGCCCCAGCTAATTTTTCCATGTCAGTCAATCCTGTATTAGTTGAACATTTTAGCTTGAGAAAAAAGTGATCCTTAACAGTTGCAAACAGCAGTGTCCTCACTGGGGGCAGAGGTGTTACTGACTTCCTACTCAGTAGATTATGGGTTCAAGACCCATATTGGAACTTTAAGGTCATAGTCCAAACTGACACTCCAAAGCTGAGGGAACAGCACGGTCAGAGATGTCGTCCTTTGGATGAGACATTAAATGGATATCCTCTCTGTCTGTTTGAGTGGATGTCAAAGTTTCCATGGCACTATTCAAAAAGTGAAGGGAGAGTCTCCAGGCCAACAATCCTTCAGATAAAAAAAGAACTGTTCATTTATTTGATAGCTATATGTGGGTCATTGCTGTGAAGGATAAGTAGTATTGTTCCAAATATGTTATATGTATATTGAGAGAGTTGCAGAGAAAATTACTAGGAAACAAATCAAAAGTTGCTTCAGCTATTTGATAAATTATGTCTGAGCTGTAAGACAATGAATAACATATAAAATGCAATTGACTATGAGGAGGGAACCTTGCATAACAAAAGATAACTTCTGCAATTATTAGTTTGAGTAAGCAGATTAGGAGATTTCTGAGAATTTTATTTTCTCAAAGACCTTCAATAAAAAAGACAGTCATTAAGGTAATTGTCCCCAAGGTTTTCTTTTGTTTCTAATGCCTAGTCTGACTGCAAAACATTGACTTTTAAAAGGCTGATTGTAATATCTCATGAGAGGTTGGAATTTTTTTAATGATAATGTTTTCTGAGAAACCTCGTGATATGTCCCTTATTCAAAACTCCAGCTGGTGACATTTGCGTTCAAGCAATTTACAAGTGCTTTGGGACCTTACCCTGCATGAGGGGCACTATATAAATGCAAGTTGTTGTTGTTACAGTTCTTTCCGCAAATGAATATCCTTCTTGGTATAATATTGTAAAATAATTATTCATCCCAATTTTCCTCACTTCTGTTTACTCCATTTAACATATCACAGTAACAAATGGGTGGATGAGACAAAAATATTTGACAGTGAGAGGAATATTTTGGAAACATCTGCATACTTGTTACACTAATGATTTTGCTATTGATTTCCTTGAAAACCACATAAAACACTATCTGTACTAAACCACCAAATTTGTACAGTAAGAGGAAATTAAAGTCTTAAATACATTTTACTAAAATAGTTTTAAATGCTACAGATTAGTTTTTAATAGACCTGACTCTTCCTCCCTATTTCCATCACAGTTCAGACTATATATTGATAAACAGACTGGATAGGAATATGAATCTAGTATTTAGATTTATTGCAAAGACACATTTAGTGGCAAGAGAGCTTTAATCATGTTCAATTACCACTGAGTTCTAATGTACAATTTTCCAAGCCATTGCTTTTTACCTTAATAACAGCAGTAAGTTAAGTCATCCAGGCATGGGGTGTCAGTAATGAACTGAGTTAAGTGCTGGAACAAGCTGGAAATAAAGTCCATGACCCATATCAGTCACATATAGTGCTACTAATGGTAAAGTTGATTGAAAATTGGTGAGTGGTGATATAAGAAATCCCAGCTTCACATTCTCATTGGCTGAGAGAAGGACCAGACCCTGGAGGTGGCAGTGTGTAGGAAGATCTACCAAATCTTCACATGATATGGGTGTCATAATACAACACATGCTGGGACTTTGAACTCACAGTCTAGGCTGACACTCCAATGCAGAGCCCAGAGTGTGTTGCAAATATCAGACCTATGTAACATGGAAACATTATCTTACAAGTGGGAAAACCTGACTGGTTACAAGATATCCAGGATGAGTAGTTATCAGTGAATCATAATTAATATTTCTAATGGGAAATAGCTGGAATAATGAGTATGTGACGAGTTATGTGTGGTTGATTCCCTACCCAAGGGGTAAGTAATCAGAGTTTCACTGTAAATGTAAATTGTACAGTAGTGTATATATAACCTCTGGCAAATATAGCATTATGAAATCTTCCTGCACATCAACAATGCATTTAAATAGCACCTTGCACCAAGGATAGTGTCTTGGCGTGCTGCACAGTGGCACTGTTGAATACCAAATGAGGAGGAGGGGGGGGTCAAAGAGTCGGTGAGGTCAAAGAGGTAAGTCTTAAGGTAGGATTTAAGCATCATCAACAGAATGCAGAGGAGATGAAAATAACATTCTTAAAACATATTTGAAACAAAATTAGTTTGATTTTTATTATGTACATTACCCTTTTTAAACATTGCTACTCTCAGCAAATAAACAGCAAAATATCCATTTTGATATATTAATATCAAAGATTTTGGCACAGACAGTGAAACAAATATCTCTCAGCTTTTCCAGAACCATTTCATTTCCAAATACAAGATGATGTGAACTGTCAGTGGATTACTGGGAATATGTTGCATTGCTGGAAGCCTGTCTTTTGGATAAAATATTAAACCAAGTTCCTATTTGCCTGCTCGTCAGGAAGTTAAAGATCCTAAGATTTCTCCCAGTATCCTGGACAGCGGTCCTCTGGATTCATTGGTCATCCTCCGCACGGATATTTATGGGGACTGCCCACCATGCTTGCCACCAAAAACATTACACTTAACTGTTATTATTGTAAGATGCTCTGAGATGATTTAACATGAAAAGCAGTTCTTTCTTTCTTAATGATAACCCCAAAAAGAATGTCAATATGACATTGACATTTCCCAGACAATTTACCACTCCAGCCTTGGAGTGGGTTTGACCAATTATTACCAAATTATGAGCAATTTTGTACTGAGGCATGGAGTCCACTAGAAATTATGTAGATAATAATCTTCACAACTATCCGAGGACGGAAATTGGTATTTGCCTGGGCTGCATTTGAACTCAGGACTGTGTTTGCGCCAAACAGATTTCCTTTCCTTCCTCTCCATTTTCTGGAAATGTGTTTAAAAATAATAATGAAACAAATGTGAAGCACAGAACATCATCAGTAAAATCTTCACATAAGCAGTTGGCTTCTTTTGTTCGATTTTTATGCAAAATGTCTGCAATCTCGAGGTTTAAAAGCATTATTTTAGATTTCCTACATCACGGAGCATTGATTTGGGATGCAGACTCTTCAACAGTCTTACTGTAGCCTTTTATCCTTAGGGAGTGAGCTACTTCTTTCAGGTTCCATTAACAGCACTTCCTGGAAACTGCTTCTCAGCAACCATCAATGTCAATGTTAATTTGCCTGTGATAGGGGAAGCAACCATTGCTAGAGAGAATATGCATCAAGTACAGATCGGGAATACATGAATTTTTAATTCCTTTGAATAAAAGCTCCAGGGGCAATACAACAAAGCATTTCTCTCAGCTTCTTTCCAAGATTTTTACATTGGGATAAAAGTGAAAATATACAGACTCCAAAGGAACTGCAAAATAGTTTGCTGCAGCTGTGAAATGAAGTGCTTTATGTTCCTCTCTGCTTCCCTGAAGTGCTATGTGTTCTATTTTTCAAATTCAATGCTCATGAGGAACATTTGATCTCAGCTGCTTTGGTCAATATAATATGGAACAGTTCTTTATTGTTAATTCTCATCATGGATTCAGTAAAAGGTTTGCAAGCTCCATTGAGACAATTTAATGATATTTAGTATCCTTTAGTCAATTAATCTATTGGTTGGTATCCATCAATATCGTGCTGTTTAAAAGTGAATTTTATGCTTTCCCAAATTGTATTTAATTGTACATTTCCAGATTCCTGGAAGTAGCTTATCCCTTCTCCATTTAAATCAGTTGTTACATTAAAGGGAAGTTGTCAGCCTGCTCATTTGGTAGGACTTTTGCCTCTGAGTCAGAAGGTTCTGGGTTTACGCCCCACATCAGGACTTTGAGCTCACAGTACTTGTGGACACTGCAGGGCTGTGGAGGGGAGTGCTATGTTTCAGAGGTGCCGTCCTTCATATGGGACGTTAAACAAAGATCCCATCTGCCTGTTCAGGTGGATATTAAAGATTTCATGGCATTATTTGAAAAGGCAAGGGAGTTTTCTCCCAGTGTCCAGGCCAACAATTCCCCGCACCCCCTGCCCAGCCCCCACCCCCAAAAAAGAAAGCTCATTTACTATATGGCTGCTTGTGAGACATTACTGTATACAAGTTGCCTGTCCGGTTTTACCCACAAAATACACAGATACTACACTACACAGTAAATCCTGTGGAGTGCTTTGAGATATCAAAAGGCAACATGAAATACATTATGTTAAATGCAAGGTTGATGATAATTATTATTATTGTTATTATCATTATTATTATTGAGTTGTTAAACCAAGATCCAAAGCATTTTCTCCTTGTGTCTTGGCCAACAATCCTCCAGTGAAAATTGCTCATTCACTTCATGGCTGTTTGCGGGACTATTTTCTGTTTTGAATCTTATTTTTTTACTTAAAATGAAATAAAAATAGACTTGCAGTTCAAGGAGGATAGTCAGAATTTAGTCCAAATTAAATAACATCATTACTTGCCAGTAGTAAAATTGAAGAGTCAACAATGAAATCAACAGCTTTCATTTATATAGCGCACTTCACACAGAATAGTGACTTGAAGTGAAAATATACTACATGTATAAACAGGATTAATGATTTAATCACAATGAAGACATGATTTGATTCAAAACTCCACAGCCTGTATTCTCACCCGCACCAAACTCCACACTCCCATCACCCAGTCCTTGCCAGGCTTCCTATTGCACAATGAATCAACTTCAAATCCTCACACTTACTTACAAATCAATTCATGCCGTGGCACCTCCCTACCTCTCTGACCTGCTTACACTCCACTCAGCTCTCTCTAACCTCCTACATCACCACTCTTCATCACCACTCCACCAACAGCGGCTCTGCTTTCAGTCACTAAGCCTCCAATCTCTGGAACTCTTTACCTCAATTCCTTCACATTGACCTCTCCTTGACAATCTTCAGATCACATCTGACGGCACCTACAGACACCTCTCTCCTCTCCTCAGTTCGGCGTCAAATTCCACTGTTAAATGCTTTGAGACGCTACTACAGGGCAGTATATAAATGCAAGTTGTTGTTGGTGTAAATGCCTTGGTAAGTCACTTCACTATAGACTACAATATGAGATGACTGTAACACAGGCGGGGAATCACCTTCAAGTGAAGAAATTAAAAAAGTAGAATTGTGATAATTCAGTTAGCATAGTATGATGGTACTTTTTCTAACATTTTTAAAAAAAGATTATATTTTAATATCTGTTGACTTGTTCAAATAACTTAAACAACAATTTCCATTTATACAGCGCTTTTCATGTCAGAAGCATTTCTCAAAGCGCTTCACATGGTTAAACTTACAGTGAAAATTTGCAATGATTCTAAATATTGTTGGTTCGAGTACATTGTCTTTCATTTGTTACAGTTTTAAAGAATGATTGATTATTTTCAACCTTATTCAAACACTAAACATCTAATATTACAGAAGACAGCTCATAATACTGCCATAGTTCTGACGAAAAGACATTGACCTGAAACGTTAACTCATTTTCTCTCTCCATGGATGCTGCTTGACCTGCTGCGTGTTTCCAGTGACTCCTGTGTTTATATCATAACGCTACCTCTGTTTTGTCCTAGGACCCAACTGTTTTGCAGGAATAACTGTGATCCCAGCCGGCCGAGAGATGAAGATTGATGAATGCACTACTTGCCATTGTTCCTACGAGGGTGACACTTGGAAGGTTGACCTCCAGGCAACGTGCATCAAACATGACTGCAAAGAAATCTAGAGAAAAGATTGTATAGTGAAACAAAAAAAAGCCTTTGTTATTTTGGGTATTAAATAAGACTGAAGAAGTTTTTTTTGTATATAGTATACTGTATTGCATACCGTACTTGTATTTAATTAGCTAAATTATTTGTACTAAATTTAAGCAATAAAAGGTGACTAGTATATTTCAAGCATCATAATTTGACCTATTTAATTTTCAGTGGGTGAAGAAGACTATAGCTTCCAGCAGTTCTCTGCTACTACAACTACACTGTATGATTCAATCAAACTTAACATGAGGATGATAAAAGATTGAAGATCCAGAGGTCAAGAAAGCTGTAAAAGTGCATTACCAATATTGGTTGAAGAATTATCACCGTATTAGATTACAATAGCTAAAGTGCAAAAATATAACCTTTTTTTTGTAGCTATCAATAACTGCTATTCCAGACCATGTCTGGGTTATTGGGAGCCCTCGGGGTCAGAAGCTCCATGTCAGAACTTTGAGCTCCTAGCTGAGGATGATACTCTAATTCAGTACTGGAGAGCACTACAACAAGAGGTGCCATGCTTCAGGTTAGATGTTAACCCAAGGTGTCCACTGCCTATGAGGTGGATGTTAAAGATCCCAACCTTACTTGGAAAAACAATGGTATCTCAGTCAGCAATCCTATTGATAATATTGATAATTTATGTAGTAGCTTTTTGTGACAAATTGGCTGCCACATGTGCCTACAAAATACAGTCACTTACACTTTTCAATAATTTCCAATGAAGTACTTTCAAACAGGGGTTAGTATTATGAAGAGATTTCAAGATGCTCCCATTGCATACAGCAATTGGAAATTCAAAAGGCTGTTTCCAGCAAGTCAACATGAATTATTTCAATGCTGAATTCTTCATTTATTTTGGTACTTGATTTCTCTTCAGTGGTTTATTTTTTCCCTTCTTTTATTGTCTCTCTGTACCAAGCAGAATCCCAAGCCAAGAAAGCTAGCAGGAGGCCTGTATGCAGTTTTCTGCTTATTTTTCCCTAACAGCAAAGAGCAACCCCAAGTGACTCTGTCCCCCCAAGACTTTTTCTTCTCTCCCTATCAGGAATCCCCTTCTCTCCACTTGGCATCTTCCGCTGTTAACACGGCTGAGGTCAGTAACTCACTGTAAGGAGAATCACAAAGGCAAACTTATGTTCCATTCGTATGAATGTTCTCCATGTTAATTGATGTTTACATGCTTCTCTACCCTGCAGCACAGTGGTAAATGGTAACCGAAACAAATGGTTAGCAAGAGTCAAAATTATTTGTAAATTACAAATCCTGCAAGTACACGGACAACTCTCAGGTAAACCTCTGGATCTTCCCAGGGATGCCAACCTCTCTCTCTCTTGATCTCCATGAAGCCAGATTGGGTCAAAAAGTAGGATCCTGGCACTTGCAGATTTTTTTTTCCATTAGATGAACTGGTGCTTTGCCATCTGGGTTGATATTAGTCACATTTCTGTAATTCTTCTAAAAACCTACAGAAAACTGGCTTCTACATTAAGACTGAATTAAGCATTGGTCAAAATTTGCCAAATATGTGCTAATGTATTAAGAAATAAATCTAAGTCTACACCCAGGTGAAATGATATGGAGGTAAAAGTCTTGAGTACGCCAACTGCCTGCTCGCTGGACTTCCCAACTCTTCCCTCCACAAGCTGTAGATTATTCAAAACTTTGCAGGTCGTGTCCTCTCCTGCACCAAGCTCTGCGAACCTATCACACCCATTTTTGCCTGGCTTCATTGGCTCCCGATCCTGCAGAGAATTGAGTACAAATCCCTCGTTCTCACCTTCAAAGCCCTCCACGGTCTTGCTCCCCCTCTACCTCTGTGACCTCCTACCCCATATCAGCCTGTCCGCTCCCTCCCTGTACTTCCTGCCCCACCATTGGTGGTTGGGAATTCAGCATCTCTGCCCTCATGCTCTGGATCTCTATCCCGCAATCCCTCTACCTTACTCCCTCTCTTGCCTCCTTCAAGTTCCGTCTAAAGACCTTCCTTTTCGACCGTGCCTTCAGCCTGGTGGACGTCAAAGATCCATGGCAGATTTCCAAAGGAGAAGGGCGTTTATTCCGGTGTCCTGGCTAACAATCCTCAAATAAAAGTGGTCATTCACTCCACACTGTCCGTGGAACATTCCTGTGTGCAAATTGGCTGCTGCATTGTGCCTACAAAATATATACAGCCACATCAATTTACAAAACAATATATCCTGCAAAGTGCTTTCAGACATGTTGATGACATGATGAGATGCTCGATAAAATACAAGCATTTTTAATATTATTTATAATAAGAAAAGATAATTGCTGTATGTTGAAACTCTTAAGTAAAAGCAGTAATTGTATTCCATGGTCTGACCGCTCTGGTTCAGTCCAAAGCTCCAGTCCTTGTAAAATGCAATAGAATTGCTTTGGAACAAAGACAGATCCTCCATGTAACAGACGGCACCAGAAGAGTACGGAAACATCACCCAGGAGCAGGTACAAGACATTTAAGATACATGATTCAGGTTTTTAATTCACACAGAAGAATGGATAAAGTAAACGAAAGTAAGGTATTTCACCTAGATTGTCAGCATATATTTAGACTACATTAGTTTAAATTATAAGGCCTGACTTGAGATAATTTTCCTCATAAATTTGTGAATATGCATGAATATATGAATAGAATCCTGGAATGCATTGATTAATAATGCTTTTAACATAGAAGTGGTTGAATATCCAATTAGAGAGGAAATGATGGATATAACGATAAGAATACATGGAGACAAATGTAGCTATGTAGAACATGATTGATCCTTACCTATGGAATTACTATGCCAAGGAAGGCAATTGGCTCAGAATGTTTACTGTCAGTTGTGGCATTAGACAGATACTCATTCTGGAAACTTAATAGCCCCTTTATAAGTGAAGAGATGTACTGAGCCTTTCGCGAGGGAATTAAATAATAGCTTTAAACAGGCTTCACAGTCAATGGAATTTAAGTGAACTATAGAAATTCACGGCACAGAAGAAGGCCATTTGCCTCATCGTGTCTGTGTCGACTCCTTCAAGAACAATCCACTTTACTTACACTTTCCCCAGAACTTTGTAGCTGACTCTTTTTAAGATATATGTTTAATTCCCCTCTTGAAGGGCAATATGCCTCAACTATGGCTCCTGGCAGGGCATTCCATATCCTATCTACTCACAAATATATTAGGCCTTTTCTTGTTCCTTGTTTATTTTGTGCCACTAGAAAAGTTAAGCACGCCACTATTCAGCCCATCGTGTCTGTGTCAGCTCCCTCAAGATTGCTCCACTATCCTGCATAAAGAGCACCATTGTTAAGGGACATTAAGAGAAACGTCTCCATGAAGAAATTCTTATAAATATGATTTCCACGCATATGGAGNAAAAATGGAAAAAATGTCCACTTTTCTATGAGGTATGGAATTCTATGGAGCAGCTGCACTTTATAGGTCAAAGGAAAGGAAACCTAAATTGGTTTATCCGTGTTCCTTCCAATACCTAACACTGTAAAGTTATTCCTGTAAATCACACAAATCCCTGCATATATGAGCAATGTTAATAGAATTTTGCCTCACAACTTTGTAAGTTGCAAGACAGTGGATTTTAACAAGTTATGCTGCATCCTTTATCTGGTTGCCTGAGAAATTGCAATTAAACCTTGAGCCACAAATGGTATTCCTATGGAAATAATCACATACCAAATCACTTGAAAGCATTGTTCCTTCTAGCCCTTTTCTAAAAGAATTGTGTCTCCATTAACACTCGTTCATAACTATCCTGGAGCACACACAATCAACAGATGCAGTCAAACCAATCCATCCCCAGGCTGGAAAGCACTGCATATTTTGTAATAACTCTTGAGATAAATTATATTAATTTGCTGCATTTTTACAAACATAAATAGTAATCTCAGAAGTGATAGCTTTGAATATATTCTTGTGAAAGATCATCATTAACATGTTTGCCAAGGCTCGCATTTATTTGGGAAGGTTTAAGCTTAAACCTCAGAATGCTGATGTGCATCAGAGTGCTTCTTATTTGATGGTTCATTGTCAAAAAATAATTTTTGTAAGCAGCCTGAGTTCATGGTCATAGAAGTCAGTGCTGAAGCTAGCACTGGAGTGTGAGTATTTATCCTGTTTGTTTACTGCCGGGACACAAAACACCCAGATGTATAGAAATATGGAGTGGTAAACCTGATTTATTCTTCTTGTTGCAAAACAAAGATTTACAAACAATACCCGTTTTGGTGTGCTGTACATAGACATCTTAGCACCTGCAAATGAGCTGATGAAGAAATTCTGGTGCTTGGGGCTACAGCTACTGGAAGGCACTCCCTGAAGTCTGAGTTTGTGAACACGTATTCATACATCCAGCTCTTGGAGTCTATGTTGATTAGTTTGCAGAGAGGTACCCAGCTGCTGCTCAAGCTACACACCTCCAAGGAAGGCAGGAAGATGGTGGCAATGCTCCCATGCACTTCATGCTGAACTGTGCCCACCAGGAGGCTCACAAGGAATTCCTGGTCTGCAGTATTCCAGAGCACTGCTGATGACAACCCAACCAGCCTGGCTCATCAGCAGGACTTGGAAGGGTGGACCAGTCACTGTGGGCAGGGACTCTTCATACACAACTCCTTTTTATCCTGCAAGCCAAGTCACTTACAGGTAGAGTTGTCCCAGCTGGACAAGCAGCAGGAAAACTTGTTAGACCATGCTTTCAATGGGAAGCTATGCAGTTTTAGCGAATTAGACTCCAGCTGTATTGCAACCTCAGCCCTTGCTGGTCTGTGCCTAATACTCTCTGGAGTTGGATAATACACACTCTCCCTTCAGAGAGAGAGTGCGCATTCCATTCCAACAAATATCTCTGGAATCTCCATGTGTAGGTGGGATACATGGAATTCTCAGTTTGTTTTGGATACTCTTAAACATGATGAGGGGTTTCCACACGTGTCAGACACCCAGCTGACCAGAGAAAATGGCTGCAAAGAACATTGAAATTGGTTTTAAATGTTTTAAATTGATGGTTATACAATTAGTTCTTTAATAGCATTTTTAAATAATATTCAAAGTTTGCAAAGTATCCTACAAGGCATAAGAGTATGAGAGTTGAAATTATTTTCTACTGGTATTGTACAATATCTTGTGAGGAGGAAATGGTATTGAATAGTATGCAAGTTTTATGTTCTCTTAACTACAGTATAAATGTTTTCCTTTCGAAAGAAAGTACTGTGATTCAAAGTTAACAGTGTTTGTAATAAATAATCCCACACCACTCTGTTTCTCAACCTCTTCAATTGGAATTGTTCACAAATAGCAATGTCATTCGCTTTTGAATTTGCTGATCCTGTCTACTCTGTGAGTAGTCCATTCCGCTCTATGTAAAATATTTAAATCTAAAATGATCTTTATACGTACACTGAAAAAGTTCCAGTTGAGTACAGTAAAGAATAGATGAATCCTTGCATTAATCTGAATTGAAATGACTTGTTTGATTGCACAGCAGCAAATCCCTGAACCCCAGACACTAAACCAGCTTTTTAACCTTGTACATTGGGATTCTATTAGAGTGAGCACATTTATAAAGGGAGGTTGGAAGATTTTGAATGCACTTATAAAGAGAAGTTGACAACCTGAGAAGGCTTCCCAAATTTCCATTCCCACAAGGAGCCATGCTTTCTAAATAAATAACGCCATTTTATTTTACAGAAATAGTTAAAACATAGTATAAATTGTTCAAGGATTTTTTTCCCAAATTACACACATCAGTTTCTAAAAATCATTAACAAAAGCGTGAATCAGATTAAATCATAACAACAACAACAACAACAAGATTACATTTGTATAGTGCCTTTCACGTTGGGAGGACATCCCAAGGTGCTACAGTGTACAGCATTTTAGACCTGAGCAGGGATCAGGGAGGGGAGAAGGGAGGGGAGGGGAAGGGGGCGTGGCTGATGGCATGGTCGAAGAGAAGGGTTTTGAGGTGGGACTTGAAGGAGGTTAAGGAGGGGGCGAGGGGATGGAATTCCAGAGGTTGGGGCCAGAGTGGCTGAAGGCCCTCTCGCCAGTGGTGGGGTGGGTGGGGCGAGGGACGTGGAGCAGGCCAGAGCCGGCTGAGCAGAGGGAGCGGGTGGGTTGACAGGGGGTTAGGAGGTCGCAGAGATAGGGTGGGGTGAGTCATATTTAATGGCGTCAGGATGCAGCACACCTAATTAATTGAAAGCGAATGACCAGTTTTGGCGTTACTTTTCTGTGTATCTATGACATTATATGTTTTATTTTCAGGAACAACCTCTACTGCTGAATCACATAAGTTATTGACAAAACATTCTTTCATTGATGTCACTTCCACTTCAAAATATTCTTCTTTATTGGTGAGCAAGGTTAGACCAGCTCACCCCCATTAACCAAATTAAACCAAATACTTTCTACTTAGGGAATAAGGGTTGTCCCTGCAGACAAGCTCCAATTCCCCCAAACTCTTCCAGACCCAAAATTGTCAAAGGACAATGAGGACCTGAACCATGTTGTCATGAGCACGAGCAAGTTAGGTGACAGGATGGCCTCACTGGTAGAGCATGCCCGGCCTGAGCCTATTGACCAAGTGCTTAAGTGAGCACTGCATTCCAGTATCTCTGCTTCCACTTTGTGAGGGCAGATCAAACTCCTCAGATTAAACTCCTACTGCAATACCAACCAACTGTAGGTCAAAAGCATAGCTGTAGCCAGGAGCTCAATCCTTCCTGTAATGCCCAGTTACGGGTGAGATTTGGTCATGGTAACCAACAAAGAGAATCTCAACAGGATTTTTTTTCTGACATTGCTAGCTCAAGGAGTAACTGATAAGAACACATACCACTTGATCTTAGCCAAAAGGCAGAGAAGCGCCTTCTAACTGAATGTGTGCTGCTCTCACACAATTATAAAAATTTACAGCGCAGAAGGGAGCCTTTCAGCCCATCAAGTCTGCACCAACTCTCAGAGCAGGCTGCTCTTTCAATCCCACTGTCCTGCCCCTCGCTCCATACCCCTTCAAACCTTTAACATTCATATATGTGTCTCACACCGTCTTCACTTCATCTCCACAAACGGCTTCTCCTCTAGCCCCCTCACTGTCTCGTGCGGCGTTCCTCAGGGCTCTGTCCTTGGTCCCCTCCTCTTCAATATCTATACGCTCCCTCTTGGTGACATCATCCACAGACATGGGGTCAATTTTCACATGCACCCGGATGACACCCAACTGTACCTCTCTGCCTCCACCCTTGACTCCAGGACAACTGCTGTCCTGACAGAATGTCTGTCAGACATCAAGTCCTGGATGAGAGCTAACTTTCTACAGTTGAACGTCAGCAAGACCAAGGCTCTCCTGGTTGGCTCCCGTCAGCGCCTCCACAACTCAGGCCACTCCCTGGCTTCCTTCAAGACCCATCTCAAGACCCTCCTCTTTGACCGTGCCTTCAGTCACCCTCCTTTCTCCCCTGCCCTCTACCCTCCCTGATCCGGTCCCCCAGCCCAGGTCCGAAATACTGTTTGTCCAGCGCCTTGGGACGCACTCCTGGTGTGAAAGGCGCTATACAATTGTAATTTTGTTGTTGTTGCTTATTTTCCTCTTGAAATTGACAATGGACTCTGTCTCAACCCCTTACGTAGCAGTGCATTCCACATCCTAACAACTCTCTGTGTGAAAAGAATTATTCTAAACTCTTCTTTCACTCTTCTTGTGGCTATCTTATATTTATGTCTTCTAGGTACTGACTTTCCTCTCAGTGGAAACAGCTTCTTCCTCTATTTTGTTCTGTTACACAGAGGGCTGTAGTTTTCTTTTTTTAGGTGGGCATCATGACACTTAGAATGTTATAACCACAGTGTACAGTGACAGCAATGCAAGATTGAAAGATAAAACAATTTTAAAGCTACCTCAGATTTTATATTTTATAATCTGCAAAGCCTACAAATCTGAATAAGTCACGGAACACAAAATATTCAGATATACATGTATATTATGTGGAGTCCTGTAGCCCAGTGGTTAGAGCACTCACCTTGCAAGCGAGACACCTGGGTTCAATTCCAGGCAGGGCGAAACCTTGGGCAAGTTTCCTTACTCCACACACCTAATAATAATCCCTCCAAAACAAAACAAAATAATAAATTGGTCATTTTCAATCCACGACTGTTTGTGGGGCACTGCTGTGCGCAATTGGCTGCCGCGTTTCACCCACAAATATACGGTCAATTCATTTTACAGCATATTCAATGAAGCACTTTGAGACATCTAGAAGGTGTGAAAAGTGCTATAGCAAATGCAAGGATTATTATTTGCTGTGGTTGTGGTTGTAGCTGTGGTTCAGAATTAGGAATGTAATTTAATCGAAAGATCGTGAAGATACTATAACTGTAATTTCATTGTATTCAAAATAAAATTGGAGTCCTGTAGCTCAGTGGTTAGAGCACTCGCTTTGCAAGCGAGAGACCTGAGTTCAATTCCAGGCAGGGCGAAACTTTGGGCAAGTTTCCTTACTCCACACGCCTAATAATAATCCCTCCAAAACCCAAAACAATAATAAAATTGGCATTTTCAATCTACGACTGTTTGTGGGACATTGCTGTGCGCAATTGGCTGCCGCGTTCGCCCACAAATTTACAGTCAATTCACTTTACAGTGTGTTCTGTGAAGCGCTTTGGGACGTCCTTCCGACGTGAAAAGCGCTATATCAAATGCAAGGATTATTATTATATTATTATTATTATTATTATTATATTTATTATATTAAATCTTTGAATGAATCAGCGTTGAAATATTACCCCTCATTTGTTAGATTCCTAATTCCATCAATCATATATTTACATTTTCCCAATTACAAAGGACATAGATGGAATAATTGATGGGGTTCAGAATAAGGATTTGTTCTGCAATATTTTGGAAGTCATAATGTAAATAGCTAAAAACAATTTGTGCAATGTACCAATATCCAAGACTAACAATTCAAAGCTGTGGTTCAGAATTAGGAATGTAATTTAATCGAAAGATCGTGAAGATACTATAACTGTAATTTCATTGTATTCAAAATAAAATTGGTTACTCACTCCATAGCTATTTGTGGGGCATTGCTGTGTGCTGCCACATTCACCCACAAAATACACAGTCACACTATTTTACAATTTATCTTGTGAAGCTCTGAGATGGCTCAACAAACTGATAGGGGTTTATATCGACTGCAAAAGATATTATTATTTTATTATCCGATGCAGGATTTGCTGCTTTCACCTCTGGAACCTGGTTTGAATCCAGATTGATGGAATGAGAGCCTTTTCTCTTGGCTGCATGGATTCCATGTGACATTGGTTTTCCAATAGTAAAACAATCAGGAGTGGGAAGCTCCAGATTAATATTTCCCGCTTGAAATCAAATTGGTTAAAGGATGAGGAGAGCTCTAAACATGATCAACTAAATGCATGAGGAAGCCACGCTAATGAATGCCAAACCTCGGTCAGTTTTTCATGTTTTCACGAGAAAACCAGTTGCGCCAACCTGCTCCTTAATAACTTTAAAAATAGTCCATCACATGTTCTTGGTGCGAATGAACAAATTTAAGCAGAAACTGAATTAATTCACACAACTTGGATTTACATCGCAGCTGGCAGTTCAACTTCCTGTTAAATTAACTTTTGTGCTGGAACTTACTTGTTCTCAACAATTAAGCTCCAGCACAAACCTCTTCCTGAGCATTCACCTCAAACCAAGCATATCTTGCGTTTTTTATATTGATTTAATCAGCACAAATAGTTCACTTAACCTGGACGTGAAACTAATTAACAGACACAGGTTGACAACAAAATTTACTTCCGCCTATCTCGCCAGAGGAGAAAGGTGCTGGTCACCAGAGGAGAAAGCAAAAAGAGCGACTAGCCCCCATCTTCTTTACCTGAGAACATTACCTCACTGGTTTCACTGGAGAACTCACAGATGTCAAATAAATCGTGTGATCTCTACGAAAACACCAATTAGTCTCGGACCAAGCCCGTGATCAATATTCTGCGTTTAAAGGGGCAGTTCTCCTTTTTGTTGATTTCCATTAAAGTTGCATTCAGGGTTATCTCATTGAACCACTACTTTAAGGGACTATAGCAGTGGTGGTGGGGCAGAGAGGAGCTCTGTTCAGTTTGAATCTACTAAACTTATATTAACAGCAGTGCTGTGTTCACCTGCTACAGAAACCATCTCCCTTGGATTCAGCCATCGGTATTGTCCTCAGTTCCTCAGCCCAACTAAGTTCTGTGAAGCACTTTGAGAAGTCTCAACAACGTGATAAAGCACTACATCACGTAATAATCCTTTCAAGTTTGGTCACTTCAATCCGCAACTGTTTGTGGGACACTGCTGTGTGCAAATGGCTGCCGCGTTTCTCCCACAAAATACATAGTCAGCCGCTTTACAGTATTTTCAGTGAAGCGCTTTGAGACGTCTCAAAGAAGTGACAGCGAGCTATCAAATGGAAGGATTTCACATCTTCCAGATGTCTCAAAGTGCTTCACAGAATATACTGTAAAGTGAATTGACTGTATATTTGTGGACAAAACGCGGCAGCCAATTGCGCACAGCAGTGTCCAAATAGTCGTGAATTGAAGTGACCAATTTTATTATTGTTGTTTTTGAGGGATTATTATCAGGCATGTGGAGTAAGGAAACTTGCCCAACGTTTCATCCTGCCGAGAATCAAACCCAGGTCTCTTGCTTGCGAGGCGAGTGCTCTAACCACTGAGCTACAGGACTCCTACTTTACATCATCTACTGTAAAATACAATCACTGTAGGTTGTGTATGCATCATCAGATCCTGATGCACAGGAGGTACCTTGTTCAGATTGTATTAATAATTAATCAACAATAAACAACAACAACTTACATTTATATAACGCCCTTCATGCCAGGTGGCATCTCGGAGCGCTTAATCAGAACAGCAGTAAGTCATTCAGCCTATAGTATCTGCTCCACCATGAAGTCTGTGAGAACGTTCAATTCCAATTTGCCACCTTTTCCCTTAAAGATTGTACTTATCAAGTACTGTTCACTGTTCTCATGAACCTTTAAGTATTTGTTTTCTTTTTGGACTCCTCTTTCACCCATGAATATAGCTCTAATTTTAGAGCCGTTCTGCTCATGTTAATTAGAACAGAGAAAACATAGGAAAACAGAAAAAGGAGTAGGCCATTCAATCCTGCTAAATAACTAGTTTATTAGTTCTTGGCAGATCTTTAAATCCCAATGGCCCATCCTTCTGCCATACCCCTGTAATGATAATGATAATAATAATATTAATAATAACCCTTGCATTTGATATACATACATAGAAATTTCCCATATGATTTCACAATGAGAAGAGAAAGCGGTAGGAGGGAGAAAGTGATATCCCTATCCCAAATTAGAGGGATTAAGATAGCGAGTTCCCCAGGTTAGATGAGTAGTAACTGACAGAAATACAGAAATGAAACAATGTCATTAGTGTCACAAAACAAATTATATTCCATAGCTTTTGTATATTCTGTTCATGCACTCATTTAAAAATGATCATGTAAAACTGCTTAATAATAATAATAACCCTTGCATTTGATATAGTGAATTATCACATTTTCAAGACATCTCAGAATATACTGTGAAGTGAATTGACTGTATATTTGTGGGCCAAACGTGGTAGCCAATTGTGCACAGCACATAACAAACAGTTATGGATTGAGTGACCGAATTATTATTATTATTTTTTTTATTTCTTGAGGGATTGTTATCAGGCATGTGGAGTCAGAAAACTTGCCCAAGGTTTCGCCCTGCTGGGAATCAAACCCAGGTCTCTCGCTTGTGAGGCAAGTGCTTTAACCACTGAGTTTTAGGACTCCACCTCTACTACAGGACTTTATACCTCTACTACACAATTATCTCTCTTTGAAACAACGCTTTGAAACAATTATCTCTCTTTCAAACATCCTTATTGATTCCACCTCTAAATTTTCCTGGGACAGAGCATTCCACATCTTCACAAGCCTCTGTGTGAAGAAATATCAAGCTCAGATCTAACTCTTTTGTTTCTGATCGTTAGGCTGTGCAACCTTGTAATGAATCCAAACCTACTCTCTCAACTGGCAGTTCCTTCCATTAGTTTAAATATCTCAAACAACTCATTTCATTTTAGTGTCCTTTGTTCTAAGGTAGTGATGGCCAACCTTTATTTGGCCAACAAAATACATTTTCTTGATTGAATAATTTGTGATTTATGCTATAAATCAAAAAGTATTCAATCAAGAAAAAACTGAAAACTCACCACTTACCTAAACACATGGATTTACCTCGATTTGTGTGAATGTTTGGGGTGGGGAGGGGGGGCGGTGGGGGTTTGCTGCTTCTTAACGGCCCTGTGGCCACTTCCAGCCCACGGGCTGGAATTATTTATTGGTTGGGACTAATCTGATTCACTGCACTGAATAAAACAAATTTTGGAGGACTGCTACAATATATGCTTAGTTTTTACAAAAGATCAGATGCAAACAGAACATGGAAATTATTGCCAGCAGTTTTTCGATGTGGGATGAAGCAATTTTAAAGATGTGCATTAGAGAAAGCATGTATTTTAATTGAACATGACATTAATGTTCATTATAGACTCAATTTCAAAGTAAAAACGCAGGATTGTAGGTGTCCTGATCCTTAGATTTATATAACTTTTAAACTCAAAGATATCATCAAAAAGGTTGTTCCTGTGTTCCAAGTTATTAAAGCTGATACATGCCTAATGGTCAGATTAAATGCTCACATAATTCTATAATCCTTTACATTAGTTGTTAATTACAAAATTATATAATTAAAATACACCTTTAAATTTTAGCCTATCTCGGTTGGTAACAATCTTACTTCTTATCGGTTCAAGTCCCACTTTGGGACTTTCAGCTCATAGTCTAGGCTCACACTTTGGTGCAGTGCTGGTGGTCATTGTATTGTTGGAGGCACCATTCTTCTGATTTGTCATTAAAACAAGCTCACGTCTGCCTGTTCAGGTGGATGTTAAAGATCCCTATGCCACTCTTCAGAAACAGAAAGGAATATTTTGGCCAACAATCTTCCAGATAAATTTGGTGTTCACTTTACAGTGTTTGTGAGACATTGTTCTGTGTAAAGTGGGAATGCGGAACATGCTACCACAGGGAGGTTTTTGCATAGATGTATTTAAGGGGAAGCAAGATGGGTACATGAGGGAGAAAGGAATAGAAGGTTATGCTTGAAGATTTAGTTGACGAAGGGCAGGAGGAGGCTCATGTGGAGCATAAACACCGGCATAGACCACCTTTAATGGCCGAATGGCCTGTTTCTGTGCTGTATATTCTAATGTATTCTGTATGTATTCTGATGTATTCTAAATTGGCTGCTTTATTCGTCTACACAATCACTACACTTCACAGAAACTTTCTGAAGCTTTTGAGACATTCTTGCCCTTACAGACTCCCAGTCTACACTTCTTTGCCCCCATCTCTCCCTCCTCCCTTTCTCCCACCATCACTTGCTACCTCAACCCCATCCCCATCCAGCTTCTGGTCATTCAACTCCCCCTCCTCTGCCCACTGCTGGCTGACACAATCAATCCAGTCCCTCTCCTCAGGCTCTGTCCCACTCCCCCTCAAAACCGCTGTCATCAGTCCTCTTCTTAAAAAACCTACCCTCGATCCCTCCAACTTCACAGACCTCAGACCTATCTCAAACCTGCCCTTCCAGGCCAAAGTTTTGGAACATGTTGTTGCAAATCAACTTCGCTCATACCTCTCTCTCCACTCACTACTTGAATCCCTCCAGTCTGAGTTCCATCCTGCCCACAGGACAAAGACAGCACTTGTCAAAGTAACAAATAACATCTCTCTCTGTGACCAGGGCTCCCTCTGCCTCCTCGTTCTCAGCTGCATTCGACAGTCAATCACGCCGTCCTCCTCCACCGCCTCTCCTCCCTCATACATTTTAAGGGGACCGCACTTGCACAGTTTAAGTCCTACTTAACAAACCACCAACAATACATCTCAGCAATTGTTTTTTCTTCCCGCCCTGCCTGATCATCTGCGGCATACCCCAAGGCTCCATCCTTGGCCCCCTTCTTTTCCTCATCTACATGCTCCCTCTCAGTGATGCCGTCCGCAGACATGGGGCCAGCTGCCACATGTATGTAGATGACACCCAAATCTACCTCTCCTCCTCCAGCTGCGACTCCCAGTCCACCAGTGTCCTCTCAGCTTGTTTGACAAACATCAAGGCTGGATGAGCGCAAATTTCCTGCAGCTGAATGTCGGCAAGACGGAAGCCGTTTTCTTTGGCTCCCGTCACCATCCTGTTCTGCGGGTCTGAACTTTTCAATCGCCCTGGGCTCTCCCTCAGACTCACCAAACCCGTGCACAACTTAGGCGTCAGGTTTCATCCCTGCTTTCCTTTCTACCTCACATCCGTTCCCTAACCAGGACCACTTTTTTCTACCTCCGTCACATTGCCACTTCCAACCGTACCACACAACTGATGCTGCTGAAACCCTCATCCATGCTTTCAGCACTAGCTGGACTATTCCAATGCCCTTCTCACTGGTCTCCCCAGCTCCACCAAACACAAAATCCAATTAATTCAAAACTCCACTGCCGGATACTCACCCACATGAAACTCCGTACCCCCATCACACCAGTCCTTATCAGGCTCCACTGGCTCCCAATCACCAAACGGAACAATTTCAAGATCCTCTCACTCATTTTCAAATCCCTTCATGCTCTCACACCTCCCTACCTGTCCAACCTGCTTATCCCTCACTCCACTACCTGCTGCCTCTGCTCGGCTGGCTCCAGCCACCTTTTTACCCTTCAAGCCTTGCATTCCACCATTGGTGGCCATGCCTAAATGAGTCATTTTACAAAGGGTGAAAATTACAAGATGTGATGTGATAATTATTACATCCTGGATAAAGGCAGTCAAGGAGTTATTATCTAGTATAGTCCCCCCCTCCCAAACTTCGTCACATTAGTTGGACCCGAAGCCTACCCATTAATTGCAGTCGCCATGAACTGAACTTCAAATGTCATGAACTACAAGCTGGCAATGGGCTGCTTTTGACCCAAACAATGTCACAAAGTCAGAGATGAGGGAACAAAGTCAGTCGATGATTATCAACCATATGCTAATCAACACTAATGATTATAACAACAACAACAACAAAATTACATTTGTTTAGCACCTTTCACGTCAGGAGGACATTCCAAGGAGCTGGACAATCAGTGCTTCGGACCCGAGCTGGGGTTTGGGATCAGGGAGGGTGGAGGACAGGGAGGAAGGAGGATGACCTCAAAGAGGAGGGTCTTGAGATGGGTCTTGGAGGAAAGGGAGGGGGCAAGGCGGAGGGACTATGGGATGGAGTTCCAGAGGATGGGGGCACAGTGGCTGAAGGCCCGTCTGCCAATGGTGGGGCGGGCGAGGCAGGTGACGTGAAGCAGGTCAGAACCCGCTGAGCGGAGGGAGAGTACTGCTTGGTAGGGGGTTAGGAGGTTGCAGAGGGAGTGGGGAGCAAGGCCATGGAAGGCTTTGAAAGCGAGGACCAGGATCTTGAACTGTATCCTCTGTATGATGGCAAGCCAGTGGAGTCGAGCGAGGATGGGGGTGATAGGGTCATGGAGCCTGGTGCAAGAGAGGACACAGGCTGGATCTGGATGATCTGCAGCCTATGGAGGGAGGAGTTGGAGAGCCCGACAAGCAGGGAGTTTGCGTAGTCAAGCCTGGATGATATGAATGCGTGTGTGAGAGTCTCAGCGGACAGTGTCAGAGCCGGAATTGCGGAGCTGGGGGAAGACAGAGCAGGTCATGGCATGGATATGGGATAGAAAGGACAGTTGAGGGTCAAACAAAATGCCAAGGTTCCAGATTGCCTCAATGAGGTGGAGTGTGCAACCTTGAACAAAAATGACAATTGTATGTAGAAACCTTAATTGTATTCACTAAAAGTTTTTAACTAGATTAGGCACGCAGAAGATTGGTGTGAACGCCATCATTTTCATGGCAGATAATGACTCGTCTCCATATTCGGTGTGTCATTTTCCGGAATACGGATGGCATCAATTCACTTTACAGTATATCCTGTGAAGCGTTTCGAGAAGTCTCGAAGACGTGATAAAGTGCTATATCAAATGCAAAGATTATTATTATTATAGAAGATACATATGTGTAAATGTAGGAATTCATTGAGGCTTCACTCTTATAAATTTGCAGGAAATTTAATTGCAGATATTCTGCATGGTAGATTTTGAAGAAAAAACAGGCTAACAAGAGGCAAGAAATGTTTTGCCACATATATATTTAGAGTTCAATAGAATCATTTCAGCAGCCAAAAAATAACTCTTTATCAAGCAGCCTGGAGAGATCTCAAGCCCAAACTGCTTGATTCCTAAAATGTTATTGTGTCCAGGAGAGTGTGCATTCCATCCCTTCTCATCAGATCAGCCCTGCAAAACAATAAAAATCTTGAGAGCCACTCCACAGACTTCAAGAATAACAAACATGCCAAATCTGAAAGGTAGGTTTCATTACTTTGGAAAGAAGCCTGCCACCTAGTGGCCATTTACAATGGGATAAAATAACACTAAATCGAGATTAAAACATCATAAACTTTACCCCATCAGAAATTCAAGGACCCTATTTGTAAAAGGATATTTAAGTATTTAAGTAAGAGAACTGCAGAGTTCAGAGAAGTGCAACTAAGTCAATGTAGGGTACTGGAGGACAAGCTCACAAAACTGAACATAGTCTTACGGGAAAGATTAAAAGTTTCTAAAGGGACTTGATTCAGTATTTAAAATGAAAATCTATTAACAGTTCATTAATATAGGTATAGGCAATATTTGTACTTAGATTCTATTACAATCAAAATTATATCAAAAACAGCTTATACATTATAATAATGAGTTGGAAAGATAGACTAAAGCTCTGGAAGCCGTTTAAATACTGTATAATGATCTATTATGCAAAGAAGTCTGTAGCCTCTGTTTGGAGGTTAATATATTTTGGAAATCATCCGCAGAGAAATGGCTTTTCAAAGCCTGGCAAAGAGTAATTTGGTAACTTACTTGATGCTCGTGGATCATCAAGAAACCAGAGAGGAACGATACAGAATTAATTGATTAGTAACAGTCGGAACAGTTTCAGTAAGAAATTGTTGGAACAGAAATTTATTAATATGTTTCAACAAATTACAATAGAACCTAGTTACAAAGCATGCAGTATAATGCTGGTATCCTTGAAAGGGAGATGCTTTTGGGCTGTGGTTGGTTTCAACGTGGTTCAGCTAGCTTTCCAAACACTGGTTGGCTTTCCACACACCTAGAACTGGGCAATCTCTGGGTCATCAAGTCCCTGCCAACGTCAATTCCTGGGCGCTGCTCAGCAGCAAAAAGTGATGTTGGCAGCAAGCCCACTACCTGGAAGTCAATCATACTTTAGCATGGGAAAATAGTCAGTTTTCTGTGTGCATATCCAATGTGCTGGCTTGTGGACGCTCGGGATATCACAGTGTTATAAGGCCGTTTGGTATTTTATGGACTCCTGATCCTGCATTATAATGGGGTCTCTGCTGAACCTCCTGTTTGTGAAGAAGCAGAGTAATGGGCATTTCAAAGAATTCTATTCCGGTTCAGGACTGGATTACAACAATCCTGAATGGTCAATGGTACTTTTGGACTTCAGGCTGTAGGATAGCAATAAATGACACAATAAACATTAATGATGTAAATGAAGTTGTTGGCAAATCTGGGGATCTGTGACATCATCAATATATGCTCTTTGAAACAATGTAAACTATGTGTTGTGTTACAATACAAAACAAATTTTCGATTTTATATTACGTCAGAATGCCATTTAGGAGATAAAGCTGTACATCTCCTCTTTTTGATCCATGCAGTATGATCAGGATCTCAGAACAATCAACCTGCTCTGAACAATCTGCTGTGAGAATGCTGTAAAAATAAGTATTTAAATTATTTATACTTCAATTCACCATCTACTGCAGAGGTGCAACAACAACTTTACTTCATATGGGGTAGCACCTCAGAGCGCTTAAAAATGGCCTGGTAGATGTCTAGCTGGGGAGAAAGGTGAGGTGCCTGTAGGCACAGTCAAAAAGGAGAGTCTTCTTCTGAAGATGGGCAAAGAGGGGGCAAGTTGAGGGATTGTGGAAGGGGAGTTCCAGAGGTTTGAGGCAGAGTGGCTGAAACTGTGGCTGCCAATGGTGGAGTGGAGGAGTGAAGAAATGTTCAGAACGTCCAAGCCGTCTGAGTGAAGGAGGCAGATCGAGTAGTGGGGTTTGAACAGTTGGAAATATAATGAGGTGCTAGGGCAAATGGAGTGATTTGTAAGTTTGTGAGGATCTTAAAATCGATCTGGTCTGCTACACTGGAGCCTGGTTCGGACTGTGGTGATGGGGGATAGGGGCAGAGTTTGGTATTGGTGAAGATACAGGCAGTGGAGTTTTGAATCAGTTTGATTTTATGAATGTTGGAGTACAATAAATGCAGAACTGTTTTCCCTATAGACAATCATGCAGGTATCAATAAAATACACATGCAAGTAAAATCCTCCTTGTTGCAGTAATTATATTTTTAGAAACATTATGCTTTTTGCAACTTCCACTTCCTATATGTATGGTATTGTTTGAGTATTGGTTGTTAGGAATCTTTTCGTTCATAGGGTACTTTTAAAGTTAATGATTAGGATCTCAGGATCTAGTTTTTGGAAAAAAGTGTTTTATGTAAATGCTACTTGCTTTCCTATTGCACGACTACATTAATTTTCTGATTTTAGAGTGCTTCACATTTTTATTGCTCGACTATAAATGAAACTGCAGATAGGCAAAATGCAATAAACATCACTTTATGGAGTAATGTGGCATCCAATTTCTATTTCTTTATGACTCCATATATTACATAGATAAATCCATGCCAAATAACATTAACTCTTGCTCTCAGTGCAGTGCAAGAAGATTTAGATAGTGGCACGTGCTTTGAATGTTCTGCTCCTTGATGTTTTCATAACTTGAAACAACAATTTAGTAAACATTTATCTCCATGGGTCAATTCTTAAACAAATACTGTTGTACTGTTATGTAACAGCTCATCCATAACTCACATCTGTGTTATCCCACTCTTTACCTACTGAATGTTAATCTTATTTTGCTCTGTTTATGAACATCAAAGGGTACTGCATTCTCAATGTTTGGAGCATTTATTTATTAAATAAATTCAGTGCAACACTTACCTTTTAACAACTGAACAATTTCTTTATTAAATCCAGTTTTGAATGCAAAAATAGATCCTAATAATTTTACTAAATCTAGAGAAGGGGAGTAAATGGTGTCTTTGAGGTAAGGTTTAAATAGCAAATGGATCTCAACACAATTTTCATTTATATAGCATCTTTCACATTGGGAGGACACCTCACAGCATTTAACACCCCTATCAGGGCGCTTATGTAGGGATGAGACCTAAAGTGGGTGGGGAAGGAAAAGATGACCAAAAGCACTGTCAAAGAGGTCTTGAGATGGACGCGGAACAAAGTGAAGGAGGAATCATTTTGTGCTCTTCACACCTGCAGCCCCTCGGAGCTCTTAACAGTGATGTCAAGTTGGGGAGAGAGGAGAGGTGGCCATAGGGACGTTCAAAGAGGAAGTATACTCTTTATTGATAAAAAAATATTAGTAAAATTTAATTCAATCTGCAGTGTCTCCTATGGTATCACTGGAAAAAATCAACATATTATATGTTCAATGATTTTTATGTTATATTGTCTGAGCGGGTGTAAAAGACAAGTAAATCTCTTTAATGCAAAATACCATTTTGTACCTTTTAGCAGGAAATGGGGGATCTCTTCTTTAAGTTCCTGTGTACATTAATAGCTATTATTCACTGGCATTTGGACTGAATAATTGAAAGTACCATGTACTAAAACTGAAATATTTGCCCAGTACCTTGTACTTATACAATACAGGAAGGATATTGTACCATTGAAGAGAGTACAAGGTAGATTTACAAGGATGTTTCCAGTGGATACCGGTATCAAAAAAATTGGACAGATTGCAGCATTTCTCTCTAAAGTTGAGAGGAAATCTGGTAGGGGTGATGAAGCAAACATTAATAGGCTGTTTCTACTTGTTGATGAGACCAAAATGAGAGGGCATAAAGATGGCTATTAATAATAATAATCCTTACATTTGGTATAGTGCCTTTCACATAAGAAGATTTCGCAAAGTGCTTCACAAGATTTACCGTAAAGTGGATTGTGTTTTGTGTGCAAACGAAGCAGACAATTTTGCACACAGCAATGTCCACCAACAGCCATGAAATTAATAAATACATTTTATTAGTAGATCTAATAAGGAGTTTAGGAGGAACTTGTTTATTCGGAGGCTCAATATTGTCAAATCAACCATTCATTTTGTACTGTACATTAAGAATCAATATAAATAGAATAGAGAATAACATTAGAATCCAATTAATAACATTAGAATATAATTGTATATTAAAGAGCTAGATACACCATCAATTATTAATATTTCTATCTTTCTGAGATCTGGAAGAATTATAAGTGCTGTTTTTTTTTGCCTGCCATAAAGGTTTCCTTCTGGCGCACATTTCTGGATTTATCAAGGCAAAGAATGTTGCCATTGGAGGACCATATCACATTTGTTAAAACTGTTATGATTTTTAGACTGACTTACTTCCAATTATATATGCCTGAAAGGTCTAATCACACAAAAGAATCCTTGAGGCAGAGCTGTATGCGGTCAACTTGATAATAACCTCTGTTATTGCAAATCTCCCATTATAACAATGTTTCAAGCTGAATTTCAATTATACTGTAATCAGCAGAGGAGCTGAAATAGTTCATAAAACTACTATTTTGGTTTGTCAGGCAACACACATCAAACTAGATTGTCATTCAGACAATGTCTAGGTCATTCAGAACTCTGCAGCTCGTGTACTGTCCCGCACCAGGCTTCGGGATCACATCACTCCCACCCTCGCTCGCCTCCACTGGCTCCCCATCCCCCAGAGGATTGATTTCAAGATCCTCATCCTCACCTACAAGGCCATTCACGGCCTTGCTCCCTCCTACATCTCCGACCTACTATCCCCCTACCTACCTGCCCGTACCCTCCGTTCCTCCGGCTCCGGTCTGCTCCACGTCCCCCGCCCCAATCGCCCTACCATCGGTGGTCGGGCCTTCAGCCTCTCAGCCCCGAGGCTCTGGAACTCCATCCCCAGTGCCTTCGCCGCTTCTTCCCTTTCCTCCTTCAAGGCCGGTCTCAAAACCTTTCTCTTTGACCGTGCCTTCAGCTCCCCTCTCGACTCTCTTCCCCCTCCTCGCTCCCTCCCTTCCCTCCCCTCACCCTGACCATTTCCCCCCTGCTCGGGTCATGACCCAACTGTGCAGCGCCTTGGGACGTCCTCCTGACGTGAAAGGCACTTTATAAATGGAATCTTGTTGTTGTTGTTGTTATTGTCAGGCGTCACTAGTTTGTAATATTAACGTTAGGCTGAAACCAAAGGTAATGAATTTTTATTCATTTTTATTGCATTATTTTTCCAAAATCTTCATAATATTTGAATTTTAGAAAACAAATATATTACCATGAATAACATAACATTTCTGAAAACCTTCGAGCGCTGTCAGTTTATGTAATCCCTCTGAGAATAGCCCTGAGCTCTGAATTCAGTGTGCAACTCACCCGTAAAACTTTTCACCCGTAATTTATTGTTTGTTTGTTTACTGCAGCATTTACTATCTAATGCTCTCCGAAATGGGAGGAAGTGAGTGCTGAAATATAGAATGTTTATTTAAAATTTGCATGCAATTTTAGCATAAGAATTCCTAGGTCAGATCCAGCTTTGTTTGATGTACTGTAAACCTCCCACTCCGCTGTCTGACAATATCCCTGTACTAGCCCTTCCCACTACACTATTTCCCTTTTGAGCTCTAATCCAGTCTCAATTCTGCATTGCAAGATATTTTTAAAAATATATTTGTTAAGATATGCTGCAAAGGTGGGTTGTAGGAAATGTCTCAAGTATCAGAAGAGGAGCAGGCTAGAAGTAGGAAAAAATATTTATTTAAAACTCAAACTGCATTCCGGGTCACATTATCCACTGATTCATAACTCCCTCTTGACTCTCTTTACATTACTTCTACCATCCTGCATTTAAGTATCACTCCTACAGCTGTCTGTGGAATAACCCACATCATTTCAGATGTAGGAATAATTTCTATTCTCTCCTCCTTCTCTCCCTTTATCTCTCACCTATTCTCACTTATTTGGCAGTGATAATAGGAAGTGTAAAATTTGATATATCAAATGCAAAGATTTTATTATTATTATAAGTGAAAACAATCAACATGCTTAAGAGTATCCAAACCAAACAGAGTTCCTCATATCCCACCTATTCATGGCAATTCCCGTATTTGAAATGGATTGTGCATTCTCTCCCCAGAGGAACTCATCTTGTTTACCTAATTCCAGGGTATTAAGTGCAGGTTAGCAAGAGCCAAGCCTAACCCCAGATTATGTGTTGGGGTACTGCTTGTGTTTAACCAGATACAACCATAGAGTTTGCCATTGAAAGCACTGCTTATTCAGCTGGAACCACCCTACCCGCTAAGGCTTTATCTTGCAGGGTTAACATTTGCTGAGGGGTAAGAACCTCTGGCCCAGATTAACTAGTTATGGATTTTGATCAATTTGATTCTATCATACATATCTAACACATGGAAATTAAATTATGTTGTTGTTTCTGTATACCTGCCAAGCTATCCCTACAATACTGGGAATGTTCTTCTGTATTCAATGAGTTCCATGTCCCCCAACCCCCACCACCATTATTATAGAGCCTGAACTCATGTGCATCTGATTTGTAAGCTTTCAATTGTGCTTCATGTAGGTAATATCCTGCACCCCTCAACATTACAAAAAAACGCAATTGGGTGGATTATGTTTGAAATTTCTGAGAGCTTTAATTACAGTATATTTATTTAAAACGTAGGGCAGAAAGCAAGCGTGTCAAAAGATTTACTCTCTGACAGACTGTGAGTTAGCACCTTGGGATGTTCTCATTAAGTAAAAGGCAGTAGAAACATAAATTTGTTGCTGTGAGAGATTTAAAAAAACTTCCAAAACATAGTCATTTTTCAAAACACCTTACAGCAAATAAACTATTACAATTGTTCACTCAGAAATACATTAATAGCTAAGTGTTGTTTTTTGCTCTGATGAGATATTGCCTCTATAATTACAACAGGTACTTAAATTTTTGTGGGATATTACAGTTATTGTATCTCACTCATCTCTTCCACGCAAACAATGGATAATTTCTAATGGGAAATCTGATCTCTCCAGTTAAGGACTGGATGGTTATCGATACAATACTGTATGGCTGAAAGGCTTAAGGTTAATATTAAACTCAGGGTAAAATATTTAAATGTGCAGATGACACCAAGCGAGGGGAAGCAACAACAACAACTTGCACTTATATAGATAGCGCTCTCCACCCAGGGCAGCATCTCAGCAGGCTTAACAGTGGCGGAGCCTGAATCTGGGATGGTGGGGGTGAAAGATGACCATAAGCACGGTCGAAAGGAAGGTTTTCAGGTGGGATTGAAAAAGGGGAGAGAGGGGGCCAGGAGGAAGGAATGAGGGAAAGTGTTCCACAGTTTCGGGGCATTGTGGCTGAATGTGCGACCACCAATGGTGGAGCAGAGAGTGCGATGGACAAGCAGGAAGCTGGTGCCAGTCGAGCGGATTCGTTGGGTGGTGGATTGGGGAGTGAAGAGGTGGGAGAGGTAGTGAGGTGCCAGGGAGTGAAGGGATTTGAACACGAGTGTGAGGATCTTGAAGTCGATCCGTTCGGTGATGGGGAGCCAGTGGAGCCTGGACATAACTGGAGACATGGGGATATAGAGTTTGGTCCGGGTCAGTATGCAGGCAGCAGAGTTCTGAATGAGCTGGATTTTTTGAATAAAGGAGCTGGGGAGACCGGCGAGGAGTGCGTTTGAGTAATCCAAGCGGGAGGTGACAAACGTGTGGACGAGGGCTTCGGCTGCATTTGCGGTAAGGTAAGGTCAGAGGCGGGCAATGGGGCGGAGGTGGAGGAACAACAACAACAACAACAAGATTCCATTTATTGAGCGCCTTTCACGTCGGGAGGACGTCCCAAGGCGCTGTACAGTTGGGTCAGGACCCAAGCAGGGGGGAAATGGTCAGGGTGAGGGGAGGGAAGGGAGGGAGCGAGGAGGGGGGTAGAGAGTCGAGAGGGGAGCTGAAGAGAAAGGTCAAAGAGAAAGGTCTTGAGACCGGCCTTGAAGGAGGAAAGGGAGGAGGCGGCGAAGGCACTGGGGGATAGAGTTCCAGAGCCTCGGGGCTGAGAGGCTGAAGGCCCGGCCACCGATGGTAGGGCGGTTGGAGCGGGGGATGTGGAGCAGACCGGAGCCAGAGGAACGGAGGGTACGGGCAGGTAGGTAGGTAGGAAGGCGGTCCTGATCAGGGACCAGATGTGGGTAA
Organism: Callorhinchus milii; assembly: GCF_018977255.1. Taxonomy (NCBI): domain Eukaryota; kingdom Metazoa; phylum Chordata; class Chondrichthyes; order Chimaeriformes; family Callorhinchidae; genus Callorhinchus; species Callorhinchus milii. Next base: position 64,693,128 of record NW_024704743.1, read on the forward strand.
GGAAGGACAGCTGTGGGGCAACTGGAAGTCTAGATTGTGCAATGGTTCGGTGTGTCTGAGTGAGAGTCCAGGGAGGTTGAGGAGTTCAGATCCGCAGGAGTGAAGACATTGATAGGAGCCAAAGAATATGGCTTCCATCATGTCTAGATTCAGCTGCAGGATGTTTGCACTTATCCAGGCCTTGATATCTCCCAGACAAGCTGATAGAACATCGGCGGACCTGGAGTTGGTACTGAAGGAGACAAAGTAGATTTGTGTGTCATCCGCATATGTGTGGAAGTTTACCCCATGTCTGAGAATGGCATCGCCCAGAGGGGGCATAGAGATAAGGAAAAGAAAAGGGCCAAGGATGGAGCCCTGGGGTACCCACAGGTGACGGGGCGGGGGCGAGTCCTGTCCCCCAGCCTCCTCTTGCTACGAGGCAATCTGCCCCCTCCCCACCCCACTCCGCGTGCGTTATCTCTGGCTGTTAGGTAACCGCCTGTCCAGCCCCAATGGTGTCTCTGGTTGCCAGGCAACCGTCCTCTTTCAACCCCGTTCGTCCTCCTGCTGGACCACTGGCTCCCCTTTCTCCTTCATTCCCCATTTTCCCTGACTCCCTCTCTTCCCCAACTACGATCCAAGCAAAATCTTACCTGAGCTGATTGTGGGAGGCAGCCTCATTGGAAGCAACCAAGATATTACCTGAGAGGATTGTTGACACATGAAATTCAGTGCATTTAAATGCAAGATACTGCATAAAGGACAATGCACAGCAAGTGTGATGGGGGTGTGGGGGAGATTAAAGATAATGTGGGGTTAGTATTACATACAGGTCATGGCAAAGACAATGCACACTTTTGGCTTTCAGTGGAAGTGGGTGTACAGTAATCCCCACTAAACTATTCAAATAGCTAAAGGATTTTGGAAGGGTATGCTATGAAGAATGAAAGGAGAAAGCACTTGTAATGGAGTATTATAGCATCGATTCACTTCAAAGTGGAGTCCTGTGGCTCAATGGTTAGAGCGCCCACCTCTCAAGCAAGAGACCTGGGTTTGATTCCCGGCAGGGAGGAACCTTGGGCAAATTTACTTATTCCCAATCCATAATCCCTCAAGATTACAGTCAATTCACTTTACAGTATATCCTGTGAAGCGCTTTGGGATGTCTGGAAGACGTGAAAAGTGCTATATGAAATGCAAGGATTATTATTATTATTCAAAGTGTCTCAATGCAATTCAAAGGTAATTACTGGCTTGCCAGCTAAGTGAAATCGTTTGATATGTCCTTCCAACATGAAAGGGGCTAAATGAATATAAATGTTATTTATTATCAAGTGTAGTGACTGTTTTCGCAGTTTCACAAATAAACATAGCAGCAATATTGTGCACAGTAAGGTCCCACAAACAGCGACAACATTAATAACCAATTTATCTGGAGTATTGCTAGTCGGAAAGGTAAAGAAATCCCATCCTCTTCTTAAATATTGTCCTGGGACAGTCTTTCGGATAAGATGTTAAACCAGATGTCTGCCTATTCAGGTGGATGTTAGAAGACACCACAGCACTACTCAAAAGGAGAAGGGAGTTTCTCCCGGGGGCCTGGCCAACAATGACCCATAATTTATTACTGAATGCAATACAAACGGTTTCTTTTGCAACGCGACTCACTGTGCGGGTCACACAGGGCTCCACTGCCAACCCCACTGATGGCCGGGAAGATGGGAAGTGTGAGGGAAGAGAGAGAGTGAGGGAAGATGGAAAGTGAGGGAAGAGAGGGAGTGAGGGAAGAGAGTGAGTGAGGGAAGAGAGGGAGTGAGGGAAGATGGAAAGTGAGGGAAGAGAGGGAGTGAGGGAAGAGAGGGAGTGAGGGAAGAGAGGGAGTGAGGGAAGAGAGGGAGTGAGGGAAGATGGAAAGTGAGGGAAGAGAGGGAGTGAGGGAAGAGAGGGAGTGAGGGAAGATGGAAAGTGAGGGAAGAGAGGGAGTGAGGGAAGAGAGGGAGTGAGGGAAGATGGAAAGTGAGGGAAGAGAGGGAGTGAGGGAAGAGAGGGAGTGAGGGAAGAGAGGGAGTGAGGGAAGATGGAAAGTGAGGGAAGAGAGGGAGTGAGGGAAGAGAGGGAGTGAGGGAAGAGAGGGAGTGAGGGAAGATGGAAAGTGAGGGAAGAGAGGGAGTGAGGGAAGAGAGGGAGTGAGGGAAGATGGAAAGTGAGGGAAGAGAGGGAGTGAGGGAAGAGAGGGAGTGAGGGAAGATGGAAAGTGAGGGAAGAGAGGGAGTGAGGGAAGAGAGGGAGTGAGGGAAGATGGAAAGTGAGGGAAGAGAGGGAGTGAGGGAAGAGAGGGAGTGAGGGAAGAGAGGGAGTGAGGGAAGATGGAAAGTGAGGGAAGAGAGGGAGTGAGGGAAGAGAGGGAGTGAGGGAAGAGAGGGAGTGAGGGAAGATGGAAAGTGAGGGAAGAGAGGGAGTGAGGGAAGAGAGGGAGTGAGGGAAGAGAGGGAGTGAGGGAAGATGGAAAGTGAGGGAAGAGAGGGAGTGAGGGAAGAGAGTGAGTGAGGGAAGAGAGGGAGTGAGGGAAGAGAGTGAGTGAGGGAAGATGGGGAGTGAGGGAAGAGAGGGAGTGAGGAAAGAGAGGGAGTGAGGGAAGAGAGGGAGTGAGGGAAGATGGAAAGTGAGGGAAGAGAGGGAGTGAGGGAAGAGAGGGAGTGAGGGAAGAGAGGGAGTGAGGGAAGATGGAAAGTGAGGGAAGAGAGGGAGTGAGGGAAGAGAGGGAGTGAGGGAAGAGAGGGAGTGAGGGAAGAGAGGGAGTGAGGGAAGATGGAGGAGACGGTGGTCCAGAAGGCGGGGGAACGGGGTTTAAAGAGATCGCTTTCATGGCAACGAGTGACACCGTTGGGACAGGGCAGGCGGTTCACGGGGGGGAGGCAGATGGCTTAGCAACTGGACGAGGCGGTTGCCTAGCAGCCCGTGCAGGCTGGGGGGCGGGGCACACGGTTGCCTAGCAGCCCGTGCAGGCTGGGGGGCGGGGCACACGGTTGCCTAGCAGCCCGTGCAGGCTGGGGGGCGGGGCACACGGTTGCCTAGCAGCCCGTGCAGGCTGGGGGGGCGGGGCACACGGTTGCCTAGCAGCCCGTGCAGGCTGGGGGGCGGGGCAGACGGTTGCCTAGCAGCTAGTGGCGGCTGGGGGGCGGGGCGGTGACTGTGTGCCCCTCCCTCAGGCGGATCATTTCCCAGCCTCTGGTTGGTCGGGGTCGGTTCCTTTATGTCCGCGTCGCTTGGCAACGGGAGGAGACGCGCGCGGCGGCCGGCGCCGAGGTCAGTAACAGTTAAAGGACTGAAGGCGCTGATCGGTCGCTTTGCTTTAATGGCCCCGGGTGTCTAGCAGCGGCGCCTCGTGGGCCCTGGGCCGCTGCCCGCGGCTCGGCCGCTTCCTTCCTCCCTTCCTTCCTTCTTTTTCCCCCTTCAACTCTCTTCGAGGCCTCTCGGGTGGGCCCGAGTGGCGGTCGGTGTTCAGTGCAGGAGGGTCGGCGTCGAGAGTCAACCCCGCCACCACCACCACCCCGGCCCCTCGGCTCTCGGGGACCAGGCGCCGCCATGGCCCACGCGCTGATGCCCTTCGTCAGAGGGCCCGAGGACCGGCATTACTTCACCAGTTTCCTGGACCAACGCCAGGCCGCCTTCACCCGCTGGAGCCCGTTCGCCGAGGCGCCCGACGACAACTACCCGCTGGCCCCGCTCCGCCGCGACGTGCCGCTCGTCGACCCCTGCTCCGGCTTCGTGAGCGCGGGCGCGGACGCCGACCTGGAGACCGGGGTGAAGGCCATCCCCAGCCTGGTCGACCTGAGCGGCGATGTCAGGCCCAACCACCGCGCCCCCAACCCCGCGGGCCGCTCGCAGACGCCGCCCAACTTCCCGTCCTTCCTGGAGTACGAGACGGCCGACGACAAGCAGTGGAACTCGCGGGCCGTGTCCACCGCAGCCCTGCGAGCCAGGGAGGGAGGTAATGTGCCGGGGCCCGAGCCCCGGGGCCCTCGGGGGGGAGACGCGAGGTTTATTTGAGGGGAGGGAGGGAGGGAGGGGGTCACTCACTCACTCACTCACAAATACCCCGTAAAATGGAGTTTGGTTCATTTCCTGGTCTGCGGTATAAATCAATCTTCATCAAAAGAATATTTAAAGTGCCCAAACCGGTGTCAGTGGGTATTTCAGTGGCCCCCATCCAACTACCGTTTTAGTTACTGATATTGCTGCCCTCCGCCAGTCATGTTTCTGACCGTTCAGTGCCTTAGTGACTGACCAAATGATATCAGTCCTGCAGCTCTCGTGGCGAGGCGAGACCGTTTGGGTTTGATTCCCGGGCGAAACATCAGGCAACTTCCCAAACTGCACCCCCTCTGTGCACTGAGCAGTCAGTAGGAACCCATTGGTAGTCGATTGGTGGATCACTTTTCCAGGGCTTCAAAAAATAATACGTTGGTCACTTCAATCCACGTCTGTTTGTGGGTCGCTGCTGTGCGCAACTGGCTGCCGCATTTCGCCCACAAAATGTACAGTCAATTTACGTTTCAGTATGTTCTGTGAAGCGCTTTGAGACGTCTCAAAGCTGTGATAAAGCACTATATCAAATGCAAGGATTATCATATTCATAGTTGTTAATATACAGATGTGTCCATCTTGGCAAGTGCAATTCAGAGAAGCTATATACAAATTAGGTTTATCACTCTGATTCGCTATTGTGCTGGAAGCAATGGTTAGTTATTTTGTAAGAGATCTGGAAATGTATTCAAAGCTGAACAAAGGTGTGAAATCTGGTTTGCTATGTGCATTCAGAATGGTAGTTTAAGTAGAGACCATGTTCATATGGTAATATGACTTAAGGCCATAGTACAAGTCATTTTATGTTGCATTGACTTTTTGAGAATCAGCGTTTTGTAAACTTGTCCAGTGGTAGTTTTGATATTGTATTTGTAAATAACAAATTCAGCACATCTTTTAACAGAAACATTATATTTTTTATTTGTTTTAATAATCAAGTTGTTTATAAAAATATTGTAGATAGGATTTTCTTGTACATTTATTGTAAAATTAACATTCACAGACTCTTACTCAGCCAATCTCAACCAAGGTGGCAGGAACACATCAATTGGCTTAAGTGCCCCTTGGGCAGGAGATGAAAAAATGTCAGGGTTCCTTGTCTTGACTGTTATCCATTGATCCTGCTGGAATATGCATTCATGTGGATGCAGAATGAAGACAAGATTGACAATCAGTGTGTTTGCCTCCCCACCATCCTCACATTAATCCAGACCCTCATGTGAGGGGCTTTGGCAAATAGCTGACTCCACCTCCAGGGTGCTCAGAAATGGTCAGTGAGGGCCCTCCCTCCTTGCGGCCACTCCCCCCCCCCCAACCTTCTTCACATATTTGTGTGAGATAGCAGAAGGCTGTTGGCAGTTATGAAACTGCATAGAACTGGGTTCTAAGAAAGAGAAGTAAATGGAATAGTGACACATTAAGTAGAGCATTTTAATTCTATTTTACGTTTTTAGGTTGGACAAGTCCAGTGAGGGTTACACCATCATCTCCCCGAGTACCTTCCTCTTTTAAAACCCATAATTTTAACTTTGTGGTGGATCCTTCGGAACAGGTATGACAAGTCAGCAAAATGTCAGATCACATGTACAGGGTCTTCACAAAGTCCTATTATGTCATTTTGTTTTACACAGTTCAATGACCACTGAAACACATGGAAAAATGTTGATAATTGTATGTAGAAATCCTTAATTGTATTCAATAAAAGTTTTTAACTATATCAGACGATCGGTGTGAGCGCCATCATTTTCATTGCAGATATTGATCTGTCTCCATGTTTGGTGTGACACTTTCCGCAATATGTATGGAGTGACAGCTTGTTCCAGCTCCTCAGCAGTCACATATCGTTGTTTTGTAATAGGAGTAAAAGGACTTTGTGGACACCCTGTACTATTGTTTTTTCAGATAACCATTTAGTGGTTGCAGTTATGTGGTTTTATTTATCATGCTGTAAAATGTGGAATATTGAGCAGTGTATTTTGTATGCATTGAGTTATAGGTTCCAGGTGATGGATCTGATATTGAGAGAGACCTGATAGCAAGGAAATATATGTACACATCAATGACCCAAAGGTGAGGATAAGAGATTCTGTTCATCTATGATGATGAATTTTAGGATAATGCTCATTTTAAGGTGATGGTGACGATACGTAATGCCCTAGTCTCTAGTTACCACGCAATAATTAATTCTAAGATGCTTGACAAAAATGCATTATTTTCAGAGAAGTTATTAATGCTACAATATTGTAAATTGTTTTATAGGCCTCGCTTTCAAATTTTACAAGCATTTTGGTTGGTTTTGGAATAAATTCTGCAGAATTGTAGGGATGAGGGACTACACTTGTGTGGAAAGACTAGAGAGACATTATTCTTCTTAGAGCAGAGATTTAATATAAGTGTTTTGATAGGGTAGATAGGTAGAAACTGTTTCCTCTGGTGGGTGGATCAATGATCAGAGAATACAGATTTAAGATAATTGTCAAAAGAGAAGAGACAAGGAGAATTGTTTTAACCCAGAGAGTTTTTACAGTCTGAACTGCATTTGCCTTAAAGGGTGGTGAAAGCAGATTCGATAATAGCTTTCAAAAGGGATTTAGATAGGTACTTAAAAAGGAAAAATTTGCAAGGCTGTGGACTAAGAGTGGGGTAGTGGGAGTATTTGTTCACTCTTTTGAAGACCCGGCATAGGCACGATAGGCCGAATGGCTTCCTTCTGTGCTGTAAGATTCTATGATTCTATAATTCTTTGAAAGTGGATATGTGTCAGCCTGGGCCGGTTGATAGTATTCTTGCCTCTTAATCAGAAGGTTATGGTTTCAAACCAGAGAAGGGGCGAAGGACTCTGATTGTGCTCGTCTCAGTTCAGGTACACCAAGGTCCCAATGGGGTTGCAAAGGTTGCAAAGAGTACTCCTTTTGGATCTAAGCTCCTGGGGATGCAGCGGAGAGGCAACCTCCAGTCTCAAAGTCCAGGGTTAAGCAGTGAAGTAGATTTGTGGCAAATACGGGAAGCGACTGCAGGAAGGGATGGCTCTGGCACTGACCTGTCACTGAGCACCCTGGAGGCAGACGCCGTGTTGGCTTCACAGCGGGCACACCTATTTGCCAAAGCTCCTCATGTGAGGACCTGGATTAAGCAGCTGGTGCATTGGATTTTTACCTCGAGAACATCAAGGTGGCTAGCGCGTCACAAGCTGCACTATAAAGGTCCTCGTCGGATGTCAAATGGCCAACTAGTGACTATCCTCCTTGGAGGGGAGATAAGTGGGGTTTACTTGGAGAATAACTGAATCCAATGTGTTTGGCAAAGGAATGTCAAAATCGAGTCAGCCCTCTGTGACGGTCCTGGTAGTCCAGTTCCTGAATCAGGTGGATTTGCAGTACTCCAGGGCACTGCTGAAGGGCAGACCAGTCAATAGGAGCAGGACTCTTCCTACTCAGCTCCTGTTAACCCTGCAAGCCAAAGGCCTAACAGGTAGGGTGGTCCTAGCTGGACAAGCAGTGAGAAATCTTGCCAGACAGCGCTTGCTTTGAAGCTCTACGGCTCTGCTTCCCCCCCGGCTCTGAAAATTGATTGACTGGGGCTACTAATAACTAGTGTAGCCTAAAATGAGTTTCTTTAAGAACATCAAGTTAAAACTGACTGAATTATATATTCAGCGTTACTGTATATGCACTCTTTTCACATTGTGGTCACTAGATGGAGTTATATCTCCCTGTTCAGTGCTGTAGAAATAGAAGGATGGCAGATAAGAAATAAACGCAGTGCTGATCAATGCTACATTGTTGATGAAATACTATAAATGTTAACTTCCTAGATGTGAAGCAGTTAAACTGTGTATCAATTCAGTATCCTCATGTAAATATGAGCAGTTACGTTGTGCATTCAACATTAGTCTGAACTACATGGAGAAATTTTAGAGCTCTCCTTTAAACATTGCCTAGAAAATACACTTGTGCTAATGTTAATAAATGATTTGCACCAGTCCAGTGAGTCCCACTATCAAAAATCAGACAAACCATGTTGAAAATGACATTTAGTAAAGGATTATAATGAAGCTGTAGTGAAGGATCCGGAAGTTTTTTATCTAAAGGTTTGTTTTTAATAATAATCCTTGCATCATGTCTTTGAGACATCTCGAAGCGCTTCACAGAATATACTGCAAAGTCAATTGACTGTATATTTTGTGAGGGAAAACCATACAACAGTCGTGGATTGACTGCAGGACAGTAGATTGAAAGTGCAGCTTACTCTACACAGACTTGATGGGCCAAATGGCTGCCTTCTGTGGAATTCATTGACCATAAGCAAGAAGATAAAAATCATGAAAAACAGTGTTGACAATGGTGTGGGGTGGGGGGTAGAAGTGCTTCCTGTATAGTGGAGTCCTGTAGCTCAGTGGTTCAAGCACTCACCTCGCAACCAAGAGACCTGGGTTCGATTCCCGGTAGGGCGAAACCTTGGGCAAATTTCCTTACTCCACACGCCTAATAATAATCCCTCAAGAAAAAAATAAATAATGAATTGATCACTTCAATCCACGACGGTTTATGGGACACTGCTGTGCGCAATTGGCTGCCGCATTTCGCCCACAAATACACAGTCAATTCGCTTTACAGTATATTCTGTGTAGAGCTTTGAGACGTCTAGAAGACATGAAAAATGCTATTTCAAATGCAAGGATTATTATATTCTTGTAATTCATACTGTAAACTCCAGATAACTCATCCCACCAAGGGAAAAGAGCTCAATGCGATGATGTTACCCGGCTGGCGAGTTAGGGATAGTCCTTCTCGGGCCACAAGGAGTGCTGTGGCTTGGCAGAGGTTGGGCGTGCACGTTCAAATACATCACAGAGGCCGGGAGGGGGACAGGAGGCCATGGTGCAGCCTTCCAATAGACCAGAGGCCTTTGCAATGCATTTGATAATGTGCACCCAATTTCCGACGGGTGCTCGCACGAGTCACGGTAGAGCGGGAGGCCTCTGTGATGCACAAAGCCATCTTATAGGATAAGTAATCAATTTTATTTTGTAAGTACTACATTCTGGAATACGACGTGTTAAGTGGAGTGACAAGCGGAGCCTCTTATTAACATTTTGCATGGGAAATCGCTAGGATATTGATAGCTTGGCGAATTAAATAGTGGTGACAAGTTAAGGCAGGGTTGAGTTTCAGAAGTTTACTATTTCTAAATTGATTCTTAAGGAATTTCTAAATTGAAACTGCAGGTTATAAATGATTGGGTTGGAATTTTACTTACTAGTTCTTGCAAATAAATTTCATTTTAATGTGTTACCTGTGGCATGTTTGTCAATTTATAGCTGTACTTATTATATTCACTGAGGGCATTTACGTATTCTGTATGTTCATTTGTAATTTATGTAAATGTACAGGAGTTATGAGGACGTTCATTGGGACGCCAAGTTGCCACCTAAAATCAAACCACCAGATGCAACGCAGGAAAAGAAGACTGACCGTGTCACGCTAAGTTCTAATGCGAATAGATACGAACCAACTACTCAACAATGGCAAGTAAGTATTTACATGAATTGTCCTTTTTTATGTTTGAAATCACCCCATCTCCAACCTCCTTTCCTTTCCAGCTTTGCTCCTTCCTCTATCACCACTCCCTCTACGAACCACTCAAATTGGGTTTCTGTGCTTCCCACAGCATAGAAACAACCTTGGTCAAAGTTACAAATCTGTGACCAAGGCTCCTGTCTCCTCGTCCTCCTTGACCTATATGCTGCCTTCAACACTGTGGACCATTCTATCCTCCTCCACCTCCTCTCAGCTGTTTTGTCCACAGTATTTCAGAGGACTGCAGGTGGCAGCACAGCCAGCTTGGCTCATTGGCAACACTTAGAAGGACAGACCAATCCAGTGGCGCAGAGACCTTTACCACTCAGCTGCTGTTAACCCTGTAAGCCAAGTCCTAATAGTAGGGGGTCCTAGCTGGACAAGCAGTGGGAAAGCTTGCCAGACGGTGCTATCAATGGCAAGCTATGCAGTTTTAGCTAGTTAGATACCGGCAGTACCCCAATGCACATGCTGGGGTCCCCAGTCTTGAATCTTATTAACTTGCAGCTAATACTCTCTGGGATTAGGTAAGCAGGATGCCTCCCCCAGGAAGAGAGTGTGCATTCCAGTCCAATAAACATTTCTGAAATTTCCATATATTGGTGTAAAGAATAGAACTCTTACTTTTAGTTTGGATTCTCTTAATAATTAATCCTTACATTTGATATAGTACCTTATCACGTTGTCGCGACATCTCCGAGCGCTTCACAGAATATAATGTAGTTGGTTGGATTATGTATTTTTTGGATGTAACCCATCCGGTCGGTACACAGCAATGTACCACAAACAACCATGGAGTGAGAGACCAATTTTATAATAATAATAATCCTTGCATTTGGTATAGTGCCTTACCACATTGGAAGGATGCCTTAAAGCACTTCACAGGATTTACTGTGGAGTAACAGTACATATGTAGACAAATGCGGCAGCACAATTGCGAACAGCCTTGAAATGAATGCCCAATTTTGTTTTGCGGGACTGTTAGCCAGGACACCGGAAGAACTCCCTTCTCTTTTCAAATAGCGCCATTAGATCTCAAACGTCCACATCTCGGTTTAATATCTCAACCAAAAGATCTCCGACGATGCAACACACCTTCAGCATTGCATTGGAGTTTCAGGCTAGATTGTGGGTTAAAGTCCCGATATGGAATTCAAACCCACAACTTTCTGACTCAGTGGCGAGTGCTACCGCTGAGCCAAGCTGACGCTAAATTTCGGGGATTGTTGGCTAGAACACCAGGAGATCTACACAGTTCACTTGAAGAGACAGACATGGTTAGACTTAATAATAAAATAATAATCCTTGCATTTGATACAGTGCCTTATCATGTCTTCTACATGTCTTAAAGCGCTTCGCAGAATATACTGTGAAATTAATTGACTACATGTTTTGTGGGCGAAACGCAGCAGCCAATTATGCACAGCAGTGTCCCACAAACAGTCATGGGTTAAGTGACCAAATTATTATTATTTTAAATAATAATAATTTGGTTAAATATCTCATCCGAAGGATAGCAGATATGAGATATGACAGCAAGGATTAGCTGTCACAGTCCAACATACCTTCAGCACTGCATTGAAGTGTCAGCTTCAACAATGTGATTCCAAGTCCTGACATGGAGCTTGAACCCACAACCTTTTAACAGAGAGAGAGTGCTACCACTGAGGCAGGCTGACTCACAACGTGGTGATGGGTTTCCACATGTGTCAGACACCTGGTCAAAACATCTGTGCTTCAAACCCTAGATGTGGTACTTGACCAAAATTGATTTATTCTAATTGGAGCATTGTGGACTTAATTCCCTATCGCACCTCCTCTGCAACTGAAGCATTCACTCACACTTTCAACTTTAGTCTCCAATATTCCAATATTCTCCTTCCCAGTCTCCCTATCTCCAACCTCCACAAGCTCAAACTTATACATCGCTCAGCCCCAAAGGACTCTGTTTACCACTCCCATAGAAATTAGACAGCTTCGTTTGACAACTGCTAGCATTGTCTAATGAAGATAGCAGATAGCAGGTAGGTGGGTAACAAACACCAGTAACTCTTTGTGAGCCACATAGTGAGAATTGCATCTACGCAAAAAATGTCAATTGTGTCATTTTTCAATGTACCATCTACAATTGCATGAGTTCCTCTTTAAAAGTTTTTATTACAATTTAAATTGGTTTTGCTTCCTGTTTGCTCATAATTTTTACTATGCTTTCAGAAGCGTAGGAATGCTGAGTGTCCTAAAATCTAAAACAATTCATCAATTGACGCAGCCTTTGCCACTGCAGTGACTACATGAATTTGAGCATTTTAAAGTTTTATTAAAAAAACCTTAGGGCCTGTGTCTTTAAGGAATTGAATGAAAGAACATTATCAGTGTTCCACAGGGGAACAATATTCCTGTAACCTCCAATTCAACATAACTAAATGCAATTTTATTTGGGGGGTGGGGTGGCGTTGCTGGCCACGACATTGGGAGAAATTCCCTTTTTGAATAGTGCCATGGGATGTTTAACATCCACCAGAACTGGCAGACAATTCCTGTGTTAAATTCTCATCCGAAGGATGGCACCTCTGACAAAATAGATTGACCTACAGCATTGCATTGAAGTGTCATTTTAGACTATCTGACTCATAGTCTAATATGATACTCCAGTGTAATGCTTGAACCCAGTTGTGGATTCAAGTCCCAGTGTGAGGCTTGAACCCACAACTGAGCCAGGCTAATACTCATGTATGCATTATTTTCAACTACCTTATTTGTGTGAATTTGTGTAGCTAACATGTAAATAAATTGCAGCCATGGATTACTTTCAATTGTTTGCACTTTTTCCTAGGCTATTACTGGATTTGGAATCTGGGACAAATTTCAATCTCGGCCCCTGAATAACGTAACCAAACCAATCACATTGTGAGTAAAGTAATATAATAATTCTGGCATTTTATATAGAGCCTTATTACATTCCTGAGTGGTCTTAAAGCACTTCATAGGATTTACTATAAAGTTTTGTGACTATTATGTAGGCAAACGCAGCAACCAATTTACGCAGAGCAATTTCCCACAAGCAGTCATGAAACGAATGACCAATTTTATCTGGGGGTTTGTTGGCTTGGACACCAGGATAAACTCCCATTTCATTTTGAATAATACATGGGTCTAAATTAATATCCATCTGAATCAGCAGACTGAACCTCGGTTTAATGTCTCATCTGAAAGACATTTGACAATGCCACACAACCCCACCATTGCAGCATCAGCCTAGACTGACCTCAAAGTCACAACGTTGGGCTTGAACCCACATCCATCCAAGATGACACATTCTGTTTACCCAAGTACATTAGGATTAATCAACTTGACCTCACAAACAAATCTCTTACATTGTGCCAGTAAGTACTTTTTAAAGAAAATTGCAACTCTATTGATACATCTTGGATATTAAATCTGTTGAGAATTTAGAAAATTGCAAAAGTAAAATTAGTTTAAAAATTGTCTAAATGTTCACTTATTATTGAACTTTTCATTGTGTGAGAGGACCTTAGAAATTTGGTTTATTCTATGAATAAAAAATAAAGGCTTTAAGAGCTTGACTTTAATACTTTAAAATCACAAATTAACTTTTACCATTTCCAGCTCAAGCCCTTTTCCCAGAATTCATCAGATCCCACTCTATAGGTAAGGCACTCTTAATGTAACATAACATAATTGCTAGTAATTTTAACAGATGGTAAATTTGGAGTAACCTGAGTGTCATTGTTTTTTGTTGATAGTGGCTGTTTTGGTGGTATTAATACAGAGAATGTGGACAACCCTCATGCTGAATTTACCCCCTTCACAATGGTTCGAACCCAAGCTCCAAAACAATACCAAGATGTAACTCAGTACGTATTTAAAAATTTCAAATTGAAGCACCAGTATGACTATCCTTACCTTATCCTATTTTGTTTTGCTGTGCAATTCTTATAGTGGCATTAGTGTACGTTTTCAAAGACGAGAGGAATTTGATGTTTGTTTAACACCAGATAAGACCCAGAACAACAAAAGAAAACAATTTTGGAATTAGAAATCTTAAAGAAATGAAAAAGCTGAAATAAATCTCAGTTGAGGAAAAAATAACATGTTTAAAACCATAGCATTTAATATGTATAAATACTCCATATTGGATATGTAAAAATTATCGGGAGGGGGTGGAGAGGGCAACATAATGTCAGAATCGGGTTAATCCTCTGCAGCAGTCATGGTGGTCGCGTTCCTGAGCCAGGTGGGTTTGCAGTGCTCAAGAGCACTGTTGTTGACTGACCAGCCAGCCTGGTTCATTGAAAGGACTTGGAAAGGCAGACCAGTAGCTGTGAGCAAGGATTCTTCCCACTCAGCTCCTGTTAACCTTTCTGGTCTGCCTTTGTGAGCCCAAACGGGTATGGGTAGTGTAGTCCTAGCTTGGCAAGCAGCAGGAAAGCTTGCCAGATAGGGCTCTTTCAATGGCAAGCTATGAGGTTTTAGCTGGTTAAACTCCAGCATGATCCAACATGCACTCTGAAGTTCCAAAGCCTCAGCTCTTGATAATTTGCATCTAATCATGACATTTAGTTGTCAGGAGTCAAGGCTTTTAGACTATATGTGACTATTGTGCTAAATACAGTATTGTAAAATCAAATCTGAGGTTTAGCTTTTTAATACATTCATTAAAAAGGATTAAAAGGATAAAACAGTGTATTGATTGTGAAAACGTAGGATTTAGCTTTTTAATTTTTTCTGCTCATTTACATTTTTAGAAGACAATTTTACTAAATGATAGTAAAAACATTACTACGTGTTTAGTAATTCTGGTATGACTAGATTTGTAAGTTTTAAAATTGTACCTTAAATTTTTGGACTTATAGTTTAATGACCTAAATAACTCTTACCTCACATTAAATTTCAGTTCCATTTGATTTCTTTAGCCCCAGTACCAATAATAAGTATTCATTTTCTTGTCTTTAGTCGTCCAAATCTTCATACGGATAAGTGGCTATGGCCAGCCACCCAAGGTGACTTCAGAACATTTTCACCAACTGCAGACCAAATGTATGGGACTGGGTAAGTAGTTAACCTTTCGAATCTTGCTTATCGTTTTCATATTCTGTTCTTGTTCTAGCTATAATTTCAAGCAACGGAAAGCAGTTATGTATAATGAAAAAGTTATATGGTAACAATACAAGTAGGTCTGTAGTATAGTGTACAAACCATAACTGAGGTGATCAGCCTCAAAGTTCAAACTGCTGTCTACCTTCAAATGAATGAAGTGGGATTTTGTAGATGTCTACAAAATGTGTGGAATTAATTGCAAATCAGTTTTACAAAAAGCAGTACTGCCATCTACTGATAGAAACACTGTACTTCATGAAGACAACTTATTGCCTACAGCGAAGTTTCAATTGCAACCAGGAAATAAACAGAATTATTTTTCTCAGGGATCTTTTAACGTCCACATTAAGAATAGGCAGATGGGAACTTGGTTTAATGTCTTGTGCAAAGAACGGCATTTCCAACAATAGCACCAACAATTCAACAATTGCAACAGATTACATTTGTATAGCACCTTTCACATTGTCAGACTCTGCCACTGTGAAGCGTTCCGGGACAGTACCCCACATGAAGGGCACTATATAAATGCAAGTTGTTGTTGTCCCAAAGCGCTGGATAGTCAAAGATGTGCATCCGAGCTGGGATGCAGCATTCTCGCAGTACTTGACTGGCATATTACTCTAGTGAATGAGCTCAAGACCCAAATGGAGCTTCAAACCACAATCTTCACATCCAGAAAAGAAAGTGGTATCCTGCTGGCAGCTATATTAAGGACATAGGACCACAGCCAATCCTGATCGTTGGTTGAGAAAAAGTGTGCTTCTATTGGTGATAAGTGATCTGGAGTATTTTTCCTTCCTTCTGTGGAGAAGACTGGTGGAAGACCCAGCTTCACTTTAATCAGGAAAGTGAAGCTGGGATTTGAATGTATCTAAGATGTTTTCAATCTGTACACAGAGCTGTTATTTGGGATCAAAATTATCATTCAGATTGATTTTAGATGAAGTATTAGTGGCTGTGTGATTTTTAAAAAAAATTATTTTCTCAAATTCAGTTTCTGAATCTTGCTTTCTAATGCTGTTTGTGGTTTGACATTCTAAAGAAGAAAATAATTATTTCAAATTAAGAATAACTTGGTATACCTGAATTAATAAAGTACAGAGGTTGATCTTGATTGACTTGGAGTTTCTTTTTTTTTAGATATCCTCAAAGTGGGGAAGCAGCCTTGAAGTATAAACATCATGCACCCTTCGCTAAGATAGTGGCAACAATTCCACCTTTTAATCCTTTTAATAAAAACCCACGCAGAGTACTTCGGATCTGAATAAATGTATGATAAGAAATCTGCATGTGCAAATTTGTGTAAAAATGTAGGTCTATTTTATTTTGAATGAGGTTATGAAATTCCTATTTCTGTAAACTTTGTTACATTTATTTGTGTCACAGTTTATATATAATGTACTTTTTCAATTGATAAATCTAACAAGCACACTTACAGTATAATATAGTAAAAGCGATTGTTCTTTTTGTTCTTTTGTGATATAATGTGTCACGAGTGCTCTCTCGGACTACTTCACAGGATTTTACACTCATGATTCCTATGAGAAGTTCTCAGCAGCGGTCTGGTTATCAAATGAGTGCTTTCCTGCAAAGAGATGGGAAAGATTGATGTCTGAAAAGGCCTCTTCTGCCCATTCTCCTCGCAAATCAAGCAAGAATGGTAATTGAAGGTGTATGATCCTCTGATGCTGAGTTGATAGACTAATAAAATGCAGGCTGACCTCAATGAAGAGTAAAGAATTTTTTTTAAAAAAAAGTCATTTTATTATATAATAATATAATAATAATCCTTGCATTTGATAGAGCGCTTTTCACATTTTCTAGACGTCTCAAAGCGCTTCACAGAATAGACTGTAAAATGAATTGACTGTATTTTTTGTGGGCGAAATGCGGCAGCCAATTGCACACAGCAGTGTCCCACAAACAATCGTGGTTTGAAGTGACGAAGTTATTATTGGTTTTTTTTTCTTGAGGGATTATTATCAGGTGTGTGGAGTAAGGAAACTTTACATTTAAATATAAAATAATAAAATATATTATAATATAAATATAAATTATTATATATTATAAATACAAATCTCTGCTATACTGTAATATAAATGTACCAGTAATTGTATTGACTGGATCATTTTAGGACCATGAACTGAATCTAAGCAGCTTTATTTTTATTTATTTTATAATTATTTATATATATATTTATATAATAAAATTATATAAAATAACAAAATAAATAATAATTTTTTATTTATAATATATAAATTAAATATAAAATATAAACTGTAATATGACGGTATCGAATTTGTCATGGCCCTGATATTATATACAATATAAAAATATAAAATGGAATATTATGGATTAATATTAAGTCAGGAATTCCCATCTCTGTAGTTTCCTTCGCTCCAGGAATTGCAGTTAGGGCTGCTGTGTCTGAGGTCAATAAGTGCAAATTTACACTCTAAGCTAAATTGAATAAATGACTACTATTTATTAAATACTTAATTATTTGCTGATTCACCAACTGTAGTATAACGGTATCTTATTTGTCATGGCCCTAATATTATGAAAATGGTTGAGCATATGTGAGACAATAAGAATAGCCCTGTAAAATGTAATCAAATGAAAAAAAATGGTCTTTTTTGAAAAAAGTTATTGTGAGTAAAATATTCAACATGCTAGGATTTTGAGTGGAGAATTGCTGTTGTTGGATTTTGTTACTAATGATTTTGGTGAACTGTGTTGCATTTTTGTGACCTTTTACAAAACTTGAATTTCTATACTGCCAACAAACGAATCTCCTCTGAAGAAACAAGTGTCTTGCAATAAATACTGGGAAGTGAACTATTTTAAGAAGTGCTTCTTCTAGGTATGAGGAAATTGGTAAATATATTAAATAAAAAATACAAAGTAAGCAGTAATGGGTCTGAACATGCAGTCTTATGAAATTTAGAGATTACATGACTCAAAAAGTTGACCACAAGCTAATTTTATCAGACGTGTATGATATCTTATATTAGCCAACACCGTAGAGTAGCTAAAGCTAGTTAATCACATTTTGTATATTTTAAAAACGTAATACATAAACTAGACTGTTTCAGTGCAGTAAAGTATCAAGGGGTTCTATTGTAAAACAAGTGCAAATATTGATTGGTATATTAACAGCGACCTGAATTTTTAATTGCATTAATTAATTGCATTGCATTGCATAACCATTGTTATCCTTATAGTAAATACAGTTGGAATTGCGTGTGAAAAATGGTGTTTTAGTTCCATTTTGTTAAGATTTTTCTTGCTAGCAATATTCATCACACTGGATGAAAATACTGTAAATCACTTAATCTGAATTCAAATAAACCAACCTGGATTTATTAAATAGGATATTCCATTTTTTGAGTATATATACCTATATTAGTTTATACAACCTATTATCAATGGTAGAACTAACGGAAGGAATAATTTTGCTGATGAATTCTGTTATTGTTTCAACAAATTTCTCTTCAAACTATCAATTATTTGAAGTGAATTTATTTTTCTCCCACTGAGTCCAGAATCTAGCTACACATCTATAGTGTGATATACTAGAAACAATGAGACATTCTCCAATGAAAATGCATCAATTTTCCAGAAATGTGTTCAGTTTCGAAGTAAGTCTTCAAGAAGAAGAATCCTTGCATTTGATATAATGCCTTATCACGTAATCAAGATGTCTCAAAGTGCTTTGTGTAAAGTGGAGTGACGGTATTTTATGGGCATAACACAGCAGCCAGTTGGGAACAGCTGTGTCCCACAAACAACTATGGAATGAGTGACCAATTTTATTTGGGGGATTGTTGGCCAGAGGAGAAACTCTCTTCTCTTTTCGAATAATGCTGTGGGATCTTTAACATCCACCTGAACATGGAACCAGAACATAATAGAATGAAAATATAAATATTTGTCTCATCCATTTAAAGGCTTAGCCAAAGACTTACCCTATCATGCATCCACCTACCCACTCTGTCTCCTGCAGAAGATTCTGTAGATAATATCTCATCACCTGGCTAAAACTCCATAATATCCATCTGACCCGTAATTATTTGTCAATCTTGGTCCATGTCTCCTACTCCTCCTCCACACAATATTCTTTGAAGTAGTTGTCATCTTCTTCTGTACCCATCTCAATAACCCTCATTATTGCTCCTAAGCAGATAGTTATCTTGCTTTAAGGAGTTAATCAACACAGCATCAACTTTTGTTGGGAGCTTGCTTTGTGTATCAATTTATATAGTATCTGTTCTCATCATCTAAGACAAGCTTGCATCTACATTTTCTAGGCCTCTAGATGTACTCAAAAATATGTAATGTTCCTTCTCTCTAGCCACACACACACCAATTCTACTTTTTCCAATGTTCTCTGTAAATCTCCTCTCAACTTAGTGCTAACTCATAAATTATTATTCTTGTCACTCTGAAACCACCCTGAATAATTTAATATCCTATTAAAGTTAGGGTTCCCACAATTGTGCACTATATTCCAAACCTATCAGTGATTTGTACTAAATTAAAATATGTCCTTTTGATTTATAGTCCACAAGGCTCTAGTTTCAACAAAGTGTTTGATTAGCTTTATTGATAATTTCAGATTGACTGGAAAAGTTTGATGAATATCATTAACATCACCCATTCCTTCCACAAAATAGTCAATCAACTTTACAATATATTCTGTGAAGCGCTTTGAGCCGTCTCAAAGATGTGATAAGGCGCTATATGAAATGCGAGGATTATTATTACTTGTATACATGTTTACTATTTCTGATTCCTTACACCTTCTCTGCTTACAATAATAATCCTTGCATTTGATATAGTGCCTTATCACGTCACTGAGATGTCTCAAAGCGCTTAACAGAATGTACTGTAAAGTGAACTGAGTTTAATTTAATTGCTTAATTGGTCTGGATCTTGAAATACATTTATTCTATATATTAGTGAGCTGCCATTGTCTGATCATGCTATTCTGGTTCTGATGAAGCATTTTCTAATACTAAACTGCTTATCAGTATATAGTTTTAAATGGGTTCTATTATTGTTACAGAATCTATTGTAATGCATAAATAACTTATTGTGGCTCTTTAATATGGCTGGTTTTAGGAACCACACAATGATCGCTTATTGATGGCAATTATAGTCAAATCGTATTAACCTTGCATGCTTGGGATATAAGAATATTGTATTCCAATAGCCTAAGTACTTGTTATAAAAATAAAGTACTGTTAATCGAAATATATTTTCACAATTTAACTATAAAAGAAACAAAGGATCTTTATTAATAAGATTAAATAATTAATTTCTTCAATAATGCAAATAAATTCAATAACATTTCTGTGGTTGGGGTAACCCTGACAGTGCGGTGAATAGACTTGGTCTGCGCTGCTTTGTCTCAGCCAGAGCTGCTCGGGAAGAGAAGACTAAATTGTCCCCACCCAACCTTCCCAAGTTAAGGGAGGGCAACACCAGCATTACCAGTCCTGGTCCCTCTATAGCACCATCTACTGGTAGCGAGTGTGAGTGACAGCAGATAATAATAATAATCCTTGCGTATGATATAGCGCCTTATCACGTCTTCTAGACGTCTCAAAACGCTTCACAGAATATATTATAAAGTGACTTGACTATATTTGTGGGCAAAACGCGGCAGCCAATTGTGCACAGCAGTGTCCCACAAACAGTCGTGGATTGAGTGACCAAATTATTATATAGTTTTTTAGGTATTATCCCCGGAAAAGTGATCCACCAATCGACTATCAACCAGGTTCCTACTTACTGCTAGGTAAACAGAGACGTAAGGAAACTTGCCCAAGGTTTCGCCCTGCCGGGAATAGAACCCAGGTCTCTCGCTTGCAAGGCAAGTGCTCTAACCACTGAGCTACAGGACTCCCGATGAGATGAGGCCATTCCCGCTGCAGTGGAGTCTCTGGCTAGCTGACACTCACTGCCAACAATAACAACAACAAAATTATATTTGTTTAGCGTCTTTCACATTGGGAGGACGCCCCAAAGCGCTGGACAATCAGTATTTTGGACCCAAGCTGAGGTTCGGGATCAGGGACGGTAGAGGGCAGATGGAGAAGGAGGGTGACTGAAGGCACGGACGAAGAGGAGGGTCTTGAAGGAGGTAAAGGAGGGGACGAGGCGGAGGGACTGCAGGATGGAGTTCCAGAGGGTGGGGGCAGAGTGGCTGAAGGTCCGCCCACCAATGGTGGGGCAGGCGAGACGGGGGATGTGAAGCAGGCCGGAGTCCGCTGAGCAGAGGGAGCGGGCAAGTTGGTAGGGAGTTAGGAAGTCGCAGAGGTAGGGGAGACCAAGGCCAGGGAGCACTTTGAAAGTGAGGACCAGGATCTTGAACCTCTGTGTGATGGGAATCCAGTGGAGGCGGGCAATAAGGGGGTGATGGGGTCGCAGAGCCTGATGCGGGAGAGGACACGCTCCTCCCTCCATAGGTTGCAGATCATCCAGAACTCTGGATGATCTGCAACCTATGGAGGGAGGAGTTGTAGAGGCCAACAGCTCCCACATAAGCAATGTCCATTTGGGCAGGGTACCAGACGGTAACCATTGCCCATAGAACCATACGTAAGTATATGGGGAAACAACAAATATCATTGGGGAGAAAATTAGAAAAAAATTCTAATTTTGGCAAAACAAACCTATTGTTAAAATCACAGATTGAAAATAAATAGTTATGCAAATCAGTTCTTATAATTGTAGTCTTTTGCCACATATATTTACCAATTATAAATGCAGCTTAATGGTCTTTTGTGAAGTGACTTTCAACTAGGAGGACTGAGTTTAAACCTCGGTTTGGGATATTTCTACTTATTCTCAAAGAGAATTTAAAAATCCTTGTTTGCTCGTCGGGAGGACATCTCAAAGTTCTTCACAGGAGTTACTGCTAAGTGTGGTAACTGAATTTTGTAAGTGAATAGCCTGTTTGCCGACAAATAGCCAGTCACTCCAGTTTACAATAAATCCTGTGAAGCACTTTGAGACAACTCTACATGATAAGGCGCTCTATCAAATGTAACCATTATTATAAGAGTAAGAAGTTTTGAGTGGGACTTTCCTGTACTACTTAAGTATTCTCCTGGCAAATCAACCAAGTCTAGTAATCTCGGAGGAGCATTTGGCTCAGACTATATTTCTAAGAAAAATACTGGGGGGAGGCATTACAAATATAATAACCTTTTGAAAGTATGTTAAAATGTTATCCATTTCACCTGGTATTGAAATACCAGCAGGAATAACTAATTCAAAACTGTTTTGGAGTGCATATTGGATTATCATATTTTCACCCCTAGATTTTATAAGACTGAGGTGATAGGATTCTGGCAGTTTTAAAATATTTTACATCGTCCTTGATAGATATTTAAAACACACTGCATTCACTATACACTCAAATAGCAGGTAGTCCAGAATGAGAAGGTTCTACAACATTAAATCCAATAGTCATATCTAAAATTGGGACCACCCTCCTCTGTTTAGAATGGGTTACAGGTACTTAAGTGCAATTTGTTTTTTTACTCACTACAACAGCAACTTATAGTGTATTCCAATTGAAATATTTAAATACCCTGTAGAAAATGGTAGTTGGTAGCACCTGAAATATTTATAACAAAGGTGACAAGATATACATTTTAATTATGCTTATTCATTTTAGAAGGAAATAGGAACCATCTGGTTAAGTCTTCTTTTGGTGGTTTAGGTAGATGAAGATATTCAATTTACATAAATCTGATAGAAATATTTATTAGTGTGATAATGAAAGATCTGTCTCATCGTTGAAATCTAAAATGTGATCAAAAGATAGAAATTTCACTCACTATTACAATTACAGCATTTTTAAATAATAATCCTTGCATTAAAGGTGTGTTAAAATGAATAAAACTTTTTCTTGGCACTTTTGTTTAAGTAAATTTGAACGGTTGACTCATCTTATCTTGAATGAGCTTGGGCCTGTCTCCCTTGTTCTGGATATGTTTACCATTTTAAACAGGGTTCAGTTCATTTGTAGCCCTTGAGATCTTGAATATTTCAATGTCTTCCCTGAATCTTGTTAGTGAGAACATTTTCAGCTTCTTTCAGCCCTTAGAAAACCAGGTGGCTAATGCCAGCTAATAATTTGGTTCCTTTTTTCTGTAACTATCAAATATCAAAATGTGCTTACTGTGGTACTAAAGTGATTAGATTTGAGCAATCCTCTACAAGCAGGCCAGTCTTGTATTCTCTTCAATTCAAGATCAATCCTTGTGATGTATGTTTTCGATTCTGTTTCTGGAGGTTTAAATGATTTATTCACCTGTTGTTTCATCTGATTTGGCTAAATTCATATAAACTTCAGAAGCTCCCTCCCCCTTGTTTGCCTTCCAATGTTATGGACTAATTTCTGTGTGGCATTGTGTCAAAGGCTTGCTAAAATCTAAATATATAACAAGTTTCCCTCGTCCATAAGTTCTGTTATTTCTTCAAATAACATAGATATTTCATCACCAAGAAAGACAATAATTCTTGCATTTGATATAACACCTATATATTCAAAAGCACGTCACAAATAAATGCTGTCAAATGTCGTGATCACATATTTGTTGGTAATTGTAGCAGATAATTTCTACAAGTTTGGCTCAGCGGTAGCACTTTCGGCTCTGAGTCAGAAGGTTGTGCGTTCAAGCCCCACGTTGGGACTTGGAATCACACAGTCTAAGGTAACATCCTAATGTAGTGCTGGGAGTGTGTTGCATTATCAGAGCGACGTGATAAGGCGCAAAATTAAATGTGAGGATTATTATAGTATTATAATATTATACTCCTGGACTGTTCTTCTCTTGCCATGGTGTGGTTAAACAGGTGCTGGATGCCTCCCCCAAGCAGCCGTTGTTCATGTCTGAAGTTTGGCAGTGAGTGTTGGCAGCCTCTATCCTCTATCCATCCAGCAGCTCACATACAAACACAGTCAGTAGAGGGTGTTGTAGAGGGAGCAGGAAATCACTAACCAATTTAACCAACACATGCAGCACCCAACTGAGAACAGAATGACTAGGATTGCACTGATATTAATAGTAAGAAAAAAATCTAAGATTTGTTAATAGTATCTAAAATGTGTGTTAATAGTAATAATATTATTAAATGAGGCAAAGGATAACCAGTACTCAAAGAATGTGTAAGACTATCAAAAGTAGAGAAACTAACTTTTATTTAATTTTGTAATCCACACGTTTATTGTGTGCAAGCTTGAACACGCTTCTCACACTTCCCAACGGAGGCGGTTTCCTACGCAGAATGCTGTAGCCTTTGTCTCCTCCCACACTAGGCTCCACAAGCCTATCATCCCCATCATTGCCCCGCTCCATCGGCTCCAACTGATCGAATTCAAGATTCTCATTCTCATCTAAAATCCCTCTACAATCTTGTCCCACTCTATTGATTTGGACACTCCCTTTGTTCAGCAAGCACTGACCTGCTTTCTGTACCCCCACTGTATTGGTTCCACCGTCAGTGGGCAGGCCTTTAGACATTCTGCCCCGGTACATCTGGAGTCCTTCCAATTGTGACATCCTCCTGACATGAATGGTGTTATATAATTGTAAATTGTATTGTACGTTTGTCTCATCCTTTGCCCATTAGTAAGTCAGCAGCCTTTAAGAAACACTTTAGAATTTATTCCCCATTTTTGATGGGTCTGCACATGGATTAGTATTGCAATCTTGTACACTGAAGATATTTTTGTCTGAATTTATATTTAATCCTAAATGAGCATATTTGGAAATGGTTTTCTTTCGTTTCCTCATTTCAATTTGAGATTGGTACATGACTTTCCCCTCCCACCCTTTAGTATATTTGTGTACCTTTTTAGTACTGTAACATGAAGAGGCCAGCCAGGCCCTAGAGGCAGTGCAGAGTAGAGCAACAAAGCTGATGTCCAGAAATAGAGGAATGATCCAGGAAGAAACATGATATATTTACAAAAGTTACTCTTATTGCACTCTGAGTCAAATCCAAATTTTGATTTTCGCTTACCGTATTGTGCGAGCATAATCAACACCATCCTAGCTCAAATCCACGTGGAATTTGAACTCAAATTCAAGATTTTTTTGTCTTTACTTTCAAATCCCTCCATGGCTGCAACCCCACCCCTACCTCAGCAACCTTTTGTATCCAGACTGCCCAGCAGCTCCCTCCACTCAGGAAACCACACTGCTTCATGTCCCTGCACGATTTATCACAATTTCCATTGCATCATTGGTGGACAACTTTCAGCCATTTGTTCCCAGCTCTTGGGAACTCCTTCCTGGAGACCCTGTGCTTTGCCACCTCCCTATCATTTTAATCCCACTTTCAGCCACCCCTCAGTTCTCGCTACTCCATCCCCTCCCCTGAGAGTGAAACATTTTGAGATGTCTTCTCAATATGAAAGACACTATATAATTGTAAATTGTTTTTTCTGTGATTTCACCATGAAGTGACTTTATTCTGTGTTTGTTAATCGATGGATGGGTAATTTTTTATTCAGGTTAAATGTTCTTTTACAGTTGAACAGAAAATATGTTCATGCTTTTCATGTTTTTTGTGAACTAAGCTTTATTAATTTTATATTAACTTCCTGTTTTGTTATACTAGTCACCATTAGTCTTTCCCTATTTCTCCCATGCTAAGATCTGTTTCAGAGATAGATAAGAACTCAGTCTCATCCCAAATGCTTTGTCGCTTCATCTTGTGCAATGTATTAAAGTTACTTGTAGCTGTTGCCTTACTTGCCAGACTGTTTATCTAGGCTAGTCAAGTTGGCTACCATTTTTGCGTACTGGCTGTAAGTACTAGATGTATAAAAAGCAATTGACTAAAACTGATAATTGCTGGTAAATGCTGACAATACAAAATGAACAGATTGAACTTGTTCTTGAAGTCGAAAGAAATATTTAATTAAAAGATTACTTCTCGGTGACGCCATGTGTTAACTTACTCAAAGCAGGACATACTTTTATCGTATGGTGATTGCCCTGAAATACAATCGCTACACTTTACAGTGTATCCTGTGAAGCACTTTGAAACGCCCTCTTTATGTGAAAGGCGATTTACCAAATGCAAGAATTATTTTGTTATTATTATCTTGTCATTCACAACTGTTGTAAAACTAATCCAAAATGGATCAGTTATAGACTGGATCAGTCCCTTTCTGGGTGATAGGAACATTGTTAATTTGCACAGAATTTGTGTAACTCTTTCGCAAACAAAACCTGCTTGCCACTTTCACTTAAAGGCTGCACATCAATTATTCCATTAATTATTTAACTACTCCTCCTTTGCTCCTATTCATAGGTAAAGCTACTATTTCTTGCAACATTATTTGTCAGAAATCATAACCTTACAGTAGGATTTGATGCAACAGTTTAAAAACAAAAACAATATTTAGTAGTTTTTGTTTCTTTTACTAATATCCTAGATTTCACAAGCATTTTCTCACTCAGCTCGTTGACTTGTCATTGCTCTTCTGGGGAGTACATTGACAAGTGCAAACCACTTCCTTGATCGTCCCTGCTGGTGTGGTTTTAAGCAGGTTTGTGTAACTACTAGCAGAAGATGCACATCAGAAGTTCCTGTCGGAAATATAGTTTGCATCATTTCAGGGAAACAAGCATGCTGGTATACATAAACTAAATTGCCCTGTAAATGTTAATCTCACTCACAATGCTTGAAAGTCCACCTACTCTGGTTTTAGCCTGTAAAACTGTTATCAAGCTACCGGCCCATCTCCAACCTCCCCTTTCTCTCCAAGGTCTTGGAAAGAGTTGTCGCCTCCCAACTGCGCTCTTTCCTTTCCACCCATTCACTTTTCGAACCCCTTCAGTCAGGTTTCCGTGCTGCCCATAGCACAGAAACTGCCCTGGTCAAGGTCACCAATGATATCCTGACCATCTGTGACCAGGGCTCCCTCTGTCTCCTCGTCCTCCTCGACCTATCGGCAGCATTCGATACGGTCGACCACGCTTTCCTACTCCACCGCTTGTCCTCCCACCTCAACCTTCAAGGCACTGTCCTTGAATGGTTTAGGTCGTACCTTTCTCACCGTCTTCACTTTGTCTCGACGAATGGCTTCTCCTCCACCCCCCGTACTGTCTCATGTGGTGTCCCTCAGGGCTCTGTCCTCGGTCCCCTCCTCTTCACCCTCTATATGCTCCCCCTCGGTGACATCATCCGCAAACATGGGGTTAACTTCCACATGTATGCGGATGACACCCAACTCTACCTTTCCTCCTCTACTCTCAACTCCACGACCACCGATGTCCTGACAGCCTGCCTGTCCGACATCGAGTCCTGGACGAGAGACAACTTTCTTCAGCTCAACGTGCGAAAAACCGAGGCCCTCCTGATTGGCTCACGTCAGCGCCTCCGCACCTCAGGCGCTGACACCATCAGCATCCAAGGCTGCACTCTCCACCTCTCAAAGCCAGTCAGGAACCTCGGCGTTTTGTTCGACCCTGAGCTGTCCTTTCTCCCTCACATCCGCACCACAACTGGCACCGCCTTCCATCACCTCCGGAACATCGCCAGACTACGCCATTACCTCACCCCTCACGCTGCTGAAACCCTGGTTCACGCCTTTGTCACCTCAAGGCTGGACTATGGGAACTCTCTCCTCGCCGGCCTTCCCGCCACCTCCCTCCACAAGCTGCAGGTCATTCAGAACTCTGCAGCTCGTGTACTGTCCCGCACCAGGCTTCGCGACCACATCACTCCCACCCTCGCTCGCCTCCACTGGCTCCCCATCCCCCAGAGGATTGATTTCAAGATCCTCATCCTCACCTACAAGGCCATTCACGGCCTCGCTCCCTCCTACCTCTCCAACCTACTATCCCCCTACCTACCTGCCCGTACCCTCCGTTCCTCTGGCTCTGGTCTGCTCCACGTCCCCCGCCCCAACCGCCCTACCATCGGTGGTCGGGCCTTCAGCCTCTCAGCCCCCAGGCTCTGGAACTCCATCCCCCAGTGCCTTCGCCGCTTCCTCCCTTTCCTCCTTCAAGGCCAGTCTCAAAACCTTTCTCTTTGACCATGCCTTCAGCTCCCCTCATGACTCTCTTCCTCCTCCTCGCTCCCTCCCTTCCCTCCCCTCACCCTGACCATTTCCCCCCTCCTTGCTCCCTCCCTTCCCTCACCCTGACCATTTCCCCCCTGCTCGGGTCATGACCCAACTGTGCAGCGCCTTGGGACGTCCTCCTGACGTGAAAGGCGCTTTATAAATGGAATCTTGTTGTTGTTGTTGTCTCAAAATTTAAGATTACACAGGATTGAGTAAAATTCTTAGATTCAGTCTCTATTTCAATGTTGGTTTTGAACATTTTATCAAAGCTTCTAAAGACTAAATGGAATTTCAGGTCTATTTCATCAACCTGCACATTTGCTGACTCCACCTCACAGAGCCAGTGCAGAACCTCAGTGTGTTGTCTATCAAACTCTACATCCTAGCTCTCACTATCCCTGCTTTCCCTTACTTCCACAACATCCCTGCCTCCACCAGTACCTCTCTCCTTTAACACTCCATCCCTCCCTTCATCACCTCTAGGCTTTGTTACGCCAATGCCCTGGAATTTCACTAGACTCTCTAGCTCCTTCCAACATAAGCTGCAGACTGTCCAGAATTCTGCAGGCAACTTTCTCCCCACACTGGTGTCTGCAAGCCCACCACCCCCATCCTTGCTCCATTGTGTCCCTGTCCCCCAGCAGATCCAATTCAAGATTCTTGTCCTTACTTTCAAATGTCTCCATGGCCTCTCCCCACCCTACCTCTATGACCTCCTGTGATCCTTCTGCTTGGTAGCTCCCTCCTCTCAGCTAACACAAGCAAGCTTCATGTCCTGCAGCACCTCACCATCCGTGGGCAAGCTTTCAGTCATTTTGTCGCCCCCTCCCTTCACCATGTTCAAACACCATCTCAAAGACCCTTCTCATCAACCACACTTTGGCCACCTTTTCCTCTTTATCAATTCCCCCCTCCCCGAGCTCGGAGATCACCATTCGTTGTGTGAACCATTTTTAGACATCCTTTTGACATGAAAGGTGCTACAGTATGTTCATGTTAATTTTTGTTGATGTTGGAATGGGATGAGAAGGTCTTCTGGCAGCTCCCTTCTCTCAGAGAACACAGGCAGTCAGCTGTGTGGAGTCTCTTGCTATCATCTGTGCCAATCCACTGTGAGGAGCTAGACAGCCCTGCATCACCAGAGCAGTGGTTGCAGTGAGTGGGGATGGTGTCAATGCTCCAGACAGTGAGGTGGGGAATAGTGAAGATCTTAGTGCTGGGAAATGCCCCTCTGCATTTGGAAAATCAGGTTCTTTTTGAAATGCAAAGAGTGCAATTGTGGTGTCTTTCCACTTGAGCAATG
This sequence comes from Callorhinchus milii, assembly GCF_018977255.1. Classification (NCBI taxonomy): domain Eukaryota; kingdom Metazoa; phylum Chordata; class Chondrichthyes; order Chimaeriformes; family Callorhinchidae; genus Callorhinchus; species Callorhinchus milii. Next base: position 64,722,298 of record NW_024704743.1, read on the forward strand.
ATCCCAGCAAGATTGAAAACTGAAAGTTAATTTAGTTCTTCTTAAAATAAAAGACCTTGCTTTAATTAAAATTCATTGATGTTTTATTACCGTATATAGAAAGCAATACGGAAACTCAGACATGCTATATTTATCGGTGAATCACACCTGTTTAATCTAAACCCAGCTAGAAAAGTGAAACCAGGCCGAACAGTCAATGGAAATTATAGATAATGTGGGGAAATTCCTTAAGTTAAAAAGAGAAACAATTCGCAGATCACATTATCAAATTTACTGTGCTCATATATAAGGGCTGAAATTCTACATAGGTGTGGCCTATAAAACTATTTTGTCTTAAAAAGATCACATCAGATTATGGAAAATTCTTAAATTCAAGGTGAATTTTATTTAGAATCATAGAATCACAAAATATTACAGCACAGAAGGGCCCATCGTGCCTGTGCCGGCTCTTTGGAAGAGCTACCCAATCAATCCCACTCCCCTGCTCTTTCCCCATATCCTTGCAAATTGTTTCCTCTTCAAGTACCTATCCAATGCTCTTTTGAAAGTTGTTATCGAATCTGTTTCCAGCACCTTTTCAGGCAGTGCATTCCAGACCGTAACAACTCTGTGTAAAAATAATTCTCCTCATCTCCCCTCTGGTTCTTTTGCCAATTATCTTAAATCTATAACCCCTGGTTACCAACCCACCTGCCAGTGGAAACAGTTTCTCCCTGTTTACTCTATCAAAATCCCTCATAATTTTGAACATCTCTGTTAAATCTCCCCTTAACATTTAATAACTGTGGAAAATCAGCTTCCAAATTAAGACTGAGGATGGAATTCCAGAGAGTGGGGGCAAAGCGACTGAAGGTCCACCTGCCAATGGTGGGACAGGTGAGGCAGGAGACATGAAGCAGGCCAAAGCTCACTAGTGGAGGGAGCGGGCAGGTTGGTAGGGGATAGGATATCGCAGAGGTACGGGGGAGCAAGGCCATGGAGGGCTTTGAAGGTGAGGACCAGGATCTTGAACTGTATGCTCTGTGTGATGGGAAGCCAGTGGAGTCGGGCGAGGATGAGGGTGATAGGGTCGTGGAGCCTGGTGCGGGAGAGAACACAGGCTGCAAAGTTCTGGATGATCTGCAGCCTATGGAGGGAGGTGTTGGGGAGGCCGACAAGCAGGGAGTTTGTATAGTCGAGCCTGGATGTTATGAATGCGCCTATGAGGATCTTGGCGGCCTGTGGTGTGGGACAGTGGCAGAACCGGGCGATGTTATGGAGGTGGGGAAGACAGAGAGGATCATGGCATGGATGTGGGGTAGAAAGGATAGTTGAGGGTCAAACAAGCTGCCAAGTTCCAGGACTGGCCCTAGTGAGGTGGAGTGTGCAACCATGGATGGTGATGCTGTCAGTGCCTGAGGTGAGGAGGTGCTGTTGGGAGCCAATCAGGAGAGGAGAGCCTCGGTCTTCAACTGAAGAAAGTTCGCTCTCATCCAGGACTTGATGTCTGACAGATATTCTGTCAGCATAGTAGTGGTCCTGGAATCGAGGGTGGAGGCAGAGATAGAGTTGGGTGTCATCCGCATACATGTGGAAATTGACTCCATGTCTGTGGATGATGTCACCAAGAGGGAGCACATACACATTGAAAAGGAGGGGACCAAGGACAGAGCCCTGAGGAATGCCACACAAAATGGTGCGGGGGCTAGAGGAGAAGCCATTTGTGGAGATGAATTGGAGACGGTGTGAGAGGTAGGATCAGAACTATTCAACCACAACAACAACTTGCACTTATATAGCGTCCTCCACGCAGGGTAGCAGCTCAAAGCACTTAAGAGTGGCGTAGCCTGACTCTGAGCTGGAGGGAGGGGGGAGGTGGTGGTAAGCACGGACGAAGAGGAAGGTTTTCAGGTCGGACTTGAAAAAGGGGAGAGAGGTGGCAAAGCGGAGAGATTGAGGGAGAATGTTCCAGAGTTTTGGGGCGTAGTGGCTGAAAGCACGACCTCCGATGGTGGGGCGGAGAGTGCGAGGGACCAGTGCCAGTCGAGCGTAGGTGCCGGGTGATTGATTGGGGAGTCAGGAGGTCAGAGAGGTAGGGAGCTGCCAGAGAATGAAGGGATTTGAAGGCCGTGGGGATGGTCTGGGTGGGATGGAAGGGGACATGGGTGGGAGGATGATGCAGCTAAGTGAATGTTTTCAATCTTTGAGGTGAAGAAGTCTAGGACCTCTTTGCACTTGACGTTTGACGTGAGGATAGAGGGGGTTTGAGGGGTGCACAAAGGAGGTGATGGACGGTGGAAAACAGCGTCTTTGGATTGTTATTTGCCTCCAGGATGACTTTGGAGTAAAAGTCAGTTTTGGCCTGTGAGAGGGAGAGGCGGTAGGTGCCAAGGTGCTTGAGCCACAGCTGGCAGTGAAGCCTGAGGCCAGATTTCTGCCATCTGCACTTGAGCATCCGGGTTTGTGTTTTAAGTGAACGGAGATGACTGTTGTACCAGGGGGAGCGGGTGGGTTTGGAAACAGCCCTGGATTTCAGGGGAGCCAGGGAATTGAAGGTTCTGGCAAGACGGTCATTCAGCAGCTTGATGGCTGCATCGAGATTGCTGCGAGTGGAGGGACAGAGGGATAGGTGGAGAGGGCATTTGTGAGGGACTCAGCGGGAAGCTTTTTCCAGGGGTGAAAAAAAATGGTGAAGGGCTTGGAAGAGGGGAGTGGAATGCGGGAGGAGAGGGAGATGAGGAAGTAGTCTGAGATGGCCTTGTCCGTGATGGACAGGTTGGAAATGTCAAGGCCATGTGTGATGACGAGGTCAAAGGGGTGGCCACGGTTGTCGGTCAGTGAGTTGTTGTGGGAGGTGTGGTTTAGGGAGGAGACGAGGGCAGTGAAGTCAGAGGAGGTGGAGGTTGAAATCCCCCATTATCAGCAGGTGTTCAGTGCAGAGGGACAGGGATGAGAGGAGATATCAGTGAGGAAGGAGCCAGGGGGTTTGGGTGTGGGGCTGTAATTAGAATACAATAGAAAATTACATTTGTGAAGGGTGGGCAGGGAGCCTGAAGGCCCAACTTCCGATGGTGGGGCGGGCTGGATGGAGGACATTGAGCAGGCCGGAGCCTGCTGAGCGGAAGGAGCAGATGGGTTGATAAGAGGTTAGCACGTCGGGAGGATGTCCCAAGGCGCTGGACAGAGTACAGCATTTCAGACCCGAGCTGGGGTTGGGGGGGGAGGGGAGGGGAAGGGGCGATGGCCGATTGCATGGTCGAAGAGGAGGGTCTTGAGGCGGGACGAAGGAGGCTAAGGAGTGGGACGAGGCGGAGTGACTGGGGGATGGAATTCCAGAGGTCGGCTGAAGGCTCTTCCGCCAATGGTGGGGCAGGTGGGTTGGGGGATGTGGAGCAGGTCAGAGCCGGCTGAGTGGAGGGAACGGGCGGGTTGGTAGGGGGTTAGGAGGTTGCAGAAGTAGGGTGGGTTGAGGCCATGAAGGGCTTTGTATGTGAGGACCAGGATCTTGAACTGGATCCTCTGAAGGATAGGGAACCAATGGAGTCGGGCGAGAGTGGGGGAGATGGGGTCACGGAGTTTGATGTGGGAGAGGACACGGGCTGCAGAGTTCTGGATTATCTGCAGCCTGTGGAGGGAGGAGTTGGGAAGGCCGACAAGCAGGGCGTTTGCATAGTCGAGCCTGGAGGTGATGAAGGCATGAACAAGAGTTTCAGCGGCCTGAGGGGTGAGGTAGTGGCGGAGTCGGGCGATGTTACGGAGATGAGGGAAGGCAGAGCGGGTCATGGCTTGAATGTGGGGGAGAAAAGACACATAGGTTCCTGACTGGCTGGTGAGTTGATGTGCAACCATGGAGGTTGATGTTGCCAGAGCCTGAGGTGCTGAGGCGCTGGCACGAGCCAATCAGGAGGGCCTCAGTCTTGTTCATATTCAACTGTAGGAAGTTTGCCCTCATCCAGGACTTGATGTCCGACAGGCAGTCTGTCAGAACAGCAGTGGTCCCGGAGTTGAGGGTGGAGGCAGAAAGATAGAGTTGGGTGTCATCTGCATACATGTGGAAGTTGACCCCATGTCTGCGGATGATGTCACCAAGGGGGAGCATGTAGATATTAAAGAGGAGAGGGCCAAGGACAGAGCCCTGGGGGACCCAGACGTGACAGTGCGGGGGCTGGAGGAGAAACCGTTAGATGCAACAAAGTGGAGACGGTGAGACATACAGGAATCAAACCAGGCAAGGGCAGGTCCGTGAAGATTGAGTAAAGTGGAGAGGTGCTGTACAACGATGGAGTGGTCGACAGTGTCGAAGGCTGCAGAGGGGTCGAGGAGGACAAGGAAGCAGACGGAGCCCTGATCACAGATATTCAGAATGTCATTAGTGATTTTGACCAGAGCTGTTTCCGTGCTGTGGGCAGCGCAGAAGCCGGATTGGAGGGGTTCAAAGAGGGAATGGTGAGAAAGAAAGGAGTGGAGCTGGGACTTAACGACTTGTTCCAGGACCTTGGAGAGGAATAGGAGGTTAGAGATGGGGCATAACTGGAGAGGAGGGATGAATCCAGGGAAGGTTTTTTCAAGATGGGGGTGATGACGGCTGTTTTTAGGGGATGGGAACTGAACCGGTGGACAAGGAGAGGGCGATGTCATCGGACAGAAGAGGGGTCAGAAGGTGGAGCTGGGAGATGAGGAGAGAGGTAGGGATGCGATCGAGGGAGCATGTGGTAGATTTGAGTTTGCGGACAATCGTGGTGAGGGAGGAGGGAGAGATAGGTTCGAAGGAGGATGGGTGGGGGGTGGATCATGAGAGAGGTGTTGTGGGGGTGGCTGTGAACAGGGCTGAGGTGGCTGAAGGTATCTCCTCGATTTTAGATTTGAGGAAGTCCAGCATCTCCTCACAGTTGGAGTTTGAGGAGAGGATGGGCAAGGTATGGGAAGGTGGACAGAGGAGACGGTTAGTGGTGGAAAAGAGAAGCCGGGGTTGTCCTTTGCCTCCAAGATAACCATGGAGTAGAAGTAGGATTTGGCGGAGGCAAGAGCGCAGCAGTAGGTCTTGGTGTGGTGAAGCCAAATCTGCCGATGGACTGTTAGTTTAGATTTGGTCCAGGCACATTCGGCAGCTCGCACTTGTGCCTTGAGGGAATGGAGGTGGCTGGTGTACCGGGAGATTTATGGGAGTATGAGGCAGTTCGGGAGGTGAGGGCGGCAAGGGAGTCCAGAATAGAGGAGAGGGTGTTGCAGAGAAAGGAGAGCAAGGAGGGAAGATCGGTCAGTGAGGGCCAGAGGTGTAGGAGTTCAGATGACTCCAGGGCAGTGGAGAGGGAGAGGGAGGAAATTTTTCCATGGACGGTATGTACTGGTGGAGGGTTGGGAAAGCGGAAGGAGTACTGAGGTGTTGAGGGAGATGAAGTGGTGGTCCGAGATGGTTTTATCGATGATGGTGATGTCCGAGATGGTGAGGCCCCAGGTGATCACCAGTTCAAGGGGGAAGCCATGGACGTGGGTGGGGGAGTGAATGAGGAGGGAGAGGTTGAGGGAAGAGAGGAGGGAGGAAAAGTCGGCAGAGGTAGAGCAGGAGGGGGTGAAGTGGAGGTTGAAGTCGCCTAAGATAAGGAAGCGTTCAGAGCAGAGGGAGAGGGAAGATAGGAGGGTGGAGATGTCCGAGAGGAAGGTGGGGGAAGGCTTGGGGGGACGGTAAACAAGGAGGATTTTGAAGGAAAGCTTGGAGGGGTGGTAGAGGGTAAAGTGTTCAAAGGAGTAAGGGGAAAGGCCGAGGGTGGACCAGGAGATGAGAGCCATACCACCACCACGGCGATTTGGCCGAGGGGTTTGGTGAAAGGTGTAACCTGGAGGTGTGGCCTCAACTCGTGGGAAGGTGTCGCCTGGGGTGACCCAGGTTTCGGTGAGGGCAAGGTTGTCGATATTTTCCTCGACAGTGAGGTCATGAATTGTGAGGGACTTTGTTGGTTAATGAGTGGACGTTCTGCAGACCGATGCGGAGGGGACAGTTAGTTGTGGGAGTGTAGGGGGGATGAGGGGTGGGAGGGGGTGGGCAGGTGGGTTAGATGGGGATGTGAGTGAGGGAGGAAAGGTTGGCTCCGTTAGTGAGGGCCGGTGGGCTTTGCAGCGAGAGTGGGGCAAGGGGCAGTCAGGGTGGGTGATGTAGAACAGCCGACGGCGTCTACCACGGTGGGCATGTCGAAGAATGTGAAGGGAGGAGCAGAGTGAGGATGTGGGGGAGTCGAGGAGGGATAAGAGTCGGGGGAGGTAGAGGGAGAGGAAGGTTAAGCGGGAGTAGTGGAGTGAAGGGGATGGGGTCAGGAACATCTTGGGGAAACAGCTCGGGTCAATTGCGGCAGCCAATGTGCGCACGCTGAGACACGGAGCGGACAGAGTGTTCAGCGAAGCATGGTTAGCCCGCTGGGCTGGTGAGGCTCAGTGAGGAGATGGGGGCAGTAATGGAGGCAGTGATGTCTTCCCAGTGAGTCAGCAGGTCGGAGAGGTAGGAGGAGGCAAGGCCATGGAGGGTCTTGAAGGTGAGGACGATAATTTTGAAATAAGAGGGCAAGAGAGGAGGGATGGCAGAGGGTGAGGTGCTCAAAGGAGAAACAGCCAGAGAAATGGGTAGATAAAGGGAAGTTTGGGAAATGAGGGCCAGCCCACCACCATGTTGGTTGGGGTGGGGGGTGTGGTGAAAAGTGTTGCCAGGAGGGAAAATTTCAACGAGGGGAACAGGGTCACAAGGAGAGAACCAGATTTCCATAAGCCCAGGAATATCAATAGTGGTCACGACTTAGGTGCCAGAGACCGGGAGGGAAGGGAGGACGAGGTAGCAGAAGGATAGTAAAATTTACACTATATTTACCCTACCCTGGTGCATTTGAAAATGGTGCCTCGAAGTGACATCACGCAGTGAGATTCGGACGTTGTTCAGGCGGGGGATTTTGAAATGACATCCTCGCACCTGAAACAACTGAACCTCTGCTTTGCCGGTCACTCACCACCGCTCGTCACCCATAGCTTCGGCAGTCTCTCACTCCCATTGTACAGGCGGGAGATTTGAAATTTCTCGCACTGCAGGTGCCCGCTCATGCCCGCCAGTGCCTGCCCAAGCCCAGCTTTCGTCGACCGACCCTTCAACCGTCGCTGCTCGCATCTTCTCTCTTCAAGAACAGAACCATGAAGATTGAGGTGAGAGGAAAGGCGGTGGAGGAGGACAGAGTGGTCAACGGTGTCAAAGGCAACAGAAAGGTCAAGGAGGACTAGGAGACAGAGGGAGCCCTGCTCGCAGGTGGACAAAAGTTGATTCTGTGCTGTGGGCGCTTAATAATTGCTTAATATGATAGTACAGAACATCATATTAAGTAATTATGATGCTTAATTATTGCTTAATGTAGTGATCTCCGATATCATATTGGATGGAACGTGAGTTCCAAATGCTAACTGTTTCCACTTGTTTCTTTTGCTGGTGTTTATATTCTTACTGGTGTGCTAACTCTCTTGACTCAAACTGTACCTTGAAGTGACTAATTGCCAAGTGCTTTTCAGCAGCACGTGTATTAAACTGTGTAAAACAAACAGTTTATTCTTGGTTAATATCAATGATTCAAATTAGGTTGTAAATTTACGAATGCTCTTAAAACTACTAAGAGTTAGTTTCGATTTTAATGGATCAGGAGATCAATTACTAGTAGCAGAAATTCACAGATTATATGGCTGCAAACCAAACAACAATTCAGACTTTAAAATGGTAGGCTTCAGCACACTGAATTGTTTTAATGCTATAAATGTGGAGTCCTGTAGCTCAGTGGTTAGAGCACTCGCTTTGCAAGTGAGAGACCTGAGTTCAATTCCAGGCAGAGGGCGAAACCTTGGGCAAGTTTCCTTACTCCACACAGAGCCTAATAATAATCCCTCCAAAACCCAAAACAATAATAAATTGGTCATTTTCAATCTACGGCTGTTTGTGGGACATTGCTGTGCGCAATTGGCTGCCGCGTTCGCCCACAAATATACAGTCAATTCACTTTACAGTGTGTTCTGTGAAGCGCTTTGGGACGTCCTCCCGACGTGAAAAGCGCTATATCAAATGCAAGGATTATTATTATTATTATAAGAAGATGCTTCAATAGAAATCAAGGATGAAGCATACAGCATTTTGGAGATTATGCACTTATCTACTGGTTGCAAATCTACAAGAAACACTGAGCTTTATATACTGTACCACTTTGGTCTAATAAACTCTTTTGGTGAGTAACCGATGTCTCAAAATACACAAGACAAAATAAATATTGCAAGCTTGATCACAATGCTAATGTTTTTGCAATAACCCGTGCAGAGAAATTCCAGCAAATGAGGCTTTGCGAATTTGGAATGTCTAATTCTCAGCAAATGTTCAGATTTATATCAGGATGGACGGTCTATTTAAATTGTGCATTAATGTGTAACATAAAATAGCTGAATGTTTTCCAAATTAGAGTCATTTGGAACACAGAAGAAATTAATTTCCTGCAATCTTAGAAACCTTTTCTCCTTTGAAATTCATTATAATGTACGATGTTTGAGTAAATTAAATTTTCACTTACACATTAATGCATCAATTTCCTTATGGTAATTATGTGCTGGATGTGATATGTCACTAGTGGAGAAGGATGCACCCTTGCCATTAAACCTCTATCTCACTAAAATTATTACAAAAATTAAGACGAATGAGTAAAATCAAAGGTTCTGCTGGTTAGCTAATAGCAAGTAATCATAGATAAGTTGCTGATAGTATTGTAAATTGTAATAAGCATTTAATGACTCGTCATATAATGGGAAACAGTCAATTACAGAGCACAAGAGGGCACAGATGAGTTTGATTCAGATTGAAAATTGAGCCTTATTCATAGAAAGTTATTTAAAATACACAAAGGCCCTTAATAAATGTTTAAAGTGACTCAAAAAGTAGACTCCAGTTATCTCCTACATGCATATTTGGCTATTATGGACAACATGAAAGATATCTGCCTTAATGTTTTTGTTGGATTTTGCTTTATTTAAAAATAAAAAATTGGCATCCCAAAGCAACTTCAGGCATTGAACATGGATGGTAGAAAACTTGAGCTGTTATACTATAAATTGAAGCTAGGATAAGTCAACAAGTCATAAGACTTAACGTTGGCCTGAGCGAGTGCTGTACATCCATCATCCCCTCTGCTCCATAATTGTCAGCAGTGCTTTTAGCCACTATTCCCTGAAACTCTGCTTTCAATCCCTCTGTCTTGCCCCCTTTTTGCATGTCTTCAAATCACACCTGAAGACTTTAGAATCATAGAATTATACAGCAAAGAAGGAGGCCATTTGGCCCATCGTGTCTGTGCCGACTCTTTGAAAAGAGCTATCCAAATCAATCCCACTCCCCCTCTCTCCCCCATAGCCCTGCAAACTTGTCTGTCCCAAATAATTATCTACTTCTCTTAAAAGTTGTTATCGAATCAGCTTCCACCACCCTTTCAGGCAATGCAAGGCAATGCATTCCAAATCTGCACAACTCGTGTGAAAAAATTTCTCCTCACCTCCCCTCTGTTTCTTTTAACAACTATTTTAAATTGGTATCTTCAGGTTACCAGCCCACCCGCCAGAGGAAATAGTTTCTCCTTGTTCACCCTATCAAATCCCCTCATAACTTTGAAAGCTTCTATTAAGTCTCCTCTTAACCTTCTCTGCTCGAAGGAGAATAATCCTAGCTTCCCTAGCCGTTCTTGAGAACTGAAGTCACTCATTCCTGGCACTCTCTCCAATGCCTTGACATCCTTCCTAAGGTGTGGGGCCCAGAACTAAACACAGTACTCTAGCTGAGACCTAACCAGTGTTTTATAAAAGTCCATCATAACTTCCTGACCTTTGTATTCTATGCCACTATTTATGAAGCCTCTTTGACTCTGATTTCAGTCACCTCCCCACCCCGGCTTGGGGTCAAGCCACGCCACTGTGGACGAGACCCTATCCACATGAAGAGTGTTATGTAATGCAAGTTCTTATAAATATAAAACTGTTATAAAATATTCATATTTACATATTTACATACATGATATTTTCTTGAAGTGATGATAATCACATTATGCAAATAAGGTATTTTGGTATGTATAATAATAATAATCCTTGCATTTGATATGTGCCTTATCACGTCTTCTAGACGTCTCAAAGCGCTTCACAGAATATACTGGAAAGGGAATTGACAATATATTTTGTGGGCTAAACGCAAAACATGGCAGCCAATTGCACACAGCAATGTCCCACAAATAGTGGATTGAAGTGACCAATTTATTATTTTTTTAAAGGGAATTATTACCTCCAGAAAAGCGATTCGCCAATCAACTTACAATCAGGTTCCTACTTACTGGGGGTAAACAGAGGCCTTAAAGTTCCTTTAACGTTGAAGGCTCCTGGTCTTAAAATTCCCTTCTCTTTTAAACAGTTAGCGTCAGTGCGTATGATGCAGTTGAGTTCAGGCAGATAAATAAAATGCTCCTCTGGAATGTTACAGTAATGTTATTTTCCCTTTTCTATCTTCTGGCTTTCACTGTTGAAAGTTTTGCTATTGGTTAACCAGGAGAAAGATCATAACAATGAAAATTACATTTTCTCATTTCACCTTCTTTTCATGCTCTTAAGTACATTCACAAATCAGAACATATCAAAGTTAACCTTGATCAGAGGTATTTTGTGTTGAAATCATTGTAAGGAGATTGAAAATCAATATCAGATCAGAAATGGCATAACATGGCTATATTAAGGATGGTCAAACTACAGCATGAAGCTTGGTACCAGTCATTTATATGGTCATGATACCTCTCTAATTAGTGCTGTAACTTTGACAACCCTGATGGCTGTTTTCACTTGTTATTGAGTCCAAAACTAGAGAATGTAAGTATAAGATCACACAAAGACTGGTGAGAATGGATGTGGAACTCGCTACTAGAAAAACTATGGTAGAAGGGTATTTAAGAGAAAGCTCGATGCATATATGAGGGAGAAGGGAATACAGTTGACAGGAATAGGAGGGGCATGGGTGGAGTATGAACATCAACATGAATTAATTGGGTCGAATGGCTTGATTCTGTGCTGTTTCACTCTAAATATCTATGTAATTCTATGTAACTGCCCAGATAGATCTTTACAAAGTATTATTGAAACATGGTTCTTAACACCCTGACATTATTAGGATGAATTAAATTGGAACAATATTTCATTATAAATCCACCTGAAATTGAATGGCTGTTCATTCGTAAAATGCCAGGAAGTGTATCAGTTTTTCTCTAGCTCACCACTGTAACACCTCTGATGTGCTGAGAAATAAATAGCCAGGGCTCCAAAACATGGTTTACTTATAAATCATCGATAGATACGTAGAGTGGAGCAGATTTAAGAACGCATGTCTGTTATTAAAAAAATTAAAACAAATATTGTACTCAAAGTAAAGTTGATTTGACAGAACTTGACTGAAAAAAAATTAACCACTTTGCATATCCAAATTTACATGATGCTCAACATTCAAAATTCCTCAGTGCCTTAAAATTTTAGATTCACAGATGGTACAGTTCAGGAAAAGGCAATTTGGCCCATCCAGTATGGTTGATGTACTCAATATGAGTGCCTATGCTAGATCTTCTCCTTAGTCCCATATTTTGGCTTCTTTCCCATATTTCTTAACTTTATTCTCTCTCAGTTATGTGTTCAGCATTTTTTTGAATGTGCACATCTTGGCTACCCCAACACCTGCCTGTGGCAGAGAGTTCCACAACCCCCACCAATGTCTGTATGAATTTATTTTTCCAAATCACCCATCTTAATCTCCTAGTTCTGATTCTAAAACTATGCCCTCGAGTTCTAGACCCTCTTCCTACAAGGTCTATCTCAAGACTTTCTTTGACCGTGCCTTCAGATATCTCTCCACCCCCACTCCAACTCCCATCCCTTCTGGCCTGCAATCCTCCCGAATCCAATCCTCAGCTTGGATGCAAACCTTGCAGCATCTCGGAATGTCCTTTTGACATGAAGGATGATATATAAATGCAATTTGTTGTATCTGTTGCTGATATCTTAGTCAATGAGAACAACCTTGTGCACACATTTTCAAGTAGAAAATAAAATTGTGTTCTGCGATAGTGATGTCCTAAGCAGATATTCTTACACAACTGATAGGTAAGAAATGAAGACAACTGTTCACAAAAGGGGTTACTTCCCCATGTACATGAACAATAACAAAATCTACTTCTCTTCCTCCATCCCTAACCTCGTACATCAATGTGTTGTCCTCTTGCATGTCAGACATCAGAGCCTGGATGAGCACCAACTTTCTGCAGTTGAGAAGACGGAAGCCATCTGCCTTGGCTGCCATCAGTCTCCTCACCTGTGGCTCCGACCTCCTTAATCTTCCTGGCCTATCTCTCAGACTTATTGAACCTGTTCATAACCTGGGTATCAGGTTTGATCCCCAGCTGTACTTCCTTCCCCTTAACCAGTCCCTGACCAGGACTACATTCCTCCACCTCCACCATATTGCCTATCATTAACTATACCTCACACTCAACACAGCCAAAATCCTTATCCATGCCTTTGTCACCCCACCCTCGATTATTCCAATTCTCTCCTCACTGACCTGCCCAGTTCCACCATTCATAAAATCCAATTAATTCAAAACTCCATAGCATCACCTGAACCAAATTCTGCACCCCCATCAATCCCTGTATTTGCCCGGCTCCACTGGCTCCCTATTGCATAATGGAACGATTTCAAGATCCTCATAGTCATGTACAAGTCATTTCGTGGCCTGGCACCTACCTCTGCGACCTGCTTGCACCCAACTCTTCTATCTACCTGCCCACTTGGCTCAGCTGGCTCCAACTCCTACACAACCCTTGCCTCCTCTGCTCCATCACTGCTGGCTGCTTTCAGTCACTATGCCTCAAAAATCTAGAACTCGCTGCCTCCATCCCGCCACCTTGCCCCTTCTTTGTCTGTCTTCAGATCACATTTGAAGACCTTCCTCTTCAAACGTACCGATGGACACCTTCCTCACTTCCTTGACTTGGTATTAAACTTGATGATAAACTGCCACCGTTAAGTGCCACGTGAAGAGCTCTACATAAATGCAACTTGTTATTGATTTCAATATAATATTTTATGCAAAATAAAATCATAATCACAGTCCTCTCTCGACCTTCCTCCTCCCTCCTTTCTCTCTCTCCCTCTTAAACCCTCTCTAATCCTTCCAATTATGAGTCCTGTTCCCAGTGTCCTGTTTAATGCTCAACTATCCTTCAAACTGCGCATTCAAGCCATTCTGCCTTTCCCAACCTCCACCACATTGCCCACCTCTGCTACATGTTCGACTACACTAATTCCCTGCTTGCTGGACTTCCCAACCCTTCCCTCCACAAACTGCAGATTATTCAGAACACTGCAGCTCATGTCCTCTCCTTTACTAAACTCTGTGAACCAATCACCCCCATCCTCGCCCAACTCCACTGCCTCCCCACCCCCCTAGAGGATAGAGTTTAAAATCCTCGTCCTCATTTTCAAAGCTCTCCATACCTTTGCTCCTCCCAACATCTGTGATGTATTAGCACCATGCAAACCTGTACACTTCCTTCTCTCAGAGGCCACTGGCTTGCTTAATGTCCCCCGCACTGCCCGCACCATCATTGGCAGACGGGCCTACAGTTTTTCTGTCCCAACTGCTGGAATATCATCCCAAACTCCCTTCACTTCGCCTCCTCCTTCACCTCCTTCAAGGCCTGTTTTAAGACTTTCCTCTTTGATCGTGCTTTTGGCCACACTCTCACCTCCCTTACCCTCTTGATTCCAATCCCCAGCTCAGGTGCAAACCCTTAACTGTCCAGCTCCTTGGACCTTCCTTCCAATGTGAAAGACGCTATATAAACATAGTTTTGTTATTGTTGTATAATCAATTTATTTATGCAGACTAATTTTAAAAGCGGATATTAAATGCATCCAAAGATTGGAGAAAATAGTTGCAACAATTTATATTACATTTCAATTCAAAGTATTTCACACAGCCATCTGGAAGTTAAGGCTTGGGGGAGATATGAACTCTAGGGGGTTGAAGGGAAGGAACTGGGAGGGAAGGAATGGGGGGAGGAAAGATGACCAACAAAGCGGTTGAAAAGATAGGTCTCAAACTATAAACCATAATAGTTCATGCCTTGGTATTATTTCTTTGTATTGGACATTTGAAATTTTAGTTGAAATATTCCATTTATAATAACAATAATAGTCCTTGCATTTGATATAAAGCCTTTCACATAAGAGGGACATCTCAAAGCGCTTCAGATGATTCACTTTGAAGTGCAGTGACTATATATTTTTGGAGGCGATTACTTTGTTTCTGCCAATATTTGTTTCAGAGGAGATACTTTCAAAACTGACACCATTTCTGCATTATCTACCCGTGCACTTCTATGTGATACTTAAGAGCAGAAAATGTATGAAATTAACCAGATATGTCAATTATAAATGGAAAAACTGGTGGCCAAATTGCATTTCCAGTTTCCCAAGTCTTCTTGTGCTCCATTGCACATTCAAATCACCAGGGAGGAACTGATGCTCAGAATAGCTTGAAGGATGATGGACAATTTGCAAATACAAAGCAGCAGACTGTAAATTAGTGGAAAATATTGATGCATAGAAGTAGGTTATCCAAATAAATATTATATAGATATATAATAAATAGATATTATATATCTTTTGTTTGTTTACATACTGTGCCAATGAATGTTTATATGCAGAGAAATGGCATTCGGTGAAATGATTTGCAGATAAATGAGCTTTCTGTAGTTTTAATTAATTACAATCATTACTGTATTCATTTTGTTACAATATGGCAATAAAAGTATTGAAAAATGCTAATAAAAAGGAGATTATAGGGAATAGTGAATTGAATATTTGGAATTTCCATGTGTAGGTGGGATGCACAGAATTCTCAGTTTGGTTTGAATACTCTTAAGCATGGTGACAGGTTTCCACATGTCTCAGACACCCAGCTGACCAAAAAAAAAAATTGCAATCTATACATTTCAATTATATTTTCTGGCCCATCAAATCTATTTACTATTCATATCAACAGTGTACACTGATGGATGGAAGTGGGAAGAGAAAACCAGCTGCTGCATAGAGTGAGATGGATACAGCATAAATCAGAGGATGTATTTATTGAGTTAATAATAATAATAATAATCCTTGCATTTGATATAGCGCTTTTCACGTCTTCTAGAAGTCTAGAAGCGCTTCACAGGATATACTGTAAAGTTAATTGACTGTATTTTTGGGGCGAAACACAGCAGCCAATTGCGCACAGAAGTGTCCCACAAACAGTCGTGGATTGAAAATGACCAATTTATTATTGCTTTTATTTTTTTGAGGGATTATTATTAGGCGTGTGGGGTAAGGAAACTTGCCCAAGGTTTCGCCCTGCCTGTGTACAAAGCATTGCTACAATCCCACTGTATAATCCTGGGATCTGTATGACAGTAGTGACGTTTGTGTATTGGGAAAGGTACAACAAAAGGTTACATTTAGTATTGATTATTACAAAAGAACTCAGCAAAAGAAAGGGAATAGTACATGCGATTGAGCACAGGATGACATTAGCATATACGGTTGGGCAATTGAGGAGAGACAGCTAAGAGATGACCTTATTGAAGTCAATCAAATCTAAAAATATATAGGATGTCAGTACCTTATTGAATATGTCCACAATTCCACAGGAGATAGGATGGGATGGTATTTAAACATGGGACTCACCAGGTGGTAATATTAATAATAATAATAATCCTTGCATTTGATATAGCGCCTTATTACGTCTTTGAGACACAACCGGAGGATGTCTCAAAGCTCTTGATACCACTGGCTGTGCACCCGAGCTGAGGGTGAGAGCTGACGGGAATGGGGAGGGGAAAGCTGATCGAAAGCACGGTCAGAGGTAAGTCTTGAGATGAACTGTAATGACTGCATAGCTTTTGTTTGAGCGGATCCCTCCATACAGGCAACCCTATTAAAACACGGATCTAAAAAACTATACACTGTGTTATAACGGGTCCATGAATCCCGGTCCTGTTTCCAGCTTGTGACAACACTGCTGGCATCACTCCTCAGGTAGTGTAGTGTAGAGCAGCAGATTTTCTGCATATGCTTGCAGCACAGAGGAAGCTGGCTGGTGCACAGCAGAAGGCAGAAGTGCAACATTGATCCAGTAACAACTAGTCAATAAAAGCCCTGCCTTTTCAGCAACATTACACTCCAGTGAGGCACTTAATAAATGAACAGGTTGCCCTGCACAAACAAAATAATACTTTCAGTGCCACATTCTTTCACATCTCGGTTTCACGCACTGTCAGTTTTCATAGAATTTTCTCTGATGTTTCTGACACATCTCGGAATTCAGTGCAGAGATAGTAAGCTGCCGCTTGTGTTTGATTGAGAATATTGCTCTGCTGATCAATGAAAGAGTCGGCAGGGCAATGTTCTGAAAGAGCCATTTATAAGAATAAGTTTGTGTGGTTCAGTCTGCTACAGGAAACCAAGGGTCCTCAGAGCTGCCATTAGTCATTTCATTTATCTCTCTATCTCAAGATTTAGTTCCCTTTTCTCCTTATTTCTGCAATTGCCTCTTTCTGTTCTTCGTTCAATTTTGGATACTGCTTAATGGTGAAGTGGAGCTTTCCTAGCATTAACTCTATTATTGTCATGGATGAGCGGTTCAGGCTTTGATTGTATTTTTAATAGTTTCCTTTGATACTGTGATACTGTGCAATCGCTGTTCAAGTTATCCAATGAATCCAATGCCCATAAGAGGTTAGAGAACAAGTAATATATTCTGGGGAGGATTCAGGTTTGAGGGAGGGGGAAGCAGGGATTCATGATCCAAACATTTGGAATCTGTAGATGGGTTTGCACATCTCTCTGCAGCACCAGAGAATGTGAAGACCCACCTCACTGGATCGATGAGAAATATTGAGATATTCATCTCCACAGTTAAAGCATGAGTGAAAAGATAGGTCTTAGGACAGGTTTTAATGGTGGGCTGAGAGGCAGAGGAATTCTGGAATGGAATTCAGACTGAATGATTGAGAGCTCGTTCACTGATGGTGGGGCTGATCGACCAGAGGACAGAGGTTGGTGTCCTAAACTAAACCTTGAATTTCGGGCTTCAGTGTGTAAATATCAACCCAGTCATATCCATGTGGTAAAAAAAAGAGTAGGCAGATACAAACTAAAAGTATTGTATTAGTCAGGGATTAGAGCAGAATATATGACTGACAAACTTCTTAAATACATAATTTTATTGTCTACCACACAACTCAGAATTTCTGGTTATTAATCCATGGACACAATGATAATCCTGGGACACATTGATAACTCTGAACACAATGACAATCCTGGGATACAATAAATTGTCAGAATTCTTTAAATAATGAAATTGTTATCATTGACAAATGTGTCTTTGCAGAGAGTCTTTGGCCAGCATTTGTCCAGTATTAAGATTTAAACTCTTTTTGCTTTTGTCAGTTCACAGCAGGCATGGAAATAGTTCAGACTACCAATCTAATGCATCTATAGATGGGAAGTGTGACCATTGAGTGAAGGCAACAGTGGGTGTGTTCATGTAAAGCTTAGTTCCCAGGTCATAGCTTTACCACACACATCATATTTGCCTGGTAGCGTATTTTTGTGGCTAGTGAGGCAGGAGTTGTGGTAAATAAAACACACAGGCTTCTTAGTTTTACTGAAAAACATTTCCTGTTCCAGTGAACAATCGATTTGGTGTGGTGTCTGTGTTTTCAGTGAGGTGGCTCTGCAATTAGAGCAGTAATATGTTTGTATCTCGGAGTCCAGGTCCCACACAGAACAATGTTTTGCACAGTTCTGTGTGGTTCTGTAACATGATGTTAAGTGCACATGGCAGAGCGTATTCATACAGGACCACAAGAATGACATTATTGCAATCACTCCATCAAGGAAGCTGGTAAGCATTTGAAGAGAGACAATATAAAAGTGCTTGGGAAAAGAACAGGGCATTGGGATTATAGTAGATAGTCTAATTATAATAATCCTTGCATTTGATATAGTGCCTTATCACTTCATTGAGATGACTGAAATTGCTTCACAGGATATACTGTATTTTGTGGGTGAAATGCAACAGCCAATTGTACACAGAAATGTCCTACAAACAGCCATGGAGTGAGTGACCAATTTTATTTGGGGGATTGTTGGCCAGGACACCAGGAGAAACTCCCTTCTCTTTTCAAATAGTGCCATGGGATCTTTTAAATCCGCTTGAACAGGCAGATGGTACCTTGGTTCAATGTCTCATCCGAAGGACAGCACCTCTGACAAAGCAACACAGCCCTAGGATTGCTTTGGAGTGATATATATGTATATGTGGATATATTTTTAAATCCAAATATAGTGGTGTGGTGTGTAAGCATATTACACATTTCCTTCTTAACAACACAATCATGCCAGATGTGGCATTGGCTACTATTTTTGAAAGCCACTATCTTGATGTGTAAGGTGAAGAAACATTGTATACAGTGCTAAAAAAAAATTCTGAATATCCAAGAATATGAGTGCTCAACTTCTGGGTGGATCTTGCCAATGGACTTCATGCCATCTCTCACATCCACGCAATAAACCAAAGGACCAAAGTCAAGAGGCTTCCATCAGGCACTGTAGGTGCATAACACAAACCAAATGTATTAATTTATAAACATCAGAATAGCTCAAGTCAAGAACAAACTCTTCTTGTATAGGACTTAGATTCATTCTTCTGCATTGCTACATGGCAAGCTCCTGAGCTTGCTCATGTCCTTGGGAGAGTCACTGACTGGAGATTTGTCTCTTCCCGCAGGGGCACAGAAGTAAACGGAATATGACCCAGAATCATCTTTATTAGTTCCATTTCAATGTTTACTCGTGAACTGATCAACCATTTTATCTCTGAAAAAATCAAACGCTGTATAAATAAACTGCAGAGATGTGCAAGTCCCACATTAACCAGTGAATGGCTTTTAGTTCCTGCATCAGACACCTGCTAAACAGAGCTCTCAGGATAATATTAATAATAATACTTAATACTCCTTGCATTTCATATAGCATTGCCTTATCACATCATTGAGACGTCTCAAAGCACTTCACAAAATATATTGTAAAATGTTAATTTTGTGGACGAAATGTGGCCAAAATTGAAATAATTTTTAACAATATAAATAAAAATTGCAGTGAATCTCATCCCAAATGAACTACTGGTCAGACTTCTTCTTGGGATTTTTACCTCTTGAATAGCCTTTCAACATATGGTTCAGAATCATCCCACAGTCCATCAGGTATTTAAAAACTTTAAAAACAAATTCAATGTATTTTGGGGTGTAACTATAAATAAACTAACTAAACTAAACTAACATGATTTTTCTCCATGTGAGGAAGGAATAGAAATAAGATGATATTTCTGGAAAAATTAGCATTCCTGTTTGGACAAGTTTAAACTATAAAATGTAGAGGAGAAAAGTATAGTTGTAGATGGAATTGGTCTGAGGTCTGAAAACATAAAGAAGTTAATTAAAGACAAGTGTGCCTTTGTTAATGCAGCGATAACTTTGATTATTTTGAAACCTTGGACTTTGAAAGGCAGGTGGCATTCACACCTGTGCAGAGCCAGAGATGTTCCTGAGCTGGTCCTAGGAGCAGAGTAACAGCAGCTACATCTATTGGAACAAAAAAAGTTAGAATTATTTACGCATTGATTTGACTCCATAGAGTTGCGGGAATCTTGGGAAAGACATAATTCATATCTGCATCACATTTAGATATTTTAAGTGCAAAAACTCACAGCCTTGAGGATTCGAACATTGTGCTTTTAAGAAAGTTACTTAAAATTAGTTTACTAAAGAGTTCGCGTATTGTATCTGGAAGATGTACTTAATTATTTGAAGTAAATTAAAGAACAGTCAAAATAAACTGGAAGGTGAAGGCTTTAGAATTGGAAACGATAATTTCAGGACAAACACCAGGAAGTATTTCATTACCCAAAGGGTAATTAACAACTGGAACAGGTCACCAGCATGCTGAATAATTGCATAGGGATCATTAAGGTGGACCTTACATAATCAGCAACACTCCATTTTAAAAGTCACATCCCATCCACATCTATGGAACCCATTAAAAGACCATAGCACAGTTACTGAATATTTAATGAGCTGCTGCTTTTTTTTAAATTAGATTGGATTCAAATCACAATATCATTGTTCTCAGACATTCTCCCTCTCGAACTTATATTTTAAATTTCATGCCATTCATAAATCAGATCATTCAAGGTGAGGAAAAAGCCTCTCACAATGGATCAGCGTGTTTATCTAGTGAGTAGCTGAGCTATGAAACCAGGAATGTTGAGGATTAAAACCGAGGTCTGAAATGAATTTATCTGATCTCAATTTGAATAGCACATTTACAAATACTGCTCGCTACAATATATGAGGGCTGCCCATGCTAAAGGAGACATCTCAAAAGGGACCTCATGGAGATATATAATTTTTTTTAACGGATTTGAATAGATAAACCCAGAACAATATTTTCAGATACACCGAGACAAAAGTACAATAGGACACAAGTTTAGAGTTGGAAAGGACAATTTCAGAACAGATACCAGGAAGTATTTCATTATCCAAAGGGTACTTAACTAAAACAGGCGACCAGCAAGAGTGATTCAGGACACTGAACTCATTTTAAAAAAAATTGATGCTGGTGATGGGAAATGGTGGGTAGTGGGTTATTCTGAAAGATGAGGTCAAATTGGCTAAATGAATCTTGTGTCTTGCGATGTGAAACTTTGGCAAATGTCTTTTGGAAATCTGGGTACACTACATCATATAGCTTCCCACAGTCAATATGAGATTTCACCTCCTCAATAAAGTCAATGAGTCTGAATCTGTGTGGCTGTCAGTTATTACATCATCAACGAGATCAAAGATTGCCTTTGACTGTATTTAATCATGCTACAGGTTTCTAAACTGTGTCATGATCCATCTGAGAAAGTACATAAATAAAGGTTATTTTCAAAAATTAGGAAATAAACATCTGTTGCAGGATAGAAATCCATACAGGAAAGAGTTAAAATAAATTGCCTCTTTGTATTGCATCTCTATTGTGGGTCCAATCATATGATATCTTCCCTTTTCTACCAGCAACTTGTTTAGCAATTGTGTGACCATGTTGTTTCTTATCAACCAAAGCTGATGGCACAGGAAGCAGTCTAGCCTACCGCTGACATGTATCATACATCATAAATAGAGAGGAAACAGGTATGTGGTGTAACACCCTCACAAAGTCCATTAACTATTGGGCAACTGCTCTTGCAACCACTCAGTGAACTCATCCCGGAGCAGTGAAACCCAGGACTTTCACAGGATCTCACTGTAATAGCATTTGCCCATAGCAATAATGAACTGAGGCAGGGTACCTCAATCACATTAAAGTGAGGTACAGAGTACATGCCCAAGTCCCATTGGTGCAGTTATTGAAGACATTAGTAAGTTTCTCTGCTTCCTGTTAGCAGGATCCTACTACAGGATCATTGCAACACTCATAAATTTATCATTCATGTATCAAAGCAGATATAGTTTTATTAGTAATCTTTCCTCTCCCCCCACCTCAAACTCCTTCCCCCCCACACACAGTTTGGGTGCCCAGTGAGCTGTGTGAAATGCTTTGAGACGTCCTCCCGATATGAAAGGTGCTTATATGCGATATATAAATGTAAATTATTGTTGTTGTCCAAACCTACACTAAAACAGGGAAAACTCATTATAGCTCTAATGTCTCAGTAAGCAAGGCAGACAAATTGTTGACATATGTGTTATTCCACATGAAGGGCAATATATAAATGCAAGTTGAGGTTGTTGGTGTCAGATTACTGATAAAACTATGGTCAAAATCAGCTTCTGTTTCCCCCAGGATAGCGATTCTATTGTGTTTATTTTTTTTCTTTTTGACTACTTTATTTAAATAATAATTAAACCTTTTGTCAATGCTGAAGGTGTCAAACCTGTGTGACTTCAATCAGATGCATCCTTAAAACCTGTCCTTAACGGCATTCCCTAACCTCAGCCGTATGGCTTCTCCGGCAGCCTGTTCAGAATTAAATCACCAACATCTTTGATATTAATGTAATGAGGGAATTTTTTAATTCCCACTAGTTTCTGGAACTGATTTTTAGCTTAAAATGTTTACTTTCAACTTATTTTTAGCCTACCATCTGGCAAAGAAAGGCAACAAATACACTTCAAACTTCATGATCGGAAAACTTCTTGTGCCCTCAAATTGTGCCTGCTGAGGACATGTTGGTAGTAACAGTGAGTTTCAAACAGTCTGGGGAGAGATAAACTGGTGGTAGGATGTACACAGAAGCTGAAGCCTAAGCCCTGGGGTCAGAGATGATGACACCAAGCGAAAGGTAATCCAGCCATCCAATGCTGACTGATTTACCTTTCAAATGAATGAAGTCCCATTTACAACACAATCCCTCCCTTCTAAATCTGGGAAAGGCGTGTATTAAGACCCAAATCAACAATACAAGTACTTTTATGGACTTCAATCTCTCCTTCTATGCTTGCCTTCATTGCATTGCTGCTGTTATCTATAAATACTATCTCTGCCAGAGAGTGTGTACTAACTAGATGTGTGTCTTGGTCAGAAGCACTGGTTCCTTATGCTCTGAAATATTTATTCCCCTTTGCTCCTCAGTCCAGTCTCTTTTGCCTCATTTCTTTTCTCTGCACACACTTTGTTCGTACTTTTTTCATACCTACTGCAAACCTGAGTTTTAAAATTCATGCCAGATGATTTTCCTGACAGCCTCTGGTGTCTTTCTCTACAGACTTTGATTCCCTTATTCTGGAGGCAGGTGACCCTCTGTACTCTCCTGCAACGTCCGCATGTCTGTTACTGCTCATTCTGCTGCCTGCTGTTCTAACAGCTGTAGACTTCCCAAACACATTTGGCCTGTTTCTGAACAAAATTCCCATGGAAGCTACAGAGCTGCAGTAAATAACATTACAAAAGTTCAGGACTTAATGACAACTTTATTTTCCCCAAGTGCACCTTTCCATTTTGTTTTACAGAAAGCTGCCATCTGGCATCTTTTTATTGACATTGGTACAGCTGAAATGAACCTGGAAGATAGAGAACAATGAAGAAGAGAAAGACATATTCTTTCCACTAACTTATGACACTGCAGCTACCTGAAAACAGCAGAAGTTGACTTTGCCACTGATACAAAATCGAATGGAACTTCCGTCTTTTCTTAGAAATGGACATTTCTCGATGTTTTCTGAACTCTCTTTTTGGTATTTTGTTGAATAATATCATGGGTTCTTTAACACTACCTGAACAAGCAGATAGGACCTCAGTTTAATTTCTCATCTGAAGAATGGCACCTCTGAGAGTAGAGTACTTCCCCCAATACTGATCTGGAGTATCAGCTTGGACTATGAATTCAAAGTCCCGATGCAGGGTTTGAATCCACAATGGTCTGTCTCAGAGGCAAGAGTATACCACTTGAGCCAAACTGAGATCTGACACCATTATATCTGAATCTGAGAATAAGGAGATTAAACTCCTGTACTATGTTCTCTAGTATTCTTTATGGTGGAAAGATTGAATGAATTAAGATGCAAATACTTTTGTCATCTCTGCGTCTATGAAAACATCGCAAACAGCCATGGAGTGAGTGACCAATTTTATTTCAGGGATTGTTGGCCAAGACACCGGAATAAACTTCACATCTTTTCAAACAGGGTCAGGGAATCTTTTAACATCCACCTAGACAAGTAGGCAGGAGCTCAGCTTAACACCTCAACTGAAGATTTGTACCTCTAGTAACGCAACATACTCCAGGCACTGCATTGGAGCGTCAGCATGGACAATATGGGTTCATAGTCCTGACGTAGGGCTTGGACACACAACTATCTGACTCAGAGGTAAGTACTACCAACTGAGCCAGGCAGCCACACAGATCTGCTGCACGAATTGCTGCGAGATTTTACCCATTGGCCTTTGTTTCAAACTTTGTCGAAGTACAATTCACAATTCACAGGCTGCAATTTCGCAAGCCAGGAAGTCACCAACCAGAAGTTTCAATTAGCACAACCAATCCAGTTAACAGATATTGCAAACTTGTCCTCAATGAGCACTATTTATACAATTATTGTTGTAGAGACATAATTATTGGGATGATTAACCCACTTTGATGTAATCTGTAAAGTTAGGAGGTAATTAGTGGTCAGTCAATAGGTGGCACTAAATTTTCTTTCACAACAATTAAGCGACAGCCCTTCACGTTACAGTGCCAAATTGCAGGGAAAATTCACGCTTTAGATGCTTTGTTATATCTTTGTTGTATCCTGTTCAGGATTTATGCTGCTGACCATGATGCAGTGCAGAGTGGGAAGCCTTCTTATTACAGGGTATTGTTGGTGTGGGGCAACTGAATAACTAATTTTAAAGTTCTGTGCATTCGCTGAGTTGCATGGCCGGAGAATTTCAAAACCAAAGAATCCACATGGTCATAATCTTAAAACAATTCTTAAAATGCTGTACACTGTTCAGCGCCTTGGGGTGTCCTCCCAACGTGAAAGGTGCTATACAAATGTAATCTTGTTGTTGTTGTTTCGTGAAATTACACGTGAAATGAAAATAATTAGTCTTTGGAAACCAGTTTGCTGCAGTTTCCAAAAAAAAAGTTTAAGACAATGGTCCTCAGACTAAAGATAATGTAACATTTCAGGTCTGAAGCTTTTTTTAAAATATTATGTTTATATTACAGATCCAGTAGATCAACAAACTCTTTAATAACATAAAAAATGTTTTCTTGAAAGTTTTTGTGAGGTACACTGCAATGGCCAAAATTGTTTAAGGGACTTTTGGACTGTGGAGCCAGTGTCATTCAGAAATGAAAGTGTTGGCAAAACCATCTCCTCAGAGCAGTTTTATGATTCAAGGTAAAAATTGCAGTATAAATTGCATGAAAAGTTATATTCTTTTATCCGCCAGATACTATTATCTCAGTGTAAACTACAAACATCTTAACTGCTTGACGGGAATTTCCATTGGCTGCCCATTGACAAATGTTATTAAAAAATGTTGTCTATACAAATTTGGAAGCTCTCAAAAGATAACTTACCACCAAATGATTACCTTTAAAGTCACTCTACCCCTAATCTTTGAGACTCCCTGTCTTAAGCCTTCCACCTCACCCCCTCTTTATCTACATTTAAATCTCACTTTAAGATTTTCCTTTTCGACTAACTCTATGGTCACCTCCAGCTTCCCTTTCCTTGCTCAACATCCAACCCCACCAAGACTCTATGCTGTGTGAATGGCACTGTATAAATGCAAGTTGTTTTTGTTACCTGATGGTACATACAATCCTTATTCTTATCCGAATACAGCCATATAGAGAATAAATTCTATTTTCTTCAATTTGAAGGTGGTGTTAGGTGAAGGAGATGTTAGGTAAACGATTTAGAGAATTCATGAGGACTCATTCCTCCAGAGAATTTCCTTTCAACCGCTTGGGTTGTATTTTAACACTGTTTTTCAGGTCATGGAGGCATGCAGTGGTTAGAGCACTAGCCTAGCAAATAAGAGGACCCGGGTTTGATTCCTGGGCGGGACGAAACTTTAGGCAATTTTCCTTACTCCACACGCCTCTGTCTATCTAGCAGTAAGTAGGAACCCACTCAATCTATTACTTTTTGTGGGACACTGCTGTGTGCAATTGGCTGTCACGTTTCATCCACTAAATACAGTCAATTCACTACAGTATATGCTGTGAAGCACTTTGGGACGTCTCAACATATCAAATGCAAGGATTATTATTATTCTATATTACGGAGTGTCCTTTGTCTGAGCCTTTGTTCTGTAATGCACAATAACAGATGCAGTAGACAACTTGTCACAACTGCTCCTGATCCACATGCTATGACTACTGGTATGGTCCCGGCTGGCACAAATCTAAGATGACAGGACTAATGGATTAGGAAAGGTAATTGTATCAAATAACATAACTAAAAAATAAGCAAAAGCTCCTTTCAATATTATGAAGCCAGGATTTATGTTCATGCTCATTCATTTCTATGGAAACCAGCAGCATTCCGTGTAAAATAACAGTAATTTGAATCTGTAGTTTGCAGTCTATACTCCCACACATATCTTTGCAAATACTATTTTTTTCACAAAGGTTCATTTAAGCAGATTCATTGAACTGCCCATTGTTCATCCTCTACTACATTCTACTCATCTTAAATAAATACCTTCCTAGTAGCTCTCAAGTCGATTCTAAACCTCCCATGATTACATATTTAAAGCATGTTCTCCCAAATAAGCTATACCTTATTCTCTTTACTGCCCTTGCACATGTAAGTATTTATCTGTTACCTGAATTAATTGCTTCCTGCACTGTTTAAAGAAGTAGGATGATTCAATTCTATTGTCAAAAATATGTGTGTAAGAATAAGAACAATCAGAGAACAATCTGGGTAAAATTCAATCCGGGTCTAGATTTATTCTCTTTCTGTAGCATTTCAGTGAGTCAGTAACTCAAGGACATCAATTTAAGGTAATTAGGTATCAAGCAAATGGAGAGGTTAGGAGAATGTTTTTTACACAGAGTAGTTAGGATATGGAATGTCCTACCGGGAGCGGTGGTTGATGCAAAATTCATATTGGCCTTCAAGAGGAAACTGGATAAATGCTTTGAAAAGAGTCAGCTACAAGGGTATGGGGAAAGGGCAGGTAAATGGGACTGAAGGATTGCTCTTGAGGGAATGGCACAGACTCTTCTTGTGTGCCATACATTTCTGTGGTTCTATGGTTCATAGCATACAGAATTTATCAAATTGTTAAATAGTCTTAACTTTAAAGCTGTCTCTCTAAAGCTGCTTTAAAGCTGATTAAAAAAAGAAATTAAAGCTGTATTTAATAATTTGCCAAAAGCTCTATGCTCTAAAATGTTATGTTAACCCATTAAATCTGGTCCCAGGTGGAATTTTACTCCTTTTTTTTACAAATATTATAAATAAGCAGAATAACACTCCCAGTGCATCACTGCCATTTATAATGCAGATAGACTGAATTAACATGTACATGTGTGTTTCTACCTGCCTGCAGCATGAGTCCATTCTCAAGAATGACATGAAGAAAAAAATATCAGTGGACTCATTATTGTCCCTATCTGATCCCCTAAAAGATGGGAACAGATGTATTATTTATACAACTGCATCTTGCAGTTTTCATACAAAAAAGTAGTTTATAAATTAGTGAGGGAAAAGGCTAAAAAATGTAGTGGTGACCATCAGAGCAACCATGATTTTGCCATTTCTGAAGCTGGGCATTGAAACTTATTGCTCAGTCACACTTGGCAGCATTTCTGCTTGCTTCAGTTTAAGAGCTGAGATAACCTGGGAGCTGAGGCTGAGCACGGTAACAAACACAAAGAAAAGCCCAGCAAGGAAATAGCACCAAAGCACTGTTTCTGGTCAGGACATCTGTTCAGGTGGACATGTGATTGGGAGTTCTGCTCAAGTGGGTAAATGCCAAAGAGTATATTCACTACAGAGTCTCATCTTGGAATATTTTTTGATAAAGCCTCTGTGATGACTGTTGTCACATTGCCTAGTAGTTTGCCTCTGTATGAAACCACTAAGATGTTTGAAGAGGGGGAATCTGACCTTTCAATGGTAGATACACTGTCATTCTAAAATATCAATATGACCCAGAGTTAACTGACTTGTCAAATAGCAGCTGGAAGCTAACTCATCAACTGACATAAAACCAGCGTAGGTCGGCTATAATTAATATGTTGTGACTGAACAGCTACATCACCATCAGAGGTTGCTACATAGAGGATTTTGCTAATGGCATGCAGATTGTTAAAGTAACATGAAAAGAAATACACACTTATATCTGAATGATTCTAGTCAATAAACAATAAAATGAAAATAAAATGCAAATAGAGAGAAGGATGAATTTCTCTTTTTAGAATAATTGTAACATACTTTAAATTTGTATTCATGTAAACAAAATGAAGCAACTGGAGGTATATTGTTAACAGAGACAAACAGAGGAAGACATGGACATCATATATAGCAATATATATAAATGTATAAATATATACATTTATATATATTGCTTGTCAGTTTTTCTCTTTCCGTTTCTCCTTTTTTGAAGATATTTTATGGTGTGTCAGCCTGGTTCACTTGATAGCACTCACACCTCTGAGTCAGAAGGTTGTGGGTTCAAACTCACATTGGGACTTAGAAGTCATATAATCTGGGCTAAGACTACAATGCAATGCTGGGGTGTGCTGCATTGTTGGAGGTGCTATCCATTAGCTGAGATGTTAAACTGAGATTCCCTATCTCTGGAATGGATTGTGTACTCTCTCTTTGGAGGGAATCATCCTGTTTAACTAATTCAAGAGAGTATTCGGTGCAGTTTTGTGCACCTGAGAATGAGAGTTGGGATGCTGCTGGAGTTTAACCAGCCAAAATTGCGTAGCTTGCCATTGAAAGCTGTGTCTGACAAGTCTCCCACTGCTTGTCCAACAAGGGCAAACCAATTCGTAAGCCTTTGGCTTGCAGGATTATCAGGATCTGAGTGGGAAGAATCCCTGATCTCAGATTATTTCAGATGAGTATTGGCCTGAAAGCAAGCCATTCATAAACACAAACAGGTAGCAACTTGCAATTTGGGAATGATACATTTTCAATCTGCAAAATTCTTCCACCAGTAGTGATTCAGTAGACTTTTTTTTCCTCCTCCGGATCACTTTCACTCAGAATTGAGCAATGTACCACCAATGTGAACTAATGTTTTCCGGCCTCTTTTGGTGAATTGCTCCATTTCACTCAGAATTTTTCCCCTTCTTGTATTTTTGTATCTTGTAGACACTCTATAACCTGTTTTTCTATTTCACTATTTTAATTTCCCTAATTGTCCATCTGAAATTGTATACTTGGACCTGGTTATAGAGGAGATAGTGAAAGCATAGAGGAACAGATTATAGCTGACAGCATTAGTGATGAGATGAGGATGACCACCAATAGGATGGACTGAATAGCCTCCTCCTGTGTGGTATATGTTCCATTTCTATGAGAGTTATGAACCAGGTTATGAGCCAAGTGTAGCACTCACATCTCCGGATCAGAAAGTTGTGGATTCAAGCCCCAAATTGGACCTTTGAGCTCACTCTCTACTCTGAGACTCCAGCACAGTGCTGGGGGCGTACTACTTTCTCAGTGACAATATCCTTTGGATAAGATGTTAAACCAAGGTTCTTTTTGCCTGTTACAGTGGATATTAAAGATCTCATGACACTTTCCAAAAGGTGAAGGGAGTTTCTTCCAGTGCTCTGGTCAATAATCCCCCAAACAAAATAAAATTCTTGATTGTTGTGGGCAAATTGACTGCTGTATTCACCTACAAATACGCAGTCAATAAATATGCTTTACAGCAATTTTCTGTGAAGTGCTTTGAGACTGTAATGTTTTGATGTTATATCAATTCCAGGGATTATTATTATTTATCAGCAAATTGGATTCATATAAGAGGCTCATTTATTAAACTACAACAATCACAAGTTTGTTCTAAAACATTCATTAAACCTTGCACAGGGAAATGGGAGTTGTATTTCCACCTGCCTGTATGTTCTTAAGTTTGACACGATGAACTTTCCCTTTTGCAGAGTGGGTAGAGTGAAAAAAGTTGTACGTTACACTTAACTCATTCTGTTGTACCTTACACTTAAGTCATACTGTACCTTACGCCACAGTTACAGTGCTGGAGCCAAAGTAGAAATGTGTTTGATTACCCAGTGTGGCAGTTATAGAAATTTACAGCACAGAACATTCAGCCTATCATGCCTGTGCCAGCTCTCTGAAAGTGCTATCTATTTAGTCCCATTCTCCTACTTTTTCTCTGTACCTTTCTTTATTTTTCCTTTTCAGATATTTATCTTATTCTCTCTTAAAAGCTAAAATAGATTATGCTTCAACCTATGTTCCAAATAAACCATTCCACATCTTACCAACCCTCTGTGTAAACTATATTTCCCTAACCTCTTTTCATAATTGATGTGGAGTCCTATAGCTTAGTGGTTAGAGAACTTGCCTCGCAAGCGAGAGACCTGGGTTCGGTTCCCAGGCAGAGCAAAACGACGTTGGGCAAGTTTCCTTACTCCACATGGCTCTGTTTACCTAGAAGTTAGTAGGAATCCAGTTGTTAGTCGATTGGCGGATTGCTTCCCTGGGGGTAATAATCCCTTCAAAAAATAATTTGGTCACTTAATCCGCGACTGGTTGTGGGACACTGCTGTGTGCAACTGGTTGCTGCGTTTCACCCACAAAATATAGTCAATCCCCTTTACAGTATGCTCTGTGAAGCACTTTGAGACATCTAAAATATATGATAAGACTCTATATCAAAAGCAAGGATTATTATTATTATCATGAATGCCTGAATTATCTTAAAGCTATAGCCTTCAGTTCCTGACTCAAAAATCCTCTATCAGTTCTCCTCTGAATCTTCTCTGTTGTCGGCAAAAAAAGATCCAGTTCCTCTAGCCTTTTCTGTTAGTGAATATACTCTCCACCCTCTCTATTTGCTGTCTATTGACATCCTTCCTATAATGGGGTAGTCAAAACTGACATACTACTCTGATTGTAGCCTAACTAATGATTTATACAGAATTAGCATGTACTCCTTTAATCTTACATTCTATCATAGTTGGAATATACCTAACCACATTCCCCATTTTGCTCAACAATAAATAAAAACAGTGGCAGATGTCAGAGCGAGTGAAGTTCCCTATAAGAGTCTGTGCAGGTATATGTGAAATATTGGCTTCCCACACTATTGTATTTGGGTGGGTGTGAGTCAGGGCATGTTTCAGAAATGAGAGAGGATTACATGCATCCGCCACAATATAACCAAGCATAACCAAACTACTATTTTTCAAGGTTGGGGGTCACTGTGAAGTGGAAATTGTGAGTTAATGAGATGTGTCTGATTCAGGCAGATGGATCATTTATTTTGCAATATATTGGATCTGCTTGATTTTTCCCCTCCTTCACCTTTCTCGGTGCTCTTATAAGAACACAAGAAATGTTAGGCAGAAAGAAGACCAAGGTTCACCTAGTTCACTTACACTTGCTTAGTTACACAGAGAAAATCCTATATAAACACAGGAAATATGCACAATTAGTGAGAAACAGAATGATCATAAAATAATCCTTGCATTTGATGTAGAATCTGAAACATCAAAATGTTTTACAGGAAGTGCTGTCAAGTGTAGTGACTGTGTGCTTGAAGGCAAATACATCCAGGCACATGATCTGCAAGTAATATTCAAGGTAATTTTTAAAACAATAATTGTAGACAACTGAATTCCTATCTTACCTCTGTTACAAGTTAAATTTATTGCAATTATGGATGAGTTTCCAAATTAATTCCAGTTCATGTCCAATTAAAGAAAATAGAATAGAGATCTGAACATAATGCAAGTGTTATAATTAGGAGGGATGTAAAATGAATATTAAAGGTATAGGGAGCAAGTAGGAGTGGGATTAGATTAGGTGACAAGTGGAGAGAAACACCAGCACAGACCTAATATGACGCATTTCCGTGCTGTAATATTCTATGATTCTAAAGGAAAACAGAAGCAAGAACTTTCCAGAGCTATGAAGATCCTTCTTCAGATACTCCCCTCCTCACCCTTTATCACCAGTGAGATTGGAAGTAGACTCACTATCCTCACCCTCCAGGAAACTATCAAGGATCTTAGATATGTCTCAACCAAACTAGACTGAAAAGGTCAGCACAAAAATTATAATAGGTTTTTGGACCAATTTATAATTTTTCTTTTAGAGAACAGCAGCCTACCAAGATCAGCTACTTCCAACACCAGTTGTCATTACTCGGTTATATGCAAAGCATCATTACAAACAGATGAATCACTGGCCTCTATTCTCTTAACATGTGGTATAGATTACAGCACAGTAAACCCTGATACTTCTGGTCTAGTCTAGAACCTTACCAGGCAGTGGCTTTGGTGGCAAACTATGTGTTTTAGTGGGTTAAATTCCAGTAATACCCCAATACATATTCTGGGGTCTCCAAGCCTTAGATCTGCCAACCTCCACCAAATTTGGTTTGAGACATCCTCTAGACATGAAATGTGCTATATAAATGTAAATTGTGTTGTAATTGGATAAATTCTCTATGGAATTAAGTAAGCAAATAATAAGGTAATTGGGTGGGAGTTAACCTGGTTCAGTGGTAGCACTCTCATCACTGAGGCAGAAGATTGTGGGTTCAAGCCCCAAGTCGGGACTTGAACTCACATTGTCTGATGCTCCAATGCTGAGATGGTGGTGTGCAATATTATTGGAGGTGCCATCCTTTGAATTAAATGTTAAACTGAGGTCCAGTCTGCCTGTTTAGGTGGATATTAAAGATCCCATGGCACTATTCAAAAAGAGAAGGGAGTTTTTCCCAGTGTCTGGCCAACAATCCCCTAAAATAAAATTGATTATTCACTTCATGGTTGTTTGTTGGACATTGCTGTGTGCAAAATCGCTGCCCTGTTCGCCCACAAATACACAGTCCTGCTATACCAAATGCAAGGATTATTATTATTAAGCAGAGGAGATCCTTCCAGGAACTGAGTTTGCATTGCATTCCAGAAACAGGAACAAATTATATGTGTTGATGGAATACATATGTGGAACTCATAAGCATCATAATGGGTTGTCTCATTTGTCAAACATCTGGCCGACAAAAAAAAACTACAATATTAACTTTACATTTCACTTCAGACACATTATAGTAGTCCAGGATTTATAGTTACTCATAGGATCACATCACTAAACTGATATAGGATGGATTTGTTCTTTGGAAAAAAAGGATATGCAATTCGGAAATGAATTGCCCAGTTATACCTGTCTATCTCAGAGGGCTTTACTTTAAGAATAGAGAACACCTACTTTATTCAGTTTGTCAATTAAACCTTGCGTTTGACTCCAACCCCAAACATTGTTGGGTGTCTGACACATGTGGAAAACTGTTATCATCTCAATTCAGGCTCCGTTTTGGCCCCTCCGTTGCTTCTTTCAAGACCCATCTCAAGAACCTCCTCTTCGACTGTGCCTTTGATCACCCTCCTTCCCCCCCCCTGCCCTTCACCCTGCCTGATCCCAATCCGCAGCTCGGGTCCGAAACACTGATTGTCCAGCGCCTTGGACG
The DNA here is from genome assembly GCF_018977255.1 of Callorhinchus milii. Taxonomy (NCBI): domain Eukaryota; kingdom Metazoa; phylum Chordata; class Chondrichthyes; order Chimaeriformes; family Callorhinchidae; genus Callorhinchus; species Callorhinchus milii. Next base: position 64,755,622 of record NW_024704743.1, read on the forward strand.
TCCTCCCAACATGAAAGGCGCTATACAAATGTAATTTTGTTGTTCTTGTTGTTAGTGGGACACACAAATTTTTATTGTGTTTGGAATGGAATGCACTCTCTCTCTCTCTCTCTCGTTGGAGCAATTCACTCTGCTTACCTAAATCCATAGAGTATTTGGTGCAGGTTGGCAAGATGCAAGCTTTTAGGGACCTCAGAACATGTGTTGGGTTACTGCTGGAGTTTAGCAGCTAAAACTGCAAAGCTTGTCTTTGAGAGCCCTCTTTAGCAAGCTTCCCATTGCTTATCCAACTAGAATCTATCTACTGTATCTATCAGAGTTTTGGCATGTAGTGTTAACAGGAGATCAGTGGGAGAATCCCTGTCTCCATTGACTCGGTTCCCCCTCCAAGACCTCTTCGTAAGTCAGGATGGCTGGTCTGTCTTCAGCAGTTCCATAGAGTAACTGTGGACCTGTCTGACTCAGGAATTGGATTACCAATTACCAAGACTCCTGCAGAGGGTTGAATCGATTTAAACATTGTGTTACCAAGCATGTCACCTTGGAGCCACCTCAATTTAGTTCCAAAAAGCTCCATTTACCTCCCCCACCCCCAGAAAATAGTTACTATTTCATCATTTGACAGCCGACAAGTGGGGGTTTGAACCCTCACTCGGTGGATAGCAGGTACCAGGAACTGGGTGTGAGCTTCCTGGTGAGCAGCACAGCCCGTGAGAGCAAACCCTAAATATATACTGTAGTAACTTTATCGGTCCGAATCCCACAGTTCCTAGATCAAAGCTCTAACATCAATGATAAGGATGACAAGATGCATTTTGAAGTCGGACAGCCCAGCGCCTTAACTCAGATTTCTCACTTAGAGAAATGTAACCTCCCTGGACTTTAAACCATCCATTTGTCTACAAAGTTTCCTTTATTTCCACACCATTTCGTTATCGGGTCGTTAGACGGAATTAGCAGCCTTTTCAGAAAAGCAGTCATCTCGCATCTTCAAACTCTTTTGAAGTGTTAACATTTACATTTCGAAGTGTTAACATTTTTTGTTATATTAACATTTAACATTTAAGCTCTGTCCAAACTAGTACATACAGCTAGTGAGTTTCCCCTCCCCCTGGCTTGGTCCTGGGATCCGTTCCTGTGAAGCGCTCTGAGACCCCATCCGGCGTGGAGGGCGCTCTATAAATCCAAGTTGTTGTTGTTGTTATTGTTGAATTTGTGCTAGACCAGAGATAAGATGATGATCTATAAAATGAACAAGCTAGGGTGGAGGTAGGGGGCGGGGGTGAAAGAGACATGGGTTATTCATAGCTAAACAATTACAACTGTCACACTTCTGCTGGGTACACATTTTTTCCTGTGTGGTCCGGAAGTTTAAGATCTAATCATTTGTGAACTCTCGAATGGTAATTTTGTTATTGGTGACTGCAACGTGAGTAAGTACTGCCTGAAGCAGTCCATCCAATCAACGCAGAAGTCAGATTTGGAGGAATCTCAGCACTGTATGTACTATGGCTTGCTCCTACTTTTTAACCCCTCATTTCTCAGCTCACAATGGGCCCTAAATTCTGTGCAGTATATTAAATATGTAAACTTAGGTGGCTCACATAATTAGAGACATTAACTACAATAATAATCAACATAAACTTCACATTTGGTATAGCACTTTTCACATTTCAGAAGGACATCACAAAGCCCTTCACAGGATATAGTGTAAAGCAAAGTGACTGTGTGTTTTGTGGGTGAATGCAGCAGTCAATTTTGTGCAAAGCATTGTCTCACAAACAGCCATGAAATTAATGACCAATTTTTTTTATTGGGGGATTTTTGGCCAGGGCATCAGGCAAAACTCTGTTCTCTTTTTAAATAGAATAGCAACAATAATTTGCATTTATAGAGCACCCTTCACACAATTAGCATCTCGGAGCGCTTGAATAGTGCCGTGGGATCTTTAACCTCGTAAACACTCAGATGGGACCTTGGTTTATCATCTCATACAAAGGATGGTATCTCCGACAATTCAGAACTCCCCATCCCCATTACATTGGAGTGTCAGTATAGACGATATGAGTTCAAAATCCCAACTAGAGACCCAAAGCCTTCTGACTCATAGGCAAGAATGCAACTGACTGAGCCAGGCTGACACACATTTGGTACATTGTGCCATTGTTCCACTTGGCTTCTCTCTATTCCAGCATCTTTGTTGATGTCACTGGTCATTAGCATCGGATTAAGGTTTATTTAATGGAAAGAGGCCACTGACATCCTTTACAAAGATGTCCATCATGCTGCTGCTTATGCTGAGATCCAGGTTGAAGAACGCCTCACTGACTGATGGTGGGGAGGCTGAGAGAAATAAATGAGCAGCACATAGATAATTTTATTTACCAATCCGGAGATACCCTGATGAAGATTATTATGGAAACAAGGCACAGGCTTTTAGTTCATTAATAACAATGTGCCTGTCAACCATAACTCCCGGCTACCTCATGCTCTTTCCCTCCAGGGAGACCAATGGAGTTATGATCTCCTCCACCATCATCAACTCTTGTATCTGCGGGAGCCCCCCATCTACCCAACCCCAAATTCTGTAGTTGTACATAATCTTTCTCCAAGAAGAAAGAATGTTCAGTCATTAACTTCTCCGTTGTGCTGGTTCCCAATTTGAAAGACACAGACACAAACAAGATGTGTGTGTGATTGGATCCCTGCCTTAAACATCATGCCCTAGCCTTCTGCTCATTGTCATCCTTATCTCCAAGCAGGAAAATATAATAATAATCCTTGCATTTGATATAGCGCTTTTCACGTCGGGAGGACGTCCCAAAGCGCTTCACAGAACACACTGTAAAGTGAATTGACTGTATATTTGTGGGCGAACGCAGCAGCCAATTGCGCACAGCAATGTCCCACAAACAGTCGTAGATTGAAAATGACCAATTTATTATTGTTTTTGGTTTTGGAGGGATTATTATTAGGCGTGTGGAGTAAAGAAACTTGCCCAAGGTTTCGCCCTGCCTGGAATTGAACTCAGGTCTCTTGCTTGCAAAGCGAGTGCTCTAACTACTGAGCTACAGGACTCCAATATATTGGGAGCCACTCGCAAAACTGAGCAGGGCTGACTTCCAGCAAGTAGACACTCATCCGCACAGTTCGAAGCAAACACAGTCATTACACTTTACAGTAAAACTTTTGTTAAGCGCTTTGAGATGTTTCAACAGGTGATAAGGCATTATACCAAACGCAAGGTTTATTTTATTATTTATCAGTTTGCCCACAAAAACACACAGTCACTACTATTTACAGTAAATCTTGTACAATTTACAGTAAAGGCCCTATATCAAATATAAGGATTATTATCATTATTCTGTTGTCTATGCCGGTCGACATTGCCAGTGGCCCCAAAAAGACAACATTTGAATTCATGAATCATAGAATCATACAATCCTACAATACAGAAGGAGGCTTTTCCGTCCATCGTGCGTGTGCTGACTCTTTAGATGAGCTATCCAATCAGTCCCACTCCCCTGCTCTTACCCCATAGCCTCACATAACCTATCCAATTCCCTTTTGAAAGTTATTACTGAATTGCTTCCACCACCCTTTCAGGTAGTAGTGCATTCCAGATGATCACCATTGTCACACTCGATTGATCCCTGGAGCTCAGCCTGCTTCTCCTGCCTGTCCACATGCCTCTGTGCCCATATTTGCACATCCCTTTCCCATTGAAAGCAGCCTATGTATATGACCGACACCTCCAGATGTCAATCATTACCTGGTTGTGCGAGCTGAACCAAGGTCACTGCTTTATTCTGAAAATAGTTTCTGATTGCCTATGGTTCACCTGTCAGATTTTGACCCAGGCAGAGACCAACATGAAAAAACTGCAATTGACGTTTTGTCATATAAAAAATATACATTGTACCACCCCTTATTAAACTATCTTATGGCTACCAGAATTTCAACCCATATTATCTTGTTGCAGCTTTTCTGTTTTTGTTCCCCACCACTGTCTGTGTTGGGTGGGTGTGGGGGGAGACGGGGGTGGGTGAAGGAGGGAGGGGCACAGTTCCTGTCTTATTACGGCAGCACATTTTGCTATACATGGGTGATTCACTGTTACACTCAAGATTTTATCTTGAGATAAAGTCAGTTAAATAAGCTATTTGGTTCACTTGGTCATCTGCTGGTTTTCTTCTGCTGAGTGTTGGACAAACATCCTCGCATCTTGATTCCTTAAAGGGGCACTGTCTTCATTCAGACAAAACGTCTTCAGCAACTTGTGTGTGCTAATATACATGGTGTGCATTTTTGGGTCCTTCATGCGTAATGTTAATGTTCTTCTGCGGATCATCATGCTAATCATCAAGCACTCTGGGATGCTAGCCTGCATGAGGATGCTCTATATAAATGCAAGTTGTTGTTGTTGTTGTGAAAGTTTATTGGGTTTATTTATGAATACCGAGCACAAGGAAAATGAGAGATTTTCTTCAGCCGGGTGACTGACACATGCGGAAATCCATCACATGCTTAAGAATGTCAAACATCCCACCTATACATGGAAATCCCAGATCGTTGGAAAGGAGTGTGCACTCTATCTCTGGAAGGACGCATCCTGCTTACCTAATTCCAGAAAGTATTAGGTGCAGTTTTAGCAAAAGCCAAGGCTTGGGGACCCCCAAATCTCCTGCTAGAGTCTAACCAGCAAAAACTGTGTAGCTTGCCATTGGGAGACCTGCTTGGCAAGCTTTCCCACTGATTGTCAAGCTAGGACCATGTTACCCATTAGGGCTTTGGCTTGCAGGGTTAACAGGGCTGAATGGGAGGATTGATTTTCTTACACCCCATATTAGTGCTTTGGCTGAAAGCTAAGAGTAGGTTGCCTGACTAGCATCTTGGTATCAGAAACAGACCTGAAGTGAGTGTTTTAAAAAAGTAATTTTGAAAAACAGGACAAAATAAGACTTCCTTTTCTACCTTGTTCCTTCGAAGTGCTTGCAATTTATCCACGTTGCAAAATCTACTTCAGTTGAATGCTTGTACTGCTTCATTTTAAATTTCCTTCCCATGAACTAAAATTACTTTTTGGACTTCCCTCGAATTTCTTTGAACTTTTATTAAAAAAAATTTTTTTTTTTAAAAATTGTTGTTTTCTAAATTTCAGCGCAAAACTGACTACCCCTGAATTTTTTTTAAACCCAAAACATTCCACTATATCAGTGTGTCCTGTAGAAATATGCTTGGCTGGTACTAATTTAACACGTTACACTTTGTAGAGGCATTTGCCTCAGTTCACACAATTAACTGAATTAATTAGCTTTGGACTAACCACTTAAAAGAAACATGTTTGGGTGAAAAAATGCAAATTAACCTACAGAGTCTAAAATCCAACATCCACAAACTGGATTTGTGACAATATTTTGTGGACAGAGAATTACAAATCAAAAGTCAGAAAAATCTGAAAAAAAGTGATGACTGACTGCAATGCCAACTGTTTCCCGGTTTGGGATTCACAATTTGCCAGCCGCAAAGCAGAAGTTAGAATTAATGCCAAAAGCGCAGTTTGCGAATTTCACATTTTAGACTCCTGTTTGATAAATTTGTTTAAATCTGAGTTGTTTCACTGGAATAAGTAACACATTTGCGTGCCCTCTACTTTGTGGTTTGATACCCATGGCAACAGAAAGAAAGTCTCACAAGCAAGCTTCCTTTTTCCTTCTCTTTTCAGTGCCAGAGCAGGAAGCTACAACTGGGTCAGGGGCCATACCGGGATGCAGTTATCCGACATTCAACCTTAAATCAGTTTTTTTTGCTCAAGACATAACATGTAACGTGTTTCCCTGACAAACAAAGTTACCATAACACATTTTGAAAGGAAATAGTTATTTATTGTGTGATCACGTGATAGTTAGCATAGGAAACCTATAATGTCTCTGAACACTGTATTGTGAATGTCTATCTGTAACTGCTGAGATCTCAGAACGAAACGGTTTATGTGGGCAGTAACGACTGATAACCACAAGAAGAGCCTTCTGTAGTACCGTGTAACACACTTACATTACTGAAACAAATAGCAAGCGCACTGGTCATACAGATAAGCTAGCCAAGCTAGCCAAACCAGACAAAATATGACTCAGCATTTTACTCTATGCAAAATTGTGCGGAGAGCATTGCATCATTCATTTCCCAGAAGGTTATATACCAGAAACATTAAAAAAATCAATACTTAAACTTGTTTAATATTACTGCATTACTATTTTTAAAAGGTCATTTTATTAGAAGAACACCTTATATTGGAAAGCGTTAGAAAGCAATATGTTTTTTGGAATATTTGGCAATATGGTTTGGAACTAGTGCAATGGGCTCGGGACTGGAAACAGAGGATTATCTCACGTGCATAATAAAGGAAACTTGTATAACATTAGTAAGAGCATATTTAGAACATTGTATAGGAAAAGGCAATTGTCTAAAAAAACGGCAGTATAAATTACATCCAATCCCAAGTGTCTTTTTCGGTGTGATCCGCCATTTACACTACCATTATAATAGATGTCAGCCCAGCTCAGACAGAAGCACTGTTACTTCTTAGTCAGAAGGTTCGGAGTTCAAGCTTCACTTCAAACACACACAGTCTTGGCGAATACTCCAGTAAAGTCCTGTTCAGGCAGACATTAAAGATCCCATCGCACTATTTGAAAAGAGGGTTTCTCCTGGTGTCCCAATTTCCCAAATAAAATTGGTCATTAACTTCACAGCTGTTTGTGGAACATTGCTGTGCAAAAATTGCCTGACACGTTTGCTTACAAAAACTCTTTACAACAAATTCTGTGAACCATTTTGAAGCATCTTCCCTGCACAAAATGCATTATATTCAACTGCAAGAATTATTAGTAATATTATTTTCCCATCAGGCATCTTCAACTTCACTGGGAGCACCAATCTTCAAAATTACTGAGATTCATTGAAAAATGTTTGGTGAAGAGTAAAAAGGATGATTCTGGTAATTAAGAATTTACATTTTCACATCTCCACAGAACCAAATTTATTTTAAATTGGAGGAAAAATATTAGGGTGGGGACAGGATTAGATCTTTAAATTGAAGGGACACATGCAAAATGTAGATAATCTGGAAGGAGGCAGAGGCACAAAATACTTTATAGTCTTAGTCTAAAAATTATTTTAAAATTTAAGATCATGCAAAATTTTGGAAAATAGTTGTCAAAATTTGGAACCCATTTCTACAGCAAGTCAGTCCAGCTCTCACATAGAGTCAGTCCAGCTCTCATCACACAGAGTCAGTCCAGCTCTCACATACAGTCAGTCACCTTTTGGTTGATTATTAATTAAGTCAAATAAAAAATTGGTTTCTGATATAGTTAAACGATAAATCCCTAGTTGGTTAAGTATAAACCACTGCTGTGTAAGGTCAGCAAAGAATATGCTAAATCGAGATAGTCAGTTTCATTTGACAAATTCAACAGATTGTTTTGGAGGAAGCTTTTATTTCATCAGTTGGTGAAAGGATATGTTAAGGTTGGGATTTATTTAAAATACAGTTAGTTCAGAATCCAGCTGCGTAAGGAACATGGAAGTGAGAGCAATGGGTTGTCTATACTGTGATGTGTGCACAGGTGTCAGAGCCAAGGAGTTTAGCTAGGGATATTTTTTTTTGGTCAGCCATGTCTCTGACACATGCAGAAACCCATCACGTGCTTAAAAGTATCCAAACCAACCTGATGTTTCCATGCATCCCACCCACATTTGGAAATTTCAGAGATACCTTGTTGGAATAAAATACGCACTCTCTCCTTGGAAAGATACATCCTGCTTACCTAAATCTGGAAAGTATTAAGTGCAGGTTGGCAAGAGCCAAGGCTTGGGGACCTCAAAGTGTGCATTGGGGTACTGCTGGAGTCTAACCAGCAAAAATGCATAGCTTGTAATTGATACTGCTGTCTGGCAAACTTTCCCGCTGCTTGTCCAGATAGGACCACAAGATCCGTTAGGGCTTTGGCTTGCAGGGTTAACAGGAGCTGCGCCTAGTGACTGGTCTTTCCCTCCAAGTCCTGCCGATGAGCTGGCTATGCTATTATCAGCAGTGCCCTGGAGAAATGCGGACCCACCTGGCTCAGGAACTGGACTGCTGAGATCACCACAGAGGGCAGGCCTGATTCCAAAATTCTGTTACCAAACATGTCACCTTGGAGACAGTTCAGCTCCAAGGAGACCTCGCTTAGCTCCTCCCGAAGGAGGCTAGTCACTAGTTGGTTGTTTGACATCCAACAAGCACGGGTTTGATCCCTCACTAGGTGGATGGTAGGTACCAGAAACTCTCTAAAACTTCCTGGTGGGTAACATCGCCACCAGCTCCGTGCCCCCAGCATGGGCACATGACCCTTCCCATTGAGCAATGGTTCCACCAGTTGGAGGTGCGGAGTTTAAGAAGCAACTGCTTACCTCTCTGCAAAACAATCAAGGTGGATTCCAGGCATTGAATGTACAAACATGTGTCCACAAATCTGGAATTTACCAGCAGCTATCACCCCTAGCCTCAGAGTATCCTCATCAGCTATCTGGGGGACATCTGCCTTCGGGATGATGGGAGACCTTTACAGGACAGCTTGTGACATGCCAGACTCTTTGATATTCTCGAGATCCAAGTCCAATGCTGCATGCCAGGGTTAGTCAGTATCAACTTCTTAATCCAGGTGTTCATGGGAGGGGCCTTGGCAAACAGATGTGCCCATTGTGAAGCCGCCTCTGCCTTCAGGGTGCTTAATGATAGGTCAGTGTAGGCTAGAGCCCTCCCTCTCTGCAGCCGCTTCCCATGTTTGCCACAATCCTACCTCAGTGCTTGATCCTGGGCATGCATTGAAGAGGTTGCATTCTCAAGAGGCTTCCACCGACCCATTTACAAAGCAAGGGATATACAGTATTTGTGAACACGGGTTGATGGTTAAGCAGCACACTGCGGAGTTAAAAAGTTTGGGGTCATGGAGACATTTGAGTGTGAAAACCTTTCCGATGATACTAGGCTGGAATTCGGCTCAAGAGTAGAGCTTGGGACCAGGAGATCCATGTTGGAAAGATGATCATTCAACAAAAACAACAACAAAATTACATTTGTACAGCGCCTTTCACGTCGGCAGACTGAGAGTTACAGCAGACTGAGACTTATAAAGTGCCAAGCATTGTATGACACACAATAAAGAAGCAGTAAAAAAAAGCAACAAATACATCAAGAAGTAACACCGGAAATAACAGTTTCAAACTTGTTTCAGGCACTATACAGCACGAGAGGAAGAGGAAGAGGCAATTTAACAATTTGCTGTTATTTTGTATAAATTAACAAATATTCTACTCCTGCATTGAAAATATTATTTCATATGTATTCAAATGCTTCATTTGCTTACTTTACAGATAAGCCTGGTTCTTAAGAGGTTCCAAGAACTTAATCTTCATCTGAGACACAGCAAAAAGACCTGACAAAAGCTTCACCACCATATCACAAAATCCTACCACTTATATCAGTGCAGTTCTGGTTGCCTTGCCTTAAGGAAGCACAGAGTCGAGCAACAATTATGGTCCCCAGTGTTTAGACAAGCTAGGGTTTGTCAATCTGGAGAGATTGGAACTCAGAGGGGATCTTATCGAGGTGTATATTATTTTAAATGGGATTGAAAAAGTAAACCCAGATCAATATTTGGGGATCAACAAGACAATAGAACAAGCAGACGTAGCTTCAGAGTTGTAAACAACAATCTTAGGACAAACACCAGGAAGTTTTTCTTTACACAGAGAGTAATCAACAACTGGAACAGGTTGTCAGGAAAGGTTGTGAAGGCTACAACTTTACCCATGGGGGTAAAGTGGGGTAGGTGTTCTTGAGGGATGACATCAGATGGGCTGAAGGGCCTTCTTCATCCAAATCAATCTTATGATCTTGTGTTATGTGTTAGGGAAACTGCACCATGAAATAGACAATCCACAACTATTACCTGAACACTCACCAGTGGTAGTGGAAGAAACAACAACAACAAAACACACCAGATCTATCCAATTTAGCTGCAGTGGTTACGAGGAATGGACAAAGTCATTCTGCAAACAACCTCCATCGAGTAAAGAGTTCTGTGGCTCCAGAATGATATGGAAGTAAGAAAGTAGAAAGAAATAGTATTTTGTACTGAAAGCTGGCATAAGGGTCGCTTAAACAGGATCTCGACTTAATTCAGGCGATACCTTGAGAAGCAGTGCTCAATGCTGCTTCTGGGATCCTAAAACCAAGCCATCCTAAGTCTAAAAATCCAAGAGGAGAATTTTTAAAAAAAATACAACTTGGAAAGGATTTGTCTGCAGGGTGGGGAGTTAGTAAGCATCAATATTTAAGGAATTACCCTAAATTTGTAGAGTTCTTAATACAATCAATGTGACAATTATCAACACATTACGAAATGCAGCAAATAGTTAGCAGTAGTGCTGACCCATTCATCATTCTAAATTCACAATCTCTTATAATTCAGTGTAAGGATTTCATTGACTTGAGGATAGTTGACAAATGACATACAAGGGACAGAAACCAAATTCAACTTCAAGCTCACTGAGAAAGCACACTTGGGTTGCTTTAACATTGTTTTCTTAAAATGTGAGATTGTACAGAAAAGCAAGTTCTAAATTAAGGTTGCATTTTTTTAAAATTCTAAATTTCATGAGAGATTTCAAGCTTCCAAATTAAAAACTGCAAAATGTAACGATGTAAAATACTAAAATTGTTATAATTCTCATATTTGCTATGGGATCTTTCAAATGACATAATAGCGCTTTACAGTAAAGTGAAATGACTGTATATTTTGTAGGCCAATGCAGCAGACAATTTGCACACAGCAAATCTCATAAAGAGCCATGAATTGAATGACCGATTATATCTGTTTATCAACAGTTGTGTGTGTGGTATTACATTGTATGTATCTGATGCAATGTGTATTAACATCATTTAAAGAAATCTCAGTATCAATATGGTTTCAATGTAGATTTCCAAAGTCAGCATAATTACCTTGTCAATGAAACATTCATAATGAGTTATTGTTTGGATTAGTAGGTAATGACCTTTTTTCATAGCTCCGGGTGTGTGGATTGTGTTAGCTTTTATCTGTTTTTTTTTCACAGTTGTTAATTCCGATATGCACAAAAGCATATGACCTTGAATTTTAATGTCCAGTTCGACAACTTCTTCTCCTGGTATCAGCAGCTGTACTTTATGTGCTTCCAGAACCATGTCAATCACTTTATGTTCTGGTAATAATGGCAGTATTAAACTCCTCTGAATGGTAAGGTCTATGGCATAGTATATTTTATTTATGTTAGGTTCTGCTCATTGCAGGACACTTCTATCTAAATATCTGAATTTTATTTAAATATTTCAATTTCTTTCATAATGGATCAGTGACTTTGTATATCTGGTTTATCAGTATTTGGCAACAGTTTTAGGATGATACAATGTGGTCATGTGAAGTTTGAAGATCGTATCAATAGTTCCCTTTCCTCCTCTCAACAGGCAGTTGTGCAGGTGGATTTCTGCTGAAATAACCAAGACATTGCCAATTGTTTGAGAAAAGGGAATCAGACTGGTTGGGCCAATTGGCTTGTTTCTGTGCTGTACATTCTTTGTAAATCTTTGTAAGGTAAGATATTACCAAAGATAAGAAGATACAATTATCAAGATTGGATAGATTAGAGCTTTTTCTCTTGCTTATGGGACGATTGAGAGGGACTCATGTGGAACTCATGACCAGGAGCCATGATTGAAGCAGAAAGCATCAAAGTATTTAATAGGAATCTCAATGCATAAATGAGGGAGAAGCGAATAGAAGTGTTAGGGTTGATCGCATCAGAAAGACTTTGTTGATTAAACTAGGTAAGGCTGGAACTAGGGTTAATTGATCTGTTTGTTCATGGATTAAATACAAAGCAAACAAAAGTATAAACCCAATTTTATAAACCACAACTTTAGAAAAAGTACAGGCTCAAAATTTCTATAGGAACAAATGTCTAGTCACACCAAACTACATTTTTTTTAGTTAAACAATTTCAGACATGTGACATTTTGGAGGTAATACTTACATACTTGGCTATCGTTGCAATTATTCCTCCTTTACCCATTGAAAAGAATGTCACCACTACCCCAATTAAATTCAGCTCAAACATGTGCTGATACATCAATGATTCCTGGAGTAAACACAGAAGAAGCCGTGCACTTTGAATGTACAGAAGCAAAGAATAATGGAAAGGTAATCAGCAAATATACGAATAATGCTGGTGACCCCGGATCAGTAAGGTCAGTAGTACTGCATCAGGTGTGGGTTTGTGGTGTGTCAGATGAGTCAAGTGCTGAGGTTACAATGCATAGTCTCCAGTATCACAAGACAGTGGCGTTGTGAGGGTGAAAGGCTTGAGCCTCCTCCATATCCTTCGACCCCCTGCGCTCCATCATCGGTGGCCATACTCTTTTAGGCCCTCTCCCTCTGGGACTCCCTGACTCAATCCCTCTGATTTGTCCCTCTTTACCCATCTTTGGATCACACCTGAAAACTTTCTCTTTGACCGTGCTTACTGTCACACTTCCTCTTGCTCCCTGGCTCAGAGTCAAACTAAGTCATTGTTAAGTGATCTGAGCCATTTTCCCACATGAAGAGCATCATAGATATCTTGTGGAAATCATAGACATTTTGAGGAGGTGACATTCCAAATAACATAGTTCACAGAGATTTCCAAAATGTATTCCAAAGCTATAGAAGGGCCAGGTGCTTTTCTCTTTCACCAGACAACAGGATTAGGATGACCAACATCATTTAGTGTTTGGTCATCCTAATCTCTGATGCGATCACTACATAAATGCAAGTTGTTGTAGATAGGGTCAAGGAACTAAAAGCCAACAAATCTCCCAGGATAGATAATTGTATCCCAAGGTAATTAGAGAAACAAAGTTGGAGAATTTTAAAGGACTGACAGACATTTTGAGAGAGTCTGTCATCAATAGTGAGATTCCAAGAGACTCAATGCAAGTAAATGTAGTTCCTATATTCAAGGAAATTATGAAGCTCAACTGATAATTACATCGGCCTGACTTCAGTAAAACTATTTATCAGAAAGCAAATGGACCACCTGTACAAAAATAATTTAATGAATGATGGGTTGAGGACATCATAGACATTTTGAGGAGGTGACATCCCAAATAACATAGTTTACCGAGATTTCCAAAATGTATTCCAAAGCTGTTAGAAGGAACAGGTGTTTTTCTCATTCACCAGTTATGAAACAAGAGATTAGGATGACCAATAGTGTTTAGTGTTTGGCATGAGGAGCATTGAGAGAAGTCTCTGCCATCAAACTCTCAGTTCAATATCAAACAATCCAGACAGTCCTGACCTCACCAACGTAGTCATCCTGCCAGCAGGTCAGACGTTACTTTCACTGGTACTAACAAGAAGAATGTCATGCAAAATTGAAGGTGTTGGCACTATTTTACACAAAAATACACATTCCATGAATAAGTAAAGGGAACCAATTCACTGAACTATTTTCCTAAATGTGAAATGAAAATCCACAGTCCTGGCTAATCTGTAAATATTCTAGAATTATCCTGAGTTCCAGATGGACCCTATTCATCCGATTCCCAACACCTTGGGAAGTCCTCCTGACATGAAATATGCTATAACAAATGTAATTTTGTATGGTAATCACCTTTACCAGTGAATTTATCTTGAGAATATTTAAGTACACCAATCACTATTAAATCAAGAGTACTGTAGTTTACAAAACGTGTTGTTAAAAGTTTCAGCTTTAAATGTTTTTTTTGTGAATGAGTGTTCTTATATACCATTTAGAGACCATCTGAGAAACTATGAAATTGCAATTATACAATATTTTGTGAGGATTATTATTATTTTGCTCAGCAATGCAAGGCAAATTTTCAGTTGTTTCCAATGTCATCCATGTGTATGGATCTGAGTCACAACACCAAAATCTTCCCAGGGAAGAAAAACAAATCAGTGAACTACTATATGTGCAAACCAGATAATTTTAATATCTTCAAAGAAATTCAAATCAATTCTACTTAAAGCATAAGTGAAATATTGCCTTCTGCAGCCAACATCGTATTCTACTCTGCTTGCCTTCCATTGCTTTAAAGCATGAGAGGAGGAATTATTTCCCTCAAACACCATAAGGTCAAAGAATCACAATTCACTATTGAGGTTTGGAACTGAGCCTCTGTTAGAACCATCATTGTCTTTTTTGTCTAAACTCTCTCTAGAAACATCAATATCATGTGAGAGGCCAGAGAGGCACTGACCATAGACTTAATGATAAAACAGAGAGAGAGAAAGATATGAAAGAAAAGATTGTAACAGAGGTGAGAGAAGTATCACCTATTAGTTGTCAATACTTTTTTGGTGTTATGTAGGGTAGTATAAGAAAGATTCTGTCTCTAAGAGCAAGATTCAAGTTCAGTAACGGCTTCTCCTCCAGCCCCCGCACCGTCACGTGTGGCTTTCCTCAGGGCTCTGTCCTTGGCTCTCTCCTTTTCAATATTTATATGCTCCCTCTTGATGACATCATCCACAGACATGGGGTCAACTTCTACGTGTTTGCGGATGATACTCAACTCTACCTCTCTGTCTCCACCCTCGATTACTGCTGTCCTCGCAGACAGCCTGTCACACATCAAGTCCTGGATGAGAGCTAACTTCCTCCAGTTGAATGTCAACAAGACCAAGATCCTCCTGCTTGGCTCCTGTCAGACCCTCCATACCTTGGGCACTGACAGCATCTCCCTTCATGGATGCACTCTACATCTCACGGATCCAATATGGAACCTTGGCGTACTGTTTGACACTCAACTGTCCTTCGTTCCCCACCTCCATGCCATGACCTGGTCCGCTTTTCCCCACCTCTGCAACATCGCTCGGCTCCGCCACTGTCTCACACCGCAGGCGGCCGAGACCTTCATCCACACATTCATCACATGCAGGCTCGACTACACCAGCTCCCTGCATAGGCCTACCCAACACCTCCCTCCACAGGCTTCAGATCATCCAGAAGCCTGCAGCCCATGTTCTCTCCCCCATCAGGCTCCACGACCCCCATCCTCGCCCGACTCCACTGGCTCCCCAACACTCAGATTAC
The DNA here is from genome assembly GCF_018977255.1 of Callorhinchus milii. Taxonomy (NCBI): domain Eukaryota; kingdom Metazoa; phylum Chordata; class Chondrichthyes; order Chimaeriformes; family Callorhinchidae; genus Callorhinchus; species Callorhinchus milii. The sequence goes on from NW_024704743.1 coordinate 64,770,799, forward strand.
AGTTCAAGATCCTGGTCCTCACCTTCAAAGCCCTCCACAGCCTTATTTCTCCCTACCTCTGTGATGTACTAACCCCCCTCCCTACCTGTCCACTCTTTCAGCTCAGTAGGCTCCAGCCTGCTTTACATCCCCCGTCTTGCCTGCTCCACGATTTCGGGCAGGCCTTCAGCCACTGTGCCTCCACCATCTGCAACTCCATCCCTCAGTCCCTTTGCCTTGCCCCCTCCCTTGCCTCCTTCAAGATCCATCTCAAGTCTGTCCTCTTCAACCATGCCTTTAGTCACCCTCCTACCTTTATCTTGATCCCAACCACCAGCCTGGGTGTGGATCTCTGTCTGTCCAGGCCTTGGGACATCCTCCTGACATGAAAGGCACTATACGAATGCAATTTGTTGTTGTTAGTGAAACTGGACTTCAGTGAGTTAATATTTGTTCAGGGGTAAATATTTCTTTGGCACTGAAGAACATAGGAACAGAGAAACAGGAGTAGACCATTCAGCCCCTTGTGTCTGTTCTGCCCTTCTATTAGATCATAGCTGATCTGTACCTCAACTCTAATTACCCACCTTTACCTCATATGCTTTGATACCTTAATTAATACCTAACAAAAATAATGAAGAAACTAAGGTTCTGCTTTAACAGGAGGAGATTTCAATTTGAGATTTTAAGTGTTGACAGAAGGATTAAGATCCTTGAGAAAATTCAAAGTTCATGGAGAAACAGTCAGAGGATGAGCTACTGATAAAATAAAAAATCAACAAAAATAGAATCACTTTAAAGAAGACTAGAATGAACATAACTTTGGTGGAAGACCATAAGATGGTACCTTTTTACCCTGTCAAAGACTCTGATGATATCCAAGGTGGTAACAAATGAGTGAAAGTCTTTAACAATAAAGCTCTAGAGTTCTGTAACATACATCACATCACCAGTGAGAAAGAACCATAAAATTCACAGCATTTTACTGAGTGTTGAGATCATTTGGCCATCATGTCTGTTCTCTTGGTAATATTATCCGCAGACATGGGGGTCAACATCCACATGCATGCAGATGACACCCAACACTACCTCTCTGCCTCCACCCTTAACTCCGCCCTCCACCCTCCACCAACCCAACCCCCAGCTTGGGTCCGTAACTCTGTCTGTCCAGCGCCTTGGGACGTCCTTCTGACGTGAAAGGCACTATACAAATTTAATTTTGTTGTTGTTGTTATTGTTGTGTTGATTCTCTGCAAGGATTATCCATTTAGTCTCATTCTCCTGCGTTTACCTTACAGAAAGTAGCAGAGCTAGATTTTGCAACAGGGCAAAGAGTCATTAATGGCACCACTTTCCCATTGCTCTCTGCACTGCCTCACTATTACCTCCCCTGCTGCTTACTAGCAGAAATGGATTACAACAACAACAACAACAAAATGACATTTGTAAAGCGCCTTTCATGCTGGGAAGACATTCCAAGGCGCTGAACAGTCAGAGGTTAGGACTCAAGCGTGGGGGTGGGGGGTCAGTGTTTGGATGAGGGAGGGCAGAGAAATAGGAGGGCGGCTGAAGGCACGGTTGAAAAGGAGGGTCTTGAGTCGTGCCTTGAAGAAGGCAAGAGAGGGAGCAAGGCGTAAGGATTGTGGGATATAGTTCCAAAAGGTGGGGGCAGAGAGACTGAAAGACTGACTGCTGATTGTAGGGTGGATCACATGAAAGACATGGAGCAGACTCGAGGGAATCGACAGGTTGATAGGGAGTCTACAGGTCAGAGATGTAGAAGGGGGCAAGGCCATGGAGGGCCTTGAAAGTGAGGATGAGGATTTTGAATTCTATCCTCTGAGGGATGGGGAGTCAGTGGAGTTGGGCGAGGGGGGGGTGGGGTTATGGCATCACAAAACCTGGTGCAGGAGAGGACACGAGCCTCAGAGTTCTGGATGATCTGCAGCTTGTGGAGGGAAAAGTTGGGGAGGCCGACAATGAGGGAGATTCCGTAGTTAAGCCTTGAGATGACGAATATGTATGTGTATGAGAGTTTTGGCAGCTTGGGGGTGAGGCAGTGGTGGAGTTGAGTAATATTGCAGAGGTGGGGGAAGGCACAGGGGATAATGGCATGAATATGGGGGAGAAAGGAAAGTTGAGGGTCGAACAAGAGGCCCAGGTTCGTGACCAGCTTTGTGAGGTGGAGAGTGCATCCATGGATGCTGAATCTGCTGGTGCCTGAGGTGTGGAGGCGCTGGCACGAGCCAATCAGGACGGCCTCAGTCTTGCTAGCATTCAGCTGTAGAAAGTTGGCTCTCATCCAGGTCTTGATGTCTGACAGACAATCTGTCAGGACATCAGTTGTCCTGAAATCGAGGGTAGAGGCAGAAAGATAGATAGGTGTCATCCGAGTACATGTGGAAGTTGACGCCATATCTGCTGATGATGTCACCAAGGGGAGCATTTGGAGGTTAAAGAGGAAGGGACCGAGGACAGAGCCCTGACAAACACCACACAAAACTTCAAGAGAAACTGTTGGTGGAGACAAATTGGAGATGTTGTGAGAGATAAGACCTGAACCATTCAAGGACAGAACTCTGAAGGTTGAGATGAGAGGAGAGGTGGTGGAGGAAGATGGAGTGGTGCACGGTATTGAAGGCAGCAGAGAGGTCAAGGAGAATGAGGAAACAGAGGACACACTGTGTTTGTCACCTTGACCAGAGCTGTTTTTATGCTGTGAACAGCACAGAAACCCAACTGGAGGGGCTCGTGAAGGGAGTGGTAGGAGAGGAAGGAGCGAAGCTGGGAAGCAACAACTCTTCAAGGACCTTGGAAAGAAAAGGAAGGTTGGAGATGGGCCGGTAGTTAGAAAGCAGGGATGGGTCCAAGGAAGCTTTTTTCAGGATGGAGGTGATTGTAGCTGTTTTTAGGGATGGGAATGATACCAGATGATAGGGCGAGATTGATGGTGTTGGAGAGTAGAGAGGCGAGGAGTTGGAGCTGGGAGCTTAAGGTGAAGGATAGGGATGGGGTCAAGGGAGCTGGTTGGTGTGTTTCATGCTGGATATGGTGAGAGAGGAGGGGAGACAGGTTCAAAAATGTGGAGAGAGGGTAGGGGTCGGAGTGTTGGTGGGGAGATGGGGAGGGAGTGGCAGTTGGGAGGGTGGAAGCAGCAGAATGGATCCCCTCGATTTTGGACTCAAAGAAATCCAGCATCTCCTCACAGTCAGAGCTTGAGGAGAGAATGGGTGAGGCGTGGGAGGGTGGACAAAGAAGCCGGTTGGTGGTAGAGAATAGGAGCTTGGGGTTGTCTTTCGCCTCCAAGATTATCTTGGAGTAGAAGGATGATTTGGCAGAGGTGAGGGCAGAGTGGTATGTTTTGATGTGGTCCAGCCAGATCTGCCGGTGGACCTTTAGATCGGATTTGAGCTTTAGATCGGCAGCCCGCACTTGACCCTTGCGGGAATAGGACAGAACTTTCAAGTTGAAATTCAACTGAAAATTAATGGAGTTTTTATAACGTTAGGAGTAAGGTTAATGGGATGGCAGTTTAAGGGATAGAAAGCATTGGCGTTTTTTGGCACGAGAAAATGTTGAATGCGAAGGAAAGGTTGACTGAGAATAGAACAGGCTGAAAAAACATCAAACAATATGAGGCAGTTCATGGGGCACATTTCCTTATTATAATCAGAATAAAATAGGAGGAATGCTATTGCGACCAAATGTCTTTGAGTTCAGGGAATAGCAGACCCAAATTAGCTGCCATGTTTGACCATAAAATACAGTCACTACACTTTACAGTATGTCCAGTGAAACACTTTGGGCCATTCTCCTGACATGAGAAGCATTATTTGAAATGTAATGATTATTATTTTCTCAGGTTTATTACACACAGATAAGGAATCTTGGTGAGCCGCCAAACTGACTGTTGTCAATGACACTATAGATTGGTATTCCAATGCATTGTTTAGATATATTAGTAATTCTTCATGGTATGAGTTTCTGATCATATAATTCCCCAGAAGAAAGAAAACACAATGGAAGGTGCGTTGCACTGCATAAGTTTGACCGTGCCTTCAGCTCCCCTCTCGACTCTCTTCCTCCTCCTCGCTCCCTCCCTTCCCTCCCCTCACCCTGACCATTTCCCCCCTCCTCTCTCCCTCCCTTCCCTCCCCTCACCCTGACCATTTCCCCCCTGCTCGGGTCATGACCCAACTGTGCAGCGCCTTGGGACGTCCTCCTGACGTGAAAGGCGCTCTATAAATGGAATCTTGTTGTTGTTGTAAGTATCACATCCCTCCGTCCATCCTGAATTATCAATTCCCCATTATCCCCATTATCAAAAGCTTGATAGCATTCCTCTTCCCATTCTGTAGCAAGTGACTATTGTTTGGAATGGGAGACTTAAATAGAAGGAAAAAAAATTCCTTCTTAATTCAAATGCCTTCTTAAAATTAATATAAGTGCTTTAATACCTGGACCACTCAATCCTCATCCACCGCCTCTCCTCCCACCTCAACCTTCAAGGTTCTGTCCTTGACTGGTTCAGGTCCTACCTTTCACACCACCTCCACTTCATCCCAGCAAACGGTTTCTCCTTCAGCCCCCGCACTGTCTCGTGCGGTGTTCCTCAGGGCTCTGTCCTCGGTCCCCTCCTCTTCACCCTCTACATGCTCCCCCTTGGTGACGTCATCCGCAGACATGGGGTAAATTTCCACATGTATGTGGATGACACCCAACTCCACCTCTCTGCCTCCACCCTGAAATCCAGGACTACTGGCGTCCTGACCGACTGTCTGTCTGACATCAAGTCCTGGACGAGAGCCAACTTTCTCCAACTTAACGTCAACAAGACCAAGGCCCTCCTGATTGGCTCGCGCTAGTGCCTCCGCACCTCAGGCACTGGCAGCATCAGCCTCCACGGCTGCACATTCAACCTCACTAAGCAAGTCAGGAACCTGGGTGTCTTGTTTGACCCTGAACTGTCCTTTCTCCCCCACATCCGCGCCATGACCGGCACTGCCTACCACCACCTCCGCAACATTGCCAACCTCCGCCACTGCATCGTCCCTCAGGCTGCTGAAACCCTCACCCACGCATTCGTCACTTCAAGGCACGATTACGAGAATTCCCTCCTCATCGGCCCTCCTAACTCTTCCTTTCACAAGCTGCAGATCATCCAAAACTCTGCAGCTCATGTACTCTCACGCACCAGGCTCTGTGACCCCATCACTCCCACCCTCGCCCGACTCCACTGGCTCCCCATTCCCCAGAGGATCGAGTTTAAGATCCTCGTCCTCACCTTTAAGGCCATCCATGGCCTCACCCCCTCCTACCTCTATGACCTGCTGACTCCCTACCAACTTGCCCACTCCCTCCGTTCATCGGGCTCCGGCCTGTTCCATGTCTCCCATCCGACCCGCCCTACCATCGGTGGCCGGGCTTTAAGCCTCTCTGCCCCCACACTCTGTAACTCCATCCCATGGACCCTTTGTCTCTCTTCCTCCCTTGTATCCTTCAAGGCTGGTCTCAAGACCCTTCTCTTCGACCGTGCCTTTGGTCTCCCTCCCACCACTCTGCCTTCCCTCATCCCTACATCACCCCTCCCCCATGCTCAGGTCCCAACCCCTGACTGTTCAGCGCTTTGGAACATCCTCCCGACGTGAAAGGCACGCTATAAATGTAATTTTATTGTTGTTGTTGTTGAGATGTCTAGAAGACATGAAAAGCACTATATCAAATGCAAGGATTATTATTATGTTTTAAGGCTATATTTTGGTACTTAAAGACCGTGCTTAATTATTTGGTAACAATGGAAAAGTGGATGGAGCAAAAGCAACAAGCACAGCAAGTCAAAACTTTCAACATTAATAATGCAATATAAGGTCTGAAATAGTTGTGACAAGAATATTAAATGACTTTTTCATGTATTACCCAATTTTATGAAGATTTCATAATCCATTTATTGCTTAATGCATTGTGACTAATGAGGTCTTCTCAACTCATGCAATGTACAATACAGTATTATCCCATTGTCCCCATATGAACTGGTATACACATCTTAAAAGTTTGTTTTCAGAAATCATTATATGGCATCACAGCTGAGTCCAAATATGTATACAATTAACATCCACTTTAAGCAAGTCGAAGAGAAATATCTGTTCTTCAGGTGCTATCTGATGTTGGGGAAGGTGGGGGTAATGCAGAGGGATTCAGGGTATGAACCATGTCTACAATTTTTCTTTTCCCTGTAGCCCAAGAGCACTGAAGTCATCTGTTTACTATTTCTCATGCTGAGATCAGCTAACAATTAAACCTGGGACCCTTCTGGATTGCATTGTTCTGTTTGTTACATGACAGGGGTTTTATAACTGCATGTTTAAACTTCTCAGAAACATCACTGTAAAGACTGGCAAAATCATATTTTACTGTTATCCACATTCAATTTAGGGGCTTTATTCAAGTTAGTTTGTGCAATTGTAACCTAGATTTTCTGACATGTAAAATGATCTTAAATCTAAACCGAAGGCTTCCTGAATCATTCAAGGACATAACTCTGAAGGTTGAGATGAGAGAAGAGGTGGTGGAGCTACAATCACCCCCACCCTTTAACTATCTGTAAACATATTGGAATAATATGCTTCCTACTTTGTTATCTATCAGTTTAGCATGTTTAATCTATTTTGCTAACTTCCTGTCTCAGCAAAATGTTTGGGACCCTTTGAGCTGTGATACTTTCAGTTGTTATAAATCCCTGGCAAATGTTCTTGCCTATCTGGGGGAAGCACACTTACCACAATGTAGGCAATCTATTCACAGACCATGTGAGAATCAACTAAATCAATTAATTGCCCATAGAATCTCAAAAATCAGCTGAGAACTAAATTTAACTTCTCAATGGCAGTATGTTTTTTAACCACAAGATCTAACTAACCACCAATCAATATTATTGGACAATTTCAGTTTTGACTTCAACTTTGACTCACTTTCCTTTCTCCATAGATGCTACCTGACATGCTGAGTGTTCCCAGCGATTTCTGTTTTTGTTATTGGACTGTTGAGTTTGTTTGATGTCATATGTATTTCTAGTATTATCTGAAATATTAATCATATTTTGCCCACAAATATACAGTCAATTCACTTTACAGTCTATTCTGTGAAGCGCTTTGAGACATCTAGAAGATGTGAAAAGAGCTATATCAGATGCAAGGATTATTATTATATTCAAAGCAATTTGAACGATTCAATCAAATATTTTGTTTTTGAAATTAGAATTATGAATTCATTAAATTATAAAAATACAGCATAGGAGGAGTCATGTGGGCCACTGAATTTTTGCTGGTGCTCGTTCCTCCAATGAAACTAATTACTCATAAGATTGGTTCAGCCTATTTAATCTCATCCTTCCCAAATGCTCCCCCCAACAAAGCTGTTTTAGATTTATGATTATATCTACAATGTAGTCATCTTAAGTGTGATCTCAATCACCCTTCCTGGAACTGATTCAATCATTCATTACCCTCTGTGTAAAATAAATACTTCCTATCTGAACTTGTGCCCTCTTGTTCTGCTGCCAGATCAATACCATCCTCCTCCACCATGTCTCCTCCCCCATCCACCCTAATGGGACCACACTCACATGTTTCGAGTCTTACTTAACAAATCACCTCCACTTCATCACGGCAAATGGTTTCTCTTCTTGCCCCCGCCCGGTTACCTGCGGGGTACCCCAGAGCTCCATCCTTGGTCCCCTCCCTTTCCTCATCTGCATGCTCCCTCTCAGAGATGTCATCTGCAGACATGGGGTAACCTTCCACATGTATGCGGATGACACACAAATCTACTTGATATCCCTTTTCAAGGGTGAAGAGACCTAACGTAACTAATTGTTGCTCATTAGCTCATTCCTCTAACATTGGAGAATACACCTGTGACTTTCTGCACTGTCTCTAGGACATGAGCAGGTCCCTCATGTTCCAGTGACAAGAACTGTATGCACTAATACTCTAGGTGAAGCTTGACCACAACACTATACAGCTTAGGCATAAAACTCTGCAGCTTGTGTACTCTCACTCACCAGGCTCCATGACCCCATCACTCCCACCCTCACCCGACTCCCCTGGCTCCCCATCCCCCAGAGGGTCGAGTTCAAGATCCTCGTCCTCACCTTTAAGGCCATCCATGGCCTTGCCCCCTCCTACCTCTCTGACTTGCTGATTCCCTACCAACCTGCCCGCTCCCTCCGCTCATCGGGTTCCGGCCTGCTCCATGTCTGCCGCCTGACCTGCTGTACCATCGGTGGCCGGACTTTCAGCCTCTCTGCCCCCACACTCTAGAACTTCATCCCACGGTCCCTTTACCTCTCTTCCTCCCTTGCATCCTTCAAGGCTGGTCTCAAGACCCTACTCTTCGACCGTGCCTTTCTGCCTTCCCTCAACCCTACACCACTCTTCCCCATGCTTGGGCCCTGACACCTAACTGTTCAGCGCTTTGGGACGACCTCCCGACATGAAAGACGCTCTATAAATGTAATTTTTTTGTTGTTGTTGTTGTAGGCATGACTCCTGCAGATCTGAACTCAGCTGATTTGGCAACCCAGCATCCTGTTTTTTTTGTTTATTGCTGCTTCACACTGTTTTGACATGGTGAGCAATGAGTCAACTAACAGCCCAGGTCTCTTTCAGCTTCCCCCTTGGCAAGCTCTCCCATCCAAGGCTTATGGGTGCCTCCTATTTTTACTTCCTCTATGCAATATAAGTTGCATTTATCTGTATTGAACTTCACTTGCCAGTTATCAGCCCATGTGCTATTTATTTAGCTCTCTTCATAAGACCTCTACTGCCTCTTCTGATTCCACAATTCCAACTACTTGTGTCATCTGGAAGTTTATTTTCGATGCATTGAGTTTGCCATTAATGTAATCAAGGATCGGGAAGAGATCCCTGATACCTCCCCCATTTCAACCTAGTTGCTTCAGCCACTCTGCCCCCAACCTCGGGAATTCCATTCCCCAATCACTCCACCTCCTTCAAGTCTTGCCTCAAAACTCTTCTCTTCGACCATGCCATCGGTCACCCCCTTTCCCCTCCCCTCTCCCCCCTGACCCCAGCTCGGGTCTGAAATGCTGTAAACTGTCCAGTGCCTTGGGACGTCCTCCCAATGAGAAAGTCGCTATACAAATGTAATCTTGTTGTTGTTGTTGTTTCCCTGAACAACTACTTTCTGCTTCCATCCCTTCAGCCAAATTTGAATCCATTGCCACGTCTTACACTTGATGCCTATGGCATCAGTTTATAATAATAAAATAATAATCCTTGCATTTGATATAACACTTTTCACATCTTCTAGACGAGTCAAAGCGCTTCACAGAATATACTGTGAAGTGAATTGACTGCATATTTTGTGGGTGAAACGCGGCAGCCAATTGCGCACATCACAAACAGTCATGGATTGAGTGACCAATTTATTATTTTTTTCTTGAGAGATTATTATCAGGTATGTGGAGTAAGGAAATTTACCCAAGATTTCACACTGCCAGGAAGTTTGTGAAGGAGTCTCTCATTTGTACTTTAAATGTCTTTTGCAAATCAAGGTGCTTCTCACATCAATTTGAGATGTCACCTCCTCATAAAATTCTAAGAAGCTGATCAAACCAGATCTACCCCTTTCTGATCCCATGTTGGCTGTCGATTATTAGATTATTTTTATAAAAGTAATCTTCATTTTCTTTCTGATGATGAACTCCATACATTTTCCAATTACTGAAATTCACCTAATCTGTGAAATAGTAAGACACATGGGAATGAAATCTATTAGGTAGTTACCCGGCATGGTTCTGTCGCCTTTCCTGATTATAGGAATTACTTTTGCTTTCTTGCATTGTGTTTGGAACCTTAGCAATGATGATTGACTCCCACTACCTGCCTTGTCTCTCTAAATACTCATCCATTACCCATGGATGGATACCCATCACTCATCCATGAACGGGTCTTCCATTCCAGAAATATGTTGGTTTTCAGCCCCTTGGACCTATCCAGAACCTACTTTAATCCCATTTCTGTTCTTTCCCTGTATCCTTTACATTGTGAAAGGAAGGCATGTAGTAAGTGTACAAGATACAGAATGCATTTCTATCATACAACAACAACAAAATTACATTTGTAAAGTACCTTTCACGTCGGGAGGACGTCCCAAGGCACTGAACAGTCAGGGATCAGGACCCGAGCATGGGGAGCCAGGGTTGGGGTGAGGAAGGGCAGAGAGGTAGGAGGGCGGCTGAAGGCATAGTTGAAAAGGAGAGTCTTGAGTCGTGCCTTGAAGGAGGCAAGAGAGGGAGCAAGGCGAAGGGATTGTGGGATGGAGTTCCAAAGGGTGGGGCAGAGAGGCTGAAAGCCTGGCCGCTGATGATAGGGTGGATAGGACGAAAGATATGGAGCAGGCCGGAGGCTGCTGAGCAGAGGGAGCAGACAGGTTGGTAGGGGGTCAGCAGGTCAGAGATGTAGGAGGGGGCAAGGCCGTGAAGGGCCTTGAAAGTGAGGACGAGGATTTTGAATTCTGTCCTCTGAGGGATGAGGAGTCAGTGGAGCCGGGCGAGGGTGGGGGTGATGGGGTCACGGAGCCTGGTGCAGTAGAGGACACGAGCTGCAGTGTTCTGGATGATCTGCAGCTTGTGGAGGGAAGAGTTGGGGAGGCCGAGAAGGAGGGAGTTTCCATAGTCGAGCCTTGATGTGATGAATGCGTGTATGAGGGTTTCGGCAGCCTGAGGCAGTGGCGGAGTCGGACAATGTTGCGGAGGTGGGGGAGGCAGAGCGGGTTACGGCACAGATACGGGAGAGAAAGGACAGTTGAGCGTCGAACAAGAAGCTCAGGTTCCTGACTGGCTTGGTGATGTGGAGTGTGCAACCCTGGACGCTGATGCTGCCAGCGCCTCATAGATGTGAATATACAATGTGAAAGATTTGTGTTATCTCTATAGCTATAATTTACTTAAGATGGATTTAATGAATGTTTATGTAAGTGATATTTCTGCTTTGAAGTTTTGGTGAATTTTGTGCTGACCAAAAGAATGGACAAGATACCGTTTTACCTCAATCATGAATATTAATCACAACTTCAGGAAAATGCATAAAGTAAACACCACCCATCATTCTGCTCAATTTAGTACCACACTATTGGGAATTTTACACTGTGAATTTGAACCCATAAGGAAGTGTGCATTTACTTTAGGATACTGTATTTCCAGCTGCTGGGAGGGAGGATTTAAGGATTGGATTCAAACAGGAGAACATTCAATGTCCTCATCCTCTGTGACAACCAGTCCCTCCTGTATCATTCCATGGTTTGAATTTCTCATTGATTTCATTCCCAACTATGTTTCTTTTTACTATTTCACAAAATAGACATAGTAACTTTTATGGGATCAATGTGCCATGTGTTTGTTTTACATATACATTTGCAGACAGCAAGAATTGAGAAGCTTTGGTGAACACCCTTTTTCCCTGAAGGTGGTGACCCTATAAAGCACAGTATTCCTCACTCTGCTCTGGCACAACAAGCACAGCCTGACTCGAAACCTGTGACTACTTCTTTCACTGGTAAGTTTGGAGAAGCTCTTCATTGATGGAAACAATAAGTGGGCGCATTCCTCCCCAAAAGAAATCCTATTTTTTGGTTGGGGGGAAGAGGGAAGAGGTGTGTGTGTGTGTGTGTGGGGTGGGGGGGGGATAGGAGAGTGGGAAGGAAGGAATAAGGAAAGGAGAGGGTGGTCTTTTTTGGGGGTGTAGGAGTGTGGGAAGGAATAAGGAGAGGAGAGGAGAGGGGGGGTCGCTCCCCCTGTGTGTGTGTGTGGTGAAAGCGTCGGGAGGGGGTGCATTGATGATTGAAGAATGAGGGGGTTTCCTGCCTCCCCCCATCACCCCAGTCCCAGAGCCCCAGCCCCCAACCCCAGAGCCCCCCCCAGCCCCAGAGCCCCCCTCCAGCCCAGAGCCCCCCTCCAGCCCCAGAGCCCCCCCCAGCCCCAGAGCCCCCCTCCAGCCCAGAGCCCCCCCTCCAGCCCAGAGCCCCCAGAGCCCCCCCCAGCCCCCAGAGCCCCCCCTCCAGCCCAGAGCCCCCCCCCCAGCCCAGAGACCCCCCTCCAGCCCAGAGCCCCCCCCCAGCCCCAGAGCCCCCCCTCCAGCCCAGAGCCCCCCCCCAGCCCAGAGCCCCCCCCAGAGCCCCCCTCCAGCCCAGAGCCCCCCCCCAGCCCAGAGCCCCAGAGCCCCCCCCCCCCCCCAGAGCCCCAGAGCCCCATCCCCAGAGCGAAGGCAGAGCGTGCGGCGGGTAACAGCGCATTGGAAGGAGGAAGTGGAGCGGGGGGGAGAGGAGGAGGAGAGGAGAGGAGAGGAGGGAGGGAGGGAGGGAGGAGGGAGGGAGGGATGTACAGGCGCAGGGACATCAAGCGCTGCCTGCACATGGAGCAGGAACTACCGGCCTCTCTCTGCCGCCAGCGAGGGACACAGGTAGGAGCAGAGGGGATACAGCAGCCGAGGGGCAGTTTTGCTGTGACTGCAGCTGTTGTGTTGATGTGCTGTCGGGGATGCAGTTTGTTCTGCCAAAAAGGCGTAAAGTACACGAATGTGCTGTAGTTTGGGAGGAGGCACCTGTTACCTCGACTGCTGTCGCTGTCCCGAGAGAGAGAGAGAGAGAGAGAGTTCTTTACAGAAAAACATAGCAAAAGCCTGAAATCTACCCGTTTGCAAAATAAAACTTCTCTGTGTGTGTGTGTGTGTGTGTGTGTTTTGGCGGTGGAGGGGTGGGGGGGGGGGGGGAGTGGGGGTCGGAAAAGTGCAGTGAAAGTTTTAGTGCGTTTTGCAGGTGGACTTTTCTTATTCGGGCGCATGTTTGCGGAGTTGCTGTGTGCGTGTTTTTTTGCGGCTGTCAGGAGTCAGTCAGTCAGTCTGTCTGTCTGTCAATGCTATAACTTTGTTGCAGAAATTGAGACTATTCCTCGTCCCACACCCTCTCAGTCCCAGTCTAGTCTCCAGTCTGTCTCCCACCGAGTTACCATCGCACAGAGCGCGGGGGTTGGGACACAGGGAGAAAGCGGATGGAATCAGTCGGATCGCGGAATGACCCGTCTCTCCGGGTCAACTCGTGCACTTGATCCGAGTTTGGGAATGTTCTGTGGGGCAGTGAAGGAAAAAAACACACACACACACACACACACACACGCAGTGACTCGAGTTGAGCAATTTTCCATCCAAATCCACATTCTGGTGCATTGAAATGCGGAAGGTTTTGGGGGTGAAAGTCGTTTTAGAGAAGTGACTTTTGGAGACCAGTGCGTTTGCAGATCTGGTTACGGGGGCACTTTGGTGCAGTCGTCCATTTGGATCCCCCACTGCCACCGAAGTCCCACTTAAGTGCTCTCTGCACGTGTCACCGGGTACCGGTTTCTCAGACAAATCGGGAAATGCTAAACACTAAACCAATTCCCTGTTTGCTGTGTGGGGGCTCTCAGGGGTGTTGGTGGGTGTCCCCGCGCTCCCGGAGCCGTCTCAGTCCCAGTCAACCCGACTGGTCATTTCAAGGTTATTTTTTTGTTGGGGGGGATTTTTAAACCAATTCGTGAGGATTTTTTTTTGCTAAAACGCATCTTAACTTTATTTCTGACGAGAACTTGGAAACTCAGAGTCCGGTGACCCCCCCACTCTCCCCTTCCCTCCTCCCCCTCCTTCCCCCCCATCCCTGGTCTGTAACATTGGGAATGTATTGGGATTTGCAAAGATTATGAACCAAATTCGTATTCAACTATTTGCACCTTTTTTTTGGGGGGGTGGGGGGGGGGGGGGGGGGGAGAGAGGAGGGGGTGGTTTGGGAAGTAAAATAAACGATTGTTTTAATGTTTGGGATGTTTCTGTTTTGCAGTCGAGTAAGAATTGTAACGCGCTTTTGACATTCGTAACAACTGTTAAGGTTTCAGTTTGCAATTCCTCCTCCTGGTCCCCAAAATGCCACAGGACCTCTCGCAATTTGATTTGCAATTTCATAAGTTTTCGATATTAAGGATCACAGACAGACTTCCAGAGGTCAACTACTTGTAATCTGCAAAACTAGCAAAAAAAAAACTTGACTGATTCCTACCCCACCAAACCCCATCCTCCTTGTCCCTGGTGTTTGCTGTGGCTTCACTCACAGCCAGTGCTGTGTGTTACAGTAGGAGGAGAGCAGCTTCCCACTATTTGTTCCAAATCTGTGGAGCCATCTGTCAGCAAAACAGGAAGGCATGGGTTCCCTTTCTCTCCTAGGCTTGTTTCGCTATTTAGGGAGATTCACTTCTCCCTATATAGGAGGTAACTGAAAATTGGTCACCGAGACTTCTTAAAGTGAGGGACATGGTCTAAAGCTGCTGTTATGCCCATCTGCTACTGTACGAGGTGTATTCATTATTAATCGAGGCAGAGCTGGTGCTGTTCAGATATGCAGTCCTGCTTGGGTAAATGAGACATTCTTCTGTAAATTGCTTCATTTTTGATTGCTGATTGTACAAGTGTCACAAAGCTGACTCAAGGTTCATCGATGCATGCTCAGTAAATTAGAGAGAACATAACTATAGATCAACCAGAGAATGAATTCTGTGCTTCTCTTCACATACGATGACCCAGGGCCATTTAATTTTCTGCTTAATTTTGTTGCAGTCAGTTTGCATTTTTGGGTTACTATGGAGTAGTAAATTAACAATAAATAACACATTTTGTCAACCTCAGCCTGCAATGAAATTTCTATAAATCTGTGTAATCCATGAAAGATCGGGGTCTCCTTGTCAGAGAGTAATGCATGGATTTCAGGGGTATTTGCTGGAAATGAAGGAGAAAGAACATATTTTGTTCTGTAGCAGATAGTATTTAGAATAGTAAACAGTGGCAACATTATCCACCTTGTAATTTACTGCAACATTGCTTCCTCTCAATACAGAGCAGCAACAGAATATGGAAACTGAAGAGGCTCAGGACATTTCCCAACTGGCAGGTGAGACAGGTAAATATCACCTGATAGTGTCATGTAAAATTGACACGCCCCACACCTCTTATAAGACACTCTGTTATACAGCAGGGCTTAGATATTTCTGATATTTTCATGGTTTGTATTTTTTTTGCTGTTCTTTAGGAAACTAGCAGGAACAGGTATTCTGTTATAACACACACTCATCAGCTGAACTGTTAAAATAAAAGTGGAGTGTATCCAACCCAGAGGCAACTTTTATTAGGAGGAAACTGTATTCAAGGCTTGTGGTTATATATATATAAATTATCAAGGTATAAAAATTGTATGTATTGAAAAATTATTGATGGAATTAATATAGATGAGATGATTCATGATAAGTAGAGAGATTATACCACTTAGTAGAATTTTTCAATTTTTGTGTGTATGAAGTTTTGATCATCATCTTAAAATGATCTCTGTGATGTAACTTTGCCTCGACTTTGCACTATTACTGTTTTCTCATAAAAACAGTTCCGGTAAATAGGGAAAGTTACATATTTAAGAGCTATTTTTATATACAGGGTAATGTGCATTCCAATGGATAACTTTCAGTCTATTTTATTAATAGACATTTTGTCATTGTTTTGAATCGGAAACCTGCTGATTATTACATAAGAGGACGAGGATGAGCAATTCAGCTCGCCAAAGCTCATCCCTCTGCCAGAGAATCCTTTTAATTGAGGAATATTTCTCAACAATCCTAGTTATAAGATTCTCACAATTTCAGTATGAATATGCTACCATCAGTACAACAATTATGTGCCACACTTCCTTCTGCAGCCAGACCAGACACTGTACAACTCAATTTCGCTTTAGGCCATGAGCCTCGTCTATCTCATGTATACTGTTCCACATGTACACACACACACATCAGTAAAACTCTTCTAAAGCTAGTACATGTCTCATTCTTACTGTTTGCTTACGTTGACGTGACAGTTTCTGCTTTAAAACTCAAAACGCATCAATATTTGGAAACAAAATAAAGCAAGAAAATAAACACCTAATGTTTCAAATTAGTTTTAAAATTTTGGGGGATAAATTGCAAGGATTCATAGAATTACTGAGAAAAGGAGTCATGGACATTGACTGGCCCTTGCCTTCTCTCCTCAGTGGTAAAGTAATTTTTGTTCCAGTCACCCAGATCACTTCCCACGCAGCAGTTACATTTTTGTAGGTCCAGGTTCCTCCCAGCAGCTGTTTATCTTCCCATCCAGATCTTGACACCAGCTGCTCATCTCTTGGTCCCCTGCAACAATTTGCGCTAATTTCCTAGTCCAGGTCCTTTCGAGGAGTCGCTTCTACTTGAATCTACAGGGTTCACAGGAGAACCATTCCTGCAATCCACCTGCCTCGTGAGGACTCACCTTTCATTCATATCATCATGACAAATGTGAGATCTGCTCTAATACTCAAAGTAATTGATATCTGGAAGAAAAAAAAACGAAACTTAAAGGCTAGTGTAAAATGAAATAGAACTCGTTATGAAGAGAATATCAGTCTGTGACAAGGGCATGCTGTTCTATAAAGATAAATTGCAATAATTCTGACAAAACATTGTTAGGAACCATGCTGCAAAATTAACTTAAATTACTTGTTGTAAGATTCCTCATTACTTGAATAACATTGTAATTTTTCTTTTTTTCTTCCAACCCGCTCAGTATATGTTGAGGGGGGGAGAGGTAAGAAGTACTAATCACTTCCTTTGCTAATCTAGGTATGGTGCATCAATTCTTTATTAGGTAGGATTTTTTTAAAATAACATTCAAATGCTGCAGAATGGAATTTGACAAGATATTAGATAAAGAAAAATTGCTACAGTGTTTTTATTGTAATGTTCATTAGCAGTAGACATTCTGGCACACTTGATTAAAGCAATTTTGACACAAGCATAGGAACCTGTTGTGCAATTATGTATTGTACAATAATTTTTTAACTACAGTCTAGTCTATTTAAGATTCCGCAAAGGATACTCTACCTGCTTTCTTAACACATTTAGCTAGTACAAATATTTCAAAATGCAAAGCAAGAATAAAAGTGAGCATAGGAATTTTCAAACTTTGGGACCAGCTCGATAAACCTCCCTGATCCTTTCCGGTCCCTGGTGATGTGAGGTAAATTTTGGAATCTATTACAAGAATAGCACAGTTTACAGAGGAAATAGTAGATATTATTGGAAATTCAACTCTAGAAAATATTCTTGTTTGTGGTTTCTCATTATTTGCTCTTTGATGCACGGTTTCATGTCCTCTTTGTCCATGTATGGCGATCCTGAATTGCTGACATACTCAAACATGAATAGTAGTCACTAAGAGTCATAATGACAGATTATATCTAACTGAAAGGTGCTCCTTTTTCCTCTTGGACCCAAAACCCAGGCTGGCTGAACCAGTGGGAGGGCGTCGGGGGGAATCCATTCCAATGAAAAAGAATTTCTGTCTAAGTGTTGTAACAGTGCTGGTCTGAACTGCTGTACTCTGTCCAGCACCTTGGGATGTCCTCCCGATGTGAAAGGCGCTATACAAATGTAATCCTGTTGTTTTTGTAGTACCAGTATTTACTGGCTTTTTACAGTGCCGAAAAATGACAGTAAATGCAGTTACTAGTATTTTAATTGTTTGAATTAATTATTGTAAATTTTACCATGATCATATCATACATTTGGGGAAATGGTAGCTTTCCCAAGGTACTGCCTGCCTGTTCAGATGGATGTTAATGATATCATCGCACTTTTCAAAAAGAGAATGGAGTTTCTCCTAGTTTCGTGGCCAACAAACCCCAGATAAATTGGTTGCTCACTCCATGGCTGTTTGTGGGACATTGCTCTGCATAAATTGGCTGCTGTGTGACCTACAAAACATATCATCATACTACACTTTGCAATAAATCTCATGAAGCACTTTCAGACATCCTCCTTCAGGACATGAAAGGCGTTATATCAAATGCAAGGATGTTTACTGATGCCATTCTACTCTACTGCAAGATGCATTCCTGAAGTGTGTTTCTTCAGCCCCATAAAATAATATATGATATAGTAGAGGGGGGAGAGTGTATGGTAGAATGAAAAGCAATAATGCAATAGTAAAAATCATAATTCAATAACGACATTAGTTCCTCATAACCAGATTGTGAATTACTATTTGATAAATGCAGAGTGTTTTTTAACATAGGTCGAAACTCTGGAACTTCCTATCTCAATCCCTCTGCCTTGCCCCCTCTTTGCCTATTTGTCAAAGACCTTCCTGTTAAACCTTGCCTGCTATCAACTCCCCTTTCTCCGTGGCTCGGCATCAAGTTCCACTACTGTTAAGTGCTCTGAGATCCTACTCTGCGGGAAGGACATTATATGTATGTGTCACGCTATATAGAAAGATTTGGTTCACTCTCAATAACAACAACTTGCATTTATATAGTGTCCCTCATGCAGGGTAGTGTCCCATAGCGCTTGACAGTCACAGAGCCTGATGCATTATAACAACAACTTGCATTTATATAGTATTCTTCATATAAGGTAGTAAAAAGGTTTGACGCCAGCTGGAAAAGTTAATAGTTTACAGGTCTAGTCCTGCAGCGGGGTTCATTCCCCAGACTGGTCTTTTGCTCTTGCATAGTTTCCAGCTAGGAGGTGTGACTTGAGTGTGGTCTGGATAATGAAATGAGATTGTCCTCCTACCTCTAGAGAAAAGGAAATTTGGAATCCATCATATTAATGTTTCTAGCTATGTAAAGACTGCCAAGTAGAGTATATCAGAGATGAACTTTTGCTTAAAATATGAAACATTTATAGTTTTATCCATTATTAATCATGAGCTTCTGAGATCTTAGCATGTAATAATCACATTTGCTCATTTAATAATTATAATAAACTAAATTTTAAAGATATTACAAGTGATACTGAGATTACTCTAATTGGAATTTTGGTGCAACAAATGTTAAACAGTACCTTATACTGTGCCACCAATAATGTCTTAACTCTTAATTTCAGTAGTACATAAGGCCTGCACCAGTTCTAAATGACCTGTTATCCACATGAAGGATCTTCTTGGTCTGTTTGAATGAGACTGATAATTTGTGCCCAGTTAAGAGCAGTGGTGTGTTTGGGTTTAACCTGCTACTGACTGGGTTGAAATTGCACTCATTACACAGGAGACCCTTGAAATGTTTTTTAAACTTTCAGTCTGGGCTAGATTTAATCCTAGGTTTCAGAGGAAAAAGGGTTGTAACTCACTGACTCATTCAGTCCCTATCTTGCCACAGGACTGATCTGGGTTCATTATGACTATTTCTGCTTAAATTCAATCTTCAAACTGCTTAGTCAAATTGAACTAGTCAAAATATATATTGAGTCAGAAGTATAAGCGATAGTTACAAGCCACAATTTTCTTAGTTCTCAAGAGGAGTTTAAAGACTAACTGGATGATCTTCCACTTGCCACTCAAGCAATTTTGGTGAAAATCCCATTGTAAGTGTTCATCGTCGAAGGTGCTGAATTTAGTGGAATTGGAATATCAACATTTTTTTAAACTTTAGACTGCTTTAGAGCAGGGGTTCTCAAACATTGTCACAGTGAGCCTCCCTAAGACAAGAAAACAGTCTCACCAAAGTCATGCTGGATGTTAGCTCTACAGAAGTGCAGACAAAATGCATCAAGTGACTTTTGAAGATAATTCCATCCTTATCCATCTTTTTATAATTTTGTTTAAGAGTTTTGTCTGGGAACTCTGACTTCTGTTATATATTTCCAAATTGTCTATTTCAATTTACTTTTCCTTTTTTTCTTTTTTATTTGTTGTGTTAATTGTTTTACTTCCCTTTTTTATACTGTCAAAAGTTAAAATAAAATTAGTATTGGATTGAACAAAAGTTGGGCTTGAAAATGCTGCAAATCCAATTTCAATTACTCTATGAACTCTTTGCATCTGTCAAACAAATGATAGTATATAACTGAGAATTGTTTTACTCCATTTTATTCACAATACTGTAGATTTGTAATATAATATATGAAGTACGCAACAAAACATAAAGCATCATCCTTGTCACGTGTGGTCCAAACCATGCAAATTATTTATTTATTTATTCACTAGATTAGGAGTTAAGATCTTTTTGCAAATGTTCCAGATTTAAGCAAATTCAAAACTTGACTTTGTTTGTCATAAACAATAAAAAGGTAAATGTGGAGAAACAGAAATGAGTGTCCAAGTTAGCACTTAAATAGATCCTCTCTTTAAGTGCACAGTTTTGTATTTGGTTAATGAAACCATTTCCTTTTTATTTAGGGAATAAGGAAACTGTTCCTGTAAATGAACAGTCAGAAGAAGCAGAGCAGATGCCTGTTCCTGAAGATCTCTCTGCCAGTTCTGGAGGTCAGAACAATCACCAGAGTGACAGGGTCATGGGTAAGTACAAAAAGTAATAGAATGTTATTCTAGGTCTAGTTATTATACTATTCATTAGAACATATTACACATGCAGTAATAATGTAAAATTCTTTATGATCTTACAAGTGACATTTTGAACTTTGCCGAATTTCTATTATAGGATCTAATTGGAAATTTTAAAATCTTCCTTGAGTAAAGTTCTGCCACAGTATTAGCATAAAAGAGGGCTGGAAACTTTATCATGTGTTATGATGGTTTTCTGGAAGCACATTTACAATGTCAAAAATATAATTCAAAGTTTCTATTTTCTCAGCTATGTACTGTAGATGGAGACCTCTTATTTTCTCAATGAAAGTTGATATTCAGTTTTATGTGTTGCATGCAGTTTGTCAAAAATGCGTGAGAAAAAAAGTTATTTTTTCAGAGATTCAAAGTTATTGATTGACTCTTCTTTGTTACCTCCTCTCCTGAATTTTGTATCTCAATTTGGGTTAAGGTTCATGAATAGTAACAGCTCTCAGTAATCTGGTCCAAATTGCTAGTCTTCATGTGCAGACCTGGTCAGCAGGTTCTCCAAATATCCAGGTCATCGCAGCTAATTCTGTGCCTTTCCTTGACCAACATGCACATGTGAGCACTTCCTTCCAGGGGTATCCTAGTGAAAGCCAAACTGTTTTATTTTCTCACTGCCTAGCCCAGAAACTCTGAGGCCAATGGTAGTCACTATTACCCCCTTGACTAAGATAACAAAAATGAGAATTTAATTTTGCCACCTACTTTAATTCATATGGCTAAGTACCACCCCATATCCTCTGAGCTACCTAAAGCAAATTCCTGTACAGCAAAGCATTGGATTTGCGGTTTTCTTCTTTGTTTTGCCCTCGGTCTATTTTTTTATGACTTTTTTTTAAATTGGAATTTCCCTCACAAGTGAATTGTTGGAAATTTAGTATATTTCTTTTGAGAATAAAACATTTTTTGGCCTATGGAAGTCAAATCATTCTCACGTAATTCATTTCATATTGTGCTTGTTAACAAAACATAGCAAGTGACATCCCAGCATATTTTTGATCCCAAACTGGGGACAGTACTATTTTTCAGAAGAATTAGTTGATGATCATGCACTTACAGTTTGAGTCAATATGGCAGGGATTCAGAATGAGCCTGTTGTGTCAGAAGGATACCTTTTCACTAATATAAATGTTTTGCACGAGAACCAGTTTTTAATGGCTATTCAAGCAGCTAACATACATAACAAAATACAGTAGAAAGCTTGGAATTGGATATCTATTTATTGTGTTATTTAAGTGAGAATTAAAATTGTCCACAACACAGAACATGATATAAAAGTTATGGCTCCCTGGATGGTAGAGAGGAGAATCCCAGGATGTTGTCAATGTTGAAGGCTTACAAATTACTTTTGGATTTCAAAGAAATCAAACCCTCACAAAACGAAAGAGGAAACAAAATGAAGACACAAAATAACCGTCTTGTGCAGAAGATTTGGTAAAAACAATCAAATATAATCTGAGTTAAAAAGTATTTGGAAATTTTAGATCCAAAGGCATAATACATCAAGTGAATTTTGCATATTGTGGAGCAGTTTTTTATTTTGCTGTAATATAAATGTACTACAGTATATAGTTTTTAATTGTTCCAAGCAATTTAATATGATTTTTACATTGTGTTGTTTGTCTTCCTCTTTCTCCTTATGTTTCACGTTGAGTATGTTCTTTATTTGAACTCCCTATTTTTAATTACCGCTTTTTCTTTCTCGGTATTTAGCTTCTCTCAGTTTTCTTGCCTTTGACCGCTTTTCTTAAACTTTCACACGTCTTGACTTTCTGATGAATATTTTCACCCTTCATGATCATGTTTTAAATGTTGCAGTTTCACCAGTACAAACTATTTCTCAGAAATCGAACAGAGAAATGGAAATAGTCCATTACCTGTTGAACTCAGCGACTTTATAGTCCCTGTCACCATAGCTTTCAATAGACGTGGGAAAATGTGCTTTATCTAATAAAGTGGTTAAAATTAAAATGCACGTTTGATCAGATACATTATGAAGAGAGGGCCGTAGGATGATGGGGTGTTCTAGAAGGATGAAATCAAAGGGCCAAAGAGCCTTCTTCATCCAAACCTCTTTTTATGATCTTGTGAATGTGGTTTGCAGGTTATGTAAATATGACCTGTTAAATGCTGATGTGGACTTTGAAAATGTTGACTGAGAATATATATCCACTGTGGTACAAAAGCAATATTGTAGATCATTAGTGCCACACATTGGTGCATGTGGAAAGTCTTGCTAGCCCACGAGGTGGATATTGTCACCCAAAGGATGGAGTCTGGTTCTGTGTTTCCCGATAGCATTGTGTCAGTTGCTAAGATGGTAAATATCATTTTGTAATTTAATTGTCATAACATTTATACCATGTGGAATTTAGTGGGTCAATATATGAACTACGATCCTCATCCCTTTGGCAGTTTTTCAAGCTGCTGCTATCGCTTTGACACAAGACTGCAGTGGGAAAGGATCCAGTGGCCAAGACAACCTGCTGGTAGCTGTTCAGTCCTCTGTGATGAACAAAGCAGCTACAGATACCTTAAAACAGATTGAATTTAGTATTTTTTAATCCATTTAATGTGGGGCACCAGACAAATATGGTGGAATCCTTGCTCTCAGTTTCCAGCTCCCCTCACTCCATCCCAATGTCTCATTTATAGTATGTTTAGTGAAAGGCTAAAAAATTGCTGACTTCCAGATTATCAGGTCACTGCTGACATCACTTCCTCACTTCACTATGAAGAGTTGTAAGTAGAGCAACATGCCAACGTGTCAGTAGCATGCCTCTGCAACACTCATAAGTGATGTGAGAGGGGATTCCTGTGCATAACGCATGTGTGAAGTACACAGGAAGTAATATCAGCGATGACCAGATATCAGACATTATTTTGGGCAGATTGTATCACATGTCTGATTAGCGGCCTACAGGAGACCCATTAACACTGTATATTTGTGGGCGAAACATGGCAGCCAATTGCGCACATCAGGTGTCCCACAAACAGTCGTGGATAGAGTGACCAAATTACCATTATTTTATTTATTTTTTGAAGGGATTATTAGCAGAAAAGCGATCCGCCAATCGACTAATGACCGACTAACAACTTATAATGGGGTTCCTCTTTATGTGGGAAATAACTTTGTCATAAACTCACTAAAGAAGATGTAATTTCCCTTTCATCCGTATAGATTTCTCATATTTCCAAATTAAAGATCTTCAAGTAGCTGAGTCACACAGACCCAGAAGGAACAATATCTGATCAGTTAGTGGTTCATTGCTAGAAAGGTAGTAGTAGGGAGAGAAAATTCAGCCACTGTCCTAGTGACTATTCAGTGACTTGCTGTAATTTGTTTTTGTTCAGCTGAGTGTCCGACATGCAGAAACCCATCAACAACAACTTTAAAATAACAATAGACTTCATTATGTCTCAGACTAATATACAAACCAGTCTAAGAATTGCATGTATACAGCTACACTTGGAAATTCCTGTGTCTGGAATGGAAATCGCACTCTATCTCAGGAGGGACTTACCCTGTTTAGTTAATTCTGGAGGGCATTAGACATTGGTCCCAAGAGCCAAGGCTTTGGGACCCCAGAGTGTGCCTTGCTGGAGTTTAACTAGCTAAAACCATATAAAGCACTGGCGAGCTTCCCTCTGCTTGTCCACCCTTCCCGTTAGAGCTTTGGTTTGAGGGGTTAATAGGAGCTCAATGGGAATAATCGCTTTCCTTAGTAGTGACTCACTGGAAGCAGTGTTATAATAGCTGGCATTTATATAAACTCGGGGAAGCATCTCAGAGTTCTGAGCAGTGGTGTAGTTTGACAATGTAAAGATAGACCGCAGTTGAGACCAGGCTCGCTGTGGTCATAATAACTATTCTAGCAACATCATAAAGCCGGTGGCATCACAGCATCTTCATTGTTTCACTGTTGCCGTGAACTCAAAGGTAATCTGAAATATACCTGAATATACTTAGGACTGTTACGTGTAAGTACATTTTCTTGTGCGTACATGCTCATGGTGACTCGAGCACTGCTCCCACTTGTGAGGGTGACCTTATAACTCATTATTTCAGCACTCAATACCACATCTATTTTCATTGGTGGCAAGTGTTACTGCTCAGTGGTGATCTGTCATTAGAGGCAAACCTTCTCAACTGTTTCAATTGGCTGTCACAAAAGAATCCCAACCCCCTTTGTCGCAATAGCCCAACACTCCCTCTGTCATGATAGCCAATTTAATTAAAGTTGCTAGGTTACTGGGGAAGAGAATTGAATTGTGTCCTTAGTAACCTGATGCACGTGCACACAACATTTTTTTTGTTGTCAGGTAATGCAAAGGCATTTATTTCTGAACAATATAGGGTTGGTCAGAGAAACAAACGGAATGATCATGGAGGAACGAGAAGTTTGCAGAGACTTAGGAGACAAAGAGAGCGAGAATGTTACAGAGACTCAGAGAGACTGAGAGAGCAGGGGAGGCTAGCCTGAAAAGTGCTTGGGATTTCTGCAGAATAGCCAATAGAAAGCAATCTGTTTCTGTTCCACTCTGTTTGAATTTAGCCTTGGAAGAATGTGGGACATTCAACAGAATTTTATTTTTTATTTTATCTCCCAAAGTTGGTTTGAATATCTCGCCCTTTCCTAGCCACCCAGCAGGCTGATGGTTATTTACTTTCTTCAAAGTTGCAATCTGGTTTTCCTTGCTATTCCTGCTTTGTATGCAGCTGTATGTGGTCTAACCCTTTCATTCTCACTTCTTATTTGTTTTCCTAACTCTCCTGTTGATTATTCTTTACAGAAGTCCTCATATTGATCTGTGAGTCAGAGACTGAGCAACCAGCAACTAAAACATAGACTGACTCTTAACTCATCCATTCTACCTCATAGCAAATATCCCAACAAAAACTTTAAAAAACATAAAACCATTTAATCCGTATGTTTTAAATTTTGAAAAAAATTGTAAATAAAGTATACAAATTTACCGGTTCCTGGACTTGAGTAAATTTTGACTCTGTGTTTGTGTGTGTAAATGGATGAGTAACTGTGGTGCTTAAACACATACATATCCCAAACCAATGAAGATCCACATAGAGAATGGCAATTCATTCTATGACTGACGTTATGTTGAATGACATAAGATAATTTTTATTCCTAAAAATGCTTAGTATCATATCAGAAGGAATTAATTGTATAGTGGAAAACAATTAGTAATGACGATCAGTGTGGCTGTTTGCAGTCTCCCTATGTGGTTTCCATTCAATGGCTTCTGGTATCATAAGTTCTAAAAACATTCTATCTAATTGTTCTCCTTTAAGATGTCTTTTTCAGGGTTATTTTCAGAAAATGTCATTTTTTGTGTAAACTACTTTCAACTATAAACCATGCATACAGATAAAGCTCTGAACTAGTTAACAAGGTTAAATAAATTAATGCTGGGTGCTGCCATTTAACATAGTATATTTTTAATAGTGCAGTTAATGGCTTCTTCATCTCCGTGTAATTCACACCTCTTGCATTTTAAGATATTTTGCTAATTTGTATAATTTTGTAATTTTGTATATTTATCTGTTAAGGTCTCATTTTCATGTTGCTGTTTTTTTCTGTTTCTTTCTTTGAATTATCTTTGGGATTTTGAAGAGACTGAAAATTATATACATCTACAGGCAAAAATATGCACAGGTGAGCAAAATGCAACAATTGTTAATTAAATTCATTGAATCACATTTTCACCAATCTGTTTCCTTCCATTCTGCTTTTAAATCTAAGGGACAATATGTGAAACATTGCAATCATACAAATGCATTTCTTATGTGTGTTTACATTTGTGGTAAATTTTCAGGATGCAAATGCGTTCTTTTTCAAAATGTGTGGCAAAAATGTATATTTCTTATTTTTAAATCACAAGGTGTATGCGTGTGTATATATTTGGGAGAGAGTTTTGGGGGAACGTTGTACAAAAATTTAACTGAAGGATTGCAATTTTCGGAATCTCTGGTGATTATGGGACTGGGTTGTTCATATATTCGTAGAATGTTATGTTACAGAAACAGGCCATTTGATCCAATAAATTTGCGTTGGTATTTTTCTCCTTTTTTTGTTTTTGTTTGCCACATTTATTGTTTTTCAGCCACTTAATCCGATTCCAAACACCTGCTCACTTTCCATACCTTTAAACGTTTCTCTTCTTCAAGTACTAATTTCTTTAAAAAAAGATTTTGTGCACTCCTTCCGTTTGTATTTTGTACATGAGAAGCGGAAATGGCAGATGTGTTAAATAGTTTCCTCATACTACTTTTCACAAAGGAAGACTGCGGTCAAATTCCAGATCCAGCTATTTTGACACAGGAATCTATAGTACAAGTAAACATCAGTAAGTCATGTGTTCAAGCAAACTTAGGGGTCAGAATTCTGGTAGTGGTCATTGAGAGAGTACGGCCATTTTTGTTACACTAAATGTGTGCCACAGCAAATATGCCTTTCATGGCGTACTTTACTGAATGCTGTGGATTAGAAGCCAGGGCAACACCAGAAGTTACTTAGGTATATCACCAAGTCATTTAACCACATCAGCTTGTCAAGGGTGGAGTGGCCATGGCAGTCTTTGAACTGAAACATCAATTAGATTGTTTTTAAACAAAATATATATTTATTTGCTGATATATATTCATGCTTGTCTCACACAGTATCAAACCCGTTACAGGACACAACAGATCTGGCCCCTTGGGGTGGGGGGTGGCCTCTGCGCGCTCCACTTTGGTGGAGGGACCAAGGCTTCCCCACATCGGGGCTCTGCCGTCCTATGCAGGGCGCAGTTACAAATGGGGCCTTATACCCACTTCCTGTCCCTCCCCTCTTAGTGGGGAGTACAGACAGGTTCACAGCACGCAGTCTACGCTCCTAAATAAAGAGCAGTGCATCCTGCAAACAACCAAAACCTGCAAATAGCCACAGCCCCTAGCAAAGCCTGTGCAAATGCCACCCCATCCGATAAGAAAGATGATACAGATCTACAGTGATAATGGTCCATAGGTGATACCTATAAGAAAGATTAAAACTCGAGGAATTCTGTCAAATTAACTACTTGGTTGAAACTTGATTTAAACACAGGAAGCTGACAGTAATGGGTTGCATAGTTTCTTTATATCAGTCTTTATTTGTGAAAAAAATCTTCTGTCCAATAATGAGTGGAGTTCTTTAGGTATCTCTTCTGGGTCCCCTGATATTTACATTTTCCATAAACAATTTTAAGAAAGGAATGAGTCTTAGTCTGAAATTTGCTGAGGATACAAAGCTGTGTGGCCAAGTGACAAATAATGTACAAGGAAAAAAATAGCATTGAAAAAGATCTGACTCAGTTTAGAAGGTGAATATTAATGTAGATGAACAAATATTAGAATACGAAACAGTAAACATATGTACATAATGAAAGGCTGACCATCGGCAAAGGAAAATGGAAGAGGATTTTAATTACTGATTATTTAAGAAAGTTTCCTAAAAATGTGAAGCTATCAACAAAGCTAATGCACATTTCCAAGGGTTTATAACCAATCATTATAAAATTATTCCAATCTTGATTAGATTAGATGTGTCAGACCAAATTTGTAAAATGGTGTGCATTTTTTGTCATTTGGCTTCAAAAGAACTTTTAACTTGTTGGGAGAAAGCTTCAGAGAAGTGAGAAAGATCATTCTGCAACTTATGCTCTTAAGTTACTAGGAGGGACATTTGTTTTCATTGGAAAAAAAGAGGTTGAAAAGCGATGTGAATGCAGGTCTATCAAATACTGAAATAATGTAGATGTAAGCAAGGTATTTGACTCAAACTGTGTGCACTGAGCTGGAGGACACAAGCTTAAAATTAACAATCCTCAAACTAGCCTCAAACTAGACTTAAACGGATCAATTTCAAGGTATCTCCCTTGTTTTCAAATTCCTTTATACCCTCTCACCTCCCTATTTACTTACCCCCCACTCCACCACCTGCTGCCTCCCCTCGGCGAGCTCTGGCCTCCTGTTTGTCTCTCGTCCCCTCCTCTCCACCATCGGTGGCCGTGCCTTGAAACTATGCCCCAAAACTCTGGAACTCTCTCCCTCAATCCCTCCTCACCTTGCCCCCTCCCTCCCCACCTTGAAAGCAATATTGTCAAGGGGATGGGGCAGGGGGTGGTCATTAGGCCAGGGCTGATTCGTGAGGATGTCAAAATGGATGATTATTGTGGAGGTATTGCATGAGAATCTGTTGGGAAATGGATGGAATAGAATGCCTGAAAGGTTAGATTATGCATGGCCGGAGAAGGAGTGGATTTAATTGGCCAAGTTTTCTTTTTCTGGTCTATACATTCTTATGTTCTTATTTACACAGGAACACAATGATCACTATGCCTCTGAATGATGTTTTATTAGAACACTTTGTGACATTGATAGTCAGTTTCATTGCCTTTAGGCAGTTGTATTATTTTAAATCTAATTACTCAAATGTTTTCCTTGTTGTCATTTGCACCTTGGCAATTTCTTTGTTTTGAGGTGCAGGTGATACCTTTGATTTCCCTCATATGGTTACGTTTTGATTACCAGCTTGAATCCAATTAGGTTGCAAAGTTTTTTTAAAATGGGAGCAAACATCATTAATATAACTTTCATCTATTATCATTAGTAACCGCTTCCCAGTTCATTGATTGTAATTTACCATTCCAATTTTCGCAGCCCTTTGTTTATATTTTCTGCGCTAGACATTTTTTCAAAGCATCTCAAAATGTTCATAGAATACAATTTAGAAAAATACAACAATAGTTGGAGATAATAGCGAAAGGCATTTACTCATTGGGATCAATTGCAACAAACAACAATTTGCATTTATATAGCGCCCTTCATGCAGGGAAGTGTCTCAGAGCGCTTAACAGTGTCGGAGCCTGACGCTGAGCCGGGGGGGAGGAGGCTGTAAATATGGCCGAAGAGGCAGATCTTCAGGTGTGATCTTAAAATTGGGAAGGAGAGAGCAAGGCACAGGGATTGAGGGAGAGCAATCCAAAGTATCGCCGAGTAGTGGCTGAAAGCATGGCCACCAAAGGTGGAGCAGAGAGAACGTGGGACAAGCAGGAGGCCAGAGCCAGCCGAGCAGAGGTGATGGATGGTAGAATGGGGAGTAAGTAGGTCGGAGAGGTGGGGAGGTGCCAGGGCGTGAAGGGATTTATAGATGAGTGAGGATTTTGAAAGGATCTTGGAGGATCCTTTCCGTGATAAGGAGCCAGTGGAGCCTGGCAAGGATTGGTGTAATAGGGGTATGGAGTTTTGTGCGGGTGAGTATAAGGGTGGCGGAGTTTTGAATTAATTGGATTTTGTGGATAGTGCAGCTGGGGAGGCCGGCGACGAGGGCATTGGATTTGTCAAGGAAGGAGGTGACGAAAGCGTGGAGCTGTCTCACTAGGGTGGATGAGGGAGGAGAGATGCTGGAGGGGATAGCGTGATCGACTGTGTCAAACGCAGCGGAGAGGTCTAGGAGGACAAGGAGGCAAAAGGAGCCCTGGCCACAGAGAGAGAGGATGTCAGTGGTGACCTTAACGAGGTGGGAGCAAATTTGATTTAGCAAGGAAAGGCAAGTTAGAAATGGGTTGGTCATTTGTAAGGTTCAAGGGACCGTAGGTGTTTTTTTTTGAGGAGGGGAGTGATGACAGAGGTGTGAGGGGGAGCGGCTCAGAGCCTAAGGAGAGGGATTGGTTGATTGTGTCAGCCAGCAGTGGGCAGAGGAGGGGTGTTCAGTGACCACAGTTGGGTGGGGAGGAGGTCGAGGCAGCAGGTAGTGGGTTCATATGTGTGATAATGGTTGAGAGGGAAGAAAGAGAGATGGGGGCAAAGGAGTGTAGAGTGGGGGCTGTGGTAGGAGCCATGGCAGAAAAAGTGGGTGATGCAGAATGCGTTGAGGTGGGGGGGTGGACATCCTAGGGGACACCGGGGGGCGAGGCAGGCTCTTATCTTTTCGATGAAGAAGTCCAAGACCTCTTGGCACTTGGCATTAGATGTGAGGATCGAGAGTGCCAGAAGGTGTGTGCAGAGGAGGTGATGAGTGTGGGAGAACAACACTTTGGGGTTATTTTTGGCCTTCAGAATGGCCTAGGAATAGAAAGCAGTTTGGGTCGTGAGAGGAAGAGGTGGTAGGTACAAAGATGCTGGAGCCACGTCTGGCGGTGAACTATGAGGCCAGTTTTGTGCCATTTGCGCTCGAGGGTCCGGGTTTCGGATTTAAGGGAGTGGAGGTGGCTGTATACCAGGTGGAGCGGGTGAGATGGTCCTCGGTTTTGGGGGGGGGCAAGAAAATTGAAAGTTGAGGAGAGACGGTTCAGTAGCTTAATGGGATTGCTGTAGGTGGAAGGCCAGAGCAGAGAGGGCTCACGGATGAGAGGGCAATCGTGAGGAACTCGTGGGTGGGGGGGGGGGGCGAAGAGAAGCTTTTTCCAAGGGTGGAAAAAGATGGAGGGCTTGGAGGAGGGGATGATGATACGAGAAGTGAGGGAGATGAGGAAGTGGCCAGAGATGGCATTGTTGACAGATTGGAGATGGCCATATTAATGACAAGATTGAGGAGTGGCCACGGTTGTAGGTGGGGGAGTTTATGTTGAGGGTGAGGTTTAGGGTGAAGAGGAGGGCAGTGAAGTCAGAGGAGGTGGGGCAGGGGAAGTTAAGGTGAAGGATGAAATTGACTATTATGAGCAGGCGTTCAGTGAGAAGGTAGAGAGAGGAGAGAGAGATATGTCTGAGAGGAAGGAGCTGGTTGGGTGGTTGGGGACGGTAGACGAGGAGGATTTTGAAGGAGAGTAAGGAAGGATGGTACAGGGTGAGGTGCTCAAAGGAGGGGAAGGAGCCATAGGAGTAGGGGGATAGACCGAGAGAGATTTGGGAGAATAGGGCTACCCTGCCGACATGTTGATTGCATCAAAGTATTACAGCTCATGTGGCACAATTTACTTAATCAAATATGAACAATTTATCATAATTTAAAAAGCTACAATCTGAAGGTGTGATTGCCCATTTCCCGTGGAAATTTTTTAAAAAATGTTTAGGAACTGTAGCTGATAAATTTACCAGTTTATTAACAAGGACAATTTGTTTACTCTTTTGGGGGGAGAAACAGCTATGGTTAAACAGGAAATGTTTTCAAACATAACGCATTTGAAGTTGCATTCAAGAGTTCTGTTATAAAATCTTGAGAAAACTACAAAAACATCGAACACATATTAATTCTAAAAACTTTGAAATAAAGGAAAATATTTTAACCTTACGTTAACATTCTGGTGCATCAATTCTACTGCAGTCTCCAAAGAGTTAATTATGTGCTGGTTACGACACGAAGAAATGAATAAGGCTAATGCCGTTCTGAGGTGAATCTGAAGCAGAAGCCTTTTTTTTGTGATTGGTATTTTGTGACATGCCAAGCCTGACAGTGTGGTCTCTCTCTGAGATGTACTATTTACAGAATTAATGTTGTTTTAATGAGTATACATTGGTTACTGAAGCATTACAATGGCAGTGCAGGTGTCAGCTGTTAAATGTCAGTGGTGAGCTGAAAAGGTACAAGCCTGCGTTATTTATGACAGAATGATTAAAGCCACAAGAAGCGATAAACTCAAAAGTCTGCTTCAGTCAGGGAACACTTTGCTATGTGGCTTCAGCTCAGACACTCTCCTTACAGATCTAATCTACAGCAAAAGGAAGTTGTTTTTTTTATCAGAACGCACATCTCTTCTGCTCAGCTAAACCTCATCTCTCAGGAGAATTGCATTATCTTGCAGGATCTAACGGTGGCTGCAGCAGAGCTCAGGCTTGCAAAACTCAGGGTGCAGAATGTTTGTGCACAGAGAACCGATGGCAGCAAGTTGTTAACCTTAGGTTATATTAAGTTTAAACCTCAGGGTAGGATAGTGCTTTTATTACTTTTCTTTCTGTGCCTGATATTTCCATTATTAGTGGGTAGATTGGTTCCACTTGCTTCAGTATTTGTGCGATCTTCTCCAGCTGCCTCTGTTAGGCTAATATTGGGGATGGAGTGATCATCAACTTTTATAACAGCCAAATGGAATGTTAAAGGTAAAGGACATGGTTAAAAGTTGAGTACCAAGAGAAAAAATACAATAGAACACTTTTTTTCCATGGACCAGCAAATGGTCATTTAATCATTACAGGAAATGAGTAGACCATTTAAAAAAAGACTTATGCAATGTGAGAAATATAAATGTATTATTTTATTGATGACAATGTGACGTTCTTCTGGTTTCCTCCAGTGGCAGATTGAGAATTTGTAAATGCCATATCTGTTGTGCACATGTTTCTTGAAGTCCTATGCTTGATGTCAAAATGGATGACATGATTATTCTCCAATTGTTTTGATGTACTGATCCAGGCATTCTGAGAAAATTATTTTCCACTTGTCAGTAAGTATAACTAGTGGAAAATACCCCAGGTGTCTCAATACTGGAAATATCCAGTACTGTTCCAGAGACATTTGCAAGATCAAAAATGCAAGGATGATTTATTATGTCTCATGTGTGGGACACAGTATTTAGATGTGAAATAAATCTATTTATCTGAAAATTCCAGATGGGCTCTAGTTACATCCTTGTTGATTCTTCTTTTAGTATTAACAAGCAAATAGTCTGAAAGGATAATTGCTGTAATCTGCAGAACTGGGGCTTGGTTTTGAAAGAAGCCCAGTAAGCTGATTCACAACAGATGAGCTGTTTTCAGCCCATTTGTAACTTTGGAAATTTCACAGGAGTTCATGTGAATTGCTCAATATTTAAAGCCAATTTGAATGTGTGAACTTCGCTGGATGGTGACCTTCATAATAATCTGGCATTTGGAGAGGTTCTGTGCAAAATCAGAAAGCTGAAAATGGTATCTTGCTCATCCAAGAAAACACTTTTTTCTTCTTCCTGAATATATCGCATTGTGGGAGGCCAGGGATTTTGCTCATCAATAAAAGTAAAACTTTTTTTGTATGAAATTGGACAATTGTGGCATGCCTTAGAATAGTTTTCACTAGTTTTAAGGTTTGATTTGGGAATGTTGTGGTGAAACTGAATAAAGGATCAAGTAGATCCCTGTCTTCCTTGCAAGTATCAAACAAATCCCTTGAAATCTTTTAAAAGACCGAGCAAAGCATTTGCAAGGTCAGTTTATGAAATGGTCATGTGTTGCAAGTGACTTTGGGACATCACAACTGTTTTGAAACTTTGAGGACATTGGGATAATGACTTACGGGAATTTGCATAACAAAAAGTGACTTGCAACTATTAGCAGAACCTGATTGAATGTATGCATTTTAAATTCACTGAGCATTGCCTGTAAAATGGAAATTTGATTGTGAAAGTTGCAATGTGTAATCCTGAATATTGGCCGGAAAATGTTTCTATTTTGCAATTAGTGTATATAGTGCAGTTTAAGAGCTGAATAAACCATCTCTAATGCAAAAGAAAAAACACTGCAGGTTTTAACCAATGTTCAAAGTTGTTTTAAGAGGTTTAATTAAATTATTAATGAAGATGACAATAGCTCTTGTGGGAACATGGTGAATGCCTAGTGAAGATCAAGCTGATTTTTAACTCCAGCTTTCAGGTTTCAAGTGTTATAGTACTTGTTCTCACCTACCCTCATTGGAAACGTTTTACTGGATCATATCAGAATTGCCAGATAGTGCGCTCGGTCACACTGCAATAACAGACCACTGTTTGGTTAATTACAGAACAGAACACACAGAGGCCATTTTGTCAGCTGAGAGAAGATACGTCAATTAAATATGGATTTATACTTATCATAGGTGATGATACGGTTCGAAAAGTAGAACAATGCCATCTCCAGCTTGCCTATTATCCTCGGTCTAACATATCAAAAATCTTTAATGTTATTTTTGAAATTGATATTGCCTTCCTCAAATTTTATCTATGAATTTCATTCCTTACCCTTCTCTCCAGAAGGCAACAGTGGAGTCTTCACCACTACCCTGTTTGAGCTCTGAGCATTTGGGGATCAAGTCTACACTTTTCCTAGTCTGTATGATTCAGCATGACACTTCATTGTGCATTTGCCCACTTTGCCACTGGCGGGGAACTTTGAGAACTTTAATAGCCAAGTTATAATCAACATTTAAGTTTAGATGTTTGTTAGATCCTTTTTGATGATTGATACCAAATGTGGATGAATTCATCTTCTTTCCATTTACATTGTACTGACTGTGGGAGGCAAAACGTTACCACAAGAGCTATTGCATGTCTTGACTAACCATTACCCTAGTGGAGTTCCATAGTTAGTGGTTAGCGCGCTCGCCATGCAAGCGAGAAGACCAGGGTTTGATTTCCTTGGGCGGGGCGAAACCGTAGGCAGGTTTCCTTACTCTACCCGCCTCTGTTTACCTTGTAGTAAGTAATTGTGCACAGCAGTGCCCCACAACAATCGTGGATTGAGTGACCCTTTTTTTTTGAGGGATTGCGCGCTACATTGCCCCAACAATTGGTTGATTGCTTTCCGGCAGTAGTAATCCCTCCAACAAAAAATAGGTCACTCAATCCACGATTGTTGTGGGGCACTACTTTGTGCAATTGGCGGTTACATTTCACCCACAAAATACAGTCAATCCACTTTGCAATATATTCCATGAAACACTTTGAGCCGTCTCAACGACGTGATAAGGCGCTGTATCAAAAATGCAAGCATTAATTAAATCAATTAACCAATTAATTTCTTTCAAGATGCAAGTGCGCAGTTATAGCAACAACAGCAACTTACATTTATATAGCGCCTCTCACACAGGCTAGTTTCATGAGGGGTGCTATGTAAATGCTATTTCCAGCTGTCCAGCATCCATGTGTGACATTTGCTGCAGAATATTGGAACTGTTAGACATTTTTACTTTGAAATATCTATGTTCAAGAAGCAAATGAATCAGATTCAGATGTGAGTCAGACTTTCAGCCTTGTCATCATTTTTGCTACAACTTAGCCTTTTATATAGTTCATCTCTCAGAATGCTTCCAGAACTTATTTATCACAGACATGTGTAACAAGCCACTGATAAATGTATTAAGACCCCAGAAACAGAATAGTAGCTTTTTTTTAGTCTAATAATATTCCTTGCATCTAATATTTCCATTGGAAAGACATTATCACAAGTTCACAGGATAATTGTATATTATTGATTATTGGTCAGGATGCCAGGATAAACTCTCTTCTCTTTACGAATAATATCATGGGCAGTCAGAACCTTGGTTTAACACCTCAAAAATAATAGTTGAAAACATGATTTTGTGTGCTGTCTTGCTTAGACACTTACAGATAGAATCGTAAGATGTAGGCCAGCATTTTTCTATGTACGAATGATTCTTCCCTTTCCTTGACTAACCAGTTTCCTGTTTTTCAATACTTCTGAAAATGCAAGACTGCAGTGCTGGTTTCTGCCAAACTTCAGTCAGGAAACGAAGGTTCCAACAGCAGTGTTACTATCCAAGCAAAGTTTCCAGCTGTTAACTGAAGTAAATGGAATAAATGTTCAGCCCCCATACTGGGGTTAAACACATTAGACGCTATGTTATAAATAGATACTGTGTTTTTTGACTTGTGCACCTACGCGTTGCGGAGATGGGTCTTCTTAACTTTGTACTTATTGGTAACTGTTACTGAGATTATGTTAGTACTTTGGACTGATAATCAAAGCTGACACTCCAAAATAGTGTGCTGCCTTGTTGGAGGTGCCAGCCAAGTGAGATGTTAAACCCAATATCCCATTTGACCGTTCGGTTAGATGTTACAAATCCCATGGAACTATCCGAAAAGAGAATGGAAGGGAACAGACATTGCCTTGTGCAAAATAATGCGGTATGAGCCTTCAATATATAGTCATTATACTTCATAGTTTATTTTGTGAAGCAAATTGAGATATCCTCATGACGTGAAAGGTGCAATACCAAATGCAAGAATTATTATTTTAATTTTGTTTCCTTTTTCTGCACTGTATTTGTATGTATATGAATTCTTCGGAGTGTTTCAGCATTACATGGAAGTTCTGAGAGCAGGGCCAGATTAACCAATACACCGGGTAAAATATGGTTTAGGGCCCCAAAGCCTGAACCTGATTGATGCATTGTATCTCCCGCCTGTGCCTCTCTTCCCGTTGTTCTCCACACTGCCTCAAAAGAGGCTACAGGAAGAGAAGCGCAGCAGGAAGCATGAGGCAGTCCGGAGAGCAGGAGCCGTGACTAGCAGCAACAGAGATCATCTTAATGGCACTGGAAAAAGATTTTGATGCAGACAATGTTGTGAATTTGTGCACTTTCTGGATTTCATACCACATATTGAGTGTGAGAAAATTTTGTGAGAAATGCTAAAGTATATGAAGCAGAATCACTTTCAGTGACCTCCCCATGTGAAAAACGCTATTCAAATGTAATTTTGTTGTTGTTGGTGGAATCGACATTTCCAAATGTGTCAGTTGCTCTTCGTATGTTCTTAACACGACCAGTAAGAGTCTGTGAAGGTGAACCCTCATTCTCAAAGATGATTCTCATCAAAAACTCACTCAGTGATCCAGGATAGATTGAATGCATTCGCATTTCTGTCTGTCGAGCACTATTTGACACGAGGTTTTAATCACGAGGAGTTGATATATTTGCAAATATGATGTCATGCAAGAAAGTATTTTAAAAAGGTATTGTTGCATATTTTGCATGCATAGTACAAAGGGCCCCTAAATGTGATCTGACATCAGCCCCCACCCCCCCACCTAATCCCTTAATCTGCCCTCGATTGAGAGTAATGTCAAATGCATTAAAATGATGGCTTCAAGAGTCAAGTACACTATAGATAGTGGTTCCAATCTCTGTGCCTTCTCTTACACAATTTAATAAATTGTATCCAGTGCAATTTGAATCCATATTTATCAAGAAGTGTAGATCTGAACAACCTTCCAATGGTTGCGAGTTATTATCAACAAAGCAAAGGTGAACCTGATCCCACTTGCTCCGCCACAATACCAGAGCACCTTCCACAATATCATTGTAGATACACTCAACACAAATAAGTACCTATTTTGTAATTGGACCCTCAAACAAAAATCATCATAGATTATCTTCGACAAAAAGCAGAAATAAAAATAGATTCCTTAGGATTTTCACAAGTAATCAATTGCCAAGAATTTGTTTCAGTGATTCATATCTCAGTCTTCACTCAATATCTCTGAGCCTGCTATACCGGATATCTTATTTAAAATAAGATTAAAAGCAAAAATTAAAAGGACGCACAGTGGGCTGAAATAAAGCCTTTGCGATCTTCACTAACAAAAACTAACATGAAGGCATTTTGATTTTGAAAATACCTGAAGGAAAACCATTCCATGTTGGGGGAGGGTCGATCCAAAACCTATCATTAACGACAGATTGCAAGGATATGTTTTAAATTGCATTTTCCGCCCTCTGTGATAATGATCACCAGTATTAATATTATAGTAATATTAGTAACTTTGTAAACTTTATAATTTGCTATTTTTACAAATGTTGCATTGATATTCAACAGTCCCCGTGAATTCTTTAATTTGCTAATCTAAAAAAAATCTACACGGGAGATCTACATGGGCACGTTTTTTAATCCTTCAAAAAAGGACAGTTCGTCTTGAGATTTATATTTGATTAAACATTTGTTCAACCTCAATTCCTGCAAGGATCACACAGCAGCACTTAATGAGAATGAGATGTAATGGGGATGTTTCTGTGTTGTAGATACTGTGTCCTCCTCTCGCATACTGAATGCTAAACATTTGCTGACCTGGGAAGGCAATGCAAGCACATTTATTAAAAGGGAACTCGATTCCATTGAGAATACTATCACCCAGGGTATAATTCTGTTCCCTATGCTTTCTCCCAAAATGCATAATTTTGCATGATTCCGTGGTGAAGTGCATTTTTTTCGCAAATCTGCCCACTCCATTGTATCTTCCTGTGCTCTTTATTACTATTAACACCAGCTCCTAATTTAGTCTCATCCACAAATACAGACATTATTCTGTCAACTTCTGGATCCCATCATTGACATTCATAGAGAACAAGAGAGGTCCTAAAACCGAACCCTGAAGCATTCCACTAACTACTTTCCACCAATCAAAAACGATTGCTTAATTCGCACTGTCTGCCACCTATCCTTCAAGTATTTCTCTATTCATTTTGATATCTTTCAATCTATCCCATGGGCACTATTCAAAAAGAGAAGGGAGATTCCCCCAATGTCCTGACTTTGATGCTGCATCAAAAGAGTCATTCAAAACGGACCTGGATAAGCGCTTGAAGAATAAATAAATGGATATGGGAAAGTGGGATAGATAGAAAGGATGATTTACAAAAACGCAGTGGACATAATGTGCTCAAAGGTGCTGAAAACGTGTGTTGAAAATATCTACATTTCTAATTAAAGGATCATAGGATCATAGATCTAATGAGGAAAATCATAGAAAAGGATTTGATCCCCATCCAATCAATTTCCAAATTAGACAACTTTGAAACAATCCCAGAATAATCCCCATTTTATGGTTCTACTTCTCTACACTTGAATTAAAAATTCTGCAAGGCATTTAAACAGGCATCAACTAGCACAAAATTCTAATTAATCCAAATACATACCTTTTACAAAGGCCACTTCACGTCCTACAATTTCTGAGATGAGAATCTGAAGAAAGGTTAGTTATTAGAGATATATGAATGGAATTTGATCCTTTTCCACCTAAATTCTTTCCCTGCTTTAAGTCCTTTACAGTTTTATTAAAAATGAATATCCCCTTAAATCAGGTTTGTATTTTCTAGGAGACCTGAATTTTATTATTTGCTCGCATGAACAACAAAAAAAGGCCAATTTGAACCTTTTCTGTAAACCTGCAAGAGTCAGTAAACTTCTCCTTTGGATGAATGGGCACAAGACGTAATTTCCATAATATCCTTTGAAAGCGTGATAGTTGTTCATCATCGATGACTTCAGATGTACTTTGGGGTCATTTTGGAAGCTTTATTGCCAGTTTCGTCTCCTCTCCTCCCCCACAGTTTCTAACTTGCTGCAGTATGGATGTCAGCAAATCCTGTTACCTCGCCTAAGTGGTCACATATATGGCAAGAATAAAATTAGAAGGCCTAAAGTAAACTAGATAACAGATCACATTTTCCCACAATAAAAGGAGTTCATACTCTGCCATTCAGGAGAAGTATAGAAGCGCAAGGTAGCAAATATCTGATATTAAGGTGAGATATTTGTCAGTGATAAATTTGTTTTCAATTACACACTTTTTTTGCAAAGCAAAGGAGGAATTAACCTTTTTAATATTCCTGCACCACTTGAGATTGTTTTCTTATGTTTCTTAAATATATTTGTATTTTCTAGGGGGGGGTTGAAATGTATTATTTGCTCGCGTTATTATGTGCCCATTCATCCAAAGAAGAGGCTGCAGAAGAGATTTACCAGAATGGTACCAGGGATGAGGGACTTTAGTTATGTGGAGAGATTAGAGAGGCTGGGATTGTTCCCCTTAGAGCAGAGAAGGTTAAGGGGAGATTTCATAGAGATGTTCAAAATTATGAGGGATTTTGATAGAGTAAACAGGGAGAAACTGTTTCCATTGGCAGGTGGGTTGGTACCAGGGGATATAGATTTACGATAATTGGCAAAAGAAACAGAGGGGAGATGAGGAAAATTATTTTTACGCAGAGTTGTTACGGTCTGGAATGCACTATCGGAAACTGATTCGATAACAACTTTCAAAAGGGCATTGGATAGGTACTTGAAAAGGAAACATTTGCAAGGATATTGGGAAAGAGCAGGGGAGTGGGACTGATTGGGTAGCTCTTCTGTGCTGTAATTTTCTATGATTCTATGGTTCTACGTGTGCATCTGCAAAAGTGGAGTAAAAACTTAAAATTAAACAATCCATATTGTTTTGAACCGTGGAATGACATTTTGTCCAGCTAAATAAAATGGCCCTAAAAGACCTGCATAAATAGTGCAATGTAGAATCAATGATGTAATTAAATACTGTATTTTTAAAATTCTGCTTCATGTTAATTTTCAAGTCGAAATCAACTACAGTTAAATATCATTATTGCTGATGTGTTGGATTCAGTATCAGCTGAACTATAGAACGCCAACAAAATACAGTTACTCCATTTCACAGTATATCTTGTGAAAACCCCTCATAATTCTCTATCAGGTCACCCTCAACCTTCTTTGTTTCAATGAAAAAGTGCTAGTTCCTCCAGTCTCTTCTCCTAGGCCAAACCATTCCACTCTGATATCACCCTAGTAATTCTCCTCTGCACCCCATATTCTAATTGCAGTCTAACTAAAGATTTCTATGTCTTTAGCATTACCTATATACCTACAGAGTATTCAGGATATGGAATGCCCTGCTAAGAGGATTGAGTCAGAATCCATATTAGCTTCTATCTGCTATTGAGCATTGAGTTTCTCTAACTGGCTTTAAAGGAACCACTGCCAAACTCAAAGAAAATGTATATTAACTGGAAGTTAGTAATTAAGAGTTAATGAGGTTTCACTTTAATA
Organism: Callorhinchus milii; assembly: GCF_018977255.1. Classification (NCBI taxonomy): domain Eukaryota; kingdom Metazoa; phylum Chordata; class Chondrichthyes; order Chimaeriformes; family Callorhinchidae; genus Callorhinchus; species Callorhinchus milii. The sequence goes on from NW_024704743.1 coordinate 64,811,793, forward strand.
TTAGTTACAGGAAGGATGTGTTATGTGTAGCCACATGTCCTGTTTCAACTCATAACTGTTTCAAATGGCTGAATAAAGAGGTCAAAATTAACTTGAAGGCCAAACAGAAATATTTTAAGAGATGTAAAGAAAGAAAAAGTTCCAACAATTATAACAAAAAAATTCCATTGACAATAACTGAAAGGGGTATTATGAGGTGGGAGGGCAATAAAAGGCAATTATTTGTGGAATCTAAAGAAAGTATTCAGCTATGTTAGTAATATGGCACATTTAAGATTAGCAGTATTACAGATAAGGAATGGCAGATGTGTTAAATAGATTTTTCATATCAGTTTTCACAAAGTAAAACTGTTGTCAAATTACAGAGCTGGTCATTTTGACTTTGTTTTTGTGTAAACCAAGCAGGCTTTGGCGAGGTGGGTGTTAATCAAAAATAAAGCAAATGAAATTGTCTGTAACACGACTGGACGAGATGGGATATGCCCAGAATTCTCAATAGAATGAGAGGGAAAATGACAATTTTTGGTAAACATTGGAGCTGTACCTAAGACCTGGAGAAAGCAGGAACATGAAAGAGGTCATGAGCCATGAAACTGAAAATTGTAGGCCAGTTATCCTCATAATTATAGTGAGGAAAATGAGTCAGATTATTCACACAGGATGCTCAGCATGAGTTTAGAAGCCAGAGGTCAAGGATCACAAATTTCCTGGAATTATTCAAGGCAGTAAATGCATGATCAAGTAGATATGAATTATCAGAAAGCATTTGATAAAGTTCTGAGTGTGAGATGGATTACTGGCAAATCACCTAGCTGGACTGAAAATTGACTCAGCAGAAAGAAGCAGAAGATTACAATAAATGGAAAATGGTTTTGCCTGAGGCTACTCACTATAGCGGTGGAGTTCGACCACAATGTGTTCAAGTTCCACCGCTGTCCGTAATACTCATTATTAATAATAATAAACCTTGCTTTGATATATCAAGAGGATATATTTCACATCAAGAGGATGCCTCAAAGTGTTTCACATGATTTACTGTAAATGTAGTACGGTTATGACTATATTTCATAGGTGAATGATTTGGGGGAGGCTGTTACTTATCATTTAAAATTTATGGATCATACTAAACTATACAAGAGGAAATGAAAAGGAGTCCCAACGGCAAAGGTGGAGAAGAGAAAATACAAAGCTTACAGTCAATGTGCAGGTTTTTGCAACTAATAACAAACCAAAAAGAAGGTTATATCTCGAGCACATGTCAGTATTCTGGAAGTTAAAAGAAAAAAAGAAAATATTCTTAAGTCTGTGTAGATCATGAGAGAGATCATTTTTGGAACATGCTGTTCGAGACATTCTATCTTCAAAATGATTGTGGAGAGGAATCAAAGAGGAATAATAATAATCCTTGTATTTGTCATGCCACCCTTCACATTGGGAGGATGGACCAAAGGGTTCATCAGACTTACTGTGAAATGTGATGTGTTTTTTTTTGTAAGGGAACGCGGCAGCCAATTTGCGCACAGCAATGTCTCACAAATAGCCAAGAAGTGTGACTAATTTTATTTGGGGGATTGTTGGCCAAGACACCAGGAGAAACTCACTTCTCTTTTCAAATAGTGCCATGGGATCTTTAATATCCCCCCGAAGAGGCAGATGGGGCTAGATTTAACAAAGGAAAGTATCCCCAACATTGGACACACACCCAGACTGCATTGGAGTGTCAGCTTAGACTATATGATTTCCAAGTCCTGACTTGGCGCTTGAACCCACAAACTTCTGAGTCAGAGGTGAGAGTGCTACCAACTGAGCCAGGTTGAGTAACAACAGTTGGAACTCGCTTTACATGGAGTAACCTCTCAGAGCGCTTAAAGTAACAAGGAAGATTCCAGGAATTCGGATTTAGAAGTTATAGGAAAGGATGGGGAGCTGGAGTCCATGTTATGTAGATTGTAAATAATCTCTACATGTATTGCACTTAATTGTATCCTGATGTTCTTATAGAGTAGGTTCAGAGAAGCCTGAATGTTCAATTTCAATAAAATAATTATTTCCTGTAACCTCTTGATTCAGCAGAAAAGAACCCATGTTTTAGAGTCAAATATCAAATCAGACCAACAAATGTTTGATTTGATGTATTTGTTTAGATTCAATTATTTCACACAGTGAGTGGCGAATATGTGGAAAACACTACCTGGGAGTGCAGTGGAGGCAGATTGTGTCAGCAAATTCAAGAGGGAATCAGACAGCTATTTAATGAATTCAATCAAAGGACATGGGAGCGAGGGTAATGTAGGAATTTTTTGACATTGGAGCCAGTCCCATGGACCACAGTGGTCTTTTCCAATCCCGTACGTCCTAAGTTCCTATGATTGCTTCTATAAATATAAACTTGCTATCAGATGGTTATATTGCTAAATTAGGTTACATATTTTCAGTAATGTGCTGAGAGGAGATTTTGAGGAACCACATTTTTGTGTGATGCATCAAGCAGAAATTGTCTTCTGTCTCATGCTTTCCCTGATCATGACACAATGATTTGTATCTTCTCAGAATATTGGTTCAATATTTTTTATTAAATAGTTTTTATTTGAAAAATCTATGAAGTTCTCCATGTTATGGCATAAATTGTGTGAGTGAGCTGTCGAACGGATTATAGGGGAAAAAAACTCAAATGTATTCTAATTGAAAAACCAGTTACCTAGGGTGAAACGCACCTCTTTTTGTAGCCAAATATTCTTTCCCATCAAGACAGCTGTACAATGAAAGTTATCTAGTATCAAAGTGCAATCATTACTGTTGTATTTTCAATTATCTTTTATAATGAAGTTTTCCTCTGCTTTCATTAGTAATTCATTTCATTATTGAGCGTACTCGTTTTGAAAGATATGAAGAGGAAACGGACTGAATACGGAAGAATAAGAGGATTTAAACACATGACATTGTTTGATGGAAAAAAAGTCATTTATTTGTCATCCTTAATTCAAAGCAAAGTAGAAAGTTTTTAGATGATTTTGTGCAGCATTTTATTTTTTCCCTATAGCTATTCAGTAACTGCCCACAATACCTCTGTTTGACTGCAAGAATTGTAATCAATTTTGTATTTTAATATCTTAATGGGCAGAAAAAGTTATATTTGGCTGTTGTAAACCGATGGAATTTGGTCTAAATTATGAGCCGTATTATAGAAAAATGACTCGTCTATATATAATATGGCCTTTAAGACAGATGGACAGCACATATGATATAATTGCATTCAGGTAAATGTTTTGGTGTGTATGTCGTTATGTAGTTACTTCTTAAAATTGCTTAATAGAAAGATAAATGCATCCAAAGAGCTGATGATTATTTTAAGCAAAATTATTTTTCCCAAGAAAAATCAATACTCTTCACTTTCTTGTTTTAAAATTTTGTTTTTGGAAAGTTTTTATTCAGTTTTACTCTGAGAAATGTGTCACATTTAAATGAATCTTTTCTAAGAATGTTAACCCAATCAAAATCCTTTGCATGATAAGTGGCAGTAGATAAAATAATAGTTCATTGAACAGACCCTATCATGTCCATTTGTGGAGTACTGTAGCTCAGTGGTTAGAGCACTCGCTTTGCAAGCGAGAGACCTGAGTTCAATTCCAGGCAGGGCGAAACCTTGGGCAAGTTTCCTTACTCCACACACCTAATAATAATCCCTCCAAAACCAAAAACAATAATAAATTGGTCATTTTTAATCTACGACTGTTTGTGGGACATTGCTGTGCGCAGTTGGCTGCCGCGTTCGCCCACAAATATACAGTCAATTCACTTTACAGTGTGTTCTGTGAAGCGCTTTGGGACGTCCTCCCGACGTGAAAAGCGCTATATCAAATGCAAGGTTTAAATTTAAATTTAAATTATATCAGTTTAATGTTTTGGCTAAGATAATATTTGTAATACTCATAATATCTGTCGTGAGAAGATAAAAACTTTATTCACAATAGGTTTGGAGTCAGAAGATTGTGGGTTCAAACCCCAGGTTGGGACTTTGGCCTTATTGTTTAGGCTGACACTCCAGTGCAGTGATGGGGGAAAGCTGCAATGTTGAAGTGTTGTCCTTAGGATGAGATGTTAAAATTAGGTCCCATCTGCCTGTTCAGGTGTATGTTAAATGAAGTATTTGAAAAGAGAAGGAAGTTTTTCTAGGTTTCCTTACCACCAATCCTCCATTTTGTGAACCGCTGTGTTTACCTGTGAATACACAGTGACTATCCTGACCTTTAAAATTCTGTGATGCCCATGACATTCTTTGACAATGCAATAAGGTGTCAAATGGAATGATTATTTATTGATATTATTTACCCGCTGTGTAAAGAAATCTTTCCTGATATCTGTCCTGAAATTGCCCTCGGTGATCCTAAGTCTTTACCCACTTGTCCTGCAGTTTGAACTCAGCCATAGATACTTGATCTTATTTTGTGTACTTTACCGTTTGTATTGCGAGTAAATAGGAGAGTCCCTTTGTTACTGAAAAAATACAAATGTTTCCTTGATATTAGGTCACTATTTAAATACAGATGTGCAGAGAGTCCATTTTAGCCTGAGCACAATGTCTGATGTGGAGGAATTGGTACAATTTGGTATTGCCACTTTCAAAGCTGTTTCAATATCATAACCAGTAGCTGCAGTGCAACCAGAGCATCCAATAGTTGATAAAAGTAGAACTGGATATGATGTTAAGTGGATTTCTAACTTGTGTAATCAAGGTAGCACAATATGTGTGATAGCACTCACTTTGAGGTAAAATATGTTACAAAATTGATCATGTTGTAGTATAGTTTAGTGTAAAGGCTCTTGGCCTCTTCAACAACAACAACAAAAGCAATAACTTGTATTTATATAGTGCCCCTCACGCACGGTAGCATCCCAGAGCGCTTCTAACCCTTGCTTGAGTCCTGTTGTCTGATGCCCGAACCTTGATATTTGTTAGAAAATCTGCCCTCTCATGCATAAATACATATATACATGTCATTGTTTCTGCTATTGATATTGATTGATCTGATTTCTTCTGTATTCTGTGTCAATTGAATTTTGTGCTCCATTTTCTTCCAGCAAACTCTATTAAATTGGAAGCCCCAAGTGATGAAGAGAATGGGAGAGCCGGTGATGCCAATGGTGAAGAGTGTGCTGAAGATCTACGCATGATAGATACTTCTGGGACTAATATGAATGGACCTCACAATGGCCAAGACCACAAAACGTTTTCTGGAGTTGGGGGCATTCGACTTCCAAATGGCAAGCTGAAGTGTGATATCTGTGGAATAATTTGCATTGGGCCAAATGTCCTCATGGTGCACAAACGTAGCCACACTGGTAAAAACAGGCATCGCTTTTTTCTGTTTTTTACCTTCATCACTTTCATTCGGATTTTACTATGCCACATTTTTGCATGCTACTTGCCCCCCTCCCACTCCCAGCACCCTTGAAGAAAATTATCATAACCAGAATAGTAAAGCGCTTCAGATTTTAAATGAGAATGTGATGCCGAGATTAAAGTGAGAGCCTGAAAATGCATTTTTAATAAGTTTCCTTTTTTTTATTGTTCATTTCAATTTCTTTTTTTTCTAAGAAACAGTGAAAAAGCCACATTAAAAAAAACACAGAATGCCACAACATTAAAAAAAAACCATATCTGTTTATTCTGAAACTGCTGATCAGGAAGAGTGGCTCTTAACACACAATGATGCCGGCACTCTATTTAAATGAGTTTGAATCTTCATTGTGATGTGCCATTTTGATTTTAGAAAAAATTAGATTTTTCAGATCAAATTGACCTAGTCACTGAAGCATAGAGAAACTGGCAGGTTTAGTCTGAAAGGCTCATGTTATATCAAACTTGCAGCTGGCAGGAATAACACAACAGTAGAAAAGATGCATCCTTTTCTAAAATTCCACACTTAATATATTGAGGGGTTTTCTTCTAACAAATATACTCTGTCTTGCAGGGGAGCGTCCCTTCCAATGCAATCAGTGCGGTGCATCTTTCACTCAAAAAGGCAATCTACTTCGCCATATTAAGTTGCACTCTGGAGAGAAACCTTTCAAGTGCCATCTTTGCAACTATGCTTGCCGGCGTCGAGATGCACTCACAGGCCATCTACGCACTCATTCCGGTGGGTATTCCGCTCAACAACTTTATGAACTCAGCTATTAACCGAATGGTGCAGAAGAGACAGATTTACAAAATATGGGTTGTGCTTGTTTGCGCCTGTATGTATGGGTAATTTGTTGATGGTTGTAAGAAGGTGAGTTAATTAGGGTGCATTTTCTAAAAAATACTATAAGTAATATATTTATTTAAATTTTCAGTTTACACCTAGAAAAAGTACCTTGATAATGTTCCACAACTCACTTTCTTTGGTCATCCAGCTGTCTGACACATGTGATGTGGAAACCCATCAACGTTCTTTTAAGAATATCCAAACCAAAATGAGAGTTCCGCCTACACATGGAAATTCACGTGGATCGGAATGGAATTCGCAGCCTATCCTTACCTAGTTCTGGAAAGTATTAGGCGCAGGCTGACCAGAGCCAAGGCCTGGGACCCCAGAGTGTATTGGGGGGACTACTGGCGACTAACCAGCTAAAACTGCATAGCTTGCCATTGATATCAAGCTTTCCCACCTCTTGTCCAGCTAGGACTGCCCTACCCATTAGGGCTTTGGCTTGTAGGGTTAACAGGATTGTTTGTGGAGCACAGTGTTTATCATACAATGTGTAGATGCAATGGTTGCCAGCAATCATAATTAGTATTCAGCAATAAAATTCAGCAATATTTCACTTTTTAGATATTCGATGCTGGATGGTTTGAATCCTACAAAAGGATTTTTTGATGAACCACTATTTTTCATCTTAGTGGAAGTGACTGGTGGAAAGCATAATACTGATGGTCTGAATTAGCTGCACTATTATGGAAAGTGATTAGACTGGGAAAGAAAGTTTTCTTACAATTATTTAATTTTACTTTTTCCCTATAAAGTAACAACTAACAAAGTCCTTAAGACATAAAATTACTCTTGCCATTGGTGGCTTTGACAAAGTATGACAAAGTGGGCTTATAGCAGGAAAATCACTTTATAGATTCAAATCAGCAAAACCACTGGGCCTATACCAAGTTTATACTGCTATTTTATCTCCGGAGACAAGCATGTGTTGACAGGGAACTAATAATGTGCAATGATTAGTCTTTTCAGTTCTGTATCCATCCAGATACAACTTTCGGTCAGATCTCCTGTCCCTTTGCATACAGAAGATCTGATGAGAAGTCAAGTGTCTGGGCAAGTAGGCCTGGTGGCATTCCACACTTGTATAGACAGTTTCATGTAAGTGGAGAAATGTAAATGTGATATCAGTGTCAAGAGGAATTTCTCACCCGAAGTGAAAAAAAGTCTCGTTGGTTTGGAAATCTCTGACAGTAATACACAGATGTACTTGGACTCTGGGGATGCTTTTCTAATTTACTTCCCTGTTTTGTTAACACTTTTCTTTTTGTCCTTAACTTCCTCCCCAAAACATAGTCCACATCCCTGAGCAAATAATACATCAGGCATCATTGCTTATATGCACGCTATATCTAATCACTTCAGAAAGTGCTTCTCCCACTATTCCAATTGGGAAATAACTTTTCATCCACCCGCCCAAAAATATTTTCTCCCCAACAGTTGAGTATCACAGTTGTGAACCTGCATCTTACTACTCTGAAACATGGTGGATCAAAACTCGACTGGGTTGACCTAGTATTAGTCATTTGTGAAATCTATAAACCTTTGTTGAGGCTTCCACTGTCATACTGTTCCATGCAGAACTGTTGTCCTTTTATTACTGTCAAGTACATTGATTTAAAAATCATATTAAAATAAGCCACTTCAATGGAGGTAGTTTCATTGGTGAACTTAAGCAGTGTTCCAAATTCAATGCACATTGAAGCTTCCTTATACAGTATCTAGTTACTGGTGTGAGGCTAGTTACCCTTGAACCTGTAATGTACATTTGTAACCAGATTAAAATATGTGCAGTTAGATTGTATTTTCCACGCAAAGTGCATGCTCCAGTTTCCTCTGGATCTCGACCTAGTGGTCTAAGGCTAAGTTCCGGTTAATGCGGCTTTAACATTTTGTGGATTTTAGACATCATTCACTTTAAGACATTTTGTTTTGGGTCCCAGTAAAAAGACAGATTAATTAAGGGATGTGGAAAAGGGATGTGGAAAATGTTTTGAGCCACAGTTCAAGCTGAATTTCAGTTGTTCCTTAGTTTTCTTCCACTGTGTGATTCAGTGCGTGAGTAGAACCAGTGAAGGGAGTAATGATCTCAGTGTAACCAATATTGTTTTTTAACCTATTTATTCTGTGTTTAGGAATAGCTGTTCATAATAATAATACATTTTACTAAGTTTCTGCCCTCCAGCAGTTCAAGTGAATGCCTAACTCCTTGGATAGGCAGTTTTTAAACAGTGTCTTTAACTTTTCAACTCACTTACTGGAATAATTCATATAGTTACAGGAATGGTGCTATTAGAGTGTGTGGAGCATGCATATTATTATACACATTGACTATACACTAAAGAAATAAACACTTTGAAATATATGGGAGCTAACAAGCGGTGGCAGAAACAAATCCAACATCAATAAAGAATTGCAAAAAAAGTTGTTAGTTCTTAAGTGATCTGTTCTTGTTTTGTGCAGTTGGAAAACCTCACAAATGTGGCTATTGTGGAAGAAGCTACAAGCAGCGCAGCTCACTCGAAGAACACAAAGAGCGTTGCCACAATTACTTGCAAAGCATGGGCCTGCACAGTGGCATCTATCCAGGTACATAAATAGTTATGAACACTTCGCGGATTTCTGAGTTGTAATCCACAACCCCCAATAAATGTTACTGAATGAAGAAGGGATGGCTGGAGGAGTATAAAGAAATTAATTGTCCTTACTTTTGATATCTCCTATTGCCATGGAAACCCACAATTGTGCAAAATTCTAGCAGACAAATGGTTAAGGGATTTATTTGTTTTGTTTTGCGCTGATTTAGCAGAGTAGAAATATCCGTGAACAACACTAAATGGCGATAGCTCCATCCATCAAGGAAGCAATCACATATGGGAATATGAGAGGCCCTCCAAATAGGTTGTTAGGAAGTAACAAGAATCATTATAATAATCCTTGAATTTGGTACAACGCCTTTCACATCAGTAGGACATGAAATGAGTTTCTCTCAGTATCCTGGCTGACATCAGGATTTACAGGATTTACTGTAAAGTGCAGTGACTGTATTTTGTAGATGAACATGGCGGCCGGTTTGCACACAGTAATGTACAACAAACATACAGCCGTGAAGTGGATAACTAATTGTATTTGGGCGACTATTGGCCAAGGACATTGGGAGAAACTACATTCTCTTTTTAATTAGTTTCACGGGGCCTTTAATGTCCATCTGAACAGGCATCTGAAAGCTCACCACAGGACGTCTCATCCAAAGCACGGCACCTGCAACAAAACGGTGCTTCCATAGTACATTTGTATAGCGCTTTTCACGTCGGGACGACCCATATAAGTACAAATTCCAATATAGTGTTTGAACCCATAACCCTCTGAATTCACTCCGCGGTCACTTCCCCTCCAACATCCACCCACTCCTCAACCCCTCCCTCCCACACTCTGACTCCTACCCATCCTCCCCTACACACTTTCGTACCCGTTTCCCCACCCTCTGTCACCAAACGCATCCTATCCCTGAAACCCACCACCTGCTCCCTTGACCCCATCCCCACTCCACTCCTTATCTCCCAGCTCCACCTCCTTGCCCCACATATCACAGACATCATCAACCTGTCCCTCTCCTCTGGCTCTGTTCCCATTCCCTTAAAAACTGCCACCGTCACTCCCACCTTGAAAAAACACTCCCTTGATGCGTCGCAGCTATCAAGCTACCGGCCCATCTCCAACCTCCCCTTCCTGTCCAAGGTCCTCGAACGAGTTGTCGCCTCCCAACTGCGCTCTTTCCTCTCCACCCATTCATTATTCGAACCCCTTCAGTCGGGTTTCCGTGCTGCCCATAGCACAGAAACTGCCCTGGTCAAGGTCACCAATGACATCCTGACCATCTGTGACCAGGGCTCCCTCTGCCTCCTCGTCCTCCTCGACCTATCAGCAGCATTCGATACGGTCGACCATGCTATCCTCCTCCACCGCTTGTCCTCCCACCTCAACCTTCAAGGCCCTGTCCTTGAGTGGTTTAGGTCGTACCTCTCCCACCGTCTTCACTTTGTTTCCACGAATGGCTTTTCCTCCACCCCCCGCACTGTCTCGTGCGGTGTCCCTCAGGGCTCTGTCCTCGGTCCCCTCCTCTTCACCCTCTATATGCTCCCCCTGTGGTGACATCATCCGCAGACATGGAGTTAACTTCCACATGTATGCGGATGACACCCAACTCTACCTTTCCTCCTCTACCCTCAACTCCACGACCACCGATGTCCTGACAGCTGCCTGTCCGACATCGAGTCCTGGACGAGAGACAACTTTCTTCAGCTCAACGTGCGCAAAACTGAGGCCCTCCTGATTGGCTCACGTCAGCGCCTCCGCACCTCAGGCGCTGACACCATCAGCATCCAAGGCTGCACTCTCCACCTCTCAAAGCCAATCAGGAACCTTGGGGTTCTGTTCGACCCTGAGCTGTCCTTTCTCCCTCACATCCGCACCACAACTGGCACCGCCTTCCATCACCTCCGAAACATCGCCAGACTACGGCACTACCTCACCCCTCACGCTGCTGAAACTCTGGTCCACGCCTTTACCACCTCAAGGCTGGACTATGGGAACTCTCTCCTCGCCGGCCTTCCCGGCACCTCCCTCCACAAGCTGCAGGTCATTCAGCACTCAGCTCGTGTACTGTTCCGCACCAGGCTTCGTGACCACATCACTCCCACCCTCGCTCGCCTCCACTGGCTCCCCATCCCCCAGAGGATCGAATTCAAGATCCTCATCCTCACCTACAAGGCCATTCACGGCCTTGCTCCCTCCTACCTCTCTGACCTACTATCCCCCTACCTACCTGCCCGTACCCCCCGTTCCTCTGGCTCCGGTCTGCTCCACATCCCCCGCCCCAAACGCCCTACCATTGGTGGCCGGGCCTTCAGCCTCTCAGCCCCGAGGCTCTGGAACTCCATCCCCCAGTGCCTTCGCCGCCTCCTCCCTTTCCTCCTTCAAGGCCGGTCTCAAGACCTTTCTCTTTGACCGTGCCTTCAGCTCCTCTCTTGACTCTCTACCCCCTCCTCGATCCCTCCCTTCCCTCCCCTCACCCTGACCATTTCCCCCCAATGCTCGGGTCCTGACCCAACTGTACAGCGCCTTGGGACGTCCTCCCGACGTGAAAGGCGCTCTATAAATGGAATCTTGTTGTTGTTGTTGACTCAGAGGTGACTGTGTCACCAACTGAGCCAGGCTGACCTTAGCAACCTTAGCGTGGAGAAGGTATTTGGCAAGGCTGGATTTATTAATGAAAACCAAGGATCTAGCTCCTAGAGAATGTGCATGTGCAGTGTCCTTTAACTCTCACACTCCGAAGCCAAGCAACACAAAATCTACATCCCCCACCATGTCAATTTTTAAAAATGTTACAGTCAGATACGGTAATTTCAGGCTTTTTTGAAAAGAGAAGGAAACAATGTGAAGTCCTACTGATGGGAAAATCGATATCCCATAAGGATTATTATTAATATAAAATCGTAAAGCCTGTTAATGTACAGAGCATATGAAATATTTTTGGTGATAAACAATGATAGATCATAATACATAGTTAGGCAATGCTAAAAGGTACGCTATAGTATAGTTCAAAAAGCCTTGATCACATTTCAATATCATGCAATATTGTGAGACCTTCGGTACTTTAAGACATTGTGACATACTCAAAGACATGATTAGAGAGAAAGGTGAAATCAGAAGACAGAATATAGCTGCCATTATAAATGTAGACATGTGACAGATTTCACGTGTATAAAAGTCCAGTAACGGATGGGTGAGAAGGGGCATTTAATAATAATAACAACACTTGCATTTGAAATAGTATTTAATCACATCATTGAGACACCACAAAGCATGTCACAAGATGTTATTACAAAGTGTAGTGACTGTGTATATGTAGGCAAATGCAGCAGCCAATTTGCCCACAGCATTGTCCCACAAACAGCCATGAAGTGAATGGCCAATTTGTCCATTTCAGTAATGTACAGTGTAGTGTGTAAGTGTTAGCCCCCATGGGATGATATTGCAGGGAGTCCCTTCAGGATCGACTCTTATTTACATGAATGTGCAATAGCCTTTTCAAAACATAGTTCTGTTGATTTGTTCCTTATGAACACAATCATAGCTTCAGCTGGGCTGGAAAAAAGTACAACTCCTGCCACCTGCCCAAGCTGACCAGAGCACCTGCCTCTGCTCATACAGAAATGTTGAGCTGCTTGATGCAGTAGGTGATGGTATCAGGGTGTTAAAAGAGGGGAACAAAGCTGCCCAAGTCACCATCTGACCCGTGAAAGTTGTCACACTTAAGAGGGTCAGCAACAATAAACTGATATCCTGGTGGATAAGTGCCATTTCCAACAGTAGCACCTTGATCAGCCTGCAGATGTTGAAGTACATTCAGCCTCACTCCACATGTCCAACATAACACGGGACAAGTCAGGACAGGAGTTGCAATAAATTGTTTTCATCCAGCAAACTTGCACTCAGTTTTCAGATCCCATGCTTGCAGTTATTGTATCCATAAAATATAGTTAACGATAAAATATGGACAAACAAGATCTGAGGGAGGGATGGGCCTGTCATAGTGTCGGACAGCAGTTGTTCGAATTGCAACTTTTGTAATATAGATTTTTTCAAAACCTCGGCTGCCATTTCATCTATTTCAGCTTGCCATCTCAAAGTTCTTTTTCCTTTTGTATCGGTAGAGTTTCACATGAATTCCAGGCGTATGGTTAAGATTGGGGGATCTCGGTTTAACTTCTCATCCAAAAGGCTGCACCTCCGACAATGCATCGCACCCGCACACTGCAATGGTACTGGCATGTGCATCTGCAGTGTTGTCCTCGAAGAGACGTGCATTTATGGAAATGTTGGAAACCGTACTTTCAGTCTTAAACCACTTCCTGTCCTGCCTTGTCCCAGTTTATGTTGGACATGAGGCTGACTGTACCTCATCGTGCACCTATTGTGAATTCTGTCAAAAGTGATAAGTTTAGCCCATCTTAGAAGTTATGATTTGTGATTGTTTTATGGATTAGCCGTAAAAACAAGACTTGCTTGAGTAAAAGGGTCATAATTTGGATATTGTTTTTCCACCTGAAAAGTACATCACAGAATAAAAGGCACACATGTACTCACCAAATTCAGCCTATTGTCCCTCTACTGTCACAAGGGAATTTTGAGTCTAATGTTGGGTGTCTGCTTACATCTTGTGCTGCTCCAGTGACGTAGATACAGAGGTAAAGGTGTCCAGGAGTAGTGGCATTCATGTCTTGGAGACTGAAAGGTGACTGTGGAAGCAGCCAAGGTGGATGGGAAATACCTATAACAACAACAAATTATACTTGTATAGTGCCTTTCACGTCGGGAGGACACAGTAACAGCAGTATATGTAACGTAACAGCATGGAAATGTGCTTTTAAAACTAAGATATGCCCTTGCAGGTTGGAGATATCTTGTTGAAATTGTTAAACAGCAGCAAGGTAACATTTGAGGCCATGCTCACTGTGAATTCTTGATCGTTTGGGAGAAGGCAGTCCACTAAATTAAGGTCATCTCAACTGCTCTTGGTAGTGGTTAGATTTACAGCTACAAGAGCACATTACATGCTTACTCCATTGACCGGTGAATGATGTTAGTAAAGAGAGAGGGGATAAAGTAACAGAATCTGAAAGGTAACGTGTGCAAGTCAAGCTTCTTGCACTCTTGCAGAGCTGCCTTTTTTTATCACGTAATGCAAATAGTCTGAATGAAAATATAGTTGAAGCCCAGGAACTAAATGTGAACAAAGTTCAAGCTGACACTCCAATGCAGGGCTGGTAGGGAAGTTGCACTATTGGAGGAGCGGTCCTTTGGATGAGGCATTAAACCAAGGTCCCCGTTAAAGATTCCATGGCACTATTCAAAAAGAGAAGGGAGTTTTTCCCAGTGTCCTGGGCAACAAAGCCCCACCACCCAAAAAAATATTGCTTTCAATTTTTAAAAAAAGGTCATTTATTTTGTGGCTGTTTGTGGGACAGTGCTGTTTGTGGAGTCCTGTAACTCAGTGGTTAGAGCACTCGCCTCACAAGCGAGAGACCTGGGTTTGATTCCTGGCAGGCCAAAATGTTAGGTACGTTTCCTTACTTTCAATTTGCAGTGCTGTTTGTGGAGTCCTGTAGCTCAGTGGTTAAACCTAAGTTCAATTCCAGGCAGGGCGAAACCTTGGGCAAGTTTCCTTACTCCACACAGAGCCTAATAATAATCCCTCCAAAAAACCAAAAACAATAATAAATTGGTCATTTTCAATCTACGACTGTTTGTGGGACATTGCTGTGCGCAATTGGCTGCCGCGTTCGCCCACAAATATACAGTCAATTCACTTTACAGTGTGTTCTGTGAAGCGCTTTGGGACGTCCTCCCGACGTGAAAAGCACTATATCAAATGCAAGGATTATTATTATTATTATTATTATTATTATATTATTCCACACGTCTCTGTTTACCTATCAATAAATAGGAACACGGATGTTAGTCGATTGGCGAATAACTTTTCCACCTTCAAAATTCCTTCAAAAAAAATAATAATAAATTGGTCACTTCATTCCACTCCTGTTTGAGGAACGCTGCTGTGCACAATTGGCTGCTGCGTTTTGCACATAAAATACACAGTCAATTCACTTTACAGTATATTCTGTGAAGCGCTTTGAGACGTCTAGAAGACATGATAAGGCGCTATATCAAATACAAGGATTGTTGTTGTTATTATGATTATTATTATTCTATAGACAAATAGCTATCATCTAAAAATGCTCTGTTACAGTTCAGGCTTGAAGCTTTAATTCCAAGCCATGAACTGATCTGAAGCCCATCATGGAGAGGTCACAAGGATCACTCACTTTACACACTTTCCTTAGAAATGCTGTAAAGAGCTTTGTCTTTATAGAGCAGTTTGACCTATAATCAAAAGCATGTGTAGATGAGGACCTTACAACACTTGAACAGAATGCCTTTAACATAGGATGAATAATTCAATGCACTTCACAAAGATGATGGCGATCATGATCAGGGAGGCAAGAAGGAGGACTTTGAGGGTGCTAATCAAACACACGGTCAAAGAGATTAGTTATTAACACAGTAATGAAAGAAGTAGAAGGCGCAAGACAAAGGGATTTTGGGAGCGAGCCATAGCGGATTCAAATCCATCCCTTTGAAATCTTCTTAAAACTTATTCTCCTCTCCATACCCTCCTTTATTCTGACTCTAGGCTCAATTCTGACTCTAGGATTGATTCTGACATTCCATTGCCAAGCACCTTGGAGCCAGTTCATCACCAAGGAGACCCGCTTATCTACCCCACTTCCCCCTCCAAGAAGGATAGTCACTAGTTAGTCATTTGACATCCGACAGGCACAGGTTTGAGTCCTGACTAAGTGGATGGTAGGTACCAAGAACTCTATGAGCTTCCTGGTCAGCTGTGCAGCTCAGCATGAAATTACCTTTACTGATGATGTGCTTTGACTGGTACCATAACCAATACATTTTAACACTGTAGACTCCCAGCTAATTATAATACAGTAGTAGCAATAATTCTACAGAGACAACTCAAAAATTACTTCACTAATGCTGTAGTTACCTGGACAAGCAAGATTAGTTATGGTAAACGGTGCACAAATCCACTCATTAATAGGAACGTCTAGGTAAGGAGCTACCAGTTGGATTAAGAAAACCAAAGCAGTGGAACTGATGGACTAATTAGAATAATTAGCATTGAAACTGACAGATTAGTTTGAGCGTCAGTCACTACTAGCTTCACCTCACTATTTCTCAATGGATTTGCTTTTTTCTTTTTTTTATATAGTGAAAGAAGAAAGCAAACCACATGAACTAACTGAAGGAGTGGGCAAGATGGGATCAGAGAGAGCTATGGTACTGGACAGACTAGCAAGTAATGTTGCCAAGCGCAAAAGTTCAATGCCACAGAAGTTTGTTGGTAAGCATGACATGTTTGTTCACAGTAACCTTTCGTCTACTGTTTGTGGCATTCAAGATGCTGTGCAGCATTGTTTGTTTGTACCAATGAAAGTGTCTATTAGAACATATAAATACCAGTTCTATTTGGCAACATCATACCACTGAGTTTTATTCTTCAATTTGAGTTTCTGAATAAAATGCTAACAATCTTTATTTCAAAATGCTTTAGGTAGCTCTTTAAGGCTTTAAAACACTTTTGGGGCTTTTTTACTTGTTGTTAGAAGCAAAATATGCTGACACTTATCTTAGTAAATATCCCGTGAGCAAGGAGAACCACATAGGAAAATGCTTTGTGAAAAGGGAGCAGCAAAACAGGAAGAGAGTCTAAATGGGGAAGGATATGTTATAAAATAGTAATAGGGGAGAAAACACACCAACAAAACTGGAATACATTTAAAAAGGGAATCTCAACATTAGCTAGATTAAAGAACCCCTTTTTAAAAATCAGGCATTTATATAATATTAGCTGTAGCCATTGCAGCTTCGCTTGCAACCAAAGGATCCATTATGGAAGGTAGATTGACACACAGACAGACATTTCATCTTTATCTATACTCATATGGGAAGACTCCTGTCTGAGGACTCCTTTTGGGAGGAGTGAATAGGAGGACTTGGCGCTTTAAAAATGTAATTTTGTTGTTGTTGCAGCGGCTTAGCTTCGTCTGTGTTCTTTATTTTGTTCCCGCTGCCGCTTGGCTACGTGCATGTTCTGTGACGCAGGATGCCACAGTGCCACGGTCACCAGGTGTAACTACAGTGTGTACATACATACGTAGGTGCTCTGTGACGCACGATGCCACAGCGCCACTTTGACTCGGCGGCCACCAGGTATAACTCCAGCGAAAAACGCAAAACGGAAAATAACTCATGAACGATAGGAGATACCTGAAAACAAATATGCCCATGTCATTCGCAGGTGCAAGACCGTTGGGAATGGGAGCCAAGTGGTGTAGGGAGGGGAAACCATAGTCAAAATAGTTTGTTTTGAGACATGCCTTGAAAGAGGAGAGGGAGTGAGGCTAAGGGACTCTGAGGTGGAGTTTCAGAGATTGGGAGCAGAATCACTGATGGTGGGGCAAATAATGTAGGGAACATTAAGAGACTGGTGGTCACCGAGCAAAAGGAGCAGCTGGGTCGGTAGAGTTGAAAGAGGTCGCAGTGGTAGGGAGGGACGAGACTATGGAGGATTCTAAAGGTGAGAACTTGATCCATTAGGGGACGGAGAGCTGTTCAGGGTAGAATCTGAATCACCATTACGTTTAGAGCCATACCACGATAGGAAGAGTGATAGACAATGACTAGTCCTTAGGCTTGAAAGTGGAGATGAAAAGGCATTTCTCGATGGGCGAAATACCTTTTTCTTGTTCTTCTTTTATGGTCAACAAAATAGAACTTTTTCATATTGCATAACCTGCATATTTATTATTATTATGATTATTATGATGATGATCTGTTTAATTGCCTAAATCACACAATAACACAATCCTGAGCCAATAATCAAGAAAGCGGTACATTATTTTTGAGATAATTTAGTATATAACTAAGGCTTGCATTTTTGCTAAAGGAGCTGTCTCATCATTATGGTCCAGTCCAAACAAGGCTTCATCTAGTGACAGAATAAATGGAAACAACAACAACAACTTACATTTATATAGCGCCCTTCACAACGGGCACTGTCTTGTAGCATTTAAACACTGGATATGTAAAACACTATAACTGGTGCAAACTTGGGTCTTCAGTTTCCAAAGACTGAAAAAGACATGAATAGAAGCAAGTTAGTTATCATGAAAGGAAAGTAGTATTTGTATGAAGTCGTAGAGGTAGGGAGGGGTGATGCCGAGGAAGAATTTAAAGATGAGAACAACTATCTTGAACTCAATCCGCTGAGGGATGGGAAACTATAGCCACTTACCAGCTGGTCCATATCTGAGCTGATCATATACCCTTCAATTGGTAAATCTCCACAACACAGATCCCAAAATGTGTGTCCCCTCCTCATTGCCACACACAAACATGAGTACAAACAAGTGAATGAATTGTAAAATATGCTACTTAAGTGTTAAAGCAATGTCTATCAATGAGGACATAATGGAGTCAATCAAATTCTATTTAAGGGAGTCTTAGCCTGACAGCCTGACAGTGGAGTCCTGTAGCTCAGTGGTTAGAGCACTCGCTTTGCAAGTGAGAGACCTGGGTTCAATTCCAGGCAGAGGGCGAAACCTTGGGCAAGTTTCCTTACTCCACACAGAGCCTAATAATAATCCCTCCAAAACAAAACAATAATAAATTGGTCATTTTCAATCTACGACTGTTTGTGGGACATTGCTGTGCGCAATTGGCTGCCGCGTTCGCCCACAAATATACAGTCAATTCACTTTACAGTCTATTCTGTGAAGCGCTTTGGGACGTCCTCCCGACGTGAAAAGCGCTATATCAAATGCAAGGATTATTATTATTATTATTATTATAGTGGTCAGCCTGACAGTAAAACCATGCTTTTACATCCATAGTGGAGGAAAATGCACCAATTTTAATCTTGAAAAGGGATTTGGATAGCAAAGTGAATTAGACAGAATTAATAGACATTTTCTCATTTCTGCATTGCTTTGCTTATTCCATTTGAATTAATATTCATGATATTCTTGTGATGATTGTCACTTGTGAGTAACAAGGTCTCCCTCAGTCATAGAATAAACAAGGCAATTCCCAGTTCTACAATGTGAACCCGCAGTTAATATATTGTTCAACCATCGAGGTAATTATGGCTGGTAGACTTCATTACTGCCTAGAATGGAATGGAGAGTTCAAAGCTTTTTTAGACTTTAATGTCAGAAATTATGAAGTAATAATAATAATAATCCTTGCATTTGATATAGCACTTTTCACATCTTCTAGACGTCTCAAAGCCCTTCACAGAATATACTGTAAAGTGAATTGACTGTGTATTTGTGGGCGAAACGCGGTAGCCAATTGCGCACAGCAGTGTCCCACAAACAGTCGTGGATTTATTAATTTATTAATGTTAAGCAAGTTGCACTGAATGTAGATTCGGGATACATACACAAGCAGAGTTATGCAATTGGACCATAATACCACAGAGCAGATAGTACAACAATTAGCATTTCTATAGAATCCTTCACCCAGAGCAGCATCTTGTTCACAGTAACCCTGTGAGTACTGATATCCTCAGTCAGTGTAGAGCACCCTTTTATCATAAAGCCTTTGCAGAACTGTGTCAATGAGATAATAACAAGAAAAATAATCCAATAACAAGAAAATTAATCCAATAACAAGAAAAAGAATCCATGTGTGTAAAACATGATGAACTAAAATTATCCAACATAGCAGTTGCCAACTTCTCTTCTTATTGTGACATGTAACTAGTATTGTTTGTTTAGTTATTTTCCATGTTACAGTAGTTCTTAATTGCTAAAAAAAGGTACTTATTTTCAGATAATTAAATTTAAGGATTCTTATAATTTTATATAATTTATTTTCACAACACAACTGTATTGTCAGGTGGCAAGTAAAGGGAAGTGCAGCTACCTTATTATCTTAAAGTTTAATATTTTGAGTGGTGCGGCTCTAATATCTGACATATCTAGAAAATAAAGAACAGCATCTGTATCAATGTGACAGGGTGTGAAAACAACTTTGGGCTAAATATTCTTGTGCATGAATAGTCAGGAGAGCCTACTAATAAGTGATGCAACTGTACCACAAAACCATAGAAATTTATGGCACAGAAGGCCATTCGGTCCATCGTGTCTATGCCAGTTCCCTCAACAGCAACCCTTTCAGTCCCACTTACCTACCCTTTCCCTATTCCCCTTGTATCTGATTCTTGAAAGGGTTGTTTTGCAAAGTTTTGAGTTAAGGCACATTATATTTCCAGTGTGATGGGAATTACAACATATTCCTTATTGTATCTAGGCTATTCCTGAAGTGGGAGTTTTGATGCTGAAACTAGGCATTCATAAAGGATTCATAGATAGTGCAGCTCAGAAAAAGGCCATTTGACCCATCCAGTCTGGCTGGGGTTTATACTCCATGCAAGTGCCTATCCTAGATCCTAGACCTAGTCCCATATCCTGGCTTTCTCCCATATTCCTCAACTTTATTCTTTTAACCATGTGTCCAGTCTTTTTCTGAATGTGGATATGGTTGCTACCCCAAGACCTGAATGTGTCAGAGAATTCCACATTCCTACCATT
The DNA here is from genome assembly GCF_018977255.1 of Callorhinchus milii. NCBI lineage: Eukaryota > Metazoa > Chordata > Chondrichthyes > Chimaeriformes > Callorhinchidae > Callorhinchus > Callorhinchus milii. The sequence goes on from NW_024704743.1 coordinate 64,832,281, forward strand.
GATCTAACACAGCATTCACCGAAAATTTGGGAAGATGATGGGGGGAAAAACACCTGGATATGTGCAATGCTCATGTTGATCTGATTTTCATTTGCCAGGAATCTATATGTACTATTGTATAAAGTAAGCCAGTATAGCGTTCTTTTGGTAAATGTATAATAAGTTATATTTTCAGAGGAGCCTACAAAGATCGCCAGTGATTATTAAAAAATTTAATTATTCTCACTAAATGTAAAGATGTATCTCAGCATTTTTTTATCGTAGTTATCTAAATAATACTGAAGGGATAATATTGTTAGTGTTCTTTATTGGTAATATTGACTCTTTAATAAGCCAAGAAAGTGCTTTATGGTCTAGGCAAGTTTTACAGCTGCACTTTCCTTGAATTTATATGACAAAAAGTCATTTATCCAGTCTCTGTGAAATAATATTGTATTGGTTGTTCGTCTGCTAATCACACAGGTGAAAAGACGCTGCAGTTTGGTATTTCAGAGCTTCAATATGACGCTAATTCAAATTATGAAAAGGAGAGTGAGATGATGCAGACTCATGTTATGGACCAAGCAATTAACAATGCTATCAATTATCTAGGGGCCGAGTCTTTGCGTCCACTTGTCCAAACTCCTGCTGGAAGCTCTGAAGTGGTACCTGTTATAAGCACCATGTACCCCATCCACAAAAGCCATTCAGATGCCCACAGTCGCGCTAACAGTGCAGCAAGCCAAGAAGGTGGAGTTGAAAATGTGATCCTGTATTCAAAAACAAAATCACAGTCATCCGAAAGAGAAGCATCTCCTAGCAACAGCTGCCCAGACTCCACAGACACAGAGAGCAATAATGAAGAACGGAATAACCTTATTTACCTAACAAACCACGTAACACAGGCAAGAAATGGCTTGTCTTTAGTGAAAGAAGACCACAGATCTTATGACATTATGAAAGCAGGCATGGAACCTGCTCAAGAAATCTTCAAAGTGATCAGTGGCGACGGAGAACATGTTAAGACTTACAAATGTGATCACTGCAGAGTACTTTTCCTGGATCATGTGATGTTTACAATACACATGGGGTGTCATGGATTCCGTGATCCCTTTGAATGCAACATGTGTGGGTACCGCAGCCAGGACAGGTATGAATTCTCTTCACACATAACTAGAGGAGAGCATCGTTTTCACATGATATAGTGAACAATTTCAATCCAACATTTAAACTTTTGTTCCACCGTTTAGTGTGGTCGTTTCCAAGTTGCCTGAAAGGCAAGAAGCTATTGGATAGAAACTCTTCAATTTTTTTAAAATTTCATTTACATCTCTGATCTGACTATTGTAAAGTGCAAACGCAATTAATGCTGGAAATAATGCTGGAAAATATCACTATACCTCCCAGAAATATTAACTCTGAAAGAAGGTACTTTGAGATTGTATTTAATCATATGGCACTTAAATTATTTGCTTAATATTCATGATCATTTGGAAATGTATATGTGACCAGTTCAGTTCAAACCTCAGATCGGTAGGTTGTTAAGTGCTTGTGTTTTGAATTACTGTAGTTTGCAATATGGGGTATTAGAGTTTCTAACAATATAGAGCTTTTAAGTCTAGAATATTTTATAGATAATATTGATAGAGGTGTTATTAGTGTTGTAAGTTGTAGGAATAGGCACAAGAAAGTTTGTTAAGAGAATCTATTTGTACGTGATCACCAGCTGAATATTAAAGAAAAACAAAAGAAAATACAATCAGCAGTAAAATCCGTTAAAAGTCAATAGTGTCTGTATTATATCTTGAAATCCATATTTTACTGGGAACTTGTGCCTAATTATTTTGGCTAGATTATGGAAAAACATAAAATTTCATTTGTGGCATAAATGTATAGCTATTTACTCGTGTAAATCCACATTGCAGACACAATAAAGTTTAGTTTATTTATTTCAGTGTTACATTTTAAGTTAGACTGATAACCTCCAAGTCCTGAATGAAGTATATTGAGTGGATATGTGTTTCTTTAATTCATATGCCTTTTGACTGGTACAGTCGTATGGGTAGTAGAGTGGTGGCACAGTATACTGGGCATCTAAAATCAGGAAACTAAAATCTAAAAACTAAAGTCAACAAATATCATACAGCCCCAGTGGCCATTATCTATAGTTAACTGTGAATCGCTTTGAGACATCTCGATGACGTGATAAAGTGCTTTATCAAATGCAAAGGATTATATTATTAACTTAATTTTAATTTTTGAGATTGCTCTCAAATGCTCCAGCAACCCTGTGCTTCCACCCCACCCACTATATTTTAAAGCTTTACTGTCCAAAGCATTTTGTTACATAAAGACATTATTTGTCTTGTAGAAAATGAATGATATAAGTTATGAGTTTCAAAATGATAAGCCACCCTCAGCCAGTTATACTGAAGTTCTGTGCATGTTTTGTATCACACCTGTTGACCAGAAAACTGTTAAAGTGTCTAATTAAGTTGTTAAACTTCTTGAGCAACTTTCACAATTATCCAAATACAAGGCTCAGTTTTATCACTTTTGACAAGGTTTTTGCAAGATTATAAACTGGTATTCTGAATGCAGTGTATCAAGAATTTTATGTTCAGGAGTGTCTTAAATTTTATAAGATTTTTCAATACTTTACAATGCATTAGAAAAGAGAAATACCAATTTTAACTCAGCAAAATTACACAGGGAAAGAAAAGCTGAGAAACTTCTGCTTGCGTTCAGTTTGCATGTACTGTTTTAGAGAAGATCAGAGATTTCTGATATTCAAAAGCCTTTGAGGTATTTTGGTACAAAGAGCAGATACAACTTTATGTTCACATTTTACAAGTTGTAATATCTTCATGCTAATGCAGTTTATTAGTCACTGTTATCAGCTCAGATTTTTAACAAAAGATTCAGTATGTTCAGTATATTTCTGCTAGAACTTATACTATATTGGTTGCCTTCTTGATCTCTGGAAAAGTTATGATAATATGCTTGCAGTTGCCAAAAGAAGTATTAAAATTGAAAAAAAACTCTTTAAATGTCTATATTCTGTCAAAAGTACTATGATACCTTATGAAAACTTGCAGTTATATTTTTATGTGAGTGTTAGAGTTATGTTACATTAGAATATGTGGGAGCAGATTCACAGTGTTTCTAAATGTTTAGTGTATTATAAACCACACATAATAATCCAAACTAATTACAGACTCAACAGAGAATGGGATTACAGTGTAGTAGCATCACCACAAATTGGGAACCGATCCTATTGGGGATATGAAAACAGTGAAGATAATGGGTCATCTCGAAAATAGCTATTGACTACAGTACTATCCATAAACTTCTTCCATCAGGAGTTATACTATCACTATCATTCTATCTCTCTCTTGCTGTCTTTTTCTCTGAATCTTTCGCAGATTATCTCTCTCTCCCTCTGTATCTGTTTCTCCATTATTCCCTCTACCCCACCCTTCCCACATCCTCGGGTCCTGAAACCCTGGTCCATGCCTTTGTCACCTCTCGGCTGGACTACTCTAATGCCCTCATCGCCGGTCTCCCATCCACTATCATCCATAAAATCCAAATCATTCAAAACTCTGCTGTCCACATTCTCACCCGCACCAAACTCCGCTCCCCGATCACCCCAGTCCTTGCCAGACTGCACTGGCTGCCTATCCCAGAGAGGATTGATTTCAAGATCCTCACCCTTGTATTCAAGTCCCTGCACTCCTCTGCACCCCCCTACCTCCGGGTCTGGCCTCCTCCTCGTCCCCCGAGTCCTCCGCTCCACCCTCAGTGGCCGTGCCTTCAGCAACTATGCCCCGGGGCTCTGGAACTGTCTTCCTCACTCCCTTCGTCTCGCTCCCTCCCTTCCCATTTTCAGGTCTCTGCTGAAAACTTTTCTTTTCCACACACCTTTGGTCCCTTTCCTCCCCCTCCCCCCGGCTTGGTCCCGGGATCCATTACTGTAAAGCGCTCTGATACGTCGTCAGGCGTGGAGAGCACTATATAAATCCAAGTTGTTGCTGTCCTGAGCCCTGACTGTCCAGCGCCGTGGGAACATCCTCCCAACGTGAAAGGCACTCTGGAAATGTAATGTTGTTGTTGTTGTTGTCACTCTTTATAACCTCACACAACTTTACCAGTAATAAATTGCTGAATGACTCACTTACATTTCAGTGCATGGGTAATCGCATTCCTGGACCTCTGGGCAGATACATGCAAATAAAAATATTTAGTCAACATCAGAACTTTCACATTGAAGCCCAAAATGGAGAGTCAGCGTGTGAATATGCCACTGTTTAATTCCACTGTAGATAGTTCCAGTGGAGGAGCTAGCAATGCACAGGTATTATGTTCTGAATGTCTTTCTTCAGTTATGATATTTCCGTGATTCTACTGTACATCATAAGTACTGATCCAGGAACCTGCACTGAATCTATCATTGCAATTTTGGAGCAAGCAAGAGATCCACTGCCAGACTATTGCAACTCTAAACTAAAGTTTGTAAGTCTCATGTTGATGTCTATATAAACAAATATATATTTTATTGAGAAATTACATGAAGACTTATGGATAAGTTTGTTATTTTTAGCAATCAGTGAATGAATCATACTGTTGCATAGTTTCATAGTTATTCCTTTCAAAATTTCCATTTCTATGAGGTAAGAAGAGAAATTGCTCAATTTGCTCTCACAACACTTGTTGTCTATCTCACATATGAAAAACAGTATCCATGAAACAAGGTGCTTTCGGGGAGAAATTGGTAGAAGGGGAAATTGCCTAAGTTTTAAAAGAACTTTTCATTTCAATTCATTGTCACTTTTAAAATGTGTTGAAAATATATTTTTAAACTGGCTGTGAAATTCCCTGACATGCTAGTTTCAACATTAAAGCTGTGTTTAAGAATTTACCGAATGCTAGACATCTAAAATGCTGCATAAAAGGGTAAATTTAGACCCAGGTGAAATTTCTCTCTGAAGTGTTACCACTGAACAGGATTAGTGCTACTATGTCTGATGCTATTGCTCTTTAGTACCATGAGGATGTGTTTCCTTCAGAAAAGACACCAAAGCTACTCACAACTGAATTGTTCATCCATCATCCTAACTGTGCTCCAGAAGTTTCTTAAATGAACCCTGACCTCAACCAAGCCTTCTTGTTAACCCAGCTATTGACTACCCTCTGTGCAAAGAAATACATGTGCTTCCTAGTGTCTGCAGTAACCTTGCCCTTCACAGTAATGGACCTATATTCTCTTGTCCGACTGCTTTAATGTGTCTAAAGGTATAGGATAACCTTTCCTATCCTATTCAGTTTATGTGTGTGTGTGCGTGTGTGTGTGTCTGTTGGTCTGTCTGTGTGTCTCTGTGTCTGTGAGCAAGTGCACAAATGTGAGCGTGTGAGAGAGTGCATGTCTCAGTGTGAGCGAGTATGAGGGTTCAAGAATGAGTGAGTGAGTGTGTGAAGTCCCACAACTAGGGCTGGGATCTGGGACTATCTTTTCCAAGGATAATAATTCCTTGAAAAAAATAATTTAGTCACTCAACCCACAACTATTTGTGGGAGACTGCTGTGTGCAATTGGCTGCCACGTTTCGCCCACAAAATATACAGTCACTGCACTTTACAATATATTCTGTGAATCGCTTTGAGATGTCTTGGAGACGTGATAAAGCGCTTTATCAAATGCAAGGATTATTATTGTTATATTTGTACACACAGTTTGCCTTGTGATTTTGCAAACTACTGCTGGTAAAATGGAATAATGTTTCAATGTGCCACATTACAACTGCTGGACAGTGGGCTGTCTTGTGACAACTATGCAATTTCCTTGTTTCCATTGTATCTTATGATGCAGCCTGCGATTGAATACTCCGATTAAGATGAAGGAGTCCAATTGAAAAGCATAAAATATTAATTTTAACAGCAACTTTTACCAAATGCAAGATTAATGTCTCCACTTAAAATAAGACAAACATTAATCAAAGAGGCACACTTGAAATGTAATACAATAATTTTAGAAATAGTGTTCCTCAGAAATAGTTGTGTTGCACAGTCAACCAAAATGCAAAAAAATTGCCACATATATTTTGGATTTCCAAACTTACAGAAGTAATATTTGTGAGAAGGTAAGTACAGTAATAATAACTTTGTATGATATTCAAGAAAGATTAGATAAGCATATTCATTTTATTACCAGAGAAACTGATTATTTTTGATGACCCTGAAAGGTACGGACTGGAGTGAATGCAAAATATTATGGGTGCTATTTGACTTAACTACAATTTACTTTCATAGACTTGAGAAGTCGGATTGAAGTAAGGGTAGGGCGAAACTTAAGACAAGTTTCCTTACTCCACAAGCTTCTGTTTACCTAGCAGTAAGTAGGAACCTGGTTGTTAGTCGATTGGCGGATCACTTTCTGGGGGTTAGAATCACTTTTAAAAAATTAATAATTTGTTCACTTAATCCACGACACTGCTGGAACACTGCAATTGGCTGCCATGTTTCACCCACAAAAATATACAGTCAGTTAATTTTACAGTATATTCTGTGAAGTACTTTGGGACATCGTGACGACATGATAAGAGGCTAAATCAAATCATAGAATAATAGAATTATACAACACAGAAGAAGGCCATTCGGCCCATCGTATCTGTGCTGGCTCTTTGAAAAGAGCTATCCAAATCAATCCCACTCCCCTGCTCTCTCCCCATAGAGAGACCTGAGTTCAATTCCAGGCAGGGCGAAACCTTGGGCAAGTTTTCTTATTCCACACACCTAATAATAATCCCTCCAAAACCAAAAACAATAATAAATTGGTAATTTTCAATCTACGACTGCTTGTGGGACATTGCTGTGCGCAATTGGCTGCCGCATTCGCCCACAAATATACAGTCAATTCATTTTACAGTGTGTTCTGTGAAGCGCTTTGGGACGTCCTCCCGACGTGAAAAGCGCTATATCAAATGCAAGGATTATTATTATTATTATAGCCCTGCAAACTTGTCCTCCCCAAACAATTATCTACTCTTAAAAGTTGTTATCGAATCGGCCTCCACCACCAGCTTTCAGGCAATGCATTCCAATGCAAGGATTATTATTATAAGGGTAAGATTTCTTACTGCTGCACAGTGGCCAGAGTGGTCCTGGTTCTCTTTCATAAGAGGCTGTTACATGGCTCATATTGAGTTATTTTACTCCAGTCACTAATTGATAGAGGGGTCTTTGGGCTGATGAAGTAAATTTTGGAGCAAAAGATAGAAGATATAATGCTGCCGTGCACAAAGCTCCTAAAGTACATTAAACAGAATGAAAACAGAACATGTTCATGCTGACATGAAGTGCAAGTGCCAACTTCCCTCAAAATTCAGACTTGAGCTGTTGGATGGATTCACTGGGAGGAAGGGAAATCAGTCACCTTGGATTCATGCAGCTGCACTATCCACTGCCATGAGAAATGTGAGGTGATTTTGGTAAAGGATCCAAATAGTTTCAGGTAGCTTTGATGCCGTTTTTATTATCTATCTCAGATCTCAAGCGATCTTGCGTAAGCAGACTATTTTTGAATCTCACTTTATGAATCCATCATCAAGGACACAGTTTCTGAGCATCTGGATAAGTAATAATAATCCTTGCATTTGGTATAGTCTCTTTCATGTTGGGAGGGTTTCCCAAAATGCTTTAATGTCCATCTGAACAGGCAAACAGGCCTTCAGTTTAATGTGTCATCCAACGGTACCTCCAACAATGCAGCACACCCCAAAGCTGCATTGGGAGTGTCAGCGATTTCAATTCCCGACATGGGGCTTGAACCCACAACCTTCTGACTCAAGGCCAAGATTATCAGCAAGGTTTTGTAAAAAGATAAAGAGATCTTTAACAGAACTAGAGATGATAGATAAAGGGTGGTGGATGGATGCCATTTACAAGAATTTTCAAAGGAACTTGATATGGTGCCACATGAGAGATTTTTACCCAAATTTAAGATGCATTAGATCAAAAAAATCAGGATGTTTAATAAAGAGGTAGGAGGAAGAGTTGGGATCAAAGAGATGTTCTCTAATTGGTGGGAAGTATTAACCTGATTCAGTTAGTAGCACTTTTGGCTTGTGACCTCTCCTAATTAAAGAGCCACAAATGCCTTTCTGTTTGCAGCAGTTTAAGTTCCCAGATCTAAATGCAGAAAAAGGAAACGTTATTAAAAGAAAGTCTTACATTTCCAGAAATGATTTAAAGGGGAAGCAGCAGCAATATAATTCACACCTCAAAAAAAAGGTTCTATTTACAGGAGTGTTTCCAAAATATAACGTTATTAAATATGTATTCCATTTTGTTGGAATAACCAAAAATATTTACAACCTACCAAAAGTAGTCTGTAAAATATGCTTGCCAAATTTTGGATATATTTTCAATGTGCAACTAATATAGAAGTTTGCCTTTTTAGGATTGTTGACAAATGCTTTGAATGTTACTGGAGTTATTTTCCTTTGTACAGGGGATTGTTCTTTCCCTGTCAAGTACAATTAAAAAAAAACTTGCATTTGTAGTGCATCATCACTTTGAAACACTTTAAATAAATGCTTGAAATACTGTTTTTGTAGGCAACGTAGCAGCTATCTTGCACACAGCCGGTCCCACAAATTGCAATGAACAAAACCAACTTGCATTTATATAGCGCCCTGCACAAAAGGTTTTGTCTACATTCAACTGCGCTCATCCAGGTTCTGATGTTTGACAGACAAGCTGACAACATCAGCAGACCTAGCGTTTCAGCTGGAGGAGAAGTAGATGAGCCAGTTTTTATCTGGAGGACTGTTGGCCAGGACACCAGGAGAAACTTCCCTTTTGAATAGCATCATGAGATTGTTAACATCGGCCTGATTTTGAGGCAATGGAAGCAGTAAAACGTACCTGTCATAGCTGGGTTTCCTATGATCTCTCTAAAGTGCAGCTGATGCAAGCGTCTAAACAGATGCCATTTGCAAATTCGGTAATGGAGCTAAACCAGTAAGATGCCAAATCTACTCCTAACTAATCCTAACTTTTACTGAAAGGATTGTTCTTACAAGAGCCAGAACAGACACAATGGACTGAATGGCCTCCTTCTGTGCTGTAAATTTCTATGAGACTTTTTCCAATATCTCCATTGCCTCCTGCTGGTTAAATCGGAATAAGACGAGTAGAATATTACTCCACATGATCATCTTGTATTTGTTTTTCTATCAAAAAAAAAGCAAAATTTTAATCTTCATCACCGAGGCACACACTAGGCATTCTATTCTGGTTACAATGGCATCCATTTTAACACTAATGCGCTTTCAGCTATCTTTCCCCCCTCAGATTTCCTCCGTCCAGCTTGGACCTTGCAGTCAGGTGTGTGAAGCACTTTGAGATGTCTTCCCAATGTGAGAGGCACTATTTAAATGTTAAACCTTCATGGTTCTGTCCTTGAATGGTTCATATCCTACCTCTCACACCGTCTCCACTTCATCTCCACAAACAGCTTCCTCTCTAGTCCCTGCACCGTCTCATGCGGCGTTCCTCAGGGCTCTGTCCTTGGTCCCCTCCCCTTCAACATCTATACACTCCCTCTTGGTGAAATCATCCACAGACATGGGGTCAACTTCCACATGTAAGGAAATGACATCCAACTCTATCTCTCTGACTCCAGAACCACTGCTGTGCTGACAGAATGTCTGTCAGACATCATCAAGTCCTGGATGAGAGCAAACTTTCTACCATTGAACATCAACAAGACCGAGGCCCTCCTGATTGGCTCCCGTCAGGGCCTCCACATCTCAGGTGCTGACAGCATCACCATCCATGGATGCACACTCCACCTTAGCCAGTCAGGAACCTTGGCACGTTGTTTAACCCTCAACTATCCTTTCTACCCCACATCCATGCCATGACCCACTCTGCCTTCCCCCACCTCTGCAACACTGCCCAGTCTCACACCGCAGGCCACTGAAACCCTCATCCACACGTTCATCACATCTAGGCTTGACTATGCCAACTCTTCCCTCCACAAGATGCAGATCATCCTGAACTCTGCAGCTCATGTTCTCTCCCCCACCAGGCTCTGTGACCCCATCACCCCCACCCTCGCCCGGCTCCACTGGCTCCCCATCCCCCAGAGGATAGAATTAAAAATCTTCATCCTTTCAAGGCCCTCCATGGCCTTGCCCCTTCCTACCTATGGGACCTGCTGACCCCATATCAACCTGTCTGCTCACTCCACTCAGCAGGCTCTGGCCTGCTCCACGTCCCACGCCCGGCCTGGCCCACCGTTGGCAGTTGGGGCTTTCTGACCCCACCCTATGGAATTCCATCCCACATTCTCTTTGCCTCGCTCCCTCCCTTGCCTCCTTCAAGGCCGCTCAAGACCCTACTCTTCGACTGAGCCTTCGACAAACAACAACAAAATTACCCTCCTACCCTCTCCACCCTCCCCAATCCAATCTGGTGCAAAGTGATTCTGGTTTATTTTGGGAAGTTGAGTGGGAAGAGTCTGAGAAGTGATTCTAAATTTGCAGATAGACTCGGGCAGATTGTATGAGAAACATATAAATTCACATGAATGGAGTGCTAAGCACTTGTCTATTATGGTCAAGGCACATTGTTGGGGTAAAATGGAAGGTTCTCTTCACATGATGTGCGCGATGCTAGGAGCCTAGGAGCTGGATATGTTTCCAATTCCCAGCTCTGGCATCCCCAAACAACGCAAAAAAAATTGGCAACTAAATAAATGGATAAGGTTTGGAATGCTCTGTGCACTTTTGGTTACCACATTAGGGAAATTATTTTGCAGCAGCAGAGAGATTATCACATACTTTTATAAGGATGTTCTGTTCAACCCTGAGCTGTCCTTTCTCCCCCATATCCGCGCCACAACTGGCACCGCCTTCCATCACCTCCGGAATGTCACCAGACGTCGTGACCACATCACTCCCACCCTCGCTCACCTCCATTGGCTCCCCATCCCCCAGAGGATCGAATTCAAGATCCTCACCCTCACCTACAAGGCCATTCACGGCCTCACTCCCTCCTACCTCTCTGACCTACTATCCCCCTACCTACCCGCCCGTACCCTCCGTTCCTCTGGCTCCGGTCTGCTCCACATCCCCCGCCCCAACCGCCCTACTATCGGTGGCCGGGCCTTCAGCCTCTCAGCCCCGAGGCTCTGGAACTCTATCCCCCAGTGCCTTCGCCGCCTCCTCCCTTTCCTCCTTCAAGGCCGGTCTCAAGACCTTTCTCTTTGACCATACCTTCAGCTCCCCTCTCGACTCTCTACCCCCTCCTCGCTCCCTCCCTTCCCTCCCCTTGACCATTTCCCCCCAATGCTCGGGTCCTGACCCAACTGGACAGCGCCTTGGGACGTCCTCCCGACGTGAAAGGCGCTCAATAAATGGAATCTTGTTGTTGTTGTTGATGTTACCAGGGATTACTGGATAAAGCTGCCAAAGATTGAACAGGTTGGAGCTTTTCTCTCTGATAGGGGACCTGATAGAGGCATTTAAGATTATGAAAATATTTTGTAAGGTGGACATTGATAGCCTGTTTCCACTTGTTGGTGAGTCCAAAACAAGAGGGGATAAATATAAAATAGGCAGTAAAAGATTTAAAGTGGAGTTCAGGAGGAACTTTATGAGGGTGATAGTTTGTTTTTTGGTCTGCCAGGTAACTGACATATGCCCATTACCATGCGTAAGATAACTGCCCATTACCATGCGTAAGAATATCCAAACCAAACTGACAGTTTCAAGCATGTTAGTGAGGGTGAATGTGAAATTCACTGCCGGAAGCTGTGGTTGATGCAAAAAGGACCAACATATTTAAGAGGAAACTGGATGCACACATGAGGGAGAATGGAATAGAGGGAAATAGGAGAGGTGGGTGTGGGGTATAAACACTGGCATGGACTAGTTTGGCCAATGGTCCTGTTTCCGTGCTGTAACAGTATACGTAAGTTAAAGAGTTTACCTATATTCCCAGTATGTGTGCTGCACTAAACTGCAGAGTCCAATCAGACAATTTAATGTTATTCATTTATACTAAGTTGAATATAGGAAAGTGTTGGTTAGATCGGTGAAACTTATAGATTTCATAATGGAGTTTGCATGATGAACGTACAGAACATACAGAAACCAAACGATATCTGAAGAAGTTTTTCTACGGTAACTTTCCCAGCTCTATCTGTCAACACCACACATGGAAAGTATGATTCAGTCCTACAGCACTGTGTTTGCTGATTGGATGTCATACATAGGACCACCTTCAGGTCTCTTGGTGTTGAATAGAAGATTCTGGTTTATGAGCTTTTAGTAAAATGAACTGGTTATGGCAGCACAACCTAAGGTGGCAATGTCAGGAAGTAGATTTGTACTAAATAGGCCAGTCGGGATAAGACCAAGCAGATGGTCAGAATTTGTACTTGAGAAAACGGGAAGCAGATGTACCACTGCTTCTTTCAGTGCATAACTGGAAACAACCCAGTCAGTGCAAACATTTGCATAAGGGGATAATCTAGTACATAAATTGTCCCTTTTTTGTTCTGCATGGATCAGAGAAAAAATAGCTTCTTTCACTTCCTGTTTGTTGAATGATTTTGCCCAAACTTGAATATTTAGACTGCGAGTTTTTATCCACCCAAAGCACAATAGCAGACTATTGCCAGGAACATTTTAATCAATCAGTCACAATGTAAAAATTTCCTACTGGTGTTAAGTCAATGCTAATCATCACAGCTCTTAAAGAACAAACTGTTCGACTTCTGAAGACTGGATATGAGCCAACAAGACAGGGTGTGAGTTCCCGAAATGGGGAAGGACATGTTACACCCTATTCTTGTCCACTTGCTGGAGCACAGAATTTTTTTTCTCTGGGGAAAAAAGGAAGAAAGGAGAAGAATGTTTTCCTTTGCTTCTTCTTTTTGTTCCCCAAACCCCTTGCCTCATTTCCTCTGTTCACAGCATTGCCTTTTTGTAAATGAAACGTTGAATCCAAGTGAAACTGTTTCCCTTTCAGTTTTGCTGAATCTCCAATGATTGTTGATTGATTTGTACATTATTATTGGAACTTAAATTGTCTAGATAATAAAATGCCAATTACTTAAAAAAAGGTTAGCAAATGACAGGATTTTCAATGACATTTCTCCCGGTGGACATTGAGCAATCACCAGATTAATACATAGGATGAAGGGTTGTAGCTATGACAGACTAGAAAAACTTGGGTTGTATACTCTACAGCTAAGGAGGTTAGAGGGTGATCTGACTTCAAATAATTAGGGGAATTAGCAATAATAATCCTTGCATTTGATATCATGCCTTTCACATCAAGAATACGTCCCAAAGCGCTTAACGGGATCTCCTGTAAAATGGGGTGACTGTGTATTTGTGGATGAACACAGCAACCAACTTACACACAGTAATGTCCCACAAACAGCCTTGGAAAGAGTGACCAATTTTATTTGGGAGATTGTTGTCCAGGACCCCAGGAGAAACTCTTCTCTTTTCACATAGTGCCATGGGATCTTTAACGTCCACCTGAACAAGCAGGCAGGATCTCAGTTAACGTCTCACCCGAAAGACGGCACTTCTGTCAATGACCACCCTGCAACCCCCCCCCACCCCCACCCACCCTGCCCCAATCCCTAACAATGCTTTGGGTTCAAGAATTGATTAGTCCCACATAAACCAATAAATTGTTAGGTTTCACTATTCCTCAAGCAGTTTGAATACTAATGAGCTATATGGTCTAAGATCTAAACTCAAGCTACGATATAACTACACAGTGTATAGTTGTGCAGTGCATTACGATTCTAAATATACTGTTTTGGAAGTTGAAGACTATGAACTATCAGTATTTTTTGCTGAGCTTTAATCTTAGGAGGCAATGGCAGTCCATGTGTTAAGGCTACTGTGAATGTCACAGGACAATTTGAATGTATACATTTAATACATTTAATCCTGGTGAATTAAAATTGCCAAATAAGAATTTGGGGGGAATTAATTTCAGATTATATGAATTGAATTTAAAATGCAGACTCCAGCAGTGCATTCAATAAGGTGTGTGATTAATGGGACGTCCCACGACAAATGATAAGCGTCAAAAAGTGTGAAAGTTACCACACATGCAGCAACATCTCACTAGGACTTATTTTCAGTTCAAACTTTTTTCCCACAAACTGAATTAAATCAGTTATGTATGTCAGTTATGAAATCATAAATGATTTCATGTATTTTATGATATTAAAAGTAAGTGAATAACAGTGAGGCTGAACTCGGTGTCAGTTTACACACTGCAAGTGGACGGGTGTGCAACGTGGGTGACTTGTTCTATGCTCACCTTACTTTCAAACCCTACAATGTACAAACTATTTCTGTCTGACTGTCTGCCTGACTCTGTAATATACAGCGTTTCCTGTCTGGCTGTGAAAATGTGACTTACAGACAATTTCTCTGTGACTGTCTCACTGTAATATACAGATATTGACTGTCTGACTGTAACATAGATATTGTCTGGATAACTCGTAACATACAGTCCTGTATGTATGGAGTCCTGTAGCTCAGTGGTTGGAGCACTCGCTTTGCAAGTGAGACACCTGGGTTCAATTCCAGGCAGGGCGAAACCTTGGGCAAGTTTCCTTACTCCACACGCCTAATAATAATCCCTCCAAAAAACAAAAACATAACAAATTGGTCATTTTCAATCCACGACTGTTTGTGGGACACTGCTGTGCGCAATCGGCTGCCGCGTTCACCCAAAATATACAGTCAATTCACTTTACAGTATATTCTGTGAAGCGCTTTGGGACGTCTAGAAGACGTGAAAAGCACTATATCAAATGCAAGGATCATTATTATTATTAATGATACGACCAAGCAAATTTAGAGCACGACATATGAATGATCATTCCAGAAACTGCACCACTTGTACCCAGGAGGGTGAAGAGACAAAGTGTTAAACGCTTCTCATCTGAATATGAAATAGGATTGAAAAGCCTTCACAAAAGAAGTAAAGAATACCCTGGAGGTAAAAGTGAACAAAATAAACCTCTTACTTCAAAGCACACATACATCTTGGTTAGAGTATGCTTTCAGTTGTATTTTAAATAGTTCTCTTTAATACATTGCTGTATAATATTCATAACTACTATACATAGCCAATATTTCAAAACATTTTGCCCTGCTATGCAGTGTTTGCAATATCACAGGAGCGACAGGGAACGAATAAGAAAATGTGAAAAGAACGCTATATAATTGGTGTCTTCATACTTTGAACATAATGTGTTATATTATTTTCACACATTTACAGAGTGTTACGTTGCACAGAAATGTGACAGCCATTGTTTCTGAGGAGGAGGAGGTAAGGGATCCCAGCAGAGGACTCTCAAATTATAGGCTGGTAGTTTATTTAGATGAGTCCACTGATTCCAGTCCCTTATCAGGATCAGTCCCCTCTAAATTATTTTTGTGGAGGCAATCTCCTCCCATACCTTGTTCCTGGTCACTGAGTGGATGTAGGAAGGTGAAACATTAAGGGCCAACAATGTAATTTCCTCTGAATTACTTAGTTAGTAATTGTTTGGGCTTCTTTTATAAAACAAGAAAATAAGGTTGGGAGCTATTTGCCCTGTATTTTCCTCCCGTGCCACCGAACCTGATTTGTTTTGTATATATACCAATTACCTCACTAGTGGTCCACATGAGGCATTTAGCGCTCACTCTGCCTGTTCCCCATCAGTTGTTCTCCACCTCGGGGAGCGCAAGGCTGCTCAGCATAAACATGTGATATCTACCAGACCACATGATTTTATTTAAGGCCGTAACAACAGATATTTTGATAGTATCTCGTCACATGGAAACATTTTTACAAACTTTACAGTAAATACTATCCTGTCTAGTGATACTAACCTTTGGAACTCCCTTTCTTTTCAAGACCTGCATGAAAACCTACTTTTTCAACCAAACCTACGTTTACTTCCCCTGGCTATGCTTTCCTTTCCTAAGCATCCCAAGCAGTCTTTGTAAAGCGCTCTGAGACGTTATCCTGTATGAAGGGGGCTATATAAGTGCAAGTTGTTGTTTTTCTAGGCAAATACTGCAGCTTTTTTTTCTGTACAGCAAGGTCCCAAAAATAGTCAAGTGGTAAATGATCAATTTATCCAGAGGATAGTTGGCTGACGCAAAAAGAAACTCCCTTCTCCTTTCAAATAGCGTCATGGGATCTTTAATGTCCACCCCCCACACTACACTGGAGTATTTGCTTCGACTGAATGTATGAAAATAGTTCTGATGATCTTTTAGGAGGTAAAATTCCTCTTACCATTCTGTGTAATGACTTTGACAGCGTACTATTATCATGGCTTTTTCCCATCAATTCATCAATGTCTCCACACACAGTAGCTAGAATTCTCATCTTCAAAGCCTGTATGTCAGCATTCATTTTGTTGTGTAAAGCCCCACCTTGTGGCAAACGGCTAACACTGTAAACCCATTCCATGCTTTCTTCCTTACAAGATCATGCAGATATAACATTTTCACCATCAGCATACTTGACCTTTGCTGACACAGAGTATTATAGAATTTTACCCTTCTCGATCTCAGGATAATATTGATAACGATATTTGGTTTTGGTCAGCTGAGTGTCTGACACACACAGAAACGCATCAAACTCTACTAAGAGTTCCACACATATTTGTTTGTCTGGAATGAAATACACACAATTTCCCCAGAGGAATGCACCTTGCTTCCCAGAAAGTATTAACTGCAGGTTGGCAAAATCCAGGACTTGGGGGCTCCAGAATTTGCATTAGAGTATATCTGAAATTTAACCAGCTAAGATCATATAGCTTGCCACTGAGAGCAATGTCTGGCAAGCTATCCTACTGCTTGTCCAACTAGGATTGCTCTACCCATTAGGATTTTGATTTGCAGGATAAACAGGAGCTGAGTGGGAAGAATCCCTGTACCCAGCAACTAGTCTGCTACACCAAGTTCTCCCGACAAACCTGTCTGGTCTGCAATAATAGTAAAAATAAATATTGTTCATGTAACTCTTTTCTATTTAATATTTTAATTACGACACAAGTGAAGCACTTGTGAACCATCAAGTAAACTCTTCGTGGGGGATTTTTTAGGGCCTTATTTCTGAATGTTTAGACGCCCAAAAACCAGCCTGTGCACCCAATGATGGCAACATTTATCCTATAAACAATGAGTAGCAACACTCCCACCACAGAAGCCTGTCAATGTGTATTCTCTAACACATTGTCAATTCAATTCATTCTTCGGGTCCTTGCAGTTTGAGTTAGTCATGTACAAATGTCTAGGACAGTGTATCTACAACTAGATCATATCTATTTTCCTTTTGAAATGTTTTTGCAAAGTTTTGAATCCCTCACTCCGAAACACTTCCAGATCTCCCAAGATGTTACTCTGAGTTAAATCTCCTGTTGCTTCTTCATATAAGGAGATTGACACAATAGAGTCAAAGTTGGCTTGGCTACATGCTGTACATGCCCAGATGTTTTACAATAATATATAATAATAATCCTTGCATTTTGATGTAGCGCCTTATCACAGCATTGAGGTGACTCAAAGCACTTCACAGAATATACTGTAAAGTGTATTATCTGTGTATTTTGTGGGTGAAACGCGGCAGCTAATTGTGCACAGCAGTGTCACACAAACAATCATGGACTGAGTGACCAAATTATTATTTTTATTTATTTATTTTTGAAGGGATTATTAGCCCTGAAAAAGCAATTCACCAATCGACTAACAACCAGGTTCCTACTTACAGCTAGGTAACCAGGCGTGCGGAGTAAGAAAACCTGCCCAACAATTTGCCCTGCCTGGGAATCAAACCCGGGTCCTCTCGCTTGCAAAGCAAGTGCTCTAACCACCGCAGGACTCCATTGGTCTTGAAATCATCGCAAAGTACCAGTGACATCAAGCTACTCCCGCACATGGATTACTATTAGAATTTTTTCATGATCACTTCTAGTCAAATAATGGTAGAGTGATATGAAATGTCCACTATCTTGACCTTGCCTTCATAAGCAATAAAGTAGAATTTATTTTATGTTGGCACTCCACCTGGTGGTAGGTGAGAATGCTTAAATAAAAACAGAAGTCGCTGGGATCACGCAGTACGTCAGGCAGCATCTATGGAGAGAGGAAAATGAGTTAACGTTTCAGGGCAATAACCTTTCGTCACAAGTGAGAATGCTGTATTTCTCCCAATGTACATAAAGGACTTGGACTGATATCCTCATGGACTTTTTTAATAGGATTGAACCAATACATATTCCAGTCAGCCCAGCTTAGGGCAAATCTTCAAACATATTTCACACGGTAAAAAGCTATCAAACATTTTGATATAAAAGCATAATATCAATATCATTTTTTTAAAGAAATGGTTGCACAAATTTAATCAGTTTTAATTTAACAACTTTTTTAAAAGTAGGCTTCGCTAAATCTTTAAAAGTTCACAGATAGAATAAATACGCAAGAATCGGATTTCAGGAAATTGTAAAAACAAAGGCACAAAACACAAATTCCGGACTGTCCAGTACCACGGGACGTCCTCTCGACATGAAAGGCGATATACAAATGTAATTTTGTATTGTGTTGTATCTTGGTGAAACAATTTTAGAAATGGAAAGAAAAACTGTCAATGCTGGAAATCTGAAATTAACAGAAATGCTGACAAAGTTAAACATCGAAAAAGAGAAAGATAAGTTAATGTTTCAGACACAGCCCTTAAAATAGGCACAAAATAGTTTTGCTTTCTATTTCCACGATTGTTTCATCAAAGTGTGTTTGTGTATTTATTTATAAATTTCGGAAATCTAAAAGCCCTTAGAATGCTAAGGAAAAACATTAAGTTCTCTTTCAAATGTGCGAGTGGGAGGGAGAGTTGAAGTGGCGCAACTGGAAGCTCAGGGTTGTGCTTGCGGACAGAACGGAGATGTTCGGCAAATCGGTCACCCAATCTGTTTGCTCTCTGGTGTATTACCACCAATGTAGTACCAGTAGAACCTCAATTATCCGGTCACTCAAGTGACTGGCAAAAGTGATCGGATTAGTGAAGTGGCCAGATTACTGAAACAGCATTACGTAGGATGAACATAGTGACCTTTAAAATTACATAGGTTGAACATTCAACAGCCATACTTTGCAATCTCACTAAACAACAACAAGGTTCCATTTATAGAGCGTCTTTCACGTCGGGAGGACGTCCCAAGGCGCTGGACAGTTGTGTCAGGACCCGAACAGGGGGAAATGGTCAGGGTGAGGGGAGGGAAGGGAGGGAGCGAGGAGGGGGAAGAGAGTCGAGAGGGGAGCTGAAGGCACGGTCAAAGAGAAAGGTCTTGAGACCGGCCTTGAAGGAGGAAAGGGAGGAGGCGGCGAAGGCACTGGGGGATGGAGTTCCAGAGCCTCGGGGCTGAGAGGCTGAAGGCCCGGCCACCGATGGTAGGGCGGTTGGGGCGGGGGATGTGGAGCAGACCGGAGCCAGAGGAACGGAGGGTACGGGCAGGTAGGTAGGGGGATAGTAGGTCAGAGAGGTAGGAGGGAGCGAGGCCGTGAATGGCCTTGTAGGTGAGGGTGAGGATCTTGAATTCGATCCTCTGGGGGATGTTCACAACATTTCCAACCACTGCCAGGCAAAAGAGCACTGGAAATTATCCACTGTGGCAAATCCCTAGCCTTTAATTAAAACTATTATTCGGAGAGGGATGGAGTAATGAAATAGAAATACAATACTGGCCTCAAAACAAATCAATGGAAGACAATCTTATTGAAGCTAATTTGCCTTTAGGCTGTTTGATCCTCAATAAAAAACAGGAGCTGTCAATTATTCTCTAACTGGGCTAGAGAATCAACAGCTCTCAGACAGAATTCAGCAAAGAAAGAAAAACTGAATTCCCATTAGAGCAATGGAAGGTCTTAAATGCGCCTATGGATATCATTAGCTGAAAGCTTTTCAGCATCACCTGAGGGGTGGAGAGCTGTGGTACAAGGCATTACTTTTCTCAACAGAACATTTATTTTTAGATTTTTAAGGGGGCACATGAGTAGAGTTTGAATTGAAAGTCATATTATTTTCCTTTACTTTTCACGTCAGGTCACGGATTAAAATATTCTTGTTTCCCATATAGTATCCTCCAATCATTCAAGAAAAAATTTCAGACGAAAGGTTATACCCATCTCAAACTGATGGAGTAATGTCTATTTAAAGGACAACTGTTGGATTTTCTTTTAAAACCCAAAATGCTCTTCTCAGGTACACAGATAATCATTACATTTTGATATATACATTGATATACATCCAGAGGCCATCTTATGATAATAATAATCCTTAATTTTATATAGCACCTTTTGGATCAAGTGGACTCTCAAGTGCTTCATAGGATATAATGTAAAGGTTTAGGCCAATTTGCCCACAGCAATGTTCCACAAACAGCTAGGAAGAGAATAATATTTTTTTTGTTGATCAAGTAGCCCTTAACCTTGGTTTGATATCTCAACGGACGGACAGCCTGTCCATCAATGCTGTGAAGCCCCAGCACTATATTTGAGTGTCAACCTATATTGAGTTATAAACTCCCATTGGGGGCTTGAACCCACATCCCATCGACTCAGGTGTGAGAGTGCTACTCCCAGCTGACACACACACACACACATTAGTAAAATACTAATTTTTCAGGCAAGTAGAACATTGGCGGTTGAAACCCTGCGATTTCAGATAAAAAGCTCAAGCAATCGTGATAAAATAAATTAATAAACCTAAACTATACATACAATAGCCTAAGATGCAATTCTTCACCTTTTTACATAAAAGCTTTGCCCATTTGATGGGAATATTAAGGGCTTTTTCAACCTTATCAGGAAGAGAAAAGTTAAAACATGTTAAATTAGCTTTTTTATAGTCAACTTTATTGCAATGGTAGGAACCGAAACATCAAACAGTACAAACAGATTTCTATTCGAGTTCTTTGTAAAACAATGTTAAATGCTCAAATATTCCCATTTTAAGTCAGTCATCGGCCACAGCCAAACATTTTATTCCATTCCTCATATAGTTCCAAGTCTTTTTGAGAAACACTTGGCCTCACATTTGCAAAAGCATTTTCAAAGTCTATATATTTAATAGGTCGTACTTGATCAGGTGTGATAGTGGAGATATCCGCTATCTGAATACTACGAATGGGTCCTAAAGCAGCCTCGCAACACAGCTGCGTCATGTCAGCACCTGAAAATCCTTCTGAATGTTGAATAATCAGTTCCAGTTCCTCTGGACTCAGAGGACAGTTTTCACGGGACATTAACTTCACCACTATTTGCTGCCTTGCTGATCCTTCAGGCAAAGGTATGTATAGTCTTTTGACCAAGCGTCTGCGAGCTGCCTCATCTATTTCCTGGGGCCGATTTGTGGCTCCGACCACAAGTATCCGGTCATCTGCTGAAGTGCTGGCACCATCCAATTGGACCAAAAATTCAGTTTTAATTCTACGTGAAGAATCATGTTCCCCATCAACTCGCTGAGAAAGAAGAGAGTCAATCTCATCAATGAAGATGACCGCAGGCTGGTGACAGCGTGCTACAGCAAACATTGCACGGACCATTTTTTCCCCTTCTCCAACCCACTTCGAAGTTAACGATGAAGCACTAATACTGAAAAAGGTAGCCCCTGACTGACACGCAATGCATTTACCAATCAGAGTTTTACCAGTACCAGGAGGGCCAAACAACAGAATTCCTTTGGGAGGACCACGGAGTCCGGTAAATATATCCGGTCGAAGCATAGGCCAAACCACTATCTCCTTAATAGTTGATTTGGCAAACTCCAACCCAGCAATATCATCCCAGTTCACAGGGGGTCCGTGGTCCATAATTTCACTCATAATAAGTTGAATCATTTTGGGCTCAAGATTCTTCAAGCGTTCATCTACTGGGAGGGAGGTTTCATCAGAATTGTTCCCATAAAGCCCTGCAGACATTTGGCAATTTTCATCCCCACTGTCCTGTTTTGATGCCGGGGAAACAAATTTGCCAAATAACCCCCGGGATCTTGCTGTGCCAAGTGACTTCTTTGTGCAATTATTCAATGCCATTGGACGTTGATTCTGGTTGCCAAACTTTTTCTGCTGATCGATGTACAATTGCACCTTAGCAGTTTTAAAAGCAATTACACTGCCTTCATCAACAGCATGACCATCATATTTTCCATTTCTGGATCCACCATCAAAATTCTTTTGGTAAGAATTAGCTATGTTTCGATTCTGAAAATGACCATAACTTGTGCTATTACATGACTCAGTACCTCCATCTCCAGAGCCATAGAACATTTTCCTCTTTGAGGAACTGAGAGGTGCAAGAAGAGATAAATGGTTGCCAAAAGGCACATTTTGTCCAGAAACAGTTCCCGTTTGACCTGCATGAGCTGGAGCGTTAGCTGACATTGATGGACAATTTGCAGACACTTCATTAGAACCAAACTGATCACAATGAATATTTTTGGAGCTTGTCAATGAGAATGTACTTGAAGAGTCTAAAGTGTTGGTTTCATCTGCTCCAGGCTTAGTATCTAGTCGTTGGTGCACATTCTGCAGACAGTTTAAAGATGAAATAGTAAAGGTTTGGCATTTTCTATTGTCTGTAGCATATTTTTCACTAACATTTCTTAAAGCAACATCAGATAGCGAGGCAATTAAATGCGTATCTTTTGGAACGGAGTTTCCAGTATTACTGGAAGGTGTTGTTTTATGACAACCCGATATTTCTATTTGATTAGCTTTACCTATTACCATGGAAACATCTTTTGCTGAAACTAGTGAGGCTGAGGCTTCACTGCTAGATTTAACCATGTCCTGCACACTTTTTAATTTGCTAATGCTACTGGCGGACAGTGAAGACTGCCACTGCTCACTCTCATTCTTCTGACATCTTGATAAGCTGAGAACACTGTCAGCATAATTGTTCAACCCAGTCTCCGCATTGTCAGAGTCAACAATGGCTGAATATTTTTCAGTGCATCTTCTAAATAAGCTGGCAGTGCAGTCCTGAGATATATCTGACTTTGCCAATGAGTACTGCAACTGCAAAATATGTCCCCGGTAAGCATCTGCTCTGTGTCGAGGTGTGCAGGTATTGGAGATGGTATTGAAGTAATGCTTCTGCCACTGGTTCAGGTTTAGCGTGTCAAAGGACTCCATTTTTATCAAACCTATGCAGAACAAAGTTTAAATAAATACAGGATAGAATTCCACTAAAAAAATATAAGTAGTTCCCAATATTTTTACTTCAATTTTACTGTTTTTGCTTGTTCAGCCGAGTGGCTGACACATGCGGAAACCCTTCATTTGCATCATCAAGATTTGGGGGCCAAGAGTGTGTGTTGGAGCCTAACCAGCTGAAACCACATTGATATTACTGTCTGGCAAACTTTCCCACTGCTTGTCCAGCGAGGACCACCCTAACCCATCAACAATGATGGGGAGAGCATCAGACACAAACCCACCCCCAGCCCCAGTCCCTGACACACACACTGGTCACTGACACACACACTGGTCACAGATACACACTCCGGTCACTGACACACACACTGGTCACTGACACACACTCCGGTCACTGACACACACACTGGTCACTGACACACACACTGGTCACTGACACACACTCCGGTCACTGACACACACACTGGTCACTGACACACACACTGGTCACTGACACACACACTGGTCACAGATACACACTCCGGTCATTGACACACACTCCGGTCACTGACACACACTCCGGTCATTGACACACACTCCGGTCACTGACACACACACACACTGGTTACAGACTCAGACACACAGATCATTGACATACACACACTGCTCGTTGTATAACCGAGACATCACACATCTCTCCCCACTCCCACTCACACATTTTGACCTAATTCCTCAAACAACCCTCTGCTTCATTTCCATCAGCCAATTTCAAATCCATGTCCATGTTTTATCATTGATACTTAGCACCAACAGTTTATAAAGGAGCATTTCATGATGTTCTTTGTTACACACACACACACACACACACACTGACTGACACACACACACTGACTGACACACACACACAGACCCACACACACAGACCCACAGACACACAGACCCACACACACACACACACACTGACTGACACACACACACTGGCAGACACACAGACAGACACACAGACCCACACACACACAGACAAACACACAGACCCACACACACAGACACACACCCACACACACAGACCCACACACACAGACCCACACACACACAGACAGACAGACACACACACACAGACACACACACACACACAGACACACACACAGACACACACACACAGACAGACACACACACACACACAGACACACACACATACAGACACACAGACATACACACACACTGACTGACACACAACACAGACACACACACGGACACACACACACACAGACAAACACACAGACCCACACACACAGACACACACCCACACACACACACAGACACACACACACAGACAGACACACACACACGGACACACACACACGGACACACACACACAGACACACACACAGACACACACAGACACTGACTGACACACACACACACACACAGACGGACACACACACACACACACACACACACAGACACACACACACAGAGACACACACACAGAGACACACACTGACTGACACACACACTGACTGACACACACACAGACAGACACACACAGACACTGACTGACACAGACACACACACACACAGACACACACACAGAGACACACACACACACACAGACCCCCCCCACACACCCCCACACAGACAGTGGTGAGTTACCGGGCGGGGCCTCTCGGGTTCGGGATGTTCCCGCGCAGTCCCTCAGGCCGCTCTGCGCACGCGCATTTCCCGCCTGTGGCACAGCCGCGTGGTGGCTGCTGGGAAGGCCCCCCCACACCATGGGACCTAACCTGTCAATCACCCGCCGACCGGGCCCCGCCTCCGATGACGTCAGTCTTCGCCCCCCCCCCGTGTGGCCGGGTTGGGCGGCTTCACGCCCAATTGGGCGGGTTTTGTGGCATTGCGTGAACTAACAGCTCGGAAACAGACACTCCACATGAGTCTTCACCCGTCATAATCCCCTCTGACCTCTCCTCTTGGCCTCTACTCCCTTCTCCCTAATTTATGAATTGAGTGCTTTAATAATAATAATAATAAATACTTGCGTGGTTTCTGCTTCATTAATGGCTCCAAATAGACCTAAAATTGGTAATTGACTGGATGTTTGGATGTGTGCGGGACATTGTGGGGGAAAACTATCTGCTGTGTTTGCCCACAAACCACAGTCACTACACTTAACAATAACAAATGTAAATGTTCTGCTCCTCTGTAAGGCCTGCTCATCTCTCAAATCTAAAGAGCCCGAGCCGGTCTGATTGTGCTCATAGCTCATCCCTCTAACATTCAGGATCATCCTTGTGGCTCTCCTCTGTATTGCCTCTTGACCATCCTCCGTGAGGGGGGGGAAGGGGAAGGGAGAGGTAAACAGGGTCTCCCTTGGAGATGAAATGGCTGAGTATTCCAAGACACTGCAGCACAGTCATGTTGGCTCATCAGGAAGGGCAGACCTGTCCAATCTGGACAAGTTTTTAGCTGGTTGGAGTCCAGCAGTATCCCTACATACTCTCTGGGGTCCCCAAGCCTTGTCTCTTCCTAACCTGTGCCTCATAATTTCCAAAATTAGGTAATTAGGATGCGTTCCCCAGGGAGAAAGTGCACATTTAAATCCAATAAAAATCTTGTGAGTTACCATTATAGGTGGGAACTCTCTCAGTTTGGTTTGAATACTCTTAAGGATGGTGATAGATTTCCACATGTGCCGCAGACACCTGGTGGACCAAAAACAAATGACTGCCACTGGGACAGTAATCTTATGTTGCAGTGACCAGAACTGTTGCAGCACTCGAGGTGCACCCTGACCTGAACACTATATAGCTTCAGTATGGCTTCTGGGTATCTTAACTCAACTGGTTAGCAATATAGCCCAGCATCCAGTTTGTTTTAAAGATTTTTTAAAGAAACTGCAAGAGGTGAATAGCGAAGGCAGAGATTTGCTGAGGTGAAGCCATGGTGGTATTTTAAACTCAGGACCAGCATCTTCAATTCAATCTGCTGGGATATGGGAAGCCAGTTGAACTGGAATGATTAGCACATGGAGCCTGATGTGGGACAGCACACAGGCTTCAAAGTTCTGGATGATCTGTATCTTACGAAGAGAAGAGCTAGGGAGGCAAGTGAGCAGGGTGTTGCAATAGTGGAGCCTGAACTTAATGAAAGCATAGATTAGGATATACCATCCTCCCATCACAGCTACAAACAAATCCAGTATCCTGGTATCAACCACGCTTCCTGGTTCCAGTCCTCAATTACTCTCTGGGCAAAGAAATACTTCCTGATGTTTCCCCTACAATTTCCCTCTGTAACTCTAAACCTGTGCTCTCTTTAATATGCTGCCTTTCCATATTGTTCTGGGTTTACATTCTCAATCCCATTTAAAATCTTATATAACTCTATAAGACTTTCTCTGTGGTATGTTTTTAAAGCTGAATAGCCTCAGCTTGTCTAATTGTTGCTCATATCCTTTACCACTGATGGTCATCCTTAATGCTTTCCTCCATACCTCCTCTGGGGCATGAAAGGAACGTCCTTAGGTCACAGTGACCAAAACTGTACCTAGGACTCCAGGTGTGGCCTGACGAGAGCACTGTTTAGTTTGAGCATGAATTCTGGGGATATGAAGAGCTGATCCGGCAATATAGCCAGCTTGCCTTGTTTATTGCTGATTCACACTGTTTTGACAAGGTAAGTGATGAGTTAACTAACATCTCTTAGTCTCTTTCAGCTTCCCCCTTGGCAAGTTCTATCACATCCATGGAGTACATATATCTCCTGTTTTAATTATGTTGCACTTATCTATCTGAACTTGATTTGTCAGTGATCAGCTCATGTCACACTTTAATAAACTCTCTTGATAAGATCTTTGCTGCTTCTTTTGATTCCATAGTCACCCCCCACCCCTCCCAATTTTCTGTTATCTGTAAACGTAACTGCTCAGACTGAGTCCTTGAATCCAGGTCATTAATCTATACAAGGAGCAGGAGGGATCTCACTATCCCTCCTGTTTCTTGTATACCCGAGGCATCCCATAACATCTCCCCTCATCCCTCCACTGAGGCCGAATTCCTCAAACAACCCTCTGCTTCGTTTCCATCAGCCAATTTCAAATCCATGTCCGTGTTTTATCATTGATACACACACACACCGGTCACTGACACACACACACTGGTCACTCACACTGCTCGTTGTATAACCGAGGCATCCCACAACATCTCTCCCCACCCCCACTCCTGCATTTTGACTTAATTCCTCAAACAACCCTCTGCTTCATTTCCATCAGCCAATTTCAAATCCATGTCCATGTTTTATCATTGATGCTTAGCACCAACAGTTTATGAAGGAGCATTTCATGATGTTCTTTGTCAAACCCCTTTTGCAGTTAGATATACAACATCATATGGTTTCCCACAGCCATCCTGTTACATTGCCTCCTCAAAAAAAAGTATATGAGGTTGGTCAGGTAAGATCTACCCCTTCTGAAACCATGCTGTCTGTCATTTAATACTTTATTTTTGTACTTGTTTTTTGAGACACATGCAAAAACCCATCACCATGCTTAAAAGTATGCAAACCAAACTGATTCCCTACCTACACATGTAAATTCCCGAGATAGAATGTTGGAATGCTCGCACACTCTCCCCCTGGAGGGATGCATCCTGCTTACCTACTTCTGGAAAGTTTTATAGGCAGGTTGGCAAGAGCCAAAGCTTGGGGACCCCAGAGTGTGATTTGGGATACAGCTGGAGACTAACCAGCTAAAACCACTTAGCTTGCCATTGATAGCACCATCTGGCAAGCTTTCCTTGGGCCTGTTAGTGCTTTGCCTTACAGGGTTAACAGGAGCTGAAGGGGAGGATTTCCTGCTACCAGTGACCAGTCTGTCCTAATTACAGCAGTGCCCTGGAATACAGTGGACCAGCCTGACTTAACAATTGGACTATTGAGTTCGCCACAGAGGGCCGGCTCGATTCCAATATTCTGTTGCCCAACATGTCACCTTGGAGCCAGTTCAGCTCCAAGGAGCCCTTGCTTATCCTCCAACCCCCAAACTCCACCCCCAGAAGGATAGTCACCAGTTAGTCGTTCAACATCCGACAAATGCAGGTTTAAGGCCTCATTAGGTAAGTACTAAGAACTTCCTATGAGCCTCCCAGTGGGCAATGCAGCTCAGTATGAAATGCGTGAGAGCATTTCCACCAACTTCCTGTCCACAACTCAGGCACATGTCCCGTCCCATTGAGCAATGGTTCCACCAGTTGGAGTACAGAGTTTAATCCTCTGTGCGGGACAAACAAGGTGGATTCCAGGCGCTAGATGTAAAGACGTATGTTCACTCGGATTCCAGGTAACACCTTACAGCAGCTGTCACCCCAAGCCAGAGAGTTTCCTCATCAGCTATCTGGAAGATTTCAGTATGGTGGGAGACCTTTATAGGACCTCTTGTGACGTGCTAACCACCTTGATGTTCTGGAAATCCATCGAGAATTACTAGACTAGACTTACTCAGCTCCAGCTGCTTTCTTCGGGCCCTCATGTGAGGCTCCTTGGCAAATAAACAAGCTCACTGACTCAAGCCTCTGGGGTGCTTATCGAGAGGTCAATGCAGACCGGAGCCAACCTTTCCTGCAGCAGCTTCGCGTGTTTGCCACAAATCCACCTCACTGCTTGATCTGGGACTTTGCAAATGCTTCGGATTATTGAGGTCAGGCTAATGGGTCTGTAGTTGCCAGGTTTGGTTCTGTCACCTTTCTTGATATAGGAAGCACATTTACTTGCTTTCAGTCAGGTGTAATTTCACCCATGGTGTGCGACTCATGGAGTCTAAGGGAAATATAACGAACAGCATGATCAAAGAGGTAGATCTTGAAAAGGACCTTGAGCAAGCATGCGGGAGGGACTCCAAGAGGGATTTCCAGTGAGTCGGGGTAGAAAAGCTGAAGCAGAGCTTTCTATGAAAGCTATTAAATCATTTCATAATCATCTATAAACAAACTCTTAGATCGCTCGGCTCATGTACTCCTTCCAGTTCTACTCCCAACCATTATTTTTCCATCTGCAGCAGTGCGACTGGTGGCTTTTGGCTGGTGAGGTTCACTTCCTTGGACAATCTATGAGTTTGCCTAACCGAACCAACATGTTACCATGGCAACAACAAAACCAACAAAATTACCAAGGCACTGGACAGACATAGTTACAGATTCGAGCTGAGGGTCGGGGTGTGGGAGGGCATAAGGGGAAGCAGGGAGATCAAAAGCACGGTTGAAGAGGAGGGTCTTGAGGTAGCTCTTGAAGGTGGCAAGGGAGGGGGGTGTTAGATCCGCGAATTATGTGTCTGTATCTGGAGAGAAAAAATCTGATACAAGTAAACTTAAGAAACAAAGAATGGGTTTTTATTTCTACTTGTATACAGGAGCACACAATTGTTCCCGTATACAAATAGGATCTAATGTCTCCCTGTCAGACAAAAGATCCTCTTCTTCGGTACCATTAAGTTTTATACAAGAGTACACAAAATACACAGAAGGGGTGTTTTTCCTTACAGACCAATCAGGTTTGCTGCATGCGTTCCCACACTTCTTGCTTCAGCTTGTTTCAACTGTACTAATCTTGCAGTTTTGCTAGAAGGCCATTTCTATGTTATCACCCGCCGTTCCTTACACTGTGGCCTTCAGATAACGGGATTCTACAATAACAAGTCTAACCTACTTACTTATGTCTGCTTAAAGGCGTTTACACAGCAATAGGCCAGGGCACAAGCTACGATATACAATTAAACATACCATAACATCTTTTTCCTCTATCATTCCCTCCTTTTTATGGTATTTTAAACTGATATTTATGTCCTTTTTCTGTGCATTACATGCAACCTTTAAGCATAACATCAGTAGTCCGATCCTTCTGCAAGTACAGGTTTTAGATCAGACACATCACAGGTGCTTATAGTTTACTCATTCTGCAGAAAAAGTTTTCCCAGGTGCATATCATGCAATCCTCCAGTGCCTTCTTCAAGCAAGCTAAGGTTGTCCTCACTAGTCATCATAAATGTGGCGGCAGGAATCATCTTAGAAATAGTACCCGAATAAGGGGAATAATACAACAGCAGCACAGCATGAGAACAACTATTACTATTAACAGGTACATACCCAATTTCCATAGCCAAGCTCCCCATCCCCATTCAGAAAGCCACTTACTAAGCCAATCAGAGGGTCTCTGGGGTTCCTTGATGGCAGACCGCATGTGAGAGATGACATTTGTCAAATTTTGATGGCCATCAGGAATAAAGAAACAGCAACTAGTCCCGAGCATTTTGCAAACACCTCCTTTCTCAGCCGTAAGCATGTCTATTATCAGACGATGTTGTATGATTGCCTTGCGCATGGCTCCCATTTCCCATCTATGATCACTGCTTCTTCTGTTTCATTAGCCAAGGCATGTAACTGAGTCGCTAACCCATTAATTTTTGTCAAGGCACCAGCAGTGCCCACATTAGATATTCACATGCTTTACGGTGGACAGGGGAACAACGTGCAGGCGGGAACTCATTTGCTGACAAATCCAGCAGTCTTTTGTTTCGAGGCTTCCTGCCTGGAGTATCGAAAGTGCGCAAGCATGATTATCATTGCAAATGCTCAGGGCCCGAGTGGCCGATTGAATTTTTTGTTTGGTTAATGGCCAATCATCCTCCTCCCCAGAGACTGCCATTTCCTCAATCAATTCTTCCTCCTCAGAGGTGGGAACTTTTGTGACTTCTGTAATTTTTGATTGTTGGGAATTGAGGACATTGATTACAATTTTTTGGTATAAATCCCCATAAGGTCTTTCTATACCACACCACCAGGTGCCTGCATCCGAATCAGACAGCTGTGTTATCTGAACTCTTGCCCCATCACTGTTTTGTATCTTTGAAATTGAGAACCGAGACCCAATCGAGTGGCCTCGGCGTGTATTGGCCACTACCGAGTGCCAATTGTAGGGGCCACACGGATGTTTGCAGAAATACTTTTCATCACGCTGGTGGCGGAAGTGAACTTTAGTTTTACCCGAATCCCTGTAGGGCCTAGGGTTGCAGTCGAAGGAGATGGTGCTCCCTTTTTCCCCTGAGACATGCTTATCTTCGTTTGCTAGGACAAGACTTCCCACTCCTGTTAATAATAATAATGTAAACATGGCGGGAATTGGGCAGTTACCTGATACCCGCAGTGTTTTCTTGAGTCTTCACTGGGTTGAGGTGAGCGTATCCTTGTGCATACACCCCCCTTTGTAACCAGACTTTAACACTTACGTGGTATTTTCCTGTCCAATTCCCTCTGTTACCTTTTTACAATGTGTCAAATGTATCCAAGTAGTTCTTTCTGCAATTTTAACAGCGGTGGTGGGAGTAGTCAGGAGGACTTGAAACGGTCCCTTCCATTTAGGGTGATGCCAGGTCTTTCTTTTTACGTCTTTAATCAGGATCCAGTCTCCCGGTTGCAGCGAGGGGACCAACGATGTCTCGGTGATAGTCTGAGGGGGTAGAATATTAAGCATTTCTTTTTTATTAGATAGCATGTTTCGCATGTAGTCGGCTAGACATGCTTCTTTTAACTGCCCCTCGTTGTCTCCCAACTGGGGAATGCGATAGGCTTTTCCCTGTACTATCTCGAATGGTGATAGTGGTTTATTCCCTCGGACAATGCGCATGCTAGTAAGTGCCAATGGCAGGCAGGCTACCCATCCCTTGCCTGTTTCCTGCATTGCCTTTTTTAATTTATTCTTAAGTGTACCGTTATGTCTCTCCACTAATCCGGCCGATTGAGGGTGGTAAGCGCAGTGCTTTTTCAGTTTTATGCCTAATTGTTTTCCGACGTGATCAAGGACTGCATTTCGAAACTCGGGTCCATTATCACTATATAGGACTTGAGGTATTCCCCACCTCGGTATTATCTCGCGGCATAATATTTTTGCTACCGTTAGTGCGTCTATTTTTGCGGTGGGGAATGCCTCCACCCACCCTGAGAATGGGCATATCATTACCAAACAATGCTGCTTTCCCTCACTTGGCGTCAAGTGAATGAAATCCATCATCCAATGAGCAACTGGCTCTGAGGGGGGGGGGTATTTGTCCTTTTGGGCATTTTACTCCTCCCTGTGGGTTGTTTTGTAGACATGTAAGGCACTTTTTACAAAATGTTTTTGTATAGGATGAGAATCCGAAGGTTGTATATCTACCATTTATCATCGATACCATCCCCCCTTTTGAGACATGACATTTACCATGGCTCAATTCCGCCGCAATAGGGAAAAGTGCTTTGTTTACTGCTTGGATGTCCTGTACCAATCGCCACCCGACGGAGGGAAGGACTTTTTTTACTGGAAAGAGTGGGGTGTTACAAGGGGAATCAGGACACGGAACAATGACCCCTTTTTCTTTTAATTCTTCAATAATGGGTTTAATTCCTTCATGTGCTTCCGGCGAGATGGGATACTGTCTTTGGTATGGTCTGAAGGTGCTTTTAGGGTTAATTTTAATGGGCTCTACTCCCTGCATTAACCCAACATCCGCCGGACCCTGTGACCACAAAGATTCTGGGATTTGGTTTAACGCTTTTTCCAAATCTGCACTGAGCCCGATTAGTCACGGTCTCGCAGGGGGTCCTCTCATGAATCTTGCCCGTATACAATGAGCCACCCAATTCAGTTGTCTGGAGAATACTTTTCCCTTTTCTGAATACCAGATACCTGGTTTTCCTGTCTCCTTCCAATCAGTCAGCCTCCTTCCCTTATCGACAAATACTCCCACATTTTCCCATTCCTCCCCAACGGCTTTAGCCACTGAAACATGGGGAAAAGTTTCATTTTTATAATTTAACTCATCCTCGGGCTGCAGAGCGACCAAACATCCCATTGTGGAATCGTTCCAGAAAATTGTTTTCAAGGTAATCCGAGTAGGGCTTTTTAATTTATCTAATAATTCTTTAGTACTTTCGGGCTTCAATTTACCATCAAATCCAAACTTCTTTCTCCACATGAATTCTGGTTTCCCGCTCCCCGTAACTACGGCGTCCATACGTCGGCCATTAGGAGACAATTCCACTTCCTCTACTCGCTTACAACACGTACAACAACCCCCTTTACTATTTCCATTGCCCATGTTTAATTGTATTTGACTTATCTCAATCAGACACTCGTTATTTGCATATATATATATATATATTTGTTTCGGGTAGTCCCGTCACTCACCCACTCTCCCGGTTTGCCCCCAGACCGGCTCCACAACTCACCCCACTTGTACGTCGAGGACGACTTTCTCTAAGGGGGATCCTCACCGTTCGAGGCTGTAGAGTGTGCGAGCAAATTATCCCAGATAATTCTTGTATACGGCCTTTCGATCCTTCTCGATCTAGGTTCGCCCAGCGGCGGGTTGTCCCGGACAACTCACGTATACAACTACTGGTCTGGCGGGTTTACCGTAGGGTGCGATGAGATGTTGGGATCCCGGACGAGCCCCCAATTGTTAGATCCGCGAATTATGTGTCTGTATCTGGAGAGAAAAAATCTGATACAAGTAAACTTAAGAAACAAAGAAAGGGTTTTTATTTCTACTTGTATACAGGAGCACACAATTGTTCCCGTATACAAATAGGATCTAATGTCTCCCTGTCAGACAAAAGATCCTCTTCTTCGGTACCATTAAGTTTTATACAGGAGTACACAAAATACACAGAAGGGGTGTTTTTCCTTACAGACCAATCAGGTTTGCTGCATGCGTTCCCACACTTCTTGCTAGAAGGCCATTTCTATGTTATCACCCGCCGTTCCTTACACTGTGGCCTTCAGATAACGGGATTCTACAATAACAAGTCTAACCTACTTACTTATGTCTGCTTAAAGGCGTCTACACAGCAATAGGCCAGGGCACAAGCTACGATATACAATTAAACATACCATAACATCTTTTTCCTCTATCAGGGGGAGACTGAGTGATTACGGGATGGAGTTCCAGAGGGTGGGTGCAGAGTGGTGGAAGTCCCGCCCGCCGATAGTGGGGCAAGCAAGGTAGGGGATGTGAAGCCGGCCAGAGCCCGCTGAGCGGAGAGAGCGAACAGGGTGCTAGGGGGTTAGGAGGTCGGAGTGGTAAGGGGGGGGAGCAAGACAGTGGAGGGCTTTGAAGGTGAGGATCAGGATCTTGAACTGTATCCTCTCTGTGATGGGAAGCCAGTGGAGTTGGGCAAGGATGGGGGTGATAGGGTCGCGGAGCCTGGTGCAGGAGAGGACATGCGCAGAGTTCTGGATGATGGGGGGAGGAGTTGGAGAGCCCGACAAGCAGTGAGTTTGCATAGTCAAGCCTTGATATAATGAAAGTGCGTGTGAGGGTTTCGAAGGCCTGCAGTTTGAGACAGTGGCAGAGCCAGGCAACATTGCGGAGGTGGGGGAGGCAGAGCGGGTCATGGCACAGATGTGGGGTAGAAAGGATAGTTGAGGGTCAAATAAGATTCTGGATTGGCTTAGCAAGGTGGTGTGTGCAACCATGGATGGTGATGCTGTCAGCACCTGAGGTGAAGACTTTCTGCACACACAATGTATTGCCTTTTCTCCCATTGGCCTTTGCTGCTTCACTGACACTGATCTGCCCTTCCTCCCTCATCCAATTTGCTCAGCTTCTGCTCGCTGGTCTCGCAATACTCGCTGGCGAAACATAGAAATTCTAGTTGAGGCAGTGCTTCACTTGCCTCACCTGATGAGCTGCCACTAATCTGAAGTGTACAATCTCACACTTTGCGATGTTAAACTGCATCTGCCATAGTTGTTTCCACTCGCTTAATCTGTCGACATCTTTGCAATGTTTGCCTGTCCTTTTCACAATTTACAACAGCTCCGAGATTAGTGTCACCCGTAGAGGTAGTCCCTTCCTGGATTCCTGTATCCAGGTCACTATACAGGGTGAAAAGCTGTGGCTCCACCACTGATTGGTGGGGGGCGCCAGTTGTCACTACTTGCCAATTAAAGAATGTCCCTTTCTCCGAACTCTCTACATTCGATCTCCCATCTAATTTCTTATCCATCTCACAATATTGTCTTCAGCTCCATGTGTCTGAATCAAAGCTAATAATCTTTTATGTGAGACTTTACTTGCTGAAAATCCATTTACATTTACAGAACATCCATTGATCTTACCCCTTTTATCCATCACCCCAGTGGTTCTGTCAAACAACTATTAGATTTGTGAGACATGAACTACATTTCACAAACCCATGTTGGTGCTCTGTGATCTGTGCATGTTTATCCAAATGGTCAGTTCTAATGTGTCTGATGTTAGATTCAAGTAATCTGCACCTCACTGGTGTTTTATTTTGTTATTATTGTGGTCACTGTAATTTAATGGATCAACTACTCCCAGTTTATATGTTGACTGTATGAAGTCAGTACTAACTTCTCACATACACATTCACTACTATCATGAAGGGAGTTTCTCCTTGTATGCTCCCGACGTGAAAAGCACTATATCAATTGCAAGGATCATTATTATTATCCTGGCTATTTTGCATTATGTTTTACATACCTTCCTGCTTTGCACATCTCCAGTATCTCTTAAGTACTAAATTGGATTTGAAAAGGAAGGTTTTCAGGCGGGACTTAAAAAAGGTAGAGAGGAAGCAAGATGGAGGGATTGAGGAAGAGTGTTCCACAATTTCAGTGAGTAGTGGCTGAAAGCGTGACATCGAACGGTGGGGCGGAGGGTGCAAGGGACGAGCAGGAGATATGTACCAGTCTAGCAGAGGCGCAGGTTGGTGGATTGGGGAGTGAAGAGATCGGAGAGGTAGGGAGGAGACAGGGAGTCAGGGAGTAGATTTTGAATATGAGTGTGAGGATCTGAAGTCGATCTGTTCGGTAAAGGGGAGCCGGTGGAGCCTGGCCAGAACTGGTGAGCTAGAGGAATGGAGTTTGGTGCAGGTCAGAATGTGGTCAGCAGAGTTCTGAATAAGCTGCATTTTTTGAATAGTGGAGCTGGGGAAACCAGCGAGGAGTGCGTTTGTTAATCCAGGCGGGAAGTGACAAACGCATGCACGAGGAGTGAAAATGTTGCCGGGAGCCAAGGAGTATGGCTTCCGTCTTGTCCACAATCAGCTGCAGGAGGTTTGCACTCATCCAGACAAGCTGACAGAACATCGGCGGACCTGGAATTGATACTGGAGGAAGCAAAGTAGATTTGTGTGTCATTCACACACATGCGGACGTTTATCCCATGTCTGTGGATGACATCGCCAAGAGGGAGCATATAGATTAAGAAAAGAAGGGGGCCAAGGCTGGAGCCCTGGGGTATCCCACAGGTGACCGGGCGGTGGTGTGAGGAGAAACCATTTGCTGAGATGAAGAGGAGGTGGTTGGTTAAGTAGGACTTGAACCATGCAATTTGTGGTCCCATTAAGATGGATGAGGGAGGAGAGTCAGTGTCAAACGCGGCAGAGAGATGATAATAATATTATCCAGGCGATGAAGGATGCAGAGGGAGCCTGTCACAGATAGAGAGGACCTTGTATATGATTTTGACAAGCGCTGTCTCTGTGCTGTAGGCAGGGCAAAAACCAGACTGCAGGGGCTCATGGATGGAGTGGAGGGAGAGGTGTGACCGAAGTTGACCTGCAACATTGTGTTCCAGGAGCTTAGCAGAGAAGGGTAGGTTGGAAATGGGACAGTAGTGTAAGTGATTAAGGGACTGAGGTGTGTTTTTTGAGGATGGGTGTGATAATAGGGGGAGTGGAACTGAGCCTGAGGAGAGAGACTGGTTGACCGTGTCAGCCAGCAGGGTTGAACAGACAGGGAGGCTGACCAGCAGCTGAGTGGGGAGGGGGGGTTGAAGCAGCAGGTGGTAAATTTAATGCAGGTGATTGTGGTTGAGAGGGAGGAGGGAGAAATGGAAGCAAAAGAGTGTAAGGAGGGGGCAGTGGCAGGAGCGGCGGCGGGTGACGGCGTGTGGATAGTCTGGGTGGGGTGGAAGGGGACATGGCGGGGAAAGGTGATGGGGGGAAGCCAAGCAGATGTTTTCAATCTTTGAGGCGAAGAAATCTGGGACTTCTTCGCACTTGGCATTTGATGTGAGATAGAGGAGGCTTGAGGGAGTGCACAGAGGAGTTGATGGATGGTGGAAAATAGTGCCTTTGTCGTAAATTGGCTGCCACAATATACATAGTAATTCACTTTACAGTATATTCTATGAAGCTCAACAATGTGATAACAACAATAAAATTACATTAAGGTGCTACATCAAATGCAAGAATTATTTATTTGTTTGTTTATCTATTTTTGCTGCTGATTTTGGAGCATTTTTGTTTGATTTGCCCCCACTGCACTTAGAATATGTACTTGTCCTACATACGCTGTGAATGGTTTTGATTCAGTATGTCCATTTGTCCTCTCTGCTGATTTGTTTTTGAGTAATTCTTCCCAGTCTAGACCATTTAGCTCTGCCCTCATAGCTATCATGTTTGCCCATCTAAATTTGCATACTAAAGTTTAGTTGAAATCCATCATCACCATTGTTAAGAGCTTTGAGACTCCGCCCTAATGTGGAGGGTGCTATATAAGTACAAGTTGTTGTTGTTGAAAGTTTGTGTTGTCTCCCAAGTCAGATTGAATATCATTGATCTATGGTCACTGTCATTTAGGCGGATCATCTACTGCTGATCCCTGATTAGTGTCAGGGTCATTAATCGGCGATAGCATTGTGCACTCCCAGATACAGAGTCACTATAGAGATCCCCTCCCGATTCCCAATTCAGTTTCTTAAACACTTCTTAGTACTTAACAACAACAACAACTTGTATTTATATAGCGTGCTTCATGCGGGGTAGTGTCCCTGAGCTCTTTGCAGTTGACAACGAGCCAGGGGGAGAGGTAGAGGGAGATGACTGTAAGCACGATCAAAAACAAAGGTCTACAGGCAGGATTTGAAGGTGGGAGGGAGAGGGCAAGGTACAGGGATTGAGGGAGAGAGTTCCAGAGTTTTGGGGTAGTGGCTGAAGGCACGGCCACTGATGGGGGAGCAGATGGGACGAGGGACAATCTGGAGCCTGGAGCCAGCCGAGCGGAGGTAGCAGGTGGTGGAGTGCGGGGTAAGCAGATTGGATAGGTAAGGAGGTGCAAAGGAATGAAGGGATTTGAAAACGAGTGAGAGGATCTTGAAATCGACCCTTTTGGTCAGTGGGAGCCAGTGGAGTCTGGCAAGGACTGACGTGATGGGGTATGGAGCTTCATACGAGTATTTGGGCGGTGAAGTTTTGAATTAATTGAATTTTGTGTGTGGTGGAGTTTGGGAGATCAGCGAGGAGGGCATTGAAATAGTCCAGCCAGGAAGTGACAAGCTGCATTGGTTGTGAGGTACAGAGGGAGGCGGCTTATGTGGCGGAGGTGGAAAAAAGCGATCCTGGTTTTTGTTACTCAAATAAAAATTGCTGCTTTTTTGTTTTGTGCCAACATTTACTTCACTCCCCGTTTAGTGAGGTATTAACCATTTGTCTTATAAACGCCTTGTCTACTTGAAATCTTCCCCAGTTACCTACTAATTTTTCTCCTGTACATAACCTTTGTAACCAGACATTAAAGTTGATTATCCTGCTGCGTTCTAACAGCTTGGCCTCCCTTCGCCGCATAGTCACCTGTGGCATTCCTCAGGACTCCATGCTCAGTCCTTTCCTTTTTGGGACCTATGTGCTCCCTCTTGGTGGCATCATCAGTAGTTGTGGGTCCACTTCCACATGTACATAGATGCCACCCAACTCCATCTCTCTGACTCTACCCTCAGCCTCACACACCCCAACCCAGGCTCCCAGACGGTTCTGTGATTGACCTTTGAGACGTCCTCCCAATGTGAAAGGCACTATAGGAATGTCAAATTGTTGTTGCTCATTCTACTTATGATAATAATCTGGCATTTGATTTAGCACCAATTATCATGTCACTCTTGTATCAGGTTGTAACGTATGTTGACAATATCAGATCTGTAACAAAAACATTTTTGTATAATGTCTGCAAACAAACTTAGGTGCCTGACTGGTCCATTTGGTAGCAGTGTTGCTTCTGCTTCAGAAGGTTGTGGGTTCAAGCCCTAGATTGGGACATGAACTCACAAAGTTTAGGTTGACATTTCAATGCAGTATGAGAACACTGCATGTCAGAGGTGCCATTCTTTGGTTTAAATGTTACATCATGGTCACATCTGCTTATTTAGGTGGATGTTAAAGATTCCATTACACTATTTGAAAAGAGAAGGTACCTAGTGTCTTGGCCAACAATCCCCCAGTTAAAAAAATTATGTTTGTGGGACATTGTTGTGCACAAACTGGCTGCTGCATTCGTCTACAAAATACAGTCACTAAATATTTTCTGTAGACAATACAATTGGTTTATTTATTTGTATTGTTTAGCCTAGAATGCTTATGGGACATGGCTCCCCTTGTGTTTTTCCAGTATTGTACAGATTTCACTAGTATTTCTGAAAAGGTCACTAATATAAATGTAAATACTCCTGCAAACAGGAACATTTCCTGATCTGGGATGCTTACAGATTGCTGTCAATTTTATTTCTTATCAGCCTTTCAGCAGCCGTTAGCTGAATCAGCAAAAGATTCATTGGAACAAAGTAACTTAATCCGATGAATGAAATGAATCCCTACATATCTTGATTGGTGAAGTTTGTGGTTCATATTAATCTACATAAAAGCAATTTCTTTCAGAATCTGAAGGAAGTGACCAGAATTGCAATGTCCCTCAGAAACAATGTAAACAGATGAAGTATTTGGTGATAATGGAATCCCATTTACATTCCACAAATGAGGAGTTTGATTTTAAAAAGTCTAAATTAAATTAATTACATAGACTGCATCTTATTTTTCATGAAACAAACATAAAGCCTCCCTAAGGAGACGGTTGAAGCAGGAAATTTTGATTCTTTCAAACACAGATTAGTTTTCTTTGGGAAATAACATCATGGGATATAGTACATAGGTAGTTTGGGACATATGTGCATGTGACCACAAGGAAGGTGGAAAGCGTACTAAATGGATCTTGTTTTTTTTTCGTTTAGCAATTCATATGTTCTTATGTACAGCTTTACCACAATCTGAAGATATTCTGGGTTTCTTCCGTGGCTATATAGTGCAATTCACCAGCAAGAGTCACAGATTCAGTATAACAGCAACAAGTTGGATTTATATAGTGTCCTTTGTTTACGTTGAATGTCTCAATGTGGGGAGTGTGCATGCTGTGGGAAGATTTCCACTTCTTCATAAGGTATGGCCCAATTTTAAAAAGTAAAGGTTTGAAGTTAAAAATCAGTTATCATAGGGAGAAATAAAAATGTCTTTCATTAAATGTAACATACATAGCTGGACCTGGTTCTAGTAGGTGGGGGTGGGGAGAGGAGTAATACTTATGGAAGATGTTACAGGTTTTCTTGATATCATTCCCAAAGAAAGTGGTGGTTTAAATATCAATGTCATACACAATGTTCATGTTTGGGCTGCTGTTAAATCTGTTATGCTCTCAACTTCAACTTGTAGAAAACTCTTTTATTCTCAGCTCACAACTTTCAAATCAAACAATCCAACCAAAAACCCTATAGTCAGTTCTTCCTGCTTCCTGCTTTACTGATCCCTTCTCATTGGTGCTTGTTAATTAGTCCTTATTTTCTTAAAGGATATCCAACATCTTCCCCTTTTTGGTTTCTTTTTTTCCTCTCGTGTCTCAATCTTGTTCAATTAATCTCTTTTTTACTATTAATAATAATAATAATCCTTGTATTTGATATAGTGCTTTTCACGTCGGGAGTCCCAATGCGCTTCACAGAACACACTGTAAAGTAAATTGACTGTATATTTGTGGGCGAACGCGGCAGCCAATTGCGCACTAGCAATGTCCCACAAACAGTCGTAATTGGAAAATGACCAATTTATTATTGTTTTTGTAGGGATTATTATTAGGTGTGTGGAGTAAGGAAACTTGCCCAAGGTTTCACCCTGCCTGAATTGAACTCAGGTCTCTCACTTAATAATAATAAAATAATCCTTGCATTTGATATAGCGCTTTTCACGTCAGGAGGACGTCCCAAAGCGCTTCACAGAACACACTTTAAAGTGAATTGACTGTATATTGTGGGCGAACGCGGCAGCCAATTGCGCACAGCAATGTCCCACAAACAGTCGTAGATTGAAAATTACCAATTTTAATTATTTTTTTTTTTTTTTTTTTTGAGGGATTATAATTAGGCGTGTGGAGTAAGGAAACTTGCCCAAGGTTTCGCCCTGCCTGGCAGGGCGAAACAAAGCGAGTGCTCTAACCACTGAGCTGCTGTTAAATCTGTTATGCTCTCAACATTCAACTTGTAGAAAACTCTCTTTTGTTTTCACTCAACGTCTTATCATCAATATTTATGCTGTCTATCTCCTTGTCTCCTTGGAGTCCTGTAGCTCAGTGGTTAGAGCACTTGCTTTGCAAGTGAGAGACCTGAGTTCAATTCCAGGCAGGTCAGGGCGAAACCTTGGCAAGTTTCCTTACTCCACACACCTAATAATAATCCCTCCAAAACCAAGAACAATAATAAATTGGTCATTTTCAATCTACGACTGTTGTGGGACATTGCTGTGCGCAATTGGCTGCCGCATTCGCCCACCAATATGCAGTCAATTCACTTTACAGTGTGTTCTGTGAAGCGCCTTGGACGTCCTCCCGATGTGAAAAGCGCTATATCAAATGCAAGGATTATTATTATTATTATTATGTCTCAACGCCCAATGTGCAGAAAACTTTATTCTCAGCTCACAAGTTGCAAATCAATCAATCAATCCAACCAATAAAAAAACCCTAGTCAGTTTTCCTATTTTTCTACCTCCTGATCCCTTTCATTGCTCCTTATTTTCTTAAAGGGTATCCAACAAAACCTAGTTACAATACTGTCTCCCTGGGATAATAATTTTAAAATATTGATGCACCTGCTGCTTTGACCCCATCCCCACACTGGGTCTGGAACACTCTTATATCTGTCATGCATTTGTTAGCTCAGTCTTTATTTAGTGGATCTTTAACCGAGTTAATTCTCTTATCTCCCTATTTCGTGTGTTACATTCAAATGATCTTTGGCAACGTTTTAATTTGGTGCAAAGTTCATTGCATTTAACATAAACACTACGTTGCTGTCGCTGTTCCACGAACAAGTTGCCCAGAGGCTGAGGATCGGATAAAGCGAGATCGTGTTATTGGCAAAGGGGAATGTCTGTGGGATGTTGGCTGTGATGGGAGTGAGGGATTGGCTGTGTGGGGGCTGTGTGGGTGGAACTCGACCCCTTTATTAGGGGAAAACACTAACGGAAAGCTAGAAACTACCAGGTACATCACAGGGAAGCTTGTGCATAGCTCTGTCTGGGTATGTCTGTCTGTCTCTGTCTGTCTGTTTGTGTGTGTGTCTGTCTGTGTGTGTCTCTCTGTGTGTGTATCTGTGTGTCTGTCTGTGTTTGTATCTGTGTGTATCTGTGTCTCTGTTTGTATGTGTGTGTGTTTGTATGTATGTGTGTGTGTGTGTGTGTTTGTGTGTTTGTATGTGTGTGTGTGTTTGTATGTGTGTGTGTTTGTATGTGTGTGTGTGTGTGTTTGTGTGTGTGTGTGTGTTTGTGTGTGTGTGTGTGTGTTTGTATGTGTGTGTGTGTTTGTATGTGTGTGTGTGTGTTTGTATGTGTGTGTGTGTGTTTGTATGTGT
Organism: Callorhinchus milii; assembly: GCF_018977255.1. NCBI lineage: Eukaryota > Metazoa > Chordata > Chondrichthyes > Chimaeriformes > Callorhinchidae > Callorhinchus > Callorhinchus milii. The sequence continues at coordinate 64,875,212 of NW_024704743.1, forward strand.
GCGTGTGTTTGTATGTGTGTTTGTGAGTAGAGTTCATTCACAGCCGAACCAACGGTTTGTCAGCATTGCCAAAAAAATTGCCTCACCACCTGAAGTGAAGCAATCCAGGCTGTAACCCTGCAAGTTACACTGGTTGAAAGCACCGGATTACTTTGCATTAGAGAGGATTTAGTATCCTGTATTTATAGAACCAATGTGCTGAGCAGGTACTGTGTGTGTGTGAGTGAGTGTTTTTAAATGAAGAGAAGGCGAGATTAGTGCAGAGTGTGTCAGGTGAGAGAGACCTGTGTGAGTGAGTTTGATCAGGTTGGGCGATGGGGATTTGAAATTGTGAACATCTGAACACGATATTAAGTGAAAGAGATGTTGTTATCGGTTGAGGAAACCCCTCTCTACCCATTATCAATGTGCAGTGTTGCAGCCCAGCCTGGCCAGCCCTGTGTGCTGGACATGCAGGGAGTGTGAGTGTAGCAGGTGTGTGTTGGACGTGCAGTGAGTGTGAGTGTAGCAGGTGTGTGCTGGACGTGCAGTGAGTGTGAGTGTAACAGGTGTGTGCTGGATGTGCAGTGAGTGTGAGTGTAACAGGTGTGTGCTGGACGTGCAGTGAGTGTGAGTGTAGCAGGTGTGTGCTGGACGTGCAGTGAGTGTGAGTGTAGCAGGTGTGTGCTGGATGTGCAGTGAGTGGGAGTGTAACAGGTGTGTGCTGGACGTGCAGTGAGTGTGAGTGTAACAGGTGTGTGCTGGACGTGCAGTGAGTGTGAGTGTAGCAGGTGTGTGCTGGACGTGCAGTGAGTGTGAGTGTAACTGGTGTGTGCTGGACGTGCAGTGAGTGTGAGTGTAACAGGTGTGTGCTGGACGTGCAGTGAGTGTGAGTGTAACAGGTGTGTGCTGGACGTGCAGTGAGTGTGAGTGTAACAGGTGTGTGCTGGACGTGCAGTGAGTGTGAGTGTAACAGGTGTGTGTTGGACGTGCAGTGAGTGTGAGTGTAACAGGTGTGTGAGCGCCTCTTCTCTCCTCCCCTCCCTGTACAGAGTGTCCTCAGCTTGTCTCTATTAGCCAGAATAAAGCGCCATGGACTACGAGGAATTCCGCACCAGAGGGAAGGAGATGGTGGATTATGTGGTCGATTACCTGCAGTCCATTGAGGAGCGTCCCGTTTACCCGTCTGTGGAGCCCGGCTACCTGCGCCATCTCATCCCAGAGAGCGCCCCCGAGCAGCCCCACTCCTTCGAGGAGGTGATGAAGGATGTGGAGAGGGTGGTCATGCCAGGGGTGAGCACAGGCAGACCCTTCACTGTTGCAACATGCCTTATCCTTGCCCCCAGACATTTAAAGCCCATTTACTAATAATACTTATTTATTATTACAGTATTATTGTTACATTTAAAGCCCATTTACTAATAATACTTATTTATTATTACAGTATTATTGTTATTACATTTAAAACCCATTTACAGTCTTATTATTTTTATTATTGTTATTAATACAGATTCGATGCAACAGAATTACTTTGCATTGGGGAGGATTTGAAATTTTGAACATCTTCCGTCACCCTTTAACCAACATAGAATGTAAAGTGTTTGCTGTTGAGATGACTTAAAATAAAACTTTTTAGGGTTTAAAATAAAACATGGAAGAGCTGAGCTGCCTGATATTCTTTATTTAAACTAAATTAATTGCAGGTCGACCTGAGCCAAATGGAACATTGCTTTAATGTGGTTGTGATATTCAGCTAAATGTGTAATAAGATTAAAAAGCAAGTCTGTCGAGAGTTTTTAAAAACTGCGTCAATGTGAGTTTTGCGGTCTTAAAGGCTTTTGAAATGATATATTTTTTAAACATTTATTGTTTCAGATAACTCACTGGCACAGTCCACATTTCCATGCCTATTTCCCCACGGGAAACTCCGTGCCGGGTATGCTGGGTGACATGCTCTCCAATGCTATCAGCTGTATTGGCTTTTCCTGGGTAAGAATTTTAGAGTGCATATTGCACACGTTTAAACATTCCTGTTAATAAAATTGCATTGAGACACTGAAATGCCGAATTCATGTATTGGAAAGGAGAGCAGTTTTGTAATTCCAGATTATTCAATCCAGCAGGCTTGTAATGTTTTTCTCAGGTTAGCTTGAATTTGTAGCTATCCATTAATTTAAAGAGTTGCAAAACATTTATTTGTTCATCGATGTTTTGTAGAAATAAATTTACATTCATCCCAATGTCGATATGTGCAAATATCAGATGATCATATGAAATACATGTACAGTGCTCACTAACAGCTACAGTATTATTGCTATAGCAACAGTGTTCTGATGTTTACTAATAATACTTATTTATTATTAGTGTTAATGTTACATTTAAAGCCTATTTACTAATAATACTTATTTATTATTACAGTATTATTGTTATTACATTTAAAACCCATTTACAGTCTTATATTTTTATTATTGTTATTAATACAGATTTGATGCTATAACAATACTGTAATAAAAATAAGTATTATTAGTAAACATCAGAACACTGTTGCTATAGTGCAACCTAGGCACCAATGCAGTGCTGGGGAAGCCCTGTATTATCAGAGCTGCAGTCCTTCGTGCGAGACGTTAACCAAGGTCCCTGTTCAAGTGGATGTTAAAAAAAAATCCCATAGCACTATTCAAAAAGAAAAATAGAGTTTTCCTGGTGACCTGGTCAACAATTCCTGAGATAATTGGTTCATTCAATATTATAATAATAAAAAATTTGCATTTCACATCTTGTCTCAAAGTGTTTCACATAATTTACTATAGACTGTATTTTTAGGTGAATGTATCCATGGCTGTTCTTGAGACATTGCTGCCCATACAAAGTACAGTTCCTAAACTTCACGGTCAAATTACTGTGAAGTGCTTTGAGACCTTATGCTGATGTGATAAGGTGCTATATCAGATGCAATATTATTATATATGCTCATTTGCCTACAAATAAACAATCAATACTCTTCACGGAAACTTTTGAGAAGTGCTTCCCCAATTTGCCCACAAAATATATACAGTCAATTCACTTTACAGTATATGCTATGAAGCGCTTTGAGACATCTTGAAGACATGATAAGGCACTAATATCAAATGCAAGGATTATTATTAATTTCAACTATCTATGCAGCAAAATAATAATAATCCTCCCAGTTCATATAGCGACTTTCATGTTTACTTTGTAAACAAATGCAGAAGCTAATTTGCACTCAGTAATGTCCACCAAACAGCCTTGAAGTGAATCATCTATTTTACCTGAGGGACTGTTGATCAAGACACGAGGAGAAATTCCCTTTATTTTTCAAATAAAAATGAATAGTCTTGTGGTTAATTTTATTTTCACCACAAATTGAGATCTTTAATTTTATTTTGAATGCTATGTTGAGAACAATGAAAAGTACAACTGAA